>NW_027411634.1:34957562-39757562 GCF_049639745.1 Rhodnius prolixus
CTAGAAAAATGTTTGGTACTCAGAAACGAAAAGCCACTTGTAGCAAAAAATTATTTTGCCGCAAATTAATTATTTACGCCTTCATCTACAGTTCAATCAGGCCCTTATTACCATGCAGACCTCGTTTAGTCAGCTCATTTAATAAGCAATATCGTACACAGAGTCTTTAGATATATGCCACTGCTTCCAAAGGAAAACTTAGTTAATATAATGTTCACAATTACGAAGCAAAACTTGTCCCATCCAAACTAAATATCTGAACCCAAAAATATTAAGAGACACACATCCTTTATCACGTACTCTGGAGTTCTCTGAAGATACTCAGTATCATTTTCCAAATAATATAAAAACTGGAAAATATTTAAAGAGCTTCTAGCATGTTAACATCAATCATTTCAATGCACTGACGTCCCCCAGACATTGTTCTCTCGCACACCGTCAATTCCCTAACGGAAGCTGGAGCCTCTTAGGAAGAGAAAGTTCATACAGCTAATCTGAACCCTGAGACTTCTTTGAGAGAGTCAAATCAATAAGTAATTGGTGTACCTTTCCATAAGATCAAACGCGATCAAAATTGCTTCTCTAAGAGCTATTTCTACCCTATAGTTTCCTATTAATAACAACCTGATGTAAATTTTTAAATGTTCATTTACACACAAATAATTTTCTAAAAACTATTTTTCGCAACAAGGGGCCTCAAAACGAGAATTTGACGTATTACTTAATCTTACAAACAAACACACAAGAAAAGATTTTAATTTTTTTTATTGTGTACCAATATGATCATCTCATTCCCTTTGAGTGGCCCTCGTATTCCATAATCGTGAATCAGTCATTATGAAGTGAAATTACAGTTTTAGTTCATTAACCCAGTCAACATAGTTGCCCGAATTCCATTAATTCAAACAACTATTATTAATTGAAAAATCTGAAAAAATCTTATTTGGAAACCTTCAAATAATTCTGGTCATTGAATATAAACATGCCGCAAAAAAATCGTATTGTACTATTATTATTACCGAGTATTCCAACTAGCTACAAAGTTAAGGTTTTTGTTTTCTTAAACATCTGTTTTGATGCATTCATTGCATTCTGCTTCTCTACGCCTCTAGTATTATGCATGGCTATTATCTTCTTTGAGGCTTGCTGATCCCACTGAAAAGAAAAAAAAAAAAGTAAACCAATTGGGTAAGGGTGTTTTGATTTAAATTACCTATGAATGCAAAATACACTATTCTTGTCTAAAGATAACAGAATAATTATAGTTTTAATAATCAAAAGATCATTGATTCATTTAACAAAGTATTCTTATTTATTAGAAAGAAAAGATAATTATTAATATTAATAATATGCACATATAATAGGAGGGACGTACAAGATAACAAGTTCAGTGTTACATCGCAGTAAACATTTCTTTGATACTCTTTTTTTATACTTCAGATAAATAACTCAATGAGTCATAATTTTGTTTATTTGCACACGTAATTTAGCTGGTAGGAATTCTAAACGACCAGTTTTCTTTTATATTATTTGCTTACGTCATCGTGTTATATGAATTTTATAAAACTTTTGAAACACCCATAGCATGATGTTTCTTTTTTATAGCTGAAAGAAGAATAGTGAATTTATCCCAATTTTGATGTTTTCATCAAAACAGTCCTATTTGATAAAGTAGTTCTATCAAAATTTGCAAGTAGCACTTTAATGAATAGTATTACTTTGTTTATTTTTTTTTAAACTTGCCATCGAATAATACACTCACACCATAACAGGTGCTTTCCTAGAAAATTTTATTTAGAGTTCTGAAGAAACTATAATAAGCATTCAGCTTCCGTTTCCACAGAAAGTATGTTCTATTTATGAATAATAAAAAATTTATTTACCAAAGAAAATATGAATTTAAATAACAAAACAAATTACCAAGTACATTTGGTTTAAAAGGATAAATTAAAGCAAGCGAACTTATAGACACTCCGAAGCAGGATTCGTAGATATATTAGTGTTGATATTGTAGAGGCAAATCTATCACGAACTAATAGTTTTGCTGTGAGTAAACAGTTTACTTTGATGGATTGTCAAATGAGAAAAGACAGCAGCGTACGTCAAGAAATTAAGCAGGAAAATAAGCGGCTACGTGAAGGTACTGTGGTTGGCAACGCACATGGGTCAATCATTTATCGAGGGGAACAAAAGTAGTGCCATAGATGCGGGGAGTGTGCATTAACAAAAACCCAAAACACGGGAAAAATAAAAATCTTAAAACTTATCTGCAGTCCGATTGGCGAGATCGACTGATGGTGAAGGAGTCATAATGAAAAATTAAGAGATGCACAAAAAAGGTTTCTGATAGAGGATGTCATGATTTCAAGTCTACAATAGAAAGGACACTTCCTCGAATGCGGACAGCGCCAACCCAAGACTAGTCATATCCCTGAGGCAGAAAGGTACCGGCTGTACGAACGGACGGAGATCACGTGGGTGATAATGTGATTCAATAAAAACTTATTCTAGAGATATTGTCACGCCGACAACACTACCTGCCGATCTTTTAACATACGGTAATGATTAGCAAGTCATTGGAAATTATGTCCGGGAATATTTGTAAGATAAAACTAACTTTTTTTGCACTTTTGTTTTAGTGCACAGTCCAAATAAGTCAACAATAAATAGCAAGAATAAATAATGAAACAAAATGAAAAATTAAATATGTAATGTTTGATAAGCAAAACTAGTAAAGAAGATCCTGACGGCATCTTCACAAAACGTCCTTGCGACCTACGAAAGAGAACAAGAAAGCTGAAGCGCACAGTACTTTCTTCTATTTTCTGTTCTTAAGCTCCAAAGTTATGAAATTTGCATAATTGGTCAGTTTCATCTTCAAACAATACCTAGCAATAAACAAATAACATAATAATTCAAGCTTCAATAATGCGATGTTCTGTAGGGCAGCGTGGACTCCTAACTTTCCCGAATCGCCATATAAAAAGAATATAAAATTAATATTGATACGCCTATTTGCATGCAATTACTAAGAGTGCTAAGTTCAAAGTAACGGCGCCTTTGATACTGTTACTCAAGAAAAACACTGATACTGAAATAAACTATTCAATAAAGTCACACATCCACCAACTGTCATGCTTTCAACTCATAAATATTCTCTTACAACTGACAGAGCACTTTTGAGGAGTTCTTATTCAATCTTCTCCAACCTCCAACACCTAAAAATGAGCTCGAAAAGCCGCTGAATGAAGCATCATTGAGATTCTCAATATTCGTGATGCTGTGGCCATCCAAATAACAAAGCCAAGTAACTGACCGAAGTGAATAGAAGTAATTACGTATATTATTGATAAAATCGATCAAAGAACGCGAGCTTTCCTTATATCTGAAATGCTTCTACCTTTCATTGATCAGTAGTTGTAGAGTTTTACTTCCTTTTACGATATACAACCTCCTTAAACCCCGACATACGGGCTTTTGGAGGGTGTTAGCAAACTTGTTATAAATATATCAAGGAACAGACTTCTGACATCAGTCTAAAAAAGAGTCATTCGCTAGCCTGCAGTTATGGTATTTCGTTTCTGACAGTCAAGATTAGTGTACAGTCTAAGTTCGTCGCGCTTAATGAAAGATAGTCATTAACTCGCTTTAAACGAGTTTCATTCATCTTTCTCTCTTTATTCGCTACAATCCCTGATTTTATAACACTCCCGCTAAACTATTTGTTTTACATCGTTTTTCTAATCACCAAAAGTGGTGCTTTAACAGGCGGCGTACCCTTATTTACTGTTTGTAAGTTTGTCGTCGGACAGTATCATTGACAATGTGGATGGAACTGAATAATTCAGAGAGATCTGGCTCTTCAAAATCCTAATTAAAGTTTTGAAATAGAAACTTGCATATTTAAAATTTCGGCGAACTTTACCTGTTGGTAATTGCCAAACAGATTACAGGTCTAATTTCTTTGAACAAGGGACGCCTTCTTCTATGTAACATAACATAACTATAAGCGATAACCGTGGGTAATACTATGTAATGTAGTCCAGTTAAGGAGTTAGTCCTTGGCTGGCCCACGTCCAGTCCCTCCAGTTTGTCTCACTACCTACTTAGGACCTACTGTTTCAAATAAGTATTTATTTTTAATAATATTTAGTTCGAAAACAAAAATAATTTTTTTTTTACATTTTAATGATTATATCAATCTCTCTCTTTAAAATGATTACCCGTCAGAATCTAATCTACTGACAACACAGTTGGAAACATTTATGATCATTGCAATATTTATCACTAAATCTGATACTGAGGGCATGGGTAGTCCGCAATCTTAATCGCTGATTGGGGATCCAGACCTAGTAAGAGTAAGATGATTCAATGTCTTCAAAGACATCTGATTGCCCCTTATGGGCGGCTTATATCTCTACATAATTGGTTGCCTCAAATTGATTTTGCAAAATTTATAAGACAGGTCTAATTCTCTCATTGAACATTGTTGGAGTGTGAAGGGGATAAGTTTTGATGAGAACAGGTTGTCGGTGAAAGAGCTGAGGTTATTGCATTAGGCTGTTTTGCTGCCCTGCCTAAAGTTTCGTTAAATGTAAACAAAATGTCAAGAAATAAAAAGAAAACCTTTTTCTATTTAATTATTAGTAAGTAAATTCTACTAATTATAAACTATTGAAAAAAAAATTAGGCCGATATATTATTAATAACCTAAACTTTTATGCTTTATTAATTTCTAAATTTAGAAATTGTGCCATTAGAGTACCTCTTATCACCTTATGGCATTCACATATACATTCAGCGTACTTTACACTATTTTTTTTCTTACCTCATATTTGTAATTAGTTAATTGTATTCTTATTCCATTGCTAGTTATGGAGTGTTTAATTTGTTTTGCCTAATAAGTAGTTAACGTAAGAGTACCCGTGACAGCGGCCCTCCCGCCAAATTTGGTCACAAGTGAGACACCAGAAATCTAGTTCAACTCGGCTATCAGTTACGTTCTCTCCTTCGCGGCAAGTGGTTAACATTTAAATTGATCTGGAAAAAAAAATATAAAGGAAAAAGTTATAACTACTTAAACATTTTTTATTCTAATTTAATGGTTAAAAAGTATTAATAGTAATGGTACAAACTTTCAAAATAAGTTAGGTAAGATATCAGAATTCACAAAATTCTTTCTCCTCTCACTCTCGGAGCCCCCACAAAAAACAATCACATAGAACATGCGAGAAAAACATACGAGCTTTTTTGACTAATTACTAAAGTTTAGATTGGCTATCTGGTTTTCCGAGCAACGAAAATAATCTCCCTATTAAAACATCCATCGGTCAAAAATTGAACTATTGGGATTTCCTTTAAAAGCACTTAGCCTTCTTAACACCAAGATTAAATACGCAAAAATGACTGCATCGACTTGCTAGTGATCTTGCAATTTTTGCACTCATAATTTTTGGAAACGTTGCGTCTATAGCCGCTTTTACCAGACTAACTGTTGCGGTCGTAAATCCACGAAAAAGGCCACACTGGTACATTATTTGCATGCCCTTTTTAAAAAATAATACTCTTAATGCATGATCCACCGTTCCTTTTTAATCCTGAACCCACAATAGTATTCCAAAATAACATCTGCAAAAGCTGTTAGCTTTTTGGTAATTAGGTATGTCAGCAATTTACAGGACAGATTTGGCTGCAAGTATTTCTTACTATGTTATTCTTTTATGTAAAATATACTTGAGTAACACTTAAAATTAAATTACTAACGACGTAGAAGAAGAGAAAAGTGTACATTTTAAAATCAAAACAGTAATAATACAATTTTATAAGAGCATCTAATCAATAATAAATTGAGCATTTTTATTTTAAATCTGGTAATATTTATTACAAAATTTACATAAAATCATAAGCACTTCTTTATTTAAAGAACGTGCAATAATCACGCTTTTTTTGCTCACAATCCTGTTGTAATGTTTTATTTAATAACTTTTTATTGAGCTGACTATTATTTTATAATCACTTTCATATTGCTTTATTTCTTTAATTATAATAATTAAAATTCTTGGAAATGACACAATAGATTTTTATTCAATTATACATGACATATTTAGACATTTACGTTTATCGTTTAAAAGCAATATATGGAGATGTGTTGGTTGGATATTTTGTGAGACCACCTGACTAGGCTTTCTCCACATGGCTATGGAGAAGCTCAATAGCCATGGCAAGCACTACGCCCTATATGGACTAGCCAATGCCCAATGAACTCTCGTAACTATTTTAGTGTACTTAAATGGAAGTCTTGAAGGCAACTAGCTAAAAGGTGAACCCGTACGCGGTTACGGAAGGAAAACAAAAACGACAATCCTTACCAAATAAATAGCTCCTTTTGCTCCAACTAAATATACTGTACGCCCTAGCCAATCACAACATTGGCATATCCAGAGGCTTTATATTCTTCCAACTCGGAATTTGTAAATCGCTTCAAATTCATCATTATTATACGGTTAGAATCGTAATACATAAGAACTGCAATTTACAGAACAACCTACAGCCCCAACAAGTCATCTTAAATAAAAATCCTCAAAAAAAGTTGTAAGTTGTAAAGTGGAAGCAATATTTTCTCTTGGAGAAAACAATTAATATAGAATATAATCATTCTATAGGAAGTTAATCAAAACATGCTGTATAATTACAACTAATAACAAAACAAAATTTTAAATATTAATAAATAACTAATAAATTGCCATCTACCATTACTTCCACTACAAACATTATTAATTACAACCAGATCAATCATTTTCGGAGAGAAAGCCATGAATTAGAATTTAAATTTCAAGGTGAATGTTAAATTTAATGAGATGATAAAAGTGGTTCTTTATACGTCACTATATACATATAAATAATTTTAATGTTACTACGTCACACCCATTTTTAATTAATAATATTGTTCTTTCAAAATCTGAAATACAACAGTGCTTAAGGTTTTCATGATACTTATAAATACATTTAATTCTCACTAATATTACGCACGGTGTTGCAGATTTAGTGGAATAACTCATTAAAGGGATACCTATTTTCACCCCTCCTCTCGGTCTGCCCAAAAATGTATTTTCTGGAAAAAGTTTCTAAGATAATTTAAGCTCTTAAATGAATAAACGGTACACCAAATTTAAAGAAATCAGCTGAAGAGAGAGGTCTAATCAGCTAAAAGTAAAAAAATAAAGATTTAGTAAGGAACAATTGAATTCAAAATTTCAAGATGATGAATATATAGTTTTCGTGACCGTAAATTGTTAAACTTAGGATGGAAGATTTGCGAGGAACCGGTCAAATAAAACAACTCGTCTTTTTGCCAACGTTTCGACAAATATATTGTCCTCTTCAGGGCCTGAATATTACAAATACAAAACAATTTACAGAGTCAGTACCATAGAAAAAACAGTAATACAAAAATAAACAGTAAAATACAATACATTTTTTATATTATTGAAACTTACGTGGCTATGCGGGTTGGTTGAGTGACAGAATTTGGTTGTAACTCAACCAACCCGCATAGCCACGTAAGTTTCAATAATATAAAAAATTTATTGTATTTTACTGTTTATTTTTATATTACTGATTTTTACTGTTTTTTCTATGTTACTGACTCTATAAATTGTTTTGTATTTGTAATATCCAGGCCCTGAAGAGGACAATATATTTGTCGAAACGTTGGCAAAAAGACGAGTTGTTTTATTTGACCGGTTCCTCGCAAATCTTCCATCCTAAGTTTCAAGATGATATTTACTTTTATTGTGATTTCGATGGAAGGACTATTATAAAGGTGATGTGCTGAAGTAGTAATTCTATCAGTGAGGCCATCGCCTTATTTTTTTTTTTTTTTTTTTTTTTTTTTTTTTTTTTAGCGCTTCAACAGCTGAGGTTATTAGCGCTCGGAGCTTTTTTAAGTGCACTGCCGGCCTCCGGACAGTGTTCTCTCGTTACAGACAACACTATCCATCACCGGACAGTGAGCTGTAAGAAGCTCCTAGGAAGAGAAAATCTAAGGGTCAGCTGCTGGATTCGAACCCGGGACCTCCGCGTGGGAGTCCAGTATGCTAACCACATAGCTAATCCCTCCCCGCCATCGCCTTATTTATATTATTTTTTAATGACGTTAATATTTACAATTGTGAATATAAAATGGTTCAAGGTTTCAAACAGCAAATTCGCCCTGTTGAAGGAAGTACTGTTTTTGTAAAGATTTTCGAATTAGAGTTTCATTGAAAATACTTGTTCTGGAAGACACCTGGATAAGAGAAATTAGATCATTTATCACTCCCAAAGTTTTCTGCTTACAAAGAGTCTAAATTTTCTTGAGATGCTAATATAAGGTAAGTTTATTACTTCCGCTTAGAGCAATAAGCTTTGATTCAAATTGTATGACTGGAGAACCGGTATAATTTCTGTAAGCATCCGCTTTAAATTGTAGTAATATCCGAGCAGCCGAGTTTAATTCTATTGTAGATGTTAAAGTTTATTATTTTACGACTTCTCATTTTAGAGCAATAAAAATGGAAAGCAAGCCCCAATTCCAGTAATTCAAACTAATTTCCCAAAGGAAAATAAGGAAGTTAAAATTTCGATTTGGTAGTATATTTCAAAGATAAATTTTCTATACTTCAAAATTTGCTTACTTTTTAAATGTATAACTTACAATTTTCTTGTTGGAAGAGGGTTCAAAGGTACGGAACTGAGACAGCAAAAAATGTGAACACCTTTAATGCCTTAAACTCCAACTAAAACAAAAATATCGAATCCTTATTATACCAACGGGCAACTTAACAAATTAACGAGCAATGTAACTATTTTTAACAAACACTTGACTTTGTGGTGAAAATATGGTTATGTCCGTAGTTCTGGATAATATTGTTCATTTTATCTGTCCAGGAACGCTTGTTAATTGTATCCCTGACCGGTTTCAGATTTTTTTTATCCTTCAGTTTGGTGTAGAGATTGCTGACTCAAGAGTGTCGTGTACAGTAAGACTGAAACATAAACGAAGTCAAATTCTCTACAGCAAATTAATTAAGCAATTTTAGATGAATGAAAGTTCGAAACCGGTCAGGGATACATAAAAAACATAAGTGCTGCAACGTATAGAATCAGCGAATACACAACTATAGCCAATCATAAACAACTTTTAATATTCAGAGGACATCAAAAAAAAACAATGTCAGTGAAAAATAAATTTCGAAAATCTGACTTTTACAAAGCACACAAGATACATTCTTACAAATAAATAGCTAATTTAAAAAATATATATACATATATATAACAATATCGTAACAAAGATCTAGTACCAAAGTCAAGGTTAATATTACCATATTAGGCTACTGAAAAATCTACTTAAATAGTGCACTGACTTTTTGTTAACTTGTTTTATTTTTATTTGACTTTTCGTTTACTAGATAATTTAAGCTTCTATTATTACTCGGCAAAGTACACATATCAGACTGCTTTTACCTGATTCACCAAGTACTTCTTTCACATGGCCATTATTAATCTTTTTACGCTAGATAAATTACTTCATTATGTCTTTGGTCATTGGCTAAGTCTCGTTGCGGATATTTCAGCCGAACAGACGAACGTCTACCTGTCGGGACATAGTTCTGGAGCCCTAAATTCCCACAGATAAAAGAACCATTTTCTATGATCCTAGTTTTAATATCAAGACCTACTGCCATACTTTCGGGAATGACTACCAAGTTGTGTATTCCCATAGTGCCGAATCAATCTACCCTGCCCCTAAGTGTGTCGCAGCTAAGTGTAGTAAATAGTAAATGCAGCTGGGAAAAGGTGATGACAGTTAAATTCGTACCACTAAACATTCAACTAAATATTGCCATTGCCAACCACTCAATCCATTTCGCTAAAATTTTTAAAACCTGTAATTAAAAAAAGTAATACTCAGAAATTTAATGAACGCATGGTTGCAACAAAAAATTCGTTTATTATGAATTAATTATTAATACCAGTATGTAGTTGTAGAATCCGTTAAAACACAGAAACACATTAGAGGACAGCTCAACAATAATCTGGTTCGGTTGGTTTTCTAACTTTTTGTAAAAGTATATTTAATTTTAGGTTATGCCTTCTTTTTATATTCAAAATCTTTTTTCAACTGTGATCAGTAAAAAGTTACTAGCTAACTTTATTTACGAGATTATTTATACAGATTGATTTCTGTTACCTGTTCTTTCGTTACGTACAACCATCACTAGATAGTGAGTGGTAAGAAACTCCTTAGACAGGAAATCTAAGGGCCGGAAAGTGGATTCGAACTAGGTATCTCCTTGTGGAAATGCAGCGCATAAATCACTGAACTAATTTCTTTCCTTTTATCTGTGTTGTTAATTTAGTACTTAAATATGGAAAATTTAGGAAAGCTTCTGAGCTTCGTTGCAAAGAGTCAATTGGCGATACCTAGGTGTTAAAAATGTTAAATAGTTCCACATGGCAGCCTAGAATTCGTTTATTTAATTCCCTTGTTTCATATTTACTTCACTACTGTTTTGAAGTGTGGGTCGTCCGCTACATTGATATGATAGAAAAAAGACAGATAAAGTTTTTTAAGTTATTTATGGGCCTACAACGGAGTCACATTTACGAGTGGAGACTTGTCAAACACATTTGGAGGTTTAAGTTTTTAAAAGAAGTATGCGGTGGTAAACTGCTACCAATGCATATAGCTTAAAGATGTGCTTCACAAGATTAATTGAGATTATAAGTAACAGAAAGGTCCCTTTTAATTGGGCACTTGTTCAATGCTATAGGGGCTGAAGATATGTGGCAGGCTCAAAGTCCTGATCTTTTGAAGCATAATATGAAAAATATACAAATAACTGTTTAAGTCGGGATATTGATACTGCTCTCAATGCTGCCTATAATTTGCACTATAGACATGTTTTACCTCTCTTGTTAATTGACATATCTTTCAATGAAGGTGCACCACCTGGCTAAAATTAAATTGTTAACGAGGATAAATTCATCGATTTCAGATGATATTATCAATTCTATAGATACGAAGCGTCTAAATACTATTTCAGATTTATTGCTAAGCGCTTTCGACAAGATGAGAATCTGGTCAAAGGGAAGAACATTCTATTAACCCTAGAAAGTTGCTTTTGAGAGAAGGGTTAATACCTCCTAGGCTAATGGGAACCTGTACAGATTAGCAAATCAGTGGAAGAATTGTAGATTAAACTTAGGAATCTCACCCAACGTGATACAGTCTTCGTTTAAGAATTATTGTAAGCGACGATAGTTAGGTAGCTTTGATATAAGGTTTGCTAGACAGCTGATTGGGCCAAGATATTATATTACTAGTATATTTAGCTAATTATTATAATAAACAATTTATTAATTAGGTTAAAAAAAATATATAATTAAAAATTAATGTAGCAGGTCATTAAAACCAGTTTACCAAACAGAATTTATCCGGATATGGTTAAGAGTGAAAGGATTCTGTGCAAAAAATGCTATCTTATACGCTACAACTAAAATGCTATTTAAGGAATTATAGAAAACATTGGTCATTGAATTCGTTTCTTAGATGAAGATAGTGGAATGAATTCTTTTTTTCTTTCACTGACGTTTTCAAATAAGTATTGCTACAGTGCAATTTTTGAATTTTGAATATCTCGGAAATACACGTTGTTAGTTACTATTACAAGAACAGGTAATAACGTTTTAGAAAGCACGAATTAGCCGTAATAGCCATTTTATAGACTGGATTTTTCAATTTCTTAGATTTCCTTGAAACTTGGCTCCAACTATTTTCTACTGGCTAGTTAAGCTAACTGCTTATAAGTGGATCTATATTTTTATTTAATACATTTTCCCAGGATTATTTAAGATTAATTTTGGGAGCATGGTGGCAGTGCCTTCCCTCAATGTCATCTTAGTGTATTACGAGTATATGGACCAAATGGATAATTTTAAAGTAGAAAAAGAATTAAAAACAGTTACTCAAATTCCTTAGTAGACAATTCTTTAATCATGGATCGTCTAGAAAGATCCAAGACGTTTAATTGCTCTTGAGAGAAGGGTTAACTCCTCCTACGCTAATGGGAACCTGTACAGATTAGCAAATCGTGGAAGTCCCTAAAAATGAGGAACATGTTAAGACAAAGCATCAAAAAGCTTTGTTAATCTCAACTTTGCTGTGTTTCAGAATTGTAGATTAAACTTATGAATCTCACCCAACGTGATATACATATATAGACTTCGTTTAAGAATTATTATAAGCGACGATAGTTTGGTAGCGTTGAGATAAGGTTTACTAGACAGCTGATTGGGCCAAAATATTAGATTATTAGTTTATTTAGTTAATGATTATATAAACAATTTATTAATGTTTAAAAAGGTTATAAAAATATATAATCACGATTTTCTCTAAAATCATTTTAACTGATAGTCAAAAGGCTGAAACTTATGTTCGGAATATGTTTCCAGGACAATTCATTTGGAGCAGATCTGAGGCTGAGATGGGGAAAAGCTTTACACTTAGGACCACTTCATTGAATAATATCACTTTCGTTGTGTGGTGAAAAGAAAAACATTGCTAAAATTCCGCGTTTGGTGAAACAAAGCATGACTTGGAAGGATGAATTCCTTGAAAGATTTGTTTTAATATTTGAACGTTGATTATTATACTTGACTACTCAGGTAAAGACCTCTTGCTTTTGTATAAATACTTTTACGAATATTTAATTTTAAGGAGGATTTAGTCACGCATTCCTCAAAAGTCCGTTTATTGAGTAAATATATATATTTAAGTCAAAATTGAAGAAAACCTTGATATGATCTTAACATGAAGATATGACTAAGGCCTCTAAAATACTAATGTACGTGATATATCTTAATTTTAATAGATAAAAAATTCAATAATAAATTAATCCAGGTTATCTGAATGAACCATGTTACTTCCATCTAGCCTTTTGTCCAATTTTAAATTCATTAAGGCAAATTAAACAAAATATAATCTTTATTAATAAAAAGTCCGAGTTCCTCTCTAACGTAATTACATTGGATTGAGATAAATGATGTTAGATGAAACACATATGTGAATAAAATGTCCGGTTTGACTTTTAAAGATATGTTGGAGTTTTTTTTATAAAATGAGAGTCCAAACTGTCTGTATATGGTGATACAGACTTTAACACACTATATATGGCTATACTGTATACAGCGACCTACTGTGTATACACACTTAAGTTCAGTTCCCCTGCACTCCTTAGGCTTGTTGACGCTCCTTTTTCTGATGTTACGTTGTTCTTTGTTCCACCTTTCTCGCTTTCTTCTATGAATGCATCATCATGTCATTTTATTCTTACTATAACCTTGCTTTTTAAAACTGTAATAGGTTATAGTTAGTATTCTACAATCACTCAAATTTCCAACTAAAATAATACCAAATTAACATATAGATAATCTATTATCATGAGAGAAAATTTGACTGTAAAATTTTATTCTGGCCCCTCGACTTTTAGAAGCGCGAGGGCCGCCAAAGAACGAATTTTAGGACCAAATAAATTTAATTACGGGACAAAACAAACTTTAAAAGTGAAGGTCAACATTTTTTAAAGAACACCTCTGAACCGAGATCACCTTTCAACATCTAATTTATCACTTCAGTCTCCGTCCTCCAAGCTCCTTCCGCCATATTCTCTTTAATGTCATCCTTCCCTAAGATCTCGACGTCTACTTTTCTGGGTACGTCTACTTGCAGTCTACTCTGAACTGTGACATCTCTCTCCACTTTCACAAGATACTCATCTTCATCACTACACTTTTTTGTTTTTTGATACGTCTTTGAATTGGTTGTGTCTTAGCGATATAAAAGCTAAAGAATACTGCTTCTGTAACAAAGAAAATTATTTAATACATCTTTAGAGGACAATTCTGAAACTTTAAGGAAGTAGACTTATGTTTGAGTCGGCAATATTCCACAGTAACTAGATCATAGCCAGAAAAAAAATTGCATTGACCGATCATCTATCTTGATTTCAGAAACCTACTTTCTAGAATATTTCTTAAAACAATTACAAACCTTAACATTTATTTTATATAATAAAGTCGCATTAGTTTTAAAAATGGTGCGATATTTGTTTTTGATCTACTAAATAGAATAAACGTAATGAAAATAACATTAATTCTTTTTAATGTATTTTACCACGATTATTAGTTTATATATATATATATATTTTTTTTATACACTCATAAATATATAAAATGATTTAATAAATAATAATAAATCACTTTATTTTGTACCTTTACTAAAGATAGACATATTTGGAGAAGTGGTTGTCATTTATTGACCTGTAAAATGAGACTCACCATATTAAGAAAAGTAATTTCGTGTTCTATGCAACTGAGGGCAAGGACAAATATTGTTGTTCGCCCTTGATTTCTTAAATTAGTATTTGTTAGTGTATGTATGTAAGCATGCAAACTCGTTACACTTCGATATATTATTTTAAAAAATTCTTTATTTTCATTGTTTAATTTAAAAATGTACCATAATTTCACGCAAATTCAACATTGGACTTTCATTTAAACAAAGTACAATCTATACTTTTCACTAAATTGTTCTACGACTGATCTCTCTCTCACTCACTAACTCTCTAGACACCTGTTAAAAAGAAAATCAAGGTTGGGAAAACCCTAAATGCTTCCTCTCTGAACAATTCTCGCGGTTTTATGTGATTTCTTCAATTTCCAAATGTTAAAAATATATTGAATTGTTACTTAAAACATGCTGTTAGGAGATATTGATTTAGTGGATCATTGCAATGGACTCTCGCCGAAATACTGAGTTCGATCCAGCTTGCACTTAATCTTTTCTTAGGAGTTTCTTGCAGCTCACTGTTGTTGAAAGTAATGTAAGATAGATAAAGAGATTCTCGTTAATCTTTCTCTTACAAAAATGTGCATCATAAAAAATAAAAAGTCAAATCTCAAAAATCGGTTGGCATTCCTTTTTGTTCGAATCTTCAATGGTTAATGCTTTAAAAGCACTATTTCCTGTTAAAAATTTTCAGTTGATTCCTAAACTTGGCCTTGAAGTTCAAGTTTTAAAATAAGAAATGTATAGTGAAGTGTGCCACAAATCTACTGAAGTCATAGTGCACACAGAATTTTTATATAAGAAATCTAGTATAAGCTGGAATCAGCAGCGGCACGCGTTATAACGTGAACTTTATTTTTATAACATTAACAAAAAAGAGAACTTCTAAGAGAAATAATCCCAAGTAGTTGGCAACGCTTTGAACGGGAATCAACAAGCAGCGATTTCTTCACTATTTTATGGTTTTTGCAGCCTGGTTTCTATTAATGGTAATAAAAATATAATAATACCTTGCCCTTACTTTCCTTGCTGATTGAACTCAATTAAAACCCACAACATAATCATACTCTGATTTCTTGCATCTAAGGGTATGCTGTCGCCAAAGTCAACAGATCACGCATGAAGCGTATTGTACATACAAGTTTGTAAAAGAGAACGCCCAAATAAAAAAACATTTATCTTTAATAATGGCACACTTAAATCAATAAAATAGAATATAATTTTTTTCAATGTTTGATTTTGTAATGAATGTACGTGCCACTACTTTCTTAAGGTGAAATCTTAGCTGCGTTACAATTTTTGTTCTCACTAACTGTCTTACCTTAATTACCATATTTGTAACAACCTTTCTTTTTAATTTTTCACTCATATTAAAAAGAATCCTTTCATTTTTTTTTCATTCAATGGTACGAAGAATAAATTTTAAATGAGTAAAAAAAGAAGCCTACTTATTAATAGTAAGGTAACGACAGCTTTTATTCAATTAAATTAAATGTTCTTAAAGAACATTTATCCTCTTAAATCATTAAAACTAGAATTAATATCATCAGAACAATTATAGATTATTAGAGAATATGACTTTATTCGTGCTACAGGTAGTAGAAGATAATTTAAAAATCATAGCAAATCATCTGGGGATTTCAAATGAAAATCGCTACAAAATGAACGAACATTTTAGGCTAGGCTGGCCGTGGGAATCGAAGTGGAAAAAATTAACTTAATAAAAGAACACAGTTCACGACCACGAGTGGGTCAGCGGTAGAATGTGATTCTCCAGGCTTTATCATCTGACAATAGTGAACTGCCCTGTAAACAGTACTATTATTGGAAGCTGCTACACTTTATGGCGTATTCGAATTTGCATTAAGGAATATAAATGGGATTTTACGGAAGTGAATTTACAAAAAAAACAACTGCACCTCCACACCCTAATTCCTTAATCAATTGTTTCCATTTTTGTATAGAAAAATAGATCTACTTATAAAAAAAAAAAAATAATTCATAATAACTCAGTTTCTGTTAGTGGGAAGTAGATGCTCTCTCCACGCCAAATTAGGGTACCGTACTTGGATAGTCTCAAGTGACACACTCTATCTCATTCTATTTGCCTGAAGAAGATCCCATTTCGAATCTGCCACAAAAATAAGTCGAAGGAAAATTAAGTCAGGGATTTTTAAATAAAAGTAAAACTGAGGCCATCTTATAGAAAAAAAAAAGTGATCTGAGCAATTTAGACTGTTGAACATCAAGGGCCAATTGGTGCGTGATCAAGCACCGTCTGATACCTTTAGGTAAAAGTTGGAACAACCCGACATTACTATAAGGGCAACAATTTTATTATAAAATTACAAAAGCAAACCAGCGATCATACGATGCACCATGCTTTTTTAATGAACAACTTATGCTTTTTCTCCAGGGAGCTAAACTAACTCTAGCAACATGCTTTCGCATATAAGTGAAGTATAACTGTGCTTCAATCCGAATAACTTGTCGTATAAATATTGTAGAGCTTAAATACCGCAGAATAAATTTGTAAAGCTGGCAACAAGTACCGCAGTTATATATGTAGCAACTTTGAATGAACTTAACAATTTGGACATGGTGATTCACACGGAAGAGTCCTCTTCTAACTCAGTCCTCAATGTTAACCTTCTCTACGGAGGATGTTACCGCAGAGAGATCAGAAAAGCTAAAACGCTAGACAAGATTAGGGTTTTCAATTTTTCCTCAACGTATAATTTAATATCAATTACAATTGTCCTGTAGATTGATTAAAATGTCACCAGAAAGGTCTCATAATAATTTTATTTAACTAATTACATT
Source organism: Rhodnius prolixus (assembly GCF_049639745.1). Taxonomy (NCBI): domain Eukaryota; kingdom Metazoa; phylum Arthropoda; class Insecta; order Hemiptera; family Reduviidae; genus Rhodnius; species Rhodnius prolixus. Next base: position 34,974,775 of record NW_027411634.1, read on the forward strand.
TACAGTTAAGTATAATCACAGAGTAAAGATGAAATTAAGATCTAAAGATGACGAGCCAAACACCTTAAACATTAAATGCAATTATTTGGGGTCTAAAAATAAAAACTAACATCAATTATAATTCATTTGATAACTTGCAGGAGTTTATACTATTTCACCGAAATAACATCTATCAATCTGATTTTTGGTTGTTAAATAAAAGAATATTAAAAGTATTTATACCAAATTTAGAAAAATAGAAGTTTATCGTAAAATTAATGATGTAAAAGGAAGTATAATTTGTCACCTTGATTTTATTGCTTGTTCGTAGGTAACTACATCATACGATATCTTGGCATGCTTTCAAAACAAGTTGCTATAATAAATTCTCCGGCTTTAGACTTGCACTCTCAACAAGATCACGCCTTCCACAAGATAAAGTAAGTTTTCATAGACGCAATTTTATAAATATTTCTCTCTGTCTGTTTTACATAATACATAATAAATAGAACCTATGCCATAAACATCTTCTATAAAAAATTATATTCGTCCACAGTAATCATGCTAGTTTTTTCAGTTCAATAATTTTTTTAAACGTGATATAATTTACATTATATCCAAAAGGCATTTTTGGTCGACCGATTCTATCCAAAACCTTAGTTGGTGGCACCTAGACGAAATATCAAAGTTTAACTTTCCGTGATTTTCAATGTTGATGTTACGAAAATACATAATGCGCACACACACACACACACCGATTAAAAAAATCACTTTTTCAGAAAGGGATATTTGAAAACTCAGAATCTAAAATCAGCCTGATAGCAATCCTTTCTTTTTACATGAAGAAACATAATCTAAAAACATGGACGTTCCAAGAGGATGTTCCAAAATTGCTCTTTCACGTACAATTTTAAAATTAACCAGAAATACATTTGTTGGAGTGCTCTTAATCTCGTTCCTCTATAGATTTATTAAACAAACATAAAATGATGACACTTGATAGGAAAGGTTTTTTCTGCAATGAAGAGTGAGATCAGCGGTGTCAAAAGAGTGTGGATAAGCCCACAAGAACACTAATTCACTTTGTAGCTAACAATAGCGACAACATGTTGACCTAGTTGTAAACAGTTCACTAAATATAGACAACAATCCTACTAAGCACTTTATAAAGGCAATGAACATAAAAAATGCACCAACACTTATTTATTTCTTTGCAAATAAAACCTCCTTCATTGATATTATAACTAGAACATTTTACTGTTGAATGGTAGACTTTTTTCTCCCAACATATCGATTTATGATAATCTATTCTATATGAACTACTGAGTTTTTTTTTTCGACAGTCCAGGTTTCTGAAACCACGAAAAAGTAATTTACCACAAATTTGTGGAACAAATGTTCAACTCTTAAGCTAACTAGATAGAAAGTACTAAAAATTTGTCTAGCGTTATCAAACTAACTCACTTGCTTTTTTTTAAGATTAGAACTTATTTTTAAGTTCTGCCTTACTTCTCCTGATTGGCCGATGAAAAAATTAAAAAACTGACTACAGTGAACTTTAATCACCAACTATGAAGAAAAGATTTATGTAGCTATATTTTTCTGAGGTTACACTACATTCACTAGTTGGGTCTAGGACTTCATTCATCGCAAACGAAATTTAATACTAAATCTTCAGGGAATTTGACACTGGAAGCAAGAATTTCCTTATTCCCTACTAATGGAATCAGCGAATGATTCAATTGTGGGTCAAACAATGACTTTTAGTAGACTATTTCAAAATAAAAAAAAATCATCATTATTTCTCTAAATAAAACTGAAAAATTACACTAACCAGTCAATATTCTAAAAGCTACTCATTTTACTCAGGGAATTCAAAACGGATATTTTCGATTAATACTCGATATCGATGATTCTTCAAGATCGCAATAATCCCCGAAAGAATGTAAAAATATTTATAAAGAGCAATTTCCTCAATGTTTCTTTATAGACAAAGCATTAATTGATTTGTAGCATAGAATCTTCGAGAGTTGTACGGAAAGCCTACGCCTCCACAATCCAGAGGAATTATTGTGGTACCCACTAATTAGAAGAAGCTCCTCTTACTGTCGGAGTGAGATTTTATAAATAAAATCATAAACTAATTTTGAAATAAAGAAAAAGATAACTTTCTTCTTAATTATATAAAAAAAAAAAGAAATCCACCTTTCTTTTGTCTTGAACTCTCATAAGTTTCTAAAGTTATTTCGCACATCCATTCAAAGCGAGGTTTTCAATCAACTATTTGTTTTTACTTTCGTATGAGAGATAAATAAATAATAAGATTTCTTTTTTAGTTTAATTATAGGTAAATGGTACCCAACGTAATTATCGAATTCCTTAAAAAATGAACTTTTGTTTACTTTTGCGTACCACTTAATAGTTAACACATATCAGTAGACACAGCATTAATTGAATTGTAGGATAGAATCTTCGAGAGTTGGGCAGAAAGCCTATGCCTCCAAAATCCAGACGGACTATTGTGGTACCCACTAATTAGAAGTAGCTAGTTCCTCTTACTGTCGTGTCTATGTTAATTACACTTAAGAGTAAGATTAGAGGTCTCCTGGGCAAAATATGAAGTGTGGGTTTATTTTTCTCTTCGAAGGGCCGTACCCTGACAAAACTATCCTTTCACGCTGACACAATATGTGCCGTTTCCTCTTTTTCTTACAGAATCTACACAGACTATCTTCTGCAGGCTCGTGCTGTGCATGCTTCTTTAATCTATATGCTAAATATGTAAATGGTATTCTATTTTAATTATCATTATTTAAAACAGTTTTCTTACCTTTTACATTATGTTGTATATAACTCTTTGTTGCATTATAATATTAATGTTTTACATTAAACTTGACCCTACGCTGGCGTTAAAATACAATTATGCTTCGGCCTCTCAGCGAATTTCAGTCAACTGCGTTACTGGAAGAACCAATCTCATTTGGCAACCATCTACCTAATAAAGCAAATATTCACTCAAACAGAACACAATAATTAAAATAGTTAAAACATTTGTAACTGAATAATATGATGAGTTACATATAAAACTAATGAGATGCTCCTTAGTTTTCTAAAATGTCTAAATAATCACTTTCTGAAATCTATTTTAATTTACGGCACAATTCCATTAACAATTGCGAATGTAGTAATGGTTTCTGTCACGCCTGTCAGCTGGAGTCTTACAAGAAACTAGGCTATTTAGAGGAAGGAAATAACATGTTTATATTCATAATGAAATACCAGATTGCTAGTTAAATAAAGTAGCCATCACTTATGACCAAAAACGATTAATTCGTTGTTAATTTGAAGAAGATAAAGGATATTTATTCAATAATTGTAAGCGTTTCCATGGTGGTGGCTATGAGTTTCATGTAAATTTTTAATCATTACTTTCCTGATATCAATCTAATGACTTATTGACAGAACTGACCAATAATGCCCTATTAAAATTGTCTAATCCCTTAATGTTAGGGCTGCTCATCCTTTGCTGCAATTCTGTTAACAGATTGCTGTTTACTTCGGTTTAAGGATGAACGAAGGGGCAAAAATAAATAAATAAAACGAAGGGATAAAATTATTCAATAAAGTAATGAAACTCAAACTCACACACTTGAGTTACATTATTTTTGCAAATCCATAAAGTGTTGTGCCAGTATCTACCCCAGAAATAAAACAGGTACTGAAAATATTGAATCCAACAGATATCTCACTTCATATTCAACATTCTCTTAAACCCCATTTTTATGAAATTTGCTATGTATGTTTCTCATTTGCGCTCTTTTACAATCAGATTTCAAATTTTAAAACCCAACACTCACGAAATCGCGATACTTTTAAATTCTGCAATAGAACGCTTGCCGACGCTTCACTTAATCTATGGAAAGGATCGATGCGCAATATTAAATGAATATCAAATGCAACACCTTCCCGCCTCGGACAGAAATCGCAGTCAGCCATTATTCTCAGTGTTTGAAAGAAAGGGAAAACACCTAACTCATAAACGTAATCGAAAAAAAAAATCAAATTTATTTCATATTGTGCTAGGTTTTACTAAAATATCGGGAAAATTCAACGATCTACAAATTTTGTGTAGAGGCTTTAGTAATTTCACACTAAAAACATGAAAAGTTTTTTTTCTAATTTATGGAAACTGTGAAATTAAGTTATTTTACAAAATGATTTTCGTTTTAATGTAGGTTCCAGAAATCCATTACACCAAACCGCTCTAAGTATTTAGATGTGATTCTATGACTGAAGCAAATAAATGGCTGCTTTCTGCTTTGAAATGCTACTTTATAACATGCTCTTGATATTTATGTGATATTTCTTCAAACTCGACTTAATAACTGTACATTTATAACTATCACTTTTTACTGGGAAACGTGGTATTTGCAGTCGCTGCTTTATACCTTTAGATTGTCTCTGTACTGATAATTTATTTAAGTGATTGCATATTATCTATTACTAAAGAAGGTGATGGGGTAGCTTGGTTGAACCTCGAAAAGATACCGCTTTAACACCTGGTTCCTCAGGGAAGTTACTAGTTCTTTAAAGAAGTTGCTAGTTCACTCCCCTTTACGGGTTTCCATTTATTCTAAGGAAGAAGGTAAATGTACATCTTTTCTCCGGATCCTGTTTGAGTTTCTTACATTCGAAAATAATGTTCTTAACGCACGCTCTTGTGTTCGAAGAGATTCTTAAAATAAAAAAAACATTAGAAAGCGCAAACTTTATTATTATTTATAACTATTGACTATTTCTTTAAGAAAAATTTATCTCGAATTCGTCAAAAGAAAGTGGAAAGAAAAGCGACTAAATTGTTAGTTTTCCGTTTTTCCCGTATCTTTGATTTACTCTTACTTTAATAATAATAATGTTTTATTTGTAAAAAAAAGAAAGTAAATACAATTAAATAAATAAAAAACATTCTGCGGCATGGAAGTTCCGTCTGCCGGATGATTTACTTTAAACTTCGTGTACTTTTTACGCAACATGAGTCAGTCATGCGAGACATCGTCACATTAAAATGTTCAGCTTTTCGTGGGAAGTGTATAGACTGCGAAAAAAACGTAATGATTAAAACAAAATATGGATAAGGGGTAAAGTAAGAAGCCGATCGGCCCCTTTGCGGTCTTTGTACAACTTTTTTTTTCTTTTTTTTTTTGTTTGCCACCTAGTAATGTTTTTTAATGACACTACACTAGCTGTAACAGAACCTTTATTGCATGTTCTGGCCTGTAAATCTATCATACACCACTATTTTATATTAACCCTAAAGAATGAGGAATAGTTCCCTATATTGCACAAAAGAGAAAATCAAATTATTTGAACTGCAATCTTTATCTAAAACACTCATTCTAATAAAAAAAAAAAACAGACTCATGCATATAAATACTTCCATCCTAATAAATTCACATACATTAAATAATATCTAAAATGTATTCCCTGTTCACTCACTCTCAATTTTGATACACTAATTGCAATTTGTGATGGAATACTTGATATTCCTCGCATCACATTAATAACCTAATCTAAGATAAATAAAAACTTATTTACATACATAATTATTCACACAACATTCATACGACCATTCACATGTACCACATTTTGATTTTAAACATAGCAACATTTGCTGCACACACCGATACAAATTGATGCAGTTAGGATTGATGAACAGCAAGCACCCTGTCTTTTTTGCTCTCTCAAAATTTATGATTTAAACAAATCCTCAGTTTCACCAGAACTCCCTGAAAACAAAATGTTTCAAATTAAAATTACAGATTTACTCTTGCTGTTAGTGTCTTAAATTTAGAGGAAAGCGGTGGAAAAGTTTTCCACGAAAAAGTATATTAAAAATACAAACTAAAAAACAAATTCAGTTATTGTAATATCATAGTTCCCTTAACCAGTTTTCTACAAACTGGGTATTCTATCAAGGCTTTAACAATACCTTAATATTTTGTCGCTGATAGTATTTTTGACGTGACCCTTCAGATACAGTTTTGTCTAACCTGCTAAAAACTCTCGGTAAAATTATTCCAATTAAAATAACGTATAATCGCCAAAAACTTTATTTTGCGAAGTTTTACTTTGGTTTAAAGGATTAGGGTAATAAATTCAATCACATACATTAAATCATATCTAAAATGTTTCCCTGTTCGAAACCTTTGAAAATCGAAGCGAGAATAGTGTCTTAAAGAAATTTCAAGTTTGATCTGCTGCGACTTGTTGCTTTCGAGATGTACAACTTTTATGCTCTACGACATTGTTTTTGTTGTATTTGGAGAACCCAAAAGAAGTAGGCCAAACCATCGTTTGACAAGTTGACACGATTGCAATGCTACTTAAGGCGAGTAAAATAAAAATGTGCAAGTTTGCGGTTATGACTCATTGAAGATAAGATAGTATGTTATGAGGGTTACAACCAAGGTCTAGGATCAATAGGCCTGACTGTAGAAAACTACTGCTGGAGCCACGTCATCCTTCGTAGTGTCTAGATCAGCCCGACTAAAAATTCTTGAGCTGCTGCAGAAAGATTGGTAGTTTTTTCCTAAAAATTGACTGTTTGAAAGAAGAGTTGTATATGTAGCTGATCCATTGCATTTTCGCATTTCCAGTCTCACTACTTTTAGAAAACAAATTGAGTTCGAATTTTATTATTTAAAAAAAATTAAAAAGCCGTATTTGTTTAGAAAGCTAATTTTAAATTTTAATGAAACTAAAATTATCCGCAACTATATATTACATTTCCTAGTAAATTTATTTTCAAGTTTGAGAACATATGTATAATTTTTTTTAAGTTTTAGGTATATCCTCATAAAAAAATGTATAGTATGAATTGAAATTTCATTCACTCTATCCAAAGGTTCCATAGATTTAAACATCTTATTGATAAATTATATAGGAATTACATATCTGTTTAAACAGGTACAAATCGTTATTTAATAAATAAAGCAAAATGTATGGAGGTGAACAGTTTATTAATTGGCCTCCTTGAATTACTCAATTTTTTAGATTGAATTACTAAGTTTTTTTTTTAAATTGTACAGTAAGTCACAGAAAATAGTGATTCAAAGCTTAATCATTTTTATTTAAATGAAACATCCGATAAAATATTGCTACAGTAGGAACTCTGCTTAAATTTTAAAAAAGATTAAGTATAATTATATTTAAAAAAAGTTATATTATTCTTAAAAAATATTATTACCTTGTTTCATTTCAATATTACAACTTTCCAAAAAACAATTCTCAAACAGTAATTTAGTTCATATAATTTAAGGTTATAATTGTTCATTAATACTTTTACATTAATAGAGAGTCTAGTATGATCGGTTAAAAAAGTTCTACAAGCAATTGTTCACAAAAATTGAATTGTGTTGAGCTGTGAACATATTTAAATTTTACTTACGTATTTAAATTTCAGTTTTAGAATTGGCGGTTCATTAAAGCGCCAAAGAAGATTATTGGATTTAACCTGAAACAGTTGGTAAATTTATATTGTAATTTATATTCATAAAGTAGCTTTACTTAAAACTTGAAAAGGCTCGTTAAAATAATGAACTTTTTCGTATGTTAAAGACAAAGATTACTTAACGGGAAGAATTATTGCCCTTTATACAACAACTTTTATTTTCTACCAAATAAAAATCTTTAATAGAAATTAATAGCAAGTGACACTTTTCAAAACATAAAGCATTTTTTATCGATTTTTTTTTTACAAATTGAAATACATAATTGTTATAATAGTATTTTATGTAAGATAGGAATAACAGAATCTATCTAGGAGTCAGTGATAGTTTGTGCCATTTATTTCTTTCGACAGGAGACTTATATTACTGAAAGTGTAATATTTATTGAAAAAGAAAGGAATAAAATGTTCGGTTTGTTAATTTTAACATCGCCTGAACTAATATAGAAATGAAACCGTGTTTTTTTTTGTCTCCTAACATTACTTGGAAAGGTTATACGGTATCAATTTTGGTATTCTGAATTTAGAGATAATTTATTGTATATTACATTATGAACCATACTACACAATATAGAACATCTCTCCCTCATCAAATACACCAGACACAATGTCCTCCTTTGCAAACATTTACTGCCAGATTCCCTGTCTCGGCGCTAGATAGTATAAATGCAGTAATGATACCAGCAATAACTCCTGAAGAATCTGGTCAATACCATGGTCATATGGCACACTTCATGACGGAGACTAGACAAGCGGAGCAACAACAGCATATCAAAGATCAATCCCAACAGCCACCGCAGCAAGGAAATGGCAGTAGTGATTGTGAACGAAACGAATCAAACTGTCCAACAACAAGTAGTCAAACAGCATCAGATTTTGGTCAACCAATGTGTAGCCATGGCGTTAAGAACTGTTTACAGTGTTTCAGTAAAACTCAAGGGCAAGCTTCACAGACGAACACTAGAAACAAGATTATGGTCGACGTAGCGACAATGACTGATTCTGACGAGATGGAACTCACACCAAATTGGCAAAATGTTTCCGTCCCAGCGAACACTAAAGTTGCTGAATATTTAACTAGCCTCAGACAGTTCCTCAAGGTGATTATAATTCTGATTATTTTCAATATGATTAAGCAGTTGATTATTCATTTAATACATTTAAAGCTAGTGATTACTGTGACATTTGTTTATTTCATCTTTAAATTATAAACCACAAGTTTCAAATATTTACTTAGCATTATTGCGCTGACTATTCAATGAACATGAGAAACAATTATTTAAATAAAATTTGCATTATTCAATGACAAAAACAGCCTTTTTTCTCTCTAAAAGAATTTTTCCTTCCTCTTGAATTTTAAGTAATATATTGTATGATCTTATTGAAACCTGATCAATATATTGATCTTATTAAAAAAAATCGGCTTTGTCATTCTACAATGCAATATTTTAATTATCTAAGGATTACATTTTCTAATAACAATCATATCATTATTTGCGTTATAGATTAATTAGGCAACCTTTACATTTTTTTCCTATTTCTCGTTGTTGAATAAAAAATAAACTTCCAGAAAGAATAGTAATTCTTTATCAATTCTATTTTCTCTTTCGTTAATGAAGATTTGCTAAGATTCAAAGAATTTTCAAATTCTGAAAGTATTAGTCATTTATTTTCTCCAAGTTACACAGTGAAATTTCGGAAGATTTTGAAATGTAAATGTTATAATAATGATGTCTAGCGCTACTGGAACTCATAATCGACAAATAGCTAAGGGCTTCCAAATAACACCTTTTAAACGGATGTTTTTAATTTCTACAATAAGAGTAGCCCTAAGTTCTACAAATATCAAAGCATTTTCAACAAAATTTTTGGAAGTTTCACTGGGACGTGTTAGATTGAATTTCTTCTTATCTATTCTCCTTTAAATGAAATGTGTACTTAAATGGGAACATATCCACTTTCCAGTGTTTTAGTTTAGTTAAAATTTAATTTCAATGAAAGTAAAGAGTAAATAATTATTTCTGAAATATAAGCAGTTCATTAATTGAAATTATCAAGACAAAAAGTAGAGAAATTGCGTTCATTGTGATGATTCCTCTTGGTACATTAAGAGGTAGTATTTGGAGATGGGTTATTTTCAGCTTTCCACACCCGCTAATGAAGGTAAGAGGAAACTAGGAGACGTGAGGATTGTGACATCTCCAGATGGTACTCGTCTCTACTGCTGCCCTGAGTGTCAGATGGCTTATCCTGATAAAAGCCTCCTAGAACCTCACTTAGCTTCTCATAAGATCGAGCGCAGATTCGTGTGTGGCGTTTGTGGGGCAGGCCTCAAACGGAAAGAGCATCTAGACAGGCACCAGTTATCTCACACTGACGATCGGCCTTATTCCTGTGCTGCTTGTCCTAAAACGTTTAAGCGGAACGAGCATCTAGCCAGACATTACATCATACATTCAGGCGAAAAGGCTCAGGTGTGTACAGAGTGCGGCAAGGCATTTTATAGAAAAGACCATCTGAGGAAGCATGCCCAGGGCCACTTGGCAAGGCGGCTAAGGGCAGCAGCCGCGGTAGTGTCAACTTAGCCAGCATCCTTCTTCAACTTCATCATCATCATCTTCAAGTGTCAGTGCCGGAGTGTAACTCTTGTGTTGTTGTGGTGTGCTACAGATGGACCGGAGGTTCGTGTGCAGTGTCTGCGGACTTAGCCATGCTCGCAGGGAACAACTGGAGCGGCACCAGCTATCTCATTCTCAAGAGAGGAAGCATGTTTGTCCAGCCTGCCAAAAAAGGTAAATTTTATTTTTTGAGACTTTTAGAAAATGATGCCTTGCAAAAAAAAACCCAGATTCCAAATTATGATAAACTACTACATTAACAAATAATTGCTTGTGAAAAACAAGTATTGAAATAAAAGATGGACTTTAATTTGATTAGATACTGCAGTTATTTCAAATAAAAATATATTTACTGAAGAATTAATGAGTTTAAATGTTAGTACATATGTATGATGGTTAGTTGGGGCCAAAAAAAAAAAAATTCCTTCGACAGAAAACCCCATTAATTTGATGTTTCGAATTCATTTCTTTTATAAAAACTCTAGTCCTCAGTCTCTAAATGACACTGAAGGTGCCAAAACGTGAACCATCAGAGTTTTGTTTTTGGCTCCAGTCAACCATTACAGCAACAAAAGTACCATATTAACTTTTGAAGAAAGAATAGAAACTAGTATCAGATGTGAGCTCTGATATCATTATAATGTTATCTCATAAGAATGTCTGATATCGTTAGAATTTCTTTTTAAAAGCTGAAAAAAAGCTATTTGAATTTTTTATTTTGCTGTTCAATAATAAAATGATGTCTCTTTGCGTTTTTGTAAAAGCAATTTATTGTTGTCAGATTCATTATTTTAATTTATTATTCACGATTGATCACTTTTGCTGATTCACTCATCCAATAAATGTTTAATTTTTTTCAATGTTTTAATAACAATAAATTTGGTAATATAATACAGGTTCAAACGAAACGAGCATTTGGCACGACATGTAATTACCCATTCAGGATTAAAACCACATGGATGTTTAGAATGTGGAAAGGCATTCTACAGAAAGGATCATTTGCGTAAGCATCTTTTGGCTCATGAAACGAAACGGATTCGTTTAGCTGCAGGCCTTTCTTCCAATGGAGGAGCTGGAGCAGGAGGAGGTGCTAGTGGCGCAGTTGCAGTTGCAGTAGAAAGTGCTAACGTCAGTGGTGTTAAGTCATTATCATTATCACTTCCATAGCTATTAACTGAATAAACTACATTTTAAAGTAGTGACCACTTGGACTACATCATCTTATAAATATCCAGGTTAATCAAAATAAAATATTTGATTGTTGGATTTTTATTAGATATACTATAATCTGATTATTTACATGTTTCATTTAGCAAATGATGAGCGGGCAAGAATTGCTTAAATTGATGTATAAATCTCTGTCATCCCTTCATTGAAGTAAAAAATTAAGAAAAAAGTTAATCAACCACATGGTGTTTTTTTTTAAGGGTTGATATTTTGCACCTAAAATTCTCAAAATCTCCCTTTACATAAAACTAAGGTAAAACGTTCCTCTTTTCGAATTAAGACTGCCCTTTTAATTTTTCATTTAGTTCATTAGTAGATCATACTCACAGTTATAACCAGAGAGAATTACTTTGTTTTTATGAAAATTCTGTAATTATCAAAATGAATACTACTTTACAAGGTAAAATGGGGGAAAAAATGGGCATTTTTCTTACTTTAAGTGATACACACTACTGTTCATTTGTTGCAAATGTGCGTATATCACTTCTTCGCACGAGAGAAAATACATGTTACGAGTCAAATGGGATTGTTATGCACCATTTCTTTGGGTTGGAATTAATTCTAATTTTTAACCCTCGAAGCTCAATTCATTGTACATCTCTGGTGGCGTCATTCATCCGCGCCTACCTTATAGTCAAGGACAATTTTTGTCGAGTTGTCAGATTGTCATGCATCCACTCAGTTCATTGGGCTATCTTTTAAAGAGGTGCGCGAGATTGAAAACTAGGTGCATTGTCAGTGCATCTATAAGGGAGTGTTTAGCACTTTCTCCCTAGAAGGCTTGCAACTGTTGTCTTCATTAGTTGTTATTCTTTCACTGTCACCATTTCTCCAGAAACCCACGTTTAGTTAACCCTCCACTCTTAAAACGTTCGCTATTTGTCTAAGCTTTTTACTCGCGAATTGAGTCCCGGGGAGTCGGAACTAGGGCCGTAACTACTCTCCGGGAGTACATCAATTTGCTTCTTTGTAAGAGTTGTAGTAAGAGCATACAGTATCCTCAACTTCGCATTAAAATAATTACGTGGGCATTATTTTTTTTAACGAAAAATGGTAGAGAACTGGGTATACGACCAATTTGTAACAAGTGGGATTACAAAGCTTAAACATCAATTCAGGTTTCACTCTGTATTTCAACAGTGTTCACTTATCATTTCATAGTTAGAGTAAACATAAATATTCTTCAGAGTAAGTCAATATTTTGAATGATTGTATGAAGCTTTTTAACTTGTGATATTAATAGCCGAATATTTATACATATATATGCGTGTGGTGTGTTTGTGGTTAGTTAGTGTTATTACAGTGGTGAAAGAGAACATTATAATTTTTAGTTGTGAGTTAGAGCTTAACATATTGAATGTAGGAGAGATTTTAAAAAAGTTAAAAAAGATTAACGGTTATGTTAATGATAAACATCTAAGAAAAAAAAATTATCTTCTCTTTTTATCTATAAGCAGTTTGTGATTGTCTAGAATTAAAAATTTTATAACTTTTCAAAAAAATTATTCTTGACTTATTTTAATATTTAAATTTTGCTTAATGGAAGATTTATAAATAATAAAGTAGGTTTGCCATATAAAATTCTATGCGTTGTAATTAGAATATAAAACGTCACAGATCATTACGTTAATAGTAATTTTTTTATAATTTTTCCACCCTCACATTTAAGCTATTTAAAATGCACGTATTTCGTAAGTTTTAATATGGTTTACCGGAAAAAAAGCTTGGTAGTTATTTAGTTAACTGTATATTTTTTTCTTCAAATATTTTATATAGTTGATTTTAGTTTTAAGGCCATATTTGAATGTGATATTTAAAGGAAAATGAAAAAAAGAAAAATCTAAAAAATAAATATTTAGATGTCTCTCTCTAAAAAATATATATATTTAAGATTTAAAATTATTAATATCGAAAATCAATCTTTATATGTATTTTTTATTATTATTATTCTAGCAAAAAATCAAATATTTCAAATTATTTAAAAAAAAGTTCTGTGTGCCACATTGTGCCTGGATTTTTCCAAGTGATAACTATTTTAATATTTAAAAAACAAAAACAAACGCGCATCGCTTGTTAGAGTTTGTAGTGTTTTTGTTTAATATCTGTGTTTTTGAAGTTCTATAAAATGTTTTCCTTTATTAAGAAAAAGTTTCCATAAATTTATATTTCTTAAAAATATATAACGGAAAAATTAAATGTTAGAATAATTATATTTGAGATTTACTTATTGTGTAAATAAGATATTTTATGTGTATTAAAGATTATTACATGTTTAACATGTACTTTTTTTACTTAAAAAGTAAATAATAATTTACTGCTTTAAAGTTAACTAACGAGAGAAAATTCTATACACGAATTATTACATTACTTATTGAAAGAAAAAAAGAGTGTAAGGTGGTACATCATATTTTTTTTTTTTTTTTAATTTAAAAGAACACCTTCATCGAGAAGGTTCGCAGAAATTAGAAGTACGTAGAGGCGCATGTAATATCTGAAAATAATTTTTTAAATAACTTTAATTTTTTCAAAGTCAAATAAGCAAATTGTTAGAAAAGTATTTGTAATAAGAGAAACCAATAATGAAACAATTCAGTTTTTAATTTATTGACATTATAGGTACCCTGTGTTTATCTTTGTCAATCAGATCTATATCTGGTTTTGTTTTTGGTCATTGATTAGAGCAGCATTTTTCTGGATTTTGGCTTTCCGATTTTTCAAAGTCCTTGCTGAGGCCTGCATTTATTTACTAATATAATGCTAATTATCTGGATAATAATTTTTATACGCTTTTATTTTGTCTCACATCTATTTCTCTAAAATCAGAAAAGCTATTTAATTTAATTGGAGCAAATAGTTGTTGATTCTTTTTTCTTACTATCTCTCATCATTCTGCAATGTAGAAATAAGTGCTGAGCTGTTTAATTTTTTTTGAGTACGTTAATATAAAATTACTTGGCTGATATCCGGGCTATAAAGGTTCAAAAAGTTTCTGACTAAAAGCAAGCTCAAGAAACGGATAGCCAGAAGCCTCTGAAAATAGAAAGCTGTCCAAAGCCTTTCGGACTTTAGAGGGAATAAAGAAAGTGACGGTCTGCTGCTAGGCTCTTAAAATGGAGTTGTGTTTTCCTAGAAATATGTGATCCGAAAATAGCCTATTGCATTTAGAATAGAGTTAGTTCGCCACCAGCTCGTGATACTTTTTATATTTGCCCTTTAAGAATTACTTTATTCGCCCACTTTGTGAACCTGCGATTAGCACACTTCTCTTGAGGTTTGTTCCGAATTTTCATCTAATTAACTTAAAATCTTCTTTAAAGCTATAGATCAAGCATAAAATTTGTAGTACCATTACAAAAAATACTTTTGAAAATCCTGAAACCTTCTCTTTATTGAAAGAAGTTTCTGTGTGATCTGTATAAAATTATTTCATTAACATTTAAAGTTGCGCCAATTGAAGAAGTGGCGAAACCACTTACTACTTCACCTCCCACAGAGAATTATTTACCAAGGCTTAATTGAGGATGAACATCAAAATTTATTTGTATCATGGATTTAGACGCCCGAATTCTTTAAAATAATCTTTCTTCTAGTCATTTTTTTTTTTTGCCCTTAATGCTTAGGCTTTAGAGCAATTAATGGTATTATTCAATTATTTAATTATTAATAATTATGGTGTTATTCAATTTTCTTGAAGAAAAATGTTAAAACAATCGTCGTCAAATCGTATTGAAGCGTATTCATCCACAAAAACCCAAATAACCCCAATTTAAGAATAAAGATTAAACACTTAGTTCCAGTATTAATTCAAAGTAAATTTTAGGTTCTAAAATTAATAAAAGATGTTTCATAATGGTGGGGTTTTTATTTTAAAAATATATTTTAAAATGCTACACTTCAATTGCAATCCTATTGTCAATGTTATTTGACAAAAAGTATAAAATAAATTCATCTTCACTTCCAACACAAATCTGTTTCTGAAGGACACCGCTTTCGAAACGTTCAATATATAAGATTTTTTGTTTTTACTCTAGCCTACCGTTGGAGTAATTATAACAAAAAAAAAAAAAAATTATTCTTATCTGAGTGCATAAGCACTTTAATTATTTTTGTTTTATAATGTAATCATACAAATGTATATTGTATAATTTTAAACTTATAACTTAGGACCAAATTAAAGATAATTCGTTCTTCCTGTAACTATGTTTATAAATAATTAGTACATACTCTTACATATATAGTTGATTATATACTATATTTCGTCAACATCTTTAGCTGCAGCCTGAAATAAATTTTGAAAAGAGTACTTTATTTTTTTGTTTTGATTACACTGTGATGCTTTAAAAAGCACTCTTCTCTCATATAACAAGTCATAAGCAGTAGCGATGCTCACCACACAGTGTTTCAAATTTAATTGCGAATATAAGTAAATTATTGAAAATTTGTGTGGATTTACTGTCTTAATCTTATTTTCATTTAAAACTTAAAATAATGTAAATATCACTACTTTTACTTTTATTGTAGCAGAATGGTGTTTAAATAAATGTGATACTACTTAAAAGAAAATTTTTGAACCATTTATTATTTTAACATTTATAATATTATTTTAAAAGATTGTTTTTCCGTTAAATATTCGAAAGGTATCAGGAATGTTTTACAAAAATATTTCAACTTATTTATTCTAGTAGTTATAAAAATAAATTTGTTTTTTCTTTCTCTTAATTCAAATACAAACGTCGATCACTGACTGATACTTTCTTAGGAATAATTATTTAAAAAAGTGATTTCATTCGGAAATTTAATTAGAGATTGAGAAAGATATGCTCATATATATTCAAAGAAAAAGGCCATTCATGACAGATTCGCTAAGTGTATTGGACACCATTATGATAATTATGAGTACATTTGTAAGAACATAATTTTAAGTTCTTTAAAAGTGGGGAAAAGTACTAAAAATGACATTAGGAGTACGAAAAAAATTTCTGCCAAAATTTGAGAAAGAATTAAGAATTTGAAAACAATTTTATTTTCTTTGCGGAAGCCTCGGCTAAAAATTGAGGCAATTAAACTGATTTTTGTTTAAAAAAAAATTAATTTACTGTAATTACAATAAATGTCCTCCAAGGCCATCGAAAGTAGTAATTACCCCTTTTTTTGTCTGAAAATTTTAGTTTATGTTCATGAAACAATCCACTTTCTAGAAAAACATTTAGTACATTAAAAAAAACGAAAAATTACCTCCGGAAAAATTGTTAATCCATATTTCTCGCGAAAGCTCATACTTGAAAAAAAAAAAATAAACAATTTTTTTCTAACAAATAAAAAGTACGTCAGTCATACGCGGAATTCGAACTGCGGATCTCCCAGTTACAAACCCACTCTCTTGATCACTAGACAAACATCCGCCCATATTAAAATCTAATATGGCATCTAATAACTTAAAATCTAATAACAGGGGTTCCAAACTTCTAGTAAAATTTAGGAAAAGGAACGCTTTGCCAATAATAAAGCCATTACAAACCAAAGGCGTGGTTTGTATTGAAGTGGGTGTATGGAGTAAAAGAGATAACTCTCTCAATATACAAAAGTCTATCAAATATATTCATCTGAAGAAAGATGTCTGCAAGAACACATCTCCAGCCAAACTTCAAGAAGAAAATTATTAACTAAGAATATATTCTGCTGTTTGAAGTCACTTTTTTCAACTGACCCACCAACCCCTGCAGTAAAATAATCTAAAATTTTCGAGACAAGAAAGGGTGAGGTTAAAAATTATCCAAATAATCTTCTCAGTGTTCTACAAAAAAATACTATTTAAAATGGCCGAACGTTTGTTCAAACGATGTAGAACCCAATTAACTAACATTTATTGCACTAATCTAAAACTACGCCCAAAAATCTTATAATACCAGTTTTCATTATTTAAATAATTTAAAAAATCATTGTAATTTGTTAAGGAATGGTTTACTAAAATAAAATACAATTTGACGGCATAACAATCACTTACTTATTTGTTTTATGATAACAGTTTTCAGTAATTTATACAGAATTCTTCATATGTATTATTTTGACAAGCCCTTTTTTGAAAACAAAATGATTTTGGACTTAGGCAGCGTTTCCTTTTAAAGCAAAACGTCATGCGTTGTGATTTCTCTTTACTTGATTCTAATTAATACTTTAAGAGAGCAAAGGCACCTTGTAAAGAACTGAATTTTGTTCGTAAAAACTTAAACGTTATAATTACGCTATTGGGATATGCGTTGTTTGTAGGCGTTCCAAAGTTTTTCCTTAAATTCTTCAGCAGTTTTCTGAAACAATTAAGAATTAAGTGAACTTTTAACCTATCGCTTCTTTTCGGTATATTACATCGGTTACTTTATTTATTTATTTTATTACCGATGGATCCAAACTTTGATATATTGCTCGTCCCACAATCACAACATCAGCTCCTTTATTCATCACAGCATCCTCTGGAGTGGAATACTGCTGCCCCAATGAATCACCACCTTGGAAAAAAAACAATAACAAGTTGTGCAAATAAAGAAAGAAATCTAGTGTGCAATAAAATAAAAAAAATGATAGATATGTGGTACAGCAATAAATAGTATGATGATTTCAAACGATGAAGAAACAAGACGCTGAAATTTATCTCATTTGTGACTTCTCTTTCACATTATTTTAAAATTATACTAAGCGCAGCAACTTAAACGTATACAACAGAAATTGGAGCACACGATGAGTGAACAAAAAAATCCTGTAAAGATGAAATTCATTAACAATGCGAGTGCTATGTTTATTTTAATAGAGCAGGCGTTCCTTAAACTCCTTCACCAATCATTTTCGTTTTTTCTAAACGCATTTTACTAATAATGTAAATGACAAAAAGCGGAATGAATTCTAGACCTCAAAGACAGCAGAAAACTAAGTTCCCAATTTTACTGGGCACTTTACGAAATAGAAATATATGCTGAATTTTAGTGTAATATTAGAAGATATATTACACTAAAAATGCATTTTGGAGGAAAAGTTTGCATTGCAATTTCCTACAGCTCTCCAAAAATGTATTTAACTGAAAAATGTTCAAAATAAAATTGAACAGAGCAATTTTAAATAAATAGTGAAAACTGTCAGAATCTCCAACCAGCGTTTTAGACTGCCGACATCTCTCCGAGCCCATCCAAAGAGATGAATGTTAGGAGGCCGTATAGTTTTGAAAGCTGGACATTCCAATCTAAGAGACATGCAACATTTTATGGACCAATAAAGAAAAGAGATGTCTAATTTGGCAAACCTATCTACCTTCTAATTTTCTGAATATATATATATATATATATATCCTTTTAGGTATACATAAAATATCAAAAAGTTAATAGAAAGCAATTTCTTTACCTGTTTTGACAGCTACTCCTGGAGTAAATTGTAAAAATCCGGGATCACTGAATGATGAATGATCCTGACATACAAAGCCAGCTACAATTTTCTTAAAATCACTTCCTAAGTCAGTAGTTGCTAAAAATAATTTGATAATAATAATAATAAAAGTAAAAGAAAGGTTATTGGTGGGGATTATTCGCCTGCAGATATAACTAAATACAAACCTTTTGTGTAATGATGAGTAATCAAATTATTTTTCGATGAAAGCTGAGATACCAGCACAATACCGCATTCACTGGCTAAGTTTTTTAAAGCTTCCTGAGCCCCTAGCAACGCACTAGGTCCAGCTACAGAATGCATTGTAATGAAAGAGGCCCATGAAAATACTTTTTTGGTTTGCAATTTTACGGTGTTACCAATATCACCAAATTTCCTTAAAAATACATAAAACAAAATCTATTATTATACGTGGTTTCTCTCCGACCCAACAATAGCATGACAGGGCCATTCCGTGTTGCAACTGTGCTATCAAAAGGAATTATACGTTGTTAAGTTAAATATTGAAACAAGTCAAAAGTAATATACAAATATATATTTCTTATTATGCATATACGAGGGGGTACCCAAAAAAAACCGGAATTATTTTTTAAAAGCTATTTATTTACAAATTTCTTACAGAACAACCTTATCCCCTTCAAAATACTCTCCATTACAACTAATACATTTGTCCCACCGGTGCTTCCACTGTTCGAAACATTTTTTGTAGTCATCTTTAGAAATGGCTGACAGCTCCTTCTTCGTTTTTTTTTTGACCTCTTCAATGTTGTCAAATCGGTGATCTTTCATGCCCTTTTTCATGCGTGGAAATAAGAAAAAGTCGCACGGAGCCAGGTCAGGCGAGTAAGGTGCGTGGGGCAGCGGAACCATGCCATTTTTAGCCAAAAACTGTGTAACAGAGATGGCTGTGTGTGCAGGTGCATTGTCGTGGTGGAAGAACCAGTCTCCTGTTTGCCACAAATCGGGTCTTTTTTGGCGAACACTATTGCGCAATCTTTTCAAAACTTCCAAATACAAGGTTTGATTGACGGTCTGACCTGGGGGGACAAACTCTGAATGGACTACGCCTTTGGCATCAAAAAAGCAAATCAGCATTGTTTTGATGTTTGACTTGACTTGACGACATTTTTTTGGTCGGGGTGAAGATGACGTCTTCCATTGGCTCGACTGTTGCTTTGTTTCTGGGTCATAACCATAGCACCATGACTCATCACCTTTGACAGAAAGTCTGGATCAGTTTCAAGCTGTTGTTTCAAAGCACGACATGTTTCAACTCGATGTTCTTTTTGATTGTCAGTCAGAACTCGAGGAACAAACTTGGCAGCAACCCTTTTCATCCCCAAATCTTCCGTTAAAATTCGCTGAACCGAGCTCCAAGATAACCCACTACTCTCTGACAGTTGATCAATTGTCTGTCGACGGTCTGTGAACACCAGCTCTCGAATTTTTGCAACATTTTCGTCGATTCGGGCAGTTGATGGACGTCCAGAACGAGGTTTGTCATCAATCGACATGTCGCCATTTTTAAACCGAGTAAACAACTCGTATACTTGAGTTTTTCCCATAGCGTCATCTTTGTAAGCTGTTTTCAACATTAAAACACTTTCAGCAGCATTTTTGCCGAGTAGAAAACAAAATTTCAGAGCTGCACGTTGTTCACTTAAACTTGCCATCATAAAAAACGAAAAAAGAACAAAACAGCTCTGGTAAAAACAATCACTGCACATGAACAGAACAAGCCAGGCAGACAACACAGGCAGGACTGAACTGGCAAGGAATTGCGCTATACACGTCTAGCGGCAGAAATGCGTACTACATAAGCTCCATGCGCGGCAACGCAATTCCGGTTATTTTTGGGTACCCCCTCGTATATCTCGTTAGCTGTTTATTTTTATTTATAATCAATGAGCAAAATTTGAATTTATCATCCTTTACAGATCAACAGATTGAAATAGTAAAGGCAAGTTCATTTTATACTTTCAAGGAACTCTAAAAGAAACAAATGTTCAAGAAAAATATTACAAAATAAATGATTTTGATAAACACAGCTAGTATATAGGTGTTTGGACTGAACTTTTGATAAAGTTATTACATGCTCTAGGCA
Source organism: Rhodnius prolixus (assembly GCF_049639745.1). Taxonomy (NCBI): domain Eukaryota; kingdom Metazoa; phylum Arthropoda; class Insecta; order Hemiptera; family Reduviidae; genus Rhodnius; species Rhodnius prolixus. Next base: position 34,995,638 of record NW_027411634.1, read on the forward strand.
CCCGAAATCATCTCGTGCGGCACGCAGAGCCTTAACGGTTTGAATTATTTCTTTCTCTGATGGATTGAACAAACTAGTAAGGATTTTATGTAAAAAAAAAAGAAAAGAAATAAGTGAGATACAAAAACAATTGACTCTATCTGTCTAATTTTTATTACGGCAAATGAGATCCGAAAAAATTGGCATCATTTTGAAGACGGGTTCTCAAATTCCAGCAACTTTACAAAATGAAACATGCCATGAATAGTTCAGAACATCCGTTTTACATTTTTCAGATCACTAGAAATGTTGTTGACCCTTTTAACAAAAGGACACTTTTAACTCAACATTTTGGGTGAGATATTCATTTAGAGATAAATAATGATCGTTGAAATGTAACGATCTCAGTAAAACTAAAATTTGTAGTAGCAATATCTCGGTTCGTAATGTTCACTCACACTGTGGAAGACTGAACATTATTAAAAGTAATACTGGGGGACGATATCAAAAAGTAGTCACAACAGCAAAGGAGATTGAGAATTCGACAAATGCAGAAATATCAAAGCAGTGTTAGTAGATGCATAAAGGAAAAAGGTATGGGATTTTGAAATTTACAAAATTATACATCACACTCATAACTTTGAGTTCTAATATCTCGCTTTATCCGTTTATGGCTAATTTTGCACAAGCGCAAAATTTTTACCTAACAAAGGCAAAGTGTAGTGTATGACAGAAACATAGTGCAAGTCGTCAACCAAACGGATAATAGATAGAATTCTGAAACCAGTCAGGAATGCAATAAACATGGGGTTACAACCATAAAATGAACGATATTATCTAACACAAAGAGCCTAATTTTATTTCTAACTTTACAACTGAAAAAAGGAAAGAACAATAATCAAACACTAGTAGACATAGTATAGGATATTAAAAAATTACAAAACCTCACGTTACATTTAAATTTTGTGTCCGTTCATAACATTATGAAATCTCGCTCTGATAAAGAAAAGTTCTAACGTTAAAAAAATAAAATAATAATGATTCCATACCTATCTTCCATAATTAGAAACTTGTGTTTAACGGCAGCGTCTTTCAAAGAAGACTCTACTTCTTCAGACCAATCAGTAACTGCATCATAATGTGTTTTAATCATACAAACATAAGGACCAACAAGTTCCACTATTTTCAGAACTTCAGAAGAAGATGTAACGTCTACAGCCACGCATAAATTTGTTTGTTTTTTTTCTATAAGGGATAACAGTTTTCTGGAAGCTTCACAGCTTGCTAAAGAAATTCTATCTTGGTATTCCATTGTTAACCTACTGAAGTCTGTAAAATAAAATTATTTTGAAGCATTTTTATGTATAACTAGATTTAGTAATTCTTGGTATTTAGCAGTTAGTAAAGCAATGTTACAATAATTATATTTGAATAATTCTGTAATTAATAGAGTTCTATTAGGAAACGCCATGCACATCCTCTTTTTTTTACTTGAATTACCTATAACTATAACTAAAAATACCTTTTTCTTCCCAAGCCTTCAAATGTACAACAAACACCTCATTAAGGCGTGAGATATAACCCATTGGTTTTCATATCAATTAAATTAAATCCAAAATTAATGAATGATCAGCGGGTGGTCTATTAACTCTATGCTTGGCATCCCAGTGTTATTCCAGCTTAACAATACGAATAACTAAGTAGGACCCCTTTATTAGGCTGTATAAAAATTTGTAAAAGTAGTTGATTTATGCACTAGGTTAAACATGCCCAAAATTCTAGCTTACCAACTCATATTCCACTCTTACAATCCTAGCCCCACTGTAGGGCAATAATTCTTTACAGGCACTGCCTCAAAGAGGTCGTTTTGTAGTAAATCTCTCAGAAATTTCTTGTTAATTTAAGCAGGTCTTATAAAAAAAATTAAATAAAATAAAAATCAAAAACCTGATTTCTTACTCGAAACTTTTGGAATATGCTTTCCATCTGGAAAAATTTGATTCTCCTCAATGTACTTTTTAATTTTTTCAACAGTTTCCTGATCTAATTTTCCTAATCGCAATAATACTTCGAGTATCTGTTAATAAAATACATGTATAAGAAAGCAACTTCTCTAATTAATATATGAAGTAAATCACTTCTAATTGCTAGATGTACGTCGGTGCAAGAAACCGCTCCAAGAAAGCAATGTGTTTTGGAGAAAGAATAGAAAATAAAATTTAGTAAAGTTACAACACGATCGAAATAGTACACTATAGAAAGATAAAAACAGTACACTTCGATCGAGCTAAACATTAGTTATACCCAATCAAATCGACATATTCAAAAATTCTTCAGCATGATATCAAACTACTTAAATTGGTTACTGCTTTACCTTCGAAAGTGTAAAAATGCTGTGCATTTTGATGCCACTCTTAATCAAATTATGTGCCCCTCCTTGTTCACGGTCAATAACTACCACAACGTCTGTAACAATTAGGCCATCTTTTCTCAAATCCTACATAAAAGAAAAATCTATTCAACCCATGAAATTATTAGTGAAATAAATTAACTTAAAAATCAGAAATACCAAGGCATACCTTAGCAGTCTCCAAAATGCTCCCTCCTGAGGTTACTACATCTTCTATAATTAAACACGTCTGTCCTTCGTTGTAAACTCCTTCGATTATCTTCATGGTGCCATAATTCTTAGGTTCTTTTCTTCTAACAACCATTGGTACGTTAGACATAACAGAAAGCAATGTAGCTATTGGAAGGGCTGTGTATGGAACTCCACAAATTAAATTGTAATTGATTCCTAATTTTTGTGAATGCTCCCGAACTATTTTAGATAATTCTTCCTATAAAAAAACCTTAATTTTGGTAAGAAGTAGGTGAGTTATAAAACTATAGTTCTACCACCTACTATAATTTAGTCAATAAATGTAAACAGTTAAAATTTCAGTGTTTAGGTGCAAACATTATATTATTAAATATCAAACGTGGATCTCTTATTCAATTAATTATCTAAACTTACCATCAATGAAGGAAAGGATGTTATGATTCTCAAATCAAAATATACAGGTGAATTCACACCAACCTTCATTTTAAAATCGCCGAATTTTAAAGCTCCAATTTCACACAATTGCACGCACAATTCTTCCATTTTTAATAAGAAGACTGGAAATAATTTAGTTTGCTGTATGAAAATATATTACATCTATCAATAGTATGAGTTAATAAATAAATTTTCTAATTGAAACAGAATTTAACTAATTTAAACACTAATTAGCTTCACTCAAAATTCAGACTTCCTGTGCACTCCACAGATAATACTCCAAACTCCAACAAGTGTGATATAACCCAAACTGTCAACACATTACGTTCCATGTGTTAAATTGGCCAGGAAACGTGGATGCACCGTTGGGCTGTACTGGAACGAATCAAATGGTGGAACGAGTTGATTCAAATCCCTACTTAAAAAAAAGTGATTCCGCCCAAATAATTAAGGCACATTAAAATGAAAATAATTAATACTGAAGTTACTTAGAAGTTACACTGAAACACAATTTTTAACTGACTTGAGGCTATCATTTAGGAGTCACTGATGTTATCTAACTTGTAGAATCAATCCACACCAGAATAATAAACACGGCAAGCATAAAATACTGATGCTTAGAGGGGGGCATATGTTCCAAGATCGTTTTTTTCGAGAATGAAATTTACCTAACATAAAGTTACACTGTAAAATTTCCGCAAATATGTAGATTTATAGTACTCATTTACCTCTACAATTGTGCACAATTCCAGCCAGCTGTATTTATGAAGGAGATATAAGGTGATATAGTTTGAGAGCTTAACATTTCTTTCATATTTCTACTTGCTGTACCTCCTGTCCTATTGGTGTAATCCCTGCGAAAATATAGACAATTATAGTGCTCATTTACCTTTACAATCGAACGAAATTGGAGCTTTCTGGCGGGATTTTTGAAAGAGATATGAAGTGATAAATTTTGGAGCTTTACATTTCCTTTATATTTCTAATAGCTGTATCTATTGTACTATTAGAGAAATCTTTGCAAACATATGGGAAATTATAATAGTCGTTTACCTCTACATTTGTGAACAATTTCAGCTTTCAAGCTGTATTTTTTAAGATGATAAATTTTGGAGCTTTATGTTGTCTTCATATTATGAATTGCTATATCGCCTATCCTATTAGTGGCCAACCCGCGGCCCGCAGGCTTATAATGAACTTCCAAAGTGGCCACCCCTTGTCTAGGCGTTGGATTTTCATAGTCTTAATGTGTAGAATGAGAAACTCAAGTACGATAGCCATATCTCCAGTCATGACATCACGTATTCGGTAGCTGTAAGTAAAGCTCACAAAAAAATTAGGCATCACTTTAATTTTTTAATACCAAGAATAATAATTACAGCCACAAGAACTGGATTCACTCAATATTTTTTTTCTTCTAAGTTAGTTTGACCTGTGCTTAAGCTTAAGTTGTTTAATTCGTTTTGTTTGGTACATAATCCAGTTTTCAAGAAAATCTAATTATGTACCAGCGGGTTCACTTATTGATGGCTTAGTAGATCCAAATCTTTGGGACATTGTTTTGATGCTAAACAAGTGGTTTCTAGGAACAGTTTTTTTTCTTCAGAAAGAGTAAACTGTTTGTAAAATCATAATCTGTATTAACGTGATGGACATAATGGTATGTAAAATAAAAAGAAAAGAATATTTTTATCTTGTTTTATTTTATTATACTTGGAATTAACAATTTATATGGGTATAGTTCATTTTCAAGGGGAAGGATCAATTAAAATTAAATGTATTGTTGCTTTACTGCTTCCAAATAAAAATACAAATTCTGTAAAAAAGTAATTTAAAAAAGTTACACGTATGCACATTGTTAAGAAATATACTCTGATCTGATAGTGCTGTTGCAATGAGATTTAAATAAAAATAAGAATAAGAATAATAATAATAATAGAAATTTAAAGAGTAATAGCCTTTTTTTATTTCTTACCACCCCAACCCCATAGACCTTTAACGAAACCAGTAAGTGACGATTGTCCTTGTTTGGTTTTACTTTCAAGTTCTTGTTGCAATGAGGGAAATGTTAAATGATTTAAAGCAACATCAAAAAATAATGGTTTACATGGAATCGGTTTCATATCTGGAGGTAATTTAATAATATTAGCCTGTTTTGATGCAATTTTTGGATCTTCATAGTATATATCCAATCGATCGACGAGAGGAACCTAAAACAAAAATATTTATTTAATTGATTTAAATGTTATTTATTTTTTACAAATAATTCATAAAACTTACTTTTGCAATATATTTTTTATCGACAATAGTAGTTTGAATGTCATCTTTATTTTCTTCAGACGCTTGTAATACTGCTTGGGCTAAACAAATACTTTTTGCTGCTTCTATTAGTCCAGATAACTCTTTCAGCCCATATTTTAAAGTCTTTTCTAAATCCTTCCTTTCTGCCACTGAACAACAGTAGTTGCCAGCCCGATCGTACAGTGCTAATGCTTCTCGAAATTTTTTCGTGCCAGTCAACACTTCACCAATATAATAACATCTAAAAATAAAGTAAACAATTTTAAGCTAAAGAAATGATAAATAAATACTGTATATACAGTAACCCCAAGAGGCATGTGAAAAACAATGATCTGTTTAAGAACGTACAGAAATCGATACATGTGACCAAAGAAAGGCGATGCCGTAACATGCTCTAAGTCTTCTAAATCTCACAAAAGTAACTCAAATTCTGGAAAATATCTAACACCCCAAATTGATCCCTATTGTTAACAATGGTCACCTAAAATTTAAAAAAGCAATGACTCTCTTTTTGAAGAGACGTACATTTTCTTAGTAACTATTACAGTTTCATAATTTATTGTTGGAGGTTTCGTGCTAATGATATTTATAATGTTTGATGTTTTTTTGATTGATTGTTATTTAACTTTTCAAATGTAGAGAATATATGAATATCTTGGAAAGTACAAATTTGGAAGATTGATTATCAATTGCTGTCCGAACAATTAGGTACATATATCCTCATGATTAACAGCATTATATATAAAAATTATTAAGTGTTTTCATGGCCGAATTCGACATTCTGAGGTAGATACATTTTCACAGAACATTAAGGACCAAGAGACTTGCAAAAACAAGAAAGAGATTTTAGGAGAAAGGAATTGTGGAGCACTCAGGTTTTTAGAAAACACATTATTAGGTTTTGTACTGAATTGGCACTAAGGACGAAGTACAAAACCAAAGTAAATAATTCACATCACTAACTAAGAAATAAATTAACTAAAAATGTATATATTTGCGCGACGGGCAACGGATCCTTTTTGCTTTATCGAAATATCCTTTCAATATCCTTCTCTGGCTTACAATGTCCTAACCCAGCCTGTAGGAATCATTCTCACATTTCTCCAACCATCTTGTTCTACTTAGGTGATCATCCATTGCTTTCTTGAGCTTCCTCTATTTCTGCTATTACCGCTCCCACTAAATCCATCAGGACCACTGTAAATTTCACTCTGCTCTGAATTAAATCTTTATTTCATTATTCGGCACTATATATCCTTTTTCTCACGTATCCAATCTCATTTCATGCGCAATATCCAGTATCTGCCGCAGGTCCTATTATGGTTTGATAAATTCTGACTTAATTTTAAATTTAAAAAATAAATTTACTTTTATAAAAAATTCTCCATGGTTCTCAACTCAGGATGCCTCAAGACATTTTTTCTCGACAATAGCGATTTGCGCTTCAATCAGAACTACTCATCACATTACCTACAGTCTGGGTTTGGCTGACTCCCATTCTGTAGTTGCATGAACGATGACTGTGGACAGCCACCACATAATTCTGAAGTGCAGTATATACAAAGAAGCTCAGACTCAGAAGAGGCTAATTGGAAAATTCCTCAACCCTCTAACCTACATACAATACTACGAGACAGGCGGACTTGACTTTATTAACAGATATACGAGGGTCGTTTGAAAAGTCTGTGCAAAAATAAAAACTACTTAATTTTTTTGGGTAAACCTTTTTTATTTTTCAACATAGTCTCCTTTTAGGCTTATACACTTCGTCCAATGCTGCTCTAGTTTGTTGATCCCTTCCGAATAATAGGATTTGTCCAAGTCTGAAAAATAGCCATTCGTTTCTGCAATCACCTCCTCGTTTGAATAAAATCTTTTTCCCGCCAGCCATTTCTTCATATTGGGGAACAAATAGTAGTCCGAGGGAGCCAAGTGTGGAGAATAGGGGGGATGTAAAACGAGTTGGAACCCTATTTCCATTAATTTTGCGACCACAACTGCTGAGGTGTTAGCTGGTGCGTTGTCGTGATGGGAAAGGACTTTTTTGTGGGCCAATCGTGAGCGTTTTTCTTGCAGCTCGGTTTTCAAACGGTCCAATAACGATGAATAATATCCACCTGTAATAGTTTTACCCTTTTCCAGATAGTCGATGAGGATTATTCCTTGCGAATCCCAAAAGACAGTCGCCATAATCTTTCCGGCCGAAGGAACGGTCTTCGCCTTTTTTGGCGCAGATTCCCCCTTGGTAACCCATTGTTTAGATTGTTCTTTGGTCTTAGGGGTGTAGTGATGTATCCATGTTTCATCCACAGTGACGAAACGACTCTTAAAGTCCTGCGGATTCTTCTGGAACAGCTGCAAACCGTCCTTGCAACACTTCACACGATTTCGTTTTTGGTCAAGCGTGAGCAATCGCGGCACCCATCTTGCGGATAGCTTTGTCATGTCCAAATGTTGATGCAAAATATTATGTACCCGTTCATTCGAGATGCCCACAGTACTAGCAATCTCACGCACCTTCACTTTTCTGTCATCCATCACCATATCATGGATTTTATCAATGATTTCTGGAGTAGTAACCTCAACAGGGCGTCCAGAACGTTCAGCGTCACTTGTGCCCATATGGCCACTCCGAAAATTTTGAAACCACTTATAAACTGTTCTAATCGAAGGTGCAGAGTCACCATAATGTTTATCAAACTTCTCTTTAGTCTCCTGAGGCGTTTTGCCTTTCATAAAGTAGTGTTTAATCAACACACGAAATTCTTTTTCGTCCATTTTTTGAAAATCACTCGACTTCCTCGATTCAAACAAATGCAAAACACAAAGAAATAGACCGATCTGGCTGAAACTTGGTGTGTGTTCTTCCAAGAGATGCTACTAACTAAACATAACCTCGATACGCGCCAGTGGTGCTATCTCTCTGACTTTGCACGGACTTTTCAAACGACCCTCGTATATAACTTAAAAAAAATAAAATCAACATATGAAAACTCATGTCTATCACGATCTAAACGCATTTATTGACACAAACAATCTTAACACACATAGCGATCTTCACGGCGACTGATACGTACATTTAGGCCGAAATCCTTTAATTGGCTAGTGCACTCTATCACCAGCTCCCCAAAACTATTACCTTTTTAATGCATGACTCCTGGCCCCTTGAGAGGTACGGGAAAAATTTCTGATAAGAGACTCTCAAATAACTATATAAAAGTAAGATGATTGTACTTTCTATTACCTTACTTATCAAGAAATTAACAAATTGGATGCTTAATTTTTTAACAAACCTGTAAGCTTTATAACCAGTTAAGGAAGCTTCAATATTATCCTGGAAATTTTTATCCTGTTCTAATCCAACTAATTGTTGCATTTCATTAAGATTTTGTAAGATTAATTCATAAAGACGAATTAGATCTTGCGGTTTTCCTTTCTTCCCTTCCTCCTAAAAATAAATTGATGATTATAAGTTTTAACTAATCGCTTCACAGGTAAACTATAAAGAATGAAGGAGAGGAAATTTGACTTTAGAAACAAAATAATATAAAATTGAAATATTGTATATAAATTAATGGTTATAGTTCTAGTGTAGATGGTCTTTTTTGTGTATCTTTCTTAAATTTCAAATGAAGAAAGTAATTTTTCGACTGTTCGACTGAATTTAATAAACCAATTTGAGTAATTAGTCATTTCTTTAAATTAATGATTAAACAAGAAACAATTTCCCACAGTCGAAAACGCAGGTCTACAGAAACCTACCCCACCTCTCTAGCAATTAAGATCAGACGAGAAATTTTAAATATCTTTTTCAATAGTCCTATGTAATATAAGTTCAATAAAATTGTACTTGTTTTAAAATATGATTAATATTTGCTGCACAATAAAATGGGTTTCAATTAAACAGGCCTACTCACCTCTTCTGAATAAGCTTTTTTTATCATAAACAAAGTTCTCTGATTGCTTCTGTTCAACCTGATGTAAGTTAAATAGGATAACAGATACTGGAGTGCACTCACACTTCCATCAGGTGATTTTGTTTTTGAAGACTGAAATTTGCAAAAGTTAAAATTATACCAGTCACCAAACGTTTATAGCAACGTAAATTAATTGCCTATTTTTCCAGGCGGGGCTTAATGTCCAATTAGGTGTCGCGGATGGGACCAAACGTTTATATAAACTGCAACAAGCTATTCAGAAAAATTAAAAACGTACTGGATCATTGTTAATGTCATCTTTCAATGCGGCTATGGCATCTTTGCAATTAATAACATGCCGATCTAGTTTATCAATGTTAGCTTCAGAAGTTTGACCTTCAAGAGCGGCATCAAGTTCTTGTTCCGTGGAAAGAAATGTGGAAACGATTGGATGCTTCACACCCACCGTTCTGCCCTGCCAAGATACCTCTGAAACTCCGCCTCCACCTTCCTTCTGACGGGCTTCTGCCATTAATCTCTTAAACATTCGAAATAAATATTATTACTTTTGCAACGATACATAAAAGCAATTATAAGAATAAAGGAATTTGATTATTAACTTTTTAGCAATAGATAATTTCAATATCTGAAAATAAGTAAAACGCTTACATCTAAAGTATCAAGCAATTCTCCCTGAGCAGTTCCGTGAAGAGATTTAAGATCAGATATAGCTGTATTGTCACCAATTGAATATGCACAGTACCGCAAACTTGGTACGAGTTCTTCACATTTGTTCTTATAAACAGCTTGGTCACTTTCATTAACGGCAGAACAAAGCTTCTCATAGACAACTCTTGATTAGAAAAATACTCTTTTTAAAACATTAGGATTAAATAAAGGTTTATATTTCAAAAACATTCTTTTGAGGTCTATATGTCATAACTTAGATCAATTTTTTTTCATTCTGCAGAGATTATGGAAAAATTGCCTAAATTTGTTAAGACAAAGGGGTCAAAAATCTGCGATTATCGGTAATTCAGAATTAAATTAACATAAATAAATAGTATACATTTTTCTAAAGAATATCATGTACTTTTCGTGGACTTTTTGATATCAAAGATCGGGTACTTGGCAGTATTGCGTAGTTGAGAACTGGATTTATAGCGATAACACCAATAATTATCTGATAGAAGATTACTTCCTTAAACTCCTACTGGAAGGCTTTCTTTCCTTCGGATGTTTCAACCGACACTAAGTCCAGATGCTCCTCATCTAAATTTTTTTTTATAGATAATTTGAGCACACTAACAGTGTTTTTTATTTATGGTTCTGTCTTGAAAATCTTCCCAGTTCACAAAAACAAACAGGATAAATCCGCTTTAGATAACACAAATTTGGCAAAACTAATTGTTCAAACATAATTTCGTAAAGTAAATTTATGAAAAATCGTCTTACTGAGCTTGTTGCAAGTTATCCATCGCTTCTTTCCAAGCTTTAACTTCAAAAAAGAATGATCCTCTAATCCATGCAGCATATGCTTGGCTTTCCAATTTACTTCTTGCATCGCACAATTCCGACTTTAGGGAGAAAAAATTAATCTCAGCACCAAAAATAACATTAACAAAACATTCCACATAATGAACACAATACTAACTTGACAAAGAGATTCCAATTGTTCAGCATAGTGGACAGCTTTTCGAAGTTTCGAGACTAAATGAAATCTTTTTCTTGGTTCAGTGTTTGATTCCTGTCTTAACTGCATAGCGTATCCCCATGCTCTTTCGGACAACATCAATGGTATGTATAGGTACCTAACACAGTAGAATAAACTGATGAATGAAATGTACCATTTTTAAATCATTGAGTTTAAATTAATAATTCATGCCTTTCATCTTTCAAATGAATTTCAGTTACATCTCGTCGCTTAAAATGCCTCTTATCCCCTTGAGGTAGATGCAAAGTTTTACGCAACCTTCTAATTCTTCTGGTACAGTAACCCCTAAAACAAATAAATAATTACTAAGATATATCACTTTAAAAAAAGTACGTAACGCCGCCTATTTATCCAGACAGGCCTTACGTCCAACTTTCAAATTAGGTGTCGTGGAAGAAGGCGACTAGCAAACATACTTAACAATTAATTCTTTTATTAATCATTAAATAAAATCAAAGGCCTGTACCAGAAATCGAACCTAGTAACACAATACAACTTAGCTTTACGGGCCTTGTCTCTAACCGCTCGACTACTGAGGCGCCTAAGATAGGACACTTTATGCTAATAATTCTGACTTAGACGTCTAACATAGTGAAAACAAAAATACCTGTAACGTTGATAATCGCTATGTCGCAAACCATGTTGCTGTTGTGCATCAGTTATAATTTTTAAAACTAATTAAGAATTAAGGAAAATAAAGAGATTTGATTTTATTAAGTAGAAAATTAATTTTGAATTAACACATGCAATATGAAAGGATACTCTCAACAGTAAACACAGGACCTTGTTTTACTGGTGTAGATTCTTCTGGTTGATCGGCATTCTCCAAATGAATAGGTGCTTCTGCTACTACCATTATTTCTAATAAAATTCTGTGAATCTAAAAAATAGATGTCATGCCTTCCAGCCTACACGTCACTAACAGCTGCAACTCGTTCTATAATTTGTAACCTATGAGAAGTTACTTAAATTTCACTTTTCACAAGAATCTGATTTGAAGACAAGTTAATGAATTTTTCTATCGATTTCAAAGCAGAAATCGATTTTTTAATTTAAAAAATGAAATCAACATCCAAATGCATTTTTTGTTTAGATAGTTGGATCGACTCCTTATCATTAATTTCTATAGAATATTCAGAATATTTTGTTAAGGGCGCTTATCACCAACTAAGCCCATGCGCCCCAAAACATTTGGTTTTCTACGTAGTTATTGAAAATAGATAAATTAAAAATCTCCTGCAACAAACAATATGTTTAATTAATTACATACATTATTCCACAAAAATATGTGATCTTGAAAGATTAATTTTGATGACAGATCCATTATAACAGATTATAACTATTTTATGAGATTTGTTCAAAATCTGGCACAAATATTGCATGAAGTATCGCGGTTATTGCGCCAATAAAAATTGTATTTTCTTATATTTAGGACAATCCCTTAGAGTAAACATCAACATAGTTTAACCATTTTTATGGATGAATTATATTAATTATTCTACAAATTAAATGAAAATGTAAAGCGCTCAAAAAATCCTAATGAATGGCATTTGAATCCCTTATTTACATGAAAAAGATTTAACCATTTCTCCATGGGCAATTAATTTTTTTTAGTAAAGAAATTAATGTAAGTCAGTCCTCATTTGACCACCTACTGCGATTTGTTGATGAAGGTTTCACTTTTTACTTCCCTTAATCATTATCCAATATTAAGCATTTGGATGCATTAGACTTCGAGCGACTTATATTTCTGCTCAACTATGGTTGACTAAATATCTGAAATATAATTTATTATTATATATTATAAGAATATAATATAGAAATATTCCTTCTGTAATATTAATTTAATTTTACCACCAACAAAAGCAGTGGTTTTAAGTACGTTAACAACATTCCATACAGTAAAAACTCACTCCCAATTTTATTTAAGAATTTTTGGTCAGTCTTGATATCAATCATCTGTCTCCACACTAAAAGTAAAGGGTTTGAAGTCTAAAACCTCTCTTTTAGCAGCAATTAAACCCTATCTACTTTTACAAATAAACATTCTTTAGGTTCAATCAGAGGACACTAATGAAGACTTAATGGTTGTTGATAGTTTAACACCATAATCTGAACTAATTTTCCTTCACTCATTCACACCCTACGAGCCAGCTTTCTTGTTCTCCATTGTCTGATTAAACAAAAACAATAATTATAATGCTAATATAAAATAGCCTACCGTCTTTGTCCAACTAAATATTTATGCTTGTGGAAGGAAGTATTCTAAATAAATTATTTTTCTCTCTTTTCCCCTTAATATTTTCTTGATTAGATTGACTCATTTTGTCTAAAAACAAAATTACAGCACTATTAACAAAATATTGTATACTTTAAATGCTATAATAACTTCTATCATTATCCAAGCCATTATACACAGTTCAATTTCGACTGTTTTCTTTATTAAAGTATACAAATTTATTTTCAAGTTTACTATTGAAAATTTAGCGACAAAAAGTGGTTTGTGTATGTGCAAATATTTCAAAAAAAAAAAATCGCTAGATGTTAAAACTTTGTGTAACGTTTGATTGAGTCCTGTCTCGGGTTCCGGCAGTATGTCAGTTATAAAAATTCCTCAACCGTCAGTACCAACCGAAAGTAAGTACTGAATTACTTTATTTTAGCTGATGAACTTCAAAAAGCTGCCAGTTCTTTGATTTTCATTTACATATCGCTGTCTGGTGATGGACACTCGTCAGTAACGAGAAAAGTTGAGACCAGCAAAGCTGTGGAAAAAGCTTCGGGAGCTCAGATGTTGGACGCGCGTTAAATTAAAAATATAAAAATAATTCAAATAATAATAATAATATCACTTTCAGAATGGCCTTACACAAGTTGGACATTTATTTAAATACCCGCAAGAAGACAGATGAATAGACGGAGGAATTCCCTTAGATAATATCCGTAAAACTTCGGCCGTGAAGATGCGGAAATATCACGATCAAGCAGTAGAACTGTAAGATATGCATCAGATAGATTTAGTAAGGATAATCGCGACTGTCAATTATGCAAATTGCCTTGTTACAGAAATTTTTGAAGAAAGTAAACGCGCTGGCTCTGGATTCTTGACTTTTGGAAGGATCCTAAAGTCTGTTGTCATGGAAACAAGAATAGTACAGAGGTTCCTCGATATGTGATTATTTCGAACAATAGGTTGGAGATAATACTCCCACTAGCAATTAAAAAATTGAAAGGAAAAAATAATTAATAAAATGAAGAACATTAATTTTTTAATTGAAGATGTATGGCTTAAGTTTGAAGTCGTTCCAATTTGTCAATGTACTAGAAGACCACAGTAGAAGCTTTTAGAGAGCTGGACCTTGAGAGTGACGTCCTGAGAGAGGTCCAAATATCATTTCTTCTTAATATCACAAAAATTATGCGAAAAATTCTGTTGCAGAAATTTAATGAAGAGAAGTGTGGAAGATTGCACACTGCCCCATCCTGAACTAAAATGGACCACTTCTAAGAGAAATTCTACTGAAAATAATAATAATAATAGTAAAATAATTTGAATTAAAATAATACGTTTATATTCGGTTTGATAATATACATAAGCAACAGTTTTCTTTTTTCTTTCATTTTTGAATTAGTTATCTGAATCCCAGGCAAGCTATTATTACAAAGGAACAGTGTTGTTATTTTTGAGTATTACAAAAACTAAAATGCTTTTTATGTGTACAAAATATCAAACTGCACGGACAAATATAAAAGTACTACACACGAAACTACACTTTTTTTTGTATATTTTTTAAATTATTTTTTATTTTTTTTGTAATTTTATTTTTTGTACTCTTACACTGAGATATATATAATTTGTAATATATGTACAGCTCGTATAATAATTTATTATTATATGTATATAAGAACTCTACTTTTTGTTTATTTTCTAGGTACTAAAAGACTAGTCAATGCGATTTGAAAGCTAAATGTACAAAAGATTTATACATTTCTTTTTTTTCTGATTATAACTTGATTATCCTAGTTGTTAGGGCTTTGGCATTTTGTACTTTGGTATAAATATTTCTTCTTCTTTTTAATTAAAAATAATTAACGAAAGTCAGAGAAATAAATTAAAAAAACTACAAACCGTTAGAGATTTCAAACGATCATAACAAAACTCGGTGGAAAGACTCTTAGGTCCTTTTTTTTTATATGAAAAAAAAAAAAAAAAAAACTTACAATTCTTAAATATTCATTACATTTACATTAAAATATACTTATATTTGCAGTCAGCTAATATAGAAGTACTTTGGAAGTACATAATTCGAAACAAAACACACTTTTTTATAAATGTAGATTTTATATGTTGTATATATACAAAAAAGCCACACTCAATAATAAATAAATATTCGCTTGCCTAAGGCAATACATATATATATGTATATATTGTAATGAGAACAATCAGAGCGGCCGCTTACGTTTGCGGAGTCCAGGAAAATTCCTAATTGGGGGTCTTTTAACTTAAAAATGTAAATCTAGTTTGAATAAAGTTAATTAACTTATTATAAGAGAGATAGTATAATTGTTAAACAATGTCAGATATCAACTTTTTTTTTTTACCCCAATTATTACAAAACATATTCATTAAAAAAGAAGTAGCGGAGAACCACTGCGGAAAACGTTTAAGGCTTATTATTCCTTGGCACAAATTGAACTGAAAATAAGGTTTTCACTTACACCTGATAAGTAAAAGCATGCCCCATAATGCAATAAATCTCCTTTAACAAGATATTCGGACTTGTCCCGTATATTAATCAAGTTCTATTGTACACATAAGACATTTAGAAATATATTGAAGGGTATAAGAAATTGTCAAAGACTCCGTAACGCTCTCTGCTTAAGTGTTACACTACGTACAAAACATAATTTGTAACTATTTTTTTTGAATGAAACTGTGCGCAAGTTTTATTCTTAAATCTTCTCATAACTGTTACTATGTTTACTAAAATTCTTGATTGGTTTACCTCTTTCATAGTTAGTTACTTGTCTGCCAACTTATGATAAGATTTATGAAATTCCTATATTTCATTCAAAAACTTCGGTTTGCTTTTCTATAAGTTTACCACCATAATTAATATTTGACCGTTGTTTCTTAAATTTGTAGAGTATATTAAATTTATTATTTTATAATTAATAAACTTGGCCTTTGCTTATCCGGCCCGCCTTCCCCGATCTCAGCGGCTCTGAGAATAATAAGAGTTCTCTTGATGGTCTAAAATTACTACATTGCAGTATTTTTTTGGCTCATAATTATATGAATAATGAATAAGATCACATACACAAAATCAAATACTTCATAGTTAAACCTAACTTTTTTTTTTAAATAAGTACAAGGCTTGTCTGCAAATTCTATAAATAAATACATACCTAAAAAAATCCTTTTTCTTTTTTCGATCAGGATAATCACAATATAGAAATATACAATAAATTGGATACATTTTTTTTACTTCATCCATTTTTTTTTTTTTTTTGTTTATACTATAATAAATAGGATTATTCATTCTTCCTGCAAAAAACACAAAGAAAACAAACTTACTTAACATTAACTTTTAGAACACTGTACATATTTACCCTTACTTAGAAATAATATAAAATACACTCGTACAATAAATGGTTTCTGTTTTTATACTGTCAACATAAAAACGTTTACTATCAAGTTTCGTCAATTGTGTTTAAGTTACTTATTTTTTGTTTCATCCTTCACGAAGTAAATAGCTTTAAATTATAATTAACTTTACTATTTAGTACTCTAGTCCTAATTCAAAAACTAACCAATGTTCTTTTTGCTCTATAAACTTGGGTACACTAGTACAGTGAAATTCATTCATACATTGAATTGATGTGATTTTAACAACTTTTTGGTTGTAATCCTTAAAACTTTTCCACGTGTATTTATCTTTTCTTTCTTTCTTTTTTTTTTTTTTAAAGAAACACTGAAAGGAATATAATAGGAGAAATCTTAGAGGGAAAATGGAAGGGCTTTTCTCCCTCATTCTTATTTAAAAGCAATCCCTAGCAGCGGAAACAAAGGCCATAAGGTCGGGACCAAAGTGATTATTGTTGGGAACCATGTTCCCATTGGCTGAACCTCAGGATATAGGTTCAGTCGACTGGTTGTTGGTAGTGGTCGGTACGTGTTGGCTAATCTCCGCTTTTACTCGCCTAGCTATATGACTACGAGCATGTTTACGCAGATGATCCTTTCTATAAAAACCTTTGCCACATTCAGTGCATACATGTCTCTTTTCACCAGAATGTATGACAAAATGTAATGTTAGTTGCTCTTTACGTTTAAACGCTTTCATACAAACCGTGCATACAAATGGTCTTTCTGGATTGTGACTCTGTTTATGTCTAGTGAGATGGTCTTTTCGCTTTAAGCCAGCACCGCAAATATCACAAAAGAATCTACGTTCCATTGTATGTCCAAGTAAATGTTGCTCAAGAAGTGATTTATCTGGGTACGCCATGTGGCATTCTGGGCAACAGTACAATGTTGATCCATCAAGTGCGGTAGTCAAACGAATTTCACCTGGTTTCGGCCTGGGTTTCTTCTCCTTAGGTGGCTTCTTCTTCTTTTTCTTCTTTAGTTCTGGTTGCGGTGGTGCCGGTGGAGGATGAGAGTGTTCAGGTTCGATATCTTTTTTAATTGATTCTGCTGAATATTTTAAAAAATGATGTATGGAAATTGGTAGGGTGGAGGCCGGAAGATGTGAAAGATAATCTGCCACAGTAGAACCAGGAGCGGCTATACTTTGCCACGACGGAGGCATTCCAGGTTGTTGTCCTTGTACATTCGGAGTATAGTCTGTATTTTCACCTTTTTCCTCTCTTTTAACTAAGTTACAAATTTCTTGCTGCATATTCTCTTCATACGTGGAAGACCTTTTCTGTTCTTCTTGTCTTAAATGTCCATTGTATGGCAAAGGTAAGTTTGGAAAGTGATGATGAATATCTGATTGGTACTTAGATTGATTCGGTGAAGAAGTGGGTACCATATTGTTAACTTGTGTACTGCTATCTCTTTGATATTTTCCAGACATTCCTTGTTGATTTGTTGGGAAATGATTCGGAAATCGGTTTGCTGTGCTAACCATAGGTTCTTCACTAATAGTACCAATGGTCTGAGTTCCTACACCAGTAGTGGTATTACCTTCATGAGAAAATTTTGCAGCAAACTGATGAATAGAAGGAATTGCGGTTGCAAAATGGTTTCCAAAGGGTGAGAAATTCATATTGACCAGAGATCTTCCTGCAACAATAAGATATCTTCACAAACAACATTAAAAACTAAGGTAATAAGCAAACGTTTTATAAAACAATTGGTCCCGTTTTCGAGTAAATTGTAGCAAACATGTGTATTTTTTTGCCGATCTAATATTAAAGGAACTTTCGAGTTGGTTGGCTGAAGCGTATCTAACAAATTCGGTATTGCTAAACTAGTTTCACTCTGCTCGTTTTCTTATTTGTCTGTCACTCTTTAACTGAGATACATGAAAAACTTAAATGATTGTACAAAAATATTTATTTCCTATAATATGTTATTAATGAAATTACCATGAAGAAAATCTTTTTTTCACTAATACTACTAAGAACTGAGGGAAGGGATTAGCTGAGTGGTTGACGAATACTGGATTACAACGCGTAGACCCCGGGTTTGAATCCAGCTGTTGGCCCTATTTTCTCTTCCTAGGAACTTCTCAAAGCTCACTCCCGGTGTTGGACAGTGTTATCTTTATCGAGAGAACTCTGTTCGGAGGTCGGCAGTGCACTGGAAAAAGCTTCAGGCGCCAATAACCACGATGTTAACGCGCCTTAAAAAAAGAGAAATAAATAACCTAAACGGAAACCTTCATTCTTACTTTCATGTTTACCATTACAGGAACTATTTTAAAGAAAAATAATAAAATGTACAATTTTTTGTTAAAATTCTATCTTTGAAAAAAATGTATATCTATTTTTTTATGAGAAGAAAAATGTACAATATGAAATAAATATTAGTATTGTATCCACAATTGAAATCTCAGTTATTCCAAAATTGTAATTCTAATGACAGAAATACTGAAATTAGATAGCTTAAAAAAAAAAAATATGTGACTACACAGCATTTATAAATTCATTTAAAAGCTGGATAAATGATGGGAGAAAATGATTATCAAAAAATAACATTCATAAAATAATAAATCAAGGATTAAAAAAAAAGGATTTAAGCGAAAAATTCCTTATTTACTATCTGTTAAATATTTTTCTTAATTTTATGGTGATTGGCAAGATGAATCCAGTATTCGTCAACCACTCAGCTAATCCCTTCCCTCAGGGGGGAAAAAATGAACCATTAAAAAATGGTAACTAAATCATTTAAATAAATATATGTATGTACTCACAGTTATGAATGTAAAAAAAAGTTGAAGCCTTGAATGAAAAGTTCGAAATCTTCTTATAAAACTATCTTTCCGAATTCGTCATGATTCAGAATTTATCTTTACGAATTTAAATTTTAAATTGCGAGCAACTCAAAGGAAAGTCCTGGAATGTACAAAAATCAAGCGAAAAGAAATATCACAAATTAGAATTCAAAATTAAAAATGTGGAGCAAACTTCTAAGAAATAACTTCTCTATAGAAAGAAGTAGTCAGGCTATTTTTATTGTCTTATAAATTTTTTGCAGCCATGAATTATCAATACTTTGGAACTTGGAATTTTTAAATATATCTCTCGAATCGTAATTTTTACCTGAAAATTCCACTTTTTCTCTTTTATTAAAAAAAAAAACTAAACTTTTATTAAACATAATTTTTTAAAATTTTTTTTAATGAATGCAATCCATCTTTACCTGCTTTTTAATTTTTTTACATTGATTTAATCATTGGATGTGTGTCTAATTTCAATTTAATCTATGTATAACACAGTTTTCGATAATATATGAATTAAAAAATGGAGCAATGAATTTTCTTTTTAAAAAATAAATAAAAATGAAATACAAAACACATATCCACTTTATTACCTTTTACACACATTCGTTAATTAAATTATATTTATTATTATATTTCGTAGATTTCGGTAAATAGTGAACATTAAAAATTTGATTGTAAAAACTAGAAATTCGTCGTATACTGAAATCAATACATCCACAATCTAACTAAAAATATTAATAACTGATAACATTATAGAGGGATAAAAAAGATGGACTCCCCACTATGCTACTTTTTTTCTCTCTTTTATAACTAGTAGTCAAACAAATCGTTAATATTTATAATTAGTTCCAGACAGTTTAGCTCATTAAGATTAAACTAAAAGGCTTAATAGTTATGAAATAAACTAATGTAATGCCCTTACGAGATGGAAAAATATTTATCTAATTAAATGTATAAAAAGAGAACATTTTTATTAAAGGACATATAATCACGAAGGGGAGGTTTTGATGGCGTCATTGGAATGGGGTAGTTCCCTTACTATTGTACTTTAAACTTAACTGAATTTGTTTAAGCGAATACATATCTAGATATATTGTATTTAAAAAATGATGTATGTAAAATTTAGACTTTGATTACTTACCATTTTCCAAAGGCTAAAGAAACATAAGATAAATGAAGAGGAATGGTATTAACTAGTAAAAAGGATCAAAGAAATATATGGATTCCACGGAGAAACACCTGCTCACAAACATTTTGATTTGTCAAGCACTGCTCAGGCGCAGAGCTCACTCACCCTCCTAGCGTAATAGCCAAGCAGGGGGTCGACTATTAAAAGCGGGCAATTTTGAACAAAGAAAAAAATCTACAGAACGTTTTTTTAATGCTTCAATTCTCAATAAAATTTCTTTTAGGTCACTTTCTTCGAACTCATTTTTTTTATGATAAACTATTAAATTTTAAAAGAAAAATTTAGAATCTAAAGCCATTTCTTTCACTGGCTCTTTAGCAAATGTTAGATGGCAGTCTTCATAGGTACATTATAATAAGTGGACCTGAGTCGGAAACATGACGTACCGTACCATAATCTTCTCACCACAAATTAGTTCAAATTTTATAGATATTTAATCAAAGCAATAGATAGATGAACGCATAGTTGTAACCGCAATGATGTAAAATGACAGTTGTTCTGTCAAGCAAATGTTTTGTGTTAATTCTGAAAGGTTTCAGATTTTCTTTCACCCTAAGGAATTTAAACATTAGATTGCTTGTGTAGATAGTTTTGAATTCCACAAGTTTTGTCAGGGTTCACCCCAATATCTCATTATATCACCGAATTCGGTAGAAGCTTTATGTGTAGAATTCAAATTTCTCTTCAAACCATTGATCCAATCTCTAAAGATGAATAAATACGTAATCGATCACAGATAAAAATCTTCTAAATAGGCTTGGTACGACGAATGAAATCAATGATAAAAACAATAGGTAGGGAAGGGATTAGCTATGCGGTTAGCGTATTGGATTCCCACGTGGAGGTCTCGGGTTCGAATCCAGCTGCTGACCCATAGATTTTCTCTTCCTAGGAGCTTCTTACAGCTCACTGTTTGGTGATGGAGAGTGTTGTCTGTAACGTGTGAACACTGTCCGGAGGCCGGCTGTGCACTGAAAAAAGCCCCGGGCGCCAATAATAATAATAATAATAATAAAGAAAAAAGTCTTCATCTGAAAAAAGGTACCTCAAAGTAAAAAAAAATCGTTCAAAATATTCGCACTTTATACCATATTCTTCAAGCAATCACAATTGAAAATAAATTATCTAAATTATCACAATTCTTACAAATATTACACAGGTATTAACGCTTTACAGCTTAGTGAAATGGTTCTTTACAGGAGGCGAGTGTACCCTCACTTCTGAGAACCCCTGAAAGTTTATAATTGATGTTTTTTTTGTACGAGAAGTTAACGTTCTAAGTTAAAAGACATCAGCTTTGGTTGTTTTCTTAAAAATATTGAAAAACTCTTAGAAAATTCGCTCTTCTATTATTGCCACATACTTACTACTGGAAATATTCGCACTTTATTTATTATTCGTTAATGCTATAAAACTAAGCATTAATGCTGGTACAACAGAGGGAACAAACTTTACCCCCTCATTAAGAGATGATTTAACTGCTTCTGAGATAGTTTTTAAAAAAACTGATAAACCGATTCAGTATCATGTACTTTCTATTTCTTTGATTTTAGCCAAAACCATAGTGACCGGGATTCTCCAGGAGGAACATAAATAGAAATTTAAACTCAACGATATTTAGGATCTCTGGTCAAGGCAAATAGAGACCTTAATTATTGCTCATAGAATCTCAAAAAAATATATTTCCTCGAAAACTGCAAAATTACTGTCCCTGCTCTCATGAAAGGTAAAAGAACTTGTAAATAAAAACACTCTTTTCGTTATGTTATTTTTATTTTTATAATTAAAAAACCCTTACAAATACATGTCGAATAAAATAATATATATATTTTTTACTTTAAAAATAATCTCTTAATTGCTGGTTTTTATCTTAACTTAAACACATCTAATTTAACTAATAACCCTACCCAAAAAAAAAATAATAATAATTTTTTTATACACGTGTATATTTTGTCAGATTGTAGAAACTTATCCACTACATACAATGCGAAAATTGGGTAAAAATTAAATATTATATAAAAAAAGAAGTTATTAAATATTTGGCTGAAAGATTTTTAGCCATTGTTTTTTTATAAGCAAAAAAGCAAAAAATCTTATTAAAATAAATTATGAAAAAAAAATCAGTTCATTTATAATATATAAAATTATAAAAATAAAATGTATATTATATTTCTATAGTTTTATTTAAAGAACATTCTGAAATGAGCTGCATGTAAGCAATTAACATCGTAAATCTGTACATCTCTTTTATTTCACGTTTGCTTTTTAAATTATTAACTTGTAAAACAAGAAACAGAAAACTTAACAAAAAGAAAAAATTATCAAAAAACAATTTTTTAATATTAAATACTTTCTTTTTTATAATAATCGAGGGGGGGAAATAGTTTATAATATAAATATATATATTTGTATACAGCATTTTTTTTCCTTTATACATTTAACTTAAAACTTTTAAAAAAAAAACTATTTTCAATTAAAATGTTTAATGATTACTGTATATTCCATTACTATTTATTTACTTACATAAAGAGACATAATGTATCAATAATAATTGTTGGATTATGCTTTTACTTTAATTATATTCTGGTGTTCTGGGGCCATTGTATCAACAAGTTGCAAATGGGCATACTGAATCACTGCTCCATACCATCAGAGGTTACAAGCGTTGCTTTTTTTCACGTATTATTATTATTTTTTTTAGCGACAAGACATTGAAGGAGTGGTGTATTTACAGTTAGGTTTCCGATAGGCGATCATTTTATCACTCTTCATCCCAATGGGACAGATATTTGGACCAAAGAACCACTCTTTGGCAATAAACAGAAAAAAAAGTATTTTGCAGCATGATAATGCAAGACTTAACTATTCGCGTCAGACAGTCTCAAATATTAAGGAAGAACAATGTAGATTAAGGGAGAAGTTTAACCTGCTTATAATCCAGCTTTCGCTTTTCTGGACTCCCACTTATACCGATCCATGGCTATAACATGGCAAAAATTTTATTACGGAGGTTATATAGAATTACCATAGTGTAATAAGGAAAATTAGTTGAAATGAAATTCTCCACATCAAACTGATGATCAACCTCTGAAGCTAACCACATCTTCAACAACAACTTTGAATTAAACAATGGTATTGCCTCCAAAGAACCTTTGTGTTGCCCATGATTAATTTAATTACCGTCAAAGGTGTAACAACTTTAAACTTGTTGTGATACAGCCCTTACTGTAATCCCTTAAAGTAATACTGACAAAAGCAGACTTTTTTTTTTACTCTTATTAATGGATTCGCCGCCAAGCAGGGATCGGCAATTTGTTAGGTATTTCCAAGACATGTGTAGTGTAGACAGGAGAAATTACAGGGGTAAATCTTTGTGAAATTTAATACATACGACTGAGAGATTTGTTAGTTCAAGGCTGATAATAAGTTCGAACCATTCGCGTAAAACTTTAGAGTTCCCTAACGTGGTGATTTTTACTACTTTTCAAAGAATAACGATTCAAACTATTGAAATGTAACTATTTGCTAAGGTGTGCTATTCGGCTGATGTTTAAATACTGGCTAAATTTCCTCATATAATATTTCGGATCATGCAACGCAGTAATAATACGAATAATATCCAAAACAAGCTGTTCCAACGTTGCATCACATAATTAAAAGTTATGCAACGTTGATGCACCACATCCATTAACAACAAGTGGATACTTGGCTAACGAAATCGTCATGTTGCATGCAAACAAAAATTAACTTGTAAATAAACTAACTTAAAAGGGAAAGGAGGAAATATATATATTATATATATTAAAAATTGAAGTATTTCAATTAAACTAATTAGAAATATATACAAAATAACAATATAATTATTAATAATTGTAATTATTATAATAAATAAGAAGTAACTACACGATAGGAATAGGTCCGGAAAAACACAATCTATTGTCATTGTACGATAATTTTTTAGTAATGTCTCTAATCAAAGTTAAAAATAAAATGCAACAAATAATAGAAATTTGTAAGTGAAATGGGATATCTTTCTTCTTTTAATAATAATAAAGTAAAACATTAAGAACAAAAAAATCTATTACATAAATTAGATCTTTTTTTCCTAACATTTTTGTTTTATTTATTGTTCATTAGTATACATGTATATATTTGTATTAATTTTTTAAAATTTTAATTTCTATTAAAACTACTTAACTCACAAAGATACATTTCCCTCTCTCAACACCATTATTTCGAACATTGTCAATTCAAAAATTTATGAGCATGTACAATTTTTTTAAATAACATTTATCAGAAATTTTTACATTTTTTAAAAATTTATTTATATAAGGTTTTTTTCTGTACAGTGTGGGATAACTCAGACAAAAAAATATATGTACGCAAGTATGTACAATTAATCAACTGCTTCTATTTATGTGTAAAAACTGCATTAGCGTTACAAAAAAAATATATATATAAAATTTAAAATTACAGCAATAATAAATTAAGTTTACAAGGAAGACAGATCACGAGGATTTTCTTTCTTAACGTGACAAGCCAGATTTCAAAATTAATCAAGAAGCAAAAAGTGTCCAACTAAATTAATAATTACGATAGCTGGTCTTCTAATAATAATGTATACTGAAGTTTTAATAAGGAAGATCTGAGCTTAGTTAAGAAAAAAAATCTCATAAAACTTAAATTTTTTTTTATTTTTTTTTAAGTTTTGTTGAATCTTTGCAAGCCCTCGATTTCCTTTTGCTTTCTATTTAATCACAATATAGTAGGGAGATGTAACACAAATGGCTATTGACTCTTGTGGTGGTATGGTGTCAAGTATATGAACAATGATCGGTACTGTTCGACGATTAAGACAATTAATTCGCTGTTAGACACTAATTATGGAGCCATGGTTAATCACAGACATTAAAACACACCTAGAAATCGAAACATGAGTAAATGGGAAGGACTTAAACGGAAAGAGCCTTGGCGTGATTGTTGATAGACGGCAGGAATAGGTAAGAATGTTATGGCGGGAAATTGGATGAACCTATTAAAAGAAGGTGTGTTCGAGCAATTACCGGATCGAAATAGGGGGGTAGAGACAAGAATCACAAATACCTTATTTTAAGAAATTCTTGTTGACATTTACTTAGTGGAGAGAGTAAATCCAGAAAATATATGGCATGGACTTAAAGGAAAGGAAACAAGTCCATGGCAGAACAGAAATACCTTTTATGACAACGCTTTAAGGGTACACTAATTCGTGAATTAGAGAACTGAGTTGTTAGTTTACCGTGTTATTATTAAAAATGTTTTTAAAGTTCTTTTTTTACGATTTTATTCTTCGCCTTTAAGGTTTGCGGCTCCAGCTTTCTGTTTATTTTTTCTTATTTTTGACTTATTCAACCTGGTAGTTTGGTGGTTAATTTCGAAGCGCGGATTTCGAGCATTATTTGAAGAGGTTACCTGAAAGACATCGAATGACCTTGTTTTCTCAAGTTACACCATAAAAATAATTGCACGCCTATATAACGTAGCCTTGTAAACTACCCGTCTAACTGAAACTGAATAGGCGATCCATACGCAAAACACGGTATTCAAGGTTTGTCAATTGCGTTCAACAGCCAAAAACTGCAAACAACCATTCTGCATGTGCCAGTCCACCTAGCCCCAATTTCATTGCCAGTTAAAATAAGTATCACCTTGTTACCTAATCCTTTAGTAATTCATGGATATTCTATTCCAATATCAACATATCTGTGTGTACTGTGCACTCCATTTCTTTATGTGCGTACATTAACGAAAAAAAAAACAGGAAATAGATTATGAATTACTGCAGCAAAATTACTGCAAAAATCAAAAATTTTTAAAGAAAACCCTTCCTCTCCTGTTCTGATAAGAAAATCTAATAGAAATCTGAGATAATGCAACTTTGAAACTAATTCTAACTTCGGAAAATAATAACAATTGTATTAATAAAAATAATAATTTTATTTTTTGGGAAAAATATATTGCACTATACTAAAAATATGAAAATTATGTCGGAAAATCTTTTTAAAAGTTTTTTCTAAATGTTCTTTCATATGAATAGCAAAAACCACAGTGCAAAACAAAAAGAAAAGCTAGCAAATATAAATTATTCTCTTTTTATTAGCACTTGTGTCTGACGGAATAAGAAATGGATTTATTTTTTTTTATTTTTTTGGATATTAAAGGGAACAAATACAAAAGTATAAATATAAAACTATATTATGTCTTTAATATTTAAACATAATTATTAAAAAATTCAATAAATTGGGTACAGTTTTATATATATATATATAATTTTTCTATATTTTTCTTTCGTTAAGCCAGTGAAAGTAATTTCTAAAGATTATTCTTTTGATAAATATATTGTATTTTTATAAGAAGAAAAAGAAGTAGAGGAAAATTAAAAGTAAGAGAATAAGCTATAAACAAAATAAAAAAAGGAAAAATGCAGCACCGTTAACAGGAGAGAAAACAGATTTTTTTTCAAAATGAAATGTGCAATTCTCTTAACTAAAACAATTTGCTAAAGAAACAAGCTAAAAATAAAAACCACCTTTACACCACGACTTCTAAGTGCGAAACAGAACATATGCACTGATGAAATATTACACACAACACTTTCTGCCGGTTGGTTTCTTTTCACTACACAAATTGTATATTGAAAAAAAAAGAAAAAAAAATTGTATTTTTTACAACTTATACAGAGGCAAAGATGTTTATTTTTATAACTTGATTTGTAAAACAATTTATTTTTTTTCATGTTTATTTACTCAAAAATTTGAGTCTCTATCTTCTTGTATTTGTATTTATTAAAGAAAAACACATAAAACACCGATTGGCACTATAACCAAATAAATTATTGTTTAAAACAAGGAAAATAACCATATCTTAGTTCCTTAAGAGGTAACAAGGAAAACAACCGTCTTAGTTCCTTAAGAAATAACTTAATTCTTTTTTTTTTTATTTCTGCCAAGTTGAAAATGAAAAATATACAGAGAGAAACAAATTAATATATCCCTTTCCATTTCTAATAATAATTAATAATAGTTAAAATATATTTATTTACATGTGCTTCTTAGAAACTATAGTTAGTTTGTATTTAAGTTTTTCATAATCGAAGTATTACAGTACATAACAAAAATTGTTCGTTAGAAAAGGAATCTTCTATTTAAAAAAATTATATAAAATTTAAAAAAGCGAAATAGCTATACTAAATTTGGTGCATTCGTTTTACTTGTAAATAAAGAAATATTATGGTTTTCTTTATATTTATTTTTTTAATAAATTATGAAATATAACTAGAAGAAACAAATATTTAAAAAGAAAAATCTATTCCCATATATTTTTTATTTTTATTTTTGTAAAGATAGTGAAACAAAAGGTTTACTAAAAAAAAAAATCATCGGCGTTTCCCAAAATTCTTGAATATCGTGTGAAATTGGAAGCATGCATCAATTAATTGATAAAATATTGATGGTAGATTCTTTATATAGTACGATGATTATTTTACCATGGTTGTTAGCACTTATTGTATTTCGTTCAGAGTCATACAATAACTTTCTCGTGGATTAAAAAGAAGATACAATTTTATAAAAGACGTAGATAATATTTAATACTAAATGCTATTTCATTAAAATTAGAACCTTATTTTGCTAGAAATGTTTTTTTTTTTAGCCCGTTACCCTCGCAAAAATAGCCACATGCCACACCAAAACTATATTATTGGTGCCGAAACATGTTCAAATATGTTCCGGAAAGTTTAGAAATCTTACTTCAGAATATAAAAGGCTGATCTAAGCTGGCTAACAGCCAATACCTGACGAATGTACCGAGAAAAACAAGAAGAAACATGGTGTAAAATGTGTAGATCGAAGAAAAGCCGACATAGAGATCACAGCAACCATGTAGCTTCATTGGTTGGTAGGAATGGAGGCGAGAAGATTTGCTAAGTGTTTCCTAAAGAGACAGGATAGGATTGAAAAAGCTGGGATACCAGACAAACATTTAAGGAAGAAAAAGTCTAGAAAGGTCTAGTCTGGAAGTCGCTTTAGCCCACATTAGATTAAGGAGAAAGAAATAGCGTTTAACCTTCCTTTAATTACCGCCTTTTTGCCCCTTCATCGTTATAATGTTATAAAGAAACATTTTTTCTAAACTAGATAGTTCAAAATTTACTTGTCAACATATGTGCAATTAATTATTTTTTTCTCGCCTGATTAAATTGAAAAGTTTTTTTTTTTAAAGAACCAAAATTCTATTTCATCTTGCATTTTAACTCCATGAAAAAGTTATTAACCAAAAATTTCTATAAATACTGTTATTCAGATTCGGGATGTGCGAAAAAATTGTAAATCAAGATTCGAGCGTTAATTCAAACTTGGATGATTTTTTTTTTCTTGAAATAAAATCATTACAGTTAAAAAAATAATAATAAGAAAAAGAAGAAGAAGAAGCTGTATCTATACATTTTAACAGCAGTCCAAGACTGTACCCTAGTTAACAAACCTCTTTTAAAAAAGAGATTTCCTTTATAATTTTATTTATTTATAAACTATAGTTATCCACACATTTATGTATATATATAATATATATATTTATAAGTTATATATATAAATTATATTTAGGCATTTTGTTTTTTTTTTCTTTTCTTTCTGACCATTCTGGTCTAAAATCACTTTTATAAAGTGTTAACTGTTTTGTTAAGTTGTCGGTGCCGCTGGGGAGGGCCATCACTCTTGTTCTCTACCAGCTTATCACCAACACGTTATTAATGCTGCACAACAAAAAAAAAGTACATAAAAACAGTCAATACAAAATTCTCACATACATTATTTTATTTTTCATTTTTTTTGTTAGTTTTTTTTCAATAATTTAAAGAAATAATTGTACTTTTTTACACTTCAGAATCATTGAAAACTATTTTACTTATTTTTAATAGAACAATTATAATTTTCAACAAGTTCAAACAACAAAATGATCTTTCTATGTCGTCAATTTACACATAAAAACGGGTGAATTCTGTAAACAGCACTTATGACTACATTTATTAATACCACTATTGAACACCACATTTTTAGATTATATTATAAAGTCCATTTATTTATTCTTTATCACTTTTATATATATAAAAAATATTATTTTCATCTATTTTTTTGTACACCTATAAAACTAAAAAAAAATTAAAGTGTATCTGGCTAAATTAAAAGTTGCTCATTGTGGATCCAAATCAAAACCTAGAAAAGAAAACAAACCAAAAATTCTTTTATAATTCTTAAAAGTTTAGAATTAAATATATTATGTGAAAAAAATATACTTTATTATTCATAGTAATGATTCTTACTCTTTATTATAATGAACTAGAGTCATCTGCGCAAGAACTATTTCAGCTCTCAATGATTTGGAAGGAATAAATTGAATTATTAATTCTGCAATGGTGATTTCTTTAACCAGAATGATCTGAAGACCACTAAAATCCTCTTTTCGAAAGTCGAAAACTTACTTTTATGGCAACCCATTTTATCAGAAAGCCAGCAGCAGACATACACAGACCAATTTTATAAAAACATTTGAATTCTCTAAGAAGTAGAGAATGTTTCTCTCAGGGAAAACTCAAAATTGTAAATCTACGTGACTGCAAGAAGTGAGAAAAATTAGTTTAGAAACTAATTTTGTGACGACTAAAATGTTGGGAAGGGTTAAGCTGGATGTATCACTAGCAACTTAAAAAGAAATAAAGGATAATACTATGGCTGACCTGGATAGTGCGAGACAGCAAAGTGAAGTCGAAATCTCTACACTATACTAATTAATTTATAAACCAATAAATCTGATGATGAATGAAAGTCCGAAAACGTTCAGGGATTCACTTTATACGCGAGGTATGACGAATAAAATCAAAGAATAAACGATGGTAGTCAAGATGGTCGCAATCACAAAATAGGATTTAGACAATGGGTTGGAGCATATCAGGCTTAGTTAAAATGTGAAAAGAGGGAGTGTAGAAAAGCTGCAAATCCTGCTAAATAAACGAAACAATGTGAATGACTACTACTCCTCACGGAATGAAGAAAAAATAATCTGCTTTTTATCGTCAAACAAACGAGAGACTCATCTGTCCTTTGTAAAAAAAGAATAATCTGTAGAAAGAAGATTAATGATTCTTTACTAAGGTTTCATAGTAACAAATTCACTAAGCATAAATACCTAACAATCTTGCTTGAATAAGTTTTCGCATACAATTTAAATAGATAACAAATATAAAAATAACACAACTCAGGATGGTATGTCCAATTTTATGCAACTTTCTTGAAACTTACTGAAACAAAAGTTGTAATATTCATAATACCATGTTGTACGAAGCATAATGTCACACCACTGCCGTAACCTCTCTAAATACGTACTTAAAGAGCTAGGTCTGAAATACGACCGTTATTTCGCTGACTTTATAACAACATTATGTCAAAATTCAATTGAAACGCTTTAGCAATTGACTGTTAAGAAAATTTAAGTCGTTTTTAGTATTTACCCCTTCCGGCGGACTGATGTTCTTCCAAGTCGTAATAAAAGTATTAATTTCAAACTCAACAAATTGTACAAAGTTAGAACCGAACAAGATACTAAAGGTGCACTTAAGAAGAAATCTAAACTTTTCTCTTCTTAAGGACCCACTTTAAAGTTCAGAGGAAAAAAGTTGACAACTAAAAGTAACAGGGCTGCATGAGTATGGTGTGAATACGAAGGTCTTTCGGACCTTTATCGAGTTAATCGCTAAAACCTAAATGATCTATTTAGTAAAGTGAGTGTTTTGATTAAGTAATTTATTTATATTCAATTGCTGATTTTGTACTTTAAAAGGGAAAAATAACTACCAACCCTACTTACTTAATCGAACTCTCCAGTTAAGTTTAAAATAAAAATTAAAGATTAACGCGTATGCAGTTAGTATGACAAGATTAAAGAATGCTGGAGCCATTTTCGTAACCGGATATCATAACAATTAAACCAATAAAGTTAAGTGCTTAGTGTTGAGTGACTTTGTCAAAAAGCTTATTGTTGGTTGCACAATGGCAGTTAAATAAAATAAATCCCCTTTATCACACGCTTAGAATGTCTATTTCCAGTGAAAGCGCAAAATAGAAAATTGCACAATTATAATAATTTCATTTTTAAAGGGTGTGAGACAGTAAAAATTTGATTTCCATTGTTGAAGTTTTAAATTTTAAAAAATGTGCTTCAAATTTGAAATAATTTAGGTACTTAATTCATAAAAAATATCTTTTAATAACAGGCAATGAGATCGCGAATAAATTAATTAAATGGCCTTTTAGATAACCCCACCTTTCCACCGCTGCCATAAAAAGGATTTTTCTTAGAAAATATACCAAAAAAATGTTATTGAACTACTCGTAATTTTTTATGCGATGAGCATATGAAGAGTATATAAAATGGTTGGAGCAGTTTTTTGAAAGAAAGAAAGAAAATAAATTTATTTTCCTGGGAATATTGTCCCCTAAGAATAAAAACATGTTCCATTGGAGGCCCTATTGGTTCGGCCAGTATTTTAGATATTTATAATATAAAAAATAAGTAAGTATTTACAAAAATAAGAATTAAAATTAAGGAATTAAATGAATTCAATTATTCTTTCAGGGGAAGCTGGGTAGAAAGGAGATAATTAAACAAAAGGGATTTAAAGATGGAATGGGTAGGAGCATGGCGGACAGATGAAGGTAAGGAGTTCCAGAAAGGGGTAGTGCGTATTAGGAAGGATTTGTCTAAGGATGAAGTACGGTGTGAGAGAATATAGAGATCAGAGGGACGAGATCTAGTATTACGAGAATAGATCGAGGATTTGAACTTTAAGAGTTGGAATATATATGATGGTCTTTGAGAATGGATATCTTGGAAAAGGAATGAAGCCGAAAAATACTGACTGCAGTAAACAGGAAAAAGCCACTTCAATTCATCGTAGCAGTGCGAAATGCGAGAGTCTCTGGGAATGCGGAAAATAAATCGTATGAAGCAGTTTATGAGGCGCTTGAGCTTAGCTTCAATATCACCAGAAAGACAACCATACACTAAGCAACCGTAGTCGGTAAAATAAGAGAGGAAACTAGGAGTTACTATTAAACTGCTTTAGGACGTGGATGGAGCGGCGAGAGATTTGGGAAACATGGTTTGGTTTTTCCAGGATAGGTTTTGATCAAAAGTGATACCGAAGTTCTTAACAGAGGAAGAATATTTTATTGGGATGTCATAAAGGAAAAGATTAGGAAGAGGAACCAATGATTTAAGGAGTGAGTTGGAGCCAATAACATTTGCTTTGGTCTTCTCTGCAAAAGGATACGTAAATCTCTGAAAATCATCAGCATAGAGGTGGTACTAGGAATAGGAAATGGAAAGAGGAAGGTCATTGAAGTAAATGGAGAAGAGTGTGGGAGATAAGGAAGAACCTTGAGTTATACTACGTGACAAAGGAAGAAGTGAAGAAGAATTACTATTAGGAGTGACGACGAATTGGGAACGATTAGACAGTTTTTTAGTAAATCCATTTAGAAAATTGCATTTCAGGATGACTGATTTTTACCAATACCTTTAAGTCGCAAGCCCTGATGGCCCTTAGTCGAAATATAATCAAATATAAACTCTGCGATATCCCGGGTTGACAAGGAATGCTACTTTAAGTTACAAATATTTCAGCATTCGAAGTTGGTTGCAACGATTTTCTATAAACTTTATAAATACTGCAAACTCGCCGGTCTATTACTATTATTTGAACAATTTTTGAAAATTACTTCATTTTAATGGGGTTGTAAGGAAGAGTTGACATTAGGCCTACTTTTGGTGAAATTTAATTTTTAAATTATCAGTATTTTACAGGCGTCAATGGGTTTCATTTGAACTATACCTATTATATACCAAACGGCAATCACTTCGTTTAAAACTGCGGTTCTGGGAAAGTTGAGTTGTCTCGCTTCTTTACCACAAACATTTTGTTGGAGAAACAATTTATATTGAATACACATCTTTTCGTACAACTTCTAAGTTAAAAGAAAATGTTGTAACCAGGGTTAAAGAAAATCTTGTAGGCACTCATACAAGTTCTTTTACAAGTGAGTAGATTATGAATTCTTACAATTTTATAGATTAATTTAAATTTACTTTTTTTTAATTAAAAAAAAGTAAAAAAGCTATTGAGACTCCACATTTAGCCAATTTCTTTGCTACCAATTCAATTAATTATTTAAAAAATTGGAAAATCTAAGTATGAACTGTTTAAATGGCTATAACCAATTAGTTGTTTGGATGTTTATATTACTAAACACTCAAAAATCGGAAAAATTAAATTACAAACTCAGCACTTGAAAACATTCTTTGACTTTTCGGTCATTTTCGATGATCCTGTTGAAGAAATTGCAACTCGGACTTCAATTAAACTCGAAATCTTCAACCTACTTCCACTAAAAGTATTGAAACATATTTTCTCCATTTTTAAGGCTCTCGTTGACCAGTCACTAATGGTCTGCACTTTCTAAAGACAGAAAATATTTTACCGCTTTGAATCAATTTCGCAATTTACAAAAATGTTTACCTTCAATCATAAAAAAAATCAGCTCCATTTATGGAGTTATGTGATTTAAATATGTAGCTTAATGTTCAATTTAAATTATCACTTTTTTGACATTTCCACATGAACTTCCTGTTTCCAGTGGGAATTTATGTGATTAATAACTAATTTTAATGGTGTTCAGCATTTTTTTTTTGTGTACATATACATATATTCTGGGAAATGCCATCTGCCTTCTTTGTTTAATATTCTCCGACTAATTACTGCGAAGCACTAATTAGCGAGCGCACTGTACTGTAGTAAACTTTGATGCCGTTAGATGTTGCCGAGCTTAAATAAAATTTATTAAAAATAGAGAGCATTTTTCGCCTTGAAATCGCATCAAAAAATAAAACATGTTTACAAAGGATGTATCTAAAAGATAAATGTTATTTCCGTAATTTCCTTTCGATTATGGAAATGATTCAACTTCTCAGAATAATAACTGATTTGGAAGTCGAGTTAACACTAAAGTAATCAATCACCTATTTTTTGAGGCCGTGCTTATCGTCCAGCTATTAATCAGTTGTCTTGGACGGGGGCCAGATAATTTTAACATCAATGTTCTTTTTAATACCAAGTTTGTATGAGTGTTAAAATATCCAGGCAATACTAATTAATTCTTCTTAAAAAGATAATAAATAAAAACAAATAAACGAAAAAGAAAAAATTGTTTTATTTCTAAAAATAATATGCAATCATATATTATAAGATCATGCTTTTTTTTTTTTTTTTTTGCTGCCATTAAGTGGCCCAAACGAACTCTAGGTAAAGCAAGAAATTGATTGTTAACAGGAGAGACAGTGGAAAATTATCCATGTACAGTTTAAAAGTTGTGTTTAATTTCTCATTCTTTCTTTTATTTAATTATTTATAACTCTCTAGATTAATAAAGATTTCCCGTCTACTTATAAAATTATACAATTAGAAATAAAATATATATATATATAAAACTAAAAATATTGTTTAAAAAATAATGATGATAATAATAATAAACTAAAAATTATATAAACTTTCAAAAGCTGTCAACAAAATTAATATTACTTTAAAATAATATTCATCGAATGATTAATTAAATTATTTATTTCTTAAGGTGCTGTTATCCTTATTTATCGTATCTCAAATACGATCATTAATGTGATGGAAAAAACTTTATTTATTTCTGATTTTTTTTTTCTTTTATGAAGAGGGCAATATAAAAATTAATTATCGATTAAAAGAGGTAAATCGATTTTTTAAGACCTGAAAAGAGGAAAGAAAATTTTTTTCCCTAAGATTTATGGTATGAAAAATAATAATATTAAAGAAATCATACTCAATGTTGATTATGCTGCTGTTGCTGCTGCTGTTGTTGTTGCTGCTGCTGTTGCTGCTGTTGGTGTTGCTGTGGATGATGTATCAAGATCTGTGTAGGCGTTTCATGTTCTTGCTGAGAACTTTGCAACCCTGTTTGGTTATCACCTGGCCCAACTGCTAGAGCAGTCTCGTCGACGGTTCCTTGTACAGCAATTGATTCCTCTTTAACACGTTTAGCTAAATGCGATCTAGCGTGTTTTCTTAAATGGTCCTTTCTATGAAATCCTTTTCCACATTCAGGGCATACTTCTGATTTTTCACCAGAATGGATCACAAAATGTAAATTTAGATGTTCTTTTCTCTTGAAACCTGAAAAAAATTAATGATTAATTAATTAATTAATAATGACTTTTGAATTAATTATAATTTTTTCTTTTTTTTTTAAGAGAAACTAATTTTCTTTGCCACATTTTTACAAGATATGTACTTATACCTGAACATTTTTAAGATTTGGAAAAATTTTGCGTTACAAATTGCTTAAACCAATACGATTCCCATCCCAACTTTTTTAATTTAGTCTTAGATACTGATATTCGCTATATTTCATCCCTCTTAAGACTTCTTTTGACAAAAGAGCTAACTGTAGCGTAGGCCGATGATGTGCATCCTGACCAAATAGTATTTTCAAAAAGTTTATATAAATCGCGAAAAAATTTATTATTCAAGTTTATGTGGTTCTCTAGAAAAGTTCATGAGAAAGAAAACTATCAGTGATAAATAATTTAATCTTTAAAAAAACTTAATTTAATTCCAATAATATTAAAAAATGAATAGGGAGTCAATTACACTGAAAAAAATGAAACTAAAGAAAAAATAATAAACTGTTGTAGATTGTAGCAACAAATGCTTTTTCTCGCTGCAAAAAGTCTTTGATACGAGAGGTGGTTTTACATAAAAGTAACGACAGTGAAAAAAAAAATTAATATCTAGGAAGGGAGGTAAATCCCCATAAGATATAAGGTAATGAAGGCCATGATCCTTAATGAGATAAGAGGAGAAAGATAATGATCCCTATTAGAAGAAACGTCAAATAGCTAGAATTATGAGGTTCAGCGAAGCTGGTAGCCCTCGTAAGTTGGGCATATTTCTTTCTTTATATTACATCATTCCCTTATCTATATATACATTATTAACTTGAACTCAATATTTTTTAAAAACCTTACGTTATTTATTTTACGAAATAAGTTTTTCAGTTTTATTAACATTTCTAAGATTTTCTTTGAATCTTAAAACTAAGTATTCAAGTTAAATAATAATAATAACAATAAAAGGTAAAAACTAAATGTATTTACCTTTACAGCAAACAGAACAAATATAAGGCCTCTCTGGATTGTGACCTAATTTATGTCTTTCCAGATGTTCTTTTCTTTTCAATCCAGCACCACATATATCGCAAATGAATCTGAAATAAGGAGTAAACAAACATCAATTTTTTTTTTTATTAATATTTATTTAAGCGTGCGTTTTGATGAAGCAAAAAAGTTCATACGGAATGGATAACTTCGGGTACATGCGTTATTTATTTCATTTATTTTTATCGTTTTTGTACACATCCTATTTTCTAGTGAGAAACGAGTTGGCCAGAAGTCACTTTTTTTTTAAGAGCTTCGCCAGAGAAAAAGAGAAAAAAAAAATCGAAACTGTGAAGCTGTAAGACAGTTTGGAAAGTAGCTCGCTTATATAGACCGTCATGCAGTATCACAAACTTGAGTCTGGCATTCGTTCACGGATTGTCATTATAAATATTGATGGCTCAAGATAACACAGTGCCCGCCAAAGAAGAGGTCATTCTTTTTTACTTTACAAAGAAGCGATGTTTGTATTTATAGGGTTGGTACTTGGATACTTAAAAATTAGTAAATACCTATTTGTAACCAAGTATAATTACAATGGACAAAACGCAGAATCTATCTGGAAGTTACGATCTTAAGTAACAGGAAAGGAATGTAACAAAGCTTAAGAAATATAATGTCTACTCTAAATGCATACCTGCGTTCAATCTTATGAGCCACAAGGTGCTGTTCTAACATCTCCTTGTCAGGGTACGCCATATTGCATTCAGGGCAACAGAAAAGGGTAGTGCCATCCAAAGCTACGGCTATATGGACTTGACCAGGCCTGGGCCTTCTTGGTTTTGGCGGTTTTTTCTTGTATTTCTTTTTCTTTTTACCACCTTTTAAATCCTTTAAAGAAAAACAAATACTTTTAAAGAAAATAATTACTTTTCTATTAATAGCACCCACAAATATAGCAACAATAACTAGAAAAATATATAAATGATTAAAAAAGAAACATAAGAGAGTATTGACCTCAGTGGTAGCCATTTGGGGTTCTTCTAACTCTTCAGTTTGATTAGGATCGCCTTCGCCAAGTGGTGACGATTCAATGGCCGACTCACGCTTAATAGTTTCAGCAGAAAACTTGAGAAAGTGATGAAGCGACAGTGGTAAACCTGAAGGGGGCAGTCTGGATAGATAATCTGCCATAGTGGTTGTAGCTAATGGTTGCCATTGGCTAGTTACACCACCCCCACCTGCACTTGCACCACCGCCACCGCCCCCACCAGCACCTCCACCACCGCCCCCGCTACTGCCGTTAAAAGTTTCACCTCCGTCTGCTAACAAAATAAAATCATATCACATACTAACTCTGAACGGATAGTTTATTTAACTAGGTTGAATTTGCAAACAGCAAGAGGGACTTTCACAGACTAACTGGTAAGTCAGTCAAGTGTCATTCTTGACTCATACAAATTTCGTAAGCGCTGTTAGTGTAAGCTTCACGTGCTGCTTCAGGTTAAAAGTATCAATAATAAACTGTTGATATGCTTCGGAAGTCTTAGAGAGAGAGAAAGCTATGAGTCCGAAAGATATAAGGAGTAGTTTACATTTTTCAAAGAGGTCGTATGTGTACCGAAATTGAACCCATTTTGGCGAACCTCAACATTCAGAATACATTGAAATTATTGTAAAGGTCTGTGTTGCGAACAAGAATCATCGTCGTAAGACATGCATCTGCTTGTAATTTCTGGAATAGGGATACATCTCTGTCAGGGTTTATCATTAAATAAATTACCATCACTAAGCGTAAACCATTCTTAAATCTTTGTCTGATTTAAAAGTGTACAAACCCTCAAGTATGAAGCTTGGAAAACTGATACCCTAATCATAGGTAATAATGGCCGTTATTTAAGTTCCCCTTAGTACAAGAAATTTAAACGTGGCGGTGACCACCACAGATCTGCTGCAAAAAGTAAAAAATTTAATTATTTACAATAGATAAATAAAAAAAGACAAAGAAATTCATTTTAATATATACAAACTTTAAATGAAGAATTTTTAAATAAAAAAGTTTATAAATTAAACTATAAAGTTTAGTAATAATTACACTTCCAATTACACAACATGCTCTAGTCATTTCTTTACGCACGCTCTTACAGTATCTTTTAATGACGATAGGTATCACAAAATTCCAAAGTAAGCGCGACAGAAACAATGAGCTTCTTCCGCCATCTAGAAGCCTCTCCGTTAAAATAGTTTTAAATATTTCCCTATCTCTTACTATGTTACATCTATTGAAACCTAAACCAAATCCAGATTATTTCATCAAACTCATTTATTTTCTATTTTTTATTTTCAGTGATAAGTTCCGGAGATCGATCGCAGAGTAATTTAAGTAATTTGTCTGATTTCCTTAACTAAGGTAAATTTTTATCGTCAAGCGAGACAAGAGATATCGATCTACTATTAATTGGTCATTAAAATTTTTTCTAGCACAATAAGGTAACTATATTCAATATGTCACTAATATGTTAACCTATAATGTCAAAATAACATTTTTCTTCAATTCTTCTCTATTATCTCAATGTTTAGGTTCTTCCGTTCTACAAAACAATGAGCCGCAGCCATTTCTAGATGGACAACATTTTCATGTCTTCCAGATTTGCTCTGAAAAAAACGATCTTTAAGTCAATTTGAATGCAACTTTAGCGCTGAAAATGGGCGGGCATGAGGTTATCTACTTGAAAGTACATTCAAAATAAGGCAATCGTCAAGAGATATTCAAATAAAACTGAATAATTTGTAATATTATTATTCAAAAATTATGACGCGACATCTAAGGTCATTGGCACCCGGAGCCTTCTCTGATGCACAACCTCTGGGCCGTGTTCTCTCGTTACTGACACTATCCGTCACGAGAAAATAAGCTGCAAGAAGTTCCTAGGGTATGGAAGACGCAAAGGACAGCTGGACTCGAAATCTGGAATACCGCGTGGGAGTCCAGTGTACTTATTATAGGGAATCCGTTCCATTTTTGTATGACTTTTCTGTAACAAAAAGTCTACCGAGAAGTCAAGTGAACAAAATTACTTAAGTTACCTACGTTCTATGTATATTTATTTTATATTTAATAAATTATATATACATATATGTATCCTTTTACTTCATTTAATTTGACTTGCACAATTTTTACGAAAAAAAGTAGTAACATTTAAATGGAAAGGCAAACTAAATATTTGCAAGAAGACAAAGATGAAACTAAAGCCATGCAAAATTATAATTCATGCTTTAGGTGATAACTTTGTTTAATTAAAATTATAAATGAAAAATTTTAATGTAATAATATTCTTGTAATACATTTGGTAAGCCAACAGAAGAAACAAACAATGATGAGCTCCATTCATCAATAATATATAAGATTGTATCACAGAAGGAGTACTATTCCTTGTGTAATCTACATTAAGAATGTTAGGGAGTATACATCAAAATGGAACATTGAGTATTTGAAAGAAGATCTTTAAAAAATTAGCAAGATTTCTGGAATCAACACATTCGGCTTCATAATTTGTTTTGAAAATAATTTTTTACTTTATTTCATTAGCATTAACATCGGTAAGGTGAAACGAGAACGGTTTAAATTGTTCGTGGGTCTCGAATATGAAAAATTTGAGTACCTCTGTCGAAGTCTTTTTGAGCACAACTAATCGAAATGTTACAATTATTCATTAAAGACCAATTATTAATTAAACGAACAAAAAACTTTCATATCTGACAAAGGAACAGAGCGATTTTGCTGAAGTTGTTAAAAAAAATCTGCATGCCATTTTTAATTAACAACATATTAACAAAAATAATTTGTAAAAAGTTCACAAAGTAATAAATACAAGTGCACTTCTGTTATTCTTATATTAATATAAAACCTTACTGTACACTCAAATTTTCAGTCGCAACATCTTACTTCATAATATTCAGAATTCTTCGAAAATTTTATTGTTATAACTATTTCTACTTCCAAAATTCAAATATTGGATACAATAGTGATGATGTAGAGATGAGAATAGTGATTGGATACAATAGGAGATGTAGAGATGTTGAAATTTAACAATCTCACATCACACTATGTAACTAGATTTTATCAATGTTGAACCAATATTGAAAAGAATTAACTACTTTAAAAAAGAGAAAATTCACGTACCAGGTGAATGATCATGCCTTTTATCATGATTGCCTTTATCCTTATCAGACAAGTCATCTTTGTCTGGAGTAATGGATTCATCCGCGGCACGGAGAATTAGCTCCGAAGGTAAATGTGTGACGAGAGCCACTGGGAACGCCTGGCTAGCTGTACTACTGGTTCCACCTTCATCCGCACCTCCTCCACCGCCACCGCCACCACATTCGTCCTTCGGCTCACCAGGAAGGACCTGTGCATCCCACCCATCAACACGCTTGAACATTAAAATCAGAGAGAAACAGTTAACTTTAAAAGCAGTGTCCAATTCTGTTACATTTATAACACCGCCACCATTATTTTGATTGATTTTTGTAATCCTCTTTTATTATTATTTAAAAACAAAAAGATTTCCAGGACTACAGAGTTAAGATCAATAGCGAACAAAAGAAAAAAAATAGTTTCAAAGACAACATTTCTCTTATCCCTTTGCGGGTAATATACTTTCTTAAGAATTTTGCATAAATGTAGTAAAAATGAACAACCTAAAGCATTAAGTAGAAAACCGGCAATTCACTGAAAATATTAAAATATGTATAAGGAAACAGCAGGGTTATGTTCTGGTCAAGAACATTAGAAATGAGATTGTTTTTTTAGCAAATTTGCTTCTCTTCTGTATGTAATTCTCGTTGTTATAGATGCTCCATCAATTGTTGCTAATCTTTCTTCCCCATACATTGTACGTGAACATTCTGCCTAAAATACCATGCATCACAGCTCTCCTGGTCTTGTGAACGGTCCAGCTCGCTCAATGAACCTGATGGACGTGGTATAAATCAGGGTTTTAGATATCTAGTCTTGATTGCTTTAAACAGGTCATACATGTTTCATCTAAAGAAACAGCATACACTTGCCACTTCCACTTTGTGTTTCTAGTTGACTTCGGGCCCAAGACAAGTGAAATTCTCTAAGACCATTTGATCCCTTAAAGGTTAAAGATGTTAAGTCAAAAGCTTAAGAGTAAAAGATAACAATACTATGTCTTCACAAGTTTTATGTTCTGTTAATTGAGTTACTCATAGTTTCTATGGCTATCTCTGATGAAATCTTTCGAAAACCATTGTTGAAAGAAAAAAAATTTAGTCAAGTTGGTTACCGAAGTAATGAACAAATAACACATAACCCAAATGATTTAACAAATCAAATGTTCTGAAAAATAATAAAATCAATTGTTATACTGTATAATTATTAAAGGAGTGCTTTAAAAAATTTTAACACACACCTAACACCAATTAATAAAATAATAATAACTAGAGCTCATTGCTAATGAAAATTCTAAAGAAGTTTATAATAAATGCCTATGTTGAAGAAAATGTCAAAAATGAAAAATGAAAAACTTTAACATTAACTTGCAACAACTTTGTCACCTTCAGGTCCTGGATTATCGGAACTGATAGAATCTATCAAACCGATTGATGTTTTTTTAATGATTTTATTAACAAACATATTTTAGACTCTTTATGTTTTATGATAAAGTTTTAGCTATATGATATATTTTTAAATTATTTCGTCTCTGAATACCAGATGATGACAAAATATTAAATTAAATGTATTTTAAACCTCAAAATCCCAATAAAAATTAGAAATGAAAATTCCAGTCAGTTATTCCGCCTCCCAACTTATCAGAATTTGTTTATAAGATAAGCAGTTAGTTTTGAAATTTACTAACGATATTATAACCAAGATATGTAAAATTCCTTAGTTACATTTATGACTCATAAAAAAAGCTCAAGATAAGGAATTAGGATATAGGTTTTCAGAGGGAAAGATCAAAAATGGGACAAGGGGCACACTAATGCAATTCTTTAATTAGAGTAAATGTAAATAACTCAAGACTCCCAAAGAAGTGATGATGCTTTGAGGATCTCACATAATCAAGTTCACTCTTTGAAAAAATGATACCAACAAAACAAAAAAAAAAAAAAAAGCATTGTGAACAATAGCTTACGATAAAACTATAATTTGAAACAGCTTCAAACAACCATGAAACTAATTTAAAAATAAGTTAATAAAAAAGTGACAATAACATGCAGGTGCTGGCCAAAAAATATTTTTTCAGGATTAATTTCCTTTTTTATTTGGCTGAAGTAAATTTTAACGGAACTAATAAAAAGAGAAAGTAAAATATTTTCAAACTAAACAAAAAAATAATTATAAGTAAAATATTCAAATTAACGAATTTAAATATATATTTAAATATTTCGAAAACGAATATATTATTATGGTACGTACAATTTCATCAGAATGCATTGTCGTAGTTTGTGACGATGCTTCCCCACTATTCACCGAAGAAGGATTAGTGTTACTGTTGTTTGTTTGTTGCGACACTTGCTCAGCATCTGGATGCTGCAGCTAAAACAGATATTATTTATTTTTGACAATATAACTTACCCATATTTTTTAGGGGGAAGTCATCTTTTTTATTGATGTTGCAAAAAATTGGCCCGTTTTTAAATTTTTAAATGCTCACGTCCTACAGCAATAATAATAGTATAGAAAATAAAAAAAAGAATTGTCGCAAAAAAGCTTTTGTTTACATCTCTCCGACTGATTAAATTTTTAAGAACATATATACGTAGAAAACTATTACACTAAATTCACTGTGTAATAAAAATGAGTTAAAAATTGATTGTATTCTTGAAAATTGATAAGGAATATCGTCTGACCTCCAAGCTAATTAACTTTAGTCCTCACAGGCATTCCTTAAAATGTTTCATAAGGATTTAAAGATTGGATCTTCAAAATCTGATAGTGTGATTTCAAC
Source organism: Rhodnius prolixus (assembly GCF_049639745.1). Taxonomy (NCBI): domain Eukaryota; kingdom Metazoa; phylum Arthropoda; class Insecta; order Hemiptera; family Reduviidae; genus Rhodnius; species Rhodnius prolixus. The sequence goes on from NW_027411634.1 coordinate 35,039,483, forward strand.
GTACTAGAATGACACAACAAAATACTAACTTATGAAAAGTTACCAAGAGTAAATTTAACTAGTAGGGACAAAAATAGTATGAGTAAATTATTTATCATCCATAAACAAATTTTCGTAGATGTGACTCTCGATCAAGAATAAATCGAATGATCAAATGATTCTTTAAGAACGTGTTATCAAAATTTTTTTCCGTAGCACTCAACATTTGCACCAGTTCATTATCACATTTTTTGATTTCACAGCTAAATACATTTCAAATGTATTTAATTTACTATACTGAATAATAGATTAGGGTTATTAATATTAGCATTTGTTAATATTAATTAACATTTAACAATATTAACCAATATAATTACTCCAAAGCAAACGGAAACAGTAAAAGTCCACATCTATGATGAAACAATACAACTATGACCGACCAGTCCCGGATCTAGGCCACCTGATCCGCTGAAATCCAAATAAATCGTGCAGCAACTTTAAGAGAAACAACTTTAGCTCCGCCATTTTCAACCTGTTCTATCCAAGATCCTCCTCCTACACATTTCAAACGGTCCGACGTAGATGGACGAAGGTTTCTTCCGACTCACAATTTTTAGGGTAGGGGATGAGCAATAACTTGTAAGGGAACCGACTTGTAAGGGGAAGTAAGCAGGATTCCCGAAGAGTAGAGGGTAAGCTTGCCGAAAAACGAAAGAGTAAACATAAGCCTCGAGCTGAAAAACAAGGGTCCCTTACCCTAAGCTGCTCACAAAGTGATCCACAGAGTCAAAATTGACCGCCGCCGAAGTTCTTCCATCTATTCACTGTCAGCCATTAGACATGTTAAGAACTATTTAGTTTGCTGTTCAGAATTGTAACTCCAAACTTCACTACAATATGAATAGACAACTTTAAAGGAATTAATCCTCCACGATCTTCCTTCCTTGAGTAAATATTGTAATCGTGGATTTTGCGGTGATTGACTAAAACCCTTAATCAAGCAAACAACTAGAAACTAGGAATCATTGCTAGGAATAAGAAATCACGTAGACAGTTGGCATTAAATCTGAAAAACTAATTGAACATCCTTTTAAGTGTAGAACAAAACTATTATCGGCCTACCTTTGAAAAAAGAATCCTATCTTTCAGAAGGCCTGGCTTACGTCTTAGAAGACCCCTAAGAAATACTGTTTTCTCTCCAGTGTTAAAGCAATAGTATCAACAATCCGGTGGCATTGTTGTACAGTGCTATGATGACTCCTGAACGCAAATTGGTGGTCTGTTGTAGCGCCAAACTCCGATAATATGGGGTTAATACGTTCAAGTAACAGTTTTTCGAGAACTTTTTCTAGAGTCGGCAGAGCCTGATTGGTCTGTAGGATAAGCGATAGGGGAAGGTGAGCAGGTTTACCAGAGTTCACAATCATTCGTACCATTGAATACTTCCATGATAGCGAAAAGTATGTAGTACGAAGGACAGAGTTGTAAATGTAGGTAAGGGAGATGATTTCTTAGGTAGGTGGCAGAGAATTTCAGAAGTGATGAGATCGCATCCTGGAGACTTTCTTGATGGAAGGTTCTTGATAGTGTATTTAACGACTGAAGAAGTAAGGGCTTTTTCAGTTTTCAGTTTTTGTAAATTTCTTTTCAGTTGTCTTCTGAGTCTAAAGTACGTCAGTTTGTCACTAGAATAACATGTTCGTTGCCAGAGGCCTCTAGCCAATATCATTTTCCGTACATCCCTATCATTTTGTAACGATAAGCGTAACCTTCGTCTAATCCAGATACTTGGTTTCTGAATATCATCAAAAATTAAGAGGAACTCTGCATTGCCCACTCTACCATTCTACTAATTGTAATTGGGGCGTCAGGAAAACGGTCTATTTATGCAAAATGATATTCAAACAGATAGAATGGAGACAACTAAATACCTTTATATGTGGAAATAAATGTTCTATGATTTGCCCAGACGATTCATAGCCTCTGAAGAGATTAAAATTCGAAATCAATCAGAAAGAGAAACAGCATTCATTATCAATTGAAAAAGCAGAGCTAATAAAATTCAGCATAGGTCAACTAAAAAACTGTCATTTTAATATAACTGGTTTTTTGCACAAAAGATTGCAGTAAGAGGATTCGATTCTCCTTCTAATTCACAATTCAGAAATGGATGTTATCTGTTTGGGAAGAACCCTGTTTAGTGAGCGGCGGAGCACTGAGAAAGCTGCAAACAAATTTTAAATCCATTTTTGACGACTTGTTAGGGAAATATTTTCAACTTAACAAGCTTTTGATGAAATAATTATTTAATCTAACCAAACATTTAATAAATTTTATATTTGTGCAATGCTTAGTAAACATATCGCTCGCCTAACAATGTAAATGCAGAATTATGGGATTTTGTTGAGAGATTGTTGAACGAAAGAAGGATTTAGATTTGGATAAAGGATTATATTTGGGAAAAAGAAAAATGCCGAATATAAAGTTGAGGAGTAATCTTATGAACTTGAATATTGACCAAAATATAAAAATGTCCAATGAAAAGCCCAACAGTTTATAATTTAAAAAAAAATTACGTAATGAGCTAGATATAGTGATTAAATCTAATAAACCCTAGATTAAATTAGGACGCACTGACCAGACAAGATTAATTAAAATCAATGTAAAGCAGAATATAAATTTTAAAGAAAACTGTAATAATTATTTCTAACGTCTCTTAATAATCATTCAAGTTTCAAAGCACTCCCTCATTTGTTAAGAATTTATTTTCCTTGAATTAATAGAAACTGAAATTGCAGGTGTGAAGACTAAGTTGATACTATATCTATTAATTATTTATTGAAAAAATTAAATAAATAAGACTTACTTGCAATTGTATAGCAGTTGCTCCTCCTGAAGGATCTCCTTGATCCTGATGTGGATTACTGTAGGCCAGAGTAAGAACAGTAGCTCCAGCTTGCTGGAACAGTGGGACAGCATATTTCTCGCCTGTACCGGGAGCACCGGTTCCTGGATTAACTACCTGTATTTGCAATGTCTGTTGCTGTGGCAGATCGCCCGGTTTCGCTCCTGGGACACTTATTGGCAGAGTTATTATCTGAAATGAAAAAAAGTAACTTGTATATATAATCATCTTGAAAGTGAATCAGTTTAGTGGGACACACATATGTGGTAACGATGTAAAAGAAATTTATTTAAAAAATGCTTAGATCTCTATCCAGAGATGTCAGATTTATATTTAGGGACAAACCTACGGTAGTTAAAAGAGTACAAAAGAGAAAGAGAAGCCCAATTAGACAACCTATATATCATTGAATTCATACGTCGTTGCTCGAATTTTTATAACTAGAATCTTGATAGAGAAAACTTAGTTCTTAATCGTGGAACATTCTAAATGTAACTTCGAGCTGGTGACATATGAATTAGTACACTTCAGCACAACCTTAAGCAAATTCAGATTCCTCTTGAAGTTGTATTTGATTCAAAATATAACATAGAATAGAATGAAGCTCAGTTAGACCGACTTTTGTCCATTAACCAAGAAACACGGCAAATTCATCTCGCACCTCAATAGACCCTCTACCTATAGTAGTTTTCTAGCTACCATTTTGGACTCATTTATGAAAGACCGAAAATCATATTAGACACATAATTTACGGACTTCGTTAAACAATCCTGCCTAATCGGCGATCAGTCAGTAGTTGTAACATTGATCCGAAACAAATTTTTGAAGATTTTACTAATCATATCGCGATAAATGGTACAACACCCATCTCGCTCATTAAACACATTGCAAGACTTTTATTCTGCATGTTTATACAACACGCTTGGAATACCACGTTTTGCAATTACAAAAAGCGTGCTTGGGAAGGATTTCTATTAGTTTTCATGCTATCAATTTGTAGTAGATTGATGACTGCAGAACTAGCGTTGAATTATTATCAGTGTAGCAAATTTTACTTTAATTATTTGGTTTTGGATATAACAAGAACATTCTTCTAATTGGACGAAAAAAATATTTTAGCATCACTCAATTGTTTCAGGCTAGTAAACAAAAGTTCTAAATTTAAATTTTAAAAAATGTTTACTTTGTAGCTGTGTATTTGAATTAAAGAATAATTCAATTCTTTCATACTTTAATTTCTCTTTTATTGGAATCCCTCTGGTTAAAAAAAATATTTGTACAAATGTCAATTTCTCATTAAATTTTATAAAAAAATGTTTATTTGAAAAATCTTTTTAATTCAATAACAAAGCTCTAGGAACCATGGAAACAGTTCACTTTAACGAGCAGTTGAAGCCTCTAGGGTACTTTCATGTTTTGTTTTAAACCCGTTATTGCAATTGATCTTTTACTTAGTATTAAGATAGAACTTATATACGTATAGGTTTCTAAAGAAAATCTCTTTTGAATAAATCTTGATTGTTGCTCAGCATTTCAGGAACTACTGATGCCGTAAATGAGAGAAGTAATTATTCTTTTCATGCAATTTTCTGACATTTGTCGAAAAATCTTTACCTTTAAAATATGTAAGCCTTACTACTTGTTATTAGTGGTATATATTGTGAACAAAAATTATGAATAACAAAATAATTAAAAAAAAAATCAACCATTTTTAGTTTTTTAAAATGATAAGAGTTCTGTGCATTTATTGCATCCAAATATTAATTTTAAATATGTTAAACTGCATATTTTAATTGGTACAATTATATATAATATAAATTTAAAAAATGAACAAACTACTGGGAACAAAGGTATAAAAACGTTTTTCTTCGTTGTCAGTTTACCTTTCTCCTTTAACCTACATATATTGCACAAACTGCAGTATACAGATAAAATTTAGTGTTAAACTATTCTGAGATTGTTTATTTTAAAAATAATTTTTAGGTAATACATGCTATATTTACTTGATTATTATCTACCCGATTAATTCGTTACACGAGTGCCACTGTGTAAAACCATTATTCATTAGAGCATAAACATTGAACGTGAGTGATTCTTAAACCTCCTAAAAATGTACTCTGATGAAAATTGAAAATGAAAAGTAAGAATCAGAAAGAAAATAAATATTTACGCTATTTGGGGCAAATCTCTCGGATTACGGACATTCGTAAATACTCACAATAAAGAATGCTCGCAAAGTAGATATTATATTATATTAAGGTCACATACCCGAAAACATAATAATTAATCTGCCAGAATTAATGTCCCTACTTATTAAAAACAAAAACAAAACAAAATCGTAAGTATAACCATCAGTAGATTCATGATGAAGATTCGTAGTTTTAAAAATGTTTAATATGGAACGTACAAAAAGTAATAAATGAAATTGGTGCGAGTGTTTTACTTTCTCCTCTTACTAATAAATGGGGAAGTTAACGAGGTTATGTTAAATTTTCCATCCCGACTTTCACTTAAAACTTAGAAAATGAATTGTAATTATTAGATCTCCCACGAATGTATTATTTCAACAAATCAATGAAACATAAGCGGATATTAAATATGAAAAATAAATTAATATTACATATTAAAATCAATAAAATATTTCCATGCTTTTATTTAGCAAAAATAAAACCTACATATATAAAAGTTTGGAATTTATCGTTCTAGGGGTAGGTTGATCTTATATTATTATTATTCAAGAGAGGCAAGGCAGAAGTCGAAGATGGGAAGAGACATTGTTTGAGAGAACTCATTAATGAAACAAAGGTAGTTTTAAACTCATGACGATAAAAGAAACAAGATTAATAACTTACTACTTCTAATTACTTTATTATAGGATGTATATGTTTAACAGAAAAAAAATATATTGTTCTTAAACAAAAACTTTAAGTTGTATTCGACAAAAAAAAAAAAAAAATGAAAAGAAAATTAAAATTAACCCAAATTTAAAAACAAAACTCATTACTGCTAAAAAAGGAATTGATTTGGACAAATGTTTTTACTAAAATTATAAGGAGAAGGTTTTTTTTAAAACTATGTTTTCATGAACAAAGCACTGTTATTTAAAACATTCCGACTGTTACTGGGCTACCAAGAGAAAGTTGCTATACATTTCGTCAGCATTTGCCAGCTTCTAAAGCATATTACGCTACCTTCTTTAAAACTACTAAACTACGGATTATTAAAGAAACAATGAAAATGCCATTAGAGCTTCTAGTACTTTGTTTTTTAATTTAGAATATGTTTTCTTTTTTTCTTTTATTAATTTTGTGCTAACACTGAAATAAAATTCAGAAAAAGAGATCATATATACAAATTACTTTAACATTCATAAACATTATTAATGATGATTAACTTTGAAAATGATATTAAAAGAAAGTGAAACTGGAATTATAAATTATAAACAATATTTCAAATATTCCACGTTTTTTTCTCCAAGTTTATTAGTATATTCTAAAAATAAAATAATTACTCACCATTCTTAAAACATCCTATAACCATTTGGAGCTTCTATTCAGTGTTTAAAATACGGTAATAACGTAAAAAAATTTTTTTTAAAAGAAAATAAGACTAAATTGGGAAGGAAAGCTATTTAAAGTTGTTTGTAAGTTGGTCTGAATCACAAATCGGCTAAGTACCAGCATCAATTTAGATTAAAGCAGTAACTATTTTTAAATTAAATAGAAAAAGGAACTAGTGACTAAGTGCAAAACAATATCATCTGTTTAATCTTACATTTCCAAGCTTTTTTATGCTTCTTTCTCGGTGATAAATTAATTTAATAAACAACTAGGATTTAAAGTTTCCACCGTACTTTCCACTTTTGCAAGTGAGTTACGGTGTTGCAACTAATTCCCAGGATATCTGATAAATGAAAGGAAACATTACAAAAATTATTTATCCCTACCCAAAAAATTAATGGAGCCTTTGAAATTCGGAGTGTACCCCCATGGAGCCAGATGAAGTAATTAGGCGAAGAATATCCCTCAACTGATATGACCGCTTTACAGAATGACTTTTTCGAATTTCGAGATTTTCTTAAAGATGGCCCAGGTATTTTTTAAACTAAGAATACTCATTTTACTAATGCATATCTACAACTTTTATTAGCAACATTTTTCCAGAAAAGTCCTAAGGGTACTTCTGTAAATGAAAATGATGACACTTGCGTCAAAAGTGTCGATTGACATTATACGCTTTTTACCTATATACAATTAAGGTTTAAATGTGTTGCTAAAATTACAATTTTTCAAGATCGCAAAGTATTCCACAACAGCTAATAATGGATTTTCACTTTTTTATGACTTAGTAGAAAAGGCCTTCTACGACTTTTTTCTTAACTTTGTATTATTACACTAATATAGTTTAATTACTTTGAAATATTTATCTAAAAAAATTTTTTTTTTTTAGTTCCGATTTAGGGGTCATTTCGATGCAATTTACATCTTGACGAATTTTAAAATTCAAATTTACAGAAATATGTTTCCAAATTCAGAAAAGGTAAAAATGTTAAAATTAGCGCATCGAGAATTATAGTAGAGAATGTCGTGTGAGAATAAAAACGTTCTTAATAATAAAAAAATTTAAATTTAAATTTAAAAAAAAAATTGGAAAATGAATTGATGAAGACCACAATTACAGAAAGGAATAAAGAAACTGCTAATAAAATTGTTTAGGAACAAAAATATAACCTATTTTTTTACTATTGCAACATATAATTTTTGTTAATCCAAAACTTTCTTTTATCTACGGCAAAAAAAAGAATAAAAGAAAGAGAATATATACAAATTTAAAACAAAAAGTCTTTTATATCTGGAATAGATAGAACTTACAGCAAAAACAAAGAAAAAAGAATTTTATAACACTGATTTTACAACTTCAACTTTATAGTTAATGGTATTCACATTTAATACGAATTATGAATTTCTATTTTCATGGAATATGTTGCAGGTTTTAATTTGTTTTTGGTGAAAACTCATTGATTAAAAAAATAAAATCAATCCTAACTTATATTCTATTATTAAAAATGGTAATTCATATATATTAAATTAAGTATTTGGAACAAACCAATTATTAAAATATAAGATTACTCATTTCAAAGATCAAACTATTTGATTCCATTACGGTGTAAGTAATAACATAATAAGTTGTGATTATAAACAAAAATGAAAGTACAGAAAGGCATACTTTCACCGTAAGCTACATATTATACCTAGCAACAGTATTGCGATTTTCCAAAAGCACAGGCCCATATATTTATTTGTTTGCAAAATTGAAAACAAAAAATAATTAGGTCCAAAGCTTAAATGTGCGTTATATTTAAGTATTTAATTAAAAAAAAAGGTATATTAAAAACAACTTTACCACCTACCTGTTGATTATCAGCATTATTGCCAGCTGTTTGCTGAGCCAAGTTTAAAGTAAAACCATTGGCATCAACTGGTCGAAGATAAGTAACACCTGCTTCATCTGCAGATAAAAGTCCAACGACTTGGCCTGTGCCACCACCAACTTGATGAGCAAACTTGGCAGTGGTAAACTGAGCTACTGTACTCCCAGTTGGTAAATTACCACTAAATGTAGTTCCAAACGGAGTGAAATTCATTTTGGCGAGCACAGCAAAATTTCTTTTAACCTTGAACAATTCAAAAAGAATGATACAAAAATAAATGAATATGCTGGCATTACACTAACGAATATAAATGTAAAAATAAAAATATGTACTTACGAAACTTTCATACAAGAAGTAAAAAATGTGAACCGTGATAACATCTAAATAATCACCACTTATTGAGAATTTATTGAGATGCTAAAATTATAAATAATTTTATCAACAGCAGTAAATTTGTTATGGCAAAAATTAAAAAAAAAAAAAAAATTATATACATACATGTATACTTATTCACAATAGTTTAAATACAAACACACTTTTAATTTTCAAAATCTAAAATTTCCATTCTAGATATAACAATTAACGGTGAGTACTGTTACAATGCATATAATACGGTAGACCAAACCCACTGGTCTGTGCCAAGGTTAAGGCAATGGAGACTATACTTAATAATCCTTTAAAATAAATAATTTTATCCCAATATATACCAAAAATTACTAAAAATATAAAAATCTAAAAACAACATTTAAACATTTGCCAGTACACCAGGATGTTTGAGACCTACTTACCTAAAATTCAGAGCCACTTTCTCATTTCAATTCATAAGAACTGTCATCTATAACACAATGATGTGTTCATTTTTTCCAGATGCATAACAATAATTTACAACAAATAGAAGTAAATATTAACTTTTTAGAAGATGAAACAAAAACAAAATAAGGATCATAGAGAAGATTGTAGAACGTAAGCTGCCATAGCCTAGAAAAGCGGTGATCCCCAAAAATAGGGTCACGTAGTGGCTGAAGTAATGCCTTTAAAACGCGAATAAAACGAACAAAATTCACTTTAAATTCTCAAATCACCTTAACGGATCTCTCCACATTTTTTAAAACATTTAAAAAACGAACTTTCACTCCCGTTTTAGATTAAAAATGTAAAATACTGATGTGACAACAAACTACCAAACACCTGCCTAGTTTAGCTATATTGCGTTGTTTTCAATATCGAAATGTAGAGAGCGACACAATCGCGATTAAACGAAAGCCACTTCCGCCACAGTTGTATACGACACTCCCATTTATACAATTCAAAAATTAAAGGGCATTAACCTTATTTTAACATAATTTTATTTAAAAAATCTTGTAAATGTGAGGAAAATAACAGTATTTGTTGTTAAGCCATTAATCATATTTAATGGAGTAACCTAAACAGCAAGGTAAGTAGGTTAGAAAGTTGGTGCAAAATCAAGTAACTTATTTTTAAAATATATTATAATTGATAAAAATACAATACAATCAAAATTCACATAAATAAATGCAACAGTGAAAAATAAATAATTCCAAAATGGTTAAAAGGTCCAAAAGTATTAATAAAACAGGTCAGATATTGAGTAACGAGAGGTTTAATCAATTTTATTGTTGACAAGATTGAGGTAAACATTAGTATTAATATAATTCAGTTAGAAGTGCGATTGTGATACTGATGTGTTCCTTTGAGAACGTTCTAAATACAATTCAAATAAAAGCCGATTGCTTTCATAGTAGTAAGGGTTTTCTGCAGGAGTTAAATCAGGATTGTAGGTAGCAATCCATGGTTGGGAAACACATCCAGGTCCTAGATTTCTTGTTCCTTCAAAATCCAATTCAGTCATTTTTTCATTAGAATGTATCAATTCTCTATGAATTTCCTGAAAAGAAATAGTTATGTAATTGATAATAGGGCTAAGAAAAGCATTATCACCTAAGTTATCACATTTCTTATATCACTACGTGCTAACAAAACTATATCAAGGCAATAACTTTCAGTAATTAATTCATTTTAAAGTAAAAATGCATAGATTCAAGAGAAATCATTAAAAAAAACATGAAGTAGATATTAAGAATTCCTAAACTACAACAAAAACTATTAATTGTTTAAATTACTAACCACTTTCTGGCCATTGTTGGGAAGTTGATTTTTTGAAAGAGGGAGAATGGAATTGTTTATGTGTAAATTATTTATTCTTTTCGATAACGGTGTAAATTCGCTAATTTCATCTTCACAACTGCTACGGTATCTTTTTCTGAAATATATCAACACATACTTCAAGGTGTTATAATACATAATTACCTTTAAAAAATGCAAAACTAGAAGGGAAAATTTCCCTTACCTGCCCCCTAATCCAGTAAGAGCCATTTTCTGGCTACCTTCTAAATATCTTAAACATGAAATTTACAAAAAAAAAAATCATTTAACCCTTGCAACTATTCATAAATTTAGTTTAAACTAAACAACTGCAACTATAACATGTTCACAATAAATCAAATGTTATCCTCCCTGTTTTTAACAATCGTTCGAAGTGTACAAAGCTACCAACATCACATCAAACTCAATTAAAATTTACAAATAGAATGAAATAACTATGGAGCTGATTTACTCGTTTCTGTAACCGTGAGCTATAAATTTTAAAGTGATTATAAATTTAAGAGTGATCCTAAATTAACAAAAAACGGCGTTGGCGAAATTGGATCTTTTACCAGCTGTATACGTCTTTAGTTAAAGTTCGATGACTAAAGTCAAAGCAAATATGACCGTCATCGATACTATTTAAAATCGATTTCTTTAATTGAAACGTATAACTATTTTTGTTTATTGTCCATTATTATCTTATGAATCGAAAACCTTTTATATTTATAAAAATTAATCTATATTTATTTAATGTTCTTATATGTGTAAGAAATATATCAGCTTTGTGTCGGGACATTGGGAAACATATGCCAGCAGGGTTGCAAAAATATATGTTTTCTTTCATATATTAGATCTTTACAACTAATAATCTGTTTGTATGATCTTTATAATTTTGATTTCTATTATGGCATTACTTAAACTGATCAAGAAAAAGATAAAGCATTCAAAAAATTCTACATTTCAGTTCTTTAGAGTGCAACGAGATGGGAGCCCGCCCCCCTGCAATTTACTCGTCAAGTCTGAAGAGTATTATGCACCTAGTGCCCAAATGTAGGTTTTACAGCATTGGCAGACAAAAATAGTAACTATTTTATTTAGATATTTTATTTTTCTTTCGAACAAATCTCTGATTTTTATACAACTGATTAATTATAATTCTCTCTTTTAGTAAGTTAAAAGAAGCATTCGAGCTTATTTTATTTTATTCTAGTACTTAATCGAATTTTCCTCGGAAAATCGGATGACATTTCAAATACAAGTTATTTGTAAGCAATAAATGTAAAAAGTTCTAGAATAATCGGAGGTATTTTTAGAAAATTTTACACATTCAGTAAAATACTTTTTCCGGTAGAGACTGTTTGATCAAAATGTTGCAGTTAGGCTAGACTTAAAATTAAAACGTTAAAGAAAGTTTGAGGTAACTGTTTCTTTTTTAATCTTCAAGACATTTAGTTGGGCCATTTTCATAAACCAATTTTTGTTTGTTTGTAAGTTCGATATTTTTTACCACTGAATCAGATTAAAAAATCTGTTATAATAAAAAAGGTTTTTGTAAATTCGAAATATACTAGTTACGTCTTCATTACTATGAATGTTTTTCACCTTCGTCTTAATACTAATTTTTTTTCAATTCTGGCGAATTACCTAACTCAAAAGTGTGTCTGTTTCATTATAATACATTACAATTTTCAGTATCTTATGTTTATTTTAATTGAATATAGGTAGATGGACGTAAAGCCGGCTGAAAAAATTGGCAAAAAAGAAAATAAAATAATAATAATAATGGAATGTGGTCAGTTAGAAATAACATTTAGCGGTTTACAATGTATCAATGATTAGTTTAAAAGAAAAAAAAAATTTTTTTTTTTCATATTTTTCTTCAATATACGTGAGGGCTAGCATATTTGTAGCACTTAATTGAAATGTATAAAATATCTGTACTTCAGAATGTTGGTTCGGAACCACAGGCAAATACACCCTAAACAATGGCTATCGCAGCATGTTTTCATATCAAGAAACTAACAAAATGAACCACAATGCTTATTCTTCTTTCATGTACAATGTACGTGGTAGAGCTTTCGGGGGTAACTTTCGAAAAGTAATGTGTAGAATGTTAAAAGAATGTACAAAGTTAAATTTCTGTAACAAGGTTATATAGTAGTTGGATTCATTAAAAAATAACTACTTGGCAATCTGATCTTTCTAGCATAAAATATTCACTCGATGTCTGTATGATTACTTTTTTACACAAAAATTAAGATGTATAAATTTAAAAGTTAAGCAGTTACAATTGGGATAATTTTGATTCTTCATTGTTAAAGTCTTGTGAAGCGAGTTGCATGTTGATTCCTTAGAATTGTTTCATGTTCATACTAGTTTGACACAGAAGCATAACGTTCCTATCAGCTTCAAGCAGGGAAATAGAAGTTGCAAATAAAATTGGTTTAAATTCTGCTTTAGCTATTACGTTTAAAAAACTGTATCTCATACAAAAAAATAAATAAAAAACAAATTTATCACAGTTCTAGCTCACTTATTTCTAACTCAAGGAAGGAAGGAATTTCGCTTGGTACCTGAAACTCTAGTTCCGTACTCTAGTTAAGAATACCGTTATCTTACATAGCTGTAACTATAACTACTAACTACTGCCGGGATCTGTTGCACTGTGTTGGTGAGGGAGGTTACATGTTGTGTAATGAAATGAAACAAGTCATCTATTACCATGGTAGCATATCTGTGTTCTCTGAGCCGTGACCATACAGAAAAAAGAATTTGTACATTTAAGTATCCACTGTATATATTTTTCCCCCTTAACTTTGCAATTAAATAAAATCTAGAATGCCGTTTTTGTTTAGTAATAAGTTTCAGTTACCCAGGCATCCTCCTAGAAAAAAATTAAATTTTCATTCTGAAAGAGAGCCCAGGCCTAAAGATCATCCTGTTGTGGTTCAATTAGATGGTGAAGCAGCAGAATTTGTACGAGGAAAATGGATTCCAGGTACATCTTAATGAGTTTTAATAATAAATAACTTTTTACCCTCTGTCTTACATGCCTAAGTCTTGGACTAAATTTATTTTATATTTTACTATTACCTTTTTGAAGTTGTTTAAATGGTGGCTTTTTTAAATGAATGAATGAAGAAGAAAAAAAACCTCTGTGTGTGTAGCCCTATCACATCCTTCGGTACAGTCACAATCGAAAAATAATGCCGAAAATTTATTACGGCTTACGCGCATAATTTATCTACAGATTAGAGAGAAAATAAAATGGAAAAACAAGGGAATTGATGAAATTTGGTAGAACCTTCTAATGCATTGTCGGAATTAATGTTTGAACTTCCTTAATTTTTTTTCCTAGTTCAACAAATTGTTTCAAATTTAATGGATCACGAAAATCTATTCTGCTTAAAAACCCAGTTTTGAAAACTGAAGGCACGGTTGTTTTCCTTAAAAAAAAAAAAGAAGCAAGATTATATAAATTTTAATACATTTTTTATGTAGTTTCAGGATTGGCACGAGATCTGTACCAGAAATGTGAAGTTTTACAACAAAATTCCCAACAACTTAAAAAAGAAAACAATCTTTTAAAACTGAAGATAGATATTTTATTAGATATGGTACGACATTGCATTTCCATTTTTGCGTGATAATTAATGTACGTAACTCTCAGTATGTATATGTTATCCACTTCTTCAGGAATTTTGGTGTCCTTCGGGTAACCTAAAAACTGAGACTTGCTAATTCATTAATAATAAACTTGGGTCTTCAGACCTAGTTGGATGTGGGAAGACGTTTGAGTTCAGCGTACCCATAGACAAACTCAAGCTTAGCTCACGGTGTTCTCATTGACCTCCTTTTACAAATCTGTTTAGTAATTATTATAAATTGGTCACTGAGAGTTTATTTTAGGATTTTTAAGTTAGCAGAATTTTCATTTCCATGATAAATCTTAATTCAAAATGCTAATTCCCGAAATATTTTGAAAATATGAATGAATATTTAAAGAAGTGAGCTACAAAATACTGTAAGATACATCTTATTATATAAGTCGATCTGGTATATAATTTCATTATATCAACGGGACAGTCATCTTGATCCAAATTGAGCATCCTCGTTGTGTCTTGATAAAATTACTTACGTGTAAGTGTCTTGAGTGGCCTAGAGTAATAGTTGACCCTCAGATTAGGAATTGGGCCTTGATTCTTTTCTAGTCACCAGAGCTTGATGCATTTAGGCCAAAGTGGTTTCATTGATTATTCCGATTTCATCTTACATCAATCCTTAGCGTGATGCCAGTGCAGTCTCCAAATGCCGTACTTGTATTTGATAAGATACATTGATGAGCGGTTCCTTAAAGAAATGAATATATTAAACAAACATACGAAAAAATTGGATTCTATAATTAAAAAGTAAGATGTTCACTTAGGCCACAAGTGGACTCATTGTACTCCTGAGAAAACTGATTACTAACCAGTTAAATTGGTTTGAGAGAACTTTTTTTTAGGAGAAGCTCCCTGAATCCTTCTTAGCTCATTTTTGTGTTTAAAGAGGATATTCTGGACTATCTAGGAACATAGTGCCGAAACTCTGCCTACCTTTTAGTCTCATCGATACCCTAAATGATAGCAGCTGGCATGCAACTTGACTGCTCGCGAAGGATAACATTTTCGTACTCTGATTCCATAATCCATTATTAGCTTCAGAACTTAGTCGGAGGTTGATGGTTGTTGAAAAGCTTTGAGATCATAAAACTTTGAAACCATAAAAACATTATGGTTTTTACTTGGCCTTGAAGGAATCCTAGATAGAAAAGATGTAGCAAAAGATTTTAGACTAAACTTGTTGAGTTGAAAAAATGTTGGGTCCGAATGCTGGATAATATCGTTTAATTTATCGGTCGCAAATGATTTTACAGTGTTCTACAATGGATCATATCAACGATGATATCTGATGTTTCTTCTGTGGGACAACAAATAGGGCTCTAGAGGAGTTTGCTCACATTTGGTCCTTTTCGCACGAATTTATTAAAATAACCTAATTATTTGTGCAGCTTACCGAGGAAACACTGAAAAAGGAAGAAAACAGAAATAAATCTGAACAGATCAACACATGAAATAAACAAGATTTATTTTATGCAAGGTTTTCCTAATTACATTATAAGTAATGAAATGTAAATAAACAGTATAAATATTTTTTTGTTGTATATTTTATGTACAGATTTACATAACTTTAAAAATATGTAAAGTAATAATATATTTTATTTACAAATAGATCAAATAATTTAATCTTGATTTTGTGGACAATTTCTTCTTGTATGGCCTGGTAAAAAAAAAAAAAAAAAAAAAAAATACATATATGCGAATATAAAAATATTTAAAAAATCAAATAAACTGAGTTCATTAAAAACAAATTATGAAAAAATACCATTAGTACAAAAATATAATCCATGAAATTACCTGTCTGACTACATAGCCCACATCTTCGAGTAGCACTATGATTACTTCCTATATTAAAAATGGAAAATTTATACATATATGGAATTGATAGAATTTAATAAATATAAACAAAAATTTAATAGAAAGTTTAAGGTCCATTAAACATCAAGAGATAATTACTAAAAACTAAATCCCACTAACGATATATGAATTTTACATTAATGACCATAGGTATACTAGGGTCACTAGTAGGTACACTGATAGGAATTTTATCAGAAAGGCATATTTATAAAATAAAAGTTATATGCGTTAGGAAGTCAGGTTTTACTAAACGAATAAAACTACTCGTCGCCAAAGAGAGTTTTTTTATTCTTGAGTGATCAAGCGAAGTAATGCAATACAATTTGATGGATATACTGAATTCTTTTTACTCGGTGGAAACAGTAAGGCTAAGTGATATGTCAGAAGGAAACCAAGGTTGCCGGAGAAAAGAGAATCCCATTTCTCTTTTGTTATTTAAATAATTTAATTCTATAAAACATTTTCAAAACAAGATAAGTTATAATAGACAAAATACCTAGAGCTCTAAAAGAATTGTTGCCTCTTCTACTTCCTCTTCCACGCCCAAAATGACTCCCACGATTGCGTTCCCTACTGCGATCTTGCTGAGGTTGTAACTGATTACTTAACGCCTCTTCCCACAAAAAGAAATCACACTTCTCATTTGAATTTTTTTGACAAGCAAAAAATATTTTTCCTTTGTTTGGGCCATCTTTTTTAACAGTTAATCTGTAAAATATTTATTTTTTGTTTTCTAGTATTCCACTTCAAATGCAAGTATTTTCTATGGCATATACATTTTAAATTAATGCTTATATTGTTTATTTTATGTAACTTATATTGTGATGTGTTACCCCCCTGCAGTGGTTGTAACTTGAACGCAATTCAAATTAGTATTTATCACTAAATTTACGTAAATATATAAAAACAAACATACTTTTTGGCTGGTAGGCTGCAAAAACATTGAACTGAATCATCTGAAATATCGTAGTTATTATTATTAAGTTTAATAATTAGTATTTAAGTTTAGACTATTATTAAGTTTAATAGTCTGAAAAACAAATTACTTAAGAGTAAATAAATTTGATGATTTTCTTTAAAAGAAATAATGATAATAATAACCGAAGGCTGTTTAACTAATCTTCACAGATTTTTAATTTCTATTTTCACAGTCATTCTTGCAACCAAAGGTTTAGTACCAAATATCAAATTTAAAAATCAAATATTCACATCCCTGGACAATATTTTATATTTTAAAATATAAACATTTTAATGATTTATAAATATATAAATATTTAATTATTACAAAGTCAGGCTTGTATCAGATCTAAAACAAAGAATTATTAACAAGGAGGGTTTCCGCACCAAAAAACCGGAATCTGAAATAGCGAACTTTATCAACCGAAGAGAGAGAGAGAAAAAAAAAAAACTGGAGGGCAAGCCGAAGAGTGAATGTAGTGTGATTACATTTTCTGTGTTTATTTGAATTCTCTATTTCTTGATCCATTCATCAAGAAGTCTTAGTTGAAGCGTTCGAGTTACAATAACAGAATAGCGATGTAAAATAAAAAAAATAGAGTTGTGTTTGGATTGGAAGGGACATCGTATGTGTATATTGTAAAAAGAATAGGGCCAAGAATACTTCCCTAAGGCATCCCTGCTATCACGGATTGTTTGTAGAAAGAGCAGAGTTTTGAGATAAGAACAAATTTTCGGAAAGATAAGATCGAAGTACCAAGATAATGAGTAAAAGACAAAATGCTTTTGAGTTTCGACAAGAAATAATCGAGCCAGACTCTGTCAAAAGCTTGTGAAATGTCTAGAAATGCACCTATGCAGTATTTTCTAGTTCTAATGAAGAAGATAGGAC
The DNA here is from genome assembly GCF_049639745.1 of Rhodnius prolixus. Classification (NCBI taxonomy): domain Eukaryota; kingdom Metazoa; phylum Arthropoda; class Insecta; order Hemiptera; family Reduviidae; genus Rhodnius; species Rhodnius prolixus. The sequence goes on from NW_027411634.1 coordinate 35,057,329, forward strand.
GTCGACAACGCGATGGCATTGATAAATCGTAGAATGGAGACAGCAAAAGCTGAACTGATGGCTGGGGGTAATTTGGAGAGGTTCAACGATTGAAAGTATTATTTTTAGAAATAATTTCTATAGGATTTTTCCAAGAAACGGAAGTAGGCTAATTGGGCGGCATGAAGATGGTAAATGATCAGATCGTTTGAAACTGTGAATTCATTAACTTCAAATATCTCAAAAACTACTCGATGGATTTTGTTTATATTTCACCTGTATATGGAGACAACTTTTGTCTACAATTGTATAAAATATCGTAAAAATCTGTCGAGTAGTTAAGGAGATATTTAGAGTTGAATTTTCATTTCGTTTAAAACAGTGAAATATTTAACATCAAATATCTCAAAAACTACTCGATGGATTTTGTTAACATTTCACCTGTATATGGAGACAACTTTTGTCTAAAATTGTATAAAATTTCGTAAAAATCTGTTGAGTAGGAAACGAGATATTTAGAGTTAAATTTTCGTTTCGTTTGAAACAGTGAAATCTTTAACTTGAAATATCTCAAAAACTACTCAATGGATTTTGTTTATATTTTACCTGTATATGGAGACAACTTTTGTCTATAATTGTATAAAATACCGTAAAAATCTGTCGAGTAGGAAACGATATATTTAGTGTTAAATTTTCGTTTCGTTTGAGACAGTGAAATCTTTAACTTCATATATCTCAAAAACTACTCGATGGATTTTGTTTATATTTCACCTACATATAGAGACAACTTTTCTCTATAATTGTATAAAATTTTGAAAGAATCTGTCGAGTAGTTAACGGGATATTTAGAGTTAAATTTTTGTTTCGTTTGAAACAGTGAAATCTTTAACTTCAAATATCTCAAAAACTACTCGATAGATTTTGTTTATATTTCACTTGTATATGGGGACAACTTTTCTCTATAATTGTATAAAATATCGTAAAAATCTGTCGAGCAGTTAACGAAATATTTAGAGTTAAATTTTCGTTTCGTTTGAAACAGTGAAATCTTTAACTTCAAATATCTCAAAAACTACTCGATGGATTTTGTTTATATTTGACCTGCATGTGGAGACAACTTTTGTCTACAATTGTATAAAATATCGTAAAAATCTGTCCGACGATTGTTTGACAGGGATATTAAAGGTTAATATTTAGAGATTTTCAAATCGGTTCAAATTTCAAAGCTTTATATATCTCTTTGTATTTGTCCAATTTCAATGATTTCTTTACCGAATGATAGAGAAACGTGTTCTCTATATCCGACATAAATTGCATTTTTTTCGTATGTATAGTTTCTGGCAGGGCCGGATTTTCCTATAGGCTATCTAGGCTTCAGCCTAGGGCCTCGAGATCAAGTGGGGCCTACATTCAAATTGTTAGCAAAATTAAAACTACTGTATTTTAAAAACATAACATATTATATATTAACATTTAACATATTGATATATATCACAGAAGTGATTTTTTTATTATTTCTCATGTAATTTACAAACTTAAAAATGGGAGTTGAAAGGGCCTTATAAGTGGAATAGCCTAGGGCCTCTTTTCATCTAAATCCGGCCCTGATTAGGAGTATGGTTTTAGGGAAGATAATAATATTAAAAGACAATCGCAGGTTTGAGTTTAGCCTGCCCTTAGATTTTATCTTTTTAACGGCCGATTACAGCTCTGTCCGGTGATACGCAGTATTTTTAACGAGAGATAAATGACCGGTAACCGGCAGTGAATGAGGAATGAAGTAACATTTCAATTTTAAACAGCAAAATTAGTAATAAATAATAAAATAACTAACCTGTGATATTTGGACTAAAGATACGCGCGTTTGTGATATTTGACAATGTGTTAAAAGAAGAGATTCTAGGACTGGAAGATGTTCTCTGAGAAGTCGTAGAGTTAAATGAAAAACGAGATGAGTGTTCATTATTAGCAGAACTGCCAGTACTTTGCTGTGAGGCATATCCAGAAGCTGGAAAAATAAAATAAATCATTTGGTGATCAATTATATCAACTGGCGTCTTTCGTAAGATTGTGCGAATGGCCCCTAATGCTTTATAATTCTTAGTTCACTAGGATGTAATAAAATCTTGTAATTTTTTGGATAGCTTACAAAAAATAAATATACTATTAATAAAACAAAATACTTACAGTTATTTAATTTTGGTAATCTTATGTCCAACATTTCAATAAAATCATGGTCGCAACCGTTAAGGCAACCAACATATACATCAGGATAGTAAGGCATCATGGATCCTCTGGTAAACTTAAATTCTAACTTTCTTACATTTGGGCCGCACTGGAAACAACAATAATAATTTTATAAAACCTTCAATAAGTGAAAAAAAAAAAAAAAAAAAAAAAAAAAAACCTAACCATTTCACATGTTTCATTAGAAATATTTACTGCCAATACTTTAGCTGGTAACCAAATCGCTGCTTTACAATTAGGGAAGCCACTACAAGATATATATTTACTAGTCTGGTTGCTCTTCAAGCTCATACTAAGACCACAAAGTTTACAAGGAAATATCCTTTCAGCTTGTTGAGACCGCACATTCAAAGGATCATTTTCAGGATTTAATGGTATTGCTGTTGCTTGTATGTATTTCCCTATGGCTTCATCAATTTTATTTACCTTAAAAAAAGATGGAAAAAATTATTCTTGATACTAAAAATTATTACCTGCTGTAATGAAGTTCTACTAGTTAAAAATGATTAAGGGAAATAGATTATTGCGAAATTCACTACAAAGAATGAAAGAGAAAAATTATGTCTGAAACTTCCAATGATCTACAATATCTTCTCTTGGATTAAAAAAAATAAAATCGTAAAGATCGTGGGAGGATCAAGAATACTATTCAGAGAGAGATGCGAATGTGATTTCCACTAAACGTTCTCACCATTAGTATAACAAATGTGAACTAAATAGGAATGAAAGTTTCATAAATGAAAACTACCTGTTGAACGAAATCATACTTGAGTAGATTTTTATTAGTTTTCCTCGAAAACTAAATATTTAATGAACTTCTTTTCCCCTGGAGCTCTAACTCCGTATAAATTTACTTATTATTTTATTTATTTATTTTATTTTATTTATTGTTTTATAGTACACTGTACTTTAAACAAAGAGTTGGCCCGATTAACATTTATTAATATATAATAAACTAAATTTACTTTTACCACTTTTACTCGTACGATTTTCGCAGGTGTAGTCTATGTGTGTTTCTGGGATAGAGGTAATCTTAGATGATCCTCTAAAGTGCAATTCAATGTATTATATTGTCCAAACAGCTTTATGCTATTTGTAAGAATGAAATGTAAGCCTAAATTCGAAGTCAGAAGAATATCAGACCACCGTAAAGTGTGACAATACATTACGGTTTTTTCGAATTTTCTTTAATTTTTTAATCAGTCACTGAATTTTTTCATTGAAACTTGGAAATAATGTATTGTCACTATAATGCAACACCTTTTTCGGATGTACTCTGATTTTACTAGGGATTGGGATATGGATGCATGCTTCAGCATTTATTTTAACTACATGGGAATCATAAATAGTATTGATGCAAACCAATGATTTTGTACAAATAACAAGTTTCGAGATACTTAAATAACGTAATTCAGTAAGAAAAAGAAAACTATAAATTTTACCTGCAACTTTGCTTGCTGGAACAAGTTTCTGTATTTATCGATTTGTTCTCGAAGTACATCTTCTGGTCGCCTGACTCCATCACAAATTCTGCCAAAATAGAAAATAAAAATGATAACGGTACTTATATCTCGAATTAAGATATGTTTTAATAGTAATGTCATTCTTATTTCATAGACACCAATGATTATACATTTAAAAGTACTAAAGGGTTTAATTCAATGAATATACAATACACTGTTTACAATCTCTATAAATTCGTTGCTTTCAGTACTATTGTACATATATTACCTTTTAAGATCTGCTTCTAATTCAGCACGTAAATGTGGTTTGGACATAGCGAATCCCATAGTATCATATCCTTCAACTAATCCCATCCCAATTGCACTGGGCACAAAATAATTGCCTTCTAATCCCACATATGATCTAGTTTTTATGGTTTCAATGTGCTCTGCATGTGTTGCATCAGTACCTGAAATAGTACATATAAGCAAATTAGTAAAAAAAAAAGATTATTAAATCCTGAAAAATAAATAAATTAGTCATTTAGTACCACTAATTCTGAAAAATAAATCAATAAATTAGTTAATTAGTATCATTAATACTAAAAACCAATACTTACAATGAGGCAAACAAATACTTAACATGAGCAGCAACTTAGGTTTAGCATATATACAAACTGCATATGATCACCGTTCCCTAGCCACAGTAAAAATACATATCTTTAATTCAAGCTTGCTCTATGACCCTAATGCATGATTTTGCCCTGGCTTAATTTGAGAGCTCACTTTTGTATAAACCTATTTCAGAAAAAAGAAACGAAATATTCCTCATGCTAAATTTACTAGGCACATATATTATAATCTCCTTGCTGAAAAATTGAGTGCATTCACTTCACCGGCAACTATCTCAGGCTCCTTCAAGGAATTGTTCCAATGAAAGAGAAATTCAACTACCTATCCACCTAGTTACTTACCGGCCTAAAAGTAGTTGACGAACTCTAAATTGGATTACAACCTGTTAAATAAGTACATAAAATATTATAGTAATAATTGGAAGATAGTGTAATATTCTTTCAAGAGCAGATAACTTACAGAGAAACGCTCTTCTGAAATATGACTCACTAAAACTATCGTTGGCTCAGCTCAAATATTATTGTTTTTAAAAAAAATAAAAATAATAATAAAATACAACCGGAGAGTAAATAAAAAATATTACCAATTCCATGTTTCTCCATTAGTGCAATAAGATCCGCTTCCGTCAAAAGATTAGGTGGAGATGTTTGACTTTCTTCAATATCCAATATTGTAGGATGGAATGTCTGTCCAACTTCATAATAATGAATATTTTTTGAATTCCAGTTTTCATAAGGATATACGTCCAAATAATTTCTTTCTAATATCATAAGTCCAGAAGCTTGAAACTGTTTTGAATATAAAATTTCTATAATTATGAAATATATTATAATAACCTGAGATAAATGTTATACCAAAGAAATGCAACTTCTTATACTGATGCAAAGACACTTTATATATGTATTTGGTTTTCTAGCTTGTTCTTTCTATTTTAAGAATAACAATAAAATTAAATTGTAAGAAATTATCTTATAACAGGTGTTTTGGAGCCGGGGAATTTGCATGAATATGAATTTGATGCCCTGAATTCAAATATGGCATTAGTTTTTGCCTAAGAGCTCCAATTTCTGAGATATAACATTTTAGTGAAATATACGTTGCACTATTTTAAGTTAAATCCATGGGTCAAATAAAAAAGTAAAAACGGAATTTTAATTATTGTTATACTAATATATAAAATATTTATATACAATAACACAAAGGAAAAGTCATCAATAAAACCAAGTAATCACTGAACACTTCGGAAGCTTCTTTTCCGGGACATTCTTGAATGTATTTTGGAATAATCCCTTTTTAAACACAGCAGTAATCTGCCATTATGTGCCTATCCCATCTTCCTTGGTCCTCCATAGTTTTAGTATCCTGATGAGATGTTTCATCTTATTCCTCACTGGTGTCAGCTAAATTTTCAAGAAAACAGTCTAAGTGGCTGTGTAAATAGTGCACCTTAATGCTCATCTCACATACCAGCTCAACATACTTTCCAGCTTTGCGTTTGCCAGAAAATTTTCGACAACTGAAACAAATTAAGTCCAGGCATTTCGCTCAGCCTCATTCATCGAATTTACGAAGGCTGGATCATTAATGAGTTGTCTTATTTGTGGGCCATCAAATATTCCTGCTTTAATTTTGTCTTTACTCCTGTATTTGCAAAGCATGATCCCTTCTTATCAAGAGCCTTTAGAAACTGCTTCATAAGACCCAGCTTGATATGTAGTGGAGGAAAGATGATTTTCTCTCGTCCAACTATGTTTTCTCTCTTAGGCCGCTCTTTTCTAACTCAGTGGAGGGTTTTGTCTCTGCTAATCCAGAAGCACAAGAAGTAAGGATATTTAGTATAGCCACTTTGCTGTTAAAGGAGAAAGTTTACAATTTTTAAGTTTACACAAATCACCCATTGATGTTCATGAAACTTTCTTCTTCAAAACCAAAGCTATGGTGTTATACTAGTATTCTTCTTTCATTTTAGTCGAGTGAGTAATATGTACTGAACCATATTTGTTCTCCTATTATGCAGAAGGACACATTTCAAACTTCGTGTGGAGCTGACAATAAATAGGCGCCAATCATCTAAAAATATTCAGGAAAAGCATTTTTTCCAAGAGTCCTCTGATTTCGTGACAAAATACAAGATTGTCTTCTTGTATGAGAAGATCACGAAAATCTAATTTCATATTTAGATTCAGTGCCCCAAATATAGCTAAAATCAGTTCTAAAATATTAAGCACCCAAAAAAAAAAATGGTTTGTACGCCTGTAAATAAATAATTAATAGGATATAATTACCTCTTCTCCATTAATTTCAATTAAAACATTTGTTTCATGTCCTTTCGCATCTTTGGATACGCATGCTAAGAAATGTCTTACGATAAATTCATACATTTTTGCTTCATTACCTGACAAATAAAAATAAAAAAAGGCTAGAACATATAAACTCTTACAGAAGTAAGTAAACCTATATTTTACAATCATACTAAACATTTTTGAACCCTTCGCAACAGGGAAAAATGAGAATATGGCTTTTGTTCTAAAATGCCCCTAGTATGATGTAAAAGAAAAGATTAAATATCAATATTAAAAATTTAAATAAAGAAAAAATTCAGATATTATTCCCAATATTGTAAATATACACATAATAATAATAATTATTATTATTATAATATTTACCAGCATCTTTTACCATAAAACGAACTGAATGCAAACAATTCAATACCTTCACAATACACAAACCTTTTCAATCTGTTTTGCTCAGAAAAATACCACCCAATCGTACACGTTTCAAATCTAAATATACAAGCAAACTCAAAGACTGTACTTACAGATGGAATTAAAATTTTAATTTTAAAATTAAAATCCTATTGGCGCTACTGTAATCGACGAAATGACATTAACAATACACTCTATTTCTGCTTAGTAATATTAATACCAGTTACACTAGTAATCCAGTCCACAAAATGAATAAGGAGAACCTCGCAAAGTAGAAAGAGGCCAAATAATACAAGAAACAACTATATTGCCAGGAATAGCATGAAAACTGCTATAAAGAAAATAAATAAATAAAATTTAACTAAATTAATGAGTAAAAGATGATTTGACATTTTTAAAATACTAATAAATGAAGAAATTAAAAACAACTTTTCCTGGAATTTGATAAAATTACAAAATTGAGAGAGTATGCAATTTGATTAATTTTTCTACTTTACAACTATATTTGAAGACTTAAAAAAGATAAGTTTAGGAACACTCACTATGAAAATAGTTCATGAAGAGATAATTTTTTCTGAGAACGACCATTTTTCTGAAAAACTTAACTACGAAAACCAAAAGCTGGATGCACGAACGAGCCAACATTAGATTAGATTAAATTAGGGTGGCCTCAAGGCCTGCGCCACCGCGACCCCTATGGATCTATTGTGGCTCCCCGTCTTTAGAGCTCACCCTCCAGACCCGTCCGTTTAATCAGACTCTTAATTCTGGAGAGTGGCTCCTGGGTAAAGCTCTCAGGCCTTGGTTTTAGAAGTAACATCCTTAGCCCTACGAGCCCCTCACACTGACACAACACGTGCAGTGCCGTTTCCTCCTCTTCCTGACAGAACCTACAAAGGCTATCATCTGCCAGGCCCATGCGATGCATGTGCTTTCTGAGCCTGCAGTGGCCCGTTAATAGGCCTACAATTATCCTTATGGCCCCAACGAGCCAACATGCAAGAGTTTTGAATGGCCCCGCGCCAATCCAAAATCCACGATACCGCGCCACTGATCTGTGTCTCGGCCTTATGTGTACAATACCCAATACAAAAATTCTGTCAGTTTTAAAATTAAAAGTAGAAACCTGTCTTTTAGTTTTTGTTTTCTGTTTTACTTTCTCAATCGTTCTAGAACTTGGCGTAAAATTTTAAATATGTAAATCTACAACTTTTATGGGAAACATTTTTTCAAGAAAATCAGATTAAGGGGAATTTCTAAGAGAGAAGCTGGTTATGCCAGCATCTAAAACGCGATTTTTGTATATTTTACTGTCTTTCCATCTCTATAATTTTAATAAGAATTTAATATGACACATAATTGTTAAATATGAAGAAAAGCAGATGACAAGAGGTGTAACTTTAACGAACCGAACCGCAAACGGCACCTAGGTTTTATTAAAACCTAGTGGTTAAAAACACAAATCAACAACTTTTAGATAAAATATTTTTCACGGAAATTTGATTACGGTTATTTTGACAGAGGGGTTAGTCAGATTCCTTCTAAAGTGAAAAAAAATGGAATTCGATTCCATCGGAGGGGAGTTTAAGAAAAATTTGTTAGTTACAAACCTTCCTCTCCATCACTGGGGTGACCAATTTGAATTACGCATTCAATATCGCCTCGTACATAAGTAAATAGTTCAGCTAATCATGTGGCTCGAGCGACAGTTGTTTTAAATACGTTATTTCATTTCTAGCTGAAAGCCTTGCCGTCCTTTCTTTTATTATATATAATTTCTCCTCATATAAAGCCGGGATTGATGCGTGTGAAACGCTTTACACGAAAAGACACTCAAAAATGCAAACTGGTCGGGCTTGGCTCAGTCGTTCTATTTAGAACTAAGAATGGACTTGCGCCGTTTGGCGTGGGGTGAGCGCCAGCCAAATGAATAGCTCGTGTATGTCCATTTTATTCACTTACATTCATTACTAAACAATAAATGTATGTTAGAGAACAGTTCTCTTTTCCAATATCATATTCGTAACTTCTATCTGCCTTGTGAATTTCTTCTACCAATTAAAATTCAGATTGAGATTCTATAATTTATTATCATAAACCGATGTTAGATCTTCCAAATGTCTTTAGGCAAACCTTCGCTCATATACTTTCCCATAAGCAGAAGACGCTAATATTCAATAAATAATAAATTTTACCTTGAAGAGAATTGGTATATTTAATGGGATGGATGGGAGGATGTGATTGATCGGATTTTTTGCCTTGCCTAGGATTTGCACCATCTTGTAGAATATTTCTTGCAAAACCTGGATAAAAAGATAATTAATAAATACACTTTGTAATGGAATGATTTCAATATGAGCTCAGTCTTATAATATTTAAACAAATCAATAAATAAAAACTTACCACCCCAATTCGGATGGTCAGTCTGCATTTCAACTAAAGAATTCAAATTTAAGGAACTAGGAAAGATATTTGTTTCAGTACGTGGATAACTGATGAAACCTTGAGTATACAATTTTTCGGCAATTTTTAGTGCTTCCTTAGCAGTAATTCTCAGTTTTCTTGAGGCCATTTTTTCCATTTCCTGTGTAAAAGTAACTTAAACAATCTTCCAAATCAAAAAAGTAAAAATAATTATAGAAGTAATTGAAAAATAATTAAACCTACAGTCGTATCCAAAGGAAGTGGGCGCCACTTGGATTTTGGTTTTCCTTCAACTTTTAAAATTTTTGCTAAAGGATTTTCTTTGCAACGATCTAGCAATGCAATGCAGATTGCTTCATCAAACAGTTTATCTCTGGACCATCTAAATGCCACTGTTGTCTCGTCTATTGTATGTGTCACTTAAAAATATATCTGTATTCATCATACATTATTATGCATATTTTGTAAACAGTTTTCAATTTAAAGATACCTTTTATTCGCCAAAATGGTTCTGCTATAAACTTTTCTCTCTCTAAATAACGTTCAACTACAAAACCTAAAGTAGGAAACTGACAACTGCCGTAACTTAAAAGATGATCAGCTAAAACTGGAAAAACTTTTTGTAACCTGAGTGTCTGAAATCTAGTGAACGAAGCGCCTGAAAAAGATTATTGACTTCAATCTAAATTTAAATGAATAAGTGTTCTGGAGTGAAAACAAAATTATTACCTATCCTCAAATCTAATTCCTGTCTAACTTCAACTGCATTACTGATGTTTTTGTTAGGCCTACTTAAATTTTGCACAGCTCTCTTTATTGATGGACCAGTGATTTCCGAAAATATTGCTCTAAAAAAAATTAAACGACGTTTACGAAGTGCACAAACTATGCCATCTTGAAATGATTAAATCATACATCGAAATTAATGGTAACTTCTCAAAAACCATACTCATATTCGAAAACTTGAATATTTCTCAACGTACTTACCTATAGATATCTAATCTTGAATTAATTTTCTGGCAAGTATCAATAACTTCAAATCCTATATTTTCTCCTTCCCTATCGCAATCAGTCCAAATAATTAACTTATCACAACTTTTTGCTTCATTCTCTAAAGTTTTCTAAACAATTATTTCATCATAATTTACAAATAAATTGAGAACTGTAGATAATCAATGTTCAGCTCTATTTTATAAGAAAATAGCACAAATATTACCTTAATATTAAGATACTCTTGAGAACAAAATTTTTGCACTGGAGCATCAAAAAGTTCTTCTGGACTACAGCAAGTCCATTTCCTAAAATTGCTTGAAAATTCATAATTTAACAAATGGCCACTAACTGAAGTCATAATCATGGAACAATTTTGTCCAAAAACTGGATAATCAAATTCATAAATTTTATTATATGGAGAGAACCCTTCTCTCTGAAAAAATGATCACTACATTAAATACAACATAAAATTTAAGTACATAAATCAGAGTAAATATTACAGGAGTACATAAAAACAATACATTTATTTTTTTTATTTTAATTTTATTTTTTTGTAAATATTTGGTTTTAAATAACTAAATGTCTATTTTTAAAGAATTCTAAAACAGAAATAATTTTCTGGGAGAAATACGAAATTCTCCATTGTTAATAAAGTAAAAACCAGTCCTAATCCCACTTTTGTTTCATGAAAAAAGTGATTTTTTTTTTTTAGTTACAACAAAAACTTCAGAAACCTCGTTCGTTCAAATTCAAACTCTACAAAAATTGAAGATACAAACTTTGACAACAAATGAAAATCAGATACCAGTAACAATTATTATAAAGAAGGATATTGTGCCAATGTAAAATAGCCAGCATTACAATCTAGTTCTGCATGAAATAAGAAATAATAAGTGAGTTCCGGCAAGATCTAAAATTATTTTTTTTATGGTATGACAAATATAAAAAGTAATGTATTAGATTAGCCAAAAACAATGAGCACTTGAATGAAGAAAGAAATAAGAAAAAGATTATGAATAGCAAGAAAGCTTCAATTTAATTTTTTGATGGTATTTTGGAAGGCTTAAGAAAACCATTTCCTAACCAATCCTTGTTAGTTTTAGCGAGAAACTGGTATTTAAAATAGTCTAAGAAGCCAGTAAGATGCCAAAGAAAAGTAAAGAAAAGACATTGAGAGAGAGTCCAAAATAAAATCATCACTAAAAACAATATAATTCCAAATATCAATGCTAAGGAACCTAATCAACTTTCATGTAATAGATGGCTTATGGGGAAAGCGAGAACGTCTATTTATTGAATAAGAAAGGATGATAGAAAGACTGCAACACAATAAGAATATCAAAGGAACTTGAGTAATCGTCGTTGAGGGCAGGACATAAAAAAACTTAGGAAAGGCAGTTACTTATAGAGATTTGTAAGAGTCTACAATGCAGACAAAGAGAAAGAGGATGTGTTAAGTATAAATTATAAATTTATTGATATAGCTGCGATGCAAAGTATTTAAAACTCAACCGTTACAGTGTCCTGTAATTTTGGATTAAAAACTGCTCTGCTTAGATGATACTTGCATTAGTTGACTGAACGTACTGATACTTTAAATCAGAAACTTTAAAATTGGAAGTCATAGTATCTATCCAAACTTGATAAATGAACTCTGTAGGCAAGGGAAAAATAATTGAAAAATTTTCTAATGCAGAAAAAGGACTTAATCTTTTAGACTATTTTCTTGAGAACCTGCTTCAGTGGAGATCGAATGGTTTCCGTTTTCAATGATTTTCAGGATATCTTACATATTTAACATATTGCAAAAAATGTTATGCCATTTCATTATTTGGCTTTGTTCTACAAAGGCAAAGTCAAATAGAAACTTAAGGTAAATCCCTATAAAAGCACTAATAGATTTGGAAATAACTTCCTCCAATAATAAGTAATATTTAGATGTGGAAGGAAATAAGATAAAAAGCTAACTTCTAATAATGATAATTTCAAGCATCAGTAGCCTTTTGTTTATAGTACATACTATAATAGCTAACTAAAGTTGTAATTCTAGTTCTTTATTTGACCTGATGCTTTTACTAAAAGAATTACAGCATCCTCAAAGCACACAAATATAAACTGATTCGAAATTAATTTCTTACCCTCCTAGAGTGGCCATTTGATAAAAAATAGGATATGTTCTTAGCAGCATCATTTTTTTCAGCAACATTTAAAACTTTCATAGTAGGCTTAATTCCTGAAGTTGCTCTAGCTTCTGAAGAAGCATATCTTAAAATAAATATAATCCACTTTACTTTCAAAAACATATAAACACAAACGCATAAAAATGAGGTTTATTGTTTTGTTTAAATATTCCGCGCCACAAACATGAGAGAAGGTTAGGCATATCATTGAGATTTATAAGAAAGGTTATTTTAAACCAACGATCAAGGATGTCTAAAGAATGATTATAAGTTGCAAAGTACGGTAGGTTTCGCTTGTAGGGGAAGCAAAAGGTCACCTATTTTAGTCATGATGCTACGAAAAATACTTATATTATTGTCTAATTAAATGTTCTTATCCGTTCAGCTCTTATATAATGGTTAATATTTCACTTTATAATGATTTCTTATACTACTGCAACTGCATTGTAATGCAACTATTTTTCAGGATTCTCTAAAAGGTGTATTCCCTTCAGCAAGGTAGGATTTAGTATAATGTTAACGTACTTAACTGTCGACTTATTTTACTTATTTATTTGTAAATTAATTAGAAAAAAAAATCTAACCAGCAAGAAAGGAGTGTATGGTATCAGAACTGCTCTTTGAATGTTAATGAGTTGAATGATTTATTTGCTTTTAAGAATGTAATTTTGAAGCAAAGGGTTGACTTTGTAATACATTAACTCTACAAAATTAAGCAAGTGTAGTGCGAAACTGAAACATGGTAGCATAATTAACTTAAAATATTACAAAGTGGGAGAGAGAAAATATATAATTGAAAAAACTGAAATAACTAAAAATTTGTGTTAATTTTCTCAGATTTAACTTCTAGAAAATAAAGGTCAGTTTTTGAGCATTATCCTCAATCTTAAGAAGCTGTAGAATCTTATCTCTCTCTGTGTTTAAAACGTTTATATATTCGATCTTAATAAGTACTTCACAGTGCAACAAAGCGTGATCGATTGTATCTTCACCCGCCTAACAAAGTGGGCTGTCCGAAATGGATACTTTTTTTTTTTTTCAAATCATAAATTCGTGATTGGTGCTTGCCTCAGTCTTATTTGAGTACCAATTATTAGTTCTGTTCTAACATTGATGTTTAAGTTAGATGCTCGCCAACCAGTTGAAGAAATATATTGTAATTAGAGTTGAATGCTGAATCTTTACATACAAAAAAGTGATTCTGAAATTTCTCCAATAAATGATTACATATTTTTGTTAATAATCCGTAGACCATGTTCCGCTTCAATAATTAAGTACTTCCGTAAATGTATTTCCAGTTAAAAGGTAATTAAAAATTTATTCGTACATATATCTAGTGATAGTCTGGGACACATGTTGGTGGTAGGAAACTTCTTGTTCTTTGGTTCGATAACAGGTTTAAGATTATACATGCAGGATGATTTACTTCCACTTTCTTCTTTTTTATTTCACGGTGTACTACTTCAGTTAAATTTATTTATTCATGGTATCACAGTGTCTGTTTCGTTAACAATAAAATGCAGGAGAAGAGATAGATGAATGGATGGAATAAGCTGAAAAGATCTTTAAGTAAGCTTTTAATGGAAAGTTTCCAAAGCTCACTTTCGTTTATGGGCAGTGTTATAAAAGAGATCAGTCTGGTGCATAGTACTGGCACCAATGATCTCATAAGTAGGCGCGCCTAAAAAAAGAAAATATGAATAATTAAACTTTAAAATACAATTTTAATTTATTAATTAATAAAAACTTCGAAAAAATTATATTGTGAATTTTAAACTTGGTATTATAGTATATAATTATTTTATGCAGTTTTCAGGGACAGCTATTTCCGGATTTTCTGATAAAAATGGGGGAAACTTTGATGAGTCAGACATAAAAATTCCCGAACTACCTACCAACTGTTGTATGTCAGGATGTGCAAATTGTGTTTGGATACAGTATGCTGAAGAATTAACGAAAATATTTAAAGATGGTGGTGATAAATCAAGAGAAATAATTTTGAAAAAAGTGGATGATCCAAATATGAAAGCTTTTCTCTCATTAGAGCTTACCAAATTAAGAGGAAAGTAGAAAAACAAAATTGAAGAATTAGCTACGTAGTTTAATTTTCTAGTTACCAAATTTTATTTTATAGTTATATTTTAAGTTCTGTTTTATTAATATATTAACAATAAACTCTCCTAAGTTTATGATAATAATTTATCTCCCTTTTTTTAGATAAATGGAATAATTATTAATTCCATAGGTTCACAAATTGTCAAAATTGCAACAGTTGAATTGTTATCTTGAACAAGTTTTAGAATTTTCAAGGTAATATGATTGTTCTAGTTCCAACGCGTAATTAAAAAAAACGTGAAAAACTTTCCTGACTCTCTTTCCCCTATTCTCTACTGCAGAAGAGTATAACTTACTGTATTTCTGAATTTTAGCAAAGAATTTAATTCGCAATAATCTTATGTAGGTAGTAAAACCAAAAAGTGCACAAAATGCCACTGTAAAAGGAAGTTCCAGAAATCTCTTCTATAATCAATTTTCATGAAAACGTTTCAAGAAAAACTGTAAGATCATACGTGGATAGTTTAAAGAGTTCAACTTAATTGGTTTTCTATAACTCGCGGAAAAACTGTAGGGAACATACGGGAAAATCGCACTTCATGCCAGTTGATTAACACTTAAGAGAGAACCTATCCCTTCATAGGTCTAAACGAATTCTCATGGCAAAATGTTTCTTATAAAAGTTGTAGTTTTTTCGTGTCTCCGAAGAGTTACAAAGTTTAAAAACGTTAAATCAATTCAGTAAAGAGCTTCAATATGAAGGATTTTAAATGCTTAGTTGAAAACGGTTGGATCCCTTGCACAAATGATGTATTCAATTTATGTTTCCTATGATTTTTCATTTTAGAGCTTGAGAATATACCATTTTCCATTTTCTAAAAATCATTCTTCTCTCTCTTAGTGAAATAAAAAACGGGGTTTTTTCAGTGAAGCCTTAGTTTTGGAAATTTGACACCAAGACAGTAAAGTAAGAAATGTGATACTATCAAATCTCTTTAAAACATAAGGTATAATGCAGTATTTGTATTTATTGCGAAGAATTTTATTTAATTAATTAGCATTTCTACAGTTAAAATCCTATTCTATTGTTTGCTCAGTTCGAAAAGCTTCTTTTCCACAACTGCTCTATAACAGTAAGAGATTATCGACATCAGATTAAAAAGTGTGTCTTTAAAAAATCTCAATGGAATTCCGTACCAATTAGGGATACACAACTATTTCCACCTTAAAAATAGAATGGAATCTTTTATTTTCTTTGTTGTAGAAAATAAGTTAATTTTATTATTTAAAAAACCTTTCATTCATTAAGTACTTTATTCTCATTCTATCAACACATATTTGTGTGCGTGTAAGTTTGATCAAGCGAGTGTTTTACAAGCAGAAAATAATAAATAGTGGTCAACACGCTCTCATTTTGCAACCACCTTGAAAATGAATGACGCTCGAGACCGGTCGGAACAAGGAAAAAGTGCGATGTAAAAATTGTAAGAGTTCTTTATCTCTGGCTTCTACAATTTTAACATTTACAGATTTTTTTTTCTGATATTTAATAGTTTTTATAAATATAAATCTCTTTTAAATACGCTTAACTTATATTAAATAGATTTTTTAAAAAAATTAAAGATTCTATTCTTAACTTCAGTATTTGAGAGACAATAACTTTAAGTGGAAAGGCCAACTTCTTTCATTTTTTTTTATTTGAAATGGCCAAATCGGAGTCTTAATAAAGAAATAGGAGCAATCAATTGTAATTTCAAATAAGGAAAATTCTTTCTTCCTTGGAAAAAATACATGAATACGCTTTTTTATTTTAATTGTTAATAATGAACACCAGTTGTATGAGATAAAGTAAAGACAGGTGTAAAACATTTCTCACAATTAAAAAACCTCCCAGAAATAAGGTTTTTTTTTTATTTATCTATTGCTGGAAGCTCACCAGGAATATTTACAACTTATTGCAAACTTCTTGATTTGGGTGGGAGGAACGTCTTCTTCCTTATGGAGAGTGGGAGAAAGGAATCTTTTTTTTTTTTTTAATTTATACAGTGGCGGCAAGTTTACTAGTTGGTCTTCTCTCGTTTGCACTCAACTTGTTAGCAGTTTGTAGCTGATGGTCTTAGTGGAAGCAAAAATTTGAATTAGTGATTAGGGTTATTAATGATTCTCGGAATTATATCGCACTTGTGTTTTCAAATTGATAGATAGCAAAGTCCTGCCAATGGTACCTGAATTTTTATTTTAAATTACTGTTTTTGTACTTACTCGTTCTCTCAGGGTCTACCGCTAGCTAACCCAGTGCCTGTGGCTTAGATTTACAATAAAAGCATTATCAGTAGGTAGTAGGTTTTCTGAATAGTTTAGAATCTGTGGTAAATAAGCCATTTTTATTTTTCTTCAATATTGAAGATTTTAAATGTAAAATTGAAGTTTGCATTGACAATATGCAGAATATTTTCGTGAACTATCAACAGAAAATTATTAAGCCAAAATTCGAAAATTATTGATTATTTAAAACAAAAAACAATAATAAAAACTTTACAGTATGTATACAATTGATCTGAAGTTTAATATTAAAGATAAACTAGCTAAAAAGTTGCCTGTGATAAAATTCTTGTGGAATTATACCAAATCAGAAGCCGCCACGGATTTATTGGCCGGAATAACTGTTGGGCTAATGTTAATTCCACAATCTATAGCATATGCTGCTTTAGCTGGTTTAAACCCTCAGGTAAAAAATTAATTTTCTGTGAGTTATGTTTTTTAAAAAACTGTGATTATTCAACGCTTTCTAATTTACAGTACGGGTTATACTCGAGTATAGCGGGAGGTTTGGTCTATGCAGTTCTTGGTACGGTTAAACAAGTTTCAATAGGACCTACAGCTTTATTGGCACTATTAACGCATCAATACGCACAAGAAAATCCATCTATAACTGCGCTATTAAGTTTTATTTCTGGAGCTGTATGCATTCTCTTTGGATTTCTAAATCTTGGTATTTTACAATTAATTTTAGATATTTTTAGAATATTTATTCTAGAAAATTTTATTATTAAAAAATCTCTACAATGTTTTTGATTAAAGAATGTAAATCATGTAGTAATAATTGCTTAGGTGTGAAATAAATTCTAGAATTATTTAAAAATAAAAATATATAGTCATTAAAAAATTGCAACTTCAGCATTTTTTTTTTTTTTTTTTAAGAATTTCAGAAGAGATATGTATAATGTTGTTCTTTTCAGGATTTATTATAAATTTCGTATCATCACCTGTGATATCTGGTTACACATCTGCGGCCGCTGTTGTTATCGCATCATCTCAGATTAAAGGAATATTAGGACTGAAATTTTCATCCAAAAATTTTCTAACTACTTTTTATCAGTTGTATAAAAATATTGATACAATAAAATATACTGATACAATATTAGGAATTACGTGCATTGTTGCTCTCATATTAATAAAGGTATGTAAAGTTATATAAGTTGTCATAAAATTTGGGTATGAGACGTCCATTTCCAAAATGAACTTTGTCCGAGCGACCTCACTTTTGGGAAGTAGAAACTTCCGTAATTTGGCAATGTTTTAAGATTTTCTCTTTCATAAAATTGTTATTAACGAAATTAAGCTTTTTTCTGGGATAAAGATGTTCTGGATTTTTACGGTGGGAAAGAGCCATTTTAGGAGGTACTGCCACATGGTTTCTAAAATAATAATGTCGCAGGCCTTGTTCAGTTTCAGTAAAAGGACATGTTTTTTTATTCATGGGATTTGGGGTAGTTTTCATCCTATAAAATCTAGTCGAACGAGAAGAAAATACTAGTGAAACCACTGATTCCAATGTCTTCATTTTGAAAAGTTGTGGACAAAGATCATTCTGGGACTGGACGACTTTCCGATATAAGTGTTGATAAAATGGAGATGCGAAGTTTGGATTTTCTGCAGTTTTTCATTTTGGTGATATTCCGTTCATATTTCATAATCACAAACTTTCGCCTCAAAAAATTAATACTTGTTTTGGGGGCCCTTTATTTTCATAAAAGCGACAGGAGAAAAAGAAATAATAATAATATTTTTAAATTATTCCTGCACTATCTCTAAAATAATTTAAATACTTTTTAATTCAGAACATTCTTTAAAAATATAGTAATTATTTTTAATCACGATGCGAATTTTGATCACTATTAGTTCACATTACAAAAAAATAAAAAAAAAGTGTTTGTACAAATAATATTAAAAAACTCGATCTTTGACGTACTTTCATGAAACTAAAACGGAAAAATTTGAATTTTATGTCCAGTTAATTGATTTTTAACTGACAGGGTAGTTAATGTTTTTATCATTAACTTTTTCTATTTCACTTAAATGCAGTTATAAACCTGGACAAAAAAAATCTTATATTTTGAATATTGTTATTTTGAATTTTAATTTGTCATCCTATAGTAAAAAAATTGACTTAAACCAAATTGGTTAGCGTATTTAACCAAATTAATCAATATAGGAATTAGTTGTAGAAAAAGCTAAACTTCATTTACTATCCTGAGTGTCTAAGAAACAATTCTACAGTGATTGATTATAGTATGCCTATCACTATTGAATGACATTGAATCAAATTTTTCAAAATTTTACATTACTGGCACTAAATAAAAAGATAATCATATTTTACAAAAATTCTTTACTTTCGTAACTATTATTTCAAACATTTGTAATTATAAAAAATTTAAAAATCTGTTGCGAACGCTCTTACGATTTTATCTTACTGTAATGTTGTGAATTCACGAAATTGTTTTGTAAGAAAAGATCGCTAACAATAAAATATTCAGAAAAATGGCATTTCTACACTTTTGATATTCTCCATTTTAATTACTTATTGAATTTATTTCAGTATATACACGTAAATATCCCACACATTAAACTTAAATAAAAAATTTAAAACCACTTATTCAGTTGGAATAAGAATAGCAACTGAACTATACTCTAAAAATTTTATAATTATTAACTTCGTATGTAACTTTTGAATTTAGAATTTTCGCATTATAAAATCAAATTACACGAGGTTTTTTTTTTTTGCAAGAAAAAAAGGCTACAAACTTGAATCCATGATTAGTAATTTTTTTGGATTCATTATATTTAATGTAGTAAATGTACGTTTTATTTCTTGTTTATATGATTACTGTGACATTGAAAGAAAATAAGTGGTTATCGCATTATGCAGTGAAATGTTCTAATCAAACTTTTAATGGAAATAAATTAATAAATAAATGTGAAATTGAAAAAAATTGTAAATAGATGGGGCTTGTTACAATACTTCTAAAAATCAATTTATTTTATGTTCTTTTTTACTAACTCTTTTTTAAAATAATGGCCTTATCTACAAGTCAATAAATAAACCGTATCTATTTTAATTAGTAAAAATTTTAAACTGAAATAAGTAGAAAATCACGTACAAGAAACCACTAAGTGTGCTTTTAAGAAACATGAATGAACTTTTTATATGAAAAAAATCATGTTTGATGTATCTACTGTGGTAAAAATGATTCATTTGTGTTCACCGACCGGTTTCAGCATCGACCAGTTTTTTTAAACGGAAATATTTCAATTTTCAATGACTGAATCTTTCTGGTTTCATCTCACCCAAATTGTAGTGCTGCCAAACCAAACCCAGTAATTAATGGTTTTAATTTTTCTCTAAATCTGTGCTTCCCCATAAAAATAGTAATAGGCAGGCACCTCACTCAATCCTACTCACGTTTTTTTTGACTAATTCAATTCACTTCAAACATTGTTAAATAATTTTTTTAAACTTTGTACGAAAATATCGTGATATTTTCATTAGTCCGTAAACTCGATGATGGAAGGTGCATTTCATATATAAGATAAAAATTTCTGTGCTCCCCAAGGTACACCTTTTTTGCATTTTATTTTACACTCAATAGATCTGTTTAATTTTTTTCACTAGCATCAAATTAATGCTTTATCAGCTCTTCAGATTGTTTAAGTGAATTTAGAAACTTAAGCTCAAATACTATTAGAACTATTAGAATGAAATGCACACGATTTATATCGCAGACTAATTTCTGTTCTAATGCTAAATTATTTTTTTTAATGCAATTGGTATTTCCGCTATTAACTCGATAATGGTCCGACAAATTTATTTAAATTTTGTGTGTTAATCTGGACATAATTGGAGAGGAAGCATGCGGTACCTCACCCTCAAATTCAGTCTTAAATCTTAGTCACGATTATCCTTAAATATTAATCATCTATATTTATGAAAAGTTCACTTAGCTTAGTTTTAAAAAAAAATTTTAATGCCTAGTTAGTGTAGGTGAAAGTTCTGAGTGTATTCATACCAGACAATTTATTTATACAGATTCCAACTACATTTGAAAGGTTTAATTTGTATGTAAATTAAAAATAGTTAAATGATCGTCTTAGTTCTTTTATTTTAATACGTTGAAATCGTAAAAATCCAGTTTTGGTTAATTCGTATCTTGAATGAAATGCACAAGATTTATATCGCAGATTAATTTCTTTCATTGCTTTCCCATTACACTTTCTCCACGAATGATATTATATGATCTGACTTAGGCAAAGAGATTGTAAAATCTTTTAATTTTTTAATTTGTTTCAGGAAATCTCTAGATTGAAAACATTTAAACATTTTAAATTTCTGTTTTATATGTCTATTGGAAAAAATTTAATAGTTGTTTGCGTGAGCACGGTACTAAGCTATTTTTTGCATACTTTTGGGAAAACCCCATTTACTCTAACTGGTAATTTTATATCATTCCCTTCAATTTTCTCATTGTATTAGATAATCCAGACTATTTCAATGTCAGTCTGCATTAACGTTTTTTTTTGTTTATTTGTTTCAATAATTTCAGGTAATATAACTGAGGGACTGCCGACAATTTCTTTTCCAAATTTTTCACCTGAATATGGAAATGAAAAATATTCATTTCTAGATATATTGAGAACAATGGGTTTTGGAATCACAACTATAATATTAATAGTAATCATTAGTGAGATTGTAGTTGCAAAAGTTTTTAGTAAGAAAAACATTATTAATTAAATTTCTATTACACCTTTTAATTGCAAATATTAAAATTATTTTGTATTTATTATCACCAGTAAAAACTGAAAGAATGGACGCTTCTCAAGAAATAATTGCCCTGGGTATGACAAATTTATTAGGAAGTTTTATAGGGGCGATGCCAGTATCTGGTTCATTTTCCAGAAGTGCTGTTAACAGTTCTTGTGATGTTAAGACTCCGCTTGCTGGAATTTATACAGGTTGGAATTTAACCACAATATTTGTTGAAGAAAATTATTCCATAACTTTATTTTGAAGATTTTTATTATTTTTCTTTGTTTCAGCCATGTTGGTTCTATTAGCGTTACTCTTCCTTACACCATATTTTTATTATATTCCTAGGGCGGCCCTGTCGGCAATTATTATAACCGCCGTTGTTTATATGATAGAATTCGAAGTGATCCTGCCAATGTGGAAACATAATAGTAAGAAAAATATTTAATTAATTTTCTTTTGAACTAATACTTTTTTTTATTGCACTGACTGTCTCCGGTCAGTGTTCTCTCGTTACAGACAACACTGTCCATCACCAGACAGTGGGTTGTAAGAAGCTCCTAGGAAAAGAAAATTTATGGGCCTGGAGCTGGATTCGAACCTCCGCGTTGGAATCCAATAAAATTATTATTATAACTATTTTTTCTTTCCGTAAAAAATAATTACATTTTTACAGGAAAAGACATCATACCAGCATTGGGTACATTCGTATCTGCACTTTGTTTTGGTATTGAATTCGGTTTGATATGTGGTCTTTTAATTGACATGATATTTCTAATGTACTACAATACCTGTCTAAGCATTAATGTTGAAAAATATGAAGTAAGTATGACACATTTAATTCAAAGCTATCTTATATAAGTTGTTGTTTTCTTGGTACAGTTCTGCCATATTAGTCTCTTCATATTAATAATTTTGGTAAAAGTAAGTTTGGCTTTACACAACTTCACTATAAAGAGGTAATTGAGGAAGAAGTCACCTTGGCTTCCAACAAAATAAATCCACAAGTGTTTTTTTTTTTAAAAAAAAAAAGAAAAGTGGTTGAAGCATTCTGTAGTGTAGCCATCTCTCCACTTACAGTATTAAGCTCAAAATTTCAACAACATACTTAATTTTATAATTATTGATTAGATTTTAAACTGTACTATTTTCTAAGAGGGAAATAGACTATTAAGTAAGAAATAGACAATTATTTATTAAGAAAAATATTAACAGAAAGCATCCTCTACCAACTATATCCTATTTAGAAAAGGTATTTTGACGAAAAAGTTTAAAATAAAAATTGTAGAGTTTCATTAATAAAGAGTGAATTCAAATTATTAAGACAATCTTCCGAAAGGTTTTCGAGAAAACTAAAAAATCGTGGTTGAAAAAAGTGAAAGTGTCTATTTGGTTAAAAGATTGTGGCCATACATTTAGGCAAACGTACAGACTCACAACCTAATTTCAAATCTCATTTCTACAATTTAGATACAAGAATTCTGTTTTTAGAATTTAAAAATTCTTTGAAGAATATTAAGGAAACTTTTTGGCGAAATTTTATATATGGCAAAAAGAATGGATTTTACAATCAACAGAAAAAAAGCATTTTGAGTTTGTTCAGAGCTCATAATACATTTAAGAAAAAAACAGAATGATTACTGGGACACATAATTACTTTATTTCTTTTTTTTACCGGGCCTTTTAAACCTATAATTTCATCAAGTAAGGAAAAAGTTCAATAGTTAGTTAATTCTTAATGATGAATAATTAATGGAAACATGTTCCTTTGGCAATAGTCGTTCTTTATCCTCATAACATTGTACTAACTCTAGTCTCAAAAAATTAAAAAGAGAATGTTAGTTATTCCAAGGTAAGCAAGCAGTTTCGTTCAGACTTTTAATTTTTTATACATTTAAGGATTTATTATAAAGATATTGAAGATTCATTACAATGAATAGATTTTTTTTCTTAAAAAACAGCAACCACCTGGACGAACAATTACTTTTGTTATTTGCATATTCACATTACAATGTATTTTTGTAACCGATAATATCTCTTTTATTTTAGAAAAACCAACAGGATTATTTAGTATTTACCCCGAGAAATGGTATTTTGTATCCAGCAGCTAATATTTTACAAGAGAAAATGTTTTCCGAAATATCTAAATTTCAAAGCAATAACAATAAAATATTAGTTTTAAACTTACATCATATATCCCATATTGATTATACAACAATGCAGGTAAATTTATTAGTTTTCTATTTTCATTTATAGTATCATTTTCATTATTTGAAAGAAGAATAAGTTTTGAGGTATTGCATAAACGTTTTGAGAGTAATAAAGCTGTGATCCTTCTAAAACTTTTAAGTTTTAAGATTCAGTTACTGAGTTAAACCTATATTGTTATGTTATTGTTGTGAGTATCATTTGAATTTGTGCAATAGGTAACACAAAACAATTAGGCTAATTTTAGCGAATCCGTATTTCCTTGAAAGGTTAACAAAAAAGTAGGGGAAAAATGAGAATCCTCCTTGTGCATGAGAAAAAGTGTGTCTTAATATAATTCTAAAAAACAGAAAGAGTTATTAGAGATATTATTATTAGCAATTAGAGGGGGTCATGAGTACTACTGATTGCTGAACCTTTCCTATGAAACCAGTCTGGTTTGGTCGAAGAAAAACGTTTGCTTAAAGAGATCCGATAAAAACTTATGTATCAAATGTAGGATGAGCAGAACAAAAATATCTACTCTTTTTCGATTTGTGACAGTCACGGGAACTTCCCCCAGGTTACAGAGGTAATAAAACTTTTTATTCTAAAAGTCCTTGAATGAAAGTAACAAGTATGCAACAGATTGGCTCAAACTTGGTTGCTACTCCTCGACAACTACCCATAACTCACTACGGTCCCGATGAACTGAAATAAATTTTGTGTTGGTCATCAAGAACCACTGATTTCGTAGAACCCCAAGCTTCTACATTGTCCCAGCATATGCGTTGTCATGAGTTTTATTTTCAAAAACACTTCAAAGGTCATTTTAGTGTTTGAATTATTTCCAGCACCGCTCCGAACAATGGACATCATCCCCACCAGAGTATTAACTTCTCAAGGGATCTACTTTAGAGGGTATAAACTTGATAGGTAAAAAGTAAACAATTCTTGGTTAAAAGAAAATTAGTCCACATATTTTTCTATACCACTCGCACATTTATTTATTTTTTCCCGAATTATGTCCTGATTATGTCCTGCTTATTGAATTTAGCAAATAATCTACTGCCTAACTATTATAAAAACATGGTTACAATAATAATTAGTATTCATGTGATACAAGACTATATTGAAAATTAATGATGTACAATTTGTATACATATACATATACTTTGTTGATTGACCATATGAAAGTACATTTACATGTATTTACAATTGCGATATTGTAGGATATATTATTACTTTCAAAAGTAATTAACAGGGATATAGTGTAAATTAGTTGTAAACATAAGTCTAATTTCAAGTTAAATATTTTTTTTATTTAAGTTATACATATATTGTATATGTAATTTCAAATTAGTTTATTGAAAGATGTCTTAAGATAGTAACAAATTATTTATTTTGTTATTTGCATTTTCAGACACTGAAAAAAATGGTGGTTGACTTTAAGGTGATTAATTATGACTTAATCATTGTTAACGTTAATGAAGATTTAAACATCAAATTAGGAGAACTCTCAGAAAATATAAAAATAAATTATTTCCTGGAATCGAATGAAAATAGTTTTAGTATATCGACGTAGTTATTTAATGTGTGATAAATGTATAAGATTTTGCAATGAGATTCTGATCAACTCATTAAACAAGCCAAATATTTTAATAATTGACGGAGAACATTAAATTTTACACTTTTTATTTAAAAAAAATTATAATTTAGTAAAAATTTGTTATAAAAAGAAATACAGATAATATTTTTATTATTACTGTTTTTTCAAACCTTTTACTTTCACTTTGTTTATCTTTTTCAAACACAAACAGAATTGTGGAGAATAAAAAAAGGACTTTTTTTTTAAATGGCAGTTCTTTAAATTCAGTTCCAAAAAACTCTTGGAATTGAAACGCAGAAATCAGTCAACAACATGTTGAGTTTGTTCAAAAATATTTAATATTCAACACTTAGTCTAGTGTTGGTAAACTTTCAGTAGTAGCACTCCCAGATATTTCACTTCTTTTACAAGTTTTTCAAGCTCCATGCGCATTTTCCTCACGGGAGTTCCTCCATTATCAAACTCCAGTAATAAAGAGGCAAACTTTCTCCTGTGGAAACCTGTTTGGCGAACATCTTAAGCACTTCTCTTAGAATTAACTCCTTTCTTTCTAAAATTGTTTAGTATCAGGCCATACGAACGCCTCTTCAATATCCTAGCACATCGTAGCACATATTCCTTGATCTCAAAGATCACTATCTACTTCTGCCCCTGTTATAGCACCATGCTGATTCTTCTGTAGATAGCTAATCATGCTAAACTTCTCTAGCAGGTAACCGTTGTCTATCTTTTCCAGCACAGCTAATACAAACGATGTAAAGTAAATGTGCAGACCGCATTTCATTAGGAGAGAAGTAGTTCTTCTGAATTAGAAAAGGCAGTCCCTTACGTATATCTTATTGAATGCGTAAGTTAGCTAGTACAAACGCTATATCGCATATTCTTTAAAAGATCCCAAACTTCTGGATCTGGGCTGGATAAAGTCCATACTTTTCTGGAAATTAAAATTTTAGAAATCTCTGAAAGGTCTACTAGTTCGCCTCAGATACTATTTGTTCCCAATAATATCACTACAGATAAAGGTCTTGCCCTCATCTTCTCTCTTGCATGAACTTATCTAGATGTGCATCAACGCTAATGAGTGTAGCAACCGTACTAAAATATCAATTATTAACAATTAACCATCTTCTTTTTTAAAAAATGTACTTCTCAAGTCTATGTAACCATCTCTACCTAAACTTATTAAGGCAGAGATGAATAAAAATTTATTCAAATTCCAAATGATTTAAAATAAAATTTAATTTTAATCATGATTAAAATTAAAAAAATTAACCAACCAAAAGAAGAAGCTCAAGTATCACTACCATGGAGATGTGTAGAAGATAGATTGACAAAGTAATAGACTAATAGATAAGTAGGTTACATGTAATACGGTAAAAAAATAATTTAAATATGAGTGTAGAATGGTCCTATATAAAGTCTAGCGAGACGTCAAAATGGTTAATTCGCCCCTTCCAATGAAAACGAGTCATGGCTGGTCAAAGCGTACTAACAATGGTGTTTCAATAACTTTCACTTATGTTTCTAAAATTTTTACTATTTTCTCATATTTTATATTTTTTATTACTTCAGATACAATATTAATCTTACATAAATACCGCACTTCCGGTATATTCCAACTTCTTGGAAGTTTGGTTAGAAATTAATAATTAAATACTTAGAGATAGTAAATCCTTAAAATATCTAAATGGAAGTTTAGAAATCCTTATTAACCCCTCGTAAAATGAGAGTATTAGATGGTCCTATGTAGGTCTAGTGAGTCCAACCCGGTTTAATGTATTGTGAGGGTGGATCTATCTTGGGTTTAGTGAATGGCATGCTTTGAAGTCCAAGTCCTTTCCATTCGGTATAATGGCTATTAAGTATTCCACATTCAAAATATTATGCAGGAGTTAGAATCGTACAGTATAGTGAAACTGCTCTTTAGGGTTTAAATTCACCACCCTAAAAACTCAGCTTAAATAAAGTTTCCTCGAAAAATGAGATATGATCAAATTAAAGAAAGCAAACAGCGAAGTATATAGACACAGAGGAAAATCATTTGAAGCATTTTCAACAATACTCTTAAGGACAGAAAAAGTATTCAGTTTCTTCAAATATAGAGTTTTGGTTGAATGTTAATTTTAACATTACTATAGAGAAAGCGCCCTTGCCTCTCTTAAAAATATCCTTAAATGAATTTTCCAGAAGGAATGTTTTTTGTTAAAGTACATAATGATAGAAGAAAATACTTGAACTTTATTCGAGAAAATTCCAAAAAAAACTGACAAATTATTCTGGGCAGTGGCATTTCCGATTGACTAATTTTGTTCTAAAGCGTACGGTCGCACAAAATATTAAACTTTTAAACTTTATTTATTTTTATTTTTTTAAATGATGAACATCTTTCTTGCACACTCGAAGAGAGTGTGTGTGAGAGAGGACGATAATGAAAAAAACCACAGTCGGTCTTATCGTTAATTTTTATTACTCATATTTACTTTGTCTATTTTAGAGTTGCAATCCTTTATAGGGGATTAAAAAAAAAAAGTCAATATGCGTTGAACATAAAGAAACAGCAGAACCGATCTTTGGCAAAAACGTAGGGAACTATCGAGGAAAATGTCTGAGTTTTTATGCGAGAAGTTCAAGGAAACATTCTTTAAAATTCGATATTTCCTTGTAGTTGTAACAGACAGCATTATACGTAACCTTGAGATGTATGATCTGAGTAAAAATAAAAGAACTATTGGGGGAAAATCCTCAACTAATACATTTATCCCAAATAAAACGTAATTAAATAATAAATTAGGGGAAAAAAGATTTGAATACACAAAATAAATTTTTCCAAAAATATTTTTTAGTGTTAGACACACAACATTTTTCATTTCTATTTTCAGGCATCAAACATGAATTTTCTTTTATCTTCGAATTTTTACTAAATTCAAATAAAAACTATAGTAATACTTTTGTTGCACCTTCCCATAATTCCTGCTTCCAAAATATGACAAGAATTTCAATCAACGTTAGGACTTTGGGCATAGGTATCAATAATTTCTTTAACAAATCGACGCAAAAAAAAAAATGCACACTTCCGTCAAGTAACTATTTTAACCAAGAATACGTAGTTGGTGACCATTTAATGCTCATTATAATAGAATATCAAATACAACTACTCTCTCAAAACTAACCACTAAATCGGAACTGGCCGAAAATAAAATTCCATGTAGCTTAACTTTCGAACGAACATTGCAGCCTTCTAAAAGGTTTTAGTAGTTTTAAGCTCGTAAACCTATTAGCTGTGCTAATGGAGAGGTGTTACAAAAAGCTAAGAAAACTTTTTAAAAATTAAAGAAAAATTATATCCTGTGACCTCAATTTCTTCCATCTTAGAAATTTTGCTGTGTGGGCATTTAATTTTCCATAATATCATACAAATTATAGTACAGAACAATAGTTAAAAGCCATTTTAGAGGGAAGTCAATCCCTTCTCCGTCCTCCCATAACTTCCTTAAAATGAATTTTACTTGAGAAAATGTTTTAAATATAAGTTATACACTTTATATTATAGGAGCCAATTATGAGAAACTCCTATCTCAAGTAATTACTTCCGATTGAAAAACTTTATTATCGTCCTAGAGAGCTTCTATTGGAATTCTTAAATCTACTTCTGCAATTTTTCTTGCGTTGATTAATTAAACTCTTTATACATAGGCCATTTAGCGACAAATCACAACTCAAAATATAAAATCAGCAGGATTGCAACACTACACTTAAAGGGTAAAAGGAGTGGAAAGAAATATATTTTGTTATATGAAAAACGGTGGGAATATTTCTAATAAAGCTATTTTCTAATAATTTTATAGTTTATACATTAATTTTGTATGATCATTTAATACTGTTTTGCAACAATTTTTATTTAAAAAAACTGCAAGCATATGGTGTTGATGTCATTTTAAGGTGGATTAAAACGTAATCGACACTCACAGGACTCACAGTTAAAATTAATTATATTCCACAATAGACGCCAGAATGTTATTGATTGCCGATGATCACTAAAAATTTTTGCCGAACTATATCAATTAAAAGTTCTAAATTTCCGCAAGTAAATATACATAAAGTTTAGACAAGTCGCAGAAATCATAATAAAAAAAATAATTAAAAAAACGCAGAAAAGAGAAAAAGATATTCAGTAATCTAATCAAGGATTTTTTTTTTTTCGCGGAATTTTAGGTACAAGTTTAATCCTCCTAACTCGAAACATTTAACCGTATGCTAAACCCACGCTTCGGAAAGTCTCCTACCAATCTACTCCCAATAATGCCCTCAACAGAATTTTACTAACTAAATGTTATATTGAAAATTAATCCATCATGAGTGTAATGAGTGTGAAAAGTTTCAAGACACACGCAGGAGCCATTTTCGAAAAAATCTCTAAAAAGTGAATCACCCATTTTGTGAAGTGGTACTTTCTGTTGAGGGATATTAATATTAGGTCACATTTGGATCTCAAAAAGAAGCCCAAGAGAGAGAAGGTACGCAGGCAATATATTTATATATATATTATATAAGTAAAGTAATTGCCTATTCTTTCAGGCGGGCATTACGTCCAGCTACCAATTAGGTACATACAGGGTGTTCATTTTAAGACGGCTCAAATGCATTTCATACTTCAACTGTTGATCTGACCGAAAAATGGTAGTGGAAAAATTTGTTGCTCGTCACCTCTAGTTTCAGAATATATGACCTGATTTTAGATTCCTGCTCGCATATGCGACAGAAGCGCGTCCAAAAGTAAGGATTTGCAGATGACCCCCCCCCCGCCCCCATTTTCATATACACAGTTTTAAAGAGTATAAAAAGTTATGAAAGAAACCGGAAAACGGATTTCGATAACTTCAAAATTAAAGTTGCTAGGCCATTTCAAAACCTGATATTTTTTACTCATATTTCAATTTTTCAACATGTTATCAAAGAGTAAGAAGAGCATGTAGTAGGTCATTTTTATGTACTTCTTCTGAAAATATTGCCAAGACAGTAAAGTTAGTATTTTTCTTAATATCGGAAAATAAGTAGTCATCCTTGTGATTTTCGAAGCAATAATCAAATGTTAAGAGCTTTATATGTTCTCAAGCATACACAAAATTGCTAAAAATAATTTTACATCAGTTACAAACAAGAAGGTTTAATAATTTTTTGGTAATTTTGGGAGAGTTGCGTCTAACTACCAAAAAAATTGGAAATCAGCTGCCACATATTTCAGTGATCAATATCTTTCATTTAAAGGTTTAAACTTATTCCTTAATTTATCAAATAATGCTCTTTACACAGCTTGTGCGGAATGTACTGTGCCTTCAAAGGTGCCTCTTCATATACAGAGAGAAGTTGAATTAAATTATTTTTTAGCCCTTTTGTCTATGCTTGTGAACATCTAAAGCTCTTAACATTTTATTATTGCTTAGAAAATCACTCGGAAAACTGCTTATTTCCCGATATAAGAAAAAAACTTTTCTTTTTTTTTAATAAGTAATATTCTTCTAAAAATGGAAATATCCTTGAAAATGCATTTACATTAAATATAAATACAGATTTATCTTTGATATAGGATAAAAGTAAAGTAATCGCCTATTTTTTCATGCGGGACCTAACTACTGTTGATTAAGTTCGGTACAATATCTGTGCTTAAGTCTATAGCAGAGCTAGCGATCAAATATGAATGTATTTAAAAGTTATAGAATGAATGCAAGAAAATGATTACAGAAGGATTACGTGATTTTAATTTCGGTTAAGCTATAAGGATCGCAGGAATATAGTGTAACTGATCCATCCATTAGTTGTAGTATATGTAAATAGTTGTATATAGTAGAGGGATGAATGTGTGAAGCGAATGTATTTATAAGTAAGAATGGAGAGTGAGTGATATTCTAGTGATAAGCACCTAGACGATGGTGCTGGCTGTATGGCGAAAGCCAATGCCAAAAAAACAAAAACAATAAAACACTTAATAAGACTTTTCTTATAACAATTTTCTAGTTGCTTTCTAACTTACACCTTTAAGAGCCCAAAACGTTTAGTCCATATACGAAGATTAGAGAAAACTGAACGAGATATTTTTGAAAAAACTTCAAAAAAAACGAAAAATTTAGTAAAACAGTTTTAAGAAATTTAAAGGAATTTTATTAAAAATCGGAATTTTAATAACAAGCAACACTCGTAATGAAATTAAATTTCTGAGAAAATAATTCCCCTCCCTCTTCCAAGAGTCCCTTAATCAAATTGTCCTAAAAATGATTCACAAATAAGTTTCGGACCAACACTTGTGCTACTACATAATATGTAGTTTATACAAATTATAAATGTTTATACGCCTGCAATCGTCTAGCAAAATCTTGTAGATTAAATTGTAGAAGCACATAAAAAAAGGGGGCAAAAAAAAACGTTTTTATAGATTTTATAGTAAAATAACAATTTTTATTTATTTTTTTTAAATATTTTATGCAACTTTACACTTAGAAGCAACCATGAACACCATATGGAAATCACTGCGCTATTTACATGAAAAAATTGTTTAGTTACTCTTTTTAAGAAAATCTTTTCAAAATTAAAAAAGAAACAAAACTAAATGACAATAGCTTTCGAAAAAAAAAAATTATTCTTCAGAACTTTTTTTTCTTTTTGTTTTTTAAAATTTATATACTTTATTTTTCAGTCTTATTTTATTGAAGTAATACAAACAAAAACAAAAAAGTGAACAAATTATATAATTTTTATATATATTATTTATATATGCAAGTACAAAATACCTCACTTCATCTTTTCTGAATTGAATGCTACACTTCTTGGCTTTTACAATTTTACAATTATAATTATCTCTTAAAATAAAAAAAGATTTCATTGTACAAAAAATATGGTGATAAGGAAGTGATAATCCATAATAAACATTTTAAAATCAATTAGAAAAGCAAAAAATTTTCCTAGTTGAAAAAAACAACAGACATTCTAAATAAGTCGGCTTCTGCAAAAATACTTTTATTTTTTATGAAACGCGCAAAAAGTGATCTTCATTATACTTCAAAATCAATAACTGTTATTACAGGAAATAAAGTGCCTAAATAAACATAGGTTAATAACATTAAAAATCAAGATTCGAACTGTTAAATATCATTAACAATACAGAAAATGTTGTACTAAACAAAACCATGATAGCAGACTACTTGTCAGGATTGTGGCATTCATTTACCTTTCACACAAAAAATTTAGGATTAATATCACTTTAAAAATGGATTTTTAAACCAAATTTAATGAATAATCAGGAGAAAAACATTAGCTAACGATTGGATCAGCAATGGACGGTAATATTTATTATTTTATCCGTCTTGCTTACTTTTCCTTGTTTTCATCCTGAACCAACTTTGTAATCAGGTTTACATACAAAATTGCCTTTAAGGTTCCTGACGTATACATCTCTACTATGGCTGCAGCACTGGATTTCTAGAAAACTATCTAAGACAAAAAAACTTTTGCTATTAACTCTTCGAGACATTCTATGTCCAGACTGATTAAAAGCAATATGGGGAAAAGTAGATAATGGAGAATCCAGGAATGCCAGAATAACTCTTAAACAAATTTGGCTAAACTTTATAAATGTCGAAATGTCTACAGAAACCTCCTGAGACAATCTCCGGAAAAACAATGAATAAATAAAATAAACAATAATGGAATGAGGCCTGTAATGGGGTGCTTGAACAATACGAACCTTTAAAATGGTAGGAAATCTGTAGATTACATTAATTAGCTAATTTTGAATCAATCGTCAAGAATTTCGACGACCAGCTAAAAAGCTAAGGTTTGGCAGGGGTCGTGAGTTCGCATTTAGATAGTTAAAGATATTTTCATTTTCTACTTTGGCAGCAGATCCTTATAAATCGAAAGGGGGTCTTAATGGGGGGAAATATATTAAAAGTCACTGTAAAAGCTAAATCGTCCGAAAAGGATGAGTGGCTCCCTTGGGCAGAGTGTAAATACTTGCATTTGAGTGTTAGTAGTGTCAGAATTAATGAATTTCTTGTTACGAAGCAAAGGGACGTTGCAAAAATCCCAGATAAAGTTGGATGCGATAACAAAAATCCCAGATAAAGTTCTGGGTGTCAGAATTAAAAAGAGTGAGTCAGGGAAACGTTATATGAGTCACGATTCACACTTACAGTGTGTTCGGGAAAGATTCGAATGCAAAATAGGTAAAAATGGCTCTCTACTTTAAAGAGCGACAGCGTCAGCTGCATTACCTTTTGACCCCAGCATCAAATAAAATTAATAAAACATGTCACGATAGAAATAGCAAAAAGTACTCTGCTCTGAAGCCGGCCTTAAAGACATTCAAATGAATTATAAAAATTATGATAAAAGAACTAAAATTTCCAACAAAGGTACAACACCTTTATGATTATATCATATATAAAAATATTTTTTGTTCAACCTTTAAAAACAGAACAACAAAAATGCATATAATTTAATCTCAAAAAAAAGTACTATATACATTGTACATATAGGCGCAGACATACACAATTTTCTCAAGAATATCCTTCTTTCTTGCTTACACATCCACATACATATCTCGTACATACTACATAATTTATTACTTTATGTATGTTAACTTCAAATAGATCAGTACATAAGAAAAAAAAATTATATATATATATATATATTTCGGGAGGGATAATATGACAAGGGGAAGCATAAAAATTTATTAAAAAAAAAAAAAAATTCACCTAATATTTACAGATTTTATTTTTATGTATTTATTTTTATTTTTTGACACATTAACGCACACAAAGCTTTTTATGCAGTCAATTGCTTAAATTTATTTTTTAGGTATTTACTTTGTGATTAGAAAAAAACTTTTCACTATTATATATTGATAGTAATACAAGCAAATTTTCTTTGATATTTTTTTTTTAAAGTAAGTTATTTTTGTTTACTTTTTATTGAGATCACAATTAAAACTTAAATAACGGTTGAAAATTATGTTCACTTGTTTTATTTATAAATCTTTATCAAATACAGACTTGTCTGAGCGAAGAAAAACATAATCCGAGGATTTTAGAGAGCACTCGAAGGAGTGAAGTGAAAATACGAGATCAAAGGTTCACTCTATTTCCTAACCTGCAGCGTCTTAATCGAGCAAGATTTTTCACCAAAGAAGCCTCAATTCATCCGAAGTGTAGACTATATTTGAACAACAGTTTGAGAAGATATATTGTCAAAAAATCGAAAAGGTTTAGGCCAATAAATTTCAATTTGGCCGAGAAGTAGTTCTGGGTCGAAATTCACACATTAATGAGAGCCTATGGAAGATGGCCGATCAAAGAACGGTGCATGATCAACTAGATAAAGTGAGGCCTCTAATTACAACCAAAAGCTGTTAATGAGTTGCACAAAACGGCAGGTCATTCGCGTCATTTTGATTCTTCAAAACAAAACAAAAACGCTTTAATTCTAATAACTTGCTGAAAATCACTAGATTCTTCTTGAATACTCTCTTCAATGTATTGACTTTATCCCCTTGTTAAAATCACTGAAGAAAGCTTTAAGGAAAGATAAAGTGAAAATGCTTTGGAGAACAGATTGTGCGAGGTGACTTCCATCCTGTTTTATCGTTGTTTAAGGGATAAAGAAACCCCCTTCCAAAACGTACTCGCTGACCCTTTTCATCAAAAAAGGACAAAAAATGATTTAATAAGAAAAAACTTAGACTTAACTGACACCTTAGCGTATAATTTGGTAACAGTGGAACTACATGTAATCAAATTTCCGAAGTACGGTTTCCATAATATCCCTGAATTTGTGGCAAATCGTTCGTTTAAAACTTTAATGACTTAATTGCTATCTTTAATTAGTATATTAATTACTATTATTAATTGTTATCTCTTTAAAAGAATATTACATAAAAAAAAATACCATCAATGTGTTACACATCAGACTAATATCTTTTAACAGACAAAAAAAATTAACAAATAGGAGCCATTTATTTTCTGTTAAAGAGAAATTAACCGTCACTAACGTTTTCAAATTTTTAAAGGCAAAAATAAATTAAAAGCGAAGGCGAAAATAAACTATGAAAACTTATGATTTAACAAGCACCATTAATTCCTGCTCAACAAGTCTGTATATTCTCTTTATCTTCTAGTAAAGAATTTTTATAGAGTGCATAAATTTGTTTTATTGCCTTCCGTTTTAGTTTCCTTAAAAAAAATTAATACTGTTTGAATTATTTTAAAAATTGCTAATTACAAATAAGTTTAAAAAGTAATAATAAAAATAATAGGCCTCTGAAAAATATTTCATGTATGTTGAAATTTCATCTTAATTTTTTAATGTTTGGAGGGAAGACCACTTTTTTGGCACACATTAAATTAAAAGTTAATAGAATTATATTTACTATTTCCGGCTTAACTTAGTTCTACACATGGTTGTACAATTACGTCAATTATAAAATAATAGCCGCAAATCAGATCCAATATTTTAGAATTCAAAATGAAAGATAAAATTTCCTTTTTTGCATTTTTTAAATAAAACTGGTGGCATTTTTTATTTGTTTTAGTTTCAGTTTCAAGTGTCAATTATTGTCTCAATTAAAGGTCAGTGAATAACATCATCTTTTTCTTTATTCGTTATATTCTGATTAGCTTGATCATTTTCATATTCAACAAAATCGTCAAAAATACTAGGCCATGCTTCTGTGTCATCATACGTTGATAAATCATTACCTACAGCTTCTGAAAAATTAAGGAACATATTCCATGTATCACGAGGTATGCCTCTAATATGTTGATGTGTTTCTAAAAAGTTTAACCATCTTGATAATATCGGCGGTTCCCTAACACAGAATACTAATTTCCAAAGAACGATTGCCATATCTGAGGGCAAGATTCTTTGCCCAACAGATGAATCTAAACCAAATCTGAATGTAAATCTATAAAGATCTTTGAAAACATCTGGATTTGTGGCAACCTGATTCGCTATTTCTGGAAGTTTAGCTTGTATTCCTTTTATACTGTCCACACCCATACTTCTGCATCCACTTACAAATTCGTCTCTGGTAAACCTACACATTTGAGCTGCATCCAACTTCCAAGCTAATATTAAAACCCTAAATTCATCCGGCGATAATCCTAGATCAGAACATAATTTTTCAATACCCTCAGCCAATATACTATCATCCAAGTTATCTTTGTAATTATCAAAAAGTGAGATTATTTTACTTTCTGATACACTTTTACCGATGCGGATATCTGACGTCTTGCCTACAGAAGGCATACGTGTATAAAACGTTCTAACACTTCTGTCTCTATGAAGAGTTATGGTAGTTGATGCAGTTGGGTTGGTTATTATTCCTGGTTCAATAATGTTATTCCCATTTAAAGTGGTCTGAATGTCTGCATTTTCACAAGTGACTTCTGCAATAAAAATTCTGTTTTTTAAAATTCATTCATCATAAATAATTTCACTGATATGTAAGTTTTATATTTTATGGATCATCTAACCGTAAAAAATGAAGTAAACAAAGTAAATTATCACTTTCTATTAGGTTTTATCGTCTAAACAGTTGCGATTGTTATGGGAGGTGATTGTCAGTTTAGATGTAGTGATAGTAAAATGAATCTGACATAAATTACTAGATGGAGATACGGAATTGTTCCCATTGATCTTGAAAGTTTTAAGTATGCGCTCTGCTCTGTTCCTGTGACCAACAACTTCCAGATAAACCTGGCATAAATGAAAAAACTAACAATGACTAGTAGAATGCAATGAGAAATAATGGCTTGCAGTAGTAGAATACAATTTTATTTCCTATATCGACTAGCCACCGATTAAGAAAAGCACATTCTACATTCTGGGAATTCCCGGAGATTTGACTCAAGTGTTGGTTAATCAAAATAAAATTTAAAGAATCTGGAATATTCATATTTTAAAGAAACCAAGAAACAAGTTGGATTTGGTTCCCACTGTACAAAATTATGAATTACCGAACTATTAGAGCAGAAATTTAAAGTCAACAAAACGTTACAAATACTAGGGAAATCCTTTTGTAAATAATACATTGGTCGCTACCATTAAAGTCAATAAATGTTAAAAAAGCTATAGGTACCTCATTAGGTAAAATTAAAATAACAAATCACTAGAAAATCGGTAAATAAAATGCTATAAAACTACAGGAACATTCTTTGGTAAAAATAAATACAAGCAGGTCGCTACCCAATATATAAATATGGAACTACATTGTCAGTTTAGGTTTTGCGAATCATTTTGCGCGCATATAACAATACTAAAAAACGCAATCCTTGCGAACACTACAAAAGAGGCTCAATACGTACACGTGACTTCCTAAACCACAATCCAATCAGCAGTCTGTGAGGTCAGAAATAAACGTCATCCCTGTCTTCATCAGCAATCAGCCCTTAAGATTACCGAAACCCACTGGTCTATTCATAAATATTTATAATGTAAAGTCATCCATTCCTAGTAGTTAAACAGAAATGAATCCAAAAATGGTTGAGAAAACCTACCTTGAAAAAACTACGTTTGGTACAGAAGTAGTTTAAATGTAGAAAGTAATCTATATAAAGTGATACTCATTTTCAGTAAATTAGAAAATACAGAAAGTTTTTGATGAAACACGTTTCCTTGATTATTTCTTGAGGGAAAATTATCTCCTATCACAAAAAATAAATAAAAAGAAACAGGAAATAGTATTAAGGCGTACATACTTTCACGAAACTTAATATTAACTGTCTTATTTGTTAATTATGTGTGTAACAACAAAGACAGTTTGTTCTCTGTTTTTTATGAAATTTACTAGTAGATCCCACTGAAACCAATGTTTTTCTTTATAATGTTTTTTTTATAAGTGTATCTATCGAATGAGTCTAATCTTTTCGTTAGAAAGAATAGTACAAGAGGGAACAAACTTTCACTCCGCCCTTAGAAAGCATATAAACCATTTGTGAATACTAAAAAATAAAAATAATACTAACCTTCTTTATCTATCACAGCTGTGGGCACAGAAGAACGGCCCTTTCCTCTTGAGAAGCAACTTCCCATTGGAGGCCTGCACACATGAAGGCCTCCTATAGCCAGAAACTGCCACCAAATTCTGACCTCACCAACTGCAATTGAGACATTTCGAATAAACAGTAAGACTATAGATTAAAAAAAATTCTAACTACATAAAGTACATTCCTAACCCTTAGTTAAATAAAGAAAATGACTTTAAAATTTATGGTTACTTCACATTCTATCTAAAGTATGATTTTTATATTTATACAGAATGTAACAAGAATTCACCTGAACCTGAAGAAATAAAAGCTACATCTGTCAGAAGTCAAGGTACCGTGATGTTGACATTCACTCCTTCGGGCAATTAA
This sequence comes from Rhodnius prolixus, assembly GCF_049639745.1. Classification (NCBI taxonomy): domain Eukaryota; kingdom Metazoa; phylum Arthropoda; class Insecta; order Hemiptera; family Reduviidae; genus Rhodnius; species Rhodnius prolixus. The sequence continues at coordinate 35,096,270 of NW_027411634.1, forward strand.
AATAAGAAATTTATCATTCAAATTTAACCACTTATCCACATGTCACTTTTAGTGATAAAGCACTGCTCAGTTATGTAAGTTAGTCAAATCATAACTCACTATATTCCTGCACGATACATTTGATCATCTGGCACCATTATTTGTAAAGTACTAAACAAGTAAGCATGAGCAAAGCATCCCCAGCTCAGGTTTGACTTGAGGAGTTGACAATGTCATAATTATATTAAAAGATAACATGTCACATTAATCAATTTACTTATTGTGATTTTAATAAATTTAAATTCAATAACTGACACATACAAAAAGTTTAATTACAATATTACTCATTCTAATTCTAGGCATCAAATGCGACTGGTGCGCTCCTGGAATAAATTGTCTCAAGTTAGCCGATCGTGTTTACTTTTTACTTGTGTAAGTCTTATTGATACCACTTAAAATTGGCGAGGTATGTTTATTTTATCGCTACTCAATTTATTTATCTGTTTGTAGTTTATTAGTTTCTCACCCGAACATATTACCTCTATTTCTTATTAATAGTATATCATTGACCAATGTAAATGTGTCGCCATTTTAAATAATTCATGTAATGATAAGCTCATGGTTAATAGTTGGTATTATCGTGATTTCTCTTAAGGACTGAAAAACCAAGTTTTTTGGCTAACTTTGCTCCTTTAAAATTCTGTTTTGAAGATCTGTGCAGTATTTGTCAAAAACAGATTTTTTTGTTATTGGCTAAACTAAAATAAAATAAAAAAAGGGCCTAAATTAATAAAAGGACTCAGCCTTTGGATTCTAAAAAGAGTTAAGTTATACTATTTCGATAGTTTTATGTTAATTAATTTTAATGAAACTAAGAAAACTTTACATTTTTTCAAGTCTCTATTGACTTACAGTAAAAAATAGTCCTTTTTTATTTCTGAGAAGGTATTCGTTTAATTGTACTACAATGATTTGATCCCTACGAATTCAAAGCTATTGGTCTTTTTTAATCATAAAAAGTGGGAAAAGTTGATAGTGAAGCATATCTGTCTCAAATCTTGACAATCAAGGTTTGGCTCTTTAAGAAATGAGGAGGAAAGAGTTCAAAACTTAATTTGAAATATAAAACGTTAATGTTAGAAAGATTAAAGTTTTTATCATCTGCATTTTATAAGATTGTACGTTATAGATTTTTAAATAGTAATAAGTCAACTTAAATCTAAGTGACTCTCACATTCGTTTAGGACGTATCTTATATTAGTACTTAAAAACTCCTTAAGTGCTCATAAAATAATTTTAAGGTTTATCATATTTTTTTACGTTTCGTAACCTTAAGTCAGTTTTAGAATAATTAATTTAGTCAATCACTGCTTTTAATCCAAGAAAAAAGTTCCACGTATTATGTGAAGTTAATAAATTATAGCGTTTTTTATTTTTGCTATCATCAAATGCTTGATATTGTGAATTGTTGTTCATCAATAAGTATTAACTGAAATCTATTTAGCCCTTATGACTTGTTTCACAATTCGCTTTAATAAATTAGCAAATCTTTTTCATTCGCTCCCTTAAGTTGCAGGAAAGTTTTTGTCTAATTTGCCATTCCTTGAAAAAAAAACTAATTTTGTCTTCATAACGATTGCTATAGAATTAGATTTATGAATGAATCGGCTCAATGCCGACTCCACTTCGACCTAAAAGGTATAGAGTAGTTCTCTTGTGTATCAGAGATTGTGCATAGAATGTAGGCTACATGAGATTTAGACTGCTTGAGTGATAATAGAGTTCCTTTGACTTGGTAATTCCAAGTAGATATAAATTTTGGTCTCAGTAGGCGCTATTGATTCACATACATATATGCATGAATACTTCAATCATGACTTAAACAATTTAGGCCATTAGTGTCCGTTGTTTTTTTTAGTACACTGTCTGCATCCTGACAGTGTTTTTTTTCAATATTTTTTTGTACTTTCCTACTCTGGATATAGCTTCAAGAAGCTCGTGAGAAATTAATAAAGAGTAACTTAGCCAGCTGGCATATTTTTGTGAGCGAATATTGGGGGCGCTAATATTACCAATGTTAAGTAATATTGCAGGAGCCTATTTTTTTGTTTCCTTCCCCTGCTGCTCTTCCTCTTAACCGAACCTACCAAACTTCCCTTCTATTAAAGATGTATACACTCGTATATATTTACACTGTAAATGTCCGTGTTTTTCCTGCACAATCTATTTTGTAGAATGTATTAATTATAAGGCCCTATACTGAAGTTTAACTGCGTTGTTTGTGTTGAGATGATATGTTCGCAAGAACACTAGGATCCCTGAAGAAACAGTTAATCTATTCAATTATTTTACGCCTGGATTTGCTGTAATTTTCCTAACATTATTAATAATGCTTGATCTTGGCCAAAATTTTAAATCTCTTTCCCCTGTAGTAGCAATATTTTTATTATTATTTAGGTATTGAATAAATTATAGAAAAAGTAGATTTTGCTCATTAGGTATATTATTCATGTTGGGATAGAATTAATTGTCATAGTCTGTAATATAGTCCGTTAGGATCCATCAGTTGTTACTTCAGTTGTATGTTGGATAGTAGTGTGTTGGAAGTTTGTTATAGAGTTCATAAAAGTTATTTACACGTATTATAGTTGGATGGAGACAAGAAGAACAATTTCATTGGTTTTCTTTCAAGAACTGTAGGAAGAGAGTTTTGGTGTAAGTTATTTACTTCCTTATAGTATTATGAACCAAAAATAATCTTTTAAAAACGCTTTGCATTAAAGAATTTTGAATGCACGAGAAATATAATTGAATGAATTAATATTACATAATTCTTGCTTTTAAAGTGAATAAATTGCTTTTAAAAAAGCTTATAAACTTATTTTCATTTAAAAAGTTAAAGATATCTGTCAAATGAAATATTGTCAAGGAGATATCAGATTCATTTTTTAATGGTTACATCTCTTTCAATTTTTTTTTTCGCATATTCTGCTGAGATCATCAAACCTTTTTTCTTTCAATTATATTAATTATTTGTATTATTCTCGCTTGTTATCTGACATTCTCTCTTGACGGAGAACACACACTATCAACTACCGCATAGCAAGCTGTAAGAGGCTACTAGGAAGAAACATTTTGAGAGTAGGCGGGTCTTAAATCTGGGATTACAGCTCAGTGCTCACTGCACTAACCACTCACTTAATACCTTTCACTTTTCTTATTATACTTATGTGGTGTAGTATTGGTCGTCACAAGAGATGACTCTTAAGTAACCACAATTAGCACCATAGATTTCACTGCCTAGATTTATTTTTACTTTTTAAGTAATTTTAATTAAATTGAAATGCGGAGATAATCGGAATCGGGTCCTGCTTGTTTTCCCTTAGATTTACTCTTTGTGGGAGCTTCTTTTTTCCTTTTCTGGGAGCACTGCCTAGTTATGAACGGTGCCGTCTGTTACTACAAACAGTGACTGGTAGCCGCGGTGAACAATTAGAATCTGGACTTTAATGTCCTCAAATGTCAGCGTTTCCTACAAAAAAAAAATATTTTTGCTATCCTTCTGACTTAGCATGGACAGCTTCCTACAAGTTAAGTCTAGCTTTTAGAAAAATGTTTAGAACGAATGTAAATGTTATTTTTTAGTACTGAATGTCCAGCAACTCATTCTGCGATCTTGTATCTGAAGTTTGTTTACGTTGTTTCATTTAAAAATCTTGTTTTAGAAAACAAATGAAAGTCATTATGCTGAACAAGAATTTGTCATCTGGAATAAGTCTATTTTTATATCATCTTTTTGAATGGTTCATAAAGCTTGCCTTGTAAGAAAACATTCACTTCCCACTTAAAGTTCACCATCTGAATCAGTTGATAACATGAAAATAATAAGTTATAAAATGAAAGTTTCTGTTTCAACCTAAGTTTGACGGTGAAGTAAACACATTTAAAAAAACTTACAAACATACAAAAAAAATCTGTGTAATCAACCACACATCTTTCTCATACTACTATTTTTCATAAGGTTCTTACACAAAAATGTTAATCAAACTCAGAACATTTACGTTATATTTAATTCTTATTTTATATACAATATGGCATCTTTTGGTAGTACCGCAGACTACTTCTGATAGTATTTTTAGTTTTTGAGTTTTGCTGCATTTTGTTTTAGCTGCATGTAATTCTGCCATTCGTAACCCTCAAAGCATTATAAAATCTCTTGTCCTTTTTTTTTTTGTTTTTTTTTTTAGATTGATGCAAAATCCACGATGGTGTATGATGAAGTCGGTAGATTAAAGACAAGCTGACCCAATTCTTTGGGGCTAGCAATGACGTCAAGGCCAGCCCCTTATCCATGTGATACTGCTTTACCCGAGGTAATAAATTTCACCAAAAGTAAATTAATGTCAAACTTTCAGAACCAGATTTTCAAATCCCAATTGCTCTCATTTTTAGAATGCAGAATTATTTTAAATTACACACTTTTCATTGTTTCGTTTGATCCAAAAGTCTGATAATTTTTCCAGAAAGAACCTTTACAGTTTGAGGTTCAACTCAATGGAGCTCCAGATGAAATCGTGCAATTAGTACACAACATCAAGCAGGCAATGATTTATTTTTTAAATATTTAATTTCTCAAGAAGCAAACAAATTTAAACTTAAAAACATTAATTATTGCTTAACTTTGTTAGGTTGGTGAGCAGTTTCTTTATCATTGGAAAACGTTTCCTATAGTACTGCCTTCGCCTGTAAATGCCATTGAAACCGGTGGTCCTCTTACATCTTCAGCAGATATTCCCTACATCACAGGTATTACTGTCTTAAGAGAGATGGAATTGTTGCAACAAGTTAAATTACTTAAGAATATTAATTACTATTGCGCCAATGGGCCGTCCTGTATTGGTTTTTTGGAGTTTTGTTGGATCATTTTGTGATCGGTTAAATCGCAGTTAAAATGGATGGATTATCTTCCCAAGCTTTTTGGATTATTGACTCATAATGCTAACAACTTACTTTGCTTAGACTTACAGTTTCTCTCTCAGAATAAATGCTCAGGACCTCTCTGTAAACTCTATCTATTTTCTAAGCCACAAAATTATGCTTTAGAACATTCTGTAAAATTGAATTGGGTATTTACAATATTTCTAGGAAACTTAGTTTTTTCGTTTCGTGATTTTCGTAGTATGGAATTTTTTAAAAAGTCTTCTTAGGAAGCATCAAGTACCCGAGTGACCCTTTAAGTACCAATTTTAAGTTGTTGGGCTTGTTTTTCTTAAAATTCGTTTTAAGTGAACATTGTTTTATATTTGAAGGTATATGTGACAAGCGGAATATAAGTCAATCGCTCAAAAGAATTTGAATGTCATTTAAGTTGGTCAGACCTATAATAGCTTTACACAGTGGCAAGGCCCACCTCTTGGCCTGAGAAACATCTTATAGAAGCAAAGTCAAATCATCCGTTTGAAGGAAAACCAATCTACTAATTGTAGCGGGGTATTCGAGGATGAAAAGCTAATGCGGTCATTATTTATTGCCCATACGCTTAGATATTATTTATTAAAAATGCTATTAAAGTGATAAGAGATATTGACATAAGTTTAAGAGACCTGTCAAATTAAAACTTTTGGATATGAGTTGGAACGAGTACAAAAGGAATAACCGTTCATCCTTGCGCACAGCTAATTGCGCTCTTCAATTTTTTTATTCGATTAACTATTTATACGCTTTTGAAAGTGTCGAAATATGTTTTTATTCAGATTTCATAATCAAAACTTGAAAATGCGTGCAGCCTAATAAAGAAATTGCATTCAAAGTAAAGATACTTTTTTTTATTTTATTATTTTTTTATTGGCGTTTCTCTACGATCTAGATCCGATCGTTTTTCTTTTTACCTCATCAGAATCTATCCTCTGAATCCACCACTGGGCTTAATAGGACCATATTGGGATATTGTTAGTCGCTAGAAAGGTAGATGGAAATTCCAGGCTAGAGGCAAGTGATCGTATAAATATTTATTTTTTGGTCCACAACAATGTATTTCCGAAATAAACCGCAAAATCATATTAATTATTCACGCTTGATGCTGAAATCTTGCTAATCGAAACTTGGAAACTTTGGATCACCACACTTTCAGTTTATAATTAGTTTGAATCATCCATAATTATAATTAATCACTAACCATTCTGAAACTTAGTAGGAACAACACTTTTTTCAAATTATTTTGAAACAATCATTTTTCCTGTTATCCTAAATTAAATTGAATATTTACTATCTCATATTGATAGATTAATGACGACATTGTGGTACACATAAAATATTATTACAATTTTTTTAACCATTAAAAAAAATTATTGATGGTGCTAATCTTTAAAATGAATAAATTTTCCAGTAAGTAGTGGTGAGGGAAGCAGTACACTTGCTCGGAGATGCGGATCAAGACCAGCTAGCCTCAGGGATTTATTTGTTACGCCTTCGTTTGATGAACTAGATGCGGTCGCTATTGATACTTCTGGCGAACCGCGAAGGCTCACTGCCAAACAGCTTGAGGCGCTCAGAGAAAGAGGGTAAGATTTATTTGGAACATATATGTTTATTTTTATTTATTTTGTTTAGTTATTACTATTTTTTAATTTTATTTGCATCCTCTGCCCTTCCTCTTAATATTACAGAAAGTAGAGTTTTGGTTGATTGTTTTTTATTCGGGGTTTCTTCCCGTCCTATTGGGGCCGCTTTTGGAGATGTAGACAACAATTTCTAAAGCTGTATTTTCTATACCTTTATTTAACGTCACGCGTAAAAATTGTATTTTTCCATCTACTTGAAAAGATATAAAATAAGGTATTATTATAATTTTTTTAATCACATTCATGCTTTTAGATTTCATTTTAGCAGGGTTTGTTTGTATTAGATTACTTTTACTTTTTATCTAAATTTTATCTAAACTTCAGTTATTTGGGGAAGCTGCATTAGGTTCCACTTGGAAAGGCTGTAAGTAATTTTTTTTTTTAAAGAAATAGGATAATGTTTTCAACTTCAGCATTATTCAGATTTTAGTTGTGCATATTGTTATTTTACTAATTTTTGCCCTTCGGTCAGTGCGAAATAATAACACCAATGGATCTTTGCTGAAAATAATAAACTATTTTAAGAAAAATATAAGAAACTATGGAGAATTTTTGAGTTTCTTATTTGGGAAAACGGTTTTCAAAAGTTTAAAACTCTTCTTTTTTGTTAAAGATTAATGATTTTTGTGTTTAATAGAAATTAGCTAAGTTATTGTAAATCTGGCATCACATTTGTATTTAAAGAGGTTTAAATTACTTCATTCCTTATTTACACTCTTTTGTTGAGAATTTTTTGTTGAGACTATTATTAAGTTATTTTCAAAAATAAATGGAGATTTTTATGGATTCTAATTTATCAGCAATTTTTAATTATTCTTTTTTCTTTAGTTGCGGGATTTATGGATACATTATCTTATGCAATATTTTCAATATTTAGAAAATAGTGGTCACTGCAAATATTGCATGTAATTTAATTAAAGTTTAACGAAGTTGATTCACATCTAACTGCAGTGTTCTAGTATAAGACTGTTTTCATTTTTAATTAATTAAATACTATATATTGAATTATTTAACTTCTATGATTTTTTTTAAACAATGTTTTGCTTACCCCAGAGCATAATTTAGGTAGTTTCTGCATGTACTGATTGTCAATGCAAACCTTCAATCATACTCTGAGATAGTTGACCATTCATCAGCACTTACAGCAGTGTTTACAATACATATTTTAATTCCCCCCCCCTCAATTTTAATTATGAACGGAGTATCTTAAAAAACTATTTTAAAAAATATAATCACTTAAGTTCCGAATGCTTGATTTCATGTTCATGAAAAAAACAACAAAAGTTAATTCTTTATTAAAATTAGTGGTGGCCCAGAGTAATGAAATTTAATTTAAATTACGCTCTCAAAAATTAATTATTCTACTTAAAGCTCATGTTGATGAATTGTGCAAAATTTATATTCACACGAAAAAGCATTAATGTTTCATAGTACTTTGAACATCATAATTTAAAATATACTGATAGTTTTGGTTTTCGACCGTTGATAATTTGATGATTTTGGGAATGTTGAGGTCGGTTAAATCAAACAAATTTTGTTTCATCTCACCAATCTTTCGATAAATCTATTACCTTCTTCAGGATAGTGTAAAATTTGTGGAGCTACATCATCATAACTGTTGAACATCATAACAGTTATGATGATTTAGCGTAACGTTAAACTCCACAAATTTTACACTACCCTGAAGAAGGTAATAGAATACGTTAATGAGGTAAAACAAAATTTGTGTTTGAATTTATTGATTGACCCACCTCAATATTCCCAAAATCATTAAAATATTATTTCTGTTAAAAAAAAAAAAAAAATTGTTTTACTATAAATTAAGATAGTTTTTCTTTTAAAAACACACACCTTTTATTCTCTTTATTTTCTTAATAAAAAAATGCACACGTTGAAGATTTGAAGGAAACATTTCCTTTAACTATCCATATATTAATACTCTCAGAATAATTAAAGGTTGACATAGGACAATGAGATCTCTTGAGAATAATATAATGAGAGTCATTCGAATGGATGACGAAAAGTGTGGTACACTAGGTTTTCCCAAACACCAGAAGAGAAGGAAAGGGTTTTCAGAGAAAGTTGGGAATGGCCGAGCAAAATAGTTATTTGGATCGATCAATATTAATCCATAGAAGAACGGTGGAAAAATGATTATTTGGTACCATTATAAGCAAATATGTAGTTTACCATCGTACTTCCTCAATCAGTTATCGTCATTTTTATTTTTTTCAGTATTACTCAGTGTTACCTTAACATACAAAATATTAGCGTCCTCTAACATCATAATTGGTTGGTTTTCTCATGTTGTAAAATTGTCTTGTTTTAGACTAATTATGTGTTTACAATTATGTATTATGCAAAATTTAGTTCACAGAATCCTATAATGTGCATGGAAAGAAATCGATAAGGCATTTTATTGCCAAATGAAATATTGCACAATTCATAAACGCACAATTAATTTTTTTAATTTAGTAGTACTATATAAACATATCTTAAAAAAAAAAAATCAGCCAAACTACTTATGGGAGAAAAATGGCAAACTTTTTGTAATATTTATTTCTTTTTTCATCTAATTTTCAAGTTTACTTAACTTTATAAAAATGATCTATAAGTATTTTTGGACTGAACCTTCCCCTGCTAACACATCCTTGTTTAAAATCTTTCATCCTCATAACGATTTTTTTTTTATTTTTCTAAATAAATTAATTACCTTTTATTTGGTTTTAATATTTAAAACTAATGATAATAGAGTAAGTGAGGGAAGGGATTAGCTATGAGGTTAGCATACTGGACTCCCACGCGGGGGTCCCGGGTTCGAATCCAGCAGCTTCCTAGGAGCTTCTTACAGCTCACTGACCGGTGATGGACAGTGTTGTCTGTAACGAGAGAACACTGTGCGGAGGCCGGCAGTGCACTGAAAAAAGCTCCGAGCGCTAATAACCTCAGCTGTTGATGCGCTAAAAAAAAAAAAATAGAGTAAGTGGTTCAGAAGAAAGTTGAATGAATCTCTCACTATAAAAATATATCATAATGATGTTCTTTAAACGCTCTGCTCTAATTGACCTTCTAAGAATCTAAGAAGCCTGAAAGTCGCAGTGCAGTACTTTGAAAAATATTCCGAGCGCCAATGGCCTCAGGTATCAAAGCGCCATAAAAAAAAATAATAATAACATAAAAGTTAATAAAATAACACTACTGTTTGGTTTGCTTATAATTTATATTTGCCTAATCCAAAACATCATGGGTTTGGTTCAGCCAGTTCTATAATTCTCTTTTCTTTAAAAAAATTCTTATTAAGAAAATTTTAATTATGCCACTACCTCTATTTGAGGTATTTCTCTTAAGTTTTCTGATTTTCTTTAAATGACAATAGTAAAGAAAGATATAAAAAATATTGACTAAATTGCATATCAATGATTGTTTTTGTTTTTTAATTATCCTAAATGCATGTTGGAATTGAAAATGATATTGGCAGTTAGGCAGTGTGTATATTGTTCAGCTTGCATAAGGACAACCGTGGGAAACAGAAGAGGCTCAATAATACGCAACTTGAATCCATCAAACAATGTGGGTATGTTCCAATTTCCCTTCCCACCATCCAACAGAAAATATTTAGTAAAGACCACTTTTTTAATTGCCTCTTTTATTTGCCGTTTTAAAGCCTGACTTTCACGCACAGCACAATAATTTTCTTTTGTCCAAATCACTCCTATTTAAAGGAACATTTGATTTTATTTTTTTATTGACCTGTAATTTTATAAAAAAAAAAAAAAAAGTGTGATAGAACTTCCAAAAAGTGTAAATTATTATTAAAAGTTTAGAAATTGTTTCTGAATCTTAAACAGAAATTGTTAATACGTTTTAAGTTATTTCAGTTTCCCTTAAGTACATAAGTTAGTTAAAGTCTCTAAAAAACTTACATAAGGTGAGTCAATTTGCTCTTTTTGAAAATACATAAATGTTTTGTTGTTCATTCAATTGTTACTTATTATAGATAGCGTTATAGATAGCTCTGCTCAACAAAAACTGCTTGCAATTCTTGCCCATTGCTTGCACATAAATGGCAGTTTTTAACAGATAGCAGTTATTCTGGCTCCTGATTTAAACCTCTCTTGATAAAGAAGCCTATAATTTGCTGTTCACTGCATTGTGGCCAGCAAAATCCTGGCCATAAGCAAGAAACTGATGAGCTAATGTTCAGGCTTCTTGTGAATAGAGGAATTTCAATTTAGATAACAAAAGTAAAAAAGAAATTATTGTAAATAAATGTAATTATGACATCTAATTATTTTACCAAAATTATTTATTCAGTCTGAAATCTAACTGATTCACCTTTCACACCAAAGGCTAAAAGAATTTTTACTAGAAAAACTGCGGGTCAACAGTGATGTTTGAGATTAAAATATGTTGTTTTACCTCCATTCTAAACGTTAAATAATATTTTTGAGGAGTTTTGAGTTTTGTTCAGTTTATAAATAAAAAGTCTTTACGTCAACGTTTCGAACTAATATAGTTAAGATTATTAAGATAATAAAACGTAAATATTTTTTACTTATAAACATCAAAACTCAAGATTTCTCAAAAATAAATCTTATGAAGGTCTGGAAAAGCATTGTGAACATATGTTAACGTAAAATACAAAAAATTACTTGTAACAACTTTCAACTGATTTAAGCGAATGGAAATAGTCAAAAAGAATGATCGCAAAAATACAACAGACTTATGTGCTTGAGGGTTAAATTAGTGTACAGATGATAAATGTATTGTATTTTCATAGTTTGCTAAGGCGATTATTTAATATTCTATTTTATTGCATGTAACAAAAGTACTTCCTTTTTTTTTTAATAAAAATTCACATTATGCCTCTTCTCTTGCTTTGGAGATAAAATACTAATTGTGAGATGGAAGGTTTATAGAATTCATAGGATTAATGCACTTCCAAATAGATCAGTCACAAAGTTAGAATTTATTAAATCTTTGTTCGGTGAAATTCGTTCAACATTTTCTTACTCACTTGAAAACTCCTCCCGAAAGCAACCCTCACTAACAAATCCATATTGCAGTCTTAAAATATCGCCTTTTTTTTCAATATGAAAGTAGGTACATTCGCAATGCTACGATTCCCAGTGTTTTAGAAATGGTTAGTTCAGTGCTTTTCAAAGAATATCAATATTTCAAGAATTTTTGTGGCAACTTTTATCTATTGTAATTTCTCAGTAATATTTTTTTTCTAATAAAAATTGTTTGGAATAATTAGTATAAGGAAAAATAAAAATAAAAAGGTTAATTTAAACTTTTGCTACGATTTCTACTATCAGTATTTCTGAAATTGTATTAATAAAATTAATATTTTCACCTTAGTAAGACTTCTTTTTTTTCTCCTAGGCGGTGTAAAAATAGATAACCCAGCAACGTAGTTAGATAGATAGTTAGATGACCAAGGAAAGGGGATAGTCAAGGCTGTCATTAGCCTGTCCAATTAATACTCAGTTGCAAGAGATAGCCTAATTTTCGAAATTGCTTTTCATAGATCAAATTGTCATACAGAAAATTAATTGTTGGTCTATATGCATAGAATCGGATAATTAAATAATGTGTAATCTTGGAAAGATTATAGTACATTTTAGAAGGTTCATTATTTCGTTATATTTTAGTACATAGACTTGTATAATGTGGCATTTCTTTAAATTAAAATATGTTGTACTCTCCTCAGTCAGTCGCAACACATTTGCTGTGATTTTTGTAAAAGTATTTTTTTTTTTTTAGCAAGAATTATATATTCAAAATACTAATTTTAAATGAAAGTAACAATTTTGTATATGTATTGTAAGTTTTAACAATTTTTTCTTTAAACGTCTTAAACGTGAATTTTTATAGATATGTTAGATATTGATGAGAGTTTACATTCAATGCTTACATTTAAAGTAATGACAAGTTCTTTTTTTATATGATATATAATTTGTTAAAGAAAATTAGGTGCAGTTTGTGCAATAAATAAATCGATGATTAAAGATAAAGATAAAGCCTTATTAGATAAGTTAAAAAAGGATGTCCAGGTCTTAGAACTCTTATGGTCAGCTTTTAACTCTGCGTTTAATCCCTGAGACGTGAAAATGTAATAAGTTTGTGATTGTGTTTACCATGGCTCGGATACTATGATCAAACATAATTTAAATTTTATATCAAGCATAATAACTTTCAATATCGAAAGGAAATTTTTTATCCTAAATTAACATTGTTATATTCGTAGAAATTATTAAATTTATTGCTAAATGCTTAGTGACTGAACTAAAAAAAAGTACTTGTTCTTTTATAAATAGGGAGTTGTGTTACAGAAATTTTAAGTTGAGAGGCGTATTTCAGCGTAGATAAATTTTCTGTGTTAAAATTTTAATAAGCATGTTAAGTATTTGATCTTCAATTTGTTTTATTTTATTAAAATAGTGTAAAAGTGGAAAAATGTAAAAAGAAATGATAATTTATTTTCAGGGAGTTTGAGGTGCCAAGTTTAAACTTTCCAGGTCAGGTACATCGATGGAGACTGAGTGCGCTACTACAAAGAGGAGCTTTAAATACCCATGACACATTACTTAGTGATCTTGCTCTAGCTTTAAGGTATAATAATTATTTTTATTTATTTATCGATTAAGGTTGATATTTTTATATAGTTGTTTCATTATTTTTAATAACTATTTATTTTTATATTTCAGGTTTATTATTGTCACAGCAAAAGCAAGGCTAGTTTCCCATTTTTTTAGCGTAACTAAAGCTGCATCATCATTAATCACTGGATTTATTAAGTTATTAGGTAAGATGTTTTGATTGAATCTGATTACAAGTCGATTTACTTTTTTGGTCATTTATTTTATCGAATATTGTCAATTAATGATAGTTTTCGTGTGGGCTATTTAATGCAATATTGTTTTTCCCCCAGACATCTAAGAAATGGAAAAGTCTGATAGTATGAATTATTTGGAATTTAGTCTGAACTTAAAGAAATTGTTTGAGACACTTAAGCCAGTATTTTAAATGATGATTTGAAAATAGTGAACATAAAAAACTGGATTATTGTTCATTATTTCAGATATAATTTTGGGAGTGCCTAGTGTTCAAGCGCACAATCTAGAAGGTAAACTTAGGGAAGAAAGAAGCAGATATCTTGTTGCAGAATTAGTGTGCAGGGTTGGTTCCAATTTGTATTTACAATTACTTCTGGTGATTTCACAAGTTCTAAAGAAAAGAATTTAGCAATTAAGAAAAGTTATAAATAACTTATATTTGTTACAGCCTGAATATGAAGACTCGTTGGAAGTATTGTGTTTATTTGTACGAAGGCAACTTCGAAGAGCGGCCACTGAGAAATTCGAAGTAGAAAGGGAAGCTTCACATCCCCCCGTTCCAGTACCATACCTTTTTTATACGCCAAAAGTAAATTACTCTTATATCCTTGTAAGGTATTCAAATTCGGTTAGTAAGCTGTAGTTCATTTTTTAAAAATATTTTTTATGTTAGGGCTGTGAAGTCGATTTAAGATTATTCAGTAAGGATATTATGAGAAAAGCACTGCCAATCCTGATGAATATCTTAGAAAGAGAAACTAGAGGCTGGTTCCTTCATTTTCGGGAGAGATTAATTTCTGATTTACGACAAAAAAAACTCCCCGATGATGAAATCGAAAAGGTTAGCGTTTTTCTATATTGATAAGGAAATTTTAATGCCATTTTTATTTTCTGGTTATCCAATTTTGATAAAAGGCTTATGATAAAGGTTTTATGGTTAATAAATTTTATTTATTTATTTATTTGTTTAATAAAGGAAGTTAATGAGGCAGTTATGAAAGAATATTTAGAAAGAGTATATTCAGGTATTTTGTCAAATGCAGAACTAAAAGATTTAGGCGAAGGTATTTCTCAGCTTTTAGTAGAACAAGCACAAGCGGTGGTTCTTATGCATAGGTAAGTGTGGAAACTTTTTAAAATTCAGTCTTAAATTTCCATTTTATAAGCTGCCATTTTTGTTGTGTTTAAAAAACAGGGCTGTAGAAAATGTCCAGCAAAAATTAACTAAAGCAAAAGAATCTTTGAAGCAGCGATTAAAGAAGACCCATCCGATACGATCACGAATTGGTCCTTGGCTTAGAGATCGTTTAAGAAGCGCAGAGGTTAATAAGATTATTTATTTCCAATTTTGTATCGTTTATTTATGTTTACCATTTATATTTATTATTGTTTTTGTAATACAACATAAGTACATAAAAAATAAACACCTTTTTTAAAAAATAATTATAAAAATGTATTTATTATAGGAATCCTTTATTGAAGAATGTAAGTGGAGCGCTCATGAAGAAGCTTTGATTTTATGTAACAATCAGCACTTAAGTCAAACTGTCTATTTCCTTAATCGTGATCTTACTTTTATGAAAGAGGTGAGGGAAAGCATTTGGCCAAGTTGGACCGTTAATGCACACACATATTCTTCATTCTACTAATGTATACACATATTCTACATTCTTTTAATGTAGCAACGTGATTTATGTTTTCCTAGAGGGAGCCAGTTTTAAAAAAAGAATTAAGAAATGATAAAACACCTACCAGAATTTTCCAGTGGAAGACACATATCTGGTTTCCACGTAACTGGGTGGTGCGACGAAGCTTCCAGGGACATTCTGAGATTATTCCTACCGTCCTTAGTTCCACAGCCACTTCCATTACAACACCTCGATCCGATCCTAGCCAGGTAAGGTATAATATAATTGCTGCATCAATTTACAAGAGATTGCTTTCAGTGGTTCCAAACGAAAACTGTATTTCTTGGATAGTCATAATATTATATTTATAAAATAATTCTTATGTTTTGCAGCCTGTATTTTTAGTCGAGAAAGAAATAATACGTACTACTACGACCAGATGGCCATTTTGGCGTTGGATTAACTATTGTCATCGTACGTGGAGTTGGACATGGAATGCAATGTTCTTTTTTGGAGTGAGTGCTAGAAACAATTTTTTTTTTTTTTTTTCATTTTAAAAATCATGCTGTAATCAGGTACATTACGAGGTACATTTTGTGTTTGTTTAATCTGAATATCTTCCAGGTTGTTATACCGTGGTGCAGTCCTGTTAGTATACGAGCATTGTTGTGTGTTAATCCATTCACTCCTGATCTAGAATTGTCGCAGGTAAATGGTACATTGTTTCCTAGACAAAGTTCTTCCACTCCTACCATGGTATCAACGTTACGCTCGCTTGCTAGACATATATCTAAAGCAACTACACAGTTTGAATCCAAACCTGATACAGGTAAGTATATTTGTGATAAAATTAAATTAAATTAAATAAATATTAAGACGGGCTTCTTTGATCGCTGCTTAGTAAGATTTCATACTCACAAATTTTGTAGTTTTAGTTTTTGCATTAAAACTTAATTTATTTTATAATTAGACAATAATTATAATAGATTTCTGTTATCGCAGAAAAACATTTCAATGTACCCGAGATGACAGGAATGCAGTTATGAGTAGTTTACCAACTTACATCCCCAATTTTTGTGATACTGGGTTCGATTCCCGGTCTTAGGCCTTGGATTTTATTTAATAGTTAATAAAAGAAATTTACAGTAAAGTATGATTGCTAGTCGCCTCCGTCCACGACACCTAATTGTAGTTGGACGTTAAGCCCCGCCTGAAAAAATAAGCGATTAATTTACTTTACTTTACATCCCCAATTTACGTGTGGGTATTCTAGAAGCTCATTGTCAGCTTCTGCTCCATGAGAATTTTTAGAAAAACGTTCTATTTCAGGCTTTAACTGGGCATGATTTTCTCTAGAAGTGGGTTACCTTGTACTTTAGATAGCTGCTTCCGTGCACTGTTTGCTTTGTAACTTGACAAAGAAGAGAAGAGAGAGAAAGAAGACCTCTGCCTTGCTTTACTGAGTTTAATGATAAAAAATTTAATCTGACAAATATTTTGGGTACTGCTAAAAAAAAGGCCGAAAGGTCTTCTAATCAGCAATTATTCCATTAAATTAACTATGTTTTAAGAACATATTATCTTGAAAACAAAAAGCAAGTATTGAGAACAAGTTTCTGCTCATTTTAACTGAAAACTTAAGCGCCTATTTAAAAAAAAAACTCGGTAATGTTCATTTTTTTTTGTATTTTGTCATTTAAACCTCTAAAAGTTTCAGCCCTTATTTGTTTCCTGCCCAAATGATGAAAATCTCGTTCTCTCTGTATGCAAATGTTGATCTCATTAAATTTTCCTAAGCAAACTCGGAACATTCAAATGATGTTTTACTATGCTTGTAAATTTGATTTTGTATTTGGCTTAACACGTATTTATGTTTTTCTTTATTCAGGATTTATTGGAAAGGGGATGACTAGGCAGATGAACAAAACCTGGAATTACATCGGTAAAGGTGTTTTAGGTACTTTAGGAATTGTTTTTATTTTTCCGACGTTATGCTTATTGACAACAATACTGAGTTTAGCAATAGCGTGTACAGCATTTTTATGGTAAATAGCCTCTTATTTAATTGTAAATAAATTATTTATCTTGATAAATATTGTTATAAGAAATTTAGTTATTGTCGTTTTTTTTTGTTTTTTTTAGGATGCCAGCGATCACACTTGGTCTTCAGATTGGCATGGGTCTAATCTGGGATATTGATAGTCCTGTACAAGAACGAAACAAATATATTATTATACTTGAAGCATTAATTTGGGATATCATCATACAGGGGCTTTTGCAGCCAGTCGCAGCAGTTTTTATAAGCTGTGCAGTATGCCCCTTGCTTTCTTTAATAATTATTACTTGTTAGTATTTTATATTATTATAGTGTCGAAAATGTCATTATATCTGTGTTAAAATTTGATTGAAGGTCTTTACATTTTGCCAAAGTCTCGGAAATAATTTATTTCTTCCATTAGGTTTATATCAAATGAAATAGCAAACCAACGATGTTAGGTTGGGCTAATTCCACATTTATTTCTTATCGCAGTACTAATGTGTTATAAGTACAAATTTTATTGAATATGTTTGTTTATTAAAGAGTTGGATTGGTTTGCTATAAATTACATTAGCATGAGAAAAGGTGGCTAGTTCCACCGGGTTTGAAGAATATAAGAACCATATTCGAGACAATTTTTGAATAACTAAAAATCGGTTGAGGATAAATTCGCATTTCTGGTTGTCCGAGTTCTAACAATGTATCTTAATATCGGAAGAGACAATAAGAAAAAAACAAACATTCTAATTATATGTTCCGTTGCGTTCACAGTCTCACAACCATGTGCTAACATTTTGTGTGTTTGTATTCAGAAATTTTAAAACAGATTTCCCGCATTTGACCGAAAGAAATATGTATTTTTGGGACAAGAGCAAAAAGGTAAAAGTTTTGTAAACTATCTAACCAACTTTCAATTTTAACGTTTTTCTATTTAAATTAATTTATTAATTTTTAATTGAACATAGTATCTTTTATGGTTTAGTTGGCGCTCTAAGATACATATTGAGATTGGCTTGGGATTCTTTTGTCTTCCAAGTGGTAATTAAAAAACGTGGTAGAATACCCGCATCTGACAGTGTCATCGTTAAACGCATTGAGGGTCCTGGCCTCAATAATAATTACTTTTATCAAGTATGTAATTATTGAAATTTGTTAAATTCATTAAAAATTGAAGTCTGAGTAATAAAGAACTTCAGCTGGCCAATACTGAAACAATATTTTTGTATTTAGATAAGACCAGAGCAAGCTTTAGCAGCGTTTGAAGCGAAACTGGAATTGGATGAACTTACTGCATTTCAGCACCAAATGGAATTGAAAATCATGCAACCACAAAAAGATTTTAGGTATTTACTATGTCAAAAATGTTGTGCGTACACTCAAGACTTATTTTCCTTTTCACATAACCGAATAAAAATCCTGCACTTGTGTGAGTGTGTGCCGACATATTTTATCCCCTAAACATTGTTTAGAGCTTACATAAAGAGTTTCATCATAGACATGGACAGGCAAATGAATTTATTTCTGAATGTGATCATAGTTGCAAGTATTTGTAAGTAAATAATTTATGTGTATAGACGAAGCAATATAATGCTGCTAAATGTTTTAGTTACCTTTTTCCTTTTTTGCAAAATTCATTTTATTTGGGAGTAAGCCAAAGTCGACTTCTATTTCTGTCTCAAGATTCAGATTAACCAGATTAGTATCGGCGTTAATGACCTTTCTTTGGAGAAGCAAAACAAAGTATAGGGGAGATTACAAATCGTTCTCTTCTCCCGAGACTGGAGACAAAAGAGGCATACTGTGCCGACCCCCGTAAGATCTGGCAGTAAAACTCTGTCTAGTTCGTAACTTTTGGACCATCCGGCTATTTTATCTTTCTTGATTCGTGATAATTGTTTTTTCCGAGGCAGGGTGGTTGGCCCTGCGCTCAGTTCCTAACCTGGAGGACCAGGAGCATTATTTCGGAGAGCTCACTCCTAGAAGAGTTGCCGTCACGTTGGCTAATGAGTCTCTTCTACCCATTTGCGGTAAGCCAACTGAGTCGACTTATGGATAGTTGACTGAAAATATAGTTCTTCCGCCACCACCCTGACTATGTAACCCGCTGCAATCAACATAGTTTGTAGATTATTTTGCCATTAAAATATGTTTCCACGGGGCATTACGAGGAAGCGAAAAGTGTTGCGAAAAATCTACGGGGCCCGGTGTACATTAACGGTGAATGGAGGATTCGAAAGAACGAAGATATCTAGAGACTATACGGAGAACCCGACATAGTTTCTTGAATCAAAAAAGGCAGGCTGAGGTGGTGGCTCGGCCATGTTGAACTGATGCCCCATCAACGAGTTCCTAGAAACCCAGGGGGTGCTAGACGTAGAGGTCGTCCTAGGATAAGATGGTTGGATGTCGCAAAAATTGATCTGTGAAAGACGGGTGTCAGAAGATGGTGCCAAAAAGCAGAAGACAGGGATGAGTGGTACTCTCTCTTGAATGATGCCCAGGTCCTACTATAGGACTGTAGCACCATGGGAAGAAGAAGAAGTAAAACTCTGTATTTTTAGAAGGTCAAGGGTTTCCCTAATAGCCAATCATTCGTTTTTACCCGTTGTATTCTCTCTCCACAAGTGCCAAGACATAAGAGGTCTCTCAACTCAAAAGCGCCTCTTTTGAGTACGAGTGCAGTTATTCGTCCAGTGCAGGATGTTTCACGACACTCCTTGAGGCCCTTCAAATCTGTAAAATCCTGAATAGCACACTAGAAACCTATCTCTTAAAACTAATCCCAGCTACTCATCAGTAGTCAGCACAGTTGGGTTAGGCAGACCTTCGTATAAACTACGATAATATGATCCATAACTTGTTAGACGTTCTATTCCTATTATTTAATATGAAATGTGTAAAGTTGAAACTCAGTTGTGTCTGTTTATTGTTTTGCAAATTGTAATAATGAAGTTGTGCCAATGGATTGTAATGTACAACCCTAATTTTTAATAATAAAAATACTTGAAACTTATATAAATTTAAAAAGAGGCCTTAAAAAAAATAAAAATCTAGGCAAACTTAGTGCCCCACTTTTAATAAATATAATAAAACTTCAAAATTATCTTAACTAGTAAGTGAAGGTTTTCAGTTTATAATTATTATTTCATTTATATATTTTTTAGTCAGTTTGTCTCAGCTTGTTTTGGACCATTTTCTGCAACTCTGGCTAGAGTGGGCGCTTATAAATCATTAGAGAGAGAAGGCCATGATTTACTTACAAGTCTTCAAGAGAAGTTAGAAAGAAGAAGAAGAGATTTACACACTGGTCTGTCAACTTCACTTAGATCTAAACTCAAGCTGAATACAATTGATCTAAAGGTTAAGTTTTTTCTTAAAAGTTATTAGAAAAGGAATACATGAACTAAAGTAAAATGTCAGAAATCTATCATAACAACATATTACATTTGGAGCGGATAATGTCTCGGTAATAAATTAATTATTTATTTTTAAATAGATCGCCATACAGCAAGGTGCACTTATGCTGGAGAGATTCTATCCAGCTCATGTGCTGTGGAGACTATCCATTAGCGAGCAGGAATTTTGGGAGAGCAAAGCTTTAACAATGAATGATTGGCCAGGACTTGCAGCACTTTTATATTCGGATGTATTCAGCCTTGACTTTCTGACGCCATTAAGTGACAATGATACTAGTTTCCGGCTTGAGGTTTGTTCTTTTTTTTTCTTCGCAATTTTTACTTTTTTTTACGTACTACATGTATTAATATAAATATATTATAGGCATCCCCCCAAGTTGACCTCGGTAGATACAGTGAATTGGTAAGAGGTGCTGCTGGACTTGATCTGTTGGGACCAGTGTATGCACCTCGCGCAAATATTCAAGTGCATTCTCCTTTTCTTGACGTGTCTTCGTTTAATCCACGTTATAGACCGCCGCATACCAAAGCAAGGTATTTTTATTTTATTATATTTTATAAAAAATGAAAATTGTTGAAGCGGTTTTTATACAATTTTGTTTTCTTCGATTCTTTTCATCCCCACTTCCCAATAAATTACGTTTCTATCGTTATAGAGACACAAATAGTGGTTTGTCAACTTTACAAACGACTCTTGGAAGTCACGGTTGGCAAAACAGATGCCCTTGGAAAAGACCTGATCATAGTTATAGTGCCGAGAAACTAGTTATACCGTTACCACTACCACACCCTGCTCAGATTGCTATCATCATTCACAATAGGGATTCAGATTCTCCGATTCCTTGTGATTCGGAAATCTGCAGACATATACTGAGGTAATTTTATTTTAATTATTCATTTTACATTTAATATTCATCCGTCGTAGTTATTATAAACCCAGAAAACTTGATAGTAATTAGTGAATTAGAGTTGGTAAACTTTTCTTGGCAGTATATAAGTACTGTAACAGTTACTTTTTGAATCTGTCCAGCTCCATAACTTTGTTCTTTAAGCTACTATTACACTAAGAGGAATAACGTGAAGTCTGAACAAAATTGGTGTGTATGGCTAGTAGTTAAGAGGGTGTTGGTTTATTACATATACGTGTGTAAGAGTGCATATGCACGCAGAAATGGTTATTTTTATTGTTTATTTACTTAATGAACGAATACAGGTGTTCGAGTTTTATTTGTGAACGTTTGCATTAATTTAAAATGCATTCCATTATTGATTTGGGCGATTACCAAATTATGATGAATACTTTGATAAAAATTTAGATTTCATGATGGAAAAAATATTAGTTGATTGAATTTATTGTTAGGGACCAATACTTCTGATTGGATGGGCAATATTCTGGTAATGGTCAGTGTTGACCGTGTGAAAATCTGACCGGAGATGGGCATCGCACTTTAGGAGGTTCTAGACACCAAAGATCTAAAAATTGATATAAAGTAAATTGATATTAAAATTGTGAAAATAATGATACCATTCGTCTTCTTAATAACTTTTACATTAATTCATTTATACTTAATAACTTTAATTTTTATAATAGGGCTCTTGAAGAAGGTAGTGAAGACAGTGGCGGAGTTGCACGTTATCGTGGGGGTGGTGAAGGGGAATCTTCAGACAGTCTACGATCGTCAGTATCATCATGTAGTGCACCATCATCGGCGGCGGCGGCTGGCAAGGGTGGAACAAGTGCCGCAGTAGGAGTTTCTGAGCCTTGGGCAGAATGGACTACTGGAAAGCGAACATCAGTTAGAGTTGATCTAGCTTCGCCAGAGGATATTACTCTAGATTCAGATTCAACGAGAGTTGTCTTCTCAGCGTATGGAACAACAGTCTAAGAAGCAGTTTACTCCTCCAGACTATCTATTCTTGAATTTGTAAATAAAACACCGTTAGTATTAAAGAATGAAAAATTTATTATACTAATATGCGGAAATAGAATTATAACTTAATTAATTGCTCTCTCTCACTCGTATCTTTTTAAAATTATTTTATAATGGGTTAAAAAGTTGAAATTAAATCTTAAGTTCTTTTTCTTTTGCTGTTTAAATCCTTATATATTTTATTATTATTTATTGTTGTAATTTAAGGCGCGTCAATATCTAAGATCATTCGCATCCAGAGCTTTCTTAGTGCACATCCGGCCTCCGCAAGTATTCCCTCGCTAGATATTATCCGTCACCGGGTAGTGACTAGTATCAATATTTATTTATTTTTTATTTTATTTATTTTATTTTTATTTTTTACTTAAATTATAGAAATAAAATTGGTAGTTTAATATTATTACATCACAAAAAGCAGAAATTGTTTAAAAACAAAAGCAAAAAAACAAAATTCTGTCTTTTCGATTGAGAGAAAAATTGTTCTATTAAAAAAATTAACTTTTTTTATTTTATGTATCTATCGTGACCATTTTTAACCCTTTTAAAAAATAAACAGACGTATTTAAAATCATTTTTTTCTTTTGTGGGTTGCCTAATTATTATTTAATTGTTAATCTAATAGTTGTATTCTGAAACCAACGTATTTTCGTTTGTAATATCTCTTTAAAATATTCGTGTTAATTATTTCTGCTGTTTAACATATTCGTTAAAAAAAATGAAATTTTTGTTTACAAAAAAACGTTAACAAATTATAATTGATGTTTATGCAAAAGGATACAAAAAAAAAAGTACTTCCTTATTTTGATTTTACGTAGATACAAGTGTTTATTTGTAATTGTTGAGTTTTTGTCCTTTTTTGCTATAAGGTAGAACACTTATTAATTTATTATTTTTTAAAATTTTCAACCATTCTTGTTTCCGTCCATTTAGGTCTGGATAAAAAGAAATGTCTGTGGGCAAATTTTAAACAATTTCAACTTAATAGTTTCAAATTTAACAAAAAAAAAAAATGATTATGTATTTATTATATTCACTTTTTATTTATCTTCTTTCAGGTTTATTGTATTTTTTATTTACGTGCCATTTTTTGCTAATGAATGCATAGCTGCATTTGAGAAACCACTTGAATCTCAATGTTCTTACTTTATACAAAAAAATTAAATGCCATAATTCTATATTGTTTAAACAGTATAAATAGTTAATGACTTTTATTTTCATTCATTAATGTGGGTACTTAACAAAAAATTTGTTTAGGTTATCACGAACAACTTTTATGCAGCATACATTTTGCGCATGGGCAGTTGTATTTGCTTCTGCTGGTGGGAAAATATTCGCAAATCATCTGTGAGATAGCCGTGTGGACTGGACAATTCTGGCTTCTCGAACGGTAATAAATCCAATTCCATGTAGCTCAGTCACTTATCGTCTCGACGTCCGCGTCAGGAGCAGTTTTGCCGCTCAAAATTGAAGCGGATTCAGATTACTTGTACGTTTAGCGTGAACTAGTCTTCGCTTTCAGGGACAGAGACCGAAAAGAACACCTACAATTCTTTACTTATTCAGAAGCTATTGCATTTTGTTTTATCATTCCGCATTCAGTACAACAAAAATCAAAAATATTTTGATAAAGGTTCAAAATAATCAAAAGTCATGTTAATCTTTAACTTGATTTAAGCGATAAAATTTTCTTCTCTCTTAAAAAAATCGCAAATTTTATATTAATTTTTAATGTGCCTCAATTGATTTCATTTTCTTATAATTACGATAAGCTTTATTCTTCTCTCCCTAATTACAAAGTTAAAAAAAAAAAAAAAAAAAAAAAATTAAACAAGGAGTATTCGTACCAAACTTACACATTCATTTGTGAATAGAAATAACTTTTTTATATATAACAATACATACATGAAATTTCAACAAAAAATAATAATAAAAGCAATAAATACAAAATTTCGCCTCAATAATAATTTTTAAAAAATCTAAATAAATTTTAACTTGAGAGTAATTCTAAACGAATTTTTGCTGAAAAATTGTAAAGCACATTTCAAATAAAATTTTGCACTTCTACACTAATAAAGTGCTTCAGTTAAATACAAACGCATAAATATATTATATCTAAAAAATAAATTTATAAATTTAAAACAAAAGTGAACATATTTTATAAAATTATAATAAAATTTGCTTTTTAGCCGATTATTTTAAAATAACAATCCTCACAAAACATACGATATGACATGACTCTGATTGTTGTAATTTATTTTTTTATTTAGCATTTTATTGTTTCCCTTCCATAAATTAAAAATAAACTTGATTAAATTTTACCCACTTAAGATGGACTTGATAAATTCTAGATAAATCTCGCATTAGATATCCTTATAATACAAAAGAAGTCATATTTTAAATTGACTCTTTCTTTTTATGTTTTGCGTTTCTACTTTACCAATAAAAATTCACTAATAGGTAACAAATAGTGAATTGATTGTATAAACGTTTTGTGAAATTAATTTTTTGTATTTTAATTTTTAAAAAATTAACGGTTGTAAAAATAAATATTTAATATTTAACGCTTTAAGGTTAATTCATAATTCAATAATTAACTCCTTATATGCAGAGTGTACCTTCTAGAATGGTCGACATATGAGGTAATTCTACACTTCATTCCTATAAGAATAGTTCATATTAAACCATGGTCTCTTCTCTGTTTTCGAAAAAAAAAAACGGAATTTTAATTTTATATCATTTTTTTCACATTATAATGGGCATAAAAGATGATTATGTGATTTTCTCAAATGTTATAAGAGAACCGTGTCATTTTAGAACTCAAAATTAATAAATAAATATTCTAATGTGCGTCAAATCCAAATTCTCAAATTTACAATTATACTTTGGTATATTTTTACAAATTGAAAGTAGTAAAAATATAAATATTAAAGAGGTGCAAGTGGAGAAGTAATTAGAATAAAATGTTTTATCTTTTTATTTATTTCAATTTGTCATTTTCACATTTGTTTTCTTTCAAAATTGCCAAATTTAAATAAAACAAGACCCTTAGGGTAGTGCACTAGTGGGAGATGAAGTTACTTCTAATTTAGAAAATTATTACATTTGTTTAATTTATAATGCTATATCTTGTAAACATTTTCGAAAATCTTACTAGCACTCCAAGGAAAATTGAATGTTATTTCGATGGGAGTTGATTAAATGAGGTTTAGTCGTAGGCTTTAGAATTTGAAGTCTCTCCAGGGTTAAAACGAGTTTCCATTAAAAATTGCATCTAAAAATATAAAATACTTATAAATAACTCCTTTTCTCGAAAATTGGTTGAGTACAGGGTTATATGAAGCTTTTTGCAAATGAAGAGTAGAACCCACCGCACTAATTAAATTTGGTACACCCATGTATAATATACATACTCGTATATATATATATTTTGACTAGTTTTAAAGATATAAATTTTATAATTAATATTTGATTTAATAGAATTTATTCTGTATATGTTCACTCCCTTAAGAAACATTCAATTTACTTCACTTCAGTTTAGTGAAGATAATATTTTTTTAACAATCTAGATGAGAAAAATGAAATAAAAAACTATTGAATATTGCAAAGTTTCTTCTGACAGCCGATATTAAGATTAATAAATATTTATATATAATATAGAATGTGATATATTTAATAAAAATAAATAAGTAAAAAGATGTCATATCATCATTTACAAATTATTAATAAACAAAAATAATAGTAATTTAAATTGTAGCCATCTCTTATTTGTTAAATGAATCTACCATCCAAAAAAAATAAAAAATAAACGAAAAATTCACAAAAATCTTATTTTGAAAAAATAGATTTTAAAACTTCTTTAAAAATAATCAATGTTTTAAAAATAAATATGAACCTGATATATAAAATATATAAAATTAAAATTTTTCCCAAATTTGCCGATTAAATATCCTAATTAATGGCAATGCAATATTATATATATATATAATTTTTTTCTGAATACTTAATAGTTTTTATTATGTGTTAAAGTTTTTTCAATTTGTCTTACTCTCAAATAATTTTAACTTTTATCTTGTACAAAAAGAACAACTTGAGAAAAGTTATGCATTTTATGGAACCAAAGTTATTGATAAGTTTGTTTTCCCACTTTATTACGTCTCCTAATTATTAATTTTAAAGAAATTATAATTAAATTATTTATCCAATTTGTAATTCTAATACAATTTTTTGTTTAAAAAAAAGTGCTCATTAAAAAAAATAATAATAAAAATAAAATAATTGTAGAAATCGAAAACTTAGATTATTTTCATCTAATGATCGCTGATGTTCAATTAAAAACAAAAAAATACATTACTTTTTTGATGTCTGTCCTTAATTTTACTTATTTGTGTCGCTTTACTAAGTTATTAATAATTGTTTTATTGAAGTAATAGTAAATATATTATTATTATAAAGTACTATTTATTTTATTTATATGTGATATAAAACTTCTCTTTTCTAGGCTCTCTTTTTTCTTTTTATTTTGAAAACAAATTTTTAAATTCTTTTTTTCAGTTTAAGCCTTGTTTCACAGTGTAATCATTAAATGATTTTTATTTAAAATCTTGATTTGGTTTTAATGAGCGTACTTTAAAAACCCAGACGATATTTATCTAAACTTGACCTCGGAATTCTACTGCAGCTGACATTTTTGACCTAGAGGAACTTATAGAAAAGCAGGATCGCCACATCCCGAACTTTAGATCACAACTCTGCAGACTCTTGCAAAATCCCCGTCTCCACCGTACTCATATTTTTATGAGTTTTCATGATTGGCTAAAAATATTGCGATAAATGAAAGTAATGGAGTCTATTTTTCTTTATTAGCTGTTGTCAACTCTGGTGAGTAAAATCGCCCCTTATTTTGGTGGCGAAAGTACAGCGATCGAAATCGCTGCTTCATCTGGAATTATGGAAAAATTATTTTTTAAACATTCTCACCAATGCCATTACTACCCTGCTGAAGTCAAAAGTAAATGAGTAATGGTCGATGAAAATGAGGAC
Organism: Rhodnius prolixus; assembly: GCF_049639745.1. Classification (NCBI taxonomy): domain Eukaryota; kingdom Metazoa; phylum Arthropoda; class Insecta; order Hemiptera; family Reduviidae; genus Rhodnius; species Rhodnius prolixus. Next base: position 35,123,764 of record NW_027411634.1, read on the forward strand.
ACAAAAGTCGTTCTCCAAAGAATACCAGGTTGCAGTGATTAACGATTAATCTCTTGGAAAAAAGGGACATAAACATATGCCACAGCTTACGCAGTTAAAAATTGAAAAACAAAATTAGTCATTGATAGGTTGCGATGAAGATTTTAAAAAACCAGTGCAACTGCATATTCAAATATATTTAAACCTGCTGCTTCTTTTAGGTTAATTACTGGCCCGAAACTTGCTGCAGAAACCTCTAAATCACACAGATTCAAAAATAGTCCCACGTAACCTGTGGTTCAAGATATCCTGTGTAACTGGAGGATATGCGCAGAAAATGAATGAGTGGTTTGTTGGTGTAGATAGAAAAATTACCTGTTTTTCCTCAACAGTAGTCACTAAAGCACAGTGGTGTGCTCATAAAATGAGTAAAATTTATGTGAAAATTTCACGCCAAAACCACATGGGATCTGAAAAATCTATCTGAAGTATCTAGGATGTTAATACTTGTTCACAGATTATAGACGGCTGAATTTGGAACCGTCGAAAGTTGGGTGGATTGTATTTGGTGGAAAGACCCACCTTAACATTTTGGTCACTTTGTCATTTCTGGGTTTTCAACACCAAAACTTGCTTGAATTTCGTTTTTAAGTACACAAGAAACATATTTCCAGAAATCATTAATACCCACGGTTTTTCACACACCGATTTCGAACACGATTACATCTAATTTGATGTTTGAACAAATAATGTTTGATTTTTTCAAAATCTTTTCAGAAAACAATGTTTTCAAAGTACAGAAATATTTATACATGGCAGTCATTAAACCACAAGCAAATTATACATTCTATGGCACGTTAAAGTATACTGTATTTTACTTCAGCCTTCCAATTCCTTAGTAACTCCATAAATGAAAGAAATGTCAACTTTACAAATACAACAATGGAGGAGATATAGCATTTGAAGTTTACAAGAGCTCGCGTGGATTTACTGCTTCTGGTTCTACAATACAGAGAAACACCAACGATGTGCCAAAATACATGGAACCTCACATACCGCTTAAATTTTGAATTGCTACGTTCAGAATTCTACAATAACTTGTACAATTAAATACTATTTCTAACTCTATAATCTAGGACCCTTATTGCAGAATGCAAGTTCTTAAACATCATTGATAGCGAAAATCGGATGTCACCGATACCAAATTAAAAAAAATGCATTTAGTTTATAATACGAGTGAACAAAGTCAATAGCTTGAATGAAACTAAAAATTAAAGAAAGAAATAGTCTTGCCAAAGAGATTGCCAAACCGAGTGACTGGAATGGGCTTACAGAATAGGTTTGAACACATGTTTCTGAATAAATAAATACTTGAAAGTGAAAAATTCTAAGGAACGAATATCTATTTACTTCAACATCCAAGATGAGTAAATGACATTGCGCAATTATACATCCAATAGTTTCTTCAGTATCAGCCCATTAGAGAATTCTACAAAATTAAAAGGAATACTAGTGTTACAGATCTCCATTTCAATCCACTAGTTTAGAATTATTTCTCAAAATGTTCTAACATTCTACTGGAGATAGGCTGCATTAAAATATTTAACGAAAATAAAATCATTCACTAAAACTGGGAAAAAAAGTCAATAGCTATAAACAAGCTAATAATATATGTAAATCTTAGAAATTGAAAGCAAGATTAATACTCAGGCGAGGCTTGAAGTATTGCTAAATCTTCTGTTTTTTAACAACGCTGATTGGAAGCACCAGTCTTTATACACTAAACTATAAAATTATAATATTAAATTAGGAACTATAATTTGGGATTAGAAACACTTGGTTATGTCACCTGGTACTTTTCAATTAAATAATGTTTTGGTGGGGGCTACTACCATTTTGTATACGTGCATTACACTTTAAATGGTCACGTCACAACAGAGCAACCGTTCTTTAAAAATAATAGATAACGGAGGGAAGGGATTAGCTATGAGGTTAGCATACTGGACTCCCACGCGGAGGTCCCGGGTTCGAATCCAGCAGCTGACCCTTAGATTTTCTCTTCCTAGGAGCTTCTTACAGCTCACTGTCCGGTGATGGACAGTGTTGTCTGTAACGAGAGAACACTGTCCGGAGGCCGGCAGTGCACTGGAAAAAGCTCCGGGCGCTAATGACCTCAGCTGTTGATGCGCCAAAAAAAAAAAAAAAAAAAAAAAAAAAAAAAAAAAAATAGATAACGAAAGCTTTAAAAAGCATTTTTATAAATTGCTGTTCTATTAAAGTTGATGTAATAGGATCTAACGTACCATTTTCTTCAAAACGTTCACAAATTTTGAGCATTGTAATCCACTCAGAAATTTAAAATATTCATATTATAGTAAGTATATTTGTCCTGATCTGAATATTATTATATTAGTAACATTCTTTGACGCTAATACCAAGAATATAAAAAAAAAAGTTTGAATTTTATGTAAATATTGCTTAGAGTCTAAAAATAAAATGAAATTAAAAAATAAATCCGGTTTAATAGTTTTTCTTTTTAATTTAATCATAAATTACACTTCAAAAAACATTTAATATAATTTTTTTTTCTAATATATCAGATTATTATTACTAACTAGGTATGTGGCCACTTACTGTAATATAAGATGAAACATTCAAATTTTATTTTTAATACAAAAAAGAATTTCAGTGGTAACAAAGGATTCTTCATAATTAACTCTCTTAAGTATCTTATTTTAAAATAAAATTTTGGTTGCCTTAAAAATTGAAACCCTCAATTATTTTCTTCTGATTTTAATTCAAATGTATTCAAAGATTGCCTTCTCAAGTTGTTTAATAAATTAGCCATAAAATTGTAATTCATAAACATCCTCTTCGGTCACTAGAAGAAATGGAAATGTACGTAACTATTCTATTCTTAAAATAATTGTACTGCTGAAGAACAGTGCTTTAGCTGAAATTTAATTTAAATAAGTGGCGCGTCTGTTACGTCACGTACTGCAGCGTCTTCCTGCGCTGCATCAGTGCGCACCTCAAAATGCAACTTGACAAAATGCCGTCGGAGTCTAAACCTTTATTGACAGCTCAAACAGAAAAACCTAATCATTATTCGTGAGCATTCAGTTTCAGTGATAGCTTAAAAATTCTGTATTTAATTTTGTATACTAGTATTTAATTGAATGCTTTGCGGTTTTCAGATATCTCAAGGAATTTCGTGTGGAACAGTGTTCCCTGTTTTTACAGCATAAATGTACTCAACATAGACCTTTCACTTGCTTTCATTGGCATTTTATGAATCAGAGAAGAAGAAGGCCTGTCAGAAAAAGAGATGGATCATTCAATTATAGCCCAGATAATTACTGTACAAAGTATGATGAGACTAGTGGCATTTGCCCTGATGGGGACGAGTGAGTATAGGCTATAACATTTAAGTGAACGAATTATATAGTTTTTAAATTATTTTTCCCCTTGATATTGAAAAATATTTTTTGGTGCTCAAGAAATGAGCGATGGACCTCATCTTCAGTACAATGTGTTCATTAACTTATTAAATTAACGCACCACTTCATTATCCGTTTAAGTTACTAATTTTATTGAGGATAAGGGACTTTACTGGTTTTATAGTATTTTCTGCTTGTTATAGATGCCCATTTTTACATAGAACAGCTGGAGATACTGAACGGAGGTATCACTTAAGATATTATAAAACTTGTATGTGTGTTCATGATACTGATGCTAGAGGCTTTTGTGTAAAAAATGGAGCTCACTGTGCTTTTGCACATGGAGGTCATGATTTACGGCCGCCAGTATATGATATCAAAGAAATTCAAGTGAGTTAATATTGTATTCTTTTGGGTATGTTGCATTTGAAGCATTTGCTTGATAAAATAACCTGTTTGTATACTTTAGGCATTAGAAAATCCAGATGGAGATAATGCTCCAAACGGCCCGAACGTATTAGACAAAGAACGAAATTTAATGAATGAAGATCCTAAGTGGCAAGGTAATCTCCCGTTTTCTTATTTACTATTTATAATAGTTTTCTTCTTTTTTTGTTTATTTGTTCTTAATAGTTTTAAGTATTTCCTTAAATATTTATTCGTTGGATTATTTATAATAAACAATTGAATTTTTTAGATACGAATTACGTACTATCTAGCTATAAAACTGAGCAGTGCAAAAGACCTCCTAGGCTATGTAGGCAAGGGTATGCATGCCCTCAATATCATAATAGCAGAGATAAAAGAAGGAGCCCAAGAAAATATAAATATAGGTAAGCTGTATTACTACTTGCTTTATAAATGTTGAAGTAAGAGCTGGAATGTCATATGTTTAAGATGTATTCATTTTAAAAGCGTGATGTGAAAGTCAAGTTGAAAGTTCAGATTCTTTCAAAACTTCTTTTTTGTTCTTTTTACTGTTGATTATGTAATAGTTAGTTTTGCATACGTATCAAAGTTCGAGAAATTGAATTTTAACGAGAACACTTGTTTTTGTTCCTTTTAAAAAAATAATTAGCGAATAGTCGAATGTTCTAAGAGAGAAAACAATCGTATCATTCACGCAGGTTCTTGTCAAATCCATATTTTTATCATCTAAGTCGAATTTATCAATTATTAGTTTGTTTATTTTTATTTTTTTTATCTATTTATTTTTAGGTGCAGTAATTTGCAAAGCGTTATGATTTTATCTGAAATACCATTTAATTGCATGTACGTTACTAACATTAAAATATTGCTAAAATTTGGAGTTTGAAGAAGTTTGGTTAACTGAGATTACAGATTAACAGTATATATTCTCAGTTGATTTGAAGTTATTTACATGATTTTTCAGTTTTCTTTAGACATGGAACTAAAACCAATTACTGATTCAAATTCCCCAAAAGATTGGGGGACCAATAAGAATTGGTCCTAAATAATTGCAAAGGTGTTGAAGTGTGGAATAAAAGAAATGTTAGACCACAATGGCTCCTAGCAAATAAATACGACCACATTAGAATACAAAATTGTGGACGAGGATCTGTATTACGATAAATATTGTAATGGTATTGTAGGCATTTGTAGAAAGGTTGACAATTTTAGCATTATTAATTTGACAGAATAGAATCACGTATAGGAATGGAAATACAAGTTAAATAAGTTTGTTTTTATGTGGCAGAATTCCTGAAGACGTCGGAGACAGCTTTTAATATTTGTTGCTGGGTGTAATAAAATTCAGCGAGTTGTATTTATTTATTTATTTTCTATGGCCATTATATCACTGCATATTTGTATCACTGAGTACCGAAACAATAGGTGTATGGCATATTTTGTTTTATTTGTTATGATTTTGGATTATTAGCTGTATTCTGTAGATACCAAAGGATACAAAATAACTAATAGATCATTCTGATTAAAATATTTAGCTTGCTAAGGCATCTTTATTTTTCACTGCTTTATTTTTAATACTTTATCTAAGAAAGTAATTAATATTTTAATTTTACAATTTACCTTATCGTTTAGAACTTTGCATTCAGTTAAAATGTAACAAATATTATCACCCTTATTTCTAAGTAACCTCTTAAAATAAAAATAAAAAAAATCAAAAGTTATGCATTAAAATAAAACTAGAATGAACTGAAATTATTACGAGAGAGATTTTACAATTAAAACTAGGTTAGCCGTAAGTGCAGTTTCATCTTGAGCTTTTCCATGGTGGCTAGCACGTTTTTTGAGCCCTGGAGAATGAGTTCTGTCATCTCTTTTCTGAGGCGTGGGAGTGTAAGCGTTGTTTAAAATGTAATAAGGCTTAATTGAACTATAGATCTGTAGTTTGATCGCTTTATTTGTATCACTACAGGTTATAATTATAATTCTAAATGATAAAGAAAGGAACATTGTTAAAGGTTTTTAAAAATTAATGAAAACTACTGCAGCAATAGTAACGTAAAAAGCAATTGAAAACATTGTAAGGTTGAGTCGAAATAATAATAAATAAAAATTAATTATAACTATTCCTCAAACACTAAATTACTAAATCTTTGCAGTCAGACGACAAAGTAGATAGTAGTAATGGACGTTATTCCTTAGTTAGGAGATGATATCTAAAATGCTGATTAGGAGTTCCAACGGGCAGATTCATGGATGTCTCTTACACTTCTGGGTGGAGCGCTATGGAGAAAATAATATGTTATTACTATTTACGTTATGAAACTAAATTACCATATTATTTTATTGTATAGTTTACGAGATGGAGAAGAAATACTTATTACTCTGCGAACAGACTATTTTTTGCTTTAAAAGACTGTCGAACTGATTGTTTTAAAAGGATGAAAAAAGAAACATCAATTTCAGTCATGATATTTAATTATTTAGCCGAGCTTTAGTCCTAGGAACTAGGTCTTCTTCAGGGCTTATTGTCTATATGATATTTTTACATGGTTATTATTAGGCTATGGTTAGATCGTTATTGTATTCGAAAGTGCGGCTTAATTAAACAATCCACTGCAGTTCTAAATTCTATTTGTGTTTATTAAGTTCGTTCAAGTGGATTGGTAGCACTAATGGATGATGATGACATTTGAATGCTGTAAGTAGCAACCTTATTATTAAAAATGTGATCGATAAAGATTAATAAATTAAACATTTCAAACCATATATCTTCAACAGTGGTCTTAATAATGTGTTGAGTGGCCAAATAAAAATATACATTACATTATTAAATAAACAATCAAGAACAAATAAAAACAGTACATAAAACCCAAGTTGTTTAAATATATTAGAAGTCAAATTATACCTTAAAATGTTATTTAATTAAATTTATTTTTAAAGTTTACAAAAAAAGGACAACCAGTAGCAGATTAGGGGATGGTTAGATGAATGATGAGAATTAGTGAGTTTTCTACAAAATACTGAGAGATTTTTTTTTTTTAAATACTGAGTTAAAAGTTGTATATTATAATATAATTAATCGTGTATGGTGAGAGGGTCATAGTTTCCCAATTATGAATGTGTTGGTTATAAAGCGGACACATGAGAGTGGGAGAGTAATGAGCCATGAAGATCTGTTGGTGTGTATGCTAAAATGAAATTATTTTTTTCTAGTGGCTTATTTATTCATTTTATGTAATAATTCTTCTTCATTTTCTTAAGATTTCACTTTTGTAAGCGATTAGTTTCTACATTTATGTTCTCTTTTATTTTCAGATCAACACCTTGTCCAAATGTTAAACATGGAGACGAATGGGGCGAACCTAGTAACTGTGAAAATGGAGATAATTGTGGATATTGTCATACTAGAACTGAACAACAATTTCATCCAGAAATTTATAAATCCACTAAATGTAATGATGTTCAAACAGCTGGCTATTGCCCACGTGGTGTTTTCTGTGCATTCGCCCATATTGACCGTATGTTTTGCTTTTTATTTCTTCATTTTAAGAAGGAAATAAGTATTGAATATACTTGCGAACTTCTGGTTGAAAAAGAATACCAGCTACTTATCTCGTACACAAGATCCCTGAATAGAGAACTGAGTCAAATCCCCATTCGTCATATAGAGCAGGGTAGTTAATATGTGTCACACATCTTGCTGTAGTGGGTAATAACATACTTCTGAGAAAACTAAATAGTCACACAAACAAAACAGTCAGACAAAAAAAGAAAGTAGTCACATCCATTTTACCATTCTGTTTTTTCAGACAACTGTTTAATGAATTTTAACCAAATTTTCTGTATATTGTGACACGTCCGGAAGAACGGTAAACAAAATACTTGTGCGCCATATAGTATTGAACTACCGTGTCCCCAAAAATATGTACAATTGATACTATCCTTCAGTTTGCTTAGAGTGAGAGGGATGGGTTCCTCTCTTGTCGTTGGGGTTCACACACCCTGAAAATATCAAATAAAAAGATAAATACGTTAAAAAAAAGAAAAACAATCATAAAATTAAGTGATGAAAGTAAAGAAATAATATAAAATATATTAAAATTTATAGTTTCTCACCTCTTAAGTTGGGTGCAAATCTGAGTTTTAGACTTATTTACTCAAGCTAGACAAGATCGTCCTGAGTATACGAGTATGAATTCTAATGATAGGGTTGGGAATTCGATGTTCATCTATTTAGACCAGTGTGACCATTTCGCCAAAACTAGGTTCATTGAATTTGAGTGAATAAGGTTTAGTTAAACTAAATAATGTAAACTAAGAGCCCTTCGTTTTGTTTGTTCTTAAAAGCCCGTGTATTGGGGGGGGGGAGTGGGAGTAAGATCCACAATAGACTTTTGTCTTTTGCCGTACAGGAAGCTCAGTAATAATAAATCACCAATTGAGAAGCAGATAATAAGAACAGAATTATGTTGAAACATTAGCCTTGGCTGTAAGGTATCATTTATCGAAAGAACTGACTTCAAACACTTATCATGCCTGAGTAAAAATGTTATTTTTCTTTCACTTTTTCTTTATCTTTTTTCGCAGAGGAGATGAGTATTGCTAGAGAACTGGCGGCGCCTCTAGAATTAGGAACAACTAATTTGGCAGATTTAGTATCAAGTGTACTCCCAAGAAAAAGGAATAAGAAAAGCAGTGAATCATCTGTTAGTGCTATTATTCCACTCTTATTACTTTAGCTGAATAATGATTTTATTTTTTAAATAACTCCTAATTTTCAATTTTTCATTGAAAGAACGGAAGTGGTGACTTATCCGAATGTGCTTCAACTAGTAGTATTGGATCTAATGGCTCCCACAGTCGTGCTCCGGGAGCTCAATTATCCCATTCTAGAAATGAAAATCACATAAATTCCTTTAATCATACTTCTCAATCAGATACTCAGCTTCAGGTAAATACGAAGTTTTATTACTTTTATTTATTATTAACTAGTTACTGTTAATAGGTTATTGTAAGCAGGTTTTTATATTATAAAAAGGTTCTAAAGTTATTTAAAAAAAAAAAAAAAACTACCAAATCAACATTTATTTCAATTAATAATTTGCTTCTTGTTTGTTTTTAATCTAGGACTTATTAAGAGATCAATTGTTAACAATAGAAAATAATTCATTGCTATCAGATAATGAAAAGTCACAGGACAAACAAAATTTATTTATGGCTCTTAGCATGTCAAGCCAACATAGTAACTCTTTAATGCCAGCTGTATCATCATTACATTATGATTCTCTTGATGTAATGGGTAAGTTTATTCTTTTATTCAAAATAATAATTCACAGTCATTTCTGCGTCAAAGTGTTGGTTTCTTTCACTTCACGACTCCACTCAAATCAAAAATGGATTGTCTTGTAAAGAATTTAGTTTTCCTTTATTTTTAGCCGAGTTGGACATCAGAAAACTAACTCTTACTCTTCAGAAATGTATGCACTCATACACAAAAAAAAGTCTCTCTTATTTCCCTCGGAAATGTCCTGTTACTTTTTCTGCAACAATACTCAATACTTACAATTTTACTTCGTATACATTGTACAAAGGATTCAATAAGGATTGTTTTTTACTAGTTAACATTGCACCTTGAATGCAAAATACTAATGTTTTCATTAATTCAATTAAAGTGCGAGTAAAACTTTAATCGTTACTCGTATAACGCTCATTCCAGCTTTCAGAACAACCTTGTTCTGTCAGGAAATTTGGGATTAAATGGCATCAAACTTCTGATTTTCTTGCAAAAAAAAAAAATCACAGCTAGCACAAATCACTGAGAAAGCACACCATTTTAACGCTCTTTTTTCGTCAGAGGTCCCTTTACCCATATATTATCATGGAGAGTTTGGAAATTAGATATTATGTCAACGAATACACTTATCTAATCACATAACGGTTCCCATGGATTACAAATGCATCTCACAGCTATGTAATAGATTTCGTAACATATGACTGACAATACTTGGATGTTTTTAACAAAGGTGCATTAACTTCTGAGGTCACTGGCGCCATTTTTAAATAAATTATTTTAATTTAAGTTAATGATCTCAGGTCATTAGCGTCATTCGGAGCCTTTCATAGCACTGCCGGCCTCCAGTTAGTGAGTTTAGAGGTGTCTATAAAAAAAAAAAAAAATCTAAAGGCAGCACGTGTTTATTTGGACGGGAACCTCAGGTTTACTTACCCAACGTTATGCCACTTGAGCTAGTCCCTTCCTGTTTTTTGTTTTGTTTTTGTTTTATTTTTTGTTTGGGCGCATCGACTTACACGTATTATTAATATTGTTATTGTGGATGCTTTCCTTTTTTTTTATATCTAAGTTTTAGTTTTTATACTTACTGAAATCAAAAATGCATTAATTTTTAGGAAATGCTTTAGAAGATCTTGAAGAATCATTAGGACTTGTAGGAATTGATAGAGACTTTGAAAGTGATTCACCTACAATATCTAGCACAATATCGGCTGGTTTAGCTAGTTCAGGTGAGGTGGATTTTGTTGTTATATAATTGTTTTATTGGTGAGCCTCGTCAGCTGGGCGGTTAAAGGCGAGGCTTGCAAAATAAGATCTATCTTTTTGGTAGGTTGGATTCCCGGTCTAGGCCTTGAATTTTATTTATTGGTTAACATGAGAAATTAGTAGTACAAGTGTGATGTTTGCCTCCCTCCAGAACACATAATTTGGCCCGCCTGAGAAAAAATCATTACTTATTTTTTTAAGAAAAAAATCTTGATCAGATTGTTAATTTTTTTTTTTCAAAATCTTCAATAAAAGAAATAAATTGATTTATACAGATTGAATTTGAAACAGATATTGCTTAAGTTAATGAAAAAAGTTGGTAAAATGCTGGGACAAATTATTTAAAAGTATTTAAATTGCACATTTTATTGCGCAACAAAAATTATCTGCTGTTTCTCTACCATCCTTCCTTTAACTTCCTACGTTCATTTTTTTTTCGTCTGTTTTTCATTCACAGTACTAACGATAATGTTAATGACAAAAATTATAATATATTTTCCACTTTATGTGACTGCAGGGATGTTAGGAACATCTGCTCCAGTAAATATTCCTAGAAGTGGACATAATAGTTGCTTAGGAAGTTTTTCACCAACAAGAGCAAGTCCTTTGCATCATTTACAGTCTGGTTTTCTTTCAGCATCACGTTTTTCACATCCTGATGCGCTTGATTCTGTAAGTATAGACACAGTAATGATGAATTCGTCGATTCTTCAGTAGCTTCTTACAAGTATTGTTTTTCCATTATCGCCGCGAATGTTTGAATTTATAGCAATTTAATAGTAAAACACTTATTTAGAATCTTATGAACAAATATAAATTTAAAACGTTTTGTTTTACGGTAAAAAGGAACCGGAACACGAAATTTTTTTCTCTTTCCCCATTATGCGTTTAATAGATAATACAAAATGTAGTTTCTGTTATCATTTCAGTCACTTGCCGCTCAGTGAAGTTTTTTATTAAGACTTTACAAGTAAAAGGAATTATTGCGTTTTGCCTAATGGTATTCTGTATGTGTATGAGCGGTGAACAGTAGTTTAAAAACGAGTCACAGAAAGTAACTTCTCTTCATTTTTGTTAATTATTTAGAACAGGACAATAATGATACAGAAAAATCCGGAAGACCTTGACGGAATGGATTTTTAAGATTTTCTCAAAAACTATTCCAATGATTTTCTTAAAATCATTAATTTCTTTACATTAATATTTTATAAATTTATTTTACGGCAATTTTGGGTAAGGAGTGATTCAGGATTCCCTAAACTGATATTGAAGTGGATTGAAAGGTTCTATATTTTTCACAACTACATATATTAAAGATATATTATTATATTATTTTAGTACCGTTAACACAGAGTTTATTTCTAGTATTTGAAATTCATCCACAGAGTTGAAAGACAGATTTACAATTTATAACCAGTATTAGAGAAATTTGTGTGGATGTTTGCACCATATTTTTTAAAATGTGTTTGTAGCCTTATACCTTTCTTGTAAAGTGTATTTAGTGTGGGTGTTTACACCAGATTTTTAAAAATGTGTTCATAGCTTTATAACTTTGTGTTTATAGTCTTTTCCCTAGGATGTGATCTAATGTTTTTCTAGTGAAATAAAAAATAAAATTTATAATTTTCAGAGTTTACTCAATCATGGCGGAAGTAATCACGCTAATAGCGGAACAACAAAATTAGGAAGCTTAACTAATAACAGTTTATATGATTATGGAATTTCGCCAAGTAATCGTAACCCTTTAGGGAATTCTCCGTTGGTCAGTAGCTTTTCTATTAGTCCATCAATAAATAACAGCACAGCTTCTGAGGTAAATTTATTGTTTTGTTTTTTAAATATTAAAAAAATAGAACTTTTTCTTGGTACAGATCTCTTTTAAGCTTCAATATTGTATTCACAATATTATCATTAGCTATTGTTTTTTCTAAAATAGTCAACTTGGCGCTGAAAGAAAAAACAAAAACAAATTAAATTTGGCTGGGAAGTGTGTGATTTTACTTCATCATTCCATTTTAAGGCTACTTCTTTTTAAATTATTATTTTTGTACATATTGATTTTGGATCCGTCTGACAATTTGGAAGTATACTCATAATTTAACAGCGAAAATCGCAGAAGAACATTCGTATATATGTATTTTATCGGGGGAAAAATAATTGTCAAATAAATGTAAAAATATAACTCGGTTTTTTAAATGCATAACATTACCAGCGTACAGAAATAATTGTTTCGACAATATAGCCTACTACTTGTATTACTCTTATTTCATGATCGGCTGTATAAGAAGATAACATGTTGAAAAGTGGAAGGGATTGAAGCAATTTTGTTGTGGACCACCAATTGTGTGGATACCTTTAATCTTACCTATATATATGCAATAACTTTTATTTAACTTTTTCCCTCGAAAATTAATTTTATGGTAGTTTTTCAGAGGAGGTAAGGCTTTCCACCAAAGTGAAATTTTATTGAATAACATCTAACAAATGAGGACTAAATGAGTTGTTTAAAATTCCAAACCTAAAAAAATTATTTGACACGAAGAGGGAATTTACTGAAGTGGTTTTTCGCGATTTTTGCAATTTCTATGAACATTTGAGAGAAAATAAATATGTAGCAAAATTATATATTGATGTATAATGTTATTTATGTGATTCCTTTGTGAATAATGTTTAAGAAACCAAGGCTTTAATGTTCGAAATAAACACATTACAGGATAAAAGAAAGTCGTGAGAGAAGATGTTCTATACCTAAGTTTTATATTATATTGTTTGTTGTTGCATTTTGACTAGAGACAAGAAAAAAAAGATGCTTTTTAAATTAGTGTTGCAACTAAAAACAAATTGTGATTATAAATTGTTAATTAAGTTGCAAAGCTGCTTTGAAAATGTTCAAAAATTCGTTCTATTTCTTTTTCTTTTTTCCGAATAGAGGAAGGTTGCTTCTCTTCGAACTATTTTTTTCCAATCATCTTAGCTTCAAATATTTCGATCTAGGTTGTAGTAGAGATTATTGATTAACTACTGCGGGGCTCTATATAGAGAATTTTTTCTTACTTTTAAGTGTTCTTATTTAATGTTTTGTCTACTAATCTGTGTATAATAGCAGTCATGACAAATTATGAATCCACCCCAGCATTACATTTTGAAATATAAGTAGTAGTAAAAAAATTAATGGCCTAGGGTAATTGTAGGTAGCAAGGTTGAGAGAAGAAGTAGCTGGAAATAGAAACAAATTAGCAACTTGTGAAGAAAGATTCAGCCAAGCTAGAGGAGCATGTGAAGCTTGGCAGAGAGAAGCAGAAGAAGCTAATCGTAAGGCAACCATTGCTGAACAACAGAGAGATGAGGTTAGTTGCAAATTATGTACAGTGACATTTTTACATTGTCTAACTTTGAGTTATCTCCGGACACACGTTTTGAGGTTTCTCAATAAATTTTAGGCTGGTTTTTATTAATTGGTCAGGGCCCCTCTGTCCTAAGTTAGCATTACTCAAAAACAGAAAATTGCAGTTTAAATTTGATATTTCGTTTTAGCTACTATCAAGAAGCACCTGTAATATAATCTTTGATTCAGAATCATATTTCACTCAATTTCACGGAAATACAAATATTTATTTTTTATTTTATAGTAGTTCTGGAGAATTTTTCAATTCTCTAAAGCGTCTTTTCAATGAATGGTTTGGTATGTTTTAGTTACCACCTTTTTAAATTTGTAGGACACTTGTTACTAAAATTCCTAGTTTGTAGAAAATCACGTGATAGAGACGTGAATCGTTTACTTGGTCGACATTTTTTTAAGTTTCTTATATCGTCTTGTATCAACTAATAATCGTCGTCTTAGTTACAAACCCGTCATTTTTGTTTCAAATGCTTGTAATGAAAATAAAGATGAGAAATGGGGGAAGTGCTTAGCGCAGTAGTTAATACCATGGACTCCCACGTGGAAATCCCGGGTTTTTTCCTCACTAAATGCTTCTACAGCTAAATGTGTGTTGATGGCCACGTTTGATGTGAGTCGAGAACATTATACGGAGGCCAGCAATGAACTGAAAAACTGGGCGACAAAAATTCTCCCTCGAAGTCACGCAGTCATAAAAGTCCTTTCTTTACGGAGCTAATTAAATTTTATTAGCCAGCTACTATTTTGTAAAAATCCGAAGTTAGAAGTAAGAAAATTTTGTGAATTAAAGTTGGAGAAAGTCGTGCTACCTTTTTATTTTTTTCGCCCTAAATTTTATAAACATTTTTATTGTATGATTATGCCATAATTAAATTTACAGGCAATGAGTCAAGCTAAAGCATTACAAAAAGAGGTTGATTTACTGCAAGGATCACCATATTTACATGGACTTCGAAGAGTATCAGAATTAAAATCATTGCCGTTAACTACATTGAAATCAATTCAAGCACAATTGAGAAGTGATTTAGAACAAGTTGACAAGGTAAAATTTTATTTTAACAGTCTTCTGTGAAATTTTATAAGGATCTATAAAAAATAAAATAAAAAAAACATGAGACTACGTTTGTACATTGTATGCAATTAAAGTTACAATAGAAAATAGGGAGCAGTGTACACTTGGAAATTTGTTTCAATGATGGCGTGCTAAGGTTGAATTCGGAGTTATTTTGTTAAAAAAAAATTTGGACAACCAATAATTTCTCCATTAGACTTATTACTAGTACAAGTCGTACTCTTTATGCTATTTATCTTTTGTTTACTTCAATGGTACGTTGTAAAGACATTATATATTTTATAGGAAAAAGGACAGTTATTTTTGAAAATTAAAAAATCAATTTGCACCTTGTTTGTACAATGTTCAAATAATATGTAATTTGCACCATTCTTTATACAATGTACAATTAATATGAAAATAAAGTTACAATAGAAAAACACGTCATTTCTGCGAAGGATGTTTATATCATCTAATGCCCATTTTGTATTGGTTTTACTTTCGTTTTTTAATTATCTTACACTTAGTAAATAGTAAATTAATCACAGATCGTGCAGTACCAGAGCAAATTGGCACATTTATAGTTCAACTAGTAAAGTTCCTACCGAAATGGCTACCAGCGTCAATGCCCAAAGATTAAAGAGATTACTTTCTTCCTTTATTAATCAATAGAAAGATTGAAGGAAATTTTGTACACCTTTAAAGGGCTTTGCCTTTTCTTTTTTTTCCTACCGCTGGCTGAGTAAAAAAGTGAATGAAACGGATTGATGAGCATTTAGGGTTGCTTAGTGAGAATTTTAATCTTAAAGTGCATACCTGAGCTATATTTGACTTACAGAATTATAGATTGTGATGTGTTATTTATTAATAATTATCTTGAGTAATTTTGTCATTTGTTCATTATTTCGGTTTGCATGTAGTTAAAGAATAAAGAAGTATCACCAAAAACTAAATTGTTCAAATATTTAAAATTTCCCTACTACTTCTGTTACTTATGATGCTGTTACTTATCATGACATCATTTGGGATTAGTGCTCGTGAATTGTGTTCAAAATGATTAAGTCTCTAGTGCAGCGATTGACAATACACATATGTCTAACTTTTATTTTTGGATTCTTAATATTGAACATCGATATTTTTAGCATTGATTTAGAGTATATAGAATATTATTGCCAATTCAACTATTACAGTTACTTTTTTTCTAATTGCAGGAGTTATATTTACAAACAGCTACAAAATGCATGGTATGCGAAGAGAGAAATCGGACAGTAACACTTGGTCCATGCAATCATTATGTATTGTGCAGCACTTGTGCACCATCACAAAAGGATTGTCCATATTGTCAGACACCAATAATAGCTCATTCAACGCCAACGACTACAGCATTACACGCATAGCCACTTTATTCTTCTCCTTCTTCTGTTCATCGACGTCAACATCTCCGTATGCATCATCTCTCTAGTCTTTTGGATGATTTTGATAATTCACAGTAGTCTCACCCACTTTTGTACCATCATTATTCTCTCATAATATTGTTTTCTTCTTCTTCTATCTGGCTCCCATCTCTTAGCGCACATAATAAAACAATATCTTCAGCAATTTGTGGAGGAGATTTTTCCCAGAGATAAAAATTATGTCAATAAAATATGAATTTTGTTTTCAAGTACGAATTAAAGCAAATAATATAGCATACTAAAATCGAATGTTAATACTCTTTTGAGACGATTCAAAAAATTTAAATTACAAAGCCAATTGTTGCTATATAAGAAGACTTATTTAAATAAAAAGAAATACTTTGGAAAGAAAAAAAGTTGGAAATATATTTGAATTTTATATAAATAATAAAATAACCATGTGTTAAAAAAAAAATCTATTAACCAAAACAAAGATAAATAAACATAACTTTTATGGAAGTATTTTGGCCTAATACTTTTATAAGAAGAAATTGGAAAAAAGGCCTGCTGCAGTGAATGAGGACTTATTTTCAAATTGTGTGTATTTTTGTGTGACCGCGTGTGCTTAGCGTAACAAATTACAGTGTTACCGATTTATAAAAATATATAATATATATTCATAATATATACATTATAAAGAAAAAACAAAATAAAATTAAAAATAGCTAGACAAGTTTTCTATTGTTTTTCGTATAAACAAAAGAAACAAAATAACAAATGTCTTATATATTTAAAATAATAAAGTTATAAAATGTATGTGTAATTCTTTTTAATTTATTTTATAATTTAATTGGGAATAAAATCAAATATTATTTTATGTAAAGATTAAAAAAATAAAAAGAATGATTATCCTGTTTTATATTTTACAAAATGCAATTTGCGTAACTTTTATATTTAATCCATCCCCATCATTGTTCTTTTTTTGTGCTACAAAATTACCTGCAAAAATAATTCTTAAATTAAAAAAAAAATTAATTAATCCCCAGTGATTTATCGATTGTAAATAGGACTATTTAATGAAACTTTAAAAAATATAAGAAATAAAATAATGGAATTTGATGAAAACTTGTCTAAATTTGAATGATGATAATAATTCTGTCGTTTTTTATGTTTCATTGTTGATTATTAATAATATTATAACACAAAAAAATGAAATAGGTAGTAATTAAGAATTTTATTACATTATCAGATAACGAATGGAAAATGAATAAAAAGTTATAGTTATATATTTAAATATTGATATCTTAATTAAAAATAATAATAATAATAATAACTAATTTTTAATATTAGTTTTTCTCTTAATATAATCAGGAATTTTATATGAAATAATAAAAAATATTAATTCATAAGATTTAAAAGGAAATTTTTTTATTATTATTATTATTTTAGGTGTTATTTATAAGAGAATTAATTATTTTTAAAAAATAAGAAATAAGAGAAAGTAATAAGTAATGAAGAAAAACTCATACTATTAGTAAGGTGTAAGGGTCCGGATTTCACAATTTTTTCAATTGCTGTTTTTCTTTCTGGGTCGTTATT
Organism: Rhodnius prolixus; assembly: GCF_049639745.1. Lineage (NCBI taxonomy): Eukaryota > Metazoa > Arthropoda > Insecta > Hemiptera > Reduviidae > Rhodnius > Rhodnius prolixus. The sequence goes on from NW_027411634.1 coordinate 35,141,615, forward strand.
TTTTATCCAGTCCCCTAAAAGCAGATGCTGCATTTTATTTTTTTGATTAACAATATAAATTAAACCTTTTTAATATATAATTATAATCTATTTTTTCTTGATTATAGGAGTTCGCTCTTTTCTTTTAATTTGAGAAATTTGAAAATCGGACTAGTTCCTTCGAACTTTATTCCTTCCTGTATTATAACGATTTTCTCCCTCTTTCTGTACAATGTGTTAAACAAACTTAAAAAGTTTTTTAAAACTTGGACAATTAACAAATAATAAAATTTTATAAAATCGCTTGAATTTATGTACTTTCGTTTTCTTCGTAGAACATATCTCAATAATGTATCTATTTTTATTTATTTATTTCGTTAATAAAATGTTGCAATACGAAAATGTTCTCATTTTATTTAATATATATGTGTATACATAGTAACAATTAAATGAAATGAGTATACCTAGAGTGATCGATTCTTTTTTTCAATTTTTTTTTTTAATTTATGTTTTTATTTTTAATAAGCTTTTTTCTTCTTCTGATTTTTGTTTTATGTATTTTAAAAGAATATCTACATCTGTTTTCAGAGTATGCATTTTTAATAGTATTTTACTATTAGGTTTAATTGGAACTTAAAAGAGTTGATGGGAAAATAAGTTTTCAATGGTGGAAATGAAGGAGTATACATCCCTTTATATTCTAAAATTAGTCTGTACATAACATTAACATTAAAATAGTATCCCCGCCAATAAAAGTCCTTAATATATCCTTCTTTTTTATGTTACTTTAAACCAGTTCATCAATAACCATTGTTTTTCAACAACTGAAATTCGTACATAATGCTATTTAAAAAAATGAACCCTCTTCTGATTTGATATGATTTATTTATTTATTGTTCGAATTACTTTTGTTTTTTTTTTCACAAAAAAAAGTTAGGTGTAATAAAAAAAAGTCAAATATATTGCATGTTTTTGAATCCAACAATATGTTGTATAAACATTAAAATTAATTTTTAAAAATAAATCAAAAAAATTAGGATGGGTTAATATCAGAACCTCGGAGATGACAACACTAAGTCAATTTTTTTTTCAAAATTTCTTCTTTTTAATGTTTCTAATAAAAATTTTTTTTAAAATTAGTCAACCATCTGTTAATATGTATCTACGTTACTTACTATCCACCAAAGATTTAAGCTAAATAACTCCCGTGGACTTATAAGTAAGAAAAAACCTCGAAAAAATCTTCAATTACTCTCCTGTAAAAAATTAAAAATGTGACAGTGTTGTATACCTACGAGGTACTGATATACATATATTTTTTCTTTACTTAGCTGAATTTTTTTTATTGTGAATTCCATTATTTTTCTGCCCTAGAGATTTTATAATTTTTATCGCTTTTTTAACTTTGTTTTTAGAATATTAAAGAAATTAATGATCAAAAAATGTGTAACAATTTTTTTAATTTGATGATAGTTAATTTTTTTGTTTCTAAGATTGTCTTCCAACATATCATTTTCACAAATTAGCGGCTTCTAAATATTTCACCAACTAAAAAATGAAAACTTTTTTTTATAATAATCGTTAAGTGTAATAAATTAAACAATAGTTTTCGGTGGCTAATTAATTTCCGAACGATTCGGTAAAAACGAATGATTTTAAATGAAACAGATTTTTAAAGTTTTATTACAGCATTAACTTAATATAGAAGTTAGCTATTTTATTTTTTCTTATTTCATTATTTTAAAAAAAAGTTTTTATTTAATATCTTATTCTTAATCATTCCTAAAAAATTTTTCGTATAAAATATATGCAATTGGTTAATAATTTAATTTTAAAAAAACTCATTATCTGGAAGTTTTTTGTACTTAATCATTTAAACCAAAACTTTGAATAATTAAAAAAAATTGTTTATTTGCAGAATCTTTTGACTTATTTTTTCTTTTTTGAATGAGTTACATATTACTTTTTCTTTCTACTTCATAATGAAAATAGAACTTATATATTACACTAAGCATCACCAAACGTGGATATTCCATTAAAAAATAAAATAAAATGATTGAATGCTTTACAAATCAAGCAAACGATTCTCAATTGAACTGTTCGAAAGAAGAGTGCAATGTTTTAGTTAATGGGCAGTTGAAAAATATATTTTGAAATTGTATAAATGTAATTTTTATATGCATTTAAAATAACAAATTTGAAAATATATTGTGTCTTGATTAAACTAGGTTTTAAATGACATATTTAAAAAAAAATAAAAAAAAAAATGTAGACAAGCAATATACCTAGTTTCTATTATCTAAAGCGATTACAAAAATACAACAGTATAATTAGTACATAATGAAGTAAAATAAAATGAAATCAGTTTAAAAAAAAGTATGTGGGATTTGCATAAGAATTGTAAAATTAGGCATATAAAAATTATAATTTAATATCTTTATATTGAGAGAAATTATTTGTTCTCGTTTTTAATGATGTGAAGCCGTTTTTACAAGGAGAATATAATTAAGTTACTTGAATGAATAACGTAGGAACTACTTTATATTTTTCATTGAAACCAAGTTTATATGAATTATAATAAAAATGATATTTATGTAATATAAAGTAGATATCCCAAAGCTTTTATTTATTATTCTACCCTAAGAATTTGTTGTATTCTTCTACCATTACTTACTAGTTGATAATATGCAAAGCTGGTAGGGATAACACTCCAAAACAATCTAAAATTACACTTTTTTATTGAAGCGCATTTTATACATTGAAGTGAAATATCCCAGTTACGTTAAACGTAACTGCATAAATTTAAGCAAATAAAGTCGATATTTATTAATGCAGGATAATGCTAAATTAGTAAGATCCTCAACAAAAACGTTAAGAACTTGCTTGCTGAGAAGAAATTGATATAAATAATGGTTAAGTTCAGTTACGCAGAAGGTGCTGATAAGGAGAATATACATGCAGATTTGAAACAATAAGGGGCATAGAGGCATTATTCAAAGCAGAAAGTACATGTCCTGCGAATCCACGTCGTTCGCATTGGCTAACAGGAAAAAATGTTCAATACATCCTAATCCATCTGAAATGTTAGTTGTTAAGAGATCAATCCTCGCCGCAGTACAAAAGTGTTTATAAATTGCTCCGCGGTATCCCAAAGCTTTTTATATTATTCTACCCAAAGAAGTTTTTACAATACAATTCTTTAAACGGTTTTTTGTCTATTGTATTATAACCCTTAGAAAATCACTGAAATCCACTGATCCTGTTCCATGATTTCCCAGTTAAGTCGTTAGGTATTACAAGTAAAAGCATTATTTGGAGCAGACTACTTACTGTGGTGTTTGGAATGGTGCAAGAAACATTCATTAAGTGCTTTATTAAATAACATAAAAACTTTATTTTATGCCACATTTATAATCTAAGGAAGAAAGACTTTGGAAATTAAAACTGTTAATTTTTAATTACTATTGATCATCTCTATCGTTAAACATATGTGGTCTACTTAAGTCAGACTGCACATTACAAATGGTAATTAAAGAAGCATATTTTCAATACTGCAAGAAATCAGATCTCTAATGGTTAGTGAATGTGAAGCCTTCAACCTCTTGTTAATGAGGTTTATTTTCTTTTTTAAAAAGTGACTTTGGTAACTAAATGAATTTCACTTGCACAATTACAAAGGCTACAAACATGTAGTTTTTAAACTTCATAAATGTTCATGGCGAGGATATTTGTTTAGTGAACAAGTAACTTTCATGTAGAAATAAATATCTATATTTACAATGTGTCCTTTTTGTCATTCTCACCTTACAAAATAAAAAAAATTAATTTTGAGATTTCATTAAATGCATTCGATTTCTTATAAAATAGTAATTTATCGTATTTATAAACACATTAATCAAAAATTACCTTATAACTTATCATACACAAGTATTTAAGGTTTCCAATATAAGTACAAAATTTTTTGACTAAATGAAAGAATACCAAGTGATTTTAATAGAAATAAATTGTTGTTTAGACAAAATTTAGTGAATATTTTTTAGCGCTGACTGAAACGAATTTGAATCGCAATCACATTTTGAATCATTAGCTTCAAATATGACAGAGCTCATGGAAATGACGCTGAGCCAATCAAATAGTTCGTTATTTTCACCAATAACATGCCAACAATAACTTTGATGAACCAATTGGATCAGTTGTTATTTTGGCCAATCACGTGGCGCTTGTATTCAGTAGTTTGCCAATCCAGTTAGAGTCTTGGCTACCCATAATCCTGTTGAAGGAGAGGATAGAAAGCGTCTAGTCTAGTGTTGAGTTCTGGTTTATAATAGTACTTTGTGAGTTTTTTTTTTGTTTCCAAAGGTAACTTAGTAGTATTCTCTCCTAAATATTTTTTTCGTAAAAGGTTTATTATTGTAAATAAATTATATCTATATCATATTTATAAGAATGAAACATGTATTCCAGCTTAGGTCTAGTGATGTTTAATCACAAAACATTTGTAAATTCAATATGTTATTTTTTGTGTCTAAAGTTCTCCGGTTTAATTATTGTGCTTTATTCTAGTTGTGGCTTAAAACATGGCGCGTACGAAGCAGACAGCACGTAAATCAACGGGAGGTAAAGCTCCCCGTAAGCAGCTTGCAACCAAAGCAGCCCGTAAGAGTGCTCCATCCACAGGGGGAGTAAAGAAGCCCCATCGTTACAGGTATTTCTTCGTTAAATACATGATTTCGTTTGTTATACTTTCAAGATTTTATATTCTAATATCCTAAGTGTTATTACATTGTAATTTTGTTAGAATGGGGTTAATAACATTTTTTCCCTCAGGCCTGGTACGGTCGCCCTTCGAGAAATTAGACGTTACCAAAAGTCTACAGAGTTACTCATTCGTAAATTACCTTTCCAACGCTTGGTTCGTGAAATCGCTCAGGATTTCAAAACGGATCTTCGTTTCCAGAGTGCAGCCATTGGAGCACTTCAGGTAAGTAAATAACTTAATTATCTTCTATATTACAATGTTGTTTTCTGTATTTTGCCTCTAATTTCCTAAAACTTTCACCAATAGGAAGCCAGCGAAGCATATCTGGTTGGTCTGTTTGAAGATACAAATTTATGTGCTATTCACGCCAAGAGAGTCACTATTATGCCTAAAGACATTCAGTTAGCCCGACGAATCCGTGGTGAGAGAGCGTAAGCCTTCACTAGGTCAAGGTATTTCATCTTCACTGCCGTCTGGAAGTATAATTCTACTATGAAGATCCTACCGGACAAGTGGTTATGGTTTATTAATTTTATATTAATTTGTAATGTACCTATCAGCCTGGAATCAGGTTAGACTGAATGTTCTTAGGTTTAGCCTGTGTCTCGGATATCAAATTAAAAATGTAGAATTAATTCACTGTCGTGTTTTTCATTAGTTATTTCCTATTTTTATTGATCTGTAAAAGTACCTTTGTAAAAGTGACCAATTGTAATGAGTTGATTGAAAGTGGGAGACTTTTTTGTATGCCTTTTTTTTCTATAAAGCAAGAAGTTTGCAATTTTATTGTGTTAATTTTATTTATATTTAGCTAGTTACTTGATAACATTTTATTATTCTTAAGTAATTGCAAATAAAGTAGTGTTAAGAAAACGTATTCTTTTTCTTCCTTAGATCTTCAATTAAAAGACTAGCCACAAAATCAAATTATAAAGGTGGTGAAATAAAACAAGTATTAATGAAAGTTTTTTAATGAGGATTACTGTGATTATAAGATAAATTTCTTACTTATCTTCTCCTTCAAGCTCTTGCAGTCTTTCTTTAATCTTACTGACATCCTTCCCACTTTCCTCATAATACTTAAGAGAGGTTCGGAGTTGACTCTGTTCAAGACCTTCAATTCGATCATATAACGAAGTACCTAAGAGTTCGTCGAGATCATTCTCTTCTCTTAAAACACAGAAGTATAATAAAAATATTGCTATACTTCCAATAACTACATAAGGTTGGAACCATGGTGATTCATCTTCTGGCATGCCGCGCCGAGTGAATTCAGCTTTCCATTCCGCAGCTTTGCTTACAGAATATTTTACAGGTGCATCTGAATATCTTTGAGTTCTTTGCTGGTAAACCCTGAAAGAATAAAAATATGAAAATACAGGTATGAAACATTGCTGTAACAGAAATATAAAACTTACCAGTTATTAGGATTTACTTTTTTTAAAATTCCAAAAGTTAGTCCATAATTGCGGAGTAAGGCCATTACGATATTAAACTTAGGATACGAACCACAATAGTTAGGTAGTAAAGGCAAGTAAAATTAAATCAATGTGAATAACAACCTAATGTAAATATACCAAGATAGAACCTACTAGCTGTTACATAGCCTTTTACTTAACGTAGTTGAAAGTGTGACATAACATTCATTTTTTACATTTATTAGCAATTTAATGGGTAGGAGGATTCCAGGTAAAAAACATAGAGGCGTTAAAGATCCTCTGGAACAACAGGCAAAGAGAAATGAAAGGTATTTTTTTAATATAGTGTGTCAACTTTTGAAAAAAATGTGAGTACAAGTTGCATTTGTATGCTTTGTCAAAGTTTTATTTAAAAGCTTATGTCGCTTTTAGAAAGAAGGTCTATTGTTTCAAAGTGAATTGCGAGTGCTTCATAAGTATTTACAAAATAAAATCACTCCTAGACAAGTTGGTCCACCACTCTGTAGCGAAAAAGAAATCCTTTTACTTAAACTCACTCTCTTATTTGTATAGTATGCCATCACAAATCCACATATATTATTATTACAGGCTGCTGAATCTTAAATAAATTTGCCTCAGAAAATAGATTGATTATAGCTGAAAATTTTGAAGATATCAGGAAATCTCCCACGCCTCCTATTTTTCCTACTTAATTTGAAGAACATCTATATAGATCAGGAATTGTAGACAGAAGGTGGTGCAAACACCTTTGCAATAAGTTTTATGAAACACCTTTAAATAAAACGCAAAGCTGAACCTAGTACTATATTACAGAGTAATACTGCGTTATTACTTAGTTTTCTGTGCGTTTGTAACTGACTTCTCATCTATAGGACTACTTTTTCTAGCCAGTCATACTCGAAAATAAGTTGATTACAGTCCTTCACAGAGTTGTATTTCGCCCTGCTACAGTTCTCCTTAATTACTATAATAAGTATGATGCATTTCATGATACATTGCTCTAAGACGAAATTACAAAGAAAGGGCCAACTAAAGTAGATTTTAACCTAAATTTTTCACGTGCATTAATTATTTTTTACTCATATTAAATCCGACTGTTCAACTTTAAATTAATCGCAAGTACACGTTACCAATGGCTAATTTGCGTTGTACAATAAGGCCAAAAAAAAATTCTTTGTTACTTCGTTTATAGGTACAGATGTGTGCGTTGTTCAACAATGCCTTTATTGTTATAGATTAAAAAAGATAATAAATGCTCCGCCTATAGATCCCGATGATCAGGAAATTCCTAAAAGTGTTATTGAATTGAATCGCCTCAGGCAGTTAGTTAAAGATGGAAAATTGAAGAAACACAAGAAGAAAAAAAAAGTTTGCAAGAATTTGATCAATACTTCCAACTTTTTTAACCCTGGACCAAAACTTCCAGGTAATTATTACATATTTAAAATAAACACTTATTATTTTAGTTTACTGTTTTATTCATTTATATAAATTTTCTTCTTTTTCTTCGTATATATACTTTCTTATATATAAACTTTCTTTTTCTTCAATTCATTTTGTAGCAAGGATGTCTCCTAATTAGAGGCCTAAAGTCACAGGAACCACCATGCGTTCATAGCTACGGTTTTTTTCGTATTCTCCTAAAGTCAGCTTAGAATTGGCACTTATTTCATGCGAAGGTAGTTTTTTTTCCGAACCTACAGTCGAAGTTTGTCGGGAAATTAAAATCATATATAAAGGAATATTAGTGTTTTCTGTAATTAAACGAATCAAACGGCCGATGCCTTACAATTTTTAAAGAAATTATTATGTTATGATTATAACAAGTGGACATTCGTGAAGTGATTATCTAGGAATACTCAATGCTTTATTTTAATATTTCTTTCTACTTTGTTTGCAGGAATGACACAGAGAGATAAAATGCTGCCTAAACTTCAACAAATGGTAGGGGAATCAGAAGCACATTTTCTATATAGGGTTAACTCAGCAGCGGAGGACCTCATAAAAGAAGTATAATTATTGGTCAAATATTAACAAAGATAAAGCAAAAGTATCTTTCCCATTTCTCCCAAAGATTCAATTTAGAAAAACACACTTTCTATTACCTAAGTTTACGTTTTTTTTCTCTCTCTTTTTTTTTTACACATTACTTACCCATTTTTATGAAATCATTTTTGAAGAATCGCTCAAAACTTTACTAAACTTCAATAAAGAAACTTTCGGCCAGCCAGAAAATATTTTCAAAATCGGAATCCTGGTTACATATAATTTTTATTAATGTTTTATATTTTGAAATAAATCTATAAATTATCCTGAAATAGCTCTTTAAAAAAATGCTGAAATACTTCCTTGTCTGGAAGAGCCCTTTAGAGAAGTTTCCAAGAAAAATGTTTAAAAAAAAGGTTATTGAATTACTTGAACATCTGTAATAAGTTTAAATAAGGACGTAGGAAATGTTATCCGGTCAATCTCAACAACTGCAAAATCGGTTCCACAAAGTGAAACTAACTGTTGATCGTTTCCGGTTGATTGTGTGGCGAGTGAGATTCGCCTAGAATGTAAAGAGTTGTTTTTTTTTTTTGCATCAATTTCACTGAGCTGAAGAACGTCGAAAAGTGATGCTTCTTCGTTCAAATGAACTACCAAACAGATTTCATTGATCAGTTATGCGATTAGCAAATTATCAGTTTCAAGAAAAATTAGCTACGTATTGCATGAATCCTAAGAGTAATAACATACATAATACAAATTAGATTTGTATGTTTTACATTTGCATGTATTACAAAGAACAACAGCCTCTTTTGGTTAAATCTGTTTATAAAAGAGTGAAGTGATTCTAATTATTGGTTAATTGAAATAAAATATATCCCAATATTCCTTACTTTAAATGAAAAAAGGTTATTTCTAAAAATATATATTTTAAATTATGTTTAGGCAAAAATTGAAAGGAAGTATAATGTAACGATAAATAGGAATTCTGATGGATCCGTTGAGGAGATCAATTGTAATGAAATTAATGATAAAATTAGTAAACCTTCAAACATGGGGAAAAAGAAGAACAGTAAAAATACAACTAACGCTCTAATTAGTGGTAAGAATTAAATAATATAAAAAAAAACCGACATTTTTTTTCCGTAGTATATTCTTGTTTATTAACTTCTAAGTTAATTTTATTAATATGGGTTTTTAAAGAAGCCTATTTTTTAGATCCTTTACGAAGATCCTTCCTGCCTTTACAAGTAAATCAGATCTAAAATTAAAACTTTCCGGTGCGACAGTTCTATAAGAGTTGATCGTCAAAAACTGCACGAAAAAGCGTAACGTTGAAATACACCCAACTTTGACAATTTTTTTTTTCTATAAAAGATAAATTTCTCAGATTTTCTTTAAATTGTAGGGCAAATCCTCGCTTACAACTCTAATTTTTTGCAACAACCCAGATCTTATAGATTAAAACTGTCCGGTAGGACAGTTGTATAAGGGTTGACCATCAAAAACTGCACGAAAAAGCGTAACGTTGAAAAACACCCAACTTTGACAATTTTTTTCTCTTTTTCTACAAAAGATAAAATTCCCAAATTTTCTTTAAATCTTACTCCAAACCCTCTTTTATAACTGTAATTTTTTTGTAACCACCCAGATCTAATAGGTTTCGAGAAAAAAGTTTCCGAAAATGAGCAAAAACGGCTTTTTCAAAAAATGTTCTTGTTCTTCTTGTTGTTACCTTTTTTGTAAACAACGTAGCGCCTAAACGCGTGAACCGATTTTCATGAATGAGGTGTCATTCGATTCAATATTTTATGTAGATGTGCCTTTTGGGGGTCCCGACGCTGTACATCGAATGGGAGAGGAGTTAGCCCCCTTTATGTAAGGCCCCCTCCAAAATTATTATTACTAATTACTCTGTAAATCTTGGCCCGATTTTGATAGAATTTGGTAGGATGATAGGGTTAGGGCTCCCCTACGTAACATTAAAGCGGCGATCAGCTCTTACACTTGTTAAGGGGAAGTACAGCAATCGTTTCAAATTATCGACACGTGAACCGATTTTTATGAATGAAGTGTCATTCGAATCGAAATTTTATACAGATTTGCACTTTAAAAGTCTCGGCACCGTGCCTCATAAGGAGGGGAGTTTGCCCCACCCAAATAAGGCCCTTTCTAAAACTATTATTACCAATATTTCTATAACGCTTAGTCCGATTTTGATAAAATTCAGCTCGAATAAGTGGTTAAAGCTCCTCTACGTTGCTGATTCTCTTGCTCCTACTAAGAGGAAGTACTGCAATCGTTTAAATTATCAATGAGTGAACCGATTTAAATCAATGAATTGTTCGATTAAAAAATCTTTGCCTCTTTGCCTTTTAGGGAGAAGTACTGCAATCCTAGTTTATTTTTCTTACTCCTCTTAAAAGGAAGTACTGAAATCGCAGTTTAATTTTGCTATTTACGTACAAATACCTTCCTATGTTATTCAAAACGCTTTCTCAAAAAAATTGTTATTGAGGATGGTTTGGGAGCCGCAACTACAATCATTCTTTAAAAAGATCTCTCCAGTGGTAGTTAACACCTTATCAGGTTATAATGATAGAATTGCTTATTCCAAATTTTAAAAAAATCTGTAAAGCAGATATGTAACTTTGTAAAATAGACAAAAAGGAAAATCTATCCAAAAGGTACAAAAATCTCCTTAACAAAAACTTACAGTTTAAAATGTTAAGTATAAGGGTTGATTAAACGCCAAAAGGTACACAAATCAGCGAGTACCCAACATTTCATTAATACTTCATTAATATTTAAGTAATTCTACTGCATTAATTTTCATTAATAAGTTATTTTTTAGAATTTATTAGATATCACAGACCCTTATGCTGGCCACTTCATTTATATTATTTTTTTGTTATAATTATGATAAATCACATATACGTACATGCATGTTAAAGTAAAGATAAAGTTAGAGTAGGCTACTGTCTTGAATTCGTCTTACCGAAATATTCGTGAGCACAATTAACACACAGTTAATAACAAGTAGATTATTAAAAAATAATTATTCATTTCTCTAGTGTAATTTAATTTAGTCCCCCTAATTTTACTTATAGTAAAATACTGGAATAATTAGCTGTCCTAAATATATGCATATCTTATTTACTTTATATTACATATATACAACATTGTGGGAAGAACACCTAGATGGAGAATGTAATTGAAGAAAACTATGTTATTTGCGATAAAGCCAGATAATTATTACCTATTATTATAAACGTTTGACTACTTCATACAATAACAATTACTTTAATCGAAGAATGAACTTAAACCGACGATTTTTATTTAAGAAATAAAAGTAAATAAATAAAATAAACAAAATCATTGATGTAAGTTGGTGTAAGCATTTTTTTAAACAAGGTTGTGAATTTTTTAGCCTCATATTTTTATTATTTTTTATAACGTTTTTCTTTTTAACCTGTAATTAATAGTTTGATTATTATAAATAACTAGATATTACAGTCAATCTACAGTGCTACTTGAACATATATTTTGTAGACGAAAATGGCCAGCATAAGGGTCTGTGATATCTAATAAATTCTAAAAAATAACTTATTAATGAAAATTAATGCAGTAGAATTACTTAAATATTAATGAAGTATTAATGAAATGTTGGGTACTCGCTGATTTGTGTACCTTTTGGCGTTTAATCAACCCTTATACTTAACATTTTAAACTGTAAGTTTTTGTTAAGGAGATTTCTAAAAAGGTTGCTGAAAATGAGCAAAAATTGTTGTTACCTTTTTTGTGAACATCGTTACACGATGTTTATTTTCATGAATTCGGAATTTTATGTAGATGTGCCTTTCGGGGGTCTCGTCACTGTACATCAAATGGGAGAGGAGTTAGCCCCATGCATGTGAGGCCCCCTCCAAAGTTATTATTACTAATAACTCTGTAAATTTTAGCCCGATTTTGAGAAAATTTGGCAGGATGTAAGGGATAAGGCTCCTATACATAGCATTAAAGCGACGTTCTCTTCTTACACCTATTAAGGGAAAGTATGGCAATCGTTTCAAATTATCGACGCGTGACAGATTTTCATGAATTAAGTGTCATTCGAATTGAAATTTTGTACAGATTTCCATTGTAATTGTGCCTCTTAAAGAGGGGAGTTTGCCCCACGCCAGTAAAGGCCCTCTATAAAATAATTATTACTAATATATCTATAACGGTCACTCCGATTTCAATAAAATTTAGCAAGAAGAACTGGTTAAAGCTTCCTTACGTGACTTTAAAGTGCCATATGCTCTTACATCTACTAAGAGGAAGACTGCAGTCTTAAAATTATCGGCGCGTGAACCGATTTACGTCAATGCATTGTCATTCGATTCGGAATTTTTTGTGGATCTCGACGTCTACATTAGAAACGGAGTTTGCCCCATTTAAGTAAGGCCCTTCCTAATAATCAATAACCTTCGACAAATTTTGATAAAATGTGGCAGGAAGACGAGTTGTTTTTATTTGACCGATTCCTCGCCAATTTTGAATCCTTAATTTAATAATTTACGGACATGAAACCAATTCATATTCAAATTTAGTGCTTATAAATGAGTTATTTGTAAAACTTTTAAATGAAATATAATATATCGCATTTTTTATCTGTCATTAATTGGTAGCAAATACATAAGTACGTACTAGGATACTATTCTTATTATTATCTTTATTTTTAATCATTTCATCAATGCAATAACATTTTATGCCTAATATTCCCAGGAGTTTGGTAGCATCAGTACTTGTTAAAAACGGGTATTCTTAGCTGTGGATAATATTGCTCCTAAAGGATCAATGACGTAAGGGCTTTTAGCTCCACGAAATACAAGGGCAACATCCTTGGTTGTAAACTCGGTATCTTCAATTAACTAGTATAATTTACTGAGCAAATCCGCGCCCTATATTGTTCTGTTATAATAGTAATCATCAAATGTTAATTTTTTTTTAGTAATTTTTTATCATGATTGTTGCTGTTATAGAAGAAAAACCTGTGAAATTAAGCAGGAAGAAAAGATTAAAGCTGAAAAAACGGGAGAAGAAAAATGAAGCAGTAGAATCTGCATTTGAATTTAAAACTGACCATGTTAAATTTGGAGAGGTTGCCCATGCTCCGCCAACCCTGCGATTTAAACCGAAAGGTTTATGTGATCAGGAATTTGACAAAGTAAGTTCCTTTTCGTTTTTATCACTATTATTTGAAACAGATTTTTGTTTTGCAGTGCTCTAATTTTACATAATGTAAAATCTAATGACAAGCGTTTCTCATTGATTACATTCTTTTTCTGAAAATGGCTACTGCGATTATCTCCATTCTTAATATTTGCATTTTGTACACTTTTTTTTTTTAAATAATTGTCTTGAATATTGATTTAGGTATGATCTGAATATTGTTTCTTTTTCTATGGGCAAGTATATTACTGAATGTTCGAAAAAAATAACTCAAAAACAAAAGACAGCAGGAAGCTGATTCTTTATAATTAGATTAGAGCTACCTGGGGAAATGGTTGTTACCTAAATAGTGGGAGTGTTAGCGTCCACACAAAATTTTTTTCCGTAGGAATAATTATTGTACATACGATAAGCAATGTTAAAATCAAAAGTTTTAAGTATAATTCGTTTTCGGTAAACGCTTGTGTCAGGAATAATCGTTCGTTTAATACTTAATACTTGCACTTTTTTGTATATACATTTTTTCATGTTCATTCTTAAAAGTGCATGGCTCCTCTCAGTTTTGATTTTCAGACAGGTTTTACGTCGAACTGCCGATTTGGTATGGATTTTCCGTGTCCTCTTAATTACTTAGGAGTTAATGAAGGGTTTTTAACATAAAGTGTGTCATTTCATTGGTTACAAATCAGTACAATTACTCTTCAGTATTAAAATTCCTATATTTATGATTATAAATATCTTTTAATTAAAATAATTCTAATAATGAATGGTTACGTTGTGATAGGATGGTTAATAAATATTTAATTTCTTAAAAATGTGAAACAATGTGGTCAAACTGGATCTGGGATACCTCTAGTTTATTTAGCTATTAAAAAAGTAAGTGTTCTCCATTGCCCTTATCTTTTAGTAATAACTTTCGAACGGTAGAATCCTATATTTTCATAATCGAATCTGCAAATACATTTGAAACTCCATTCTTTCTTTGACCGAAAAATATCTCAGCAAATTGAGGAAGAGAGAGTGTATATGAATAAGAAAATAAGAGAAACCTAGGAAAAAATTCAACAGTGATTTAAAAAATCCCTGAAGAGTTTTTTATAGAATGTTAAGTGTAAATTGTTTCAAATGTGAGTACTAGGTGGCGAACTACGGTCAGTGATCCACAACTGACAACACAAGTACATGCAAGTGCACATTAAGAATTGGCACGTCAAGAATACCACGACTAAATTCACATTTTCTATATTTTAGATCCTTCGTATTTATCAAATCTAATTTGATAATAAACATGTTTCCTTTATGTTTATGGCTTTTTTGAGCCAGTTAGGAGTTGATTTAATATTAGTGGCAGTAAAAAATCGGGTAAGTCGTAGTTGCGTTACATTGTTCAGACATTCATGTGCTCAAGATGCATTTTTTTAATGGATCCAAACAAAAGCAATTGTTTTTGGACCAATTTTTTTAAGAATAGAATTAATTGTAGTAATGTTAGGATCTCAATAATAAAGTTAAATGCTACAGTGAGTGTAGATAATAAAAAAGTCTGCTCGTTTGTTTTCGGAACAGTTTACGAGGTTCGTTCTACAATATTAAAAGAAAACATTCTTAATCGTAAAATATGTTATAAACTATTAATCGTTTAACAGAAAAAAGTTCAGAGATGTGCATCAAGTAGAAAATTTTAAGTTTTTAAACATCTGAACTTTGAAAATTTTGTATTCTTAATCATTTATTAATTGCTTTTATATGTGTTTAGTTTGAACATTAAAACAAACATTATCTCTTTCTATAAACAAATTTAGTGTTCTTAAATAAGTGAATATTGACTGTTTAGTTATTTTGTTGTTAAACCAAATTTATTTGTAATGTTGTTGACTAAGTTGAGTGATTGAGATTTATAAATACCGATCAAAAAAGGAGAACTTTTAGTGGTGGAAAGCAGCAGGCTTGTCTTAAATTAAGTTGAAAGTGTCCACACTTCGGGTTGCTGACCTCTGATCTGAGTTTTTCAAAGGATTCGGTAAACACAACTTATAGCAAATTCAAGCCTTTATGAAGTCCGTGAGTGGAGAGAATATTATTTCCTGTAGTAAATTTCACTGAAGAAGTGATTAATAGAAGTGGTATTCCCACCTACTGATTTAGATAGTACTAAGGAATTCTGGATACAAAAGATAAATAAAAGTTATGGGTCTTTACTTCTTTCATTTAATGGAAATGAAGTGCTAGAGTATTGAAGTAATGATTCTATTTACAGTAGTTCCCTTCCTATAACTAAGAGCAAATAAGAAGGTCGTAGCCACGTTATGTATGGTTGATTAAAAATTTCTTGTCTGAAATGCTTCCTCAGTCAAAATTATTATTTTTCTACGTTTCTTTTTTTTAATGTATTTTTTGATTTATCCTTATTTATTTTAAATTCCTGCAATATGAAACAGGTGGATTGAATAAATTTGCATATTAAAGAAATGATTTTTTTAATTTTTTTTAAAAAGAAAATTAGGAGATAGATTTCTCTTTTAAGTGTGAAGTTCTGAAGAACGTATTGAAGCCACAATCTGGGGAACTGCAACTTTTGTTTTTTCTTCTAAAGTCAGACAACATTATGTAATACTTAGGGTACTAAAATAATAATCAAGGACAATTAAAAGAGTTTAAAAACAATTACTAGTAAATTGGGTGGTTTTTTTTTTTATGAAAACATATATTACTGCTATTGACCCACATTAATTCTTTCCTGTAAAAGAAAACGCCTGGCACATTTTTTATAAATTAATTATTTCTAAGACTTTTGAGCGATGTATGTATCTTATCTATCAAGTGGTTCTCGTTGGATCATTTAAAAACAATTTATTTTCACTTTAATCAGTATTTATATGAAAGAATAATTCCAATGTAATTCATTCATTTTGTGTATTTTTTATCTAATAATAATTATTATCTATAATATCTAATAACGCTTTTCGTTCCATTTGAATTAAATTACTCAATACTTTATGCAGGATCTTAAAGACAGAGATGGATCATAATTATTTTATTATTATTTTTTTTTTTCAGCCTGGACATAGAAATCTTTTATTAAAAGCAATCATTAATCGTTCTAAATAATAAAGAAAAACTGAATACCTTATCCAAACCAAAAAAAGAAAATCACATATTACCCACACTAAATAATAATATAATAAATAATTACATGTAATCAGGTTAGGACGTTTCAACATAATTTTCTTTACTTAAAAATAAAGAAAATGTATTATAAACTTTGTTTTTATGTTCAGTACAAAATATATTGGAATCTTTATCAAGTTTTTGTTTGAAATAAAGATGCGTCTTTGTTTACATTTTACTTATTATTTCCTAGACTCCTCATAAAAAAAAAGTATTGTATTGTGTATAATCTTCTTGAACTTTGAATATTCACTCTTCATTCCTATTTTCTAACCCAGGGAACACAGATTTTGAGGTTTCTTCTGCTCAAAATATGTGATGCCTGTTTCTTTTTAGTGTAATAAATTAGAGTAATAGTTACTCATAATAGACTGGGATACCCACAGGAACGCTAAGTTTCTTTAAGAAGTGACTAAGCCACTTTCCCCTTCTGGATTTTCTTCTCCCGCTGTTAGCAATTGAGTTTTGAAATTGGTTTAATGGTTACTAGGTTGTTAATCTTTTAGATGTATTTTTATTCTGTACAGATTTAAATTCTTCTTACAATCCTTTTTATAGAAATATTTCTTCCTTTCTTTCGGTTATATGAGTCTTATTTGAAAATGCAAGGTATCATAAACAGATTAAAAGTAGCCATACAATTAAGGCTAATTGTATGAAGGCACTAAATATTGCATACTTCCTCGTGAATGGTGTGAGTAAAATAAATTTCAGCTTCATTCTTTCTGTCCATTAGTAGGAGCCGATTGTTTTTCTGGTTAGTTAGTTATAAATCAGGACTGGGGCTGTTTATTCAAATTTTTTAGTTTTGAATTTATATATTCATAACAGAATAAGATTTATCTTTTCTTTTACATCGTTAGCAATAAGAAGTTTTAGAGTTCTAGGACTGTATAGGTAAATACTTTGTTGAATAACTCCATTTTCTTATCATATTTCTTGAGCTTTTTATTTTTGTTGCTAAACACATCTATTCTAATTAAGTTTAATATGCTATTATATATATATATATATATATATTTGTACCACATGATTACTAATAATTTCCTTGTTTTTATTTTCTTTGCTTGTAGAAGGTAGA
This sequence comes from Rhodnius prolixus, assembly GCF_049639745.1. Taxonomy (NCBI): domain Eukaryota; kingdom Metazoa; phylum Arthropoda; class Insecta; order Hemiptera; family Reduviidae; genus Rhodnius; species Rhodnius prolixus. The sequence goes on from NW_027411634.1 coordinate 35,159,247, forward strand.
TTATTCACCAATGGCCATAAAATACTTTTGGAAAATATTGTTCTTCTACAAATGGGTTTATTGGGGTTCTTCATCACTAAAATTTTTGAATTGAAAATTTCACACGTACATTTTTCTTCTTGATACAAACTTAGGTTTTGGTTATGTTCTGCTCTGTATGTTTCTTCCCTACTTTTAGCAACCGCCTTTAAGTACGGATTAGGATAGTGCTTTTTATCCTGAGTTACCTGTCCTGTCATGCAACAAAGACCTTCCAATTCTTCGTTTCCGACCTAGTGAATCGCGCATACGTTTAAAGAGAATCTCGTCTGTGCAATTTAAGCAAAACTACTATTTGAAGTACATTGTTTAGCATTTACCTATATGGTATTCTTCGCCGATAGGTGGTAGTGTCTTCATGTTCTGTGCCGTATATTTTTTTAAGAATGCTACAGAATAACTGCAGTTTGTAATCGTTGGCCTTTGTGTTGATCCATAAGGGGATGTACAGAAATTATAAGAGCCTCAGTTTAAAGAGCCTTTAAAAATAAATCACCTTTAATAATGATCTGACCGTATTAGCAGAAACAATAAATAACTTCTTTTTCATTGGCTGAGAAATGCGTACATTGCAGGTTTGCGAGAGTTCGCAAACGTATTCAATTGCATGGTTGTTTGGCGAGAATCCTTCATTGTTGAGGAGATGGAAGAATTATCAATAGTTTTAGTAGCTTTTTGTTTGATCACCCAATGTACTGCCTTTGTCTTCATTAGTACATAGCTTTGGCTGCTCTTTACACCATACCTTTTTTGTGCGCCAAAAGCTGAAAAATTTGCATATTATATCTTTATGTTGTAAAACACTCCATCCTCTAAAGAAGATGAGAAAACGGTACCAATATATAGTTTATAGGATAGTTTTTCAAAAGACATCCTCTACACATAGTTGAAATAGATCCTTCTCTTCATTGGTAAAGTAGTTTACAAGAACTGCAAAATAAGTTTTTTATTATAACATTTATTTGTAATCCCTGTTAATATATTATTTTTTACTAATTAATAGAATTCATTTTCAGAAATTATTAATATTTTTTTGTATCATTTGTAAAAACAAACACTCTTATATTTAATCTGCACTTAGTTATTCTATGCTGACAGGGTGGGGTAAAGAAAGATTTTCAAAAAGCTATGAAAAAGAGTGGTGGGTCATTTATGAAGATACGTGATTAGTATGATATTGTGTCTCCAACAATTCAGTACCTTATTTTAGTTAAAACTAATTAACGTAGTCTATATAATTTTTTTTTTTGCTTACATTATCCTATTATTAGAGGTGAAAAATCGGCACTATGTTTATCGTGATTGTGGAAGATAGCTGTGTGAGGTAATGTTATTAGTGGTTCTTATGTTTTACTTAATTTATAGAAGCATGATAATTACTTTAAGTATTATTTTTTCTACTAAATATTTGTCGATTACATTCTTTCTCTAACTATTATCTATTTTTATTTTTGTATTTTTCCCTTTAAAGTTGCATCGTCGGTGGTAGTTAACGCTGATTTATAAAAGTATTTTATTTATAATATATTATTTAAACAAATCTTTCTTTTTTGCATTATTTTAAAGCATCGTGTTAATGGAAAAAACAAATAAATTGTAAGCATATGAGCCTTTCGTGATTTCGTTTTCTCAATCAGTTGCTAGAATATTCTAAATCAGTTGCTGGAATATGTGCATTTTTTTCGTTTTGTTTTCAATTTTACAATTTTTTAAAAACGTTTTGGTGGTTAAAAGTGCAAATATTGGAACTTTATTTAGTGTTGATTGAAGGCGTTCCAAAAACCGTGCAGTATTTTATTTATTTACAACCTTAACATCAAATTCCTAGAAAAAAAACTTTTTAAGTGTCATATTTGTGTACAACATATATATATGTATATACATATATAGAATTATTTATCTGTTGGGTGGTTCAAGCTACACTCTTTCCTAGTATTTTTTCATTCTTACGTCTGATGGAGATGTACTATGCGTAAAATTATAATGACTATGTTTGCCCAGAGTACCTCAGTCCAAGTAGGTTTACACATCTACTTTCCCTATAGGTCCTGGCGCCCAGGCCTAGAATGTTGTTAATCTGAGGTGCCCGTAACGACTCTTGGATCCGAAGAGAAATGTCTACACCCTGTATTCCTCATAAAAAAAAAAAAAATACATCCGATCGAACTTTTCGTCGGGAACGTATTCCTTGCTGGTGTGAGAATACATGTTTGGCTCCTTGATATTTATTTTATGAGCTATTTGAACATACTAGAGTTTAATTGATGGAATCAAAGATTTTTTTTTTTTTCAAAACTTTCATACAAATTGCGCTAATTGTGAAAATTTACTTTATAATCGCAATAGTGCACTTCAGCAAGAGGAGAAAGCTTCCCCAAATTTTCTCAAATTAACCTTATAACTTATGCCAAACTTCTTTCTAAAACACGTTTAATTCGCATTTTTGTCAATAAGAAAGGTATTCTCTTTCAGATAATATGAAAATTAGGCGCCACGGTAGCCGAGAGGTTAGAGGCGAGACCTATAAAGCTAGTATGTATTGCGCTACTGGGTCAGATTCCCTGTCTTAGGCCTTGGATTTTATTTAATGATTAATAAAAGAAATTTATAGTAAAGTATGTTTTGCTAGTCACCTCCGTCCACGACACCTAATTGGTAGATGGACGAAAAGCCCGCCTGAAAAAATAGGCATTACTTTACTTTACTTACTTTTACTTAATATGAAGATTTTTCGATTTGAATTAGTAGTGTGAAAAAAGTTTAAGACAAATTCTCAACACGAAACTAATGAACTAATCTTCGAAGCTGATTAAAAACCTGAATAAAGACCAATTGCTATATTTCGAATACCGAAAACAAGCACATATAATGGATAATATCATTTCTTTCTGTGCAAATTTTGGACTTTATAAAATTAAATCTGTGAGTTAATATGATTCGTAGTAAACAAGAATTTAGATGTGAGTTTGTACCCTCTTGTACTGTAGCTAATGATAGAAAGTGAAATGTTTCAATATAGAAATATGTTATTCTAACAGAGAACCGTTAAAGACCGCAAAGTGCAATTCTGTATTACTTGAATTTATTACATTGATTTTTGGAATACCACTTTATTATTCTTTGCGTTTGTATTAACAAGCTTTTTACATTTAGAGAACAAAATAAAGAAATTACTTAATTAAATCTGTGATAAAACCCAAATACTCTCCTTATTCTTTTTTAAATAACTTAATTCTGCGTTGTTAAGGTACTTCTTAAAAAAAAGAAAAAAAAACGTTTATGATTAAAAAAAACCACAATTGTGCAATTTACAACGGTTGTAAATCTTTGGTTGTAAATTTTACTGTGACAATAAAATCATTATACTCCTTGTTTTCCCTCAATAACATTTTTACGCATGAAAACAATTTAAATATTAATTTGCTTTTCTCCCACTCTCTCTTTAAAAAAATAATGTTAACGTTAAACAAGGAAAAAACTTGTGTGAAGATTCATGGATTCATTCATTTTTTCTTTTACTATACTAAAATGCCATTAGAGGAAGCCTCTTTTATGTACAAGTTGTTGAGAGAAATCTTACAGTAATAATCTCAATAAAAGGACATAAAAAAGTATTATGAATTTTAGCACCACATTTACTTTTCTTATTAAATTATTAGAAAGTGGCCAGGCCGTACATTGCATTAAAAATAAAGGTAGGGGAACCTCCTTACACTTCTAGAAGTGCTTTTATTGGAGTTTTCTTAAAAAAAAAGAAAAAGATTAAAGTAAATATTGTCAATATAGAATTTGTCGGAAAGATTCGGTCTGGTCTTGTGATGGTTCTCAAATGGGTTATAATGTTTTCATACACAATCTCGTACCATTTTCTAAAAACCGTATTTCGGACTTAACAGTTCCCAAATCATACATTTCTGATTAAAAGTTAATACAAAACATTTGAAACGATTTTTATATTTGCTCTTCCTACCTGAAATAGAAAATTAAAAAATAAAAATTTAATGGTCATTGGCCTTTGCTATACAAAATGCATACTAAAATAATATTAAATATAATTATAATATTCCAAGTACTTGAGTTTAAGGAATTCGATTATTAACCAAATGTCATAATAAGTGTATTTTGATAGACAAAAAACGTCACTTACTTTTTAAGAAATGATATTCAGTAAAGTAATTAAATTATAAAGAGAATTTTCCTTTTCTCAAAAAAGTTGAATAATTTATTTTATTTATTAATTTTTAAGAGATTAAATAATGCTTGGTCTCTATCTTGCGGTGTAGAGGTAATTAATTAATCATTCATTGTTTAATTTTCCTAAACCCTGAAACTTGATTACAGATGGGCTGGGCAGGCGAGGCACAGGCCCCTAGGCCTAGCGCTTCAGTGGACCTGTACTCGGGTTAACATTTTTCTGTTAATTATTGAATAATATTTAAAAAAATTATTTGAATCATTGGCAAATATCAATTATGATTGCGAACGGATAGAAAAAATGTAGTAACCATGTTCTGGGACCTACTTACATAAATTTCGGTGAGATTGTTTCTTTCTGTAATACAATTAAATAAAACCGAACTGATGATTCAAATTATGATGGACGATAGACCGAAACCGGTAGAAATAAGAAATGCATGTGAGCTATAAGAATAAAATCGTCGATATTAGTTTAATTGTTTACGTTATAATTTTTTATTTTAATTTTTTTTTTTTTTTCAAGTTTTTATTTGTAAAAAAATTAAATCTGGTAACTGATATTGTTTAAGCTAATACTCTTTTATTCTAATCAAATCAGTTATTACTTTTTTTAGTTAAGAGGCCCATGTTAGGAACTGCCTTGGGCCTCGCATATGCAAACAGCGACCCCGAGGACAAGATGTTATTTATCTCTGTATTTAAGCTCTCTCACAATAAAGCTAGATTAAGGAGATAAATACTATTTGAATTATCAAGGTTTAATAGTAATAGTCACTGACTATGGAAAATACGAACAAATAAGATAATTTACAACTTTAATAAAGGGACAAACTAAGTAAACAGTGTTTCAATTTTTTTTTCTTTTTTTTTTGCAACAGCACTATTCTTATTCTAATTTATTTTTTATTTGTCGTACCAATTGTATTGCGATGACATAATTAATAAGAGTCTGCTATCACACTTATTGACCTAATTTATTTGCATGAGTATTTATTAATATGTCGCTTTTAAACAAAATCTATGTAATAAATGTATTAGCAGTTTGACTAGAAGAGTTTTCTAACTGTTTTTAGAATATTTAAAGAAATCAGTTTTACATTTCAAAAATTTTATTTCTGTCCTTTCGTAAGCACAGTTCTTTAATTTGCTTGAACATTTTTTAAATCTAATTTCAGAAAATTTTTCGTGTGATTTAAAGAATTAATAAAAGGACAAGCAAAAATGACATTTCCTGGGAAGATGGTAGACGATGCAACAAATACAACTCCGTATCCTGAAGAGAAGTTTCCACATGGAACTGAAACGATTAATGTTGGAAGTAATGATTTTATTTGTAAGTAATTTATTTGTTATGCACAATTCTTCTTTTATTTCTCAAAGGAGCATCTTACTTCTGCTATATATAAATATTAAAGATTATTATCATTAAAATTCACAATGTATGCATTTGTTTAGACAAATTAACATGATACATTTTACGACCTAAGTGAATGTAGCTTTAATTTACTTTATTATTATGTAAAATGTTATTACATTTTGCAAGTGCTGTTTTAAGTTTTTTTTCATATTTAAACTTAGTCATATCAAAAGAATCCTATGTATGTTTACATTAACTTTTCCTTTGTTCAAGTGGTAGAAGATCTCGGCCCTAGAAGAAAAATCAGCGTAAAAGAAAAAGTTGATTCCGTAGTGCCCTGGGTTGAAAAAAAAGTCAAGAAAGCTTGGACATATAAAACTATCACTAGAAGGATTCCATTTCTTTCATGGATTAAGCTGTATAATTCAACGGACGCTGTTGGAGATTTAATAGCCGGAGTCACCGTTGGCCTGACTGTAATTCCTCAGTCTCTGGCCTATTCTAATATAGCCAGGTTACCACCACAGGTTATCCCTATACATATTCCATCTTAATTTTTTAGGATCAAATAAATAAAGAAACTATTGTTGTTAAATTTCTTAAAACTTTGGTTTGTTGCACATTAAAGTCTAGATTTTCAGCTACTGCTCGTAGAAATTTGAATTTTATTTTATATGAGAACAAGAGATCATTTAGAAAAGAACGAAAAAATGGAATTATACCTAAAAACGTAATTTAATTCTTAATTGCTAAGGTATTCTTTGTTTGAAAATTTTTTGGGGCAGGGTTGGGAATCACAAAGCTCTTCTATGGTTTGGAAATTGTTCTACTTAGCAATAAAAACAACATTCTAGCAGTCAATGCAAAAAAAAAAATACGTAGGGAAGAAATCAACTAAATTTGGTTATTGCTCTAAATATTCACATGAAAGTCGATTTGTGGGTGCCTTAGATTTTGTTCTCCTCGAAGGCTCAGCAGCTCACTGCTTTGTGATAAAAATTTATTTTGCAATAGAAAGAACATGGTTTGGAGAAAGGCAGTGTACTAAGGAGGCTTTGGTGCCAATGTCCTCAAATTAGTCTCATTTTTAATGAATTACCAAAAAAATATTGTCCCACAGTCATCTCAATTTATTATTACCTCATTTAATAAACTTAAGATTTGCTGAAATTGCTGTTCAACTCCTTGCTGATTTACACAAACATATACAAAGGGACCTAAACATGTTAATTTGCTATGGTTTGGCTTTGAACACATTCCAAGTACTTAATATCTAGGTATTAAACGTGTCTTTATATATATATATATATAAAAAACAAATCGCCCTTAATAACACTGATTTATTCTTGTTGAGGAAATTATATTATATTCATTAAAACTAATTCAAATACTATAAAACTAAAGAAGTAAAATTTTTATTGTCCAAGTATAGAATTAACGTAAATTTTTAAGAAATATTGCTATAGAATGTGTGCTATAATCCGTACAATATGATTTAATAAGTGAGTTGTGATATTTTTTGTTTTTATTTATTAAAAATATATTTCAGTATGGTCTTTACGGCTCATTTCTCGGAGCTTTAATGTACATATTTTTGGGAAGCTGTAAAGATGTACCGATGGGACCTACTGCAATATGCTCACTTCTCACATATCAAACTGTTCAAGGCCTAGGGCCTGTCTATGCAACATTATTATGTTTTTTAAGCGGAGTCATACAACTCGTGATAGGGATAATGGGATTAGGTAAGTGAATGTAGGTATTAAGTCTTATTAATTTGCAAATATCACCTTTTTGAGTGCTAAAAAGAGGATTCAATAAAATTAAGCATCTCAAATTATTATATGTGGCCGAAATGGAGAGGTATTTTTTTCCTCACTCTACACCTTCCGTTAATTTTATTTTCCAACAAAATTAAATTGCCGTAAAATTTCGATATTTTGTGATTTTGAATTGAAAACGTTTTTTGTAAAGTGGAAACATTGATCCACATAAATTAATTACTCAAATCGGGCAATATCAGTAAAAAGAGAAAACGCCCCTTCTAGGTTTCATAGTTTATATATATATTATATATATAGTATATATATATATATATATATACATAGTACTGTAGGCTTTATAAATTCTTTAATTAAGTTTTATTGTACTCAAGAGTGGGTTTTAACATTTGAAAAACTTTATCTTTTTTTTTTTGAGTTACTAAGGAATCTTCCTTTTTTTCTTAAACATTTGTTTAGGCACCAAGGTAGTAACAGGATTTGAGTAAGAAAGTATTAAACATAACCGCAGAAAGAATCTCCTAGAAAATGCCTTACTTTCCCTCTAGATATCTCTTATTAGAGAAATATTTTAAGCGAAGTTTCTCTTCATACACGAAGTTTCTGATGTATTTTAGAATATGGGCTATAAGATATTCTTTCCAATCCTACCCTTTGCTATTCTCCGCAAATTTATCTTCAATATCAGATGTCGTCTCCAAACACTGTTTTTTTTCACTATCTACGTTTCTGTCTCGTACAGTAAAGGTCGCCGAAAATTTGTTGTGCGTGAAAATTGGCTGCTATTGGGAATTTCTTGTTGAATTTACCATTTTTCACTTTAGGTATTCGTTAAAAAAAAAAAAAATATCCATTTTGATATAATAAAATTAATCATCGGTGAAACATTTGACTATATTGTAAATTTTCAAAATAAATAAAGCTAAAAATCTAATGGTGTAAATAATCTTAATCTAATGTATACGAGTACATCTTCAAAAAAGTAACATTAATTTTTAAGAATGCACAGTTTGCAAAAAAATTCACTTTACTAAATTTTCACTTTTGTTAGTTAGCTCTAAAGCAGTAAATATTAATTTTAAAAGACATTTTTATTTCGTATAATTTCTTTTAAAAACTTACAATAATATGTATAATAGAGCAAGGATTAGGCTAAGTAGCTAGTACATGAACTCCCACGCGGAGAATTTATATTATACTTTTTTTCTTTCTAGGAGATGCTTACTTATCACTATTGGTTGGACAGTTGTAACAAAAGAACACTGTTCGGAGGCCAGTAATACACTGGAAAAGGCTCTTGATGCCACTCTTATATGTATATTAAATAAATAATTTAAAAAAAAAATTAAATTACAGGTATTATGATAGATTTTATATCTGGCCCAGTATCATCCGGCTTTACTTCGGCCGTAGCTCTATTGATCCTATCATCGCAAGTGAAAGATATATTGGGTATAAAAGCTGGAGGGGCAACGTTTGTAGAAATGTGGATAAGTATAAGTAAAGACATTGTTAATAGCAGTTTATGGGACACTATAATGGGAATTGCTTGTATAATTGTACTCTTATTGATGAGGGTATGTTACTACTTAAAGATTTTTATAAAGATTAAATGTATAATACTTATGAAAACTATTGAACATAAATGTATTTACATTTTTAGTTATTGTCAGACGTTCGTATTGGTTCTCTTGGTTCACACAGATTTAACACATTTAACAATATTTTGAATAAAACAATTTGGATTATATCAGTATCTAGAAATGCCATAATTGTAGTGATAAGCGGATTAATAGGATTCTATTTTGCAACTGTAATGACTGATGTTCCGTTTAAAATAATTGGTAAAAATAACTTTTATTTTATTGTAATAAATTATTATTTTATTAAATCAAATGATTTTATCAAAGATATAGTAAATTAATCGCCTATTTTTCAGTTCAACTACCAATTTTATCAAAGATAATCTAATTTTATTATGCTCCTATAATGTATTGCTAATGGAATTAAAAGAACGACATAATCTCAAAATTTTAGGTCACATACCACCAGGACTGCCTCCTTTTGAATTTCCAAAATTCAGCATTGAAAGAGGAAATGAAACGATTGGTTTTTTACAAATGTGTTCAGAAATGGGATCAGGCATTTTTGTTCTACCATTGATTGCTTTGCTTGAAAATATTGCTATTTGTAAAGCTTTTGGTAAGATACTTTTATTTAAAAATTTTTTTTCTTAACCTGGGGCATAACTGATAGCTTAGTTGCGCGTTTTACTGCTAATTGACAAATTTACTTCATATTTAATAAACATATTAAATGCTATATCTGATAATAATAAATATAATACAATTTTATATAATATTTTAAATAGAGCCCAATATGCTTCATCCGGTGGATTGGTGGAAGCATTGAATACAATTGTAGACAGAAAAAAAAGTGTAGAACGACGTGTTTCTTGAACATAAAATCTTTTTGAATGTAGTCAATATGTACCAATTTATATTTATATTTAGCAAATGGCAAAACTACCGACGCCACGCAAGAATTAATCGCAATAGGATTATGCAATATTGGCAATTCTATGGTCCATGGCTTTCCTGGAAGTGGTTCGTTATCAAGGAGCGCGGTCAATAATTCAAGTGGAGTTCGTACACCTCTCGGTGGTCTCTACACTGGTATAAACCTAACAGAATCTCTTTATGTATTCACTGTTTTATTAATTAATATTTCTACTAATTAATTATTTATTTCAGGAATTTTGGTGATTGTCGCCCTTTTATTTTTCACGCCTTACTTTTATTATATTCCCAAAGCAGCATTAGCTGCTGTCATAGTAGCTGCAGTAGTATTCATGGTGGAAGTTCGAGTTGTGAAACCAATTTGGAGATCAAAAAGTGATTTTTTTAAATACTTTACTAGGGAAATACCTTTTTTCAAAATTTTCAAATCTTGTACTGAGCAATTTTTTTATTTTAGCTATTTTTTTTTATTTTTTAATCAAAATTAATTAATAGAATGTATTAGTTAATTGAAAATTTACCTAATTTTAATGCAGATCTTTATACTTGTTTATGCACATTGTAAAAAGCTGACAAATGTTTTGCAGAAAGTGATTTAATACCAGGAGTAGCAACTTTTATAGCTTGCTTAGTTCTTCGATTAGAAATTGGAATCCTCATCGGTATAGGATTAAATCTAATTTCAATTCTGTACCATGCTGCTCGACCAAAGATATCAATGGAAATTAAGAAGGTTAGTAATAGAGTTGATAATTTCTGAATAGTTTTCCTTTTGTAAACTTACGAAGAGCTTTGATTTCAAAGAAAATTTTTACCACATCTCTTCTTGGTAAAATCATACTTTTAATAATATTATTACCTTTCCTGAGTTGGCATTGCTTGTACGTTCCCTAACTTTCATTTTTATGTCATTAATTTATATAGCACTTTGACCATCATCATGTATCCAAATTGTTGCCAAATTAAACTGATCAACCTAGAGCAAATTCACCAAAAGTAACTGAGAATGTCAGAAACTGATATTTTGAATTCTTGGGAAGTAATATCATTCTCCAACACCGTGTAACTATCTGGGCACCAAAATCTTCGGTGAAAATTTGGGAATTTCGTCTTTTTTAGAAAAAGAGAAAAAAATTGTCAAAGTTTAGTATTTGTCAACGTTACGCTTTTTCGTAACGTTATTTGATTACTCCAGGTCTGAAGAAGAGAGAACCCCCTTCCAGTTGAATCTAAATTTTTGCCCCTACTTATTCGAGGAAACTTAACATTTACAGAATTTTTTGTTACTGCTATCCTAACCACTGTTGATAGTTGCAAGAATAGGGTACTTTAAGTCAACGTCCGGCTTAAGATCCCGACAGTGCTTAGACTTCATTTTGGCATGGCTATGTGGTCATCTATTTACGTCTAGCATCTCAAAAAAGTAACAGATTAACAGCGTGCGACCCAAAGGTAACAAAACACTCACACAAAGATATCTATGAGTGTATGTTTGAAACTTTATAATTTAAGGTAATAAGGTTTAAAATAATAAGGTATAATTTAGAAATGATAATATTATTAAGCTTAAGTACACAATTTCACGAGAGCTATAATGAATTTGGTTTTTGTACTCCCTGATGTGTATAAAGCTTTCCCACTAAAAATAGAATTGAACTAAAAAATATTGAAATGTAAACATTTAACATATTATTATAAATATGTATTTTATTTTCAGTTCAAACATGTATACCTCAATTATTTTATATAATACATACTTAAAAATAATTTATCGTTTTAGAGTAGAGCAGGAGTGGAATATCTTTTATTAACGCCAGACCGTTGTCTGATATTCCCTTCCGTCGACTATGTCAGTGGACTTGTTACTAAACAGAGTATTAAACAAAATATTCCAGTAGTTATTGATTGTTCACATATTTACGGCGCTGATTTTACTGCAGCCAAGGTAAATATCCTGTAATAAATTTTTAAAAATAGTAGTAAGAGTATGAGACGTGTGAGAAGTAATATTTTATTTATTAACAGTTATTTAATTCGTGATAGGTAATTGAAATGCTAACCTTAGACTTTTCAAGAAGGCATCAACCCTTGTTCTTTTTTAATGTAAAGTCTTCGGTGGTGGCAGTATTTGAAGGAGTTCAGCCAAAAGATTTTATTACATATTACAATGAACATGAATTGGATAATTTATTAGCTGATCACATGTAAGTACGAATATTTCGAAATTAAAGGAATTAGTTTCTTTTATACGTGCGCACATATTTCTCTTCTATTTTCTTCTTTTTTTCAGGAAATCTTTGCAAAGTGGAATCAATAACATACAAACCATCAGTGGTAAAATTAGATGACATCGTTTTTGAAAGTGCATATTAGTATTTTTAAAAAAAATATTTATTAAACCAATAACTGTTTCTAAGAAATAAATGAAAATTTTTGTAAGATTATATATATATATTGTTACTGAACCTTTTTATAAGCATCTATGGTTGTTAGAATAGTTTTTGTAAAACAACGAAGCTAGTTTTGTTTAAAAAGAATGCACTAAGAACAAAGGAAGTAAACTAATTAACAATAATTATTTGTCTGTATTAGTTATTTTTGTGTGGTCTCCTCCCCTGATATTGTGCAACTAACAAGGCAAGAATTAACACCAATCCCCAGAATATCAAAGAATGTAAAATCCTAAATCTGCAAGACCCAAATATAAAGATGTAATAAATAAAAATGTAAAAGTAATTTGAGTTCCAGATTATATCTAAGAATGTATCGCCATCAGTAAAATGGGGAGCCAATTTGGATGCGATAAGAATAGGGTATAAGATATTTAATGCAATTAAAAAATTGCAAGGCTATGAATCTTGACATGCAGTGCTTTCAAAACTTGAGTGAAAATAAATACGTTTATCACATTCATCGCCTGTAGCCTCCGAAGAGCTCTAGGTTGACATAGATTCATTTAGAAACAGAAAAAAGTGAAACACATTAGTTCTATATGTACGCGTTCTAAAAACATGGACGGTCTGGTCGAATTATTAGTAGCCTAACAACGTTTAAAACTCAATGGACCCTTAACATAGCAGTCAAATCCTTCAATTCTCCAAATTAGGCTTCGATCTAGATAAGAGAGAAAAAGTGTCAAAATTGTGGTACTGTAAAGCGCGATTAAAGCTTCTCAAATTGGAAATGAAACCATAAAAAAATGAAAGGGATACCGCCCCTAAGTACGGCGCATAAAGAAGGAAGGAAGAAGTTTGCCCGTGAGCATGTCCAATGCTGTTCGCCGATGGAAAAAAATTCAATCTCGACGGTCCTGATGGTTAGGCTCACTACTATCACAACCTGCGGAAAGAAGAAAAAGTGTTTTTCCATCGGCGAACAGCACTGCTTTCCATTGCTCTTTCCATTGGATATGCTCACGGGCAAATTCTCCCTTCCTTCTTTATGCGCCGTACTTAGGGGCGGTATCCCTTTCATTTTTTTCCTTTGAATGTGAAGTGCTGCGCGAATGACTTTTTGAACGTTTTTCAAACTTGTGTCTACACCAGCTCTTGCGGCAATTTGACGGTCCGTTAAAGTAGAGTTGGAAGCTACCCTTAGAATTGCCCGTTTTTGCCGTGATGTTAGGGCAGGCGGTCTTCCAGGAGATTTTTTCGTCCCATAGCTTTCTGGAGCTTTCAAAAAGTTTAAGATCACTTTTCTACTCCTACCAGTATTTTTTGAAATCTCCGAAATGCAAAACCCTCGATTTTTCATTCGGAGAATGGTATTTTTTTTTTCTGATTTCAAAGTTTATGCAGGTCCCATTACAAAGGTAAATAGTTATCGACAAGAAAGTAGAAACACAACTGGCTAAGTCTTGTTTAATTGAAGGGATTTGTTTTTATTTGTAAATAAACAATAACTGTGCTATCATTTAGTCCCACCCAAAATCAAGTATTATTTATTGATTCATACAAATTATTATTATTTACAACATCTAATGAAGAAAATATGTTCAAACCACAGCAAAATAAGCCTTGATTGAAAAAATCATAATAATATCAATGGTTTAAATGTTTAAATGGAAAAGATGTGGATGGGCTATGTTTTTGTCCCGGACCTTATGTACGTAGGTTGAACTCTAGGTTGATGTAAGTAAACTCGATAAATATGTAAGAAAGAATTAATGAATTCTTGAAAATGCATCAAAACGAATGAAATTACAATCACAATTCTTTCAAATTTCCTATTAAGTACAGAAGTGAGATAGGCGTGTAATAGCGAAAATAGAATCAATAACCCCCCAACCATGAACTAAAAAGGACTAGGCTAACAGACTGGAATCGATTCAAATTTAGATTTTTTTTTCGGTAAAAAACAAGTTGTTAGGTATTAATGCAATTTTAATTCTCAACATTTTTTGTCCTTGGTCTTAAAAGAGTGAATATCCACAGAAAGGTTGGTGTCAGTGTAAAATTTAAATAAATTAACTACCAAACGCCAAGCATTCTTTGGTCATATTACTTAAGCTCTAGTTTTTTTTAAAGCATTATTTTCTAATTGCCAGTTCCTTACTATAAAATAAAAACAAAAACTCATAATCGAATCTGAAATGTAAATACAATTTTTAATCAATGGACAAATAAAATAAATTTAATATTCGCGTTAGATTTGTATATTTTTTAGAAATTTTCTTTTTCAAAGGTATAAATAAAATTTTGAGATAATAAACATTATTAGATTCATAAGTTTTAAGAAAAATAATAATTGATTTTTTTTTTCTTCGTACTAACTATATCACATGTGATAATATCCGACTTTGATACTCATGAAGCTTTCACGATGCAGCATTCGGCGTCTGTCTAAGTATTTTGTGGTTAGAGTTTGAACAGCTGCATATATTTATTTTCCTAACTTTTGAATTTTTTTGCAGGATTATTGTTTAATGTGTTGATATCATTTTAAGGAAATAACAGCAATGGGTGAAGATCAGAAAGGTAAATATTTATTTCAAAGTTTAGTAACATAATGTCGGACATTACTAGTTTTGCTAATTTTTGGGGCAACACATTTTAGTTTGTCTAAGTATGTTCTCACACTTGAATATAAATATATTTTTATTTTTTTAAGATAATTATACATTTGTTGGTTTATTTCTCCTTTTTGTTCTTACATCCATTATCACTCATACTGACATAAGTCAGGCATCTTGCCATTTTTATTAAATGCAATATTTCGCAAAAATATGATAGAAAGAAATATACATATTGTGAGAATAAGAGAATAATTCCCTGTTATTCTTCAGACTCATCAATTTGGTGAGAACATACCATTTTGAATATAGCAATATTTATATTTCATTTCCAAATTGACATTTTATTTTCTCAACTAATAAAGTTAATGTAAAATCACCTATTTAATATAGTTATCAAGACACCGGCTTGATAACAGTCACATCAATAATCTCGCCAGTTTTATGACAATGTTGAAAATGTGGTTAGGTCCGCAGTGGTGGATATTTGATTTTATTCGTCGTAGCATGCATTTTATTTCCTAAATTTGTGCTACGACGAATTTATAAAATTAAATCAATATTGTTAGATCACGAGTAATGTTCAAAGCTTTAAAAAGTGAAAGTAAATTAGTGTCTGTTTCCATCAATAGTTTGTTCCAAGAAGTACTCAGGAAAATTTAAAAAAATGACACGAATAAATCTCTTAAAGGATCAATATATTCAAGAAAAATTTTATGTTTATAGTAATTCATAATATGTTGTGTGCTTCAGACCGTGACAAAGATCGAGATAAGGAAAGGCGTCGCAGATCAAGATCTCGAGAGAGGGATAGAGATCACAGGAAAAGGAGTAGATCTAGATCAAGAGAGAGGCGAAGCAGAAGTAGGGATAAACATGATAGAAAAAGAAGTCGTTCTAGATCGCCGAAGAAGAGTAAAGGTAGAAGAAGAAGGCCTTCATTGTATTGGGATGTTCCACCCCCGGGTTTTGAACATATAAGTCCATTGCAATATAAAGCAATGCAAGGTAAACTATGTTTTAAGAGCAATTTTCCTAGATTCATTGCTACTTCAAATCGTTACATTTTATTAATTTAACAATCGTACATTTTTTTTTTTTTTTGTAGCTGCTGGGCAAATCCCTGCTAATATTGTGGCAGATACGCCACAAGCTGCGGTACCTGTGGTTGGTTCTACGATCACAAGACAAGCTAGAAGACTATACGTTGGAAACATACCATTCGGTGTCACTGAAGTAAGAATCTATCTGCTTAGAATGTTTTTTAATCGGAGTTTTATTTTTTAAATTAGGTTTGATATTTTTTATCGGTTTTGTACAATTTTATGAAAATGCATTTCTTTTTAAGGATGAAATGATGGAGTTTTTTAACCAGCAAATGCATTTGTCTGGATTAGCACAGGCTGCTGGCAATCCTGTACTAGCTTGCCAGATAAATTTGGACAAGAACTTTGCCTTTTTGGAGGTAATTTTGAACTTAGTTGGGTGCAGCTTATTTGGCAAACCAGTTTTATTAATGTGAATTTTTCTTTCGATCCAGTTTCGTTCAATAGATGAGACAACCCAAGCCATGGCTTTTGATGGCATTAATTTTAAAGGACAGAGTTTGAAAATAAGGAGACCACACGATTACCAACCCACTCCAGGCATAGCAGATGGCGGTGCACTCAACGTTCCAGGTCTGAAATGTATAAAGAAATGTTTATATATTCTTAATATCTTATCATTATTAATATTGTATAGGAAGGGAAGGGATGAACTTTGTGGTTAAAGCACTATATCCCAACGCGAAGTTCTCGGGTTCGAATTTAGCCTCCTATCCTTAGATTTTCTCTTCCTAAGAGCTTCTTTCAGTTCAAAATCCGGCGATGGAAGTGGGGACGAGAGAACATTAACGGTTAGGTGATAGTGCCCTGAAATGAATCTCCTAGCGTCTATGACCTCAGATATGTCAACATACACCGCAACTTAAAAAAAAAAAAAAAAAAAATACCTTTACGCCATAAGATCTAGGTAATGTGTACATTTCATTAATTTTAAACTGCTTTTATTAGATTATACAAATTCATTAAGGTGTAAAAGTACGTTGGATTATTTACCTTAGTAGACTAATATGTAAGCCGAGTAGAAAGTATTAAAAATTATGACCGATCTATGATAAGCTTTAAGCAACCCACACTTAATGACATCTGCGATGTGTAGTGGGGTCAAATCTTGAGTTCTATTACAAGACAAAAGAAATTTTCCTATCTTTATTTCAAACGCTAATACATACGTATTGTTGATTCATACTAGATTATTATGTTTTTTTAAAAAGTAGCTTTTGGAAATAGGTATTACTATTTTATGTTTAGAAACAAAATACAGTGCTGCATTGTTGCTTTGAGTTAATTAATTCTGAATATTATTCACCGATAAATGAATTTGAATCTAGAAATTTTTCAAGAAGCGTGGATTCACGTGGCATTCTCTTACTTTATTATTATTAATAATTCACATTACTTTTGGCAGATATTTTCCAAAACCTTATCACATCTCCCCTGATGGCACATAAACCAAATATCATGTTTGAACTACTACATTTAGTGCAAGTAACCCCTCATATACCCATTGGTTAATTTCATCTTTTCCATGCATGGGACCACAAACATTTATTCTGAAGAAACTCAAATCTAAAATATATTATCGAAATGTATATTTCGATATATTATATAAATGCATATTTGGTATATCTCCAAAGGTGCACTGCGATCTTCATAGATCTATTTTAAAAATTCAAGTATGAAATAAAGAAAAGTAAAAAAAGAAAGTACTCTTTCTTACGTTTAGTAGAAATTTTAACTTAAATTATTTATTACTTGAGAAAATTGCAATGAGGAATATCCCTGCTCCGCAGATACTACGTGTCCGCAGATACGCCCTCTTGTGATTAACCAATCGCCTCCTTAGTTTCGTCATGTCCCAGCCGACTTCAGGATGGCGTGGAAAGTATGCAGTTTCTACTGCATGTTGTCGTTAAGAAATGGTTCAACGGGTTCTTGAAGTATCCGAATGGGAGTTCTGCTCCTTATGTTCACGAGCATAGGAAAGATGGTTAAGGTTCGCAATGACAATGTTAGGAAAGTGATTCTATTTGCTTTATCATATAAATGTAAATAAAAGAAGCAATTTGTGTTTTTGAGTCAGTTTCAGATTAAAAGTAAGAAATTTCAGGTCGCACTATTTTCGTTGGTACTGTAATGTGTGTATAAAATTTTACCATAAATAAGTTAGCAAATGTCGTGTTTGCTACTGTTAAAATTGGATGTAATAATTTGCCTTCAAGTTATCATTTAAAGTAATTAATGATGCTGATAGTAAGTAGGTTTTATTTATCGTTCTGCTCCCCCCTCCCCCCGTGAATGGTAACGGAGATAGTGCGATAGAATGTAAACCTTTATACTTCCTTTATCTTAAGATATCTTACCAATCGGAAGTTCCTTTGTACTAAATATTTTTAGTTTTTTGTAAAAGATGCAATGATTTTCTTTAAAATTTGTGTTCACACTATCTAGGTATGGTCTTTTACTATTATTTGAATAATTTTTCCAGGAAAGTGCATTTAAGCGTGGTTGATAGGGAAGGGTGAAGTTAAGTACTCTTCTAAAAGTGATATTTTATTGTTTTGCTGTAATAGTGACGGTTGGGGCTAATACCATCACTGTCGAACATACCCAAAAAAAAAAAAAAAATTCATCACCTGTATAATATTTACAAGTATTAGATGTCTTTTTATTCAGTTGTTTAATATTTTACTTGATGTGATTTTATTAAATCTGTTTTTCAATTTTAGTATATTTAAATACAGATATTATTTTTCAGGTGTGATAAGCACTGTAGTACCCGATTCACCTCACAAAATTTTTATTGGAGGACTTCCAAATTATTTGAACGAAGACCAGGTAAGTTGTTTTTATACCTATATATTTTATAATTATATGCATACAAATATTTTGTAAACAAAAGAGAGACATACAGTGGCCATTTTTAGTAAGATTAAATAAAAAAAATTATTAATTAGTGGTTAAAACAATAAACGATAAAACGTACATTTGTCCACTGAATATCTCTTCAAGGTATGTTTTCCAACAAAGAAAATATTAGTCTTTTTGAATGATGAAGAAGATGAAGAAGCAGAACAAATTTTAGTGATTCCAAAAGGAAAACATCCAGAAAGACAAGTGAACCGAAAGATCGTAGCTGACAGTTGAGGAGAAGAAAACATCGCACATTTTTTCCACAGGTTTACAGGTTTGCTGAAGGATAAGTGCCATCATTTTCATTTATTTCCGGTCTTCGCTCCGTCTTGACGTTTTGTTGATCATTGAAGTTTATTTATTTCTTTTTCAAGTGTAGGATTTCCTCCCCTTAGAACCTTTTTTTTTATTTTTTTTTTCTTATTCCCCCTATTTAGCTCCATCATAACAAGCTTCCCGGAAACCGTGCAGTTTGTTTTTCTTTCCAGGGTTCTCTTTATTTCAGATTAGGTGCAGTCAACTTGAAGGAGCAGGTGCCTGCTTATACAATTTAGAAAAAAAAATATATTTTTGTTTCAGGAATAATCCAATTTAATTGTTATAATTTTTTTTAAAATATATTTATTATTGCAAAAGAATAGTATAATAATTTTTAAATATCAGTGGCTTATTTAAAATTGGCCCGCAAATTGCTATTTAAAAAAAAAAAAATGCATGTTTTATTTTTATTCAAAAAGATTGCAAATTAAAAAAATCCCATTGATTTCTTAAATATACAATTTTTTTTTAATGATTTAGTTTAAATAAATTAACAAAGTAATTATTATGTTATAAAAAGTTGACTGACTTACGTGTATTTTTGCGTTATAGCAAGGTTTCGTGGGTAATATATGGGGTCCACTGTGTAGTACAGCAGAAGCCAACACGAGGCAAGTCTCATGCAATTTTACATTGAGTCTATCCTCATTTACAGGGACCATACATTTGCTATTCAGTCTGCATTCTTTGTTTTTATTTTTCATTTTAACTTTTTTATTTTTTATTTTTTCGTTTTATAAAACATTTTACCAATTGTGTGCAACCGATGATTGTGTTTTTTGTTTTTATTTATTTATTTTTACAAAATTTCGTTGTTAAAAATAGTTGGTTTTTATATTTTTTTAGCTGTTTTTTCTTGCTATTTGGTGACTTTCTGAAGGTTTATGTTGGTTTGGGCAAAAAGCACATCGTGCATCAATATTTGAATATTTGAGCTTTTAAACTAATTTCAAATAAAATCGTTTTTTTAAACGTTCCATTCAGTATTCTATTTTTCAAGCGATTTGATCCTGCACACGCTGATTAAAAATACAATATTTTTTCGGCTGTTATTTACTACATAGACAAATATATAAGGGTAATCCGGAATCTTGATTTACTCGAATTTCACTAAACTTTGTACGTTAACTGGTTGATTTGATTGATCAAATTATGTTGAAATGTTTTCCTTAAAATTGGTTTAGTTTTGATTGAGTTGCAGACTTTTCCAAGAATGATTGGTTGTGACGTTGCTTCAATGTGATAGTTGTTAATGTTATGTTTATCAAAATTAATGGTTTCTGGGGAAAGAGCAGTCAAACTAAGAATACACATCATAAAATAGTTTAAAAATTGTAGAAAAATTTTCGGTTTTCATCTAGCTCATGCCGACAGGATTTTTTTAAAAAAAAAAAAAAAAAAAAAAGATTAAATTCTGTGCAAGTAACATATAAGTCTGTTGAATCTTTTTAATATTTGGGATAGGCCTCAATTACATTACTTTTTATTTTTATTTAACTGCTGTTGTTATTTTTTTCGGTTATATATCTTCATTCTTTGTATCCAGATTGCTCTAGACATCTCACTGAGAAGAGAAGTAATATAGTTTTGCGTCATTCAGCAAGAAATTTTTGAGATATTTTTCTGTAAGAGACCCTATCTTAAGGCATTAGACAGGAAATTGATTTATTATTCATTTATTCATTGAAGATAGATTTAAAGTATAAAAATTTACTTTTGAATTTTAAAGTTAAGTACACTATCCATATCTTGTATTTAGCTGTTCCTCTTATCGCTGAGATTCGTAAACCTAACTCTATTTTTCATTCACACTTGAATATAATTTATGGGGGCAAAAAACGTGTTACCCATTCCTTTGAAACTATGTGAACTGATCTTTAAAAACTGATTTCTTGTTTATATTTTCCCATCCAATTTCATTCACACAAATTCATCGGATTGCAACCAGTTGTTTAAGGTTTAATAATCGCACCTTGCAGTATTTATCCTTACCATATTGAGAAGCGACTGAGTAGCAAAATTGGCTGCCATCTAATTAAGGTAAGTATATGTTTGCATCTTTTTAAAATTTTATTTCATTTTTCTAAGTCCTTCAAGGAGTAAAAGATGGGTGAGTTAATCAAAAAACCATAAAAAGACATTAAAATTTAATTTTCAAAATTTCAAAACTAAATAAAAATAAATGAATCAGTTTTTATTTTAATAAAAAAGTAATAAATCATTTTTCTTATAATTATTTTTAAAAAAAGTTTGGCTTTTTTAAGCCTTAAATAATAAAACATGCTAAAGGCAGCATTTCGTTAGGTCAAGGAGCTATTGATGTCCTTTGGTCAATTACGAGCATTCAATTTGGTGAAGGATTCTGCTACAGGTTTAAGTAAAGGATACGCTTTCTGCGAGTACGCTGACATAATCATGACTGATCAGGTAAGCAAAAAAAAAAGTGTACAATAAAATTTACAAGTAACTAACATCAAAAGGATCCTACTAAAACTCTTCATTTACCTGAATCCTTCGTTCCCGCTCCTCAATGACTTCCTTTTTGGCAGGAAATCCCAACTGATTTTTAGTACGTATTCAGATATATTTAATACTTTTCAAAAAGTCCTATTTTTACAAATATCCTGTTCGTACATGGATTCTGTGAAATGTGAGTTTTATATATATGTTTAGTTTAAATTAAAATAAGAGCAAATGTATTTGAACCAGAAAAGGGATTTTGAAAAATAAAATGAATTATTATTCATGAAAGTAAAACTCCTTAAAAGGTGACAATCACAAAACTTTTTTATTAATTTCTCAGTGAACACTTTTTTTGCTCTAAAAAAATTATTTCCCAACCACTTACCGCAGTAAAACGAAAAATGATTTTGAAATTAATTTTTGTGTGTTATTAAGTTACATATAATTTTAGTAATTTTTAATTGTTAACTTCCACAAAAATAATATTCTAAGCGTAGTTCACGGCCCGGTGATGGCCAGTTGTCTATAATGAGAGAACACTCTTTAAATACGGGGATGCACTGTTATATCAGAATTAACGAGCCCAAAGTAAAAAAAAAAAAATCTAAACCGAATAATTGTTAGTTGAAGGTTAAGGCTAAACATTTTTGAACTAAATTTAGAAGGAAGAAGCAGCAAGATATATGATGCAACCAAAGAGCTTTCTTTGTTAAACAGCGCCCAGTCGAAAATTTTCTTATAGCTTGGAATTTTTACCAATAGTTTCTTTGATTGATTGATTGATTCATATCCTCGAGGAATGCCTTGAATGACTATTCCAATTTTCTGAAAAATATTTTAAAATAAAGTAAATATCTTGAAACAGATGTTTAAATTAATGAATGTTAATAATATCGTAGGAGTCTTTTTCTGTAAAAGTGGGGAACATTTTAGCAAGAGCTTATCATTAAAGTACTGCATCACTTTGACAGATCCCAATCGATGGGATGATAAGAATGTGAAATAGGTTTTTATGAAAGGTACAACGCACTGTTGATATACTGCGCCCACTTACTGATTCCTGAAAAAGCGTGCTCCCGAAATTATATTTGAAAAATCTTAGAGCATGAGTGGTTTCTAATGGGGTGCATCTTTCAATACTTTGTAGCTTTCCATGTCCTAAGACTTTCTTGAATGATGACATTACTGTCAGTTAGGAGGTGACGATCTCCTAATTCAAAACGAATTTTCCTGTTGAATTTTCGCCTGGAAGTTGATTTTAAATTCATCCATGAGTTTCGAGAACACGATCTTCGCACCTAACATCCTCTATTGCAGCTTTTGCAGATCCTCATTGTGACAGTCATTTACAGCCAGACTACAATCGTAGTCGTGATAGATAGTAGTCAGCTAAAAATTGAGACATCGATGTACTTGTAGTTTCAGTAACTGAAACTATCGATCTTTTTTGACCATGTCTGTCATTATTGTTAAGAGAAAGTAAAAAGCTGAGCTCACCTAGATTATTACTATTATATGTAAGTTTATGTGATACTCTCACTCATACGGTTTTTTTAAAATTTATTTTCTAAAGTTGTGGACATTTTGAGTACTTCAAAGTGAATGTACGTACAATCACGCAAATTTGCTATTCTTCCTGATTACGCACTTAAATAAAATAAAATTCTATATTCTAGAAATCGCATTTAGGCATTTTGTTTTAAAATCTTCCCGCTGACCAATTTTTACTCATTAATTCTTTCTTGTATACAACAAATGAGTACAGAAAAGGCATTTTAAGATCCAAATCGTTCAAAGGTTTAGCCTTTATTTTTATTCTCTGAGAAAAACCTCATATCTGCCTCATGAGTGTTTACTGTACAAACAGATTTGGTGCGAATATTGATTTCCTTAAAAAATATTGTTTATTCTTTTCAGGCAATAGCAGGCTTAAATGGTATGCAGCTGGGCGATAAAAAATTAATTGTTCAAAGAGCCAGTGTTGGTGCTAAAAACACTATTCTTGGACAGCAATTACCCGTCACCATACAAGTTCCTGGACTTAATCTTGTGTCTGTTTCCGGGCCTGCCACTGAGGTAAACTAATTTTTATTTGCTTTGTTGATCTCTTTTAATATATCTTTTTTCGTAGTTAGTCTTATTTGTATATTTTTTAAAAAATATATTAAAAGTATTTTTTAATAATTCTCCGTTTACCTTGTTAGGTATTGTGTTTGTTAAATATGGTTACACCTGAAGAACTGAGGGATGAGGAAGAATATGAAGATATTTTGGAGGATATCAGGGAAGAATGTAACAAGTATGGAATTGTAAGATCTCTAGAAATACCTAGGCCAATAGAAGGAGTTGAAGTGCCAGGTTGTGGAAAGGTATACTTAAATACATTTTATTGTTTTAAATTTAATTCAGGATTTTTTTTTTTTTTTCTGATTTGGTGGTTTTAGTAGATACTTCCATATTGCCATTATGAAACTTTAAGATCATTAGACTTTGCCTCCTAGCATAGGTTCCAAAAGAATCCTTTTTATTATTTACATTTTTTTATGCTTTCTCACATTCCTTGAATAAAAAATAATTTTTTCAAATAGAGTTTTAAAAGTCCCAGATTCCCACCTCCCAAAAAAATCTTTTTGTTAGTTTCAAAATGCAGGTAGACCAAACTTCATATTTCGATTGGATACTTCCATCGGGTTCCAACTGAGATTTAGTAAATACTAATTTATTTCAAGATAATCGATTTTAGTAGAGTTTCTTTGAGAGGGAGTAAAGTATTGGGATTTTCTTCTAAAGGAACAACTGATAATGTACTATTCCTAATTGAGACGCCACGGTAGCTGAGGGGTTAGAGGCGAGACCTGTAAAGCTAATATGTATTGTGGTACTGGGTTCGATTCCCGGTCTTAGGCCTTGGATTTTATTTAATGGTTAATAAAAGAATTTTACAGTAAAGTATGTTTACTAGTCGCCTCCGTCCACGACACCTAATTGGTAGTTGGACGAAAAGCCCGCCTTGAAAAAATAGGCAATTACTTTACTTACTATTCCTAATTGGTAGTTGGTTGGTCGTTAAGCACCGCCTGAATAAATGGGCTGTTACTTTACTTACTTTACTATAGCTAGATCCACATATAACACTTATTTTGAATTTACAGGTGTTTGTAGAGTTCAATTCGATAATTGACTGCCAAAAAGCACAGCAAGCACTTACCGGAAGAAAGTTCAATAACAGAGTGGTGGTAACCTCGTATTTCGATCCTGACAAATACCATAGACGAGAATTTTAATAAGGCTTTTGTTATTTTCTTTTTTTTAACAAAAAAAAAGAGAAAAAAGTGGTGTACATTTAGTACACAAAATTATTAAATGAATGTAAAAAAAAGAAAAAAAAACTCAACATTTGCTAGAGAAATACAAACATTAATTCTAATCATTTTTCTTTAAACATTATATATGGTAACAGTCTTGAAGAAAGTCAATCTTTGGAGTCTTTAGATTTCTTTCTACTGAGTGAAACGAATGCGAGGATGTAAATATTTCTTTTTCTTGATTATTGTGCATTATTTTTACTTCTTTTCTTTTCAACTGATTGAGGATAGTATTATGTATCCTACAAAAATTTGTTTTTAATGTATGGGTATTGAAATAAAACATTTTCTTTCACCTACTTTAGTTATTTTAATCTTTATTATGGTGGTTTTTCTGATGTGATTTATGTTAGGATCTGAGTATGTAAGTGTACAGTATACTAGAAAAGGCAAGATGTGGTGGTTTACAAAATATTAGATAAAGTATTTAAAATTATTCCATTATTTTTATTTAATGGAATAAAAAAAAGAAAATGTTAACAGTACAGTAGTTTGGTATTATATAAGGTATTTAGTAAAAAATAAATAAAATGATAATGTATAAATTTAGACTGGCTTATTAATAACTAAACTAATAAGTCGGAATGTAGTACTAAAAACAATAGTAATAATATTCGGGGAAGGGATTAACTGAGTGGATGGCGAATACTGGATTCCGACGCGGAGATCATTGGTCCAAATCCAATTGCTGGCCCTTAGATTTTTTCTTCCTAGGAGCTTCTTACAGCTCACTGTCTGGCGACTGTCCGGAAATGGGCAGGGCACTGAGAAAAGGTCTGGACGCCAATAAGCTTAGATGTACAAAAATAAAAAGTTTTAATGAAATAAATACGTAAGCTGATTTATTTAAATCAGCGTTTCCCAACCTGTGGTACGCGAGTTGCTGGTTGGTGGCATACAAAAAATAATCAATAATGGCGGACATAAAAAAATCATAAAAATATAGAAACTTTTTTCCTACAATGTATAAAAATTATATTAATTAATAATATACAATAAAGTTGATAAGTAAAGTAATAAGATTATCTGTCTGTGCGAGAAAATATAATAGCTGATTTAACAGGATTAAAATTGTCTTTCATGGAATATTTTCCAAAAACCAGAAAACACAAATGATAATTGGATTTCATACCCATTCCTAAATTTAGAATGCTTATATCACAAACCTAATATTTCTATAATTAAACAAGGAACATTTGCACTTAAATGATTTAAATAAAGTAACATTATTGTAAATATATTTTGGAATTTACAAAATGTTTTTCAACAATATTTAGATAAATTCATTTCTTTTCACGTTATAAGAATTATTTCTGAAATAATTCTTAAATTGGGTGGCCCTTATGTTATTAAATTTAAAATCAATAATGTAATTTATACAATCAAACCCAAAGGTCATTATTTAATGAGTAATAAGAACGAGCCGGAAACCTTAATTTTATCAGCTGTAAAAATAAAAAATGGATACTGCAAAACCACTAACGAGCCAGCTTAATTCAGGCACATTGAAATAAATCTCATCTTGACATGATGGCCGATCCTTATAAAAAGTGCGCTGAAACTACAACAAAGTAATATTTACTTTCAATTTTCAGAACCGATTTAAAATATTTAGTTGAGTTCGTGGACGATTTCCAGCTACATTAAGTGTTTTTCTTAATTTCTTTTTAGAATTAAGAGGTATTAAAATTTCCTGATCGATTTTTCATCAAATTAAAAATTCATTTAAGGCTAGTCCAGATTGGTAAGCAATGTTTGTGATGTGTTTGCCCATCATTTCAATGTTCTGGTTTGACGCGGGACTGTTTCACCGTTGTTGCGCAAAACAAATAGGAATGGTTTTTGTTTCTTATCCAAAAAGTGAAATTTTAAAAACAAATGAAATGTTTTTTCTCTGCTTATGGTTATAAGCTCGGTTCATTTCAACAAGTCAGTTATCATGGAAGGAAGCAGAGCAACGAAATTATTCCCACCTAGGCTTGAAACATAGTGGAGCGGCGATGATAGCTGCTTCAAATCAAAGAGAGCGACGAGCAGCGAGCAAAGATTCGCATGCACATAGTGACGAGCTTAGTCGCGTTCTCCTTTTGACAAAACAAGATGGAGGAACTATTTTTATATGAAAATTCTTCGTTGAAACTTTGGTATTTGCAGCAGCTTAGTAGTAGGAGCTGCAGTGTACATGACATAAATAAGTCTAGAAATGAACTTGGTGAATTTCATCACTTGTACCATCAATTTCGGGAGCATCCTGGCAAGTTTCATGCGTATTTTCGAATGTCTTATCAACATTTGATTATATACTAGCCCAGTGTAACCCCATTAATCAAAATCAAATTTTATATTTTTTGAGTAACACAGCTCATAACATGAGTTAGGCACAATATAGAAAAATTAACTATGTAGGTTATTTACTAAATACAAATCTGAGTAACCCCATTAATCCTAGCAGTTACTTTAAGATAAGAAAATCAAAATAAATAAAAATAAAATAGAAATATATGCCTAAGATTTGCATTAAGACGCGCATAATACGTTTAATAAATACTTAATTATGATTGCTTATAAAAAGTATTGATCCATGACTTATTTTTTTAAGAATTCTTCAAGTCCATTTTTAAACTTTAAAAAAGAAAATTCGAGTAAAATGAAAGTAATATTAGCTTTAATAAGTAATGGTAACTTTAAAAAAAAAACGAACTATACCTATATGTATTTTGTTTCATTTAGAATTTCGGAACCACAGTTCAAAAAACCACGACTTTAAAATCGTTTCGGTTTCAACTAATATCTCCAAAACAATCTGGTTTATTTTTGGAATAGAGTATGAGGCAGGTTATCTGAAGGAAGGTAATTTTCCTGTAGTTTATTATTTTTAGTCTAGTGTTTTTGTTATTTAATTAGTAAAAAAATGTTAGGATTTTTTACGTGTGTTGAAGAGCTGTAATATAAAAGAAAGTTGGCAAGCAAACATTAAAGTTAAAATAAAACAAAAATAATGTTGAGACCAAGAATTCTGGCCGAAATTCTTAGTCAAGCAAATACTGCTAATGTGGAAAATACGTTGTAAGAAAATTAGTTTGTATTAATTTTCTGTCTTTAAACTATAAGTTTTAAGATTTAAAGAAAAATATATTTTATTTCAAGATTGTTAAATCAGGAAGGAGCACTTTTGGCCTATAGTGGTTATGGAAATAGAGATGCAACAGTTACTGCTGCTATCGCTAGTAACATTTGGTCAGCCTATGAAAGAACTGGAAGAACTGCCCTAAAAGAAGATAAATTGCAAATGGTATTAATGGAGTGTTCGGTAAGTTTCTTTCATGTACTCGTTTATTTGTTTTCTTTTTATTTTTCAAGTTTTTACTCCCTTTTTAGGAAGGAAAGGTTGTAATAATTCAAGTATCAAACATTCTTCTTTGTTTATGTGCGAAAAGCAACGTAGGATTTGGAATGCTCAAAGAGAAAGCCAGTGCCCTTGCTTTATACTTGGAAGGACCTTTGGCGCAAGTTACAACTTCTTAGCACATTGGAAGTAGGTTTTTCTTGTTATCAATGTAAGATAATATAGTTTCATTCAGTTGAATAATAAGAACATACTTGTGTTATATTAAAATTTTGTTATAATAAGTGGAAATATATAATCTTTTGTAAACGCTGAACTTATAACAGCAAAGTAAAAGTATTTTTTCCCTGTCACATTGTGTTGATATCAAATGCTTATAATTCACTAGAGATCCGTCATTCGTTAATGGTGCAAAACTCAACTTCCTCCAATCAATGAATTAAAGTAGTTAACATCAAAAGCTTAGCTCTCTTGGTCTCTTCAATCGTTTTAACTTACCGTGTTTTTGCAAACAAGTTTCAGTGGAAAAAAAGGGGTTTATATTTTTTAATTTATATTTAAAAATAGGAGTTGTTATCTGGGCCCATGTTTGAATTAACATCTAATTTCAGAATTCACATGAATACATTTCTATTTTATTTTTGGTACTACAAAAGAAAATATTATTTTTAGATTTTTTCAATTTTCGTAGTAGATTGCGGCTTCTTCAGGGATCTTGGCGTTTCTGAAGATATTCCTATTTAACAAAATTCGCATATACAAGTCTGCACAGTACGTGATGTGTGAACGCGTTCGGGTAAAGTGAACCAGCATTCATTCAGTATCCAATTGAAATTCGTCAGCTGAAATCTTTTCTAGAATACCTCGATTGAAGCTGAAGGAATGAAAACAGAAGTCTCTTTTCCTCTCTGACACCTATTTGTAGCTGCCTCTAACTTCAGAGTAACAAAATCTTTCTTTATTTTACAAGTTCAGATTGCGAGATCTTAGTGAAAGTTAACGAATGAACAATATTAATCTTAATTTACTTTCATAGAATGGTCCAATTTGGTCAGTGAGAAATTTCTTGACTTCGAAATAAAAAAGATGCCTCCTAATAGAACTATAATGGGCTGATTTTGGGCTGCAGAGTTTGTGATTAGGACCACGACCTCCCCCACAGGGGCAATATTCTTATATTGCATGTATCAACAAACAACTATCCCTGATAAAGTGATCGTTGGTCTTTTTACCACAATGTTGTGGGTCCTATAAGCCTGTGTTGGAAGGTTTCGTCTCTTCCTCGTCTGAGAATCCAAGATTGTCTAAAACTACTGGAAAACGGAGCATTATATTACTTGTGTTTTCCTTTGTAAATTACCGTTTCTTTACAGACATTGGACATGCTGAATCAACTTGTCAACAGCTTTAGATTGGGTCCAGAAATGGCGCTAAAAATTTTTGTTGTTCTCGAAAGAGTCTTTAGGATAAGCATTCTTTATAAATCTCTATGATTGGGCGCAAGAATTAAGATGGCACCTTCTCTTGCCTGTTTCTTGTTGAGCCCACTGAAATCACTCACCATTACCACGGTATGAAGCTTCAGCGGTATCTACTTGAGTAAGCGCAACAAATCAACTCAACTTCTTATGTGGTACAGCAGCACCAACACATTACATTTGATGAGTATCGATTTTTCGTAAAGGAAGCAAGAAGATCGAGTTAGAATGAAACTAGTGGGAATTGAACTTTGTAATTACTACGCAAGGTGGTACCTAACACTTTCAAAATCCTTAAACGGAACAACCACTGAAAAATAATACGAGATGTTTATTTATTTTTTTTTGCACATATTGAAACTGAAAGTTCTTAAAAATGAAACTTTTTTTAGTTACTCAAAGCAAAAGGTAAAATTACTGAGTCATATTACAGATAAAATCGATGTTAAGACATTCGATTGTATCAACTCTTTATTATGATTACATGCATATCAGTATTCATTATTCAGTAATGAGAGGGTTATGAATATTGCGGAGTTGTATGAAGCTGATATAAGTACTTAAATAAAAACTGAAAGATAGTATAGGTCCGAACGTTATTGCCAAATGGGAAAATGTTGAAAGTAGTATTTTATGCGGAAGTATTTAAGATTGGAATGAGGTTGATTTTATTGCAAAAGTTTAGTTTACTACGTATGTTTTGGGATTTATAATATGCTTCATGGGCAATGCTGTGGGGTGGAAAGTTTTTTCCACGTTTTACAAATAAAAAATGTTGTGCAGTTGTAATTGTGGCCTGTTCATTAATGCTATATTCTGTTTTGTCAAACAAATGTCTTATTTTGAAAGTACATGGTGTTTTGAGCAAAGTACGTACTAAAATTTTCTAATAATGTAACAAAATTAAGTAAAAAAAAAAAATTCCTTTTTTCTAAATTTTCAGGAAGAAATATATCACAGTGAAACCAAAGAAATTGTCGATAACGTTACCTCTAAGCATTATGATCCTCTTGTCAGATTAATACCTCTTATTAGTTGGGTAGGAATAGAACAAAGTAAGGTAGAAACATATGAGGTAATTGTAATCTACCTATCTGTATATAAACTTTTTATATTAATATTCTTGCCTTTTAAATTCGGAATGCAATAAGGTATTGGTTATTATTGTATTTTCTTCATTTTACCTTCTTTCCGATAGGACACGAGTTCTAAATATCTGCTTCTCGGAAAGCACAGCTTAAAACCAGTAAGAAGACTCCCTGATGCCCTCGTTATAGGGGTTAAAAAGTCTGGGACCAGAGCCCTTTTAGAATTTCTACGATTACATCCAGACGTTAGAGCTGCTGGATCTGAAGTGCATTTTTTTGATAGGTATTATACAAAAGGATTTAATTGGTACAGGTTAGTACTTTAAAATAGTATTATAAATTGAGAAGTATTATTTAATTTGTCTTCTTTTTCCGCTACCACCTTTGTGCAGTTAACAGTAAAATAATTGAATTCTCGCAGGTTATTTCTGGGTTGTAATTTATTTCTATATTAATATTTTTATTGTGTTACTACTGTTTTTTTCAAGTGACCCCATGTATAATTAAGACGTTTCTTTATCGCTTTCTCTGAAGCCTATGATTCCTAGTTTCTGGCAGCCGTTTAGATTCGAGCTTCTTTTTTTTTTTAATTGACCGTACCGTTTTATTCTTATCTTGCTCTCCTGATTCTTATTAGGTGCTGCAACTCAAATGCCGTTAACTATACACTTTGCTTTTTCTTGAATTGTACACACTGCTCAGTGTAGATATGTATACTGAAAGAACAAGTTTTTTTGCTTTCAAACAACACATTAGTTGTTTTGCTTTCTTACTGCTAGTTTCTTGTCATTGTTGATATCGAATGGAAAATACGAAGGCTTTCTTGCGTTAATGTTGGAAATTATTTTTAATTTTTCTTATAAACTTTAAACTTTTCTTTCTTTTAAAATTATCTTGCCAGATAATTTAACCCTATTGTAAATTATGAAACGTCTCCTTGACCGTACTTATCCTGATAAATTCTCACTCCCTTCTTATTCATATACATACTTGGTTGTATATCTTTTCATACATTTTTGGCTTTGCTTTTTCACATTTTAATTTTAATATTAACTGCTATCCTTTTGGGAGTCTGCCATCACACTTCATCTGTACACTTGTAGGGCTTGAGCCCGATTAAGATCCTGGATTCGTTGATGTAAACTGTTGCAGCACTGTTTTCTCTGTCATAAATTTTCCTTAACTTTATTCATTAATCAAATAAGTTGGAGAGTGTTACAGGTAGGTATAAATTATATTTCAGGTTTATAGCTGCATTACCTATCGATTTTATATGTTCTTTACTTTTTAATTATTTTACTTCACGTATTTTTCACTGGTTTTAATATATACTATATTTTTTTTTAGAAAAAAAATGCCACCTACTTTGGAAGGTCAAGTTACAATGGAAAAGACTCCAAGTTATTTTGTAACTAAAGAAGTACCTTCAAGAGTTAAGCAAATGAATCCAAAAACCAAATTACTAGTTGTAGTTAGAGATCCTGTTACAAGGGCTATTTCAGATTATACTCAAGCAGCAAGGTGTGTTTCGCTTATTTCTTTCATTATGCTTTGGACATCTGTGTAGTCTTTTTACTGTGTTTTAGCTTTTGAAGAGATAGTATTCCAGAAGTGCACAATTTCTGTTTTGAGTTTTCTAATCGGTTTGAGCGCGCTTAAGAGCCAAAAAGTTATTCTTTAAAATTTTTCTAATGTGCTCCATAAATAAAAAATCTAGTGTGGAAACTCACGCTTTTTCTCATCCTAAAATTCTGAGTTTTTCAAATTCCGAATTCAGGAACATTTAATTCTCACTAACAGTAACTAGGTTTTACTAGGCACATTATACCGAAACGATACCTTGTTTCATAGCAGAAGACCTAAAATGAATTTTCCTAGAATAATCAATTACAAAATCAGAATCAGATAACCGGAAAAGCCACTTCACTTAATCGATATTTCAGTTTGTTTGCGATTTTCAGAAAATGGTTTACACTTGTGCTTATTGCGCACATGGAAGTCTTCAATTTTTGAAACATATTTCCTAAGAAAATTATTTTAAAGTGAACTTTGGAAGAGGGGTAGTGGGAATAGGATAGCATTCCATTTTTTATTTATTTTTTTTATTCTAAAGATTTTCATTTCATTTGTTTGCAGACTACTGCCATCGAGGTCTACTATTTTTGTTTGAATTGTTTTCTAGGAAACTTGATTAAGCAAGGTGCTTATTGAGAGGTGAAAGACACTTTTATAAAATGCCGTTCTGTATTCTATGGTTCCGTACGCAATGATATTTATGTGAAATGTATTCAATTCCTATTCGAAAGAGAATTTGTTAACCGCAAATAGATTGAAATTCCGAAACTTAATTCTACAGAA
Source organism: Rhodnius prolixus (assembly GCF_049639745.1). NCBI lineage: Eukaryota > Metazoa > Arthropoda > Insecta > Hemiptera > Reduviidae > Rhodnius > Rhodnius prolixus. Next base: position 35,192,583 of record NW_027411634.1, read on the forward strand.
ATAATTTTTTTTTCTGGTAAAGTTACCAGGCATTCGCCAAAGGGGTTTTACTTGAGTTTGAAACTATTTTGGGCAAAATTTATTCAAGTGGTTTAAGGTTTATTTAAGAGGATATATTGGATTTTTTTGTCATTTAATTGGTTTTAGCAGTAACTATGGAATGTAAGATTTTTATTTGTGTACAGACATGGACTTATTCTTTCTTTGTTTTAATTGTAATTGTGAAAAAAATTTGATTTGAGAACACTAATTTGAATTAATTTTTTTAGTAAGTTGTATATTTTGAATAGTTTTTGTAGGTCTTTCTCTTTTTTTTTTTTGGTGTGCTTGTTTTAACAATAAAAGTAATAATAATTTAGGGAATTCAGCATTCTCATTAGAACGTTTTATCATGTATGTTTTATGTACCAAATCTACCATATAAGGAAGACTTATATTTGAAGGAAAATGTTTAAATCTAGAGACCTTTAGAATGAGAAAATTGAAAACTCAAATACCAGATTTTTGCTTACGGATGCATCATTGCCCTTTTTTATTTACAGCAAAAAGAAAAATAGAAATGGATTGCAAAATTTTGAATGCTTAGCATTTGTAGGAGGAACAGGATATAACGTTGTTGATACAACTTGGGGACCAGTTCGTATTGGTGTTTATGCTCGCCACCTCTCTAAGTGGCTTAGACAATTTCCTCTTGCTCAGATGCACTTCGTTAGTGGAGAACGGTTAATTGCTGATCCAGCGTCTGAAATGGCCAAAGTACAAGTAAGTTTTGTTTTACTTTTAAGAAATATGTTTTTTTTTCTCTCTGAATGAGTGTTTTGTTACAGGATTTTCTTGGATTGAAACGTGTAATAACGGAAAAACATTTTTATTTTAATGCAACAAAAGGTTTTCCATGTTTAATGAAATCTGAAGGACGTTCAACGCCGCACTGTTTAGGCAAAACAAAAGGAAGAAATCATCCTTATATAAAACCAGAAGTAATTGAAAGGCTTCGTGAGTTCTATCGACCGTTCAATATAAAGTTTTACCAGTTGACTGGAATAAATTTTGGTTGGCCATAGTACAAATGGTGAAGTATATATGTATATATAAATAATATATATATTTCTTGTGATACCGTCCTATCGGGAGTAATAATCGAGTTTAGATACCCAGAAAATTAAATGCTCAACACTTTTATTATTATTGTTTAAAAGTAATTTTGGAGTTCTATAACTAGTGATTGAAGAAAAAAAGCTACTTTTAACTTTTTATAGTACAATTTATATTTAATTAAGGCAAAACAATTTAGTTACTTTTATTCTTCTGCGATTTGTAGCTTTAAAAATCAAACAAAAAGATTAATTTTGCTTTGAATCTTTTATCTTTTCTTTGTTTTAAAAATTGTATTTTATTTTTTTAATTAATAATTTTTTACTTAGTGCTTAAAGCTGAAGTGATCTCAGAATCTCTCTTTTAAATTGTGTACAACATTGACCATTGCATTACGTGTAAGATGAATTTTAGAAGTTGGATCCTGACATATCAATTCTATATTTTATAGAGTAAATTTATAGCTGCTCGATCCAGCTACTGTAGAGAAATAAGTGAAAATAATGTCCAAATAAATCAGTTTTTTTTTATATATATGTAAATATTTATTTGTTGTTTTCTTGTATTTATTTATTGATAAGTTGAATTGACAACGGCCAAGTAAGAAAAAAAAGTTACAATCAACTTAACTATAAAAGAATTACAAGCCTTTTTACAGGTTAAACATGCAAAGAATCCAATAAAATAAAGGCGAATTATAATTTTAGATTTTTTATCTAGTTTTTGTAATAATTTCTTGGTGAATACAATTTCTTCCGCTGGAATTGCATTAATCTTAGCGCTGTAAATGTGAGTCACCTTTCCCTTCAAAGTGTGTTGAAGGTAATGCAAATTGATACTGAGATGGTGAAAAGTATGTGAAATGGCAGGCTGGGCAACAACTCCGGACAATCAATGTCTCATTGCGGAGTTTATCTAGAAAAATATTTGAGGCAAAATGAAGTGTTCAGGATTTGATTTTAGATTCTCCTTATCATACATCACTTTCTTCTCAATAGCTTAATTTATCTTTTACTTAATGAATATTGAGCATAGGTTAAGATCCCCATCATTACTAATGATTATCCCAACGAAGACCGCCACCATAGTCATAAGCGTCTTAGTAAATCGCTTTTTTTACGCATAAAATTTTGCTTATGCTAAGAGACTTTACACACTGAAATGCCACAAGTAATAAGTACTGAAACAGAAACTCTGAATGTCTTCTTTTTATCTGCTATTTGAAGAATATAGATAGATGATCTGACCAAGGTCATCCTGACTATTATGAAGCTTACGTAACACTACTTTCGGGGGATTGGATTATCATCACAATTCTGCAAATAGAATTTGGCTATCCAAAAAATAATTTTGAAAAACAAAACAGATTAATCTCAATGCATACTTAATGCTTTAAAAGTTAAATAGGCCAAAAAAGCCAATATTTCAACAAGTAACCATGGTAACTATAGAAACGAGCTAATATAAGTTTTAAATTATGAATTAATTCCAACTGATTATGTCTCATATTTTTAAAGAATAATTTCTGTTGAAACAATTTGTATTGATATTTTTAAAACAACTTTAGGTTCTGGGAGGTTTCATGTTTTGGTGTTGGTTATATACGAACAGTAAAGTGAAAACTGATAGTTCTGATACAACTTCTCATTTCATCTGCCTTAACAATCCATAATGATAGAATTTTGAATTAAATCACTAAGAAAATGGATTGCGTAACGAAACTTTTATGGTATGTAACTTAACGTGTAGTTTTTTGAGTTTGCCTTGCTATCGTTATATTAAGATTTTTTGATTAGCGGAAGCGACTTAATACATCAAAAGTTAAATGGTCCTAAGGAATTACCTACTTCAGGATGGAAGGAGTATTGCCCAAATAACTCTTGGTTAGAACAAAAACAAATTCAGGTTTCTCTAGAAGATAAATATTTGATGATTGGGGTAGAAAGAATTGAAAAGCAGTAAGTAAGACATTGCATTAATTAGTTTTCTAATAATATCTAAAGGAATCGTTCTCAAATAGGGAAAATTGTAACTTCTTGAGTTGAACAGATTATTGTTTTGTCAGCTTGAAATTTTCAGATATCCCATAATAAATCCATTACTTTTCTGAGTCAAAAATGAATTAACAAAAATATAGCCCAATACAATGATCTAAGTGAAAATTCTGTTCGCTTTTGATAACGAATATTTGTGAAAATCCGTAAGCGGTTAAATTGAAAAATTGACGAATTGCCATGACGGAGAGAATCAACTAACTTAGTGACTTTCTAATTAATTACAAAAACTAAACTACACTTAAATTTTGAAAATTTATTTTAAAAATGCATTAAATTAATTTTTAAATATTTTATCATATTTAACTAACTATCAGTAATCTGTACCACCCACATAAATAGTCTTCTCTTATTTTGTATTGTTTTAGGAGCAATTTGGCAAAAGCGGAATGGCATGTAGATCGAAAGAAAGCTAAAGTTTTAAAACAAATTGGAAAACACTGGGAAGTCGTGGGACATCATCAAGATAATGAACTTTGGCTACTTCCAGAAGAAGCATTGTATCTGTTGGAAATAGTAGGTTACTAGTTAAAGTTTTAAATTTCCAATTTTTAGATTCAATCTTGCAAGTCTGTTTAAATTATCTGGCAGTTATTTTAGTTAAATTATTTTTTTTTTAAATTCTGACGTTAAATTTATAATAATCGTATGTACTTTCGTAGAATGTTTTAGAGTTGTTTCACGATGGAGTACCTGTAAGTGTTGAACATGCGTATGCTCTTCTCTTGAATGAATCAAATAATGTTACCTTATCAGAATATAGAGTGTATTCTTATCTGAGCAGAAGAGGTTATAAACTAATTCGGCACGCTGAAGATATCACAGTAACAAGATATGAAAAACAAGTTCATTTAGATCAAGTTTTAGAAACCCACAAGCGCAGTATTCCTGGTGAACGTACAAATACCGAAAAACAATTTCCGGTAGATGTTAGCAATCCAGAAATCTTAGCAGGAACCCCCAATGTTACTGCAGGAATTTCAGGGAAACCTATCCAAAAAACTAGCATTAACAAAGATGCCATTCCAATTGAGTCCTGTCGTTCAAAACGTATCAGTGATTCTGAGGATGTATGCATAATTGAAGATAATATAGAAGTTATTGAGATTGAAGATATTGCTCATAAGATTGTACCTCAGAATAAACGAGAAGAAAGCTGCACTCCAGCAAAGCAGGCTAAAAATAAAAAACAATGTAAAAGTAAGATCTCAGAATGTTTGATCATAATTGATGAAGAGTTAGAGGATAAAAATGTACAAAAAGATATTAAAATGGAAAAGAGTGATTCTTTGGATAGTGAATCAGACGATGATGTTATTTTAGTGAAATCGGTACGTTTAGAATCACGAAAATGGTATAAAGCTCTTGGTAGGTGTATGTTGCCAACGGAACCAGTTTTTGTGGATTTAAGTGAAGATCAGTCTGTTGAAGTAAAATTGGAAAATGGCAACGGACAAAATGAAAGTTTACGAATTGTTGAACAGAAATCTAGAAAAGATATTTTAGATGAAATGCCAAACGCAGAAAGTGGAATATCTTTTATTAAAACGCCCAAAGCAATTTGTTTACCAAAAGGGATTGTACCAAGACATTCACAATATAGAGTAAATTTAAATATGAGACAAGAACAAACAATACAGCATAATGAATATTTTTACGCACCAAATCGTCGGTCTCAGCAGTTTTATAACCCGAATTTTTCGTTAAATCAAACAAACAACACATTTTTCGGAGATAATGTACTTATGCAGGCATGTGAAATGAGGGCAATGGCTCTTAGTATGATACAAGCTGCTTCATCTTTAATGTCTGTCGTAAATGGTACTCAAGCGCAACCAAGTCCGCCTCTAGTTAACGATACTCATACTCCATCTTTTAATAATTCTGCACAATTTTCTAATCCAAGTTATCAGCCACGATTTTTCAGTAATAACTTGTTTAATAGTAATAATTTTTTTAGTAACAGTTTCTATAACAATCCAAGAAATCAATACTTAGCTAGAAATCCTTATGGAAGAAGAAATTTTAGGTTTCGAGGAAACAGGAATAATAGGTCGTTTTCATCGCATCATAAACATTTGTCTAGATATAATAATAATAAGGCCAGTAATTCGAATAATGTTCATGAAGTGGTTTTGATTGATTCAGAAGACGAAGCCGTTGGAGAGCAGAGAGGAAAAAGAGGTGTAAAACATCATGAAACTCCTGTAAAAAAAGGTAAATTCAGCAATTCTATTGAAATCATTGATTTATGTGAAGAGAAAGTTATTAAAAATGAACCTGGCGTACCTAGCAAAATATCAGGAAAGGAAAGTTCCGATATTATAGAACACGATTACGATAGTGAACAAAACGACATTGAACAAAAGCCAGACATTTTAATAGAGTGCAAACAAGAGTCATCACTATTCGATGTTGTAGAGAATCCTCAGAGAAGATTTTCAGCAGATGTGGAACTTAAAAAAGAACAAACTGATTTACGAAATGTAGAAGAATCAGAAATAAAAAATGAGAAAATAGTTGAATCTGAAGTAAAAGATATTGAATTGCTAAATATAAATAGTGAAAAATTAGAAACCCAGACTTGTGAATCACCTCAAAGCTGTATGGATATTATTTCTAGTGAATCACCACGAATTATTGAAGAATCCAATGATAGTGAAACAGTTGATGTAATAGTAGAATCGACTGTTGCTGAATTTCAAGCGTATGTTCCAGAAAATAAGCTAAAAGATATTGAGCAACCTACAAGTTGGCAACAATACAAAGAAATATCCGATCAGGGAGGAATGTCCTTGGATGAGGAAATGAGAAATGGTGAAAATATTGTTGCCCTCACCAAACCGGATCATAGCAAGGATATAGGTAAAAATTGGAGTTAATTTGCTTTTTAGTAATTTCTTAGATCCTGATTCAGCTTCTTTAGTTTATTAAAATATTGAAAGGCATAATAATATAAAATTCAGTATTTAACTTGATATCTAATATTTCTTATGGTGACTAATTATTCTATTTCTAAAATAGAAAGTTTTTATTTTCACCATTTTTTTTTTTAAAAAATAAAAATTACATCCGGCATCACAATAGAATAGATAATTGCAGATTTTTCCTAACAAATAAATTCTTCAGTTTTTTTCTGTATTTTTTTTTTTTTTCAGCGTCACTTTTGAAGAGTTTGCAAATATTTGAATCCATTGAATTTGATGAACAAAAAGAAAAAAAACAAAACTTGAAAATTTCCTTTGATGCTTATTTGCCAACTGATCATTTCAAAAAGTCATTGAAAATGCTTCCGAAATTTAGAATTATTGTCGTTAAGTAAGTTTATATGCATACATTTATTTATTTATGTTTAATCTTAATAAATATTACTTTTATTCAGAAACTAACTACGGTTTCAGTAGCTTTCACATAATTTTTATGATAATATTTAGGTCGCTTAGTTTTTAAAAGGTTTACATAACGATGAATATATAGGCTTCGTGACCGTAAATTATTCAAATAAGAGTTGGTTTACATAACTATAACTACTTAAACAGCAGCACGTTCTTCATAGTCTTTCTGGAGAATATTGGATTCAATGTTACCACATTTTGAGATTACTACTCAAATGGAGACTCTACTTTAACATGAATACTCAAAATACTTTCATGCTCTCTCTTAGACCAATTTCAGAAAATGTTTGCAAGATTTACTTTCAGGTGATACCTAATGTTTCATCGCTATGTCAATTATAAAGAACTCAGATTCTTCTTCTTTTTTTAATTAAGATGCCACAACAACTGAGGTCATAGGCGTCCAGGGACTTCTTCAGTGCACTGAAGAACGTTCCCTTTTTATCATCAACCCTATTCAATACCAGAGCTAATGAACGAAAAACCAAGAACCTAAGGGTTCAGCAGGTGGACTATGACCCTGTATTTGGCTTTATTATTTCACTTGCTATACTACTTAACATGTAATCTCCTCTCGTAAATTAACACTACTTTTTCATTGTAGTAATATGCTGAAGAGCTTGCTCGCATTCATATCACCTCTTAGATTGACAAACTCTAGTTTTTACTAAGAAATGCCAAATCTCTTTCCTCTTATTTGTAGCTAACGTAAACATGGATATTATACTAGAACGTGTTCCCTTAGATAGATATAGATCTATATACAATAGTGCAAATCTACGAAAGGAACATGGGCTGATACCACCCGCTATTCTCTAGCTAATCCTCCCCTCAAAAATTGAAAATGCAACCAAGAGTAGCTGGATGATAACATACGACCGTGAGCTAGCGATCCTATGGGCGGGTAAACTAGGAGACAAGGCGGTTCAGTATCTCCGTGCATTGAACGATCATAGGAGAGTTCGTTTAATTTACCAAACGCGACAGTCTCAGGAATAGAAATCTTCACTTCATCGATGACTAGGGATCTGGTACAAGTAGAAGCGCAACAATCCTCTACTAAATGACGCGCAGTTTCATTTATAAATATTTTAATCGAAAGATTAACCTTTAGTGTGATTAATTTTATCAATTACCTAGTTTAGTTGGCAACAATTTAATTTGGCTTATAAATTAAATATCTAAAATATCTTTACCTTATTTATGAAATATTATTTTTGTTTTAGTTCAACAGATGCCCTGCCTTCTATTATGGAAATAGATTTGTTAAAATCAACTTATCAAGATGGAATTCCCTTTCTTTACGCTGTAGTTTTTGATGATGCTGTAGCGTTTTATTATTACAATCTGATTTCCTTACCAGAGTATTGTGATAATTGAATTCATAAGCTTTGTAGATTTCAAAAAATGCATTTAATTTTATTATTTTGGTTATTGTGGTAAGTACCTACTACTGTTTTAAGTTTTTATCATGGTTTAGATGTAAACATTTTTTTTCATAGAGTATAAAAATTTTTTTTATAGATTGTTAGTACCTATAATGTTATTGTTTAATTGTAAATTTTAACAGCTGTGATTTTGAAATTCTGAAGTGTGAATTAACAGTTTTCTTTTTATTTTAATGTTTTTCAATTTCCTACTACTTTCTTTTGATATTTTATTAAATTTAAAACCTATTTCACAGACCTGAAGTGCTGATTTTTATCCTGATTTCTGATTTTTCTCTCTCTTGCTCCCTTATCCTTAGAAATATTGGAGGAAATCTTGCGAAGTGTCAAATTTCATTTAGCCGTTTTGACGTCCTTAAGTCCAAAAAATGGTTTTCAGTTGATGCTCCTCTCTCTTGTACTGTGTATGGGTTATGTTCGTAAGTGTAAATGAGTCAGAAGTAAACGAGTACATGAATCAGAAGTAAATAAGTAAATGAGACAGAAGTCAAATTCTCTACACCAATGATTGCTTCTGTTGACGGATGTAAACAAAACCGATCAGGCATACCAAAAACATTCTACAATGAATAAAGGCAACAGTATTAGTTAAAATTCACTTCTAGAAAGAGAAGGTACTCGATCGTGCAGTAGTTTCTACGAATGATCTCTCACTCTCTCTTTTGTGTCTCTGTATGTGTGTGAATGAGTTGTGTGATGAACAAGTCTAAAATAAAAGCAGCCGAATCTAAATTTGATACTTGGAACCCTTTACGGATACCAAATAAGCTTTTCAGCGAAATCAGACTACCAGAAGTTTTTTCAAAATTACAAATATTTTAAAGAATTCTTTTATGTCATCTTGTTTTCTAAAATATAAGCCATTTTGGTTGTTCATTGCAGCTTAATAAGTGAGGATAATTATCTAAGAACCCTACATGGCCTCTCTTTGCTGACGGCTCCCATAAGTGTTCTTTCACTTCAATTAAGTGTTTTGGTAGGTGTGCTCTTTTGCAATACTAGGATTAATGATTCAATTATCTAATTTAGGAGGTTCATCAGGGTCTTTTGTTGCTGGGATGTGGTTCAGGAGAGCTTAGATCCGTGCTCATGTCACTCCAGTAACAATATTAATGGAAATAAATATCCAAGATTTTTATCTTGTAACATGCTTTTTTTTTCTTTTAGTTTAGGCCAAAATTGTATTTTCATACATATATAATTCGTTAGAGTTTAGGTTTTAGGTTTGTTTAGAAAGATAATGCAAACCTATCTGAATCAAAAGAAACAAGCATGCTCGACGTATATAATCCAATATTATTGCTGATCAACATTATTGCAACATTTATTGCAGATCCAACAAAGTATGGTACTTTTTATTTGACATATGCTAGTATTTCTTGAAGAATATTAAACTGATGAGAGGAAAAGAACGAATTTAATTAATTAACTTTTTATTTGTGTTCTATTTAGAGGATAGAACTTATAATCAAAAGAAGGGAAGATCTGCTCAAATTATCCTACTTACCGAGTTAATAAAATTATTTGAGAACTAAGAACTGAAAAAAGAAATAAAGGATCACTGTAAATAGTAATTTTTTCGTTTTTGTTGATATCAATTACGTTTTACTAACCAATTCACTCATGCCTTTTCAAAGGTTTGTTTTTGTAATATCATATTTCATCTGGGGTTATGTAATCGTGAAACGTCTTTCTTTTTAATATAAATTCATACTGCGTTCTTGTAGAGATCTTTTTCTCAAGGAAAAGAATTCTTCCCAATTTCTGAGATTTTTATTTGTTTTGACCTATGTGCTATGTCATCTTTAAAACAATGGGCCTTTACAGGATAACGCCTTGTAAATAAAGTTAAATTAAAGCATATAATAAACATAATGTGCAATGTTAATTAGACTGCACAAGCCCTAAAAGTGAACCAACCTCTAGGACGAAGGAAAAAACAAAAAATACTGAAATCGGCTATAATTTATCTTTTATCTCAGATGAGTTTATCACTCATTGTTTTTCTGTATTTTCAGGGAAATCTAAAATTTCAATCGGGTGGTTATCGGTAGAGGTGAATTTTTTTAAAGAACTTGTAGCAGTGATCTGTTTTCCACTAACGTTTGGGCTCATAGAAGATTATCCAGTAATGATAATAAATGTGAACTTGAATTCTTCTATTAATTGTATTCAAACTGTAAGGCTTAATACTGCGAAAGTGAAAAAAATCTGAAGTATCCTAGTGCATGCTTTGGTCAAAATTCAGGATATAACGTCCGATAGGCCAGAAACTGTTAATTGGCACTTTCATCAAAAACTATCAGTAGTTTGCTATTAGAAAAAACAAATCCATTATGAATTGTGGTGGTAGGTCCGATTCCCGGTCTATGTCTTGGATTTTATTCCATGATTAAATACGTTATAGTCGCCCCCGTCCACGAGTCCAAATATTCATTAAGAAGTTCACAGTGGCTTGAATGAATTTCCTATCAACCGTAGTTCTTATATTTTGAAAATGAGGCAATTATTTCAGTGCAAAATTGTAAGAATTTATTTATGAGATATATTTTAAGTAATGCTTCTTCTACTTTAAAATGAATACTTAAATGTCAATGATAATATTAAACGTATTTACTCCGAATTTTTAATTAAATATGTTATTAAAATTTCGAAATTTCATGTAATTAAGGTCTAGGTTAAGTATCAATTTTTCATTATTAGAGGTTAATTTTATTTAAAATTCTTTAAGTCAAACAATTTTATTTTACGAAGGATTGAAACCTTTGCGAATATAATTATACCTGTCTTTTTCATGGAAAGGAAGTTTAACTGAACCTTCAGTTCTTTATTTTAGGTAAAATTATTATTGTTACGTTACGAAAATGATATATAAATAATTCCCTTGTTGTTTTGAACTTCATTGGATTTATAATCGTTTATGTAAAAAAAGTTTGGTTTTATTTATAATTTGTTTAATGAAAAGAATGTTTGCTATTGCAATTTTAATAACTTCTCTAGTCTTTGTCTCAGCCTCCTTTTGAAAATGAAGTAGTTTTTGGTTGCGCTTTATTGAAGCCAAAATTTGGAATTTCGAAATATTTGTTTCATGAAAGTTTTGCAAAAAAGGTAAGTTGTGGGCAACACTGCGTTTTTTAGTACATTTTTTAACTCTTTGTTGGAGACACCTTATCACTACTGAAATGAGGTTATGATTAACGTACGTTGATTACAAACAGTATGGTAAAGTTAAATGTTTCTTGTTTTTAACGATGTTTCCGGAGAAGTCAACACTGGATGAATAACATTTTCTAGTCACTAAAGAAAGGTTCGTTTCAATGTGTTCATTATGTCCTGAAGACTTTATGCCAAAATTAAGTAACATCTCGGAAGTTTGATTAAGCAAAATAATGATGGAAGAAGAATGCTCAAATTTAGATAATTCTGTAGGTGGTTTAGCGGAGTTAAATGGCAGTCCGGCATCGCTACGTCCGCAATTTGCTCCAGGTCAATCTAAATACGCTCAATTACTAGCTGTGATAGAAGAAATGGGTAAAGATATAAGACCAACGTATGCTGGTAGTAAATCTTCAGCTGAAAGATTGAAACGTGGAATTGTGCACGCGAGAATACTTGTCCGCGAGTGTTTAATGGAAACAGAGAAAAGTGCGAGGCAGTGATAGTCTTTTTTTAATTTAATTGTAAAGCGCTTACATTATTAATGTATATATGTGAACCGTTATTGTTGTCGTCCAGACCAGTAACTCATCCCCAGTCAATTCACTGTCAATTTATTGCGAATTATTTATATAATATAATAGTCATTTACAAGCTCAGGAAAAAATTGAAAAAAATAAATAAACAAAAAGTTCCTATTGTTTAATACAAAAATTACTTATTTTTACGTATTGCATTTTTTAAGACAAAGTATTTTAACATTTTTTTCTTTCAATGTAGCTGCGTTCTAACGCAGTTTAATTCATAAGATTGTGTATTATAGTTGCCCGAGTGATAGGATGCGTTTGAATTTTCTAGGTTTCAAACCTCTTTTTCAGATAAGCACTGGTCATCTAATTAAAGTAGGATTTCTGTACATATTAAAATTATTTTTATACAAATTAATACCAGGTTGTGATTTATTCAGTCTTCCGTTCCAAGTATTATGCGAGCGTAACGTGATGCAATTGACGTTACATTTTGTAATCAAATCTACCTTAGATTTTAAACATTATTTTTAAACGCTGTTAATTTTTTTCATTTTTCTGATTTCAATTTGAAATCCTCTTTCTTTCAGGATTATTAATTATTAATTTAATCATTTTGCATTAAAAATGGCAAAAATAATTATATTTAGTAAATACAATAGCTGAGGGGCACAACTTTTTAAGTCACTCTTATCAACATAATTGATAAATTGTATTTATCAGTTATTGCTTAGCCTAAATTCCTCTCAAAAGTAATAAGATTTTTTTTATTTTTTATTATTTTTTCGTAGGCAAAATTTGAATGCTAGTATTATGGTCTCAAAAAAAAAAAAAAAAAGACCAACAACCTTGAGATCTTACAATGTATTCCTTCAATATACAGTTTTTTTTTACTAAAATAATAAATATCTAAGTATACGTTATCCGCTTTGCATATTAGGTAATGGAATAATTATTTTACATGATTTTTGCAAATATCTTTTTATTATTTTGATGGTTGATTTGATCGTATCGCACTTCAAGTTATAAATATTGAAAACAAAAGTTGCTCATCAAGTCTATTTGTTTTAAGTAACATTTCTGCTGGAATTTAAATTGGGCTCTAGTCATGGTTTATTGGTTTGTTGTTTTGGATGTGTGAATTTAGTAATTTTGAGTTTTTAATTCAATTTCTCTTTTTTTTCTTTTCTTTTTTTTTTGCTGTAAATAAGGGTATTGGCATGTTTTGTTTTTACATGCACAAAATAGTTTAATTTGAAACTTTGAGAAAGTAGTATTAAAGTAGAATTAAAATCAAATGTACATTCGTGTCAGTGTAAAGTATTAAGCTGTCTCTGCAATTAAGGTGCTGCAATAAAAATACTGGTTACGGATATTGCAGTATATAATTTTTTTGAAATCCATCAAAAAATATATTTGAAAATCTTTCTTTTATCTACATTAAACTCTTATTTAGACTATCTATAGAGTGAAATTATTTTTGTAAAGGTGAATAATTAGCATTTTTTGTATTTGAGATAATAAAAGAGCATCTTCTAAATTATGGTGGTTAACCATGATATTTTCTATAAATTTTATTTCAGTAATTCCTTTACTAATTGGGAAAAATCTTAGTTTCTCGATTCTTATCCAGTATAATTTTGTCTAAAATCGGCGTTTCAGGTGCTGAATGTTCGCATCTTAATGCAGACAAAGAGCAAGTGGGCTATTGGCCCTCAGTTAGGAAATTAAGTGTTTCTGGTATCACTAAAAATTCTGAATTCTGAATACAGCCACTATAACAAGCAGGGCAGTGAGTATTCTAAAATACCTAAACCATCGTTTAATTTGGGTTTGACGGCTACTTCCTAGTAGCGTCTTGGTCGCCTGATTTATTAATGTTTGTTGCTTATGTTTAAAATAATCAGTTCTCTCTATCGTACTAACTCATAGCGGCCTTATCGGTTCAGTAGGGTCCATTGATTTTGCAACCATGCCTCTTTTACATATAAATACGACATCTGTGCGTTCTCGCTTAATATTCCACAAAAAGCCCGACATGGAAAAAGACGGCCGCATTCGCATTAAGGACGTACCATAGCAATAGCCTTGAATTTTTGTTTTAAATTTTATTCCTAGTAATTCTAAGTAGTCTAGTTTACGAATATTGCATTTAAGTGGAAAGTCTGTTTACCACCATCCCAAAAAGGCCTTTAAATGATTTTTCCTTGGAAACTGTTCTACATGTACTAATGAGTGTACCAAATTTAAAAAAAAAGAGAAAATTCTCCGAAAATTGAAAAATCTGTACAGTAAATGGGCACTCGCGTTTAGTTGATCTAGTTCAAAAACTTATTGTCGAACACTCTTGAGGCTTACAGTTTTGAGTTACCAGAGACATCCATACGCATACACATTTACTCCAATTATTAAAAATCAAAATTTCGAACTTGAGTACTTGTGAAAACACTCATTCAAAAATCTGCTTACCTCAATACTTCTTTTTAAGAGATAAGAGGAAGTAAAAGTAATTGACAAAAAAATTCTATATGGACTTTTGGAAAAGTTTCAACTACCTATAAAATTACAACAGGAGTCTTTCATTGGATTGCCATTGCGCGTTGTTGGGAAGAGGCAGGTGTGAACGTTTGAAGCGTGAATCTGTAAGTGGCGATCCTCTGTTCGAATCTTCTGTGTAGGTACTTTTTATTGGTCAGTAAAAAGTTAATAATAAAATATATACTTCTGCCCTCTTCCACGACACCTAATTTGGTAGTTGGACGTTAGTGCTACCTGAAAAAGTAGGCGATTAATTTACTATAGACTTTTGGAATCTAATAATTTAATTAATCGGTAATTAATCTTTACATTTGTATGATTATATAAACCATTTTGAGAAATATTTTTCTAATGTAGAATATTTTTTAGAGACATCAGAAAATGGCAACTTTAATGAAGAAAACTACTTTTAAAACTGAATTGAACGCTGATTGCATTGAGTGGTGCCCAATTAATAATTTTCACGATTTATTTGTATGTGGAACTTATCAGCTCTCTGAAAATGAAGAAAATGTTATGACTTCAGAGAAGAAGAGGGTGGGGTATTTATATTTATTTAAATTTTCCAACAAATTTAATGGTTTTTTAAAAGTGCTACAAAAGTTGTCAATGCCAGGTATTTTAGACTGTAAATGGTGTCATGTTAAATTACAAAATAATGTTTTCTTAGCTTTGGTAAATGCTGTTGGTGAACTTAGAATATTGCTCTTGGACGGTAAGTAGTATTTTTCCCCTTTATTTTATTTGAACGTTATTGTCAAATTAGTATTTAGAAATTCATAATTATTGCAGGAAATGGCGATGAAACTCTTCTACAAGAAGTACATAAAGTTAAATTGACATCTAATGAAGATACATTACTTCTTTCCCTTGATTGGTCTACGGGGATTACAGATTCTGTCGTGAAAGTAGTCGTGAGCAGCTCTTCAGGTCATGTGACCATGGTTTCTTTTAGTGATGGATCATTTTACAAACATGATTCTTGGAAATTGCATGATTTTGAAGCTTGGATAGTAGCATTTAATTATTGGAATGTTAATTTGTTTTTCTCAGGTAATAAAATTTACTAAAAGTGATTAGATTGTACAAAAATCATCAATTTTTGGCTCTTTGAGTGAGAAAAAATTTTCCGTTATTAGCATTTCAAAAGTGAGTAATACAATTTTAACTGCATTTGCAATTTATCTTGTTAGCAGAACTATTTGCGTAGAAAATATTTCAGACAGTTAACTTATTTGTTTGTGAAAGTGTACTAGGTACATCAATCTTGGAAGAATCGTCTCAATAGTACTAGCAGACTAGACAAAGCCTAGAAACGGTTTGTTAGTATAATGCAATAAATGGAAACTACGTAATAACCACGACCAATCGGAAGTCAATATTTCTCTTAAAACGAAGGCCCATCATAAATCATAATTTTGTAAACAGCGTCTTAAAATGGATGCGGTGGATCTGATTGAACTTAACTCCTCACATACTAGACTTCATTCAATTAATATTGTCTTTATTATTTTTTTTCTGAAAAAGAGTATTAATAATAATGATACGAAAACTCACTAAAAGTAAAATAAAAAATTCGTGATGGTCTGTGGCCGCTAAAAGTTGTTTTTTTTAATAAAATATTTTTCATTTCAGGTGGGGATGACTGCAAATTAAAATGTTTTGATACTCGTGTAGGCCAGGTTGTGTCTACAAATACATCACACGAAGCCGGCGTCACAAGTTTGCATATGAATTTTAAAAAGGAGAATAGTTTAATATCTGGAAGGTAAAAATATATTTATTTGTATTATATCTAAATAAGTATTATTAATTTTGCGTTTAATTTTCATATTTACATTTCAGTTACGATGAAAACATTCGATTTTGGGATGTAAGAAACATGAAAAAGCACAGAAACCAGATAAGTACAGGTGGCGGGGTTTGGAGATTGAAATGGGAACCAAAGTTGTGCCTAAAAATAAGTGCTTCCTGCATGTACTCCGGATCTGTTGTAGTTGATGCAGTCGATGAAAAAATAATTGCAACTTATAAAGAGCATGCTAGTATTAATTACGGAATTGATTGGAGTTTTATTTCGGAGGAAACAATTTTCAGTTTTTTTAATATTGAAAATGGTGACGAAGTTTGTAATTATAACATAATATCTGTATGCTCTTTTTATGATAATTTGATTTCTCTTGCATTGCTTAAATCGCCAAAATAAAATTATTTCTTTGTTTACTATCTACTTTAATAACTTCTCCAACTAGGAATTCTCTTGACTTACTTGTCAATAAAAGAAGCAAAAAATTCACTGAACTCTTAGAAAATACAGGATTTTGTATCTTGAATGGTAGATCAGTTTCTGACTATTTTGGTCAGTGTACACTGACCATTTTTAGGCTCAGGCGTAATGATTTAGTCTAGGGGTAAAATAATGTAACATACCTTGTGTTATGTACCACAAGGTATGTGGTACCTTGGTGTACCATTTAGATATAACGATAAATTTTGTCAGGCATAAAAGTTTTTTATTTTTAAACGTAAAACAGCAACCAGTAGGGCTAAGCAACATTATAATTAAAACCCGCGCGGTTTCCCGTGATTCACGAGGTACTTTATTCAAATCAATCACAAATTCTAAATATTAGCTTTTTCAAAAACTGAAACACTCACGACGACGTACTCACATCTGAGGACTGCAAATATTCTAGCACTAGAGCAGACACCACATTGGAGCAGATTCACATTAGTTTAAATGAAGTGGGATGACAATTGGAACAAAACTCTAAAATTAAATTAGTCTTTATTTTGTTTGTATGATTAACAATAATTTTTTTATTTGTTGAAGTAGTTAATTACAATTTAAATGTATAAATTTATCGGCATTAAAAAGTTAATTTCATCAAGAGATATAACATTAACTCTTAAGAACACTAAATGGTCACAAAATATTATTTATAGAACAACTCATAGAACAACATGTAATATATTAGATAGCGTAGTAAGGCTGCCAGATTACATGGCAAAATTTGATCAGATATTGTTCATTTAAGATAAACTGCAATAAACCGGAATTTGGAATTAATAAATTATTTAACTTATTACATAGCGTACATAATTCATCGCTTTTTTCATCTATTCTATTCTACTTAAACAGCACAGCTTATGTTGGCTCATTAATCTTGACATACCAATACTTGTGATAAGAAACATACCGTCCCTAGTTTATAGATTATGCTAAACTATGTATTTTAAGAAGAATTTAAAACACCAGATGGATATCTTGCTACCAGAGATTGTTGAAATATTTGGAAATCTTAAGGAGCGATCCCATCTCCTCCTTTCTTCTCTATCAGTGGATTGGATCAACCTAAAGAAGAAAGCACAAGTTTAATGATTTCTAACGATATTCTTGGAATACATGAGGTGATTAGGAGAATAGAGAAAGAAAGAGAAAAGAAAACTGTTCAACATTTTCGAGGAATTAATATAGTATATATTTTATATAAATATGATACAGTTCTTTTCAAGTAAAATATGGTAATAGAATCTGCAAATGTTATTTTGTCACCAAATATTCACATTATTTTCTAAAAATTAAGAATTAGAATCTTTAACATGCAAAATATTAGTAACTACACTAATTAGCTGCTGGTAAAGAGTAAATGAGGTAATGTTTCTCAACTTGTTTTACATGGAATGACAGAACCCAGACAAATTGTAACTATTTTTGGAAAAACATTTACATATTATTTATTTGTATGTATGTAATTGTAAAATAAATAAATGTAATTGCATATAAAACAAAATTTTTCATTGCTTTCTGAACTTTTCTAAGTGATTCATAGAATATTTTAATAATTTAAAAGAAAGTTCTCTTGTTTAGAGGCGTAAAATACTTAGGTGCAATATAACTGCTCAACTTAGATTGGGCGATATTAAAAGGACAGTTTACCGTGAAAAAGTTAAATCTTTATAATAAAATACATAAATTTTCAGTATGTGTTTTACTTGGCATGTTATTTACTGCTTCTTATAATTCATTAATTTTCAATTTTATTTACAATAATTTTTTATTTCTCAAGCGTAACTAATAAATGGAACATTCATTTTTACTTTTGGCCTTCCTATGTGTAGAATAACATTTAATTAATTAACTATAAATAGTAAGCTCGAAAGTAAGTTCTTGTGGAGTAGCAGGTGCTGCCCTATGGCAGTCATTCTACAAACTAAAGTTTGTCTAAAAGTCATATATTTTTTTAATTTATTTAGATTGTATGACATTTTTTTAATCAGCAAAATTCATAACTAGGTGGTATTATGTTGTTTTTAAGTAATGGTAAAAGAATTAAGCTTAAATAGGTTGTATTTGATTAAAAAAAGGCAATAAATGAATGTTGCTTCGATAGCGGACATTTTGACATGGCTTCTATATGAGAAAGTTAGGTCCGCTGGGCGCGGAGGGTGGGGCTAATGATTAGCACCTTTAAAGTTACCCTTTCTGCCATTGATCAACAACCAAGCTCATCTACCCTTGCAGTCAACTGTGCTTAATACATTTCCATGACACTTTAAGACCGATGGCAGACATATTTGGTGAGACAGCAGGGCGACCTTCCCTTCGCTGTCACTAAGATGGTACTGAATAGAATTTATTTTTGTATGCTGAACGTATATGCTAAATTATATTATTTCTGATGGCTTCCATCAGTGAGAAAAGTACAATCTCATGCTTTCTAGCGGCGAAAGCTTAAACTAATCTTTTAATTGCAGTTTAACTGTTCACCGCTAGAATGCACTGGAATGTGTTTCTCGTTATTTTTCAATGAAAAAATTAGTTTTTTTAAATGATTTATTCAAGATTGAAGTCAGACATATTGAAGATTAAAATAGATATTTTTGGTGAGACGAGCAACAAAGCGACCTTCCCTCCTTCGTAACTGAGATGGTACTGAATAGAGAAAATTTTATTCGTTAGCAGTCCTGTGATGGTTTCGACCAGTTAGAAAAGTACATTCTCATGCTTTCTAGCGGCGAACGCATAAACTAATATTGTACCGTAGTTCAACTGATTGCCGCTAGAATGCATTGGCATGTTATTTCTGGTTACTTTTCAAAAAAAAAGTATGCTTTTTATTTTTTCCAATTTTTTATTATTTACAAATCTATGACCAAAGGTTTTATGGTTATGTTTATAGAAGTGGTATTAGATTAGTGTTATAAATTCTTTATTCTATTTTAATACTGTACAATTATAATTGAATTATAACGAAATTATTTTGATAGATGTTTCTAATCTTAATTTATTTAATCTTATTTATTTGTAATTTGATGACACAGTTTCGCGGCAGTGCTCCAGTATCGGCTTTTTCAATCTGAAAAAATATTATTCAATGAAATAATTTTTTTTGGCGTTTATTTTTGCTACAATCTGCGCGTTGGCGCTATGAATAACAGTAATAACAGAAACAATGAAGCATACGAGAGAAGTTACCCAGTGGTAACACTCGCAAAATATTAGGCTATTCTATTAGCTATTTATTAGGCTATTCTTTGTCGTGCTTTATTCGTTTGTACATTTCATTCATACATTAGCTCGTACAGCCTTAAAGAAACGTTCCAAAGAGCATGTATTAATTGAAATTTTATAACCATTGATATCATTTTCAGTATTTTTGCAGCATCAGTTTTTCATTAATATCGTTTAGAATTTATTAGATGTCAGAGACCCTTATGATGGCCCTTTCATTTATCACAAGTTTTGTTTTGTTAAATTAATGATGAAATGTGTAGTAAAACTTTAAATTTTTATTAATCTTTATTATGCTCTCTAGTCTGAATAATTATCAAACATTCGCACAGTCAACTGTAAGTTTGATGTATGTATGTTTGATGAATTTGTTTTAAAAAGTGTCTTAAATTTTGTTCGTTTCATAATTTTTTTAGTTGTTTATTAAGTGTTTTTATTATTCCTATTTGGGCTTGTAGCAGAATAAAGTAGTTTTTTATTTCACTCTAAGTACACTTACCTCATTTAAAAATCAACACTGCTAATTTTGGGGGAAGGATAAGCGGCTACTAACTAGTTGAGATGAAAAAAGAACTGGTAGCCCAGAAGCATTGCTGTATGGTTCTCCTCCAAAAAAGATGAGGCAAGCCAATTCTTGTCTGAAATTGATGACAGGTAATAGTGGATACAACTGTGGGGTGTGCGATGAAGTTGCAAGAATAGCCAGAAGCTTTTATCAGCGATATCTTAATCAAGTAAAAACAAGTTTCAACATTATTAATAATTATTATTACTGTCCGGTAGGACAGTTGTATAAGGGTTGATCCTCAAAAAATGCCCGAAATCCCCAACTTTGACAATTTTTTTCTCTTTTCCTGTAAAAGATAAAATTCCCGAATTTTCTTTAAAATATAGGGAAAATTTTCGTTTATAAGTGTATTTTTTTGCAACAACCCATATCTAATAGGAAAAAAGTATTACATAAATGACTAAGGATTCAAGATTGGCGAGGAATCGGTCAAATAAAAACAACTCGTCTTTTTGCCAACGTTTCGACAAATATATTGTCTTCTTTAGGACTTGGATATTACAAATACAAAAATACTTTAGAGAATCAGAAATATAGAAAATCAGTAATATAAAAATTAAAAAATAATAAATAAAATACAATAATTTTTTTTTATAATTATTGAAACTTACGTGGCTATGCGGGTTGGTTGAGTTACAGAAACTAAGAGCCAGAACTGGAGAACAGGTATATATACACAGATATAGCGGGACTTACACGAGAATTTTGGTAATGACAATGGGACGGATGCAATAGACTAAATACAACAAAAGAGTAAATAAAATAGACATTGGGAAATTTCTTTTTATACAAAAACGTTAAAAACAAAACATGAAAAACCAAAAACTCTTATGAACTAAATAACAAATGAACCAAATGATTAGAAGTAAATTTAAAAACACAGCAATAATTATGGACAGAAGTTGGATATCTTTTTATTTTTTAATGATCAAATTGTAGAAGTTGGCTAAATTCGACGTGTCTGTTCTAAAGTTTACAGTGTTGTTTTGCTTCACTATGTGGCACATTTTTCCTAGAAAATTTCGTTTGTATTGTTTTTTTTCTCCTTATCGAGTACTGTCACATTCTGGAAGTCAAAATTGTGTTTGTCAATGCGGTGTCTTAGTAGCGCGGTAGAATTGTCGTCTTTTTTCGTCTTGCAATCATACTGATGCTGGTACAACTTTTCCTTAAGATACTGACTAGTCTGGCCTACATAGCAACTGTGAAAGTCTTGGCAATTTATTTTGTAAATGATATTGGATAGTTTGTCTGTTTGAATTTTGCTCTTTGTTTTGGTGAAAAATTGTTTAATGGTGTTCCCCGATTTCCATGCAGGGATTATGTTATAGCTGTGAAGTAGTTTGTTAATTTTTTCAGACAAGGTGTTAATGTAAGGGAAAACAATGTAATGTTTCGAAGAAGATTCCTGACAGTCGGAGGGAAGCGTTGTTTATAAGTTAGCGTTCGGTCTTCTATTTATTAATTTAGGGAGGCTATAGATAAGGCTTTTGGGATAACCATTGCTGGTTAAGGTAGTTGTGATTATCTTTTTATTCCTTTCTTTGAATGTATTACTGATTGTCATAACTTTTTTGTTAAATTTTTGGTGAAAACGTTGTTTGGAATGGTAGTGTATCTGTCAGATCTGCAAGGTTTGGTGTACCAGACAATGATGATAGTATCATTGTCAGTTTGTACAAGTAACAATCTAAGAAAGGAAAAGGCATCATTACATAGATGCCTCGTTAGGCCACAAAATAAACAAGGAACGTTGAGAGAGAGAAGGAAATAAAAGTTATCATTAAACACTTGTGATGATTAAAATTAATTAGAGAAATTATTGCCAATTTCAGCCTTATTTTGTTTTTGGTTTTGCCCTCTTTCGGTTTAGTCATTTCAGGGCCTCTAAGAGTGTTGGCTAGAATGCCTACTACTCTATAGCGACCATAACGTTCACATCTTCATGACTTATTCTGATTAAATTAATTGCCCATTGTGTTTTAAATAATTTGAACATTATTTTAACATTTAAGCTTTAAATAGCATAACTAAAAATCTAACAACAGTTAATCTTTGAGGAAAATAATTTGTTGAGATTTTAAAGGCTCCCAACAATTTTCTTTACACTAGCTTCATTGTGCTTCATGTTTTTCACATTTTGGATTTTTTTGTATTTAAATTTTTATTCCCAGCTTATGCACGTATATCTTTAACTTACACTAAAATAATATTTTTAGTAGAAATAGTTTTGGGAGAGTTCTGGTTTGTTCCAATGGGGTAGATTTCTATCATGTTTAATAAGAAGTGGGACGCCGTTACTTATAGTTTGGAAACCACTAAACTAAGAAATGCCACTGTTTAAAACAAAATTGACTGGCGTCTTTACTGCCAGTTGCTTACGTGGCATCTGAAGAACCTGCTCTTAAAAAATAAAAATAAATCTGGTAGGAGATAAAAGAGACATATCAGGCAATATGTCGCCTGATATGTCTAGGACGCAGAGCTAATTCAGATAAAGTTAGATTAATACTAATACTAATAATTTCCTTTAGTACTTTTAGGTGGAATTTGGGCACAGACTGCGGAGCTGTAAAGTATTCCTCTAAAACATTTTTATAGAATAATCGTTTTTTTTCATATAATTTTAAACACAAATAACTTTCTATAAAGGGGGCTAACTCCTCTCCCATTCGATGTACAGCGTCGAGACCCCCAAAAGGCACATCTACATAAAATTCCGAATCGAATTCCGAAGTTTGGCCCCCTCCAAAATTATTATTTCTAATTTCTCTGTAAATCTTGGCCCGATTTTGATAAAATTTGGTAGGATCATAGGGTTATGGCTTCCCTACGTAACATTAAAACGACATTCTGCTCTTACACTTGTTAAGAGGAAGTATAGCAATCGTTTCAAATTATCGAGACGTGAACCGATTTTCATGAATGAAGTGTCATTCGAATCGAAATTTTGTTCAGACTTGTACTTTAAAAGTTTCGACGCTATGCCTCATAAGGAGGGGAGTTTGCCCCACCCAAATAATAGACAAAAAGAAAAATCTATCCAAAAGGTACAAAAATCTCCTTAACAAAAACTTACAGTTTAAAATGTTAAGTATATGGGTTGATTAAACGCCAAAATGCACACAAATCAGCAGGTAACCAACATTTCATTCATACTTCATTGATATTATTTAAGTAATTTTACTGCATTAACTTTTTATTAAATTCTAAAAATGTGAAGGAAAAGTTAATGCAGTAAAATTACTTAAATTTTTATAACTAATTATGTTGATATTACTCACCTTTTATTATTATATCAAAAAAATATAATGAATGAAATGGCCAGCATAAGGGTCTGTGAAATCTAATAAATTCTAAAAAATTTAATAAAAAGTTAATGCAGTAAAATTACTTAAATAATATCAATGAAGTATGAATGAAATGTTGGTTACCTGCTGATTTGTGTGCATTTTGGCGTTTAATCAATCCTTATACTTAACATTTTAAACTGTAAGTTTTTGTTAAGTAGATATACATACATAATTAAAACTTTTATAGATTACTGTGTAGGTAAATAAATCCCGACATTCTATGTAAATTTACAATTAATTCAAACATATGTACAGACATTTCCAAATATATAGTAGGTATATAATATAATAAATAATTTTTACAAAAATGGGAATTTAAATAATTTATTTGATTTTTGATAGAAATCTGTTTACTATTTACCTTTTATTTGCTTATGTTAATTTATTTGCTTCGTGTGATTATAAGTAAATTTCAAAAATTTTTGATACTGAATCGCACCTTGAAACAAAACTGATTGATTTTAGAACTTTTTAATTTATCAATTAGTTTCATTATTAACTCCTAGGTGAGGAAATTATTGAGACCATATCAAATTTTCGCTTTTTCAGTTTTTACAAGAAATATTAGTTTTGAGTTAGAAAAAGTAGTTATTAGAAAATGATCTGTATGTGGAATGGATGTGTACGGATCTGTGTGTATGTCTGTGAGCGAAATATCTCAAAAAACAAAAAATCTTTTGAGATCATAACTCTTGTGTATGTAAGAATCAAGTTCGAACTCTATTTCATTATATAAATTCAATACCTTCATATTTTATGTCTCCAACTTTCATTTCATCTAATAATGTTTTGCCATCGATTGTAAATGCGAGTATGTAAGTTTCAGCTAAGTTTCCAACTTCAACTGATTTTAATGCTACTATAACTTTATCCTCGGTGTTTGGTATAAACTTGAAACTGCTAAAACCATGTTCTGGGTTCTTCTCTCCGACGATAATTACCTGCAACAGTTTATTTACACCATTAAAATTAATAACCTCAACTATTTATTCCACTCTGTAATTAATTCTTCTAACAAAAAATCTATTCATTTCATTGTTCTTAATAAAAAGCTAATTTTGAAGAAAAAATCAATTACAATTATGAATTGTAAAATTTCGTAGTAAAAATTGATTTCAGAATTGTTAAACAATTATATTAAATAATAAAAAGACTTTATTATTAAATTGTAAAATGCATATTTATTTTTATTGTTGTAATGAATTTTTAAAATAAAGTCTACTACTACTAAATAATAAAAAGTTCTAGCGAATATAATAAGGCCTTCGGTCTGATGCACATTCCTGATGATTTGAAACTAATTAATGAGATACAGATTACAATTATCTGACGGAGAGTGATGTGATGCGGACATTTACCTAAATAGATATTGTTAAGAACTAGTTTTTGTTATGACTGAAACAATTATACTCCAAGTTTATAATTATTTTTGAGATATATATATAAAGAAAATTAATACTTCAATTTGTGAAAAGATCACATAATATAGTGTATTATTAATACCTTTATATCTTTAAAGTCACTTGTGATCAAAAGTTTATTGGTTCCCTTTTTTTCATCTTTTTTGGAATCGTAAGCTTTTCGAGACATTTTTCTTGGCAGAAAAAACCATTTTTTATGAATATCACTCCAAACTACTGCCTCATGCCACATGTATCCTAAAGTAAAACAAAGGGTTTTGCTGTTTTGTTGATTAGCTTTAAAATATTCCAACTCAAGATAAAACACAATATCTGTAATATTTAAAGATAACAGAAAAATACCTGGGTAAGTAACTTTTAGTTTCTTTCTTAAGGCTTCATAATTATTTTGCCAGTTTATATTTGTTTTATTTCCGTATCTGTTAACTCTTTTCACCCACATAGCATTGTAATTGTCAATAGTCCCATTTGTTACCCACTCCATTCCTGAACTACCAACATAAAGATGTTCATCTTTCACGGTAGCCCATTCTGATTTGAATCCTTAAATTAGTAAATAAAAAATCTAATACTTGCATTCTGGCAAAAATTTCATAGTCAGCCATTTTCATTAATTTGTATGTACAATAAAAACTCATTAATAATCTTTTAACCCTATCTGCAATTCCAAACAAAAGAAATTGGAATAACTAGAAAGAAAAAGAAAAATATTTAATGAAATAATTTTATCGACTACCTTTATTGATATTCCCGGGGCCATCCAACAGCATCACCCATGGATAGAAATTGCCATTCTCAATTAAATAAACTATTCCTGTTCGATCATCGGGAGAAAATAATTTTCCATTGAAAGTAACCAATTCAGAAAGCTCCATACCTCTTCCAGAGTAACTATATTTAGATTTTAAGTCTCTATCTTCTTCATCCCAGACAACATCAACCTTTTCTGATGTCTTATCCCAAGTTAAGGTGCCTTTCTTATACAGACTCCGCCATGTGTTAGATACAGTAGCACTCAATTTATCCATATCAGATATAATTGCTATTTTGAAAACAATTTTGTCACCGTCGGCTTCAGATTTAGTTATGGGATAAGTTGAATTGTAAACTGATGTTTTTTCCAAACTGTTATCACCAACTTCAGATTCAAGTAGTGTATTTCCAGAGTTATCTTTAAAAGCCCTTTCAACAAATCGAAATGTTGTCCACAGAAACAAAGCAGTAATAGTTATAGCTGATAAGTACCAAGTTTGCATTTTTAACGTTTTTTTTTTTTGCAACCAAAAAAATGTACGCAATCTGATTATGACTTTCCTACAGGTTTTTAAACCATTCACTAATTCCCTGCTCTTGAAATACTGAACATTTTGTGCTGCTGGTAGCGTTTATATACTAAATTATGACTAAACAAACAAAAATATAGTGCTGTACATTTCCATCATAACATAAAATTATTTAGAATTACTATATGTTTAAAAAACTCTTATTTTTGAGTGGTTATAAAAACGAAAAAGTTGTTGGTTGTTTAAAAACTACATTTAAAACGATGCAGTCAATTATAGAAAAATTGTATTATTTTATATAAGCTATTATTAAACCTTTTACGATGTATTGACAGCTACTGATTTTAGGTCCGACCAAGCAGGATTAACAAGTCAAGCAATATTCTTCCTTGGTATTAATGTGTGAGCAGTTATAAATTGAGATCCTTCGGGCTCATTAAGAAAAGGTATTAGGTTCTTTGTTTTGTTTGTTTGTCCTTTGAAAAATTTGTTGTTTTTTTTCATAATTGTTAATTTTATCGAAGCTTCACCAATTTTCTCTGGACTTGAAATACTAATATTGCACCTCCGAATTCACACATCTTATAATAAAAATTATGCAAAAATATTTATTACTATTTTGCATTATGCAAAACTAAACTGATTCAACTAATTTTAGTAACATGCAATGCGAGATAATTACTATTACTACCCTATTAAAAGACTGACTAAGGGTTCTGTAAGTTTTTTTCCTTAACGTTTGTACAACCAGGATCGGTGAGGCCTTCTTTCCTCTTGTTTATTAAATTGAAAAAAGGAATTCGACGTCAAGATACACCAAACACAATTAAAAAGTGCTACGAGGTTTTGTTTTTTTTAAATATTCTTTAGTATCGGGGTATCATTTATAATCATAAATAACTTTTTTGTACCTAATCATACATAATCGTTTTATTTTATAAAGTGAGAAGAGAACCCCATCCATTCGGTAAAAAG
This sequence comes from Rhodnius prolixus, assembly GCF_049639745.1. Classification (NCBI taxonomy): domain Eukaryota; kingdom Metazoa; phylum Arthropoda; class Insecta; order Hemiptera; family Reduviidae; genus Rhodnius; species Rhodnius prolixus. Next base: position 35,219,911 of record NW_027411634.1, read on the forward strand.
AACATTCAATGTTTAATGAGAGTTCCATTGTAATGCACTATGTAATTCAACTTTTCATCGAAATCAAGAACCGACTCCCTGTTCTAATCTATTTCTACTATTCACGCAAGACATGAATGTATTGCTTTAGAATAATTATATAAGTATAAAAACCTACCACCATTCTGGGTAACGATCTTTTGATTACGTGCTATCTACTAAAATGTAACCCCACATAGAATTAGAAAGACGTATTCTAAACCAAATTTTCTAATAATTCTGAATACTTTCATCACAAAATTTCTCCGATTGACCATGAAAATATTCGATAAATTCACGATTTCTGCAACAGTATATATTAATTCATTAAGAGGGACAGAACATTAATTACAAAGCGAATATCTAATGATTACTATATAGAAGCGTTAGAGACAATTTTATGCAGATAATTTCTCGTTAAATAAAGTTTAAACAATTACAAGAGTTAATAAAATGGAAATGGAAACTATGAAAATATAATCAGATTGGGCAACGAGAACAAATATTCCAATGATTTACCGATGGCATTCTTAGGACCTAGAATTTATATTATACAAAATGCGATTTCGACGTAACGACCTCTCTTTTGCTGTACTATCCAGGAGCACCTAGCACTTTTCGTCGTCGCTTTCGATGCTGCGACTGACGCCGGTATGGAAAAGTAGCTAACGAAACTCTCAGACCAATAGTGTTCTTCTACAGTAAGATATCCCAGAATTTAACTATTATTGTATAAAACCTGGGTGGGTTTTAAAGTATTGACTAGCGGCAGATGTTTCCATTGTTAATTAGATATGACATTGTGAGCAATTCCAGACAATCGTTTTAGATTTGGGGGGTACGTATCCTAAAGTCTAAACAATAATTCTTTTTTATTTAATGTTTATTTACCTTAATTAAAAAAAAAAATCTGCATTAAAAAGTAAACTATCTGCATGCTAATAAAGATTATAAAAATATTAATGCTAATAAAGATTATAAAAATATTAATGCTAATAAAGATTATAAAAACGTACCTCCTTACAGCTCAAAGTATCCAATTTAAATTTATTTTAACGAATCTCATTTTTTTTCACTCACATCAGACAATAATTTTTCTTTTTCTTTTCTTGTGATGTCCACTTATTTCCCAACCTTCCTACAATTACATCACTTTCACCGTAGCCAATTCCGCTTTCCTAAAAAACCTTAAAATATTTAGATTACAAAAAGGTTAAAAGGTGCTTTAATTTCGTTCTCTTATTTACCTGATTCATAAAGAAATAATGAATAAGCCCTTTAACAAGAATTTCGGAATACATCTATTTATTCCATGAATGAAATCGGCAAAGCTAGAAGAGATAGAAAACATTTATGAATAGAAGTGAACTATTCATTTGTTTTTCTCCTGAACTATCCAACCTTATAAGCCGTGATAGAAATCTGTATTTTTCGCTACAAATATTTTATTAAAAAATTGAAAACAATTTTATAGCTACTAACTTCAGCTGAGTTAAAGGATGTGTAGAACATAATCTGGTAGATAGATATAACTGGTTCTTCTTTTCACTAGAGTCCCCCAATCACTGAACCTCTTTTTCACATTTTTCTTTTAAATCCCTACTTTCAGTAAAAACAACAAAGTCTACAAAATCCAAACAATAATAGCTAATACTGCTGGGTTAGCATCTACTATTTTCTTTTAGCTCTTACGAATGCAGCAACAGAACGGACCAGTGCAATAGCCTTGAATTTTTGTTTTAAATTGTATTCCTAGTAAATCTAAGTAGTCTGTAGATTACGAATATTGCATTTAAGTGGAAAGTCTGTTTACCACCATCCCAAAAATGCCTTTAAATGATTTTTTCCTTGGTAACTGTTCTACATGTATTAATGAGAGTACCAAATTTAAAAAAAATGAGAAAATTCTCCGAAAATTGAAAAATCTGTACAGAAAATGGGCACTCGCGTTTAGTTGATTTAGTTCAAAAACTAGAAAAAAAAAATAGAAAAAAGAGTGAAAAGAAAACTGTTCAACATTTTTGAGGAAGGTAGTATATCGTGTACAGTAGGAATGTAGTAGTTCATTTCAAGTAAAATATGGCAATAGAGTCTGCAAATTTTACTTGGTCACCAAATTTTGACATTATTTTCTAAAAATTAAGAATTAGAATCTTTAACATGCAAAATATTAGTAACTACACTAATTAGCTGCTGGTAAAGAATAAATGAGGTAATGTTTCTCAACTTGTTTTACATGGAATGACAGAACCTAGACAAATTGTAACTATTTTTGGAAAAACATTTCTATCTAATTACATAAATAATAAAGTGAATTCATTCTTTTAATCATATTTTAAACATATAAATTGAGCAGTTCTGACTTTATATACTTTCTTGAAAAAACATATTTCCTCTTTGACAGTACTTGAAATCCCTGTTGTAAAAAGCCACAAGAACCCCAAAACATTTCACCGTTTAATTTCTTCTCTTTTTTTCATAGAACTAGTAAGGATATTAATAATTTATTCCCTTCTTCTAAAAAGATTTTGAAATCTGAATCAGTTAATGAGTGTGGGGATAACTGTGATGTGTTTTTGATAATAAAGCGATAAAGTATGAAATGATCTGTCTTTCAGATGTTGTTCGGCAGTTAACTAACAACTGTTGGTATATCGCAAAATATAACGAATCCTGATTACAGTCACCAGAAGCAACTATTATTTTAGTTCGGCTCTCTTCTCTTGAGCTTGGGTTCTGTCTCTTGATACGGATATGAATAAATTTCCCCACATAACTGCGATAATTAAACCATTTAGCAGCATTATTCCATCTTCATCACTACCGGTAATAATTTTAACTGGTCAGGCTTCAGTTGGATTAATATTTTTTCCTAGCCTGATAGCTTACTTGAAAAAACATACTTACCCTTTGACAGGTTCTTGAAAACTCTCTTGTAAAAGCCACAAGAATCACTCACGTTAATGTGAAAAGGAATTAAATTTGAAATTTTTGCTTCATCTGTCATATTCTGCTGGGTATTTAAAAGAGATTCTTCATGACTATGTATAATAAAAAATTGTTGACGTATCTTTCCCTGATGAATTTCATTTATAATGTTTTCGAGAAAGCCCTGTCTTTGCGATTAAAACGCCAGTGAATTTTCTCTCTTCTGCGAGGAGTAAATAATCCTGGATATGATTAAGGAAGTGTTGCCAATTGAAAACTTCTCCCCTCTGTAAGTGAGTGAGTAGTGTTGCACTATTTTCATTGTTACATGATGACACCAAAAAACTGCTAAGTTAAAGACAGTCCCAGAATTTCCATTTATATAATAATTAAATATTATTCTTCAGTGTTAACAGAATTGGTCATTGTCGCAGCTTTTTGACCAAAATATCCGCCTGACGTATAAAATTAAAGTTTGTTTCCAAGCTTCCTATTCAAAAAATAAAACTAATAAAGTCAACTCCAAAAAATGAAGAACCAACTAAATATTATCAAAAGGGAAGGTTATTGTTTTAGGTTTACACAAATCGCCACCAGAGCGCTCTGCTAACTGAAAAAATACTTTTTTGAATCAAAACCGCTTAAATAATGTTAAAATTTCAAGTTTTGTATCAGGATACAAACCAGCGTAGGAGCTCTAATCAGATTGCATTAGATTTTAATTTAATTTTATTTAAATATTTAACACATAATTATTTGTTTTTGATAATTTTGTTTATTCATTTAATAAATTTATATTAAACAAATTTATTGCTCTTTAACTGTAGGATTTTTTTAATGCTGTTTATTAATTAAAAAGTGAATTTAAATCAATTTCTAGGCTAAAGGTTAGAAAGAGTACTGCTCCTTTTTTTGTTTTTATCTGTTCCTATGAAAAAAAAACGTAATACTCGTATGTTCCTGTTGCAGGCCAAAATTGTCTTAAATACTTCTTGGATATAATAAATTTTATGAAGAATTTAAAAGTGAATGATAAAGTGCAGAGAGCAGAGTAAACGTACAATTTACCAACTTTACGACACAAAGTAATTCTCTTGTTACCTTGTTTTTACTTTTAATTTTAAAAATATAAATGCGCTCAGTAAAAAATGTACTATATAAATAATTAGTGATCACAACTTTTAACGACAGAAAAGATATGGTTATTGCTTCATATTTTTCATGAGAACTCAGTTCACTTTGGGTAACTGGGAAATGGTACTAAAGAAAATCAAACTGGAAATACTTTATTCTGATCCTTTCCTAAAGAATAGTTACATAATGATTAAAAGTGATAGGTTCTTGTGGTATGTACAAGAGAATTTTCAAGACCCTATCTTACAGAAAATATGTTTTATCAACTACGTAACAACTAATATTAATTTAAATGTAATCTTACAATTTATAAATTATTCCATAACCTAAGCGACAAAAACAAGTGTGCAAACCTTTCGAGAAATATAGTTCAGTTTTCTTATTTCTTTCTCACTCTGTTTACTATCACTTTATCTCAGAGATTTCGTTGAAAATCATTAAAGTGGTGCTTTCTTTTTTTTTTTAGATAGATCCAATTCACAGGTGGAGGAGAAAGGCGGAATATGAAATCGCTCCTTAGTGAAGTATAAGGTTTTCAAATACTCTACTTGAAATTTGAAACGTACCACCTACATATTCGCTGAAATAGGCCACCTTAGCTGCTGACGGGATGTTGTAGGTATGTTATTACTTATTAAAAAATCTGTTAGGAGGAAAAATCAATTTGTAATGGAGGTAATAATATAAACAAAATTTTATTGCATATAATTAATTTTTATGCAAAAAAATAAAAATAAAAAGGATCAATCTTTAATCTTTTTTTTTTGTTTTGTTTTTTAAAGATATATGTACTTGAAACTGCTAAAATGCTGCCAGAAGATCTGTCACAATTTCAAGATCTATTAGTTGAAAAAGAATTTGGACTTCATATAACAACCGAAGAATTGGAAATTTTAAGAGAAGATTTTCCAGAAGAAAGTAAAGTCATTAGTAACGATACAGTTGGAGAAGTTAAAAACCTTGGAGCAAACTTACCTGAGGGTAGATAGCTAAATGTTTAGGCACTTACTATACCTTCTGTAAAGGTATTTCAATGTAAATACTTCATTTCTTTCTATACTTTATACATTTTGTAAAGATAATTTGTATGTATGTAATTGTAAAATAAATAAATAAATAAATGTAATTGCATAAAAAAAAAACTTTTTTCATTCCTTTCTGAACTTTTCTAAGCGACTCATAGTGTATTTTAATGATTTAAAAGAAAGTTCTCTTGTTTAGAGGCGTAAAATATTTAGGTGCAATATAACTGCACAACTTAGATTGAGCGATATTAAAAGGAAAGTTTACCATGAAAAAGTTATATTTTTATAATAAAATACATAAATTTTTGCAAGTAAAATGAATAGTTTGCATGTATCTATTTAGCCTTACCCTTCTTAACGTCAACTGTACTTAACACATTCCCGAGACACTTTAAGAGAGATGGCAGGCATATTTATTTTTGGTGAGACGGACGACAAGAGCGACCTTCCCTCCTGCTATGTCACTGAGATGATACTGAATAGAATTTATTTTTTGGCAGATGTAATGGAATGCTATCTGATTGATGTCTTCGAATAGTTAAAAAAGTGCATTCCCATGCATTCTAGCGGCGAAAGCTTAAGCTAATATTGTAACTTAGTTTAACTGATTGCCGCTAGAATGCACTGGCATGCTATTTCTGGTTACTTTTCATACAAAAACTATGCTTCTTATTTTTTCCAATTTTTTATTATTTACAAATGTATGACCAAATGTTTTATGGTTATGTTTATAGAAATGGTATTAGATAAGTGTTATAAATTCTTTATTCTATTTTAATACTGTACAATTCTAATTGAATTATAATGAAATCCTTTTGATAGATGTTTCTAATCTTAATTTATTTAATCTTATTTATTTGTAATTTGATGACACAGTTTTGCGGCAGTGCTCCAGTATCGGCTTTTTCAATCTGAAAAAATATTATTCAATGAAATAATTTTTTTTTTGCGTTTATTTTTGCTACAATCTGCGCGTTGGCGCTTTGAATAACAGTAATAACAGAAACAATGAAGTATACGAGAGAAGTTACCCAGTGGTATCACTCGCAAAATATTAGGCTATTCTATTAGCTATTCATTAGGCTATTCTTTGTCGTGCTTTATTCGTTTGTACATTTCATTCATACATTAGCTCGTACAGCCTTAAAGAAACGTTCGAAAGAGCATGTATTAATTGAAATTTTATAATGATGAAATGTGTAATAAAACTTTAAATTTTTATTTATCTTTATTATGCTCTCTATTCTGAATAATTATCAAACATTCGCACAGTCAACAGTAAGTTTGATGTATTTATGTTTGATGAATTGGTTTTAAAAAGTGTCTTGAATTTTGTTCGTTTCATAATTTTTTTAGTTGTTTATTATTCCTATTTGGGCTTGTAGCAGAATAAAGTAGTTTTTATTTCACTCTAAGTACACTTACCTCATTTAAAAATGTACACTGCTAATTTTTGGGGAAGGATAAGCGGCTAGTCTCTAGTTGAGATGAAAAAAGAACTGGTAGCCCAGAAGCATTGCTGTATGGTTCTCCTCCAAAACAGATGAGGCAAACCAATTCTTGTCTGAAACTGATGCCCGGTAATGAGGGATACAACTGTGGAGTGTGCGTTGAAGTTGCAAGAATAGCGTGAAGCTTTTATCAGCGATATCTTATTCAAGTAAAAACAAGTTTCAAAATTATTAAAACTATCCGGTAGGACAGTTGTCTAAGGGTTGATCATCAAAAAGTGCACGAAAAAACATAACGTTGAAAAACACCCAAATTTGATAATTCTTTTCTTTTTTTCTGTAAAAGGTAACATTCCCAAATTTTCTTTAAAATATAGGGAAAATCCTCCTTTATAACTGTATTTTTTTTTGCAACAACCCAGATCTAATAGATTTCGGGAAAAAACTAAGTATTACATAGATGGTCCCGTTAGGCCACAAAATAAACAAGGAACGTTGAGAGAGAAAAGGAAATAAAAGTTATCATTAAACACTTGTGATGATTAAAATTAATTAGAGAAATTATTGCCAATTTCAGCCTTATTTTGTTTTTGATTTCGCCCTCTTTCGGTTTAGTCATTTCAGGGCCTCTAAGAGTGTTGGCTAGAATGCCTACTACTCTATAGCGACCCTAACGTTCACATCTTCATGACTTATTCTGATTAAATTAATTGCCCATTGTGTTTTAAATAATTTGAACATTATTTTAACATTTAAGCTTTTAATAGCATAACTAAAAATCTATCAACAGTTTAGCTTTGAGGGGAAATTTTATCCTAAAAGGCTCCCAACAATTTTCTTTACACTCGGTATATTTATTGTGCTTCACGTTTTTTATATTTTGAGATTTTTTTTATTTAAATTTCAATTTCCAGTTTATGCACGTGAATCTTTAACTTACATAAAAATAATATTTTGAGTAGAAATAGTTTTGGGACAGTTCTGGTTTGTTCCAATGGGGTAGATTTCTCTCATGTTAATAAGAAGTGGAACGCCGTTACATAAAGTTTGGAAACCACTAAACTAAGAAATGCCACTGTTTAAAACAAAATTGATTGTCGTCTTTACTGCCAGTTGCTTACGTGGCATCTGAAGAACCTGCGCTTAAAAAATAAAAAGAAATCTGGTAGGAGATAAAAGAGGCTCATCAGGCAATATGTCGCCTGATATGTCTAGGACGCAGAGCTAATTCAGATAAGTTAGATTAATAATAATTTATTACTAATAATTTCCTTTAGTGCTTTTAGGTGGGATTGGGCACATACTGCGGAGCTGTAAAGTATTCCTCTAAAAAATTTTTATAGAATAATAGTTTTTTTTTTCATATAATTTTAAACACAAATAGCTGTTTAACAAAAGTCAATATACATACATAATTAAAACTTTTATAGATTACTGTATAGGTAAATATATCCCGACATTCTATGTAAATTTACAATTTGCTCAAACATATGTACAAACATTATTTGCAAATATATAGTATAATAAGTAATTTTTACAAAAATAGGAAAAATAAATCATTTATTTGGTTTTTGAAAGAAATCTGTTTACTATTTAACTTTTATTTGCTTATGTTAATTTATTTGCTTCGTGTGATTATAAGTAAATTTCAAAAATTTTTGATTCTGAATGGCATAATTATAAATCCTTGAAACAAAACTGGTTGATTTTTAGAACATTTTACTCTATCAATGACTGTTTTGTTATTAACTCCTAGGTAAGGTAATTATTGTGACCATGTCAAATTTTCGCTTTTTCAGTTTTTACAAGTAATATTAGTTTTGAGCCCAAAAAAGTTGTTATAAAAAAAAAGATCTATATGTAGGTATGTGTACGTAATATCTCAATAAACAAAAATCCTTTGGATACTTGATACATTGATGAGTCCCATAGGGAACCGACTGTAACTTAGCGATATATTAGCGGAAAAAATACAATGCAGAAATGGTTTTCCTTTTTCGAGATTTTCTCGGAAATGGCGGAAGCAATTATCTTAAAACTTTGAATGTACATTAACTCATATGTCTTACATTTTTTTTCCTGGAAAATTCGGAAATTACACTTGTTCGGGAAAACTGATGGAGAGCTATCCTGGGTTAAAAGTCTTAAGTATATGTCTTATTACTTATTATTAAGGAGGAGTAAAATAATTGCTAATTTACGATTTTGCTGCAAATTCCGAAAGTGAAAGTACTCAACTAAATGGATTTCTCACTTTTCAGGGATTTTTTTTAACAACGGTTTTTATGATTTTCTCTTTAACTTCTGAAATGTACGACAATGCAGGCTAGATAAGAACAAAATATCTCAAAAACCTAAAATCAGAGGATATTATAAGATATATCCCCTTGAAACCTGCATCTGGTCCGACAAAGTACAGCGTCATTTTACTGCTGGTCGTAAGTTTCATAGCAATGGTATCAGTATTTCTTTTATTATAACATTAAAAATTTTTGATTTATAATTTTTCTATTCTTACGATTCTGTAATTCTGTCTCAGACATTTTGAATAAGTGAGAATTAAAAACTTTTGACTATAGTTCATTACTATTTTGTATGTATCAATCAAGTTCAAACTCTAAAACAATTTTATATAAATTCAAAACCTTCATATTTTTCGTCTCCAATTTTTGTTTCTTCTAGTAAAATGTCGCCTTTGATTGTAAATGCGAGGATAAAAGTTTGAGTTGTTTTACCAACTTCAACTGATTTTAATGCAACTATAATTTTATCTTCCGACGTTGGTAAAAACTTGAAACTGCTAAAACCACGTTCTGGGTTCTTCTGTCCGACGTCAATTACCTGCAACAGTTTATTTACACCATTAAAATTAATAACCTTAACTATTTATTCCACTCTGTAATCAATTCTTCTAACAAAAAAAAAAAAAAACTATTCATTTCATCATTATAAAAAATAAAAAATCTTATTAAAGATTCATTTCTTCTTAATGACCTAAGATCCTGTTGCTTAAGTTCCATACAATAGTAATTAAATTAATATTAATTATTACAAATTAATATTGCACGATCATTAAGAACTGTTTTTTTTGTTATGATTGAAAAAATTATAATCCAAGTTTACAAATTAATTTGAGATATACACATACAAAAAAAAAAAAAAATTATTACCTACTTGAATCTGTGAAAAGATTTCATAATACAATATATTATTAATAATACCGTGATTTCTTTGAAGTCCTTTGTGGACAAAAGTTTATTGGTTCCCATTTTTTCATCGGCTGAGGAGTTATAAGCAGATTGAGACATCTTTCTTGGCAGAAAAAACCACTTACCGTGAATATCACTCCAAGCTGCAGCCTCATTCCAAATATATCCTAAAGTAAAACAAAACATTTGTTTGTAAAATATAAAGCAAAAAATATGCAATATTTTAAAATCATGGAAAAAATACCTGGGTAAGGAGCATTTAGAGCCTCTCTTAAGGCTTCATAATTTTTTTCCCAGTTTATATTTGATATTTTTCCGTATCTGTTAACTTTTTTCACCCACATCGCATTGAGATTGTCAATTTTCCCATCTGATGTTATCCACTCCATTCCTGAACTACCAACATAAAGATGTTCCTCTTTCACGGTAGCCCACTCTGATTTGAAACCTTAAATTAATAAATAAAAAAATCTAATACTTGCAATTTGGAAAAAAATGTCATTATCACTTTAGTCAGCCTTTTCATTATATTTATTTAAAAAAATCATCAATAATCTTTTAACTTGATCCGCAATTCCAAAGAAAAGAAATGGGAAAAACCAGGTAACGAAGAAAAATCTTAAAGAAATAATTTTATCGATTACCTTTATTGATTTTTCCGGGGCCATCCAACAGCACCACCCATGGATAGAAATTGTCATTCTCAATTAAATAAACTATTCCTGTTCGATCATCGGGAGAAAATAATTTTCCATTGAAAGTAACCAATTCAGAAAGCTCCATACCTCTTCCAGAGTAACTATATTTAGATTCTAATGTTCTTTCTTCTTTATCCCAGTTAATAGTAACCTTTTTATCCTTATCCCAGGTTAAGGTGCCTGTCTTATACAGACTCTTCCATGTGTCAGATTTACTCAATTTACTCAATTTATCCATATCAGATATAATTGCAATTTTGAAGACAATTTCATCACCGACGGCTTCAGATTTAGTTATGGGATAAGTTGAATTGTAAACTGATTTTTTTAACACTAATTTTTTTAAAACATCACTTCCAACATTAGGTTTAAGTACTTCATTGTCAGGTTTATTTGGAAAAGCCCTACTTTCAGTAAACCGAAATGTAGTCCACAGAAACAAAGCAATAATTATAACTGACAAATACCAAATTTGCATTTTTAATCTTTTTTTTTGGCAATTCAAAATATGAAGGAGGCAATCTGATTAATGGCTTATCTTGCAGGCCTTTAAACTATTCAAAAATCTTTTGCTCTAGCGGTACTGAACATTTAGCGCTGCTGACAGCGTTTATATACTAAATTATGACTAAATAAACAAAAATTCTGCCACATATTTCCATCGTAACATAAAATTACCTAGAATAACTTACGATATACATATTATGTACATTCCAATTTTTGAGTACATTTAAAAAAAAAGTTGGTTGTTAAACAAGTTCATTTAAAACAGTACAGAAACACATTCTTTGAAGTCATAACACAATTTAAGAAAAATTGTTTTAACATTGTAAATTATCTTTTACATTGACAGTTAATGATTCTAGATCCGACCAGGCGAATTGTTCAAGCCAAGCAATATTCGTCTTTGGTGATAATTCGTTTGCAGTCATAAATTGAGATCCATCGGGTTAACGTAAGAAAACGTCTTACTTTTTTCTATCTGTCAATTCGTCCTTTTAAAAATGTTTTTCTCATAATTGTTATTTCCATTCAACAATTTTCTCTGGACTTGAAATATTTCTTATAATTGGAATTCGTAGCTCTTATATTAAAAATATTTCGAGAAAAAAATTTATTTAGAATTATGCAACACTAAACTGACAAACTGATTTTATTAACGGGCAATGCGAGATGATTTCAATTAACATTCTAATAATAGAGTACATTGTATTCCGTTTCAAGAGGAATAATTGCTTGAAGACAACAAAATGGATATAAACCAATTGATCTTTCTGATTTCGCACTAACCTGATCCAATAGATTTCGAAAAAAAGTTGAAATTGAGCAAAAACGGCATTTTTAAATGCTTTTTTTTTTTGTAAACAACGTACCGCCTAAACGCGTGAACCGATTTTCATGAATGAGGTGACATTTGATTCGGAATTTTATGTAGATGTGCCTTTTGAGGTTCTCGATGCTCTAAATTATATAAAATATATGGAAGAGGAAGACCGCAACTTCTTTGAGTTTTGGCAATTTGGAAAGAGGAGCCCTCCATTTAAAATTTCAATCTATTATCTCCAGGCTGAAGGAAACTTTTGCTTTGAAGCAGAGAGAAAGAGCTCAGGCATCGCGCCGATATACTATTTATAAGCTACTCAATCATCAGGTTAAATGTGCAAATTTGGTTGATAAAACTGAAACGGAAAATCGTATATCGGACATACGTTGGGTCTTTAAGTTAAGGGGGGAACTGCTGAACCTCAACCACAAGCCTTATAGCCTGGATGTCCAGGAAGAATGTACTCTCTGCAATTACAGAGTAAAGGAAGATACGTTCCACTTCGTCGCACAATGCCCTATTTTGGCCCCATACAGACTGTCGGTATTTGGGGACAGATTTCTGTCATATGATTTCTTTCTCAATGTACTGAATGGTCCAGAATGGTCTCACTTAATCAGATATGTGACAGCAGCATGGGAATATAGAAAACTAATAAATAATGAATTCATCTAATGAAGTATATTAAAAAAATATAAATATATATATATTTCTCTCCTACATTTTTAATTACAGAACTACAATTAGTTATTAAATTTGAAAAGTGATTCTTATTATTATTATGCTTATTCTTTGGCTAGAATTATCTATTTTGTCTCTTAGCTTACTCATTAATGTATTTCTATGGAGTTTTACTTAGCTGCATGCCTGCAATTTATTCAGCTACTTCACTAACAGCTGTCTATTACTTTGTTTTATTATAAAAATTCAATTTTCTTTAATTAACTTTTCTTTTGTTGGAAAATATTTTTGTAATTTGGTTCTAAAGATATATTTTTATTTTTTATTTATCTATTTTATCATATTTTTTCACTTGATATGAAGAAATGTTTATATTTACCAAACCCCGGCAGACGGATACCTTGCCGAATTAAGTTTTCTGGCTTTTTTTTTTTTAGATAAGATATTCTTATGTACTTGTACAATTATTATTTGTTTAAATAAACTTATTATTATTATTATTATTATATGGAAGAGGAGTTATGATGGAAATAAACTGCTGGGCAAAAGTATTGCATAAAATTTCAAAATGTTTTATTTCTAAAATAATACATTTGCTTTTTTTGACGTGAATACGTCTTTAAATTTGGTATCATATGGAGGCAATCCAAAAAACCTAATGATAATAAAATCGGGGGATACAGTTTGGCATTATAGTTTCGAATCTATCGTCTACATACAAAATTAAATTAGACCACTGGATAGCTAAAGGATCAAAGAATTCATTACGATAAGCGAGGACTGTGACGCATCGCGCGTGGTGGAGGGGGAAGCGCCGCCATTTTGAGATCATTTTGCTGCTTATCGAGATTTGCAAATGGTATAACTTTTAACTCGGAGAAGCTACGATGTTCGTTTAAGTTTTAATCGTCAGCTGTCGTCACAATCTATCGATTGGATATAAAACATTAGTGTAAAATAGTTACAGTGAATATAATATGATGTTAGAATAAAAAAATATTATCAAAAATATATAATGTCGGCCTATTCGCGTCGAAAAGCCAAAACCAAATAAGAGATCGTATACGTTTGGAAAGGGCTTCTCAAGAACAATCAAATGGTAATAATAAAACACCATATGACCGAGTCAAGCTGTGCCGGGAACGTAAAAGAATGAATGCGGCCGAGCGGATCAACGACGGTGTGAGTACATCTGCAGCTGGGGCGGTTGAAATTATGCAAGTGGATGATGAAATCGCTTCTACATCGTCAACGGACTGTGTAGGCATAGATTGTGTTCGATTATGAAGACACATTGTTTCATCTTAAATACATAAATAAAAATATTTTATGTAAAAAATATAACCCGTTACGTAAACGTATTCACGTATAAAACACGGCCGTGTCCATGACATAGCCACATTTTTTTTTTTTTTTAATAGATTCATTGTAAATAAACTCTAACCCAATGGAGAACAAGATAAAACCAATTCGATTATATAGGATGAAAAATTAATGCCATTTTCAGTCATGACAAACTTTATTATGCCGAGCTTTCGATTTACGGATTAGGCCATCTTCAGGGCTGTGGAACATATTTACAGTGTGTTAACGATTATTTTACAATTATTATATTACAATGAATATGTATAATGTAACGAAATTTACAAAAATATTTACCCAATTTACAAAGTTTACAATGTTTTTCATCATTGGTTGGCGTGTCTACTGTTTTGTCTGCTCATGGACTGAATGTGATCGGTCTGTGTGTGGTATGTGTTTGGTTGTGAGGAAGTTAGTGTTGCCAATTGTCAAGTATTTTGTAGTAGGTTAGCGTATAACATATGTTGTTTAAATTGTTGGTGTCAGTTTAGAAATTAGACTGTTTTCTGTCTTTGATATGTATATTCATTTCTAGAAGTCACCAAAAATAATGAACAGCAATTCGTTTATGTTTTCATAACGAATAATCTGTTCAAAGCTTGTGAACACAAATAATCTCAGAGCGTCATTTCATCACCTCTGTGTAATTTCTCTCTCTTACAAAGTTTTCTTTAGTGTTTTTGTTATTAGTTTTTTGTAAAGACTGTTTTAATTTTTTTACATTAGATGCCTCGTCTAGGAAATTATTCCTGAAGAAATAACGATTTGTGTTGTAACAATAGTAATATCAATTATTGCTCAGAGACTAGGAATGACCCAATCCACTGTTTCAAAAATTTTAATGTGCTACAGGGAGACTGGGAGATACTCCCGAAGGTCTTCCACGGGCCGTCCAAAGAGTACAACACGGACAGATGAGAGATTTATTCATCTAAATGTGTTAAGGATCAGGTCCGTCACTAGCAATCAATTACGTCACTTGATCGCTGATGGCCGTAATGTCCATATTTCAAGAAGGACAGTTAGACGAAGGCTAAATGAAGCAAACTTGGCTTCCAGGATACAGCTAATGACCCTCTTCTTACCAGAGCACTTAGGCCTTGGGCACACAGAAAGCGGTCTGTCGCGGCGGGCAACAATCTCCGACCGAGGCGGTGGAGCGGTCTAGTTGTATTACACAATGTTGTATCATCTCTGTCAAACAGAACGCGGTCTAGTCTTTGTCACGACAAAATCTGGTAGTACAAAATTACAGATTTCAACGTGACCGCCTTGTCACTTAGTAATACGAAACAAAGATTCCAATGTTAAGAAACTTTATTAGTCATTTTTTATTTAATTCTCACGATATACGAAAATACTAGAAGAACCTATCTTCATGTGACTCCAGTTCAGTACATAAGCGGTGGTATTCCTCTAATTGTTCTCTCTTCTTATTGATTTCATGCACCCAACTTCGTCTTTTCTTCTTTTTGCTTTGCAAAACTAATAGCAGAAGGAGTTGTTTTTCATCAGAGCTCATACTCAATGTATAAAAATTAAAACAAATAACAAGAAGAAAGCTACCAAATTGGACCGTTCTAACAAAAGAATCGCGTTCTGGGTGACGTCCTCATATCGCAGACCGCCGCGACGACCGCTGGATTGCTGCCCGCCGCGACAGACCGCTTTCTTTGTACCCAAGGCCTTAGAGTTTCCAGGCTTCATTATTCAAGAGAACATGTCAATTGGACAATAGAGGATTGGAGATTTGTTTTATTCACAAATGAGTCGAGATTCACCCTCCAGATGGAAGGATGAGAGTTTGGAGGCGACAAGGCCTCCAAATGCAGAGGCTAACATTTCTCCAAGAGTGGGTTTTGGTGGAGAAGATGTTATGGTTTGAGAAAGCATACGTTTTGACGGTCATACAGACTCACACATCGTGGAAAATGGGGCGCTAAATGCCCGGAGATACCGTGAAGTGGCTCTTTCAGCGATATGTGGTGCCAATCTATGAAAGAGTCGGTGATGATTTTTTATTAATGCAGTTCAATGCCAGATGTCACACTGCTCGAGTTCCCCTTGAGTACCTACAGGATGTTGGGATTCGTCGTTTGGTTTCTCCACCGAGAAGTCCAGACCTAAATCCAATCGAGCATCTTTCGAACACAATTGGAAGACATCTCGGACTTCGTCTGATTGTCCCTAGCGCTCTCAGTTACCTAGTACAGCAATTATTTAATTAAAAGAATGGAATGAGATTGCTCAAGAGATTATCCAAAATCTAATCGCTTCAATGTCAAGGAGGCTTGGTGCAGATATCAGAGCAAGAGGAGGTATCCCTAAATATTGCTGAAATAAATAAAACTTAAGAAAGTGATACTAAATAAGAACCATTTTAATTTTGAATTTTATAGATTTTTTGGGGGAGAGGGCTTTATTTTTTATTTAGTGCAATAAAATCAGGTTTTTCTTAAATTTTTGGTAGTTGTTCTTTTTTTCCTTTGGATTAAAGTTCAACAACATGAATCCATACAAAAAAAAATACAAAAATACATTTTACTTCAAATTATATTTTGGAATTTTATGCAATACTTTTGTCCAGCAGTTTATATGGCAGAATTTTAGTTCGTTTAGTCATACCATAATTTAGTATATAAAAATGTAAGGCTCTCTCTAAAACAATTATTTACTAATAATCCTGCAAATCTTGATCCAATTTTGATACAATTTGGCAGGAAGAAGTGATTAGAGCTTCCCTATGTAACATATGCTCTAATACCCACTAAGAGGAAGTACTGCAATCTTTCAATTTATCGACGAGTGAACCTATTTTTACACGAATGAATTGTCATTCGATTTTAAATTTTATGTGGATATAGCTTTTGTGGATCTCGACTTCCATAACATGGGAAAGGGAGTTTTCCCTAAGCAAGGGCTCTTTTAAAGTATTATCAATCATCTTCACCCGATTTTGATAAAAAATGATTTGTTAGCAAAAAGTTGTTAAAACTTTACTGCGCTTCATTAAACTGCCAGCCTACTCTTACAGCAACTAAAGGGAAGTAAAGCAATCTTGCGAATTTAAGTACAATTTCTCTTTGCTTTTTTAAACCTGTTGTATAAGGGAGAAGTACTGCAATCCAGTTTCCCCCCCCCCTTTTAAAAGAAAGTATTTTAATCGCAGTTTAATTTTCCTATTTACTCGCAAATACCTTTCTATTTTATTCAAAACGTTTTCCTAAGTAATTTCTTTTGTGGGTTTTTTAAGGACCCCCAACTATAAGCATTTATAGGAGCATTTAAAAGATCTCTCCAGTTGTTACTTTACTCCATATCAGGCTATAATGCAAGTATTGCATATGCCAAATGTTAACCCTTAAATGGTATCCTCAAAATCTCAATTTCAACTGGTATCGTCATGTCAGCTTTGACCCGAAACTTTAAATGCACATTACTTTTGAAAGGTCATTGATATAATTAAAGTCAATTTAGTTTTTGTTAGAAAATTTATTTAGCAAACAAAAATGATGAATATTTTTAAGTTGCAAAAAAGAAGAACAAAAAATAATAATTACTGAAAAACGTTATTTTCTTAAAGTTATATGTTCATTCCAAGAAAATTCCTGAAGAAAAAAAAATTTGCGGTAGTTTTTTTAATTGGGATTATATAAGAGGGGTTTCTTTTTTATTTTTTTCGTAATGTCCCCGAGTAAGACAAATTTAGCTTTCCTAGTTCATGGACCAACTTAACTGAACAGAACCAGTTATCAGCAATAATATTAAATATTATGTAATATTTACTATATAATATTTAATATTATAGAATAATATTAAAAATAGAACAGAAAACAAACTTTAAAAAATAAAAACAAAAAACTAAAAAAGTTATAACGTAAATTGTACGGTCGGGTCAAATTTGACCCAAAACCTATATTTTCTTTTCTTGCACTGGTCAAGAACGACTAATTTTTATGATCGATTGTTGGTGAGGATGAAAGAGGAGAATTCAGGGAAGGGGAGATGTTTATAGTTAATTCCTACAAAATGCCACACACAAGAAAAACGCGCAGGTCAAATTTGACCCGACGATACCAGTTGAGAATTAAATATATCTGTAAAGCAGATATATAACTTTGCAGAATAGACAAAAAGAAAAATCTATCCACAAGGTACAAAAATCTCTTCAACAAAAACTTACATTTTGAAAAGTTAAGTATAAGAGTTGATTAAACGCCAAAAGGTACACAAATCAGCAAGTACCTAACATTTCACTCATGCTTAATTAATTTTACTGCTCTAACTTTTCACTAATATTTTCTAGAATTTATTAGATATCACAGACTCTTATGCTGGCTATTTTCATCTAAAAAATATTTGTTCAAGTAGCACACCATGTAACTTAAATTGACAGTAATATCTATTAATCTATAATAATTACACTAGGAGTGGATGTTGGTCTAGTGGTCAAGTGGGTGGCTTTGTAATTGGGAGATCCCAGTTCGAATTCCGCGTATGACTACTTTTAATTTTTTTTTTTTGTAAAATAATCTAACTATTAATCACAGGTTAAAAAGAAAAACGTAATAAAAAGCACAAAAATTTATGAGGCTAAAAATTAAAAAAAAAAAAAAAATTTAATGCTTCCACCAATATGCATCAATGATTTTATTTTAATAGGATGAAAAATTAATGTCAGTTTCAGTCATTATAAACTTTATTATGCCAAGCTTTCGACTTAGGGACTAGGTCATCTTCAGGGCTGTGGAACACATTTAGTGTGTTAACAATTATATTACCAATTTCTTAGGTCGAAAGCTTGGCATAATAAAGTTTATAATGACTGAAACTGGCATTAATTTTTCATCCTATTGAAACTATGATTCAGTCATCAAAAATAATGAACAGTGATTTTATTTTATTTATTTATTTTTTTAATAAAAACCTTTGGTTTTGTTCTTTTTTCGATTAAATTGATTGTAACTTTACGAGTAGTCAAGGGTTAAAAATATTAGGTAATAATTAATCTTGTTTAAAATTAAATAATATAATTTTCTTCAATTACATTCTTATTCCAGGTGTTCTTCCCACAATTTTGTATATATGTATTATAAAATAGATAAAGATCTATGCATATTTTTAGGACAGCTAATTATTAAAGTATTTTACTACAATTTCTTAAAGGGACTACAGTAAATTACAAGTGAGAAATGAACAATTATTGTTTGATAATTTATTTTGTTATTAACTGTGTGTAACTTGTGCTCTCGTATCTTATGTAAGACGAATTGAAGATTCAAATTTTGTTCTAACTCTGTGTTTCATATTTTAACAGAACCACAACACTAACATTGTCTTTTCCTATTTTAACGTGATTACTCAGAACAAAGGGCAACATAAAGGTAAATCAGAAGAATAATTTGGAACAGAGTTAAAATAAAGTGCCTATTTATTTATGAAGATGTAATTTACATTTTATCATAAGAATAACAAAAACATTTCTATGAATAAACTGGCCGCAAAAGGGTCTGTGACATTTAATAAATTCTAAAAAATATTAATGAAAAGTTAGAGCAGTAAAACTTAAATGATATCAATTAAGTATGAATGAATTGTTGGGAACTAGCTGATTTGTGTAGCTTTTGGTGTTAAATCAACCCTCGTACTTAACAGTTTTTGATAAGGAGATAAGTACTGAGTTTGCATCTATTATTTTCTTTTGGTAGCCCTTAGGAATTCAGCATTTCTAAAAAGTCTAGAACTTTCACATTCTCTTAAGAGTGTCCAGTTTTATTTAGCTGTAAGAGGACATTCTCCTAAGAGAATACAATATGGGAATCGTAACCAAGTAGTAGCTGCATGGTCCAAACATCCAACATTTCTGTTCTTTTATCTTACAACCAAATTAAGATAATACTCAAGGCAATCTCCTAAAGCTTAATTAAAATTTCCAAATAGAAGAAAATTTATTAAATAATATTACAATATGAGGAAGTCTTGCGTATTTACAGATGTTTTTCAGAAATAACTGATGATAAAACAAAATGGTTCTTTTATTCACAAAAAATAAAAATAAATTAATTTAAAAGAAAATATTAACTTTTAAAATACATTGCTTTTTACATTTATTGATCACTTCTATTTTGTTTTTGTTTGCTTTATAATAAATACTATCACAGAACTTTGAAATAACTAACAATTAAATACTGCGTCCTTATTAGTTATTATATATTTCATTATTCGTGTACACTAAAATTAAGTTTTATAAACCATCACTGCTTATGATCTTATCTTCATATAAATTCAAAACCTTCGTACTTATGGTTCTCAATTTTAGTGTCATTTAATAAGATCTGACCTTTGATTGTAAATGCAACTATAAATGTTTCAGTAAGATTTCCTACTTCTAAAGATTTTATTGCAACTATAATTTCATCCTTGGAATTTGGCAAAAATTTGAAACTGGAAAAACCACGTGTTGGAATCACAGAGCCAATGTCAACTATCTGTAACAGTTTATTGGATTGGATTATTTATTACATTACATTTATTATATGAAAAAATACTACTTCATGCAATTATTATCTTTGTTAATTGGTATGCGATGCGATTTTTGAACAAAAAATAATTATAATGTGAAATACACTGAAATGCCTAATAATAATAATAATAATAATAATAATGCGATGCGCCGAAAAAAAAAAAAATAAGAAGAAGAAGAAGAAAAGGGATTAGCTATGTGGTTAGCGTATTGGGTTCCCACGCGGAGGACCCGGGTTCGAATCCAGCTTTATAGAGCTGCTTTTTTTTCTTTCTTCTTACAGCTCACTTTCCGGTGATAGACAAGATTGACTGTAACGAGAGAACGCTGTCCGGAGGCCGGCAGTGCACTGAATAAAGCTTTGGGCGCCAATAACCTCAGATGTTGTCGCGCCTTAAATAATTTAAAAAAAATAAAATAATTATAATTATAAATAATCTTGTAATAAGAAGAGACAGAGAGAAAAACCCAGAATTCTTTATACAGGGTGAACCATTAAGTAATGTCCATAAGCCTACTGTGTGTAGTACATCTAAAGTGGAGTTCAATGACGTATTGGCCAACTTCATATTTTCCACGGTTCTTGAGTGACGTCACTTTAATTTTTTCTTCTAAAATCATTACTTTTTCCAATAAAAATATAATTATTCAGAAAGTTTTAGTCCGAATTCGATTTTGATGACACGGTTAGCAAGACAGATAAATTTTCTAAAAATTGATACCATTTTGAAGCATATGTTATTCTCCAAACAACCTCAATCTTCCACCGCATGATGGAAAAATAAAAGTAATCGAAATTTTTTTGAAAACTCATTAGACCCTTACGTGATCATTATCAGACCTAGGTGCTGGCACTTTTTTAAAAGTTTCCTTGTTTAATGGGCTAATAATGGGTATATCATTTTCCAGGATTCCTTTTATCTTCGTATGAGAAATTACGTTTGTTTTGCAAGAAAACATGTTCACGAGCACTCAAGAGTGTTAGTTATCAAGTTGTTTAATTCATTGAAAACTCTTTTAGATGGACCAGTAGTCAATTTTTAAAGTAAACTGTCTTAAAATAAGGAAGTCAAAGGTTACAAATAGCACTTAAAAAAAGAAGAAAAAAAAGGGTTAAGGTTTATTCACATTCTTTTCTTTTTCAACAGTGTAGTTGTGTGTGAAATTGTAATTTGGAGTAAATACAAACTATATGAATTTTCGTTTATAAAAATAGTACTTGTTTAAAATATTTCCTAACATTTTCTCAAATATTTCGGAGAGATCAGAAGTAATTTTTTTTTCTGGATTTCCTCATCCTTTACTTAGCGCATTGATTTTTCATATATTTTCATTATATTCACATCGTGTATTAAAAATTCTAGGCCTAAACCGTGCAATAGACAAGTAGTGATCTAGGCGTAACGTCTACGTTAGCGCCTGAATATCTATAACCTTGATTTGTCTAGCACTAGGAGATAGGAAGATACCAATGTGGATTTAGAAAAGAAAAATCAACATCAGACCAAATATTCTCACTAAGAATGATATTAGAAAAATGAAGAGAATATAATCTCCAAACCCACCATCTCTTCATAGATTTCAAGTCAGTTTATGACAGTGTCCAACGAGGAGAACTGTATCTCGCCCTGCTACAATTAAATATATCGTATTCCCAAAACTAGTACGCTTAATTAAGATGGCAATGAAAGATAGTGTGTATGCAGTGCGTATTAAAGGGTATCTTTCATCGGAATTACTTTGGGTCTTTTAGCATAATAAAGTTTTTGTATCAGTCGAGGAGCTGGCCCGACGCGACAACCCCCAAACTGGAGAACCTGGAGCTTTGATTTCAGGGTTCTCTCCCCCTAGACAAGTTGTCTTCACTACGGCAGTGAGCCTTGTCTTTCCATGCAGGAAGAAAGATGGAAGAAACGAAAGAGAAAGAAGATAGAGGATAAGGGAAACTCTGAGAACCACGGACGTAAATGTCTAAGGGGATCTCAGGGGTACTCTTTTAGTCGCCTCTTACGACAGAGTTTACTGTGGGTGTATCCTTAACCCTAACCCACTGCGGTCAGAGGTCATCGGAATTTAACAGCAATAAAGATCTAATGCAAGGAGATTCTCTATCCTGCCTACTTTTTAATCTCATTTTGGAATATGGAATGCGTGAAGGCAGAAATCCCGCTAGCCGGTTATATATTTCACAAGTCAGTCCAGATTTTAGCCTACGCTGATGGCGTGGATATAATTCCTTAATCTGGTTAGAGCGATTGGAAAAGTGGGACTACAAATAAATGCTGCCAAGAGCAAATATTTAAGAGCCGAAGGACCTGCAGATCAACCCGCGCACGTAACACTTGGAAATTATATGATTGAACAATTGATTATATGATTCATATACCTCGGAACCTTAATCTCTAGGGATAACGACGTATTCCTTGAAATAAAAAGAAGGAATATGTTGGCTAATAGTTGCTATTTTGGCTTCAATAAGCCCATGAGAAGCAACCTAATCTCAAAAAATACAAAAGTACTTCTCTATAAGACCCTGATTTATATTTTTGTTAATTTAATTTGTTAAAAGCGCGTCAACATCTGAGGTTAAAAACTTTACTTCATTTTTCTCAAAAATGTTACTTATGCTTAAAACGTGCACTGCTCGTGAAAAAACAATTGCATTATTATTAATTAGGTTTGTAGGTGTTTACCTTTCGAAAGGTAGTCCATGAATAGTGGTTATTTTAAAAATTGATGCAGAAATTTCTTAATAATTGCAAAAAATTGGCGTCAAAAGTTTTCAAAAAATAGTTCTGGTTTTGATTTTTCTGCATCAATTTTTAAAATAAGCACTATTCATGGAATACCTTTCGAAAAGTGTTTGTATGTGGATGTTTTTTCATGAGCAGTGCACGTTTTAAACGTATGTAATATTTTTGAGAAAAATGAAGTCAAAGTTTTTGGGGAAAAAAATAGAAAGTTGCTATTTCTTATGTTTGGGCCACAAAGTGAAACACTTGATATTATTATTTTGAAATATCAATTAGCTTATTTAAAAGGAAATTTAACCTTCTTTCTAATTGAAATTGCTTTAGCTTTAGTAATTTGAGAAATGTAAACAACTATTTTCTAAAAAGTAGTAATACCTTAAAAAGACAAAATTAAAAATATCTATAAAACGAAGCCGAATCGAGCCATAGTTTAATAGAATTTTTTGTTGTAAATGATGCCTAGAATCGCCTCTCGAAGTAACGGTAGTCTTATGCTGAACACCCTTTATATGCTAACATACTACTATTAAGTAACATACTATCTACCAAGTAATTGAATCTAAAATAAATTTTAGCTAATAATTGTTTTTGATTATATTTATTTAGTTATTTTTTTAGCAATTGAATAAGGTGACCACGTTTGGTTGTGCCCTACAGTGCTCATAATAGCACATATTATTATCACTCTATTTTACCCAGATTTTACTGTTATTTTTGTTTAATAAATACCCGAGACATTTTTAAAAAATATTGAATAATTTGCACATGTAACGCTAATTTAAATAAGTAATAATATGGCAATTAAAACAGATTTTTGTTAAATAATTGAGAACACTTAACGGTATCTTATCACTTTACAAGGTTACTAGACTAATATAAATAAAGTTGATTTATTTCACTTTATTGTCACACGGGTTCTGTGTAGGTAATTGAAGTGCGTAATATTTGGACGAGCAAATCTTTTACTTGCCTTAATGTTAAAATAGTACATATTAATGAGTTTTAAACTTTTGTGCAATAAAAAAAAATTACAACTTCTCAATTAATAATTGATACATGTGGCGATCCATAAAAAGAAATAGCACATATTATTCAATGAGCAAGTACTAGATCATTCTGTATCTGCGTAACTGAACCATTTTTCCACGAATTTAAAATTTATATACATTTATTTTGGGGGTGAGATAGAGATCTAAGTTAGGCGTCACGGTAGCCAAGCGGTTATAGGCGAGACCTGCAAAGCTAATATGCATTGTGGTACTGGGTTCGATTCCCGGTCTTAGGCCTTGGATTTTATTTATTAGTTAATAAAAGAAATTTATAGTCAAGTATGTTTGCTAGTCGCCTCCGTCCACGATACCTAATTGGTAGTTGGACGTTAAGCCCCGCCTGAAAAAATAGGCGTTTACTTTACTTACCACTTTTTTAGAGATCCAAGTCTTTACGACCCAAAAAAAAGCAGTGCTAAAATTAGAAGTTTGTGGCCCACAAAAATGAAATCTTTATATTTAATACCTTGATATATTTAAAGTTTTCACTTGCAATCAAAAGTTTATTTGTTCCCATTTCTTCATCTGTCTTTTCATTATAAATATAAGAAGACATTCGTCTTGGCAGGAAAAACCACTTTTTGTGAATGTCACTCCAAACTCCAGCCTCATGCCACATATATCCTAGGGTGAAATAAAACGTTTCCATGCTAATGAAATATACATTTTAATAGTAAACTATACTAATTTGAAATGTACCTGGGAAAGTGATTCCAAATGGCTTTCTTAAAGCTATATAATTATTTCTCCACGGTATATCGGTCACTTCGCCAAATCTGCTAATTTTTTTTACCCACATCGGATTGTTATTCACAAATTCTCCTTGTGGTGTAGTCCATTCCTTTCCCACACTTCCAACGAACAGATGTTCATCTTTTACTGTAGCCCATTCTGACTTGAAACCTTTAAAAATAATTGCATTGTGAATATTCCAGGACAGAATATAATTTCATACTTTATTTTTCGTAATACCTTCTTTTCTTAGTTATTTAGATATATATAATAATAATAATAATAACAGAAGCTCGAAGCATAGAATGAGTAGTATTAGTTTAACTGCACTTGTTTAAACTTAAAAATCTATAATCGCAGAAAATTAACGAAATCAGAGAAATTAATAAATACCTTTGCCGATTTTTCCAGGTCCGTCCAACAGTACCACCCAAGGATACACATTTTCATTTTCAATTACATAAATTATTCCAGTACGATCATCAGCAGAAAGTAATTTACCATCGAATGTAACTAACTCAGAAAGCTCCATGCCTCTTCCAGAGTAACTATACTTAGATTTTAACATTTTAGGTTCAGCTTCATCCCACTTAACACTAACCGTTTGTGACTTACTGTTCCATGTTAAGGTTCCTTTCTTATACCGACTTCTCCATGTATTTGACTCGTGTTTGCTCAGCGACGAATGATCCATATCACTTATGACCCCTATTTTGAAAATAGTTTCATCACCGGTTGCCACTGGCTTGGTTACAGGATAAGTTGTATTATATGGGCGTATTGCTTTCACTGGAATTAGATAATCGCTATTGACTAAATCAGAGGTAAGTTTATCATTTTCAGAAATTTCGTTAAAATTACTACTGTCACTAGATCGGAATGTAGTCAACAAAAACAGCGCACTAATAATTGCTACTACTGTTAAGCACTGGGTTTGTATTTTTAACGTTCTTTTTGCAACTCTGTACGAAGGTGGTGTCCTTATGGCTTTCCTCCAGTCCTTTAGAGCCATAAACATTTCTCCCTCTTCAATGTTACTGTACATTAATTACTGGTTCTGAGAGCTTATAAACGATAACATGACTACGCAAACTTGAAAACACTGCCACACAATTTCTTTAGAAGATAAAATTACCTACAACAAGCTGTAGGTACATGTTTTTAAAATAATATTTTTGAATAAATCCTCAAAAAAACCTTTCGTGCACCAAAAAAAAAAAATATTGAAATTAATTTTAGATTATAATATAATTTAAAGGGAAGAAAAATTGTTTTAAATTATGAAATAACCTACATTGTACCTTCCTTTCCATATTGATAGCTCTTGAATCTAGTTCCGGACACCGAACACGTATGTGGGGCAAGACAAGCAATGTCGTAACTTAAAGTCCCTCTTTTTCTTCTTGGAAAGTATAAAGTGAGAATCATATTCTAGCTTATAGTGAAAGAAATCTCTAGTTGAACTTTAACTAAACAATTGAACATTAGCATTAATGTGAAATTAATTATGAAGCAATATAAATGGTAAAAAAATTCTAAACATTTTTAAATTTATACTTTCCTAATAATTATTTTAATAGGTATTCAATAAATAACCAGACCTCTAAATTCAAAGCAATTTAAACTCAATAAATCTGTGTTCTCCCCATCCCAGAAAAATTAAGTAAGTGATTTAACGTACAGATTACGAAACCAGAATAAGTAGTAGCAAGTTGAAAGCTTGTTTTTTTTTTATTGAATCTACATAATTTTGTGGAAAATCCATTTGCTACTGGCAAGTCGGTTAATCTCAGTTACGAATGTTTGAATTTTTGTTTTAAATTCAATTATTAGTTGAATAAATGTTTGCTTCATTGATTTATAATACAGCCTATTTTTTTCTTTTAATTAAGAATAATGAATAAATGCTTTCGTCCTCTTAATAAATTGTGAAACAATTAAAGTGGAGTAAGCATGCTGTCTTAAACATTGAAACAAAAAAACTTATTCAAGAAATATCTACTCTAACATTCTGATAAGATGAAAGCACGGCACACCAGCACAGTAATTTTCTAACCAGGGAAGGTAATGCATACTGCGTATGGGTTATAAAATCTCTTCTTGAATGTAAATTATTCGAGGATCCTGTCAGATGCTTGTTTATATTCCAAGCCGTTCGTAATTAATCAATCACAATTTACAACAATGTAAACACTGTCAGGAAATATATGTACATCTTTGTGTCACTCATTATTTTACATGATTTTAAAGTAACAATTTTTATGTAGTTGTGTCATAGACTTCGTTGAAATTGGATATTATGGATGATTTAAGGCTAATTGATTTTGATTGGAATATTCAGGTTTTATTGATTTTTTATTTTCAAAATAGTCTATATCTTGTCTTTTAATTGTTTAAGTTTAGTTGTTAACGTTTTGTTTGTTTTTTTAATTTACAGTTTGTCCTAGGCAGTAGTGCTCTTAGCACTATAGAAGAACCGCTTTTACAGTTATCATTTCACTTATGTGATACCCTGAAATTTCAGTTCTGCAAAGCAGAGGAAATAAAAGACACATTCAACATAGAAATAACGCAGAAAGATCTCGATAACTTTATAAATATGTTATCAAACGCTGTAAGTTAAATTGTAATGTAAACATTGTTATCTAATTTGTGAAAATTTATATAACTTTGTGTAAAAAAGAACGAAACATTAAAAATATTGTGTAAATTCTAGTTCCAAAATAAAAACACTGGAGAAGCTATTTTAACTCTTTCGGCAGCCCTTTTTTCATGATTGTAATAAAAAGAACAAATTTTTTGTTTTGTTGTTTCTTAATAGGGCAACTTCAGTAATGTAAACAGTTAATTCTTTTAGCAAAGTGTCTAAAATTCGAATGGTAAAATCAAAATTTGTTTTGTTTACAAAATATTTTTCGTATTCATATATTTTTTTTGAATTTGGAACAATTGAAAATTTGAAATTTGGTTATAAATTCTTTTCTCTTTTATAGACAGTGAAGTTTTGTGAGTGTAGGAGATGCATTTCATTGTTCTAAGTTTTGTATACTTAATAGAACTACATAAGTATCGATTAATAAACATGATGGATTTTTTAAAATTGTCGCTGGGCTTAGACGACCGTCATATGTATATTTGCATAAATTTAAAATGAATTGTGAGTCAGAGTATTAAAAAATAGGTTTAAGAAAGAAATATTTTTTTTAAGTCTAAAAAAAGCATCATATAGGCTACTTGAGTTTTACTTGTACAACGCATGTATAAATGAAATAAGTTTTATGAAATTGTATTCTTTGTTCTGAATAATTATATTTATCTTGTTCTACTTTTCTGAAATCTTGTAAAACTTTTTTCTTTATTTTGATTTTTCAAAAGTGATGTTTTGTTAGGATGGTTGCTATAGTGATTCAACTTAACATTACAGATTTTATAAACAGAAGTTATTCTTTGTATTGTTGGACGTCTTGAGATTAAAATGTCTTACAGAGATTTAAGAAGTAATTCTATGGAAGTAATTATATATTTTCCAATAATTAAAATATATATATATAATGGTAAAATATTTCAGATTTTACCGAGATGATGAGAACTTTGGGATTTCCCCGGTTAATTTCTTTGGAAAACTTTCGTATACCAAATTTCACATTAATTGCTGATATTCTAATTTGGCTAGTAAAAAGATTTGATCCAGACGCTGATATTCATGACAGTTACACTACAGAAGAAGACAGAATACTTTTAATTAGAACTGCTGCAGAATTTATGGTAAACTACATTCTTGACTTAATAGGAATTTAAACTAGTTTATTGAATTAAACAATATTAACTTGGTTTCAAGGCGGTGAAAGCTAATGTCATGTTTAATACCAAAAGACTGTATCAAGCTGATGGATATGCTGTCAAAGAGTTATTAAAGATAACAACGCTATTATATAATGCACTTCTGGCCAATAATAAAGATTCTAACTGGTTACCATCTTTTAATTCAGATATTTCAACTTATGTGAGTAAACTCTGTTTAATTTTTGTTACTACACTTCTCTTAAAAAGCAAATGTGGATGTAATTTAATGCAGTTAATAAAGCCATATCGTTAAAAGGCAAAAGTTATCTATGTAAATCTGCTATAAATGAAAGAACGGCTTCGTTCTTTGGAGTAACGCTAACAAAATTATTTTGTGGTAAAATCTCCTCAAATTTATTCATTAAGGATAGCAAGCTAAAATCTATTTTTCAAAATGTTCAGTCTAAATAATTTTCGAACTTACCAAAGACTAATTTAATAATAGTGTTCCAAAATATATTAGGCGTCTCCAAATTTTTTTATTTCAAAAAATTTGAATTTAGCTTTTAAACTCAGTTAATTACCGGAACATATCTTTTGTTCCTTTTAGGGTTCAGTATGTGTACACTAATTTTATAGAGGTCTGCAAAATCAAGGTAGTGAAAAGATTTCTGAAAGCTGTGGGTGTATTTTTGTATCAGTGTTGTGTATTTTCGTTGAGATACACGCCGGGTCTAGATTCCTATAGATGGTCCTTAATTATTGTGCATATTACAGTTGCCTCATTTGTAGAGATTTGTAAAAAGTTGGTAACTAAACTAAAAATTAATAAAATTTCCTCAACTACTTGGTCCGTTATGCGAATTATAACATAAGAACTATTTACGAAACGTGAATTTACAGAAAATACAACCAATATTAACCATTTATCAATTATTATTATAGATTCAAGATTTAAAAATGTCCAGAGATTTAGCATCACAAGTGACCATCAAAGGGGCATCAATATTTGAACTGTTGAGAAAAGAAGTAGACCTTCGGGTAATTACACATTTATAAATTAGTAGTGTAGCGTTACAGATCTCTGTTACTTGTTCACAAATAAAATAAAAATTATTGATGACATGATTATTGCAGGATATTAGAAATTCGAGTATAAGTACATTAATTGAAATGAATCGTATTGAGTCAGCGGTAAAAGAGGCAGTAGAATTTGCTAAGACCAGTATTGCTAATACAAAGTCACTTATAGAAAATGTTTCGGCGACCGAAAGTAGCCTGGATGCAAAAATTGAAAAGAAACAAGTTGAGTTAGAAAGAAATCAAAAACGATTACAGACGTTGAAGAAAGTCAGGTACATTTCTTATTTTTATTGATTTTTCAGTTATTCTGTCTTAATCAGTTGATTTTAAACTGGCGACACCTAAATATTGCCTGAATAGATTATATAAATCCAGCTACCTCTTTTCTGGAAGTCACTGACTTTCAATCCTCCTTTCAGTCGTCAGGTGCTCAGCTGTTTGAGCAGCGTTACCCTGAACTTGCAGGCAGACGATGCTATCAAGTTGAACCCGTGCAGAATGCCTTGAATTTACCATAACCCAAACTGTATAAGAATGTTGCTTATATTTTAAAAATTGAAATACTTAAATCAGAATGATTTGTTTTCGTATGGTGCTTTTTAATTCGGAATGCGGGAAATGTTCTTAATCATCAGACAGGTTTTTGTCCTTCGACGCTTCTTTGTCAATTAAGTTAGCCCTTTCATTTGTCTAATCCAACCTTAACCCATCTGAAAGCCACTCTATGTCCACGAGAGAATGTGATTTTAACCTGAAAGAAACAAGTTTAAATTAAATGATAATCCATTTTAGGGCTCTATCGTGCTTTGCACCGCCTTATTATCAGTGCAATATTTCTTTATTTACGCTTCGCTGTATGAATTAAAGATTTTTTTTTCCAGACCTGCATTTTTAGAAGAATTTGAAAAACTTGAAGCAGAATTACAAACTCTTTATCAAGAATATGTAACACGAACTAGATGTATTTCCTACTTGGAACAGCAGCATGAGGAGGCCACTTTGATTGAACAAGAGAGAATGCAACAAAGACAGGTTTTACTTTAACTAACCCAATTAATAATAAAACGACTTAATTTGAATTTATTCCGTTAGCGTTAAAGTAGATATCAGTGGATTTTGGAAAGTGGTCTCGGACGACCAGGTTGGTTCGATCTTTGCAAGCTTTTGCTCTTTCAAAATATACGCTTTAAAAATTATTTTTTTTATATTCTTAGAGAGAAACTAAAAAAATGGTCGAGGAAATGCAGCAAGCGGATGCAAGAAATTTAATTGAAAGCGATATACTGAATTTAGAAGGAGGACAGAGTAATCATGGTTATCAAGAATCCAACAAGCCTGCTCCTGTGACCAGGCGTCTTCGTACAGCTACCGCCGCAAGTAAGTAAGAACTTGGAAGCCTTTCTATTTAACATCCACTTTAGATTAGAGTTGTAAGTAATAGTTTTTATTGCGACCCAAAAAAGCTAATGTTACTCAAGGTAGTTGCTTTGTTTGTTTAATTGTACGTAATCGTTTGTAAACTGTGCAATGTGTAAATTTGAGTTTGTCGTGATGAGCTCAAGTTTTGCTCATGGTTTTGCCAATCCCACATAAGATTTTTATCATTGGGTTTTATGTTTTGAGGAGTGAATAAGCATGTATTCCTATATTTTAGATGTTTAGCTGGGCCACTTCCCTACTGGGATATTTATTTCTTCTTCTTCTCTAAGGCTCAATAGTCCTTAAAAGGACCAAGGCCTCCACCACTACCCTCTGCCATTCCTCCCTTTCTTGGGCTCTCGTCCTCCACCTTCTTACGCCCATCGCCCGCAGATCCTTCTCCACCTGGTCAATCCATCTATTTGATGGGCGGCCCCTGAGCCTCCTGCCACCAGGCTTGCCCTCCAGCGCCATTTTTCGCCCGCGGCTGCGATCCATCCTCATTAGATGGCCAGCCCTCACGTCGGCTCCGAAATTATTGTCCTCAGTCAGTACCGCACCCAGATTCTTAAAGGCCTCCACGCGTTCATAGACCTTGTCCTCTACTTGCAGACTGCCTTGTCTCTCTCCATGTTCCCTTGATGTCTCTAAAAACTGAGTTTTATGTTCGTTTACATGGAGCCCCATCTTTTTAGCCGCATCCACGCACTCTTTCATGTCAGCACGACGTCGTCTGCATAGGCGAGGATCTGGCATAGCCGGTTGTAGATATTACCTCCGGGGTTGATTGTTACGCTTCTAACTATCATCTCCATTACGAGATTAAATAAAGTAGGTGACAGAGGATCTCCCTGTCGTAGCCCATTTGCCACCGAGAAGCTTCTAGATCTGGCACCGTGGGCATTGTCAGCACTTCGAGTTTGCCAATGTCATGATTGTCAGGTTGATTAGCTTCTTGGGGATTCCAAACAGCGTCATCATCCTGAACAGCTTATCTCGATGCACACTGTCGTAAGCCTGCTGCAGATCGATGAAGATGTTATATAACTTGATGTTATACTCTCGGCATTTTTCAAAATTCATTCGGAGGGTGAATATGTGGTCCGTGGTGGATCTGTCACCTCTGAATCCACTTTGGTAATCCCCCAGTACCTTTTCAGTCCAGCAAGTTAGCCTATTATTGATAATTTTGGCCATCACTTTGTAAACAATGCTTAAAAGCGCAATTTCCCGATAATTCTTACACTCCAGCCTGTCGCCTTTCTTATATATCGGGCAGATTACAGCTGTGGACCATTCTTCTGGCATTTTTTCCTGCATCCAGATGTCCCAAAAGAGTCTATATACTTCTTCTCGAAAGATGTCACCACCAGATTTCAATAATTCAGCTGATATATTATCAATGCCAGGGCTCTTAAATTGTTTTAATTTATATTTATTTGCTTTTTTTTTGCTCTAAACATTAACCATAGAACCATGGCCATTGTTTCATGGCCTAAAAAACACAAACATCCTATTGGCCTCTGCATCTCCTTAATGCTTTTAATGCTCCAATTCTCAGTATTTTGGTGGAAAAAACCAGCCGTATCTATTTGAATGTCCATGCATTTTTAATGAATTGTTCACAAACAACTTTCCCTTCTTTCTTTTCAGTAATTTCCACGAGATAAGGATGTCCTGAGCGATGAAGGAAAATGAACGTCTTCATGGAAATAATGCAATGTGTGTGTGTGTTTTAAATATTAATAACTAATTCAATTCAATAAACACTGCATTATTTCCATGAACAAAGTATATTACTGTTTCCATGAAAAAAGTATATTATTGTTTCTATGAATATATGCGCTAAATCAGCGTAGAAAGCAAGATCTCTATTTCGCGCCAATCTAAATTTTAATTGTATTCCTTCTTATCAGTTAATAAATGTAGCGCTTCTGGATTCATTGTACCTTAAATACTGCAGGCATAACAAGAAAATTTCTGTTAGAAATTTTATATTTATCTCCTGCGTAAAAAGTAAATGATTAATTTTTCCATCCTCTCCGCTTCCCTAATCACACTGTTAATTACGTGGATGCGGATTCGTGAGGTCGTGAATTAATGATTTTCATGAATAATCATAAATATTAAAATGCGAACTGGAGTATTCTAATTTCTGGATCAAGTCAATCTTTCGGCTACATATTTGAAGGCTGAGTACGCTTTTATATATTTAATATCTTCAAATATTGAGGCTTAAGCAGAGGTCACAATAAGAAGTTTTGTCTACTTAGAACTCCAAAACAGATATTTTCGTCCTGCTCTTTAATATTTCGGATGCATGTAGTTTTGTTAGTAATGTTAAGAAGTTATTGATCCATTAATTCTGGAAGGATAAAAGATTTTGTTCATGAGGGAGCCTCATTACTGCGACATCATGGGCCTGGCCAAAAGGCTAGCGAAAGAAGTTTACCGGTTTCCACTGTCGGAATTTCCAGCCTCGATTTACCGGGTTTAGAGAAAGTAAAAAGTAAATTGTGTCTGAAAAATCAATGATAAATAGACCTTATTATTTTTTTTAAATTTACCATATTGAACTTTATTTCAGAACCACGATTGACAACTGGGAAGAAAAGAGTATTTGGAAGCATGAATGTAGCTGAAGATGATAGTAACAGTTTAGATTCAGATTCAGACCTCCTTCTTGATGATGATGGAGACAATTCAGATCTTTTCGGCAGTGGTGATGATATAGAAGGTCTGCCTTTAGAATCCAATCGTTCTGAACAAACTGATGATGATTTCTAATACATCTAAAAAAAAATGTTTGTTTATTTCGATAGGTATTTTATTAGCAATTATGTAAATTTTAAATATAAATTAAGGATTTCTAGCTAATGTAAAATGAATTTATATTGACATTGGTTTATCATTCAAATGCGATAAATTAGTGGAATAGCTTCTATTTTTGTATTTGTAAATTTAGCTGTTGTTAATTAAAACATGGAGAAATCAATTTAAGAATTACTTTTGGAATAAAAACTGCGTGTTTACAAAATCTCTTCCTCTTCATTTCTTTTTCTAAGGTTTTCACTCATTTTATATGAAACAATTGATTTAACTATCTTCTTTAATTAGGTTAAAAAAGTTATTGCTAAAACATAACATTCAGATCAGATGAGTGTTGGGATGGCTGAAACTAAATTCACCCCGACCTGAATATTGTGACTCCTATAGATATCAGCAAAGTTTTTTACCTGGTTCGCTATCTGAATATATATTTAATTTACAGTTAATTTTAATTTGACGTTTTATATGGTTCATTGCTCCCAGCCTATTGGTAAATTTTGTAAGTATGAATGGTCTGTATGAATGTGTGATTATGAAACTCTCCATCAAAATCGAAAAATCATATTAAAGTGTACTTCTATTTGGGTTTTCTATGGGATGCGACAGAAAGCTAGAGATCAAAATCCTGCCTCCGGAGAACCACTGTTGATTTTTGTTACTCGCTATTTTCATAGTTTCTGTAAAAAATTTCTTTTTTTTTTAATTTATTTAGTAATTTACAATCTGTTTAAATATATATAATAAGTAAACTAAAAGGTAGATGAGATATTTTGATGCGTGAAGAGCAGGAGTAGCACTTGCTATTTGGACTTGCCCAGCGTTAGCATTCTCTACAGGAAGCCGATTATGATAGTTGATGGTTTTCAGATTTCAAGGAGGTCTCGAGGCCATTGGCGATTCATTCGGCGTGGTGGATCGTGAGAGGAGGCGAGATACTGTTCAAGAGGATTAGAGCATGTAGAGAAAACAGTACGGAACTTGTGATATTTTATCTTGGCAAATTGTACAAATGGGATGTTGAGGTCGTTACGGATAGTTAAGTTAGTCAAGTAGAAAGGAGCGTCAGCTATCTGTCTGAATAGTTGTGATTAAAATGTTTGTAGAGAACGAATGTTTGTAGGTTTGACTGAACCCCACAGTCCGTAAACTTACATAGGTTTAAGGATAGTGTTATGTGTCAACCGCTTGAGTTCTATAGGTTTTTTTTAAATGTGTTTTGTTGGCTCCCATCAAACTATATTATAGCTGCCTTTAGCATATAGTATACAGGCTTATGTATACGTTTTTCTTATTAGTAGAACTTAGCCTTTGATAATATCGTGCTTATGATGCTGGTGAGAGTAAAGAGAGTTTTGAGAAGTAAATGCTGGTGGAAATACTATTCTTTCGAACTAAAAGGGAGTTTCAAGTATTGATAAAAAAAATGATGAAAATCTCGTAGTGCCCTTAAACCACGGTCTCTAAGTAATTTCTGTATAAATATTTTGTAGAAGTTACTTTTATTGTTGAATCAATACTTTAAATCTTCTATTTCTTTACTATCAGTAGCCTCCCTGGCTAGCATGTCTAATTTTTTGTATACTTCAAGTTTGCGATCCTGTTGTCCAAAGAAACTGTACTGTTAACCACTTCTTCTTTCAGGGTAGCAACTATTTCTACAATTTCTACTATATATGTTGTC
Source organism: Rhodnius prolixus (assembly GCF_049639745.1). NCBI lineage: Eukaryota > Metazoa > Arthropoda > Insecta > Hemiptera > Reduviidae > Rhodnius > Rhodnius prolixus. The sequence continues at coordinate 35,255,593 of NW_027411634.1, forward strand.
AAAATGTATATCTAGGACAGCCGATTTATTATTACTTTTTGGCTGTCACTTATAGTTGTATTTGTTTTGCGACTATGTGCGAATGTATTTTACTGCCTTTAATTTTGTAACCAATTCAGCCATCTAGCTGTAATGCCATAAGTAGGAACAGGGTAGTACCGCAGACCCTATTTAGTTATTTTTTCGTACCGTACGTGAAAACCAGATATAGTTTTTGGAATGATTCCTGAGTGCTATTTTTGAATTTATGATAATTTTACGGTTTTACTTTATCTGTTCCTATAATTGAAGAACTTGACATACGAAAAAAATCATAATTTTTTATTGTCCTAGGACTAAGATGCTTCAATGTCCCAATGAGTTTATTAAATCGTATCAAATTGTATCATTGAAAATGTTTTATGGGATAGTGATTTGGTGATAAAGGTAACTTAACATAGCCGCTTGTGGGGGGAGGGGAGGATTGAAACCTATAAAAGGTAGTACGTATAACCTCTTTCTTTTTAGGTTTAAAAAAAAAACTTTTTCAATGCTTACACATTTTCGTAAAAATCAGAGTATTCTATTTTTTTTTTTTGTGCTGACTACACTTATCATTCTATAACTTAAAACAAATAATGTTGATGACGATAAATATAGAAATTTTGGGTAAATTAAATCAGGAGTCTTTTATTTTTCATTTATTTTTTAATACTTCAGTGATGGAATAAATTTATTTTTTTCCAGTTTATAAATGAATAAGGCAACACTGCGTGCTAAAGGAAAAATATGCAACTGGCCTGTAATTTAGGGGGAGAGAGGCATTCTTAGTTCAGGCCCGTGGTTTGTTTTTGGTGTGTGTTACGCTTAGAAAAGGTCACCGATAGTGATATTTCTGAATTTGCCGACATCTTCCATAAATTTATATGTGGTAAGTAGGACTTTAGACTTAATAGTAAGTTTGTTGTAGAATTATTATATTCCTCTAAAATAACTCCTTACAGTTTTAATTTTGTAGGTCACCGTTTCCCAACACACTGATTTTTCTTCCAAATTTTTATTGCAGTTTTTGTTTTTCGTTCTTTTGTTTATGTACAATGTAGGAGAAGTTTACTATTAGAAGTTAAACATGCTAAACATATTATAACGTTTCTCCTTCTTTCTAAAAGGTGTTATTTTAACCAGTTCTTATTTTCTTTTTAATTTTTGCAAAAACTAATTTTAATCTTTAATTTTTGTTTACAAATTACGCTTATGGTTTTTGGTTTGTTTTTTTAATGAACAACCAATATTTTGCATTATCTGCTCGTTCTTTTAAAGATGCTTGTGAAATATTCAACGTTGCTGCAGTTATAGTAAACCTGTTTTTTATTAGCTTTTGTTTTTTTATTTAAAGTCATGTTTTGATTTTTAATTATGGTTAGAGTATATAGTTAGGTAATACTAAATGAAAAAATTGTGATGAGATTATTTTTTATTACTTCAAGTTTCTAATACACATAGAAAAAGGCAGTTTTGATAATAATGATTTTTGGTACTCATAATGTTTTTTTGCTGGTATTTATCCTTACGATTTATTTTTGTTTTTAAAATTATTTTTTTTTATGTAGACGAATATATTTTGCATTCTTGAAAAAAAAAAAAAAATGCGCTCTACCCTACAATTTCATTAACTTAACTTTCATTGCTACCAGATTTTTAGTTAACAAAGAAGGGAAAAAATTACGTTTTCATCAATTTAATACATAAGTGAAATTATTTATTTTTCTTTATTATTGAAATAATCACAGTCTTGAATTCATAATAAATATGACGTAATTATTAAACGTAAAATGTAAATTTCTGTTAAAGATATATGAAGTTTACTGGTTGCGCCATATTGGTAGGAGCCATTTTTAGAGGACAGCCAGTTACTTCTACCAAGCTTTGCAAAACAGCTTGTAGGTCCATTGAATTACCGTGCTCTGGTGAAATAGTAGATGAAATACTCGTAGAGTCACGTCTAACACTATGGAAGATAGTGTAAAGGGAGGGAAAAATAAGGTAAACGCGCATGGTATTTACAGGCTAGAGAAAGAGAACTATCGTTGCCAAAGAGTTTTCTGTAAGAGATAACAAGAGAATTGAATACGTGAGAAATATGAATTACAGTTAGTGATGGGCAGAACGAGTCCGCGTTTGGAGTCGTTGGATTTGAATCAGTTCCAGGGTTGGAATCGATTCCAACAACTCGTTCACTGATTCCAGTCTGTACTTACCCTATGCATTAGTACAAATGTCACGCATTGTAATTAAATAAATAATTAAAAGTTAGCTTTTCCAGTTAATAACAAAACTATATTTCTTTAACACACATTAAGTAGTTCCCTAATTCCCAATTGATCTGATAAATATAAAATTAACAACGTAACCAAATATTAACAAAAATAGGCTAGTCAAATATAAAAATTAAAGCAACTGCAGTTTTGTCGTTATCTAGCTTGACCACCGGAGTTAACTTGATTCAAGAAGAAAAACGCAAATGGGTAGGAAATTATTCCCATAAAAAAAAATTATAACCCTTCAAACAAAATGATAATTACTCATAAAGAAAGAAATATTTATTTACTATGAATTAATATCAAGCTTTTAAAATATCTTATTATTTTACAAAAAGAAAAAGCTGTGTGCCAAATCTTTAACTTAGCGGCTGGACGCTCTTTCTCTTATCTTCATTGGCGAAAGTTAAATCGTGTACATGTCATGACGACGATCAAAGTAATACTGAGCTAAAAAATAGTATTACCTAACTGCTTTACTTACTGCTGTATCCCTCCCACTCTATCACCTATTTCACAAACATTCGTCGATTGGAAGTAGGTTTTAGTTAAATATTTGTTTCATTTGAAAACAAAAAACATTATAACGCTTTCTCAAGATGTTTTTAAGTTTTAAAAATTTGTTTTTGTCCATTACTCTTGTAAAATACGAAGAATTTTAAATAAAATATAATATACAAACACAAATGATCTAGAATGCAGGTGGAGTCAGTCGGCGTTGTCATGGTGATGGAACCGTTTAACGACTCCGGTTCCAGCTCCAGCATTTTCTATTGGCTAGATTCAGTGAACGAAAAAATGGAACGAGTCCGGTTTCAAAAGGATTTAAATCACTCCGGATTTGACTCCACCAATTCCAGTGGATTTAACCAATGAAATTGCTGGTGTTGGGCCGGAGTCGTTAAACGGTTCCATCACCATGACAACGCCGACTGACTCCACCTGCACTCTAGATCATTCTGTGTTTGTATATTATATTTTATTCGAAATTCTTCGTATATTATAAGAGTAATGGACAAAAACAAATTTTTAAAAATTAAAAACATCTTGAGAAAGCGTTATAATGTTTTTTGTTTTCAAATGAAACGAATATTAAACTACAACCCATTTCCAATCGACGAATGTTTGTGAAGTAGGTGATAGAGTGGGAGGGATACAGCAGTAAGTAAACCAGTTAGGTAATACTATTTTTTAGCTCAGTATTACTTTGATCGTCGTAATAACATGTACACGATTTAACTTTCGCCAATGAAGATAAGAGAAAGAGCGTCCAGCCGCTAAGTTAAAGATTAAGCACACAGCATTTTCTATATGTAAAATAAAATATTAAATAATAAGTAAAGTAACTACAGCATTGCTTTTTAATTAATGAGATGGGTGTGCCTGGTGTTTCTTTGCAAGGTTCGCTATATTGGGTACGAAATTATTTTTCCTTCGACTCCCTGTCTTAGATCGACCCCTACTTTTGTTTAGAAATTAACAAAATAATAAAATGAATATTATTTTAGAATCGATATTCTAAAAAAACCTTGGAACTTATTTTATTCTTCAAGCATCAGTATTTAAGCTCGCCAGATTTTGTATTTTGGTGTGGATTCCTCTTACAAGTTGGAATGTGTCAGTGAACTTCTACATAGTAGCCTTAAGTGAGTTTTATTTTAGTGTAAACGACTACAGTATTAATTATTTTCATTTTAATTTGCCTCAATTTTTTGGGGCGGGGCGGAATCACTTTTTTTTAAAATAGGGATTTGAATCAACTCGTTCCACCATCGGACTCGTTCCAGTGGAACGAGTCCGCTCTAATAGCCCATCACTAATTACAGTGGCGAAAGGACGAACTTCTCTAATAACTTGTAATTTCGTGCGAAGAACATTATAAAAGCTTATTTTGATTATATTACTAATCAATACATTCAGAAAATTTAAAAAAAACTCTAAATTGTTCATATTAAAAAAGGAAAATCATTGGTGTATTTTTTTTATCGTTGATTAACGCTAGCAATCCTGTTTAAAAAAATAAAAATAAAATACGGCCTTAATATTTTACATGTTTAAACTCTATTTCAGGAAATTGTTCCAAAAAGAAATAAATTAATTACATTTCATAATTCGCTTAATTAGACTTTACAACATCGACTATACAAACTTTATACATCGTATTAAGCGTTATTCTAAAATTATTATTTTTGTTTAATCATAATTTAACAGTATAATGGCGAAAATAACCGCACCCGTTCATCCCTTCCACTCCTTCTGGGGCTAGCACACTTAATGGAATCGCCAGCTTGACAACAACGCCACGTATCGATCAATAGTGCATCTTGTGTTTTATATTCTCAATTAAGAAAAATCTTCTTTTTAATTTATTTATTCAAATTTAATTATACATAAAATAACAGAAAAGTTATTTAATGCATTAACAGGGCAAAATTATAATTATATAAGGGTTCCTGATTAGAAAATAAGAAATGTCAAAGAGGGAGTGTGTTCAGTTGTTGGAATGGCACGGTTTGTAGAGTTGAATAGGACGATGTCCTGTGAGAAGTGCCACAACTAAACCGATTTGGCTTCCCCGTTCAGCCATTGCAAGGTCTGTAATACTGATTTTAACCAATATTCTAGTTTCAAAGTGTTCAATAATAAAGAAAAAAATGATAATCAGTGCTAGTGTTATGTATGTGAATTTAATAGGGAAACATTGCTTGAAAATATTTTATAGCTGTAATAAGCATTAATATATTTTTTAATTCATAAGATTATAGCTACGTTTTAACAATTTTCGTATTGGTGAAATATGAATTACTTTTTCGCAGCTGAAGGTAGTTAACAGATAATGATTATTATGTATTATTTTTTCTCTAACTTAATAATAATAAATAAATTGAAATAGATTGGAAGAGTTTTATAATTTAGAAAGTAGTATTTTTACTTATATCTAAAGTAGACTTCAGGGACTATTAATAAATAATACTAATTAATGAATTGCAAATTGGATTATTTTGTAAACTGCAGGTTTTTGCTCATTCCATTTTAAGATAAAATTTTGGGTATTTATTTTGTGATATATATATATATATATATGTATGTATGTATATATCAAATATGTAGCGATATATACATATTTTATTGAATGTAAACATTTTATGTAATTTCAATAGTAATTAAAAAATTTTTTTTTAGAAATTAAGGAATTTAATTTTATGCACGTAAAAGTACTTAATTATTTTTTACATATTGTTTTTTTCCAGATTTCTGCCACTATGAAAATGAAAGATAATTATCTTAGTCTATAAGGTAAGCTTGAGTGCATTTTCAAAGATGAAAAGAGAATATTTGCAGATTTTTGTTGAAAGTCATTAATAGTTTATTGATTCGGGCATTTTAGTTCTCTTAATAAAATAAATAGCACAGGAATCGAAGGCAATTTTATTTCGTAAAATAGTTCAGTTATAAGGCATTCATAATTAATTGAGTCAAAGCCGACAAGACGAAAAAAATTTTACTACTTTATATTTTGATATATCTGATTAAAAGAAAAAATATAAAAAAGAAATTAAGATCAACAGAATTAAATGCCAATTATGTACATTTTATAGTCTAATTGTTCTTATTTCATAAATAAATTGACCCTTAAGACATGTTCCTTATGATTAACGTCTAATGCACATGAGAATGTTTAAAGAAAGCGTTGATTACTGATAGTATTAATTATACAAAATTTCAGCAATTATTTGCTTGCTATTGCGAGGCACAGCAATTTCTATTAACGTGAAAGCCATGGTAACTTTACATTTGTATTTTTGTGAAAAACAACCTACAATTTAAAAGATGTTAATAAAGACTAAAAATGTTAATAAAGAATAGTTTATTAACAAACTACGTAGCCAATACATTTTCCAAGATGGTTTTTCAGTTTTGGAAGAAATCAAAGTTTATTATTATAATTATTTTTTTTTTTCTAGACTTTGGTTTATTTACATTGCCTGCCAAAGACGTACTGAGAAAGATAAATGTTTCCAAACCAATCTAGTTCATATGAGATTTCTTCTAAAACTAATGCCTTTGTACAAATTAACGAGGTATGTCAAATAAAAAATTACAAGTTCTATTTTTCTACTCTTTTCCTTCGCATTTATTTTGTTTAATTTTTAGGATAATACCGGAGGTGTGAATGGTATGGCGCAGCCTCACATTTCTGACAATCCTGCTCTTCAAGTGCCTGATAATAGGGTATATTTATTTCTATTTTTTAGTACAGTACTTTAATCGTAAGAAGTAATCATCAGCAGATTACAAATATTATAAGATGTTTGATGTGGTTTATAAGATGTTATATTTCTTGGCTTTGTTGGATAACACAGTTGACCCAAATCCAAAGGCACTTATATTTTAGTAATTTTCACAATGTCAATTTTGCTGGATTTTTATTTTTTCTTTCACTATTGTTAGCTAAATGGGTTGAAGGTAGAAGTTAGTTTCTTAAGGCTTTGTGGGCGACGGGGCAAATCGATTATTTACGCACTAGCAGTAATGAAGAAAAAAAAGTCATATTTGTTTTGCTTATTTGCTATTCATTTATTTTTATTCAATAATGATTTATAAATGTAATTAATAAAAGACCTATTGGTAGGTTTTTGTCCCCGCGCATTTTTTTGGAGCTGATTTCAATTTACATGGATTTTTTCTTGACAATTTCTTATGCTTCCAAACATTCTATTTACTAGTTTTGGTTTTTTCATCCGATAGGATATCACATTTTGCGTACGAGTTTTATTAAAACTGTCCAGTAGGACAGTTGTATCAGGGTTGAAGTGAAATTCTTATGCGACCGATATTAAAAAAGAAAAATAACTTGGTGTACTAGATTGTACCCTTGTCAAGTTGTCTGCTTTACATAAGGGAATACAAAGGGATGTTTAAAACTTATCACGAATTACAATTAAATCTCTAAAGGTCTAAGAAAACAAAAAATGCGTTTCTTTAATGCGAAAGATAAATACCTACAGCTCAAGCCAGCACTCAGTTTACGCTAAGATGTGTTCAAATCGGCATTAGGAATCTTGATGAAATTGATCAACTAGTGAACTATCAAAATATTGGATAACACAAATTAGTGGCAAAAAAAAAAAGTATCCCAGGAAAGTAAATGCGTGAAGATTCGGCTGCCCTTTATGGTCTCAAATTTCAAGTCAATAGTCAAGTTCGGTTGATTTGAGCAAAAAATGGTACGAAAAATTTGTTACCCGTCACCTCTAGTTACAGAATATGGGACTTGATTTTAGATTCCTCATCGTATGGCAGACGCGCGTCCAAAAGTAAGGGTTCGCTGATGACACCATTTACATATGCACAGTTTTAAATAGCACAAAAAGTTATGAAAGAAACCGGAAACCTCAGTTCGATATTGTAAAGTTTTGTCCTTTTACTAAAAACTTTATCCACACCTAGTGACTGCCACTAGTTATTAATATGTGGGTTCGATAATAATAAAACCCGCTAAACTTGTAAGTAACCTGATTTATTAACATTACTAACATTAACATTTACTAGCAACTATCGCTATTCATTACATTTACCATTTATAACAGTTAACTGTTACTTACTTATTACGTAAATACACCACAAAAACTGTTTTACGACTGACTACTGGTCCGCACTGCACTGAATTGCGCTAGACTCAACTGCTCAAACTGTCACTCACTAACCGGCTAACAGTCCAACTGGCTGACTCTGCAGAACTCCGACTCAGCTCTAACTCTTTCCAACTGTGACTGCCTGCAACTGTCCCTGACTCCCACTGTCTGTGACTCCAGCTGTCACTACTCACTCCCACCTGCAACTGTCTTACCCCCACTCCCACTGGAGCCGCTCCCTTAGCTTTTACACAGTGGTACTATAGGCTTCGGTCACTAAACTCCTAGAACAATCTAGCCCTTTCTTCTCCGGCTCAGGTAAATTCTGGCCTTTCGTTTACACAGCGGTGGACCGTTATAGACTTCGGTCACCCAACTCCCAGAACAATCTAGGCCTTTCTTCTCTGCTCAGGTCAACTTTGTTACAATATCTTCAAAATTAGGTGCTAGGTCATTTTATTAACTTGATATCAAAGAGAAAGAAGAGCAGGCGTGGTAAGTAATTTTTATGTATTTTTTCATCCCCTTTTTACTGAAAATATTGCCAAGGCAGTAAAGCTAGTATTATTCTTAATATTAGGAAATAAGTAGTTTTCCGAGTGAATTTCTAGGCAATAATCAAATGTTAAGAGCTTTAAATGTTCACAAGCAAAGACGAATGGTTTAAAAAATAATTTTACTCTGCTACAAACAAGAAGGTTAAATACTTTTTTGAAAATTTTGGGAGAGTTGCGTTTAATTACCAAAAAAATTGGAAATATCCTGTCACATATTTAAATATTCAATATCTTACATTTAAAGGTTAAAACTTATTCCTTAATTTATCAAATAATGCACTTTACGCAGCTTGTGCAGCATTTTCTGTGTCTTCAAAGGTATCTCTTCTTGCAAGCACATCTGTAATTCTCAAATGAAACTAGAGGTGACTGGCAACAATTTTTCCTCTACTACTTTGTGCTCAGATCAACCGTTTAAGCATGAAATGCATTTGAGCCGCCTTAAAATGAACTCCCTGTTTATATTATATATCCCATATATATATAACACAGATATATACATCTATATAATTACTGCATAAAGTTTTTGGAATCCCATTTATTTATGAAAATCATGAATTCTTGCACTTATTCCTGAATAATGAGTTGACGCTCTGGCAGTGGCCTGTGTCCTCCAGATCTCGAAATGTCGACTCTGTTGCTTGGCAAGATTGTGTAATCTACATTAGGTGGTTAGTTTATTTTTACACAATACCAGCTGGTACATGGACAGTAGGGTGAGTCCATAATGTGAAATCTGTGCAGGTAGTATCTATATGGATGTGACCTGTTAATATTTGGATTGATCGTTAATTTCATATTCTGTCTTAAGTGGACCTGTGCAATATATTTTTTAGGCAGTGTTCTTTTTTGAGAATTTTGTTAATTTATTTCTAATTCTTCAAGGCTTTTCTTTAGTTTCTCTTTAACGTAGAACTTTAAGTACTACTTGATGATGTTAACGATATATAGGTTTGCCTCTCTTATCAGAAAATTTTGCTTTGCAGTTTAATTTAATTAGCTCTTTCCCATGGATACTAGTTGCGTATTTCGGAAGTCGATAAATGAGCATTCTGACAGATGAAAGTTTGAAACTGTTAGGGACTTCAGTGCGGGGCACCACCGATGTAAAACATTTGATTTTTGTTACTTTCTTAGAAGATGAAGTATATTGTTGAAGAATTAGAATATTTGTACAGGATTATGAATGTTATCTTCAAAAAGAGAATATTTCTGGCTTGTTTTAGATTTTTGTTTTTTTTTTTGCTATTAATTTATATAACATTTAACAGGTTGATAAATCTATTATTTGGTAAATTGTAGGACAAAATGGTGATGGTGAAAGGGGAGGAGAAGAAGGTAGACCCCATCCTGACTGTGATAACCAGCCATCCGTCCCAAGCGCCCGCCAAGATTACTTCGCAATCTTCTGTAAGTAGTAGGGTACATGTTCCACAAAAGTAACCTTCCTAGCTTAGAAGAATATGATGGTAAACTATAAATTTTCATTTTCAGGATTGTGTGAGGGAGTCTGACGGATCTTCCAAAATGCCACAAGCGGAGAGAAAGCTCGAGGGTGCTCTTTGCTTAGCTAGCATTAAGTCTATTAGTAATAATGAACAAAATACAATTAGTGTTAAGGATATTAATTTAAACAAGAAACATACAAGTCAGAGTGAAACTCTGAATAACATTCCACTAACCAACGATGATGCTGATTTTGAAAGCTTTAAAATCTGTGATTACTACAGTCGATGGGGTATTCCACGTTGTATGAGATTGTATGGAGGTGGTGAAAGTTCTTTAACAACAGGTACGGCGGGATGGGGTACACCGCCAACTAGCACTGGTGGTGGTGCATCTGGGTGGACTGGAGGTAGCTCTAGCCAGCCACAACAATCGCAACAGGGGGGTTCGTCGCAACAAGGTCCTCAATCAGGTGGCAGTGGTGGTTCTGGAGGATCTGCAGTGACATCCCCTCAATGGGGTTCTAATAATAATTCTGCTAATGCTGGGAATAACAACAATTCTGGCAATAATAGACAAGGAGGGCAGCAATCACAGCAACAACAGGGAAGTGCGGGAGGGCAATCGCAACAGCAACAACAGGGGCCACCTAGTCAGAGCCAGGTCCCGCCCGTCACTTCAACCAATTCACCAACTACTACAACTGCAGTGCCAAACAATTCTAACGGTGGTACGGCCAATAACAATAATGGAGGTATTGGACAACAACAAAATCAAGGTGGTTCAGGTTCACAACCTCAACAGCAAGGTGGTGTTAGCGGCCAGAACGGCCCGTCTTGGGCAGCAGCCGCGGGAAAAGGATTACCACCTACTTCACAATCGCAGGGTGGTCCTTCATCTACCAATTCGTCTACCAACTCCATCAGTTCTACTAAGCAACAGATGGAACAACTAAACACCATGAGGGAAGCCCTTTTCAGTCAAGATGGATGGGGTGGAGTAAGTACACAGAATTTCTGATTCCAATTTAATAATTGCTATTCAAATAATTTTGGATTAATATTTAATTTATCTGTGTTGTATATGATGTAATTTATGTATAATGTTTAAAATTTAAATGTGTTGCAGCATAATGTTAACGATGATAGCAACTGGGATATACCTGGTTCTCCAGAACCTGGAGGCAAAGACAACAGCAACAGTGCAGCCGTTTCTATGTGGAAATTGCCCATTAACAACGGTAATTATAGAAACTAGTATTAACGTTTTTCAACATTAATCTTTTTCGTGCTATTTTTGACGATCAATCTTAATACCTCTGTCCTACAGGACAGTTTTAATGTAAACTAAGGGTTCACGACTTTACTTTCCTTGTCTTATTGGAAACTTGACGTCAAAATTTTCTCTAAACTTCCTGTGTACACATAAGTGTTTAATTTCATAAACTTAGATCTATTTACTCTATTTTTTATTTTTTTTTAAGGCTAAGGCGCGTCATCATTTAAGGTCATTGGCGCCCACAGTTTTTTTAGCGCACTGCCGGCCTCCGGTCAGTTCTCTCGCAGATAACCTGACCATCACTGAACAGTGAGCTGTGAGAAGCTCATAGGAAGAGAAAATCTGAGTCTCTGCTGCTGGATTCGAATCCGGGATCTCCGCATTGGGATCCAGTATACACTAACCGCTTAGCTAATCTCTTCCCTTCTATTACACTACTATTTTAGTTCTGAGAGAATTCGTTTTTGTGCAGTTCTCGGGGAAAAAGTTATACCCAGATATGGAAGTGACACTACATTTCATTTTAATGCATGGTTTTCAAACATGCTGTGGTTAGAACTTGGTTTAGATTGATCTTGGTAACCTCGACGCCAGGAACGTATTTGAAATTCGGTTTTTGAAGATAGTGTGCTTAGAACTTAGAAAATGGTTGCTTCTGTTCTTATCAGATTTTCATTCTGCAACTTCCCACGAAGCAATTATCCCAAGTTAAAAATTTACCAGTCACTTCAACAAAATAAATCTGTTCCATTTAACGCCTAGTTGTTGTTGCGTAATCGTTTTTTTATTGTTGTGTAGTCATGGTACCTTATCTTATTTCTAATGAAATGTTTGCAATTTTAGGTGAGTTAAGCATTTTTTCTATTAAAAATATATCTTGTTTTCCAGGTACTGACTTATGGGAAGCTAATTTGCGAAACGGTGGTATGCCTCCTCCTCAGGGTCAGGCTCAAAAAACACCTTGGGGACATACTCCAAGCAGCAACATAGGAGGTACATGGGGTGAAGATGATGAAGGAGATGCCTCTAATGTTTGGACAGGAATTCCACCAGCTTCCGGTTCAGCACCGCAGTGGCCAAATCAACCGCCTATTTGGCCAGGTAAATCAATTTGTATATTAAAGAATCAATTTTTGCTAGAAGGTAGAAGTAGTAGGGGGAGTATTAGTAAAGAAATAAATAAAATGTAATGGGCTGGTTAGTGAGTAAATAAAATGTAATGGGCTGGTTAGTGAGTAATAAGCACTCATTAGGCTTATAATAGTCAAATTTCCTTAAACTGTTTCTTCTTGGGAGATTTTAGGTAAATCCATTTTAGATTAATACCAATTTGTGTCTTTAAAAATAGGTGGTACAAACAAGAAAGATGGTGGTGACTGGGGCGGTCCAAATTGGAACGATCAACGAGACCCACGAGACCTGAGACATAACGAAATGAGACAAATGATGGATTCTAGAGAAAGCATGAGGCCTGGTTCTATGGATCACAGGTACAGAGTTCTGTTTTTGATTAATTGTTTCGATATGTTAGACAGATAGATTTCAGACGTATGGTTTGTGCTGTTTGATTTGTTCCCTTTGATAATTAAAAATATTTGTTTTTAAATATTATTTTGTACCTTTCTCTCCTAAATAAACCACACTTGATTAAAATTACAGGAGCATGGGAGGTAATGATGTCTTGATGAGAGGTGATCCAAGGGGAATTAGTGGTCGTTTGAATGGCGTAGCAAGTGAAGCTATGTGGCCTACTGGTCCTACTGGTCCCCATCATCACATGCCACATCATCAGGGGAAACTAAACAGCCATCCGAACCAACCAGGTAGCACTCAAGCTTGTTCAAAAGGTGTAATTAAACTTCATTATGAAGAAAACAATTGTCAAATAATGTTTATAACTATATTGGAGAATTTTTGCTTATTAGGAGTTAATCAGTGGGGAGGGGGAGGAGGACCTCCAATGAAGGAAATGGGAGGCCTTGGAAGTAAGACCACAGGTTGGGAAGAACCATCACCGCCTGCCCAACGCAGAAATATGCCTAATTTTGATGATGGAACTTCTTTATGGGGACAACAACATACTAGACCAGCTATGCCAGGTTAATATTCTTATGTTTAATTAATCCACCAAATTTCACATCTTGTGAAGGTTATTTAGGAATCATTTATTTATACAAAATATATTCCATTTTAGGTCAGAGTAAAGTATCTCATTGGAAAGAGATGCCTGCGACAGGAATGGGCCGAGGAAGTCTTCAGTGTCCACCCGGACGCGGAAATCCTAATATAAAGCCTGATCAACCTCTTTGGCACCATCCAAGGTGATCCCACATCAAAAATAAAATCTATGTATTTTATATCTATATATAAATGTATATATTTTCAAACATCTTCAAAAATCTGATGTCACTTTCTCTTTCTCTACTGTAATAAGAAGGGAATGTATTGGAACGCGCTGATTTTTATATCTTAGGAAAAATCCGTATTTCTGCAGAAGACGCTCCAATAATGTTTTCGGTTTTGGTCAAAATCAGTATACCCGGAAGTAATATTGAATGAATTTTTCATTTTTCAAGATTTCGCGTGAACGGTTTCAACATTTTTTGAACTTAATGTTCTAATTTCATTTCAATATCTCCAACTTTTATTTGATTGAAATATTCTGGGAAAATCCGATTAAGGGCACTTCTGATCGAAGAGGTAGTTAGCCTTACCTCTAAAGTGCTAGCTACAAAATTATAAAAATAATATATTTCCTAATTTAAAGAAAATCAGCTGATCGATAGTGCCACTTTACTGAAAATATTTTTAATTTTTAATGATTTCATCTAAAACGGCTCCTATAATTTCATTTAAACTTCATTTAGAGGTTACAAACATAACAAACCAATTTTATTTAAGACATTTTTTCTGGAAAATTCTATTAATGTATACTTCTGAGAGAGATTTGATAAATTACGTCTGAAGTGCCATATTCTGAAAGTTAAGATTTTATTTTTTATTCACTTTAAAAGGTGGTTGACAAATATATTAAAACCGAGTTCGAAGGAAATTTCACGGCCGGAAGGAAACACATACCTCTTGATTTATTGGATAGTTTAATTTCTCGAAAATGGCTTGTAGGTTGTAAATTTCATATAGTTGAGGTAGGTTTCTCTGTAATGTTATATTTCAGTGCAATGAACAGGTTTTAAATGTTGGGGGTATTAATATCGGTCAAATTTTCCGAGTTAGGAAAGTAATAATGAGTTAGAGATTTGATAATACTACTATTATTAGATTTTTTATTTATTTATAATTAATTATTCTCGGTTGCATTACATTTGGAGGTTTGGCCAGAATTTTTTTTAAAGTTTATATTATTATTTTTTTTTTTTATTCCTTCTTTCTTAATACCAGTTTACCAAAACTTAAATTTTCTTTCTTTTACATATATTTAGGAATGGAGGTTGGAATGAAGGTACCGGTATGGATGTTGGAAGTGCTTGGGGAGAAGAGAAACCTGCTCCGTGGATGGACCAAACTCTAACAACCTCGTCTTGGCCAACTGGACCTAAACACAAGCCTAGTTGGGATGGCGATTTAGATCCATCATCTTGGGTACATCCTACCAAACAGGTATGTATTTTGTTTTATTTTTTACGCAGTTTATTAGAATTTTTGTATGTTTTAATGTGGAAGGTTGAATATTCATAAACTAGTGATTTATTTTTTATTTTAAAGCAACAGGCAAAAGCCATCTCCAAAGAGATGATATGGTCTAGCAAACAGTTCCGAATGTTGTCAGAAATGGGCTATAAGGTAAATAAATTATTTGACTGAAGGATTAGTATTTTAAATGGCCAACATCAAACATAAATTTTATGATTTTAGAAAGAGGACGTAGAAAACACGCTTAGAGCATCTGCTATGAATCTAGAGGATGCACTAGAACAGTTAAATGCAACCCGCAATCCTGGAGATAGATGGAGACATTCTGAATTAGATACTGACCATCCTATGATTAACACTTATCCTACGCCCCAACAAGCTGCTATTTGCATACCATTTCAGCCGGTTAGTGTTAGAAATAAAAATAAATAAATAAGTCAGTCGGTAATAAAGCTAAAATATTTGGGAGCTAATAGATAATTTATTTCCGAACACAATAGAGATTGAAGACATTATAAAATTAGTTTTTAGAAACTCCCCAAACATTATTGCATTTTAGGAAAATTTTCAATTATGAGAGCAACACTCGTGATCATGCTTAGTCTTTCTAATTGTGACTGGTTTCAAATTTTTTCATTCATCGTCAGCGTTCACTTCATTTAGATTCATGGTGTGTTTTTAACTTCTAATGTTCAGTGCCTCCACTCGAGCTTGAACTAAGCTCTAACAATGGAATCCGACTCCTAGCCACAAAGAAGAAAGCTTACAGTAAAAAATCTAGCATATAAGATAAAATGTTAATTATCCTGTGTTTAATAGAATTTTGAAAGTGTCAAAACTGTGGCACAAAGGATTTTAATTATCGTAATTAGAATTTAAATCCAACCCCATACTTTTCAAGCATCTAAAGAAGCTAAAATATATTGTACTCATTTTCATCTTCAGTTCTGACCATTCACATATTTAATTGGTTATATTTGCAGAATGGTGGTGGGGGAAGTGGTAGTGCTGGAGGTCCAAATGTCCTCGCAAACAGCAATCAGAATATTTCAACACTTAGTCCAGCAATAGTGCAAAAACTGTTAAGTCAACAGCCACCACCACAACAGCAACCGCCTTTCACACAGGTAAAAGTTAAAAAATCCTTGCATAGATCGACATTCACTTACTGAAGGTTTCTTTAAGATAGAGAACTTAACGTTAAGAAGTTGCGGAACATTCTCTATCATAGACGAAACAAATTTGTTGTTCACATTGGAGGAAGTTTTGCTTTTGCCACATTAGTACAGCTATTCGCGATAGTTTTTTTTTTTTAACCGTTAGAATTAATCGCTTCTACTTTGCAAAGGGTTATAAGTTTATTTTGTACAATTGTATATAGTATTCTTTGGTTTCTTGAACATTATTTTTGTAATAATAATAACTTTTTTAATTAAATTTACAAAAACACACAATTTAATTTTAAACTGGAACACCTACTGCTGCATGGATTGAAGTCAGTCAGCAGAAGTTAACACCTACACAGTTGTACTATATTTTATAAAAACAAATATTTCAAGATAACATCACTCAATAATAATATAATTTATATAACTAAATACAAAATGGCTTACAAACAAAATGAAATTCTATCCAACTAAATATTAAATTCATTAATCAAACAATTTCTGTATTTCTGTACTCTAAAAGATCATCTTTGAAAAAAGTTTTATCCCCCCTAACAAGCCGTCCATTAAATTTCCATCCGCATTCATTCATCCGTAATTCATTAGACTCTTTACATATCGACAAACATTCCTTATACCAAGCCTCTCCAGAAAATAAGTATTTAATTTTTCCACTATATCCTTCCTCATGAAACCCCAAACCTGTGCTCCATAGCAAATTATTGATTTAAAAACACTAATAAAAATTGTAAATTTTGCTGATATAGGAATGTTACTGTTTTTAAGTATTCTACTTTAAACTGACATAATACAAAATTTGGCAGCGCGTCAATTCTGTTCAAAATGATATTTTAAACGTAACTGAGGTGTTAACCATATTCCTAAATATTTATATTGGTTGTAATTTCGAATTGAAATTCAATTGAAATTTAACATTATTGTGTAAATTTAATAAGTTAAGTAAATTCTTTCAAACATAAATTTAAATACAAGCTTTTCGCAATGTAAATAATTTAATATATTTTCGCACTAACAAATGTTGCTGTACGGTAAGTATATTAGTGTCGTAAAAACTTCTGAAAGAAGTAATTAGTGATTACTAAATAATTCAACAACCATTTTGTCAATCATGGTTTTTAATTTAATTAATATCGTGTGTCGATATAATTCGTCTGTCTAAGGCTCTTAGGTGCACGAGCCTTCCCAGTGCATTATCTGTTGGCTCTCTCGTTACAGGCAAATCTGTCCATCTCTAGAAACTGGCTCTAGAAGAACACATCTATGGACGTCGGATGCAAATTTCCGCAATCTGAGTCCTATTGACCAACCAGTAAGCTGGTCCAAAAGCCTTACATTTCCTATTCCACACTATATCTACTTAAAAAAAAAATCATTCCATTCAGCTACAGTAAAAACGTTTTCAGGTCGACAGACTTCCTTCAATGATTTATGGCACTGACGACAATGAGAAAAACTTACTTATAGTTATCTGCTTCAAGAAATTTAAGTGAAACGCAATCTCTGAATTTCAGTTAATTTTGTACTTCTTTCTTTTTTTTTTTACAAGATATGGGCAACCAAGTAAAAGAAATCCTACACCATCTTTGAACTTATTTTTAGTTATTAAGTACTTGTTTGTAGCATTATATTTTCAGAAAAGTTATGACCATGATTATTGTTAATTATCAGAGACTGCACACAATAAGTACTATTGCCAGGGTCTCCAAGCCTTATCTGATTTTTTCCTCTTAGGAGCCATTTCATGTTCAATGTTCGGGGATATCCAAGTGTGTGTTTTTTGTTTTTTTTTTTTGTTTTTTGCGCATTGACTGCCACTGTCACTAACTCCTGTCCAAGTCAAGTGTAAAAAAGTGTTAACCTTATAGTTGCTGAATTGTGACCTGTAGTCCGGGTCTACAATCGAAATACGGTTACTACATATAATCTCGTTCGTACATTCATTTGAATATGGGTCAAAAATGTATGGCTCCTAAATTCCTGGTATTACTACTATTGATTTAAATTCAAGGCACGTCAACAGCGTCACAACGCGCTGGCGGCCTCCGAACAGTGATTAGTAGAGGGTTCAAAGAAGAAAAATGCTAAGAGTAGCACGTCCAGATTTCAAACTGACTTCTAGCTTACTGGTCTACCGCGCTATCAACTAAACTAATCCCTTTGCTCCAATTATTAATATTTTTCTTTTCTTTTTTTGTCTCAGCAATCGTCCAGGTCTCAGCCTGCCCAACAACCATCCCCACAACAGCTGCGAATGTTGGTGCAGCAGATTCAGATGGCTGTACAAGGCGGTTACCTCAGTCCTCAGGTGCTTATCTACTCAAATTTTAAAAATTAATACATTTATTTTAAAATTTATTTGATTTTTGTTTTTTTTAAACTACATAGAGTTAGAAGCATGTTTTTTCTTTTTCAGATTTTAAATCAACCACTGGCTCCTCAAACATTGATTCTATTGAATCAACTATTGCAACAAATTAAAAATTTGCAGCAATTAATGCAACATAATGCGGTGATTCAAGTTAATCCATTAGGAAAGCCAAGTAGCAGTCAGATCCTTCAAATATCTGTTCAGATTACTAAAACTAAACAACAAATTGGCAATCTTCAGGTACAATAAAATAAAAAGTTTAAACTTTAAAATCCTAAATAAAAAATTCTTGAATAAAAAAAATTCTTATTTTAGAATCAAATAGCAGCACAACAAGCTATTTACGTGAAACATCAACAACAAACTCCAGCTACTACGGACTTTTTTAATAAAGGAGCAATGCATGAACCCATGTCTGCATTACATGCTAATTTCTCTGATCTTACTCTAAAAGAACCTCAAGTGGTGAGTGAACATTTTAAGAATAATATTGCTGATCAAAAAATCAGTTTGCGCAATATGAGTAGAATGAAAGATTTAATGATATTTTGAAATTTTAATGTTTATTATTTTATGGCTCTGTAGAGTGGCAGTACCGGTCAACAATCCAGACTTAATCAATGGAAGTTACCTGCCCTAGATAAGGATACAGATTTGGGAAGTGGGAATGATTTCAGTAGGGCTCCTGGCAGTACAGCTAAACCTACACCAGGAAGTTCTTCTCCCAACATCAACCCGTTGCTTGGACAACCAGATGGGTAAAAGTTTTTGAATTTGAGGAATGAAAGTGGAAACATTAAATTGGTTTCATCATTATTTGGCCATAAAAGGAAGTCTTGAAGATTAGCAAATTTTCGATGAAGGAGACTCTTCAAAAAAAATTATGAGTTAGATACTTGTAAGAGCAGTGCGTTAAAGTTTACTCTAGGTGTTTTTCTTTTTTTTTTTAATTTTATTTTTTTGAGACCCACATGGCCATCTAAAGTATGTTTTTGTTGGTTTATTTAACATCAAGAGTTTTATTCAAATATTTGTAGGTTAAACAAAAGTGGTCACTGACAGTTTGAAGAAATGGCAGTTAGATAAATGAAGGGAATTTTTTTGAATAAAAAGTCCTGATTTTTGTGTTAATTGCTTTTACAGGACTTGGTCATCGGTGACTCGTCCTAATTGTGATACAGGTTGGCCAGATTCAGGAAATGATGAACCCTCGTCAAAGGATTGGCCAAGTTCTTCCCAACCTCCTACTCAAGCGTTTTCAGATCTTGTACCTGAATTTGAACCTGGCAAACCGTGGAAGGTATTAACATAAAATAAATATTAGAGAAGTGTTACATATTTGCATTTGATGGAGGAAAAGTGATATATGACTTTCTGATAATTGTACCAGGGAAATCCGTTGAAGAGTATTGAAGATGATCCCAGCTTGACTCCAGGATCAGTGGTGAGATCACCACTGTCTTTGCCTTCCATTAAGGATACCCACATCTTATCTTCTTCAGCATCAGTTCCCGGAAAAGCTTCTCCTACAACAAGCTCATCTCTTGACATCATGCCTCCAATACCATCACTTAGCTTGTCATCCACAACTTGGAGTTTTAATCCGCCAGTATCCACTACTAGGTGATTTACTAAATAATTTTACTAATATTAATTATAACGTAGCTACGTACTAGTGCCAAATAATAAAAGCAAAATAAAATGTAAATGTTTGGTTTAATTAAAATTATTATATACTTAAAGACGAGAATTAGCTTTTGATTCTCAGGTCAGTGAAAGCATTCTTAGAACTTCATTATATGTGATGTAAAATATATCTATTTCTGCATCATCTAGTGCTAAAAGGGTCTGGACTTCCTTTTTTATATTACATTCATCTCTATCTCAAAACAATCTCATATTTCCAGATATTCTGGGATAGCTCTATATTTTTTCTTAATCAGTAAACTCAAAACTCGCTTTAAGAGTGCTGGTCCATATAATAAATTTTAAGATATAGTAATAGTTTGTACTTTTATTCTATTTTTATTATTATTTATTTTTGAATAATGTATTTGATAGTTTTACTTAATGATGCCTTAAAACTTGAATTTAAATATTATTTTTACTTAGTCATTTGTTGGACAGTGGTGGTGCATTGGGAAAACTGGGGGGAAGTAAAACAGCCAACACTACAGCAGGTGGAAGTGGTGGCGCAGGAAATGGCGCTGTGGCGGGCGGTGGAGGCGGAACTGGTAGCGGCGGCCCCTGGGGTGAAGCGGGAACTGGAGGTAGCGGAGCTCAGGTACCAACACCCAGCAGCGAGTTGTGGGCCGCACCTAAGTCTAGGCCACCCCCAGGGTTGTCAGCCAAGCCTCAATCACAGTCACAAGGGCAGACGACTACTTCTGCTCCTACCACCAATGGTTGGGGTTCTCTTGGCTCCAGGTGGCCGACACCTGCCCAGGCGCCTTGGCCATCTACTCAGGCCACTGCACCTGCACAAGCTGGCTCGACTTGGTTACTTTTGCGTAACCTTACCCCTCAGGTAAATAAAAATTCCTCTTCATTAATTTTTTCTCGTTAATAATTGAGAATATTTTTTTCTATTTGGTTTAAAGTTTAGGTATTTGAGACATCCTGTTAAATGAATTAAACTTTTTTCTCCCTCAGATTGACGGTTCTACATTAAAAACGTTGTGCCTCCAACATGGTCCGTTGCAAAATTTCCATTTGTACCTGAATCATGGCATCGCTTTAGCCAAATATACATCACGAGAAGAAGCGAACAAGGTAAAAAATTCTATTTTACATTACATAAGATCAGGACGGGAATAATGCTGAATAAAATCAGAGACAGAATTTCTGGTAAAAAAATGTTTTTTTTTTTAAACAAAATTGAAACTATTATTAATATGAAAGAAAACAAGCGAGGTCTTACAGTTGGTACAATGCTTAATTATGAAGTATGTATAAATGAATAAAGTATGAATAAAGCATGCATTATTTAAGTATAAATGGTCGCGCGAGGGCAGTCTTGGAAAAGACAGCCAGCTTGCAGACCGTAAACCATTTTTTATTCCAAACACTTAATGTGTTTATTTTTTTAGTTCTACGGTTCTTGATCGCTAGAATCATGAACATAATTATTGACTACTAATCAAGGTTTTTTCTTGAGAAAAACAACCCTTGTGCACAGTATTATCTGTACTGAATAGGACTAATTATATCTTTTTATTTTCTCGGTATTTTTATTTTTATAAATTTGCTATTAATCTATTTCATCTGTTTTTTACCACGTTAAAAGAGTGCACAATGAGGTTGCGGATGCGGGCTAGGCCCCACTGTCGGTAGTGTGTGTACGCTAGATAATTTCTCTCCTGTTGTTTATCACGTACCATTTTCACATCTGTAGCCAAATTTACGTGTAAAAATGTAAGCACGATTGTAAATTATTAAATATGTGCAAAAATAAGGTTTGTAATCTTAACCCTATTCCTTTACAATGGTTTCCTTTATTATTTTTTTATCATGTTTATAATCTTTTTCTTTGTTATTTTTTTAGGCTCAAGGTGCTTTAAACAATTGTGTACTCGGCAACACCACAATATTTGCTGAAAGTCCTTCCGAATCAGATGTATTATCATTACTGCAGCATCTCGGACACAGTACCGGCGGTTCCAGCGGAACAAGTGGTGGTGGAGGAGGATCCTGGAGAACAACAGCAACTAAGGAGCCATCTTGGGCATGGGGTGGTGGCGCAGGAGGTGGTGGAGCGCCAGGTGCCGCTGCGGCCGCCTCACTTTGGGCAGAACCTCCAGACCAGCACCGAACAACACCATCTTCTATAAACTCATTCCTTCCCGGCGATCTGCTTGGAGGAGAGAGTATTTAGATCATCAATAAGACTACTACTGCAAAATTTCCAAATCCAAAGGCCTAATAGTGTATGTACTACCAAGAAGAATCGATGAACTGAATTACAAACAAACAAGGAATTGGGCAATACTATTAGCGACAGCGCTCCACGAAAGTACCAAAGGTAAGATGATTTGACTTTTTAAAAACAAAAATTATCTTGAGTCAAATCTTCTTCAATTATTATTATTATTATGTTTTAAATATATATAATTTGGGAAGTACTCAGAAGTACTTAATATATATACTTTCTTTTTTTTTTAATAATAATAATAAGCCTTATTGTTTTAAACCAGAAAGAAACATGACTTCAATAAAATTTAGTGATAAGCAGTTTAGGATTACTTTTTAATGAATGCTACCACTACTAGTTCTTTCCCAGTGTTCAAATATTTTCGTTTTTATTTTAATATAAAATAATGAATGTGGGGTTAAATAGAATGATTCCTTTAAATAGATTTTTATTGTAAAGTTTTTTATTAATTACATAAATTTGGTTGGTTTCATCACGCTTTATTTTAATTATTAATAAAATATTTATGTTAACAGTATAATCTCTTAAACCATTTACAGCAATATATTTATATTTTAAAATTCATTCTGGATAAAGTCCAAACAAAATATATGTAAAAAAAAAAAAAAAATCATATCTCAGTGAGCTTTCTAGTGGTCATAGCTAAGTTGTGAAAATTTATTATAAATGTATTATAATCAAATATCTACTTATAATAATAATAATGTGTATGTATAATTATATTAAAAATGAAGATATAAGAAAAGAATGAATTTTGAAAGCCTTAAGAAAATCACCATGATAAAATCAATTTATAAAGAGTTAAGTCTAATCCTTAAAAAATTATTAATAAAAAGAAATATTGGGATTTTTTTGTACTTAGCATAAAAAGAAACAATAAATGGGAATACTTTTCGGTAATTTAGCATTGGACTTTTACATTATCATTTTATCTTCTAATAGTTCTCATTAATTTTGAGTTATTCTTTTTCCAAGCAGTATTTCATTATTCGCGAAATAATTGGTTCAATTTAAAAAAGTTCATTTAATCGGATTGGTTCTTAATAATAATAAAAGATAAATGATTTAATTAAATACTATAAGTCATTTTCATTAAAAATAATAAAACGTCATTTTTAGTCCCAAACAAAAAACCTGTAAAAATTGTTACTTTGACCACAATATTAAAACATTATTAATTTCTAAAATAATAAAAAAAAAAAAAATTGAGGACCAAATTCAACATTATATTTGTTAATTTTTGCTCCTATATCCTCCCATGTTTTTTAATAACGTAACATTCATTATATACTACTTTTAGAAATTCACACTTTCTTTGTTAAAGTTTTTTTAACTCTCGCCAGCGAAAAGTTTAGGATCCGTTCAGAGTATGAATCAGAGATGTACTAATCACAGGATTTGCTTCTTTTTTTTTATCTTTCCTGCAGGTTAGATTAGCAAATGCGTGAAATTCTTTTGAATGAACACATACCACCCCTCCTGCAGAAGATCAAATTCAATTTTTTGTACCTGCAAAAAACTTGACTGAAATGTGGGGGGGGAAAAAAAGTAATACTACGTGGACACTTCTGGTTTTTCTGTGGGGTTCTTTGGCTAATTTTTAGAACTATTAAACAAAAAAATGCTATAATTTTCAATGTGTTTTTTCGTCGATTAAAAAAAAAAAAAAAAATGTAATAAATCCAGTTAATATGAAAAGGTACCTAATTAAATACATATTGTATTTTTCATTTAAGAGCGATAAGAGTAGCTAATTAAACTATCGACTTTAAGATCCCCTCTTTTGTGGTTGGTGCGTGTGTGGGTGTACCTCATTGCCTCCTTATTCTACTAACCTCTCGCTTTGTCTTTCTGCGATTTAAATTTTTTTTTAATCTTTATTTCTCATATTTCATGTAAAAATTAAATAAAAGCTTTGTACAAAAAAAACCTCCAATCAAAAAAAAACAAAAAAAAACTCATTTTTGATCTCAATAAGAACTACATGACTTTTTTTTTATTTAGCAAAATATATTAAATAAATTTGTATTTATTCATAATTAAATATTTATGGGGGTTATAATTGTCATTATTCTACCAATATTCATCAATACCAATTTATGATTATCATTACTATAAAAGAAATAATTGACTATTTTTAAAAATATATAAAAAAACTTACACACGACAAGTACATAATTTTTTTAAAAAAAGAATGTTCCTGTCGCGACCACAATCAGACTGCTTGAGTATTTTGTGAAATTATTATAAAACAAATTTTATTTACAAAATATAAATTTTAATTAATTAGTTTAATCTTACTTAGCAATTAAAAAAATTACTTATTTATTATATATATATATATATATACTATTATATATTTTATATATATAATGTATATATTTCATTTTTTTTTTCTCTTTTTTAATGGAAATTTTCACTCGTGTAAGGTTTATATATAGATAGTGATTTTAAGACTTGTTATTGTGTTATGTATTTTTTCAAGTCCAGTAATTTGTTTATTTAATTTTTGTGTTTGACAGCTTTTCCCCCTCTAGAGAAGTTATATTTTAAGTAAAAAATAATAATAATAATAATATGAATAAAAAATGGTTGTCTAATCACAAATTTTAGGACGTACTTGGGTTTTTGTCAATAAGTTAGCATAGCATAATTCTCCTAAAATTTATACAATATGGCAATATTATTCTATGTTTAAAGTGATCTATTTTTTGTTTCCTTTTTAGTTTTTATATTTTCTAGAAAAGTAAGTAAGATATATTAATATTAAGGTAATGTGTGCGCGAAACATATGGTAATATTTAAATAATTTGCTTACCCCTCAGTTAAATCCCCCATCTGTAATTATGACAAGCAACACGTTTGGCTTTTATTTGTATTTTTTAATTAGGACACTTAGGCATAATTTTTTTTTTTTCAGTCAAGATAAAGTAAAATAAAATTTACTATTTCCCCTACTGAAAATCTTTTATAACAGTTTTTTGATCTCTGAAATTTGCTAATAAAATTTAAAAAAAAATACCCTGAAATATTTAGAGAGTGAAGATTGAGCATCAGAAGATTACAAACTTGTGACTCTCTCTAGTATATTAACAGATGTCACACATGTGACTTAAGTCTTGTTTTGCCAAACAATATTGATACTGATAGAGCACTTCTGTCAGATCAAAGATCGTATGTATCAGAAAGTATTTCTACCTAATCATACGTTTCATTATCATTAATAATAAAAGAAACATACTGATTTTTTTTAGCTAGAAACTACTGCTCATTGAATTATTCTGAGTCGCCCAGCAATACATTTAGTTATGGTTTTCTCATCCCCACCTGCCACTAAAAAGTACTTTTTTGCTCCTTTCTCAAAAAATAATGATCCACTTCAAGTAAATTAACCAACTTAGAACCCATTCGTACATAAATCGAGAAAGTGCCGAAGTACCTTTCTTCTATATTTTTTATTTACCTTTGTCTCAGTTGTGAACCATTTTCTCTTAATTCTTGTAATTGTATGAGTATTAATGTTTTACTGGTACATCCAAAAGTATCACTGTCATGATCAAAGAATTTTTGTCCGATTTATTTCCACTTACTAATACAGTTTTTTAATTAAACTTTTATCAACTGTATGCAGTTAGGAATGATCTTAGGTAAAATTCTTCTTGAGATTTGATGTCATGATTCTTGAATTACTTGAAAAAGTTTCCTTACTAGATTACTGCTTAATTGAAAGTGATAACGATCCGTGATCATACAAGAAGTTTATCAAATTAAAAAAAGTTTAAAATGGCTTAATATGTATTAATCTTGTATGATGTAGCTGAGATCTTTTTAAAAAAAGACTTAAGTCAAATGTGCGTTGATTTGAGTTAGTTACTTGCCTATACTAGTTTTTATAATTTTTTCAGTACTTTCAGCAGTGTAAGGTATAATACACAAAAGCTACCCTTCAATGCTTAATTTTTTTAAAAATAAATATAACTATTTAATGGGAATTTGAAGTCCACTCAAAACATTTTTTTTTTCGTTTTAATAATAATATAGTAATATTTTAATTATTAAACTTGTTTTGTGTGAGGAAAGTGTTGCCATATTTTGGGGAAAAGATAAACTTGAGGTACTAAACCTCGATAGAAGCTGTGAAAACAAGTGGATGTGAAATTATACATTTTCTCTCTCCCTCTCCCTTTGCTAAAAGCATTAAATAATCACTAAATTAAATAAAAATAAAACAATCATTTGTCTTCCCACGATTATTTCCTAAAAACTCTGAATATCTATAAAAGTTATCCAAAAATACTTAATACCACGCTCTAAATTTAAAAAAAAAAAAAAAACCTCCCCTTTAAAAAAGGCAATATAGGATCTGTAAACAGAAAAATCGGTTATTAATTATTTATAAATTCATTGGATTCATTTATATGTTAATGTATTGTTTGTGTGGGAAAATATGATTTCTTAAGTTAAATTAAGTTGTTTTCATTAATTTCTATTATAATTATTTTTTGTTAATATTAGCTGAAATCTAAAAATTCACTACTATTCACATAAATCTATTAAATTTTGCCAATTTAAAGAATTATAAGTAAGCTACAAAAACCAACCAAATATTATATTGATAATTTTTTTCTTCATAGCATTAAGCCAAAATATTACTTCTACATTAAATTATTAAGAAATTTTTAAGTCTAAGAAATTTCAATAGAAAGTATGTAGTAGTAGGGTGTACAAAAAAAAAAAAAATTAAGAAATAAAAAAAAAAATTAAATATAATAAAAATAAGTAAGCATAGGTAGGTATTTGTGTTACAATATTGTTTAAAATATAAAATAAGAAATATGAATTTTACAAAAATTACTTTTACTTTCATAATTACTTTTAAATTTTTTAAATTGGGTTAGGTATTCTTTTTTTATTAAATTGAAAAGAGTTTGCTAGGGTGCAAAATGAAAAAGTATATATAAATGGAGTTTTTTTTTTCCAACTGTTACATCCAGCATTGGACTATTCAAACAAACAAGAACTTGGCGGCGAAATTGTTTTTTAAGTGTTTTATCTATTTATTTTTTTTTCCATGTTACCTGAGGATTAAATTTCAGGAAACCTAAAAAGTAAATTAAAAATAAAAGTAAATTGGATTTTTTTTAAAAATCTACATTTAATAAAGAAGATATGTAACCTGTGGCCTGTTTTGCTCACACACCTATATTTAAAAAAATATGAGAAAACAAAAAAATGAAAAAAATGAAAAATCTCCTCTTAATATTGTGATAACTTATATAAATAATAATAAATAAATTTAAACTTGATAATAAGTATGTTGCATAAAAAATGTATGTATGTCAGGAACTTCCCACCCAAATTTTTTGCACATTTGTGGGAAACTTGTCAGTATATATATGTAGAATATATATATATTCAAAAGTAATTAATACAAAATATATTTTTCTTTTGATTTAAATTTTAAGGTACGTCGTGATTTTTCCAGTGATACGTACACAAAACAAAAACAAAAAAAAATTGACTAAAAATTGGTAGCTTGTACTTTGTAATTATAATCCATAATTTAGTTTATATAGTACACAACACGTAATATTAAAAATCAACTAAGGTAGTCTATTTTCTGGTAGCTTAGATAAAAAGAAGGAAAAAATAAATCTTGTTGCGTTGTTTATGTTTGATTATTTATGTAATAATGGTTATAATATTATTAATAGTGATAAGTAATAATAAATGAAAAACAAAAAAAAAAATTTGGGTCACGGTCGTTTTAACTATAATAATAATAAAAAAAAAAAAAAAAAAAAAAAAAAATTGTCAATTCACATATCCTTATTATTATTTTAAATATATATATTATATTTTTGAAAAGTACAATTTAAGAAATTACAATTTTTTTTCTTTATATTTTATTATTATTATTATTATTATTATTATTATTTTAATAATCATATTTTCCCGCTTTCTTGGTCTTGCGAGATTTCTGAGGTCAAATGCATGAATTAATTTTCAAATTTATTATTATTATTAGTTATATAAATTAACAACGCGGCCCCAACATTCATTTTTTCTTGATAGATGTATTTCTAATAAATACAAAACTTATGAAAGTAAGAAGTTACGCACATAAAAATAAAAACCATAGAATTCCCATTAAACACTCATAAAATTTTAGTTCATATACACAAATTCGGGCCTCCTTATTAATCTCATGTTAGCGAAAGACTCCAGTATGAGTGTTCTATAGTTTTGAATATTGTGACAATACATAAAAAATATATCTTTCCTCATAATATTTTGTTGAATAATGAAAAGTGGTTTGTACACATTTGTTTAACTTATTTTTAATGCTAATAAAAAAAAACCCTTATACAACTGTCCTACCGGACAGTTTTAATATGTTTATTCATTTTGCAAGGTTTACTAATTGATAATTAATGAAATGTGTAGTTCCACTGAAAATTCTAATATTAGTTCAGTAGTAGTTATCAGACAGCAGAAAATGTCTTGTGTTTCGCTAGCTTCACTTTAAAGTTATTAAGTTTTAGTGAACTATTTTGTAATAAAAGAGACAGGAGCCCAGGTACAAGCCTAAACTTATTGTTCACCCCTCCCTATGGTTTATGTATCATCTTTCATAAACTTTGTATCGATATGAACACTTCAGAGATTGAGGGTTTTAAATTATTATGACGCAGATGTCCGGCTTTAATCTTAAACCTATGGAACTTTCAGCCTTTAGCAATTCTTTCAATAGCTATTCCAATGTATGCGAAGCGGATTCTTGACAAAACATCCAAATTGCTCATGTCTGAAGGAGGAAGTTCTCCATGGCCATGATAATGACTAGTAATTCTCATTGCAAATTCTACTCTCACTGCTGAGGACAAACAACATAGTGCGGGTTAAAATTACTTGCCCTCTAGAAACTTTTTGAGTGCTATAGCTATAGACACGACTATAGTCTGTCCTGTCAGTAACAGTTCCTCAATACACGGTATGGTCTTTTACAATCAACTCATAATGGCTATTCTTTACAACTTAAATGATTAAAATTGAAATATAGTGGGATCTGTGCCCTAGACTTAAACCAAATCATGGCATATTTTGTGTCAACCCCTTGAGAGTCTGTCAGATAGGTAAAAACCTTCCCTTTGACAACGTTCAGCAGTTTTTGTTTTTTTTTTTTTGCTGCAAGACATTTAGTTTCTACAAGACTTTAACAGGAAATGATAGGCATTTACTTTCTAATTAGTCTACTTCAGAGGCTATATTTTAGTTAACCCCACTCTATGGAGTGCTTTTTCTAAACCAGAATAATTGGGTTCCTGCCGAGTTCAAAATCTGCTCGGTTCTAGTTATGCACAACTTGGCAGCGCTTTTCTTTATTGACATCTGGAATCGTTTTCCTTCTATATCCGTATAAATAGCTAGTGTGTAAAGATTTGAGTATTTGTTGTCCACAATTTATTATTCAACAAAAATTTTGGGAGGGGGGAAACCTTACAATGTACGTATTTTAATACAAAAAGTCGCCTAAAGTTTAGTTTTTTGGAAGAGATATTTTACTGCAAGGAGGGATAGCTTTCAAAGAATAAGTTGATTGCTCCTAAACTCTTAGGTCCACTGAATTTTAGTTTTCTTGAAATTTGCGTTGAACGAATTTTATTATTTCATTATATTCTTCTTTCTTTAATTTCTTTTTCTTCTACTTAAATTTTCATTTTATTACGAAAGAGGAACTTCTGGTAAATCGGCCATACGTAGTGGGCACGCTTATTTATCAGTGAGCTTTAGTAGTTAACTTTAGGATTTAATTGATGGTAAATATTGTAATAATAATAATAATTTTAATTAGTCCAAACTTTGTTAATAGCACAAAATGTAAATATATATATATTTAAAGAGACATTTAAGGAATAATAATATAAAAAAAACAGGGGAAAGTGACAAAACAAGTTTATTTTTTAGCACCTTAAGGAAGAAGTTAATTGTTTTTCTTCAATTAAAACTAATTATCCTGCCTACTGCGAGAAAATAAAAATAATATTTAAAAAGGAAAAATTTGATGATAATAATAATAATTAACAATAAAAATTTCCAATTTCCCCAAGATTTTTGTGATTAAAGTGCCACTTTTGTTTGATGAATAAAAAAAAAAAAAAAAAAAAAAAAAAAAACTATTTAAAGGAAAGAATTAAAAGAAAAGAAAAATGTAACTATAATATATGCATACATATTAAAAAGATTTAGATGTTGTAAATGTTGTCTGTTACTCTCAAGATTTATAATGTGTGTGTTACTTTAAATATAAAAAAAAGTATATATGATAAAAATTAAGGAAAAAACTTATGTTTTTTTAGCATTTTAGTGTAAACGAAGATATTTTATAAAAAGAAGTCTTATAAATTTAAGGAATAAAAATGTGTGTGGTGTGTTAAATATTTGTATAAGTAATTAGTATTGTGATTTTTTATTTTTTAATGCTCTTTTTTAAAAAATGTAGTTAGATATAACATCAGGGCATGAGAAAAAGGAAGGTGAAAAAAAAAAATTATTAAAAAAATATATATATAAAAGTAATAGAGAAAACAAAGTGTTTCTGCGAGTTCTATATATTTATTACTAAAATGTAAAAGATCTCTTTATCAATAAGCACAACTTGTTATTTTGATAAAATTAAAAATAAGGAAATTTTTTAAACTCAAAAGTTAATACTGGACAATCATTTAATTTGAATATGTGTCTTGTTTATTTTATCTCTTCTCTCTGTCGTTTACTTATAAGAGCATATAACATTTATTAGATACGCAATTTTTAGGTTGTAGTGGTCAGAAGAACAATTGGTGGTTTATATTCCCCATTCCAACGGCTTGTTTTTATCTGCCATGTAAATCATATGGCGGAAGAAATTTTCGCGGCTATTTCTATGCAAATAATTGTGAACTTGTTAAAAAAAATTTATCAACAATAGTTTTTCGCCCTATTTTTTTTTTTTTTTTTTTTTTAACTAGTATTGGTATTTAGTATTGCTATCTTTTTAGGAACCTAAGTAACTGTTAACTGCATCCAAATCACACATTTCCTAGCCAGTTTGGTGTTAGTAATATCCAATTTAGTACACCTTTATATCTTGGCAGACAATTTTAACATATTACCCCACTCGCAGCATTCTTTTTGAAGAAAACCATATGGTATTAGAAAAAGGACTATGTCCTTTTGGATAAAAGTGTTCGTATACTCCTTGTGATGCTGAACCATTTTCTTTTTCTTGTTTTCATTTAATGCAATGCTGAACATTACAGAATTCAGCGTAATGTTTATCTTAAGCGAATGGCTGTAGCAAGTACTTAAAGTATTGTTCTTTAAATAAAATTGTCTAGAATGTAATGTATCCTCATGTTTGGTCCTAGACGCTTAGCTCCACTATTCCCTTTTGGGAATGATGAACTCCAGGTTCGTTTTAACTCCTGGGTGGGGCGAACTCAGTCACCCTAAAGAGCGTTATGGGAATTTTGTACAAAATAAAGTAGGAAATGATGCAAAAATATAGCAAAATGAATGAATAATAAAAAAAAAATGGAACATCCTTATTATCAAGACTAAAACAAAAATGTATAATATACACCAATTATGCCTATTTTATTTAAGTAAATTAAAGAAAAAAAGCAATAAACTTAAATTTCTTATTATTTTTCTTTCTTTATTTCAAAGATTATTGGTTCTTATTAACTTAATTTTAAATTTCTCCTAAAAATGGCTACAACGAAATATTAACTTCTTATTTGTCGTAATTTTTCTCTCGCAGAAACACGTTTATAAGAATACATATTTCCATTCAGTATCACCTCCATATATTGTTTAGTTTCCTTAAAAAAATCTTTCAAGCCATATCATTGATTTTAAATAATTATTAAAATAATCATAATTAAGAAATAGAGACTTTAATGAACCAAAACCAGAAGCATGAACTTCTTTAGTCAATATTTTTTTTTCCCTAAGGTAATTTAATATACATTATAATTAAGTCATAGAAAGGAAGAAATTAAACAAAAAGAAGTCTTGTCTTTTAGTTATAAAATAATAACTCATATATCAATATTTTTTCTGGAAATATTTAAAAAACGGCTTATTTTTTCAAATTAATAAATTACATGAATTAATAAATTATAAATTAAATGTAAGAATTATGTGTGAAATATTTATTTAAAAGTGAAAATAAAGCAAAATTACATAGTAATAATAATAATAATAATAATTAATAATAAATAATAAAATCTCTAGGGTCAGTCGTAAATAAGATGTGTTCAATGTAGTAGGCTTATCTATCTTTGCAAAAATAAAAATCCTAAATCTGTGGCTAAGGTTCTTAAGTTTTCATTTTATATTATTATTTAAATAAATAATATTTAAAAAAATAAATATATATTCTTTCGTGACTAGTGCACCACGAATTGATGCTGATCTTTTCCTTAATTTTTGAATGCAGTGATTGGAAAAACAGCCTTACAGTTGAATAAAAAAAAAAACAGCATTAATCGATATACTTAGGAAAACAATAGATAAAAAGTACTCTCTTCTAGTGGTCTTGGAAAAAAGGGGAATCATTGTTATTTACCTTTTTAAACTTAAAATGACAAGTACTTTGTTTTTCTTTTTGAGAAATTGTTGAGGTACAGATGTTATAGAGTATTTGTACAGAGATTTTAAAAAGAAATTTAGTGAATTAAAATAAATGTTATCAAATATCTTCTTTTTTTTTTTTTTGTTAAGGTTAGTTATCTATAAATTACACCTACATTTATGTACTAACGTGAAAAGGTTGTAAGATATACTTTTTCCCCCACTGTCAAACAATAAATAGATTATGTACATGTATAATGAATGACAATGGTCATACAATTTGTAAAGAGAAAGGTAACATCTTTTTCTAGATTTTGTGAATTAATCAATCCTATCTTACTTATATTATTTTGCCTTTCGCATTGTTTTTTTTCCCTGTTGTATACATTTTAAGCGCTGAATGTTTTCTTGTATACATATAGATAAGTGTAAACCAATATGTAAAAATAATCACATTTTAGGCTTAAATTTAGGTTTGTTACATATATATATATATAAAAACATATTTAAGAAAAAAAAATTATATAATTGTCTTTAATTAAGAAAAAAAAAAAAATAAAATGAAATGCACAGCTATTTATGTAAACTCAATTGATAAAAAAATTAAATGAAATACAAATTATAATTTTAACCCCAAAATTGTTTAAAGCAAAAACTAAGTATCAAAATTTCTGTGCAGCTTCTTTTCAGTATGGGATTATTTTGGTTATTATTTTACTCGTCTGTGATTACCCCTTTTTTGTTGGTACAAGTTGGGCAAACAGTGGATAAAGTTGCCGAATTTAATTAAAAGGAAAAATGGTAGGAGCAAAACTATGATTGATTTATATGATGGGATTAAGGTTGGTGATCCGTAATATTGTGTATTAGTATATTGTTAAGTTGCGCACATAGAATGTTCCCATAGACCACTTGTTCCCATTCTTAACATCTGTAGAAAGTATTCATGATTCAAGTAGTGCTATACTCCTTGTCCACAATCATTATTGCAATATTTACGTGAAAATGTTTAGTTTTACTTCTTTATTTACAATTACATAGGATGTTACCTTGAAATTATTGTAAGATAATAGTTTCAGCACTTAAAACTATAATCTCAAGATAAATAGGAGAAACTTCAGATCTAAATCAAGGAAAAATCTTGTTGTGGAAAAGATGTTTCTCACTATACTTGTTACTTAAGGAGATGGTAACAAGCATAACCTTATATTTGAAGGGATAAAACTTATTGGGATAACAAAATTATATTATACAAAATGTTTTTTAAAAGATTTCAGAATGTTTTACCTACGTGTAGAGCCTCAGGATTTGATTATTTTACCACTATGATGATAACCAATAGGTCTTAAAAAAGATGCTGGCAAAAAAAAGTTCTTGCGTTTGTGTTCTTTCTCAAAAATTAAACCGTGCTGAAGTTTTTCTTTGTGATTGTTTTTACTAATTCTAATCACGTTGAACTATACTATCCCTTGAGGTTGCTACCATGCGCCCAGATATTACTTGGACGGCCAACTTAACGCTCATTGTCATGGTATCCCGGTCCAAATACACTCACACGAGTTGCCACTCCAATGTTAAACTGATGTTGAAAATAATGTTTGCCGTCAGCAATCAGAAAATTGCCAGAATGATGTTTGGTAAAGTGGATAAAATCCTCATCTTTTTTCAGGGCATTCCTATTCTTGCCGCCTGACCTCCTCCGCCTTCCTTTTGACGGATTGTGGATTCTATTTGTATTAGTAGCGCCACGGGCATGGGTTTGTTTCTTTGCATCTCATTGAGCCTTTTATTGCCTAAGCATCAGTCTCCACACTCAATGAAACCACTGAAATACTCGGTTGTTATCTTTTGGGCTACCGCCCATCAGCGCAGTACAACCTTGAATCCGTGACAAAGAATATTGCCTAGCAGAGATAAGAAGTATAGTCGTCAAGTTTGTATGTGCTGACTTGTAAACCAAACTTTCATAAACAACGCGATACAGAAGTTCGTTCGATAGTAATGCCCTTCGTTATTGTTTCTTTGGAGAATAGGCAAAAATGCTGGACTGCGCGACTTAGCGTCTTAAAATCTTTCAGATAATATATAGTCGCAAGTTCATTGTCTAAATTGTTCATTACGAACACAGATTTACTTCATTAGCAGACTATTATTTGCATGAATCAAAAGGAAAATTGGATTTTTTTGTATTCATTTTTTTTTTTTATTTATTTTTTGCTTCAAAAAATTGCTTTTAAGTAAAAACAAACTGCATTTGAGAATTAATTAGTGAAACTAATTCAGCTCAATAATTTTTTTTTTTTTGCGGGGGAAAAGAAAGCTTGAAAATAAAAAGGCGCACATGTTATCATTCCTGTTAGTTTGCAGAATTTGTTATTTTTTTGGCGATGTTTTCCTTTATGTTTGTTTGCCAAGACTTAGATTTGTTTTTTTTTTTAAATTAAATATTAATAAATATAATTAAAGACTGAATGGTGATGGTCATCATAAATATAGCTATTTCGAAGCGCAGGATTTTGTTTTGTTTTAAATTCAATAAAAAAAAAAGGAAGTAATATTTTGAGTAATATTCTCTGAGAATTAATTAAATGTTTAGTAATTTTTGTAACTGAAAAAGCAACTAATCATAATTCCCTTTGTTTTTTGATATTTTTTGATTACTTTTTTAATTCTTCAGTATTAGCAGGCCAAATGGATATAACTTGCAACGTGCCTAATGTAAGTGCTATATATAAATCTTTTTAGTCCCGGCATTGGGTTTTATTCGTATAAATATTAAGAACACCTATTGTAAAAAATAAAATTTATAAAGAAAAGATTGAGAATCTAATATATCAAACTTGTAATTGTACTATGTGACTTAAATGAAAAAGAAACAAAAATAAATGTACTGGTTATCTTATAAATACAAAAAAAAAAAAAAAAGTAACAAACAGTTTTAATAAAGAAATTATGTTTTCATATATATTTTCTCTTTAAGGTTATCTTTAGAGAATAGCTTTGGTAACAAACTTTGAAATACCTAAGCTGTCCAGTTTCATTTTGCAAGTGTTTCGGGTTTTCAGGCATGTTTGTTATATATTATCCTAATTTTTACTTTATATGTGTGTTGTTATTAGGCTTTAAAACATATTTTTTGCTTAATAATTGAATGGGATCACATAACTCTTACTCTCTCTACATTTTGGTGGCTACGCTACTTTCCGGACTTCGCAGTTAATCAAGGTGTATTGATTTATAGTGAGCTAAATAATTGTGTATTAGTAATTTGCTGCGTCCTTCGGTCCCCTTTATATGTAGGCAAATGAACCGGAGGTGCTTTTTTGATAAAGGGAGTGAAAGGGGCTTTCATAAAGGTGGTTACATGATGGCTAAAAGCAGAAGTAGATGTGTATATCGTCAGAAAACCAGTTTTAACTAGATGATGTGGTTAACACCTGTGTTGGCATTTTAACCGCTCTAGTCCTTTGACGTGACAACCGTGATGTGATGACCCTGCCTAAATGATCGTGTGCAAGTCCTGTGCTTACCAGTTATCCTAGCGCCTCAAATAAGATTGCTTATTTATTTTGTTTGGGTATGTGTAATTTATGATATAATAGTGTATTTTTAAATATTTTCAAGCTGCAAGTTGTTAGAAAATCCATATAATATCAAATGAAATTGCCTAGAAGAAAAATTACCAATTTTATCCTTTCACCTGAATGATAGATACACTAGCTACTTCTAGAGAAGTTGATCAGATCCCTTCTTTCTCCTGTTTAAGGAAGGCTCTTCAAAACAATTAGTCCTAGAATTGACCATTTTTAATGTGTAATTTAGTTTCTGTTGTGATAGATAGGGCAGTAGAGATAGCTTAATGTTGGAAATATTCAATTTACTGTATCATGTATATAAAACAATTTATCAAAGCCTTATTCACTTAATATATTTGAAAATTAAGAGAAAAAAATGTTTGTTACATTTTTTTTTTAATCCTGAGGGACTTACACAAAACTTTCAGAAGTTGGAAAAATTACGTTTAGAAAAATGTGATGTTTAAAAAAAAATAGTCATAGAATGAATCAATAAAAAATAATAATAATAATAATAATAATAATAATGGTTGAGACCGAGAGACCAACTTTGATTTTGTTTTTCAGAACATACGAATATATGAATAAATATATATATATGTATTTTTTGTTTAAGTTGGTGTTTTTAAGATTGGTGAAAACCGTCCTGCGCATATAATGTAGATCTAGATAAAATAATTTAAAAATCTACATTTTTTTCAATAACAACTCAATAAACTTGTAGAATTATTCATAATTATATATCCATTTATAGTAATTGTTGTATTAGGTTAAGTTTTCCTCTTGTGTATTGTGTGTATGTATGCTGAGCCAAAAATTAGGATTGAAAATAATTAATTTTTTTTTTATTTAAGGTTGATATTCATATCTGAAATATTGTAGTTATCTTGCTGTCCAAAATTATTATTTTTTTTTTTAATGTATTTAATTCATAGATCTCTTTTATTAAGATTTTCCACTGGCAACAAGCGCAAATTCAGCGGTGGCACAAAGTTCGCGTTTTTTTTATTAACTGACGTCCCATTTTTTCTTAGAATTTTTTCAATCAAAATTAAGAACAAAAAACCTTTTTTTAATGTTAAAAAGAAAAAAAAATTAACTTTTGAAGCTTTTTTATGTCTTTTTTTTTAGTCTAGTCTTTTTCCGTTTTTAAGTCATTTATTATTAGAAAAAAATAATATTAGTATACATATAAATATATGGGTTAGGGATTCTTTGTTTTTTAAAACAGAAAATACTTTCATTTCTTAAAAAGAAAAAAATAAGGCTATTATTAATATTTAAAATTTTCAGGGAAGCAAATTTTTTATTAATTCTTTTTAATTTAATTTTTTTTTTTTTTTAGAGGCCTTTTCCACTTGTGTAATTCTTATTTTTTTATAGGTCGTATTTTGTGCAATCAAAACAAACATCAGAAGAAAAAGTGTGGAACTCAAAAAGAGTTTTATTTAACATTCCGCGATTATGTTAAAAATAATAAATAAAATGCCTTACAAATTAAGTATCATTAAAAAAAAAAAAAAAAAGAAAAGTTATTTTACTTTCTTTGTTTCCGTAAAAATAAAATATCTGAACCTTTTGGAGACAAGTGCCTTAAAGAAAATTATTAAAAAAAAAAAAAATTCGTTTTGTAGATTTTTCTAAGTCAAATAAAAATACTAAGTTTGTGCTTTTTAAAGTGTGGCACAAAATGGGTGCAATTTAGAACATGTGTTCAAAAAAAAAGAAAAAAAAAAGTAAAATAATTCCAACACAATTATATTTAAATATATATTTTAGTCTGTAAGAAAAGAGATATCGTAATTTTTTTTTTTTTTTTTTATTGAGGAACACAATTTATTTTTAATTTTTATGTATCAAGAAAGCGTAGGAAATATTTATTAGTTTTTTAAAAGTAACATTTAAGTTTGCTCCAGATAAAATGACATTTCTTTAAGAAAGCGTTGTGTGAGTTAATTTGTTTGCTAGAGAGTGAGAGAATTAGCTTCTTTTTTTAAAAAACTCAATTTGCTTTGAAGAAATGTGTCATTGGTATTGAGATAATGTGTTCGATTGGGAAACTTTGCTTACGAGAATGTTGTTTAAGGGATGCTGCAGTTACTGTGACAAAATACGTAGTTGTGAAACTGTGTACAATTGTATCAAGTGAATATGAATGTGATGTTTAGAATTGTGGGTGGTTACTGTTGGATTCAAGAGAAATTGTGATTTTTTTTTTTTGGTGAGTTAATATTCTGATTCTTAGTTCTTCTGATTTAAGGGGTTTGTTTATGGATAATTGGTGTTTTGGTGATAATTGGTAATGATTGTTGAGTATTTTGAGGATGTTTTCCGTGTATTTAGAGAGAGTGAAAATGTAGAGCAGTAAATAAAGAACTTTTTCTTACCATTGTGTCTAAATCAGTTCTTGATTTGACTTTACTGCTTCATTTACATAAAATCTCCTCTCTCTCTCTTTGTGAATGGTGTGTTTGTGCTGGCTTTTTAATCAAAGATATAAAAAGAAATATTTGAGCAATGTGATTCTTTTTGGTCTGAACAAATATTATGTATTTAATAATTAAAACCAATACAAATTTATTTTTTTAAACAAAACAAAAATAATTTTTTTCTATTAAACTCTCTCTCACCCTCTCTCTTTCTATCACTCACACTCTCTCTCAATATATATATATACATATATACACAAATAATATGTGTATGTATATAATAAATAATACAACCTTTTTTTCTTGTGATTTGTTGTATATTTTAAAACATTAAATTAATTATAAATTTCATAAATTAAAATCTATATTAAAAAAAATCAACTCGTAACAATAATTAAATTAAACTTATTATAAATTACCTAATAAATAACGCTCAATTTTTGCTAATCTTACTCGGTATTAAGTTTAGATTTACTTTTAGTAAATTGTAAATGTGGCCTTAGGGGGAAAAAAATTAAATAAAATGTAGTATATCTTTACTGGAGTTTTATTTTATTTTTTGAAGAGAACAAAATTAATTCAATTTTTATTTACATATCATTATATAGGAACATTTTATTTTTGGGGCTTAAAAACTTTTAAAAATTCAATAGAATTGTGTTTTGTATTATTTTTTAAGTTAGGGTATTTGTAAAAAAAAAAAAATGTGATTAATTTTTAATTTTTTCTTTCTTACCGTTATAAAAAAAAATTAAGTTTAATTATATCTAATAAAATCTTATTTAGCAATACTCAATTACGTGCTCTCAGGACTTCGGTGAAATCAAATAGCTCTTATTTAAAACAAAAATATATATATTGGAAACCATATTAGCGCTTCTTTTAAAAATAATAAAATAAAAGTTAAAGCATAAGGTCACTTTTTTCATACACAACGTTGTAAATTATTGTGTCTATATGATGAATGGTTACCCTTATACTCCTCTAATTTTATCTGTGTATTATTATTTTTCTTTATATATATTTTTTTAAATTTTGACAAGTTTCTTTTCTCAGTCATTTATGCAGGCTCCAGATTTTTAAATTTTATTTTATTAAAATCATCTTTTTTTTTTGCTATTAAAATAAAATGTTATCCATAAATACTATTGTGATAACCCTAATTTAATATTAATGGAAATTTATACCTTATTATTTTCATTTAAATTATTGTTCTCAATTTTTAAAACAAAAATATCGTATCATATCTAAATTAATGCATATATTAATTTAATTTAAAATAAAGTAATAAGTTTTAAGTTGATTAATAAATGAGTAAAACTGAATGGGTAAAAAAAGACTGTATAATTAAATGTCTTGAGTTTTTTCGTGTTTTTGATTTTAATTTTTTCAATTTTATGTATAGCTTAAATCTTTTCTCTCCGTGAATCATTTAAAAAAAAAAATAAGAAAACTTGTGAAAACTTATCACCCAAAAGAAGAGCAATAGTTTCAGTAAACTGCTATGGTCATTCAAAACAAAGTGATTAGGGAGGGACCCTGTCCTTTTTCATCCGATCACTGATAGTTTGGCGTGTTGATCAGAAACTGGTACCGGAAGACGGTGGAAGATCTTAACTGCTCCCTCTTAAGATTATTTAGTAAGTATTTTAATTTGTTCAAGTCTGGCCCGTGCAATCCGCTTTTATTATTTTTTGGCCAGGATTGAAAGATTGGGGTAGCGCTGCTTCGATCTCTTCCATTGTAAATAATATTGATCTGAAATTTGTTGGATTATTCAGATGATATTTATTTCAAAATATAATAGTGGTTGACCATTGATTTTCATCTATCTTCACAGTTTTATGTTCTTTAATCAGGTTTGTGAACTTTATTGTTTAAATCTAAGTAAATTTTTCTGTTCGCCTTTAAAAACAATAGTTTATAATAGGCAGTAAAAATTTAGGTTTTCATCTATTTTCACCTTTCACTTTGTTTCGACCGGGTAGTTACGCACCATGTTTTTAAGTCAATTCATAATCCTCTGTCGCCAGCCTCCCTCAAATGGTGGTACCTCATATTTAAATTTGAAAAAAGTATTCTAGGTCAAAGTGGTGAGATGATTCTGCCAACACTATATTATTAGGAAGATTGTCATTGTTGTCCATCGTCACATGGTAGCCTACCACTGCGATGGGATGGAGGGAATGGTTCTTCGTGTATGGTTTGGTTTCTGTCTAACCGTCTCAGCTATGCAGTTTTCAGTATTACAGAATGTTTCCCTCCCCAAATGAATACCTCAAATTTTAATTAATATTTTGTTCATGTTTGTATATTTTGTTTTCCCACTGCTAGATTAGTCAGTCCATCCAAGACGCGCATCTATTTTTCTCCCTATGTTTTTGTTTGCTTGAATATAGTATAAAATCGTATTTCTTTCACTTTCTTCTTTTAATGTTTAATTTGTGATATAACGACTTTCTTTTTCACAATATATTTAATCTTTGTTAAGTAATTATATACATAATTATTTTTTTTAATGTATCAAAACTATATAAACAAAAGTTATATTTAATTATATTAATATTAATTAATACTTGGGTTCCTAAATATTTTAAAAATAAAAACAGATAATATTAAATATAATATTTTTTTTATTTTTATTTAATTTATTTATTTTATTTTTGTGTGTGTGCCAAATATTCGTAAGGGTGATGGTTGGGCCAACCCGCGCTCCGGGATTTAAAAAAATAAAAAACAAAGTAACGCGACTACCAACTTTAGATAAAAATTAATTTTTTTATTATAAATAGTAATCTAATAATAACGCCTATAATCCTATATTTTATTTTTTTGAAGTAGCGTAATATATTTTTAAGTAATTCGAGTTTTAATTCATTTCTATACTTCTATTTTTCTCTTAAAACTTCTATTTTATGCTGTCCTACAGTCAAATATCAGATATATGGAATATCAACCTTAAATTGAAAATAGTAATTATAATTGGCTCTTTGTTTTCTTTTGAAAGAGATAAACTTGTACAAATAATTGAAGTGTACTTTTCTGTTTAATTAATATTATTATTTAAATCTTAAATATATATATATATAAAATACAAATTAATAAAAAAGTTTTCTAATTTCTTAAAGTGAATAATAAAAGTTAAAAGTGAGGAGAGCTTTATTATTAATAAATTAGTTATAAATGTGTATGTATGGTATTTTTCTTTGGTGGGATTATTTAATAGAAAGTAAAGAATAGAATTTTAGAAATTTTACAGTTTATAAAAAAATTCCCTTCAGTGTAATTTGTACCAAATGTACCTGGTTATGTATTATATGTATATATATATAATTTTTTTTTTACTAAAAATAAAAAAAAATATATATATATTATATATAAAACTAAAAGGCGGCTTTTTTACTTTTTTTCTATCAAAGGTGTATGT
This sequence comes from Rhodnius prolixus, assembly GCF_049639745.1. Lineage (NCBI taxonomy): Eukaryota > Metazoa > Arthropoda > Insecta > Hemiptera > Reduviidae > Rhodnius > Rhodnius prolixus. The sequence goes on from NW_027411634.1 coordinate 35,297,995, forward strand.
ATGTACAGTACGACCGTTTTGTATTGGCACCTTTGATGTATTGCTAGCTAAGCCCCGCCCTCAATCTTATTGGCTAGAGCGCGACTTCATTGAGCTCCGCTCCTGACGTGTCATAACTAAGTGGTATACACCAATCGTTCTTCATTTTTCTTAAATGTGAGCTTGGGTAGGCTTTAGGCTGCACTGTTGTAAAAGTAGTTTTTAATAAATAAATACTTTAAAGAAATTACAAACAAAAAATATAATAAAATTGAATAATAATAGATTATATTGTTTATTAGTCCAAAAAAACAGCATGCAAAACAATAAAAATTACGACCATCAAAAGACTTGCTTATTTAAAAAAAATATCTTGATGCAACTTTTGGTTTTTTATTTTCAAAAAATCTGACTTTGAATATGTTATATATGCATACATTATTTTTCCGAAAAAAGTTCATTTGTAAATTTTTTTGCATTCCTTCTACAAATCTAATAAAAAGAAAAAACTTGTTAATGATAGATCCAGGTTTTATTTTTTTAAATAGTTCAAGGATAAATTTAAAAACATTGTGAAAAAACTTAATTTTTTTTAATTATTGCGGCCTAAAACTTCAAATAAAGGAGGCGTTGACAATATTGACAAAATCAAATCATAAAATAATGAAATATCTAGCTTGTCATAAAAGTATAATTTCTTGAAGCTTTAGTTTTAGTTAATTGAGGGGAAAATGCGAAAGAGAGAATGGATGTTCCAGTAAATGCTGAAAGTACCTAATAAATAGCAGATAAATAAATAATATTTCACTGAGAATACTTTCATTCAATTATCCTAAACTGATTGGGTGTACATTGTCGGGCAGAAAGTATAACGCTATGTTGCATTTCAATTATAGGTTCTATTTAGTACGAACAAGCGCTGTGCATTAGCGATTTAGCCTAGAGATACTGCGATTGAATATACTACCGTTTAGTCAGTAATTGGGAAAAGATAAAGAAATGAAAGTACTTTTTCATGGCGGTGTTGTTGATGTTTTAAAGAGAAACGGTACTGACATAGAATTCGTAAATTATGACAGAAGAACCATTCAAAAAGCAACTAGAAAAACTACCATTTCAAAAAATAAATTAAATACATAAATTTCAAAAAATAAATGAAATACATAAATTTTAAAAAATAAATAACTTAAAAGTGGTAAAGCGGTCCTAGAGCTCCGCACCTGTGTGGCAACGCAAGTTGATAATGGTGTACTAATTTAAAAGCAAGCGCCAAAACTAACCTTTTATAGGGTAAAATTTATTTTATAGGGTTTATTCCAAATAACACCCCGCTTACCAGCACTTGTCACTTATTCGTGTATAACGAACTAATTCGTTAACATTTCTTTCTGTGAAGTGTTAAAAACGTAGTCTACGTCAAAAAGTAAACCTGGTGCTATTCAACAAGTATAAAGTATAAACAGAAGGTTTTAATAAAAGCATTTACTGCTACATTTGCTTTTTACAAGCAAGAAAAAAGATCTTAGTTTGATTACTTTTCCGGTGTATTCTGCAAAAAGTAAAACAAAAAATGGAATAATCTGATCGATTTCCTTAAACGAAAAAAATTCAGCTGTTTAATTTTTTTTAAATAAGGCATTCGATCATTCCACTCTAAAAGCTGTTCTGTAGTGCCTACCTTAAATAATGGAGAAAAAAAAAAAAATTGGTACATATATTATGCATGTTTTATGAAATCCACAAAAGTATGTAATATGTATAATTAATATGTGCAAAGGGGTAATTTCTTGTGACTTGAGCATTTAACATCACCAATTCATTGAAAAGTAAAATGAAAAAATATAAGTAAAGAATATAGATTTAAGCAAATAATTTTAAAAAATATAACTTACTATAATAAAAAAAAAAAAAAAAAAAAAAGGCAGTTTTACTTAAATAGATAATTATGAAAGTAAGTTTGTAATTTACGCTTCAAAAAAAAGTCTCCATATAAAATTCGAGTCAAAATATTTTTTAATTTTTGTTGTAAATCTCTGTGGTTCCCAGTATTAATAGAAAATATTTAAAACTGAAGTAGTTTTCAGGCGAATAACTCTCCAATAAGTTAAAAATAACGTGTATGCCTTAAAAATGTATTTTTTATTTTTTATTTTATTTTTTTGTTTATCATATCCGATATAATGCATCGACTGATATATAACATAGATGGCCGTTGTTTTTTATATTTGAATCATTTTCACTATCTTTAATGCTCATTCCGAATTTTTTTTTCACAACATTATTTTTTATTTTATTTAATGTGCATATATTAATACTAATTTTTAATATGTGAACTAAGGAAAAATTACATTATTCACAGGGTTTTCCAAAATTATGTTTGTCATGACAATTATTATATTAGACTTGTATGACCTCTTTTAGTTTCTTTTCACATGATGTGTTAACCTTATTAGTTAATTTTAAAAAAAATGTACCATAATAATTAAAAAAAAAAAATTATAATAGAAGGGCTGTGCCGGTTTGTTTCTGTTTTTTCTTAGAAAAAAAAACCTCACTATCAATCTAAGATGGTAGGTCTAGAAAAAAGAATGTTTAAAAAAAAATCTTGTTTATTAACCTATATCATGTCCAAAAACAAAAACAAAAAAAAACGTGTGCAAGATGACATATTTTTATGAATCATATCACTCAAACGAGTCAACGCAATTATTTAAAAAAAAAAAAAAAAAAAAAAAAAAAAAAATTAGTATAAAAATTAAATTTAATTAAAAATTGAAACAAAAAAATGTTTTTAGGTAAAAAAAAAATGCTGTGTATAACCAAGACAAATGATGCGATTGAGTATGTGGAATGAGCCTGTGTTTGTTATATTTTATTTTTCTTTATTTTTAAACCTAAATGGCAATTTTAAGTTTTAAGCATAACTTTGTAATATATAATATATATTTATCTCAAAGGGAAAAAATGGAGGAAGATAAAATAAATCTTTTGTTCCGTGGTAAGGTGTCCACATAATTTAAGTGCTTTTTAATGAAGAAAACAAATATATATCTATATTTAAGAAATATAAGAATATTGTATATTACCATTAAATATGTTTAATGTATAAATGACCAGTATGCATTCAATAAAGGTTGTCCTTGAGTGTATTTATTTTTATTCTTAGTGTTACGCTCTTCCAAGAATTACTAAGTTTAGAGGAATACAAGCCTTCAAGTACTTTGAATTGAGAAGAATTAACGTAAGAGAGGCATAGAGATAGATTATTGATGATGATAAGTGAGAAAGAATCCTTTAAAAAAAAAAAAAAGCTGAGTTCTCATCTATAGGCTTCCTTATTGAAAAGAGAAAATAATTACATAATTCCATGGGTGTTGACTTGGAAATCAACCTGAGGGGAATATTGTGACAAATACGAGTTAGAAACCACTTCTTGTAGTGCCTGCTTAATATTTTTGAGGGGCTACTGTGAAAAGTGACGTTTTCTTCTCTAAAAGATCATGTTTGCTAGTCTCCTCCTTCGACAATACGTAAATTAATCGATGGCAAAGCCATGATAAAGCGTGTAAAATTAGGCATTATAGCACATTTTTTTAAAGTACCTTTTCTAAGAGAGTTATAAGTTACAGTATAAGAGAGTTAAATTCTGTAATTCTTAATCTTAATTCCTCCTCCATTCTGTTCATTGAAGATCTCGAATAATGTTACTCCAGTATTACCAGCGTTTCTGCGTGTCATTCGACTGGTGAAAAAGAAATGGTTACCTAAAAAAAACATAAATGAGACCACATCGATTAAGCTTCATTTTCTCTAATCGTGGTTAATGCCTTTTCCATTTAATGTGGTCCAATTTATTAAAACGAAGATTTTTTTTTCGAAAAAAGTCAGTGTTTAGTTAAGTTTCGTGCCTTTCTCGAAGACCCTACTTTCAAATTAACGCAAAATCTCAATTTTAAAGTGTTTTCTTTAAAAAAAAACCTATGTTAATTGTTTACAACATTCGGAGTAATAAGTTTTAAAAATTCATCTTCTCTTCGTTTCATGTAAGGTCCATCAATTTTTTTAAACAACGATTTATTAATGAAGTAAAAATTTAACAAGGTAAATATAAATAAATAAAACTGACAGATTCACTGACAGTGAATATAATTATACGTGAGAGAATCAATTATGGACTCAGAAGAAGATATACAAGGTAATTATGAAAATTCTCTTCAATAAAAGTTTTATATTCATATCAATATTAAAATTAATGTCCTTAGTTTGAATTATTGGGCTCAATATTTGAACACGTATTAGTAACCAGATTTCAACATTATTTATTTATTGATAACCTTTTTTTGTGGCTGTTGCTCGAATTTTAGTAACTCTAGTTGACGGATTGGTGGTAGATCGAGATGTAGACGTAGTAGCGATTGGTGTTGAGTGTTTCTTTGTAATGTTCTGGATAATATCCACTGGTAATCTCGTAGTTTTAACACCTAGGTCACCCCAAGGAGAGGTCATTTTGGTATCGCTTTTTGTGAAAACAATCTTATCAGAATTTACTTTTTCTGTTATAGTTGTGGTTAAAAGTTTTCTGGTTGACGAGGATGGTATACTAGTTTTCTGTTGGATAGGTTCGTTATTTAGTTGTGTAGCACATCGCAAAATTGGTTTTACAAATCCAATAAATTTAATAGTGGTGTTACCTACAGCTAGCAAAGGTTTAGCCTGAAAGGTACCAGCATTTGTCTCATCTGCTTTGACCGAAATAGCAAACAACGACATGTTTGAGTGCAGAAATAGCATTTCAGCCAATGTCCGACTAATGTTCATGGCTTCTTGAAACTTTTGTACACATACATTCGGTGATTTTGATAAATCTACTTCCTCTAAAGAAAGATTGTCTGGTGGAATCAGTACAAGAATTATTCCAGTTCTCTCTTTATTTTCTGTATTATTATTCAGTAATGTGTTTATATTTGATGTAGTATGATTATCTTTAACATTCAATTCTGTTTGTTGAGTTCCAATAGGTGTTGTACAATTAGTAGCTGGTTTTAAATTTGATTCATTAACAAATTCTATTTTTAGGGAATCTGTTACTGATGTATCATTGCGTGGAACAAAGTACGCATTTGAATTTGATAAAGTCCTGTAAAAATTAAAACAATTTCTTTGATTAAACTTACTCCACCTTCTCTGTTAATTATCGTCTAATTCTACCTGTTTAAATTTCTTAGAAGATAGAATTTTAATAAACGTTTAAAAATGCATTTTATGTAAATGTTAATGATCAGAGATTATAATGAAGCTTCTCACTGGTTCGAAAACTTGCAAGTGGCATCTCTCATACTATTTCTTTTTCATTTTCACATTAAATTGCTATTTATTAATGTTTTCCCGAACTGAAATCGGGGAGTTTAACTTAAGTGATCTTGGCTTTCCTGCAAGTAAAGAAGCCTAACATCATCTTACTTGTATATTCATTTTTTTTTTCTTGAGAACTTTTTAGGATCTCACAATAAATCAATTGATGTTTAACCATATATATCTAAATAAAACTATTTGACAAAATCTTATTCCCAGCAAACTGATAAGTGAAGGTAAGATAGATTATTTTCGCTCGATCGTTTAGTTCAACAGTTCTACCTTACCAAATTTAAGAATATACATTTGTGACTGGTGGTTAAAAAGAAATGTGACTGTTCATACTTAAACTGAACATACAACAAAGATGATAATAATAAATCATACCAATAAATTAAAGAGTACCCACAAAAAATATTCATTGCCTCATTTTACTTTTCAAAACTTGCTGCTGTAAATTAATGTTCTTTTGTGTTATTCGTACTTCCTAGGAAACAGGAAATGTTATAAAACATATGAGCTGTAATAAATGTGAGCCTAACAAAATTAAATCGAAAGTTATTAAGTTGTTCATCTATCTGATAACAATTAGAAGTTGTAAAGTAGATGGTGAATACGGCTTTTACAATAAAAATATTAACAAACCAACAAAATTAGAACAGAACTATTGTTATTTTCAAGTTTAATTTCCATCTAATTAAAATAAATTAGATGGAAAGAGAAGGTGCTTCGATTGCAGGCATTAAAAATATGTCTGAAGTAATCCGTGCCCATTAATAACTTGAACTCGAAGTTGCAGAGAACCCAGAAAACTTTAAAATAACCTTTTCTCAACAAACATTTTTAAATAGAAGAACATAGATTTTTGCGGGTACAGGGCGCTTGTGTGAGGAAATATAAGTTCAAAGCTTAAACAATTTTTTAATTTTATTGAAACTATTTGTTAAATACAATTAAAATAAATACAATAATTAATAGTATATGTGTTATTTACTACAGTAGCCGATTTGTTAGCTCTAAAAGATCTGTAAAATGTGTAATTGTTAAATAAATAAATAAATGTTAGCGAAAGTCTAGATATATGAAGACTACTTTTACTCTGAATCACTTATAAATAATTGTATAAATTAATTAATTTAAGCAAATAATAATAAAAAAAATTCAGTACGTTCAATAATAAATATATTTCCGCAATATGTAATTAAGATGAAAATGTTTAAATGGACGGAATATAAACAGATATATCCATCCCCCAGCATTCTGAAATTTTCAGATTTTTCTTCAACGTAAATTTTTTGTGCTTTTCATATTTAGAGTTCCACTCCTTTATATAATTGTTTACCAGAGTCATTTTCAATGTCTTCACGGATCGAAGTACAGTCTAATTTCTTTTTCTTGAACGTGGTATGTTTTCCACCACAATATCGATTTCTAACACCAGTTACATAGCTATGACGGAAATTATTAAGGCTATATTAGTTAGATAATTAACATTTACAATAATGTAGAAAATTTGTTTTTTCTACAAAAAAGTGAGAGCAAAATGCTGCATAATTATGATATTTATCATGTGGTGTAATCAAAAGTACTTAAATATAAATTCTTTTTATTAACCTTTAAATAAAATCCAAGGCCTATTTCGGGAATCGAGCCCACAGTACAAACTAGTTCTGCGGATCAGACCCTCTAACCCCTCGCTACCGAGCAACCTAACTGGTACCAATAAATGAACCAAGATATCTGAAGAAATGGTTAGTTCCCTACTGAGTCTAAAGGTGATCACGCATGACCCAAGAAACAACTATTACCCATTGTGTGTGGCGCAGTTCATCTCACTTATGACACTTTCAAATAGAAATTTATTATTGTTTTTTCACTTAAGTTGCTTCATTCGTGAATAGATTTATCAAATCGCTGAGTCACCCATAATTTTATAGCTCCACTGCCAGATGGCCATAATTCGAAAGTTAACAGATAAAAACAAAATATGTATATTACATGTTATTTTCTTCAGGATCAACAGGTTTGATGCGATATCTGTTCACTGCTTCTTCAAACACAAAAATGCTTCTCTGATCGGGATTTCTGCAAGTAATAATAAAGAGAGACATTCTTAATAATGTATCGTAAAAAATATAAAATTACATTAAAAGTGGAGCTCAGATTTATATGAAGGTACCACCTCGCAGATTTAGTTGTACTTTATTAAGAATGGATCTATGAATCAATGAGTATACATATCAACAGGCACGAAGATCGTTGCCAGGAGAAAAAAAAGTTATGCAATGCACCTGAAGATGTGTATGCTTAAGTAATAACTTCCATTTAATTACTCACTTCAATATTAATTTTCGAAGCTGATCGAGCTGGTAAGCAATGAATGGTTTAATACTGGTTGACGGAGGAAGTTCAGATAAAACTGGTATAGGAGGTATACTGCTTTTCGTTAGCACTTCTCTATCGCAAGAGATACAATTCATCGGGCTGGAACGAAATAAAATTTGTAAATAATATATAGATAATTATTTTCAACTTGTTTAATTCTGTTTATTTATTTTTAACATTAATGGAGTCACTACTCCTAATTAAATTGAATTTCAATCCGATGATCCATAAAGCTGGCCAAAACCAAAATGATTCAAACATTTTCTGAATCTCCCGCTCTCGGATAGCAGATATAATTATAAACAGAATAAAATAAAACTTTTAGCAAATAACCATAATTTTAAAGTAAAAAGATCTCTTCCTTTACAATTACGGGATTGCCACTTTCTCTAGTCCTCGCTCTTCGCTTTTTGAATTAAAATACTCAAACTTAAAAAATAAGACCACTTTTCAGTACTTTGGATGTAAGAAATAATTTTAAGAAACAGTAAGAAATACCTTAATTTTTCCTTGGTACCAGCTGCTAGTCTTGCCGATTTCTTTAACGGAGTGTGGAATAATTCACTTTTTATATTATCTAATTTATCCAAAAATTCTTCTCTTAGCTGATCTATAACTTCATTATCACATTTTCTATTCAGAACTGCATATAGTTCATTAAATATTATTTTCATTGTGTCCTCCTTCAGATATCAATTTTATTATGTAATTACCTTAGTAAAACTTAAAAATTGAACTACAAACAAAAATCTCAATGAAAATTAACACATACCTGAGTTGCTACCCTATCAAAGGTTTCTTCAATACCACGAGCGAAATCATTGCAAACTAATTCAAATTCATCAACGGATACTTTCAATTTTAAAAGGTCACAATCAGCTTTGGAAGCTAGAAATTCATCTATTTCAAACTTATCAGCTTTTATTTTTTTTAATTTTTCCACTTCGTGTAGGCATTCCTAAATCAAATGTAATAAACAAAATGTGTCATTTGTTTATTTATTCAGTAACAATTTCAAATTGAGGCATGCAATGCAGAGGACTCGATTATACTTTACTTTCTGGGATTCATATCAGCGCATTTTACGTCAGCAATGTTAGAAATTTAAAAAAAAAACGCATTGGTAAATTCTAGATCTGATTTGAGAGACATCTCCAGCCATGATCCAGTGTGGGGCCAACCAGGAGTCTAAGAGATGTTTGTGAAAAACACGGAATCTTCTTAAAGCCAGCCTTATTCGGACCGCTGATCAACATTTTAGCCTACCTTCAATCCACCGAGCTTATTCATAAAGCTAAATGGTGGAAAGCTAGATAGGACATTATGTCCCATGAGTCATGCAAGAATAGTTTTTTTGTGACTAATAAAGGGAAGAGACACGCCATATTTAGTCAATCTTGTACATACACATTTCCTGAAATACCATATTGCCTGGTCCTTAGACTAGAAATTCATAATTGTCGGGAGAAACTTTTTCCAGTCTTTTAAAAAATTCTTAACCAAAGTTCAAAGTGAAACTTTTATGGATTTGTTGCTTTCAACGCAGACTGACTGACTACTCGAGCAGATAAGAAATGTTTTTACAGGTGAGACCTTATCCGCTCAACAGAAATATAGCAAAGAATTTCAGCCTGAAAAACATTCGCACATAATCTCTTGACTGAAATAGACCTCTGTTTTAAACCTTCAGTCCATTCTAGTCCATCCGTAAATAAATATAGAGACAAGTGAACAATGCCGTTAATTAAAGAATTCCAATATCATGTTATTAAATATATTATGAAGGCTGTTTGAATGTTGCTACTAGTAAATAACTATATCATCTTAATAGGATAAAATCTTTTCATTTAATAACAAAAAATTATAGATAATAATTACCTCTATTACGTTTGCTTCTTTTTCGTCAGTGTTTGTTATATTCGATAGAGAAGATTTCATAATTTCTATTTCGTGTGTTATTTTATTATATTTTTTTGCATTTGAAGATATTAAACCTAGAATCTAGGCATTAAATTTCGTTATAGAAGCACATGTTACAAAGTTGCACAAATAAAACAAATATTCATGGCTGGTCTTTACTCGACGAAAGTTATTACATTCGAGGACCACGAAAATAGCAAATGCTGGTAAATAAAATGAAACCAGTAAAGAAAACATCCACTCTAGTAAATCATCAAGTTTCAATTTTTTTATTAGGTATATTTAAAGTTATTTCTACTAAATGTTCATTGAAATACAGTAGAATTGAAGGGGGTTTTTACCTTACAAAAAAAGGTTTGTGTCAATGCAGTAAAATTACATAAATAGATGGTAGAACCAATAACTTTGCCACAATGCTCTGAGGTCTATTCATCAACTAGTTCCTATTTTCCACTAGGTTTTTATAATTTATTTGGAAAACCTATTTTGTCTTAAATTATTCCCCCGGCCTCAAAACTTGTAAGCAGCCATTTTTTTGTTAGTTGAATGAAACAAATTTTAAAGAAGGAAAATTTATTATGTAAAGTAATACTTCCAGATTATAGGTTTTAGCCGAAACTAAAAGTCTCTGTAGACTGCAGTGTCTTGGTAAACACTACTCTTTCAATTTTTCTATTATTTTGTAACTATTATAAAAAAAATCATTGTAAAAATAAAAAAAGACTTACTTTCTTCAAATAAGCACCTTCATTGCGACCTTTAAATTTAATAATAACTTTTAAATTTTTAAATATTGTTGCTATATTATCTTCTAAATCATTCGTTCTTATCGATATGCTATTGATTCTTTCACAGAATGCAGCTAATTGATGTTTAATTTTTTGTGAAATATTTGGAAATTGTAGTTCTAAGCATGCTACTCGCTCTTCTAGTTGAATAGCCGTTTGATTACATTCTTCTGAGCCACCTTTCTTCAACTTATCTTGTATTAGTTTTTTATTGCTTTTTTTTACCTAGAACACATATAGTACGTATATATAAATTTCAGCTGGTTAGGAATCATTAGGCTTAAATTAAAATTAGGTTTTGTTCGTCAATGGCCAATGGAAGTAATTTTTTAAAGTTTATCGATACAGATACTCGTATGTTGTTTGTACGGTTATAACAACAATCCTTTCAGCTCTGAGGAAACTCTTGTAGAATGACATCAATAATATCCGGAACGGAGAAAATATAAAGATTAGTCTTTAAAAATAAGACTTCTTCTTCCTATTGCTAGATAAACCTCATTTTTTTTAAAAAAGAGTGTACAACAATATTGACGTACCTTTTTCGTAATAGGTGGGGTTTGTTCATCAATATCAAGTTTCATTATTATAGCATCTGAAAAAAAAAAATATTTGGTTTTTTGTGTATCAATTCAATATTTACTTTCTCTGTTATTGTTACTAAGTATACCACTTTCATCCCAGTTTTTTAAAAACATTTGGGGGGCCCAATAAAGTCGTCCCAGTTAAGTTAGCTCTTCCAGTTCGCGTATTTCGGCCGAAATTCCACTATGAAAAACGACAGCAAAATAAAAACAAAATGTTTTGCTATGCTGTTTCCACGCTCAAACAAACATATCATACGCTAATAACATTTTGTTTCAGTGAACCTAATAAATTCTCTGTAAAAATTAATTTCGAAAATTTCTCTGACAGGAAGTAATAGTAAGTTAAAAGTGATTATTTTTGCATATGGTTTTTATGTGTTAGAGTGGACATGGTTTTAAAGTGATAAAGTTAGCTAAAAATCTAATAATAATAATTAATAAATAAATAAATAAAGTAATAATAATAATTGTCGTTTTATCTCTGAAATCCATCAATCGGGAGTCAGACTTTAATGAAGCGCTTTTCCAAAAATGGCCTACGGTTTTATTTATATGTGTCTACCAAGGATTTCCATTTTTAGTGCCACCTGAAACTTTTTCTATATTTGGAAATTGATATTTTGGGACGCATTCTCTAAAACAAAAAAAAATCCATCTAGAGCGCCCAAAATTTTCGTGACAACTTAAGGCTGAACTAACGAATGAGAATGAAGTCGTAGAGAATGAACTTTGAACAGTCTAGCCCAAGCTCTTTTATAATTCCTCCCTTCCCTTTAGAATATTGTATTCTTTAAAAATTCTAATACCTACAAATTAGGAGAAAGCGAAGAAAACATTTTACATCCAAATTTTTTTTATATAAAAAAATGCACAACGTCTGCAGTCTTTTACACCTTCACTGTGTCTAATTGTTGTTCGATTTATGTATATTATATCCTATTCCACTCCTATTGTAATATATTCCACCTATGCTATTTCATATAAGATTTCCTATGTTATAATAAAGAAACTCAAATATCTTTTACAAAAATGTTTTTTGTAGTAATCATATACTCCAAAGAACCATTGAACTTAACAAAGAAGAAATATGTTAAACTTCCGAAATTACAAGAATAGAAAATACTTTCAGTACTCTACTAGTGTAATGAAGTAATTTATATTTTTCATGTGCTTTTTACGACTAACTACCAACAATAATTATGCACGATAATCTCAAGGTGCCCGAGGAACCTTTTAATGTTGATTTATATCAAGAATAGAGCGCGGAGCTGCGTGTCGCTGAGACAGTTCTACTAAAATCTAATACTGCATATATTTGGAAGTTGCATTTCTCTTTACTTGCAAAATGTGATACAAAGCTATTATATTAGGTTGAATAATTGCCGGGGTAAGATAGTTCATAATATGACTTAACTTTAAGCATTAGGTACAAATGCCTTTGGGGATTATGTGAGAGGAATTTTCTTAAATTTTAAAGCTAATTTAAATCGCCTACCTACATAATCTGCCAGTGTATTCACTTCTGCATTTAAAAATTCCACGTTTCTCACTAGTTTTGTATTTTCTTTTAATATCTGGTCCATTTTCGGATTCGAATCTAAGCCTTCCACAAAAGTACTAGTTTCTTTATCTTCTGCAACTTTGTGATCTTTCATACAAGATTTTATTGTTTGAGCCATTTCTGATCCAATGTTTTCCTCTTCAGTCAAGCCTTTAGAACGTTTCACCCGTCTATCTTTGCTCATTTTTACCACTCTTTTCTTAACTCTTTTTGGGTGGTAATGATAAATTTGTGGTTTTATGTGGTTGATACGCACCTGTCGTCCATCGGATTTTTTACTGTGAGTACTTCCCTCGTGAGAAACTTTATCAGAAATCCTATATTATAAAAAAAAAATCAACCAGGAATAATTTTTTAAAAATTCAGGAAACAAAATTCTCACTAATTAGAGCAAATAAAGGGGTCAATTTTAAAAAATAGTCTTTTTTAATCTACAAATGCACTCGTTTTTTGAAAGGCGGTATAAAATGGACCTAGCACCTTTTACTAGAAGCAGATGAATGATGGATCCCATGTTTTCTTTCGTACAATTCGTATCCTAGATAAACAGTGATTTTTTAGTGTTCAATTTTGAAATCTGTTATTCCTCAAAAAGTAAGTGCCTTGGAAGTTACCTTCTACTATTGTCTAAATAAACTTTATATGGTCATTTCATACATGTAGATTAATATCATTTATTTTAATTATTTCTCTAGAAAAAATTGTTTTTAGATCATTTTGAGGCTGGATAAATTTCGCCTAGAGAGTCGTTTCGGTGGAATGTACAGCGGTGACAATCTGGATAATGTTGAAATGTTATTACGGAAGAAGTGATACATGTTGTATTTAATTATTTGCCCTTGAAGAAGCTTCGGGGTACCTAAGAGAAATTAAACTACTGACCTAAAGATAGGCTGAAGAGATTAATAACAATGGAGTGTGCTTAAAAAGTAAACTGTTAAGCTTTATTTTAAGTATTTATTAAAGTCAAATAGCTTGTGCTAAGGCTTTAGTTAGATAGCAGCGAAAAGGGTTTTAATATTAATCTGATTAGGTGTTCTAGGCGTTTCTAAATTGAAAATTGCCGTTTACCCGGTAATTATAGAAAATAACGTAATTTAATTGCACGGTTCAAATTTGGTAGCGGACCATTTTTTGTGAATGTGGATCTTGCGAACAATTTTATAGTTATCTTCAAACTCTCTGGCCGATATTGGCATTTCCTGCTGTAAATAGAGATGGATGAAAGTTATGTACTTGACTATTCCGCTACACTTTAAAAAAACTCGAAGGGAACAGCTCCTACTCTTGCTGAGACAAAATGCTACTCCGATTCCTTATCATCGGCTTTATCGTTTCTTACAATGCTCAATGCTCTAATACCTAATAATATTGAGTCTTATACTGTTATGACATCATTAGTAGTCATCCCTATTACTGTGTGACATCAAACATGAATATCCTGGCAAGTAAATTCTACTAAATTCATGATTAAAATTAAAAATTAAATATATATAAATCAACAGTCATAAAAAAAAAAAATTACTGTATCTCCTTAGAAGGCATTTTGGAGAACAGTTCAATCCTAGGTCTTATTTTTCTTGAATATTCTGCAGCGCTTTTTATATCCATCATTGTTTTTACAATATTCTGTCCCAATTCTTCTTCCAGCTTGTCAATTATTATTTTGAGACTTGCATATTCTTTTGCCATCGTTTCTAACAATGAAGCCAACTACAAGTGTGGAAATTTTATTTAAAAAAAAAAAATGGTACATATTTCAGGCGATTAACACTCTTAATCTGAAGTTAGAACATACTCCGAACTAAAAGCTCTCATAACAAGGTCTAGAGTTCAGAGGATCGAAAAGAAAAGGAGCTCTGTACTCGGAAGTTCTGGATTTTTATTTCATTTAATAATTTTTAATAGCGTGAGGTACATCGTATTATTCCTTATATGTTTATTTCCTTAGAACTCTTGGGATCTAGAAAGGTGAAAGATATTTTCTCATAACGCTAAAATGTACGATATGAATTTCGTTAGAATTTATCTCACTATGTCTATCTTTGTATATATAGGTCTTAGCCTAATACATTCTTGGTAGGTAAAGACAGGACAAAGCTTTCTTCGAAGATTTATCGTCAAAAAGTGTGTAATTTTTTGGAGAAAAATGAGTTTTTTTTTAATAGGCAGGTATTTTCTCTTATTACAGATATTTATAATGGAACCACTCTTAAAAAGCTATATTTACTTCGTTGTCTATTTTATTAACTTATCTAAATGTGCGAGTAGTTGAAATAGAAAAACTCTCTTACTTTGTCGATCCCCTCTTCTGCCCCAATCATCCTCTTGGTTATGTTTAAACTTTGCAAAAGATCTCTAATAGGTTCTGCATCATTGGATGATTTTCTTGTTTCTTCTAATAAAACTTCATCAGATGGCAAAATATGAATACTCATCGCTTCAAGTTGAGATTGAAGGGCTATTAACTTTTTTATGTTGGAAAAGAAATTAGAGCCTATAAGTAAATATGGAATTTTTCAGAAATATTATTCAAGAAAGAAAAAAGAAAATATTTGATTTATTTACCTTTCCTTCAAGTCTCGCAAAACTAGTCGGAGATACAACTGACATTTTCTTTCTTAGTGGTTCAGTAATTTTTCCATATTCAATGACAATATTTTCCTGAAATTCATTCTAGGCGAATTAATAACTGTTTATCAAAAATTCTCAGAAATCAGAATACATTAGTGGAACAATAATTACACATTGATAGCGGTGAATAAATTTTGCTACAGTAATTTTTGTTCACTCTCATTTGAAAAGTATAAATGTAATCACTGTATTGCAACATTAATTTTTATATTATTTAGATTTATTACTAAAATGAGATCTGGGTTTGGTGTGGTTGGTTCCTATCCAAACCCCAGTTTGAAGAATGAAGACCAATGTTAAAGCAACATCCTGGTCTGCATGCAAGAAAGTATTGAATTATAAATTCTTTATGCAATATTTTAAGAGTTTGCCTCTCCCACACTCGTTAATCCCATTGATAATCTCATTCTCCCATTGCGATGGTGATTATCAGGACTTCGTCCTTTCATATCTTGTGTAATAAGTTAACAAGAATTGGTGAGGGACGAAGACCCAAAGCTTCAATTAGCCCCAATATTTTGGTGTACGTGGTTATGTGTGGATTTGTTGTTGGGTTTAAGGATATATGTAAGTTCGAATGATGGTATGATAGTGAAGCTAGAGTACTTCTGTGGGTTCGCTAAACCCAAATCTTATTTGTGGCATACGAAGCCGACATTAGAAAATTAAACAACTATTACAAAAATTTACAGAACAGTTAATAGCATCAATAAAGCTGCACGATGTAAAACCTCAGGTTTCAGTCCTGAAAAAGCTTTGGCACAATTAGTGGATGCCTTTCGCCCGAATCTTCACTATAATATTTTCAGTAAACCGTCAAAAGTAGAAGGGTGAGACATACATACATCCTTTGAACAATTCTGAACAGCTTTTGCAGATACATGTGGTCAATCATGTATATGAAAGCATCTGAAACTTGGCACGTACTGTTCATTAGGCAAAGTTGAGGAAATTTTTCTTGCGCTTTCTTTCGAGACGTCATATTATCGGCCGGCTCATCATTTATTTAAATGTGTTTTATGTTTACTTAAGTCATTAATATTTCAAATAAAAATGTCTAGCCGACAAAACCTTTTTGCATTAATTGAATTCAGTTTAATCCAAATAAATTATTGGCCAGCACACTTACTTCGCTTATTTCTTTTGAGTGTTTTTTTTTGTCAGCTGTAACGAAAATCCGGATAAATTTCTAAAAAAATAATAATAAAAATAGTTTATAAATTTATTTACGTATTGAACTCACTTTCTAAAATTGAGTCTTCATCATGTTCATCGCCATCCTTAAATCAATTAGATTAAATTTTATTCATACATTTATGAATGATGCAAATTGAAAATAAATTGTACACACAAAAAGCGAAGTTACCAACGGTGGATTTGAAGATTCATCTCCTTCTGGAGTAATAGTCACTGGTACATTTCTTACTTCTTCATTATTTGAATCATAGATTAAATGCTGAAATGATAAAATTTGAAAGCAGTGATCCGTGATGAAAAAAAATTTGTGATTTTTGCTATTTCTCAATGTTAAAGGTGACGTATGTTTTAAAATTACCAAAACACAAGAAATATTTCAGAATAAATCACCCAACCACGCCAACAGGAGTGCGCAAATTATAACTAAGTTTGTTTACAGAACTGGTCCATTGTTTATCTTATGTCCGATCTGCTATTATCCGCTTATTCAAACGATATTGTGGCTTTGGATATCTAGATCATAGTTTAGTTAAGAATCCCATAAATCAGTAACACACTAAAACTTCGGAGTTTGATGAGCTATGGTGTATATTAGGGGTGCCAAACTTTCATTGAAAATGAAAAAAATTGTTTTGAAGAAAATAGCGATAGGGGTGATCGAGGCAATGCCGTATACAAAATTCCTTCGTTAGCACTTTAACTACTGAAGACAAGTGTACACGTGGACAATTAAAAACGTTTGCTGCACAAATTTTATGCTATTTTGGGAGTAGGTACTCCCAATTTAATTTTCATACGTGAAATTAAATAAAACGGTGTACAGATCAAGATTAACTGGTAAACATCAATTCGCCTTAGTGAAGATTGTCTGATCTTAGTCTTTGAATCCAGATATTGGAAAACTAGGTCGAGGACGGCGCTGGCAAGTTTCCGGAAAAAAATAATTTTAGTTTAAGAAGTATGTTTAATAAAATAAATGTTTAAATAAAAGCAATTATAAAGTGTTTTAATTACCCACATTCCCTATAACTACTCATATTCCTAAATCCTTACTTCTATATAAATTTAACAAAAGTGATGTGGCCCGCGTGAATCTTGCCCGTTTCACCAAATGGCCCATGTTTATTTGGTTTGACACCCTTAGTGTATTTGGACGGAACTCTTTGGAAACTAAGGAATGCTCCCGCAAAATATCGAAATTACCTCTAAGTTCGGAACTCAAGCGGAATTATTTTGCGCCTAAAAAAAGTTAAAAATTTCTCGAAATCTATGACACTATTTACATAAAAGATTGAAAAAATCAGTTTCAGTACCTGTATTTCGTAGGAATCATTTCCATTAAACTGTATTTTCATTTCACTTAAATCTAGGTGATAAATGATCGCTTGAAGAGCAACTTGTAGTGCTTTAAAGTTGACCTAAATGAAAAATGGGAAAGGAAATATTTTCAGATTATGAAATAAATACGGCATAAAAATTATCTCTATATATTTACCATATAATTTTGCTTACATTGTCTGGAACTAATGCTAGTTGTATTAAATCCGGCACTTTAATAATTGTAGGCATTGTTTCCCGTTAATTTTTCTTAACTTAAATATTTACGAAATATTTTACTTTTTATTTTTGAAAATTTTTGCATGTGATGACGAAAAACTCAGGTGATTTTTATTTTCTCTTAAATTTTTCAAAATCTCAAATTATTTACATTTAGCTAAGTTGTATTTATCAATTTGAGGAAGTAGGTAGAAAAAATATAAAGAAAGTAATATTATGAATTTTTAGGCTATCTTATTATTCCCTGGAAACCATAAAGTTTTAAATACCGGTTGGTTTAAAAAAATAATTATAATTCAATTTTGTATTTCTTGAAGTTTTAGGCTTCTTGAATCAATAAAAGCCTAACGCCACTCTTCGTGAACAAGGCTTTTTCACGCCTACGTACATATAAACCAAGAGTTATACAAATTATACAAAGTAGCAAACATCATGTATGCGATTAAGATGTCGAGACTGAGCTGGGTTAGGTTATATGGTAAGAATGAAGAAGGGTAAAGTGAAATAAATACCCGGGATTGAGGAAGTGATGTGCCATGGAATATGAATGGAAGTATGGGTGCATCAAGAAAAGTCGTGAGACCCAAACTCAGTTTGTTTGTTGCTTTGAGCGACAATGCTAGAAATCTTGTCGATGGGCGTAAATAGAGAGTATTCGCAGGAAAGAGAGTCTTCCAAATTAGGCTCATTGAGGAGACTTGAACCTTTCAAAAGATGTACAGCTATTTAATCATAAAAAATGTACATGAGTGGTTGATTTGGATTTTTTTTAGTTTATTGTTTTTAGTGAAATCTGAGAATTCTAGCGAAAAACCCTCGCTCTTCCTTCAAAGGTTCATGTTTTAAGAGACCAGAGTACTGTTGCATATGTGGTCGATGTCTTAAATGTAAGAAATGTGCATGAAAGCTTGAGAACCAGATAAAATGAGAAGCTTTTGAGAAAGTATTAAATTTAAATAGCTGGGAGTCTTTTTCCCAAGTCGAGTCTTAAAACCGAGATAAATGAAATAAAAGCTGCAGCTGAAGGGGTTAAATTCTAGGAGGTGGCGCGAAGTGATGAAGAGGACCTCAGAAAACTGAAAATAAAAAATTGAAAAGGTAAACTGCAGATCGGAGTGTCTAGAAAAGAAACTTTTATAACATTTTGGTACGATGACAAATTGAATAATGTGTACGAATCTTCAACATATCTTTTCTTTCAGTCAATCACATTTTCCTCATTGAATTTTACTGAATAGATGTTTGATGTCACTCTGTACAAATGATCTAACTGGTAGATGGTCTGTCTCAATATGCCCGTGAAAGAAAAAAAAAATAAGTGAATACTATACCTCATAAAAGTAAATTTGCTTTCTCGTACTCCTAATCTAGTTTATGCCTGAGGCTTAATGTTTTCAAAAATCTTACTGCCTTTGGTTTATAAAGATTCTTTAAAAACTGTATTTCTTAAAAAACTTGTGTTTTTCCTTTTCTTTTTGCAACCAGTAACATATCATTAAGATGAATAAATTACCTTACCTAATCGGTTTTACCTTCACAGCATTTTAATTAACACAACCGATTCAATAAATTAATCGATATTATTCATCGATAATTTCTTGAACAATTGAAACCTGGAAACCTTTTTTCTGTTATCTGAATTTATCTGGGATCTTTCTTTTAATTTTTAAATGTTTTCCATTCGCAAGTTTTCCACTCAGCTTTCTAGGCAAGTAGAGCTTATGAAAGTAGAATCTAATTATTCAAGAAAAATGAATCAATTGAAAAATAGAATATTTGGTGACTTAGTTAGGCCTACAAGTAGAACTTCAATGAAGGTATGATTTCTTTGCAAGCATTACTATGTTGTATTTTTCAAATTTTACCCCGCATTTTCTTCGTGATGCAGGTAGTTGCCTTGATGAGTGAAAGGCCTGTACATAAAAATCCTGAGAAAACTGTTGACTATTACCCGAGACACGTAGAAACCCACAAACTCTGTTCGATTTTACGAGATTATGGGTTATATCGTGATGAACATAGAGACTTCCAAGAAGAAATGACTCGGTTGAGAGAATTAAGAGGGAAAAGAATATGGCGTAAAGAACCAAAGAAAAATTAGACTTTTGATTTACATTCGATTAGAGTTGAAAGTTGTCTTAAGGTAAATCATATAAACTAATAAATATGCATTTTCAAGAAAATATGTTCCATTTTTTTTTATTTTGCAAATTTGAATTTTTCTTTGCTGGATTAAACTAACAAACGTTAGATTATTACTTATCGGAGAGGAAAAATTGTCTTTCTTAAACTCAGAATTCTTTGTATACCAAAAGTACAAGAAACCAGGTAACTAAACACAAAACATTATTATAATATTTATTGTTAGGATCATTCTACTTCTACATCAAATAAATAAAACGCTTGTATCATTTTTATAATTGCTTTGTCAGTCTTTGAAGGCTGAAATAAAATGTACACAACTTTTACAAACTGATTCAAAAAATGTTCATTCATCGGTCATGCTTTCCTTGTTTAGTACGAGTGATTAACAATGACCATAATAGAGAACGACAAGCTCACTTGCACCATTATAGCGCTAAAGAAACTGAGCTCCACTTCTGTCTGCTATGAAGAAATCGTAAGAGGAAGGAAATTCGTTACACGATTATGATGTATTATTCTTTGAATATGCAAAACCAAACATTAAAAGTAAGCACGCTACGACGGATAAAATTAATGATTCTATCCAAAATTGCTCACACAACCACGCAATAAGCAAATAAAAAAGGGTTTATAGTTCTTCTTTTTTTCTATCATTAGAATCTCCTTTTTTAGCTTCATTTGGATGATCCTCCTTTAAACAGGAAGCATTGTCATTTTTTAATGCTCGATCTTTACATAAATAGGTTTTCAATGAAACATGTTGATGATTAAAATACCAGTCCTCTATGTCTGATTCATAATTTTCTAGTACTGTTTCGCACTGAAATAAAACAAATTATTAAAAAAAATAAATTACTTTTAGTTAGTAAGATTTACTGAATTAATTCTATTTTTTATTTATTTATTTTTAAAGTAAAGTGGTTACCTGCGACTTCATATTAGTTATTTCAACTGAAGGCTTATCCCAAAGTTCATGAGGAATTCCCAAATCAACTTTGACTCCTTTTTCTCTGAAACATTTATTTGACGAAGAAGAAATCAGTGGATTTTATGCTAATGGTTCAAAGTAAAATTTGGATTAAAATAACACTAGGCCGATAAAAATGAGCTTTTATGTAAGGTACTTTTAAGAAAAATAAAAAATTATGAAAACTTACACTAGGCCATGCAATGTTTTAAATGTCTGGCTCATTCCTTTAGCAAAACGAGTGCTATCAGTTCTCTCTTTGTGAATATTATACTCTAGTATTTTTTCACACAATCCGTCCAACGACTCAAGCAACCTCAGTTCACTAGACAATAATTCCAAATAATTGGCAACTATTTCTATTAAAAATAAATAATACGGACCGCTTTCATTCACATCGATGATTTCACATTCTAATAAAGGTATGTTCCATTAACTTTAAAAATACTATGGGTAACAAAAAAAAAAAAAATTGAATCAGTTCTAATAATGTTTTAACGTTTCAACGAAATTAATAAATCTAGTTAATTTACTGAGAAGCAAGTACCAAAAAGTAAATAGATACCTACGATTTCGTATATTCTTTTTTCTTTTTCGGTTTAATATCATCAACCGAGTAACCGGTTTCAATCATTTCTTTAGTCTTGCCAGTTTCATGTAAACGATTTTCTAGTTCAATTGCTAATATTTTGCACACTAAAAGTATAATTAAAAAAATGTTACACCTTTAAAAAAACTAAAAAGAATTTAACACTAAGACTTACATAAAGATATAAACTGAAAAACAGTGTTCACATAATTAAAACTTAAATAGACAACCTTCACATTTGTCTGCGTATTTAACTCCTTCATCATCATCTGGAGAACTATGACACATAGAAATAAATATTATAGATATAAGCAAATATTTCATTTTATAAACGTATATATATCTCATAAATATCAAATGATAAAAATTTAAAGGTTATAATAAGGTTTCAATCAACAAAACATGGAGGATTGTTCAGTGGCAGTGTTGGTTAAGATGGGTAAACAAAATCAACTATACTTACGAAAGAAAGCGTCTTGTTTTTAGTGTCTACTAGTAGTTTTGGTTTGCTAGATGAATGGGAATATTTAGACAATGTGAATAAAATTGAACCCCAATTCTTGAATATAAAAATGATACTTTGGTTATAAAAGGTCATTTTATCCATAATCTCTGATAATTAAAGTGATCAGTAGTCACTTAGATTTAAACTTTTCAATTCAATAAAATTGTAAAATTAAAAGTAAATTCTTTCACTTCTACGCTAAAATATGCAGTAGTATTATCTGCGCCTATTCAACGTTACGAACTAATCTCACAAGTTTTATCTAAGTTTATTACATATGTATATAAATTAAGTTAATGCAATTTTACCAAAATGCTCGATTTCTGACAAAGATATTCAGCTGATAAAACTGGAATTAGCTGAATGCGAAGGATATAAGGAATAGAAACTAGTTGGGGAGAAAAATTGAAAACCCAAAAGAAGCTAATATTTTCAAAATAAAATAGAAAGAAAGTTATTGGTAGTTCCATCATCCATGCAAAAGGTATATTTGTAAACATTTCTTTCTGTAAAACTTCAGAATCCTTTCGGACCACTAGCGCCGATTGGTGGATTTCTTTCGCTGGACTTTGTTTTTAACAAAAATAAACAAACCCATTTTACTTTCTAACAAGCACAACCTAAAGGCCCAGAAACGTTTCAAAAGTTTAACCATTTTTCTTATCCAATAAATATCAAATTTAAGATAGCTAAAGCTTTTGAAAGAATTGGAACAAAAAATAGAAATGGGAACAAATTCCTGAAGAGGTTGTCATTCTATTCTCAAAAGTCTTTATTTTAATGGGCCTACATTGAATTTATTATTATTGGACATACATATGTATATTAAATTTATCATTTAGTAAACATTCAAAGTTTGAAGAACGCTTAATGTAAGTTATGCTGTACAACTACCACAAAGAACTTATAGTTACGTGAATTAATGTTCGGAATTTAGAAAAAACAAAAAAAAGTAAAGTAATTGCCTATTTTTTCAGGCGCGCTTTACTCCAACTACTACCAATTAGGTGACGTGGACGGAGGCGACTATCAAACATACTTTACTGTAAATTTCTTTTATTAACCATTAAATAAAATCTAAGGCCTAAGACCGGGAATAGAACCCAGTACCACAATACGATATGTATAGCTTTATATGTAGGTCTCGCCTCGAACCGCTCGGCTACCGTGGCGCCTAGAAACAACAAACTTTTGCTAAAATTCTATTTTCCAATATATTTTCTTTAATTTAATTTCAGTTACCTCGTTCTAGCTGTTTAATGAAGAAATAGCATGAACTTTAGTATTGTGTTGTTTAAAAATAATTTTCTTTAGATTCATTAGATCTTCATAGTAGATCGTGAAAAACTCTTCTAATCCTAAACAGCAAACTTGGTAAAATTGTTTATTACTTAACTTCTTTATTTACAAACTAGTAAACGATAGGTCACTTATCACATCAAAATTATATTATGCTTTTAATAATTGACAGTAATTTATATTTGGGAACAGTAACCATAGAAACTAGTTATTTATGAAATAACTTCATATTTTTAACGTTCTAGGGTTGAAAAATGGATGGAATAAGCGTTTTCGATGCAAATGAATATAGAATTGAGCGTAAAAGAAAAATGTTGCCTGCACAACCGTTATTGCCCGCTGCCAATAAAGATAATACCGAAATGGTTAAGCAAATGGTTGAGGTTTCTAGGTTTCCCCCGCTATTTAAAGAGAACACTTTAACTAAGGGTCTTCCCATCAAGGTAAGGCAACAGTTATTTCTTTATGAAGATAGAAGCATTAAATGATTAAAACATGACTATAATAGAAGTTAAAGTTATTGTATTTTTATTAAACTTGCAAAACAAAATATGTTTACAGTCGCAAAACAGTAGAATTTTAGATTTTGCAGTGGTAGGTTTTTTTTTGTATAACCAACCCCAGTATTATCGAACCATAAGAAGGTGGTAATGTTTTATTTTAATTAAATCACACAAAATCGAAACATTCCGGGGGATATTCCCCTATGACCTCAGTAAATAGGCTTTGTTACCGAACACCATTCCAATTCACAATCAAGCGCTCGCTTTTATCAATAGATAAAATTTTACCTGAACTTTTTGAGGACAGTGAGTAAATAATTGCCTGATTGCTTCTCACCAAAAAGAATGAACGGTTTAGTGTATATTATTTGACTTCCATTCTATTGAAAACTGATAAAATCAACGATATTATTTAGCGCTGCAGAGGCATTTCATTTTTAAGCCTTAAAATTCACACAGTACCCTAGCTGGACGTCTATGTGTCTATCCTTTATCTTATAATTTCCTGGTCCTTTTAAATATACTTAATTTAATATCTGCACATCTTCATTTTCAAAAACTTAACTTTCTAGGATGCTTTAAATTATACCACCCCGTCTTCTAGAATTGGATCGACCTATACCCCTGGGACTAGAGATATACAATTAAGCCAAGTAACAAAACGCATAAAAACGAATCAAAATATTGGTAGAGAAATTGGTATGTTTGATTCAGCTGGGGAATTACAGTTCCCTCCTGGATTCATTCGTGGAAAGGAAGATCCACGTTATTATTCTAAACTAAAAGCGGCTGAAAGAAATAAGCCTGGAGTAGTTGATTTAAAGGTATTTGATGAAATTGTTATAATTATTTTTATTTAAATGTCACGAATTTTTTGTTTTGATTATAAAATTAACCTCTTGTTTAAAATAGGATCTGCTTACCGGGGAGTACGAAAGAAGAAAACTAGAAAGAAAGAAAATAGCGTCAAAATCAAAAGAAAAAAAATTAAAGGAACAATTTAAGCGTGAGCGAGAAGTACTTTTAGAAGAAGAGAGGTAAGGCAACAATTTGTGTTTAATTGCAGTTATTGGTTTTTTTAATTTGCTGTATCATTGGCTTCAGAAGAGAGAGTATATAGTATTGATTACATAAGAATTCTCAAAGAAGAGATATGTAGATAACAGGTATTAACCACAGTAAAACTTCTTGGCAGTGAACAGACCGATCTAGCATATCTGGAGCACTGAAATTATGCTATAAACTAGTACGCCTTATTTGATTTGGGATTTCAAGGAAGCCTGTGTTTTTATAAAATGGAAAAAATAGAAAAGTCATAGTAATAACCACGTTGTGATTGCTTTATTTATTCTTAGAAAAAAAAAAAAAACTTTTTAAAACTGTTTTCAGAAAATTAATGAGTATGTCTGCTGAATTACCCCGCAGCCCTGATTTACAAAGAAGAATTCAATTAAAAAAAATACTTGAAGAACCTGGAAACAAAATGCGACCTGAAGATGTTAAAACGATTTATCATTATTTTACATACGTATGCATTCTTATCTACACCTTTCACTTATTACTATAAATTATTATACTTATTACTTATTACACTTATAATACTTACTGTACTTGTTACCAGGGGCGGCTCTAGCTCGTTTAGCGCCCGTGTGCAATGAAACCCTGGCGCCCCCTAGGCCTGATCCCCCCCCGCGGCTATAACTATTAACTTTGCCGTCGTAACAAGAAAGTTTTTTCATATTAAACTTCTAAACTTTAAATACGTGAAATAAGGTTTATTTCGAGTTGAAACAAAATGTTCGAAAAAGAAGCCGTTCTTTTCGGGCTCGCGTTTGATAACTGCCGCCACCGCGCTGGCTGGCCGCTTCTGTCATATCATTGTTGTACCATGATGGTCCAAGACGATGCTCTTAGCTGTCTCAGGGGGCGCGGCGGCGCCCGTGTGCATTGCACACCCTGCACTATAGGTTAAGCCGCCCCTGCTTGTTACTATAAACATGAATAATTTTTTTTTTTTAATTTAAGGGAATTTCAAAAGATATAATTCAACCGTTCAATGAAGAATGGTTAGAGGCCTTCAAATCACACATACCAGATAAACTTCTTACCAAGTTAGTTTTTTTGTTTATGTAAACGGTCCAATAATTGAACCAAAATAGATTCGATGAGAAGCGCTGCAAGATCATTCAAACAATAGATCTCTCTATTCAAACTTCATTTTCTTAAGATTCTGTGACAGACATACATCCTTATACAATATGTTAAACGTTTCAAATAAACTATTGGAATGCACCTGGACTAATAACATTTATAATTCTTTATATATCTATGTAAAACTCCATTCGTAATCGTAAAAAGAAGTGTTTTGCAACTTTTATAGATCTGTTTTGCTTTATAATTAAAATTAGATATGCCCTATGATAAGAACCTTGAGAATTGAGTAAGAGAATGTCGTATATTATTTATGAATTTATGAGCATGCCATATAATATGCGTGCTTACTCAAGAATCTTTTTTGAGCCTGACAATACCTGAAAACATGTTTATTGAAAACTCACTGTTGATATTTTGACACTATGACAATACTTCCTCTAAGTTAGTGTACAAAACTAAGTTTTTACTTAAAGCACTATCTATAGAATTTACTTAAAACGTAATCGTAATAGTTGTTATTGAAAGTAAATTAGAAATAATAACGTAATTAGAAGGTCCGGAGGCCGGCAGTGCACTGGAAAAAGCTCCGGGCGCTAATGACCTCAGCTGTTGATGCGCCAAAAAAAAAAAAAAAAAAAAAAAAAATATTACATCTTCTTTGTTTCAGATGGAGTAAACTTCTTCCACCATTATTTAAAGACATAAGATTTAATTATACATTAGGCATAAGAAAAGCAATCATTGAATATCTACTATTAGACGGTAATGAAAGGAAAAGATTAAACATACTTTATAGCCTACCAAGATTTCCCAATATTGTTATACGATCGCCAGTACCATGGCATAATTCTTTTGTTACTATATCACATCAGCTTCATTATAAATATTATTGCTCACATCCAGTTGTATTAGCAATTAGTAAATTGTGGTATGATCGGTAAGTTTTCCAATTATTTCTTTCATCATTTAAAATCCTACATATTTCCCCCCAAAAAATGTATAAATTTTGCTTCTTAGTTACAAAAGATTTCTAATTGTGCCAATTTCAAAGTTGGAAGAAGCCAAAATGCCAATTAGGCCAGCTGAGTTTGATGAACTTACTTTACGTCTTTGTGAAGAAGCTCAGGAAACTTTTACAAACTTGTGAGTGAACAATTTTTCGTTTGATAACTGTAGTTTATTAATCCGGAGTCATTTGCTTTGTTAGAACCTAAGGTAGTTTTTTCGCAGCGCGTATTACCTTATATTATCTACTCCTACAGATAAATTATTAATTATAATAATTGCAGCTAAATTATTTATTTGAAAACACAAATAATCATTGAACTTTTCCTATAAATTGAATTTTCGTTACTAAGTTAGTTGTTACTCTCTGCAACACATTTGCAGAAAAATTATATAATCTCGACTTGCAAGGAATAGGTACTAGATTATTTGCTTCACTTATTCACCCTACAGTAATTTAAAAAAAAACAAAAAACAGCTTCTTAATTATTATTTGTTTCTGAAGTAATCAAAAGACTTGAATGACGAACTCATTTTTATCCATTCTTTAATTGAATAAAATATAAATTGGTATTTGTTTTCCCTTACGAATAAATTATCTATACTTTTCAAATCTGTACAAGTTAGTCCTAGGTTTACGTACTATCTACAGTTATTTATTTTATTTTTATTTATTTATTTATTTTTTGGCCTTTTGTACTTAGCAAACAGCCAAAAGTTATGTCGCTTTAAAGAATTAATTATTTAAGTTATGGGTTAGCAATGGGGTAACATTATATTGTGGACAATGTGTGTTGCTGTTGTAGTTATTGTTTATAATTATTCCTAATTTGTTTTTATTGTTGGTATTGTATATTATTGTATCAGATTATGGACATAATTATTTATTATGGACAAGATGGGGTATCTATAGATTAATATTATTGGATTTTATGAAATTGTATACGTCTAAGTGTATTTGGTCGGTTTGGTGAGCTAGTATCGTCAATAAGTTGACAGGTAGTGGACATTTTGAGGCAGTAACAGCGTTCCAAAGCTGTTCTTTGCCTTTCTTCTCGCAATATTGTTCTATTAAAAGAGTTTTTTTTTTATGCCAGAATTTTACTTTCAGGACTCTAGGAATCTGTAGTTTTGTATACTGTCATTTACTTATTTTCATCAGTTTGGCTTACTAAGTTAAGTTTCATAAGTTTCATTTACGATAGTACTTTCCCTGACAATTTTGTTTTCACTAGGTTACTGAAATGTGGGAAGTCATATGTCTTTACATATATTTCTTATTGATTCAATTAAAAACTAAAAATCTTCCTGTATGAATTGCATACAGAAGTTTAGGGATCGAAGTGACAATACAGAAAAAATCTCAACGAAGTAAAAAAACTCGTTCATTAAATCAATTAGAATTTTTTTACTGAAATTTTTGCAACTCATTTAATCCTTCTAAATTTTATATTGATTGAACATTAAACAATTTAAGGCACTTTAAGGCACTTTAAGGCGAAGGCCTACTCACTCACATTCTCAAAGTTCCTTAAATCGAATTTTACTAATAAATAAATAAAAAGCAGCTACACTCCAGATTCGAATAGGGATCTATTCCAATCCGAACTCTAGGTCACTATACTAAAGTCGCCGCCTTCATTGCTATGATGTTTTATACCATATATAATTGTTTACTTTTTTTCTGCGTAACAGATGGCTTGTGGATGTTGCGGAAATCATCTTGAATATGCGTGATACATGGGAATATTTTGCACCAAAAACTCCTAACGAAAGTACAGCTCTGGTTGAAAAATTCTTCGATTGTATCAATACACTTTTATCTTTGCAGTTGAGATATATAGTTTTGAGATCGATAAACCATTACCGTTCTATTATCCACAAATATGAGGTATTTCTTTTAATTCAGTAGTCTAAGATTATTATATAAAGGACGGTACTATTACATACCATTGAAACCGATCTATCGTCGTGGCGGTTTGCAATATGAGCGTTACGTTGAATACCATAGATATGTAAGCAATGTAGTGCTTTTTGGCCAACTAATAAATAAATCATTGTAGTTTTTATAAATTTTGTAATTTATTAAATTTGTTAATTTTAAATATTGTTTGTTACAAATATAATTTTTGTTTGGAAATGAATAGTTCGTGGCATGAAATTAAGCTACATAATTAATCGTCAAATTTTAATTATAATATTGGGCGGGTGTTGGTCCAGTGAAGTGTAGATTTGTAAGTGAGAGATCCTCAGTTTGAATCCCGCGTATAATTACTTTTTATTTGTATTAGTAATAAGGTACATACGAAGGTGAATATAAATTTAATAATTTCTTTATATTTGTACTTGTAAACATTCACTATTAATCATACGAGTGACAAATTTATAGAGCTGAACCATAACTCTAAGCCTTGGATTCTCTGAAACACTTCACTATAAATGTTGCCAGCTGTCAAAACAGACTCCATATTTTGTTTATCCAAAGTTTCTGGTATATTGAATATGATTAATGTCTGATAACTTGACATGCAAGTTTCATAGTTAGGTGGCTACCTGTTTTTCATAAATTTTATAATGGAAAACATGATGTAATTTAATTGTGAACAGAAACAAAGGAAGTATTTGGTCTATAATAAACTAAGATTTTGTTTTGTTAAAAAAAAAAGAGAGTCTGAAAATATTGAAAATGGATTTCTTTATGAATCACTAAATCCTCAAAAATTATAAAATTTATCAATATTTTATTTGTTTGTTAATATGACTTAAGTTTTTTTGGTTCTTTAGGGAGGTAACAGTATACTGAATGAATATAAAGATCTGATGTTCCCAAGGGTGCCTTTCCTCACGATTACAGTCATACCGAATAAAAAGTCATCCGATTTAACTTTGACACCATCGCTTTCAGAAATAAAGCGTGTAATACAAGCAGTTTTTCCGAAAATTCTTCATTTAACTAAAAAGTTGCCGGCTATTGAAAAATATATATTTCCTGGTTAGTCAGTCAAATGTTTTGTTTTGATCAACTATACTTTTTTCAAAAATTTAAAATATTAATTATTTCAGATTTAGAAAAAAACAAACCTTTCCTATCTTCTGTGCGATCATTTGAAGAAGAAGTGGTACAGATAATTGACAATACAATGATAACAGTCGATAAAAATATTACTGGACCAGATAAATATTTGAATTCATATTCTAAATATTTTTATATATTGACTGGCGAAGCGAGTCTAGATCTAGACAAGTTTTTTGCTGTGGATCCAATGCCATCTCTTAAGGTAAACTAATTTTTATTTGTAAATAGATGGAGGTCACCATTGTTTGCTAGAGTACCAAAAAACATGAGTACAACTTGATTGTAAATTCAAATCTCACAATGTAATTTCTGTAAAGAACTTCTATGTTGTTCAACTATAATGCCACTCTTAAATTCATGTTCCAAGCGGTTAAAAACTAAGTCACTATAAAAATTTATATTTTTTCTTTAATAAATACGTATTTTTCCAGGATTTTGCAAAGAAAATTAGAACATATGAGGATATTAAAGCTGAAATTAGATGCCTAAGAGGAAATATTCCTTTAAATTTGCTTAACTTAGATTGCACTGTACTTAATGATACCATGTGGAATATAATAGACTCTCTTAAAAAAAGAATTACAGATTATTTTCTAGATCAGTCTAGGAAACTTAATAAAGAGTAAGTGTTTAATAGTAAGATATTCATGTGCGCTGATGTCTTTTAATCGATGTACCAAAAGTTGAAAAAAAGTATACGTTTGTTTGGCTGCCCAGGCGTATATCTTTATATATGTGTAATTTGACATTCGGTGAACATATTAGCATAACATAGTTTGAAACTTAGGAAAACAGATAAATGAGGTGGATCATTACGAAATAGGTGAGCGCATAGATCTCAAAAACTTGAACGTGGTGTTTTATAATATAAAATAAGGTGATTCGGGATACAAAGTACTTTCTGCAATTGTCATAGTTCCATCAGAACTGCACACCAGTATTAGATTTTAATATTTAAATCCAAAGAGATGATCTTCATGTCATACTTTTCGCCATACCCATGCATAAGGTCATACCTGTGCCATGTTTTTACCTACCAGGATATCTGCGATTAGAAATAATAATAATTCAATACTTCAACTATTTACGTACAACAGACAACTTGTCTTAGTTTTTGATTATTCCAACTTATTTGTAAAATATCCCTACCGTATTAGCAGTAACTAAAAAAATTGAAGGAAAGAGCACTTTTTTCTTTCTTCTCGGTCTGTAAATCATTGTAAAAGTTTAGGCTCCAACCATAACTAATTTTCCGTGATTTCCTTCTATATATTAGCATTATTATTAACATTATTATTATTTTTATTACTATTATTATTGCTATTATTCTAATCGAGTACAAATACCAACTAAAAGCAATGTTTATAAAAATAAACTTCAATACATTGTTAAAATTGTACTAAATTAGGGGAGGTGAGGCTCATAAGTAGTCATTATTTTGAATTTTATCATCTTTTTTTTTTAATCTTAAGCTCAGAAATGTTCAATGATCAAGAACTCGTTCAAATAAATTTTTCAAGAAAAAATCTATTTCTTCTTATATTTTTGTACATTTAGGATAAATAGTACATTTGACGTGATCTCTCTGCGTGCAAGCGAAATGCCTGTAACTACAGCTGAATTGGTTGATTTTACGAATTTTGTAAATGAAAGCCGTGATTCCACTATGTTTGATATGAGAACAAAACTGCTTAAAAGTGGAGAGTATTTATCATTTATATTTGATTATGAATTACTTCCAGGTGAATTAACTTTATCAGTTTTTTGGCATATTTTTTAAAGCTTAATTATATATTTAAAAGTTCTTGCTGAACTGGTTTATTAACCTTATCTTTGTTTAAAAATTCTTATTTTTAATACTCACAAGCTTATTTGCCTTCAAAACATAAAATATTGGGAATTAAAGTTTCAATAAAGGACAAAACTTATGGTTTTCATTGTAGATTGGAACCTATTTATTATTTGCTGCCTATTGTTGAAATAACTCAACTTGTGAATTTGGAATTAAAAGTTTTGAGATAATAATTCCAAAAATAGTTAAAAATAAAAACTTACTTTAGTTAGCAATTTAAACACATATTATTTATATTAATGGGTTGATTCTTGCATTAACTTGTTTATATTTCTTTCTCTTCTAGAGGACGATATTCAATTGATTGCAAAATGTTTTCTGTGGCCTCGAGAGATGGATGCTATTTTAGATGCAGCTATGGGAAGAATTAATTTACAACGTGACATAGTTGAAACTTCGTTAAAGAAACGCAAATCTAAATTTGAAGAAACGTAAGTAAAAATTGAAATGGTTAAAATGTCACTTCACACTTTTGAAAAATGAAAAATAATAGTCTCCAGCTACCATTTTACCATTTTCTCTTTTACCCAACTTTTCTTGATAAATTGAGGATACACTTGGACGTTTTCTGGTGTGGTTACATTCAGTATTTTGTTTAGCCCACCGCCGTAAGATATCTTGCAGTCGAAAAAAACTTTTACTTCATGTTGCAGAAAAACGTGGAACAATGATGTTTAATGAAAGCTATTAAATTATTTTCTATTACCTCTGACTAACATTTCTGAGCTTGATCACGAGAACTTAAATTGAAATAGTGTATATGTTACAGTTTTGTTTTATTTTTAATTTATTCCACTCTGCAATTTTAATTGTTACAGTTTACTAGAACACCAGAAGATGTTGGAAATTTTTAGAAAGAAAGATCCTCCAATACTAACATTGGAGGAAATGGCTACAAATGCTGAAGGAATAGAGAGACTGGTAGTTATTTTGAAAGGAGACAAGACCACAGCAGATGTTAGTGGAATTTTGAATTTACTGACATTTTGTATGCAGAAAAAAATACTTAGTTCCACTTAGAAATAAGATTTCTTGTCTTCGAAAATGGATATCTACATAATTTATTTAAACACAATCTTCTTCAGTGGTAAAGCGACTTATAGTTAGTTAACCTTGCTTCAGTAATATCTTTATAAATATATGTAAGGGTTGAAGTAGCCACCATTCCTAAAAATCTACATAACCTGAAACCTCAGGACTTCCTCTCATAAGGACTCTGTCCAAAATATTTGAACCACGCGCTCTGTTCCTAGTAATTGATCTAATTATAATTTTCAGGCACTTAATACTGAAGAAGAGTTACTTGAATTCGAAATTTCTCCTTTTAAAATTTTACATCAAATGTTAGCTGGAGTAGAACCTTATGACAGATTGTGGCATACAGTTTATGACTTTCATACTTCCTACGATAAATGGTTTTATGGTAAGAATTTTAAGTGTATAGCTCATCGCTGACTTAAACCAAGGCTTCAACAGATTCATTTTCCTTTTTTCGTTGTTCTAATTTTTTTCGGATGTTCGCTCATCATGGAGAGGACTAAAAAATGAAATCAGTAAAATCTATATTTTTACAGTTTTTGCTAAATATATGAAAATTATTGCTAAAACAATACAAATTGCGTAAACTCAAACTTACAAATTTGTTCTCACCAGAGATGCGATAGAAACTTTATTATCAATAACAATTAATCAGAAGTCCTGTTCGACATTTTTCTAATTTCTATTTTTTTTTTTTTCATATTTCTTTCCAACATTTAATTTGGCGTACTCATTACGAAAGCAAATTCGAAAAATTTATTTAATAGTGGGTGCTGAAAAATTTTCTTTTTTTTACAAATTGTGGAATAGGTATGCAATACAAGAATGTTGTGAAACAGTTATTTTTATCCTTTTCACATCTTATAAAATGAAAGCAAATAGTTCAAATTTTATGTTACATTTTCTTAGTAATAACAAGGAACCCTGTAATCCGTTCAGCTTTGTCAGGATCCATTCACCTAAAAAGTACTGAATCTCCTTTTTTCGTTGTTAATTTTCTCAAAAGTAGCCCACAATTTCCTTTGAACTTTTAATACAGAATACATACGTTTGTCTATAACTTTTATTTGAAGCATTTTACCAGGAGGAAACTTCATTTTTGGGCATTTCTGGACGAAAATAATGTTCATTTAAAAGATTATTTTTTAGCTATCAAACCATCTACTTTACAAAAAGATCAATTACTTTTGTTAGGGATTCTTAACGTAAAAATTTATTTCAAGGAGAGGTTTTGTAACGTCACGCTGTATTTTTACTATAGTGATCTTGTGACATAATCAAATAACTTTTATCCAAGTGAAGTCTGTAAAATTTAGTACAAAGTCTCAGTTAAAAGAAAATGTAAAGAATTATTGTAGCAGAAAGACATATGAGATCACTATCCAGTTCGGATTTTTATAATTATTATTATAATAATTTTGTGAATCCTGAATAGGGCCATTTATGGGTTTGAATGCAGAAGAAATTAAAGAAACTGTTGAAAGTATGTGGCGTAATCTTTACAAGTTAGCTAGAACATTTTATAATGTTCCCGGATCAAAAAGAGTGGCTGAAACCGTTAGGGGAAAAGTAGATAAGTTCAGACAATATATCCCCGTCCTTGAAGCCATCTGTAATCCAGGCTTGAAGGAAAGACATTGGAGAGAGGTATTTGTGCAGTTTTTAATTGAGCATTTTTATTCATTCATAAAAATTTATTTAAATTACTATTACAAAATGAATTTTCTTCAATGAAATTTAGATTAGTGAAATCGTTGGTATTGATTTACACCCTACTGAAGAAACTACATTAGCTGAAATGATTGAATATGACCTGTCTAGATTTATACCTAAATTAGAAGAAATTAGTGTTGCTGCGTCTAGAGAATTTACACTGGAACAGAATCTTAAGAAAATGAAGTTTGAATGGCAAAATGTAGCTTTTGAATTAATTATTTTCAGGTGTGTCCACTCTTCATTCTGCATACAGTTCTTTTTTATTTAATCTAATTATTGTTAAATTATATGTCCCCTCCACAAAAAATTGTTGAGTGACTTGCAAATTTGATTACGCATAAAACTTTTACGAGAAAAATGTTCATTTGTACAAACAGTTGCTGAACATTTTTCCATGGATCTTGCAATGGTCTCGCCCAATTGTCTACAAATCTGTTTTTTCTTCTTTTAATTTACTGAACTTTAAGGACGGTTACGATCGTTTATCTTACAGAATCTATGTATTATGGAAAAGC
The DNA here is from genome assembly GCF_049639745.1 of Rhodnius prolixus. Lineage (NCBI taxonomy): Eukaryota > Metazoa > Arthropoda > Insecta > Hemiptera > Reduviidae > Rhodnius > Rhodnius prolixus. The sequence continues at coordinate 35,333,319 of NW_027411634.1, forward strand.
ACTTTGTTAGGAAAAAGTTCATTACATTAGACACTTACTTATTTTACTAATTTTTTTAGAAACGCTTAATAGCTGTTTATAAGCATATTTTAATTATATTTAAACAAGTTTACAGTTTTTGTTAAAAAAAGAAAACCATTAGATTTTGCTATCAGATAATACTTTCTGACTAACTTTATTCTTACTTTAGAGACACTGGCGTACCTGTGTTGTCGGCAGTAGATGATATTCAAGTAATGCTTGACGATCATATATTAAAAGCACAAACCATGAGAGGTTCTCCTTATGTGAAACCTTTTGAAGAAGAAATGCAAAAATGGGAAGAAAAACTTCTCTCCATGCAGGATATTTTAGACGCATGGTTTCAGGTACTTTGAATAAATTCACTCATCCTCTAAAGTACTCATTTATATATTGGTTCTTTATTGGACTAATTGCAAATGGTTGGCTCATTGATGCTGTAGTATGGGGTAGTAAAAAGAATTTCTTAAGTTGCTGTTTTTGTTTTTTTAAAATGTTTTTATTGCTTGCCGTCGTTTCTGCTGACACTCCTTGTTTTTATGAAGCTGAATGATTTGAATGGTAATTAAAATAATTATGTAAAAATAATAAATAATAAAACTTTTACTTTTTTCGTTTTCAATTATTTAAAACGCATAATTTTCATAATTACTTGAATGACATTTTCAACTTTTTTTTTCAGAAAAAATTTGGTGGACTGGACCATTTTCTTCTCAGTTTACTTTAAATGCTTTCAGATAAAACACATCCTAATGAAAAGTCCATTTAACCCGCTTTTCTAGTCAGTAGATGGGCAATTTGGGTTCTCGCTACCGTCTCCCAGAAATTTCTACAAATCCTCCAAAAGTCATCTTCTTCAAAGTATAACACATTATATTTAATTGTGTAAGGGCTAAACGTCTAATTTTCAGGGTTGAATTTTATAGGTGAAAATAGGAGAGAGCATCCTTTGACTAATGACCGACACGCAGTACCTCACTTAACTTCCTTGACAATTTTTGGTTTTGAGGATTTCGTATTTTTATTTAACTCCAATGTTTATAATTTTAGCACTAAAAATTGAAGCATCAACTGTGATATAGCGGTTTAAGCGTGAACATTAAACTAGAAGTCGGGTTGATGGTCCACAATCAAACCCTACATAAATAGCTATAGGAAGGATGTTAATTACTTACGCTCCCTTATTTGGAGTTGAATTATAGATAACGCCTCCTTTCTAAGTAATATGCTAATACTCTCAAAAGGTGTATTTCAATGTTGTTGGTTCTTAACGAGAAATTTATTTTCAGCTGCATTTTATCCGCTTAACCCTGAAACGCTTCATCGCCATTTCTGAAATATTAATAGTAATAATTTGTTAAAGGTTCAGGTTACTTGGATGTATCTGGAAGCAATATTTAGTTCTGAAGATATAATGAGGCAAATGCCGGAAGAAGGAAAGGCTTTCCAAAAAGTGGATGCGAGTTGGAGACAATTAATGGAAAGCACAAATAAAGATCCTAATGTATTATTAGCTACGGATTATCCAAATCTGCTTAAAGTTCTGAGAGAACTTAATGGACTCTTAGAAGTTATACAGAAAGGATTAAACGAGTATTTAGAAAAGAAACGTTTGTATTTCCCAAGGTAAATTATTTTTGAGATTTGAATAAGCCACTTAAAAGATTAATACTTACTAACTCTTTCGTTATTTATTTTTTTAAAATTTAGGTTTTTCTTTTTATCCAATGACAACTTATTGGAGATTTTGTCAGAAACAAAAGACCCTTTAAGGGTACAACCGCATTTGAAAAACTGTTTCGAAGGTATTGCATCGTTAGATTTTAATGATGAAGTTGTAATAGTTGGAATGATTTCAGCTGAAGATGAAATAGTTCCGTTCGTTACAAATATTGTACCCGCAGAAGCTAAAGTAATTTTATAACCCTTATAGACTTAATTTTATTGCAATTTATTTAAAATTATATTTATGTTCTTTATAATAGGGTTTAGTAGAAAAATGGCTAGTGCAAGTAGAACAAGTCATGAGAGAATCTTTAAAAGATATTTGTTCTGAGGCATTGAATACTTACGGTACCATGTATAGAGTTGAATGGTTGTTATCATGGCCTGGTATGATTGCAATATGCTGTAACTTTATAAAGTGGACAGCTGAAGTTACAGAGGCGCTGTCAAAAGGAAAAGTGCAGGTTAATAATTTATTTCGAATTACATTAAATGCTTTCCAAAACGTAACTTTTATCTTCATTTTTGTTTCCATTTTCGTCATCACTTTGCCTTAGAATTTTTTTTAAGAAATAGCTAAGAAATCGATATTATTTTATATTTAAAATTCTAGTATTATTCCAAAAGGCCTTCTATGAGATATGGATAAGGCGTCGTGGGAATGTTGCTGCTAAATGAACTTTTTTTTTATGTAATAAGAGATTAAAAATAGGAATGGTTTATGAATGGTTTTGGGTTAATTAGAAAGAGATGGATACGAATATGGTAAACTTCTAATTTTTCCACTAGAGTGAAGAATATACAGTATGTGTGAAGTGGTTAAAGAGAAATGAATGGATATTTCCTTGCATTTTACGGCACTACTTTTTTCATATTAAAATGTTCTGGAATTATTAGTAAAACAGTATTAAAGTTATGCTAATTTTACCAATAAAACCAATTATATTGTTTAGTAATTCCAATCATTCGCGAGTTGTTTAGTTCTATGCCAAAACCATTCATTCTTTAGGTTCAGAAGCAAAAGTATTCTTGAACTTTAGCTATGGCTTCTCTTGAAGTTGTTGCTGACTCCGAACGAAGTCTTTTTTTGACCGAGGAACACATTGTTCTTCAATATACTGATGGGTAAACTTAGATACATGATGGCATTCACTATTCTTTTGGAAGAATAAAGTGTTCGATTCGTTTTAAGCCATTTCTAAGACAGATGCTTTAGAGGGGCTCAAAGGTTTTGCCATCATATTTCTAGTTTAAAAGTTTAAACTATTTAAACATAAACTAGTTTAAAACTTATTTAAATATTGTTTAATTTATACTCGAAGTTCTGTATAGAAGAACGATTTGATTGGGAAAATTTTCGGAAATTTCTTGTTTTAATTAAAGTACTGCGTGAAGCATAAAGTGTAGGGCGAGTAGAAATTTCTTCCAACTTAAATGAAATTAGTTAATGTCCGTAAATAACTGATAATTCGCATTTGCGCTACTGATTAGGTTCAACTATTCTATGCAAACTAAAATTAACCGTTAATTCACCTTTATTTCCTTACACTTACGTGTATATATTATCTATTGCTTACTAACTTAACATTTAAAGTAATATTTCTGTATTTAAAATGTAATACGCTTTCATGCAACTATAGTGACAATGATTTTAAAAGTATACATCCTACCTGACAAGCTACCCACTACTTACAGACAGACCACTGAATTTGTAGTAACCATAAGGCCAAAATAAATTTTTTTTGTTTCATACAGGAATACTATGAAACTTGTAACGTGCGAGTGATTGATCTTGTTCGAATAATTCGAGGCAACATAGCAGCTGGCGCAAGAATAACCATGGAAGCTCTAATTATCCTTGAAGTTCATGGTGAATAAGTTGGTGACTTTATTTATTAATTAAATTGCAAAAATAAATATCTTATATATTTTTCTTTATTTATAAATAGCAAGAGATATTGTTAAACTATTGGTTGATTTAAAAACTAGAACTGTCGATGATTTTAACTGGATATCCCAATTGCGATATTATTATGAAGACGATATAGTACATGTTCGTATGATTACTACAGATTTTGAATATGGTTACGAATATTTAGGTAATACGACCAGATTGACCGTTACTCCATTAACTGACAGGTGTTATAGGTAATAATTTTTATATGATAAATAAATTAGTGATTTTTATCTCGAATAACCTAATGTATTCAGTAGTTTGCATTATAAATTTTTCATATTTTCATCAGAGATATACTTCAGGTATAATTTTTTATTTTTTTAAAATTATTTTAGTCTGACTACTTTATTGCCACTATTAAAAAAAATAGTACTGCTCAGTTTCACCAACTAGCTGCTACAAATTTAACAAAACCTTCCTTTGACAGCTAGTTGAACACTTTTAATGTTACGTTTTTAATTAATATAACTACCTACTTACTTTTTTATAATTGCCCTCTTAAAGAAAATGTTTTTCTGAATGCGAACGCCATTTCTATCTTTAATAGTGTTTTGTTGGATATTGTTTAATTTACTTTTGTTGTTTAATTTGGTACCAAAACGTTGGACCATTTGCTCTTAAGTGGCAGTTACGTTTCTTTTAAACCTCATGTTTGAAATTATTTTTCCCTAGTGATATTAACTTCCGTATCTTAAAAAAGGGATTCCTGAAATAATAGCTAATAGCTATAATATAATAATAGTAAATAATAGCTTAAAATTTTAGAAGAAAATCCATAGCTAGTTGAATAAATTTTCCGTCTAGTAAAGAATAAACCCTTGGAAGTAAAGAGTTTTTGTTTACTTTTGTTATTGGTGACTGGAAGGTATTCCATGGAGTCGGAACTCATATCACATTGCTTTGTAATATAGTTGACTTCATATTTAATTGAATAACTTTAAAGTTAGAATAATTATATTTGAGAATTAGATTTAAGAATTACATTTTTCTATCAGAAATCTTATTTTCGTATTTAATTAAACTTAATTCGTAATTTATCTGTATATATTGATGTTAATTATTATTATTATTGTTATTGTTATTGTTATTTATTAGAACATTGATGAGCGCATTGAAATTAAATCTTGGTGGAGCGCCAGAAGGACCGGCAGGTACTGGCAAAACAGAAACGTGTAAGGATTTAGCAAAAGCCGTGGCAAAACAGTGTGTAGTGTTTAATTGTTCTGATAGCCTGGACTATAAATCAATGGGGAAATTTTTTAAGGTAAATGTTTTTTAAAGAAATTTTACTTAAAAATTATTACTTACATTTTTTTTTTTTTATCAAATGCCTTATCATCCAACCCTGCCATGACCAAATTTTGCTTTGCATTTCTCACTGTCTGCTAGAGGTCCTCTTACATCTTCCAGTGACAGTTATCCATATAATTGTTACATGATACTTCCTCAGCACATATACTTCGTCGATACAAATAAGTATTAAATGTGAAAAACTCGTTTTTTACTTTACCCCTCTAGTTGTTACTTTAGGTATGATGCGTATGGAGTCAGATATATATACATAATTCACATTTTATGGGGAAGAAGTAATAACGAAAGCAAAGTTTCAAAAGTGCAAAAGATCAAGCAAAGACTTTGGGAAAGCTGTACCCTGTACAGCTGAAAACTATACCGAAGTATTTATTCCAGTTGTCGCGGATCTAATGCAAACGTATTTCCTTCTTTCAACGGTACATTTATTAAATTGCCTTCTAAGTTAAAATATATAATAGTTATTAAAATAATTTTTTTTTTTGTGTGTTTCATCCTTGTAATTATGTCCACCAAATTAACCTTCGGATGCCAAATTGTTATATTTGATATAGGAGCTTTTGCAAGTAATCGTGACCAATAATTAACAAGAATAAAGCAACAGCTTCTTTTTTTAGAAGGGTCAAGATTTTGCGATTGATCTGGCTTTAAAAAAATCTTATATCGTAAGCTTTGCTCCAGTGAGGAGGCTCCCCTATCACTCTCTCTCTAACCCTTTTTTTAGGCATACGAAAACAACTAGACAATCCAGCTGTAATGTTTTCTTTTTTAAAGCAAGCAAGATATTTTTGTCGATTTCGACGAATATTCTGTGACCGCAGATGTATCATCTATTTATAACCTAGCAGGGCATTTTCGGCTGCTTAGCAGTCCATAAAATAATTTTTTTTTAATTCTCAAAAAGCATTCCTTGACAGGCATCTTATCGCTTAATCTTGTAAGTGCTTTTTGAGGATATTTTTCACAGGGGCTTTCAGGTGAAATAAAGACGTGTAGGGGTGTAGTAGATCGCGTCCTCATTGTGATCCCTGGAAACTAGATATACTTCTTAACTATTTTACAGCAGTGGTGCTTATATGTCAATATTCCTTACATACTTATTTCTATTATAAAATTATCACTCTTTATATTACCATGAGTTTAGAAGGGTAGGTTAATTTTTCATGTTATTTTTCTCTATTTGTACCTATTATTTCTGAAACATTAATAATCTTGATTTGTTTTTATTTTAGGGATTAGCACAATCAGGAGCTTGGTCATGTTTTGATGAATTTAATCGTATTGAATTAGAAGTTTTGTCCGTAATTGCCCAACAAGTGTTATGTATCCAACTGGCAATTATTCAGAGCAAGAAAGTATTTATTTTTGAAGGAACCGAAATATCGTTAAATCCTACCTGTAATGTATTTATTACAATGAATCCTGGGTAATTAAGATTTGTATTAATATAGTTTTTTTTCTTTTTCTTCGCTAAGTTTAAAGAAATAGGTTGATAGATAGGTTGTAACAGTTTTAAAAAGAAACAGTACCGTCCAAAATGTTTATTTTATTTCTTACAAAATTTGTTTTTAGAAATAATAACTTTACTTTTTTACAATTTTTCTGTAAAAATATTGTGAAGTAGATTATAGATGCTGGGCAGATACCATATAAAATGTGTTATCCCTTCTAGATTTTTTCATTTACAGGTACGCTGGCCGACAGGAATTACCAGACAACTTAAAGGTGTTGTTCCGTACCGTTGCAATGATGGTTCCAGATTATGCTATGATAGGAGAAACAGAATTGTACTCTAAAGGATTTGATTCGGCCAGAATGTAAGACAAAGTTGTATACATATATATAAAACATTCTTAAATTTGTAATCATTTTGTGTGAAAAGAAATCAGGAGTGAATCTCGAAACAATTTTTTCTTACTAAAATTCCGGTGGTTCACATATTTTTCAAAATTATAATTTGGAAACATATAATTTTTCTTCTCTTCTCAAAACGCTTTAAAACTATTTTTTAAAAGAAAATTATTCAAATAAAACATCTAGTGTACTAGCAAATTAAGAATGTTAAAGGAAATGAAAAATCCGTTTGAGGATTTCCATTTTTGAGACCGAAACTACGAAAGACAGATTTCGATCGTATTCTGAGCTTCTACAAGTCCATATTATCTAGATCCAAGAAGAAATATTAGGTTTCTTCAAGCGATTCACCACAACTCGTCAGTGTAATGAGAGGTACAGGTATTACTGTTTCTTTCCAGGTAATATGTTGAGTAAAAAAGCTTCTAGTTTTTGGAAAAAGTCTTCAGTAGGATATCTTTGACCCATATATATAGAGATTGTTTTGTGGGTGCAGATTTCAGCTCACAATGTTTCGGTCCATTACAATGGTTTAGGTGTATCTGGTGTGCATACTTGTCTTACTTTTTAATTTCAGTTGTTATCTTCACAATTCTAAACATTTTCTTCAAATTTGGCTTATTTTCTAATTGTTCTAATTTAGCTGATAAATGTAGTTTGTAATTGTGTTATTGAGCTAAAATTACTTAAAAATGATGCCATTTACAGCGGTCTCCAGTAAATGTTGAAACGGCACATTAAATACTTAATCACGATTTAAAATTCTCTAGAAACTTTTCAACAAGTTTTCCTGAAAATTATTTTAATAAAAATTAAGCTGCAAAATATTACTAACAGTTAGTATTTTGAATAAAGAAGATTGTTTTCTCAAATATCATCAGATTACTTTGTTTCGTTTCCATAAGTTTTAAAAGTAAATTCTATTAACTTTAACTGCTGACTGTGAGCGGTGGGAAGTTTTTTTATCGATTTATTTAAAACTTGTGGCTGTCCTAAGTGAATTGTATAGTTTCTCGTTGCCAGGGGTAACATTTTGCTCGGAACGTTATCAGTTCTTTGGCTTTAGTTATTTAAGTGTTGTTCAAGGCAAAATGGCGTTGGAAAAATCAAATTTACACAATCCTTGGATTGAAGCTTTTTCAGATTTAAGAGCTGACCTACAAACGTTTAGTTCATGTATGAGTTTATCAGATTTAAATGCGGACAATGATTATAAACTTGTGGTTGGCGATTTTGGTAATGGCATTCAAATAAAATTAAAAGTATTTAAAGGCACGTTATTAATTGTTGAATTGCCATTACTATCTCAACCAGTCGCGATATTGTGCATGTATACGGACAGAAGTGAACCAAGAATCCCAGGAATTGCTGTAGCTACAGGTTCTAGCGTTTTGGTATATAGAAACTGCAGGCCTTATTTTAAATTTAATTTACCCTCACAAGATTGTAGCAGCCTTGAAGCTGATGTTTGGCAAGAAGTAAACAACAGTGAACAATTGGTACATGTTTTGAAAGAAATTAGTGTGAACGTGGGATTTTCAAACTTAAGTTCACCTTCTCAGAATGTACTTCTCATGGAACCATCTTTAAGAGAGGATTTTTTAAATCATAACTCACATTTCATTGTGAAAAAACAGATGGTTATTATATGCGCTACTACGATTAGCAAATATGCGAGCAATGACAGGGATGTGTCTTGTGCTTTGTTGGCAACAGAAAGCGGACAGTTATTTGTGATGGATCCAGAAACATTCACCCTAGTAAATGACTTTCAGTTGCCGAGCATTTGTTGCAATCTAGCCGCTGCGGGTGTGTACCTTGTGGAATATTGTATATTGATGGCGTTTAGAAATGGTACATTGTACACCCTAAGAGGTAATAATATTCGATATGTTACCCAGTTAATGTCGTTACCTGTGACAACGCTTCTTTGGACGAATAAAATTGTCACAGCTTGTATGGATCATACTCTAACTTGTTATAATTTAAAAGGGCGAAAATATTGGTCAGTAACTTTACCTTCACATCCATTATATATGACCGACATACCGTTGGTAGGTTTTGCTTTACATTTACTAGCGGTTAGTTTAGGAAATGGAAATATACATTTCTATAATGGTGCGCATATAGTATACGTTGTAACAAATCAGGAACCAATATATTCTATGATATTCGGTAAATATGGCCAAGAAGAACATGCACTTATAACTGTAACATGTAACGGTGCTTTGGATATAAAATTGTTGAGAAGGACAGCACAATTTAAAAATGAAATTGTAAATACTCAAGCAGCTCCAAAGCCTCATGACATTAAATTTTTAGTGCCTAAAAAGAGTAAACTGTTTCTTGAACAATCTCTTAGAGAGCGACAAAAATGTCGGGAAATGCATACATGGTTTCATCGTTCTTGGATGGGTTTAAGAGTATTGACCAGTGAGGCGTACGTGAATGCTTTGTATAATTCTTCCTTTACCAACAATGAATCATTAAAAATGATAGTTGAAGTAGTTGGTTTAGGCCCAAGAATGAAAATGAGAATTATTTTACAAAATATTTCACAAAATATAATTCCGATAGGATTGAAATTAACATTTATATATGATAGTAAATTGTATATAATTCATGAACCCATCATTAAAGTGCCATTAATGGTTAAAGGTGTTAATTACATTCTAGAGACACTTATAACTTGCAAAATGCCTGTGGCCGGAGTTATAAAAGTTTTAGTCATTTCATCCATTGTGCTTTTATCTACGTCTGTCAATATGCCCGATTCTGCTGGTATATTAGATTAATTTGTTATTCTAAGGTTAATTACCGAACAAATGGATTCCTTGTAAAGGTTTCTTTTGTTTTGATTTTTTTTTTTATAATGTTAAATGGAAAATAAACCTTTCTGTGATTAAGGCGCAAAATAAAAGATTAAATGTTTTTGACCTACATTTCTAACAATCTATTTATTTTCCTTTATCTCTTGAAAGGGAAAAGTATTGCTTTTCAGTCAGGAATTTTCACAAAAAACGCACGTTCTGATATCCCTTAAGTTAGTTAAAAATATTTTAACTTTAACTTAAAAAAATTTTCGATGGATAAAGTCAATGATATTGCCCAGTTGACTACATTCTACATTTCAATAGAAGAAAGTCGTGTATATGTCTTTGTACCTGTATTTAAATTTGATATTTATATTAGGTGACCCGTGGGAACCGACAGTAAGATTTTTAATTGCTACAAAGCTTTTATACCCACTATGTATATGAAGATCTAATTATTTTTTACGTTTTTCAAGATACTTTATTGAAGGGTATTGGCGAAGTTAATCTTGTTTCTAAAGATACACTTATAAATTGCTTGTGGTCGGGGTTATAAAGTTTTTAGTAATTTCATCCTTTATGTATTTTTGCATTTGTACATACTCGTAGACTTACTTAATTTAGGTGACCCATGGGAATTGTATGTGTCCTTATGATTGCAATATTTGTGACTGTGAAAAGTATAGCAAAAAAAATCCAATTAAAAGAATGTCAGAATATCACAAATGCGACTGTGCAAAATGGCTTTTTTGGGGATTTGTGGATTTTTATGCGAAAAGAAATTTAAGTTGGACAAAACTGTGAGGCCTATCGTTATGGTTGAATTTTTCTTAGTGAATATTAATTTAAGTGGTGTTATTATGGAACAGTAAAATCATGCTTCCTTTATTTCATTAGTCTGTGTAATATTGAGTCGAATACCTTTGTCCACATTCTGAGATTTAAGAAAATTAAATAACGTAACTTGCGACAAGAGAAGGTCTTGCCAAGTTCAGACCAGATTTTTCTAATTTTCCAAAGTTTCAAATTTTTTAAATGCAGTTGAAGAAGAATATGTTTCTAAGATAATGTATTCAGTTTACATTGCATTTAGGAATATTACCTTTTCGAAGATTTCAACTTTAACATAAATTTTGTTTGGTTCATTTTTCCCCACTTCTCCACTTTGATGAGTTGCAAATTTATTTTTTGTGTGATTTGCATTATCTTCCTTTTTTATTTTACAATATATGAAAACTTATTAATGGTTTATTTTCTAGTTTGGCAGCAAAAATAGTAGAAACCTACAAATTATGTTCGGAACAATTGTCCTCGCAATCACATTATGATTACGGTATGCGAGCTGTGAAAACTGTATTAAAAGCAGCAGGCTTATTGAAACAAAAATATCCATTCCAAAGTGAATATGTAATCGTATTAAGAGCGATTATTGATGTAAATGAGCCGAAATTTTTAGGGCAGGTAATTAGTGAGAACATATTTATATAATTCCATTTTAATTTAGGTTCTAGCAAAGTTTTTATCTATGACCCTTGAAAACCAGTGAATCACTATGTAATATTAATAGGCTTAATTTTATTTATAGCCAATTTATATTTATTTGAAAATATGTTTAACCATGAAAAAGCAAATTGAGCCGTGGTTGGCAAGTGGACATTAAATTTGTCTCACACCTATTAATAATAATAATCAATAAATAAAAGTAAATAGAATAGTAGATGGGACGGGATCTACGCCTTACGGCACCGCAGCCACAAGAGGCTTATTGTGCCAGTAAAAGTAAATAAGTAAATTTGTAGAATTGCTGTTATTTGTCTGTTTGTTATTATAAGAGGACTTTGTATTCAATTTTACATGTAAATGACCAGTCTGTAACTTTCTCTATATTCTGCTAACTTTCTTTATTTTGTTATATTTTTTCTCAAGCGTCTTTAAACTGATAAATATGTAAAATAATTGAACTCTTGCTGTTAAAAAAATTGTAATTTTTGGAGCCAATATATAATTTGATTTGATTGAGAATGTAATATTAAAACAGGATTCTAATTTTCAGGTAGATAATAAAAAAAAAAAGTTTTTTCGATTAGCTCTACATCTATCAGATCCTCAGCCTTTGCCTGAAGAATTTGTTGTTTTGTATTCCTCGCTTTCTTAACTTTTCTTGACAAACATTTTCTGAAGAGTGACAGCAATGAAGCTCCATAAAGTCTTTTCTATGTAGCTATTCGGTTTCTTATGACTGCGTCTAAATTCTTTGATGCTCATCAACCAGCTATTCGTCAAATCTCCTCCTCTTCTAGTATTTGGTCTTATCCTAATTTATTTTCACTTGAAATGTTACAGCCTCTTGTTTTAAATTTCTTATAAATTTTTTTTAGGGTAGTTGTTAACAGCAGCTACACCATTTTCATTTAGTTATGTACTACCATCAGAATTAAAATTAATTTTACGGAGGGCTGCTCCAAGTAGGCAATTGAAAAAATTGGGAGTGTCGGATCACCCTGCTCAATCCTAGGATTAAAAGAAATTCTGCGACTCAGTACTAGTCACGAGTTCCAGCAATATTCTCATTGAAAAGATATTAGTAGTTTTAATATTTTACAGACTGGAAAAAAGAAATTAAATTATAAAATGATTAGTGCAAAAATGTTTTTTTGACTTTTTATTTTTCAGGATTTGCCCTTATTTAGTGGAATTTATCAAGATCTCTTTCCGGGTATTGTTCTTCCCGCACCTGACAGGGTAGAACTTATAGAAACCCTTAAAATAAAACTCAGAGATCATAATCTGCAGCCAACAGATTGGTATATTAATAAAATTATTCAAATTTATGAAATGATTTTAGTACGGCATGGACTCATGATAGTTGGAGAATCGATGGGTGGAAAGACATGCGGATATCAGGTTAGTTTCTTTAGTTAATGTTATTTTTCACGAAAAACTAATGTTAATTTAAATCAAAATATTATTTTTTTAAGAACCTAGGTGAAGCGCTATCACAGATCCAAAATAATAAAAAGTCTTCAATGGAGGAATTCAAAGTACAATATCGTATAGTAAATCCTAAATCCATAACCATGGGACAATTATATGGGCAGTTTGATGCAATCTCTCACGAATGGTCTGATGGTAAGAGCACAATACGCTAATCACGTAAATAAAATCAAATATTTTTGAAAGTGAATTAGAAATTCGATTAAGATAGTGCATGATATCACTATGTTTCATATTCAAAGAGTATTCAATATTTCAAGACCAGCTCAGAAAGTGGTCAATTTAAAAATAATGAAAATGCAAATTTTAGTTGGAACATTGATTACACTATAAATTCAAATAATCACAACTAGATTAGATTAAATTGTATTAAAGGGCGGTTTCACCAAAAAGGGGAAGGAACGCAGACAGTCCAAAATGGCCATTGTTCCTCTGCCTCCCATCATCTCATGACTCCGGGCTTCAAGGCCACCAAATGCGGCTAAAAATATTGCCGGATAATAGTTCAATACACTAATGAAGTAGTGACAGGACACTTGAGAGCATGGCGACTCATTCGCCCAGTGCACTGAAAAAAACCTAGAAAGTTCGTAAAGATTACCAGATGCCACAATCTTCGGGAGGGGAACATTTAAATTGAAGACGAGGAATCTAGTTTTAGAATGAACAGGACACACCTCTACAAAGTGCCGCACAATCTCCTTGGACTCATCTCAGCCAGCGCAGATTGACGGACTGAGTAAGATCGCATTTGAAAAGATGGTACGCTAAATTCGCATGTCCAGTCACCACCTGAACCAACTGGCGGAACCTGCTGAAGCCAGTCACAGCCGTTTTCGACAGGCCAAGAATTTCCTTAGCCAGATGAGTCAGCTCGGGTTCTCCACTGCTTCCAGTGTTCCTTCAAAATCCATTGTTCCACCTCTGTTCTACAAGGTCGAATAATCATTACTTACTATTTATAACATATTTATTATAATCAATCAACGTTTTTAATGAGTCCAGCTTTTGATTTTCCATTTAGCCTCATTTTCCATAGCAATCAATCATTCAAGTACAAAATTCTTCTTCTTCTTCTTCTTCTTCTTTTTATTATTATTATCAGTAATGCGCGTCATATTTAGGTCACTGGCCATAGTTTCAAATAGTGAGATGAAATCAGCTCCTCAATGAAGGTTGCTAACTAAGGGCTATCTAAATTTACAAAATAAAAATAATAAACCGAACTCATGGCCTATAAGATATCATAGTTTGCAAGTTTACATCGGATTTTTGTAATGTTTTTCGCAGGAGTTTTAGCTAATACATTTCGGGAGTTTGCCACAAGTCCGAGTTTGGATAGAAAATGGATATTATTTGATGGTCCTGTGGATGCTGTTTGGATTGAAAATATGAATACAGTTTTAGATGATAATAAGAAGTTGTGTTTAATGTCTGGAGAGATTATTCAGGTTGAGTATTTATATTAAATAAAATTATGTGTTAGAAGATTTATCAGTATTAAACGATAAAATTTGCATAACTATTTGTGTATTTGAAGAGCTATATATTCTATAAATATGTGTTGGCAAAGTAAATATTTATTTAAAAAAGAAAAAAAAACACAAAAAAAAACCAGTGATTTTATTAGCGGCTGAGTGAATTAATTTAAATATTCTGTGCATTACAATTAAACAAATTAAAATTAAATCGTTCAATGTTTGCTTGAATAATGGAGTAACTACTATAATATTTCCTTCTTTTTTTTTTCTTTTTTTTAAAAAATTAGTATATTAATGGTGTTTCAAGTGTGTACGCCGAAACAATCCAGGCCTAAAAAGAAATAACTCTTCAATAAATATCAGGAAATGCATACTTCATTATTTGTTTGTTTACTACCACCTAGAGACGATATCTTAGCGATAAAAACCCCTCAGTTAGAAGTACCAATTTACAATGATATTGTTTCCGTCGCTATTTTTACATTTTCTCCTCCACCGCTGCAACTATTTTACACACATGAAGTTCAACAACTTTCATTTGATGAACATTTTCAAGAAAATTATTCAATGGCATTTGGGGGGAGGTTGGTTAGTGTTCTAAAATTTTATTTTTAGTGGAATGTAATTATGATGTGTAGTTAAAATTTTGAGCTTGAAGAGAATGGTGTAACCGAAGTAGCGAAATTCCCGAAGGGTTCTTTCAGATTTCCAAGATTTTCTAGTTCTTTGAGTGTTATTGTACGGAGTTACAATTCCTGCTATTAATGGGAATTAAATATGTTTTTAAAATAGTGATGCAACTGCTTATCCAGAAGTGTAAATTTCCTGTCGATTTTTTTTTTGTTTTTGGCATTTGTAAGCCGTTGTGTTAAATTATCGGTCTTTTTTGAAATTTCTGCATGAAAGTTTACTTTAAGATTCTGATTCGGCATGGCATGCCTTCCTGTAAAAATTCTATTATTATTAGAAACCTAATGTATTCAGCTAGCATTTAGTGAATTACAGTTTGCATAAACACCAAATAAATTAGCAAGAGTTTTTATGTGATTGGTTGCATCACTTTTTTTATGTTGCACCAATAAAATAATATTTGTTTTGTTTAAAGATGACCAACAAAATGAATATGGTTTTTGAACCGGCTGATTTAGAATTTGCTTCACCTGCCACTGTATCAAGATGTGGCATGATTTATTTAGAACCTAAACTATTAGGATGGAAAGCATTGTATGCCTCATACTGCAATATACTAGTTACAAAACTTAATGCAGAACAATATGAACTTGCTAAAGAAATGATAGAATGGTTAATTCCACCAGTAGTGAACTTTATTGCGATTAAAGCGAAAATGTTTGTAGATACATCTGAATTACATCTATTTTATGTGAGTTTTACTTATTACCTATGTACTTATCATTCAAAATTTTAAGTTTTTTCTAATTTTGTGAACGCCGGATGCAAAGGTTCATTGTAAACCAACAGCAGTTCAAAATATTAGCACACTAATAAGATGGCAACTTCCTTAAAGATGAATCTACAGAAAGGTGTTCAGAACATCTTTTGTAGATAATAACTTGCTTAAAAGATGAAGCTTCCAGGTCAAGAAAAGAAATTGTGATGTTATACCGTTGTTTCTCAGAAATATATTCCTTCTTTCTTAAATTCAGGCTGTTTAGAAAATTTAGCTGTTCGTTTTTCTTCATACCGAATCCTGGAATGTTTTAATTTTATTCTTCCGTTTTCTACCATAAGCCTAAAGGCACAATGTTAAATTAAGATCGGAGTTCCTCTATTTAAATTATTTACCCTAGCTAGGAAAATATGTAGATAATTTCACTTTTCTGTTTAAAGCCAAAAAAGACGTTTGAAAGTTTTTCTTTTAAACTTTAACAAAAATGGCCTTACTTCGGTCAAGGCATTCTTTTTTCTTTACAGGTTTCAGTTTCTTTTCTTTTTCTGCGGAGCGGTAACAGCAAAGTACTTATGTCTGCGTACACCAAGCACTTTTATAAATATCCACCTTTTACATAAAATTAATTTCTGATGTACACTTTAAATCCTTTTTTAATTGATCAAATAGGTTTTTACCTATTTTTTACGTTTTTTTTTTAAACAATATTTTTAATTGATCGCTGGGAGACTGATTTATGTATGTTATATAATGTAATCCCAAATGAGTTCTTAATTTAAAAAGAATGTACAGCTTTGTCTATTTAGCATACCTCTAATTTTCTTTCTTTTTTTCCAGAGCTTTTCAAGATTTTTTACATGTATGTTAGATCACGATAAACAACCAGGAGGATTAGGCACATTTTCACTTCAGTGTCTTGTAATTTTTTGTATTCTATGGGGAATTGGCAGTCCTATGAAGGGTAAATTTTTTGAACATTTTTGGCAGATGAGTAAATTGTAAGTTAGGTATGGCGTTGTTGCAATATATGCTGTCTGTATTGATTGATCGGGGCCAAAAACAAACTATTTGCTTTAAAACGAAATTTCTTTAGAGCTTGGTTCGATGTTTCGGACACCTCTTCTATTGAGGAAATGCAAATGAATTTTTCAAAAATAATACTACATCACAATTAAAACAGATTTGCGATATTTGGGAAGAGAGTTGTAGAAGGAATACATTTTTTAAAAAAAATAGTATAATAATTATTTTAAGGTGAGAGTCGCATAAAATTTGATACCTTCTATCGATCTCTGACTGCTGGATCTTTTGAAGAATATCCCAAACCTTCAAGTTTTAAAGTTTCTAAACATCAACTGTTTCCTGATAAAGGTACAGTTTGGGATTGGTTCTTTGACAAAAAAGGTAATGGAAGTTGGATGCCTTGGCTGGAAACTGTGGATAAAGTTCCTATTCCTCACAATGCTAAGGTTTGTCGTAATGAACAAAAACTAAAAAATATTCGTCTGGATGCTGTAAGGATCATTTCAATTATGCCTGTTTTTCAGGTGAGCGATTTAATAATACAAACTGATGATACGGCCAAGCAAAGATTTTTTATTAAACTATTTCTAAATGCCTTAATACCAATATTATTTGTTGGACCCACTGGTACTGGTAAATCTTCAATTATACTGAATTATTTAATGTCATTACCAAGAGATAAGTATATGCCAAATGTTATTAATTTCTCTGCTAGAACTTCTGCTAATCAAACTCAAGAAATAATTATGTCTAAACTTGACAGGTTAGTTCATAAGTGACTTTATTAAAGGTGTAGATGAATTAAGGTTCTATCAACTGTGAAACAAAACATTCTATTGCTGCAATATTTCTACCTATGATTACAGAAGACGCAAGGGAGTGTACGGTCCGACAATGGGAAAAATGTGTTTGCTATTTGTAGATGATTTAAGTATGCCGCAAAAGGAGGTTTATGGAGCTCAGCCTCCAATTGAACTATTGAGGCAGCTGATCGACCATAAGCATTGGTACGATCTGAAGACAACGGCTCGATTAGATTTAGTTGACATTGTAAGTAATGTATCAATTTTTTTTAATGTAAATTTTGTTAACGAATGACAAAGTTGTCGATAAATGTGATTGTGTTTTGATATAACTACTGATGAAAGATCCAGCTCACCAAAACTCCCATTTTGTATTTTGCAAGGATTTCTTACAAAACGAAATTAGAGCCTTTTCGTTTAAGCTACTTAAATAGTAAATTTTTACATAGCTATCTTTCTATTAGCAAAAACAATTTTAAAGTTTGACTTATCTTTTTATTTTCTAATAGCGACAGAAAAAAGAATTTTTCATCGTCCAGTTCAAAATAGTTTTACAGTATTAGAGTTTCAGTTTGCATTGAAGGATACCTAACTCAAATTTCTTATCTATGGTATGATATACTTATACCATATATGATATGGTTCCTTTTACTAACTCTCTAAGCATTAAATAAAAGGATGGAATCTAAATTTTGATTTAATTAGGTTTCAACTAGTTAACGTATTAACTTTCATCCTTTTTCTGATAGAATGTAGGTTACTTGTAAATTTCCTTCTTTTTTCCTAAATTGCCAATTTTTGTTAATTAATAATTCCAGGATAAAATTCACTTATTGTCAGTTGACTTATTCCTAAATAAAGGATTCAGTGTAGAAACTGTTATCTGTTATTTTTTTTAAATATTATTTCTATGAACCATATACAAGGAACCATTGATATTCATTGCGTTATGTTCTAGTTATTTGTGAGCGCAATGGTACCTCCTGGAGGAGGATCTAACGTAGTCACTGCAAGGTTATTGAGACATATGAATGTAATCGGAATAGATTCATTTCAAGATTTAACTCTTACAAAAATATTTACTAGTATTCTTGATTGGCACTTTTCCAAAGGTTTTGATGAGCGCATTTCACGATTGAGTAAGGTATATGTTTTATTTTTTCCAAGTTCTATTTGAGTCTGACTGTAATTCATAAATATTGTTAATTATCTTATTATTTTTAGTTATTGGTAGCCGGTACATTGGAAGTGTACACTTTAGCTGTGAAAACATTTCTTCCAACGCCGGCAAAATCTCATTATACATTCAATTTGAGAGATTTTTCAAGAGTTATACGTGGTTTATTACTCGTCCCAAGTTCCCGCATTCAGGCACCTGAAAAAATGTTTAGATTGTGGGTTCATGAGAGTATAAGGGTGTTTGGAGATCGTTTAATTGAAGATAGTGACAGGTATTTGTGTGTGTGTGTTTTTTTTTTCTTCTTAGATTTAGATTTATTAGAACACGTGGTAACCTCCCAACATACGGCGGTAATCGCAGAATTGTTGGGAGCTGTCCTTATACCACAAGTAATAATTATATACAAAAACTTAATGATGTAATACACATAATTTGGGTTACTCCTCCCCTACAAGGGATAAAAAGGTAATGAAAAATATCTCCTAAAATTCATCATCCAATTTTTGAATAATTTGTTTTTATTGTATGGTATTTTAGACAGTTATCTTTGCCTTTTCTGAAAAAATTTTCAAAAATGCATTTTTGGAGAATCTTATCAGTTCTCTAGTAAAAAATGGTCTCAATATTATTGCAGTATACAAAATATATTTTATACTTTAAAAGATATTTTAATATCTTTTTTATGTTTTATCATGTTAAAGTATTTTCATTATTATTGATATATTTATCTCAGATCGACATTATTTGAAATAATGAAAGAAGCATGCTATTTTCATATTCGAGCAAAAATGTCACAATTTCTAAGCGACCTTGTACCAGAAAAAGAAGAGCTAAATACAGAGCATGTAAGGAATTTATTTTTTGGAAATTATTTCGAACCAGATGCTGATCCAAAAGTTTACGATGAAGTATGTTATTGATTTTTTTTCTTATTATTTTTGTAATTTGAAGGAAGTGTGAAAATATGAGAATAGTAGAAACAAATGGTCGTTTAAGAGTATGCGCAACAATTTTATTTTTTAAAAATTACTAAAATTTGTAGAAAATTTTCCGACTTAAATTATCAGAAAATTGTTTTTATTATAACAGATACTTGATCTTGACAAATTGGAAGATGTTATGAATTATTATTTGCAAGAATACAACTTATTGTCTAAAGTACCTATGTCTTTAGTTATGTTTAAATTTGCGATTGAACATGTATCAAGAATTTCCCGAGTATTGCAGCAAGACAATGGACATGTAATGTTGGTGGGAATCGGGGGCTCAGGCCGTCAAAGTTGTACAAGATTGGCTACACATATGTCTGAATATGTGTTATTTCAGGTAATTACCCCGCACATTTCTATTGCTATATTAGTTGTTAGGTTTCGAATTAGTTCTTACGATTTCATAGGAAAGATCACCTGTTTTTACCTGTAATCCCTACCTTCTATCGTCTAGGCTTGTTATAACCTTGAGTATGTTACATTTCTATAACAATTTGTTTGGAACTTCTATGAGAATTTTATTTTTGAATTTTCAGATTGAAATAGGTAGAAATTATGATTTTAACGAATGGAGAGATGACATTAGAAAATTACTCAAACAAACAGGAATTGATGCTAAACCTCATGTTTTTCTATTTGCTGATTCGCAAATAAAAGATGAAGCTTTTGTAGAAGATATTAACATGTTGTTAAATACGGGTGATGTACCAAATTTATATCAAACTGAAGAAAAAGCAGAAATTTTAGAAAAAATGACTAATGCGGCGAGAGAAAGTGTAAGTGCAATATTTCTACACAAGAAAGTGAAGAAGAAAAACATTTTCATATGATTTAAATATTAATTTTTTTTATTAAAACAGGGTAAAAAAATTGAATCAACACCCTTGGCACTGTACAATTATTTTATAGAAAGAGTAAAAGCATGTCTACATGTAGCTTTAGCAATGTCACCTATAGGAGATTCATTCAGAAATAGGATAAGAATGTTTCCATCACTTGTTAATTGTTGTACAATCGATTGGTAATTTAATGTTTTAACTTTTTTTTTCATTTAACAAAACAAATATTTCCATGAGATTGGCTCGAAATCCTTCGCCACCGCGACCGAACGGGTCTTCTGTGGCACAAACAAAAATTTAGTATCTTATTTCTTGTATTCTTTAAGTGAAAAATGTTTGTAAACAAAAACTGGAAAATTAACCAATCACTATGTAATAGGTTTACTTCTTGGCCAGTTGATGCTTTGGAAAAAGTTGCGCAATTTTATATTGAACAAATCGATATCGCTGATGTTGTGAAAGAGAAATGTGTAAAAATGTGTCAAGCATTCCACACTAGTGTGGGAGATGCGTCTCAAAGGTATGTTTTTATCATATGACTCCTGAATGTTTGGGACGTCTAACTCTAAATAGTGATAGCTTAGACATTTGGGAGGTTTGTGTTTTTCTGAGCTGTTTGTTTGTTTAATTCCGGTTCCTAGAAATTGTGATACATATAAATCAGCATAAATTAGTAATAATTTATTACCATTCGAATAATTTATTTTAAAGAAAAAATTATAAATATTTTACAGATACTTTGAATTACTGAAACGAAAAAATTATGTTACCCCAACCTCCTATTTGGAATTGATCATGACATTTCAGAATTTACATCAAAAGAAAGTTGATCAAGTAACTTTATTAAGAACGAGATATGAAGTTGGGTTAGAAAAATTAGATTTTGCTGCTAGCCAGGTATAGATTTTTTAAGTAAATTTAAAATACTACTTAAAATTTATTAAATTTAAAATATTATCGCTAAAATTATGTAATTAATTCAAACTTTAATTTATTAGGTAGCTGTAATGCAAGATGAACTGCACGCTCTTCAACCTCAATTAGTTAAAACTTCAGAAGAGACTGAAAAATTGATGGTTAAAATTGAACAAGATACGGTGATTGTGGAAGCTAAAAAAGAGGTTAGAAATCTTAATTCAGAAAACATGCGATACCTGTTTCTCGACTGAGAACATAGATGACTATCTTCCTACCTGAATTTTCGAGATCGCAGAATAGATCTATTACTTATTACATCCTTAAAGTCATTTCAGAGCTTCTGCCACTTTTCTGCCTTTACAACATTGTAAATTAGAAGTGTAGACTTCATGTGGTAGTTGAAATCTTTTCCTAATGACAGATTTCAGACCAAGTGTCAGTCGTAAGGAAACATTTTTCTATCAAAAGCTCTAGGTAGTTTCATTGCACTAACCAATGTGTAAGGATGATTTTGAAAGAAAGAAAGAAAATAAATTTATTATTGTCCCCTAAGAATAAATACATATGCAATGGGAGGCCTTATTATTTGGCCTGTATTTCAGATATTTATAAACAAAAAATAGGCAAGTATTTACAAAAATAATTATACAAATTAAGGAAATAAATCCATTCAATTATTATTTCGGAGGAAGCTGGGTAGAAAGGAGTTGATTAAATACAAGGGATTTAAAGATGGAAAGGGTGGGAGCATGGCGGACAGATGAAGAAGGTAAGGAGTTCCAGAAAGAGGTAGCGCGTATTAGGAAGGATTTGTCGAAGGATGAAGTACGGTGTGAGGGAATATAGAGATCAGAGGGACGAGATCTAGTATTACGAGAATGGTTCAAGGATTTGAATTGAAGAGTTGGAAAATATAAGAGGGCCTTTGAGATTGGATAACTTGGAAAAGGAATGAAGCCAAAAAATACTGGCGGCGGTACTGGTAGACAGGAAAAAGCCACTTTAATTCATCGTAGTAGTGCGAAATGCAAGAGTCTCTGGTTTAAACACGTAAACAGGATGTTTCAAATTAAGAAAAATCCTGCACTTGTAGTTTTACATCGTATGAATCTGTTTCTAGGACTTATAAAAACGTTCTGATTTTTGAGTTGACCTATGCACCATTAGTGGTAAAGTTACCATATTTTTTTTTTAAATAAGAAGTAGGTCACTAATATTAAATTGTGGGACGTTGTAGGATACCTTGGCATGTGATACCATAATGTTATAGAAAATCAAAAGTTATAAACTAAAATTTGACGACGATATTTCGTAATTTTGAAACATAGTAGCATTTACAGTTCGCAAACACTGAACTTGATTCATAAAAGATCAACCACACTTACATTTTCTGTGCGGCATATGCAAACGGGGCGCCGGAAAAAATACAAGAACCAATTAGCAAATAGACGCTTTGAGTGTTCTTCTCTCCCCACTTCCACCAAGCTACTCTTCGATTTTGTTCTAATGGTTATCAACATTTAACAACGCTTTAACACTTTGCTGCCTACAATGGTTAATAGGACCTCCGATCTTGGCAAGCATTAGATTGCTTTATATTTGACGGTTATTTTTGCCCAGACAACTCTTCGCTAGTCTCAGTTGTAACATTACACTCAAGAGCTTAGCTTTGCTAGTTTCTTGAAGATTTGGCTCGAGAGACTAATATTTGGTGATCACTCATTTTCCTGAAAAAATATTTTCAGTAATATCTAGAATTTCAGTGAAAAGTGGCATGAACATTTACTTTTATGATATGTAAAAGTTCATAATTCTATGCTCGTCGCAAACTGTTTGAAACAGAAGTTCGCAGAAGGCTTGCCTTTTGTGAAGCTATTAACTTCTGTTTTTGTCTAAATGCAAATAAACACATTACAAACAGAATTTGAATTTTGCTGATCGATCTGCTTCAATTTTAGGCATCCAAAGTAAATTTTTTCCAGGCCTACGTTGATGCTATGTTAGCCCAGTTTAATTTTCTGCTAATCACATCATTTCAACTGTCCTGTCAGTCCATTTCACTATTCCCTACTATCCTATTCAGCTAACTTAAAGTGTTTAAAGCAAATAATTTAATTTATATATTTCGATGACAGATAGTCGCAGCAGATGAGGCTTTAGCAAATGAAGCGGCTGCTGCTGCGCAAGCAATCAAAGATGACTGTGAAAGCGATTTAGCAGAAGCGATCCCAGCTCTTGAGGCAGCTATTGCTGCTTTAAATACCCTTAAACCAGCAGATATTACCATTGTGAAAAGCATGAAAAATCCACCTGCAGGAGTTAAGTTGGTAAGTCTATATTGCTGTGAACTATTATATTTAACTATGCTTTACAGTATAAAATATTGTGTACGCATGTAAATTATGTATTAAATAAAATTTTAGGTAATGGAAGCAGTTTGTGTTATGAAAGGGATAAAGCCAGAAAGGAAACCAGATCCTTCAGGCAGTGGTAAAATGATTGAAGATTATTGGGGACCATCACAAAAAATGCTTGGTGATATGAAGTTTTTAGACAGCTTGAAAGGTTACGACAAGGACAATATAAATCCTGCAATAATGAAACGTATACGAGAAAAGTATAAAACAATTTTTCTTAATTAAGAATGAATGAAAAATTTAATAAAAAATGTATGCTATACTTCTTCTGATATTTTTGCAAGTTCTACTTTTACGGAATATTTCTAATTTCTTTACTACTTTCCTTTACTGTTGGTACAGCAACTACGGGAGCGCAGAAATATCTTGGGATAAAATGACAATATACTCTAATTGTTAACAGCTTTATAACCCACATTTATTGTACAGGTTCATTCCTGATCGTGATTTTGATCCCAATGTAATAAAGACGGTATCAAATGCATGTGAAGGTCTATGCAAATGGGTGAGAGCTATGGAAGTGTATGACAGAGTTAACAAGATTGTTGCACCAAAAAAAGCAAAATATGAAGAAGCTGAAGCTGAATTATCAATACAGATGGGTAAATTGAATGAAAAGAGAGCCCAGCTGAAAAAGGTTAATTTTAAATTTTTATAGTTTATAAACGATTATATATTTTAGTCTGTTAATTAGGGATACTTATTGGTAAGGAAGAGTCTAATTTTTCTTGTAATCTTTTCTCTTAACTTCCTAACTTATTTGCAGATAAATGCACAAATTTTTTCTGTTAGTGCATTAAATATTATTGAAATAAATTTTTGTTGTAAAAGATGGTGTCTTTGGTTAGGTGACAGACAATCTACAAGCTCTCAACGATGAATATACAGCTAAATCGAAAGCTAAAAAAGATCTAGAAGACGCCATAACTTTATGCACTCAAAAGCTTGAAAGAGCTGAAAAGCTTATTGGTAAGTTATTTTGACTCGCTTTCATCAAAACAATATTTTCTTAAACATTGATATTATAAACATAAACTACCGACTCAAAGTAGAAAGAAACTAAAACAACTTGGCCAATTTATTTATCAAAAAAATCAAACTTGATGCTCCACTTCTAGTTAGACATTGCTCCGAAATTTCGAGAAAAGTCAAGAGAAAATTTTAAAACTTAATACCAATAAAACTGTTCTTTCAGCACCTCAAGTAAAACAATCTTCATATTTGTGCACCAATAAAGCCTTTTTCTAATAATTAGAGAAAAATCATCTGAAAAAATAATGTAATTCTTCAAAATCTGATGAAATGAGATTCTTAAAAATGTCTTAATTGATATTTTAAAATTGCAGGAGATGTTTTTATATTGAACATAATCACAAAATCTACTTTAAACCTTGAGAAGTTTAAAAAGAACTCTTTAATCCACTTTCTTCTAAAATTGAACAATAAAAACTTACTTATTTTTTGGTGACAATATTTAAGGTGGATTGGGAGGTGAAAAGAAGAGGTGGAGTGAAACGGCTGAAACGTTGAAGTTTACGTTGATCAATGCCATTGGGGATGTTCTACTTTCTTCAGGTGTGGTTGCTTATTTGGGAGCGTTCACAGTTACATTTAGAACGGTAAGAATACTTGTTTTTTCACTACTTCACTATTTTATCAAAATTTACTACTTCAACTTATCAAAATTGAGTAAAAGCATTTAGATGTGATCCCTTTGAAAATGGTGGCAAATTTTCTAAAAAGGATGTTCACCAAAAGGATATTGTTGATCATGTTTAGTAGGACGTTTAATAAGATATAATTGTGAGAATGTTTGATTCCAAATAACTATTTAATATTTTGTGTTCTCCTATGAAGGAATTGATTCAAGAATGGAATCAGCTTTGTAAAGAACTTGAAATACCATGTTCTTCACAATTTTCTATGATAGTCACTCTCGGTGATCCAGTAAAGATCCGAGCTTGGAATATTTTTGGTTTACCAAAAGATAATTTTTCTGTGGAAAATGGAATTATTGTACACAGCGCTCGTAGGTGGTCCCTTATGATTGATCCACAGGGTTAGTGTGTTCATTAATATTTTATTAAAATGGTTATATTTTTATGCGCTTTGGCATGTGGTCGCTTTAGTGCCGAACCATTGTCCTCACTAAAGTAATTCTCACTTGAGCTCGACTTGTAATCTCTTTTCTCTTGTCATCCGCTTTTATGTAGGTCACAATAGCTCTCACTATGTTTATTTTTTATTCATTTTTTTGTAATTTGTTTACCAGTGTTTGAGAGTTGGAACTACATGAACTACATTTATTTTCACTTTCTTTTAATGAATTGTTTACCTTTCTTTGATCTGATTATTACCTTCATTCCGGTGTTTTTATTTTATTAATTTTTTTGATATTATTGCGAACGAATCTACGTTCTGCTGATCAGAAAACGCTTACACAATAATGCAGACCAAACTATAGTTTCCTATGATTTACCCCACTCTTAAGTTTATTGTAGGTTCGTTTAAGATTCATGTGTTCACTTGATATCATGCGTTTTGGACATGACCATCTTTTTATTACCTTTCTCTATTACACATCATTAGTCATATTTCACTATTGTGATAATTGCTAAATACTGTCAAAATTAGTCTCTATTATCAAAATAGATTCCCTAGATCCCATAGTTTTAATAAATAATGGTTTATTCGACCATTAAAAGCATTCTCTTACTCTTCATTAACCTTATAAGCCATAAAAATTAAGTAAATACATTTTTTAAAAACTTGTAGTTGAGGGTTATAATCTGATTAAGGAAGACAAGAAAGAGAGATCCATTAATTGGAAAAAAATGAACACAACTGTAGTTCACGAACAATTCCAATGCAGTGATCTGAGTAATCGACATTAAGATTCTGAATAAAAGAATAATTATTGAGGTCATGTGGCTCGGTTTCCAAACGACCAACGCGGCCTGAGCAAAACCCTTTCATTTAATTCAATTACTTTCAAACAATATCTTTTTTAAACGTAACTGTTTTCTGAATTTTGTTATATTTTAGGACAAGCCAATAAATGGATTAAAAGCATGGAAAAAGATAATCATTTATCCGTGATTAAGTTAACAGATGCAAATTACATGAGAAAAGTTGAAGTCTGTATAGAACATGGATTGCCCGTCTTATTAGAAAATATCTTGGAAGGGATTGACGCTAGTCTTGGTTAGTAATATTTTGAAGGCTAACCAACAGAAGTTACAAACTTGAGCAGACAATTTCTGCGATTTAATTAAATATTGGTTTTTATTTAAGGGAGTATAATTTTAATGCAGTAAAAACAATACTCAAATTTAAGAAACCTCATGGTCTAAATAATATTTTTTAGCCCAACGCCCTTAAGTATCCAAGGGGTTTTTGTTTCAGTGTCTCAATATAGATTTTTTTTTTGGCAATTTTTTACACACATATGTACCAAGCATCCGTTAACGAATTAAATCTCCAGAAGCCGATGCTCCGACAATGCTTTTAAAAAAGGATCGGTATGCCATTGATCATCTGAAGTCAACTTGTGAGATGACGCTCCAAAATTTAAAAATTATTTTAAAAAAGCTTGCAATTCTGTAACTAATGAAAGTAAATTTAAAACTTTTTTTTTGACGTGATTTCAAAATTGCATCTTATATTCCAAGCAAATGTAGCATCAAATTAACACTTTACTATATTACTATACTCACCACTCAGTGAGTGCAATCTTTTTGTGATTTATCAACATTAATTTTATCATCCACTTCTAAGGAAGCACCCTAGCCAAGTTTTAAGCGCTCTCACAGGATGCATAAAGGGTCGCGTGTTACTGCGTGAGATGAGTATGTTTTCATATTTTGTAGTGAAGTTAATATTACAGATGCACCTAAGATACACACATATTTTCACATGATAATTAACTATGTTTGTTAAGAATATTTATATTTGAATAATATCTTACATTTAGAATTAATAAACCCTGCGAGTTGCTAACTTCCTAAGTACCAAAAAGGATCGTCTGCAAAGGGTTAAATTCGTCCTAGATTTAGATATTTTTATCGTATTGATGTGTTCTTTAAAAACTCTTCAATTATATAAGGATATGCCTTTACTAAGTTATCTCCATCAAAATTATATCAAGGTTAACTGTATTGACTTTCAGAAGGATTCAAAAACTTGGCTGGTTCTTTTGAGGTTCCTGCCTTAGGTCCCTACCAGGACTGATGTACGAGTATGATTAATAAACAATTTTTATCTAACAGAGCCAGTACTACTGAAGAATTTTTACCACCAAGGAGGTATGTCGTATCTAAAAGTTGGCGATAGTCTTCTCCAATACCATCCAAATTTCCGCTTCTACATAACAACGCGTTTACGAAATCCTCATTATCTTCCAGAAATTGCCGTCAAGGTATGTTTTTCTGAAGTGAAAATTTAATTTCTTGTAGTATTTATTGTTATTTAATTATTTCTTTTTTTTAGGTCACCTTGATAAATTTTATGATTACTCCTCAAGGTTTGGAAGACCAGCTTTTGGGTATTGTAGTAGCTGAAGAAAAACCAGATTTGGAGGAAAAGAAAAATGCTTTAATTATTGAAAGTGCCGAAAATAAAAAACAACTGAAAGAACTAGAAGACGAGATTCTCCGAGTGCTATCGCAGGCTGAAGGAAATATATTAGAAAATGAAACCGCTATTCAAACTCTGTCTCAGTCAAAGGTACATTGCTATGTGTAAGGTATATTACTTCGCTCAGACATCAACTGTGGTTTTAGCCACAAGCTACTTATATTCAAGACTTCCCTTTTGTCTAGTTCAAAATATTATAAGATCTATCAATTATTTCAGCCCCTAAATATTTGCTTTTTTGTTTTTAAATTATATTTTTTAAATTAAGGTGCGTCAACATCTAAGGTCAGTCATTCATTAGTTTTTTATTTCCTGTGAGGAACCAAACACTTTTGTTATCTAATTTTTATGTGCGAATATAAAACTGCCCTGTATTACAGGTATTCGCAGACCTTGGGAATGACACTTCAATCTAATGGATCTCCCACTGGAGCCATTTTTTATATGTAGCCCTACATTAGATGCATTTTATAACTTTATACCTTCATTACTTTTATGTTAGACCCAGTTGGTCCGTGAATAAATAACAGTTAAATAAATAGTACGCAATTTCATTGAGGTCACTTTTAGTCTACGGTTGATTATTTCTAAATTCTAATTTGAAATCTAAATTGAGCTGGTGTCAAACTTAATATGACTCTGCTAATTTTATTATTTTATTTGACCAATTATTATTTTATTGCCAGTGGGAAAAATGATAATAAGATATCCAACGTCTTTGGTCTCCTTGTGCCTTATTTTTTCTTCTTCTTTTCTTTTTTTTTTTTTTTTTTGGCCTAATGCATTTCATATTGTACCGTCTCATGTGATTCTATATTGCTCAGTCAGTTTTTTTATTTTTGTCAGTATCCGTTCTGTAGTTATTGGTTTAGAGCAAACTTCGTGACATCATCGATATTATATTGGTCGACATACACATGTCTATCGATAATATTCAGTTCAAGATAACCTGTCGTTTAGTTCTGACTTAATATTCAATTTTTGAATAAGAAAATTTTCATTCTTAAAAAAAATTGGCGTTAAATATTTAAAGTTATTGAAGAATTGTAACATGAATTCTAGTTCATCAAGTAAATTTTTAAATTACTTTCTTATCTATTATATCTTGACTAAAATAGTTAAGGAAATGCCATCATTTAGAATTAAAGGTGTTATAAGAGTGGAAAATGGAAACGGCCAAAATTTTTTGGGATTTATTACTTAAAAGTTAGTTTGTTTGTTTCTGCATTTGTTTATTTCTTGCTTACGGAAACTGAATTGAACTTCTCTAGCATAATTTTAAAACATTTGAACTCTTAATCTGTAATTTAGATTGTTGTACATCTTAATTTTTTTGTTAGATACTGTCTGAGACCATCCTGAAGAAGCAAGAAGTAGCTGCAACTACTGAATTTGAAATAGACCATGCTAGAAACCATTATATACCTGTATCTAAACATTCGTCTGTATTGTTCTTTTGTATCTCAGATCTAGCCAATGTGGACCCTATGTATCAGTACTCACTTGTTTGGTTTATAAACTTATACTTTCAGGTAAGTAATTGCTTTCTTTATTAACGCTAAGGTCATTGAAACTAAACTTTCTTTTATTAGCCTTTATTATGCACATAAATGTTTCAGGCTATAAAACTTAGTGAAAAGAGTGATAATTTAGAAAAACGGATCTTTAATCTTAACGAATTCTTCACATTGAGTATTTATAGAAATGTATGTCGTTCGCTTTTTGAAAAAGATAAATTGACATTTTCTTTCGTCCTTTGTATAGGCATTGAGAGAAGTAAGGTGAGTATTTTATATGTAATAAAATATTTGCCTTCTTTTAGAAAACATTCTTTATTTTATAAATTTTTGTTTAGGGTTTAATTAATGAAGAATTATTCGCATTTTTTTTAACGGGAGGTGTTGCTTTAGAAAATCTTTATCCTAATCCTAGTCCAGAATGGCTTGGAGATAAATCATGGGCAGAAGTAGTGAGAGCAAGTGCTTTGCCTGGGTAAGCATACATTTTTTCCCCCCTCAAAAAACCTTTCTAAACATTCGTCTGTATTGTTCTTTTGTATCTCAGATCTAGCCAATGTGGACCCTATGTATCAGTACTCACTTGTTTGGTTTATAAACTTATACTTTAAATACTTATACTTTAAATAAACTTATACTTAAACTTAGTTAAGACTTTATTTGATTGTTGATAGAAAAATTCTTGAATTCGCTGTTTTAGGATGGAAAAATTCAAAACATCTGTGGAAAAAAACAATTCACAATGGAAACGTTTCTATGACGCTTTTGATCCAGTTAGCATTTCACCTCCAGAACCTTTTACCAATATTAGAAATCTAATTTGGTTGGTAATATTGAGATGCATTCGTTCTGACAAAGTAGTGCCGGCTGCACAGGTAATATGAGACAAAAAAACAAACAAAATCATTTAATGGGGTTTATGTATATATTCCAATGATACATACAGTGCCGAACAAAAGTCTGCATACAGCCTGAAAATTTGTCTTTTATCTCGGTCGGAAAGGATATCTTTGAATAATGTTTGCTATGTTACGATATGAAAATCCTTGATTATTTAATTTAACTATTAATCTGCGTTCTGACACAGGAATTTCCTTTCTTTGGTGAACCATTTTAAATAATAATAAATTCTTAACACGTTTCTTAACTTAATAATAACACGTTTCAACTAAAACTAATAAATTTGTAAATATTAAGATTTACCCTAACTAGTAAGTATTATTATAATATTGAATTTATCAATTCTGTATGTGGACTTTAGTTCAGGCATGAAGTCCGATCTTTTTATTTATATGCTGGAGATGGCAGAGGTCTTTTCATCTCTCATATATATATATATTTAGTAACAATAGTTACAAATGTTTGTCACATTTTTTACTCTAATAATTCTTTATTTTGAAAATTCCCGAAATATTGTGGTGTATGTAGACTTTTGTTCGGCACTGTAGTTATGTGAATTTT
The DNA here is from genome assembly GCF_049639745.1 of Rhodnius prolixus. Classification (NCBI taxonomy): domain Eukaryota; kingdom Metazoa; phylum Arthropoda; class Insecta; order Hemiptera; family Reduviidae; genus Rhodnius; species Rhodnius prolixus. The sequence continues at coordinate 35,364,665 of NW_027411634.1, forward strand.
ATTATGTTGGGCGAAATTAGTATTCTGTCACTTCGCTTAATACTTCATTTTTATGCGTTTATTGTAAGAAATTACCCATCAGATGTTTGGTTATGATGTTTATTAAACTTAAAATTATAGGAACATTGAGTCTAGCGCCAATGTACATGTACTCTTAGCATGTGGTGACATCAACTGGTTATGAAACTAGAGCTAACACTGCTTTGAAAAACAAAAATAGGCTCTGTTCTTGCAAATTGCAACTTCAAAACATAATTGCATAACAATAATCTTTCCAAGTTCGACATTAATTATACTGAAGATAACAGGGCAAAACTGCTGGTTACTTCTTGAATTGAGAAACTTTACCAAAGTCACACCAATAGAAATTAGTAATTCAACTTGAAGGACGCCCTCTTTTTTATCTCCACTTTTTGAAATCCCTCGGTTTTGTGCAGAACTTCATTCTGAATTAATACTCGAAACCTATCTGGCCTTGCAATCCGTTACCAATGTGCAAACCTTATTCTGAGTCTACCTTTTGAATTATACATAGCGCAGTATTCCGTCATTCAAGACAAAATAGCTTTATATAGACGAAAGAGAATGATTAATTAAATTAATCCCTACGCCAAGGTAGAAAAAATAAAATTTACTTTAATTCTTGTATTTTTTCTTCTATAGCAGTACATTGTAGATAGAATGAGTAAGTTATATGTCGAACCACCACCTTTTAACCTGCTGGAATCGTATAATGACTCAAACTGTTGTTCACCACTGGTGTTCATTCTGTCACCTGGTTCAGATCCAATGGCTAGTTTGTTGAAATTTGCTGATGATATGAATATATCTCGAACAAGCCTTTTGACTATATCACTTGGCCAGGGTCAGGTCAGTAATAAAAGTTTTGTTTTTTCTTTAAATAATTGTTTCAATCAGTTTTATTAAAAATTTTATAAACATATTATATTTCAGGGACCAGTTGCAGCCCGTATGATAGATTCTGCAATAGTTTCTGGACAGTGGGTAATTCTACAAAATTGTCATTTGGCTGTTAGTTGGATGGAACAATTAGATAAAATTTGTGACGAGGTTGTTGTTCCTGCAAAAACGCACACAAAATTTAGAATTTGGCTAACAAGCTATCCATCCGAAGCATTTCCTGTGTCGATTCTACAGAATGGTTAGTTTGAAAACTTTATTCTGCCTCTTGATCTTCAGTAGTAAAAAAAGTTCTTATATTTAATAACAATTACCGGAAATACAACTGTAAGTTGTTATTATACAAGCTAATTCAACTTGCCTCTGCCCTTTTAATTTTTGAACTATTTGAGACAATGCAATGTGGTAAAATTCAGGTAAACTTTATAAAGTTTATTGTGACATATCGCCTTGTAGACCAAATAGAGTTGGACTCAACTGGAAATGTAACAAAGCTTACTACAACCCTACTGAGACCTATTCTGAGGATTACTGTGATTCTGTTTCCTGTGAGATGTTTCAATTGTCTGGAAGTAGTTCTATGGATTTATTTTTATATATTTATGTTTGAACTCAGGTTTGTTGGGATTAGATCTTTAAATGTTGTCCTTCTTATCCAACTAATGTTTCGACACGTAAAAAAGCACACTTCCGTAACTCAGATAGTTACTCTTTGGTGCAATATCTGGGCTAAAGCGATTGGCAAAATAAGAAAGACGAGATTTTCAGACTAACCAGAGTTCAAAATATAAATTACAGAAAGAGAAGGTTAAATAAATAAATCCATTATTGTATTTGGATTGGAATTTGAAGAAAAAATAATATATGAAATTGTTTTAGTAATTGAAATATCAAAGCATTGTTTTAGTAATTGAAATTTTGAAACATTTTAAGTTAATTTTTAAAAAGCCAAGGTTTCCTATTACAAATTTTTTATTAAATTTTGAATATAGTTTAATATATTATATATTTTGAATATACTACAATATATTTGAATATCGTTGAATATAGTTACTTGTTGTTCACCTATTGGAACAGAATCACTAACTTGTTCAAAAATTTAAGAGGCATGAGGTTTTTATAGTAAATCCCTGCGATCCTTTTTCGAAAAGCATTTAACAAAAATTTTTAAATTCTTAGTTTATTTATATCATTTTTTTCGCATCTTGCTTTAGACGGGTTAGGAATAATTAATTTTGTAAACTTTTTAAAGCCATTGTTATTTTTGATGAGGTACATTAGTGGTGTCCTTTATATATTCTCAACGAAGCCATTCGTTTAGTTCGCTTCGAATTTATGAGTAAATACAAATGAATTTTTAATAAAATTTGGCAATTTTAAGACTGAATTTTGTAAGAAAAACTTGTTTGGATACGTTAAACTATTTTTTTTTTTAAATCTGGACCATAATGACACAAACCTCTTTTAAATTTAGTTTACGTCAGGTTCATTTTATTTCAGTGTTTCTAAAGTAATAAACTTCTTGTTAAATGCGCGAACTAATTGAGCGAATAATTATGGACGGTGAATGCCCTAAAGAGTTTCTTTGGTTTAAAAAAAACAAAAAAAAAACCTGATTTAATGTCCAGTGGACAGCAAGGGTTAGTAGTATCACTAGTATTAGTAATCATTTGCTCATTAATTTCTCACTTTTTTTTTAGAATTTTTAGTTAATTATTAAAACGAAACTATATATTGTTGACTGGTTGACAAAAAGAGGTATGTAAATAAAAAGAAAACATTGTTAGCATGGAAAATTATTAATTGTGAACTTTATGTTATTTTTACAGGCGTGAAAATGACCAATGAACCGCCGAAAGGGCTAAAGGCAAACTTATATAGGTCTTATCTGATGGATCCTATATCAGACCCTAGATTCTTTCAAGGTTGTTCGGTGGTTAATTCCTGGCAAAAATTATTGTTTTCACTTTGTTTCTTCCATGCAGTAGTACAAGAAAGAAGGAAATTTGGTCCACTTGGCTGGAATATTCTGTATGAGTTTAATGAGTCCGATTTAAAAATAAGTGTCTCACAATTACAGGTAATTTTGATAATTTTATTTTGACATTTGGTGCCATTATTCAAAGTTTACTTCATTAAGGACTTTTTTTCACAGATGTTTATAAGTGATTATGATGAGGTGCCTTTTGACGCATTATTGTATTTAACTGGTGAATGTAATTATGGGGGAAGAGTAACTGATGATAAGGATAGGCGACTTTTAAATTCTATTTTATCCATTTACTATAACAATCAAGTGGTCACAGAAGATAAGTATGTACAAAAACAAAACTATAACATTTTGATGATTTTATATATGTTGGTGATTTTGTCTGAAATAAATCTAAAGTAGTGCGAACAGTTAGAATTTTTATTATTGCTGGTTAAATCCGCTAAACGAATGTGACACAAATATTTGAAGATGGTACAAACGTCAAATTGTAATAGCAAATAGATGACAGAAATGTGCAATAGTAATTATATCGATTATTTTCAGTTTTACGGATTGAATCAAGTATTCAATTTATTAGGATTTATCAGTGTTCATACCTCTATGTTTTATTTTTTAAACAAATCTTGATTCCTTTCCAATCGGAACTCGGGATCCTAAAGTATTTTTCACGAAATGATTTTTTAATTGTTCTAAATCGATTAAAAAAAAATGTAAAGTTAGAAATTGTTCTATTTATGTAATAGCTGTTTTAATTTATGGATGATAGATGGTTATCTTAATGAGCTCTTTAGGACTTTAATCTATTGTAAATAATCTTATTGAACCTATTCGGTCGAACCTAGAAACCAAATTTAATTTTATAGATTCCCTGCCAAACTTACACATTCTGCAGAAACATTTTGAGATTGGCATTTAAGCCTGGCACATTAATCTTATTTACCTTCTAATAATTTTAATTTAAACTGCTAAAACATATGTAGTTATTATAACTTAAGAATGCCATGATTCTTCATCAAGTCTTTGCAGTTTCTGTTTTCTTGCTGTTGCGACATTTACAAATTTATGTCTACACATTTCATACCATCAATCTCTCTTTCTCCGCGATTTTTAGGTTTTATCATTTATGAAAATTCTGATATGTTTCCAATGCAACTTTTTATTTATTTATTTTTAGTATAATTTTGGCAAAAACAAAACATACTGTTATTAATTAGAATTATTTTTTAGTTACGCATTTTCACCAAGTGGTACTTATTATATACCAGATAAAACGGATTATGATGGCATTTTAAAATATATAGAAACATTACCATTTATACCACATCCTGAAGTATTCGGTCTTCATGAGAATGCAGATATTACAAAAAACAATAAAGAAACAAATGAGGTAGGAAGTATTTAAAATAATTGAGTGATATTTTATGTTTAATATTTATTAATGTGAATTTCTAGAAAATATTCAAGTATATTTTAATTTCATTTCGTTAACTAGCCCATATAAATCTATGATAATAATAAAATATGGTTTAGTTGTTAGGTAGTATTCTAAAAACTCAGGCAGAAATTACAGCTGGGGCTGGCATTGGAGATACTGAAGAAATGATTTCCGAATTATCTGCTGATATTTTAAATAAACTACCTCCGGAATTTAATGTTCTTGAGATTGAGAAAAAGTATCCAACAGTTTATAGTCAAAGTATGAACACTGTATTGAGGCAGGTAAGCTTATTATTATTTTACTAATGTTGGAAATTCAGTTTCACTCACAAGACCAGGTTTTCCCCTTGCATATTCAGCATGATTATGCTATTAACTGTGTTATCTTGTATCAATAAAGTTATAGAAATTAAAATTGTAGATGGTGTTGGTTCAATCTTGGTTTTTGGAACTAGCGTATTAATCATACAAATGTACACATTAACGTTTAGTATAGCCAGGTGTAATTTTTCTGTCTTTTTGATGTCTTTAATTGTTTTTGTGATAATTTGTTATTAAACTAGAATGCTGTATACAGGGTGAGCCAGTAAGTATTGTCCATAGGCCTACTGGGTGTAGTATATCTAAAGTGGAGTTCAATGACGTATTGGCCAACTTCATATTTTCCTCTGTTCTTGAGTGACGTCACTTTAAAGTTTTTTTCTAAAATCATTACTTTTTTCCAATAAAATTGTTATTACTCAGAAAGTTTTAGTCCGAATTCGATTCTGATGACACGTTAGAAAGACAGATAAATTTTCTAAAAATTGATTCCATTTTGAAGCATATGTTATTCTCCAAACAGCCTCAATCTTCCTCCGAATGCTGGAAAAATAATAGTAATCGTAATTTTTAAGAAAACTCATTCGGTCCTTACGTGATCATTATCAGACCTAGGTGCTGGCACTTTTTGTAAAAGTTTCCTTGTTTAATGGGCTTTCAAACAATGTATTATTTTCCATGATTCCTTTTATCTTCGTATGATAAATTACGTTTGTATTACCAGAAAACGTGTATGTTTAATGTATCAGTGTAAGCTTGCTTGTGTGAAACGGAATAATGCAGGTTATCCCAATGGATTTATGTGGCTTTTGTAAAATATTCTGAAAGTGATTATGTATGTATAAATTCATACTTTATGGCATACCAACAAATATGAGTTAAATGATAACTACATTATGTATTTTTAAAAAGACTGGAATTTGAATTTTTTAATTAATTTTTTCTTAGATCGGTAGAGATCTTAAATGGTCATTCCATTTACAGTCCAGTTATTTTTAATTCTATAGAGTTTTCATGAAATTCTCAAAATTAACATTTCTCCTTGTAAATTATTCCGATTCAGATCGAATTCTAATAATTATTTTACAATAAGTAATGAATTGTAATGAAATTCCTCTTATTATTTTTATAAGATTTTACATTTTTTGAATTGTATGCACAAATCTTATTATTTATGTAACAATTTTGCCTTTCTTAGGAGTTAATTAGATATAATCGTTTAATTGCTGTGATAGTGAAATCATTGAAGGAAGTGGTTAAAGCTGTAAAAGGTTTGGTACTAATGTCAGCCGCTCTTGAAGAAGTAAATTACAGTATGCTTGTAGGAAAAGTTCCTAACATGTGGGCTAGTAAGTCATATCCATCATTGAAACCACTTGGCAGTTATATTAACGATCTTATCTTAAGGTAAGTTTAGTTTTGATTTAAGTATTTTAAAAATTATTTCTATGAATATTTTTATTTTATTAATACTTTTTTACAATCATAAAACAAGTTTTTTCATACATGTTCGCAAGAAGTTAACATACATAGATAAGTAGATAGCTTGGTTAGTCAGCGACTATACAAAAAATTAACGCAGGCAGATTGTTTTCCGCCCACCCCTAATCTTTGAAGTGACACCAGCCATTAGTTAGGAATTCGTCCTACCAATAGCTGGAGGACTATAAAACACAGTATACTCGGGCCTGAACAGAATTTAGTGTTTTCTACTAAATTCACATGCCTCTGTATAAAATACAACTCGAAAGCATTTTGCAAATACAAAACAAACATACAGAACTGTTTAAATTAAATTTTTTAAAGGGTTCTGGGTGTTTAAAGGTTCATTAATTATATTTCATTATTTTAACTAATTGTTTTACGATACATTAACATTTTGAATGTATCAAACATACCCACCACGTAACCTCTCTCATTCAGTCAGCAAGTGTTGTGTGAGGTAACATAAGTGAAGTCTCCTCACAAAACTGATTAATTTACCTCTTTTGATGAGTAACAGTCAGAAACTGGTAAGAAGATACCATGAACATGCGTGTACATAACATCAACGAAATTGTCCAGCACTGTGGACTTAACCAAATGAAGAATCGTTCACAAGTTGTTCGATACGGCTCATTTTATCTTGCCAAAGAGTTAATATTACTAAAAACTTTAAAACCTGCAATGGTTCATTATTAACTGTAGTATAATCACTCTGAATTATTCAAATATAATTTAGCCAAACTAATAAATATTAATTTTTTATTTTTATTTTTTGGATTGTTGATAATCAAGCCGATTTGAAGTCTTGATTTCAAATATTTGAAAAAATTGCCATTTTTTAGCAGTGAATAATTTTAATTTCTAAGTTTTATTAATAATAAAATATTATTTATTTCTTTTTAGATTAAATTTTTTTAACACTTGGATTGAGGAAGGAATACCAAATGTATTTTGGTTGCCTGGATTTTACTTTACTCAATCATTTTTATCAGGAGTATTACAGAATTTTTCAAGAAAATGGAAAATTTCTATAGATCAACTTGGATTTGAATTTACTGTAACTCAATTTGATAACAATGCAAGCAGCGCACCACAAATTGGAGTATTTTGCTCTGTTAGTGCATGATAGTAATTTTAATTATTTATCTGTAAAATGATAAGGACTCTTTAGAAATACTTAAACATTCCTTAGTGAAACTTTTTAAAGTAAAATATTACTTTTTGTTCACCGATTAATGTATTTATAAGCAAAATTTCTTTGTATAAAATTTGACGTAACTTATGTTTTTTGTTTTGTTTTGTGTTTTTTTTTATGATTTGATTTCTTTTTTTGATACACGCAGCAAAAACATGAGGAGGAGGAGTTTAGTGTTTTTGTTGAGGTATGCAAAATTTGTTATTTGATCGAGCACTCTTTTTTTTTATCTGTATAGCAGAAAGTGTATTTTACACTTTTAGGAAGTATAATGAAATCAGTACCAGTCATAAACTTCCTTTCGTTCTTCCTATCTGTGATTTTCTAAGTTTTTAACAGTAGGGGAAAAAATGAAACACTTGCGATATTTTCTTATTAAGAATTCTCTTATGTTCGTTAGCTGTAATACGAAATTTTCGCTATTTGAAGAAACTATTTTAATAAAAGATTTATGCTCAATAAAATTGATTTTTTTAAAATTTATATGACAATACTTTATTAAACTATTCTAGCAATGTTTGAGCTTCAATTTACTGACTGCATCCCAAAAAACATTTCACTTTTCAGGAGAAGTGCAGTTACAATCCAGAAACTTTCATAACAAAACTCAATAGAATGTTGTCTTTCATGGGGTAAAAACCGCAAGAATTAAAAACGATTGCTAATTCGTTAACGATGGTACCATTATCATACTTCAAGGTTTCAAAACGGTCTTAAATTTCGTCTACATAATAGTATAGAGTGTATAGAGTGTGTGTCCTTATATTCTAGAACCTTCTCACGTCAAATTTCGATGAGTTCGTCACCAACTAAAACGAGACTGGTCTCTAAACATAATGTATTTCTACAGGTTCACACAGTGATATCTTTCTTGGCCCAACTGGAACCTGGCACATTTAAAATTTAGAAAAGCTGAACATGTTGTATATGTGTATTTACTTACACTTATATATTCTGTTTTTTTGTAGGGACTTTTCTTGGAAGGTTGTCGGTGGAATAAACAAATTAACTTTTTAGATGAGTCTCTTCCAAAGATTTTATTCGAAACAATACCAGTCATTTGGTACAAACCTGGAATAAAGGTATACATATTTTATATAAGTAAAAAAAATTGTACCATTAGCTTAAATTTGTGATATATGTCAGATATTTTTTTACTTTTTTTTTTTTGCTTCGTGTCTCGTCACCGACGAGAGTAGGAAAAAATCTGTATCCATTATTATTAGTATTATTTTTATTATTTGTGTGTAGGCAAATTTTGTACCGAAAGCTGTTTACAAATGTCCTTGCTACAAAACTTCAGCTAGACGTGGAGTACTGTCTACTACAGGACATTCTACCAATTTTATTATGTACGTGGATTTACCTTCAAATAAACCAGAACAGCATTGGATTAATCGTGGAGTAGCCAGTTTGTGTCAACTTGATGATTAATAAACAATTAAAACTATTAATAAATATATATATACATAGATCTATTATTTCCTTTAAAAAAATCGAAGATAATGTAAATATTACGCATAGCTGAACATCAAATAAGTCTCTCTCTTTAAGTAAATCCTCAGGACTTTTTTTTTATTTGTTAACTATATAGCTATTTTTTTTTTTTACTTCTCTTTTCTGGATTTGGCTCTCTTCCCAGATAATTTCCACGCTATCACAGGTTGCAGATGTGGAAGAGTTATCAGACATGGTTAGTTGCGAAATAAGCAGTCGAGGACAAAAGGACCTTCGTGATTATTAAGTGAAACATGATTTGGTCGAGTTGGCGCCACCAATTTAAGAAAAGCGCTCAATCGAGTGTTAGGAGGTAGAGTTTTTAATGTATTGATTTGATGAATTAGTTTATTAGCGTTTATTCATTCAATTTGGTTGATTTTATTTAATGTAGTTAATTAATTTGTTGATATAATTCTTGTTGGATTTATTCTAGCCGACTTAAATTAATTAATTCTTAATATTAATATTTAATCCAGAAGATGTAAGTTCTGAGAATCTTAATTAAATCTAAGAGATCCACCCGAAATGTGGAGCCAGCAACCAAAAATAATAGTTTATTGTAAATTCCAAACTTTCAACCCCGCCGCATACATTTGATTTTTGTCGGTGCTTACACTGGTAGCGGCGCAATTACGTTACGCTAGGTTCTGATACGGTGGCGCACACAAACCCCCGGCGGGTTTGCGACGACATGAATTTATGAAGTTTTTGCGAGGAAGTTCCTTGTTTTCTATAAAGCGAAACACACTTCCTGCAAATAGACATTTTTCTGATGGTCGACCTTTCTCAATTGAATCCAAATATTGCTTTTTTCCGCGTTGTGATGTGTGATTACAGGCGTAATCTCTACATTTTAATGGAGAAATATATTTTTTGAGTTTAATTGTGATAAAGAATTATTTGTTTTCTTTTATTAAATATTAAAAAAGTATTGGTTAAAAAAAAAAAGAAGAAGAAGAATGAAAGTAACTTTCAAAGATATTTTTACAGGTAAAAGGAGACATTTGAACGAGTTAAGTCGCTTTAGTATTTGGGATCAGTCCTGAAGTCTCCCTTGTTAGGATGCAGAAGGAAGCATGAGAGCTCAGCAGGTCCTAACCTGCAGCAGTTAGAATGTTCATCCAATAGTGAGAAACCAAAATATCTAAAGGTAGTAAAAAAAATTATTCACGCAATAATAGACGGGGTTCTTACCTTAGACATCGACGCAGAAGCTCTGTAATGAATTGAGTGTAGCAATTTAGAATGAATAGAAACGGATTACTGGATACACCAGAATGAAATAAATTAGGAATTTGATTGTGAGAAAGGTAATAAAAGTTTTGCGAAAATAAACTTAATAATACGGGCACTTCAAAATTGTCCCGGAAGATAGACATGTGGAGGTGAAGAAATGGAACCCTCTGAGGAGTAGCAGGAGAGAAAGATCAGCGAAGACTAGGAAGGAGACTATTGGAAAGCAGACTTGGTGAACATGTGACCTGACTACGTCCGGAATGGGAGAATCCTATAAAGTACTTTTTACCTGTTTCGAATCCGTTCGCCTACTTTTGAGGAAGTGGGTAGTGGTAAGAATAATTTCTCGTCGGAACTCGACAAACCATCACTCGAAAGTAATAAAAATTAAAAACTAGGAATATGAAATTATTAAAATACGATGGCTTGATAATGTTTTTTCTTATTTTAAATTATTTTGTTTAATTTCTTTTTTATAACTTCATTGTTGTGAAAAGAGTGTCAAAACCTAATGCGAAAGTGCTATTTAACTTAATTCAAAGGCAGGTCCAGTTCAGAGTGCACACGCTTTATGGTATAGAACTCGCAACATTCATCTGTTCCTTCTCCAGATTAGACTAAATTTAATAGGAATTTGAAAAAGGAGTCGCTTATCACAGAAGATCCTGTATTTTTGTATTGACAAAACAAATTAGGTAGGATGTGAACAAGACATTGGTTCGTTTAAATGCTTCAGTGTCTTACTCTCGTTAGAAGGACCACCTAGTTTAGATTGCAGTAAAGAAATAGCAATAAAGCTTTAGTAATATTATAATATTTAATGTAATAATTTGATAAAGCTGTTAGTTGTTTAACGTACCAATTGACCGAAGTTAGTAAACTCAAGTTTTTTTGTTCAATCTTTGATCTAAAAAACAGTATTAAAACATAAAATAAGGAGATATCTTTTATTTTATTTTATTTTATTTTATTTTTTTGTGTTGAACAATCTGCTTAGTAGCAATATGAACAGTTGCTGAAAACAGGTTGGAATAGTAAAATAAGCCAAAAATTTATCCTTAGATTTCTAAAATTTTGTGTTAACATTTAATTCATAAATGCTTTTTTAAGCATCTTAGCGGACAGAAATTAAACTCATTAAGGTTTATGGAAACAAGGGCAAAAAAATGCTAGATTCTAAGTAATAATTTTCAATTTCCTTTTAATGAAACAAAAAATTTGACAGTAGATAAAGCCATCAGGTTATTCATAATCAGAGGAAAATTTAAATTATAGAATTTATTATTTAATTATAGAAAAACGATTGGAATGCCTTGAATTCTGTAGAAAGATTAATTTTATTACGATGCCTTAAAATAGCTGCTAATCATATAATGAAGTCTTATTTAACAGTGCAGTTATAATAATATCGAAATTTATATTAAATGCTGCAATAAATTACAAATTTGCATTTCAATGAATGGATTAAAGAAGTAAAACGCAGTCAAATTTTATAACATGATTTGAAAGTTTTTATTGAGAACTAAATGGTGATAATAAGATGTAACGAATGTGTTCTGCCGCTCGATTTTGGAGGAAATTACAGTTAAATTATTCATTGCATTGTTATTTCTAAATTCTCGTAGTGCTAGCAATGTCGACGCTGATGTATCTACAAGGTTGGCACTTGATAAACTGGCTGAAGCGAGCTGCGCCCTTAGTACGTTGCTGCTAATTTACTCATAGGCAGCTTCACAGAGTAAGTGGTTGGAGACCGAATATGATAATATCCAATTACCTCTATCAAATTGTGGAAGTAGAGCCCTCAAATCTCTCTTTGTCTCAAGATTAAAGAAGTGACGAGAGATCACATTTGTTACGGTCCACACATCAAGTAAGAGGATCATGCAAAAAGCTTTATCTCTGGGGAAAAAATAAATAAAAATTCTGAATTAAGTAGAAAGGTCACAAAAATTATGGAGATAAAGTAAAATTACATTTTTTCTTCAACCTATGTATATCATTTTTTTATCTTTGAAATATTAGGTTGGTGAGTAATGCAACACGTTAGAATAGGAAAGAACGGTTACTGCTTATTATTTGCTCTCATTATTTGATACAATAGGTGCAAGTGGATGAAATATTGACTCTAAAAAAGTGATTTGTATCAGTGCAACAATAGTCAAATCTGAAAGAAACTGACTTATGGAAAAAAAGTTTAAGACTTTACTTAAACCTGTTTATTAATTACGTTTAGGTATCTTAATGTTTTCTTGTGAAAAAAGAGAAATAATTTTAGTTGCTATGTATCCTGCCAACGATCTTACAAACAGACCCTGCTTTCTCTTATTGATCAGCCAGGACGTCTGAGCTAATTGTGAAGCTTGATAAATTAACTTCTTTTTTTTTCTTTTTTGTTTTTATTTACAGCTACATGAGATTTGTGATTAGGTTTAAACATTGTATAGTACAAAATAAATCTCGAAACTTTCCTTTCACTGTTTTAACAAAACTATTTTAACCTTTTATTTCAGTTAATTCATAATTAACAAATGTAACCTACTTAATGTATAAACAAAGACAATTATTACATTTATATGCACTTTTTTATACTTAGTATAAGACAATCATAAATGTTTTTATTTTAATTATTTGGATAAATATACTTTCTTTAATTAAAATTGATTCAAATTTTGCGCCATTTGCTAACCCGGCTTGACAGAGCATGCCTGCTGCATGTCTACCAGTTCTAAATAGATATGGGTGTAGCGAACGCTCTCTGTATAGTTAGTTTTGTTTTGACACAATCGTGCATTCCGGTCGTCACGTGGTTTCTTTTCTTGCCCACCCACGTTACGGATTTGTGGGTAAACAAGGTTTAACTGTGCTTGCTGATTGTTTTATTACAAGTAGGTTCATACACTAATTGGTGGCTGAGAAGTGGTTAGACGTGATGTCTGTATCACGGTCTCAGGAGAGCGATGCTTGGGCCCTACTTTCCCTTAAATCGTCTCCTGCTAGTCCATCAAAAATTCAATGGAGTCCAGAAAATAAAGGAACCGCAATAGCAAGGTTAGAAGGTCGTGAGTTTGAATATATGGTGAGACAGAAACGAATAGTAATTGGTAGAAATAGTTCGCGTGGTGAAGTTGATGTAAATATGGGACATTCTAGTTTTATTTCGCGTAGACATTTAGAATTATATTTTGAACATCCTCATTTTTTTATGATGTGTAATGGAAAAAATGGTGTATTTGTGGATGGCGTATTTCAAAGAAAAGGGGCTCCTTCCTTTCAGTTACCAAAAACGTAAGTAATTAAAATACATGTGTGTTTTTAAGAAAATACAGTGAGTGTAGCAGTTTATGTTTATAAAGAGCTTGTTTACAAACTTGAAGGCCACCAACCAGAAGACCCCCAGGGCAAATTATTTCATGCAATCAATTGCCTTCTATAACTCAACTCTTTATTTTTATTTTTTCCTCCCCTCTCCTTTTTCTTCTTATTTACGTATTTAGGTTGTAAATTTAGGTGCTTTTCTTTGTTTTCTTCAACAAAAAATTAAATATACATTTTTAATTAAATATTCGAGGAAATTTGAACATTTTTTACTAATCATGATTTCTGATTCAGCTAATGAAAAAATCTGTTTTTCTAAACTCGAGACTATACGTTACACTGTTTCAAATGTTTTTTTATTTATTTTCGTCGTCGTCTTGCATTTCAGTTATTTTTAGTACAATTAATGATTTCTGTTTTATATTTTCATTAGAAATCTATTGTTATTTTTTCAAAGTTGATAGTTTCATAATATTAGATGCTATCTAATCAATATTAAACCGAAGCTTGCGTTATTTTGTCTTTCTTTTCTTTTAATACTAGCTACTAGTTCTCGTATTTTTGTTGTATTCCTTTGTTTTATAACTATTAGAATTTATAAATTCCTTATATTTGTATAACCTCATACGCATAAGAAAACTCATACGAAGCAGTTCCATGTTATTAATTAATCATGGATACACAGTCATATTTTCAATATAATTTAGTTATGCTAATTGCAGTAAGAAAAAGTATTTGGCACCGGGTCATATGTTCTTGTTTAAAGTGTAGTTGTACTATTTAAAAATTGCCTGATCTGCTGTAAGGAATCGATGACAACATTTAAGCCGGTCATTTTTTAGGTTCAGTAATAAAAGAACGTTTTTGAAGTATTTATGATACAAAAAAAAGGATGCCTACTCAAATGAAACTGTAATTAAACTGGGTTTTTTATTATAATTTTTTATGTATGTAATATTTTTGTTTAAGTAAACTTGAGCTAAATTTTAACAGCGCAACTTGTATAATCATTTTTTTCTATGTTCAGGTAGATGATTGAGCTCTGACTTCAACAAGTCTATATATACATTTTGGGTTTATATCTATATTAATTTGATGGTTATTTTTATAACATTCAAATAGAAACTATTGGTTGACTTACCCTATTTTTTTATTTTTTCTTGTTTACTATTATTTAAAGTTATTAAAAATTATTTTCAATTTTGGATTTTATTACTTATGTTTTTTAATTTATATTACAATACAATTTATAGGGATTTTTTTTTTATCACTTGATTAAATAAATTGCAGTTACTTATAAAACGTCTTCTTAAAACATTTAGATACATTTTTCATACTTTTAAGTAAGATGTACTTAATAGATTTAGAAAACATGCAGATACGAGTATGCTCATTTGACCCAACAGAAATTAGTTACTGACCCGTTTTACACCATTCTATAGGATGCTTCTCCGATAACAATAACAGATAATTATGCTGTTTTTAAATTAATGTAGCAATAAAAAAATCTGTTATTTTTACTACCATCATTCCAGTTAGAGGACTTAATGCGATCAGACAAATTTCAGATATTGATGATTGATAGGAAATTAACGTTTGAAGATTCCCTTAAATAAAAAAAAAAAAAATTGGGGGAAAATTGCCGTGTGAGGAGAGTGTATGTGTGAAGTGAACATTTGTTGCTCTAAAATAAAATACTACAGGAAATTCTAACTAGTTATATATGAAATTCACTGAAAGTACCACTTCACCGAGAGGAATATATCATTTTCTTGAGTTTTACTCCACAACAGTTCTGATTTTCTTTATCCACTTATTTACTTACACAAAGATGTATAATTTTTTAATTACTGCCTTATTACCTAAATGTTTTTATTGATTGCTCCAAATTGTTGCACCAGATACAATATTTGTGTAAAAGTAAATTTGAGTCTTTAATTTGTTTACTTTGAAAAAAATATTTAAGTGTTTCATATAATCTGATATTGTTAAACTTGAAATGAGCAGGAATTTGACAAAACATATTGCCTATTTTGAAAAAAAAAAGAAATTTAATTTTTGTTTTCTAATCTGTATAAATTATTAATTTCAACCACAGATGTATAATAAGTTTTATTATTTACTTCAAGTTGATAAGATAATATTTTTAATATTAAGTAAACTAAAAAATTTGAACTTTCATTTTTTATTTTTGTCAGACATTATTTGCCATAAATAATGATGCAACAACAGGATAAAATTAATGAAATCGGTTTTGTTTTTGTTTCCTTTCTTCCCTCTCTTATTTATTTTAACCTGACTTAGGTAGACAGTAAAATATTCGTACGAAAACATTCACGACAAAAATTATGCCACGGTCACGTCTACAAGACTCTCCAAATAAAAAAGCAATTGTGTGGAGCGTACGCACGAGGTTGTGCCTCACCAAAAATCTAGTCCTCGGTTCGTCCATGTTCCATTGAGAAGTTAGACTTCAGATCCCGTAATTTTTACAGAAATACTCGAGCTCACTCTAGAAAGCTGAAATTCTTAGAATAAACTCCAGCGGCTGATGACAGCGTACAATAGCTAGCGAAGTCAAAAAGTGCTTTGGAACAAAGCAGGATCCAAGCTATGAGCCCTTGGGTAAATTGGAAAGGAGCACTATACTGATTTTTAGTGAAGATCTGGCAGCTGTCTTGGGAGATAGCTCTACCTTCTGCGGTGCTTGAAGCTACAGGCTGCGGGTTTGCATGTGACATGCAAGTCTACCTTCTAGCCTACGTTCGGGCACACAAAGTGGTGCTGCCGGTAATTGGTCGTGGGTTTGAGACGCAGCCGATCTAGGCAGAACACTAGTCGCCCTTTTTTCCAGTTCTATTAAGTTTTTTCGCGCATTATTCTCAAGTATGAATGGACATTTCTAACAAATAAAGAAGGATTAAATCTAGAAATTAACGCCCAGATTATATTGCGATCATCTAAGTAGGAAAACACTTAGCGGCTATCAAAAGAGTTAAAAACTGCTAATATTTTCTTTGTTTCTATCTTATACCTGTGATTTAATACTAGGTTTCGCATCGGAATACCTGGTTGTATCTGAAGTTGCAAGTCTAATTTATTTTAATTTTCTTTACTTTAGGCAACAAAGAAATTTCTAGAAAATTATTTTCATTATTGAATGCAAGCCTCAAACAAAGTTCAAATGAAAAATTTGATTAACCCATTTTCAAAATTCTAACTATTCATAAAAGCAGTAAGGAATAAAAATATCTTGTTTTACGTATTGTGGTTATTTATTTGTTTATACTTTTAGTAGATGCCTTATCGTGAATATTGATAAGAAAAAGTAAATTTTATTTTGAAACCTATAGAAACGATTTCGTTAATTTTTAGCTTCGAATATTCAGTAGTTTATTTTTCTATTAAAACAAATAATTTTGTCTAAAATTTGTAATAATTCAGTATAAAAAATTTGGAAAGGATATAATTACTACATAAATTAAAATCAGATTCATTTACATCTCGAGTAGGGACTTTTGTCAAAATGGCGTTACTCTGTGTTGTTTTAGACATTGTAAAAAATGAAAAAATTCATTATCTCATTATCTACGTATATGTAATAAACTTGCGCACTAACAGAAATAACGCACTCCAATTTTTGTATCAGAGAGAACGTGTGTCTTATTTGTGTGAGAGAAGTGGAGGTGTAAAGATAGAAATAGTATTGTATTTATTATTATTATTTGCAACCATGCTCGGCAACAACGCTGTGATCACATCCAACTATTTTTTGTTTCCTCTCTCTCTCTCTTTCTCTTTTAGTTTATAAATTTTAATTTAAAACGTATAGCTACCTATTTATTATCTTTATTTATTTTTGATAAAATAATAAATACAAAAACTCCTGTGTGCTTGTGTAATAATTTAATATAATGCATTGTTGCAGGATTTTCATTTGGTTAATGTCTTCCCTTTTTTTCCTTTAATTCTTCATTGTCTTTTACCCAAATTTTTGGTTGTTGAAGGAAGCAAAAATACACATATCACAGTAGAGTAAAGACAGATTATTTGATCGTACGCACTACATTGGCGCACCCAGGGAGGTGTTGCCGGGTTGAAATCCCCTAAATGAATGCCAAAATAAAAAATTTCCAAAAATGGGCTACAAAAATGTACACTATCAGTTGGCAGGCTCATGCGATTCGTGTTTTTACTCCGTCTGATTGGCTCGACAAGAGGACTAGGATCTACCACATGGACTCTCTCGGCCTTGGTAAATGAATGCCACTACTTCGGCATTTGGCTCGGTTTGTTAAGTATATCATGGGGATTCTTTCCGGGCGAGACACTTTGCCGTTTCGTTATACTTTAGTCCTGAATGCACTGGCACTCGGACAATATTTACTAATATCTACTAATATTCAGCGGAAAGTCCTCCATCTAGGCTCACAAAGGAATTTCGTAGAACTTGATACCTAGCAAAGCCACATGAATGTCTGAGAAAATGACGAGTCCTAATTTTATTATCCTTCTTTTTTAAGCTCAGCAACAGATTTATTGCAACTAGGTCTGTCTGAAATGCTAGAAAATGTTTATTGAGAAATGCTAGAAATAACTCGAAACGGGGAATACTTACCATTTGTGGGTAATAAGTTTTATATATATATTTGTATCTGTACTATTTCTGAAGTGTGGTGGTCTTCTTCTATGTTATCAATTAAGAAGAATTTTAAATTAATATAAATAAATTTAATTATCAATTAAGAAGAATTTTAAAGTGCAGGAAATTTGGAGTATGAGACAATGCAATATTCTCCTCAAATAGTTTTTAAGCTTCTATAATATTAATTTTTGTTTCAATGCATTTTTACTTTAGTATGGAAACCATGCTGATTTCCAATTTTGTGGCTTTTTGTATTTCATAACGAGAAACGTATTTATCTTAATTTATTTATGTATTTAATTTCTTAATTACAGATGTACCTTAAGATTTCCGAGCACAACTATTAGGCTTACTTTTCATTCATTAGTTGATGAAACTGGTCCACCATTGAATGTGAAACAGAGGGCACCTTTACCGCCTCTGAGAATTAACATTCCAGATCCTGATTCAAATTTTACTAGTCCTTTTCCTTCGCCAACTGGTACTATAAGGTGAGATTTTATATAAATTTATTAAAAAAGAAATCATTTTGGGTAAGTTGAAAAATAGTTCTGCTTAAGGTGGAGTGTTTTTATTTCTAATTTATTTAGTAATATACATAATACATATATTTATCTTATTTATATTTAAAGAAAACTTTTTAATATTATAGATATTTTTTTTCTTACTATCAGCAATACTTTCGTGTTCCACTTCTTTGCAGTTTATTTTATTGTTTTATTTTTTATTATTTTATAAAGAGTATAATACATATATTTTAGTTGAATAAATTGTTATCAGAAAGATTGATAAGACTTAGGCCGAGATGTAATTGTTCCTATAAAACAACTAAGTGAGTGGGCAGTTGGAGGTTTAGGTTTAATCTAGGGGTATTTTGTAAAAAAGTAAAGGGGCGATTGAAGTATTAAACAGCCCCCTAAAAAAAAATAAATAAATAAATAGATTTAAAACAAAAACTAAAATCTTTCTTAGCTAAAAATGTTAGTTAACGCATGTGCAGATCAGTATTTATAAAAATAAAGCGTCAACAAAATCATAACTCTGTTAATGACAGAATTTAGTAGTCCTTTAGTTGAATCTGTTTTATACTTTCTTTGATTCTGGATTACAGTTCTTAGAAAACAAAGGTGATGATATACAAGCTTATTTGATGAACTCTACAAATTATAAAGCTTATTTAACTCATCTATTTAATAAATCTAATGAAATAATTCTGCAACTCAATCGTCTGTACAAAGATAATTTTGGAGAAAAATAATTCAACCAATTTTCAAATTTGTTAAAAGATAGGAAAACATGGTGATGTTATTTCCAATTGCCAGCAAGTGGATGCTCTACATTCTGGTCTCAATCAAAGATAAAATATTTAAAAATGAACATGAATATATCCGCATATCATTTAAATGATGATAGAAACAGATTTCTGAATTCTATCCTTGAATCAAAGACAGTAATATCTACTTGAAGGTTTTCCTTCAGCTTATTTCGTTGGGCGTGATTTACTTCTGTCACAACTCAACTAAAAAGAAGTAGATTGCGTTTAGTTAAACACTGCACATATGATTACTGAGGAGTAAAATAAAGTCGGACATTCGCAGAATATAACCAAGTTCATACTTCCCACAAAACTATTTATTATTTACTTCTTTATTAAAGTTGTTCTGTGCTGAAAATTCGATTTTGTTGTTACTCATTCTTGTTTGTAATTTTGTTTTGATTTTATTAAGTAATTTAGTTATTTCCTGTTAATTATTCTAAATTACTTACTAAAAAGTAATCTTTGTATTTCTATTCAGCTCATAAAGAAATGCAAGTGCAGGGGCAGCAAGTAATTGTTTTTGTATTTCTTCAAAAAAGGCCTGAAGGTGAAAAAAGACAATCTCATTTAAAAATATATTAATAATTTTAGTTATTCGGTAATACCAATGAGGTTACTGTTTTATTTTTTAATAACAAAAACAAAAATTAATGCAAAAATATTTTTTAAATGTAGCTAGTTTGAGATTTCAAGATAAATATGACGATAAAAACACGATTGATGAATTATTTACAAAATTGTTTGGTCAGTGGGGCTCCCAAATATTGATTTGTTTTACTACTCTTTTCATTGATACCTATAAATTGAGAAAAATTTCGTTTCTTTTATTCACTAAAAAATTCTTAACATGCTACATGGACTTCTGATTGATCTTCCCGGTTTTCACTCTAGTTTCTTACGAAAACAAGTTTGAAAAATGTAAAGTCAGCAAGAAAAGGGATCTTCACTAACCACACATAACAAATCTGGCAGAAACATTTGTCAACTCAATCGATAATGACGGATTTTCCATTGTTTTGTTCAATAAGTTCGGGTTATAAGGTGACTGGCACCTTTTCATTGTTGTTATTTATTGTTCTATCAAAGATGTTTTATGGATAAGGATTTAATTTTGGGTGAAAAAAATTGATTTAAAAGTAAAACAGTAGACATTTAAAGTTCTCTACTGCATCCGTAAGCTCTTTCCCATTATTAACCAATTATTCCAACTGGGTTGGATTTTTATTTTATTTGTTTATTTATTTTGCAACTGTAATTAAGAAATTTAAACAAATAAAATAAAATATTAGCATTGGCTAGAGGAATAATCGAAAAATTCGTGTTTGTAGATCTAAATTCTGGGAACAAGTTTCTACCGTTCATTATAGGTTTATTTATAGTTGGACAGCTGTTTTTGGTGTAATCGTATCAAATGAAATTACTTTTTTGAAGCCGTGCAGCCTAATTTAGATGTCTCTTACTGAGGACTTGACATTTACCCGAATTCCAAAGTAAAGCCTGTAGGTAATCATACTTGGTGAATAATCGGCTTCAATTCCGAAGTAACTTGCTGTTAACAGCTTAATGCTTGCCTCCTATTGCGCATCGAGCAGTTCTGCCTTTTTGTTTATTTTCTTTGCTTTGCCACTTTATTAGCATCATCATTTCGTCGCAAAACTAAGACTTACATTGTACATTGTAAGACTGCTACTTCTTTTTTTATGAGATCGTAAATTATATATATGAATTTAGTAAGTTTCAGTGCAGCCTTTACCATTATTGCCGCTTGCAGTAATTAAAAATCTTGAAGAGGATTATTGTTTTCTTTAGATTTTATAATCCTTGGTTTTATTTCCTTTTTAGTATTTGCCTATTTTTTGTGGAGGAGATTAACTGAGATAATATTTTTATATATTTTTATTTATTTAGATCTTCAACTTGAGCTGAAGATCTAATTGCAGATTCAGCCTCCGAGTGGAGTGAAATAGGTCCTTTTTTCTGTTTATAAAAGATTTGATATCCTTAGGTGAAGATGGCGTCTTCAGAAGAATTGCACTTTCCCGATGTGAAACTTGTGGGCCTGTTGGTGAGAATGAGCGTGTTATTAGAAAAGAAGTGGACGAAATGGCCGGACCACTGAATAAGGCTGGGTTGTGTTGAGCTGGGTTAAATGCTGAGACATGCACGTACCATCCCACTTGCGATCCTTAACATGATTTAGATCCTACGGCTTCTTTTATTGAAGTGCGTTACATAACCTGAAGATAAGCCAAAAAAGAAGTAAAATTTTAATTTATCTCTTGAAATAAGATGGCTTAATTTAAATGTTTATCTTTTATATAGCAGTACTTAAGGAATAAAGATTTCGTTGGAAAAAGAGGGAAAACAACTGCTAGCCTAGATAGGAGTGATTTTGTTCACTTGAACATTCATTGTTTCTCTGAGTTCAGGGGGAATTTAGATTTTTATGGATATCTTTATTGTATTACAATGGCAAACTAAAACTTGTTTACTAGCATTCAATTTGGAACCAGGATATTGCCCACCTTGCTTGTAATGAATATAGTTTGGCTAAATTACTCGCTTCCCCCCCCACCCACGGTTATTCTGGAATCTTGGTCTTAGTGGCCCATTAACGTCCATAATTTTTAGCATTTATCCGTATGGATAATTAAGATAGTTTACCCTTATGGATAAAGATTTGAATAAAATCGCCAGTTGAAAATGCTTACATTATAAAGAAATAAACTGAAAATGAGGTGTTGTGTCATCCTTACTTTTTTGTACAGATATCCCTGGGGTAATAATCTTGTTTAGGCCCCTTAACACAGGCTGTTTTAAGTAAAATGAAATTTTAAGATCGCATTCTTTCATGTGTGCTGGGAATCTAACGTACAAGAACAAAACTTTGTTTTTTTAAGATTATTGTTTTCATATTAAGAATCTTAATTATCTTTTCTGAAACTGAATTACTTATTTTAATGAATTACCTACCGTGGCTTGTTATCAGCTTATAAATATCTGAACTGATTCAGTGAGGAACTAGCCTAGATCAAGGTTCGACTCTTTCCCATAAACGAACAATAATTTAACCAAGTTAATTCTTAAGTATAATTTTTGTAGTAAAATATGTTCTGTGCTTTTTTGATTCTCTTTTTCATTTTCCTATTTTTCTTTACTACTATTTTACAGTTCACTTGTTTGCTTTGTCTCTAGGTATAATACCAACTTGAGTTACATCTCTTTACAATGGCTAAAAGGTTAAATTTGTTTTGCAAGAAGTATAAGTCAAGTTCAGATCCTACTTAACTAGCTCATCCTCAATGTTCTCACCATAGAAGCTTGTCTCATTTATACATCAGTGAATTTCATTGTTACTATTCATTTAGATGGAAATTTATACATGGCAAATGAATTTGTTTTGAAAAACTTATGAGAAATGAGTTTGGCAATCGTTTTATTGTTTTACTTTTGCAATTAGTTGCTTCCTTGTTCTCTTGACGCATATGTTTGCCTACTATTATTAATAAACTTATACGCCTTTAATTATTGAAGAAACAAAAAACTTAAAAAAAAAAGAAAGAAAAATAGCCAAATTGTTCTGGGGATAGTAAATATTATGAGGGATTGCATTTCCCATGTTAACCATTTTCCTCTAAATTTAAGCTAAAATTTGCATTTTTTTTAAAAATTTATTTATAATTTTGTAAAAGAATAGCTGTTTGGATTTCAAGATTTGAATGTCAAAAAAGGAAATAACTTTGTTTTATAAATTGCTTGTCGGACTCAGAATTAAATAAGGCTTTAGTACAGTTAAAAAATCCAATTAATAAAGCATATCTCTGTGCTCTCGCTTAGCTCTCGACTAACTCTTCTTTTGCTGAAAGTGTTCACAATTTGAATCCCCCTCCTCCTTGTGCATTCCAACGGAGATGACCCAGTAACAATATGGAGATAATTATGGATTATAATGCCAAAAATGTTCAACTTCTATTAAAACCTTTTAATTTTTTGTTTCTATTCAAAGCAGTAGAACATTTGGTTATTGGGCTTTTGGTATGTTACTAAATGGCTTAAAAGACATGTCCTTAGGGGCTGATGGATTAGATCACTTTTTCTTTAAACTTATTTTTCAGGCATTAATGTCCATTTATTTTGTAGGTCGTTCTCTTTGTATGTAATAGTTGATACATAAATTCATAACGTTTCATATTAGGATTCTTTTTACAGTGAAGGATTGGCTTGCAAATCAGCGCAATAAGTCGCTAATATTATTGGCTATTTCAATTATTTAAACTCTAGTGCCTTTATGTTTTCTGTTTGCTAAATCTGTATATAGAACGTGCCACCTTTGACTTTTACCTTTGTAAGAATCTAACAAGGTTTCCTCAGTTGCAAGGCAATCATTTATCTGCTAGGAATAGGAGGAGGCTTGAGCGAGGAAAGGTGGGGTTCTGAAAGTATCCCCATTAATAGGCGAGCATATAGCAAATGGCAAAGCGCTGGTTTTTGTCTTACATGATGGTATGCAGCCACCAAGATTTCAATTTCTCGCCCTTTCTTACACCTTGCAAGTATCATAAAACTGTGATATGGTCATTCACTCTCCACCAATGATCATACTTGAATTCATGAAACGATCCTTATCTGTGTGCGATTGGCGAAGAGAGTCATTGAAATCATAATGGCTCATGCGAACTACTAACGGGCGGCTTTTGTACCAAGAGCATTCTCATATTCCAGCTCAATTTTAAGAATCTTTGAAATGGTGCGTGTGTGGTCATGATATCATGTAAGGATGTCACCAACTACTTTTATGTATGTTCACCTATCTATTATAATTGTGTCAAATTATGTACACATAGGCATCTGTTAGTTGTTCCTATGCAAAGATGTTTCTTGCCTGATTTTTACATTTATGCAAGTATGTTTTTCGACTATTTGTACACTTATCTAGGCGCTTAAGGATGTTTATTTGTCTTGTTGAGAATAAACATTAAGCTATTCCAAAACATCTAGGAATTTTTATTAAAACTAAGTTACCTACGAGGTTTCAAAAAATACAAATTAATAAGTAAAATAAACTTTTCATAAATGTTATCTATTGAGATAAGAATGTCAAGAATAAACATTGAAGTATAGAAATAAAATGGAATGCAAAATTGAAATAAAAATATTACTTTTTTTGATGCCCAGTCTGGCTAGATCTACGATTTGTTTAGAAACCATTTCGCGCTTTATAAAAGTAACATCAATATTGGGAACATCACCGAGTGATAATCACCATGTATTACTAGCTTTCTCAAAGAACCAGAACCTCTGTCACTAACTACTCTTCACCTAACTACATCTCTTACTTACATAACTGTCCTGCAAGTGTCCTTTAAGTCGTACAACTTTCCATAAAGAGGCTTTGATAATGGTAGTACTAAATCTCTGTCGACAAATAGATTCCAAATAGTTCTCCACAATCCTGCAGACACATCCCTTTAGGCAATTCTCTCCAAGATCTCCTCATAAAGTTCCTTTGGGAGGCTTCCTGCAACCTGTAACATTTCCTTGGAAAATCGCTATAGTGTACGACTCTTTCTAATTTTTCGCAACTTCTAGCTTCGAACTCGTTTTACATTTGCCTCATCTAAACTTCTTTCTAACCTTCCACCTTTCTTTTTCACCTACAAAACTCTTCCAAAGGTTGATACTTTTGCTTCTCAACTGTGGATTCAAAGTTTACCTATGGATTCCTGTTTTCGTTGTCCAATTTACTTATCAAAAAAATTGGTTGAACCTCCCGGAGGTTTGTTCTGCCGGTTGCTACTTTCTCAATATCTTTTACTTGTGATTAGAGTTTAAAACTGCTCCAAATATTTAAAAATTCCGTAAACCTTCAAAGAAGTACTCCCTCATCTGTTTCTCCCTAAGTATATATTTTTTTTTATTAACCCACATACCTGGCTTTTTCACCTTTAAACCAAATTCTTTAGCTGTGACATTAAGCTGTTTTCTATAGCTCAATTAACTATCAAAACCATTTACTATCCAAAAACAGTACTGTTAAAGGGAAGTATTTGTGTTTTAAGTAAGAATTCTAGTAATTTCGATTGGGTTTATATAATTTTCAAAATTAATAAACTTTTAAATAAATATGCCATCTAGTGATTAACAGTTATTTGCAGTAAATTTTTCATTAGTAGCCAGATGTTTTTCAATTCCGTGAAAAATGTATCCCATCTTTTATTTTTGTTAAAACGGTAACTGCAGATATGATTAATCAGGATTTCCGTCATAATGCAGTTGAGCGTAGGATGTCTGTTTATATTTTGCTCTGAAAATCGTATGTGTGACCTTCAAATGTTAGCCGACCTAGTTAAAAAGAATTTTTTAATTAAAGTGTTCTTCCATTATATTTTATTTAGATAAATTCGCATCAGTATTTACAAATTGTAATAAAATAAATAAACGATAAACCAGCAATTTACACCAAGCATCTTAGAAATTATTGGAAATTTTTTTGATAATCACCCTTTGCGTTTGCATTAATTAATCCTTTTAGTTCATTCTCGGTAACTAAAGTAGTATACTGAATGCCTATTTTTTTCTGATGGGGTAACTCTAAACTACCAAATTACGGGTCTTGGCTATGAACAAAGCTCATACTTTATTGTACAATATTAACACTTAAGAAATGAAAAAAATGGCTACCCTCCGGACTCGAACATGCGGATCTTTTTCTTTCTAGTCTGAATTTATTACCGCTACACTAAACCTGCTCCCGTTCGGAATAGGTATGTTTAAGGATATCGGACATAAATCATTTTATTTTGTAGATGTCATTATTATACAACTTCCTCTTCTAAACGGATATCGGAAGCAACGGATAGAACTGAAACAGTCGATTAAGTTTGAAAGTTTTGCCCTCTACAGACGGAGTTTAGGTGCTGGTTGCCAGGTGCTGAGGTGTATCCGGTCAAGTTTAATAAGCTGATCTGATTACCCATGGAACTGATTGTGGGTGCGCTGTGCCTAATAATGCTCTAGCACATGTGGAAGGAGGCGTAACGAAAAATGAGTAATATATTTCGGCTCTTCTTTCTGCTGACGCTGACGGTTTGCTCTGACAATTATGGCGATAGTTGTTAAAAAAGCTGCGCTCGCCTTAAAGTACCACCTTGCCAGTTCAGTTTTTCCATTCCTTTTAAAGCTTAGTTTAATGTTTCCATTGTCTCGGCCATGGTTTCACGTGTGTTCTGTTCCATAAAGTATGAAACATAATTCCTGTACTGCAGAATTATTTTCTTCGGTTCATGATCATTCCTCTCCTCTAATCATCTCTCATCAGAAGATGCCAATTATCTTGCCATTATTGTAGCATTCTCTTGTAGATCCTTGTATTGGTCACCTACCATATTTCTTTTGTCCCATATATTTTTACAGTATAAAATGCTGGATAAGTACAAATTGTGGAGATTTCCATAAATTAAATAAATGCTGAAGTACAGGGTCTTATTTCTTAGTTGCTGGTATACCGGGAATTTTCGATATATCTTGGCTTTTTAAGAAACTTAATTGTCTAATGATGACCCTGTCTGGATCTCTTATATTTTGAATTCAGATCGTCCTAATTAACTTTTCGAAATGTTCGCCTTCATTCTTAAAGGATGTGTTATGAAAGGGGTTCCTTATTTGTGAAGGATAATTCTGTTTTAGTTAAAATCTGGTAGCTAAATTGATGGCCGATTGCTGCTATCTTCTTTTTAAATTTTTATGTTTGTATATTTCGTTTATGTAACTGTATTTACGTCCATTCTGTTATTAATTGAGGTAGTAAATTTTACTGTATATTTTGACTATAAATCTAGTTATGCTTGTAATTGTTACTCATTGCCCATATCCCTAGGATTTCTGCTATTGAACTTGTGATTCTTATAGTTGAACTTATATTTATGGCCAAAATTCCTACCTTAGTTAAGAAGAATATAAGTAAAAAACGAAATATACAACCGAGTTAACTAGAATTAATCAAGAAGGTAGCGTCAATGGCCTTACTGTATGTAACCTCAACAGGGTATGCAAATCATTTCGTATCAATCGGAGCTTCTGAAAGTGCACATATCCGTGGCGAGATGTTTAGCAGTTAACTTGAAACTATTATCTAGCCTTAGCCAAAATACCATTGTTCAAAATATGATTAGTTTCAGTAAATGGTAAGCCTAGCTCTAACGGGGATTATTTTATTGTTTTATGCATATTATATATTTTATTTATTCTTTTTTTATCATTGGCATCATTTAATAATGTTTTTTGTGATGTAATTATAGGAATAAGAATTTTTGAAATGTTTTCATATTTTGTTTTATTTATTTACTTGCACCCTATTGAGGTGTACAGAAAATTTCGCAAAAAAAAATAATCAAAAACAAGTGGAACATGGAAGTTGGGATGTGTAATATGATTGGATTTGCAGTGCGGCCAACTCATGTCCTGCTAGCCCGAGGGGAGGTTCTAGGCACAATTATAGCGCCGATCTGCAGATGGCTGCAGCTTGTGCTGCCGTAGTAGCTGGCCCTAACACTGTCGTCAACACCATTACTGTCTCAACCACTCATGATGACAGGTAAAAATATTCATCAAAAAATATTTATAATGTCCTGTCAAATACATTTAAAAAAAAAAAAAAGGCTCGTGAAGACAGTTTTCACAATTTAATGGGTTTTGTGGGAACTAAGTTTGATCAACAGCTCAAAATTTTGCTTTTTCCTCAGTCTACTTTCCCCCATTTTCTTCATAATAAGCCTAAATGTTAATTGCTG
The DNA here is from genome assembly GCF_049639745.1 of Rhodnius prolixus. Classification (NCBI taxonomy): domain Eukaryota; kingdom Metazoa; phylum Arthropoda; class Insecta; order Hemiptera; family Reduviidae; genus Rhodnius; species Rhodnius prolixus. Next base: position 35,392,823 of record NW_027411634.1, read on the forward strand.
TTTTTAAATTGTTTGTTCGTTTATTCATTTTGAAATACTAGTTCACGGATTTTAATTTTAATAGCTTTCATTTGATATTTCAGTACTAAATAAAATACCAAATTCTAAGTACAATGCGACTATTTATATACAAGGCAACTTAATTCACCTAGTTTAAAAAACATTTTTAACCACTTTAATGAAGTGTGTTTAGATTGTATAATGAAGAGGGGACAATCCAAATCTAAGTTCTACGATTTAAATGATCTATTGGGCTACCTTAGGAATCCAGTTTGTACATACACTTCTAAAAAGTGAGAGTTTACCAGTAGGTCTCCAAGTAGTTGCATACATCATCTATTCTGGGCATTGGGTAATGTAGGTTCAATGTAGGAAGTAATGGGTGAAGAATTGCCTGTAAAATTCCCCTTCCTTCTAAAGGGAACACTTGGAAAGATGTTTAACCTTAAGAACATCTGAGTTTCCATTTCATAAAGTTACAGATATTGAAATAAATACAGCTGCTTTCTAAATCTCATACTTCAAATTATGAAGAAGTTATATATATGTTGACTTCTTACAGAGAATTTTTTTTTTTGTAAATACTTATCTATGGTTTACTTCCTGGGTGGGCGTTTCTTGGTTATTTATATGGCAAGCCGTAACTGTGGTTATCTTCCTGAGTAATTTCAAATGGCATGTAGAGAGAAATGTGTTGGATCTTACCTGGCTAGGATGTTCTTGTAATTTTGATTTAATGAAATACGTATTTATAATCCAGTAATTGTAACGTTGAAGTATAAACTTTATTAACGTATCAAGTTCATACGTTCGTGTATATTTTCTTCTTGAAATTTAAATGCCCATAAAATCATTGTGTTGCCTAAATAAGCCGTGATTCCAAGTGCATGGATCTTGGTTTTTGATAAGCTGCTGAGAAGATGTTATTTTTAAATTTTTTTTTTTTTTTTCTTTTATTATCCGCTGTATTTATTTAATTTTCCTATTCTCATGTGCAATCGTCTCTTAAATTCTAAATTTTTTGGGTAATAGATCTTGAGAATTCGCATATTTGTTACAGAAGAATGATTGTAAGATATGCTTTGACTTTACAAAATTCAACTTTTTATTAAAGTTAAATCTAGACAACTTTTATTATTATTATTTACTATCATATTGCAAAGAATAGCTTAATTTCTTTCGATTGTCAAATCCGTGAATTAGAATTCATTCTTGTGTGTAACTGTTTGTTATTTGATGTCTTGCATGAACTATCACCATCACCCTTCTTTTTATATTTATGTTTCAAAATATCGTATTTTTAAAAGACTTTTTGATGCTATAGATATCCTTATAGCGTAGATTTCATCGCAGGTGATAGATGATCTTGCTTTATTTTTTTCAACGATTAGTACTGTTGCATTAATGCTAGATTTGTAAGCGCTATAAGGAAAAATGTGTCTATAGTTGCTGGTGAAAAAAAATTAATTATTACTGAGATGATATTTTTAGTTTTAATACGATATCTTCTTGCATTTTTACCATTTCTACAGAACTTTTCTCGTAAATTATTTCAAAAAGAAATATAAATCGATTACTAACGTGGATTAAGATCTGGAATGCTTGCAGTAGTTTCACTTTTCAATCTGTTCTTCCATTATAGCCTTAATGAATTGAAATTCAAATACTTATAACTAAAGCAGTATTTTTCTATTCACTTCTTTACTAGAAGAAACTTGAAAACATCAACCTTTTGTAGCTGATATTAAGCTAGCCTCACTGCCACACTTGCTCCGAAAAAATTGAATAAGCGGTTCATTCAGGAAAAAAAATGGTGCCATGATTATTTTTTGCTACAGAATAATGTTTCTCAAAAATAATGATAGTGGGAGAAAAAAACTTAGTTATGGAGTCAAATTCTCTACACCAAACAAGTCGATTGCTTGCATCCAAATAGGACTGACTGAAGAATCACATTGCGATTGGTTATCAAGTCTGTTGACTAGAATATTAACCTGATTGTGTTAATATTAGATAGCCTGTCTAAAGAGCCGTTGCCGCATCTTCAAAAAGCTTGGTGTTACTGTAATTGTCTGCCCAACAACAACAAAAAAATCTGTACTCAAGACGACCATTGCAGGAAAATATACAGTAAGCAGGGGTAATTTTGTATACACAACCATTGGAATCATGATTTTACATACAAACAGATTTTACTGGTGTGCACTCTACGTTCTTGTAAGTTTACTGAGATACATCGTATACAGCAGAAGGAACCTCACTCTATAATCTCATTTACCTTATCCATTTGCATGATCTTAGCTTTATGTTCTAAATCAGCCAAATTGATTCCCTTTATGCAGTTTGATGTTTTTAGTGATAAAAACGCAATATCTACAGTGGGAAAGATATTTTACGCTAACACAAGTTTCATATTCTTCAATTCATTTAAGTTTATTTTGTTTAAAAAAATATAAAATTAAAATGTTAAAAATTTTCTTCTTTATATTTGAAAAACAAAATAAGAGTTATAATTTTACAGAAAGTGGGATTTGAGAATCTACAACTCTCCCATATAACATATGAGTATTTGAGAATAGCAACTCTCCTAGGATTTCAGCTTTTCATTTAAAAATACGAATTTTCTGACTATTCCAAAAGAAATTAAGGGTGTTTTTAAGTCTGAAAAAAAAAGTTTGAAACACCCACATATAGGCTCCTCGAGTGTCAAAACGAGCTATCTTAGGTTTGGAGATTTACTTAGTGTCCAAACATTTAATATAATCGCAAATCAAGGTATTATTATTATTATTATTTTTAATGGAACAATTGTCCACAATTTCTGTAATTGAGTTGTCGTTTTGTCGCACTTATAACATATATCTTGTTGCAATATGTGTTCGACTGGTCGTGTTTATGTTAACTTTGTTATATGTAAGCAAAATTAGTTTTATCTCATTTTCTGATTATGTTTAGTATGATGCATTCTACTAGTATTTTATATCTTGCAAATTTAACTCTTACTCATTTTCCAAAACTTTTAAGGTACTTACAGATCTTTATCTTGCCTCATATCCCTTGTCATTACTAACCTTTACACTTCTCCAGTCGGATGCACTTTAAATATTATAAAACAGAAACTGAAAGTTGAACATTTACAACTACCGTCAAACAAAAATACCTTAGATTTAATAATAACTTCTAGCTAGCTAATGAAGAAGAAATGGAACACCACTTAAGTCGGCTATACTGCCTGTAAACACCTTGGACACAGTTACTTTCCACAATTGATGAAAGAATTCGATGTAATATTTTATGCACGTTTATGTAGACGACTTACTACTGATACAAAATACAAACATTGCCCAAACCAAGACCACAGCAATCAACCTAACTATCCATCCAACTTAACTATTACTCGGGTACTCTCTTAATTCATTCCGTATCAAACTTACGCGTACAAAAAAGCATGAATATGGAGCATGTTGCATGTTTTCTATTATCAAAAGTTTTCATGATTTTACTTATGTACGCATTATTTGTTAAGTGATGATAATCACATATTATCATTATAAAAATCTATATATAAAATCATTATTTTCTTGTACTAATGAACTAGGTACAATTCAGTTTTCCTGCTAAAATTCGAACGCCCCCTCGTATAAAAAAATACAACTCTAATTTTACAATTCTAAAACTTTTCTAATGCTCAAAACATACACACACAACCCCTTATTACTTCCTAAGTTTTATTATTATTTTTTTCTCTATTTTTACAAAAATAAAAATGTTTTACCGTACATACATGCACACCATTTTACCTCCCTCACTCAGTCAGCAAGTGTTGTGTGATACAGAAATATAATTGAAATCGAATTCTGTTCACCAAACTGATTAATCAATCTTTAATGATGCTTGCTTGATATAAATTCAGGTATATTGTCTAGACTGCAGACCAACCACACTTTTAACTTTTAAGATATTTTTTAAAGATTTACTGTTACAATAAAGCATTAGCACAAAATAAATGTGGGCATGACATGATTGTACTATTGCTACATTTAATAGATTTTAATCTAATAAACTAAATTATCTAATAAATTTTAATCTTAATATTTTATTAATAATAAATCATTACTGTATATAGCCATAACGATAACGATCTATTTCTAAATTTATAGTATACATTGTTCAGATTTCAAGTCCAAAATTATAAAGAAATAGTCTTAGGCAGGGCCGGATTTTCCTATAGGCTAATTAGACTTCAGCCTAGGGCCTCAAGATCAAGAGAGGCCTACATTCAATTGTTAGCAAAATTAAAATTACACTATTCTAAAAAATAGTGAACACTAAAACACTGAACCGAAAATAAGGAGAAATTCTACGCATATGACTAATAGACAAACATAAAAATGTATTGGTTAAGATGAACGCGTTCGGCTCATTGGGTCAGTTCGTTTGTTTATACAAAATTGCACCTAAGTATAGTTCATATGTTCACTGATTGCTATGGCAAATATTGACGTGCCTTATGCTACTAAGCTCTGGTTTGTTCTTGCATAAATAAAGTGCTGATTGGTGTAGATTTGAACAGACAAATGGGAGGTAAAAGGGCCTCATAAGTGAAATAGCCTAGGGCCTCTTTTCATCTAAATCTGGCCCTGGTCTTAGGGAATTTTAATATAAAGCATAACTTACATATGCTATGAGACATTAATCTTATTTTACATTACAATTTATTACTAAAATTGATTGTATTATTGTATGGTGTTTGAAAATAAGATCTTCTGAAATAGAATATTTAATGACTAGAATATGTGTTTTTCAGACTTTATGTGACGTGATCAAGGTTTCGCATTTTCTAGCTTTGGTGATCATAGGTTTGCTTTAACAAACGATTACGCGATCGTTGCCATCATATTCTTTAATTACCATTTTATGATAATAATGAAATTACCTCCTTTTACCCACAATTATCATCCAAGTCGATTCTCATACCATTAAAAATTAATAAAGATTTTTAGGGTATTTTTTGTAAGCAATATCTCGGTAACGTTGAAACATTTTCAACTTTAAAATATCAGTAATCTCTCAGGGCTCATTAAATTATACATTAAGAAGTTCTAAATCATATATTTAATTAAAGTGGTTTTATGGTAGGTCTTTTTTTAGGTCTCACTACACTATGCACAGTTGCCTTGGTAAGGTGAAAGTTTCGACTGCTGATTTTGGGATATATATATGATAGTTACTCAGAAAAAGATTGCCTTATTAATTTTTGTTTTCCACACACTAAGGTCTATCGACCTCTGGAAAGCGACTACTGCGGCTCTGCGCACTGTATTTACCTAGATAGGGATACTTGGCGTTGTGGTGTAATACATTTTTCCTTGTTGCTCACAGCAAATTAGCTAGTTTAGAAAAAATTAATTTATGATGTATTTAAGTTTTTCGTAAGTTCTTACTTGACGAGGTGTAAGTTGCATATTCTGGAAAAAAAAATGGGTTTAGGATAAATCCATTTTCTTCCTCTTCTTGGGTAAAGCGTTACTCATCCACCAAGTTTTTCCGACCAAACAACGCTGGCTGGGGTGTATCAAATAATTCTTACATTAAAATAATGAATTCAAAGACGTCCGCTGTAAATACGCAAGTTTATTATTTATTCAATTTTTGACGATCAACCCTTGAACGACTGTTCTCCCGGACAATTATTTATTTGTATGGTATTTCAGACACTTCATTATCATTATTATTATTATTATTATTATTATTATTTTTTGTCAAGCTAATGATTACTTAGAGTTTAATAATTACAACTGTTTTGTTTAGGAGTGATATATTGGATGGATCAGACGGAAATAATTCAGATAATAAAATATACCGATCTAGTAATGGTTGTCAACCGGGTGACACTTACAGCCCACCAAAGGTAAATTTTTGAAGTATTTAATAAATTTTGAACAATGAAAATGATATGAATCAGTAGCTTATTTTCTAAGAATACAAGGCATACTAATTGAAATGCACGACCTTTGAATTCTTTTGATATATCATTAATTTTGGGAGGAAATGTAAGTAATTTTTTTCCTGACAGTATTTACTTCGCAACGTTCATAATTCGAAAATTTGGCCAGATCTTTTGATTGAAATAATCGTTAATTTAACTAGTGTCTTCAAGTTAGTAATAATAATAAATGGTGATCCTCTGTAGACTCAAGAGTTTGTTTTTTTTTTTGCCTTCTGGGCATGCATATTAGCCATGACTCAAGAGTTATAGTGACGAATCAGTCAGGTTCTGCTAGTGAACAAAATCTAAGAGAGCAGAGAAATGGCAGAATGCATGCAGTTTTAAAACTTCATGCGTGAACAATATGTTTTTTTGAATACGACAGTAACTGCTCTCAGGATAACTGCACATTGCAAGTGACTACTTGTGAGATATAAATTTTTAAACGAACTAAACAATTAGGCTTGATTTTTTTTTCTTTTTTTTTAAAGGGTGGAACTGTAATTTTGTGTAATCATCTTTCTAGACTTAGTGTGTGAATTAAATTAATGGCTGGTGATTGGCAGCATGACTGCAAAGAATGGATAAAAAAACATAATCGTAAAATTATTTGAGAAACTGTTCCGATTTCGCACTATGTGAAGTATAAGATATTTTTCTCTAAAAATAAAAAATTTGCTTTAAATTCACGTACGTTTCCTCCCTAAATTCATTCAACTTGAGGCGATTTCCTTTTTTATTCTTATATGAAGTTTAGTTCGCTGGCACAAGTTCTTTTCTTTGTATAAAGAAGTGTACGTGAGCATTAAAATGCGTGTCAATGCATGCGCAATTGAATCCAGTTAATAGATTTTTAATGTAGAAGACCTAAAACTTGAAAAAGTTTAGTAACTTATTGTCTAAATTTAGGGTACGCCAGTGATATGAACATTCCTCTTAAATGTAACTTTACACTCCTATATTGTTTTTGTAAAGTTCTGTTGTTTTATACTGGTGAAGTTACATTATTATAAATCAAACGTTTTGCTAAAAAGAAGTAATCTCCTTGGAGTTAGCAATTCAATCTACAATTATTAGATATTCAGTTTAGATAATTATTTATTTTATGATTTTAGGACGATTCCAAGCCTCCATATTCATACGCCCAATTAATAGTTCAAGCAGTAGCTTCTGCCCCAGACAAACAACTTACACTTAGCGGAATATATTCATATATTACGAAAAATTACCCTTATTATAGAACAGCTGATAAAGGGTGGCAGGTGAATATTTAAATTATCTACTTTTTTATAGTTTAATTTTAAGGTTTGGAAAGTTAAAAACATTTCCTTGGTATTTTCTTTTAGAATTCCATTCGGCATAACCTTTCACTCAATCGTTACTTTATAAAAGTGCCAAGGTCTCAGGAAGAACCAGGTAAAGGTTCATTTTGGAAAATAGATCAAGCTTCGGAAAGCAAACTTATCGAACAGGCATTTAGAAGGAGAAGGCAAAGAGGGGTTCCATGTTTCAGAGTTCCTTTCGGTTTATCTTCTAGGTAATGTAAACCACTTATCTCACTCTCCTGACATTAGAACATTTAGCGATCTAACAATCTAAATTACAATTTTTTTTTTATTGTAATTGTTTTTGTTTATTATTATTATTATTATTGTAATTTTAATATTAACTACAGGAGCGCACCGGCATCACCTAGCCATGTGGGCATGAGTGGACTAATGACTCCAGAAAGTTTATCAAGGGAGGGTTCACCAACTTTAGAAGCTTCTGCTCCGGGTTCGCCCGCTGGTAGTCTTATTAGTCAGTCTGCACCTGGGTCTCCTAGGTCGCGTCAAGAAGGTAATAGCGTTAATGAATTAATCAAGACATAAATTTAAGTAATCTGAAATGGAAATTAATGTAAGAATCACTTGACAAAGCCTTCTAAGTGTTTCAATAAATGCTGCTGGCCAACAGTATGATGTAAAAAAGTAATGTCTTATTAATAGGTGATTTTTAGATTAAATATCAGTTTTGAGTCTCGAGTTGTTGCTTCGCAACTAGAAATAAGGAAGAGATATGTGGATGTAACGAGGGTTTCGCCTTCATGATACATAACTTCTTCTAATCAACACTATGACAGCCCTGTTACCCTTGCATCAAACTTTTTCCATTTAATGTAAAAATTTCCTGTCAATTTTGTTTTTTCTAAAGGATTTTTTTTTTTTTTAAGGTGCTACCGCTGTAGCAGCCAATAATTTGATCAGTCTTTCAGAGGACCAGTCTTCTGTAATGCCAGCCTTTTCACAAGCACCAGTTATTGTACAAGCCACTTATTCAAATTACACGTAAGTCGCTGTAAAAAATCTTAGTTGTAACCGAAAAATGTTAACAATTCTAACTTACCACAGGAGATTGAATGTCGTGAATAGGATTTAAGAATATAAATTAAGAAGAGAAACTTGACTAAATATGAAAATCTGAGTTCATGGGGGCAGATTCAACTAATTTTTTTATTTTATTAATTTATTTATTAGTGACGAGCAGTTTTCATTATCAATATATGTTAAAGAATTGTGCTCTACGTTAAAATCGAAAATTGAAGTCCACTCAAAAAACGCAAGATGGAAAGATTGCAACAACCGCTTCCAAAAACCCTCCTGCGAAAGTAGCTACATCCAATTTGTGGCATAATATTATACCTAGACATGATTTCCTCATGTACTTTGTCCATTTGCCCTTGTGAACAAACGGGTATCATGTGGATCGAAACCATCAGATGATGTGCCCCTAGGCACTATTTGGCCGATTAAAATATGGAGATTTTAATATTTATAACTTCAAAGCTTCACTCCCCTGCCAAAAATATATTAACTTGAAAAGGCAATGGTTCGGAATAACTTTGTACAGATCTTTATTAAGTTATTCAAAGTAATTCTTGTGCTTTTTTTTTTTTTTTTTTTTTAAATATTGCTCTTTAACTTAGAAAAACTAAGATTTTTATAATATTTTAATTTTATCTTGTAATGTTTAGTTTTTTAATTTTAGGAATTCTTACTTAACCGAAGGTGGTAACGATACATCAATAGTTAGTATAAAAAGAGGAATCGAAGACAATGAGACTGACGACGAAGATGTTAAAAAACCAAGGCGAGAAGATCAGGGATTGGATAATCTATAAAGTGGTAATTTATCTATTTTTAATTCTCGTGTATTTTCTGATAAATTTAATTTTAAATAGTAAAGTAAAATGTTGAATCTGAAAGGTTCTCCAGGACTAAGTGCCCTCCAATTTAGAAAGGAAATTCGATGTAAAAATGCATTCATATTCCCTTTTTGAAGTAATTTTCACCTTAAAAATGCTTTATACACAAGGAAAAACATTTTAGAATAAAAAATTTAGACCAAGCACCAAAAAGAATTGAAAATTATTTTTTTCGGAAAAATAAGTACTTGTAAGTAATATTCAATTTGCTTGATACTTAAATTCTCTTCTTGCCTCTTATTTGTAATGACAAAGTTTAGAATCGTGCATCGAACGCATAGTGGATACGTCGTATTCCTTTGCAACCTGTCCGTCTAATTATACGAATACCTCTACTTAATGCGATTTTATGGCATATTATCAAATATAATCGGCAGTATCAAATTATTTACAAGAATTCTACATCAGAATTTCGAATTACACTTTTTATAATAGGGATTAATGTAAAAGAAGGAGAAGTTAATACAAAAAGCACACGCTTAGAAGTGACATTACGGGCTCCTCTACGGCGATCTGCATCATGTTGATGTACATGTATAATTCAAATCCAGCCCTGAAGAAGGTACAATAATCGTTAAGCTTTTCAAGTTATATTTTGGAATCCATCTCTTATTATTCTGCTAGGTTCCCTAGTTTTACATATATCGCCTTAGAACTTTGTGTTGTCTGTGCTCCTCCAAAAAATTATAAATTTTTTTCAGCTTTTCATAGAATCCTTTAAAAAAAAGTTTCAGAGTTAATTGTATTCACTTTTTAGGGTCAAATACAAAGAAATATAAATACTCAATCATTAAGTTAGTTTTGATGTAAATATTGCTTCGTTTGAGATTTATAAGCAGTAAGATAAAATAATAACATCCGTTCTACAAATAAGGACATAAAAAAAATTAAAAAAACAGGAAAAGCACATGAAGACAAGCCGTGAATTCATTGGTTCATTACTTGCGCTTATGAGTAACTATCTATCTCTTCTTGCATCTCATTTAACGCGTGCATTGACATGTAAGGGGATGCTATCCCTTTCTCAGTCGCATGACACAAGTTAAAAGGCATCTAAAATATGGGGCTTAACCAAATAAATGACCCAAGAATTAAGTAAAATAATAATTTTATTATTCTTAGTAGAGAAATGTCTATATATATGCATTAATAGAAATATGTATTGTTTGTTTCTGTTTACAGACAGATATTGTTTTCTCTTCTTTATTTTATTTCATTTTACTTCCTTTTACGGTTGCCATAAATTGGTGGAACAGAGTTGTGAATTTATGCGATTTACTATTATTATTTTTTTAATTTTTACTTTCTGATAACACTTTTAAGTATAGATTATAATTTGTTTGAGTACTCAAAAAATAAAATGAAAGAACAAAAACAAAATGAAGAAGCGGATTTGTCCTATTGAAAGAATTCTTTAGCCATGTAACAATTTAATAGTTTTTTTTTAATAATGAAATTTTTTGGGGGTATTTTTTGTTTTGTTACCATATTTATTATGTGGCAAAAAGTGTTGATATGACTAGCCACGTTTTGTAAACTGTAAAGTACTAAGTTTTCTTTTATTTGTTTAAATATTTAAGAAAAAACTGTAGCACACGATTATTGTTAATTAACACTCTTGTAATATTTATTTTTTCATTATTAAAAAAAAAAGTATAAACATTATATTTTATTATTAGAGTATAAAAAACAAGAAATTTCATTGTAGATGACTTTTTAGTTGATATTGTTTTTACGTTTAAATGAAAGAGAAACCTATTTTTTGTTTTTTTTTTTATTTTAAATTTTAATCAATTTTAATTTTTAGAAGTTTCCTGACGTTTAAATTAATTTTCCAAATAACTAAAAAATATTAAATATTTTCAATTAAATTGTAATCAAATTATTTTTAAAAACTTTATCTGGAAGAAGCAATTTTATTTTTTATTATTTCTTCTATTGTACTTAAATTCACCGGAGAAGCTTGGAGAATATTTACTTTTTACTTGATCAATTTAAAAGAATTTATATCTTTCCCCCACGAAATGAACCATTTTTATTTATTTGATTTTTTCATAACTTTGAGTTCAGGATGTAGGTCAAATATATTTATATAACAGCTGTTGCTACTGGTAATAAGAGTTACTTGCCATCTTGCCAGGCATTGGTACTCGAAATAGAACACCTTCTTCTCTGACTTTTAGTTCTACTAAGACAAACGGTAAAATAAGGCTAACTGTAAAGTCGGCTAACCATTCGCAATCACATGATCTACTTGTTCAGATCTTTACTGTCAAACTATGTAATTAGTAATTAGTCTCATTGAAATCCTGTGAAGAACTCTATATCGCAGAAACTCAATACTTATATTTTTGGTTAGTGTAAATTTGGCATTTACCTGAAGGTAATTATTGAATGTAGTTTTTCTGGAAAGAGAGGTGAATAGATGGTGTTTCTCGTTGGAAGCTTATCCTTCGTTGCCTCTTAAGTTCCTTGTCGAGTCTCAAACCGTTCCCAGGTTAACGCTAAAGACGTTACGTGGTATAGAGCCTTATAATTCCCCGGAAATTTTCTTTTACAATGTTTGCCTTAGCGACATATTTTTTTTAAATGCTATTGTGTAGGCCAGGTTGTGGATTACATTCGTTTTACCTGTCTAAAATCACATGATTGACTAGATGCTACCATGCCATCATAGATAGATTTCTGGGAGGGAGATCTTAGTTTTACTGCATGTAAAATATTTATATTAGTGCTGACAAATGATGACAGCAGATTAATCTGTGGTTATATATCAATATTCATTTGCATTTTGCAATTTCCTCGTATCAGACATATCTTGCAGGTTGTGAGTTTTGAAATTGTGGCAGAATAATAAGGTTCGTGTTCTTAGGCTAAAAAAAGGCAGATTTTCATAATCCAAGACGTTGAAGATGCTAGTCCACTTCTTCATAAAGGGTAAATCAAGATTCCTAATAAATTCCTTAAATATCAACTTAAATTTCGTCAGATTCTTCTTTATAGTGCCTCCAAGCCCTTACAAAAGGAGGGCAAAGTCGTGTCTTTTTCCCGGAATGACTCCTTAAAGTTTTTATTTATGATCGAATATCCTTGAGCTCAACATTTAATTATTTAAAATAAATCATGTAACAATCACCCAGTGGTAGAGACAAATTATATTATTTTAAATAATAATAATTATGAAAAATGTTCTTTGGTGAAGTTGCCACTTAATTTTTATATTTTTAACTTCCTTCCAAAACTGGAATTTTAAAAATACCAAATATTCTGAGGTTTGGCTAATGTAAAATTTAATACATTTTCCTTAAAAACAAAAAAACAAAAATAGGTACGAATTGAAACAACTTAATTGCTATAAATACCTTTATTTTTTAAAAAAGTTTTCATTATTCCTTTAATTTGTTGCTCTTAATTATTATAGTGGAGGTGGAATGTACAATGAAGTTTTAGATGTATTAATTAAAGCAAGTGATTCATCTTAAGAAACTGAGCTTGCAAATTTGAACGTGCCGAATTTCATGCAATTTATGACTGTTAAGGTCTATTTTAGGTGAAAACGAAGTTTTCTGTTTAAGCAAAAAGTATTAAGATTTAGCGGCAGTTAGATAGATTTTCCTATAGGATGTGGCTTTATTGTCCAATGCGACTTAAAGATCTGTTATGATTTCCACCAGTAACTTGCCTATTCATAAGTTGAGGCAAAATGTGCAGATATAGTGAATTAGGCGTTTAATGAGCTAAAGTTTGCCTGTGGGTCCCCTAAACTGTAGTTGCACACTTAAACTAGCGTGAGAGTTGGAAGTCAGAATTGAGTGCTTCTTGAATGAGATCCTTGCAGGGGCGCCAAGTCCCTGTAGTGGACAGTACTCTTTCTACGAAGTTAAAACAGGTACGTTAAGTTATGATTTCGAAAGTTATGACGGTTTGCTATATACATTGCACAAGACTTCTTCATTTTAAGTTAGGCAGTGTTTTGTATTCTATTTCGCCATACATCGAGTCACTTTGCAACCTACTACTGCGTTCTGCGTTTAGCGCTAATTTAAAATTACAATTCTCTGAGTAAAAATTTCCGTGATGAATCCGAGCGGTTAACGCTGTCGAACGTATTAACTAAAGTATATTCTCTAAAAATAGCTAATATTGAGAGAAGCTAATAGGCTTAGTCACACGGATATCCCGCTTCCGAATTCAGCTACCAGCCTGTAGTAGATTTTCTTTTTCTTTAGTCGAGAGGCGGCAGCCTCTGAAAGAGACTGGGCGTCAATGACGAGATGTAGACGAGCTTTAAATTAAATAATAATTGTAAGTCATGCCTAAAATTAACTTGAATTAATTGCTATTCCACTTCCGCTTTAATTTATATTTTCAGCTGATTATTTTCATAATCTTAAAAATTAATTATTGAAAACTACAAGTTTTCATTGTAGGTTTCTTTTATTTGTTATTTCTAGACAAACTGAATGCTTTCCAAATGAAAAAATAATTATTTAATACACACCTGAGATTGTTCTATTTCTTTTAAGCCCCCTCCCCCCAAAAAAATAAAAAAAGATTGGGACACATCTAAGTCACCAAAATATAGAAATATATATACTTATATATAAAATGTACTAGCTTTAAACAAATATTGATAAAAATTAAATGATGTGTAAAAATTATTAATTGTTATATTTTATTAATAATTGTACGCTAAGTATGCAGAAATTCATTTAAATAGAGTAATTTTTGTATACTTTGCCATTTAATAAGTATAAACGAAAAATAAATAAATGAAATTTATTATTAAACAAAAGATGCTGTTGTAAATATAATTTTATTGCGGTTATATGATTTATTTCGCCTTTATTATGAAATGGATTAAATACAATTTTTGAAAAATTGTCAAAATTCCTTTTTTTAACATTTCATTTTGAAAAGATAAGTTATACTACTGAGGAAAATATTATGTAACCGCAAAAATAGAATTATTTTTTCTTTTTAAACAGTTCGAATGAATAAAATAGAAGGAAATCTAAAAAACATGATTATGAATGAGGTGAACTTCTTTTTTGAACTTTTAAATCAGTAAAATAGTTCATCATTGAAAAAAAAAAATCAAATAAAGTCTTGTTGGTTGTTTTTCTTTCACTTTCGCTTTGTAATTTATCTGAATGCAAGCAAAAAAATTTAGTTGTAAATAATGTATGTTTTTAAGTAAAATATTAATGTGAGCACGATTTTGCTTAACTTTAAAAATGTTACTATTAAAAAATTAAAATTATAGAGGGTCAAAATAAAAAAATAAAGCGTAAATAAGATGCGATCATCACTAGAAAAGTTATAGATAAGATTTTCTCTACTTTAGTTTTATTATTGAATCAAAGTGAGTTTGATAGTGAATCAATTTCAATGAATAAGAAGAAAAAACAAATAATAAATAAATAAGGGTATGTCTTTTTTAAGAAAATCTGGCAATTTATAAAGGTATATTCAGGAAGTGTCAATTAAATATTGGTTCGCGGAAAGTTAGTTTCAGTGAAAGTATAGCGTTGGACAGCAGAACATCACAAGAAAAAAAAGAAGTTTAAAACTCTATAAAAATGTTTGTTTATTTTATTATTAGCAAAGTTGGTATTATACGGCGAAGGGAAGCGTGGTATGATGAATGGCTTACAGTCACCCAAGGAAAATAATGCAGGTGGGCAAACTTTGGACTGTTATGCCAAAGGTTTTAGCTTAGCTTTAACATTTATAAAAATCAAACATTACTGCAAGCAGTTTTTGCAAACTGATGTAGCTTAGGGCACTGGCCACAGATTGTGGAGGTGCCGTTCGCGTCTAGCTGGCTGTCTTTATATAATCTGTTTCTGAGGCTTTTACTGTAATGATGTAATTTCCTTAAATTGTTGGAATAGATATAATTTATATTTCACTGAATGTTGGAGCATGTGCATTACAGGGAAGAATTGTTGTGAATTAGAATGCTATCTCTTTTTAGATGAGCTGTGTTCCCTCAGTTTCTCAATTTTTTTTTTTTTTTCTTCTATCGTTTTAAAACAGTTTAAGGAAGACGATTGTAATATGGTTTTGTTCATATCTTACATTTTATCTACCTATTTTATTTGTTAGTTGCCCCTTATAATTGCCTACACAATTTCTTAGGTAATAATAATGAACAAATTTATTTTTTTGTTAACGTTTCATTTATCAACTTTATGACATTATACTTCCTTTGTCGCGGTTCCTTAAAACAGGTTTATTCAGGAATTATTATACGCGCTTTGCCGGAAATGCCTTTGCTGCTTTTCGCCTCAAAATGGCTTGAGAAAAGCGTGTGTTAGCAAAGTGAATTGGTGGATTCATTCCACTTCACATAAATGGTTTGTGCACATTGCTAATACTATATTCTCTGTAAAAGGCGATGAACAAATATTTGTCCATTATTTTTTTAAAGTTCTATAAAATTGAAAATTTGTTTTCAGTTAACAAAGATTACCCTTTTTTTTTTATCTAAAACGTAATAAGGAAGTCTACTTTGCTAATAATTGCTGATTATTTACATTTCTATTAATACAAATAAGTTCTGTTATGAGTAATCAAGACCTCTCTCATTCTTTGACTTAGATTTAAACACAAACTTTGTAGGTTCTTCAATTGCCAACTAACTCATTTGAAAACCCCGGAACCAGCTATTAGGTTTTTAAAACATTTCTGTAACCAATATTTGTAACTAACTACAAATGTATTAAATTCTGATGTGGTTGCCAGTAGAAGTTCGAGAATTCTCTGCTATGCAGTTCTAATATCCTGACTTATTTTTTCAAGTTGCTAACTACATTTGAATATTTGTTTATAAATAAAAACGAAAAAAATAGTTGGCTGTCTATGTGATAGATTTTATGTAGTCTAGTCATACAGGTTTATTTATCCGTTGCTTTTTGATATGGTTGAAAGACTTTTTTGAGACTAGGCTCTTGCACTGAAGGTTGGTGTCAGCTGGATGATTTCCCGGTATGATCTTGAAAATGGGAATCTATAACACAGGTAGCCTTTTATAAAAATTAAATATATATATATAATAAATATGAAAACTCTTTATTTTTTAATTTTATAGGAAAATGTCTATTAAATTTTCAATTTCTATTTCGCGCTACACACTTTGTGCTCACATTGTTCCTATTTTTTTTTGTAGCGAACGGATCTAGATTTTTTCCTCTAAAATCACTTGTTTTATATAGTTAGGTAATAAAATTACAATAAAAAGAGTTGTACTGACTTTTTTTTTAAATTATCAATAATACAAAAGAAATGAGAACATGAAAGTAACTATGAACATATTAACTAAGAACCAGATGAAACAGATTATTATTTATAAATAATTTAAAAACATTGTTATTCATTGCAATTCTTATGCAGACGTTGTTATATAAAATTCCTTATTTGGCTCTGAAAATTGAAAAGATAAAGAGATTGTAGTGCTTGTTCAGAAAATTGCGCATATATATCTTATTTCACTAGTCAGGCCGTTTAAAAAAAAATTTAAAAACAATTATTTACTGATTTGCTGGCATTTTTAAATTCATATAAAACTCTTCAGTTTTACAAGGATGAGTGAGAGAGTTCAAAAGAAACGTCTGTATTTTACTGGTCTACTTTTAATAATAGTAATCGGAGTAATAAAAGAAGGCTTCCCAAATAGAAACCCCAGATTTTAAACAAGAATAGATGATTTATTTGTTACCTTAAGATGTACTTCAAAATTAAAAATATATTCTTTAAGTTGTAAAACACAAGAAGGAAAAAATAATGTAAACATTAACGGTTTAATCGGTTGATACTTCATAAGAAATTAAAAGCAAAAATGGAAACAAGAGTATGACCAAACCAAAAAAAAATCAAAACTTAATAAAAAAAGTAACAAGAGTACGCATAATATATAATTTAGTTATTTAAAAGTACATAAATAAAAATGAGGGAGATTTCTTTCTTTTTATGGAAAAAATAAAAATTTATAGTGTGACTTTTATCGAAACAAATAAAAAATATATAGAGGTGTCATGTTATTTTTGTTTTATTATGCAGAGAAAATATATGGTTCATTAAAAAACTTTTTTAAATTTTATTTTTTTTTTGTTTTAAGTTTCTTCTCAGCTACTTTACTTTCAATGGAATTTAAGGAAACGAGAGTGTTATTATTTAGGTTGCTAATGAAGGCTCTAACCACATTTTCAACATAGTTTTGAGGACTTCACGGAATATTAAATTAGAGACTTAGTACAGACACATATAGTGATAGCAATTTAAGGATTAAGTTTTGATTTTTAATTTTACATTATTTAGCAGAGCCGCAGAGTTTTCTTTCTCTAATTAAAAAAAAAAAAAAAAAAAAAAAAAGAATTTATAAAGTTTAAAACAAAATAGATTACAGTCAACCCTCCACAGAGAGCAGCCATCTGCAGTTTTTTCAAGTAATAAATTAAGTTAGCTGGTATGTTAAAAATAAGTTTTAGTAGAAATAATCTATTATAACATTTATTATGCTAAAATTACTGCAATTAATGAATCATCTTTCTCGTATATTGGTGTTGTAGTAATTGTTAAATATAATTTTTATACTCCTTATGAGGTAGCGAAGTTTAAATTTTAACAAAAAATATTAGTTTGCTTAAAGTTCAATGCTACTCAAACAATCAACATAGTGACAAACGTTTATTACACTACAATACTTTTATTACATTATAATTTTATTACAAAGTAAACAGATCTATACTTAACAGGTAAAAACTACTAAAGATACAAAAAAACACATTAGTACACTATAACTAAACTACAACTCATTTAAAAACACAAATTAATAACAAAAATTAAACGTTTAATATTAATTGAAAAAGCCGAACTGAAGCACAGCCGCAAAACTGTGTCATCAAATTACTCTAAAATAAAAGAAAGTTCAGAAACATCTATCAAAATTATTTCATTATGAATCAGTTATAATTGCACTGCATTAAAATAGAATAAAGAATTTATAACACTAATCTAATACCACTTCTATAAACATTTCCATAAAACATTTGGTGATATATTTGTAAATAATGAAAAAATAGAAAAAATAAAACAATTTTTCTAAATAAAAAATTACATGCCAATGCATTCTAGCGGCGATTGCTTGAACTACGGTCAAACATTAGTTTAAGCTTTCGCCGCTAGAAAGCGTGAGAATGTATTTTTCTAATGTTTGAAGCCATCATAGCACTGCTAGACCTCAGATATGTCAGCAAAAAAAAATTCTATTCAGTACCATCTGAGTGCCGAAGGAGAGAAGGTCGCTTTGTCGCTCGTCTTACCAAATATGTCTATTTCAATCTTCAATATGTTGGACTTCAATCTTGAATAAATCATTTGAAATAAAAAAATAAAATAATTTTTCTATGAAAATAACAAGAAATAATCATGCCAATGCATTCTAGCGGCGATTGCTTGAACTACGGTCGAACATTAGTTTCAGCTTTCGCCGCTAGAAAGTATGAGTATGTATTTTTCTAACAGTTCGAAGCCTAAAAAATATGTCTTCCATCTCTCTATAAGTGTCATGGGAATCTGTTAATATAACAAGTATGACGAATAGTAAGCGAAAGATTAATAACGGTTAATGGCAAAAGGAACGGATTATTCGCCCCGCCCTCCGCACCCTGCTGGCATAACTTACTCATATAGACGCCATGTCAAGATGTCCGCTGTCGAAGCAACATCCAATTATTTCTTTTTTTGCAGCAAATACAACCTATTTAAGCTTTTTTCTATTATCAATAATTAAAAATAACATAATACCACCTAATTACCATTTTTACTCATTAAAAAAATGCCTAACTCGGAAAATAAATTTAAAAAAATAATGAAATCTAGACAAATTTTAGTTCGTAGAATGACTTGCAGCCAGGGAGCAGCACCTGCTACTCCAACACAAGTTACTTCAGAGCTTTCTTCTACAGTTATTTTTTTAAATGTTATTCAACGTGTATGAAGACCAAAATTAAAAATGAATATTTCATTTATTAGGTACGCTTATGAAATATAAATGATTGAAAATTAATTAATTAATTATAAAAGGTAGTAAATAACATGCAAAGTAAAACACATACTGAATAATATATTTATTTTATAATTAAAGTATTACTTTTTCATGGTAAACTGTCCTTTTAATATCACCTAATCTAAGTAGTGTAGTAACACCAATGCTTTTTACGCCTCTAAACAAGAAAACTTTTTTTTAAATTAATAGAATATTCTATGAATCACATAGAAAAGTTCACAAAGTAATGGAAAAAAAATTTTATATACAATTTTTATTTTATTTTAAATAAAAAACGGATCAATAATCTAATTTACAGAAACAATCATAATAATAATAACTCTTCTTCCTATGAGCTTCTTACAGTTCACTTAGTTTACTATTTGTGTTCTTCCAATCAAATAGCTGAGAATCCAAAGAAGAAGTTTGCCATGAATGCAAACTTCTAACTTCGCGAGCAAAATACAATGATTAACACTATCGAAAGTCTTGGCAAAGTCAGTGTAAACGGAATCAACTTGGGCATTGTTAACAAAAGAGTCAAGAATATATTTTTGATACGATTTTTGGTGACAGTAGAGCGACCTGACAGAAAGCCATATTGTTCAGGTATTAATACAGATTTTACATCAAATGAAAGAAAAATATTAATTATACTCTCAAAGATTTTTGGAAAGACAGATTGAATAGAAATAGATCGGTAATTCTTTATATCAGATTTATCACCCTATTTGAAGATTGGAGTAACGTGGGATAGTTTCCACATTACCGGAAAACAATCGGTTCTCAGAGACTGGTAAAAAATTATATGAAGAGAATTCAGAAGGGCATAGGCACAATTTTTTATAAGTATTGGAGGGAGGCCGTCAGGTCCTGGAGCCCTATAAATATTTAGACAGAGCATTTTATCTAAAATAATACTTTCAGGAATTTGGTACGAATGTACATTTAGTGCAGTTTGGAAGTTACAAGAAAAATTGCTTTTAGTTCTATTGTTATATACACTACTAAAATGTTAGCAAACATATTTACTATTTCCACCGGATCCCCTGAGTTACTTTCATTTAGATGCATAACATTAGGATAGCCAAGAGAGTTTTTAATAGTATTCACATAATTCAAAAAAGCTTTGATGTTTTGATTCAACTTTTGTGCAATATTGGACAAGTATGCTCGATAGCAAGTCCTAGACAAGGCTCTGCATTTAGATCTTAATACAGAAAATTTTACATAGTAACTAGGTATTTGGGTTTGTTTATAAACACAATGATACATTCTTTTATAGGCAACGAGAGCTTTTAAGTAAGAAGAAAACCATAGGGGATATTTTAGATTATTACCTACATAAATGGACTTTGGGACTGAATGTATCAATACCATATCGTAACTAGTTATGAAATACTTTCAAAGTATTGTCAACACATTCACAGCAGAATAGAAAATCCCAAGGTACACTGTTCAAATATTCGTACCGCCCTCCACAATCACAGTAGTTAAAGTTATAACTATAATCACTTAACACTAAATATGTATTTATAGGAACATTTAGTTTAAAATTTAACATCAACGAAGGATGTAACTTATCTTCTTTGACTAGACTATTTAGATGATAGAACTATTTACAGTAATATTACTAGGACAATTAGTAAAAATTAAATCTAATTTTCTGTTCATATTATTTACAGAATTCTCTTGTTTTAAACCTAAAACATTTGTTAATGAATCCATTGATAGAGACGACTCAGCATGTTGAATCATTAGTTCTTCTAAAATTTCACGCAAACGGAGATATACCAATGAATTACTGCCCGGAAGAATGTAAACGTTGCACAGGAAAAAGTCTTCCTTTGACGATATCTGAACAATAAGTAATTCAATGTTTAAATCGTTGGTCTTAGGTACAAGAGCTGAGGATATCTTCAATTAAATTTATTTATTTATTTATTTTACAATTACAAACATACAAATTATCTTTACAAAATGTATAAAGTATAGAAAGTAATAAGATATTTACATTGTAATACCTTTTCAGCAGGTCTAGTAAGAGTGCCTAAACATTTAGCTATCTACCCTCAGTAAGTTTGCTCCAAGGCTTTTAACTTCTTCAACAGTATGGTTCCTAATGACTTTACTTTCTTCTGGAAAATCTTCCCTTAAAATTTTCAATTCTTCAGGTGTTATATAAAGTCCATGTTCTTTTTCAATAGATCTTGGATTTGTGTAAAAGATCTTCTGGCAGCATTTTAGCAGCTTCATAGTATAATATCTTTAAATAGCAAAAATAAAAAGATGTAAGATTGACAAATTTAAAAAGGCAAATGTGAGTAAATATTCGTCTTATTTTTTCTTGGAGATCTCAAATTTTAATACAAAAAGTACAAATCAGAAAGAATTTTTTTTTTTAACGGTATAATTATATTGGTAGGAGGTTACTTTTTCATCGACCTAAGTAATATCTTGGCCCTTTTTTCTTGTCGCAGAAAAACACATTTACAGCAGTAGAAAAACAAAGTGAGTGGATTTTTGGGCGCAAAAAATGGTACAGAGAATAAGAGTTGCAAACAGATGACGATTGCAAATATGCAGATCATTTTAATTCAATGTTAAAAACAACTCTGCTTTAATTAATAATGCGAAGTAAAACATTTTTAACACAATCATGTAAAAGAAGCTTTCAAATTACTTATTTTTAGTGCTTCTAAATTGTATTTTCATTTAACTTCCAAAACTAATTCATTTACTTAAACTGCACTCATTAATGAAAAGAAAGTATGCAAAGTTTAAAACCATATATTCTTGTCTACAAATTTCCTTTATCCAAGGGCATTTTTTCACAGCTAAGAAATTTCTTAATTAATTTCTTCCACTGAAAATGTACTGGTACTTTGTAAAGCTAGTCTCCAAATTAATGGATATCTTTCAGCGAAAGTCTCTTTGGTTAGTCTACTCAAAAAATTTATTATTCTCTGGTGAGCATTCTCTTTTGTAACTGAAAAATAAAAGTATCGATGAAAGAAAAAGTGGTCAGAAATGAAATTATTTTAAATACATTTGAAAGAAACAATGAGAAATATTGGAAAAAGTTCAAGGAAGTTGTGTTGTTGAAGCTTGTCCAGCGTTGTGTGATTGGAACGAGATATTTTATGTAAAAAATGTCTGATGTATGAAATAGTAGAAAGGAAAACTGTGTGAAAGCAATAATTTAGTAGACAATGGGTAGTGCTCCTGTCATCATGATTATCTAAAGAACTATTTGTGTTCACTTTATTGACGGAAAGGTCGTTTTTTTTTTTATTAGATAATTGTCATTCGTATTTTTTTCTTAATTGAGTGTTTTAGTGTGCACTTTTTTATTTACCAAATTATAAGAAGAGCAAATGATATTGAAAGAATTACCTTATTGTAAATTATAGTTGTAGTAAAACTTTGTGCACTCCCTTACTTATTTAGTCATAGTAGGTCTTAGTAACATTGCATAGTATTGACAAAGAAAAACTATTCTTGTTCCTGCTCTGACAATTTCGTTCTGAATATAAAAACTAGCATTACACCAGCCAATGCTGATTTTGTAAAAATAACATGCGATGAATTAATAATGTTTTATCTCGAGATGAAATTAATTTTTTAAAAGTAAATTATAAGTAGCTAACTTTATAAGTAAGAGAACAAATAAACTATTGTTAAACATAAAAACAAATAAAATGCACATTACCTTAGTTATAGAGTTTTGTTTCAACCATAATTTTAACTCATTTTAATCTGCAAGAATATATGCATCCTCAGATAATCATTGATGTCGGCGTGAGGGTTTCTTTTTCAAATAGATAAGTAGTTTTTTACGTTTGTTTTAAAAATTAGTTCAGATTATCTTTTCTCTTAGATTTGAAGCAAGATTTGTTTTATCAATTATAGCTGAAAAAATCGACTTCTGGCACACACTGAACAATTTACTTCTTCTAAGCTTTCAATTTGTTATGTTTACATGAGATTTAATTTTAAAGAAAGTAACACCCTATTTCTATTCATACATTTAAAATAAGAAATGAATATTACAATAATACAAAAGGAAACTCCTTTGAACAACAAACTTTAAGTGATGAAATGTTTTCCTGGCAGAATCACAATTCCTTAAGGAATATTAGCTGGGTAGTTTCTTCGTCATAACATCTATTACACTAAATCGCGCTTCATCGCAGTCACCAATTTCTGTGAATGTGCAGCATCATTTATTTCCAATGTATCGGTACATCTGGAACATTCAATTACGAGAGTCAACGACTAACATTACAATCCACTTAATTAACTTAATATTAGATCCACAATCTGATTAAATAGATGGCGTCTTTCTTACTCACCGTCTCTTCTATTTCAAAAAGATGCTGATGATATTACATTTTATGCAAAAACACTTGATTATAAAATGGGAAGATAGATTTTTGCCAATTTCTGTCATATTTTCGACCACGAGACTGTCATCTTCTGGGCTTATACCTACTAACAATTGTAAAGTGCTTGCAGTTCTGGGTAATCTTTGATTTTATATTCTGCAGCACACATTTTTATTGAATGTTGACCGGTTTCGGACTTCCCTCCATTATCAATTTGAGTTTTTTAGTGTGCACTTTTTTATTTACCAAATTATAAGAAGAGCAAACGATATTGAAAGAATTACCTTATATCAGCGAGCTTGTAAATTATAGTTGTAGTAAAACTATGTGCACTTCCTTACTCTTTTAAATTATTTCTAAAATTGATAATTTCAAATAGTTTTTAAGGAAACTATGACCTGAAATAGATACATTTTATTCTTATTAAATAAAAAAAAATGGGCAGCTCTGTCTGAAACTTTAAGACTTATGTGAATAATGTACATAGAAATATGATTTTAAAAACAGGTAATAAAGAATTTCCTGTTAAATTATTAAAACTTTTCCATTTCTTCCCTTTTTATTGAACGTCTGCCTCCAAAACTAGCCGACCTAATGTGTGTTATGTACGCTTGTCTTATAAATAAAACGTTAGAAACAGAAAAAAAAAAAGGAATTTTCAGTAAAACAAATGAAGTTTTTCATTTTTTCCTTTTTCTGATCTCGTTTCTTCGAAAAATTGAACCAAAATCTACATTTTTTTAGATGTTAAAGATGGAATCACTAATTATCAATTTAACGCAATTAACCTTTTGTACTGTGCACTTTTTATATTTTCCAAGATATAAGAAAAACAAACGATATTGAAAGAATTACCTAATGTCAGCGAGCTTGTAAATTATAGTTGAAGCAAAACTTTGTGCACTCCCATACTCTTTTAAATTATTCCTAAAATTAATAATTTCAAATAGTTTTTAAGGAAACTATGGCCTGAAATAGATACATTTTATTCTTATTATACAAAAAAATGGGCAGTTCTGTTTCGGACTTTAAACCTATTTATTGTTTTAAATTCACAATACTGTTACTAAATAGCATTTCAAGTACCTGTTTATATACAAATAGTTTTATTTATATACAATATAAATATTTAAATAAAATTGACAAAAATGAATAAAACAAATGTAAACAGAAAAGAGCTTCTACTCACTTCTATATCCTGATACAAAACTTGAAATTTTGGATATGTTTTGACGATTTTAAAGCTTTTCTAGTTTGCAGAGCACTCAAGTGGCGACTTTAGGAATCATAATTGAAAACAATATTTTTATACTGTTTATATTAGGTTAGTATTTTTTGCAGAAGCAATTATTTCGGGCTGTGACTTTATTATTTTAGGTTCTTTTTTTGGTATTTGTTTTGATAAAAGGAATTTATAGCATAATACCCCACCCGTATATTCAATGATGGTCTATAGCAAAAAGTGTTTAAATCATTAAAGTTCCATTAATATTCTTGAAGTTTAACTAATAAGTCTTCATCACAAAATTCATTGATAATTACAAGTGCTTCATTATTTTAAGGGTACCAGCCACACATTAATCTTTAACAAATAAACCGTAGATGATTTTAATGCAAATTTAGTGCTATCCAAAAAAGAAGGAGTCAAGTGTAGCACTAAATTGGTATCTCACCAAAATGTAAGCTAACATTTAATTGAATTTTTTGTATGACATCCAACCTCTTTTGGCGATTTAAAAAAAAAAAAAAACACCTGCTGGTGACAACTACAATAATTAGTCCAAAGTTAAATTTATATTAATAATTAGAGTACTGTTCTCCTTTTGTGTGACGCTCTCATTCATCCTAAGAAAAGTAGATTATTGTCAGTTTGTTTTATATCGTTTTTTTATTATAGAAACTCACAATGCAAATCATGTTACAATTGCTGATAAGTTTAGAAGCTTTGAAGATAACCTAGTCTCCAGGTCGGAAGCTCGACAGAACAAAAATGAGTGAAACTAGGAATCTATTTTACCTTTTTTTATTTTGTTTACTGATTTTGGCG
Source organism: Rhodnius prolixus (assembly GCF_049639745.1). Taxonomy (NCBI): domain Eukaryota; kingdom Metazoa; phylum Arthropoda; class Insecta; order Hemiptera; family Reduviidae; genus Rhodnius; species Rhodnius prolixus. The sequence continues at coordinate 35,418,542 of NW_027411634.1, forward strand.
TCTTTTCGGTGTCAATGAGTTCATTTCACTCTTCACAGAGAGAAAAGTTTAAGATCTAGCTCGTATTGTTAAATTGTAAAACAGTAACGTTTTGTTGGTTTTCCAACCTTTAGATCCACTGCTTAATCGAAATTACACTTCTCCGTTGGTTTTGCAAAATGAAGCCAATTCAGCCCTAACGTTGGTTACATTCAGATCTTCAGCGGACTATGCGGTCTAAAAAGGAATAGGTTTCCAGCTGGATTTGGCAGTTTACTGGCAAAGTAGAGTCGTAGAAACGTTTATGCTTTTACAGTTAAGTATACTTTTCTTCTAGAGTTATAAAAAGTGAAAAAATGGTTCCTAAATCACAAAAATATGTAATTAAAAAGAAAAATTGTCAATATCTTCCCGCAAAATTTGCATTGGAACAGCTTGACGCCGTGATCTGGAAAAAATGAAAATTCATTGTTATTAATCTAACGAGATTTATGCTGATTTACAAAATTTATTTTTTTAAATATACCTGAGTGCGTAAGTTGATTGTATGTATATTTTTATAATTTTGTAATACAATTTTTACGAGCTAATCGCCTAATCTGTACGTTTCCTAATTTCTAGGTAAGTGAAGAAAAAGATTTGAAATTTGATTTAATGGATGGCGCTTTACTGGTTTCATGCTGTTTAACACATATTCGCAAAGTTCATGTTTTCTGTAGTTTTGTAGAATTTGTTTTAATGGTTAATGAAGATTCTGATATGTTAACTAACTTCACCTTTCGTCTAATACAGAAAATCAATGTATCATGCATAGTTCGTTTAAGATGTTTAAAATATTAATGCACTATAATTGAATTTTATATTATAAAAATATTATTTATTAAAAAATATATGCATATTTTTAGTAACAATCGATACAATTCTTGTCCCTATCTTCACCAACATTCCATTTGGAATATAAAAGGATATCATCTAAAAGTGATTCCATATCCCACGTATTTTTATAATTTTCTTTCGGTTCTTTCATATAAGTAGTGTAATCTACTGCTGTAATTTTATATAAAAATTCTCTAGGTGGAATCATTATTTTTTTTATGTTAGGCCAGCTTTTTACTGGTTCAGTCAATTTTACAAGGCCAGACAACAACTTAACATCACTTTCAGCCACAATTCCATCAATGACATCATCGTGTGATTGACTTTTATTATTTTGATCAGCTTTAACCTGCAAAAGTAATGAAAGTAAAAAAAGAGATTATAATGGAAAATTAAAGTAATTTTAAATGTTGATTATAAGCTTTAAAATCAATAGTGTGGAGTAAGAAAAGTTTTAAATTTCACCTCACAAGTGAGAAATTATTTTTTATTAATAAGCCAATAAAAACTAATAAGTTTACTAAATAATAAGCATCACCCTCGAAATATAGAAATACAACACCTACAGTTCGCTGTCTATATATCTAAAATTCGTTTCTCTTCCAGTAACCTTTCCAAAATTGGCTATGTTGCGGTAATCAAGAGTGTCTATAGGCTAAAAAGGGCCCTGTTTGATAATTTATAATTTCCAGACCAAGACCCTCTGTCTGTATCTAGAATATTATTCCCATTAGTTCATTTTTACCTAGTTGGGGCGACCTCAATGTCCCCAATACGATATCTGTTATCGTCACTATTGTTACCAATTAAAGGGTTGCTATTTTATCGTCTTCAGGATACTTCATCAAAAAATTAGTTCGTTTCTTTTGTTTGTCTTCTGCAGTAATGATCTCCAAATAATGAAATTACTGCCATTAGTACTAAGTACACTAAGAACTGTTCACTACATTTCTTTTGAAACAACTGTCAACCCCAATAAATTAAGGCTATAATGAAGAGGAAAAGTTTTTTAGTTTTTATAAAGCGTATAATTACAACTGAGATACACACTTTGAAAAACAGTACAAATTTTACATAAGAATTAAGAGATTAAAAAACAAAACACTGCTTAAACTCTTAATAAAAGATATTTGACCTGACAAGGTGAAATTCATGGATGTAACTATTTCACATGGATATGTTGTGTATGCTCTATGTGTAATGTGTAAATGTATTGGGGTGTAAAAGTATATATTGCTCATGTTCATGTTCTTAGGCTGGGATACCCGCAGGGACGCCAAGAACCCTGAAGAAGTGGTTAATCTACTTCCCCCTACGGGCTTCCAACGGGATAATAAACTTAATATTTTTCTAGTATCTATTAAGTAATTAGATAACTATTTTCTACAAATATATAGTTTTTTTCATTTCTACTAAAATCCATTCTTAAAGTTGATCCTACTTTTTCAAAGCAAGATTAGGTTCTTTTCCACATCCTACATTTCGTTCCTTTTAGCACTAAACCACTTATTCACTTCATTATAAAATAACGAACCTATTGAGACGAACTGTGCTCATTTTTTTTCCCCATTATATATTTTTTAAGGGAATTATTCTTATTTTTACATTTAAAAACAACTTACCTTATTTTCAATTTCATCTGTCTTTTCGAAGTGGTCTAGTCTATTTCCATTTATGGTATCTTCATTAACATGACCAATGGAGTCTTCTAAATCATTCATAATCTTAAAAGTAGTAATGACATCCATTAATTTTTTTATGATCGACGCAGATTTTCTTTGCACTTGAATATCACAATCGTCATGTAAGGTTTCCCATAAAGTCTACAAAATAAATGAGTTAGGTATACCAAGGAAAAAACAAGGGGTATAACATTTATTTTACTGATTTTCTCCGTCATAGCAAGTATTTTTATTGTATCTCTGACCGTTTTCAGACTTTGAACAATCACAAGAGGTAGGTTTTTCAATTTAGTGTAAAAATGTTTTTAATAGAAATACTTTTGTTTCCGTCCCACACTTCACTTACTGAGCGCGTATGTGTGTTATTTTAAATTATTTGTTAATGAATAGTACATTTTTCTAGAATTAGTGAAACAAAATTAATAAAATCTAGTAGGTGTTTAAGGATTCTGTATGTTTTATAGACCGGTAATGTTTTAGAATTGTTCAGTTAGATACAGGTAATTGTATTTTATAAGGAGGAACAAGAATTGAAGCATAAAAACTGAATTATATCTAAACAGTTCATTTGTACTTCAAAATAATTATTGTTAATTGAGCATTAATGATCATGAACATTGATTATAAATAATAAACAGTAAAGAAAATGAACTTAATATATTTATGCCTTTTTTGTCTCACCATGTCTTCGTGTTTGGTATGGAATGAATTTAAATGACATGTAATGTATGGAATGAATTTAAATGACATGTAATGTATGGAATGAATTTAAATGACATGTAATGTATGGAATGAATTTAAATGACATGTAATGTATGGAATGAATTTAAATGACATGTAATGTATGGAATGAATTTAAATGACATGTAATGTATGGAATGAATTTAAATGACATGTAATGTATACAAGAAGTTTTAAGAAAATCTGAGGTGCCACTTTTAAAAAATCCGATTGAGGAATCATCTTTAAACATGGAATTTTAGCCACACGTTCTTGATATAATTGTAAATTACATGAGATAATGCAATACAAATTTAGTAATTAAAGATATCCCAATAAACTGCAATCAAATTTTAATTAGAATATACTCACATAGAGGCAACCATTTGAGCTCAAATGTCTCATAGCACTATTTACACGTAAACTCACTTCAGTTGGTGTTATTTGTACAATTTTTTTCTTCTCTTTAGAAAATATTACCTCAGGAAACTTTCCATCCACCATGCCAACTGATATAAAAGTTTTCTCTTGTATTGCATCCCAAAAATCTAATGCACTAATTTTAACTTCCCAATGTAGATCATTTTGAGCTATATGATACATTGCATCGTACACCCATTCCAGACTGCTTTCTCTATGACATAATAGCATTAACATTACGATGATTCAATTAAATTTATCAAATTTTTAATGATAAAATTATGAAAAGTTAATTTTATAACTACGTATAAATTTAATGTACAAAATTCAATTGTGAGGTGAACATCCAAAATTACATTTATTAAACAGCCACACTTAACAAATCAGCAAAGCATTCCTTTAGGACCCCTGCTCTCCCAAATATTATACTTCTCTTACACCAAGCCTTCTCAGGTAACACAAACGAAAACATACCTTTTAAGCTAGTTAATGTTTTGTCTACCAATTGAAACGCTACAGATGTAAGCTGAGTCGAATGCTAAGTTATACATTATCTAAGATTTACATAGCTCGAAAGTAAGGTGGTACATTCACTTAAAAAAGGAACTAACAAAAAAATGCAGGGCCGCAAACATTTCAGCTAATTATCTACAAAAAGTATTTTTTTTTTAACAGGTTTTCCTAGACATGTACAAAACTATTCTTAGGTATCTACCTAAGGAAAACCTGATAAAACACGGAAATTCATTACCTCAAAATTTTTTCAAGAAAAACACGGTGTACTTTAATTTCCTTGGGATGCTGGATGGTTTTTACGGAACTATTAACGACACAAGTAAATAATTGGAACTCAATACAACCGTACAATTTATTACACATACATAAAATAAATAAAAATTATATAGCGGATTGACAAGAAGTTTAGAAGCACAGTACTACACGCAAAAAATTAGCTAAAAATTACTTTTATTAACTATTTTTGGGGTTGTTAATAACTAAACAAGCTTCTTTTTTTTTTTGTAAAATCCCTTTTTATAAGCGTGAAAATTCACTAAGAGGTTATGGGTACCCTAATTAAGCCTTCCGCACTATATATTTAAATATATATATACATATATAACTGCAATCGACTTTTGTAATGCCTGCAATACTATCTTATAAATAAAATTTATGTATGTTCCCTTATGTATCTTTTTTGTAATATAAAATATTTTATATTTATGTATCAAATTTTATATATCAACATTTCGTATATTATGCTTTAAATATATAAAATAAAACACGTAGATGTACGTACTACATGGCATGAATAATGCAATGATTAATTACTTTTACTTTTCAAAATTATTCATCATCGTTTGGATATAGACCTAAATGTATAGTTTAACTGTGTACCTTCTAAACTCTAATATTAGCAGTTATAACAGAACATGAGTTATTATACCCTACGACAAAGTTACTTAAAATGGTGGATGTTTGTATCACATTTTTATTAATCTTTTCAGCTATTTTATGAAATAATTATCAGCATTTTTTGCGTAATATATATATAATATATTAATCGTACGATGAATTCATCTATACTGCAATATACAGGATGTTCATTTTAAGGCGGCTCAAATGCATTTCATGCTTAAACGGTTAATCTGAGCAAAAAATGGTAAAGGAAAAATTGGTTGCCCGTCACCTCTAGTTTCTAGTGCCTTCAAAGGTGCCTCCTCTGGCTCACAAGTCAGGTTAGCCTGAAGGTTATCAACTGCTCTCTGTAACTGAGGAGGCACCTTTGAAGGCACAGTACATTCTTCAAAAGTTGAGTAAAGTGCATTATTTGATAAATTAAGGAATAAGTTTGATCCTTTACATGAATGATATTGATCACTTAAATATGTGGCAGGAGATTTCCAATTTTTTGGATAATTAAACGCAACTCTCCCAAAATTACCAAATAATTATTAAACCTTCTTGTTTGTAACAGAAGTAAAATTAATTTTTAGCCATTTTGTGTATGCTTGAGGACATCTAAAGCTCTTAACATTTGGTTAACATCACTCGGAAAACTTATTTTCCAATATTAAGAAAAATACTAGCTTTACTGCCTTGGCAATATTTTTAGTTGAAAGGGGATGAAAAAATACATAAAAATGACCTATCGCGTGCTCTTCTTTCTCTTTGATAACAAGTTAAAAAATTGAAATATGATTATTAAATACCAGATTTTGAAAAAGCCTAGCACCTTTAATTTTGAAGATATCGAATTGCGGTTTCCGGTTTCTTTCATAACTTTTTATACTCTTTAAAACTGTGTATATGAAAATGGGGGTCAACTGCAAAACCTAACTTCTGGTCGCGCGTCAGCCGCGTATACGGGCAGGAAACTAAAATCAAGTCTCATATTCTGAAACTAGAGGCGACGGGCAACAAATTTTTCCTCTACCATTTTTTGCTCAGATTAACCGTTTAAGCATGAAATGCATTTGAGCCGTCTTAAAATGAACACCCTGTATATTTCATTCAATTTAATGTACGTTATATTAATTCGTACAGTACTGTGGGAGTAATTAGTTTTATAATATACACATGTGTTTTTGGGCCAGAAAGCAGTTAAATAAATGACGTTTGTCAGGTGATAATATCAAATAATGGAGAACAGAATGTGCAAAAAAGTACTTAAAATATTCTTACGATAAATTTCGGTGCTTACAGATATCCTTTATTAGTAAAGCGGCTTTATTTCTAACAATCCCTTCCGTTTCAAAATAAAGCAGAGAAACAAAAGTAGTCTGAAACAAATACATTAATAACATAAAATAGAAACTCTCTAGTGAAACATTATAGTACTTTCTTTTATGGTCATCTAACTCTGACAGAAATTTATTCGTTTCGCTAAATTTACAATAATGGTAAAACATAATCTAAAAATTGAAAAGTAAATTTAAGGTTACCCCAAGAATATTAATGACGAGCTTTTTGCGAGGAATGTTATGAGCATTTGCTCTCCTTATATTATCTACCCGTCAAAAACTTTGTTTAGAAACGAGATGGGTGAGGAGTTATTAATCCGCACTTATTGGTACCAAAGAACATACGACCGTGTAACATATGAGAATGGGTCAAGGAGGAATGGGCCATACGAGGATTGTGGCTGGAGGGTCGGTTAATGGAAAAGACACTAGGAACCCATAGGTAAATTTTCTAATATCTTCCTAGGTGGATTCACATAAGAGAGATAACCCATTGGTTCATTGCCCTCCCCCCACAAAAAAAAGAGAAATGCATTCAGTTTAATATTAGGAAATGTTGAAATCAGAAAATGAGCACTTTCTTTTCCAAAGCCGGATCGCCATCAAAGAGCTGAGCTCTCATTTTCACTTTGAAAATAGTAAATAATTCCTTGACTAAATTAATGAGCAGGACAAACAAAATAAAGGCATCTTATTTTGGATGCCGTGGCAAGATAGTGTAAAAGAAAATTAAACGGTTATCGTTCTCGCAAAGGTGTCAACCCCCCCCCCCTTCTTATACAGCGCGAATCCTTTCAAAGGGATAAGAGACTGATAACTTCATGAGCAGCTTAAGAAGGAAAAGGAGATTGGCAGAGCTAAGCTCCAAGACTGAGACAAGGGAAGATATGTCTACGTATCTATAACCGAAAAATTCTAAGATGTGCGTGGGTCTGAGCAAAAATAGCCTTGGTGTTGCTGTAGAATTTCCTGACAAGACATTGCCGACTAAGTGAGCACCAGTAGGAGATGATGGCACCAGCAGATGTTGTGGAAAGATAGAAACTGCTGAACTCCTTCTAGCCGACTGCGATAACATCACTCAAAGAAGATTCAGATGCCTAGAAGTTAACAAGGGCGATGTCCTCCAAGATATATTGTATGAAACTATATTTGAGATTTCTCAGATATTTTAAAAATTATTTCCAACCAATAATCATTATTGAGGTAGAAGAACTGACAATGATGTAAAAAAAGTACTTAGAGGAAATTTAATGCAATATTTCCTCGTGGTGCCAAAATCTTTGAAAAATGTTAGAAATAAAAGTGATAAGACTTTTTCTAATAGTTAGTGTACTCTAATTTTCAAGGAAATGATGGGTTTTCAAGAAAATCGCTATTAAATGTTTAACAAACAAACCCGACCTTAATATTTTAATTTCACAAATGTAAATATTACCAGCACTTGTTCCTTTTGTAGATAAGTGTCCCAAATGACCTGGATTTTTATTAATTCACTCAAGCAACTCAACGCAGTCGCTCTTACATAAGATTCACAATCACTTTCAACTATTGATAAAATAATAGCTGGCAAATTATGTTCCAATAGCAGCGATTGAAATGCTGGAAATTCTGGAAAAAATACAAGTAAATGCAAATTTTTTAATCAGAATCTTAAGTATGACGCTTAGAAGCTACTTAAAATTTGGTTTTATGGCAACGTACATAAAAATGGGTACAATTTTAAATTTAAAAAAAAAACCTTTAACGATTTAATTTGGAAAATTTGTTTCTAAGAATATCTAAAATAGAAAATTCTTTTATTTCAACCTATAGTAAAAATGCTAAAATACAAGTGAAAAACAAAATAATAGAGAAGTCTCTATTCACAAACTATGATTTTTTGTTTCGTCACTCAGATACAAATGCTCATGTGCTACTCATTATATCAGCAACGTTGACACTTTCAAAAGATGAAATGATTTATTAATTTCCAATCAGTGTAAGTCAAAGCAGTATGATAACCTTTATTCCCTAAATCAAAAACTATTCTAAATAAAAAATTTTTACTTATTAGGTTACTAAACCTTGATAATTCCATCTGTAACCTTAATGCTGGCGCTGTCTTGAAAATTTTCTCATTTTATGCTTTAAACTAGTGTCAGTTCTAGTTTTTTAGATTGTTTACATTTCGACATCAAATTTCAATACCTCTCCACTGATGGTGAAGATCATTAGGATTTGGATTTGATAACACCAACTTCACTGAACCCTTTACCTTTTACTTTACTTATTTAGTACAACATATACTTCTTTAACGGAATATCCTTTTTTTTTTATAATGTGCTTTCAATTAACTATATGAAGCGTCATAAAAGTAAATAGGAGTTATGAAAATGATGGCTTGATATCGGAGGCCAGGGTCTCAAGCCAGCAGATTTGAGACAAAGCTGAACAATATGTAGAGGTCTTATAGAGCTATACAATGAGAGTAGAGTACACTAATCTCTACTATCTGTAGAATATGGGTATTTTGTATTGGCTGCGTTCTTTCCTCTTTTTTGATGGAACCGCCCTTTTAATACAATCTACAACCTGCAGAATTAAAAAATGATCTAGGCCCAACAATAGTGTGAGAGTTGGGTAATCAAGGTAAACATTGTACATACTAATAGACAGGGATACACCAGTAAGGCTACTAAGGAATTCTAAGACAAATTTGTAATTGATAAAAATATTAGGAGATATAATAGATAAAAATAACTGAACCTCAAATTTAAGTTAATTTTATATATATTATTAAGTTGGACACTTACTGTCTACCGCTAAGGAACCAATAATTTGTAAAACTTCTAATGAAGAATCTCTGACTTCCCAATGAACACTTCCTAATGTTTTAAATAATTGATCTCCAAGATCTCTCATACTTGAACCTTGTAATGTATCAACTAGCAGAGCGAGATTGGGAGGCATAAAATTTAGTAGAACCAATTTTACTAATTTTAAAGCTTCAGCACAAATCTGGAAATGACAAAAGATTAAACAATTTTATGAAAATAAGTTTGGTGAAACATAATTCTTATCTAAAAACTGCCACAATCCCCCTTATAATAATAACTAACTGAAGGTCGATTATTCATCAAAATATTATTTACTGAAAAACATTGCATCCATTTAGAAAAACTCTCCTGTTTATTAATTTGAAAAATTCTCAACTGCTGATTTAAATTAAGCAGATGTAAATATTTTCCTATGATTTGTGATTATTCAGCAAATTTTGGATCTAAAATCATTCAAAATCTCCTTACTTCTGTGCTTCTCACAGAATGAGTGAACCTAACTAGATGAGTGGCATTTTCTTTTTTTGAAATTTTGCCTAATTTCAAGAGATAAGCCTGTATTAGAGTAAATTAGTAATCACTTCTCTGATCAACTTCACGGCGATACGAAGAACATAATAAGGCTCGGAGTAATACGAATAGATTCAATTTTTTCTAAGGAGAGCAACTTTTAAATCTCAAAAATATTTTTTAAGTTAAAAATATATATGGGAACAAAAAGCTTGAGAAAACTTAGGCTCTACAGAGAACACGAATGTTATCTATCTAAACACCAGTTGCAATTCATTCTAAATAAGTGTTCTTTTTTCTAGACTCTGTATATTTAGTTCATTGTAAATTATGAAAAGATCACAACCCTGTAGTCCTTGCCTGAAATGATCTCTACGTTATTTCTTAAATGCCTCTCGGATTACTCAAATAAAGGCAATCAAATAAATTAAACAACAAAATTACAAGTATTAATACTAATTAGTGAAAAGAGAATCAGAAGATTAACTCTGAGCCAAACTTCACAGACAAAGGTTTTTTTTTGTTATAATTAAAAAATAATAATTAATAAAACAATGTAGGAATCGGTCGCAAATTCTACAAAAGTTTCAATGCAAAACATACATTACTAATTAACATAAAGATAATGACAACGAACTAGGTTTTCAACCGTAAAAAATAAAAAAATATTGACTTGAATCAGCTCTGATATAAGAATAAAAATAACAATTAATAAAACAATGTAGGAATCGGTCGCAAATTCTACAAAAGTTTCAATGCAAAACATACATTACTAATTAACATAAAGATAATGACAACGAACTAGGTTTTCAACCGTAAAAAATAAAAAAATATTGACTTGAATCAGCTCTGATATAAGAATAAAAATAACAATTAATAAAACAATGTAGGAATCGGTCGCAAATTCTACAAAAGTTTCAATGCAAAACATACATTACTAATTAACATAAAGATAATGACAACGAACTAGGTTTTCAACCGTAAAAAATAAAAAAATATTGACTTGAATCAGCTCTGATATAAGAATAAGAATAACAATTAATAAAACAATGTAGGAATCGGTCGCAAATTCTACAAAAGTTTCAATGCAAAACATACATTACTAATTAACATAAAGATAATGACAACGAACTAGGTTTTCAACCGTAAAAAATAAAAAAATATTGACTTGAATCAGCTCTGATATAAGAATAAAAATAACAATAACCATTCCAATTACAATTTTATTAAACTTATAGTATTTGTATTAATCTAATAAATAAGTATATTCATCAATTTAGTACCATTACTATAAATCGCAAAAAAGATGTTGAAAATGAATTTAAAAGAAAAGAAATTTGAGACACATAATTTTCCTAATACACTTGTTGGACACTATTTGATGTTGTTTGAAGTTGTAGTTTTCAATAAAACTATACAGGTGAATTTTATTTAAAGTTTAGAGATGTTATATTTTTTGTATAAGGTCTTGAAAACTTGTCTTTTTCTAGGCGCCAAACACTTTGGCACGAACATGTACACTCATCATTCATTTTACTCTCTTATATCATGGCTGATATAATAAAAGTTCCATGCTTTGTTAGAGGACAAAGACCTATGTAGAAGTTACACTCTTCTGTGATGGAGTCTTGTAATGAATTGAGATTTTAGCTAAGTGGATGCTAGAACAGGAATTAATGTATATCTGCAAAGACAGAGTTATGAAGGAGTTTGCCATCGTTATATAAATTAGACTTTTCAATGAATTTAGCGACTTTAGGAACTTTGATTAGTTTGGATTTTTTGGGATACAGAGAATATGGCTTAAAAAAAGCTTCTGTTGGCCCAAACTTGATGAATCTTATTTCTAAAGATAGATGAAAATCAAAAACTGATCAGAATTTATATAAAAAAGTATGCTAGCGACAATGTTTAGCCTTATTGATCCAAAAATGATACATTAATTTTTTTTTGTTAATTTGCTTACCAAGTGGGGTACATCCGGATTTGTAATTAAACTCTGTATAAAAGACATCATGCAAACTGTTTCAAGGCTGTCTCTCCAAGAAAATTTGAATTTAGTAAGATAACAAGATAGACCATTAAGTATGGCTGACAACAAGTCTGGATGTGTTCTAATCAAGTTTTCAGGACAACTTTGACATTTTTGTATTTCTATCTTTGTATCTCTTTGGACAAACTCTTTTAATAAATGCATAAACCCTTGGAAAATCATAACAGCTTGCTCCTGGAAAATACATATTAACAAGGAAAAATCAACATTAAAGCACAAAAAATAAATAAACAAAGAACTAGTTTTACTTCCTCTTAAAACACTAAAAAAAGAGGATGTTTTACGATCGTTATTATTTCAAAATCTAATTTCTCCTGAAAATATCAGTTTCCAGATCCTTGACTCAACTAGGCGACTTTTACTAACGTTTTAGTGTGAAATAGGGTCTGCGCTCGTCAATTTCGTCGTGTATGGACAACACGACTCAAAAAGAAAAATCGCATCAACTACAAGTTTGATATTTGTTCTAAAAGTTACCATCCGATAATAAGCTTTTAGAGGATATTAGTTATTCGGAAATGCTAATTAACTGAATACATTTTGTCAGATTTATGTTTTCTAAAAAAGACATCAAGATTTCTTTAAAAGTATGTAGTAAATCTATAACTTTTATCTGAACCATTTTTCTGTCTGTTTATGAACAGTTCTTGGTAGAAAAGGACTGACTCAGCTCGTGTCTAAAGTATCATTTTGGTATAATCTACAGATTTCATAATTATACGTTAGTGCAAGGAAAATGTTTCTCTAATTTGGATTTTGAAGGAAATGCACATTAGATACTAAAAATTATAGTAAAAGAGGTGGAGTGTCCTTACTAGTTTATAAATGTTTTATTTTACTTTAAAGCACGTCAACTTCTGAGTCATCGACGCCCGGAGCTTTTTTCAGTGCACTGTTGTCTACTAGCAGTTCTCTCTTTACATTCAAAACTAATCATAGGGAAGCGAGCTGTAAGAAGCTCCCAGGAAGATAAAATATAAGGACCGACTTGGATTCAAAATCAGCAACTCTGCATGAGAATCCAGTACGCTAACCATCTAGCTAATCCCTTTTATATATATATATATATATATATATATAAAATGGTGTGTATGCAGAGTCCATTAAAACTTTAAAAGACAAGACTTTACAACTTTTATTTTTCGGTTTAAGACTAAACAATCAAATTTCGTCTTTTGAAAGGTTTGCAAGGATTTCAGATAAAGATTACAGTCATTAAAAAACTAACTTTAATAAAACTACTGCTGTAGTTATCATGGAGCTCATTCATTTAAGAAAATTCTTTAACTGACCTTTTCACAAAAAGAAGAGATCCGAATGAAACTATTTATAACTTGGCACGTCATCTTTTCTAAAGAAAGATCTGTGGCAAGACATTGATCTCTATAAAAGTAACCCAACCGAATCAATGCTGGACAAGCCACATTAAATAGCTTATCAACAAAAAGTTCGGTTACTTCATTTTTATCCATGTAGGTTAGTCTTATGTAAATAAACATTGGCATTGCCTGAAAAATGAGAAAGATAAGAAATGTAGAAAAACCATAAAAACTTTCAAAGAGAAATTTCTTGTACAATATTGTAGGCAATTTCATTTGTTCATTATTTGCACAAGAAATGTGTTCTTTGACAGTGAAATAATTATGCTAGGCTAAATAAAAAGCAAGAGATCCCCAAAGAGATGTTTTTTGAAAGGAAGTGAAAGTTATGACTATATTAAAGATGGCATCTTGTACGCCACATAAGTTAGAAGAACACATTGTAGTAGAAAAGCCAAATCCTGAGGGATAAGAAAAAAAATGCATATTCGAAGAAACATTTTGTTATTCATTAATGCAAACAGGAAGTTCAGTATCGAAAAGTACTAAATTCAGAATACAACAAAATAGATACAAATTTAGAAGAAGTTTTGAAGTTTTTTTTTCCGCGCGCGTTGACAGTTATCCTCACTTACCCTCTTAGTACATCGTTCTAGTCGATATGAGGGAGTGGGTGATATTTTGTGTCACTCCTTACATACTGAAGTAGTTAACTACTAATTTCTGGGTTATAATTGAACCAGTGCTTTTCTAAAATTGCTAAATAAAAAATTTAGTTTTTGTCGATAATCTTTAACTCTTTACTAACGAATAACGAACATACACATTGAAGAGAAGAAAAATGGGAAAACGGCGCGAATAAATTGTCGTTTGTCTGTTGAACTTTGAAAAAAATATATATATATAGAATTCTCTAAGCAGAAATAATTACCACAGCCAAGAAATGTATCCTTTAAGATTAAAATTCTTACTAGATAACTTTATCGTTTACCCCGCTTCGCAGAAAAATAAGAAGCCGAATCAACTCTTCTAGAGGATTACTTCAACTTGAGAATGGCTCCAGTGAGGCTCATGCAAACACTGATGACCTACGACGGCAGATTACTTGATTCTAACTGATTTACCAAACAGCTACAGGTGTAGTGACGATTTCAGAATATCAGAGGTGGTAGGAGAATATTGGGCTGATTGTTATCATGTGGCTGATCCAGAGAAGGGTGTAGTTTTTCAATATATCTCTAAATGGTATCTTTCTAACAATTTATATAGATTAGAATGAAAAATAAAATCATAACTAGTTCCGTTACCTGAACTACAAAAATCAAATTTTCCACTTTTGTAAACTCTCCTTTATTATCTGTTCTGTCAAATTTCATGTCAAATTTATGCCACAAATATGAATAATCAACACATGTTTCCAATATTACTTTTGGGAAAAGATGTCTAATTATTAATAAATTTAAATGTTTCAAAATCAGAAATGAAAAATCACTTTCTTTGCATAAATCATTTTGGGTCAATATAATAGCCGATATATTCCATACGCAAAAAAATTTTGATGCAGCTAAAATTATCTGAAATAAAGAAATTAAAAATTCATTAAATGGATTAGACATTAGTTAAATAATTTTTCAATTTTTAAATATTTTAGCTATTCGGTTAAGAAATTATATTCTAGGCAAACGAGAATCATACTGATTTCTACATCAAGTACACAACAAATAATATGATCAATAATGTTGTCTAAGAATATTGCAGTCTAACCACTCTAGAATACATGTGGTTTCTGTGTCATGTTCACCAAATAACATGATCTATAAATTAGGCAGCCAAGAATTCTGGTGGTTTCTGTATCGTTTACCAAACATCAATCAAAACTTTACTAATGCTTCCAATACCCGTAAGACCTTCAATGCCAACAGAGGTGTGATCTGGTGTTAATTTTACCCAAAAAGATCACCATGTCACGTCATCTAGTCTGAACCATACTAAGTTCATCGTCTAAGATGAAAGATATTTAGTACTTTCTGAATACTGAAATTATCAAAGCAATACTACAAAACAGGGTGCTACTAGCAACGTTTTCCGAAAGTTACTAAATAATAAAAAGAATATCTCCTCAATGGCACTAACATTTAAATCCCCATCTTGATGCATTTCTGTCCAAGCTAAATCTTGAATTCGATATTTTCCATATAATTCGTTTATATCTATATTTACACCATTATTTAACGCCATTAGCAGTATTTCAGACATCACTTTATATAAATTTAACTTTATCTCTCCAGGTTGTATAAGAGTGCATTTATTTTCGTTTTTCAACACACAGGGATTTTGAATATCGAATGCATTTATAAGTTGGTGGTGTTGCACATTCATATCCAGTATCTCTTTGAAAACTAAATGGGTTAGAAAAGTATTGTTTCTCAAAGTAATTACTAAGTTGGAAAGTAGAATTTGTGATCTACGCCTCACAAAGATACTTAGATTAATCAAAGAAAACTGTATCACATCCTTCCAGATTTCTGAAACAATCAGTTACATCAAAATTAAATGCTTATTTTTTTTTTCAAAAATAAATAAAAATGTTCTTAATAAAATACCATTGTCAATTATCCAATTCACTCCTTGTTCATGTAGGAGTAAATTATTTATCACATCTATATAACCAAGTATTATACAATTCTTTTGATTTTCCAAGTCCTTCATAATAGAATGAATTTTCAACAGAAAATCACTTCCGTTTAACAGAGAAAATCCTTCTGGTTCATTTACAATTTTACTTAAGATTCTCAACACAAACCCTTTTACATCATCTTTTATTTCTTCCCAATGGTTTATGGAATAAGCTATCCAAGGCATTAAGATTTCTATGAAAGGATGTTGCTTTAAAGAACCTGCAAGTAAAAAAAAAAAAAAATCACATTTCGCTGTACCAAATGTACGGCGCAAAATAAAACCAACGCAAATAATAATAATAATAATTATAATAATAATAATAATAATAGAAAGATATTTACAAATATGTGTTGTATAGCCAATATTTGTTTTTTCCTGGTCGACTTAAAAATAAATTCTAAGCAAAAGTTACTTATTTTCAATCTGGTTTTCTACTTTAATTTCTTCAATTTTCGTACATAATTCGAAAGAGAATATGCATAAATAAAAAGTATAATTTAGCACTACATAAATATCAATGGCCGGAAATAACTATACTAACCATACCAAATTTTTCGTATTTTGTGTAGTGGTCTCATGAAGAGATAAGTTGTAAGGACTAGATTGGTTCCCAGATAAAGGTGTCTGCTGTCTTAATTAGGCGATGTAGGTTCTTTCTCTAGGGAAGTCCAGCACTAGACGTTTCTACGCTTTTGGACTTAGTGGCTAAGACCTGGATTCAATTACGAGGGAATCTCCTTCACTTAAGGCCCTTGGAGTTTTTGGGCTCGTGGTGTCAAGATGTAATGCCTTGGGTTTTAACCACATTTCGTCTTAATCTAGGCTCAGAAATAAATCGCTAGTTTGCTCATTACACCCTTAGTGTTCGGAGACCAAAGGAGTAAGCAAAGAATGGTAGGAACACCATGGAATACGTGAATAAATGAAGTTTCTCTTTCGAGAACTTAAAAGCTACACACCATAAGCCTCCACTACAAAAATTCAATCTAAATAAATCTGACGTTAAATGGTAGAAATTGGATTTTTTAATTTTAGACCTTGGCTAATAACTATAATTTCTTTTCGAAAGCAGATACGCATATTAAAAATTAGATTATAGGTTTACGCAGAACATTATAACTGCTTGATTAAGATTATTTTAAAATCTATTTCTTTTATATATATAAACAAATGTTCTCTATTCCAATTTCTAAAAATCATATACTATTTCAATTAAATTAATCTTTTCCTAATTAATTTATGTTAATGATACAGACTGATTAATTAAATGTTATTTTTACTTAATTGTGTAAATGAGTTCAATTTTAATGTTATTCCCTGTATTGTTTTTTCAAAAAATTAGTAAGGTTTCATAATCCTACATATCTGGGTTTATGTTATAACACTAATTCTCTTTGATTGCGTCTACTAACAAAAGCCATGATATTCTTAAAGCACAGAAGGAAATTATTTTTGTGACTATTATTGATCTTCATTGTCGTTTAAAGATTTTCACTCTTAAATCTTAACACTCTAAAGCTCACTCTTACAGACAAGAAGAATGTAATATCTAATTCATATTAAAAATTAACTGATTACGTTTATTTTAGATAATTATTGCTGAATTCTAAATTCTGCTAAAAAGGTTTCTAAATATCTAAAAGATAGTTTAAATACAAAAGTCACCTTTAGATAAAATACATATCTGGTCAAATAGCTTTTGTAAAACCGTGTCATCAGATGTCTTAAAACTTGGTTGAATAAGTTGTGAAAGGACACTTTTCAATTTATTCATTGTTACACCAAAATACTGTTCATTTTCAACACTAATAGAGAATTGTCAACTATTTTCATATTTAATAAGTTTTATGAATCTATACCACGATACTCATTTTTAAATGTACATAATTCGTGACTGCTATAACTGACTCTTCAGAATATTATGACTCAAAATAAAAAGACATGAAACCTAACATTTAAACTGAGTTAAGTAACCTCCATCTCCATCACACACACCATCTTGCCCCTACCGCTCTACTTATTCACTCTTGTTTTCTTTTATTGTTCAAGATCAAATGAACAATGTTTTTTAAATCTTTTTGTGTACTTTCTATTTTTTCTTTATATATATGCCAGGCAAAAATTTTAAACCAATGGTGATTTTATGTTATCTGCAATTAATAAAAAGGATATTTTTTCATCACGTCATAAAATTTAATGAGCCAGATTTCTAAAAAAAAACCACTTAATCTCTCTAAAAAACCAAGCAAAATTGGGATATCCTGTAAAATCGGATATATTATTCATATATTTGATAAGCAATCATTCCTCATTCTAGAGATAACATATGTATCTAACTAGCTGTTAATTCGTGTTTAGCGCGTTTCGAACAGTGTCCGGTCGTGTGTGGTGTTGCGAATAGTCTATCTGTAGTGGGTTAACTCTCGTCTAGGATTGAAGGTTACTTGTTTTGATAATTTCATTTAACATTTTTACTTAGCAATTTTTTTGGACTCCTCCAATTAGGAAAAGGTTTAATTGAAGTAAATTATATCCAAGATCATTTTATTATCATTTCAACTATCATTTAATAGCATTGCACCTTAAACTGGATTATTAATATTTGTAATATTTTCAGTACATGGCGCCTAAGTCTAAAAAAAACATAAAAAATGGTTTCTACTACTTCATGAAAGAATTAAGGGAATTAGAGGAATCTAAAGGAAGAAAATTTTCTGGGTTGAAAGAAGTATCAGATTTTGCTAATCCATTGTGGACCGTAAATATACAATTTACTTACTTATTATTATCAGTCATTGACATTTTTACTATGGTTATCGTTTTCGGAACTTTTGCTTACTTGAAGCGTGTAATTATATTTTTATAATATTTGAAATACATTTTTATCACTTGGAGTAGATTTTTATTAATGGCGAAAAAGGCAACTAAACATTTTTGTAAGTAGTCAATAGAATGTAAAAGATGCATCAGAAGCCTACCTGAAACAGAAATACTCTTAGATTAGGCATTTGTGCTAGACGTTACATGTAAGATAGCCTTCAGAAGTCGTTGATGTTTACAACTATGTGGATTTAGCGGGCAGAGCCAAACTTGAGCTCATCTCACTCATATTTAACGGACTCCTATATTTACGCACAAAGTTTGATATATTAAACTGCCATAGAGGTCTTATAGGACACAATTAATTGACTGTTGTCATTTGCTTTGATAACATAATCTATAATAGAATAGTTCTAACCTGAACTATTTCCCTGTGTTCAGATCTTTATTAACATAAGAAGTCACATGTTTTGCAATTATTAAAAATTGATGTTTGTGTATCAGCTGATAATAATAGGCAATTAGTATCAGAAAAAGTTCAGATTTTTTAAATGTAGTAATAATATGTGAGCATTTTTACATTTAATGTCTAACATTATATTATTTTCAATTCATAAAGCTTGTTAGTATGACACAGCACTTTACTTCAAAATTATATTAGTGTTATAGCTTTGTATGGCTGAGAAATGCATCTCCGGAAAAGAAAAACTTTTGTCATCAGGAACCCCTGTCCAGACTCGTAAAGAAATCAAGAATGTAGGAGTTGTTCTAACTACTGGGTGCCACATTAAATTCTTTATTGGCGTTGGCATTACATAGGCTAACATGGAAATTAGCATAAAATAATAAACTGAAACAATATTCCTTCATACTTCCGAAGTTTTATTATGAACTTTTTTGTAGTGTCTATTGTGGAAAAAATATTTATCCACTTCATCCGTAAGATCATTTCATTCTCATACTTTAGCAATCCTAAATCTCGAGATGGTTTATCCTAGTCCAATTTGTATGGTCTTGTAATGTTGATAACCTTAATAATCAATTAGCGTGAGGCACAGCAATTCATCAGAATATAGGTTTTCCAGCTATAAAGAAATTACGGTTTCGTGATTTAAAACGTTAGAGTAAGTTTAGTTACTACATTTTCAATCTTGACGTAACTGCTTGAATGTATGCCTCTTTTTATGTGCTGAAAGTAAGTGTAATGAGAAATGTGTGAGAGAAGTGCATTTAAGACAAAATTATTAATTTTTTTTTTCCTGTACTTTAATGGCTGATTATTAAGTGAAACGTTATCTACTTTTTATCCTAATTTATTTATTTATTTTTTTATTAGGCGATGTCTTTCGAGGAGAAAGAATTTTATAATAGAAAAGCTAGTCTTGCTAAAGGCACTGATGAAGATAGTCGGCATAAGTTTACATCATTAGGAGTGAGCTATGCTGATATCGATGCAGAAGCTAGAGAGCAAGAGGAATATATGAACGTTATGCTTCAGACAATTCGAAATACTGTTCGGAATCTCGACCGAACAACAAGTAATACATTGAAATAATTTGTTTCTTCTTTTCGCAGGACACGTTGAAAATTATTTTAAGTAAATGATATTTTCATTTACAGCTTTGTTAACTCATAAGTTTTATTTATGCCATGTAAATTATTTTTACAAAGGAGATAATGATTTCTATTCAGTAGCAGAGATAGCACTTTCAGAGTTCAATTTAAAAGACGGCCTCTTAAACACCATACATTTTTTCGTAGATCCAGGTAAATTTTATCAATATTTGATGGTTATCTAGTTACATTAAATAGAAATGAATTGCGAAAGGAGGGAGTATTCCGTATGGCTCCAGTCATCGCGACCAGTTAACATTGGTTAGAGAAACTACATAAGCCAAATCCTAAGATAGCCCAAAAGCTGACTTGTGATGCACCTCCCTAATATTACCGCCATTTGAGTTTCAATGACCAGTTTCTTCTCACCTTGTTGCGTGTTCCTGTTGAGTAAAAAGTAAAACCAGTGGGATGTATACAAACATTCTCATTAAAAGAAGATCTGAGCCTCTCCATTTACATGATAACATTTTATTACATGTAATTCCCATATTTAGATATTAGATAGAAAGAAAGACAGTTTATTGAGTCTTCTTGTGAATTACACTTCTTATGCCATTGCAGACAGGGTCTAAAGAAAAGCCATCGTATCAATATTCTGTAAAGGTGAGAAAGAGATCTTAGATGAACATAATGGATGAATGAGAAGGCAGTCAATGCATTTCTCTGCTTTGGAAATTCAAATGATATGTGCATCTGCAGAGAGATGGATCCAGTTATAGGAAAAATTTCGAAGGCTCAAAATTTTGGATGACAGATTAAATGATGTATTTTCTTCATAAATGATTTATAACCAAAAGAAATCCTAACGGTTGCAAAGTTTAAACATAAAACGTTAAAAACGGCCTTCGTTGCAGTAATACAAGTCAACCTGCTGCTGTCAGCCACGTTCTGCTTGCGTTCTCTGAACCTCTTCTGCGGCTTAAATCTAAGCCTTCAACTTTTAGATTTAGAGATTAGGAAGAACTGCTCCCTTTGGGCCAAAAGATAAAGTTCATTCTCAACAAGATGTAATTGGTATTGACTGGATTTAGTGAAATAGCAAAGGCCTGAATCAAAAGGGATCCAATAAAAATGCCTTGTAGATTTCATAATCGGGTACACCTAAAATGTAGTTTTTACTGGTTTATATATGTTTATAAGAAAAGATGCTTTTATATTTGTTCCTTTGCGTATCGACAGCTAAGATCATTATTTTTATTATTAAAATTATGAAAATAAATAGAATTTAAATTATGTATAATAAAATTACTTATAGGTAAAATTCCTTTGGGTTTGCGCTTTGAGGCAAAGGACTGGGCTGAAAAAACTCACGGGATACCTTATGATTGGAAATGTGGTGAAAAGGATTATTACAAAATTTTTACGAAAATACGTAATTTCTTGACGGTAAGTATTTTTAAGTCATATGAGATTATAATTGTAATTTTGTTGAATGTATTTTTTAAGGTCATTCAGAGAGTGGTTCCAGCAATATAGCTGTGAACCTTTTTTTAAATTTAATTTTTGAATTAACGTGCATGGGTTTAACGATCATTTAACGTTGAGAAATAACATAATTGCTTGTTTTAAACATTATTCATTATTTTTACGCTTAATTAGTTTCAAATTAAAGTTTCAACTCAAAATAATAATATTACTTTCTAAAATCATTCCAATTCAAATCTTTCATAGCAATCTTTTTCAAGACCACCTTCTTTACTTTAATATCCCTTCGTGATCGCTTTCTTCTCTTATCATTATTTCATACCACCGATGTTAGCTTTTAGTAGCGTCTTAAGGGATTTCTTCTATTTCTGCAGCCTACTTGATTATATGGTTATATGTATATTTAATTAGGTATTTGTGGCTGTTCGGAAATTAATTGCGATATTCTCTTCGTTTATCATCATAAAATTCAAACATTGTATTTATTCACTTGTGTATATTCTTGGTTAATGGTGTGCAGGGAACGTAATATTGCAATTTCTGAAAGATTTGTCAATTGATTCGGAGAGGTCTTTTAGCTTCTGCTTGGCCCGACGTAATGTTGAATATTTGTCAATTACCACTTCTTAATTCCACCTTTCTGCTGATAGCATCTCGTTAAATTAAAATTATGAGATTCCTTGGGTAACGAGGAGTTGTTTAAGCCTTATTAGAGTCAGATTAGTTGGTCGATGTAAGCTTACGCACGTTATACCGAGTGATCCATACTTAACAGAGCCAACAATGAGAGAACCCTTACAGGTTAAGTTTGATTAAAATTGTTTCCAAAATCTGATTTCAATAAAAAAAATTCAAATGTAATTCACCTTGTTACTTTCGATTTTTATTTCTGCTGCACGTTCTCTACTCTTATGTTTACTTCTTAAGTGAGCAGTAATGGTTAGGAGACCATTGAGACAAATCTAGTGTTTGAATTTTATCCATATTTCCAAGTTATAATTTGTTTTTGAATTAGCTATTTGCTAATTTGCTAACTGTGAACCTCATATGTACAAGACTGTTGTTAGTATTACATTTAAATCACTTGACATTTTGTCTTTCTGGTCAAAGATATGACCAGAAGATATGATATATGATGATGGACGAAAGTCGAAACAGATAAGCAATACAAAATATCAGCTATTCCGCCACACAAACTATAAAAAGGATCGGGCGTTAGCGACATCTTGTAGAGGTATCTCCTCAAACCATGATTCCATAATGAATTTTGAATGTCATTGCAAACAAATTTTGTTTCACACTCCTAACAGAAATATCTAACGGATTTTTAATAAATTTTGTCTCTTATCGTTTTTTTTTCTTAAAATATTTATATTCTAATAGTTTTATTATGAAAAGTTCTTATTTTTTCTTATGTTTTTGCTTTGTTAATTACCATTCTCAAAAGAATAAAACATTATCAAATTATATTTTATATTAAATTCTTATCGCCTCCACCCTTATTATGATCACGATCATTGTCATGTGATGTCATGATACTATTTACCCACATTAAAAAAATAATAATATTCCTATAGTATCACAAACATTGCACGTATGTCTCATCACAATATAACCGTCAGATAGTATTGTGACATGATCAAAATTTTGCATTAGAGTCAAAATTCTTTACCCACAAATATGCTTGTCTATCTATGTAGATAAATGAAAACGCGAAACCGGCCAGTGTTCAAGAAAAAGCATGCCATGATGATATCTTTGCTAAAGATTCAGTTATTGCAAGCATCATTAATGACCTAATCACCCTACATTTTACAGAAGGATAATCTTTCCTGTATTCCTCCTGTTTATACAATGCCCGACTCACTAAATAGCAATATGTGTTTGTCTGCTGTGAAAAGTGCACTCACCACACTTTGTGAAGCATCAAGTAAGTGATTTCTTTCTCTTTTATTACTGTTGTATTATTTTTATTTGAACACTCAGTAAAATTTTAATTTTCTCACAGTTTACTTCCTTTAAAAGAGAATATATAATAATTACAATAATAATACTGTATTTATGCAATTTGACATACTACAGGGAGTCTTTCAGATTTACATATTAATTTTTCTGGTCATAATATATCATCCGACACTTTCGACTCAACCACATAACTTGAGAACAAAACATAAAAATTTCAGCATTAACATTTTTTAAATCTGACTTGTGCTTTGTGTTTTTCAGATGAAAATCCTATCATATTCAGAGTATATCCATTTCCACAATTATTTTTTGAAATTCGTAATAAATGCGTTCAAACTGATGAAGGTGTTGGTACTCTGATGCCTAGCGTCGCCATAGTTGAAAATGAAATTGAAAAGGATGTATTTTCCTATGCAAAAGATCTAGGATGTCCAGTAAGAAACCTCTTTCTTTTTTAAGTAAATAATTTATAAACCACAAGCTAATGTAAAAAGCCGTTGTTAATATCAACCCTAGTTAGATGAAGTTTCCATTGGATTTATAAAAATAAAGAAAATGAGTGGGCACACCTAACGGATTAAAGTGCTTATGGAGGGACGTCTGTCAGGCAGGTAGTATATATTTATACATATAACTCTGGAGTCTGGTGAGGCACTTTTGGGTAGAAGGTTAGCGCAGTTAGTTTTATTGTCCATACCTTTTGCATTGTCTTTTTTTTTAGGTATTTTCAACCTAACATGATTCTTATGGAACATTTTAATTCTCTCGTTCCCATCGACCTCAGCAACAATTGGATCCACTCTAAATGTATTTTTTCAAGGAACAACCTCATTCTCCAAACTAATCGCTATTTGTCAATTTTTTCAGCCGGGCTTTACGCCCAACTAGCAATTAGGTGTCGTGTACGGAGGCGACTAGCAAACATACTTATCTGTAAATTTCTTTTATTAACTATTAAATAAAATCCAAGGCCTAAGACCGGGAATCGAACCCTGTACCACAATATATATTAGCTTTACAGGTCTCGCCTCTAACCGCTCGGCTACCGTGGCGCCTAATCGCTATTTGTATGAGTATAATATAATAGATGCTCCCATAATAGACACTTTACATGAAGTTTATATCTTTTGGCACATCTCAATTCGTTATAACTTTCAGAATTGTGCCCTTTTCCTCGATTTCTTTGGTCTTTACTTACAGTTTTCCAGATTTGTATCTGTGGCGAATGTCGCTGAAACTTTTATAAGTAGGATTGGCATTTATTATCGCAATATCCGTTCGGGTTTGCGCTTATTTATCATGTCGAAAAGTCTAAACGAACATAACGTGACTATGTAGGAGCTTTATAGATCCAAAGTGGTCGCAGTGGCGTAGTTTTTATCAATTATTGTGTTAAAGAACTACTGTAATAAGAATCACCTCTACAGTGCTATTATCTACATAAAATAAAATTTGCTCTTTAATTATTACATGTTTTTTGTTTTCAGTTTCATGAAGAAAAAGATTTAACAATTCACTGTTCTTTATCAATTGTGACTCGTTGGGTATATACTATATGCGATCATTGTTGCAAGCATGTAGGGATTAGTCTAGAACTAGGAAAACATTGTCCTAGAGATGCTGATGTCAACTGGGATTATAAATATACTAGGGTGAGTGAAAAAAAACTTTGAATCGCAATTTGATACAAATGCATTTGTCAAAATAATGTAGTTTTTATGAATGTCACAAAACCTTTTTCAATATAGTACTAAAAAATTCTTTTTACTTAATCTTGCTCTATTAGTAAGTGACAGAATTATAATCGTGAAGGTTTTCGATTTTGAGATTTCACCCAAAATGTTAGTTTTGATGTCCCCTGACTAAGGAAAACTAGTATATTACAAACCAATGTATAAATAAATAATAGTATAATAAATAGTATAAATCTCAAAAACAAAAACAAAAAATCAGGAAGACAACTTTCATATTTTGTGCTATGCACTACCAGATAGCATAATAAGGATTGCGTCAAAAATCTGTTAAACGTAAGTACGACTTTTCTGAACGGATTTTGTGAGTCGAAAAAAGGCACTTATGATTTTCTATAAACTTTGTGTAACTCCATATCTTTTATTTTATACTTTCAAGTAATTGCTTACAATCAACCCTAAGCAGCTATTGATGCCTTTCGAAAAATAATGTATCTTATCTGTAAGTCTTACGTTTCCAAAACGCAAATAAAAATGTCAAGAATAATGACTGACGTTCTAATAATAAATTGCTATTCATTTGGATACTTAAAAGTTTTTTTGCAAATCTTTACGAAAACAAAAACAAAACAATGTAACTTAAATATAACTTAAAATCTTACCCAATATTTTTGTTGCAGACTGTAGGAAAAAGTTCAAAAGATTCAGAAAGCAGTAGTGCTAAGAAAAAAAATGATTTCATGCCTACTATAATAGATCACGGAAAACTAAAAGTAACTACAAGTGCTTGCAATAAATATTTAATGCATTGATAACATTAAAAACTTGCAATTAAATACCAGAAAACTTTTTTCCATTATTTTTCATGATTATAATTTTTAGGAAATCAGGGAACAACAGTTACTTGAAGAGCAGGAGTCTCTTAGAAAGGCAGAAGGATTACGTCCCCCTCGTTCAATGATAGGTGAGATATTTGCAAATAAAAAGTATTAGCAGTTTACAGTAACAGTAAAACACATACACACACACACACACACACACACACACACACACATATATATATATATATATATATATATATATATATATATATATATATATATATATATATATATAAAACAGGGTGTTCATTTTAAGACGGCCCAAATGCATTTCATGCTTAAACGGTTAATCTGAGCAAAAAATAGTAGCGGAAAAATTTGTTGCCCGTCACAGAACTTCGAAACATTCCATGATAGTATTCCGTTTTAAGCATTCAACTGAGCACTTATGAATTTAATATTTTATCCAAGAAACACTCAGAAAATTAATTTGATTTTAGGTGCTGCTGGCCCGTTAAATGACAGAATGATTATTGGTAAGTGAAGCAAATAGATATTATTTTACTTTAGTCTCTTCGCTAGCAGATGGTTACTTCAGGCAGATAGCAACTGGCTAGCTGAACGGTTCTTAGATCTAAATAGTTATCTGATAGATATCTTGACAGTTGATCCCTAGTTAGTTGATACTTTGGCACATACTATTGGACTAGAAAGTCTGATGTTAAAGTTTTATTTCACATGTTTCATAAATAATAATCTACCCATTTTATTCATAAAAAATAAGATTATTTACTATAAACGCTGTCATCGATTTTAGTTTTGATTGATTTAATTTATCTTAAAATAGTGCCTCCTTCACTTCAGTGCCTTCAATAACAATTGAATTTTCACTAACGAACCGTTTTGGTCATAGATCATACAGTTCCTACCATGTAAAGTGTCTTGTTTTCTGCTTTGGTTACAAAAAAGAAATTTACGGGATCACTGAGATCTGACGAAAGCATAGTGAAAGTGACTTTTTAAATTTAAGGTTCGAATCCGTTCAAACTAGTACTTCCAAAAAAAAGGAACTAAGTGATCAGTTAATGAAACTTGATAGTAACAGAGAAGATTATTTAAATATTCATTTACTTCGAGATATGAGAACGAATATTTGAAGATTTAGATAATTCAATGTCCACTCAAACCAATCAAATAAAATAGAAACAAAGGAAAATATGTCGCCCACATCCTTTAAAAACTTAAAAATCGAAAAACTATTGATTATTCTGACACAAAATATTTTTTAACATATATGTATATATATATAAAATACAAATTC
The DNA here is from genome assembly GCF_049639745.1 of Rhodnius prolixus. NCBI lineage: Eukaryota > Metazoa > Arthropoda > Insecta > Hemiptera > Reduviidae > Rhodnius > Rhodnius prolixus. Next base: position 35,446,000 of record NW_027411634.1, read on the forward strand.
TTTCCTTTTCGGCTTCACCATCTAGCCAGGTCATTTGATTTGATCTGTGTACTAATATGAATATCTAAAACGTCTACTTGTGTCCAAGTCCAAAAATTTCCTATTTACAGTTACTCATTCTAAACCTATTTATAACTAACTACCCAGGCATCAATCTGTCTTAAATTATCATTTGCTTGCGACATCTACACTCTAGTCTTTTATATTAACTAGTGGGAAGGGGTATCGGGTAAATCTTTGTTCTGGCATCTTTTTCTCTTTATTTTAATGGAAGAATATGCACTGATCTGAGAGAAGAGGTTTTATAGGTTTCACATTAAGAGGCTATAAGCCAGAAGAAAAAAAAGTGCGTATTTGTAAAGTATGAAGTATTAAGAGTGAGTCTATGAGAATTAGCAAGAGTTTTCATCTGGGTTTGCTTAACCTAAACAGTACATCCAACTATTTTTGCAGGTTGTTCATTTATTTGTAAGTGTGCAGTGAGTTTGTGGGGTTCAGTGTATTGTTAGACTGGGATACCCGCAGGGTGGCAAGATTCCTGTAGAAGTGGCTATTATTCATTGTAGCTCTACCCAAATAAGTCGTGAATGTTTGTTGCGTTTGGGTAGTTCAGCCACTGTCTTATCAAGTCTTCATGAGCCTAAATCAACATCTTTTGACTATTTCTTTTAATATCCAATGAACTCCATGAACTTTTCATACAAGTTAGAATGATTTCACAAGAGTTTAAAAATGTGACCTTGGGCTTTATCAGTACTATAAAACAAACGAAGTTTTTTATCTGCCTTCTATGGTCCATTTTGTGGCCCCGCCCCCGTATAATGTTGTTCAATAATGAGGACCGAACGACAAATATAAAAAGTGTCTTTAACTTATGCATCCTCGTTTGATCATATTTTCTCAATAACTGATTTCGTTAGTAAGTGAGTCTAATTCGACATCAAAAGAAAATCATGATCTGGCCTTCTGGGTCTTTTCATTTTCTCTTACTTCTAACAAGCGTGAAAATGTTTTGTATTTTGAGTTATTACTAGAAACATCCGTTTTCTAGTCTCTTGAGTCTAAAAAAAGGGAATTTTAGAAAATGGACTATCTATCAAATATCTCAAAAAAAAGAAAATACATGAACTTTAAATTACGTTGGGTTCTTTGTTTGATCCCTAAATAAGCGACTTTTGGACGCTTCCTCACCCAGAAGTGCCACTTTTATTTTATTTTACATTATTATTTATTAAATTTTCTCGAAAATATCTCCAATGGTTTTCTTTTAAATATTTAAACACTCATCTTTTCTGAACATTTTCCCGGAAAAATTGGAATGAAAGCATTTTTAGGGAAGGAGTGATTCCTTTCCCTCCAAAGTTCTATTTAAGTAAAATGTATTGTCCTAGCTTTTTTATACCTTTGAGGAGGGTGAAGGCTTAATGGCAAAAATAAATATCATAATCTAATATATGTAAGAATAAGAAGAATAAATATTTATTATAATAAATATATACCACATAAAATAAATAAAGTATAAATGTATAAAAAAAACATTTCAACCTTCTTAGCTAAGTAAATAAGAGAAAAGTTAGGTGAGAAGGATTGGAATGCAGAGATTTAATATATGTACTAGTTGCTTTAGATAGTAGTTTTATTTTAAATATATTCAAGTTCATTCCTTCTGCCATTCGACATCTTGCAGGCCAATATACTAGCAGAATTAGATTGATCACAAAGTTGGGCAAACCCGATGTTCATATTTTCATCTTTGACACTATGTAAACTCGACCATTCTGACAATTATCTTAAAAATTTAGACCTTAAATTCTTACATGTAAAAAACGAAAGTTTGGCTTATGGCTGCGCCAGTGCAATGCAGAAACACATAATGCAAATAGCATGTTTATCATTTAGAAGTGTTTTCGTCTGGTGTTTTTGTGTATGTTATACAATGATCATTGAAAGAAGACAATTTAACTCCTCTCTTCCTTAAAAATGATGTCATGAATTAATCCTAGTTATTTTTTCTTCCTTTCTTTTTTAGGAAGAGGCGTAAGACAAATCCCTGAAGAAACTCCTTGGCCTATATCTGGTCGTGGAAAATTGCTATGAAAAATTACATTATCTTTTGCTAATTATTATTACCAATTTTTGTTTTGACATAAAGAATTTTTAATTTTTCGTAATTTTAAGTTTTAATTGAATAGGGAGAAACAAAATTGATTAGTTTGCTTAATGTTCCCCAATTAATTAGACTTTGTTTTTATCGCAGAACTCTTAAGTAACATCTTTTTATTTTTAACGTTACCATTAAAAATTAATTAATTCGTGTTCTTTTTTTATATTTCTACTGAATTAGAAAAATATTTTTTATGTTATCAAAATATTCTTATAATGATAAACTGTGATCAATGGTGATATGATTTGATTTTTATGTGGATATTTTTGTAAGAACGTTACTTGTATTTACCTATATTGTTCATTTTTTTACTTAATAAAGTACAGTTTTGTTTCGAAAATCCACTATCTTATTCCAAAATTTCAATAAATTCCTTATAATAGATTGAAGTGTATATATATATGTACCCAGTGGCGGCAAAAAGTATTTGCACACCAATTTGTTCTCCAAATTTTTTAATTTAAGTGATAAAAAATTTCTGTTAACTTTATAAATTAACAAAACTTAAAAGTAACATAAACATACGGAAAAAAGTATTTGCACACATTGATTATAAAGTTCCAAAGGCCGTTCACTAGTTAGTCGTCATTACTTTCTTTCCCTCAGTATTCTAAACTGTGATTGGATGTTAGAAACTCCTCTTAACTTGTGATAAACTGATATTGGCGAAAAGAAGGGGAATTAAGTGTCGGCTCCTGTGAAAAAGTTATTTTACTACGGAGTCAACGAAAATCATATCGGGAAATTGCTGATTTCTTAGGGCTGAATTTCTCTACTGTAAGATACGTTATAAAGAGATATGAGGAACGGGGCACAACGGAAAGCAGTAAACGCAAAGGTTGTCCGAAGAAGATAAATGGTAAAATGAAGAGAAAAATAATACATAAAGCTCATGAAGAAGTTGAATATTATTGAAAATTTATGGACCATACTGGATCAAAACTTAAGGAAACACCTAATCATTGGAAGACACCACCTTAAAAATCTTTAGTCGAAGTATGAAAAAGAATCAACCCAGATTTAATTAAAAATTTAGTCCACTCAATGCCCAGATGTTGTAAGCAGTTATCGATGGTCAAGAGCTTTTTACAAAATATTAACAGTGAATAAAATAAGTAGACCCTACACAAATGGAAAACTATAATGTGCAAATACTTTTTTCCAGCAGTTTATCTTAATTTCTCTTTCTATTTTACTATGACAGAAGATTTTTGTATATTATTTATTCAAATATTTGGTCAGTTTTGAATATACTTTTTATGTTTTGCACTTCACTGAAATTTTTTATTACCTAAATGTAATAAGTAAGTAAAAAACTTGGTGTGCAAATACTTTTTGTCGCGCCTGTAGTTGAGTGTCCCAACCTCAAAAGAATGTCATAAAAATTCTTCTTATCTGTTTTAAATATTACATTTGAAACATATTAGGAGAATTTTTTTTTAATTACCTATCAGAACATTGCAAGCCAGGATAAAGAGCCATACCATATATACAACACAATCTCACCGGACAAAGAGCTGTAAGAGGTTCCTAGAAGAGGGGAAATCTATGGGCCTGTCAGCATTCGAATTCAGAAGTCTAGAGCAGGGGTCGGCAACCTATTTTAAGTAGAGAGCCATTTTTCCTTAAATAATTTTAGTAAATCTTACCAAGAGCCGCAAGGATGATAGTGTAAACAAACTCTGAAGATCATTTGTATTCGCAAATTATTGTTTTTGGTATTCAATAACATTTAAATGTTTTATAAATTTATTTTTTTACATATTACAAAGTAAATAAATAAATAATAACTAAACCTGTGTTTGAATGAAAGTATTCTATAATAACGTACTTTATTTTAATATAATTCTTTCTATTCAATTTCAAACCTATCACATTTAACATTCTTTTTGGAAAAATATCTATAATAAATGAAATTTTCATTTGTTTCAATAAAATTAAAATATACAATATATTTTGGGCAGGCTGAAGAGCCATACAATTTGGATAAAAGAGCGGCATGCGGCTCGCGAGCCGCGGGTCGCCGACCCCTGGTCTAGTGCATTAACCACTCTAGCAAAGAAAAATTAAACAAAATTTCTTTACGTAAATTACGGTAAGTAATAGTCTTTTGATCGTTGTTCATTATTTTTAGCTTAAGGTTTACCATAATATTAGCAAAATATATTTGTGAATAAATTAATAAATATTAATTAAACAGGTAATAATTTTAGAAAATAATATTTAATTTAGTCCGGTTTGGTAAAACTATCAGGTTAGTGCGTAGATAGTGGTGCAACAAATCACAATATACTTTTCCAGATTTGGATTTACACATGCTAATTACGACTTTTATAATATTCTGTATGTTAATAAAATGTATAAATTTTCGCTAACTGACATTTCTAATTTAAATTAAATTGATCTTTAAATTATCGTATGTACTTTTTATTTAATAAACAGTGTTTTAAAGGAACGCACAAGTCCATAGAATGATAGTACATTGGAAAATAAAATAAAGGAATTTACCTTTGAACTTTGATAATCCAGAGAATTTCCAGACTATAGATAAACTGGACTTAGACCTCATTCTACTCAGCTTCAAACGTTGCAAAACTTAATTTAGTGGTAACTAGTATAAAACGGAATCCATATAATTTGCCCAGTGATATTTAAAAGTTCTGAAAATAGTGTTTGTATTTATCTATATATTTTACTGCACAATATTAATGGTATACAATCTTTGAAAAGGTAAAATAATAAAATATAAAATTACATAAAATTTTAAATCAATATTACAATATTAGTGCAACAGTTATTTAGTTTACTTTCCGTAATTAACTTTTGCAAATAATACAGATTGGTGCGTAATTTGTAATATAAAAATATTAATAAACATAAAATTCATGAGAATTAATCAATTGAAAAGGCATTACAGATTTTTCATTAATGAATTGTAAATTCTTTAATGAAACATTACTGCTCAATAATTAATCTTATAATTTACAATATTTGGAGTGAGTGTTAATTAATATAACTAAAAGAAAAGTTAAGAAATCGTCTATTTTTTCAGGCGGGCTTAACGTACAACTACCAATTAATTATTACAACTCCAGGTTTATCTCTAAGTCGTCTATCTGAGGTCACCTTCGTATTCTTGACTCTTCTGGATTACATCTCTTAAAGACACAACTATTCTTTCCTTCCTTTCTTTTTGAAGACTATTGTATCCGGATTCCCAAATAAATGCTTCCAGAAACTATTTGTACAATTAGGATCAATTGATTATCGAAGTTCTTTTTCCATCCCAAACCATGTGAAACTTTTCACTATTTATGCTCAACATCCTTCATTCTTCGGCACATATGACCACTGACCTTATTGTTATGGAAGATGTTACCCTGGAGATAGCTCCTTGATCGAAGAGCCTATAGATATGCTTATTATTTTATATTTCTGCAGTTTAATCTCTCCAGTTAGAAAGCTACCAATAAACTATGCGAAACCATAATACAAATTCGTTTTTTTTTTTTCAAAATTTTCCTATCTTTACGTTTGACCATGCAATTATTACGTACTTGTATAGTAAGAATAGAATATTTTCAATCCTTTTCTTTAACCTCTTTGACAGTAGGTGTTTAAACAAAAACTTAATATATGTGTAAAATAGAAAGAAATGAACAGAATCAGTGAATCAAAATAGTATTAAACGTCTCCACGAAAAAAACTATGATTATGGAGAAAGACGATCAAATAAACAATCAGGCATACTAGTGATTTGAAATCGATGAATAAACGAGTTATTTTTCCCGAGGCCAGAAAACCTCTTGATTTATTCCGCACTTGAGAAAAAGCTTGAACTCACTAACTCACTTGTATATTACACCGTATTAGGCTCCTTGAAATCTCAAATTAGTAGTGCTATTTCTCCTGTTATTTAACTAGTGTTAAGTTTGAAAAGCAAACAGGCAGAGCAGCTTCGTCCATAAGATAATCCACCAGCTCACTAGCCCTGATAGTGCTGCTGGGTTTTTTCAGACACCCACTTTCTTTTCTCATGCTCGATACCTGAAGTCCTCCTGTAACATGTATGGTATTCAAACCACAAAACTAAGTAATTCATAAAATAAGAATTTTTGTAACATGATTTATTTGTTTTCTAATAGAAAAATGGATATTTGGGGCAAACATCAACTACCAAATTTATTAACAAATCAGGAGAATATCAATACTAATTTAAGATCTGTGGAGAAATCTTTCTTTGATGATAACTGGATTGATTTTGGCAAAGTTGATAAACTTTCACAGAGAAATCGTTCAATTTTAGCAGTGAAAAATGATAAAGATGTTGATAATCTTTTCGAAAAACGCACATTTCTGCCAAGCGCAGGTGAGACAAATTATTTAAACTCAACTAGCAGTAATTATTTTTCTAGTGAATTTTTATTAGACTACAATTATTTTATAGGTATGTAATATTTTTATTTATGGCAACCATCAGTATTCTAATGTGCTACTTCAGTACAAAATACAAATCTATTATTTAAATATTGATCAGATTTACTAAACGCGTAACTGCGAATCCAATTTGAATTAAATTCGATTACTGAAAAATGGATTTCTAAATTTTCGAAATGTTGAACAAGAATCCAATGATATTTATTTCACTTAAACTTATGTACTTAACTAAAAATCAGTTATTTAAAGAAACATTTTTTTAGACAAAATTTATTTAAAAGTGAAGTTCTTAGAAATCAAAGACGTTATCTCTCAAATGCTTTGAGGACTAGGGAATTAAATGCTTCCAAGAAACCCGACATGGCTTCTTTAACAATTTGTTTTTAAGCGGTATATCAGTTTTGAATTTCGAAAATTCTTTAAATTTTTTTAAAATCTAATCAATAAAATTATAATGCTTTATTCCCGAAACATAAATGTCTCATTTACGTATTTTTTCTTGATTGGTAATGATTATAACTTTTTCAAATAAAGTTCCAGAAGAGTACGATTGGGGAATACATAATATCAGCTTCACTGATTCAAAAGAAATAAAAGATACTGAACATTTAAATGGAAGAACAAGTATTTCTCCAAATCAACAACCTTTATACCGGATATCTCCTGAATCTGGATGGAACGCTGCAAAAAATGTATGTTTTAAAGATTTTTTTGGGGGGGCAAAGACTGGATTATTGGTCATTAACACTAACAAGATTACGTCAAACTAAACATCTTTCATGTGTGGCAAAGTGTCTTTAGCTATTGGAAAGAGTTTGAAACAATAATCGTTTGTTTTAGCAAACCTATTTCATTTTAGGTTGGCCTATTTAGAAAATGTCGTACACCGTCACCATACATGCTCAATCATAAAGGAAATTCAAGCAGTTCAAATGTAAATGTAAATCGGAAGAACGTACTGCTTTCCGATGGTGCAGACAGAGATGTTAGTAAGCCAATTTATTCTCTTTTATTTTTGCACTTATGCTGTCTATGGTCAATTTAAACTGTTCCTTTCCGCGAATTTTGAAAAAGAATTATATCATTTATAAAGAATTATTTTATAACTAAAGAAGCTTCGACATAACAAACATTTCTCATGTTTTTCTTTTGGTTTGTTTTCTAAAATGGAATATCATTTTCTAAGTGAAATGTGGCATTAAGTAATAATACGAATTTTCTCAAGGAAATTTTAAACTTTTGCAGATTTTTTCCCTATATATGAGCTACTGTTTTCAGCCAAGAGCATCACTATTTTTCCATATCCTGCCCGTCTCATCCCTTAGACCTCGATTAGCAATTTTCTCTTCCAAACTCTAATTTCTCAGGCTATCTCTTTTTTTTCTTTTTTTTTTTTGGTACCTCACCATTTTCGTGGACCGTATAATCTTAGCTTTTTTTAAAGCCTGTCTTCTTGAACTGTCTTTGTTAATTCCCATTTTTTCTTTTTTTTTAATTTCCTCAATTCTTATTCTAACTAATCTGTTGTTTTCAGGGATCTTCCCCAGATATCCGTATTTTATAGTTCGCCTTCTTTTCTCAAAAATCATCCAGTCTCCCAAAAAACTATATTATAACCATTTCGTTTTTTCCCCTTATTTACGTCTCTGATTCTCCATGACATTCCAAAACTGATTCAATCTTTAAACATCCTACTCCTTTAATTCTTTTCAATCAAACTGCCACCTTACTTCAGTTCAGAATAAAAAACAAGGCCCTCATGTTCGTCTATTAAGAAATAAATCTGCATCACTACGTTTGCTGGTCTGGTGAGATGCAGACAATGATGCTGATATTAAAATTGCCAAGAGAAAAATAAGAACTATGAACTTGTATCAAGCACTCAGTCGGTATCAAGAATGTCGGAAAGATAAGCAAAAAAAGGTCTTTTGAAGCTTTGATTTCTCTTGGAAAACATCAAATAGTAGCGTACGAATTTAAAGTTCTGTAAAAGATAGTACGACGAATAGAAGAGAAAGAATATCCTGGGATATTCATAGCCAAGCAACAAATATCTTAGAGATAATTTACATTTTGATTTTCGTCGTTTTATTTGTACAGAAGCAGTAAGATGCTAAATGGAAAGTACAAGTACGGCAATAACTAACAATAATGTAAGGGATATCAATCGCAATTCATATTACAGAATTATTGGCTCCTTGGTGGATGAAGAAGAATATACCTACGCTAAATATTATCACCTTATAGACATTAGTCGTTACGAAATAATCTGGTAATCCTGAGAACGACAGCACCAGCCGCTGGTTACATGAAATCAAATTTCCTTGACACGTTCAAAGAAAGAAGATATTGCTGCAACGTTGAACTCCTAAAACTATGAGTCTGCGGAAGCGATCTGTAAAACGAAATATTCCTGAATCATCTTTTATGAAAATGTTACCTTCATGACTAAGTTTGAAAGCTCTTTCAACGACTCATTTGCAATTTTTTTTTCTCTAATTCGTCAGTAGTACTTTTGTAACCAGAATGATCCTTCCATTTTGAAGAGTTATGTCCAGGAAATCGATGCTGATATAAAATATCGCGAAGAACATTTATTTACCAGAAATTTAATAAAAAGAAAAATCAGTTTTGTAAAGTAGTAAAAATAATTTTGATGCTTAATGGGTCAGTTCTGTTGATTTTTCTCTTCTTCATCACTTTTGCCTGCTTCGAACATAACTTGGATCATATTTACCATAACTGCTGTTGGAACATTGTAATCAAATGAGGATACACTTTAACTTAAAGAACCAAGTCATGCCTGGACCACAAGTTGCACCCATCAGTGAATAGTTACAAGTACTCAAAACTTACTCAAAAATATAAACGCAACAAAAAAAAAAAGTTCAAAAAGACAGGATAGAAGTTTTTTATAGATTTAAACTAGTCTATTTACTTGACCCGTTTTGCTCACTAACGATGAATCATCATTGGCAAGGTACCTGAATTTCGTCGGTGATAACCCTTGTCTTACTGCTTGATAAACAGCCATGAATTGTTTTCGTTCTGAAAATGTTGGGACTTCAGAAACTCCCTCAACAATAGCTCCTTGTCCCTAAAATTATTATTATGCCAGTCAATGAATCTTTTCAGCACCTGTAAGCTGGGAGCAGCTTTCCATCGATGCGCTTTACTGACTCTTGGCAGTCGCTTAGGGTTAAATTTGTCTGAATTTTCTCTTTCGCTGAATTATTTCGCTTCTTTTTTTTCTTCTGCCGTAGATTGTTATACGATAGTTACACAATAAGTAAGTATAATAACCATAGTAATTAGTTTATCTATCAATATTATTGATCACTCGGTAACACAAACCACTTGGCAAATAACTGACATTTTTCTAATTATTTAGCGATACTTATAACCGAAAAAATAGCGTGCAAATTTTAATTAATGGAAACTAACGCAGTTTGCATTTCTAGTGCATTCTAATGATTACAAATACACAAAAAAAATTAGGTATCAGAAAAAATGTATTTCTTGGCGAAAACTTTAAGGTCGATTCATGGCATTACACGATTAAACTGAAATTTTGTACAGACAGATTATTTGTTGGTAGCTGAATAAGGTGGAAGTTAACATTTTTATAAAGTTGAAAATAAGGGCCACCCTAATGTTTTCCATTTCAATGTAAATTGTTATCTGTGTAATAACTATTGAAATTATAGAAGGAATCTGCCTTTTAATTGTTTTAGTTGCAGCGTACATTGGGTTCTTTAGTGTGTTGGGTCGGTATTATCAATGAACGATTTTTCACGTTAGACTGGGGCACTGCAAGTGTCTTAAGGTGACTCGAATACAAGGTATTCATTAAAGAATAATGTATGTAGCGCGACAGACTTTTAAGTCGAAGGTATTGGGTTCTAATTAAGGCGCTATTCCCTTATATTTCTATTCCTAGGAGCCTCTACAGCTCACTGTTTGGCGGATAGTTTAGCAACAGAACACAATCCAGAAGCCGGCAGTGCACTGTGAGGTCTTCAGTGTCAATGACCATAAATGGTGAAGCACTTTAAATAAAACAAAAAAGTGTTCTTATTTTTATTATTCTAGAAAACATTTAAACCAATACCATTTACGAGTAACACACCAGGAAATACACCAGTTGAACTGCATGTAACTAATTTAGATCAAAGCATTGATGCAATAGACATAAAAAAAATTTTATTGGCAATATTTGGTGAACATGTCATGGTAAGCATATTACTCTCCTGTTCTGTATTGCGATTACCATTCCCAAATTGAATCATTTGTTTAAAAAATTTCTTTATTAAAGGTTCTTCATGTCTCTGTTTTTGTTCAATCTGATGGTATTATTGCCGCTTATGTCAAAGTACCTTCTATTCAAGATGCACAGTATGCAATATCTCAATTGCATCGGCGTAAAATTGGACATAAAAAAATTATTATTTCATATGGTCACTCCGGGCAACCACATAGCCCACAATTCATAAGGTAAATATTTTGATTTCACATTAAACAAAAATCAAAAACAACTTTTTAAGAAAATATCCATTAAAATTTTATTTACCTTTTTAAGACGAAGAAGCACATCAAAGGACCAGAAAAAAAAAATCGGCTTCGGAACAATATGTAGGCTAAATTCCCAAATAAAAGTTGGCTAGCTTTATACAAGTATTTGTGTGCACATACTTAACTGTTATTAACAAATATTTTATTTCATATAAACTTCTATAATCGAACATTGCTCAGTTAAAATATGTTTTCAAGTTTTAAAAAGTCATTGCTAGAATTGTTATTTGTAAAAAAAAATGATTGTACAATAATAATTTACCCCATTTACAGTTAATTTAGAACTACATATGTACGTACGTGTGTTCACGTTTACCATTTTTGCGAGTGAATTGAAACCTTCTCGCAGGGTACCCACGCATCCCTTGACAGATCACTAAGCTTGGTACAACTTAGTTCCTTTCTGGTACTGACATTTTTACAAATATCTTGTCATAATAGGCAATTGTCCGGAAATACGGTTTAATAGATTAACCATTCCTTGTCAAAGACATCAAAAATGTATTTTAAGTGAAAACGGGAACTCGTAGATGACCCAGGATAGACCATAACCCATCACTGAACTAATTTTACATTTTTTTTTACACAGATGGCAAGTTGTGTCATTATTGAAAGAAGTACCTGGACTTAAGCTGCCATTATTTAAATTTCTTGAAATGTTTGAATCACGATATGTTACAACAATATCTGTTTCCGATTTGTACCGTCTTAAAGACGTTTGTGTTATCACTGATGAATCTAGTGGTCGAATGGTTTCACTCCACTCTAATCATAGGAATACACCATCGCCTTGTTTAACTCTAACGCAGGTAAAATTAAAAATTAATAAAAGATAGTTAATTTTTTACTTATTACAGGGATAAAGTCAGCATAGCAAATCTTGTGCGCAACTTTTTTTTTTATCTAACATAATATTTGGCATTTTTGCCATTTCTTTAATGTAAAACGGTATAAATTGATTAAGCTTTTTATGTATGAATTGTGTTCGGCATAAGAGTGCGCATTGTTACAGACGTTGTAGAGAAAGCTTTCGGCATTTCGTCTCACTGCAAATGTTCACTAAGTTAGGCTTATCTAGCGGTCTTCCAAAAATTTGCAGTGTATGACAGCGAGACAGATTTCCAGGTATTACTTTTTCCAGAAGTGTAGACCATGCTTAAACATGGTTGTTTTCAGATTAGCGTTCAAAATATATTTCTTTATTTTCTCCCCTTAATTTTACTATTAGCTGGCTAATAGTTTAAACTGATGCCAAGGGGGGAAACAAAATTTACTATGACTCAAATTAAATTTTATTGTCAATTAAAATGACCGTGCCTTCCCTACAGAACATCAAAAGATGCTCCGCTGCCTTAGTACACTGAGCATCATAATTAGAAGGTTTTTCTCTCGCTGGGAGGATTTTTAGAAGCTCTATGGTATAATCTCTCAAATCGCTTTCCTTCGCGATGATTCCGTAGACCCATTCTTATACTGCCTCAGCCATTCTCAAAAGCCCACAGTTCAACGTCCAGCGCTATTATTTTTTTATTTTTTTTTTAACCTGCTCAGTCTTTTGTCTTTTTATATTTTTAACTATTTGTAAGTTCTGCCAAAACTAGATTCTGCTTGTTTTATTTTAGTGGAATTCTGCTGCTTTTATTTTAGTGGAATTCTTCTTTTTTTATTTTAGAGAAATTCTGCTTATTAGTGGAATTAAAGATATATTCTGAGTATTACTACAAGACGTATCCCTAGTTACTTAGACGAAAAATAGGTTTATTATGTTCCAGGATGTAGAGCCATACTGCATGAAGCATTACAAAGTGAGACAGTGTCCAAATAAAGGATGGGCTGAACAAGAGGTCCCACCACTACCAAATGTACTGGTATCATTGCCAATGTTTTCAGCCAATCTATTACATTTACTTGCAACCCATAACAATGTTTTACCATTAGCAAGGTTTGATTAAAAACAAAAAGTTCTGTTTCTTGAGTGTTGAAGTCAGCCACACTTATCCCATTGAATATGTTACAGCTTCTGTGATTGTTACAATGCAGAATGTGAATCTCTTACAATAAGTGAAGCTGGTGTACCTTTGGAACATCTTGTAACATGCGTTCATAATGTTGATTTAGCACTAGCAAATGGGGTAAAATATCTGAAACCATCAGCTACTGCAAACGATAAACATGAAGGTAAATTATTGAACTGAATTAATTTTTTATTAGATTTAAAGGTAATGAAAAATAAATAAAATATTTTATTTAGATTCGAGCGTGGCAGTCAGTCCTTCTTTAGCAAATGTTCTTAATTTATTTGGAAGAGAATTAGTAGATCTATTAAAGACACAAATGCATTGCCAACTTTTATTTAATAGATTTATTCCGGCATATCATCACCATTTTGGCCGGCAATGCAGAGTTGCAGATTATGGATTTACAAAATTAATTGATTTATTGGAGGCCTTACCAAATATTATACAGGTGATTCTTAATAATAATAAAGTGGGCGTAATCTAACACGCAATTGAATTTTTAATTTTCAGTTTCTCTTACTCCCAGTAAGAGGAACTATGGTGATCAAACCAAATTTCGGAAACCGAGTTTACCAGAATAATAAAGTTTCTTTTATCTTCATGCCCACACTTTCTACCTAAATGCAAAGAGATGCGTATTTGTGTGAAAGTGTTTTGCATAATATGGTTGTATTTCACCCATTTATAAATGCAGCTTTCTAGAACCATTGTTGCGCTTCCATTCTTGCGGTCTCCTTTCCAACCAGCTAAATCAATTTAGTCTTTTTCCTTCCTAATCTCTTTTCCCTACAGGCTTTAGGATATAAACTTCTTTAACATCTGTTGCTTTTCCAATCGCTGACTTATTCCTATAAATTTTTTTTTTTTTTTTTTCTAGGGCGTCTTTTTCGAATGTCTTCTTCATCACTTTTATATCGGCAATTAAAACTTCCTTAGTTTGTGTTCATTACTTTTAACAGGGTGCGGTCCTGTAGAGATCTGATGTCCTGATTTTTGTCAGAGGCTTCTTTTTTCCCTGGACCTCCTTTCTTCTAGTTTCTTGCAAAGGCGACCTTCGTATTTCTCAAGGCAAAAACATTTCCGTAATCTCTTTGCTCAACTTCCACGACCTCTGCAGCCATTTTCACTCCCATCGCTGATATTACGCCGGGAAGCCAATTCTTTCCTTTGTTCACTTGGTTTCTTTTTGTACAGCGTCTATGATTCTATGGCGTACATCGTAATAGAAAGAAAAAGGACTAGTAGATCGCTACTTTTGTGAATGTTTTAAAATTAGACTTTAAAAATCAGGAAATGCTTATTCCATCCTAAATATAACTAAAAATAGGTGAAATTATAATAATATTAATAACTTGCACAAACTTTAAAGATTAGAGTTACTTAACATCTTCACTGTTATTTTTTAAAATAAATCCGATTTTTGTGTATTTCTTTAGAAACAATTTAACATAAATGAACGAAACATAGGTATTGTAAAATATAATCGGGTAATTTATTTTTAAAGTGAGTAAGTAAGAATACTTGATGCCAGATTGGTAATGAACGTTTTTTGCGCAACCGTTGGAAAAAAATAATTTCGTCACAAATTTTAGGTTATTGGAGAAGGTAACAAGAGAATAGTCACCCTCTCGCACAGAGCTCAGATACGAAGATTTACTTCAGATCTTCTAAGAGCTTTAAAGACCCAACCATATAAACGTATGACGTTATCAGAACTACCTGGAGTTTTTGAAAGAGTTTTGGGTAAACCATTTGATCCGGTAGATTATGGACTAAGCTTTTTAATTGATCTGGTGGATCAGTTATCAAAAACTACTGTTCAAGTCATACCTGCCGAACAAGAGGATGATTTTGTACTAGCAATACCTAAGCGGGAACAAACTCCATGTGAAATTGAAAGGACAAAACAGTTTGCCAAAGAAGTGAGTAATTTATCACCTTTAATCATTTTTTGTAAATTAATTTAATAAGTTATATATTGGACTATCATTTTATATAGGTCATAGAACTACTCGGACATGCACCTCAATGTTCAATTCTATTCAACAAATTTATACCTGCATATCATCATCACTATGGGCATCAGTGCCGTGTAGCAGACTTTGGATTCACCAAATTGATTGAGTTATTTGAAGCTATTCCTGATATAGTTAAAGTAAGTGAAAACAAACGTAAATTATTTTTATTTCTTTTTTGAAGTACAATATTCTCAATTATTAATGAGAGTAAGACGAAATTTGATTGTCTGTATGATTAATTTAAAACTGATAGTGGCTGAGGCTCAGGCCCTTCATGGGCTATGATGGTCAGAGAGTGAGACGAAGTACAAGTACAATGATGGTGGCATCGGCTTCCATGAAGAGAATTCACAAATCGAAATTTAGTCACCTCAGACACAAGTCAATTCTTCATATTACATTTCACATATGCGCAAAGAAAATTTCAGCTACAAAACGATAAAATTGCAGAAGTTTAAGTTTGTTATTTCGTTTAGGATGCTACTTTAAGATCTTGGCCTTAAGATTTTAGACTAACAGATCGAACGAAAATCACACACACACACATGATTTCATAGATTTTTTATATTTTGATATTTTGTTAAAAATGATTCAAAAAGTTTCATTTAGTATATACGTCGTATGTACAAACGTCTATATACAGTGTTGGCGGTGGATGAAAATCTGTTGATTAGAAGTACGAGTATACAGAGGAAACGTTCTAACTCAACTTTTTCCCCGACTTTAACTGTTTCCATGATCAAAAGCTGAACAGTTTTTTTATATTCTCTTATCCTTAAGAGAAAATATTCTTTCCATTAGTTTTCGCCGGAAATAAACGTTTCTTATCCTTTGAAAAGAGCTTCACTACATACCCTTACTGATAATTTATAGTTTTTAAAATTGGTTTTTGTGGTCATCGTATCTTATATCCACACCATTTGACAAAAATTATCTTTAATTGCTTTAGTTGGAGGAGGATATTGAA
The DNA here is from genome assembly GCF_049639745.1 of Rhodnius prolixus. Lineage (NCBI taxonomy): Eukaryota > Metazoa > Arthropoda > Insecta > Hemiptera > Reduviidae > Rhodnius > Rhodnius prolixus. The sequence goes on from NW_027411634.1 coordinate 35,462,176, forward strand.
GGTGAAAGACGTGTCATCTTAACTCAATGCGAGAAACTTCGGGTACTTGGCGAGCAAATCTGTGATTTAGTTACACCTTGTTGTCCTCCAGGATTGCCTCTTTCTTCACTCGAAACTACATTTCTTTGGCAGTTCGGATATTCTTTGAAACCAGATGTATATTGTGCTAAAAGTATTGAACAGCTCGTACTTAATCTCCAAACAATTAAGGTTAGAATTTATCACAAATATTAAAAAACAGAAATTTTATTTCATTGTTATATACATTATTTCTTGTTTAGCTGGTTGATTCAGACATTGGTAAAATGATTGTACCTGTTGAAGAAGCATTAATCAAGCATTTAACCGATAAAGTTAAAAGATTATTGATTAGTTCAGATGAAGGAAGAATGGCATATTCTCAAATGATATGCAGCTTTAATGCTGTGCACGAAAAATACATTCAACCAGATAATCTGTTGATACTTATTCCGGAAGCTGTTCAAGTAATGCATATTTTTATTAAAATATATATCAATTTTAACCAGTAAAGATAGTAATGTAAAATTTTTATTTTTAAAGGTCGATGTTAAGGAAGAAAATGAAATATTTATTAAACTCACTCCATTGTATCAGTTAGCTAGAAGAATTAGCATAATATTAGCCAAAAATGAAGGTAGATTAACAATATCTTCATTGGAAAATGCCTATTTTAGAGAACATCAACAGTCTATACACCCTAACGATCTTGGATATTCGAATCTCCAATCTCTTTTGGCTGCACTACCAGAGATTCTGGTGCTTAGAGGAAAAGGTCTGAGGCGAGTGGTACTTTTAAACAAAGAGATACTTCAAAGTATGTACCTTAATATTGGTGGTTGAGGTTTTCCTGTTAGTCTATTATTACAATTAATAACAAAATTTCAGTATTTTATATATCCATAAGCGTTAAACCTCTCGAAAAAAAATTCTGAATACGCCCGTCTCTCTTAGTAACTATACGTCCTTAGTAAGAAAGACGAGGCAGCCATATAAGACGTTGATAATGATTTTTGCGAAGCTTGCGCGTCAATTTCAATCTAAAGTACACGTGCATTTACTTCAAAACTCTGCCTTGGTCGTTGTCTTACCTTGGTAAGGGAAAGGTAATATTGACTAGTGTAGCTTGAACTTACGATTTCTTTTTGAAACAATTTGACTTTGACATGGTAATAAATAAATCTACTACGAAAATCTTGAGACGGATAACTGTTGGATGTCAGTCAAATCGTATTTTCTTTTAGTACAAGAGGAAAATTATGAGAAGTTATGCTCTACCTTTCCTGGAATTGGGAAGGAATGGAATTGGTATTAAGAAGTATTTGTCAGTTTATGATGTCTGACTTTTGCATACATTTATTTTTTAACTATCTAAAACTAGAAAGAAAGGGACTCTAGTTTAGGGCACTGGAGTACTACATAGGAAGGTTTAAGTTCAGTTGCCTGCCTGCCTTAAATGTTCTTTTTCTAGGAGCCTTACTAGGGTAGTGCTACCTGCAAGGTGAAAACGATGTCTTAAGGCCGGCAGAGCATTGGAAAATGCTACGTTTGTTTGCAGAGGTTCTCAAAACCGGATATTTCTTATGTGCATTCAAAATTGATAATTACTCGATTCCAATTATTTTTCTTACGAGAAGTTAGCGAAATTAAAAAAATATTTTTATCTAAGCACTGTCTTGTTTATTACAACGTGATACCAGAAAGTTTGTTTGGAATTGTAAATATTCACAATTTTATTTTATTAATATTATGATTATTTTAAATTCAGAGAAGTATACTTTTTCTAATGAAAATTCATCGGAGCTGCAGATTTTTAGCAAAACTTCAGAGTTTGTATCCTTAAAAAGCTCGTTGAAAGAAAATAATAATGTAAGTAAACTTTTACTCAATAATTTTATAATTATTATATACATAAAACAAAAAACCTTCTATTATTTTAATATTAACTTTGTTCCTTGAAGTCAATAGTAAATGTTTAATCTGTTTTTTGTTTTGTTTTGTTTTAGATTCCTGTGATAAAATTGCCGGAATTTATAGCTCCCCCAACTAATATCTCTCTTTCTTCATTAATATCACCTTGTAAAGGTTTGCTTCCGCCTTCAGCTCGTCCATATATCCAAGCCCCACATCCATCTCAGCTGCCTACTCCAGACAGAAATCTTCTTTCGAAAAAGGTACTGTGAAGGAGGTTCCAATTAAATTAGATTTTGAAATTATAACTTAAAAGAAGAGTTTTTTTCATTGCTTAAAACTTTTGTGTGAATCATTCACACTACTTCTTACTCCAACTCTCAAGATCTAAGTGAAATATTTGTAGGAGTTTTAGCAAATGCAACAATTTCATTTTCATAAGAATGTATAGGGTGTTCAAGGGTGGCCTAGAAAAATATAGTTCTAATCTAAATTAGTAGGACATAAAAAATAAAAATATTAATATACATATATTGTAAATCATGGTCCGTTTCCTCCCAATATTTGAGAAAGCGGCAATTTAATTTTTTCAATCGTTCTCCATTTTAAAATTGCCTTAACACATGAGATTATGGCTGCTGCAAAATTAATTATAGCAACTGAATGAAAATTAAATGTTCATAAGATGATGATATCATTTAGATTAATAATACAAAAGAAATATCCTTATATTTATATATTTGAGAGCATGAAAGTGTCTTAATTTTCAAAATTTCAAATAAATTTATCATCAAACTATCTCTTTAATTTTTGAGCAATAATCTGCCAAATCTCTTACAGTATGTTTTAATTAATAATGCTCTTCAAATACTGGTGCTCTGTTCACATTTATTTCAAGTGCACTTTTGTATTAAAATGAGATATTCAAACATGCAAGTCAAAGAATCGGTAAAAGTTTCAAATTGTTTTTTTCAATTTATATTTATTATTGGTTACTTTTCACAATTTTGAAAAGGAAAAAGAAATAGAATAAACACTAGTTACTAAAATATTTGGGATTGAAATATCGAAGATTCGGTCAAATTAAAAAAACAATTCCGTCTTTTCGCCAACGTTTCGACAAATTTATTGTCTTACAGTTTTTTTTTCTTTCTTTTTGTGTAACTCAACTCACATAACCACGCCCTGAGGAAGACAATAAATTTGTCAAAACGTTGGCGAAAAGACGGAATTGTTTTTTTAATTTGACCGAATCTTCGATATTTCAATCCTAAATATTAATACGTAGTTTACGATCACTAAAAGCTAATGCAAATACTAGTTACTAAAAAAAATGCATGTATTCAAAACTTGAAAGAAATCTTATTCTTACCCGATTGCGTGCTAGTTGTAATATACTGTACGATGTAAAGGTGCATTTAGACAGATGCCCTAAAAATAAATGTAAAATATTGCTTAAGTATTTAAAGAGCATTAATTGAGGAATATCTTAAGAGTTTTGACAGCAATTTGCAGTCAGCGGGATGAAAAGTCATTTTAAGTTTTGAAAATGATTACCTTGTTTTATTGAAAGCCTCTTAACCCTTAACTTGGCAGAATTTTTTTTTTTTAATATCAAAATAATATTCATACCACTTCTAGATCCAAGGATGTCTAGAAAAAAAACTAAAACAAATCTCATGAGGGTATTTAAAAAAATCACATGTACACATTGCCAAGAGCATTAATAAATACATAACGCTAACAATTTTTTAAATTCTGACTTATCTCCAAAGATACATTATCATAAAAAGGGTTAAATGACACTCTCGTTAGAAGCGAAATGAAATTTTATCTTGCAGAAAATTTAATGATCTTTTGATTGGCGTAATAAAATTTGTTTGAGCTCTAACTCTCTATCTAGCAGTTAGTCCATTTTTTATATAAAACATTCGTGAAGCAATAAAATGTTATAAAATAGTCGCTTTCTTGAATGTGTTAAGGGAGTAAGAGAAGGTGAACTTGGAAAAGTGATATCTAACTTTTATTTTGGTCTGACATATTTTTGGTAAACAAAAACAAAAATGACTGACCAATATATGCTAGCTTCGTAAACATAAAAACAAACTTCTTTATTGATTTTCTTTTCAGGATAATGGTATCAATCTGTGCGAATCAGAAAAGAATGCAAATAAAATTAGCTTGAAAAGAAGTGGTCTATTTGGGACAGATTCAGAAACTACAATAGATTTCAATTTAGAACCTAGAAACGTTCAAGAGAGAAGCTCGTTTCCTAAAATAAGTAAGCATCACACATTTTTTTTATTGATGGCTATATTTTAAGAAAGTAAATAAGTAAGATAAGTAAATAAATAAGTAAATAAGTAATAAGTAAAAAAGTAAGAAAGTAAATCAAATTCCCATATCAATTAAGAAAAAAGCGTTAACATTTTACCGTACTACGATCTACGATCGGAGTTTTTCTGGATTTGGTTGCTTTACTGATGGTCATGCTTCTAAAACAGTCCAGTAGACCTTATTTACCGAATTTTCACCGAAAATATCTGTGATGAGATTCCCTGAGTTCCTAAAAGTGATTTAAGAAATGGAGTGAGTTATACGAGTATAAACACGCAGCTCAAAAACAAAATAAAAAAAATTGCAGGAATCTCAAACTTTGTATTTCGTTGGGTACAGGTACCATTATGTATCCCGACAGAAAATTATCGTTCAAAATCTTTTTACCGGAAGAAACATTTTATTTTGAATTTCACTTGCTTCAAAGGGACTAAAAGTCTTTTTTCTATATATTTACATTTACATTATTATTGATTTTTGTTTCTCTCTCTCTCCCTATTTAGGAAGAATTCGTCTTGCAGCTCAATTTGAAAACCCTATTGATCTCAACTAAATCAAGAATTATTTCTAAAAACAAAATAAATCAATATATTCTTCCAATTTCAGTGGCGATTTCGTGATTTTAAAATATTGTGATATTGTTTATAATTTTTTTTATGTGCCTAAATAAAAGGGACAAATTTGATAATTATTCCCATTTTATATATATATATAAATGCACACACATGTATATATATATATATATATATATATATATAAGCTGTTTTTTATAAATTTAAATAAAAATTAAGAAGTATTACTGCGATATTTGAAACTAGGTATTTTCAAAATATTTATTAATTTTTGCAATAAAAAATACAATTTTAGATAGGTGCTATATCGATTTATATTAAGATTTTGAAAAGTTTAGTTAAATTTTATAAGAAGCCGAATTTTATACTTATAAATGATACATAATTGTTCTATTTAGATGAGATCATAAATTAATTAAGATTAAGAAAACTAATAAAGTCCATCCATTATCAATTACTATATTTGCATTTTTGAGTTGTATACCTAATAAATTATTTATTTTTGTTTAAGCATTTAAAAAAATGTTAATGAAAAAATATTTCTACCATTTGACGTTTATTTAATTTTAGTTGATGATAAATTCTAGTTTTTATTTAAAAATAAAACAAAAATTATTGAATTCCTGGATAAATACAATTTATACCAATGACCAATATCTCTAATTTATTAGGGATTTTTTTATGGTCTTTCAAATTTATGAAAACAATAATCGAGAATTTCAAATATTCTTAGTAACTAGTGAACTGATTTTTTTTATGTTATGGTTTTTTTATTGAAATGAAATATCGACTTTTAAAATATGTATTAAATATCTAACCATCTTATGAAGATGAATATTTTGTTCCTAATTCAAATCAAAACTAAAAATAATTTTTTTTTGTAATTTTCACTTTTTGCAAGGGGAGAACATTATTAATATTTTGTGTATTATGTTGTAGAACGTATTGTTCAATACTATTGTATTAATTTCATATTAAGTTGCGATTGTATCCCTTTCCCAAATTTATTGTAAAAACAAGATTTTTTTTTTAAATTTTCAGTTGAGTTGCTAAACAAGCCCACGTTTGAAAAAGCAAGAAAGTATTTGGTGAGATCGTTCGAAGTGTTTACTTTTCTTGTATTTATTCAGTCTGAGCTCTTTCTACTCTGAGATAACGCTGGAAAAGTATTTTCGTCTTTTTTCATTCTTAAACTCCTGTGTTTTAGCTGTTCTGATTCAGTTCCATGTTGCATGTGCATTGTTTATGGGGGCAAGGTAACTAGAGCTGCTTAGGTACTAGGACTAATAGGGAAGCACTTAATCTTATGTCGGTCTCTAGAGAGCTTGAACGTATGGCTCCACTGTTTGGGCTGCTTTGGTTGCATGGGAGGTCCCTTTTGTTATCCTCCAACTTTAAATCACCACCTAACATGCGCCTTTATAAACATTTTCTCCGCCCGTTTGGAGCATTACTTGCTATTTTAAATCGGTCCTTCTATAAGAACGAAGAATTGTTGCTTACGGAAGTATTTTCACTTTCTGCATGCAACTACTCACCAGCAACTCCTTTATCATCGCCTGAATGATCGATCTGCTCTTGCACTCTTTGTAGGAACAAGTGATCGTCTTCGTAGTTTTTCGTTGGGTTCTTTCTGAATAAAATATCTTCCGCAAATTTTGATCGCCTGGAAGAGATGGAAGATTGATGGAGAACTTGCCGGTATTTTCTTCTTCGTTTAACTTTATTAATTTTTACTGCTTTTAATTGGTATTTCTTTTATAAAGCGAATTTGATTAAGCATATTCCTTACAAAATTAAACAAATCTTAAATTAAATCTTTGTTATTAAGATTCTATTTTAAATTTCGTTACAGTATAATGATCACATTCTCCAAGAGCAATGAGAATTAAAAAAAAAAAAAAAAAAAAAAAAATTAAATATGTTTGTTTATATGTTATACAATTTCATGTATATTTAATATTTGTATGAATCGTTTACTAAAATACGTTATCCAATGTTTTATTTGATATGGTATAGTTAATAAAATGTGGCTTAGTTTTGAAAGAGTTATTATTCTGATGTGTTAATTTTCGTATATATATTTCGCCTTTTTTTCATAGCTATAACTTCAATCGAGAGACTAATCTGCAAAATTGTATAAACATGCAAGTTAACAGAAATGCCCTAAATCCGTTTATGTGGGATGTTTGAAAGAGATGTCAAATGCAAACAGAACAATTTATATGAGATCACGCAGAATTTGGAAAATAAAAACAAACAAGTTTCACAAAGTGCTTTTAGGAGTCGCTCGAGAATTTCTTAAACTGCTGTGCCACTAATTCTTTCGTGATGTTCATGGAACATTGGAAGAAAGTTGAACACAGCTTTTATAAGCTAGCAGAGAACTGACAGTATTCGTGCACGTCTCATTCTTATAGATCAGCCATCAAGTGTTTGCACGCCGACTCTTCATTAATCATGAAGTTTTCTCTTCTAAATAGAGTTACTTCTTTCGGGGAAATGACGTATATGAGAAGGTTTGAAGCAAACAAAGATAAAGATGGATTTCTCCTTTTTATTTTACAACTACAGTATCTTTCCAAGCTTAGTGAATTTCAGCAATATACAGAACTTATAAACTTATCGGTGGTCTGAGAGAATTCTTGTAATGAACAATTAATCAAATTCTATTTAAGAATTCTAGATGTTTCCAATAGATGGGTAAGACTGATACATATAAGTTCTTATTGTTATACGCCATTGAGTTTTTGTAAATGCTTTCGTTAAGTATTCACCAAAAAGCTGCAAAAGATTTATGGAGAAATTACTATGAAAATAGAAATAAAATTATCACTTCAAAAATTGTTCATTAGTAAGTTCATAAGTAAGATAATAAGTACTGTTTTAGCATTATAGTATAAAAGTTAGTAATAATAAATATAGTATAGATTATTTGTTTTATTTTGTTTTAAATTTCGTAAGAAGAGCATGTTTGGGCGTTTGGAGATGTTCTCTAAATAATTCGCTTGATCTAGAAGACACAACGCAATATTTACAATAGTAGGTGCCAGTAGATGTTATGTAGACTGATAAAGCAGGATCTACCGTGACTTTTGTACCACTGACCCTGTCATCTCGTTCAACTTTTATTTGTGTTACAGATATCACTTCAGTGTTTATCTCTGTTTTTGGAGCTTCCTGATTCCATGAATTTCTGGATGTTTCTTGTTTTAGTTCCACTTCCGTCGACTTTATTTTTCCAGTCTTAATTTTAAAAGGTTCCTTATGTTTATAAGGGCATTTGTTGTAAGCATTTTGACATTTGTGTTGTTTTTCACACCATCCATCTTTGTCCAATTTATAATCATGACAATCGTTTGATTTCCAACTACTTCCAGACGAAGATCTGCTAGTGCTTTCAATACTTCTGCGTTTCCTATCTCGTCTGTATTCTCCACTTTTAACATTATTTGTTCTTTTATCCGTTCGCTTTTCTTCACTTTTCTTTATTGATTTATTCTTTTTACTTTGATCTCTATCTGAGCGATCAGTTTGGCTACGGTCGCTGTATGAACTACTAGAACTTCTATATTTTCTACTTCTACTGCCACGTATACGTTTCCTACTTCGACTACGACTTCTGTGCTTTTTATCTTTATATTTATCATCCTTGTAACTTTTCCTTCTTGATTTGTAACTATGGCTACGTTCTTCGTCACTAATATATCTATTATCTCTTTTTCTTTTTTCGTGGTTTCTATTACTTTTGGTATCATACTTGTCATTTCTTTCATTATAATGACCCCGGTAAAAATATTTACCATTTTGGTTTTTGTGATATTTCCTGTAATTATCAGTATTTCTCCAGTTATTATACCAATATCCATTATAGCCATAATTATTGTAATTTCTATTATCATACCATCCATTATTGTAATTAGTCGAATTTTTCATGTTTCTTTTTTTGTCAGATTCACGAACATTTTCTTTTTTATTGGTACTGCTTTCTTTGGACTTAACGATGTCCACATTTATTCTGTACCCAGCTTTATCAAATGTACATTTATTTTTATTCAATTGGTCCTCTCTTGCAGTAATAACATCTTCAGGTATAGATAACTTATTAGATGCTTTAATTTTTTGAAAATTAGAGCTTTCTTTTTCTATCTCTTCAATAGCTAACTTTGTTATTTCTTGATCTAGTTGAGAGTCTTTTTTGTCCTTATTATTATCTGGATTTGCAGTTTCATCAACACACTTACTTTCTTTTTCTAAATTTTGTGAAGGACCAACATTTGATACACTATCGTTTATTGGATTTTCTGAATTTTTCACAACGTCTGATTGATTAGTTAGATTATTTGACATTTGATTTGCATTTGGTTCACTATCATCGATTGAACTGCTTTCCACTGTAGTTTTTGTGTAAAGCTCTGCACTCTCTTTTTCACCAGTTGAATCTGATTCTGAGTTGTTCAAATTCAGGCCACTGTTTGTTACATCCTCTTTATTATTAGCTGACTGTGAAATGACTGATAACTGTTGCAAGAAAATTGCAGTCGAAGAAAGTACCTTTCCACCTTTTATATCTAGCTCGACTGGAAGTTCAATCGTCTTCGGTTCTAATGAAGAGGGAAGGGCGTCACTTTCTCCAGGAGCGACCGTTGGAGCAGATAAGCTGTCATTACTACCAATTCTGGCTTCAATACTTCCAGCAGGGAAAGTTTCTTGAAAATCATTAAACTGAAGTGGATAATCCATTTCCGGATTTTCCACAAAGGGGGCTGCTGATGCCGTATAACCTTTAGATTCAGAAGCTTCCGGCCATTCCCCACTATAAAAAGCATTAAGTGCACTATCTAATTTTGATTCCAGAAGTTTTTTCATTTTTTTTTTATGCTTCTGCCCACTTTTGTGCAAATTTAATTGGTGCTCCGTATTGGTTGTGATATTGCAAATTTCACACACAAAATCAGACAATACAGGTGGTAGAGGAGGTGGTGGTAAATCTTTTATGGAGGCTAAAGCCCCTTCAGTAAAAATATCTTCTGCCATCGCCGTAGGAAGTTTGTACTGAATCTTTCTTAAATTTTTCTGATGTTGCTTTCCACTGAAATGTTGTTGATATACAACTTTCGAAGTAAGTTCTATATTGCAGACATCACATTTTACAGGTATAAAACGTTCTTTTTTTAATTGTAAAGACCCTTCTACGTTATAATGCTCTTTCATATATGCGTTTACATTTTTTATATGTACTTTACCTTCATAGTGTGTAAACGCAGATGTTTCACTAGTAACTTGAACACCACAGAGTTCACACTCCAAGGGTTTAAACAGATCAGTTAAATCTTTCGGTAATGGAATAGTGTCAGGATCTCGAAAAGCTTCATCTTCATCTGTTTGGTTGTTATCAAAATTGGACGAGGCATAGAATGAGTATGCATCCAATTGGCCGTCGTTCGGATTTTGATAGGTTACGATTGAGGGCACTTGGGTTGGAAAAGAGTAAATGCTATTTGGATCATAACAATAATAATAACATGAAGCATCCATATCTTGTACAAAAAGTTCCAAAATTTTATTTGCAATACTTTTATTCAAATCCTGTCTTCTATGGAAACATCCCATATGGAAAATCCAAAACATTCCAATTCTCCATGTGATCAAAGTAAGAAAAGGTAATTTTAATTAAAGTGCGCTTTGCAATTAATGCGAAATATTAATGTGCAAATTTTCAGAAGATGTTCTGTATTATAGTGAAAAATGCTAAACATGTGATTTTTTTTAAAGATAATACGACTTCAGACATTACCTGGATTCTTTTTAAAAACTAGATACACATTTAGATAAGAAATTTGTTACAAATGCAGATTTGTAAAACCATTCTTCATACATACTTCGTATACCGCGTTGTAGCCAATAGAATGAAAGTAAATGTTTTTGTTCTATTGTAGATATTTAAAAACTGCATACTAATAGTCATTCATTCATCATAAAATCTCCAAAAACTTGAAATAGGCACATGGGTCCTAAGTGTTCGCTAAAAAAAATGGGTTCTTGAAAATTCTAAACGTAAAACTAATTAGGACTTTTAGAAATTTAGCAAATTGTAGGGTTGTTAAAGTAACTGAAAATAGTTAGATATAGTAGTACTAACCAAAAGTTCTGAAAAAATAAAACTCAACCATAACACAGAAGTTTCATTATTTCATCGAATTTTTACGATCTAAAAGTGATGTTTTGCTACAAATAGAAATACCTTGTTAGCTTTTGTGGCATGATTCTGTGCCTGATGCTGTTGAATAGAAAATGGGTTTTTCAGAATAGAGGATTGGCTACTTAAATCGCGATAGAAGCATGAAGCTTAGACAAAACCCACTTCCTCCTAGATGTCATTTAACAACTTTATTTTTGTTTCGCATAATAGTTAGGGGCTCGATAGAGATAGATTATCAATTTATACTTAGGTTTTGAAAACTTTGCCACCTAACTGCTTCAGAAACTTCATAGAGGGACTTCCTGATATAGATACAAATACTTCGATAGATAAAAATTTAGAATTAGATAGAAAGGCTTTCTGTAGAGCACCAGTTTTTTGGTTACCCACCAGAAGTACTTTACACTCTACTTCTAGGCTAGCACTCCTCTACTGATCCCGTCAGGCTAACACTTTCAATTTAAACATCCCGTTATAGTGTGCTACGCCATCGAAGTCTATAAGGAGTGGAATTTGAAAGCGGCTTGTGTGCATTTGATGCCTGATGAACCAGGTGAGTGGAAGAATGTGATAGTAATGTGTAGGAATTATATTTTGTGAGACAGGAAGTAAAAGGTATTTAATTTGTTGTCAGTTATATTGACCCTTTCATCTAGGTAGATAATAAGAACTACAAATAAATAGACTGTGTTAATATTAGGGCAACAGTAATTTTAGAGGATAATTCGTAACATTAGAGTCTTTTCTGGGATTGCTGCAATTATAACAGAGGAATTGAAAGGTGTCTATTCGAACCTATGGAGGGCTATTTTTGTATTTTTTTGTATTATTATTTAGTCTTTCTGATTGCTGAATAAATAGTATAAACGTTGTATTTTGTCATTTTCTTTTGAGTACCAACTTGAACTTTGATAATATTTTTATTGAAAATGTTTATTTATTCAATGAAAAAAATACATAATCCAATTCAATACACCGTTACAAACCCATGGTCATAAGACCGTCAGGCGACACTTTGACAATATAAAACATCTGATTAAAAACAGTCACAACTGTGTGAAACAATTACAAAACAATAAATGTTCGACCCAAAAAAGTTTTTAAAGGTACCCTTTGATTTAAAAAAAATTCAAATTAGCGACTGACCTTGCCATAAATTATAAATTTAAAGTTAAACTTGGTCATGAAGAAACATTATTAGGTTGATGATTAGAATGACGAGTGCTATCTTACTGATGTCAACAAAACAGTCTTTATTTATGGGACTTTTGAACGTATTTTTAATGAAATCCAATTATTTCTTTTAAAGAAATATTTAGATATGGATTTTGAGACTATAAAAAGGTTTACTGAAAATACCTATCAAGCCGTAAGGTTCCTTGCTCAATAAAACAAACCTTCAATGACCTTCACTAAACTTAAATTTAACACTACATTCTAAATCTAATCAATTTTAATCGAAACCAATTTGCAGTTAAATGACTTCAATGGGATGAAGAAATAAATGCCAATTTCAGTCATAGTTTTTATTTATTGTGCCAAGCTTTCGACCATGGTCATCTTCAGGGCTTATTGTCTATATGATATTTTTACATGGTAATTGTTAATTTGGTGTATCCTCTGTCTTGTCTGCTAATGAACGGTAAAATTTCTTTCTAAACAATAGCAAAATCTCTTAGTAAACATTTTCTGTGGATTAAAAAAACATAAAAACATGCTTTACAGTTGTTTATAGATTATCAAGGGATGGCTATAATCCAAATCCACTGTGATCTAAAAAATCCTATTGTGGTTTATAATTTTTGTGTTTACAGTGAATGAGTGTTTGAGATAAGCTAGATTTCGCCTGTGGATTCTAAATCTTAACATGCAAACCCTATGTAAAGGTTAATTGTGTTGTAGACTGGAACACCGAACGGACGTGAAGATTCCTGAATAAGTGGCTATTCCAAGGAAGAGGGATATCACACTACAGTTTTTAGTGCTAAACATTTAAACCATTATGAATGTAATAAATTGGAGATAAAATTTGATCTCTGAGGCTATTTACTAAGGTTTTTTTTTATTAAGGTCTAAGAATTTTAGGAAATCTTATTGATTTTTACCTTCTGAACCAGCAGATAAGCCATCCAGTCAATAATTGTTAATATATTTTTGAAAACGGATTCTCATGCTTTTAGTAGAAAATTGTTAATAACCAACGAAATAAATTGCCCATTCCTCTGATCTAATTTATGACAAACTTCTTGTTTCAATCTCAGTATCAAAACATCGATTGTTACTTATTACCTTCACTTCTGTTATACTTCGCAAAGCTTTCAGCATAATCCTTTACGTTACAGGTTACAGGTACATGTCGGCGTTTACATGTTATACAAGATCATATCATGTCGCAGAGCGGCATGTCCTATTGTTTTAGTATAGTTTCATCAATATCAGTTTTTATAGTTTTATGTTAGCTTGGAATTTCCCCATTAGATTGTGCTTGTGTTTTTATTAAACTAAAATGGAGGAAAAACAGTTAACGCAAGATAAAGAAGAGAGCATATTTCATGAAGAAAAGTTAACACCAGAAAAAGAAAAATCTCTTGAAGAAAAAAACAGTGAAAGCAATGAACAGTGTCGAGGTGAAAAAAGGCCAATTGAAGATGATACTGGCATTCGTGAATTGCCTGCAGAATTAAAGAAAATGTTTAAACCTCTATCTTGCGAGCTATGTAGTGTATCGGTGACTTCTTCAATGATGGCATATTCACATTATGAAGGCAAGCCTCACCTTAAAAATGTTAACAATTACATGAAAAAACATTACAATGTAGAAAGTGCCATTAAAAAGCAAAAACCTGTTGTACAAACATTCAAATGTGAAGTTTGTAATATTGAACTTACGTCTGAACTAGTTTATAAGATGCATTTAACTGGTAAGCAGCATAGAAAAAACCTCAAACGAAATGAGGCACCTCCGCCAAAAATAAATGAAGAAGTTGATCCCACTGGTAGATTTAATATTGGAAAAGCATTTGTAAATGAAATACCACTACCAGTTCCAGAGAATTCTGATTTATACTGCGATTTATGCCAAGTGTTTACTAACACTAAATCACAAATGGAAGTACACAAAAAAGGGCAGAAACATGCCAAAAAAGCTGCTAGAAACCAATTGTTGCAAAATATAAATGCTAATGCACTGCATAAATCAGAACATTACAATGACGCGGATGTTTGGGAAGCCACTGCAAATGAAATACAAAATAGCAACTAAATTTTTCCGACTTCAAGAAAACAAGATTTGTTTACATACGCAAATGATGAAAATTTGGGCTTATATGTAAAAAAAAAAACAGTGTTTACTACAAAAACGATTAGCATCATGTAAGTAAAAGCAAATTCTAACCATTTCTTTATAGGTAATCATTCTTTAATTTAATTTCTTTCCCTTTCTTTTATAGGGTTAGGCGTCACTTTCTTTTAGAATTCAGTTTCCTGGATTTCATGAGAATATAGCATGAAGCAAGTCATTCCAACTAAAACTTTTTTCTGTTTTAATTGAGAGTATTGTTTAGTTGAAAAATTATCATACTTGTATTTTTAAGGGCTATTTCTTATTACATAATCTACCCAGGATTAGCATGTTTTTTTTTTTTTCTCCTACTTGCTTAGTGCAAATGATATTTATTTCAATTTCTTAGATTTTTTCCTTACAATGTTTTAGCAAGTTAAGCTGAAATTCTTTTGGGACTATTTTGCTATTGACTCCACCAGCCAAAACGTTCCCTGATTCTATCCAGCGTTGCGGACTCTGCTCACATTTTTAACAAATGGTTCTCATTGTGAGCGTCTTTTAAACAGAAATTGACTAAAATAAAAGTTTCAACATATACTGCAATCAGAACTTCAACATGTATTTATTGACACTGAAGTGCGAGGAATGTTTTTTTAAGTTAGTACTGTTTTGAAATAAAATATAAAAAGTATAATTTTCTTAACAATTTAATTTTTACATGAAAGCCTGTACCTTAATCTACTTTTCTACATAATTGCTACTAACATTTTAGGCACTTATATTGTACAAGCAGCTTTTGATTTCCATTTTCATAGAAGTTTGTCTCCTGATTTGTCAATCTCTGCACCACGGTCGTTTTGACATCATCATCATCGTCGTGACGCTGATTTCCCAAATGGAGAGACAGGTGACATCATTGGGCGCTAGATCGGTACGTACGCAGGGTGAACAAGTTGTTCCCAGCCAAATGATCCGAATAACTCTTGAGTTTGTTTAGCCGCGAGAGGACGGCATTATCATGCAGCAAAAAACCCCTTCTTAGCATGCCACGCCTTTTGTTTTGGATTGCACGTCACAGGTTTTTTAAGGACACAATAGTTTGTAGAATTTATTGTTCTTAATTCTTAATATATTTTTTAAAAAAAGATTATTAGCTTTATTGTATTACAGAAATTATAAATTAAAGTTTCAAAAAAAAAATATTTTATTGATACTTTTTTTTTATAAGAATACCGATAATTTATTGTCTGATTTTTTTTTTTTTGAGTTAGTCAATCAGAAGAGAATGCGACAGAAATTTTGGTGGAATCAAATCTGTGAAGATGGATGAAGTACGATAGGAGAGTACATATAGAAACAATCTTGCAATTTACCATAGAAACAAAATATAATCTGATTGCTTAGTCAACAAATGTTAGCAAGTTCAAAAATATTTTTGTCGTTAACTCGTTCTAACATATTAATTATTTAATTACAAGTCGTTCTGAAATAGTACTGATTTAAGCAAAGATTAATACTGAGGCTGTTGTAGATTTTAGAGAAGGTATATTTTCTTAGACAAATGGTACATATATCTTTATGATACGATAACATTGCAACCCACAAAAATACTAAGTTGTAGGTGAGCTGCCTTTACAGTTAGTAAACCAAAGAAGAGAGAGAGAGATAAATGAAAGTATAAAACAAAAAGAAAAGTGACAAGACCTTCAACCGCATTTACATAAAATTTTGAATCGAATGTCACTTAATTCATGAAAATCGGTTAATGCATCGATAATTTGAAACGATTACAATAGTTCCCATTACTAGGTGTAAGAACAGGACGGCACTTTAATGTTACGTAGGGGACCCATAACCCCTTCATCCTGCCAAATTTTATTAAAATTGGGATGTGATTTACAGAGTTATTAGTAATAAATATTTAAGAAGGGGTCATACATAAATTGGGCTAACTCCTCTCTCAATGCATCAAAACCCCCCAAAAAGCATGTCTCCATGAAACCGAATGACATCTCATTCATGAAAATCGGTTCTCGCGATTAGGTGCTACGTTGTTTACAAAAAAGGTAATAAGATCAACCAACATCATTTTGTGAATTTACCGTTTTTCCAATTATTGGTAACTTTTTCCTCGAAATCTATTAGATCTGGGTTGTTGCGAAAAATTACTTGTAAAGGAGGACTTGCCCTGTATTATAAAGAAAATTTGGGAATTTTATCTTTTCTAGAAAACGAGAAAAAATATTTAACCGGACAGTTTTAATAATGGTACAGAAAACACTTGGTAATTTCTTACATGAACTAACAATGAATACTCAATAAATAGAATAATGAAGGAAATCATCAGGATGTGGAAAACAATAAACATCAATGATTTTATCATAGCAGAATACTTTTCTTTTATTATGAATAGTTTCGAATTTTCTGCTGCCTTCAGATTTGAAGTAGGTTTGGTGTAAAGAAGATGGACTGCGGTATTTACGCGTAACTGTGATAGTCAATGAGATACTCCTAATGCTTTTGGTATCGTTATTAAAATGTAAATCAAATTTCTCTACACAAACTTGATGATTCAATTTCCAAGGATGGTTGAAAAACTGGATAAAATGAAAAAGTATGCTAAAAAAACGGATGAAAATAAACAGCTACTATAGACTTACATGATATAATTTGATTGTAAAGGAAGATTTCTGTCAGCAAAACATGCATGCTATGACGCTAACAAAAAAAAAAAAAAAATCGATCGGTACAACGCACATCTCGACTCAATTTATAATATTAATAAGGTATTCAGAAATAAATGATCTCCATCTACATGGTTTTAATTCAAATTTATAACAATTTTAAAGTTAAAAAATATATTGGCCTAATTTTTTTTTGTAATATGCAAAAAAATGTTTACACATGTCACAATTGAGTTTAAAATTTTCTTTTTTTTAATTGCAAAGTAATTAGTGTTTTTTAATACTGAGAATAATAAATGAACATCAAGAACAAAAAAAGGAGTTAACTACATTTCATTTGTCATTATCGCTAATGTACACATTCTTTTATGATTAAAATTATAATATATAAATAAAAACTTAGATTTCTGAATGATTTTGACTTTTTTTTTTCAGTCGTTTCAACTTTTTCCAACATATCCTTCCTCTAGCATGACAAAGTTAAAATATAATTCATATTACTAACGACTAAAATGAGAAATTCTTTACAATTAACAAAAACAAAAAAACAACCAAAAGATTCATCATTTTTTGTTTGTAATCAAACACTAATCTTCTTGTTTCGCTCTTTAAAAAATACTTCTTTACTCACATAATTCCTTACTGAATATTATGATGCTTTCCTCTTCACGATTACATTTCAAAATCATTATTTTCATTCAATTTTTTACTACCTTTCACTAAAATAG
Organism: Rhodnius prolixus; assembly: GCF_049639745.1. NCBI lineage: Eukaryota > Metazoa > Arthropoda > Insecta > Hemiptera > Reduviidae > Rhodnius > Rhodnius prolixus. The sequence goes on from NW_027411634.1 coordinate 35,479,911, forward strand.
ATAGGTAAAATGGCATCACATCAGTAATTTGTTTTTTTTTTTTTCATAAAAGAAACAATTTTTTAATCAAATTACATAAAGTAGCTTATCATTCATCATGTATTCTTTCATCTATGCCATCTGACTCTGTGATCAAAGCTCGTTCTAATATAACTCTGCCTTCTTTGTAACTGAAAAAAATAAATAAAAATAGATATGTGTACACTGAAAGATTTAATTATTTTTCATTTCGGAGATTGTTTCTAAAATAAATGGTAACTTGTACTATTTTGTGCTTTCTTTTGTAATTTTTTAAAATGAAAGTTAACATGATTTTACAAAAAAATGTATTGAAAATCGTGCAATAATTAAAAATAGAACTTTGGCATAGTGAAACTTAACGTTTTAATGTTCACCGATTGACCACGTTGAAATTCTTTCGTTTTGACAAATAAAGCCGGGGTAAAGTTTAGTTATTCTCTGAAATATGATTTAAGATTAACTTAGAAAGATTTCCTAGATAAATTAAATCTATTTCTTCATTCAGCCAGCCTCCCCTCCCTTATATGTCCCTCCCATCACACTGGAATTGGTCAGACTTTTTTCAAATATAATTTTGGTAATGCAAATTTAGAGTATTTAAACCAAAGTAAAAATAAAATAGAGTCACCCGGAAATGAGGACTTGCACCAGTTATAACATTGAAGAAATAGTTACAACTAGGGCACCCTTTGTTTTCAATAAATAGCTAAATTATAAAATTAGTAATAACTTCAGAATGGGTTCTCTTGTGGACTTTATACTACACTGAATTTACGCTACGAACTGAACGTGTACTGAACAATATTAACTTGAAAACATGATTATCGAATAAAAGAAACGTTTCTGAAAAAAAAGTTACTGTGGATCACACATCCATAGTTTGTAGAGTTCAATAAAATAGGTGTGAACCAAAAGTTAAACTTCTCTAACAGGACTTGATTTAATGACATTTATTTGAAACCTTACTCCAGCTTAAATCGATTAAGTACACTTCATTGAGAAGGGATGGTGGTAAGTTTTCCTCTAATGTGTCACCTCATTATAATGTATGATCTTATTATCAGTATCTCAGTATTTAGCCTTTAAATATATATAAAAAATACTAAAAAAGCAATGTGTTTAAGTGGATCAAAGTGCCAATTACTGAACAGATTTTTTCGTATTTTTGTGGCGATTATTTTGAAAATGGTCCCAAATGATTTTCTTTAAATTTTGCTTACAAGAGCAAAAATTAGTTTAAATCATTTTTCCGGAAACTTCATTTACGCAGGGTTCAATAGAGGAGTGAAATTGTATATAATAATATTAATGAATATGAAATATCTCATCATAATTCTTAGTTGGAAATTGTATAATGGAAGTGAGACTATTCAGACCAGGTTTTACAATTTTCCTGCAATCTGGACAGTCACCGTAAGTTTTTCATTTGAATTTGGAAATAAGATGCGTTTAGACCATTGCTTTGGCTTTCAACATTCACGCTTCCTTCAATAGAACCATTTTATATCAATAAAAATGATAAATTTAAAATAACTGTTTTCGGTGCAAATTTCGAGTTACATAAAAAATTAAATACATAAACTGCGATTAGAGAGAGTTCAAACCAGATTTTTAGGATATTTCTCAAAAACGGCTGTAACAATTTCCGTTTTTAACTTGAAATGTTCAAATATAAACCCATCATATTAAAAAGTTCCGAGGAATCTGTAACTTTTGTTATTCAAGATCAAAGTGTGAGGAAGATAGGAGGTGCTCAAAGTGGACTCAACCACAACAATCCTCATTATCCAGTTGTGAAGTTACGATCACTTTAATGATTTTCAATTTTAATACAATTTGGAAAACTAGAAATGCAGGAAACTAGTAGAGTACATGGTATACCATACCATATTTTTTATTGAAACTAAAGATGGTTCAACAGTAGTTGAAATTTCAGGTATTAATTCTGCATTTGATGATATATATCAGAACGAAAAAAAGAAAATATATTATACAGTCAAATTCACACAATATAGTAAAAAGATACCGTTGGTTTTCCTCTGTGGCAAATTCATAAATCCAACCAAGTTTAGCTGAGCAGTTCTTACAAGATACATCTCGGACCATATGCCGTCCGGTCAGCATCACTCTATCTTGAACTTTACTGGAACGATGAAAATTTTATTTAAATTTTAAGAAAATAACTGATAAATCTGCAATACAAAGCAAAATAATTAATCTTTCTACCTTTAGTTCATACAAAATTAATTCACTCACTTCAAAAAAAGTTAAATAAATTTTTGAGAATTTTTAGTGATTTAAGTTGTACATTCTTTGGGATTAATTTTTTGTGGCAAAAAATATACAGGGTGTACACGGACGAGAGGTCGGGTGGTGTCTCACTAGCCCAAATGCAACAAAAAATATTCTGTTCACTCTGGCCAGATTCTTAATAGTATCCAAGATATTTGCATTTTTAACTTTTTCGACGATATTCCCGTTTTCCACACGGTATGTACATTTTTTTGAGAAGAAACAAAAAGAGAAGTAACCATTTAGTTTTGAACAATTATTATTGAACAAAACGGAAGAAAAAAATAGTATATGGTCTTGAAGCTCAAAAAATGCACAACTTTTTCTATAATTGGTTGACTCTTTGATTCATTAATAATTGAAAAAATGCAGTAGAAAAATTTAACAAAAATCATCGAGAACGAATTTTTTAGACATAAAAGTAAAAATTTCATTGATTGTAATAAACGTTTTGAGGCTCTGGATTAAGCAGATTTATAGGAAATTCAATGCTCTTTCGTGGGAATAAGCAGATTTGTTGTAGGATAAAGGACAGAAAAATTACGACCGTTTTTATGGTGGAAAACGCGAATATCGACGGAAAAGTTAAAAATGCAAATATCTTGGACTATTGAGAATCGGGTCAATGTGAATAGAACATTTTTGTTGCATTTCAGCTGCTCAATCACCTCCCGAAGTTTCGACCTCTCTCCGTGTACACTCTATGTAATAAAAACAAAGGATAGACCAACCTGCATTTTATGTTGACCACTCGGTTGAACAAAAAGGCTCTACCTGTTGCTCCAGTAAATCTTGTACTGATGAGTTCACTTCGATTTGTCAAGTTCGCATCACAGGATGCACAAGAAAATAACCGGGCACCTCCTAAATGTTCTAAAAATATTCTACCCATTTTTCAATGTTAACACTTCACAGTCAGATTTACCTATAAAAAGATCCAAGATGAGTACAGATTATGAAGTATAAACTTTATACATAACTTTAGGTCTTCAAGGTTGAGGAATCTTCATTATATTATTAGATTTTACAATGTTTTCTTTCCTACTATTTGGAGACCTGAAGATGCTCGTGACAAATATGTATCTAATTTTTCTGTTACAAAAAACGGCATTCACCGTTCAGAATTGTCTTCGAATGATTCAAAATTAGCAGTAAAAATTATCACAACACTAAACATTAAAATCATGTGCTTGGTTACACATGTTCCATTTTTAGCTAACGTTTAGATAACTTATTCTAAAAGAGCAACATGACTCGACTAATTTGAGTGTTTTTTCTAACAAAGTTACATAAAAGACATCTCTTTTGACAATTACCATAAATCATTCCACTTAATTTGTTATGATTACATTAAATTTTATGTTTTGATGAACAAAACTCAAAGGATTAAACATGTAAAAAACAACTTACAATAATGGCAATAAGCAGGTCGCTATTATTTTATTTACCATTAACCAAGTAAATACATTTTTTCACACAAAAAGAATTTCACGGTGACTGATTGATATTTGAGTAGATATAACAAGTAATTTGAGGATATCTCTAGGAGGTTTACAACTTAAACGTAAACAACAACGTTGTAAATATATAGGCCATATGACAGAATCTACCACAATATCTACAAGTTATTCCGTGCTGAGCCCTGGTGGCCACAATGTAGGATGTGTTTAACCATTTACCTAATCTAAAGCAATTCTGTATTTATCAATTCTGTATCTTCTTGTAATTTTTCAGGTAGACATTAAAGTTTAATTAAACGATATTCAAAATAATCTTTGATTTATTAGTGAATTATAATTTATGAAAGCCGTTAATATTAAAAAAATAAAAGCAGAATGCGCGCGCAACCTTTTTTCTCTCGCCAATTGGTTGAATTTTCAAAGTACGTTTGTTCGAGTTAACTCCTACCACCAGAGCGCCTTACTAACAGAGAACATGTCCTCGAAGTAGTTGAAAAGTTTCACGCTCTGTTATTTTTAAAAATTATTATTTCAAAAAAGTTTAAAATATGTGATAATTAAAGACGGAGGCTGTGATTAATTTTTAGCTTTTTTCATATTCTTAATAGACAATGAGTGAATTAAAATGAATAGTGTTTGGTACTATGAACTTACCATTGGAAACATCAAACAACTTCAAAGGGCCAGGTATATCAAAGGTAAGTTGTGATACAATTTAATCCTTTGCGTTAATGTACTCAAATTTATGAAATTCTTTTAGTTTTATGGTATATTCCTTTGTATTTATCCACAAAGGACAGCTTTGCTAATTGTTTTAAGATCAAAAATAGATGTTTGAAGATCAAAGAGATTTGCCGTTCATTGATACTTGTCTCTTTACATTATGTCTGAGTCATTAGTTTTTCTTATTTTCTTTGACTAATCTGAATGTTTACTTCAGGGAAATGTAACTGGATATACAAGAAAAAAAACATAAACGGAATGCCGTCTATTTTTGGAATCCTATTTGTTTCTTGTCGGTTCCCTTTGATCTTTTTACCGCCTGACCATCAAACGAAAGGGGTGTTCCCGTCTTGATTCTCGCTTGAAGTTTTATCTTTTAAAGTCTAAAATCATTAGTTAAATTCATTGTGTCAATATTTTTGTTTTATAAAACTTCTAAAGAGTTTTAAAAGTAAAAGTACTTTTACAGTTTTGTTTCTTTTATTGCTCAATGAATTTAAGATTTTGTGTTAAATTTTTTTTCCCCATTATTTTTTCATTTGAATTTTATATTTATATTAATGATTGAAATTTACATAAAACACTGTGTTTACAAGGGAAATTATTTTGATTTTATATTTTCATTTAGTAAAATTAACTTTTTCATTCCAAATAAGGGGTTTAATATAATTTTCTTTAATTGTTGCCCAATGTAATATATTTATTGGAAATCAATTATTTTCGTCAATAGTTTTTATTGTTAGTTTAAATTTAAAAAAAAATCCTTAAAATTATTTAAAACTCCCTAAGGAAATGTTTTTGTAAATGAGAAGGCTTTATTCTCAAGTAACTAGGATTACTGAAACCTCCTTTTTTAAACAAGTACTAGGGAAAAAATTTTTGTATGTAATATTAATAGATTAATAATATTAAATCTAGATTGCAATACAAAAGTGATTCATTGGTGATTCTGTTTCGAGAAATACACATTGGAATAACATTGTTGCTATTATTTTTTATTTAATAAGTCAAAATAGCACTAAATATTTCTAATTTATAGATTTGGAACACAATTTATTAGAATTTTTTCTTACTAGTCGAGGTTAATTTAGAGCAGGAATTCCCAAAGTTTTTCTAGTCTTGAGGTGAAGACCCACCATTAAAACCGACATACCTTTGAAGAAAGCAAAGAAAAAATAAAAATGGTAATTAAATTCAAATTTAGTCACTTTAATCCAGGTGGATTCTTGAAAAAAAACATCCTCGAATTGTCTCGTGATGGAGAGAGATCTGATTGAGTTTAGACTTTTTTTTTTTACCTTCATTGGCATCAGTTCGCACTATTAGCCAGAACATTCTTGGTTCTTAATTCTTATTTAGGCGTCCTTAAGTATGTTTATATGGTGCACCAGTTCATCATATGCTTCTCTATTTTTCATAATTTAGACTTAAGTCCTGAAATTCCCTCATCGAGGCACATGAAGAAAGAAACCCTCTCGCCAACGAAAACCTTTTCTCGCTAAATTGTTTTATAGGATGAAAAGTGGCGATTTGTGTTGATGTACAATGTGTAAGCGCGATGATAATTGTTTGTAATTTTAATGTTTGGGGAATGTTAGTACAAATATTTTTAAAACTACAGAATTTGTAGATGCGTTTTTCTAATGGAAAGTACAAACAAAACGACTTGAAGAGCGCATTGACAAAAGCTCAAGGCGCCAGAGACTTAGGTGTCGACGAGCCATCATTAACATAGAAAAAAAATCCTGTACTAGAACCGCCGAATCAACAGTGTATCAGCTGTCTGATGAGATAACCGGCAATGGTATTGAACACTTAAACTTTCTAGGCTGCCGGAAAATATAGGGAGCAATTCCACAAAAACGGCGTACCAAAAAATTTACTTTCTGTCGGTTTGTATTTGTAATATGTTTATTTTGAAGTTAGCTTTTGTATATGCAAATATTTTTATGCAGGCTAATATTTATATGAATTTTTTATTTAAAAAGGCGTTAAATGTCATTTTCAGAGTGTTCAGAGTTTTTTTTTATGCTTAGTGGAAAAGGCTGTAGAGATTAATCATTATTTAAGTATATTTTTTTTAAACAGATAATAACTGTTATAAATATTGAATCTTTCAAAAAGTTTTCACCGTTTTGGCCAGATGAGGTAACAAAAAACAATTAAAATTTTATTTTGAAATGTTTTGACATTCAGTTTAATCAATTGAAAAATAAAATAAAACAGTACTTCTCTTACAAGAATTGGAGTCCCATGAACACATTTATATTGTCACTAGACTAGAAAAGGAGAATTCCGTACAATAGGATTGTGTTCGAATTAGGGGAGTAAAACAATACATGAAAAGGATAGAATTGTATAACGATATCTTATATTTATGAAAAAAAAAGAAAACAATTAAGTGTTATTTTCTGTTGAGGAATTTTTATCGCTAATCGCTGACGAAAGTTAAAATTTTACTTCTTGCAATTTTTCGTTTTTGAGCTTGCATGTTTTACAAACCAGACCATTTTCTATAAACAACTTTTTCTGACTGAGGTAACCTCAAATTGAGAATCACCTGTGAATAATAAATTCATGAATTTGACATTTTAAAAAGTAAATTAATGCCTATTTTTTTAGACTACCTCTATATCCAATTACCATGTTGGGTGTCGTGGTTGGAGGAGACTGGCAAATGTGCTTTACTGTATTCTCATATTAACTATAAAATGACAATAATGTAATAATCGAATGAGGTCAGAGGCCCTCAAAAACTCTTGGATGGACAGATATGAAATACTTAGGATGGCAAGGGGGAAAAGTTCTTAATCGTGTGCATAGATGGCGTTGCTATCAATGAAAATTTATTTTATATTGTAGTAATGTACTTGATACAGCATTTGTTGTTGTAAATATTTCCGATAAAATAAAGAAGAAAAAATTATATAGTTTTTGAGATAAACGTATCCGAATAGTTTTCTAAATACTCTATTTTCATTTCGTTAAAATGAATAAACTTGTGCAGTCATAAGATACTTCGTTTTAATGAATTATCGCGAATGGGAATTCATGATGTAGGTTTATACAGAAACATGCTCCTTCATTTTCATTAGCGCAGAAACGAGCGACTAAATTTAAACGCGATCTTACTTCTCTTTTTACAAAAATTCGATGCTTTTAGGAAATGTGTAAATTAGAATCTTCATAGTAAATAGAAACTGTACTTGGTTTTCCAACCAGTTGTTATTGGCGTCAGTCACCTCCTTTGGTTTCCAAGAGACGGAGATCTCATTTCGTAAACTAGCTCCCAAAACTACAATCGCTGATGAAAACTTCTAGGAGGTGCACTATGTGACGGTGATTAAGGGAACGCTCTCTTATATCTATTCGGATAGTGGTACACAAAATAGTTTACAGGAATATGAAATCAGGGGAATTCTGAAACCATCAAACTGTACTGTAGGTTTCCCTGTTTCGAAAATATTCCCTCTTATAATGGGCTCCTCTTGCAAAAAAAAAAAAAAGTTCTCTAATTAATATATATTTAATAAATAATTTATTTCTTTAAATTTGGTAAAACAATACAATCATATTTTATTTGTAAGAAAAAATGGACAGAGGAACAAACAGTTGTTTAGTTAACAGCAGGTAAATGGTACTAGGATGTAGTTAGTTTTGTGTAGTAGAAGAGAGAGGTATTTCTTTATCTTTGGACTAAACTGAGAGAAAGAGATTGAATGAAGAACTAGCAGCTACAGCTGTAAGTAGAGGGGAAAGAAAACCCTCTCGTGTCTTGGACACAATACCTGGGGATGTGAAAAAACACCAACACACACATACACAAGCTAGCACACAGGACACTATGCAGTGATGGCTTCCTCCTGGTAGATTTACAGCTAAATATTTAAACCTTAAATCCATTCTCTCTAACCCCGGGGAAGAAAGGTTTCAACATACTCATTCTCCCATTTAAGTAGAGACTTCCCCTGACTCTTTCTCTTATCTACTTCAATTTTCTCTGCTCGTTCTCTCTTTTGAAATTGACTTTCTCTCATGTTTTTTTTTTTTGTTTAGGGGGAATTAGCTTTCAGTAAATGTATTGAAATCTCGCTTGATTCCTCGTATATCCTTGAGCTTTGGGTGAATTGATGATTAGAAGTTAAAAGCAAAACAGGATATTGGTACCAGAGGGAAGAAGTGGAGAAATAAGGAACATATCCAAAGAAGTAGTGGTGGTGAGCTAGCTAAAATTCACCTCTTACGGTTTAAAAGACAAACCGTAAGCTTCTATCTTCTTTTTTTTATTAAGGAAAAGAAAGAAAAGAATTTCTCTTTTCTCTGGCTCTTAATATTAAATGTTATGTAATATTAATATAAAATTTTGGAAATTGTGTTTTCACCTGATTACATGTTTTTGGGGCCCCTCACTGCATGTTAACGATATGGTTTTGGAGCATGATCCAAAGTGTTTGAGTGAGTTGCCTAAGAATGCTCGAAATTGATATATATTCTGGCTAAATAACAAAAACTTTATTGATATTTACCCCTGCCATACAAACAAAAGAAAAGAAATCAGGCAGGGTTTTAGACTTTGATGAATTACGAATTACAAAGTGGTGTTGATTCTAGAAAGAACCAACTATCCCTATTTCCTTTGCCGCATTTATTTGAGGGTAAATTTAAAGAAAATCTGTCAGTTACAGTAAGATTCAAGATTAGAGATTCACCCCAAAAATTTTCTTCCAATTTTCCACGAGTTTCTACTTATGATATTAGTTTTTCGTTTTTTTTTTTTTTTTGAGAGACAGAGAGTATTGAGACTTTTCTGAGAGCTAATGAGTCAAGCTCTTCTCGAGTGTTATAAAAGCAGATATATAAAATAAAAATGAACATAAAAAAAAAATTCATTCAAAATTAAATTTTTATAATGTTAAGGGAGTAGGCTATAACAGTATAAACAGAGACGAAAGATATGGGCCATGGTAACTGAAGGGAGGGGCAGGGGAACAACGTACACTAGTCTGTATTTACTGTCGGGCGGTCTCTTTGATCTGCTTTAAGAAAACATTCGAGATATTAACGTATAATTAGCCTTGAAATAATTCGAATAGATCAGAACTATTAAGTTGCACGCTTGGCATCGACGTATTTTTTTTTTTATTTATTTATTCTATTAAGTAGTAGTAGAGCCCCATCGATGAAGTGCCTTATTGTGCCAAAGTACGTTTTACAAATGACTGCTTGTTCTACTCTGCCTTCTTTAAATATGCATATATTTTAATGAAAAAAATCGTACGCCTCAAATTCCCTGATCGCAGCCTGAAAATGAAGGATAGAATAATTTTTTATAATGCTCCCTTTAATAGGTGGTAGCCATTTTACCATAGACAGCATAAGTTTCTCTGTATTTAAAAATGTAACTGGGTTTTGTCGACACTTTTCTATCGGGTTAGAGATAGTCCCACTGAATTATCGAGTTTGCAGTCAAGAGATCTCTATCAAGCCTGATTCTAAGAAGAGATGTGCAAAGTAGCCATGACCCGTGGCAAGTTGAAAATAAGCCACGAACTCTCTTTAAGTCAGCTCTAGCTACTTTTGTTTGGAAGAATTGACCATTGCTTTTCATGAGCCAGGTGGTTGTTTCTTTTCTTTAGCCACCTTCCCTAGATCTGCTGTGAATGATACTTTTTATGCTCCATATTCTTCAGGGGGGGGGGTCGGGTGTTTTTGTTGTATTTGGTATTTTCATTAGTTGGGCGGTTAGTCTCGTACTTCTCCTTTCTCCCACTATTACCAGGGATGCCCTGAAAAACAACAGTCTAGCCTAAAGATATTAAATCACTGAACTAAAGCCCTGCAATGTAAAACATTCCTTCACTGTCATTGATGTTAAGGCAATAAATAGCAGCCTATAAGTTAGAGATTAGTCCCGTTACCGATCGAGGATTTCAGGCAGCAACGGCGATTTTGCACTCAGATTTTAAGCATCACCATTGTATACAGAGAAGACCTGAAAGTTAGCGGTGAAAGCACGCTCCCCCGGAGTTGTCATTGCCATTGACTGTTGAATACCGTCGGTTTCGCCTTCCAGAAAAGATTTTTTCTGGAAAATGTTATGAAGAAATATTTTTATTCTCTTTTAAGAATATTTTTCGTACACTCCCCGAACCTCACGTTATAATTCAGATGTAACCAATAAAAAAATAACTAAATTTTTTTTTAACTCACAAGGTCATTTACGTCAATTGTTAAATAATAGGAATAAAAGTTCTCCTTTATATATGTAGGCATTTTAAAATGGATTCGATAATGGTATTTAATTTGTTACCAGCATTTTTGTTTGTTTTCTAACAAAATGATAACAATAAGAAAGAGAGGCAAAGTCAAGCTAAATCGTGTTCAGCTTGCGCATAGAAATGTGTAGTATAGAAGAACGCGCGCAGAGATACACAAACACACACATTGAAAAAAAACCGGCTCATAAACACATTTGGCGGCTTATGTTCAAAGAAAGGATTGCCGGCTGCGTTCAAAGAAATAAGCTGGCGACGTCTGATTCTATTTGAGAGAGAGAATGATATTGTATGTGTCTCAGAGAAAACAAGTGAGAGAGAGGGAATTAAAAAAAAAAAATAAGAAAAATAAAAAAGTCTCAAGTTTTGGCGGAACTTCTTTAAGTCAACTATGATGTTGGATTCTATTTATGTTCCAGCTTGCTTTTGTATATAACATATACGTATATATTTCCCCAGTTACTAAACCTCTTTTTGATTTGTTTTCTTTATTTTCATTAAATTAATGAAGTGTCCCGGTCGGAAAGGTAGGAGCTTACTCAGGGGTATTTGAATGTAATCCTTTCCCCGATGAGGGGGCGTGAATTCTTTTTAAATATGTATTTCAACATAAATATACGTATGTATTTTTTGTTAGACTAAGCATTGATGTAATGAAATACACAGATTCTCCCCGTTTCATACTGCAGCGGAGGCAGCGCCCTTCCAGCACAATAGAGAATTTATAGATTGTTAATCTTGGAATGTGAAACGGATATTTTTTAAACGTTCCATAATTTAGCATCACTTCTTTAATGCTTATTTAGAATCCACTGAAATAGTCTTTTGCTTATACATTTTTTGAAATACTGACATAACTGTAGCCAGGAATGATAGATATTATGATAGATTATTTTGGAATTGGAATTGATCCCCCTTCAGGTATTGCAACGAAAATGGGATTAGTGGTCGACCTTGGCAGTTCTAGTAGGAGAAACCTTCCCTTTTTACTCAGGTCTAGGGTTTTTTCAGAACTATCTTTTTGCATTATTAATTCATTTGGACTCGCTAATGCAAGCTTTCGTGACGCAAACCATATTGAACAAGAAAAAGCTTCTTCTCCTCCTGTTAAAGACTGCGATGGGGCTGACCCCTAATTGCTGTTAGGACACCGTTTGGAGATACCTTCCAAGATTTTAGGAAGTAAATGAACCCTCTGAATCTCCCTGAAACACACCTAGGTGCATAAGCATGAGAAACTGTCTTGTGACTGCTGGCCCACTATTCAGGAACTTTTAAGAAGTAAAGCTTTATGAGTTGGAGCAGTTAATTCTTCTTCTCTCGCATCAAAACAGTGTAAAGAGCGAATTATAGTACACGAATAAGTCAAGACCTCCTGGGTGGCTCTGAACCCAGGGCTGGAGTGTTTAGTTGAAGGGCCAGACAGAGGCAGTGTTACTGCGTTGGATATCTTATCACTTAAAGGACAAGAATAATGAAATCACCTTACATTGGGTGCCAGAACATACAAGCCAATCAATAAATGAAGACAATCTGGCCAGGCAGAACAATTTGAGGTCAGAGTCCTTCGGCTGCATATGTGGCAGGTTTCTCCAGAAGGATCTGAGGAAGGAAAAGGAAGCCAAGAGAACAAAGGAATGACCTCCCAGGATATAAACGTTGAAGATCTCTCTGGGCAATTGCATGAAAATATCTCATTTATGCCTCAATGTGGGTGGAGCCTTCCCTCCACAAAAAAAAATAATTGAAAAATTTCAGACAGGGTGCTCAAGTGCAATAGTGACAGTATGAAAATCATTGGTAGCACTTTATTGATTTTAATCCATCTCATCATAAATTTTCAGCTTCGCATCAGTTTTTGTTTGAACGCTGTTTACAAGTTTAGTAAAAAAGATAATTATACAAATTAATTTTTTTGAATTTAAAGGGGGCGCTCCAAATTGCATTTTTGTAAAATTAGAATTACATTTTTTTTATCAATGTTGGAAGTTTAAAATTATTTAATAAGATAACACTCATCATTAGGTTTTTGCCTTATTTACGGTCTTTCTTCTTTTAAGGAGAGTTAATTTTTTTTGAAATAATTTTTTTAAAACTGTTTTTAACAGTGAAATATATTTAAAATGTAAGAAAGATATTTGATTTTTTTTAATACTTTAAAATATTAAAAAATATATTGCAATCAGCAATCCTTAAACTTAAATTTAAAAAATAAAAAGCGTTAAAATGAACTATATTTGGATAACATCAACCAACGGCTTTTTCTGTTTTTAAATTTTTAAGTTCACTTGCAGTTTTTATCTGTCTTGAGTGCCTTGTAAACTGTTAAATATTTACAAAGTTGGATTTCATTTTTAGTTAAGATTGTTCTTTTTATTTCGTTTTCAAGTGTAAAAAATAAGAAAACTTTTCTTTCTAGAGGAACATCATGAAAAATTGCGAGGTAAATTAGCCTGCTGTTTATAAAAGAAAAATATTGAAGTGATTATATCTCTTTTAAAATATTTAATAGAATTTTGTTACTTTGGATTACACAAACACTTTTTATGGGAACGGGGAGAAGATAAGTATTTTAAGTGTAAATTAACTGTCATAAATTTTTGTCTTACTAATTAGAAGAATAAAAATTATGCCAAATAATTTCACAAAATGTTATTGTAAAACATTAGGAGGCCACAATGTGTAAGAAAAAAAAGAAAAAGAGATTTCATTTAATGTATGTATAAAAACCAGCCAATAATTCTTTTAGTTAATGACTTTAAGTACAATTTAATTTTTATGGAAATTTTATTTCAACAAAAGAATTAAAAGGGAATAAACTGAATAAATTTAGAAGTGCTCATATTTCTAGTTCGTACAATCTTTTTTATTTTTTGATTAATGGTTGTTTTGAAAATAAGATACCATTCACTACTGTTCTTAAAAGAGATTGTGAAATTCATTACAAATATTTTTTAGATTATAGTTTTTTTTAATTCATTATTTAATATGCATATTTTATTTAAAATTCAATTAGATTTTTATCCGTCATTGCAATCTTGTTTTTTTCCAATTGGGACAGGTTTTCATCTTGTATAGTAAATTAATTCATCAGTTTGGTGAAGTATTTTGATTTCCACTAACTTGAAGAACAGTTGGGGGAAATGTAAAGGCTACTTATTCATGGATCTTGGTGTTTCTGAGGATATCCCAGTCTAACCAGTAACTCAGTGCACATAAAGTTGTAGAGGTGTACATTTGCTGGGTCTTAGCGAACTCAAAAGACAAACTCCATCTCATTATCACTCAAATTACTTTAAATTTTTGTTATGGTAGGATTAATCACTTTTTGTTGGAATTCCAAGCTAACAGCAAATCACACTACTACCCTAAAAACTGAAGGTGGCAAAATATTTGGATATTAGCAAACCACTTATAGATAGATACAATTTTTACTTCTAGATAAGTACTCAGATTTCCACTTTTAAAGAAACTGTAAAAAATATTTAAATTTTCCTGTGTGTATTGAACAAATAAGGTACCATTCATTCATTAACAGTTTGATTTTGGCGATATTGTTATGGTATCAAATACTAGAACTTGATTATAAAGGCTAGTTGTCTACACACTGTAAATTCCCGCTGAATACTGATCCATCCATGCTTGCTTTCTATATAATGACCCGCCAAAATGTTCACAATCGATTTATTACTTACTCTCTTCACTCCCTCTTAAAGGAAGTATCAACCTACAGTTTTCCTTCAGAAAACTCTGAAGATCGTCTTGTATGTTTTACTAACTGGCCTTTCTTGCCTCCATCTTAACTTAAAATATAGAAAATCGCAGGATAGTAACGTGTAATAGGCAAAGAGCAGACAACACTGTCTTTTGCCGGAAAGTGAGCCATAAAATCCTCGTTGAAAGAAAAAATTAAAGGGCTGATAGTTGGATTCAAATCCGGGATCTCCGCGTGGGAATTGAGCTAATTCCTTCCCTAATTATTATTAACACAATATTGACTGCATTGGTTTTTAGATTTTGAAGTAATTTCCAAAGGAGGGAAAATGAAAATTAGCTAAGTGAAAGGAATAGACACACTTAGGGCCAATCAATTTCGTGGCCCTAAATATTTTAAGAGCCTTACCATGTTACTCTTTAAGAGCCACGTAGAATGTTTTGTGCAATCTTTGATTTTTTTTAGGGATTCCATCTGCTAATACACCTAAATCCAAGTTGATATTCTTTCTAATCTAAAAATGAACAAAAAATTCATTTAAAAAATGTTTAATTCAGTCTAAATCAAATGTGTAGCCATTGGATTTTATCAAATAATTATTAATTTCTTTCATTCAGTTTACCTTAAAGAGTTTCTTTGTAACTCTCCGAGTGATATTATTGAATTTTTTTGACTATAATCATGTATGAGTAAATGTGTGTTATAAGCTAGAGTTTGTCTTTGTGTACGTAAACTGAAATATTGTAGACTGCAGCTAAATCAGGGGATATTGTTAAACATCAATTAGGAAAAACTCTGAAGAAAAAGTAGTTTCTTAGTAGTCTCTTTTGTTGAATTTCCAAAAGAAAACATTTTATGGGTGTCTGGTTGCAAGAAAAGGTGACGCTACAGATCTAATATTTATATTTATAAATTTAAGTTAACTGAAGAAGTTGTTATCCCAGGCTACCTTTTGGCCTTCTGAAGTGTAATAACGCCTGGTACTGCAATTTATGAGGATTATAAGAGATGATTCATTTTAGTCGAAATATAATTAAGACTGGTCTATAGGATGTAGGTTATCTATTTAGTTTAATTTTAGTGAAATGTAGTGATTTTAATAACGGAGTAAAAACTAACTGGGTTTCTAAAATTCGGAATTCGAATAAAAACATATAAATTTAAACTTTGCAAATCTTAGTAAGAAAAAGACTTGAGTTTTTCGCATTTTTTTTTTCTTGTTGAGATATTGTCGTAAGTTGCCAACAATGAAAGGAATTTGTAAAAGAAGATTTTGGTTTTTATTAAAAACCGTTGAATGAACTTTCTGGAGAGAATCATCTTCGAAAATATTTGTATAGTTACTGTATTTGAAAGTATAAGTTGAACAATTGTTTTCACACTTGTCCACTACACAATTTTTTTTTTTTTGATCACAGGAGTTGAACAAAATACTAACAGATGTTGTATTTCATACTTCATATCATAGTATATAACATATATGTGGTTTACGTTATGTACGGTTATTGTGTTATATACATTGATGTTTAAACCATACACTTCAATAAGTTTTCACTCCTATTCCTTAACATTATTGGATTTCACGCTTCTTCTAACAAATATAATATCTTGCATTGTTGACTGAGCGAGGTTAGAGATGCCCTAGCCCCTTTCTACCTTCTCTACAACGTAAAAAAAAAAAAAGGAAAGATTATTTTGGAATTCTTACATTTTTACTCGTTTTTGCTTTGTTTTTTTCTTGTATAGAAGAAACATATGCTAACAGAAGAGTGCTTCTATTTTAAGTTTCTAAAAGCTATAATTTCTAAGCATAGATGTCAGCACAGCATTCCTTTCACAAATACTTAAATCAGAAATACAGAAAAAAGAATTTTGTGAAAGGAATGAAAGAAAGTAAAATTATTAAAAATTATTTCACACTCAAATTAAATTACATTTGTTTAATTTAAATAAAGAAAAGAATAAACTTTTAGCTAAATTGATGTTATTCTGCTGGAGTTTGTTATTGTCCTGTAATATTACAATTTATTATAGTTATAAAAAAATAGATTTATTCTTTTTAAATGTAACATGATACAGTATTTTAATTCATTTCACAATAACTAATTGAACAATAAGATTTCCAAATCAGTTAACCATCTAAACTCATTAAAATTTAATTTTCTAAAATCATTAAAGAGACCAGTTTGAACCGATAAAACACTCAAAATAACTAAACAGAAACTACTGAAAATTTCTTTTTCGTTCTTATAGTTACAAAGCGTTCATTATTCTTTACTGTCATGAATGATTAATTAATTGTATGTATGTATGATTTAGATTTTACAAAAAACTTCCCACTTAATTTCAGCGGCCCTACAAAAAAAAAAATATATTGCATTATCCCTTATTGGGTGGCATAGGTGATAACCAGGGCCGGATTTTCTTATAGGCTAACTAGGCTTCAGCCTAGGGCCTCAAGATCAAGAGGAGCCTACATTCAAATTGTTAGCAAAATTAAAATTACACTATTCTAAAAACAGTGAACAATAAAACACTTTTTTAGTGATGAATAACAGTAGTGATGTATTTTATTATCTCTCATGTAATTTACAAACTTAAAAATGGGAGGTGAAAGGGCCTCATAAGTGGAATAGCCTAGGGCTTCTTTTCATCTAAATCCGGCCCTGGTGATAACTGTGTCCATCAACTTTTATTTGGATAGCGGCAAAAAGCATAAACTTTTCCAATCAGCTTAATTCTAAAAACAGATTTAAGTTGGAAAGTAACTATACCCATCGGCTCAGTAAGAAATTCATGTTCTGATCTTCCAAAGTTACTAGTGATCCATTAGTCTGGAGATATTCTTGCTAAATACTTGTAACAACTATGATCCGGAAGTATGGAAGAAGGTGAACCAAGTAAACGAAGCTGTAACGAGGACAGCTATATATATTTTTTATTAAAGATCCGAAGTTCTCTCTCAATTGCAGAAAATTCCATTGATTCCCACCTTGGACTTGATGATCTTGCTTTTTTAATTATAATTAGAAGAAATATACTTTGAAGACATGTTGTCCATTATTATAATTGTAGTTAATTGTATGAGCAAATTCGAATGCTTCCGAACAAGAGTTTTAATTTTATAAAATGTCTATGTTATGTGTGGATAAAGATTGGCCAGAATTATAATTCATGTAGTAAATTACAGAATTTTAAGAGAAAGTCGTGTGAGTTTTCAGGCTATATTTTTACAGTCTTACAATTATGTTATATACTTCTGAAAGCTTTTTTTTATTATTTTTTTCAAGATTTTTCTTGCATATTTCAAGAATATGTTACTCTAAAAACTGAAATTATCTTTTAAGCTTCTCTTAATTACAACTTAATACATATATTTAAACTAGTATTCCAATTATTCTAACTTTTTTAAAGCAAGAATTTTCACCTTCAAATTTTTTGTTTTTCTGCTCATTTTATACAATTTTGATTGTATTCAAGTTTTGATCCAATTAGTTAGATTAGATTCATCATAGTTAGATTCATTAGATTAGGCAAGGACTTGCTTAACTTAGATCAGTTACAAAATTACTTGAGTGTAACAAATCACATAAGCAATTACATATAACTACATATGTAAAACAGTATGAAGCAGAACTCAGCAAATATGGGTCAAAAACTCTAAAAGAATAAAATGAACCCTTGAGATTATTATTAATTAATTTTTTTTAAGTTTTACATTATTCAAATATTATTAAAATAAATAGAAAAATTTTAAGTTTAAGATTGAGTTTAATTTTTCATTTAAAAAAACATACTGAAATTATACTTCTTTTTCTAAAGCAGTTACCATGTTGTTTATAAACACATAATTAGTAAAACAACTAGCTGAGAAATATATGTTGAATTTGTCTTTTCCAGAGAATTTACAGATTTTATTATTTAATGCATTTTCATATACAAAAACAAGTTTGGATTCTTTACATTTTTATTTTAAAAAAAACAAACTAACTAATAAACAAAAGAATGAACCAAACAGATTTCACAAATTACTCTGAGATACTTTAATTTTGATGGGGCTGCAATAAATATAAACTACTTAAGTAAGTTTTTTACCTAGAAAAGATTGCTGTAGGAAGCTATGTTATTGAATTTTAAAATTAGTGGACATATTTTTTTATATTCAATTTATTCTATTTCTTGTATAAATTATTTTTGGATAATTTTTGCCAAAATAAAATTAAATAATATTTATTTTAGGATTAATTTTTCACTTTCCTTAAAAATAAAGAAATTATTTTGAATTCCATTAAAAAATATTCATTTTATAATTTTTTGTTATTTTGTGATTATATAAAATCGGTTAGTTTAAACCAGTCTACTTAATTTAACATAAGACATTATTAATTTAAAAGAATTTGTTTTTATTGCTAAATTAACTTACTTCTTGAAAAAATAATAATTTTTGGTTAGAATAGCATCCAGTTCTCAAGAAATTGGCATTATTACTCGTGAAGTACTTCCTTAAATTTTTTTATCCATGTTTTCTCAGTTTCAAAATGTAATGATCCATTGCTAAGTACTTTATAATATTGTTTACCTACTTATAACTTTTTTTTTTAAACATCTTATACCTACTTAAGCCTACCAGACAGGTATCCTTCAAAAATCGTGATGATTGACAGGCTGTATTATATCAAGTTTCATAATTCTTAAAAGATCCTTTTATTATGTTTAGAAAATAATTCTAAAGAGGATCGATTGATGTTGCGCAGATCTGTATTGTTTGCATAGGGTACAAAATGGATATGAGGGAGCGTGGATTTCAGCTAGTATGACTTTACGTAAGCGTACGTAAAGGTCTACGTAAACTATTGCAGCTGCCTCTACATTGTTTTCTATCTTCTTTTCTTATATTACATGAAATATAGTATATATTACATCGATTTAATATATTATTTAATATTTTAATTCTTAATAACATGGTAAGTTCCTTAAAATGTGACCTTAGTTACTGAGTATTTGGTAGTGCAGTGCTTAGTTTGAGATTCTCTTAGTTTGAGATTTTTCTTTACTTGTTTTTTGCATTTGTTATTATATTTTGCATGTTTCATTTACATTTTATGTAATTATTGATACGAATTGTATTGAACTTGTGAAATTTTTGAATTTTTGATTTTTTTTATGTTTCATTATTGTAAATAATCATTAAATAAATAAACAATTGTTCAAATTCTTTCCTTTCAGCTGCATAATAAAAGTTGATTTACATTTTTATTTATTTATATAGTTAAAGTCAGTTCTTTTTTCATTATCTTTTTTCTTTTAACATCTTAAATCCATATCTTAAGGTCCATATTTTAAGGAAGCTTGGGTACGCCGATCAATGTCAGCATCCGAATTCTCCCCTCCAAAACACATTTTTTTCTTTCAATGTGAGTCATACAAGCAATTGAATAAAAAAAAAAAGTTATACATATGCATTAAATAAGATCTATTATACAAGGCATTCATATTTAGCATAAATCTTCTAATTGCTTCTTTCATATTTCACTTACTGTTTTGGAAGTATAAGAAATTTCATCGTACATATAATATACGCTTTGTATCTTTTTTTCCAAATACCCTACCATTTCTAAGTTGTTTTTCATTTGAATATTTTTTTTTTATTAGCTCGTTTTTCTTATTTGTTTTGCTGTAAAGTTATTCCAATTTGTTCATATAAGCACATTCTTGTTTATCCCTAAGATGTTAGTTGGTTGTTACTAAAAAATATTTAGTTTAATTAATTAGCAATATATTGAGATTTAAAAGTTATGCTTATCTTTTTATCAATATTTAGCTAATTTTTGTTTTTGGAAACAAATAACTGTTTAAATAGCTAATTGTAAATTACATTTTAGCTCTTTGTTTACTAGTCTCACTGTCCATTTATTATAATCTTTATAAATCATTATTAATGCAATAAGATTGTAAGAAATCAGCAGCATATTTGCTTCATGTGCTGCTGAAATCTGACGGCCTTGATAACTTACAAAATATTTATAACGTTTCTAAATATTTGCTATTTTTTTTCGAATTCCATTGTTGCAGTTTGTATGTGATGTGGCGACGGCGGAGAGTGCTTGGGTGGAGTGACACTGCGCGCTGCCAACCAGCTCGCAGCAGTAGAGATGAACGACTTCCATTTCAACCAGCCAAGACCTCCAGTAGTACCAGGTAGAGTGTGAATCGAAACCATATAAGTAGAATTGGTGCAAAAATAAAATAAAGAAAAAGCATCACATCTTATTGAATCTTTCCTAATGTTCATTTAATAATATAACGCAAACATTGTCATTCATCAGTGAATGCCAGGGAATATCTTTCATTTTTAAAGCAGTTCGGTCTTTAAAGTCATGCCTTCTCTGTTTTTGCTGGAATGCTTTATATATTTAAATACCTATCTAGATATCTAATCTACAATAGAAACTGCTATTAAATGTAATACGACATGGATCTTCCGATTAAGAACTTAATTCAGATTAAAAAACCGAAAAATAGTAATATTTCGTTAGAAAAGATTTGTATTTGAACAGAAAACCTTTAAAAATTATTATGATAATTAGACACCTCTCTTCCTGATATTGCCTGCAAAAGGCCCTTATCAGTGTCAGCTACTGGAGGGTCCGAGTTTTAACCTTACATTACTAGATTTCTTACAGATTGTCCATCATGGAGCTTAAATTTGTTGTGGCTACCTTTGTTGCTCTCTGTGGTAGGTCTTCATTGTGTTTGAAGACTTATCAACCTTTCTTTTTTTAGGTGAGGAGACTGAGGGGGCTTCAAACGGATTGAACAGTGATGATGTCGGCCAGTCAAGACAGATTCACCACCAATCAGCCGTTACACCAAGATCCTATAACACAGCATTATCACACACAGTGCAGGGTAAGTTAAAGGAAAGAATGAATTTACGAGCATTGTGTACATATAAATTGGAACACTACTTGAGTGGTAATAATTATTTATTTATATATATACTTTTTAATAATAGATTATTTTTAAAAATTTACATCTAAATAACATCTCCTTATCAGTTTATTTACACTGATGTTGTTACTAATATTGTTCTTCAGATGGGGATGCTCCACTTGGCTTCGAACCGGAGGGTCGCAGTGTGTCACCGCAAAGATGTCACACTGAACATTGTCCCAGCGAGGTTGGGCGAGACCAGCTCGATCTAAGGGTAGAAAATAAATGTGGCCGAAAGTCTACCAGCCCACCTTCATCGCCACCATCTTGCCTACAATGGGCGAGGGATTTACACTCATTACTTGCAGATCCAGATGGTGTGGCTTTGTTTCGCACCTATCTAATCCAAGAAGGACATTCAGATCATTTAGATTTTTGGTTTGCCTGCCAGGGCTTAAGGAAACAAACCACTGATGAAAGGATTGCTCAGTTCCTCAAAGTAATTTATAGGTAAATAGATTTTGCTGAAAATTTGTAACATTGTAGGTTGGCATTTATTTAAATTTAAAAAGATTACACATAAAACTTTGTTTCAGACATTACTTTCTGAAATCTCAATTAGGCATAGAAGAAAACTTAAGAAAGACTGTACACAGACGTATGAAAGAATGTGGTCGTTCCTTGGATAAACCGGATGTAACGATATTTGATGAAGCTCAAAATCAAGTGGAATCTATCATTAGAGAGACTACTTATCCAAATTTTTTGAAGTCTGAAGTATATTTGGCTCATGTCAGAAATGTACAAGCTAGAGGGACTGGTGATGAACCAGAACAAAGGTGATTTATTTTTTTTGTAATTTAAAATTTCTCCTTTGGGGAGCTAGAATCTCAGGCTTATTTTTAACATTAATTACAAGAGAACAGTTTAAATGTTCTATTATATAATAAAGAGGTTTTGTGGTAAACACGAATATTTCTTGACGCGAGTACTGAAGTATTTTTGAATAGCATACATTTGCTGACTTTGTAAATTGGTTATTAAGTTAATTTAAGACTGGTTTTCTTGAATACCAAGAGGAATCTCCTAATAAGAATAAATAGCCAAAAATAAGGATTTCCACAAGTGAGATTCTGAGGTCATATAGGCCAATTAGGCCCAACTTGCTGGTCGACGAGAGTTTGGGAAAATTTATTACTCTTGAACCCTATATACCTGCACATCACGTTGCCTAATGAGTGCACTATTATAGTTTGAATAAAGATGAATTCATAAGAGTCGTAGGTGAAAATCTCAAAGCTTAGGAAGACGAGATTCAATAACAGTTCCTAGTCTTAATTGGCTATGAAATTACCTAAGCAAGACGTGCAACTACTCGAATAACTAAACGCCTTTATAAAGCTATTGCAGTCTAAGGGATTACTTGCAATGCCTCATTTGGATGGGCTAGTGATTAAACCTGTGATTTTGTCTGAGAATTTGAATTTTTGGAGATCTCCTGATGCTTTAAAGCTTGCTGTTGGAACATTTCTCTCTCTTGAAACTGCCAAGTCTAACTGCTAGCAGTAGAGTGGGCACTTTTATTGTGGGAACCATAATGAGCGTTGTTTATTGACTGATTAACCGAGCTTCATTGAATTTAATCCAATCTAAACCATAGAATACGTATTGCTAAACTACGGCAGTTTATTAACATGGCGAATTTGTTTGCTCTTTATTATCTTCTTAAACGCTGAACCATCTACTGCTATCCAGTATTGTTGGGGAAAGTGAAAGAACCATTTTTTCAGGATTCTTGGCAATAGGAATAACATATTGCATATCCTACTCGCACTGATAGTAATGTTAGAATGCTTTGTTTTACAACCTTGAAACACGTCTAGTTCATAATATCACATAATTCATTTTGCAGACGAAAATATGGTCATTAAGAAGCCACAATAGTTTTATATAGGTCAAATTTGATTTTCCACTGCAGACACTCTTTCATCTAACCTCTATTATCAATGATACTTACTATCCTTTTATCTTTGTACAGAAGCCCATCTCCATGTATGAACTTGAGCAGCGGCGGCAGTGGGACAATCAGTCCTGTTGATCGAGGACTGCCTAACCAACCAGCTCCAGAGTACATTAATCATGCGACTGTACCACCTGTATCAACCAGTCTGTTAGCCACTGTTCATGAAGATAAGGAACTGGTTACAACAAGAGATGAACATAAGCTGTTAACAGATGTACCCGTTGGGCTTCCAATGATCCATTCCTTACCAACTTCTTCTACGTTTCCTCCATTAACCAAAGATATGTTAATTATGACACAGAAGAGGAGAGCTCATGATGTTCGACCAAGGACAGAAACATTTGCTGCAGGGTAAAATAATGATAAACCTAAATCATGTTTTATACTTTTTTTTTTTTAATTTTTAGAAAATTAGTTTTTATGCTTTGCAAATAATTAGCTGAAAGAAAAAATTAAGTTTACTTGTTGAACAGTATAAATCGCTATCTATAGATTTTTTTTTCTTCAAAGGAGTCGAAATTTTAATTTACTAAAGTTCTTTTGTTTTCTAAACGAGTAGACATAATGAAACTATCATTCTTCTTCTTCTTCTTTTGGGGCGCTACAGTCCTCCTCAACCAGCCTCCTTCATTCCTCTTGATCGTGGGCCCTAAAACGCTATCTACGCACGTCCATGCTCCTCAGGTCTGCCTCCACATCATCCTTCACCTCATACGAGGCCTCTCTCGATGATGTCGACCCCCTGGAGTGCCATTAAGCATTCTTCTGGGCAAGCGTTATGGTTCCAACCGCTCCACATGATCCAACACCTAAGACGTCCTTGTTTATTGAAGGCCAACGCTAACCTCCTGAATTGATTTTTTTTTTTTAGTTCAAAATAAGAAATTAGTACATCCTACACTAATGTTTAGATAACAAACTATAATTTATTGAAATGTCGTGGATAAAAACACGGACTAAGAATACAATTTTCAATATTGTTGCTATTGATTGCTCCATTGTTAAAAAAATCTTCAAGCCTTAACAATAAGAAGGATAGTAATAGCAAACTTAATGTCAAATATTTGTCTATTAAGATGATTAACTTGTTAGAAAATTGGGGCAAAGCTGCGTAGAAAACCTATGATATAGACAAATACAAATTTAACAGATGTAAATTTAACAAACGAAAAAAAAAGCTTCGATTAATATGAAGATCATTGAAAGCATTAATTAGATTAATAGTTTTAATTAAGCATTGCTTTAATGCTTTTTGGAGTGTTTTTAATTTTTGTTCAGTTTTTTAATTTTTTATTTGCACTTAAAGTTTGCAGAATTCACCTTGCAAGCGTTATTAATTTTGCTTTGGGTTGAGGGTAATTCGTGATTGTGATCAAAATTTTTATGTGATTAGTACTATGGTAATCAAAAATCCAGGATTAGCCGGGGCAGTATTAATGACCTTTAACCTGGCTTTTTTGAAGAAAATGATTTTCACTTATAAATAATAATTAATATTCAAACTTTTTTTAAATTTGCCTTTACAACTTTTACTATACCGTTCATAATCTCCTAAGAGGTAATTCAACTAATTTATCTAACTGGTATACGCAAATCTATTTTGCAATTAATGGGACTACATAATTGTACTCTCTTGAAGTCGAGAAAATATATTTAAATTAAATTTTGAATGTATATATCTAAATATTAAGATTTCATCCCTTTTAAATATTGAAGGATTGAAGTAGTGAAGTGAAAGTTTTTTATTTCAACATTTCTTGCAATTTAAGTATGTTGCACTTTTTGTTTTAATCACATTCACATTATTTATTTAAATATTTTAGATTGAAAGTTCGTTTTAGAAGTAAGAATGCCAGAGCATGTTGTGCGCTATGTTGCATGTATTTTTATTTATTCATTTATTAGAGTGTTCATGCACGGCAGCAGCAAAACTAAGGCATACTCATCATACAACCCTGTATCCAGACAAGATTCAGAATTACAATCACTCAGCTCTGATGCAAGAACTGAATCGGATAATATGTCATTAACTGATAGTTCTGTGTAAGTATTTCATTTTCTGAGCTTTTTTTTTTTTAATTGTATCTATTTCGAAGTCTTTTTTTTATTTTTTGGCACTTTAAATAGGGCCTCTCCAAGAGTCTCTAAAGGAAATAAGTAAATTCTTTCTCCATTTCATTGATTCCTTTTTTCTTAGTCTTCTCTTTTACTTGTAGATCTTTTTTTTATAGACAGAAGTGAGGTATGATTCATTCTCTTTTGCCGAGAACCGCCGATTGGCACCTTCTTTAGTTTCTTGATGTTGGATCCTCTTTCTTCTTTTCTGATATTCAAGTAATTTGAAAGAATTCCAGCTGGACTGGGAGGCTTCCCGTTTGAAGAGAACTCAGAGTGTCCACAATCTCTTCATCAGAAAATTCCAGTCTACAAGTAATTTTTTCCCCACTACATCTGTGGAATCTTTTTCTAAAATAATTCCCAGGCCTCACTTGTTGCGGTAAGGATACTTAGTAGGTTTCTTCACGTTTCTCCAAATGCCCCTTCGTATTTCTCATCGTCTTTTCCAGTTTTCTCGCATAAATAGATCTTAAGATTCGGATCTAGATTTTAAATTATGAGGTAGCCGTTAGTTCGATTTTAGCGAACTTAGCAAAATTGTTCAGAATTTGTTTAATGCATTTAATTTTTCATCCAAAGATAACCATCAGACTTGATAATGCGTAGAGATTTTAATGAATTTATATTTGTCTATAAAATTGTAATTTATTTAAAGAATTTATTACTTTTATTAATTTTCAATACTGTTAAAAGGTACTGGTTTAGTTAAAAACATAAAATAAAATAATTATATAAATATAAATAATAAATAAAATAAAATACGGGGTTTCAAAGTTGGTAAATGATAGAAAGGTTACTTTAAATATATACTCATCAATATTTTAAATTATACGTTAGTGACGTAAGTCCTTGTTGTAGAAGGTTTCTCTATATTTCAAATAAATTAAGAAAAACCGTTTTTTTTTTGGCATTTAAATCGAATCGTTAATAATTTTTAAAAAAAATTTAGTGAAATTTATCAGGGCCAGTGGAAATTTATTTGTCTAATTAAAATATTCATTTTATAGGTTTAGTTTCTTTTCATTGAAATGTATAAATTAAGTTTTGATTCTTGCAGAAATGATTCTATTATAATAAGGTATATTATTGATCAATATTTTACGAAATATATTTTCTGCATTACTTTTCGTTCATCAATTGGCCTTTTTCCATTATCTGGATTAAACTAAACAGTCTTAGCTTGAAACATGAAGACTAAACATGAAATAAATACAATTATTTTTACCTCTTATAGCAAATTCAAAATCAGCGGTAGTTTCAAACGGGTATTTTATGAATCACATGAATCCGTTGTGTTTAGTTTTTGGGCGGTGCTTTTGATCTAATGTTTAAGTATAGTGTTCGTTGTTAGCGAAACCTCAACTAGCAGCAGTATGGTTTTAGTTAACTTGTTGTTCACAGGATGTGACGGTGTTGTTGATGTAGTCGTGAATTCATAGTCATCTCGCAAAATATAATAGGAAAGTGGAATTTAGGTGTTTGAAAGTGAAAAAATGTTAAGGAGAAGTTCAGAAGGATTACAATCTTCCAACATGCAAACAGATCTTGTTTAATCTTTCTTTAATCATTAATCTTTTATACGTTTTTCATTCGTCTTTCATCATGTGGTCACAAATTCAGCAAGTTATGTTAAAAATCAAGTAAAGATATATTTATATTATATATTTTCTAACTATTCATCTTTTTTTGGGAGCCCAGAAATAAGAATATTTATGCAGAAGTAGCTTGCTTCATTTTTGGTGTTACCTATTTCAGGTGTAACTTTAACTTCAGTCTTTACACACAGTGTGATATCAATTTCAAAGCTCAACCAGAATAAATGTTATTTTGAACATTGCACATTTATGTGCAGTCTATTTGATGAAAATATTTTTTTTTAATTATTTTTTTTGTCATATTTTTTAGGGACGGAGCTGCTGCTACTTTCCATCATCGAATGACTCGTAAACAATATCAGCGTCATTGTCGACAAGTTAAAGAATCTGCCAGCTTGAATAGGGATCCACATATGCATCATACCGTCATACCTCGCACCCAAAGAATGAATACAAATCAGGTAACTTATTGTACTTCAAAAAAGAATATTTTATTTTTATTTGAATTTTTTGAAAGCTAAGGGAGTGGAAGAATTTTTTTTGCATTGCCAGAAGTCAATGAATGACTAACAGGAACAAATATCATCCATTCCAAATAAGTATTAGTATTGCCAAATATTAGGATCTATTCGATGCTAATTCTATTTTTATTAATTAAATTTAATTCATGGTGGTGCTGCCATTTTTGGGATATATATTTTCTAAAACCCAACATAACCCTTCACTACATCATTTTTTTGTTGGTTTGAAAAGATTCTGATACAAGCTTCCGTAATTCATTGCGAATATGGTAGAAAATTGAAAGAAGCATTTCATTTTTTTTTAATTACCTTATTTTGATAAGTAGCCATTTGGATATACCATGCATTTTTATCTTACAGATTTAACGTGAGATTTGACTATAACATGTGTCTAGCTTATCAAACAATAAACCAAACACGTTAGTTTAAAATTAATTAAAAGAAGGTTTTGCAAGTTAAAGAAAATATAAAAGATATAGAAGATGACAATGAATTTTTTATACCTTTGTTTTCAAGTTTTGTTTTATGATCTGGTCATCGAGATATCTAGTATACGATATCACTGTCTTGAAAGAAAGTTAGTTACGAAAGATTTACGAAATGCGATTGTTTTTCATTATTCATTGATTTCACTCTTGTAGTAAGGCATCTCTATCAGTTTCGACATCTGCAAGTTCCTCTCTAATATTTAAAAGCTTTGCCGCCGGTACACCTTGAAAATTTTCCGATTTCGGAGATGGATATAGAATCCAAGAATCCTTTAACTGTGTCAATTAAAGCAAAAAAACGAATCAAAATGCAAATTCAATAACAATTTATCCATCTTAGGCCAAATAATATTTCTTTTAAATTTTATACAAAGTAAACTGTTAAATATTATTGTAGGCGTTTTAGAAATTAATGTTGCAAACGGTTTTTTTTCTAAGGTTATCTCTATATTGTTATATAATTTTATAACTGTAAATATTTTTTAGCGTCACGCATTTGTTTTATAAAAAAAAAGTTAGTTTTTATTTCTTTAAAACATGTTTTCTTAAGAGTACAATTTTATTCAAAATTGACCATAAGAATATAATTGTAATGAATTACAATAGTACTTTTTTATTCATTTTACTGGTAAAACGATTGAATCCAGTGATATTTAATTTTAATTATGTAATAAACGTGACATCCTTAGACGAAGTACGTGTTAAATAAATGAATCCTAACAAATGCATTTGATAAGTAATAACCCAATTATAAAAGATATGAATAATGTAGTTAACTGTATGTAATGGTTTAGTTTGTTATCATACTTACATATTACTTGTTTGTTTTTTCGCTTTTTATTCCTTTTGAATTTATTAGACGTAAAAACTGGAATATTATATTGTTAAGTAAAGTAAAGTAATTGCCTATTTTTTCAGGCGGGCTTTAATCCAACTACCAATTAGGTGTCGTGGACGGATGTTATATTATTATTTTATTTTTGCATGTTGAGAGATTATATCCAGTAGTTGTCCTTGTGATAAGAGGTTTAAGTATTTTACATATCTGAGCTGCTCTTTTATAGCATTCGGAAATTAATACGTTTAATTTTACGTTGTTTTTTTTATTATATATATATAAATCAGATAAAAATCTGATGAGTTAGAAATTTTTGTAATGACATTAAATTTACCGTAATATGTATAGTATTAATAAACCGTTGCATTCTGATTTCGAAATTGATAGTTCTGATGATGATGATCCATTTGTCAATATTATGGAGCTAATTGGTCCTACATATTTTCTTAGTGAGGTAGAATATTCAAAAGAATTAAATCGTATAATTTTTATTTTTTTGGTAATTTTTTCATCAAAATTTAATTATCAATTTTCCAAGGTTCATCAAATGAAACCAGACGAGTTTGCAGCTGTTCTAATTGAAAAATTAGAAAGTGTTAAACGGAGTCAAGAAGTTCAAGAGAAGCTTGCTTATAGATTGTTTAATGTAAGTAATTTTTTTACCATTATTATTGCCTATACTAAATGGTGCACAATTAAAATTGTAATTTGAGGGTAGTTATGCGCACAACCGAGTTTCTGGTAGTACTATTTGTAAGCAGTTTGATATCACTTTCTACTACTTTATCAGTGACGTCCTTGAATGTTGTTTAGATCAGTTTTATTATTAGAAAACTAACCAAAAATAGATTGCTTTCCTTTAATATTATTTTATTACATGTTAGTAAATACGCAACCAAGTATTAACTTCTCAAGTTAAATAACATTTAATATGGTTAAAAAACCATATTTATAAAATTGTTACGATGATATGATATGAAAACTGATGATTAATCTATGTATATACGTATGATGTTGGACGAAAGTAAGAAACCGGCCAGAATGCAAAAAGCATGCATGCTTACAGATATAGAAACAGATATACTTACAGATATAGAAGCAGATATACTTACAGATATAGAAACAGATATACTTACAGATATAGAAACAGATATACTTACAGATAAAATCAACGATTTCCAGAACTGCGGGCCGAACTAAAAATTTTCAATTTTGAAATTATTCTTTATTGAACGCTAGAAAAAACCGTGAACAAAACAATAAATTAATTATATAACTCTTCGATTTTTAATACTTTAAATATGACATTTGCCGATTTATATAATTTTTTTAACATTTATTTAACTCTTAACTCTTGAGTTCTATTTCAAGCTTCTTTACCTTTCCACACAAATAATTAATCAAACCGACTTGGTTATCGATTAAGATTTAGTGGCTGAAGCAAAAATGAGTTTTTGGTTTGTACTGGTACTATAGTATTTTTCTTTCTCTGGCAACTTGTAAGAGGAAATGGATTAGATTCTATATAGTTTGTCAGAAACTTTACATTCTCCACTGCGACGCTGAGGGTCTATAGACTCTCAGTTAAAGCACCTCCTTCAGTGACATTTGTTTAATTATGCAGTAATTAGTGTAGTGTTCACAGGCTATTTGTGAAGGTATGAGCTTTTCTTTTCTGAAGAGCTGAACCCTGAGCCCCACAAGGCGTTTACAAAGACAAGTACCTGCAGTGCCGTTTCCCTTCTTTTTGACAAAACCTAGATTAGCTTTCCTTTGCCAGGCCCGTATGAGATGAGATTCCTTTTTCTACTGTTCCTGATTTGAAAAAAAACTTAGGAATTACAATACTTAGACCTCTTGCTCAGTAGGGTACAGTATTTACTCATTTGGCCTTTTGTTATTCTTTCTGATTTTTTCGAGTAATTTTAATTCTGTTCTGGAGACGTCAGAATTTGATGTTGTAAGTGTTAAGGGTGCGTTTTATATTGTCTGCTGGACTATTTTGAAATGGCATTGACCATACATTATACCTGCCAAATTATCTTGTATGCTCCTATTGAATTAGTTATATTACTGCATCGTAAAATAATAAAAAAAATGGATCTAAGATGAATGTTAAGGACTATTCCAATTTACTAATACAAACTCATTATTTTCCTTACGGTACAGAAGTCAGTATTTGTATAAACTGGAAATTTCAAGGTATTTGGTCAAAAACTTATAGAAACTCATTTGTATTGAAAATTAGAAATGGTACTCTTAACTCCGTTTGTTCAATATGCTCTGACAATTAGAGTGACCTTCACTTTTTTTTTTATTAACAATTGTTTCGATTAGGGGAAAAGAAACAATAAAGAGTATTGTGTAAGTGGCGAAGTATTTTTCGTTATTATTGTAGATAATAATTATTAATATTATAACCTGGCTAATTAACTAAAATAACTGACTGAGAAAAACTAACCAAATAAAAATAATTAAAACCTCTCAGGCACAAGTACTTGTACATTTGAACTATTTTCTTTTCTTAACTTCCAACAATGGAATGATAAATTCTGGTTATATATATATATGTTATACATATGTATATTCACAAATGTGTTTTCTCAGGTCTTCAAGGTTTGTTTTATATTTTTGTAAATTTATTTAGTCGGAACCTGGATCAGTACCGTCTGCAAAAACCTTGGCCGATGCTATCAGAGAAAGATTTCAAATCGATGAAGATAATGATCAGGATATATTAGGTTCGTAGAATTATATTTAAAAAGAAAAACTATTCCTTGAGTTTAACAGATTTGTGTAGTTTTATGTAATTAATTTGTATTGATAACCCAATTTTGCAGATCAGCATGTATCGCGAGTATGGTCGGATCAGACTCCATCTAGAACTCCTGGAGTGGCTTCACCAAGGCCTAGATCTCCACCAGATCATCTGCGTAGGATGAAAACAAGCAAGGTATTCTGAGTTAATGCTTCTAATTATCCATTTAATTGATTTAATGACAATTTCTTATTTAAAACAATATTATGATCCAGTGCCCTGGAGGAAGCAATCTTGTACCATGCCACGGAGGAAATCATATGCCCCCTCACTCAAAACAAGGCATGCACTCTACAGCTCATCCTTACCAGTCAAAAACTTCCTATTCATCTCGGCATTTTAAAAAAGATAAGGTTAGTTATAAACTAAATAATGAGATATAAACTTTTTTTACCCTCTTTTTACCCAATGAATGCAGATTAGTTTACTAATTTTTAAGAGTTGTAGCTTTAATTTTTTAATTCATTCTTTTTTTTTTTTAATGTGGACGTAGTAATTATACATTGCTTTTGGCCTATTGCAGGACGTGTTTTCTACGTTCAGTTCAGATTCTGGTAATGTCCATGATTTCTCTGAACATAAACTACATCTTCCAAAGAGTAAATCCGTGCCGGACTATCAGGATTCTACCACAGATACTTATTCATCTTTACACAGTAATTATTTTTATTCTCAATTTACAATATACATAATGAAGTTCAGAAATATATATCAAATTTAAGCGATGTCATTAAATTTATTTCATGATTCACAGGTCACGATGGGAGAGGAAGATCTGGTAGTCGAGAATGGAGCAGTGGAAGCGGTGGTCGTAGGCACAACAAAAAGACAGATCAGACTGATTCTGGAGTTAGCGTTGTTTCTGATACTTCTATCCATGGGTCAAACAAAGACAGGTTGTTTATTTATTTTTAATTTATTTGACGTAAGTGTTAATTAATGTGATTAGCATGTTATGAGTGTACATTATTGGAGAACATTACTGGCTAATCACACTTGATACTTCTTAACAAAAACTTACAGTTTAAAAAGTTAAGTATAAGGGTGGATTAAACGACAAAAGGTGCACAATTTAGGAAGTACCCTACATATCATTCATACTTCAGTTCGTAATTTCAGTTATATAGAAACATTCGAAAAAACAGGAGTTTAATTGGCATTTTATTACAAGTGATATCATTGAAGTAATTTTACTGCATTACTATTTTTTTTAGAAGTTATTAAATGTCACTGACCATAATGCTGGTCATTTCCGTAAACGAAATATTTGATATTTGGTAGCACCCATTTAACCTAGATTGATTCTAATAAAAGATATTAAACTACTTATGCACAAGTTTTTAAAAATATGATAAAAAATAATAATTGTTACAAAAATAAAATAAAAAATTGGAATTGTAATGAAATGTAGAGAACTTTTGAATTTGAACTATAAACCATTTGAATTAGACAAGGTACAGATGTGTTCAATGTGCAGCCTGAGAGAAATAGAAAATATCTATCATTTTCTAGCAGTATGCCCTATCCTGAGCCCCTTTAGGAAAAAGTTTAAAAAAAAAGAAAATATGTCAAAAGAGGAATTGATAAACATTCTAAATGGGGAAAATTTAATAGGTTTATATAATTTTGTTATAAAAGCAGGGCAATACAGGAATTTTTTGATTTTAGAATTTAATTATTAATTTTTAGGTTTTCTATGTTTTGTTATTTTCATCTAGAAGAGACGTTTTTTAATTGTGGGTTAATTTATTTTTATTATTATGGAATTAAGATAAGTTTTTTTGACAAACTAAAACTCCTGGCAGACGGTACGGAGTACCATGCTGTATTTTTTTCTTATTGTATGTAACATATAAATTGTAAATATATCTTAAATAAAAAAAAAATGCATTTTTATTTTCTAGTCGAGTATTATCTTGGTTAATTGAGAGCGATCGAACTTGCGCTGGCTGTGCAATGGCTGAAAGAGACTCAGGATCATCTTGCAGTGGAAGTTCTCGGCTAGATTCAAAACACCATGTTCGGCCAAATGTACTTCGGTATGTAATTGAAATGAGCTATAATTATATGGAAGTTACTACATGATGCTTACTTGATAAAATAATTTTTTTAGGGGTCGGAGGTCTCCTCCAGGTCCTGCACAACCCTTTATTGCGGATCCAAGTATGCCGCCGTTACCACTACCACATACACCAACGCAGCTTGATGAAGCACGGCGGAGGTTAGAAGATCAACATCGTTTGGTTAAACAACATTCTAGGTGAGTTAATGAAGCGATTTCCATCGTCTTATATCTCTTGAACAAATTTTCAAAGAAATTCACCCATAAACTAATAAAACATGTTATAGATGTACTTCCGGAATGTCAACATCTTATTGTAATAGTGGCAGTAAACCTGAAGCTACAACATCTGGATCACCACTTTCTGCTGGATGTCGTAAGAGTACAGGTTCCGTTGCTCAGATTCAACTACCATTTAGTACTCATCCGTCTGCGAATACTCCTGCGTCATCTAGTATTTCTTCTACGCAATCTACTAGTGTTTTTACTACGGTAGTTTTCAGTTTTTGTGATGAACAGTTTCCGTACAGGACGAAAATTCCCGGCCATCCAGTTACCCTCAGGCAGTTCAAAGAATTTTTGCCAAAGAAAGGAAATTATCGGTAAAATTTGTTTTACTATTTTATGTAAATTTTGTTTAAATTGACATTTATTAGTTTTATATTAACTTAGAATGAAAAACTCTAGAAAAAGCAGAGATGAATGGAAGAAAATTTATAGTGTTCAATGAAGCTCTAAAAATGATTAATGAAAATGTTAATAAAGATTCGTTCAGATATGTATGTAGTATGCCTCAAATGATGAAATAATCTTTTAACAAGAGTATGATATTTCGAAAAAAGATATGTTGGTAGGTAAAAATGCAATTTCGGCTAGTAGGAAAAGTCTTCCAATTTTTGGGAGAAGCGTTCCAGATAACATCTTGGACGGAATTAGGTACCCAGTTACGTTTACACAACGCTCTAGTTTGATATAATTATATCATTTTCAATATAAAAGGATGCTGACATCCTTTTTATCAATTTCCTTTTAAAGCGATATAGTTATTATGGAACGTATTTTTCAAATGAGTATTTTTTATTTATTCTTTATTATTAACTATAATAAGTATTTATAGTAATTAGTTATAGTTATTGTATTCGTTTTGAAAGGAGGGTCTCAAACTGCATTTTTATTGTGTAAAAGGTGGAGGGCAAAAATATTGAGAAACGCTTAAAGTATTAAAAACTGTAATTAACTTTAAAAAAAACCACAATGCACTACGTAAATTTGATTTTTTAAAAAATTTAAATGTTATATTTGAATTCAAGAACTTTTCCGTTTGTTTAGATATTTTTTTAAGACTGAATGTGAGGAGCTAGATATGAAAGTAATACAAGAAGAAATAACTGATGACAATGATGTACTACCGTTATGGGAAGGAAAGGTGATGGCCCAAGTGAAACCCGTGGATTAAATAATAAATTTGGTGAGTATATTCGTCAAAATATATCTCTTATGTTTATGTAAGAAGGTTTTGAATTAGATTTCATCATTCTGAAAAAATACCATTTCATAAATAAATCATTAAGAAATACAATGTGATATATAAATTTTTTTTAATTTTTCTCTTTACTTCTAAATATCAAAACCAATCTATTAGATAAATTGCATGAGTGAATATTCGTACCAATTTTTTAATTATTTATCTTGATATGATTATGCATATCGTATTATTATTTATTTATTTATTTTTTTTTTTTTTAGCGCATCGACTGCCTTGGCCATTAGCGCTATTATTATTATTATATAAATAAATAAAATAACTAATAATAACTTAAAATGAACAACCATTTGCTACTTCTATTAGTAAATAAGTTTGAAACATAGACTTTGATGTTTGAGACAAATGCATATTTAATGTATAAGTCAATAATGTTAGAAGCAAATTGAAATTTAATTACTTTTTCTTAATTAGGTAAAAATTTGCTCCTTCCACATTCTTGTGAAAAATTGCGAGATATATTTTCGCTGAGCTGCTGATGGTAATGAAAAAGAAAAACAAGATTAAAAATTATGAAGCGTGAAAAAAGTGGTTTTAAAAGATCTGATTTAAACATTTCTTGGCTAAAGAAGAAGAAGAAAAAAACATTTGTGTAGTGAAACATTGTTGAATCCATCCTTCAAACAATTTAGCAAGTTAATTGACAAACAGTTGCGATTGGTGTAAAGTGCAAATCAACTTTAAGTAATGAATAGAACTAAGTACTTTTTATATTCCTAGCCTAATTAATTAAGTTAATAAAGTGTTCATACTATTATTTTGTTTTTGTTTCGTTGTACATAGGATACGGTTCGATTAGGACTGAGCATAAATGTGTATTAGAAAATTGATATATTTTTTTTTTCAATAATAATAGGACGCTTTAAATAAAGGCCATTCTGGTGCTGACGTAATGCCTTTAGAGTTGTAGAACTAGCCAATGATTTGTTTTTTTTTTGTTGTAAACTGGCAAAAATGGAATAGTCTAATAAGTTTAACATTGTACTGTTATGCAAAGTGTCATTCGAAAAATTTTATTCAGTATTTGAGATTGTAATCTACAGATCAGCATAATTGCCACAGAGAGATTTCTAAGTGGATATGTTCTTTATTTTCGGAGTATTTATCTTTATTACACTTTTGACTCAAAAGAGCTTAAGTAATCGTTTCTTAAGCCTCGCATCTCGAGGCCATAAAACGCCCTAAACATATATTAAACTTATTTAATAGTTGGTTTTAATCCGCAGTGCTGGATAATCGGTAAGACTTTTCCAAACTCAACGTGCTCCATTTCTTTCTTCACTGACCGTTTCATCTTTTTCTCTCTTTGTAGTAAAGAGATTGATTACCAATTTCTAAATTTAGTGTACTTGACCGGAAAATTCAAATGTGGAAGACAAAGTGCCAACTTCCCTGAAATTGTAAAAAAACCCTTTACTTATCTTAGAATGTAGGGAGCAAAAATATTGGCAAAATATTTTACTGACACTTCTAGTATAAATATAAACGGGTTTATAAATTTGTAATTATAAAAATACATTTATTTTATTTTAACTTTTTTTTTAAATTTAATTAATAAGAGATTTTAATTTTATAATTTATTAAATCGAACTTGTATAAAGATGTCCCTTGGTAGATAGTAAACTAAGTTTTGGTCATGCCTGATTTCTTCTTTTTTTTATTTTATATATTCAGTTTAGTTGTTGAGTAAATTTAATGTGGCGGTACAAATGAAAAGTTTTCATTTACTTGTTTGAAAGAAGAAGTAACGGTATTCACAGTATAATCATAGCAATAGTTTATAATTATTATAATTTTGTTAATTTATAAATATTGTGCATTAATTAGAATGTTTATCGCATTTTTTTTTTTCTATATTTTGCTTTAATATCCGTCAACATTACTACAAATTCATAGAAAGCAAAAAATAGAGCTTCAGACATTTTCATCTGACGAAGTATTTAGAAGAAACAATTTCTCCCAGTCAGTTCCTAAAATATAATTATATATCAATTTTTCTGCTGTATGTTACATGAAAGATATAGAAAAAAAAAATATTTTTTTATATTTCTTTGTAAATAAAGTGTATTATTTAAAAGTGATAAAACTTACATAAACAGAACACGTGTGCCTTGATTTTCAACTTTTATTTATTTATTTTTCTTAATTATTATTATTATTATTTATTTATTTTTTTAAATACTTTTTACAAAAATAAAAGATGATTACTAATAAAATCCTGTATAGCAATATTCATCCAGATCAATTTCTTCTTTAACATTTATGGAGAAAAATTGACTTTATTTTTGGGTATTCCTCACTTAACAACCGTGTTTTAAGTAAGCCCCGCGATTTTGGTCGTAGTTCAATAAGCCTTTTGTAACTTGTTCGGATTTGTTTAAAAAGTTTGCAGTTAACGTATTTATCAGTGTTTTCCTCCTTCCTGTCGCTTTAGCATGTCAAAAACATTATGGGCTTTGGTTTGAATGCTAATTAAAAATCTTATTGATCTTCTTTTTTTATGGCTTCTTTATCATCTAACTCGACAATAATTTCATCATTTCAGGATATTTTTTTCAAAGTCGGTATTTATGAAGTTGGCTCTTTTTGGCGCTTTTATGGGGAAACCAAAAATCACTTAATTGCTGTCTCGTTGAGATTAAAAACTTCCAGTCAACGAAAAAAAAAAATTACAATATTCGTTTACTTTAAAGCGCTCGAAGAAAGCGCAAAACAATGAAAGCCTGAAATACGCGTTTGTGTATTCAAACTAATAAGTAGTTACTGTAATGAAAACTCACGGTGTGGAAGCTCGGCCTAGGTTCGAGAACTCGTTAAACGGGTTGGACGTTAACTTCGGAGTACCACCTAATTGGTTACAATTATTTTAGTTTTGATATTTTTTTTTACAGTGTTGTTAGGTTCGCAGTACTTGTCAATATCGTTGATTTTATCGTTCATAGGATTCGCAGCATTAATAGAGTGGTGTTGATTCAAAAATTTTGTGCAGAGAATTTGACTTATAGAGTCAGTAAGTCAGTGGAGTCATTTTCTTAACATAAAAATGATGAAATGTCCAGGTCTCTATTAATCCTTGAAAACTTAGAATTAAACAAAACTTGCCACCAGATAAAATCAACATAATATATATAAATATATATTTTATAATATATATATATATATACTTCCTGGATTGTAAAAGAAACAAATTTTTTGTAAAGAGAAGTTTTATTGTCCATTCAAACAGTTTTTTGTTTTTGTTTTTTGTTTTTAACATAAGCAAATGAATATATTTTTGAACTGCTATAATTTTTTTGAATTTAGACATTAAATTTTTAAAAAACGTACAGAAATTTTTCTCTTGAATAGAAGAGAAAACAGTTACAACTTGATATTGAAAAAGCTAGATCAATTATTTCCTTTCTTCTTCGTTTATATAAAAAATGGATGCAAAGTGCCAATCATTAGTTTTCAAAAACCCCTTATTTATTTTATAAAAGTAAACTTCTTTTCTTACTTTTGGTTTTGTAAATATATATGTTAATTTGTGTTTTGCCCCAATTTGTTGGTTGTATATTGTAAGTTAATAATGTAAATATGAAGAGTGAAATGTGCAAATCGGCCCAAGTACCAGTTGATGATTTTTCAAAAGAGTTACAAATAACTGCATCCTGTTGAGAGAAAAAATCTTTTGTTTTTTATTTCATAATCATTGGTTCAAAATAAGGTCCGATTTCAGTACAAGCCTCCTATAAATAAATGCACCTTCCTTTAGCATTTATGCAAAGTGCTATGCAGTTTAAATGCAAAAAATGATACTTCAGCCATTGTGAGCCAGGGTGAGTGACGTAGATCATCACATGGCGTAGATCGGCTTGATGGTGAGTTGCAGTTTCTCGTCAGAGAGCAACGTCGGTACTTAGAAATGCAAAAATAATTTTTGTATAGATTTAGAACCTTTTACATTTTTCATTCTTCATTTATTTGAGTATATATATATATATACATACATTTTGTAATATTTAAAAATTTGTAATTTTTTTTTAATAAGTCGTAAAATATTAAATTATTTATTATAATTTTTGTTAAGTATATCATCATCAGTAAATTTTTTTTATTGATTGGGATGTTACAATGAATAATAATAAAAAGTTCCTTTATCTCAAGGTTTATTATGATTGAATTATAAACTTAAATCACACAAAATAATTTCTTTTTTAATTAAAGAAGATGGTCATTAAGAAGTTGGATAATTTGTTTTGTCATAAATTTGTTTTTTATTACATTTTCTTTTGACGCAAAATATTTCGTTAAAGTTTGAAAATAGATTTTGTTTCAAAAAATCATAAATTACAAAAATTACTTAAATTATTTATAAATTACAAAAAAAATTATATATAAATACACACCGTGTAAAGTTATAAATATATGTATATTCGAATTACTATACAATGTATTAAAAAAAAGTATAACAGTGTTTGTGTTTTTTTTTTTTATTATAGTACGTCCCTGATTTAATGATAAGTGATTCTAAAGACTAGCTTACATTGCTGTCTTAACATTTCTGGCATTAGTACACTTGGTTCCCCCGTCTGATTTAGTTAAAAGTAGTGTTCTGTTTTATCGCTATGAGGTGAGTAGTGGCTTTTTTGTTTTTGTTTTCAGTAATTGTGTTTACAACCTTAAAATATTTCCATGATGTTGTTGCATTACAAGATCCATTCGTCAATGATATTTTTTGCATTTAGATGAAGCAGGATTCATCAATAATAATTTTTTACTTCTCTTCAATCATCGCAATTATTACATTAGAGATAGAGTATTTAATTCTTAAAAAATTAACATCTAAAGAAATTCTTATTAAATTATTATTAAAGATGCTATTTAAATCCTTGACTTAAAAATTACTTCACCAACTTTTTTTTGTTATGCATTATGCTTTAAATCATAAACGTTTATAGCAAATAATGAATATACCACTGATTGTATGATTATTTTTTCCCTCACAGATATACTAACTGAATTCACTAGGTATTTGATACTAATTTTTAAAGTTTTTCATTAATCTGTCCGAGAGGATATTATTTGACGTCACATTGTCCTCAGAAATTATGCAGTTTATTATATCGTTTTTTGCAGCTTTTGGAAAAATATGCACTTGTGAAACCTCACGAATAATTTATCAAATATAGAAATCAAATTAGATATACCTCCCAATTTTTAGTGTTGAACAAGAGGATACTAACCCATTAATAAATTATTTTATTTCTGCTTACACAACTTATTTTCAATATGAACCTGATGAACTATTCTTTTAAAAATGCAAATTGAAACCATAAATTAAAGTAAGTAAGCATACTGCGTCGAAAAAAAGAACTTTTATTAGAAAGAGTGTGAGTACTAAATTCATCATTATTATTTTCATTTGTTTAAATAAAATGTACAGAGGATTGTAAGGTATAAGAGGTATTTCTAACTTTCAATTGACAGAAGTGAATGACTTATTTAAGCATGATTAAAAACTAAATCTTACACTAAATTATTAGTAGCATAATTGTTAATTCAAGCAGAAAAAAAACGCAACAAGGTCTAGATAAACTGCTTTTTACTTCCGGATATAAAAATTTAACATGTAATAGAAGTAATGTTAATGTGTGTGCAGAATCGATATTAAAGCAAATGCTTACATCGAAAACAGGATAACCTTGAAATAAATTACCTTCCTGGTTTGTCCAACCTTCTCTTGTTAATTCAGTTGGCTGTGTGCAACTGTAAGTGGTTAGGATCTGTAGCAGTGCTAGGAGTCTTGTCGGGTGGATGTTCATTATAATACACATACTTAACAAATTGTTCACAGCTCTCATTTCAAAATAATTAAACAAATGGCAA
Source organism: Rhodnius prolixus (assembly GCF_049639745.1). NCBI lineage: Eukaryota > Metazoa > Arthropoda > Insecta > Hemiptera > Reduviidae > Rhodnius > Rhodnius prolixus. Next base: position 35,521,204 of record NW_027411634.1, read on the forward strand.
ATTTAAGGCAGACTCCTTTAACTTGTAGTGGACACACCCGACCTGTAGTACATCTGGCGTTTAGTGATATTACAGAGAGCTCATATTTTTTGATTTCGGCGAGCAAAGGTAATTCATTTTTTAAAGTTTTTTAAAGTAATTGTGTTGAGTTTAATTATTATTCAAAGGCCCTTTTCTGTGATTCGTTTAAGATTTTAAACAGTAAATATAATTGTGGAAATCTTTCAGATGGAAAACCCATGTTGCGACAGGGCGATACTGGCGATTGGATTGGTACTTTCGAAGGACACAAAGGGGCAGTATGGGGAGTAGCAATAAATAAGGAAGCAACAAGAGCTGCATCTGGGGCGGCAGACTTTAATGCTAAGGTAATCACCATTATGGTGTTTATATTAAAACTTCGCCAAGGTATGATTCGTGGTTGTCTAAAGTTATAAAATAAGCCGACATGTTTTATTATTTCACCTTATTATTTTAACAAATATTTTTGGTTAGGACATTTGGGGAAGTTATTATTTTTTAGTGTCACGGTGCACATTTCGTAATTTGACTGAAAGTTATTGATACAGCGGCCTAAACAAAATCGGCACAAATTATTTAGACACATTAGTTTGTACTTTCAGTATATCCAGATCTTTGTTTTCAACCTAAGATATGTTAAATCATCTTGCTTAACCAGTAAGCTTAGTTTGCCATTCATGGCATTACTTTTTTTTGTTCGGTCTTCGTTAGGCAAACCTTTTTTTAAAAACATTTGAAATAGCATTGTTTTGCTTTTTAGGTTTTCTTGATGATAAGTTGAAATATTTTTAAAAAGGATTACGTTTTGTTTTTATTCTAACTTCTCAGCTGTTTTATTGTATAAATTATTGGTGAACACGTATACAGTATATAAGGCAGATTAGTAGTCTTTATTATAGTCTAAAAAATATTTCAAGTTTTTAATTTAAAATTATGTTACCTTCTCGATATCCGGAAGGCTTCTCCGGTTAATCACTTAGATTTCATTGGTATTGAAATTGAAAGAGTATTGAAATTTGTATGATTATTTAAAAAGATAGAGAATTTATTTCTTGGAGAAAATTCTGATATAATTTATTTAACAATATTGGTGACAGTGTTTTACAGAAAATGTTTGAAATTTCCTCAAACATTACACAATTTGTTCACGTAATCATTGCGGTCGCTTTGCCTGCTATCAGTGTATTATTACTAACGTGTCATATTGACCTTCTGTGCTGTAGTACTTATTTTGAAAAATTATAAATTTTTTTTATACAATTTATACATTTCAATATTTAAGATTTGTATGTTTTTCAGGCATAAGATAAATCTTACTATTGAAAAGGGATATTGTTGTAGAATTTTTGCTACTGCTAATTTTGGTGGAGGCATTATTTTTACTTCAGGATCTTACTCAAATCTTAAATTACAATCGCTATCATTTTTATTTTATCCTACTATCTTCTGAGAAATTTCTTTAATCATGCCTATTTACTACTTCGACTTTCCAAAGGAACATGTTTTAGATATTCCCTGAGTTCGACAAAGGGATTTTTAAAAATTGGATTCTTAATAAAGTTTGTACATGTACTTTAACCATTAGCTTAATTCTAAAACAGAAAATTTTAGAAAGTTCTCATTTGATAGTTTGTTTAAAGGCAATAAGTGATCCAGACAGTAAATAAACTTTTGGCTAAAAGTATTCAACTGGAAGTGGCCCTTTTCCAAATCGATCTTGCAGTTTTTCACTCAAAAACGGCTCTAATTATTTATTATTTAAACTTGTTTGTACTCTCTTGTGTATAATACTAAAATTTTTAAGTAAAACAAGAATTTTTTCAGGCTACTAGTGATGGAATCATAAGTTCTACCAATTAATATAAGGAACGACAATAAAATAAGGCAATTACAAGACAATATGGCTCATAAATCTTTGAAATAATAGCTCTACAACTAAATAAAGTTGTATAGAACAGAATATCCAGTGGTTACCCTGGGAAATATGACGTGTTTTAACAATAAAGCAAATCCAAAAATGGACATATAAGGACATTACAAATGAACTTATAAACGTATGATACTGCTCCTTCCGAATCTACTAGAAATAAGAAATGTTCTTTTAGATCGCACCCTCCCACAAAATCAAATTCTAGGCAACAATCTAAGCAACAAAACTTTTGACTCAGTATTCTTCCAACCTTTTAGCATTATTTACCATTTAAATGTGTTGCCAAATCTGGTATGAACATTCACATTACATTCTCTAACTGCAATTTAGTAATTCTATTTTGTTGAAACTTGGCAATTTTACTAAAAAGCTGGTTGGCTTTTATATACCATGTTTACCACAATAAATGATGCTGTTGAACGAAGCGTGATATCACAGCCCCACTAAAATTAATGCTTTACTTGGCTAGTTTAGACTATGCTAGGCTTTCTAAGTAGAAAAATCATTGTAAAGAATACAAGTTTCTGATCAGTTATACAACTAAGTGTACAAGGTGATTTGTAAAGTAATATATGTGATTAGTATCTTTCAAATAGGTAAATCCCAGAAAGTTCAAATTTGATAATTGATTTTGACATTAATAGAATTCGGCAATAAGATTTTGGAAAAAATTACTTTCCGGAAGTGCCACTTACCACAAAGTTTTTGTTTTTTTTAAAAAGAATATTCTATGATTTTCCTCAAACTTTGCATTGAGTCTTTTTCAATTGGAATATTGGTTATGTGACTAACGTAAAGCTTTCTTTTACATTTTTATGTAATTGAATATGTACAATCAAAGTACAATCGAAATCAAAGTGAATAATGGACCGATAATATCTTCGTTATGCACTCTGCAATCTTGATTTAAATAAATGATTAGAGTAATTTATTTAAAGGGAACTTCCTTGAGGTATCTGGTGGGAGGGGCAAAACGTCGCTACCATTGGGCTGTCTTTCCAAGCGATTCGATTCAAAATCACTTCTTCCCTCCACAGCAGTGTTTATAATGCTGCACGTAAACTTCTGCGGGCAACTAAATTATGACATGAGAAATCTTTTACGGTAATAGACAGATTTTCGATTTTGAGTTCTCACCAAAAATATTTGTTTTGAAGTAGCCCGAGTCCGAAACATAGGACACTTTTTATCTTGAATTTTGATTTTTTTAAATTTTCTCTAAAATCGATTTATTTCAAAACTTGGTATACACATTGTTCTCATATTGATGTTCCGCTATTATTTGAAATATAATAAGCTCGGAATTTCCTTAAACATTCGATTAAGGAGATTCCTGTTTGATGGGTTTCGTAAGAGCTATCTTAGAATCCCATTCCAGTGTAATGTACGGTCCTGTGACATTTACTTTATTAAAGAGTATTGCTGCTATTCCGAATTTCTTTGAAATTCCCCTTTACTAAATGGATTTTAAACTTGTTAGAGAATATTTCGGAATGATACCTAAGGTTTTTACTAAGAGGTTTTATCTAGGTATTTTCAGGATTTCTGTCGTAACTATTCTTATAGAGAAGATTGGATCCATATCTGTCTAATATGGACATGTCAACTCTTACGGTTAGGTATAGGGAGTAATTGTTCTGTTGACCAATTCATTTATTTTTTAATTTTTCATTTTGAAAGTAGGTCACGCCTGAATAACCTCCAAGAGTTTCTGATTCCATTTAAGAGAGTAGTAATATTAACTGGTTTTGTATGGCCTTGGAAATTTTCTATTTGTATGCACGTGTATGTGTGTGTGTGTGTGTTTTGCTGTATACTTCCTGAACACATCAATGTCATCCTCTACTCTTTGTATATGACATGTATGTGTTTTTTATCTATCTACACTTAACGTGCTGTCTCCGTGTTTCATCAAATATTTTCCTGTCTATTTGCCCTTTTAATCTTTCCACACTTTTATTTCCTTCCTTTCTTCCTTTCCTTGTTGAAGTTGTCGTCCTTATTTTACTCTTTCTCTCTCACTCACTCATGACATTATATATATTTATATGTACGTTCATTTTGTGTTGTTCTCCTTGACTATGAACTCCTTGAGTCAGAAACTATTATAAAGTAATAATGATTGTTGTTAATTTTTTTTATTACTAATTTTGTAATTGGATTATTTTGGTGCTGCGAAAGTTAATTTATCTGCTTGTTTTCAAGTAATATGTGTACCTCAGAATAGCAATTTATTGCTCCTAAGAATTCTTGCATTTTGCAATTTTTTACCCAGTATTTCAGCAATTGTATTATAATTTTTTTTTATCAGCAAAATTAGTTTTATGGAATCAGTGTTTGATTCCTAGAGTTGGAACATACCGAATTTGTAAAGTATTTCTGTTCGGTAACAGATAACGTTTTTGTGTTAAGTGTGTACTATTATTGTAATTATTTTAATGCAGTGCAACCTTCAAGATTTATTTTTGCTCCCTCCTAATGTTAGGTGAAACCTTATAACATCCTCTCTAGTAAATGTCGTAAGAATTCTTAGAATTTGAGAAGGTTCTAGGGCGGGTATAATCTTCTGCAGCACCTGGTAACTTCCTACGTGTCTAAATCTTCGCCATGGATAACACAGCCAATTAGGAGGTGTATTTATGTAACCTCAGAATCTGCAAGTGTCTTCCTGTTCCAGACCCAATTTCTTCGTGAGCAACTAAGTCGAAAATGCCTTGTGAGAATACCCATCAGCTATCTAGCCTCTTCAGGAAGTAATACGGATCGTCACCCGCACCACATTCCCAACACTCGCCAGATGTTCTAAGGATGGCTCGCTGGGATTAAAAGGAACAAACGCTCACCAGGAAAGTTCTAGAAAGGAAGGAGAGCCGGTACCGAGATATAATATCCCTGGTGACTCATGCCCTTCCATGCAAAGTCCTCCTCAGATATCCTAAATTTTCATCAAAGAAAATGAGTGCTCTAAGAAAGGATACGCCCTTCTAGATTTTCTATGGAACTACCAGAAGTCATGGAGCTGGCAGATTGGAATAACCTTGCGAGATATTAGGTCACGATTTGGGCGATCCCTTGTGAAAGGCACATTGCGTAGACCGTGCGACTATTCCGGTAGATACCTTTGCCTTTTACAACCCTTTGAGCTATTCTGCTGGGCAAGAAAAGTTGTCCTATTAACTTCTTTTATTTAATACAAAACGGGATAGATGGCAAAGCGTTAAGAGGCCCGACTAATCTGCTTTAGTTATTGTAGATTGAATTGCTTGAAATACTTTTTTTTTTTGTATAATAACTATATTTCCCCAATCTCTTAATCCTTGAAAAACAACATAACAGTACATACTCAGGAAATTCCGCTTTCTGATAAAAACCGAAAGGTCATTGTGTTTTCCACTCATTACACAAGACCTTCACCTTAACTCTATCTACATGTACGTATTTTTTAAATGTATTTTTTTTTTAACTTCATTGTATAGAAGATTTTCGAAGGAGGTATAGAACTTTGTATTTTTAGCAACGTAATTTATCCATATTAATATTAATTAGTGATAGGACAGTATGTTTTACTAATAAGAAACTAATTTAGGGTAACCAACTTCTTTCTTCTAAAAGTATCCTTAATAGAATTTTTTTAGAAAAATAAATTAACTTGTATGCAATTTAGTAGAAAAAATTGCAAAAAACAAACAAAACATTATTAGTGAATGGCGTGCAGCATCTGAAATGCACTTTCTAAGGCTCTCCGTCTTGAGTTATGATGGTTGCAGGCGCTAGCGTTTCTAATGGATTAAACATTTTTGACATAGACGACTATATTTTCGATGAAAATGAAAAAAAAATGCGCATGAATGGATGTCCTTGATGTCTCATCGCACAATGTTCTCTAAAAAGACGGCTCATCCGTGCCTGATCTGATTTCACATTCTTACTCTTTAATATCAGTAAACAAGAAGCATACTACCTTGAAAATCTTAAATCTAAACACTTAACTCGTTGATAACATGCCTCAACTTCAGAATGTATTCATGCCATTTGTCACAATATAATTATAATGTTAATTAATATATGTCACTGATGTCACATGCTCACTTATTACTAAGGGACATTTTGTTCCAAAATAATTTGCAGTTTTTGAGTTTTAATCATTTCGAAATTTCTTATGAAAAAAACTTTGCCAGTGACAAAATTCTTTACTTTTTTAGTAAATAGATTTTCTGAAATGTCTCTCAAAAAAAAAAAAAAAAAAAACAAATTCAAGGCTCCAAAAAGAAAATTCGTCTTACTAATCTCCTAGTTCCATATGACCTTGGAAGCCATGCAGAGGAAAATTATTAAGCTAGCCTTCACACATTTGCTTCCTCTTTGGGTACTATCAGAACCAAGCAGGATTACGCCCAGTAATCAACACCAGTATTGAAAATATTGGTAGACTTGACTTTAACCTCTTGGAGTAATAAGTTTCAAAAGTACCTTACGCACTTAACTGTTTTCCAAGCAAGGTCACACCTTTTGAGCCACCATCTTTCGTAAATGGTGTCAATAGAAAATATGTTCATTGGTTGCGAACTTTATCTTCTACTTGCCAGAATTTACATATGTCTTGGCCCAGGAATCAATGTCAGCTTGAAATTTTTAGGCCACAAACCTTCATTTTACTTCTGCCATATCTATCCATCCCAAATAAGTTCGCTGAGATGTAACCAGTGTTTCTTTTTTTTAACCTGTATCTTTTTCTAAGAATTATTAGATCCCATTGCGATAACATAAAAATTCAACTATTTTGAGAATTAGGAATTGTTACTTTTTTTTTTATTAAAATTATATTTATTTAAAATTAGTATGTTTTTGTTATTACCAATCATTTTTTGAATCAGTTATGCAATAAATGAAGAAAATCATTAGTGAGTGATTAATAAAATTTATCGAAAAAAGATAACTTCAACTATACTCTTTTTTGCTTGTTTAAATTTTACGCTACTTTTCAAAAATTATTATTTTTTAATTAAAAATATTTTTGATAAAGTGAATTTAAAGATTTACCCATAAGTAGCTTTCTTTGATGTCAATATAATTATTAGTGAACCAAATAAGTCCCTGACATATGTAACTAAACCTTGCTATGACTGACCTTCTTCAAATTTTTTTTACTACTTGGATGTTCAGCGCTCTGAGAGTGCTCAAAAATATAATAATGCACTTGCTTGCAGTATCTCATTTTGCAAACACAAAAATAAAGTTCGGTGTGCCATTGTGCGTAGATGAGAGTTCTCATGAACTTTCTGCTCTTCTATTATTAATTGGCTTCTAACTGATATTACAGTCTATAAAAATAGTCAGCTATTAATTCCGTTTCATTGATTTAATTCAATTCAATTGTTTGAATTATAAATCTATGCAGATTCACTTTAAAATGTTTTAAAAAGTCTCGCAACTGATTATTACTATCAGACTTAGAGGGGTCCAGTCCAAGGTTGGTCCTTGATTCCTAATCTGAACGCAAAATTGTCTTTATAGAAGGTCGGGTGAAAGTACTGTAATTTCCTTTCGTTTCCCGCCTATTATAGACATTATGCACATTGGCAAAGATCCTACCACCATTAACTAAAGACAGAAACACAACATAAGTCAAATAAGTAGTCAGAAGAGTGTGCGGTAAAAGGTTCCCTTATTAGTTACAACGAAATATAATTTCCATACAATCATAGCCCTCACAAGTGACAGATCTTCGTATCATATCAGAGCAACTGATCAGTGCACAAATTAATGCTGAAATTTGAGGCAAGAAGAGAAAACTTGTTTTCAAGTCCTATCTAATGCTAAGATCACAGCTGTGATTTGATTTTTAAAAAGTCACTTGTCATTTTGAGCCAATTTATCAAGTGCCAAATTTATGACGCTATTTCCCGTCGAAGTTACTCTTTTTTAGAGCTGTAATAGCTGTGTACCCTATTTCCATTTAAATAAATCTCTGGCTGACCCATCTGTCAAAAAAAGGCACCCAATCTGGAGTTGATTATATCTTGCATTTATTGTATTTTCATAAGAGCGAGAATACATTAGTTGGTGAGATCGCCGAATTAATATTTGACGTTCATTGTCAATTATCGCAGCCTGTACATTCAAACGTTTTATTTTGTTTTTTGCTTTTATTGTTGACTTGTTTACTATATTGTGTAAATACTTGTTGTTTATGTGCATGTAACTGTTATTTACTTTGTTGTTTACTGAATTTATTATTTTTTGTTTGTTTATTTGTAGATTTGGGATGCAGTTTCTGGTGGTGAATTACAATCTATACCTCACAAACATATTGTAAAAAGTGTTCATTTTTCAAATGATAGTTCACATCTTGCTACTGGTAGTAATGAAAAACTGATTAGGATATGGGATCTTAATAAACCTGAGACTCGTTAGTAATTGATTTTATACTATCTCATTCTTTATATTGATACCTTATTAACATTTTATTTTTCTGAACTAAAAGACTAGAACCATTAACATTGTATCAATATCAATAAAATTGTCATTTTAATCATTAATACCTATTATTTGAGATAAAAATATAATTACACTAATATTCATAGATGTAATTATGATTTATTGTTTTTATAATGTATTTTGTAATGTATTTATAGCTGTACTGGAATTTTCTGGGCATTCTGGTTGTATAAAACAAGCATACTATTTGAGAGACGATTCTCGTGTTGTATCCTGTTCTGATGATAAAACATTAAGATTGTGGGACGTAAAGTCAGGACAAGTAAATTGAATTTTATATGTTATTTTTATTGTATTTATGTGTGGCTACGTGGAAAGGAAAAAAGTCTTAATTACAGTTTAGGTACAGCGCATAGAAAGAACTAGTGTTGTCACTTATGAAATTCAAATGGACATCGCTGGATGGCTACCAAAATTTACTTTTGTTCTTAAATGCTTGCTTTTTTGAGCCAAACTGACTAAAGTTCTAATTAATCGTTGATCCACCACGACCTGTAGTTATTTATAAGATTGATTACACTTTCTATTTCTAAATACTACGGTAAAAGCATAAAATATTGATAATTTTTTTTAAATTCTTTTATTTCTTTACCGCAGGAAATTGATAAATTGGAATTTACTGTGGTACCTAATAGTGTAGAGGTGTCTCAAGATGGCCAGATTCTCACTGTAACCTCTGGCACAACAGTTAGCTTCTGGCAAGCAGAAACGTTAGTAGTTTTGTTTAATTTTACTTAATTGACAGATCATATAAATAATAGAGTGTAGAGTCTATTTGAAGATGTGTCACGGGCATGTGATGAGAATTGTTTCACAGGCGAAATTCCCTGTTAGGAAATCACTAGTTAGATCGCTATAGACTGCTTTTCCTGATGTTTTCAAAAAGCAATTTGGAAAAAATTAAATTCTGTGCGGTTTCTGAAACAATGAAGGAATAATTTACCACGAATTGTACTTTAAAAATTCCAACTCCTGCTTCTAACAATTACACTGAATACACATAAAATGGCTTAGAGTTATCCGTTTAATAAATGACTAACGTTTATTGTTCTAGCAATCTTGCCCAACGCTCAGTCAAACAAACAAAATTTTAAAATGAACCTGATACATTTTAATTTCTTTTAGAGTCCGTGTTTGAATCGAGATTTAGATCTAAGCGGCTATTTGTTTCGGCCGTAATATTTGGACAAAAAAAAAAAAAAGTAAGAATTCATCGAAGGGAAACTTGGACAGAGGATGTTGTAAACCAAAAGCATAGTTCTCTTACTTCTCCTTTTAGATGCTATTACCTTTCCTGCAATGCATCAAGACCGTAATTTTAAAACATGGTCTTCAAAAATGGTCTCGATGAAGAAAACATTTCAGTAACTATGATTGATATCATCTCTGATATTTTCGTAAATCTTACGGCCTGCTTTGTTCTATTTCCAGTCTTTCTTTTTCTTGCAACTATCATTTTCTTTAGCAACTAGATCAGATGGTCAATAATAAATGACTGAATAAAGTATTAGTAATTATGAATGACTTAATATGTTTTATTGCTTTCAGATTGACTAAAATAAAAGAATGGAAAGTGCCAACTGTTGTTTATTCTGCTTCTTTACATCCGGATAAGGAAGTCTTTGTGTGCGGCGGAGATGATCTCAGAATGTACAAGTTTGACTATAATACAGGAGCTGAACTTGGTAAAACATTTAATTCAACTTTCAAAAATTTTTTACTATTTTTTTTATCCAAGAAATTATTATTTACTAAAGTTTTTGAAAATTTTAAAATTATTTGGTTATTAGTTCGCTTCATTAGTATTTTATTGCATTATGTGCATTGATTACGACAGTTTTTCGAAACAGTTAATATTTACTCAAATCATTTTGATTTAAATACGGAGTAAAAATAAGTGTAAATAAGAAATCATTGAAAATTTATTTTTTTAAAATACAGGTTTGCTGTTAATTGTCTTCCTCCTAAAGGTATAAGAAATCCTCATAAAGAGCTGTAAGACATGTTGGATTTTTCACTATAAAATCTTTTGGAAATAAATAAATCCGTAGTACGCAATTAAGTTTATAAAACAATATGTAATCTTGCTAGAATGATGATAATTTGTTGCAATTAGGTTCATTAATTAATAGGATCAAATAAACTCGATTTCTTGAGTTCCTGTCGTTAGTTTCTACATTTGATTTTAATTTGTTTACAGAATCTTTCAAGGGCCATTTTGGACCAGTACATTGTGTTCGTTTTTCACCTGATGGAGAATTGTATGCATCAGGTTCAGAAGATGGTACATTAAGATTATGGCAGACAACAATTGGTAAAACTTATGGCCTATGGAAATGCGTTGATAATAGTACAACAAATAATACCAACAATGCAAATGCAGGTGTAGATGCACTGTCATCTTCAGCACCACCATTACAAAATAATGCTACAACGATTAATTTACACGAAGTTGTGGCTAATTAATTTATGAAATATTATTTTTTGTTTTTGTTTTCTCTTTCTAATAATAACAGTATGTCTGGGAGTTTCCATTTGCTGTAAAAATGTAATATTGCTGGCCTGCCTAAACAAACACAAGTTTTATCCACAGTGTTCATCCATAATGTTCTAAGTTATTACGTTTTTCATTTAATTTAATTTGTCCTATGTATCTCCACTTATATATAGTCTTACTGTACTGTTTTGTCTCCATTCGATTGCGTCCCTTGTCTTGATTTTATAGTTATGTTTACCCACATTATGCTATGAATAATTAAAGGAAAGGAATTAATACAACAAAAAATAAAAATAAAAAACATTAATAAACGACTTCTTTTTCGCCATAGTTATAAGCTTAAAAATGTTTATTATTGGTAAATTATAATAAATAATTATTGCAGTACTTATAAAAAGTAATTAATCAGGATCATATAGGATTTGTTTTTTATGAAGAAAAGTTACCTTCCACATGGTTTTTTCATTAGTATATTTCAGAAATAAAGTCTTAAGTGAATTTTTCATTTCTTTCTTTTCTAAGTATAAATATAATTTTTAGTATGTAACTTTACTGTAATGGTAACTTTTGGGTGGTCTTTATTTATTGACATTACAGTCCGAACAGTATTTTGCAAATTATTTGGAGTAAGTTCAAATTTCAGTAGTTTTTATTTTAAAAGAAGGAGAGACTGCTTTCTAATTTTTAACTTTTCGATGATAGAAAGATTCTCTCCCCTTAATATATGAAAATATCGAATTTATGAGGAGGAAGGCACTTTGTGTAATTAAATCTTTTAAGAGATGATTTATGTAATTTAGACCATGATACTTATTTTTCTTCTACACAAAATGCCTTCAAAATAAGTTGCTCTTATTTATTTTATTTTTCTTTTTTCATTCAACTATTTTAATACCTTTTTCATTTAACAATTATTATTTTATGTTTGTTCTGAAAGGATAATTTTTCCTTCTGTGATAATTTAAGTATGTAAAATGATTCAAATGTATTTGAATAGGTAAAAAAAAAATAAAAATATTTTTTAATAAATTATCTTAATTATTTTTCAAAGTTCTCTGATTATGGATTCCTATCTTAAGAATTTTCCATATAGTAACTGTTCATTTGTTTTTTCTTTTACTCCTTTTTTTATGACTTAAATCATTTGACTCACCATCTTCTCTTACTATTGGATAAAAAGAACCAATTTTAAAGAATTCACTTACTTGCTCTTACTACAAGGTAACGAAAGCATTGCTTTCATGCCAAATTTTCAATATTTAATTTCTATGGGAAACATCCTTTTTGAGGCCCATGAGTCCGCAAAAGTATTATTTCGGCAAAAATGGCATTAGTGGTGTACGTGAGCTATATGGTCAAAATGTCTTGAAAAGTTGAAATTTGACATTTCGATTTGGTCTAGCCGATAATAATTTTGCGATCAAAGCCCTTTTTTAGTCACTTGGAAAACAAATTTACTGAATTGATTTTTCACCCAATTGAGATTTTATCGAAGTCTCCCAGAGTTTTACAGAACTTCGTAAATACACTAAGCCAGTAAAGATGTATTTTACGGTTTTTAAAATTGTTCTGAGAACTTTTCGTGGCGGTTAAATATGTCTTGAAATTCCAAATTTGAAGACAAAGATTTAGAGCTATGAGAATGGTATGACAGTTTTCTTATCTAATATTTTAAATTTCTTAGAAACTTTTATTTAATCTATTGCGTTATTGTATAGAGTTAAGTATTATCTTCTACTCAACAAAGTGCTGAGAAACCAAGTAAATGTAATATTTTTGAATGAAGTAAACAAAAATATTTTTTTATGCTGCCATTTTAAAAATTTATTCTTTGTAAGTGCTGGCGTCTAGTGACCATTTTCGTAAACACAGCCCAAACGGTAAGTACGTTAGTACAGTTGTGCCTTCTATGAATATGATAATTCAAAATCAGATAAGAGATTTAAATACATTTTGCTAATCCCTTTTTCAAGTATTTTTGCTTACAAAAAATATTAAGTAACGTATTCTATAATTTATTGCCGCTAAAAATGTTGTGTTTAACAATTTAATAATAAAATTATTTGTTAAATTGAGTGTTTAAACATACAGCATTATTGTGGCATTGGAAATGGATGCCTAATAGAAATCTTGTTCATTTATTTTGATTTAATAGTAGACAATCAGGTAATTATTTGGTTTAATATTAACTTTAAATTATTATTTTTATTATAGAGAATAAAAATAATGAATAAAATCTAATGCATGAAATCATTTAATTGTTATTAAATGGTAGACGAATGAAACGTTGATAAGTAGTCTTAAGTTAAAGTCAGATTAAACGCTGAGAGTCATTAACATAAACTTTAAGGTCATTAGTTAAACCTTTCTTACAAAAAAAACAAACATTTATATAAATTTACGAAGTTTTAACCTAATATTGACAAATTGGTCCTATCTGCAAATTGAATTCATGAATAGTGGATTACAGCATATGTTCTCAATTAATTATCTAATGACCTAATCCTTTTATTCTGTCAATCAGAGTGATGTGTAATTTTTGTTTAAATAACTTTTCCAAGTAAATGTTGGATTCGGATTACATTGTAGTGGATGTTCAAGAAAAGCCTTGCCTCAAATATATAGTATCATAATTTTCAGTTCGAAATTCAACTGTGTGCTTGCGTAAAAAAAGAAGAAGAAAAAGTTTGCAAAAAGTTTTATTATAAAGAATGAAAATACTTTCTATTTGCAGGTGCAGGTGTATCCAATGATTTGGTGCCAGGTGCTTCGTGCTGAAAGCTTCATTTTAAATCTACAAAAGTCTCTATAAGGTAATAATGCTTGTCTAAATTTATTGAGATTTAAGCTTTAATGCAATTAATGTATACTTTTTGGCTCTAATTTAAAGTTGGTGCAACTGTCCAACTATAAGACAATTCATCGGTTTCTTAGTATTCAAGTATAGATACAATTTTCTCGTAATGTCCTCCTAATTTCAAGAACCTACATTATATTTAATTACTATAAAAGAACTCGCTTATGTGATGGACTATGTATGATCGTATGACTAAAAGTTTTCTGACTTTTAAGTCTTGTCGTCATATGGTGACTCTAAACCAAGGAATATAAGTATTTTAGAGAATTGTTTTTAATTTAAAACTTATTTTTGCATTTCATTTTAATACTTTCTTCTACTATTGCAATGAAGAGAACCAAGAATCAAGACAGTTGTTAGAGGGATCCTTATGTTTCAAGATCACCATTAATCTTTTTGAAGTAAAGGACGATTTAATTCTTCATTACTATTGATACAATCTAATCAACTTAACTATCGTTTTGCAATTGGATAGAATAAGCATCTAATGGTTAAAGTTGTTGGTAGGTGCTGCCACCTGCGCTTGTGGATGGTTTTAGTATTAGTAGTGTAAACAAGATCTAAGAGATAACAGTTTAAAATCATAAATTGTCTTTAGTATTTTTTTATTTCTAATTTAATGAAAACATCATTAAGTAAGTAGCTTCAATTGAGATATTTCTATGTGTCTATAATTTTTATGTTCACCAATATATTACTGTCTTTTTTATTTATGATTTAACTAACATGTTGGCTGTTTGCTGTTTCATTAGTGTCCATAGTGAATTGATTTTATTTAATAATGATAGCTAAGAAGTCTATCAATGATATTTCAGCATTTCGTTTAAGTAAGTGCTTTTTATTGTTGCATGATGTATGGTTTCAGTTGCATCGTAGTATTAGCTGTATAAAAGCCATATACCTAATACGTTTTGGTTACCAATCGGTTTTATTGTCTTTCAGTGATCTTATTATTCACGAGGTTATGAAGTATTATTTACGTCTATCAGACAATAAAGCAAGTTGAATATTTTGCTGGTAGATTTCTGTATGTTAGATTTGTTGAAAAAAGAGTGCCGAAATAATTTTGCGTTCACTGCGGTTTTATTTCTTTAATGTAAACTTGATTGCAATTATTAGGTTGATGTCATAAATTAGTGGTCTTATTTAAGTTGCAAGCTTATATTGACTACGCGAATGAACAGTTGTATAGATAAATGTAGCTAGAACTATTTTCTGTGCATTAAGTTGTGTTGCTACATTTTTGTGAACATGTAGCCCTGAAGAAAGGAAAGTTAGGTAGACGTTACTTTTGAATTTAACGGGGAATCCCATAGAAAAATTGCTAAGGTGAGGACGAAGAGCCCGAACGTAGTTTGACTAGTTCTGAAGGGACAGTTTGACGTCAATGATTGGACATGGAAAATTGATGAGGTTCGTTTGAAACATTTGTTCTTCGTCAAACCACCTGACAATACAATGCAGCTTTAATGATTTGATTCCACTGCAGCATTTCCTTAGAAATAATGTCTTTTATGTCGCACCAGACTCACTTTATCATCTTCTAAGAATATAGTAGTATCTTGGTCATGACGTTAGCTTCCGCTTGAGCAATCTTTTCTACACCGTAAATTGTCTGTAGCCTTTGAGGATTACCTATTAAACTGTTAAAGAAGAAGATGTCTCGAGGTAGAACTTGTGTTCTACTTTTATTCCAGGCTTTATAAACGGTAAACAGATAAACTTTAAGCACACTATAGATAGAAAATATTATATTCTGAATTTCTATGTAAAACTATTCATCTGCAACTTCAATTCATTTAGCAACAAAAAAAAACCTTTACTGCGCTGCAGTTTATGAAGGGAACCGATGCGCTAAGATCTATTTACGTTTAATCTAAAATGGACAATAATACTAGCGATTTTTTTTTTTTTTTTTTTGTTAAGTTACTAAATGAATCGTTTCTCAAGTCTTTGGAGGAAATTGATCGTTATTTCTTTAGAAACTTGGTGTCCATGCGTATGTACCCTAAATACCGTTACAAACTTCAACAATGACCCTCAGAAAACAGATTTACACTTCCCAAATGATCTGCATGTGTCACAGCCCATCTTTGTTGGTGGTGCTGCTCCTTAAGTTTAGCTATTTTTTTTTAAATCCCAACTCGGTAGAAGTTAATGGCGTTTCTCCTTTTGCGAGTAATAGAGTAAGTTTTTATAACTTATACCCGTTGGCTTGATCTTTAACCAATAAATACCACCCACTGGTAGTGCCCATTGGCAAATCTTGAGGTTGTATGAATTTGGCATAGTAGTTTAATCGATTAGCAAAAGTGAAAGATTTTTTGTTACATAAACGGTAAACAGATAAACTTTAAGCACACTAATATGTATTGCATCTCTGTTTTTTTTACCTCCTGAGAATAAAACAGCCGAGATTCTCAAATAGTGCAAAAGCTTGTTTTTTGTCTGCTAGTCGTAAATTGTCCATTATAGAACGGAAATTATTGTTAGCAGCTTCTCTTTAAAAATCTTTCTAGTTCTTTCAAGTATTAATTCAAATTAGAACATTAAGAAGAAATGCTAATATAAAATAAATGATTTTTAATAGTTCTAGCAAAGAAACTATTTGAAAACAGTGGATTGACAAAATTCACAGTTTTATTAATAATAATTTATTTATTTAAAATTTTAAATTTATTTACTAAATTCTAAGCTTGTTAGCCAATTATTTACAATTTCTTTCAAAACCTTCTTTTTCTATAACCACACAGAAATGAAATCTACATTTATCATAATTTGCAAGAATTAAATATGTTCAAATTCGACTTCGTAGAACATCCTTTGATCGGAAATGAACATCTCTTGAACGACGATTTGTTTTAGCGTCAATGAATCTTTAGAATGGAATAGATACAGTTCTCTTCATTCAGCAAGATATTTATTTATGAACGTCTATATGTTATAAGAAAGACGTGTGCTAAACACCTGTTTTTAATGTTTTTATAAATAAACTTGGTGTGTATAAAAATAAATGTGACCAAACATATAGTATGGAGCATTCAAGCAAAATTATTTTTTATATTTTAATTAAAACAAAATTCATTGACAAAACTTTTCCTCAAAAATATTTCTAGTAATTCTGAAATAATGACATCATAACTGTTTAAATTGAATAAATTTTTAATTTTTGTATCAAGTGGCAATCTTAACTTAACTATTGAATAATTTTATTACTTTTTTGCTTCCTTTATTATTATTAATTTCCTGATTAATTGAAAAGACTGTTCTTTGGTACATGGAAGATTGTTACGAAGTCTGTGTAGGTCCTCTTTGTTGGTCCATTTTATTTGGGTTTAACTGATAATGTAGAGAGAGGCGCGCCTTAATCGACTGATCAATCAACGCAGAACCGGCATATGAGATTTTAGGTTTTTCTTAGCGCCTACGAAATGTTTCGGCTATTTTTCTTGCGCATCGACTACTAGGGCCACTTGCGCCATCTTGGTATTTAAATTCACTCTAAATGCTTACGCCTAGAGACTAGATCACCTTCAGAGCTTATGCTATTAACAATTTATAATATTTTTACATTTTTGCGTCTAAGCCTGGTGTGTCTTCTGTCCTGACTGTTTAGGTACTGGGACTAATAATAAAAAAAATAATGACTGAAATGGGCAATGTTCTTTCTTTTTACTTTTTTTTTGGATTAGACACCAAAATCTTTGAACAATACTCTACATAATTGATTATTTTTTTGTTAAATAATTGACGTCAAATAATAGTTAAATTAACATAAGCAATTAATCTCTAAAGCATCTGTTATAAAGACCAAGCAGAATAATTTTTTATTGCTCACATTTAACAGCTGTTATTTTTATATACGCAAATAATTCATTTGAAGGCAGTAATAGTCGAAGTTTGTCCAATCAATACCAATCGATTTAAATAATAATAATAATACAAGGAATACAATAGGTGCGTTCAACTTGACTGAATTACTTCTGCAATAATTCTAATCAGCAAATGATAATTTACTGAGAATCTAAGCAAATCTTGTAATACTTTATTAGTGATTTTAAAATTCTTATTTTAAGTCTAGACACTCTTTACGCTGTTATTGAGAGAAGATATTGTTCAAATATTCGTATTTTTTGCTTTAACCTAAAATATCCGTTCAGAGTCTGGAAAAGTATGGATGGGTATTTGTCTGTGTGTTTTAATATACGTATTGGTAGGGCTGTATGTTCGGGTACTTTAACTTAGCAAAAACTCAATTAGAAAAACCGAAAATGCCATTTTCCCAAATCGATTTTTCGGTTTTGTGAGTTTGATTGTTTTTTTTTTTTTAAAAACTTGGTTGGCTAATTAAATATAAATACATGAAGATCTAAAGTTTTTATTTTCAAATGACTTTTTTTGAGCAATGAGTTGGACATATGTATTATTAACTTCCTATTGGAGGATTGTTTCCGATTTCTAAAATATAAATTAGCTAATTATGTTTTCTTTTGTTTCACGTAAGTTTTTTTATGAAACATCAGTGAGCCTGATTGATATGTATGTACTTTTTATCGATTATATGACCCTGGGTTGGTATCTGCGAAATATATGTCTGTCTATGTACTTGAGACCGCGTGAAACTTTTTTTTGATCAAATATTTAAAGTTTATTTTTCACCCGGATGAACCCTTTAGAGATCTCTAAATGTTTGTGTAATTAACGTAAATTAAAAAAAAGGGGAAACATTCAATTTTGATGTTAGGTGCCAACAAAATGTAAGGATGCCACACAAAAAAATGGTTCACTTTAAATCAGTCTTCCGGAAGGATCATTTTATTGAATCATTTTTTTTTTTCAAAAGTTAAGATTTTCTCGCAAACGGCTCCTACGATATTATTTAAAATTGGTATCGTAATTTCAAAATACATAAATTTAAAACTTTTACTGGGCCAATTTTTCCCCAAAAATTTGATCTCTGAGATTAGGGAGTGATTAGATTCCATCTGAAGTGATAAGTAATTCAGAATGGGCTCGAAACGTTTTGAGTTGGGAGAAAATTATTGAGTTAGAACTTTTAAGATGGTATTAAGAGGTAAGTCTTGAAGTAGTCTGCCTGCCAGCAGATTAGGGTTTCTTAAAAAGATAAATTTTATTTTAGCGTTACTATATAATATTAGAAATGAACCAAACATTTAGTAAACATTCCATGTTTAAATAAAATTTATTAAAGGAAGCTTTCAGAGTATTTCGCTTTTGATTTTTCCAACTATAGTCCACTGCCATTAAGATTGAGAATAAAAAATGACTAAATGTAAAACAATGATTTACCTGAGATTGAATGATACCTGATTTTCAATTTATATCGCTGGAAATTGCTGGGACCTTCTCCACCCACATAAATTCTTTATCGTTTGATTTTTCTCCAATTTTTTAAATATATTTTTGTTTCGTCATAGTTTTCTCTTCTAATAAAATTCAACAATATCTCATTTTCTCAATTCTTCTTTACGAGAATTAGTCTAAAACTTTGAAATAGAAAAATTTAAATTAAAAAATCTAAATAAATTAGAAATTTACATAAAATGGAGATTATAATTTTACCTTTATTGAAAAAAGATTTCTTTAGCATAAGTTTAACAGTGAATGCTAAGGTATTGATTGAACCCTTTGCAGGGCCCGTAGAAAGGGAGTCACTAGTGTGTGTAGTAGCCCACTGGGTCACTGGGAATATCTCTCACTATACTACACCGAGCTCTTCGTTCCTACCCACCGCCACTCTGCACACACCTAGTTATTTAAAAATAAATTACCACAATTGAGAGTTTCAAATCAGTTTCTTTCCTTTTCCAAATGAATGGTTTCTTGAGAATCAATCCTCGTAATTTACTAGACGACGGATTGTGCCCTACTGATATTCACTCCCACCAAACTACAACCTTCTCTCTAAGACATTCCCCGGGTGGTAATTCAGCGATTTACGTACCCTCACCACATGAAGCGCTACTATCTCGTCAGATATTTGCACAAATTTCAGGTAAATGTGCGCACACAAAAATTTTTCAACCCTTATAATTATTCTTAAACTTGAACACTTTAATTGGATTATTTTTTAAGAAAATAAATTTAAATTGATAGGAAAAATCCTTTTCAAGGTAAAATTTCAAGTAATTTTCATATTAAAATTAGTTTATTTTAGAAAAAATGCTAAAAACCAGGGTCTACTTGCCGGAAGATTCTCAGTGCCCCAGTTACTACTTATATTGTTACGAATTTATGATAACAATTTCATATTTGAGTCATTTCCGCAAAATAATACAAAATTTTCTTCTATTGTATAAAAATTTTTGGGAAAAACCTCTTATAAATTAGGAGGTTTAGAAATATAGACAAGGCGTAATAGCAAGGATAGATGATTGGGGTGGAAATAGTAATCTTTACCGAATTCTAATCAAAATCACAGCATCATAAGATGGGAAAAGCTTGTTCGAAAAGTAATTTTTAACGCATACATTATTTAAACATGGTTAAAGTAAACATTTTGAAGGGAATTATCAAATTCTTATTGTCTAATGAATTTAATTTTAATTGAGTAAATTTCTTAAAGAGAAATTCGTGTAAGAAAATTGCGCAGTTAAAAGGAAACTGTGAGAGCTGAAGTAAGAGCAAAAAAATCTAAAGAAAGGTAAATTAATGTCGCGTAAACAGAGATCTTACTGTTTTAAAATTTAGACTTATTGTTAGCTAACTTGGCTTATATTTCTAATTTAAGACGCTTAGTTAGAAACGTCATTTCAAAATCACTTTCTTCTCATTGTATCCCGCTGAAATTCCCTAAAAATCCAAAACTGGGCCAAAATGAATTTCCTATTAGTTCGCCTCCAGTTTTCCACCATTTTTGCGGGAGGTTTTCACCTTGATTGTAAACTTAATGCTACTCCTCAAGGGAATTTCCGTTTCTTTTTTTCCTCTTCCCTTTTGGAAGACCTGGCGATAGCGGATTTTTTTTTTTTTTTCTTTACGCAGAATATCAGAAAGCTTAACCCACTGTCTTTCAGTAAGTGGAAAAATTTTGACAGTTTTGTATCGGAAAATGCTTTAGGTTTTATTCCCTAATAATTTATCAGCAAACTGTGCCCACGATTCTCATTCAGTCAGAATATTATAAACTACTAAGTTTCATGAATTTAAATATGTAAAATAATTAGTTTTATTTTACTCATTTATAGTACTGCTCGGTCTGCCAACTTGACCAAAGATAAAAATAGTGCTCCTAAAAATTACAAAATCTCTATTTACAAACCAAACTAAAATTTTAAAAAGTCGTAGGTAGAACACTTTTTTTTTTTTAACTTCCCGGAAAATTCTTTAGATAAGTTCATTTTCAGTTATTGACGTAAATGATTAATTACTGAAAGCCAATAATGTTTATGAACGGTAATTTAAGTTCAAATTTATCTTATTTAAATTGATGTAATTTTAAGACTTCATTTTTATGGCGATAAATAAAATCCAGGTTTTTATTATTTTATTATTTATTTTTTAATTTTAAATCGCCCAACGGAAGTGCAACATTACCAATGACTATTGTAGAGTTCATCTATTTTCGTGATTGATTTATTCATCAATAAAGGAAGATCAATAAATTATTTCCTTTTTTTTTTCAAATTCAGTTTTTCGTGATTTTGTTTCAAAAACACAATCATCACCTTTTTCCGTCCTGTCCTCGGAAAAACCTATTAGGGAGAGGCCACATTAGCTGCGACAGTTCTGACGATTGAAACTTTGGTTTTAGAAATTTTTGCGCCTGTTTTTTTTTTTTTTTTTTCAAAATTTTGTACCGGAAAAGTGCAGCTTCTAAAAAGAATTGCGGAAATCGCGGAACTTTAATTAATTGTTCTCTGTCTCTCTCTCTCTCTCCCTCTTCCGCAGTCATCCCCTCTCTCTTTCACATAATGCACACATTGTCATACTACAATACAATCGTACATACTTCACTTTCTCCTATTGTTATTCCCAATATATTATTACGTACACTAAATATTGTCAATATTAGCAATATATCTGTCAGTCTGTCTGTTCTCTAGGTGTGCAAACCTTTTTTTTTTTTTAAATAAATATCTGACATAAAAAATTTTCTAATAAATTATTAGTTAAATATGCAACATAATATCTAAATAAACTGATTAGTCTGTAACCTTTGTACATGCAGGCCAAATACATTACAGTTGTACAGTATTGAATAATAATGATCCTGATGGATTGTCAAAGTTTCTTTGATTGATGATTTTCTAAATATTAATATCTTGCTTTCTAATTTTTTCTTTTATACCGATCAGATGATTAGCTTTTAAAAATATCCTATAGTATTTTGGGGTTTATCTTCTCAGTCTTGAAGGTTATTTGAAACGTTCGGGAAATTGGTAATAATAATAAAAGATATCGTCGGATCGTCCATTTCCTTTTCTTCATTTCCTTTAATTAAAATACTTCTTTTTTCCCCCTTCCTGTAGGCTATAATTAAATTCAATATATTGCCAGAGAAGATTAACATATCGTTTCCCAATAGTTGTAGTTGTACGTAATCTGGATTACAAATCTTCCACCTTTTCCGTGCGCTGGATACCAGAAATGGCTCTCTTCTTCCAAAATGAGATAAACAAACAAAAAAGTGACTGTAGTTGACTTTCACTGTTTGTTGTTAATTTGTTGTTTACTTTTAAAAGACAAATCTCACATATTTCATCAAACAGGCCGTGGCAGATATATTACCTAACCCACGTTTAATATTCATGTACAGTTTTCTTTAATATTTTCATCTTTTTTTTAAACAGAATTATATTTAAATAAAATTATGTTATGAAATCTGGAGCGCAATACGTCTTAACTCTCAATTATACTATAACTCTATTCGTTTTTATCTTCTGAAGGTTTTCTGCCTCTTCCTCCAGAAATGACTTTTTCTGGGCTCTTCTCTCACATTTCTGCGATTTTTATTTATGTTATTCTGACTGCAACTTTTAAAATATCTATCTAGCCTCCCAATTTGTGCGAGATGGGGCCCTGCAGCACTTCTGGTGATTAAATAACTCATCCAGGTCTCTTGGGCGGGAGTTAGGAAGTGTAGGAAAAGTCAAGAGTTAGGGATAATTACTTTCTGGAACCAATTCATCCTTCTTTCTCTAAATATTGCTAAACAAAGCTCTCACATAAAAAATCATCTGATATGTATACAGAATCTCCTGGAAGCTTGGGATACTCTACCATCGCCTCCAAACCTGAAGGGAATCAAGCTCTCCAGCAAAGTGCTAGAAAGTGTGGGGAGTCGTAGTCAAATATGATCGTGATATCCCATACATCCTTCACCGCAAAGCTCTGTACAGATATTTTAAAATTGATTTAAAAAATTTTTAAAAAAAAAGGTTGGGAACGTTCTCGCTTTATACCGCCATAAATCTGGAGACCACTCAGGTCCTATGGAAACCTCTTAGAAGAAAGGGAAGCTGACCGATTGGGATTGGATATCCCTCAAAAGCTTAACATCATCCTTTCCGTTTAGTGACTCTGTTCTTCTCCATCACCGATTTAAAAAGGATTTTCTAGGACCCCAAATATTCTCGCCAGCTCTTCAGTGAAGGTTCCATTTACCTGGTGGCTCCTATTATCGTCCCAGTCTTCCTCATACCATCCATAATTCGGCGCTTGGGATTAGGCCAAGAAAGTGGTGGAAAAAGCTGGGAGCAGCACTCTGTAATATCTTGCAATTCAAACTTCAAACTTTTTCTTCTCTCGCCCCCCAAAAAACATCTCCCTTGAATATTCTGAGGTTGACTTCTTGGAGTGGTGTGAGCTTTTGGTTTACCAATGGCTTTAAGTCCTCATTCCGTCTCCTTCCCAGGATTATTTGTCCACCGGCTGCCACGAAGAGTTAGAGATCGGAAATTGCCCTTCTATTTTTATGTCCTTCAGTTAAAATTTTTGAAACTCATTCATACAGACAGATGTACAGATATACTGAAAAAATATAAGTTCTTTTCAATATCTAGAAATACTTAGTCATTATTTCGTTTTTTAGAAATTACTCAACACTCTCTCCTTCTCACTCTGAATAGTTTAAACTAAACTATTAGTTATTAGTAATCTTTCTTGATATGTAGAGAACGTGATCTTACAGCCTACATCACCACCTTGTTGTAATATTTACTCTGTGGTCGAGTGAATGAAATTGGTCCTTGAAGTTGTGTAGACATTAGTAGAAAACGGAAGTGAAATATTCATTCTACTAGTGGGGGGAGAGAAACACGCAGGTTATGGTGACATAATCTCGTTCTGCTTTTTAATGAATCTAGTGTGAACACTCGCACAAATTTCTCTTATTGCAGTTTACGTAATTTCGGGAAACTTTGAATTGTTACTAAAAAAAAAAAGAAGAAAATATCGGCTTGGAAGTTATAACTTTTTGGAATCTCTCTAAAGTCATTTCTCTGTGAAAAAAAACTTAATGTAATAGACGGCAGCTCCCAGAATACTGCATAATCAGGTTTACCGGGTGAAGGTTTAAACTAATAAGAGATAGCCCTATAAAGGCGTAGCCTATGTACAAAGTTAAAACATTGGCACTTTATAAAATCGTAAAGAAATTATGACAGAACTTTGGCAAAAGAATTATGACTTTTTCATTCTACAATACCTTAAGTTCTAACTTATTATTTGAATAAAAGTTATAGATCTACGCGCTTAAAGTATAAATACCAAGTTTAAAGCAAATAAAGAAGCGGTTTTCCAGAAAATACCATAATAGTGATATATCGATACTTCAGAAAAGCTGAACTTCCAATAGTCTTTGTAGGCCATTAAGTTACACTCAGATCCCTTAGAGGTAACAAATGGAAAATTGTGGTTTTAGTTTCATTTTTAATTTTTAAAGTATTTTATAAACTGCCAAATGACGTAATAACTGGAGAGTAGTGGTGAAATGGACATAGAATGAGACACACAAACCGAACAGAGAGAATCAAAGGCCTCTAGCACAATATTTACTTACTTATTTGTGGTAAACAGTTACCCAACATCCAAATAAACAGTTATCAACGAGCTTTCTTTCTCTTCTCTTTATTTAAAGCTGAAAAAATTAAGAAGACCAGTGAAAGCCAAAAAAAGGGTGTGGTCTCCTTTGGGAACAGAATGCAACAACTTTCATCTTCAGTGCAAATATCTGATGACGACATAGTCTTGTACTTTGTTTTCGGATTCTTTTTGTTTTTGTTTTTTGTTCAATTGGCGTTAATATTTGTATTAATTCTTTGTCAGGATTGGGTTTTAAAGGAAATAGTTGTTCTTAAGTGCCGAGAGTATCGAATTGTTTTGCTAAAATAATCCTTCATCACACATCCTTGCTTAACTCCAGCTAACTCCTTACTCCAGTCTGTCTCAGTTCCTCCTTTACATCGTCTTGCTATCTCACCCAGGAGGTTTTCCTGTTTCTTCCTGGACTTCAACATACCTCTGCACCTAGCCTATCCTCCAATCCTAACCATTAGAGTCTATCTTTTTAAATAAAGGTCTTCATCGTCGGTGAACTGATTTCTAATGAACTTCGTTTGACCAATCAGGTAAATGGGACTTACATCTTTCTCAGCTCTTTCCATTCTCATATCCTCTTACTTTTTTTCTATTTTGATTTGCCTTGAACCATATGTTTTAATGGCATATGTTACAATAATCTTCTTATGTTGAGCGTCGTCTTTAGCGTTTTAGCATCTATTACTGCTGCTGTTAGTGTTTACTCTTTTCAGCTCCTAATTGTTGGGATAAAAGTAAATCCACGGGCATTATTATTCTATTTATTTATTATTCTGCACTTGGTATTAATCAGGGGCACTTCAATGAGGCGATTTCTGAGGTGAGTTACTGATATCTGGCAAACTCATCACTATGAGTAATCTCTCTTGTATCTTTTGCTGTCGAAGAGATAGCACGAGTGTACATTGCACTTGCAAGTAAGAGCAAAATACAAGTTCGTTTAGAAAGTCTCTGAGAGTGTTTTTTTTACCCTCACACAGACTCTAAAGAGAATTAATTGAGAAATTAGAAGCATTACCGGCCTCGAATTAGTTTCAACAACGACATGATTCAGTTGGAAAGTGGTAATGTTGTTAATTTATTGTGGATTTATATCAGGAAGATTGGTCAATAGTTGATGACCAAACTCTCCCTATCACATCACTTCCGTTTGACCACTGCCTGCATCTTCTATATTTAGTATTACATGGTATACTACTAATGTACATTGGTATGTATTAGAAATCAGTTTCCATATCTCTGTGTATTGTGTTTCCAAATAGTGTCACCTCATGTTGGTTATTACGGATTCTGGTATTCCCTGTCGCTTCTCTACAAAAACGGACATTGTTAGGTCAATGCTATCGGTGGCTGGTTGATATAGCACTTTAGTAGAGTA
Organism: Rhodnius prolixus; assembly: GCF_049639745.1. Lineage (NCBI taxonomy): Eukaryota > Metazoa > Arthropoda > Insecta > Hemiptera > Reduviidae > Rhodnius > Rhodnius prolixus. The sequence continues at coordinate 35,547,446 of NW_027411634.1, forward strand.
GTTCTGTGTGTGTGAGTGTGTTGTTCATTAGGATTTCGTAACTAAAAGGTTGAAGAAAACTTATCGCTATAGAAACAAGCAACAAGAAAAGCTGCTAATTTTTTTATTGTTCTTACTGAGTGTGGCCATTTATTAAACTAAACGTTAGGATGGTACCATTGTTATTCTATTTGTTTATTAGAGCTTGGAACTGATTTAGTCTATAAGTGATTGTGATTGTTTTCCTCCTACAAACCAATTTTTTTTTTTACAAAAGATAATTGATTTAGTTAATTGATTCTTGCAGAATCCTAAAAAGCTTCTTTTTTTTTCTTTTAAGTTGATCAATACTTTGCACTTCCTTGCCTTCTTATTTTTCTTTATTTCTTTGATTATTAGTCAAACTGCGTCTTGAAAAAAGAAGTAACTTCTCTCTTCCTTTTATTTTCAATTAAATAAACTTAATAATTTTTATCGTAATTTATTGCTTAAAATAACACATTCCAACCCCTTGTTTGGCCAACAAAATTAAATAATGCATCCTTAATTATTTTTTCGTAATATATTGATTTTTTGTTAATGTTAAAAGTTGATTACTCTGAAGTTTCATTAAATTAGGCAAAGTAAAGGAGCTTTATATTTTAACGATTTTTGTTTTAATTACTATGAACACTTGGGAGGCGAGAGTGTTTGGTAATAGAAGAACATACTGGGAGCACAGAAGATAGCTGGTGTAGATGATGATGATAATAAGAGGATAACCTTTCAACAAAAATAATATAATTAAAATTTTAGATGCAATTAACTAAGTGATTTTTAAATAGATTCTATTAAGAAAAGTGAAGAACTTAAATCCCCTACAGTAGGCAATACCGCAACACATCGATGCTTTGCTTCTTAGTAGAAGTAACTCTATGAGGGCGATTCTTAACGTTTACTTCTGTACTTCTGTTTACATTAACTAAACTAGTTATTTTTATTATTAATTTTTTTTTTTTAACTTAAGGCGCATCAACATCTGACGTCATTGGCGCCCACAGCTTCTTTCAGTGCGCTACAGGCGCCTCTGTAAAGTGTTCTCTCGTTAGAGTCTTTCACTGAAGTGAACTTGTGCTTTGTTAGATTCTGTGGTCGACTACAGCCATAATTCTCAACTAGTTTTTTAGATCTAATTTATTATTATTTGTAGAGCGAGTTTATATATAGTCGTTATGTATGTGAACTTGTAACTGAGAAAAGGCTTCGGTCTTCAACAACATTAGACTTTTTCTTCTGCCTTTTTATGCTAATAAATTTTTTTGAAATTGTAAATTTGTTTTAAAAAGGATAACTGATGTCTGGATTGTACTAGTTCACTTTCTCTACCATGAGAAAATAATATTTCAGTAGCAATGATGTTCCCAGTTTTCCAGAACAACACTGAACTCTATGTTCGTGAGTTCAAAGTTTTTCCAACCAAAGCTTTTAACATATTGCCTAATATATGTTATCTCCAAACACGATGGACTGATATTTGGCTAATCAAGAATTTTCACGTACATACAGACAAAAAAATACTGGCTCCCCTCCGGTAATACAATTTTTCCTGATAATTTACAATTGGATGTCATGCCAAAACGGAGTTCAAATTTTTAACGGTGCATAATTTTGTTTTTGTTTTTTAAGATTTTCTGCCCACTGCTCACACACACAATTAGTGTGTGAATCTTAGTGTCTATTTTCTAAGAACCATTTTTTGTAATCTTTTTGAATTTCCTATAAAAGTAATGATACCGAAAATTAGTTACGAAATGTAAAAAACAGCACCACCTTCTCACAAGTCTAATAAATAACTATTATTTATAAACTCTTATGATTTCATTTGTTTGTTGACAATTTTGGGAATTTCCAGTTCGTCCTCGATTACGTAGCAGAGTGACATTGAGGTTTAAGATGAGGCGGACTAAAGTCTCTATATCTTCTCTACCTTGAGTACCTTGAAGGGTATGTCCAAGTTAAGTTTTGTTCGGTCAGCCAGCCAGCCTCTGGTGAATCAGAGAGACAGACAGACGGACGTACGGTTGGTCGGCGGGAGTAGGGAGGAGGTTCTTCGCTATTAGACATATTGCTGCTAGTGAAAGTGTTGGGTGCAGTTCACAAACATACTTAGCTGGCTACACAGCCCTGCATCTCCCTGAGTTCAGTGTTCATACCTCTAATCGCGCTGCCGGCCTTTAGCTAAGTACCTTCTGGTCTTACTTCCTTTTCAAATCACGCGTACGCACTTTATTGCATTCAATCAATTTTAATGTAGATATATTTTTTTTCCTTTTTATCGATTCCTTCTTATTTATCGTGTGTGAAATGTAGTTAGATTACATTCATTATTTTATTTATTTATTTTGCCTTTTAAAAATTCAATTTTTGGCATATTTTTTTCGTTCATTAAAGTTTCTTACTCAGTGACAATATCTAAAGGCTAGTCTAGTGTATATTTATTTTTTACAAAGACATTTTTTTGGAATTTTATTTTTGCTGCGAAAACATGGAAGTTACAATGAAAGCTGTCTTAGTCACGTTTGGGTTAGTTTTAGAATTTACTCAATTTATTTTATTAATACAATTCTTAGTAAGCATTCCCAAAAAATTGACATCATTTGAAAATTTCAACGATGTTTGCAATGAATGAAGGATGTAAAGAGTAATCATTACCACCGTATCCCAACAAATGTACACCAAGTCTGAAATTGTGAAGATTCAGCCTCAAAATATGTTTTTAAAAAGAATTTTTCATAAACAATATTTTCTTTTCACGGAAAAGGAAGTACATTATTATGACATGCATTAATTATTTTAACATTAAATTATACAATGTATCGTTCTTATTAAAATATTTTCAAGGGTTAGCACACAAAATTTGTGGTTAAATAATTAATTTTTTTCTTTATTAATATTGCGATAATAAGTCCTTTGTTTAGATTAAATAAGTATTTTTTACTGTCTCATGGAAAGAGAAGGAAGTGATCGTGTCCATTTTTAGTTTTCATCACGAAAAACACTGTCCTGAGTTAGAAAAATTAGATTTTATGTCACTTCAAAAAAGGAAAATAACTGAAGTTCAACTTTGACATTTGGAGGCACGCAAAATAAGGCTTTGGTTCTAAACTGGTCCACCGGAAGTCAACTTTAATTAATGGAAGTTTTAATTTAACTGTAAGTCATTTAAATGAAAGGATTTTTCAGGTTTTTTTTTCTCGTGATTATCTCGAAAATTTTGTCCTAAAAAAAAAAATCGATTTTCTTGATGGGTTGATATTGGTATGCTTTTCAGTGAAATTTCCCGACTTATCACCTGTTTAATATTAATAACAATTAATTATAGAACAAATTACTTGCGTCATTCCTTTTATTACAAATTACACAAACATTGAATACAACTTTCCCGCAATAACTTGGAATATTTTCAAATCTTAAGGTGACAGCAAAACAAAATTTATCTTAATTTGATTTTCAAGATTCTTCTAAACCGAAAACACATTAATAGTCAATTATATAAGTTAATTGCAAAATTTTAGGAAATCTATTTTAAATAATTCCTTTATGACTTATACAAGAAATCATTTCAGCTTGCCAATAAAATTTATGTTTAGTAACATCAATACAAAAATTTACGCTGCTCATGTTAATCAAGCCAGTAAGTCGTTATAACTACTCGAAAGTCTTGGCATTATTTCAGTTTTCTCTAACATCCAGCAAGGGGAAGTTAAGCAATTTCAAAAAATTTTCTAAATTGCATTTTTACCGGAAATAAATGTTTTTAGATCCGGCCACAGAAAAGAAAACGTTTGGTGAATATGTGTTTTAATAGAATATCTCAATACTGAGTAGTAGTACTAGAGAGCTGATACTTGTGGTATTGAGCTTCCGAATTCTCGAAAATATCTCCAAAGATTAACTTCGAATACACAGTCTTCGGCAGAGTGTTGTTAGCCATACATAAGCCATCTTAACTCGGAATGAAACTTTATTTCTTAAACCATACGAATCAAAGCAAGGTCCATTCTCAGTGTTATATTAGCTTCAGTGAGTTGTAATAACTTCTTTTAAAAAAGAAGATGTGAATTAAGATAATGAGAGAACCGCCACTTAAGAAGAGGAACTAAGAGATTGGACAAACTTTATAGAACATCACCCTATAAATATTACACTGAGGATGGACCTTGGTTTGCTTTTTATGGATTAAGAAATTAAGGTTTTTAGACTAAAGATGGCTGACGTATAACTATAACAATAATATTTCTACTCTGTCTATTAATAGTTCGATGTTTTTCGTCGTATAATTGGATAAACACAAAATGGCTTCATAACGAGGCACTCTAATTGTTTTGACATAACGGTCTTCGCTGAAATTTCTACAGAATATTTTTTGTAATAGAATTTCTCATAAGATTTTCTTTTTAAATTATTTTTCTCGGGGTTGCAGTTTCCACGAAATTCTTTCTATACGGCTTTCTAAATAATATTTCTCACAAAAAACGAAAGTATCTAAAATAATCGTCTAAGGAAGAAAGTATATTTAGTTAATGCGGGATAAAAAGAGAGCTCATGCTGACTTGGCTGACCTTACACCTTTACACGTTAGATTCAGAAGCCAATTCCCCACATTAAGGGAGTAAATGGTCTCCTGTCTGATTGCCAAGGCAATGTCTACTGTTTAGGTTACGAGACCTCTGGCATTTAGAAGACTCGCTGTAACTCCTGATGGGACCTGTACCAAATTTGAACCTCTAGGTATCCTCTCAGGCACTCGGTAGGGAGGTATAAAGATATGTAGGATAAGTCCTCTTAAGTACTGACTGTTCGCCTGCTCATGTAGAGCGATAGAGATAGGATTTGCTCTCCAAAGTTGGGATTACAGGGTTAAATTTATAGGAGGTTTATTTGGTTATATTGAGGACGTTTTGGCTTCTTTACTAGTTTACTTATGTCACTAAACTCTTTTTAACATTAGATAACAAGTTCTATGTCCTTCTTGAATACGTCATGGTTGATTTGTGCGTGCCGTAAAATAGAGAGAGGGACGATTATTCTTCTATCTCTTTCATAGCAGTTCATGTTATACACATATTTTAGAAACTGCCGTTTCTATCATTTTATGCAGAAGAAAGTATATTTCCGGTCTTTTCCTTTAATTTTTATATTCATGATAATTAGACTAGAAGCCGAGGTAACTTTACAGAGTCTAAACAATAGACTGGAGAAAGATTCCCATTTCTTTGCGTCTAGATGAAGGAAGATCTTTTCATTTAGAACGCACTAACTATGTGAGTTGGGAAAGCGCAATGTTGGTTCTAGTACTTACAAAATGTTTAAATTTCCAGACCAATGGAACAAGTCAATTGAAAGTTTGGAAATTGCTACGTAATTAAAAAGCCATTTTTTTTTTTTTTTTTAATTTACAACTTTTTTGAGATTTTCCCAAAATTGATTTCCCACGATTTGCTTTAAACATTGTTAGATCATGGTACACATGCGGGTTGATCACATTTTACTTGACACACAATCATTTATTATTAATTAATTATTATGATTATAGTTTAGTTTTTAGCATTGAAAGACTATAGTTTTTAGCATTCTGACCGCAAGTGTCGAAATCATGAAGTTGAAACGTTGGGTCATCTGTTTTTCCAACGTGTTCGGAAATTACGTCCTCGCTGGAAATGGAGTGCGCACGGGATTTGGGTCTTAAGGCTGTCGCTGTAAGAGGATCATTCTTTTCATTTATTTGGTAATCTCCAGGGTAGTTGATGAGGGAGAGCTAGGTTACGCACAGATATTGTCTCCTTACGCATCCCTTTCAGTAAGTGTACTCAGGCAGGCTCCAACAAGCCTATTTAAGAATTATTAATCTTACAGGAATTTAAATGTTGAAAAGAAATTTGTAAATAAAATGGTTAATTTTTCCAGTCTTCAAAAGAAAATCATGTAAAGTTCAATACTTTTCTTTTCTTTTTCGTCTATTACGTAATAGTGGTCACAGTTTTGTTACGTAAAACTAATTAGGCGCATATTTACAGAATTGGCTGGGTCATGGTTATCCCAGTAAACATGTAAACATCACCGAAATAAACCATTAATTACCGTGAGAATGTGAACCTGTGCCAATCTTATTAATTAACACCATTAATTACCTCCAGGTTGTTTACATTATCTGCCTGGAATGTAGAACGTAAAGCGATCAATATGCATCAATAATAAGTATTAATTTGATATATTCATGATTGAGATTTGGGGTATACTAAGCCTGCCTTGCTTAGAGGTGTTGCGTTCATCTTTCTTTGTTGACAATCATATTTTTTTGGGGGTTGATTAATAAATAACTTATTTTTAAATATGATCCGACCTGAAGTATTCATCTTTTCCCCTTGGGTGGCTTAGCAATATTGATTAATTCTTAAAAGAGTTGAGCTGTAACAACAATAAGTGTCACTATTACAGCTACTATACTTACAAGTAATTAAATTGATTTAAGTTGATTGTGGTATTCATGTCTAAAACATTAATCTCCGACTTAGACAACTTATTAGAAAGCCATATCAAGGGGCCGCCTTACATCACGGTACGTGTTTATCCAGAATCGAGTTATAATTAATTTAAATTTAAGTAGGTATGTAATAGGAAGTATATAATAAATATTTTTTAAAAATAAAACTATAAAAAACAGAACAAGTTTTATGAAACAGATAATGACCGCACTGTGAGATATTAATATTTTAAAAAAACAGTTATCCCTAAAGTTTATAGTGTAGATAAATAGTGAAAGTTCCATCTTGAGATGGTACCATCGTTCCGCCAGTATTAATAAACACTATTTTGTTTAAATCAAATATTTAATTATAAAAATTCCTGAACTTGAAATATTTGTTTCACCGCCATAATGAATCTCGTCTAGACCGACACTAGTTAATTAGATTTACAAATACTACCATTTAGTTGTATAATTATATTATCTACAAAATTTATTTTTATATACCTACTTGTATTTATTTTAAAAACAAACTTTTAGCGTTCAGATAATTAGAAAACATTTATTATGTATTATATAAAATGTATAATTATTAATAACATTAAATGTTGACGTGAAAAAGATAGAAACAAATCGACTGTTATAGACCACCCTAACATGACATTCTGTTCTCCATTTTATGAACTATTTTTTTGATTTTTAACCTTGGAATTTTTAATAGTTTCCTTCAATATTATACAAGATTTCTGCATGTAAAGAATTCTTTTGGTGTCTGCTTTAAGTCTCCGGTCATCAAGAACTCTCTTAAGTAGTCAAGATCCATTATTATTATTTGATAATTAATAATTTAAAAAAATTATTTAAGGTACTCAACAAGATATTTCCGTTATTTTAATTAAAGATATCTCTTAAGATTCGGAATCTTGTGTTAAGTTTGGCCTTAGTATATTTCTACAGATCAGGTGCTTTTACATCTCCTCTCAGTACCTATGTGAGTGATTCTTGGTCTGGCAGTGCTAGTTCAAAGGTGTATTAATGTTTCACTTAGTTCCGTTTTATTCAATACACATTTTTCAACGTTTTTCCATTGCATATTTTTCTAAAAGTGCGATTCTGACAGCGGATCAACTATTCTATTGGACTAAAAAATGTTTTCCAATCATAAACTTAGTAATAAGTTAAGGTCATCTCGGACTAAAAAATGTTTTAAAAAGTATCTCTAAAAATTCGCAATTCGCAGGAAGTAGAAACTTCAAAATTTTGTTCTTAAGTCTTCGAAATTCCTGTACCGGAATTTATTCAGTGGATTTTTCTCTTTTTTTTTGAAAATTTTCCTCTGAATTGGCTGAACAGACTTCCACTAAGTTCTGTACACGCGTTGCGCTTTTCATGATCTACAATTATTTTTATTTCAAAAACATTTATCGAGTGAAATCTGATTAATAAATCTGTCTTCTCAGTGATTGGGTAGGTTTTCCTCATTTTTCACTAAATTGGAATTAGCTAGATCTTCCATACTGTAAAAGAAGATTAAATGCGTTCCTGAAATACTGAGTTTTCCACAACCCAAAGTGCCATTTTTCGTAGAATTCCTCGTAACTACTTAGGTGACTACGTTGTTTTATAACCTCTATACGAATCCTTTTTTTTTTTTTTTTTTTTGGAGGAAAATTCGTTTTAGGTCATTTTCAGGAGGGGGAAAATTAAATGTTTTTTTTGAAATTTGAAGTTTCGGGAGGCGGGAACGTATTACTTATAACCTGGAGAATTGTAGCTAGACACTCGTAGGTTTTTTTGTTTGTTTGTTCAGCAGATTATTTTTTGCCAGCTTCCCTTTCGAAATGTATCGTTAAAGTGTATGTGTCTTTAATGAGTGAATGTATTTGTAATATTTAATGTACATTCACAACTATGAACTACTAAAAAGATCTATATCATTTGCTAACTTTCTCTTGGTCCAGTATTACATTAGTATCTCTAGAGGTGATAATTACTTTTTTCTTTTTTTTTTTGGAGGAGCAGTTTGAAGATGGATGCTCAATTATCAGCATCATTGGTCCGTTTTTTGGTCTGAAAAATAGAATGTCAAATTTGTAAAACTCCTGGAAATAGAATTGTAATGGACAGTTTTTTTCCCGCGTAATCATTCACTTCTTACTTAATTGGTTTGGCTCGCAAAGCTAAGAGCTCACATAGAGAATTAGACAGTTTTACTATGAATTAGATAAACCTTACCCAGCTGTTAGGTAACAATATTATTGTGGTAGAATGAATTGTGAGATTAATAAGAACGAATCAAGCATGCGTGCTGTTATTTGGTGAAGGTTAAATAAGAGCTTACAGAGAAAGTAACCTTAGTTAGTTAGTAGTTACATGTATATATATATATATTTATATAAGTTACAACCTTGACAGCCTCCAGTCCAAGACACGTGTTCCTACTTGAAGACCGGACATCTACAGTTTTCAGATTTATTAATTTCTTTACGTCTTATTTTCCCTGTTTTTCCCATTAGGAGGAAGAAGTTTCTGGCTTCTTGAGGCAAACACCTTAAACGATTTTACAATGTTGTTGGATAAGGCAATTTTTAGTAAACAAGTCGGCCACCGCCATTTGGCTTTAATATTCAGAATTTCAGTTGATTCAGAGTACGTATTGTGCTACATGTACATCCTCTTTGCATACGTTCTCCAGCAGATGTGGTTCCAGATCTGAACTAGTGTTGCCTGGTTAATCCAGAACTGAGGTTGTTTGATAATTTAGTAGATAGTATTCAACCCTGCTATTTGGAAGGTTCTAATATTTAATTTCCCATTAAACTGGACTCGCTAAACTCTAACCTTGAATCGATTATCAACAGACCTGATATTATTTAGGTCTCACTGATTATCAGCATCTAAAGTATCTGGAATATATCCATTCCCACGGGAGAGAACATGGAAGATGAATAATTGAAAAGGAAAAGAAGGAGCAGATGATTCAGTATTGTTAAAAGAGGAGCACAAATATATCTGCTATTCATAGAATAGTGAATGTAGCAGAGATTCCCTTGATTCTCATGAATGGTGGACCAGCTGATTATTATTACAAGGTCACTAGAACTTGGACGTTTTATTACCATCATCATCATTAATCATGCTTTGTGTTCCATTAAGGTGAAGAGATAGTTTTATAAAACTTTTACTTTCTTCCTAGATATCTTTCTTCAACCATCCGTGTTCATCTAGTGTCACTCTGTATGACTGTGAATCGTCATTTTTTATTTTTCATGTTCAAGATGGACTTGAGCTAAGAAATTTTGGATATGGTTTGGTGGATGTTTTATGCTACTTTCACGTTTGGTACACAGATAGTTTGATAGATCAATGGACCAAACTCAAAATACGATAAAGCATTGTAGATTTAAAATGAAGAATTTAAATAATGTGAACACATTCAATCTAATTACCATTTTTATTGTTTTTTTTTTTTTTAAATATTTTGTAATTAATTTTATCTCAGCAAAATTTCTGAGGAAAGGAATTTCGTTTGATTATTGTATTACTTCCGCTATGTACTTAATCTTTTGAATGTCATTGCGCCGTAACCAGCTTGCGTCACGTATTTGGTGCCCAGTGCAATATCCTACCAAATTGATTACGTTTGAAAACATGTTGACTTTGTGGTTAGGTTATTTGATTAACATGTTAGTACTTTTAACTAGGTAATGGATATGGGAATAACCGGAGTAAACGTCCAATGGAAACCGGAAAAACTTGGTTATTAAAAATTAATACTTGAAATTTAATTGTAAAATAATGATTTTAAAATGGAATCATATTAACTTCAATTATTGACTGAAGATAAATTTGAACCTTTACCTTCCGTTCCAGTTAACATCAGCAACCTTTACACAGTTATTGTAGTAAACTGTTCTGGTTTGCTCCATTACTATAATATTGTATAACCTGACTTTGACCTGAAGCCTTGTAGAAGGTCGACCAATTTTCAGTATGGAACAGCTCAGTTAATTCAAAGACGTACGTCTTTTTTCACACTTGGAATATTTTATACAGATATATTGTCTTAGTTTATTTATAGCCATGGTATATTGTTTCAAAATATGTTTTCTGTTTTTTTCTAGTTAAAATTGTATTTAAAATTTGGAAACAACCTTCATGGTTACAATAACTAGACTCTGTCTAGAATAACTGATATTTACATCTACAATTAGCGCATAACTAATAGAAGGCATTACCTTGATGACAATAGTAATAAAGAGTTTTGAATATTTGGATATATTGATAGTTGAGTCACAGATTTGTTGTGTTGATGGGTGATAGCTATAACAATATGTGTGTCAGTAAGTTGGTGTAACTCTTTTACTATTTAGGAATCTATAAATAGATGGGCATTTATGTGTGACACACAATAATACTCACACAATGTCCATACTATGGCCTCCTATTATCTAATCCTTTTCCTAGTTTTTATGGATTTTATTGCTCCTTTTGTTGAAGTACGAGTATATTGTTGGATCGGTTATTCTATCATGCTCGTAGTATCTATGTAACACCTTCTTATGCATGTACCGTTCTTTATTTATCCTTTGTGTTTCTCTCCCTTGATGATCAGTTCTTTCATTTCTTTCTTGTTAGTACTGGACCCTCGATTGCCTTAATTTATCAAGGATTACCAATCTAGAAAAAACAACATTGGCCATTTTGGCCAGTTGACGTCTTACTGCCCACAAAAGCGTGTCTTGAGTCTGAAGTGTCGACCATACTCATCCCCTTGATCTCATCTTACATCTAGCAGTGCCAAACATCTGGTTGAGCTGATCTGCATCCATTTAGCCCTTTTGGCAGGGTGCGGAAGTAGTAAAATGTTCAAATAGGCTTGTCTAGTAGGCTATCTGCAACATGCGCTGACTTATAGCTACGCCTTAAGTGGGTTCTGTATAGGTCTAGTGAATGACCAAAATGGTTAAATGCAATTGTAGAAATATGTAATTTAAATATGGAAATTGTTACAACTAAATGTTATATATCTGCATATTCGTAGTTAGTAGGGCAATGTTCAGGGAAAGTGAAAGAGTTGTTTTTGGGGAAAATCCCATATTTTCCCAAATGGGAAAAATCGATTCAGAAAAAGAGGCCTTTCCGGTTGGATAATTTTAACCCAAATTAAGTCTAATATTTGAACATAAACTTAATTTCAATGTAGATAATGCATTTTTCTTTTTTGGGTTTTTGGGAAATTAGGGAAATTAGTACTGGACCCATTGCCTTAATTTATCAAGGATTACCCACAAATTTTTAAAATCCACTTGTTTGGGCTCCGAAGATCTCAAAGCAGATGATTAAAAGTACGATTAATTTCGTCGATTAAATTCTGATTGAAATTTTAAAAAAAATTCAGTCTATTAAATTAATGATTAATTTGTATTTTGAATCAGTGCACATCTCTGCCGTGGACGTTTACAACTTACTTGATTAGACTGTGTGTAGAATAACAAATTTACAATTACAAAAAAAATACAATTCTATAAATAAACTCAAACTAATTGATTGATTAATGAGTAAGCTGCCTGGAGCAGCGTCACTATGATGTCATAGTTTTACTTTTACGAGAGACTTTACTAAAAAGATCCTGTTCATTGAATGGGTTGAACATAAATCAGCCAAATAGATATTGTCATCACTAGATCCTAGTTAGGTGGAACAGTGCTAGAAGGAACATGATATATAAAGGATTCTAAGAATCGTAAATGCTGTGAGTAACATTATCCTTAAATATAATTGTTCATTAGCCTTTGTAGAAGAATCGTGAGCTACAATTTGTGAAATTAAAAAAAAAAAAAAAAATTTAGCAGCGGCGGGAATTCCATGAAAATTTGCATTGTTTCGAATACATCTAGAATTTATTTAAATACTTTCTAGAATGTGTAGGGATTCCCCCACAGCAGGAGACTGATCTTGGCCATTAAATTGAGAACATCATTAATTCTTAAGAATGAAGTGGATTAACTTGTTGCTCCTCAAGGATCTTCTGTTCCAGAGGATCCTGTCCTAACTACAAGAACAACTATCTCGCTCTCCTCTTCCAAAATCGTTAAAAAAAAAATCCCTCCATTCATTTTAGGACATTAAAATTTGAAGTTAAAAACAAAAATGTGGAGAATTGTGTAGTTCGAGATAATCGATGTTTGTTTGTTGTACATCAGATTATTATTCGCAGGTTTGCTATTCGATATGTTTAGATTTACGGAATGTAAAATTTGTGCTTATCTCCTTTTGCTTTTAATTGATATATAAGACTAATTCAACCATATATTTACGCACACCACTCGTACACACAAAACGGAAATAGTGTGATGTTTTGGCAGTGTGATAATGATCTCTATTTAATGTTCGTTGTTAGTTCTTCCTCTTGTAAGAAAACTCCAGTTTATGATCACGAAACAGTAGCTTAAAATGGCTTTCACCGAGTTATTATTGCGTATCAGGAATTTAGTATACTTACTTCATCCTGGTTTTAGTTTATTGTAGTTCAAATTTCATTTATTATACACGCATTGTATTCATCGGGAAGGAGCTATTCTCTTTAGCAGCTCCATCTTCATGTATAACAGACGAGTCTACAGACGTAACTATGTTAGAATCTGTTCTCTCGGCCCATTCAATTAAGCTACAAGTCATAAATAAATAATAAAAATTAATCGATATTAATATCGTATTTTGTAATTCCTGCCACCGTGGCTCTATCTATATGAAAGTGAAGTTGTTCTACTTGTTAGCTTTCACACGAAAACAAATTAAATGCAATGTTCCTGTTCCTGTTTGAACTGGTTTGAAGGATCTCTTCTAGTAGTGGAGGTAACTGTCTTTTTCTTCAATCATTTTTTTGTGAACGCGTATGTTTTCTACTGACAGATTGGAAAATAGATTGGCTAGAACATCAATAAAACAAATCTGGTTATTTATGCATTGATTGATACAAATACTTTCTTAATTTAATTGATTAAATTGCAATCAGTATTAGTAATGCTAATCTTTCTAAGCTAAGCTTTCTTTTTATTTTACGCTGAATTTGAGTAAAGATTTCCGCAACAAGTTTTGATACCTTCAGGTACCAAAACGTGTAGCAAATAGTAGTATTTGGTTCTAAAAACGGTATGTTTGTTCACTTTATGATTTTCGGTTCTTGAGTTTTTCCAAACTATGCTCCATTTTGATACCTCTCCATTATCCCTACCAAATATTCTTGCCTTCATGACTTCTCGTCGCGTTTGGTGGTACTGATTTCCGGAGATGTCCTCAGGCCGAAAGATTGCCACGAAATAGTTGTATAAAGTGTCGAGCATTTCCTTTCTTTCTGTTTTGTAGGAAATGAAACAAAAAAAAAAGTTTAAAAATGCATAAAGTGCTATTTCCGGTTTGTTTAAATGCTTATTAACGGGTCCCATGATGGTATTGTTAGTAAATTTAGCGATCAAATTTCAACCTTATGCGATTATCAACTTTATAGTTGAAAGAGAAACTCATCTAATCAAGGCTTTCAATTAAGTTACTTACTCCGATCGTTTTCTCTGAAATTATTAAGGTTCCTAAATTGAATTTTAGCCGAAATGGCCATTAGAAAGATTGGAATAACGGCTGATTGTTTTTCTTTAGTCATAATCAAGGATTCCTAATCAAGAAGCCCCACAAATTCAAAATTTATCTGTTATGATTAATTCTATTAAATATAATGGATACAAATTCCTTTGAGTAATGCCCATTTCTGATTTCCAGATAGATTTGAATTTGATAGATTGATGTATTAGTGAAACAATAGCTGACAAGCTTTTGTTCATGTTACGACATGTTTACGAGTTTAAACGATTGAGAGAGATTGATAGAGTGACGACGACCGATTACTTGGAAAGAGGCAATATTTTCGTGCCCAGGAGAGCTCAAAACACGTACTTCCGGTGAAAATTCACTTTCCAGAATTTAACACGATCTCAGTTAATACACTGAGCCAGTAGAGGATAGTACAAAAAATAATAATAATAAAAAAGAAATATATAATAGAAAACTAATATGGTGTTAATCTGTCTCTCTGTTAGCCACATGTTCGTGACTTTCTCCAGAAGTTTGCTCACTCCAGTGAGAGTGTGCATACCATTCTACTACGTCCTCAAAATAAAACTCCAGGGCTATAGTGGAAGAATGTCAACGGTCATCCTGATGACATCATATCGCAAACACAGACGTTTCTACTTTCCTGTTGTTGTTGTTGTTCATTTGCTAGAGGGAGGTCTTTTGCGCCTCTACAGAATAACTTACCCAAAGAGGTGCAATTTCATTTTGATGTGTAATAATTAGCAATATTAACGCTCTCTATTTGTGATTTAATATTTAGGCGTGGTTTGCCAATAGTTTTTTGTATTTATCACGATTTAATTTTGGAGTATGAATATCTTGATATGATATTAAACATCGAACATTGGTTTACTTACTGTTAAAGGATAGAAAGTTCAAATTTCATGTTTCGAAAATTATCTTTCTTTAGACTATAATATTGGGCTAATAAAGAGAAACCTTTTTTCTACTTTATAATCACTTCTTACAGGTTTTTTTGGTTTAAATGTCTTGATTCATCGTTTTGGCTTTCAATAACTATTCTCACAATAACAGCCAACTTATCTTGGCATTGCTAGAATAACTGCAAACAGTGGTATCTTAGTGTACATCCGCTTAGGGATAAGTTCAAATTGATATCGTATATCCTGTTTAGACGCGAAAATTTCGTTTTTTGTAAGCGCCGGACCATTGTCATTTAGTTAATTCCTTCCTTAATAATTGCTAATTGTGTTTTATTTTGTTTCAGGTAAGTTTTTGGGAAAAATAGTTTTGGAAATGGCGATGATCGTAAGTAATTCTTATGTATTTAATAATTGTGTCTCTATTGAACAGCTAACTAGCTACATTTACACCAAACGTACAACTACCGAAAACAACAGCAATTACTGAATTTCGTGTTCGTTT
The DNA here is from genome assembly GCF_049639745.1 of Rhodnius prolixus. NCBI lineage: Eukaryota > Metazoa > Arthropoda > Insecta > Hemiptera > Reduviidae > Rhodnius > Rhodnius prolixus. The sequence continues at coordinate 35,562,945 of NW_027411634.1, forward strand.
GGTGGAAAAGGTATTTCTGAAGTTGTTCTTAGAACGTTCTTGCTGCAATGTACACTTTTTAGAACTATAAACAGGAGACACTATAATTTAGGGTAGGCGACGGTGTAGTTGGAGAATTCAATCTATTTAAAAACTATTCATTTCATTTAGGATACAAATACAATCACTTCCGAAATAAATAGTATAGATAGTAAGAAATAATAATGCAGATAACTTGATCTCTGCTCAACTGGTTATCAAGTCCTATGCAGTTAATCCTAGGAGTGGTGAGTTGTGAGTACGATTGTTTCTTAGGGTCTCCAGACGTTTAGGGTAAAGTATAAGGTTGGACCAGCCAGAAATCCCTGTTACTCCTAAAGGACCTTAGCCATTTTGGGCAAATAAAAATGCCTCAGTAGTGCATCCAACAAAGATTTGGAATATGGCAAATAGCCGTCACATTTATTAGCCCAAAATTTGCTGGCTAGTTTGTAAAAACCATTTTTTTCTCGGAAATAAGGAACCTTCAAAACGTGAAGATTAGATTTGGAAATTTAGGTACGACTGCGGAGCTGTTTGCGAGCATTTCGATGGGTAGTAGTATGTTTAGAACATGTATTCAATCGTTTGGTGTATGTTAGATTAACAGTCATATTCGCAATGGTGAATTGTGGTTAGTTTTTCATTTAGTGGATTTTAGAGTTTCATTTTATCGATAAAATAATATTTCTGTTCCGATTACGAAACTGTTGCTATTAGAAATCTACTGGTAATTCACTCAGTGAAAGTATCGATAATATATTTGTTGTACATATTTGTCATTGTAATCAATTTTGAGTCTACACTGTTCTCATCAATAACAAACACTGACATTGCGGAAATCACTTTAATGGTTAAACATGGACAGTATTTGTAATCAAAGAAAGTTTTCTTTTCTTTAATTATACCAATAGCTCATATTTCCTAATGAATAAATAATTTTTTTTATAATAGAAATTAATCAGGTTCTATCACTTCCTGTTCTAGAAAGGAAAAGTGAGAGAAAGAATCTTGAAAGTTGCATAGTTGGTTAGAGCGAAATGTTCAATGCGCTCTTGCAGCGAGATTCTACTCTAATTATGGTCTCAATTATAGAAATATCTTTCTATTTTTTTAGAGTAACGTTTGCTTCAAAGTCAATTAAATAGTCTACATTGTAGACTCTACAATGGAGAATTCATTATTTAAACTTAAATTGCAACTTTATTGATTACGGACGGAAATATTTTTAGCAATATTAGGTAGGAGTTCGATGCAAATTCTAAATTGTTTTTCTCATTCTATCTTTCATAATAATACATGGTAAATAATTTTAAATTTTTGCGGGGGACGTAAATTTTATTTACTTATCTATTTTTGAAATTAACATTAATTATTCTAGTTTTATGTTTACCTATAGTTCAAAACTACTTTTAGTGTTTTTCCCCGTATATTTTGTATAATTAGTGTTACATTTAGAAGTGGACGTCAGTTATTCAAAAATTGAGATGTGACATCATTGGACGGGGTGAGGTTTGAAACCACAATGAGAGAATGGTAAATTATCCCGAGTACTACTGAGGAAAAGTTAAGGTTAAAGGGCGATTTACTCCAGATTGAGAAATATTATGTTTCCTAGCATTCTGTCGCTTTATATTTTTAATAAAGCATGGTCTTCGATTATACAGCAATGCGTTCTCTGGAGGAGCGATTGGATAGATGCCCTTGAGTTTCCTTTTACTTGTTCGAAACGTGTGAAGATTGGGGTAAAGTCTGACGACAAAACGGCTGCCACGAAATTAAAGAAGCATGAAGTGGAACGAGTTGTATTGGTAATCAATTCATGTTGTGAGCCTGAGAAGGACATGATTTCACTTGAAAAGAGCAGCATCCTGTGATCATCCGCCATTTGTCCCTTGGGTACTACTACGTGATTGGCTGGGGAAAGGAAAAATGGAGTATTATTAACAAAGGAACAGAACCTTCGACCGACTGATCCTGCCAAGAAGGCAGTGGTAAATTTCAGGATGATTATTGAGCCTAATTCTCTGTGGATCACCTTCATGTTTTACTCAATGCCGTGAGTAACTCACATTTTTCCACCCCTGTACATATGTTAGGATCTCTTTCCTCCTGATGATTCACTTGATTGATATACACAGACCAAACTAAAAACCACTTAATCCGGTTCAGGAAAATCAAAAAATTGTTTCTCCGGATAAAACTCTAAATAAAAATCTGTACACGTAACCAATACTTTACTCACGAGGCGTAATGAGAGAATTGATCTTAGAAATCTAGGTGTGTAATAAATTCATGTAAATGTGAAACTTATAGTACGTATATGATTTTTGTGAAAGTGTTATTCTCTCTGCAGTAGAAGATCATCTATCTGTGGACAGGATGTGGAAGTGAGTAGAAAGGTCATGGCAAAGAAGTTCGCTTTGTTAATATCGTCGTGGCTCTAACATTGTCCTCTTCCCAGTTACAGTCAACTGAAAACGTTTTGTAATTTTTCCCTCATTGGCCAAAATTACTCGGTCGAAAACTCTTTCTGTTATTATAATTTTTTTTTAATTAGTGCATGTTACAACATGTCTCACCTTGCATTAATTTTAACAATTGAAAAAAGGATACGCTAACAGTTAACCTAATTTTTAAATGCTTATTTTTATAATTGGTAAAAATGTTTAAGGATTATAGTTAATTTTATAATGGTTATTACAATATAAAAATGAAAATGACCTTAAAAACCCCACTTAAACTTCTCAAATAATCGTGTAAATGGTTATGTACTTAAATGCTATGGATGCAATTCTTAATAATTACCTCCATGTACTTATATATAAATATGTTTTACTTTTTAAAATAATAATAATAATAATTTAGCCTAAAAATAATTGCGATACATCCTGGAATATTGTATAATCCCATCAAAGTTTTTATACTCGTATTATTGGAGATTTCCTTGGTGGCCCAACAGAACAATAGTTAATGATATTGTTGTTGCTTGGGAAATATTTAACTTCACCCACGGTTAAAAAGCGTAACTTCAATAAATCGATTGCTTGGTTCAAAACAAAACGAAAAGCGTTTGACCGGAAACGCTTCGTTATCGAGTTCTATGTTTCCGCTCCTTTTTAGTATTTTTCTCAAAAATTGGTAAACTTTATCGCCAAAAAATGTACTGATATCAACTCTGTGGAGAGGCAGGTAACATGGTAATTGAGCCATATATCTCGGAGACCCATTAAGCCATCAATGTATAGCCTTAGTACTAGAACTATGCTCGATTCTGGATCTTTGATATGGTTTTTGTTCATTGTTAAAAATATGAAACGTCTACAGTGAAAGTGTATGTTAGCTATCCGCCTCTGTCCACGATGTCTAATCGGTAGTTGGAGGTAAACCTCTCTTATGTTGTAAATAAGAGGATTTTCGATCTAAAGTCACCATACTTTTTTCCGTGGTGAACGGCTTTGAATGCTAAAAATTGGTTTCAGGAACGTTGGATTTGGCGATAAAAAGAAGTACCCTGGCTTCTGTGGTCGTTTTCAACGCGATTGTGCGGCAAGGAGTATCAATTTCTGGAAAGTCCCTGTTATCAGCGTTCCCGCATTTTATTAAAAAAATTACTTAAACGGATGTCACTTCTGCTACACGTTTTCGTACATTATGAAAGATATCAATATCCAATAGCTTGCGCAAAAATAGTAGCACTTATATCAACTAAACTCCTTTAATAATAATAATTCTGCTTAAAATATTTGCCAAGTTTTTTATTTAATTTCCTCAGGGCAGTGTCCTAGGTCCTATTCTTTACTCCTTGTATACAGCAGACAAACCTCAACATCCAAATACTATTCTCTCCACCTTTGCTGACGATACTGCCATCTTATCTTCACATTCCGATCCCCTTATCGCTACACGAACTCTACAAACACATATCAACCACTTACAGGACTGGCTTTTCAAATGGAGAATCAAAACCAACGTTACGAAGTCTAAGTTTATAGTATTTACTCTCAGACGGAAAATCCTACCTCCTGTCATCTTGAACCAAACTCCTGTACCAACCGTGGACAAAGTACGCTACCTTGGACTGCATCTAGACAAACGGTTGACATGGAATCCCCATACTAGACTGAAAAGACAAGAAATGAACCAACGCTACAGAACTTCTCGCCAGACTACTTGACAAACGTTCGAAACTTAACCTACATAACAAAAGACTCTTATATCTAATGTTACTGCGACCCATTTGGTCATACGGCATCGAAGTATGGGGATCGACTGAGCGTTCCAACTCACTACGCCTCCAGGCATTACAGTCAAAAATACTTCGAAAACTTCTTAACGCTCCGTTCTATGTATCTAACCTCACTATCCATAATGACCTCAAAATTCCTTTCTTTACAAGTTCTTGCTAACACTCGTTTCTTCAAATTTCATTCCTCTACAGCAGCTCATCCTAACCCTCTCATAGAACACCTATCTTCCTCCACATTACCAGGTAATCCTCTAAGGAGATTGAAGAAAAGATGGCCTCGTGATCTTCTCTTATCTTAAGCACGTTACTGGAGTGACACCACTGGGTGCCTTCTCCACTCATGATTTTCTTCTATTTCTTTTCTCTTTCACCATATTTGCTTGTTGCAACAACTGTTGCAGTGGTAAATTGCAATAAAAGATTTAAAAAAAAAAAAATTCAAAAAAATTTTATTAAATACCTAATTATTTAAAGTTTATTATGAAATAATAATGATGGTATTAATAATTTGCCTTTAATGTCAAATTGCTTAATTTGGTGTTGAACTTTAATTTAAAAGCTTATACATTATTTTTTTTTATGTCATTTTTTAGAATTTATTGTCTAGTATTTACGTTAAATTTGGGTCGTACTTAATAATTTCAGTTTCTAGTGTTTAAAATAATTAATTTTTAAAAAATTCTTTAACGTTCAAATTTTTAGGTTATTAGATTTTTCAATATGGCAAGGTCTCTTATAAATCTTAAAGTTTGAACTTTATAAAAAATTTATTGATGGACCAGATGGCTTGTTTTGTTGGTAAGAGATCATTCCTTATTGTTACTGACTTCAGACTGCCTTCCAATCATTTCTTGACTCCAGAACTACCTGTCACATCTTCTGGCCATCAGCATCACAAGTTGTTCCTCCAACCTTCTCTTTTCTTGTTGGAGAGCTTCCTTTCTGTTTGTCATGTCTTCATTCCAGTTGCCGAGGCTATAATAATCTACTTCTTTCCATTCTCTCATGCAATATTCCCTTAAATAATTAGATGCAGCATTTTGTCCACCGTGATGTGTTATAGCGAGGATGTTCCCCAGTATTCTTCCTCCTCAAGATACACGATCACGCGGACTCTCTCTCAAGAATACTCGCATCTATTAACAACCGTTTACCATGAAAGGGTTTAGAGCTTTAGTCGTAGAAGTTTCTAAAACATTTCGATGCGATAGTTAAAATTTCCTTGTAGGAAGTGGAAGTGGTGTAATTGTTGGAACAAGTTTTTTATATTTATCACTGGATTTAATCTAAAGTAATTGAAGTACCTCAATCAAGATAAACAATCAAGATAATGATACTGTGTTAGTTTAAATCGTGATGGAAAACTCGATCAATTAATTTAGGTAAATTATCACTTGTGGAGAAGAGTGGAGAATGGATTACGTGTCCATTATCTGCTGCCTCCATTATCATAGCAATCCTTCCCCTACCTGCACTGCAGGTCTAGCTGTCCTTCATTCATGTAAACGACACGCCAAATATTAGCGTGGTTAGCTAAATATCAGGTTATTAGCGAAATATTGTGGTTTTACTTTTTTAAGTAAAATTATTGTAATTACAAAATCTGGTGGGAACCACCCATATGATTTTCTTATTTCACAATTTTTAAAACATTGAATTTGTACTTATGGTTAGAAACAACTGAATTTATTCATTCAGTATTATATTTTTTTGTATTCATATAATTAATTGCTACAAATATTATTCAAGTAATGAGGCCATTTCATTCTAGTTAATGACAGTTTAGCGGGAATCGAAATTTTACCACTCCCCCAGTACTACACTGAGATTTTTTGTCGTTATTTCTTACAAATGAAAGTTGTAGATCTTCCCCCATAAATGCGCTAAGAAGTCTTTAAAAAAAGCTAACTTCTTTTGGTGACATCTATTTGAAATGTCAGATTTGAATTCTCTGTGTGATGTCTGCTTTTTGAGTCTAGTTGAATACATACACACAATTTAAAAAAACTGTTTTTTGAAGCTGGGAATCTTTAACAACTTGAAATCCAAAATCTGGCCAATCGCAATCCCCCTTTACTTATTCAGTAAGTGAAAGTAATAAAAGCAATCATGTTTTAAAATTAATTGAGCGAGAGTTACAAAAATTACATCAACTTTTGTTTATCCTGCCGGATGTTACCATTCTAGAGCTGCCAAATGATGGTTATGATCATTCGTGATTCTTAGAAATTATTATAGATCAAATAATAATCAAACATTTGATAGAAAAAGCAGAATTCTACTCGTTTCTTATTTTGAATTTTATTCTTTAAAATAAATTTCCTCTCTACAACAAATATTAATGTAATCAAAGACATTTGAATTATTTCGGGATGTGGCAAAGTTGTAGGAGGGTTCATTCCAGATTTGTTTTATTCTATTTCTATTTTTGCCAAGACTATAATGGCAGATTGTACTAAAAATATTTACTGGTTACCTTGTCTACGAATAACCTAGCAGAATAGTTGCGCAAAATTAATTGCATGTCAGACTGATCTAATTCATGATGTCACATTTAAATACTAGACATATGCATAGTGCATTATATTATTACATTTAGGTGAAAGTCAAAAAAACCGGGACCCCCAGTCTCTTGAACGTAGTTTTACACCCACAAATCTCTCTAAGCTTATTAAATCCTGTTTGCTTGCAAAATAACAACATTGCATATATTAATAATAATCATAATGATTGCGGACCTAATTGCAAGATGTTTGTCGCTACCACAATCAGTCTCATTGAAATGGAGACTCAGTTTATTTTTATTTAGCCATCGATGTTGTATCCGACTTCCTTCCTTGTCAAACCAAACTGGGTGAAAGGCCAATCCTCCAGTAGTAGAGGGGAAATGGCGGTTCTGGCACACCTAAAATGTGCACCTTTTTTGTGCAAGATGGCCGCCATCCCCACTCCGCCCAACCCTACCCCCACCCATCCTTATTGATTAATCATCGAATTGGACGAGGGTTTAAGCCACGCCCCCTTCTTATTGAATAATCATCGAATTGGACGAACCAAAACCATGACCCAAAAAAATTTAAACTCTCAGTATCTTCTCAACTAATGGTTTTGTACTCATGAAAACTATAGCATACTACTCAGTAAAACAGAGTGTGTAAGAGCACAAAATTTCATACGAATAATCTGTTGTTTACTGTGGGAGTTATAAGGGCCCCATTTCAGACCAAAACCATGACCCAAAAAAATTTCAACTCTCAATATCTTTTCAAGTAATGGATCTGTACTCAAGAAAACTATAGAATACTACTCAGTAAAACAGAGTGTGTAAGAGCTCAAAATTTTATACGAATAATCGGTGGTTTACTGTAGAACTATAAGGGCCCCATTTCACAGCAAAACCATGACCCAAAAAAATTTCAACTCTCAATATCTTCTCAACTAATGGATCTGTACTCAAGAAAACTATAGCATACTACTCAGTAAAACCGAGTATGTAAGAGCACAAAATTTCATACGAATAATCGGTTGTTTACTGTGGGAGTTATAAGGGCCCCTTTTCAGAGCAAAACCATGACCCAAAAAATTTTTAACTCTCAATATCTTCTCAAGTAATGGATCTGTACTCAAGAAAACTATAATATACTACTCAGTAAAACAGAGTGTGTAAGAGCACAAAATTTCATACGAATAATCGGTTGTTTACTATGGGAGTTATAAGGGCCCCATTTCAGAGCAAAACCATGACCCAAAAAAATTTCAACTCTCAGTATCTTCTCAACTAATGGTTCTGTACTCATGAAAACTATAGCATACTACTCAGTAAAACAGAGTGTGTAAGAGCACAAAATTTCATACGAATAATCAGTTGTTTACTGTGGGAGTTATAAGGCCCCATTTCAGAGCAAAACCATGACCCAAAAAAATTTCAACTCTCAGTATCTTCTCAACTAATGGTTTTGTACTCATGAAAACTATAGCATACTACTCAGTAAAACAGATTGTGTAAGAGCACAAAATTTCATACGAATAATCTGTTGTTTACTGTGGGAGTTATAAGGGCCCTATTTCACAGCAAAACCATGACCCAAAAAAATTTTAACTCTCAATATCTTCTCAAGTAATGGATCTGTAATCAAGAAAACCATAGCATGCTACTCAGTAAAACAGAGTGTGTAAGAGCACAAAATTTCATACGAATAATCTGTTGTTTACTGTGGGAGTTATAAGGGCCCCATTTCAGACCAAAACCATGACCCAAAAAAATTTCAACTCTCAATATCTTTTCAAGTAATGGATCTGTACTCAAGAAAACTATAGCATACTACTCAGTAAAACAGAGTGTGTAAGAGCACAAAATTTCATACGAATAATCGGTTGTTTACTGTGGGAGTTCTAAGGGTCCCAATTCACAGCAAAACCATGACCCAAAAAAATTATAACTCTCAATATCTTCTCAAGTAATGGATCTGTACTCAAGAAAACTATAATATAGTACTCAGTAAAACAGCGTGTGTAAGAGCACAAAATTTCATACGAATAATCGGTTGTTTACTGTGGGAGTTATAAGGGCCCCATTTCAGAGCAAAACCATGACCCAAAAAAATTTCAACTCTCAATATCTTTTCAAGTAATGGATCTGTACTCAAGAAAACTATAGCATACTACTCAGTAAAACAGAGTGTGTAAGAGCTCAAAATTTTATACGAATAATCGGTGGTTTACTGTAGAACTATAAGGGCCCCATTTCACAGCAAAACCATGACCCAAAAAAATTTCAACTCTCAATATCTTCTCAACTAATGGATCTGTACTCAAGAAAACTATAGCATACTACTCAGTAAAACCGAGTATGTAAGAGCACAAAATTTCATACGAATAATCGGTTGTTTACTGTGGGAGTTATAAGGGCCCCTTTTCAGAGCAAAACCATGACCCAAAAAATTTTTAACTCTCAATATCTTCTCAAGTAATGGATCTGTACTCAAGAAAACTATAATATACTACTCAGTAAAACAGAGTGTGTAAGAGCACAAAATTTCATACGAATAATCGGTTGTTTACTATGGGAGTTATAAGGGCCCCATTTCAGAGCAAAACCATGACCCAAAAAAATTTCAACTCTCAGTATCTTCTCAACTAATGGTTTTGTACTCATGAAAACTATAGCATACTACTCAGTAAAACAGATTGTGTAAGAGCACAAAATTTCATACGAATAATCTGTTGTTTACTGTGGGAGTTATAAGGGCCCTATTTCACAGCAAAACCATGACCCAAAAAAATTTTAACTCTCAATATCTTCTCAAGTAATGGATCTGTAATCAAGAAAACCATAGCATGCTACTCAGTAAAACAGAGTGTGTAAGAGCACAAAATTTCATACGAATAATCTGTTGTTTACTGTGGGAGTTATAAGGGCCCCATTTCAGACCAAAACCATGACCCAAAAAAATTTCAACTCTCAATATCTTTTCAAGTAATGGATCTGTACTCAAGAAAACTATAGCATACTACTCAGTAAAACAGAGTGTGTAAGAGCACAAAATTTCATACGAATAATCGGTTGTTTACTGTGGGAGTTCTAAGGGTCCCAATTCACAGCAAAACCATGACCCAAAAAAATTATAACTCTCAATATCTTCTCAAGTAATGGATCTGTACTCAAGAAAACTATAATATAGTACTCAGTAAAACAGCGTGTGTAAGAGCACAAAATTTCATACGAATAATCGGTTGTTTACTGTGGGAGTTATAAGGGCCCCATTTCAGAGCAAAACCATGACCCAAAAAAATTTCAACTCTCAGTATCTTCTCAACTAATGGTTCTGTACTCATGAAAACTATAGCATTCTACTCAGTAAAACAGAGTGTATAAGAGCACAAAATTTCATACGAATAATCTGTTGTTTACTGTGGGAATTATAAGGGCCCCATTTCACAGCAAAACCATGACCCTAAAAAATTTCAACTCTCAATATCTTCTCAAATAATGGATCTGTACTCAGGAATACTATAGTATACTACTCAGTAAAACAGAGTGTGTAAGAGCACAATATTTCATACGAATAATCTGTTGTTTAGTGTGGGAATTATAAGGGCCCAATTTCAGAGCAAAACCATGACCCAAAAAAATTTCAACTCTCAGTATCTTCTCAACTAATGGTTTTGTACTCATGAAAACTATAGCATACTACTCAGTAAAACAGAGTATGTAAGAGCACAAAATTTCATACGAATAATCTGTTGTTTACTGTGGGAGTTATAAGGGCCCCATTTCAGACCAAAACCATGACCCAAAAAAATTTCAACTCTCAGTATCTTCTCAACTAATCGTTCTGTACTCATGAAAACTATAGCATACTACTCAGTAAAACAGAGTTTGTAAGAGCAAAAAATTTCATACGAATAATCTGTTGTTTACTGTGGGAGTTATAAGGCCCCATTTCACAGCAAAACCATGACCCAAAAAAATTTCAACTCTCAATATCTTCTCAACTAATGAATCTCTACTAAAGAAAACTATAGTATATTACTCAGTAAAACAGAGTGTGTAAGAGCACAAAATTTCATACGAATAATCGGTTGTTTACAGTGGGAATTATAAGGGCCCCATTTCACAGCAAAACCATGACCCAAAAAAATTTCAACTCTCAATATCTTCACAATTAATGGATCTGTAATCAAGAAAACTATAGCATACTACTCAGTAAAACAGAGTGTGTAGGAGCACAAAATTTCATACGAATAATCGGTTGTTTACTGTAGGAGTTATACGGGCCCCATTTCACAGCAAAACCATGACCCAAAAAAATTTCAACTCTCAGTATCTTCTCAACTAATTGTTCTGCACTCATGAAAACTATAGCATACTACTCACTAAAACAGAGTGTGTAAGAGCACAAAATTTCATACGAATAATCGGTGGTTTACTGTGGGACTTATAAGGGCCCCATTTCACAGCAAAACCATGACCCAAAAAAATTTCAACTCTCAATATCTTCTCAAGTAATGGTTGTGCACTCATGAAAACTATAGCTTACTACTCAGTAAAACAGAGTGTGTATGAGCACAAAATTTCATACGAATAATCGGTTGTTTACTGTTGGATTTATAAGGGCCCCATTTCACAGCAAAACCATGACCCAAAAAAATTTCAGCTCTCAATATCTTCTCAACTAATGGATCTTTACTCAAGAAAACTATAGCATACTACTCAGTAAAACAGAGTGTGTAAGAGCACAAAATTTCATACGAATAATCGGTTGTTTACGGTGGGTGTTATAAGGGCCCCATTTCACAGCAAAACCTTGACCCAAAAAAATTTCAACTCTTAATATCTTCTCAACTAATGGATCTCTACTCAGGAAAACTATAGTATACTACTCAGTAAAACAGAGTGTGTAAGAGCACAAAATTTCATACGAACAATCTGTTGTTTACTGTGGGAATTATAAGGGTCCCATTTCACAGCAAAACCATGACCCAAAAAAATTTCAACTCTCAATATCTTCTCAAGTAATGGATCTGTACTCATGAAAACTATAGCATGCTACTCAGTAAAACAGAGTGTGTAAAAGCACAAAATTTCATACGAATAATCTGTTGTTTACTGTGGGAGTTATAAGGGCCCATTTCACAGCAAAACCATGACCCAAAAAAATTACAACTCTCAATATCTTCTCAAGTAATGGATCTGTACTCAAGGAAACTATAGTATATTACTCAGTAAAACAGAGTGTGTAAGAGCACAAAATTTCATACGAATAATCGGTTGTTTACTGTGGGAGTTATAAGGGCCCCATTTCAGAGGAAAACCATGACCCAAAAAAATTTCAACTCTCAGTATCTTCTCAACTAATGGTTCTGTACTCATGAAAACTATAGCATACTACTCAGTAAAACAGAGTGTGTATGAGCACAAAATTTCATACGAATAATCGGTTGTTTACTGTTGGATTTATAAGGGCCCCATTTCACAGCAAAACCATGACCCAAAAAAATTTCAGCTCTCAATATCTTCTCAACTAATGGATCTTTACTCAAGAAAACTATAGCATACTACTCAGTAAAACAGAGTGTGTAAAAGCACAAAATTTCATACGAATAATCTGTTGTTTACTGTGGGAGTTATAAGGGCCCATTTCACAGCAAAACCATGACCCAAAAAAATTACAACTCTCAATATCTTCTCAAGTAATGGATCTGTACTCAAGGAAACTATAGTATATTACTCAGTAAAACAGAGTGTGTAAGAGCACAAAATTTCATACGAATAATCGGTTGTTTACTGTGGGAGTTATAAGGGCCCCATTTCAGAGGAAAACCATGACCAAAAAAAATTTCAACTCTCAGTATCTTCTCAACTAATGGATCTCTACTCAGGAAAACTATAGTATACTACTCAGTAAAACAGAGTGTGTATGAGCACAAAATTTCATACGAATAATCGGTTGTTTACTGTGGGAATTATAAGGGCCCTATTTCACAGCAAAACCATGACCCAAAAAAATTTCAACTCTCAATATCTTCTCAAGTAATGGATCTGTACTCATGAAAACTATAGCATACTACTCAGTAAAACAGAGTGTGTAAAAGCACAAAATTTCATACGAATAATCTGTTTACTGTGGGAGTTATAAGGGCCCATTTCACAGCAAAACCATGACCCAAAAAAATTACAACTCTCAATATCTTCTCAAGTAATGGATCTGTACTCAAGGAAACTATAGTATATTACTCAGTAAAACAGAGTGTGTAAGAGCACAAAATATCATACGAATAATCGGTTGTTTACTGTGGGAGTTATAAGGGCCCCATTTCAGAGGAAAACCATGACCAAAAAAAATTTCAACTCTCAGTATCTTCTCAACTAATTGTTCTGTACTCATGAAAACTATAGCATACTACTCAGTAAAACAGAGTGTGTGAGAGCACAAAATTTCATATGAATAATCTGTTGTTTACTGTGGGAATTATAAGGGCCCCATTTCACATCAAAACCATGACCCAAAAAAGTTTCAGCTCCTAATATCTTCTCAACTAATGGATCTCTACTCAAGAAAACTATAGCATACTACTCAATAAAACAGAGTGTGTAAAAGCACAAAATTTCATACGAATAATCGGTTGTTTACTGTGGGTGTTATAAGGGCCCCATTTCACAGCAAAACCATGACCCAAAAAAATTTCAACTCTCAATATCTTCTCAACTAATGGATCTCTACTCAAGAAAACTATAGTATATTACTCAGTAAAACAGATTGTGTAAGAGCACAAAATTTCATACGAATAATCGGTTGTTTACTGTGGGAGTTATAAGGGCCCCTTTTCACAGCAAAACCATGACCCAAAAAAATTTCATTTCTCAATATCTTCTCAAGTAATGGATCTGTACTCAGGAAAACTATAGTATATTACTCAGTAAAACAGATTGTGTAAGAGCACAAAATTTCATACGAATAATCGGTTGTTTACTGTGGGAGTTATAAGGGTCCCATTTCACAGCAAAACCATGACCCAAAAAATTTCAACTCTCAATATCTTCTCAAGTAATGGATCTGTACTCATGAAAACTATAGCATACTACTCAGTAAAACAGAGTGTGTAAGTGCACAAAATTTCATACGAATAATCGGTTGTTTACTGTGGGTGTTATAAGGGTCCCATTTCACAGCAAAACCATGACCCAAAAAAATTTCAACTCTTAATATCTTCTCAACTAATGGATCTCTACTCAACAAAACTGTAGTATATTACTCAGTAAAACAGAGTGTGTAAGAGCACAAAATTTCATACGAATAATCGGCTGTTTACTGTGGGAATTATAAGGGCCCCATTTCACAGCAAAACCATGACCCAAAAAAATTTCAACTCTCAATATCTTCTCAATTATTGCATCTGTAATCAAGAAAACTATAGCATACTACTCAGTAAAACAGAGTGTGTAAGAGCACAAAATTTCATACGAATAATCGGTTGTTTACTGTAGGAGTTATACGGGCCCCATTTCAGAGCAAAACCATGACCCATAAAAATTTCAACTCTCAGTATCTTCTCAACTAATTGTTCTGTACTAATGAAAACTATAGCATACTACTCAGTAAAACAGAGTGTGTAAGAGCACAAAATTTCATACGAATAATCGGTTGTTTACTGTGGGAGTTATAAGGGCCCCATTTCACAGCAAAACCATGACCCAAAAAAATTTCAGCTCTCAATATCTTCTCAACTAATAGATCTCTACTCAAGAAAACTATAGTATATTACTCAGTAAAACAGAGTGTGTAAGAGCACAAAATTTCATACGAATAATCGGTTGTTTACTGTGGGAATTATAAGGGCCCCATTTCACAGCAAAACCATGACCCAAAAAAATTTCAACTCTCAATATCTTCTCAATTATTGGATCTGTAATCAAGAAAACTATAGGATGCTACTCAGTAAAACAGAGTGTGTAAGAGCACAAAATTTCATACGAATAATCGGTTGTTTACTGTAGGAGTTATACGGGCCCCATTTCAGAGCAAAACCATGACCCAAAAAAATTTCAACTCTCAGTATCTTCTCAACTAATTGTTCTGTACTCATGAAAACTATAGCATACTACTCAGTAAAACAGAGTGTGTAAGAGCACAAAATTTCATACGAATAATCGGTTGTTTACTGTGGGAGTTATAAGGGCCCCATTTCACAGCAAAACCATGACCCCAAAAAATTTCAGCTCTCAATATCTTCTCAACTAATAGATCTCTATTCAAGAAAACTATAGTATATTACTCAGTAAAACAGAGTGTGTAAGAGCACAAAATTTCATACGAATAATCGGTTGTTTACTGTGGGAATTATAAGGGCCCCATTTCACAGCAAAACCATGACCCAAAAAAATTTCAACTCTCAATATCTTCTCAATTAATGGATCTGTAATCAAGAAAATTATAGCATACTACTCAGTAAAACAGAGTGTGTAAGAGCACAAAATTTCATACGAATAATCGGTTGTTTACTGTTGGAGTTATACGGGCCCCATTTCAGAGCAAAACCATGACCCAAAAAAATTTCAACTCTCAGTATCTTCTCAACTAATTGTTCTGTACTCATGAAAACTATAGCATACTACTCAGTAAAACAGAGTGTGTAAGAGCACAAAATTTCATACGAATAATCGGTTGTTTACTGTAGGAATTATAAGGGCCCCATTTCACAGCAAAATCATGACCCAAACAAATTTCAACTCTCAATATCTTCTCAACTAATGGATCTCTACTCAAGAAAACTATAGCATACTATTCAGTAAAACAGAGTGTGTAAGAGCACAAAATTTCATGCGAATAATCGGTTGCTTACTGTGGGAGTTATAAGGGCCCCATTTCACAGCAAAACCATGACCCAAAAAAATTTCAGCTCTCAATATCTTCTCAACTAATGGTTCTGTACTCAAGAAAACTATAGTATATTACTCAGTAAAACAGAGTGTGTAAGAGCACAAAATTTCATACGAATAATCGGTTGTTTACTGTGGGAATTATAAGGGCCCCATTTCACAGCAAAACCGTGACCCAAAAAAATTTCAACTCTCAATATCTTCTCAATTAATGGAGCTGTAATCAAGAAAACTATAGTATACTACTCAGTAAAACAGAGTGTGTAAGAGCACAAAATTTCATACGAATAATCGGTTGTTTACTGTAGGAGTTATACGGGCCCCATTTCAGAGCAAAACCATGACCCAAAAAAATTTCAACTCTCAGTATCTTCTCAACTAATTGTTCTGTACTGATGAAAACTATAGCATACTACTCAGTAAAACAGAGTGTGTAAGAGCACAAAATTTCATACGAATAATCGGTTGTTTACTGTGGGAATTATAAGGGCCCCATTTCACAGCAAAACCATGACCCAAAAAAATTTCAATTCTCAATATCTTCACAAGTAATGGATCTGTACTCAGGAAAACTATAGTATACTACTCAGTAAAACAGAGTGTGTAAGAGCACAAAATTTCATACGAATAATCTGTTGTTTACTGTGGGAATTATAAGGGTCCTATTTCACAGCAAAACCATGACCCAAAAAAATTTCAACTCTCAATATCTTCTCAAGTAATGGATCTGTACTCATGAAAACTATAGTATACTACTCAGTAAAACAGAGTGTGTAAGAGCACAAAATTTCATACGAATAATCTGTTGTTTACTGTGGGAGTTATAAGGGCCCATTTCACAGCAAAACCATGACCCAAAAAAATTTCAACTCTCAATATCTTCTCAACTAATAGATCTCTACTCAAGAAAACTATAGCATACTACTCAGTAAAACAGAGTGTGTAAGAGCACAAAATTTCATACGAATAATCGGTTGTTTACTGTTGTAGTTATACGGGCCCCATTTCAGAGCAAAACCATGACCCAAAAAAATTTCAACTCTCAGTATCTTCTCAACTAATGGTTCTGTACTCATGAAAACTATAGCATACTACTCAGTAAAACAGAGTGTGTATGAGCACAAAATTTCATACGAATAATCGGTTGTTTACTGTTGGATTTATAAGGGCCCCATTTCACAGCAAAACCATGACCCAAAAAAATTTCAGCTCTCAATATCTTCTCAACTAATGGATCTTTACTCAAGAAAACTATAGCATACTACTCAGTAAAACAGAGTGTGTAAAAGCACAAAATTTCATACGAATAATCTGTTGTTTACTGTGGGAGTTATAAGGGCCCATTTCACAGCAAAACCATGACCCAAAAAAATTACAACTCTCAATATCTTCTCAAGTAATGGATCTGTACTCAAGGAAACTATAGTATATTACTCAGTAAAACAGAGTGTGTAAGAGCACAAAATTTCATACGAATAATCGGTTGTTTACTGTGGGAGTTATAAGGGCCCCATTTCACAGCAAAACCATGACCCAAAAAAATTTCAACTCTCAATATCTTCTCAATTATTGGATCTGTAATCAAGAAAACTATAGGATGCTACTCAGTAAAACAGAGTGTGTAAGAGCACAAAATTTCATACGAATAATCGGTTGTTTACTGTAGGAGTTATACGGGCCCCATTTCAGAGCAAAACCATGACCCAAAAAAATTTCAACTCTCAGTATCTTCTCAACTAATTGTTCTGTACTCATGAAAACTATAGCATACTACTCAGTAAAACAGAGTGTGTAAGAGCACAAAATTTCATACGAATAATCGGTTGTTTACTGTGGGAGTTATAAGGGCCCCATTTCACAGCAAAACCATGACCCCAAAAAATTTCAGCTCTCAATATCTTCTCAACTAATAGATCTCTATTCAAGAAAACTATAGTATATTACTCAGTAAAACAGAGTGTGTAAGAGCACAAAATTTCATACGAATAATCGGTTGTTTACTGTGGGAATTATAAGGGCCCCATTTCACAGCAAAACCATGACCCAAAAAAATTTCAACTCTCAATATCTTCTCAATTAATGGATCTGTAATCAAGAAAATTATAGCATACTACTCAGTAAAACAGAGTGTGTAAGAGCACAAAATTTCATACGAATAATCGGTTGTTTACTGTTGGAGTTATACGGGCCCCATTTCAGAGCAAAACCATGACCCAAAAAAATTTCAACTCTCAGTATCTTCTCAACTAATTGTTCTGTACTCATGAAAACTATAGCATACTACTCAGTAAAACAGAGTGTGTAAGAGCACAAAATTTCATACGAATAATCGGTTGTTTACTGTAGGAATTATAAGGGCCCCATTTCACAGCAAAATCATGACCCAAACAAATTTCAACTCTCAATATCTTCTCAACTA
The DNA here is from genome assembly GCF_049639745.1 of Rhodnius prolixus. Classification (NCBI taxonomy): domain Eukaryota; kingdom Metazoa; phylum Arthropoda; class Insecta; order Hemiptera; family Reduviidae; genus Rhodnius; species Rhodnius prolixus. Next base: position 35,581,011 of record NW_027411634.1, read on the forward strand.
ATGGATCTCTACTCAAGAAAACTATAGCATACTATTCAGTAAAACAGAGTGTGTAAGAGCACAAAATTTCATGCGAATAATCGGTTGCTTACTGTGGGAGTTATAAGGGCCCCATTTCACAGCAAAACCATGACCCAAAAAAATTTCAGCTCTCAATATCTTCTCAACTAATGGTTCTGTACTCAAGAAAACTATAGTATATTACTCAGTAAAACAGAGTGTGTAAGAGCACAAAATTTCATACGAATAATCGGTTGTTTACTGTGGGAATTATAAGGGCCCCATTTCACAGCAAAACCGTGACCCAAAAAAATTTCAACTCTCAATATCTTCTCAATTAATGGAGCTGTATTCAAGAAAACTATAGTATACTACTCAGTAAAACAGAGTGTGTAAGAGCACAAAATTTCATACGAATAATCGGTTGTTTACTGTAGGAGTTATACGGGCCCCATTTCAGAGCAAAACCATGACCCAAAAAAATTTCAACTCTCAGTATCTTCTCAACTAATTGTTCTGTACTGATGAAAACTATAGCATACTACTCAGTAAAACAGAGTGTGTAAGAGCACAAAATTTCATACGAATAATCGGTTGTTTACTGTGGGAATTATAAGGGCCCCATTTCACAGCAAAACCATGACCCAAAAAAATTTCAATTCTCAATATCTTCACAAGTAATGGATCTGTACTCAGGAAAACTATAGTATACTACTCAGTAAAACAGAGTGTGTAAGAGCACAAAATTTCATACGAATAATCTGTTGTTTACTGTGGGAATTATAAGGGTCCTATTTCACAGCAAAACCATGACCCAAAAAAATTTCAACTCTCAATATCTTCTCAAGTAATGGATCTGTACTCATGAAAACTATAGTATACTACTCAGTAAAACAGAGTGTGTAAGAGCACAAAATTTCATACGAATAATCTGTTGTTTACTGTGGGAGTTATAAGGGCCCATTTCACAGCAAAACCATGACCCAAAAAAATTTCAACTCTCAATATCTTCTCAACTAATAGATCTCTACTCAAGAAAACTATAGTATATTACTCAGTAAAACAGAGTGTGTAAGAGCACAAAATTTCATACGAATAATCGGTTGTTTACTGTGGGAATTATAAGGGCCCCATTTCACAGCAAAACCATGACCCAAAAAAATTTCAACTCTCAATATCTTCTCAATTAATGGATCTGTAATCAAGAAATTTATAGCATACTACTCAGTAAAACAGAGTGTGTAAGAGCACAAAATTTCATACGAATAATCGGTTGTTTACTGTTGGAGTTATACGGGCCCCATTTCAGAGCAAAACCATGACCCAAAAAAATTTCAACTCTCAGTATCTTCTCAACTAATGGTTCTGTACTCATGAAAACTATAGCATACTACTCAGTAAAACAGAGTGTGTATGAGCACAAAATTTCATACGAATAATCGGTTGTTTACTGTTGGATTTATAAGGGCCCCATTTCACAGCAAAACCATGACCCAAAAAAATTTCAGCTCTCAATATCTTCTCAACTAATGGATCTTTACTCAAGAAAACTATAGCATACTACTCAGTAAAACAGAGTGTGTAAAAGCACAAAATTTCATACGAATAATCGGTTGTTTACTGTGGGAGTTATAAGGGCCCCATTTCAGAGGAAAACCATGACCAAAAAAAATTTCAACTCTCAGTATCTTCTCAACTAATGGATCTCTACTCAGGAAAACTATAGTATACTACTCAGTAAAACAGAGTGTGTATGAGCACAAAATTTCATACGAATAATCGGTTGTTTACTGTGGGAATTATAAGGGCCCTATTTCACAGCAAAACCATGACCCAAAAAAATTTCAACTCTCAATATCTTCTCAAGTAATGGATCTGTACTCATGAAAACTATAGCATACTACTCAGTAAAACAGAGTGTGTAAAAGCACAAAATTTCATACGAATAATCTGTTGTTTACTGTGGGAGTTATAAGGGCCCATTTCACAGCAAAACCATGACCCAAAAAAATTACAACTCTCAATATCTTCTCAAGTAATGGATCTGTACTCAAGGAAACTATAGTATATTACTCAGTAAAACAGAGTGTGTAAGAGCACAAAATTTCATACGAATAATCTGTTGTTTACTGTGGGAGTTATAAGGGCCCATTTCACAGCAAAACCATGACCCAAAAAAATTACAACTCTCAATATCTTCTCAAGTAATGGATCTGTACTCAAGGAAACTATAGTATATTACTCAGTAAAACAGAGTGTGTAAGAGCACAAAATTTCATACGAATAATCGGTTGTTTACTGTGGGAGTTATAAGGGCCCCATTTCAGAGGAAAACCATGACCAAAAAAAATTTCAACTCTCAGTATCTTCTCAAGTAATGGATCTGTACTCATGAAAACTATAGTATACTACTCAGTAAAACAGAGTGTGTAAGAGCACAAAATTTCATACGAATAATCTGTTGTTTACTGTGGGAGTTATAAGGGCCCATTTCACAGCAAAACCATGACCCAAAAAAATTTCAACTCTCAATATCTTCTCAACTAATAGATCTCTACTCAAGAAAACTATAGTATATTACTCAGTAAAACAGAGTGTGTAAGAGCACAAAATTTCATACGAATAATCGGTTGTTTACTGTGGGAATTATAAGGGCCCCATTTCACAGCAAAACCATGACCCAAAAAAATTTCAACTCTCAATATCTTCTCAATTAATGGATCTGTAATCAAGAAATTTATAGCATACTACTCAGTAAAACAGAGTGTGTAAGAGCACAAAATTTCATACGAATAATCGGTTGTTTACTGTTGGAGTTATACGGGCCCCATTTCAGAGCAAAACCATGACCCAAAAAAATTTCAACTCTCAGTATCTTCTCAACTAATGGTTCTGTACTCATGAAAACTATAGCATACTACTCAGTAAAACAGAGTGTGTATGAGCACAAAATTTCATACGAATAATCGGTTGTTTACTGTTGGATTTATAAGGGCCCCATTTCACAGCAAAACCATGACCCAAAAAAATTTCAGCTCTCAATATCTTCTCAACTAATGGATCTTTACTCAAGAAAACTATAGCATACTACTCAGTAAAACAGAGTGTGTAAAAGCACAAAATTTCATACGAATAATCGGTTGTTTACTGTGGGAGTTATAAGGGCCCCATTTCAGAGGAAAACCATGACCAAAAAAAATTTCAACTCTCAGTATCTTCTCAACTAATGGATCTCTACTCAGGAAAACTATAGTATACTACTCAGTAAAACAGAGTGTGTATGAGCACAAAATTTCATACGAATAATCGGTTGTTTACTGTGGGAATTATAAGGGCCCTATTTCACAGCAAAACCATGACCCAAAAAAATTTCAACTCTCAATATCTTCTCAAGTAATGGATCTGTACTCATGAAAACTATAGCATACTACTCAGTAAAACAGAGTGTGTAAAAGCACAAAATTTCATACGAATAATCTGTTGTTTACTGTGGGAGTTATAAGGGCCCATTTCACAGCAAAACCATGACCCAAAAAAATTACAACTCTCAATATCTTCTCAAGTAATGGATCTGTACTCAAGGAAACTATAGTATATTACTCAGTAAAACAGAGTGTGTAAGAGCACAAAATTTCATACGAATAATCGGTTGTTTACTGTGGGAGTTATAAGGGCCCCATTTCAGAGGAAAACCATGACCAAAAAAAATTTCAACTCTCAGTATCTTCTCAACTAATGGTTCTGTACTCATGAAAACTATAGCATACTACTCAGTAAAACAGAGTGTGTGAGAGCACAAAATTTCATATGAATAATCTGTTGTTTACTGTGGGAATTATAAGGGCCCCATTTCACATCAAAACCATGACCCAAAAAAATTTCAGCTCCTAATATCTTCTCAAGTAATGGATCTGTACTCAGGAAAACTATAGTATACTACTCAGTAAAACAGAGTGTGTAAGAGCACAAAATTTTATACGAATAATCTGTTGTTTACTGTGGGAATTATAAGGGTCCCATTTCACAGCAAAACCATGACCCAAAAAAATTTCAACTCTCAATATCTTCTCAAGTAATGGATCTGTACTCATGAAAACTATAGCATACTACTCAGTAAAACAGAGTGTGTAAGAGCACAAAATTTCATACGAATAATCGGTTGTTTACTGTGGGTGTTATAAGGGTCCCATTTCACAGCAAAACCATGACCCAAAAAAATTTCAACTCTTAATATCTTCTCAACTAATGGATCTCTACTCAACAAAACTGTAGTATATTACTCAGTAAAACAGAGTGTGTAAGAGCACAAAATTTCATACGAATAATCGGCTGTTTACTGTGGGAATTATAAGGGCCCCATTTCACAGCAAAACCATGACCCAAAAAAATTTCAACTCTCAATATCTTCTCAATTATTGCATCTGTAATCAAGAAAACTATAGCATACTACTCAGTAAAACAGAGTGTGTAAGAGCACAAAATTTCATACGAATAATCGGTTGTTTACTGTTGGAGTTATACGGGCCCCATTTCAGAGCAAAACCATGACCCAAAAAAATTTCAACTCTCAGTATCTTCTCAACTAATTGTTCTGTACTCATGAAAACTATAGCATACTACTCAGTAAAACAGAGTGTGTAAGAGCACAAAATTTCATACGAATAATCGGTTGTTTACTGTGGGAATTATAAGGGCCCCATTTCACAGCAAAATCATGACCCAAACAAATTTCAACTCTCAATATCTTCTCAACTAATGGATCTCTACTCAAGAAAACTATAGCATACTATTCAGTAAAACAGAGTGTGTAAGAGCACAAAATTTCATGCGAATAATCGGTTGTTTACTGTGGGAGTTATAAGGGCCCCATTTCACAGCGAAACCATGACCCAAAAAAATTACAGCTCTCAATATCTTCTCAAGTAATGGATCTGTACTCATGAAAACTATAGCATACTACTCAGTAAAACAGAGTGTGTAAGAGCACAAAATTTCATACGAATAATCGGTTGTTTACTGTGGGTATTATAAGGGCCCCATTTCACAGCAAAACCATGACCCAAAAAAATTTCAACTCTTAATATCTTCTCAACTAATGGATCTCTACTCAACAAAACTGTAGTATATTACTCAGTAAAACAGAGTGTGTAAGAGCACAAAATTTCATACGAATAATCGGTTGTTTACTGTGGGAATTATAAGGGCCCCATTTCACAGCAAAACCATGACCCAAAAAAATTTCAACTCTCAATATCTTCTCAATTATTGGATCTGTAATCAAGAAAACTATAGGATGCTACTCAGTAAAACAGAGTGTGTAAGAGCACAAAATTTCATACGAATAATCGGTTGTTTACGGTAGGAGTTATACGGGCCCCATTTCAGAGCAAAACCATGACCCAAAAAAATTTCAACTCTCAGTATCTTCTCAACTAATTGTTCTGTACTCATGAAAACTATAGCATACTACTCAGTAAAACAGAGTGTGTAAGAGCACAAAATTTCATACGAATAATCGGTTGTTTACTGTGGGAGTTATAAGGGCCCCATTTCACAGCAAAACCATGACCCCAAAAAATTTCAGCTCTCAATATCTTCTCAACTAATAGATCTCTATTCAAGAAAACTATAGTATATTACTCAGTAAAACAGAGTGTGTAAGAGCACAAAATTACATACGAATAATCGGTTGTTTACTGTGGGAATTATAAGGGCCCCATTTCACAGCAAAACCATGACCCAAAAAAATTTCAACTCTCAATATCTTCTCAATTAATGGATCTGTAATCAAGAAAATTATAGCATACTACTCAGTAAAACAGAGTGTGTAAGAGCACAAAATTTCATACGAATAATCGGTTGTTTACTGTTGGAGTTATACGGGCCCCATTTCAGAGCAAAACCATGACCCAAAAAAATTTCAACTCTCAGTATCTTCTCAACTAATTGTTCTGTACTCATGAAAACTATAGCATACTACTCAGTAAAACAGAGTGTGTAAGAGCACAAAATTTCATACGAATAATCGGTTGTTTACTGTAGGAATTATAAGGGCCCCATTTCACAGCAAAATCATGACCCAAACAAATTTCAACTCTCAATATCTTCTCAACTAATGGATCTCTACTCAAGAAAACTATAGCATACTATTCAGTAAAACAGAGTGTGTAAGAGCACAAAATTTCATGCGAATAATCGGTTGCTTACTGTGGGAGTTATAAGGGCCCCATTTCACAGCAAAACCATGACCCAAAAAAATTTCAGCTCTCAATATCTTCTCAACTAATGGTTCTGTACTCAAGAAAACTATAGTATATTACTCAGTAAAACAGAGTGTGTAAGAGCACAAAATTTCATACGAATAATCGGTTGTTTACTGTGGGAATTATAAGGGCCCCATTTCACAGCAAAACCGTGACCCAAAAAAATTTCAACTCTCAATATCTTCTCAATTAATGGAGCTGTAATCAAGAAAACTATAGTATACTACTCAGTAAAACAGAGTGTGTAAGAGCACAAAATTTCATACGAATAATCGGTTGTTTACTGTAGGAGTTATACGGGCCCCATTTCAGAGCAAAACCATGACCCAAAAAAATTTCAACTCTCAGTATCTTCTCAACTAATTGTTCTGTACTGATGAAAACTATAGCATACTACTCAGTAAAACAGAGTGTGTAAGAGCACAAAATTTCATACGAATAATCGGTTGTTTACTGTGGGAATTATAAGGGCCCCATTTCACAGCAAAACCATGACCCAAAAAAATTTCAATTCTCAATATCTTCACAAGTAATGGATCTGTACTCAGGAAAACTATAGTATACTACTCAGTAAAACAGAGTGTGTAAGAGCACAAAATTTCATACGAATAATCTGTTGTTTACTGTGGGAATTATAAGGGTCCTATTTCACAGCAAAACCATGACCCAAAAAAATTTCAACTCTCAATATCTTCTCAAGTAATGGATCTGTACTCATGAAAACTATAGTATACTACTCAGTAAAACAGAGTGTGTAAGAGCACAAAATTTCATACGAATAATCTGTTGTTTACTGTGGGAGTTATAAGGGCCCATTTCACAGCAAAACCATGACCCAAAAAAATTTCAACTCTCAATATCTTCTCAACTAATAGATCTCTACTCAAGAAAACTATAGTATATTACTCAGTAAAACAGAGTGTGTAAGAGCACAAAATTTCATACGAATAATCGGTTGTTTACTGTAGGAATTATAAGGGCCCCATTTCACAGCAAAATCATGACCCAAACAAATTTCAACTCTCAATATCTTCTCAACTAATGGATCTCTACTCAAGAAAACTATAGCATACTATTCAGTAAAACAGAGTGTGTAAGAGCACAAAATTTCATGCGAATAATCGGTTGCTTACTGTGGGAGTTATAAGGGCCCCATTTCACAGCAAAACCATGACCCAAAAAAATTTCAGCTCTCAATATCTTCTCAACTAATGGTTCTGTACTCAAGAAAACTATAGTATATTACTCAGTAAAACAGAGTGTGTAAGAGCACAAAATTTCATACGAATAATCGGTTGTTTACTGTGGGAATTATAAGGGCCCCATTTCACAGCAAAACCGTGACCCAAAAAAATTTCAACTCTCAATATCTTCTCAATTAATGGAGCTGTAATCAAGAAAACTATAGTATACTACTCAGTAAAACAGAGTGTGTAAGAGCACAAAATTTCATACGAATAATCGGTTGTTTACTGTAGGAGTTATACGGGCCCCATTTCAGAGCAAAACCATGACCCAAAAAAATTTCAACTCTCAGTATCTTCTCAACTAATTGTTCTGTACTGATGAAAACTATAGCATACTACTCAGTAAAACAGAGTGTGTAAGAGCACAAAATTTCATACGAATAATCGGTTGTTTACTGTGGGAATTATAAGGGTCCTATTTCACAGCAAAACCATGACCCAAAAAAAATTCAACTCTCAATATCTTCTCAAGTAATGGATCTGTACTCATGAAAACTATAGTATACTACTCAGTAAAACAAAGTGTGTAAGAGCACAAAATTTCATACGAATAATCTGTTGTTTACTGTGGGAGTTATAAGGGCCCATTTCACAGCAAAACCATGACCCAAAAAAATTTCAACTCTCAATATCTTCTCAACTAATAGATCTCTACTCAAGAAAACTATAGTATATTACTCAGTAAAACAGAGTGTGTAAGAGCACAAAATTTCATACGAATAATCGGTTGTTTACTGTGGGAATTATAAGGGCCCCATTTCACAGCAAAACCATGACCCAAAAAAATTTCAACTCTCAATATCTTCTCAATTAATGGATCTGTAATCAAGAAATTTATAGCATACTACTCAGTAAAACAGAGTGTGTAAGAGCACAAAATTTCATACGAATAATCGGTTGTTTACTGTTGGAGTTATACGGGCCCCATTTCAGAGCAAAACCATGACCCAAAAAAATTTCAACTCTCAGTATCTTCTCAACTAATTGTTCTGTACTCATGAAAACTATAGCATACTACTCAGTAAAACAGAGTGTGTAAGAGCACAAAATTTCATGCGAATAATCGGTTGTTTACTGTGGGAGTTATAAGGGCCCCATTTCACAGCAAAACCATGACCCAAAAAAATTTCAGCTCTCAATATCTTCTCAACTAATGGTTCTGTACTCAAGAAAACTATAGTATATTACTCAGTAAAACAGAGTGTGTAAGAGCACAAAATTTCATACGAATAATCGGTTGTTTACTGTTGGAGTTATACGGGCCCCATTTCAGAGCAAAACCATGACCCAAAAAAATTTCAACTCTCAGTATCTTCTCAACTAATTTTTCTGTACTGATGAAAACTATAGCATACTACTCAGTAAAACAGAGTGTGTAAGAGCACAAAATTTCATACGAATAATCGGTTGTTTACTGTGGGAAGTATAAGGGCCCCATTTCACAGCAAAACCATGACCCAAAAAAATTTCAATTCTCAATATCTTCACAAGTAATGGATCTGTACTCAGCAAAACTATAGTATACTACTCAGTAAAACAGAGTGTGTAAGAGCACAAAATTTCATACGAATAATCTGTTGTTTACTGTGGGAATTATAAGGGTCCTATTTCACAGCAAAACCATGACCCAAAAAAATTTCAACTCTCAATATCTTCTCAAGTAATGGATCTGTACTCATGAAAACTATAGCATACTACTCAGTAAAACAGAGTGTGTAAGAGCACAAAATTTCATACGAATAATCTGTTGTTTACGGTGGGAGTTATAAGGGCCCATTTCACAGCAAAACCATGACCCAAAAAAATTTCAACTCTCAATATCTTCTCAAGTAATGGATCTGTACTAATGAAAACTATAGCATACTACTCAGTAAAACAGAGTGTGTAAGAGCACAAAATTCTATAGGAATAATCAGTTGTTTACTGTGGGAATTATAAGGGTCCCATTTCACAGCAAATCCATGACCCAAAAAAATTTCAACTCTCAATATCTTCTCAATTATTGGATCTGTAATCAAGAAAACTATAGCATACTACTCAGTAAAACAGAGTGTGTAAGAGCACAAAATTTCATACGAATAATCGGTTGTTTACTGTAGGAGTTATACGGGCCCCATTTTAGAGCAAAACCATGATCCAAAAAAATTTCAACTCTCAGTATCTTCTCAACTAATTGTTCTGTACTAATGAAAACTATAGCATACTACTCAGTAAAACAGAGTGTGTAAGAGCACAAAATTTCATACGAATAATCGGTTGTTTACTGTGGGAGTTATAAGGGCCCCATTTCACAGCAAAACCATGACCCAAAAAAATTTCAGCTTTCAATATCTTCTCAACTAATAGATCTCTACTCAAGAAAACTATAGTATATTACTCAGTAAAACAGAGTGTGTAAGAGCACAAAATTTCATACGAATAATCGGTTGTTTACTGTGGGAATTATAAGGGCCCCATTTCACAGCAAAACCATGACCCAAAAAAATTTCAACTCTCAATATCTTCTCAATTAATGGATCTGTAATCAAGAAATTTATAGCATACTACTCAGTAAAACAGAGTGTGTAAGAGCACAAAATTTCATACGAATAATCGGTTGTTTACTGTTGGAGTTATACGGGCCCATTTCAGAGCAAAACCATGACCCAAAAAAATTTCAACTCTCAGTATCTTCTCAAGTAATTGTTCTGTACTCATGAAAACTATAGCATACTACTCAGTAAAACAGAGTGTGTAAGAGCACAAAATTTCATACGAATAATCGGTTGTTTACTGTGGGAATTATAAGGGCCCCATTTCACAGCAAAATCATGACCCAAACAAATTTCAACTCTCAATATCTTCTCAACTAATGGATCTCTACTCAAGAAAACTATAGCATACTATTCAGTAAAACAGAGTGTGTAAGAGCACAAAATTTCATGCGAATAATCGGTTGTTTACTGTGGGTGTTATAAGGGCCCCATTTCACAGCAAAACCATGACCCAAAAAAATTTCAACTCTTAATATCTTCTCAACTAATGGATCTCTACTCAACAAAACTGTAGTATATTACTCAGTAAAACAGAGTGTGTAAGAGCACAAAAATGTCATACGAATAATCGGTTGTTTACTGTAGGAGTTATACGGGCCCCATTTCAGAGCAAAACCATGACCCAAAAAAATTTCAACTCTCAGTATCTTCTCAACTAATTGTTCTGTACTCATGAAAACTATAGCATACTACTCAGTAAAACAGAGTGTGTAAGAGCACAAAATTTCATACGAATAATCGGTTGTTTACTGTGGGAGTTATAAGGGCCCCATTTCACAGCAAAACCATGACCCAAAAAAATTTCAGCTCTAAATATCTTCTCAACTAATAGATCTCTACTCAAGAAAACTATAGTATATTACTCAGTAAAACAGAGTGTGTAAGAGCACAAAATTTCATACGAATAATCGGTTGTTTACTGTGGGAATTATAAGGGCCCCATTTCACAGCAAAACCATGACCCAAAAAAATTTCAACTCTCAATATCTTCTCAATTAATGGATCTGTAATCAAGAAAATTATAGCATACTACTCAGTAAAACAGAGTGTGTAAGAGCACAAAATTTCATACGAATAATCGGTTGTTTACTGTTGGAGTTATACGGGCCCCATTTCAGAGCAAAACCATGACCCAAAAAAATTTCAACTCTCAGTATCTTCTCAACTAATTGTTCTGTACTCATGAAAACTATAGCATACTACTCAGTAAAACAGAGTGTGTAAGAGCACAAAATTTCATACGAATAATCGGTTGTTTACTGTGGGAATTATAAGTGCCCCATTTCACAGCAAAATCATGACCCAAACAAATTTCAACTCTCAATATCTTCTCAACTAATGGATCTCTACTCAAGAAAACTATAGCATACTATTCAGTAAAACAGAGTGTGTAAGAGCACAAAATTTCATGCGAATAATCGGTTGTTTACTGTGGGAGTTATAAGGGCCCCATTTCACAGCAAAACCATGACCCAAAAAAATTTCAGCTCTCAATATTTTCTCAACTAATGGTTCTGTACTCAAGAAAACTATAATATATTACTCAGTAAAACAGAGTGTGTAAGAGCACAAAATTTCATACGAATAATCGGTTGTTTACTGTGGGAATTATAAGGGCCCCATTTCACAGCAAAACCATGACCCAAAAAAATTTCAACTCTCAATATCCTTTCAATTAATGGAGCTGTAATCAAGAAAACTATAGTATACTACTCAGTAAAACAGAGTGTGTAAGAGCACAAAATTTCAAACGAATAATCGGTTGTTTACTGTAGGAGTTATACGGGCCCCATTTCAGAGCAAAACCATGACCCAAAAAAATTTCAACTCTCAGTATCTTCTCAACTAATTGTTCTGTACTGATGAAAACTATAGCATACTACTCAGTAAAACAGAGTGTGTAAGAGCACAAAATTTCATACGAATAATCGGTTGTTTACTGTGGGAATTATAAGGGCCCCATTTCACAGCAAAACCATGACCCAAAAAAATTTCAATTCTCAATATCTTCACAAGTAATGGATCTGTACTCAGGAAAACTATAGTATACTACTCAGTAAAACAGAGTGTGTAAGAGCACAAAATTTCATACGAATAATCGGTTGTTTACTGTTGGAGTTATACGGGCCCCATTTCAGAGCAAAACCATGACCCAAAAAAATTTCAACTCTGAGTATCTTCTCAACTAATTGTTCTGTACTCATGAAAACTATAGCATACTACTCAGTAAAACAGAGTGTGTAAGAGCACAAAATTTCATACGAATAATCGGTTGTTTACTGTGGGAATTATAAGGGCCCCATTTCACAGCAAAACCATGACCCAAAAAAATTTCAACTCTCAATATCTTCTCAATTAATGGATCTGTAATCAAGAAATTTATAGCATACTACTCAGTAAAACAGAGTGTGTAAGAGCACAAAATTTCATACGAATAATCGGTTGTTTACTGTTGGAGTTATACGGGCCCCATTTCAGAGCAAAACCATGACCCAAAAAAATTTCAACTCTCAGTATCTTCTCAACTAATTGTTCTGTACTCATGAAAACTATAGCATACTACTCAGTAAAACAGAGTGTGTAAGAGCACAAAATTTCATACGAATAATCGGTTGTTTACTGTGGGAATTATAAGGGCCCCATTTCACAGCAAAATCATGACCCAAACAAATTTCAACTCTCAATATCTTCTCAACTAATGGATCTCTACTCAAGAAAACTATAGCATACTACTCAGTAAAACAGAGTGTGTAAGAGCACAAAATTTCATACGAATAATCGGTTGTTTACTGTGGGAGTTATAAGGGCCCCATTTCACAGGAAAACCATGACCCAAAAAAATTTCAGCTCTCAATATCTTCTCAACTAATAGATCTCTTCTCAAGAAAACTATAGTATATTACTCAGTAAAACAGAGTGTGTAAGAGCACAAAATTTCATACGAATAATCGGTTGTTTACTGTGGGAATTATAAGGGCCCCATTTCACAGCAAAACCATGACCCAAAAAAATTTCAACTCTCAATATCTTCTCAATTAATGGATCTGTAATCAAGAAATTTATAGCATACTACTCAGTAAAACAGAGTGTGTAAGAGCACAAAATTTCATACGAATAATCGGTTGTTTACTGTTGGAGTTATACGGGCCCCATTTCAGAGCAAAACCATGACCCAAAAAAATTTCAACTCTCAGTATCTTCTCAACTAATTGTTCTGTACTCATGAAAACTATAGCATACTACTCAGTAAAACAGAGTGTGTAAGAGCACAAAATTTCATACGAATAATCGGTTGTTTACTGTGGGAATTATAAGGGCCCCATTTCACAGCAAAATCATGACCCAAACAAATTTCAACTCTCAATATCTTCTCAATTAATGGATCTGTAATCAAGAAATTTATAGCATACTACTCAGTAAAACAGAGTGTGTAAGAGCACAAAATTTCATACGAATAATCGGTTGTTTACTGTTGGAGTTATACGGGCCCCATTTCAGAGCAAAACCATGACCCAAAAAAATTTCAACTCTTAGTATCTTCTCAACTAATTGTTCTGTACTCATGAAAACTATAGTATACTACTCAGTAAAACAGAGTGTGTAAGAGCACAAAATTTCATACGAATAATCGGTTGTTTACTGTAGGAGTTATACGGGCCCCATTTCAGAGCAAAACCATGACCCAAAAAAATTTTAACTCTCAGTATCTTCTCAACTAATTGTTCTGTACTGATGAAAACTATAGCATACTACTCAGTAAAACAGAGTGTGTAAGAGCACAAAATTTCATACGAATAATCGGTTGTTTACTGTGGGAATTATAAGGGCCCCATTTCACAGCAAAACCATGACCCAAAAAAATTTCAATTCTCTATATCTTCACAAGTAATGGATCTGTACTCAGGAAAACTATAGTATACTACTCAGTAAAACAGAGTGTGTAAGAGCACAAAATTTCATACGAATAATCTGTGGTTTACTGTGGGAGTTATAAGGGCCCATTTCACAGCAAAACCATGACCCAAAAAAATTTCAACTCTCAATATCTTCTCAAGTAATGGATCTGTACTCATGAAAACTATAGCATACTACTCAGTAAAACAGAGTGTGTAAGAGCACAAAATTTCATACGAATAATCGGTTGTTTACTGTGGGAGTTATAAGGGCCCCATTTCACAGCAAAACCATGACCCAAAAAAATTTCAACTCTCAATATCTTCTCAAGTAATGGATCTTTACTCAGGAAAACTATAGTATACTACTCAGTAATACAGAGTGTGTAAGAGCACAAAATTTCATACGAATAATCGGTAGTTTACTGTGGGACTTATAAGGGCCCCATTTCACAGCAAAACCATGACCCAAAAAAATTTCAACTCTCAATATCTTCTCAAGTAATTGATCTGTACTCAAGAAAACTATAGCATACTACTCAGTAAAACAGAGTGTGTAAGAGGAAACAAAAATGCATACGAATAATCTGTGGTTTACTACGCGAGGTAGTTGTAGGTCAAGGAGCATCAATTAGTGAAGCTGCTATAAAGCACTCAGTCGTTCGGGTTACCCTACTGTACAAAGTGAAGGGTAAATCTACTTTCAGTAGATGATTGGAGTCATGTACAGTACTCTCCTTTGCGAAAGAGGATTTTTTTTTAATTTTGTGGATCACGTCCGTTGCCAGAGCTGGGTTTCCCATCACTAAAAGCCTTCTACTGATGAGTGTGTGGCAAGTTATTAAAAAACTAATAAGTTTTTAATATGGGTATGGCTTGCAGCTTCGTTGAACTCGATGATTTCCTGGACAGATTTGGAGGTGTTTGGATCTGGCACAATTTAGGTGCGCCAGAACCGCCATCTCTCTACTACTCTCCACGTTTTGTGCACGTTCACAAGAACTGTAAAAGCCTAGAAAGTTTGCAGAAAACCTAATGTAAAAAAGTATTTCTATAATGTCACACTACCGGTGTACTCTTATTCTAGCTATTCGATATTTTGGTTATATATTTTGTAATCAAATATTATATAGGTGTTAGAACGTACAATATACTTATTGTAATTAGAACAAGCTACTTATTTATTCATATATTATTTCAATTTGTGACAACATATACGGGGCCCGTATTGTTCCTTTGTTTCTAGATCATATATGCTCCAAAATGTATTGACCAATTCTTGTATGCAATGCTGTAGGGATGAAATTATTATTATTTTTTTATTTACCATTTCAATAAATTTTATATACATACACACTTAATCGTTACGAATACATAATTTCGTAGTCTCGTTTAAGTATAAAATTTTTGATCACATTATAATTAGAGATGGACTCGAAATAAATTTGAGTTGAATTTTGTTCCTCTGTGTCCCTTAAGTATCAAAGTTTAGAAAATTTCCAAAGGAATACAAAAATAAGCGTTTAGTTTTAAAACGTTCAAATTGCCTGTTAAAACCTTGTCTAAGTTAATTATTGGCACATATTTACTTAAACCGGTCTCACAGGTTAGTTTTTTTTTTTAAAAAAAACAAAGTAGCCAGCAGGAATTTCCTTGTTTATCATAAGAGTATCTTAAAAAAAAAGTTGGATGAATGAATGTTCCTTTTGTAGGTGGTGTAAACTACGCCACAGAACTTATCAGTCAGCTACTGTCTGAGAGCCAAACGAAAGAGATCTTAGATTCTTGAATCTTAAGATTTGGCACCAAATCACAGAGGTTTTGATCAACTGCTAGAAGAGCTCATCGTTTCCCAGGCGCCCATTTCCTACTTAGTAGTACCCGGATTAAGCCAGATCATTCTTGAAAAGAAATTACTTCTTTTCTTTACCAAGAATTTTACAAAGCTCTAATAGATATCAACAGAGGATTATGTCCCGCTTCCTTTGAAGACTTTCCACTTCTTTTTCGTCGCCTATACCTTTCCGATTTCCAATCCATTCCATTCCCAGGTTATAGTAGTTCGTCATGTTCTTAAGTTCCTATCTGTAAATACATACACTTTGCTACAACTCAATAAGTAAATTCAAGCTTATTTATTTTATTTTATATTAAATACTTTCACTGTTTAATGTTATAAAATTGATAACTTTATGTGTCGTTGCTAAGTAATCTCTAAGTAAAGACCTCTTCTTATTTAAATGTAATATTTTACAAAATAACTTTTACAAATTTAAACTTTCACTTAAAAAATAGAGAAGCCATTATATTGATCTAGTTGGTATGCTTTGGATGAGGTGATTTCATTAAAAAGCTTTTAATCTACTGTTTTAAACCAAAGTACATGTACTTAATATCACTAAATATAATACTTTCTTTCAATAGTACTTTTTTTACATAATTATTCGATTGTTACTAGGATTTATGTTGATAATCGTAAATACAATTCAGATTTACTAGTAATAAATCGATATATCGGGGTAATGGTTCAGAACCAACAATATTCTTACGACAATGAGGAAGTAAGACTTGAAAAGTCAATGAATGGCGGAACAGATTTGTTTACGATAACAGTCCAAGTAGTATGAACCTACCATCTTTCTCCCGGCTGTCAAAAAAAATATAAGATGCAAAATGGGACATCACATACGTACTTATCAGTCACAGTATTATTTGCCTGTCAAATTATAATGTACTCTCGGTATTTCCTGTTAAGTCTTCAATAATCGTTTCATATTAGAAGCATTGTAGATTAAAAATCCAATTTATGCCATTGAAGGTAACTGAGCCTTTATTGGCACAGCGTCTACAACCTCACTCAGAAATAACCTTTGTACGCGGTTACCCTAAGCTCTATATCTCCCAAACTAGAGACTATGCGTCTCTTCATGCAGTAGTGGACTTCTTTTAAGGGTACTTTCATTGTCGGTTCACATACCGCAATAAGATATTATTTAACTAACTTAAAGGATCGAAAGCCCAGTAAGTGGCATTCCTTCCAGCCATCTTAAGTAGGGCTATCCCAATACTGAATTGCTTCTGGTGGTGGTGATGTTCAGTAGAACCACTGGGAGTGGCAGTGAGTTCTTGACGCTATCATGGCTTACCTTCAGCTTGTTCTGAATGCGCTAGCTTTTAGAAGTGTGTTGGAAGAGTGATTTCATAATTCGTTTATTGATGTACAGGAAATGGCGAGTTCTGTTGTCTCTTCAATACTGCTTCATCCAAGTACGTCAGTTTGTTCATTTCCTTGCGCTGAATCACGCCGTTTATCTTTCCAAAAGTACTTTCAGTCTTCTAAATAATAAACCTCGTGTTTATCTTCAAGTTATCAGCATATTCTCGACTGTAAATGACGACCGAATTTGCCATTTTGACTGATACAATGGCCATTTCTTACTTTTATTCACGTATCTTTTGGGTGTCACTTTCATTGCCGAAGTATCTTTCTTCATACAGCACGATCTATCTTCAGACGCTCATCTCATTCTTATGGTCTGATTGCTGCCACAGCTCTTTTCAACCGGAGGATACTCCATTTTAGCATCAATGCACGTTTGTTAAAAAGCTAAAACATAAGGTCAATTCAACTTTTCCTGCAGCTATGCACCTTTGTTGTACAAGTATCAAATGTGGGTGTATGAAAAGTATGAAATGAGTAAGCAGCGATTGGAGTAAAAAACAAGTCTTCAACGTTGATGGTATTAGCGTAAAAAGTTCTAAAACATCTGCTTTAAAAAACTGAAACGTTTTTTGTACTAATCTATTGGGGTCGTTCACCAGTTCGTGACCAGTCTGTAGAGATAACTATTCAAGTATGGCCAACTACAACGAAACGTTCTGATCGCCTCCCGGTGGTGACCTCATCGACCACAATATCTTTCACTGTGAGGCATACGTTTCACTGCTTCCCCTTCACCACAAGTGGAAGGCCAAGGTCATGACTTTCCTTGTCACGGATAGCCGGCACTCATTTTACAAATTAGTTATGGCCTTGAGCATAGCCGGAGAAATTAATGTCTGCCCTCTGGTTATTTTTCTTTTCCTCATTTTTTCTTTTTTTGACTTTAACATATTTTCTTTTTATTGCTTTTCATTAGAGAAGACTGGCTACCAAGCTACCTGCCCATCGGGAGAGATCATTTCAAAATTTTCAGTCTGAAAGGGACACTGTTTTCTTGATATTGTATAACTTCGTGTGCTTAGGTAGCTACATCCGGGAATGTGGTAGGGATGAAAAGGGGAAGCGTTTCAAACATAAGCGAGGGCCAACAATTAAAAAGGCAAACCTCCATTTTGAGCCAGATTGTTCCCAGGCTCCTCAGGGCCATTTTCTAAGCACCCCTTTTATAGACCAGGGGTACCTCAGTACGGTTAGTTCCAGAGAAAAACTCTGAATCAACAATATTTCATGATCACGGGGGACTTTCCTTACCTATTAAGGGAAATTAATAACTTGGAGGACATTAACATATCTGCATAGTACAAATTCTGACGACGCAAATTGCGGTAATAGGAAATCGTGTAATTGAGTTATTATTTTTTGGTTTAGGTTTAATTTTAAAAACATGTCCCAACTTATACTCCGTAAGATCCAGTTGAATTCGACTAATAACCAGCAAAACTAGAAAGCACTGCTACTCCGCTGGTGATCTTTAGACGTTCTTTTGAGAAAGTAAGAAATCCCCATATAATCGTAGAAGACATGGTAATGTCTGCTGGTGGAGGAAGGTCGAAGAACCGGAGTGAGCGCCCTAAGGTGTTCAGAATTACTTTCTCTGGCCCCCATATCGCTTGATCTTGGCAAGTCTGAAGGCCACACGCACTCCACTCTAAATACTCGTATGCTACTATACCACTTCCACTCGTGCCGATAGTGAAAGTAACCTCCACTCCTTCCCATTATTCATTACGAGAGTGGGTACGCATGTGTGTACGTAATTAATTGATCAAGCATGCACTTGTCTCTTCATTCTTCCACTTTATCGATGATTCTATTTGATAAGATTCTGTGCAGCTTATAAATTAATTTAGATTATTTTTTAATAAATTGATTAATAAAGGTGGACTTTGCATCCAGATATTGATCGAACAGGTGACTTGAATGGAAGCAAATAGATAACAAGTCAATCAAATTTGCGAATCGAACCCAGAACCAGAAGGCACCACAGCTTTGTGGTCCTTGCCTCTACCGCTCGGCTACAGTGGCTCCTCAATTTCCGTGTGCTTTTTGGAGAATAAATTTGTTGCTTTATTTCTGATAGAAGATAAACTTTTGTGGTTATTGTCAGCAGTCTAAAATTGCTATTTGAAGGTCTAATCAGGGCTGACAATAAGATGTTCTGTCAGGGGATCGTCTCTCAGACCCATTAATGGATATTGTGGTTTCCCAAGGCATCCCTACCTAATGGGGATCATTCCAAGTCTATTTGTAGTAGTGTCCGTGTTTTATAGGAGGAATTAACCATTCAGTGCATGACGTATTCTTTAGGGAGGAGTAGATTAGGTTCAGGATCTTTGGGGATCAGGTTAATGGAGGAAGTGCTTAGGCTGTTAACCCTTAAGGAGAATGAATTTGCCTAGACTATGCAATTGACAGCCTCCTTGATGCCGTACTACAATAGACGCCCAATCCAATTACAGAGTAAAAAAGATCTCAGAAAGTGATGTGAGCGAACAGCGTCATCCAAATATCCCCATCTAACTGACCCTCTTAAAATTTAATACTTAATTGCTAAGCCCTGTGCAAACGGCAGAGCTTCTAAATACGACTACTATTGTTAGCATACTTTAAGGTAGCCAAAATTAGCTCATATACAGTTTAGAAATAGCTAACTTCCTTGCTCTTTTCGTTGGTTAGAATGGCCATTAAAAAGAGTAATAATTGGATTAACCCTGATGGAATGCTCTGGCAGCGATCCCGGGTCCAACTTTCTTTGCAAAGCCGGGTCCCGGGGACTTTCCTCTTTCTGCTAAGAAAGAAAGTGTTGTCTGTACGTCCAAAAAATTGGTAATTTTGAACAAATCGACTCTTTTCAAAATTGAAATGATTATTTATTTTATACAACACTTTATTTTTTTTTGTGTTCTTAAAATTATTTACAATTTAATATTCAGTTAGTATTAGAATTACAGCTGATATGGTAGTAATATAACCTAACGTTAGTATCAGCTGATTAGTGGAAGTAGCTGGACGAAGCGATAACGCAGCATGGTGCCGTATTATCGCTGTAATACGCATCTGATTGGTTGAAATGGTTCAAACTGATTGGCTGTTGAGTTAGTGAGCGAAATTTATTTAAATAAAATTCCCCCGTGGAGAGAAATCCAGGATTCATTTTATGGAAAAAGGATACGCGAGGTCATAGATTTAAAAGTTGTCATCTCCTTTCATCATCAGAGAAGAAATAACGGCACTTATTTCAGTGCACTTTCAAAAACCTTTTCACTAAATGTAAGCGATACACTGAGAAGTGACATTCAGCTTTCTTCTCTTTCTTTTTCTTTATTAAAATAATAAAGACTAATGGAGTATTCAAATTCATCGTGACTAATAAGAAATCTCGAATTCACATTTCAGTTTGATCAGTTTAGTACAGAGAATTCGACTTCATTTATGTTTCTATCTCGCACTACACTTGCAGACTCAAAGTGCAAAATGAAAGATATTACTCAGCACTTTGGATATAATCACATTTTCAACAACAAAAAATATGGTTTTCCTATTTAAGTAAAATTTCCAAGTTAATGCATTGCCAACCTGTAACTTGCAGAGTAATTATTGTTGGGCGGTAGTTGCCTTTAAATTTCTAGCATCATTTATTTACGAGTATTAATTATTATAGGAGTGGTTATTTAGTAATAACTCAAAAGTGTATCGCCTGGAATTTAGAATTGAATTAGGGCAGAAGAAAGGAAAGTCTGTTTTCCATTCTGCTTTTCCTTACAGGAAGTTTTGTATGAAATTCCTCTTAAATACAGGAAACTTGGGAAATCTCTGTTTTTGGTTATTCAAACGAAAGAGATAAGAATGAATTTTAATTACATTTCTTTCTGGCAATGTCTTGTCAAATTATTTTATCATAAATCGTAAACATATATATATTATATTCACAATTATAATAATTCAGGAGGGAATTTGCTCAATGGATTCCCTTAGCGGGGATTACGGGTTCAAATGCGTTTACTAGCCCTTAGATTTTCTCTTCCTAGGAGCTTCTTACTGCTCTTTTTCCGGGGACCGGCTGTTGAACTAAAAAAAGGCTCCGGGCGCCAAGATGTTGAGCCATAAATAAAAAAATAACTTGGCTTATATTGACAGATATTTGAACAGATTACTTATCTGGTCTCCTCTAAACTAATTTGTATTCGTAAATAAGAAGTATACCAATTGCACAGGTTGGCCGGATGCTCTCTCTTAGACGATTTTCTATTTCCGATATTTCTAGAATTATAAAAGTCGCTTCCTATAACGGTCTATAACTTTCTTGTTCCCAGGAAGCTTTATTTAAGCGTGGGGTTCCTAGGGTTCAGGTCTGAAATTAAGCTCTGCTCTAAAGTGCCAATTCATTATATTGTACGGTTCTAACACCTGTATTTTTTAGTAAGCGTGTTTTTAAGAATAGTAATCCACTGGATTTATTCAGTTTTTCAAAATCTACAAAATGTAGATATTGAAATTTTTGAATGAAATTATTGATCTATTTTCTGCCAGAGAGTTTCATTTGATCAATTTCCTAGCCATCTAGGAATGATCTTGCACTTAAAGCTTATTTGACTTTCTTTCCATTTCATTAATTTATTATAATGACCACGTGAATTTCCTTTATAAATTCAAAATCGGAAATAGTAATAGATTGCTAAGAAGGTGAAAGTTAACAAATGATGGATAATTTTACCAACAGGGTTTACGTTCAATTTCTGAACATAACCTGCAATTTTACATCTTTCATTTATGAACATTATCCAAAAAGAAAACTTAAATCACTTGAAGGTGGTTTGTCTATTTTCATGTCCTATTTTCTTAGGCAATCAACTGAAATTTCTCTAAGCTAAAAAGGGGTTCATTTAGAAATTAGTAAAATATAGATTTTAGAAAATGTGATTAGGCCCAAAATACTGGATATTAATCTTTATCGGTGATAGCACGCTTGTTTATTGTATATCTCTGTCCCGTTTCGGCCTTTCATCCCTTAGCGCATATAGGATGATTATCCTGATGTAGGGATTTCGCAAAGTGGAATGGAGCCTATCCCTTCATCATGAATTAAAATCTATTTTCCGAGAAAGACATACCAAACAAAATTTATAGCTCTCTGTTGAAGAATACACTCTAACGATCAAATCATTTACTCAATGAGCAAAGAGCAAAGATTGTAACTGTAAAAATACATAGCACTTTCTATAAACTAACTTTTTTTGAAAACTGAGACTCTCAGAACATGAATTTTTTTTTGGAGTAAATTGGCTGTTGAAAAGTTGTCGCGATCGCAGGTCTCTTCGTCTTTTCAAGGATTTAGAGAAAGTAAAGAGATGTAGAGTGCCACGCGCTGATTACAGCTCCCTAATTGGAGATTTATAGTTGTGGTTTAAAAGGTGTTTGGACGGAGACGGAAGGAAATTGTTATTATTAGTAAGGTAGTTTCCGTTATTGCTCTATCATTCCCTCCACCCTCCTCGCCATTAAGTTTGATATTAGTTTCAGACTATCAGGGAATTCTTCATTATCATCTGTTTAATTTGGATGAATCACTAATTGTCAGATACTTTCTCTTCCTTCTGAAATGCATTCATTTTTTCTAAAACTTATCTCGTTTCCGGTATCTACGAAGGAATTAAGCTTAAGCCTACTGTTATACTAATTGCATCCTCTACATGTGACGTCCTTATAAAGTGTCCTTAGCATCATTATCAATAATTCAGAAATTAAAATAACCAAAACTAATGATTTACAATCATATAACTGACGGACACACATATCTCCTTAATTACTCGTACTTGCTTGCTTTTAAATGGAGCATCAACGTTGTACCTGTTTTCTATTCGCTGTTGGCTATTTTTCACCTTGAATTCAATTATATTTATTAGTTATTTTTACACTTTACTCCATTCGTTATTGTTTAATAATGTTATTATTTATACTTTCTCAAAAATGGTTTACAAATAACCTTGAAAATGATCGGGAGATGATCTGTAATATGTTTTTAATTTTGAAGGGTAAAAAAATGATTGAGGGTCGATAGATATGACAACTGAAATATATCTAGCCCTGAGGTAGTTCCACAGACAGACTGAGAAAAGTCAAATAAGAAGAACTGAGACGCGGAAAATGTCCATAAAAGAAATGGAAAAAGTTATATTTTGTTACAAATTTTAAGAAATGAAGGAATCATGCTTTTTGGAGGGTAGGAGCATTCTGAATGGTAGCCGATTTTAATCCATGGTAGACTGTAAGTTTTCTCTTTTATTAGCAATGTTTCTGTCCATGAAGAACCACCCCGTCCTACACCCTTAACCAGATTCCTTCAACAAACTAACACCCTGGAGCGATGTCGCCTCTTTTGCTCGCTTTTCTCGGGTGACCAGTAAACAGCTTACTGGTGTTTCGATTTCTTTCCAATCTTACAAGGCTCATCTTTACGCTTTACGCTACCTAGTCAGGTATTGATCCTTCGAACCATTCACTAAGCTCCCTGTAGGATGTAGACTTGCTAATGTCTCCCCTCTGACTGGGCCGAAGATCTACGTAGACCGAAACTCATGTTTTAAATGGCATACAGAACAAAGCCCTTCTAGACAGCGCACAAAATCTCATGAGAATCAGTACTAGCAGCACCTGACTATCTAACTAAAGGTTTATCTTTTAGGACTTTAGAAATCCAGATACAAAATTTGTATACAGATTTTTCAACTGAATTTAATTTATTGCGCTCGCATTGACTCTTACTCGTATTGACTCTTAACTGTGCTTCTTAATAAATTTTGCGAACCAAGTACTAAAGGAACGCTTTATTCAGTTTTAATGAATTAATTTAGCAACTAATGTAATTGATAATGGTCCTGGTGTAGTTGTGAGACTTAAGATCCAACAATTACAGACAATGCCGTGATACATTACATTAGTACCTGTTGCATGGAATAAAACATCCTCAATCTTATCCATTATCAAGATAGAAATATTTCAAGACAACAAATGATTTTTGAAAAAAAGATATGTATATGCAAACTGTAATAGTTACTGTAAACCAACTGTTGAAAAAGCTGATTTCTTTTATATATTAACTAATAGTGCACTTCTACAGTGTAAAAGAGAAGCTGGAGTTCATTGAGGTGTCCAAATTGTGTAATTGCAAATTAGTGGTCTCAGCTGGCCTTCACAGCAGATTGATCTTGTGTTGTTTGCTTTTATCCGCTCTTTATAAGAAAACAGCTGGCGGTTTTGCTCTCTTTTCTTTGGTTTTATAACTTATTGGAGAATTAAGTTCACTGCTAAAATTCCAGCTTTGCTGAAAATCCAAAGAATATTACATGTGGTTACAAGAATTGGAGTTAGATTTCCAGTCATATACATATTTCTGTGTATTCCTCTACTCATACGGACTTTTTTTTTATATCAATTTCATATCATATGTATTCAAAAATAGATAGGAAATATTAAAAGCAGAATCTTTTATTAATTAATCATGGCGGAAGTGTTGTTTTGTTTGTATGAGAGGAAGTTATAGTATCAAAATATATGAACGCTTATTTGCTCCATTAAGAATTTTTTTGTTTTGTTTTATATCTAACTGTAGGCATAGTTTTTAAATTATTAACTTACACGGTTGGCTAGATGATTTAAATTAATATTATTCACTAGTGAATATAAATTAGGAAGGTTGTAATTTAGTTGGTTACGTAGAAAGTAGGAAGGTTAATATATAGTAGGTTATAATTGGCCACTTGGTTTCATTTAATGATGTTACTATTTCTTTCGATAAATATTACTGCAAATTTTGAGTTCCTGTAAGTGATTTTTAGAAATTGTTCTGTGTTAAGTCAGCGATACTAGGACATGTTTTAATTGAAGAATAGTTCTTCACTACTACAGTGCAACTGCTGTAACAACAAACCAAACAAAAAGTAAGCAATTCAGGGTTAGTTTGCAATAATTAGTGTTTTTATAATACTTGGAGAGAGATATAAGTAATATATATCAGTTAAGAATGCGTTTCAAGGTAATACTGGTGATTTAAATCTAAAGGACATTGTGTTACTGGAGTGTTAGGAGAATATGAGTTCCGGTAGTCTGGTATCCAGTTTGAATCTAAAATATTTACATATTTATGCAACAAATGAATGTAAAGCGATTTAACCGGAAAATAATAAATTTCTGCCATTGTATTGTAAGATATACAATTTTGGAGCGATAACAAATGTATAAAAAGAGATATACGTTGGTAATTAATCACTATTATTAAGTTCGTTCACATAAAATTGACGGTGAATTAGTATCGTGAGGGGCTTTAGTTTGCGCAAAGTTAAGTTCTACTCTTCGGTCGATTTATTAGTAATGGAGCCTTAAATGTGTAGATAAATTACAAGATGGGAAAATGATAATAGTGACTGGAACCTACCAGAACAGTTTTTTTTTAATTCCACGGTTTTCCTTATTGCCAACAGGCTGATTTCAGGAAATTGACTCCCCTAATTGCTGATATAAAGCCCTATTAGTTTTGAATGACCATTTTTTCCGTGTAAAATAATTTTTAACTGAATATAGCGTGGCGGAGGAGGGTGTAGTTTTGTTTTTACCCCCAACATAATATGGTCATAAAATGGCAACTTTACAGAAAATCTGAAGAAAAATTGTTTTAGGCTACAATTTAAAATATTAAAAGTGTTTGGCGTTTTGGATTCCCACTCAGAGATTCCGGATTTGAATTTCAAGTTTCCAAAAGGGTTTAAATTTCAAACCTCTAAATCTCTCTTCCTATTGCTCCCGATTTTAATGAATACTTTACCGAATTGTAGAGAAAAGTTAGCTCTATAACTGATATAAATCGGAATGTTTTAGTCATATTTTTTAATGAGATATGGAAGGTTAAAGTTTGGGGATTTTTAAATCCTTTCAAATTTCAAACGTATATATCTCTTTTCGTATTCATTAGATTTCAATTAATTCTTCTCCGAATTGTAGAGAAAAGTAAGCTCTATAACAGATATATAGCAATGTTTTAGTAATAATAGTTATTGAGATATGGAAGGTTAAAATTTGGAGGTGTTGAAATCCGCTCGAATTTCAAACCTTTATGTCTCTTTTCGTATTATTCAGATTTCAATAAACTCTTTACCGAATTGTAGAGAAACGTTTGCTCTATAAGTAGTATAAATAGCACTGTTTTAGTAATAATAGTTATTGAGATATGGAAGGTTAAAATTTGGAGGTGTTGAAATCCGCTCGAATTTCAAACCTTTATGTCTCTTTTCGTATTATTCAGATTTCAATAAACTCTTTACCGAATTGTAGAGAAACGTTTGCTCTATAAGTAGTAAAAATAGCACTGTTTTAGTAATAATAGTTATTGAGATATGGAAGGTTAAAATTTGGAGGTGTTGAAAGTCGTTCAAATTTCAAACTTTATATCTATTTTCGTTTTACTCAGATTTCTAATGGTGCTCTAGTTGAACAAATCTTTTGTATATGAAAATATCCAGCATAAGGGTCTGTGACGTCTAATAAATTCTTAAAAATTATTAATAGGAAATTAATACAGTAAAATTACTTAAATAATGTCAATGAAGTATTAATGAAATGTTTGGTACTTGCTGATTTGTGTACCTTTTAGCGTTTAATCAACCCATACACTTGACTTTTTAAACTGTAAGTTTTTGATAAAGAGTAGTTCTATATTGTGGAACTATGGTAAAGTATAGTACAGTCGGAAATTATTATTAGGGTGCATCTTATAAAAAGGAAACTATGCATATTAGAGTATAATAAATGTAGCTATCAGAGAAAGGAAAAATTAATACCGTTAGAATTGTGGGGAAAAGATTATTAGGAGTGTCATTGTCTAGTTCAGAGTGCGCTAGTCACTTTGAGAGTCAAGGTAAACCAATTAGAGGCCATCAAGTTACCGCCATATGTTCAGCGTGCCTATTTAATGCTGTCTGACCGATATTTATATATTTCTACTATTTATATAACAAGATTACCTTGTATGGTAGTTTTTATACAATTTAACTCAGAAAACACAAATAGAAAAATTCAGCTTCTATTATAGACTAGACTGAAGGCTACGACTATGCAAGCAATACTGTTGCTGAACTATTTTTGAGTACCTCCTGTACCTGTAGAATAATAGCGAAAGAAACTCTCGTGAGTATTCATGGCAGACTTATTCGGTTAGTGCAATGGTTACTGAAGATCAAGTTTTGGAAATTGGTCGCTGGATATGATAATATGTAATACTTATTTATTATAATAGTAATTCTTTTAAGCAGTGAAAATTCTCTAGCCTATTGTTCCTAATTTGGAAATACTGTGTTTCTCCCACATTACCTCCTCTACTGCTTGAAATAACCTTACAATTAGAAAGTGAATACAGAATTTAAATTATTCATGTGATACAGTATTTCACTGAGTGCACACTTAGTAACAGACAGAATCGTCTTATTGTCCGTAGATATGTACATTTACTAGAGGTCATTAATGTATTATTTTCTTATTGTAGAAATGTAGTTGCCTAACGTAGGATAGAATAAATACTGAGAAGTGAGCCAAACTGATCTACTGTAGCATTCTCCCAGTTAGCCTGTCAGGCTGACTGCACATACCAAGCCCAAGAGCTGCTTTCGTAGCGCCTCTGGATTCTGCAAAGCCATGGACACATCTACGCCAATTCTGAGAATTGTTGTTCTAGCCATTTCTAAAAGACCATCAGACGCAGTAGGCCAGGTCAACATACTAACCTCAACTCTTTCAGGACCTCTCGTCTCTGATTAAGCAAGTCTGATGTAAATTTTGAAGCGGATTTTCGAATTAACTCCTTTACTTTTCTTTGGACAGTGGAATTACGTCACTAGGACTCGTAGTTTCTGCATACCAAGCGCATGATGACTGATTTTGTCACAGCCCTAGATTCGCAGGAGAAAAGGTTTACTGTTATATAACCGGGTCAGTTCGCCCGTCTTTTGTTGGCTACATAACCCGCGAGCCCTGGCACCCAGCATAGAGTGAGTTTATCAGAGCAGCCTACCTCAAAGGGGAACTGACTAGCCTTACCCCCGTCTAGAAGTGCTTAAACCCGCATGTTAAAGATCTTGAATTCACATGTTTACAATCCTGGTTAAATAATCATGCAATTAATGAAAAACTGAAGCTAGAAATGAGGAATTAGAATGAATTTATTACCAGAGCTAGGTAGTGTTTTGTCGATAAAAATATGAAAAAGAGCAATCTAGGAAACAACCTAAATAAATTGTAGGGGAAAAAAGTGTGACCTTGCGGGTAGGGCACCACACCTATTTGTGCATTTATACTTGGCTGTATTGATTATATCACTTTTATACAACATAATATTAACAGTTATGTCACTTTGTTATGAATAAATAGTAAAATATAATATTAGGGAATAACTACCTTGAGCTAAATACTTTATATCTTCAAACTAGGTGCAACCTAGTTTCTTGTGTTGACAATAAAAGTAAAGAAAAGTGCATAGTTGCATAGTAATTGGTAATAAAACGGAAGGCTTGTTTGCCGTAATCATTAATAGCTCCAGCCAACAGTTGACTCCGCCTTTCTACTAATATATTATGATGTATTTAAAATCATAAATTACATATTATATAATAGTTAGGACTTGACCTGCTGCACATGAAGTACCACTTTCTCTGTTGAATCTGATAATTAAAAGTACCAGTAGAACTTGTTTGCATTAAACAACTCTCCTATACTTGATTTACTGCGCTTTAGATTGACCACTGCGCAATCGAGAAGTTCTTTTTACAAAGTATATTATTAGATTGAAAGGAATTGCAGGTTTCAGACGGTTTAACTTAACTAATAATCGTTCAGTTTTATCGAAATAAGCACCAATAGCTTCAGCACATCTTTGCCAATAAGTGAAAATGAAACCTCATTGGCAGAAAATGTGTAAATGCTGTGCTTACCACTGTTAACTTCAAAACAATCAATAGTATAAATAAACTGTGCAAATGGTGACTTGACTGTCAATAAAAGTAGGCTATTCGATCAAGGTTTGTCTTGCATAACTGATTAGGCTTTAACTGGACGTTCTGTATAAGAAATCAGTTTCGTTTTTGTTGAGCAAGTGGAGAATAGACACACATGAATTTTATTATTGTTATTATTATCTATAGTGTACGTTTGTTGAATATTATTTAAAGTATTATGAAATAGTTCTAGCTAGTTGTTTCATGGTCTCTAATAAGGGCTAGAGACAAAATTGGTTAGCAAGCTTTCCCATACTAGAAAACCTTTTACCTCTAAATGCTATTCTCTGCTCGTACATCTTCATCACAAAGTCAACGGAAACATATGGAGAAACTTGTGCCTGGACAGCATTGTTGTTTTTCGCCGATGTATCCATAAATTATGTCATATACTCCTCGCTATTAATGTATCTAGAAGCCCCTGAGTTTCCAAAATATTAGAGAATGATAGAGGCTAGCGATAAAAGGGCCGTCCTTGATCGAGGACACAAAGCAGTAGTCTTCCACACTTGGCTTTGACAAGTAAATATTTCCTAAGTCGTTGCATCTAAATTCATTCATCATGCCTTTACTTGTCTAGTTTACCTTATTCTAAGGTTATAATTTCTACCCCAGTTATCGCTATTTTTCATCCTTTAATGTCGCCTCATTTATCCTCTTTCAATACAACCAACATCTGACATGACAGTTTCAAGAGTTCCAATTTACCTTTATATGAAGATAGAAATTAGTAACCCTATATTCGCAATCGTAGATTACATTGTGTATTCGAAAGACATTTTAATAAAATGGGCATGAAATTAACTAAGTGTCTATTATGTGTGTCTTACCCACTTACGGCATACATGCAAAACATGATTGGAAATAACTAGTTACGAGCGTATTGCAGCTCGACCCTGTATTCGGCGAACACAATGAACCAAATAATGCTCATTATCTCAGTCAGGCTTAACTGTGTTATGCAATGTCAAATTTGCTCTACATTTCCTATTTTTAATTGAAATGTCTTATGTGTTTTATTATTATTATGCTGATTCATTTTTTCAAATTGACTTCCTCTGCTTTACTTCTTTGTAAACAAGTTTTCAAAAATCTTATCAGTTTTTCTTCTATATTACGAGTTTTTATCTGTAACATTAGCATAAAAATGTTCAAAATTAACATGAATCATATAAACAAATAATATAACATTTTGAATTTAATAGATTGTTAAATTTATTAATAATAATTCAGTTTTAAAAAGATAGTAAGTTAGCCATGCCCTTGTGATAACAGCTGTTCCTTTTCAATACTATGTGAAATTTTAGATAGAGCTACCTACGAGTAACCTACTTACCTACTATGAGTACCATAACGTTGCTGTGATAATTGCATGCGATAGTGTTGAGTATTGTTCTTAAAATGATCCTCCTGAAATAAAATCAAGTGAAAAAAACTTTTAGCGCACTTAAAACTTAGTAACAACACACTTAAAATAGTAACAACTAGTCAACAGTAAGACTGCCTCTCTGGGACTGACGCTTATGGGAACAACTGTAAGTACTATAAATAAATATCGATACATATGAAACACAAAAAAATTTTCTCAAAAATTTTATTTTGTTTCATCAATGTTTTCTCGTTTAAAGCTCAAGTTAAGCCAATATTATAAATTCAGTAACCTGTATAACCTTCATCGGGTTACATTTTCATCAAAGTTTGAAGTTTATTTTTTAAATTATTGAAAAGCTTGCAGTTAAAAATTAATATTGAATACTAAGAGAAGTATTTAAAAACACATTGGTCCACTTTCTTACTCGTTCGTTCGGGCAAATCCTGGACTCATAAGTAAATACAAAAGTATTGAGTTTTTTTTTTTTTCTTTTTGCAGATTAATATACTTTTGCTCATTGGAACAACATGCTGTTGCACAAACATCATTCATTTGTCAGCCATCACCGTACCGGACAAAGGATGGAAGTTGTAACAATGTCCGTCATCCTGAATGGGGTGCCGCTTACACACCATTCCTTAGAATGTTGCCAAGACGGACTAAATCACAAGGTAAATGACTTTTGACTTATTTTGAAAAAGATATGCCAAATGCTATAACGTAATAATAACATAATTATTGAGATTTAAACCCTTGTTTTCCTTATTATTTGTACGTCAGCTCATTTATTCAAAGTTATCTAATATTATTTTATATATAATTCAATTAACGGAAGTGTTTGACACAACTGTTGAAATGGAACCTGCGATCCCCGTTCGAAGATAACACAAACATTGCTTCCCGACCTAACTCACGTAGCCTGTACATAAGTCGTATACATCGTGTATTGTTATTTCTATTTCGCAATCCTACTCTCTTTTATATAAATGTACAATACATCCGCAATTAATTGGATATGCAAACAGAGCATAACTATTACTGTATGAATGAGGAGTGCAGTGTAGTTTCGTCACCCACAATAGACAATAACATGACTTACTTAACTATTATCCATCCACCTTGTAGGTGCCCTCGTCCAGCTGTTATAGTCGTGCATTATTTTTACGATTTTGAGTTTTGATAGGAAGAACACGTTTTTCAGATCCCTTTCATGAGAAATGAGGTTTCTTTTAAAATAAAATTTGAAATTGCGTTGGTTCTGCATAACTCGAAAACGGAAATTAAAAAAAAAAAATTATTTATTCTCATTATTCATTCTAAAGCTCTAATTAGTCCAATATTCTAAATTCAATAACTGAGTTAACCTTTAGGGGTAGCCTCTTAGGCTAAGTTTACATTCTGAATTATTGAAACAATTCCAGAAAAAAATTAATACTTAACACTTGAGGGAAATGTGTTTTTTCATTTCCTCGTTCAGTGGTTCTCTCTCTGCACTCGTCTTGACAAAGACAAGGTAGTGGTTAGTGAAAACCCCATCTTCCCGTACTCATATTATAAATAACTATTCTTTATCGTTATTCAAATCTTACTCTGATTTCTCATTGCTGTTAGGAGTTCTAAGGTTGTAATGCCTTCAGTAGATTTCTCAAGACCTTTAGTTGATCCAATGCCCATAATCTTTCCACCAAGGGCGGACATAATTTGGTAATAATCGACCTTTGAGATATAATCATCTCTGTCTAAATGCCCTTGAACGTCTTTTTAGACACGACTAATATTTAAGCGGATACCTGGAGAATAGAAGAATATTCCATAATTATTAGTCTCTGATCTGTCAAGTTTGGAGTTGTTAGTTACATAACTTTAGAAAAAGTGGACGGGAGAAATATTAAACCATCACTATTACTTATATCCGGACACGCAGTAAATTCTTCGTAATAATATTAAGTTGTTCTTGATTAATTCGAAGAGTAGTGCATCCTTAAAGGAAGATTGTTGAGACATCTTATAACTAAAAATTGTTGGTCGAATGATGCGGTAAGTTTGTATGTCTACGTGATAGGTGAATACGACACGCTGTTTGACATAATAGCCTACCATCAACTCCATCTTGTCTGACCATTTAATTCATTTAGCTATTCGCTTTGGATATTTTATGAAATTTATTACAGATAGTTTGACAAGACGTAGCTAACAATAATGTGCACGTTATGACTGCATTTATTGTAATTCTAAACCAATCAGTGCGGCCACCAAGAATTCTTAGTTGAATATACTCCTGGAGTCTTATTGGAGCTTATCTGTTAATAAGATTTTCTGTCACTTGTTTACAAGGAAATCTCAATGAGCGGCAGAGATAATTTCTTGAGAACTTGATGGATTTTGATAGATTGAAATGACGGTTTTGTAGTACTCTATGTTTTATGATATACTCTTTCTTTTCGTTCTTGATTAATTTCTTGAGCACCAGCTTCCACGAGAGCTTTGAGCTAATAGTAAACTCTGAAAAATCGGGATTTTTTTTTTACATTTATTTAGTATCGCAATGATTGTAGACAGTTAAATAGACTCCCTTTCTAGCTGTTTCAAGTTATAGCTGTAAATAAAGTTGGTGTCTTTCACTCTAGCCGAGTCTTCTCTAAAATGCAGAACAGACTTCGACTTTTTCTTTCCATTAATTTGATTGGCCACAATTTGAAAGGGAATGTTTATTGATCTTTAAATAAATAAAGGTGATAAACTATGGATTTAGCTGTGAATGTTTCCATTTACATTTGTCACGAGTTCGTGATTTTAAATAGGTCATTGAGAACATCCTAATTCCTCCACTTGGCCCCTCTTCGTGTTTGAAGAAGATTTGGAATAAGACAAAAATAGTGATGAAACTTTGGGATTCAGAGGGGAGTCGAAAGAAGCGATCGCTCCCTCCCCCTTAAAAATATTTATTATTGCATCTTGATTACTTTTCAAGGAAAAGTCTTTATTTATTTATTTATTTATTTATTGTTATAGTGGTCTTGTTTGCACATTAACCATTACTTTATATGAGGGCTGGAAAAAACCAACATATTGGCATGAACAATTACAGTTGGCTCCTAGCGCCTCAATTTACCAATATGTTGGTGGAAAAAAACCAGCCCTATCTTTTCCAATATTCAATTTGAGGAATAGCGCAGCCTCTTTCCCTTCTTTCTTCGTCATGCCAGCCACTCTTCTACTACATTCTGCGTCGTGGCTTCCATGAGATAAGGATATCTTGAGCGCTGCGTACTGACATTCCTTCCTAGAACAACACAATGGTCTCTGAATGTGACTTCGTTATTTGATGTGAGCTTAGAGTGGTGTAATTAGTAGTGTAGTTATGATAGTACTTGTTTGAGTAATTAAGAACTAAAATCGCAACTATGGAGTTTAGCTGCATCCTATATTTTTATTTTATTCTCTCTAATGAATTTGTAAATAATTCGTAGCGCATCAGGATTCATTATAGCTAAAATACTTTTAGCGCTACAGGGAAATCGTACATGTGTTGCCAATTCCTTTAGGAACTTGTCTCTATTTTTATTATATCTGCTGCATCTGAAGAGGAGGTGATCGATGTCCCCATCCTCCCCGCTATCGCAATCACATTTGGGACTATCTAATAACTTAATTTTATGCAGATGCGGATTTGTGAGATTATGGTTGAACCTCAGTCGCATTATTGTTGTGTAAAATTGCCTTTCCCCCTCCAGTACTTCTACAAACCATGGCTTGTTGGGAATCCTAGGCTGTAAATCAGCGTAATATTTACCCTTAATTTCTTTTTCCAGATCGTAGAGCTTTTGCCATGCGTCATAACAACGCTTTCTTAAAGCACCTTCGAAATCCGCTAAATTGAGCACTGGAGTATGTTCCCCTAATAAGATCGCTCTTTTTGCTAGCACGTCGACTTTCTCGTTATCAACTATCCCAGCATGCCCTTTCAGCCAAACCAGATGCAACCTACCCATTGCATTAATCAAATGACTTATAATTTCTATAATTATGGGATCAAAAACATCGCCCGGACGTTTTATTTTTTGGAGTGCACTTTTAGAATCACTAAGAATGACTATTATGTCATTACTTTGTATTTGATCCGCCAGGATTACCGCATTCCAAATCGCTACGATTTCTGCGGTAAATATTGAGGCATTATTAGGGAGCTTGTATAGGCGAAAACTTCCCGTTTGCGGGTCAAGTACAGCACAACTTACTCCCTGCTCCGATTTTGATCCGTCCGTAAATAGTAAATAAGGGTTGATTATGATTTCCCTCATGCGCGCTATAAAAGCTAGGTATGTTAAATCCCCCCATTCTTCTTTCACCTTATCATATAAATCTAAATGGACGTACGGAGATTCTTTACAAGATACTTCATAGTGAAGAGATCTGCGAGGAGACGCGTGCAACACCTCTAGGCCAGAGTCTTTCGTTCAATATTTAAAGCAATGTAAACGTTAATAAAATCAACAGATGCAAGTAAAATTAAATTTTATTTTTCAGTCAGATATATTTAGTGACGAAAGCATAAATTGCCGCCAAATCTAATCATAATTGTGCTGCTGATGCAGAAATATATTCATTTAGAACCATTTTATTCCTTTCTTTTTTGAACTTTGTATTTTTGAAGCAAATTCGCTTAGACACCAAGACTGTTAGATCATTCTGACTGACAGTCTGCTTTCCAATAGGCGTGTTTTAAGGCTTGAATTTGGAAATCTCTTCAAAATCTTCTGCCTAATTTATCCTCTAATCATCAATCTTGTAACATTATATAGTCAATCAGACTGGCATTCCTTAGACAGACTGCTAGTTCAGTTGCCCCTAATGAAAACACTTTTTCAATGTCTGGCTCTTCGAAACATTTATTTTCGGTTGAAACTTATGAAATAGAAGATTTCTTCATATCAGAACAAAAAGGACGGAAGTACTAACAGAAATTACATGAAAAAGAAGACTTACAATACAACAAATACCGAAGTTATCAAGGTATATAATCTAAATTTATGAAAAAGATTCAGAGTTACAGCTGCCACTGAGATAGAGTGAAAGTAACCGGAACGCCTTCACAGTTTCAGGGGTAATAAAATGAACTTCTTCAAATGGAATGAGATTTAACAGGTTGCACTTACCTTTCTGTCTCAGTATTTTATTTATTGAATAATAATATTAATAATAATTACATATTATTATTTAAATATCATGTCTGGGATTTATGTAATCCGTTTTTTTTATATCTGTGTGTTTCTCACGTAGTCAACTGGTGCCAGCCAGTAGTTTTTGTTTTGTTTAGTTACAGAAACTAGTAAAACAACTTCCTACTTATACTAGTATTTAAATAGTGTTTAATTTTATCAGAAAGTTCTATCGAGTCATACTTTATTCTGTGAATGAGCACTTTCTGACAAATATTTTTAGTAAGTTTTTTTGTTTACGTGATATAGTGAAGCAACGTGAACTTCGAGATCTGTTATGCCTCCCTTATTGGTGCTAAGTAAAAAAATGGACAATGCCAGATGAAGATATCTGAGAAATTTTAGTATCTGAGAAGGTTCTGTGGTGGGTTATATCCTCGTTCAACATCTGGTAATTTCCAGGAGTCGCAGTAAGCTAAGTAATTGACGTTTTCTCCATCTTCCCTTAGAATATGATGCTGGTGCAATCATCTTACTTATAGACCCAGCTTCTTCCAGGTGCCATCTGAGTGTAAAATAAGACCCCAAGCTTATAAAACCTTCCATTCACTCTAGTAAGTTTAGAAGCTCTTTACACTAACGCTTTTCTAGATCAAAACAAGAACCAAACTTTCCTCGAAGAGGTTTAAAAGCCCTTGGAAGAGATAGGAGCCGATAATCAGATATAATCTCTCTGGTATCTCTATATCACTCTCCGTAAAGAAATTTAAAACTTTTAAAGACTGCACATTTCTGGCGGTTGACGTCTTTACTCAGATGTGATCCCGTTTCAAGTAAATTTTAAAAATCTCGTTTTTAATTAACCGAAAAAAATAGAATGCCATATTTTGGTAATCACGGATTAACCAGAACAATTTTTCAAGATTTAGTTTTTAAACCAATTGAATTGCAGCCTTCACACAATAATCCTTTGTGGAATCTCATACCTCCCAAATGATCTCAACCGTGGTATAACTAGAACATTTTTTCCTTTCTCCATCGATCAGGATAGAAGAATTAATTTGTTAAGAATTCTTTATACTCTAAAGAGTATTTTGGAGTAAACACGTACGACTAGAAAAATTCCAGGTCTAGGTCTATTTGAATTCTTCCTCACAATAAACTCCTTTTTTTTCTGGATTTTACGTGATTACGATGTTTTCTACTTTCCAAAGAAATGGATATCAGTTTGTCAGGTATTTGTAACAATTATCGAGTTTTTTTGTCTTTACTTCTACTGCTGGTTCGGGAAAGCCTGTAAAATTCAGAATTTTGACTGGAGAAAAGTTTGAGAACCATACGTAGTCAGAGAGAATCGTACTTTACCAATTTTATTTTATCTCTCGTCAAAAGAACACTTTTGAACCCCTAAGTTCGATAAAAGTTTTTTTTTTTAAATTAAAAACCCTAAACTAACAAAATGCTATGCCAAGAATTAAGTGCTATGGTTGTTCTTGACAATTATCTTTTAAACAAAATCATCCAACTGAAAGCGTTTAATAATTTGTACTAAATTAATAAATAATTAATCTCTGATCTATTGCAGACAACGCTATAACCACCTTTAAATAAATAACCACTTGTCCTGTGGAAGATGACGTGACTCGATCATTACCATACAAGTTCGCTATTAATAAGATTAATGTCTTTCTAATAATAATTATATTCTGCATGTAATTAAATTATTCGCTAGTAGTATAGGTTATTTTTAAAAAAAATTCAATTAATTTTTTTATTATCAATAATTAATTTATTAAATTAATAATATATTTTTAGTAAAAAAAGCTTCTCCTATAATTTCGTAGATTTATAATCGATATGGTACGCTTTTTCGTGCAGTTTTTTCCCCTATGCAGACAATCTAGATAACTGTTACCACAATTATTCAGTTATTACAATTATGCAATTCTTGCAGTTCCATTCACAAAACCCTAATACATTTCAAACTTGATCACAATCAAGGTTTAATTACCTTATAATAAACTGGTCCTCTTTTCT
This sequence comes from Rhodnius prolixus, assembly GCF_049639745.1. NCBI lineage: Eukaryota > Metazoa > Arthropoda > Insecta > Hemiptera > Reduviidae > Rhodnius > Rhodnius prolixus. The sequence continues at coordinate 35,618,774 of NW_027411634.1, forward strand.
TTGCGTTTCCATTCATAAAATCATTCTAATTGTTTTTGAATACTTTTACCTGTGTACACCTTTTTATAAAAATTTAATACTTAATTCAATCAGCTGATTTTCATATTACCCAGTTAACAAGGTCGTGATGCACGTTTCTCTTTTTTAATGAAGTTGAATATTATAATGCAATGGCGTACTATTATTTTTAACAATGTTATACTTTATACAAGCGTTTTCTTTTTGATATTTAATGCCATGAGCAAAAAGAGGTTTATGGAAATGTTAGGGAATATTTTTATTACTTAAGTGTAATATCTTATGGTTTAACATACAGACCACTAATTATTCATAAATTTTATACGACAAACTATCTAATGTGTGATAGAATTGTGAATTTGTTAGTTTTTTAAACAATATTCCTTTATCATACCACGCACTCCTAGAAACCAGAAGAGATAGTGGGGAAACTCATTAGATTATTTACTTACTTACTCTTACTTATCCGCCTACTCTCTACTTCCAAGTTGCTGTCAGGTCCAACCTTCTCTAAAATCGCTACACTTTCCCTTAAAACAGTAAGTTAGATAAAACATTTATCAACGATAAAGATATAGTGCATTTATTACGTATAGAATTGTCACATTCACATACTGAAATTTACAATTTGTTAGCCCAAAAGATGCGCCAGAAATGAGCTGTATGCTTGTAATTCTCAAATGGCAATACATGAATTGCCCGGTTATCAAGAACTTGCCGAGCAGTACTTACTGGGTGGCAAAAACGGTCTTGTAAAAGCTCTGAATCGATCTACTATCTTTTTCCAAATACTCTCTAAAAAAAATATTTCTTCATTTTTTTTTATGTTACAGGTATTTTATCTGGAGAAGACTTGATGTCTAAATTAGAGCCTTTATTGAGACAAAGTCATCACGATCATGTGACGGCTATCTTAGGACTCTGGGCACATCTACTGAATCGAGATTTAGCTTCACCAGTTGATAATGGTCAGTACAAACTTCAAGGCAATGACAAGTTCTTATAGTAGTCCAACGGAATGGGCATATCACAAAGTAGTATCACCTCTCACAAATATTTTGGTCTTTCCCTAAATTTGTGGTTTAGGAACAAAAAAAAAAAATTTTTTTAAACAAAATAATTTTCAATTCTACGTAATTTGGATCTTACTATAAAAACGTAAAATATTTTTTTTAAATTTGCGTATATGATTACCAACGATGGAAAATGGAAGATAAGTTCATGGTATTTTAACCATTTGATGTTAAACACGCTGTTTTTATAGAAATATAATCATAACCTAATTTTACGCATGATCAGTCAATGGATAAAGGAAGGCAATAGCCCGCATTTGTATGCATAGTGGAAGAAACGAAGTGGTATGGACTTGATCAACCACTTAAGTTTTCTCTGCATAAAACTATTTTTTTTTTTTTTTGCAGGAAACCAACTGTTGAACGCGGCTACAGGATTTCTTGATGGCTCTGATCTGTATGGCGGCTTTGCACAAGATCAAGTGCCGTCATTGAAAACATCCACCGGTCATGTGGACATCAGCCACTGTCTTGCGTAAGTGCTATTAAAAGTTACTTCTCACGAATCTAGATTACTTCACAAAATTATTTCAAGCCTTCTATTTCTTTAATATTAGTTGCAGAGATGGTTCAGGAATTGGTTCCTTATATTGGCTATTATATAAAGAACACAACAGGTTGATAGACGATCTTAGTGCATTAAATCCAAATTGGAGTGGAGAAAGATTATTTTTGGAAGCAGCAAAAATAGTGTCTGCCGAAGTGCAGCATATAACATACAATGAATTTCTTCCAATAATTTTAGCTCAGGTAATCATTTTTCTTTTTCATACAGCAGATCATATTGGTAGAGAGAAACTTAGATATAACTTTTCTCTGGAAATCCCACTGCAGTCAGTGTTAAACCAAATTAAATGTTAAATATGTTAAATAATTGATAAATTGATTGTAAATAATTTATCAGTTTGATGTTTTATGACTAGTCAACAAGTGAAGTGTGACACAGAAACATAACATAAGTGCAGTCGAAATCTCTCTACACTAAACTAATTAATCTACCTCTAGTGATGGATGAAAGACCAAAATCGTCGGGGATACACTAATTATGCGTGCTCTACAAAGAAAATCAAAGATAATTGATAAATCTTCGTTGTTTTTCCTGTAAATACCATTTTTCAATACTTACAACTGCGCTAATTTGCAAAATTAAAGATACTAAGTCTATGTTGTGTTGGGAGCGTGAATGGCTGACATATGATGATAACCACAGGTTGGCCGCGAGTCAACGGTGACGTAGCTTTCTCGGCGATAGTGATCAAGATTTCCTATTAGAGAATTGAGATGTAAAAACAAGTTTTCCTGGAATTTTATTGAGTGAGATTTCAATATGATCATGGATCTCTGATAATATATCATTAGAAGGGTCGAAAAAGGGTTGAAAATTCGGCAAAGAATTTCCAATTATTTAGTTTATATTCTGTTTATGTTGTATATTCTAGCTTACGCTAGAGCAGCGTTTTCCGAAAAAGAGGGCGCCCTCTATGACAATTGCAAGGGTGGCGCAACTTTGATCAGAATATTCGCTAGGAGTGGGAAATTAGCATATCTGCGACAATTATTTACAATAATAAAAAATAATCTTCTTTTCTGTTATGAACTTTACAAAATATGGAATAGATATTTTTTTGTAATTCATTTAATTATTTTAATATAAGAATAGTATTTATGAAATACTACAATTTTAGTAAATTAGAAAATTTTTCTTGAAACGACAATTTATTCTGAAACGAAGGGGGCAACGACGATACAGAAATTTTGGATACCACTGCCGTAGAGTTTTATCTTGTAATTCAGTGCAACAAGAACTGGATACTTCCTTCGCTTATTTCTTAAGACAGATTATTTAAAATGGTATTCCTAAAAGTAGTAGCAGAAAGTAATTTAGAAAGATCTGAAAACCTGGTTGGTCGTGCAGTGCAATGTATGGTTGTCTTGTTTTCTTTAATTCTATTCAGATTTGACTTTTCAGAGTCAAAATCCTAAAAAAAAAATTATGTATTTTTAGGTTGAATCTAGACCTAATTTAATTCAAAATGGTTTCTCTACGAATTATTCAAGTGCTGTAAGGTCGGGTACGTATTTGGAAACTGCTTTAGCTTCCCTAGTTCTGCTCACAACCATCACTCCTCCAACATTGGTAAGCCGTTTTTACTTTCCTTCATTAACATGTACCAATCTACAGTTTTCTCCAATTAATTATTCATTGTAAATAAATGATGATGTGATTGCTGTTTCAGGTGTCTATGACTGTGAGTAATAGAAATGTATCCGATGTAGATTCAACCATGTTGGATTCTTTGATTTCATCATTCACCACTCCCGCCCAGCTACCAAACCTGCGCAGCTTTAACCTACCTAATGGATGTTGGTATTGCTTTCCTTGAATTAGCGGTTAATATATTCACAATAGATGATTGTATCTGTTATCCTTGTGAATTAAACAAAAAAAAAATCTGAAGATGGGCCACAAAATCCGAAAACAAAAATAAAGAACACAATATTATCTGTTAAGACGGGATAAAATCAATATATTCTTCTTTCTGTTTAAAGATCTATTGTGTATGTCTGATTTTCTGGAGCACGTACTCTTGCTTTTGAAATAATATACTAAAACTTCATGGTTTAAAAAGTAGTTGCTGCTTAAATAGAAACATTCCAGAGAATTTAATCCTACCCTTAAAGATCAGTCCCGCTGTTAATCCAACTAACTACTGGTAGATTGGGCCCAGATTAAAGACAATAAAAAAGTAGCTGTCCGACGTACTAAATCATCTTTTTGGTATTTTTTTTTTTTTTAAGAATTGGATTATTTATTGCAGCTGTACTGCTTTCTAATCAATACTCCTCTTAGTTCAAGTTTAATGAATTTCTGTGGTTAATTAAAATTAGAGGTAAGGTTTTGCTTCTATTTATTCATCCCTTGATTTAAATATTATAAATTTAATTTTTCCATAGATTTTTTTCAACAAAAAATTGCTGATTTTATTCGTCTATGTTACACATTTAGACGTTTTCTTTTAATACTGACTTTTTAGTTTATTTTAATTAGTTTAGGGAACATCTAAAATGATTTGTCATTCGGAAGTCTAATTCGTTCATGTACATATGCGATGAACTAATCTGAAGTTAGATGAAAATCAAAAGCCTGTCTGGATTAGAAGAAACAATCTTCTATGTGGATAAAATTAACAACGTAATCCATCAATGCGGATCCAACCATCAATCTATTAATTATTAAACACCTGCTATGATTTTTATCGTTACATTATTCTGAGTTCCTCTATACAGAAAGAATAGATATTTAGAAATAGATTTCTGTCAAAAGCTTAATTGAATACCGTTTCTAAAATTCACATTTAAAAAATAAAAGTATTTTTGCTGTTATAAATGTAAATAAGTAGTTCATTTAACATTTTTATTGCTTTCTATAACGGTAATTGTTTTTAGTGAACTCTGCTGGCCAGCTAATAGAAGTTAGTCGAACGAAAGGCATTGGTAATTATGTTGACTTTATTAGAGAATGCACTTCACAAGATATTAATAAATTTGAAGAGCTTAGAAACATACACAAAGAAGATAGATTGTTACTACAAACTTTATATAGGTAAACCTTTAAAGAATTCAATTTCAGATCTTAAACCAAATTTTCATTGTTAAATAAGTGTTATTATTATTATTTTAATCGATTTACTTTATTCATTGTAATTTATAGAAGTGTGGAAGAAATAGATCTTCTTGTTGGAGGAGCTTTGGAAAGGAGAGGATCTCAAGGCACACTTTTAGGTCCAACATTAGAATGTCTTCTAGCTAAACAGTTTTTATCGATAAGGCAAGGTGATCGATTTTGGTATGAAAATGATTTACCACCAGCTTCCTTTACTAAAGGTAATTAATTTTCAAATTAATTAAGTTTAACAATATTAAGTTTCAGTTTAAAACAATAAATTATTCGGGATTTATATGTTAATATGATTAATTTATGTCCTTATATGATTTTTCCCCTTTAGGTTTTCACGTTGCTTCTAACAGATAACAGCTAATACTAAACCTTAGTACATTTCTTTGCTGAGTCCTAATATATTTTTTTTTTTTCACCTCTCCGGCCTGTCATTCAAGTGTTACAGTTAAAATTGCTTGCTGGAGAACTTTGTATTCTTAAAGCAATAAATAAGTAAATAATAATAACAAAGTGGTACTTTTTATTTATCTATAGTTATATTATTTACTATTCCTTTTCATTATACTTTTATACAAACAATTTAATCTCTTATCCAAAATCGACTCACATTATAATTTCTTTTCTCTAAAAATAAGAGTTTACTCTGCCCTGAAAACAAGCTAATTTTACCATTTTTCTAATTATGCAAGTTATTTACAGGTCAGTTGACTGAATTGCGTAAGATAACACTAAGCGGTTTAATCTGTGAGAATTTACGGCTCCAGAATATTCAGCCGAAAGTGTTTGTACAAGAAGATCCCTTTCTGTAAGTTAAAATTTTATTTTATCATTCATATAAATCTAAAATATTGAACAAAAAAAAACTTATGAGTCTACGTTAACAAAGAATATATGAAAAGTATTTGTATGTAAGAGTAAATATATAAGTTGGGAATATAGTTTGGTCCTCAGTGCTGAATGTCATGGAGCGCATGTTTTTTTTACATTGATTTCATTATTGGTCGATTAAAAAGGTTTTCAGGAGGCTGCGTCTCTGCTAGACTGATTAATCAATCTTATGATGTATGAAAATTTGAAAATGATTAGATACAAAAAAAACTTGCCTGCTAGACGGATAAACTCAGCGAAAAAGGTGATAAGTATTTAAATTCCTAGAGAGAATTTGACTAGGCAGACGGTCCAGGCCTCATGAATATCCAAATGATCTTATATTGTGTATGAGGAATCTTGAGATTGGGACAGTTTAGGTCATTAACTTTTTTCAGGTGATTGAGTTATTTTTTTCAATTTATAAGTATTTAAATTTTAGAAAACTTTGTAAATTTGTTTAAATTATACAATAGTATTTTTTAGTGCAGTTATTAATACTATATTATGTGCAGTCGTTTTAGAAATTAATCACATTAATTTGTGATATTAATCACAAATCAAAGCACTGAAGATTAAATTAAATACATAAAGTTCAAATCTTGGGCATAAGATTTATTATTTCTAAATTGACCAATACTCAAGATTCCTCAGCTACTGTATCTTACCAACGATTGTTTAAGAACTGTTACCTTCTTTTTTGAACAGTTATTCTAATCTATGCCTCAAGGCTGCAGAGATCGACTGTGGTGGCGCAGAATTGCAATTTTACCTTTTTTACTCGAAGGAAGAAATAAAATAATTTTTATTTGAAAACTTAATTAGTCAGTTGTAATTTACTGCATAACTTAAGCAAGATAATAATTTATATTATTCCTTTTACTAGGAACGCAGTTGTGGGATGTGAACATCAAAATGGACTTTCAGTGGAACAATGGAAAGATGAAGATCCACAACCTGATGATATATTAATATCTAAAGAGATGATCAAAGAGGCTATGGTTAGAGCAGCTGAAGATCTGGCAAGGCGACAGCGGCGAGAGTTGGTTGTGTACGCAAATCGTTAGTAAAAATTTGGAGAAAATATTTAGAATTTAATTATTTCGTCTTTATAGTTATTGTTATTTTTGTCAATATTCAAAGAATGTCTATATGACAGATTAATGTTCATAACACTATCACTTAAATTATTTGCAGAAGGTGGAGTAGATCCTAAATCACCTCTGGGTACTGCAGCAGCATTCAGCAAGCCGAACAAAATGGCATTAGCCATGGCTAACAATTCCCTTCTGTTTGAGTTCGCATCACAAGAGATTATATCATCAGTTACAGCAAAGTTAGTTTATCTTCTGTAATTATTAATTTTGTCATTTCAAATTTGACTTGTTAGTGAAGTTATAGTTAGTAGTTGTTTTTATCATTCATTTAGAGTTTATTAACAATAGCGTAGAAAAGGCCAGTTATAAACGGCGTTGGTATCAACAACGTTTTGCTTATTCCTTGTCAACTTAAACTATATCGACTTGGATGCCTGAAAATAAAAATACGCAAAGGTTTTATTTAGATTGGAAGTAATTATTGTAAGAATGGCTATATTAAGTAATCAACAAAATTCACTTAATAGCTTCCCCTTCATGTTTAGTTAAATTTAAATGGCGTGGGATTAAAGGTGTTATTATAGCCTTTAAGATTAAAAAGATTAATTCTCAATGTGTAGACAAAGAAGACGACGTCAACTGGAAGGTGATAATGTGATAAATTTCGATCTTAGCTTCAATTCGGCCAAAGACCTATTCTCAGATTTGGATATAGGAGATTATTTCCCACCGTTGACATTGACCAGACCAACATTGAACAATGATATGGAAGAATGTCCAAATGAAGAAATTGGTCCATGTGATCCGACTTCACCGTATAGAACCTACACTGGGCATTGTAACAATTTAGAGCACCCAACGCTTGGAAAATCATTGACTACTTTTGCTAGGCTTTTACCTGCAGTTTATGAGAATGGTATTAGTTCTTTTTAATGTAAAAAATTAATCGTAACTTTAAGATGCTTGGTTTTTTTTATTTTTTATTAGTAGTATTAAATTTTTTCAATGATTTACAAGGTATTTCAAATCCTCGCATGTCCTCTGTCACTGGTGTTCAGTTACCTTCTGCCAGATTAGTGTCTTCTATGATACACGCCGATATATCCTATCTACATTCAAGGTATATTTGTTTGTTAAATCAAGTAAATAATAGTGATCTTCCAAATTATCAAAAACTAATTTAATTTTCTAACCTTTATTTTCAGATATTCCTTAATGTTAATGCAATTTGCACAGTTTGTAGATCATGATATAACATTTACACCTAACCATAGAGGTAAGAAGATTTTTATAGTTTTATTGCCTCCTTTTCTTAATTTTTGGTAATAAGAAATTAATCTTGAATTTGTTTTTTTTTAAACATTTAAGTGCTATAATTATTTTCTAGGTTTCTTTGCTTCAATACCAGATTGTAGGTCATGTAGTTCACCAGTTACTGTCCATCCTGAATGTATGCCAATACCTGTGCCAAACAATGATAATTTCTATCCAAAACGAAACGTTACTACTGGAGAAAAGTTTTGTTTAGCTTTTATGAGATCATTGCCAGGACAACAGAGATTAGGTAACATTTGTTTAAAAAAAATATATTTGCTTTAGTGGGGTATTTAGGTGAGGAATGAATAAATAAATGATTCAACACTGATTTATTTGGCGTATATTTGGTAAAAATAAAGTGCTCTTAATTAGGTTAGTTGCTTAGGAGTCACTAGTATTGGTTTAAACTTGAAATTTTATCTGACTGTCCCAGCGTTACCATAATAAATGGCAACTACATCATTAACTTTTAACAACAAATATTAATATAATAAAAAGTAAACTAAATTATGTTTTTACTATATCTAAGGTAATATTTTAGTATAATGTTTTCAAATCATTTGTTTAATTTTGGCTGGAATGTTTGTATAATAAGTGTTCAACATTTACTGTACAGTAACAAGTTTCCGTTTTTAACCATATTATAGGAATTTTTAATTTCCATCTCAACTCTTTGGATACGATAACTGTCCGAAAGTAATGAAATTGGAGTTGAAATAACCTTTCAGTGTGATTTTAAAGTATGTACTAAAGATGTTTACGAGAGCTGTACATTGCTTAATTTGTAGATACTTACGGTACCCGAAATGTTACGTGAGCGTTACGATTTTTTCTCTGGGTAAAGCTCTCACATCTTATGTAGTTCAACAAATTTTCTATGGAATTTTATATATTTTTTATTGATTTCAACCAAAACCTATTTAAACTTGAGTTGTTCTTTTTCAATCAGAGGCCCAAAATATTCACATAAAATAGTAACAGTTTATCACGAAATTATATTTACATTTTTACAGGACCTCGTGAACAAATAAATCAGAATTCAGCATATCTGGATGGTTCTCAAGTATATGGAGAACATGCCTGTTTAGGCAGACAACTTAGAGCGTTTACGTTAGGAAAACTGAACATGACTTTAACTAGAGTTGGCAAAGATCTACTACCAGTGTCGCCCGTTCATCCAGAATGTAAAGCACCGTCCGGATATTGCTTCATCGCTGGTCAGTATACTTGCAGAATATGTATTAGTGAATTTTAATTAGAATCATATTTAATAGTCAAGCTCTTAGGACTTAAAAAACAAAAAGATTAGCTTAAAATTTTTGTTTTGTTTTTTAAATAAAAAAAAAGAAAAGTTTTTAGCTTATGTTCTCAGTGCAAACAAAAATATCTAAAAACTGAATGCAAAAGAAACAACCTTGTTGGTATCTGTTTATAAATAAACTAGGATTTTGGGTAAAAATGAACTCGAGACTATACTTTATTTTTTATCTATAATATTTTTCTATTGTTTTGTTTTTTTTTTACCCAGGTGATGGACGAGCTAGTGAACAGCCCGGGCTAACGGCCATACACACTCTTTACGCCAGAGAGCACAATCGTTTAGCCGACGGCTTGAAATTAGTGAATCCACATTGGGACGACGAGCATATCTACCAAGAGGCTAGGAAAATATCTGTAGCTACTTACCAACATATAATTTACAATGAATTTTTGCCAAGATTATTAGGCTGGAACGCTATCAATCTGTACGGACTTAAACTACATTCTCATGGATATTACAAAGGTAAGTGGCGTATTTATTAGGTTCTTTTCAGTTTTATAGTTTTGAAGGTAATGTTTAAATTGTCAGTTAAATAAAACCTTTTCTGTCCAGGATACAGATCTTCTTGTAATCCAAACGTTGTAACAGAATTCGCCACTGCAGCCTATCGTATTGGTCATAGTTTACTAAGACCACACATACCCAGAATGACGCCAGCATTTTCTTCGCTTGAACCATCCATCTTATTAAGAGATACTTTCTTCAATCCAGATATCATATACAAGGTTTCTTTTTTCTTGCACTAATACTTTTAAAAATATTTTTGGTCCTTATCAAATGAAAATGAAAATGAATCAATAAAAACTGAAGCCGCCTTTTGGAATGCATTGTTTCTTCTTTTTTAGCCACACATGGTGGATGAAATTATGCGAGGACTTGTCTCCACACCAATGGAAAGTCTAGATCAATTTATTACTGGAGAAATATCTAATCATTTATTTGAAGACAGAAGGATTCCACATTCTGGCATGGATCTACCAGCTTTGAATATTCAGAGAGGTATGAACGGTGCTTAAAATAAAACTACGTTAATGAAGAGGTGTGCGTGCAGTTGAGGTCTAAACTCACAGCTAGAGTTTTAGTTTCTAGCTGGGTCATCCATACCGAACGCATCTTTTAACCTGCTCAAGAAAGATACTCGGTCTCCTTTAGGTTGAGGAGTGGAGCTTAGAGCTATCAACTTATAGAACCTCAGCCGTTTCGAAATTTCTGAAGCTCACAGATTATAAGTAGGATCCCTCATAAGGATTTTATCTTTAGGTTTTAAGGTATTTTGACCCTATGTAGAGCATAGCACTAAATATTATTTATATATACTGTGGCTGTACAGAAAATGCGTTGGAGTAGTCACAGCATCCGTAAAAGAAAATTATAAAGAGAGAGAGAGAGCCATGGGAATTAGCGAGGTCTTTTCACGGTCACTTTGGATTCAGATTCAGAGACACTTTTTTCTACATCTTAGTTCAACTAAGTTGGCAATAGGTCTCCATTTTAATGTACTTGTATAGCCCAAAAGCTCTTGATCATGATGTTTTGAATGTTTCCGAACGTTGTTTAATCCTTTGTGAAGACCCAGAGGTAGTTTAAAACGTAAAAAAATCGCAAATTATCAGTAAGTATAAGTTACTTTCAAAGTATATTTAGACTAGAAGAAAGTTATTGTAAGTTTATAAAAAAATGTTTTATTATTATTTTCACATTTGGTTGTGAACCAAGGTAACCTCTGTGAAGGTGCTTCCAGTTTGTTCTATTATGTTGCACCAACCTTGCCTCATTGAGAAGCAAACTTTTGATCAATTATTTGGTTTGCATATCAAATATACTTAAAAAGCTTTTATAACATAGTTAAAGTGAATAACACGTTGATATATAAAAAAAATATGTATTTGAATGACGTAATCTGACATTAGTTTTAAATTTAAGAAAGTTTGTGATTAAAAATATTATTAAGAACTAATGTGTGCTTAATTTCTCATTTATTTTAATTTGCTAATTTCTTCATTATCTCATAATGAGAAAGTGTTTTTTACAGTTTTATTATTATTAAGAAAAATAATACAATAAGGAGGATAATAATTCAATTATTTTTGCTTTTTTCAGGCCGAGATCACGGTATACCACCGTATAATGAATATCGTTCACTTTGTAATTTAAAACGAGCAGAAACTTGGGACGATTTGTCTAGAGAAATACCACAGGAAGTAATCAGTCGTTTGCGTCTAATCTATCCTTCTGTGAAGGATGTAGACTTATTTCCTGGTGGGTTGAGTGAACGTCCTCTGCAAGGTGGCCTGGTCGGACCGACGTTCGCCTGTATCATTGGACTACAGTTTAGACAGTTGAGGAAATGTGATCGTTTCTGGAATGAAAATGATGATCCAGCTATAAGGCTGACTGAAGCCCAGTTGGCCGAGATCCGTAAGGCCACACTAGCCAAATTGATCTGTGACAATCTGGATGCACCTGGGGAAATTCAACGATCAGTTTTTGATCAACCGTCGGATTTTCTGTAAATAACCAACATTATTTTGTTGTTTTTATTTTTCTTGAAAGTTCTTAATAAAAAATTAATGACAAGTAATTTTTGATGCGCTAGCAATCCCCGAGTACCATGTCGGAGTTTACCAGCTCTAGATTTTAACGCTTGGAAGGAAACGGTAGCCGATGGTTGCCAGATCGCCGGCAGAAGAATAAGAGTTGGAGAGTCTGCTATTCCGACTCCGTGTACCAGCTGTATTTGTACTACTGAAGGGGTGAGTGATGTTCATGATTGTCGTTAGAGAAACATTTTTATTTTACTCAGTATTCATTATTATTCTTTCCATTTCTTTTATAAAATAGGCTCAGTGTGCCTCATTAAGAGTGACAGATTGCGCCCGACTGCTGAATGAAGCTGGCCGGGAAGCAGTTTTGCGGGATGAGGTAATTACTTTTAAACATATTTTCTCTTTTATGCATCTGAATTTTCTTGTAATTGTGTATGTTGTTCGGAATAAACTTCATTTAATTTCTAGTGATAACTTTATAAGGCATTTTATCTCAGTTAATGTTTATCGTCAAGCTCAATTATTCAGCTGGTATGTAAAATAGTGAATTCAGTGAAGAAATTAATGTGACGTAGGTTTAACATGGTAAATAAGCAACTTATGAGTTTTATTCTAGTCTATCACAAGCGCCAACATACGCTAGTTAATTGTTTCTGACGTTAATCGTGTGACGATGTAAAATTTATTTTCCGGTTTCCAATTAAATAGATAAATTCGATACCTTTTATTTTCTATTTCTTGGTATTATTTTATTCAATCTTGTATCTCAGAAGGATAAAGTCTATAAGAAGAGACGTTATGTGATTTTTAAATTAGCGTTTACACATTTTAGGGCCATAACTTCTCACACAATAAGTGTAAATTTCTTTGAGTTGTTCAAATAGAAAATGTTTTACATTTGAACGTTTGTTGGATAAAAATAACCCTCATATCAGTCATTTCTGCTAAAAATTAAACCTTGTTCATAAGGATGAAAAATTAATGCCAGTTTCAGTCATTATAAACTATTATGCCGTTCAAACCTATTTTTAGGTTTGTGCATCACAGTGTTCATCATTCTTGGATTCATCACCACTGGTGGTAGCGCTGACGACCAGACGTCCCAGGACAAGACAGCGATCCAACACTAATAACGGAGATTTCTTGCCCACCAGTTTAATTCCCCCTCCTCCAGTCAAAAGGAGACCATCATTGAGAAGTTTTGTACCACCAGTCTTTCTTGGTTAGTGTCTTAGAATCTTTGTCTACTTTAAAGTGGATTTGTGAATAGTGACTTATGATTGTAGGCTCAAATAGACATGTATTAGTTTTGAAATTGGTTTTTGATTGTATAAGAATTTTCAATTTTTTGTAAATAAAACATTTGGCCTTGTACATAATTAGCGGTGTATATAATGTTTCGAATGTGCTTTATTTCTAAGAGACTATTCGTAATTTTATTTCTTTTAAAAAAAAATGTTTTATATACCATACTTAGTGAACTACTTTTAATAGTTTAAACTAGTTTAAGTTCAAAATTATTTATTTTAAGATTTCTTGTCGATAATTTTGGAATAAAACGAAAGTGTTTTATTGTAATATTGCTTTTAAGATTGTATACGTCGTAGAAAATTCCAGGTTAGACGCATAACTTGTTTGTCTCATTTAATTGTTTAAATTGGTTTTATCGGGCTGACTTGGAACAATACTCGTTGTTAATCAAGTCGAGCTGAGAAGAAGCCAATTTCAATGCTAAATAAAAAGTATATAATTTTGGTAGAAATGCTAAATAGTAACAGATAATATAAGATAGAAAGGTAAACATATTTACTGAATCAACCCTTATATGTTAAAACTGTCTAACCGGACAGTTTTAATCTGACTAGCTAACAAATATTAAATCATACGCCGGTCAAAAAAAAAAGAAAAGCGGTTTACAGATCTTTAGACTAGTTATCTCAAATAACATAAACTAAATACTATTTATCTAACTCTTGGATAGATGATATTGTCTAGAGATAATGGCGTTTTCCAAAGATATAGAAGGAAAAATCATAAAGCTACCTTCCACCTTGACAAATGCTGTTCCAAAACGCTAATTTCAAGTCCAATACATTTCATAATGTAAAGATAAATCTAATATAAGTATTAATTACGAGTTTCATGATATTTGTTGTCAATCCTTTATCTACCTTCGAAATAAGTTACCAATTTTGTATAATATATATTTTGTTATAATTAAAAATAATAATAATGAAAATGATAAAGAAAGAAATAAAGTAAAAAGAAAGAAATAAAATACAAGCCATTTTTGTGCCAATTCACTTTTATTTTTATTTGTTCAAACAATTAAGATATGAATAAGGTATTAATTTATTATAATTTTTTGTTTTTAAATCAAATTGTTATAAAAACGTTAATTTTTGTGATTGTAAAAATAATATAAAATTAATTTTATAATAAATAATTAAATGATATGAAGTATGAATAAAATGTTGGGCCCTTACTGATTTCTTACCTATTGTCGTCTCTCCAACTTGACTTTTGAAACTAATAGTTTTTGTTAAGATTTTATGGTATATGAAAATTGTATTTTGTTTTTAACCTTAAATGTTCTCCAGCCTATTCTTAAGAAAGATTTTTTTTTCTTTGATCTGTGGGCCACAGATTCAGTTTGATAAAAGGACTTCATCAGGGATGACAACAAAAAACTGCTAAGTTAAAGACAGTCCCACAATTTCCATTTTTATAAGGAATTCAAATTACTTTATTAAAACTAGAGAATTGAGCAGATAATTATTATTTTCAATTAGAGGTTTTAATTGCATATTACTTTAATTGTTACAGAACTCACTTCGTTAAGCAATCATCCTGGGACTAACAAGGAATCTACTTTACAAAATAGTAACTGAAGAAGTATTAACTCGAATACAAACATGATATTCGTAAAGCGAAATAACTATATCAGCATTTTGAGTATTTTGAATTTTCAAAGAACGAATTTAAAACAGAAGTAATCATTTATGTAGCCTTCAAAACAGAAAAAATTGATATATTCAAGAGTATTTCCGGCTTAAGCCGAAAAACTATCATATTTCAAGACCTAACAAATTATTTACAAATTATAACTTGAGTGTTATTTATATCTATTAACTAAAGATCTGTTTTCAATTCATAGGAACAGTGAAGTGAGTAGAAACGAATACCTGGACATTTGTTTCTTAGGAGTTCAGCAGGAACCTCACTCTAGCTCCATGATGAGAATTCTCTTATCATTGTAATATCACAGGATTTTTTTCACCAGTCTTGTTTGCGTTCTCCTCCTCAGGCCCTAAAGTTATCTTATCGCAAACATATTATAAAAAGACAATAGTTTCTCCTTACTCAGAAGCTCTAAAAAAATCATTCCACCCAGAGAAGGCTGTGCCAAGATAAAATAAGTATGCCTATGCCTAGATGAACCACTGTGGAATATTTAAGATAATTTCATAAGGGTATGTTGAATTTGCTACAATATAATAAATATTATATTTCATTTATAATACTTTCTATAGTATAGTTTACAGCTAGCTACATTTGCATTAGTTGGAACCTAAGTTAATCTGGTTCATTTCTGCTTATCCACAAATTTTTACAAAAACTCAACAGGACTTCCCTGTCATAAAAATATGTTTTTACAGTAATTGTTGAATAAGGCGCCACGATAGCCGAGCGGTTAGAGGCGAGACCCGTAAAGCTAGTATGTATTGTGGTGCTGGGTTTGAGTCCCGGATTTAGGCCTTAGATTTTATTTAATGGTTAAAAAAAGAAATACAGTAAAGTATGTTTGCTAGTCGCCTCCGTCCACGACACCTAATTGGTAGTTGGACGTAAAGCCCGCCTGAAAAAATTGGCAATTACTTTACTTTTTTTTACTTTACAGTAATTGTTGAATATACTTTTGATCAGGTGCTTAAGGAGATTCAATATATTAATAGCAATAATTAACTGACACCGAAGAGGGCTAAAAAATCGAACACTAAAAAGATTGAGTTAAAATCCACGGATCTTTTGGAGAAAATGGCTTTGTCGCTGATATTTACTCATCTGTCTGGCGTAAAGAAAAAATGTAATAATATTTACAAGGGAAGGGATTAGCTATGCGGTTAGCGTACTGGACTCCCACGCGGAGGTCCCGGGTTCGAATCCAGCTGCTAACCCTTAGATTTTCTCTTCCTAGGAGCTTCTTACAGCCCACTGTCCGGTGATGGACAGGGTTGTCTGTAACGAGAGAACACTGTCCGGAGGCCGGCAGTGCACTGAAAAAAGCTCCGGGCGCATAACCTTCGATGTTGACGCGCCTTAAATCATTTTAAAAAAAATTACATAATAATTATTTACTATTTATAATAATTAAATATTCTTCAGTGTTAACAGAATTCGTCATTGTCGCTTTTTGACAAAAATATCCGCCTGACGTATAAAATTAAAGTAAAGTTTGTTTCCAAGCTTCCTACTCAAAAAATAAAAATAATGAAGTCATAACTCCAAAAATGCTGTTGTTTAGAGTAACCAACTAAATATTATCAAAAGGGAAGGTTATTGTTTTAGGTTTACACAAATTGCCACCAGGGCGCTCTGCTAACTGAAAAAATACTTCATTGAATCAAATAATGTTAAAATTTCAAGTTTTGTATCAGGATACAAACCAGCGTAAGAGCTCTAATCAGATTTCAATAGATTTTAATTTAATTTTATTTAAATATTTAACACATAATTATTTGTTTTTGACAATTTTGTTTATTCATTTAATAAGTATACTAAACAAATTTATTGCTCTTTAACTGTAGGATTTTTTTAATGCTGTTTATTAATTAAAAAGTGAATTTAAATCAATTTCTAGGCTAAAGGTTAGAAAGAGTACTGCTCCTTTTTTTTGTTTTTATCTGTTCCTATGAAAAGAAGTAATACTCGTATGTTCCTGTTGCAGGCCATAATTTTCTTAAATACTACTTGGATATAATAAATTTTAGGAAGAATTTAAAAGTGAATGATATAGTGCAAAGTAAACGTACAATTTACCAACTTTCCTACACAAGGTAATTCTTTTGTTACTTTGTTTTTACTTTTAATTTTAAAAATATAAATGCGCTTAGTAAAAAAGGTAATGTACTATATAAGTAATTAATTAGTGATCACAACAGAAAAGATATGGTTATTGCCTCATATTTTTCAAGGGAACTCAGTTCACTTTGGGTAGCTGGGAAATAGTACTAAAGAAAATCAAACTGAAAATACTTTATTCTGTACCTTTCCTAAAGAATAGTTACATTATGATTAAAAGTGATAGGTTCTTGTGGCATGTACAAGAGAATTTTCAAGTACCTGTCTTGCAGAAAATATGTTTTATCAACTAAGTAACAACTAATATTAATTTAAATGTAACTCTTACATTTTATAAATTATTCGAAAACCTAAGCGACAAAAACAAGTTTGCACAACTTTCGAGAAATATAGAACAATTTTCTTATTTCTTTCTCACTCTGTCTTCACTATCACTTTATCTCAGAGATTTCTTGAAAATCATTAAAGTGGTGCTTTCTTTTTTTTTTAGATAGATCATATTTACAGGTAGAGAAGAAAGGCGGAATATGAAATCGCTCCTAGTGAAGTATAAGGTTTCCAAATACTCTACTTGAAATTTGAAACGTACCACCTACATATTCGCTGAAATAGGCCACCTTAGCTGCTGACAGGATGTTGTAGTTATGTTATTACTTTCTTAAAAAGTCTGTTAATAGAAAAAATCAATTTGTAATGGAGGCAATAATATAAACAAAATTTTATCGCATATAATTAATTTTATGAAAAAAATAAATAAATAAATAAAAATAATCAATCTTACATCTTTTTTTTGTTTTGCTTTTTAAAGATATACTATGAAGCTGCTAAAATGCTGCCATAAGATCTGTCACAAATTCAAGATCTATTAGTTGAAAAAGAACATAGACTCCATATAACACCCGAAGAATTGGAAATTTTAAGGGAAGATTTTCCAGTAGAAAGTAAAGTCATTAGTAACTATACAGTTGAATAAGTTAAAAACCTTGGAGCTAACTTACCTGAGGGTAGATAGCTAAATGTTTAGGCACTCTTACTAGACCTGCTGAAAAGGTATTTTAATGTAAATATCTATATAATTACTTTCTATACTATATTCATTTTGTAAATATAATTTTTATGTATGTAATTGTAAAATAAATAAATGTAATTGCATATAAAACAAATTTTTTTATTACTTTCTGAACTTTTCTAAGTGATTCATAGTATATTTTAATGATTTAAAAGAAAGTTCTCTTGTTTAGAGGCGTAAAATACTTAGGTGCAATATAACTGCACAACTTAGATTGGGCGTTATTAAAAGGACAGTTTACCATGAAAAAGTTATACTTGTATAATAAAATACATAAATTTTCAGTATGTGTTTTACTTGGCATGTTATTTACTGCATCTTAAAATTCATTAATTTTCAATTTTATTTTCTATAATTTATTATTTCATAAGCGTATCTAATAAATGGAACATTCATTTTTACTTTTGGCTTTCAAACGCCTTGAATAACATTTAATTAAGTAACTATAAAAAGTAAGCTGGAAAGTAACTTCTTGTGGAGTAGCAGGTGCTGTCCCCTGGTAGTAATTTTACAAACTAGAATTTGTTTAAACTTCATTGTTTTTATTAATTTATTTAGGACATTTAGACATTTTATTAATTAGTAAAAATTATAATTAGGTGGTATTATATTGTTTTTAATTAATGGTAAAAGAATAAGGTTTAAATTTGTGGTATTTGTTGAAAAAAAAAAGCAATAAATGAATGTTGCTTCGATAGCGGACATTTTGTCATGGCGTTTATATAAGCAAGTAAGGTCCGCGGGCGTGGAGGGTGGGGCGAATAGTTTGCTTGAAGTGTCTATATTAGGCTAAGGCTAAGTCCTTTCTTAACGACAGTCGTACTTAACACATTCCAATGACACTTTATAGAGAAATGGCAGGCATATTTATTTTTGGTGAGACGGGCGAACAAGAGCGACCTTCCCTCCTCTGTGATGGTACTGAATAGAAATTATTTTTTTGCAGATGTAATGGAATGTAATGCTACTTGATTGATGATGGCTTCGAACAGTTAGAAAAGTGCATTCTCATGCTTTCTAGCGGCGAAAGATTAAACTATTCTTTTACCACAGTTAAACTGATTGCCGCTAGAATGCACTGGCATGTATTTTTAGTTATTTTTCTATGAAAAAATTACACAATTTATTTTTTTATTTCAAATGATTTATTCAAGATTGAAGACCGACATGTTGAAGATAGAAATAGACATATTTGGCGAGACGAGCGACAAAGCGACCTTCTCTCCTTCGTCACTCAGATGGTACTGAATAGTAGTGATGGGCTATTTGAGCGGACTCGTTCCATTGGAACGAGTCCGATGGTGGAACGAGTTGATTCAAATCCCTATTTTTAAAAAAAGTGATTCCGCCCCGCCCCAAAAAATTTAGGCAAATAAAAATGAAAATGAGGCAGCAGAAGGTTTGGAACGATTAAACATAAGAACAAATGTCACGCAATTTATTATATTATTATATCATTAAATGTTAGCTTTCCCAGTTAATAACAAAACTATATTTCTTTAACACACATTGAGTACTATCCCTAATTTCCAATTGCTCTGTTAAATATAAAATTAACAACGTAATACAAATATTAACACAAAAATAGGCTAGTCAAATATAAATTAAAGCAATGCAGTTTTGTCATTATCTAGCTTGACCACTAGAAGACTGGAGTTAACTTACTTCAAGAGTATTCAAGGTAGAGAAACGGAAATGGGTAGGAAATTATTCCATAAAAATTCTAACCCTTCAAAATTATAATTACTCATAATATTTATTTACTAAGAATTGAATATCAAGCTTTTAAAATATTATCTTATTGTTTTACAAAAAGAAAAAGCTGTGTGCTTAATCTTAAACTTAGCGCTGGACACTTACTCTCATCTTCATTGGCGTAAGTTTGAACGTGTACATGTCAGCTAGACGGTCAAAGTAAAACTGGGCCAAAATTTAGTATTACCTAACTGGTTTACTTAGTGTAGTATCCCTCCCACTCTATCACCTATTTCACAAACATTCATCGATTGAAAATATTTTTTAGTTAAATATTCGTTTCATTGGAATACAAAAAACATTATAACGCTTTCTTAAGATGATTTGAATTTTTAAAATTTGTTTTTGTCCATTACTCTTATAAAATACGAAGAATTTCAAATAAAATATAATATACAAACACAGAATGATCTAGTGTGCAGGTGGAGTCAGTCGTAGTTACCATGACAACGGAACCGTTAAACGACTCCGGCCCAGCTCTAGCATTTTCATTGGTTAAATCCACTGGAGTTGGTGGAGTCGAATCCGGAGTGATTTAAATCCTTTTGAAACCGGACTCGTTCCATTTTTTCGTTCACTGAATCTAGCCAATAGAAATTGCTGGAGCTGGAACCGGAGTTGTTTAACGGTTCCATTGCTATGGTAACGAGGACTGACTCCACCTGCATACTAGATCATTGTGTTTGTATATTATATTTTATTTGAAATTCTTCGTATTATATAAGAGTAATGGACAAAAACAAATTTTAAAAATTAAAATCATCTTAAGAAAGCGTTATAATGTTTTTTGTATTCAAATAAAACGAATATTTAACTAAAAATTATTTCCAATCGATGAATGTTTGTGAAATTGGTGATAGAGTGGGAGGGATACTGCAGTAAGTAAACCAATTAGGTAATACTAAATTTTGGCTCAGTGTTACTTTGACTGTCTCACGGTCATGTACACGGTTAAACTTACCCAATGAAGATAAGAATAAGAGTGTCCAGCGCTATGTTAAAGATTAAGCACACAGCTTTTTTTTTTTTCGTAAGATAATAAGATAATATTTTTAAAGCTTGATATACAAGTCCTAGTAAATAAATATTTCTTTATTTATGAGTAATTATCATTTTGCTTGAAGGGTTAGAATTTTTTTTATGGGAATAATTTCCTACCCATTTCCGTTTCTCTACCTTGGATCCTCTTGAAGCACGTTAACTCCAGTCTTCCAGTGGTCAAGCTAGATAATGACTAAACAGCATTGCTTTAATTTTTATAATTGACTAGTCTATTTTTATGTTAATTTTTGTGTTACGTTGTTAATTTTATATTTATCAGTGCAATTGGAAATTAGGGATAGTACTCAATGTGTGTTAAAGAAATATAGTTTTGTTATTAACTGGGAAAGCTAACATTTAATGATATTTTTTAATAAATTGCGTGACATTTTTACTAATGCATAGGGTAAGTACAGAGACCGGAATCGGTGAACGAGTTGTTGGAATCGATTCCAACCCTGGAACTGATTCAAATCCAACGAGTCCAAAGACGGACTCGTTCTGCCCATCACTACTGAATAGTGATGGGCTATTTGAGCGGACTCGTTCCATTGGAACGAGTCCGATGGTGGAACGAGTTGATTCAAATCCCTATTTTTAAAAAAAGTGATTCCGCCCCGCCCCAAAAAATTTAGGCAAATAAAAATGAAAATGAGGCAGCAGAAGGTTTGGAACGATTAAACATAAGAACAAATGTCACGCAATTTATTATATTATTATATCATTAAATGTTAGCTTTCCCAGTTAATAACAAAACTATATTTCTTTAACACACATTGAGTACTATCCCTAATTTCCAATTGCTCTGATAAATATAAAATTAACAACGTAATACAAATATTAACACAAAAATAGGCTAGTCAAATATAAATTAAAGCAATGCAGTTTTGTCATTATCTAGCTTGACCACTAGAAGACTGGAGTTAACTTACTTCAAGAGTATTCAAGGTAGAGAAACGGAAATGGGTAGGAAATTATTCCATAAAAATTCTAACCCTTCAAAATTATAATTACTCATAATATTTATTTACTAAGAATTGAATATCAAGCTTTTAAAATATTATCTTATTGTTTTACAAAAAGAAAAAGCTGTGTGCTTAATCTTAAACTTAGCGCTGGACACTTACTCTCATCTTCATTGGCGTAAGTTTGAACGTGTACATGTCAGCTAGACGGTCAAAGTAAAACTGGGCCAAAATTTAGTATTACCTAACTGGTTTACTTAGTGTAGTATCCCTCCCACTCTATCAACTATTTCACAAACATTCATCGATTAAAAATATTTTTTAGTTAAATATTCGTTTCATTGGAATACAAAAAACATTATAACGCTTTCTTAAGATGATTTGAATTTTTAAAATTTGTTTTTGTCCATTACTCTTATAAAATACGAAGAATTTCAAATAAAATATAATATACAAACACAGAATGATCTAGTGTGCAGGTGGAGTCAGTCGTAGTTACCATGACAACGGAACCGTTAAACGACTCCGGCCCAGCTCTAGCATTTTCATTGGTTAAATCCACTGGAGTTGGTGGAGTCGAATCCGGAGTGATTTAAATCCTTTTGAAACCGGACTCGTTCCATTTTTTCGTTCACTGAATCTAGCCAATAGAAATTGCTGGAGCTGGAACCGGAGTTGTTTAACGGTTCCATTGCTATGGTAACGAGGACTGACTCCACCTGCATACTAGATCATTGTGTTTGTATATTATATTTTATTTGAAATTCTTCGTATTATATAAGAGTAATGGACAAAAACAAATTTTAAAAATTAAAATCATCTTAAGAAAGCGTTATAATGTTTTTTGTATTCAAATAAAACGAATATTTAACTAAAAATTATTTCCAATCGATGAATGTTTGTGAAATTGGTGATAGAGTGGGAGGGATACTGCAGTAAGTAAACCAATTAGGTAATACTAAATTTTGGCTCAGTGTTACTTTGACTGTCTCACGGTCATGTACACGGTTAAACTTACCCAATGAAGATAAGAATAAGAGTGTCCAGCGCTATGTTAAAGATTAAGCACACAGCTTTTTCTTTTCGTAAGATAATAGTTTTAAAGCTTGATATACAAGTCCTAGTAAATAAATATTTCTTTATTTATGAGTAATTATCATTTTGCTTGAAGGGTTAGAATTTTTTTTATGGGAATAATTTCCTACCCATTTCCGTTTCTCTACCTTGGATCCTCTTGAAGCACGTTAACTCCAGTCTTCCAGTGGTCAAGCTAGATAATGACTAAACAGCATTGCTTTAATTTTTATAATTGACTAGTCTATTTTTATGTTAATTTTTGTGTTACGTTGTTAATTTTATATTTATCAGTGCAATTGGAAATTAGGGATAGTACTCAATGTGTGTTAAAGAAATATAGTTTTGTTATTAACTGGGAAAGCTAACATTTAATGATATTTTTTAATAAATTGCGTGACATTTTTACTAATGCATAGGGTAAGTACAGAGACCGGAATCGGTGAACGAGTTGTTGGAATCGATTCCAACCCTGGAACTGATTCAAATCCAACGAGTCCAAAGACGGACTCGTTCTGCCCATCACTAGTACTGAATAGAATAGAATTTTATTTGCTAGTGGTGCTGTGATGGTTTCGAATAGTTAGAAAAGTGCATTCTCATGCTTTCTAGCGGCGAAAGTTTAAACTATTCTTTTACCACAGTTAGACTGATTGCCGCTAGAATGCACTGGCATGTATTTCTAGTTATTTTTCTATGAAAAAATTACACAATTTATTTTTTTATTTCAAATGATTTATTCAAGATTGAAGTCCGACATATTGAAGATAGAAATAGACATATTTGGCGAGACGAGCGACAAAGCGACCTTCTCTCCTCTGTCACTGAGATGGTACTGAATAGAATAGAATTTTATTTGCTAGCGGTGCTGTGATGGTTTCGAATAGTTAGAAAAGTACATTCTCATGCTTTCTAGCGGCGAAAGTTTAAACTAATGTTGTACCGTAGTTCAGCTGATTGCTGCTAGAATGCATTGGCTTGCTATTTCTTGTTACTTTTTATAGAAAAATTATGCTTTATTAATTTTTCCAATGTTTTATTATTTACATATATGGCCAAATGTTTAATAGTTATGTTTATAGAAATGGTATTAGATAAGTGTTATAAATTCTTTATTCTCTTTTATTAGTGTACAATTCTAATTGAATTATAATGAAATCATTTTGATAGATGTTTCTAAAATTTCTTTTATTTTAGAGAAATCTGATGACACAGTTTTGCAGCAGTGCTCCAGTATCGGCTTTTTCAATCTAAAAAAATATTATTCAATGATACACATTTTTCATCAGTTATTTCTTATATGTAGATGCATTTTTCACAATAATACTATAAATAAAAAATTAAACGGCCGTGCTTAAGAAGCATTTTTACTACTACCATAATTTCAACCATAAAAAACCGTTTTGCAATCAGTTTACTAGAAAAAGGTATGATTTATATCAAAAAGATTTATTATTACTGAAAAAAGCTATAGTAATTAATGTAAAATTATTTTCTATAAAAATAAATAAAGAATGCTGAACTGAAACTAGTGTTGACGTCTACAGTTGAATATATTTTTTGTAATCCCAAATAATTTTATTATAAAAATGAAAATTAATTAGATTTCTAAGCATACACGTGATTTCATTGACAATCATGTTGATTTGGCTGAATAATACAGTACCACTTTTATAATTTTTTAAGATTAGCTTTTTCTCATTAAATTAAAAAATGATAAGCACACTTACAGTTTTATTTAATTAAAAATTAGTATACTATTACTTGTTATTTATTTATGGTTTTTTTGTTGCACATTAACCAATATTTTTTGGTTGGCTGGAAAAAACCAAAATGTTGGTATACACAGCTACAGTTGGCTTTTAATGCCTCAATTTACAATATTTTGGTGGAAAAACCAGCTCTATCTTTTTCAATATTCAACTGAGTTGAGAAATATCGCAGGCTCTTTCACTTCCCTCTTCTCCATGACTGCCTCAAGGTAAGAGTGACTCTCTTCCACAACTTTCTTCTTCGCAGCTTCAATAACTTGATCGATGCATACTGGCTTTTCCTTCCTAAAACAATACAATGGTATGTGAATCTCACTTCGTTAAATGTTATTCGCTTAGAGTAGTGCATTTAGTCGTGTAGTGGAGTGTTTGTGTGAATAAATAAGAAATAATTTTATTCACACGAACGAATTTTTAAATGCTTTGTAGCGCATTATAGCTAAAATACTTTTGGAGCTAATGGGAAATGTGCTGCCAATCCCTTTAGAAACCTGTCTCTATTTCTGTTATATCTGCTGCATCTAAAGAAGAGATAAGTTAAGATTCCCAATATTGTCTCAATATTTACCGTAGAAACTGTAGCGATTTGGAAAGCGGTAATTCTGCATAGTAACTCTTATTAGTGATTCTAAAAGTGCACACCAAAAAAAAAACGTCTGGGCGATGTTTTAGATCCATAAATACAGAAATAGCAACTCTTTTGGTAAACACAATTGATAGGTTTAGAAATGTCCTCATCCTCCCGGGCACCGCAATCACATTCAGAACTATCTAGTAACTTGATTTTATGCAGGTGTGGATTCGTGACATTTTGGTTGAACCTCAGTCGCATTATTTTGTGTAAAAATGCCTTTCTCCCTCCAGTGCTTCTACAAACCGTGGCTTGTTGAGGATCCTAGGCTGTGAATCAGTAATATTTACTCTTATTTTCTTTATCCAGATGCTACAGCTTTCGCCATGCGTCAGAACAACGTTTTCTCAAAGCACTTTCGCGGACTGAGCACTGGAGTATGTTCCCCTGACAAAATGGCTCTTTTCGCTAGCATATCAACTTTCTCATTATCTACTATCCCAGCATGTCCATTCAGCCACACCAGATGCAACCTATCCATTCTCTTTTGCGTTTACCAAAATTTAATTAAATTTAAACTTTAATTTCTGTAAATATAGGATCTAACACAATCGCCCGGACGTTTTATTTTTTGGTGTGCACTTTTAGAATCACTAAGAATAATTACTGTGCCGAATTATTGTGGCATTGCTGTGCCTTAGGTAACCTTATACTGGATATATGACACCAGATGGATATCTTGCAACCAGAGATTTTTGAAATATTTGGAAATCCTTGTATTTTACTAAGGCGCGATCCCATCTCCGCCTTTCTTCTCTATCAGAGGATTGGATCAACCTAAAGAAGAAAGCACAAGTTTAATGATTTCTAACGATATCCTTAAGATATATAAGGTGATTAGGAAAATAGAGAAAACTGTTTACCATTTTTGAAGAAGATAGTATATCGTATATAGTAGGAATGTAGTAGTTCTTTTCAAGTAAAATATGGCTATGAAGTCTGCAAATGTTATTTTGTCACCAAATATTCACATTATTTCCTAAAAATTAAGAGTTTGAATCTTTAACATGTAAAATATATTCAATTTCTCTAATTAGTATCATAATTTGTTTTAAATGAAATGAATTTTGTCTTCAATCTATTAAACTTACAAGAGAAATAGAAAGACCTATTTTTAAACATATAAATTGAGTAGTTCCGTCTTAAGTAGTTACTTTCTTAAAAAACATAATTGCTCTTTGACAGTACTTGATATCTCTTGTAAAAGCCACAAGAACCTATTACTTTTAATCATTATGTGATCATTAATGTATTCCTTAGGAAACGTTCAGTGTAAAACACTCCAAAAGATCATGTGGTTTATTTTTTCTTTTTTTCATAGAACTAGTAAGGATATTAATAATTTATTCCCATTTTCTAAAAACATTTTGAATTCTAAACCTATAAATGAGTGTGGAGATAACAGAGTTGTTTTTGATAATAAAGTGATTCTCTTTGAATTGATCTACATTTGAGATGTTTTTTGATAGTTGGAGAGCCTAACAACTGTTGGTATACCGCACACACAACGAATCCCGATTACAGTCTCACCAGAAGCAAGTATTAATTTAGTTCGGCTCTCTTCTCTTAAACTTGAGTTCTGTTTTTTGATAATGATATGAATAAATTTCCCCACATGATTGCGTTAATTAAACCATTCAGCAGCATTATTCCATCTTCATCACTACCGGTAATAATTTTAACTGGTCGGGCTCCAGTTGGATTAATATTTTTTCCTAGCCTGATAGCTTTCTTGAAAAAACATACTGGCCCTTTGACAGGTTCTAGAAAACTTTCTTAAAAGCCACAAGAATCACTCACGTTAATGTGAAAAGGAATTAAATTTGAAATTATTGCTTCATCTGTCATATTCTGCTGAGTATTTAAAAGAGATTCTTCAAGACCATGTATAATAAAAAATTGCTGACGTACCTTTAGCTGATGAATTTCATTTATAATCTTTCCGATAAACTCCTGTTCATTTATTGGGTCTTTGCGATTAAAATGATTTTGTGGCCTTGCGATTTGCTCTCTTCTGAGGAGAATAGATAATCAAGAAAATGACTAAGGGAGTGTTACCACTGAAAAACTTCTCCCCTCGGTTAGTGGTCTCACTATTTTAATTGTTACTAATAGAGTATTTAGCCCTGGTGTAAATTAACAAAAAAATAAAAATAAATTTACTGTGATTTGTGTTAATGAGGTTACCTTAGTTTGGAGCTCAACTCTCTGTTTCTTGAGAAAATCGAAACATTCAACATTCTTTCACTTTCTCAAACTCCTTTATTACGTCGTTCAAGTACTAAAACACATCACCAGGTTTTTTTTTAAGATCAGAACCACTGTCACATCTGAAACAAACAAAAAAAAACACCTAGTTGTTTTCTGTGGTCTTTGATTCAGACCTAGGCATAACCATGCATTTTATATATGTAAATCCTCAGTTTGCCAGTGAAATCTGAGTATTCATCTGAAACTTTACGGTTACATTAACATTTCAAACATAAATGCGAGACCAAAAAGTACCATCTTAATTATTAAAATATTATAAAATATGATAACATACACTATACTCAACTTCTGATATAACCTCTATTATAACCTTTAGAAGAGAAACACATTAAAAAGAAATCTAAAACACACCTTAGTATATAAATCTACTTTTAATCATAATGTGATAATTTAGGAATTCTTTAGAAACAGTTCAGAGAAAAAGACCACAAAGCATTCCACAGTTTCACTTTTACCATAGAATGTGCCCAATGGCACTTCATGTATTTATTTATTTTACATGCTTTAATAAAGATTATTTACCTACCATAGAACTAGTAAGGATTTTAATAATTGATTTCCTTTATCTAAGAACATTTTATAAGCTAACCCTAAAAATGAGTGTGGAGATATGAAAGATGTTTACACTAATTTCCCAGTTCCTTTAATGTGAACCAAAACCATGGAAAATTGAACTTCAAGCCGCATCGTTTCAAATGAAAAAACAGGAAATCATTAGTTATTTATATAGCGCATTACTTTTTTTAATGATTTAATTAGTTCTTATTTTCAAAATTAAAAGTTTAAAATTAAAGAATTACCTTGTGTCTTGCAGCTTCTAATTAAACTTACGGTAAAACTCCGTGCTTTATCAAACTCTTTTAAATTCATTCTAAATATTATAAATCCAAATAATTTTTAAAGAAAATTATGACCTGAAATAGAAACTTTGTAAATAAATAAATAAAAAAATGATAAACAGGGGGCAGCTACCTTTCACACTTTTAGTCTATTAATTGTTTTAAACTCACAACCTGTTGTTAGATAACAAATATGTCAGGAATATACTAAATATTTTATTATTATAAGTGTAAAATATTTAAATAAAATATAACAATTACAATAACAATTACAGAAAAATGAATGTAAACAAAAAGAGTTCCTACGCTGGTTTGTATCCTGATACAAAACTTGATATTTTGACCATGTTTTAGGTCCTTAAACGTTTTTACATTTTGCAGAGCACTCCAGTGGCGACCATTGGCAACATAAATGAAAACAATTTTTTATTTTGTAGGTATTTGGTTGGTGTTTTATGTAGGAGCAATTATCTGTTTAGGCCATTATTTTATTATTTAAAGTTTTTTTAATTTTGATTTCCGGATATGATAATATCCAAGCGACATAATTCCAGTGTGATTTATCAGGTGCATATTTTGCTTTGAAAGCTGCAGAAATGAAGATTTATGCTAATGGTAATCTTTCTTTGAAAAAAAAGTACTATTTATTTATTATTAAAATTCTATTATTATTTTATTTTCGCCAGATAGGCTTGTAGATATAAAGTCTATGAAAGACAAAAACCACTGCTCCTAAAGGACCTGTGGTTTTAAACACAAACTTCTCTTTAGTATTAAATTTTAATGAGAGTTTGTTGCTGTAGCCAGAAACCCTTGTTAGTTTCTGGTTCCATTATATCATTCATCTGGACATTTTGAGAGGGTTTCAGTTGTCTGTGGTTAACATTAGAAGATAACAGAATCAGTACCCGAAATACAATCAAGTTTTTTGTATACAATTAAAGGTGAAGATAACAATGGATCATTTTGGAATAGCTTATAGAGTGGTAAGTCATTGCTATTTTCTAAATAATTTTGCAAGACGATTAATGTAAGAATTTTAATTAATATCAGCCCACAGTTTTGTAGGTATGGATGCAGATTATATATAGTTCTTTGACTAAAAGAGCAAAAAATTGGAAGAGTATATAAATTAGGTTATGGTGAAAAGATGTGCACGTCACAACTTATGGTAAAGGTGGTTATATTTATGCTGAGAGTATAATCAAATAGTGTATGCAGTTAAAATATATACAAATATTAAGAATTTCTTTAATATTTTAAGTAGATAAACTGTTGAGTACCGAATATCACGAAATTTATCATTTAACTGAAATGCTTCGTTATTACAAGGATTGCACTTGTCTCTACTAAGTATAAGTAACATTCAATTGATACAAAATGTAAGGAATGAAATTAAAGGTGATTGTGAAGTGAAACTGATCTGGAGAAGTATAGAATTAAATATTAACTGCTCTGGTATTTCTAAAATCTAATTGAGTCTTACTAATGAACTTTGGAAATAAATATTACAGGTGTTTATTCCTGAAGATCATTTTACAAGAAGTTAGCAAGGAAATTCTTGCTTCTATACTTCACACATAGCCAATGAAATGAAGAATAATATATTCATCCCTTCTTACAATTACAATAGAACAGACATAGGAAGTAAGAGACCGTCGCCACTTTAAATTAAGCTCTGCAGTAAAATAATTATTCACCAACGAATAGTAATCAAGGTAAGGAAATATTAAAGTTAGACCTACTGTTTTCTTAGTAAATAGGCAAAATGTTTTTAAAATTTTGTTAGTTTTTAAAATTAAAGGTAATTAACATGATTATTAAACATAAACTATTCCACGATAGTTTATGATTGTGACACCCAAGGATTTTGAGAATATTACGTAATGGAATAGGGATTAGCCGAAACTTTCAAAATGGAATTGACAAAATATATTGTTGACATATCTAGCACTTCCAACAATTATGGCTTTGGTTTTAGAAATATTAAATATAATATTGTTTTCTTTTTGTGGAAAATTTACTTTTAAGCAAGTTGGAGATAGTATATATTGGCTTTGGAATGGTCCTTAGTGGTAAGAATTTGTTATAATAAGTTCGATTTGTGAATTTTTGGGAGAATTTCAACTAAAATTTGTCGATATTTTCGTGAATCCTTACTGTCTTAATTATTCTGATTTCAGACGAGTTCTTCCTCTTGGATTTTCAGTATTGATTAGTAGATTAGTTGATTGCAAACTGACTACATAAGAGAGGGATCCATTTGATGCAAAATTTACTTGAAAACTATGGCAATAGAGAAGAACTAATTGGAAAAGGTTTCTTGAAATAATGTTGGTTTTATTATTACTATTTGTGTCTATGGAGTGCAAAATGCGCCATTAATAATGGGTTTTGGATTTCAACAAACTTCCTTTTAGTGGTAATGTTTTTTTGAACGTTCTTCGTGTCCGGGTTTGTGTATAGAATGTTTTTGCCCCTGAAAATAAGTAAAAATTTAATTTTTACGAAGAACTTGCTTCAACAATAACTGGTAACAACACATCATATTGGAATGATTTTATTGGTAAGAAATGATTGAATTAAAAATAATTTTGCAAGACTATGTAATTTTAATCGAAATCTATGAATAATTTCAAAGGTATGGGTCCTTATTATCGTTCATATCGTTCATTGCTTAAAAAGAGCAAGTAAAATATCATAGGGATATAAATTAATTTATGGAAGAAAACGCCAGTATCAACTAAAGGTGGCTGTTTTTTATGCAAGAGTATGCTAAACTGATAAAGATGAAGATAAATAGTTCTTGATTAAAAAGGAGTGAATTAGAAATTAGCTACTTATTGTTTTGAATGGAGAAGTGTAGATTTATGAACTGCCCTGGTTTTTCTAAAGTCTATTAAGGCCTTACTAATGATCATATGAAATAAATATTGCAGGTGTTTATTCTTGAAGAACATTACAAGAGAAGTTACCATGCAAATACTTGCTTCGTACCTCACTTAGAGAATCAAGAAATATTAAGTGAGGGATAATATGTTCATCTCTCCTTGCGTTCAAAATGGAACGGACATATGAATTACGAAACCTTTGGAATTTTAAATTCAGCTCTACATTAAAATAATTTTACACCAACGAATAATAATCAAGGTATAGAAATATTAAGTTTGCGACCAATTGCTTTCTTAATGAAATAGGCATAATGTTTTTAATATATTTTAATGGTGCATGTATTTAAAATTTTGTAAGTTTAAAATTAGAGATCATTAACATTAGTGAGGAGTAATATGTTCTTTCCTTCTTATATTCAATATAAAACTGACATAGGGATTGAGAGAATTTTAAATTCCACTCTGCACTTTATGTACCAATGAAGTGTGAATCTAGGTGAGGAAATATTAATGTTGAGACCAACTGTTTCCTTTTGAAATAGGCAGAATGGTTTTATTGTATTTTAGTTGATTCAACGTTTTTAAAATTTAGTAAGAAAGGTCACTTACATGATTATTTTTCGGTGGTTTGTGATTTTGGTATCTGTGCATTTTGTGGATATTACGCATGGAATAGGGTTTTGCAGTAATTTTCAAAGTGGAATAATAATCTAACTATAATCTATGTTGTTGACATATCTGGCACATAACAACAATCATGGTTTTGGTTTTAGAAATATTAAACGTAATATTATTTTGTTTGGCTCACGCACCAATAGAGCACAAATCTAAATTAAATTATATTATACCCTGTTCTAATTCATACAGGGGACAGATTATGTAAATGGAATATAAAAGATGCTAAAAAAACTGGAACTTGAGGAACCCCTGAAGGAGAAGGTAACTGTAAAGTAAAATAGTTTTCTAATAGATAAACCACTTCAAAGTTTTGTCTGAGAATTGCTATGCTTTCATCAGGAACTTTTGAGAGAGTTTATGTTGAAGTTAACAGAATCACATTCAGAAGCTCCTTTAAAGGGCATCAACATACCAAGGAAAAAGTAACAATTAAAAAAAAAGTATATTTCATGTGAATCCTTAATTTTCAGAATTATTCTCAGTACATTCTTTTGGTGATCTCACTATTGCAGATGGGATGTTGGTCCATGAGGTGCATATTTTGCTTGTAGTGTTCAGCACTGAAGAAAAATTATATTAATTGGGAAAAAATCTTGAAAGAAGTTGGTTTATTATTATTATTTGTGCTAGTGGCAAATGGTACTAAGTATCCCACCTATTTATTAGTTGTTCTTTTTTTTTCAGTGGGATAAACGTGTTTTTAGAGTTGTAAAAGCAAAATATGCTTTCAGTATTTTAACCCCAGTCCAATTCATCTAGCCATTCTTTTTTTGTCTAGGACACAGGCGTCTCAATTATTTATTTTTTTTTTCAGTGCCATTGAGAAAGGAGAAGCTATAAGCTTTTCATACCATGTTTAGTTGTGCTACAATCGTTAGTTTGTGTACGAGATCTTCTATTCATCAAGACAAGAGAAGATCGCATAAAGGACTGCTAGAAAAATCCTAGGATGTTGAAAAAATTGTGAAATTCTAGTACCAGATCTAGAAAATTCTGATGTATGGTTCGGCTGCAGTTTCTGGTCAGATCCCTTATCTGATGTCCTAATCTGATAATGTAATATTCTGACTATAATGCAATGCACTATTCTCAAACTGAAAAGCAGGTATATTATCTTTTCAGTGGTGAGTAGTAAGTTCTATTCCATAGTTTTTTCTTTATAGACATGTAGATTGAATTGATGTAACAGCCAATCAGCTGCTCTTCAAAAATGTTAGATTTTTTTTGTTTTGTTTTGAGAGAGAGTGATAGAGGGAACAGAGAGAGTGAATGAGAAAGACACCAACCATTTAATCATGTAAGGGAATAGCCAATATTGTATGGTGTTTCTCATCATCATTACCATCTCCATTATTATAAAGTCGTTAACTCTCCTAATTGAATGTTCCAGATAATTACTGACCAGAACATTGGTACTACATGATGCTGTACGTTGAAGTAATCTAACACTGAAGGAAGCATTTGCAGGTTGCATGGAGTCTGCGATGAAACGGATTTAGAGCACTAGATCCTAACACGAAGAAACTCCGCAGAGGGAAATTGAGTTTAAATTTGGAACAAAATACTAAGATTAAGATTGTCTGTATTTAATTTGTTTCTCTGATTAACAGTGATTAGTTGAATTGTTCTTCTATGCATAGGTAAAGTTAGCTTATTATAATCTGAATTTATAAAGCAAATATAATTTTAAACAATAAATTTCATCTAGAGATTAAATATTATTAATTCTTAAAACATTGAAGAGTTACAAAATATAACTTAAAAAACATTTACAGAACAACATGTAATTCATTAGATAACGTAGTAATACAACTATTGATATCATGCTGAAATTGATCAGATATTGTACATTTAATAAAAGCTGTAGAATTTTCAATGCTGATTTTGGGAATTAATAAATTATTTAACTTTACAAGAGTTAAATATAACTTGACTAAGAGTAGAACTATGTAGATATTTCTTTTTAACATCATATTAAGTGCAGTCGAATAGAAAGAGACAGTCCCCAATATTTTTTGATTATATAGAGTACATGATTCCTAACTTTTTACAACTATTCTACTCTATTTTAACAGTATATCATATGTTGGCTCATTGACTCATTAATCTTGACTTACCAATACTTGTCCTAAGAAAAATTCCTACCCTAAGTTGTAGATTATGCTAAACTTTGTATAATAAGTGGAATTTCTAGCCCAAGATTGATACCTTGCATCCAGAGATTGTTTGGAATTATTTGGAAATCCTTACAGTATACTATGGAGAGATCCCATATCCGCCTTCCTTCTCTAACTGAGGATTGGATCAATTAAAAGAAGAAAGCACTAACTTAATGATTTTTTAACCACGTTCTTAAGGTAAATTGATAGTGAAAATAGAGAGAAAGATGAAAAGAACTGTTCAATATTTCTTGAAAAATAGGGATCTTTTTACAGAATATATAAATACAATAATGGTTCTTTTTAAGTAAAATATGGCAGTAAGTTCTAGTAAATTCTTTCCAAAAAGTAGATTTTGAAATCTTACCTTTGATTCTGAAATAAATTGGTAAGTACATTAGCTGCAGGTACTCACTGTTTAGGAAACGTTGATGGTAAAAGACCTCATGCAATCCTCAGCTTGATTATACATATATATATTGAATTAGAAGGGATTTTAATAATTAATTTCCTTTTTGCGAAAGGTTTTTCAAATCTGAACCTAAAAGTGAGAGTGGAGAAAAAGACTATACTAATTTCCCTAAGTGTACTGCATTCAATTGGAAAATAAGATGCGAAAACCATATCTTTTTAATTGTTTAAAGTTCGGATCACTAATTTTTTATTTTGTGAACTATCTTTTTTACTATACACTTCTTTATCTTCTAAATTAAAAGTAAAACAAATTAAAGATTTATTACCATGTGTCTGCCTCTTGTAAACTATGTGTATAGTAAATCTATGGGCTTTATGATACCCTTTTTTAACTTTATCGTTTCTAAAAAATGATGGCGTGAAATAAATACATTTTATTCTTTTTAGGTGCAAAAAATGATAAACTGTGGGCAGTTCTCTTTCTGACGTTTAGCTTTTAAATTGATTAAAATTCACCATAATTTTACTAAATTTTACATACAATTACATTATTTTCACTAAATAGCATTTAAGAAAGCCTATATTTAAGGAATACAAATTCTTATACGTAGGTATATATTAAATATTTAAATAAAATTAAAAATAATGAAAAAATGGATGTAAACAAAAAGAGCTCCTACGCTGGTTTGTATCCTAATACAAAACTTGATATTTTAACCATGTTTTAGGTTGTTAAAAGCTTTTTTCCAGTTTGCAGAGCGCTCCAGTGGCGATTTTTGGAAACATACATAACTTTTTGTAACCTTTTGTTTTGCAAATTCCTAATTAGCGAACATAATCGTAAACAAAAAATACTACCCACTTCTAAATATCAAAATTGATATTACGACATTTTTTAAGGTGTTTTTTTTAGGAATTTTACCAGTTAGCAGTGTACTCTGGTGGCGATTTTTGTATACCTTAATTCAAACAAAATCTTTCTCTTTTGCAAAGATTTAGATAGTAATTTATGAAACAGCAACTTATTCGTACTATGATTGTTACTTTTGTTTTTGGATAGAATGTTAACAAACCAATTTTATTTTAATCTTGTATGTCAGGTGCTTATTTTGCTTGGAAAGCAACGACAGTGAAGAATTCTGTGATGGTAAAAATTTCCTTGAAGAAAGATTTATTATTATTAAAATATTATTATTCTTTTACTGGACAGAGTGTGGATGCAGGGCATATCTAAGACAAATCCACTTGCTCCTAGAGGATTTTGTGGATTTTAACACAAGTTCCATTCAGTGTTGATTTTTTTTTTTTTTTTAGCTCTATTCGGTGTCAGTTAATTAATCCTGCTAACACTTTCATTGAATCACTGCAATACCCGAACAATGATGCATTCAACGGTTAATGGCATGGAGTAATTTGCTGACAGGGAAGGCCGGCCCGTCGTTGTAAAAGTTTGTGGATAAGGAGAAATGAGCCACATTAAACTCAGGTTTCAACTATTATTATGCATATGTACCTCTAAATTATACAATGGTAATGAATATAAATGAAATATATTTGTAATTATAGTAACAATGTACACGTACTTATGAAATAAGCTAAATTCCTTCACAATGGTTCATCTAGCCATTATACCTTTACTTGGCATACACATCTTTCTCAGGGTGGAATTTTTTTTTTCCAGTACCTTGGAGAAAGGTGATACTATTGACTTTTCTCACAATGTTTGATCGTGCCTGAATCGTTAGTTTACGATATGATACCTTTGGAAGTTTAAGGCCTGAGGAGAACGAAAAAGGATTGGTGAAATAATCTTAGGATATTATAAAAATAGGAGAATACTCCTACTGGGCCTAGAAAAA
This sequence comes from Rhodnius prolixus, assembly GCF_049639745.1. Taxonomy (NCBI): domain Eukaryota; kingdom Metazoa; phylum Arthropoda; class Insecta; order Hemiptera; family Reduviidae; genus Rhodnius; species Rhodnius prolixus. The sequence goes on from NW_027411634.1 coordinate 35,655,192, forward strand.
GTTTTGACGCATTTTTTTGGCTGAAGTTATTAATTAGGTAATGGCCTCATTTTCTAATCTGATAATACAGTCTTCTAAATGTAAGTTAACCCACATATTTTCTATCTATATACTATACTATACCCACATATACTATTTACAAAAAATCTCTCTTTATTTCATGTGAATCCTTATGTTTTTAAATTATTATCACTTCAGAGGATCCTCCTGTGGGTGTCTAACTATTGATGTGCGGAAGGGTTTTATGGCGAACCGACTTTATTACAGTGTGTTCTTCCAGGTGCATATCTCCTACGGTCCTACCAGATTTGTGGTCTGTTTTGGATGCTATTGCTTGTTAATGACCTCTTCTTCTAATCTGATAATCATATTCTTCCAACTGAAATATAGCTCACTTTTCTCGAACTGAGAAGCATTCATTTATTATTAATTTTAGACATTCAAAAAGGTTTATGCGTATAAATAAATCTCTTACAATTGTTTACTAATTCCTTAGGCCTTAAATTAAGAGAGTGTTTTTGCCGTCGGCGGAAAAATCGTTAAAAATATGATTTCTTGTAAGTTTACTTACTTACTTAATTATTCTGATTTCAGAGGAGTTCTTCCTTTTGGTGTTTCACTATTGATTATTAGATTGGTTGATTGCAAACCGACTTTATTCGAGAGGTATCCATTTGTTGCACACTTTGCTTGAAAACTATGGCAATAGAGAAGAACTAATTGGAAAAAATTTCTTGAAATAATATTGGGTTTATTATTATTTGTGGCAATGGAGTGCGAAATGCGCTTCTCTTAATTATTTTGTAATTTTAATATAAATTCTATATATATTCTATTTAATTGTAATCAAATATAAATTAATTTATGTTAGGAAATATTAGCCTCAACTAATGTCAAAAGGTGGCTGTTTTTATGCAATAGTATTCTCAGCTGGCGTACGCTGTTAGAAATGTTTAATTACTTAATATTCTATAAAGCTTAACTGATGAGAAACGTACATAAAAAAATTCATTGATCAGTTAATTGAAGTTCATCGTCATCATAAGTATTCATGATTATTCACTTTTCTGGTGGTTCTAAGATCTAATAGGGCGTTACTAATGAACATAACAAACTGATATTGCAGATGTTTATTCCTGAATGGCATAACAAGAAGTTACTATTGAAATACTTGCTTCTATACTTCAGACCTTCGCAATTTTAAATTCAACTCTGAAGTTAACTCATTATACTTCAACGAACAGGACAAGAGGATAGGATATTGGCGAACCAACATTACTCCAGTCACACTTATTCATTATTTTGTTCGTTACTAAGATGTGTTTTTGGAGTTGATAATATTTAATATTGTATTGCAAACTACGTTGAAGTGTTAAATATTCACTTTTGTTAACTTTCGCCCGTCTTTGTGAGGATATGTTTTTGCCTCTGAAAATAAATATAAATCAATTTAGTATGGAGAGCTATTCGATAGATGTACATTATATGCGATCGCATTGGAAAGATGTAGATTATAGTGGTAAGTAATTGTTATAATAAGTTCGATTTAAGAAATAATGGGATAATTTCAATTATTTCAAATGTATTGATAATTTTGTAGATGTGTGCTCTGATCATCTTTAGTTGGTTAAACAAACTAGAAAAATGGCAGTGATATCAATTAATTTATGGAGAAAGGATACCTGTGTGCCCACAATTGCAATAAATGGCATTAGTTGTGCGAGATTATATTCAATCATAGTAAGCAGTAAACTAATATTTAAATCCTTAAAGTTGTTTTAATATTCTTGAAGTTTAACTAATGAGAATGAGTTTCTATGGAATGGCATCATTTTCTAATTTGATAATATAGTCTTCTAACACTTATATAATCCACTTTTTCTCAAAGTGAGAAGCATTTATTTATTCATTTTTCAATTGATAGATGATTAATATTTTTCTGGGGATGATTTTCCTGAGTGTGGTCCCTCTTCATCTCCAGAAAAATATGAATTCTGCTTCTTGTTTCTTCCCATTGTGGTGAATTGAAGCAGTGCTAATGCTTCAATATAATTATTAAGGTTTATGCTTATAAATAAGTTGCCGGAAAAATCTTTTAAAATATCAATCATTTTCATGTTTGTTTCTGGTTTCATTTATTATCAGAATGTTTCGAGTAGATTTCAATAGTTTGTAACATTAGAAGATAACGGAATCGCCTTCAAAAAATTCTGATGAAGGGCTTCAATGGCCATAGAAAAGAGCAATATTGAAAACAAATTAACTTATTTTTATGTATCCTTGCTTTCTTAATTACTTGCTTCTTAATTTTGATTTCAGAGTAGTTTTCCGTTTGGTGTTTCACTATTGATCAGTGGATGGGATGATAGTACACAAACATTATTCCAGTGTGATGAACTGTTGCTTATTAGGCTTAGAAAACTATTAGAATAGTAAAGAATTATTATGAAGCAGAGCACTATAATGAAGTTTATAATTATATTATATTAAATTATATTATGTTACAAATTATACGGAATGAAATTAAAGCTGATTGTAGGGTGAAACTGATCACTTGGAGAAGTATAGAATTAAGTTTTGAAGAAGATTATTATTATTTTCCAAATATTCTTTATTTTATAGCACGCAATCTTTTTCATAGGTTTAGAAACTGTAAACAAAAATGTGGGAAAATGACTGTTGGAAAAATGCTAGGATGTTACAAAGTACCATCGCTACTTATCATTAGTATAGAAGTTACAAACTCAAAAGTTCAAATAATAGGACCTCAACAGATAAAATTAGTTACCTACATATTATAAAATCAAGTAAATGTTTTTTATTTTCTCAAATAACTGATTATCAGTAGAACAAAAAATTTTTTAATTAACGTGAAAATGGATAAAATGAAATCACAGATATCGAAACCATGTGAAATGGATAAAAGCTACCAGCTGATTGTGAGAGTTAGTTCATCGGACTATTACAATTTTCTTCTCTAACACCTAGTACTTATGTAATCATGTGATCCTGCTGTTCTATCTCTGAAGGAAGGATTTGGCCAAGTTTACCTCTTAAGAATTGTTCATTACAAAATTCATTGACTAGTTTATTGAAAAGCATTGTCATCAAAATATAAGGAAATACTGAGTAGAAAGATAAATTTTACATCCAACCTCTATTTTGATTGATTTTAAAAATCTATGAAGAAGACAATCACTAAAATTTGTCGTAATTTTTTATATTGTTTGCAGAGTTCGTTTCGCTTTTTTAATTTTTTTTGTGAATCATCCAATATTCCGAGGGTAAGATAGATTGCCTGTTTTTTCACATCAGTTCCCAATTTCACAATGGTAATTTACAATTTAAAACAAGTTTTGACTTCTTCTATTTTTTCCTGCGAAACAAGATTGCTAATTAGCTAATTGTATCCTAGCCCGGTTTTGGGCTTTCACCCATCATCCAAAACAGATTAATTTGTTAGATTTATGATTTTGACTTAAGTTTTTTTTGACATAAGTGAAGTAAGATCAAAGAGATCATCCTGCACTGTCAACCTTCCCAAATTTTCGCACTTTACAATTATTAATAAGAATATGCCCGGAAAATTACAGTCTCTTGGTGGAAAATATACTCTCAAGATGGTGTTTTTATTTTCAGAGCTACAGAGAAAGGAGGACCCTAGTTCATGCCATGTTTTGCAGTGCAATAATGGTTAGTTTGTGTACGAGATCTTCTCCACTTCGAGACCGGAGGAGATCGCAACATGACTGCTGGAATAATTCTTGGATGTTAAAAAAATTTGAGGTTTCTTCAATTAAACGAGAAAATGGTGAAGTCTCATTCGGCTGCAGTTTCTGGAGATTAGCCTCATCAGATAATACTATATTCTTAAGATACTTGAGAATAGGACACTATTCTTAAACTGAGAAGCTGGTATATTATTTTTTCAATGCCAAATAGTAATTTTTATTCCACTGTTTCTTTTTCTTTATAGAATGTAAATAGAATTGATATAACAACATCCACTGCTATTAAAAAGTCGGTGAATTTTAATAAAAACTTCTTCTTAAGAGAGAAGAGGGTGTGAATGAGACAGATACCATCTTTTTAATCCTCTGAGAAAACTGCAGTACTAATGGTGGTTTCTTATCTACAATATCACAAAGTCTCATGATTGAATGTTACAGCCATTCCGAGACATTGGAACTAGATGATGCTGTACATTCAACTAATCTAACATTGAGGGAAGGATTTGCAGGTCAAATGGCAGCCGATAATATAGAAGTTGGAGTCTGCGATGAAGCGGGATTTAGAGTACTAGATTCTACCACTAAGAAACACTTATTCAAAGGAGTTTTCTTTTGTATTATTCTTGTCATTGTAATATTCATTTTCTCTTTTTAATATATGATTAGATATTGGATATTACTTTCTTTAAAATTGTATCCCACCTGAACCTTATAAAATTAAAAGCTTAGAAGATGTAAAGTGTCTCAGATGAAGTTAGCTATTTACAATTTAAATTAGTAAAGGAAGTACAATTTAAAAAAAAAAAATTTAGCTAGAGATAATTCATTATTAATTATTAAAAACACTAAACAGTTACAAAATATAGCTTAAAAAACCATTTACAGAGCAACAAGTAATATATTAGATTATAATTAATTATTTAACTTTACAAGACTTAATTTACAAGATATCCAAATAACTGACTTGCCCAAGAACAGAACTGTGTAGAAGCCTTTTTTTAATCACTATGTAAATTGCAGTCGAATATAAGGGACAGTCTTCAATACCTTGTGAATGCTTGAACCACATAATTGAATACTTTTCTGGTAAATTCCTTTCAATTTAAACAGCTAAGCCCAAGTTAGCTTATATCAATCTTGATTTAACAATTCATGTCATAAAAGTCCTACTCCAAGTTGAAAATCATCTTAAACTTTAAATTTAAGAGGAATTTAAAGAACAAGATGGATTCCGACCAGAGATTGTTGGAAGATTTGGAAATCCTCATAGTTTACTAAGGAACAATCCCATATCATCCAATTTGTGGATTTGATCGGTCTAAAAAAGAACGCTTAAGTTTAGAAAAATGATTTTTTAACAAGATCTTTTAGGCAAGATGATAGAAAAATAGAGTATGAGAAAGAGAAGAAAACTGTTCAACATTTCAGGACAATTCTGGCTTTGGTTGTTATTTTTATGTAAAAAGATCCTTGCTCTTACATATATATCTGAAATCTGTCTTGTTCAAGCCACAAGAATCCATCGTAGCTGAGTTCCCTTGAAAAATTGAACTCAAAGCCATATCTTTTCGGCTTTTGGGATCGTTAATTATTTATTTAGGGCAATACTTTGTTTAATATGCACATTTCTATTTTCAAATAATAAGAAAAACAAACAGAATAAAGTATTACCTTGTGTCTGATAATTTGTAAATTATATTTTCAGTAAACTCTGAGCATTATCATAATCTTTTAAATTCTTTCTAATATTTATGATTCCACTATAGTTCCTGAGGAAATTATGGCCTGTAATAGATTCATTTAATTCTTTTTACATACATGTGTGCAGCTCTATTTCTGACTTATAACCTATTAATTGTTTTAAATTCACAATACTGTAACAATATTGAATTTTAAAAAGCCTATATTTAAAGAATACAAATAATTTTATTATTATATGTATACGTTTAATATTTAAATAAAATTAACTATAAAGAAAAAATAAATGTAAACAAAAAGAGCTCCTACGCAGGTTTGTATCCTAATACAAAGCTTGATATTTTGACCATGTTTTAAGGTTGTTAGTTTTTTCCAATTTGCAGAGCGCTCCAGTGGCGACCTTTGGAAACATAATGAAAACAATGTTTTTATTTTTGCAAAGGGAATTTTTTTGCAGTGCGATTCATCACGTGCTGCAGGAATCAAGAATTATGTTAATGGTGAAACATTTCTTGAAAAAAGATGTTGTTTGTTATTATTATTATTAAAATATCAATTTCTTTTACTAGATAAACGTGAGCATATAGGACATATAAGAGACAAAAACCGTTGCCCCCTAAAGGATGTCTGGATATTAAGTAATTACTCTCATTAGTGTTGAATTTTTATTAGAGTATTTTTGCTGTTGCCGGAAAAATCTTTAAAAAATCAATTATTTTCTTGTTAGTTTCTGGTTCCATTCTATCATTCATGAGGACATTTGAAAATGTGGGCTTTAGTTGTCTGTGGTTAACATTAGAAGATAACAGAATTACTTCAGAAACTCCTGAAAAAGTCACATAAATAAATAAATAAAAACCTCACTTATTGTTTGTGTGTCCTCAATTCTCATAATTATTCTGATTTCAGAGGAGTTCGTCCTGTTGGTGACTTACTATTGATCTGCGAATGGAATTATTGCAAAGCGACTGTATTTATTGTAATTCATAAGTTATATATTTTGCATGGAACGCTGTTGTAATTGAAGGGAAGAATTATTTTAATGAAGAAGCTTTTTTTTAAAAAAACAGTTTGTTTTATTTACAATAGTATACAGCAGGGATGAGAAACACGCGGCCCGCCAAGCATTTCTAAAAATGAATTTATTTTATCGACTTTCTCCCATCAATATATTGTTATAAAATTAATTATAATAAAATGGTAGTACCTACTAAACCGAAATATTTTTTTATGGCGAGTTACTTGTCGACGACGTTTTTAAACATGCAATACGAACGCGCCGCGTCTGCGCGATTTTTTTGTGACGAGATACACACTTGTCGGTGACTTGTTCAAACATGCAATACGGACGTTTCGTAAATTATTAGTAAGAGTTAATCTATGTGCGGCCCGCAAAAAAAAATTAAAATTTAAATTGGCCCATTGATTAAAAAGGTTGCTCACCCCTGGTATACAGTATTCAATATTCCATACATTTTTTTTCTTTAAATGTTAGTTCATTAAGACTGAAGATTGAGTGGATGGAGAGCAAAATCCGTTGCTCATAAAAGATTTGTGTATTTTAACACAAACTTCCTCGTAGTGTTTAATGCCCCGTCGGAGTCCATGAATGTGTTCAACTTGTTTTGCCCCTGAAAATAAATAGAAGTTAATTTTATACAGAAAACTTACAGTTCTCAAGGTGAAGATAATAAAGATCATATTGGAATGGGTTTCAATGGTAAGAAATTGTTACTTTAATAAGTTCGCATGAGAATTATTGGGAGAATATCAATTAAAATCTATTAATAATTTAGACTTAATTTTTGTAAAATGTACATTTGCAGGACAGTCTCCTTGCCACAAGATGTATTTTTCTTTAGGCAAATAACACATATTATTATTATATATTATTAATAATTTAGTATGAATGGGTTCTGATCATATTTTATTAATTAAACAAGCAAGATAAATGGGCCAATTAATTGATGGAGAAATTATACCTACGCCTACTAGAGTAAAATAATATAGAATCCTCTGTCAATGCCCTGACAATATATATTTATCAGTTGATGTCACGAAGTAATTTTGTGACATAGGTGACATGTTGGGTGTAATAATGGTCTTCAATATCTCCACATATTTTGCCAATATTAATATGTAGATTATCTCCTTCTTGTGGTCCTAGTTTCCAGTGCTCCAAACTAAATCATGACAATGCAAGCTATGGCTGAACTCCGAAGCCATCCGTAATTTTATCAAAACATACAAAAATTAACTTATCCACTAATCGCCTTAACAAAAACTTACAGTTAACTGCCGATGTTGCGCTACGCCTGCTCCGCCTGGAGCCTGACTTGTGGTAGTAACATCAAGAAACTTCAGACAACGCAAAACAAATTTCCGAGACTCGCAACTGACTCTCCACGACGCACTAGAATTGACTCACTTCACGAGACTGCGTCCATTATCCCCGTACACTCCTATATCCAAAAATCGTCTGCTCAAACTCCTTTCCATCGTAGACTGCCATCCTAATCCACTCTGCGGCGACATAGCCTCCTACGATCCTTCTATAACATACAGACACAAAGAATAAAACAGATACTCCTCTAACTCTCTACACTATTTCCTCTCCTTTTTTCCCTGCATTCCTATCCTACTCACTTAACCTTACTCGTTCCTCAACAAGTGATATAACAATATGAAGGTTAAAATGTATTATACATTATACTTCTCTATTTATTTTATGTATGTATTTATAGAAATAAATATTTATTCATTCATACAGTTAACTAGTTAAGATAAGGGTAGACATAAGGATAATCAACAGGCAGACAAATCAGCAAGTACTCAACATTTCATTCACAATTCAGCTCGTAATTTCACCTGTTCAGAAACGTAGAAAAAGTTTGAGTTTTTATTCAAATTTTATAACAATTGTATCATTTATGCTTCTAAATCTACTTATTATCATTTTTTAATGAATTATAAATAACTGATGGAATTTCATTCTATTCACTTAAATAAATTACTGTATCAAATCTGACTGATGGAAAATAAATGGCAAGTCTTTAGTCGACGAATGCCATAATTTCTTCAGATTTCAAACTACTTCTAGCTAAGGTCTTACTAATTTTTCTATTTTAAAAACATGGCATTTAACTTATACATAGAAAATTCAAATATATTATTAGTATGGAAGCTAGACAATAGAAAACACAACTGTAAAACTTACGCTTAATCGCTATCATGAAATTTCAACTTCAGACTATTTTGGATTTCCCAAAAATCTTCAGAAAACATTTTTCACTTTTGCCATTTTAGTAAATCTGTAAATATTGTAAAATGTAACTTGATTATCAATAAAAACAAATTTTAAAGTTCATTTTGATTAGTTGGATGGTTGGAAGTTTATAAATACAACAAATATAATATTCATTTAATATTAATTAACTAACGACTCTAATCTTAACCTTATATTAGAGTGGTGGAACCTTACTTCAATATTTGCAATTCCTACAGTATTAGTTAAATTAAACATACAGTTGTTAAAAGTAGAGTATCTCATAAAGAAGTTGAAATATGAAGTACAATTAGTCTGAGAATGGCCTATTTTGACTGATATAATCCAGGTCAGCCTGAGGCACTTGAATTATGGGAAGGTACACCTAATGCTTCAATGATGCTTGCAAAACCAGAGCTAAAAGTACTTAGAAGTTAATTAAGAATTTAGTGCCTATAAATTAAATGATGTTACATTGCTGGTTTTGTTTGGGAAGTAAATACATTTTTATTTTAAAATTATTCTATCATTTAGGGTACAACCACAATCACTTTTTTAAAAACTTTGACTGTGAAATTATTATTATTATTATTATTATTATTTTATTTAGAAATTAAATATATGCACAGCCAAAATGAATAAAGCAATTATAAAGCCGTCTGCTTGAATGTTTGTGCATTTATTTAGGCATTTGTTCTCTTTAAAGTATTAAAAACATTAATAATTGAATAATTACTTTAAACGTGCGACTCTTAGTTCACGGACGACTCCAAGATAGTTGAAGAGTTAGGAGACAAGATGTGTGATTTCTTGGTACGAGTAAGCACAGATAAACAACAACACGTAACTTCTCCTAGGCAGAGCTGCAAATTATTTTTGCTGTCATTATAACAGAAGGATAATCAATTCAGAGCTGGAGTAGGCAGACTAGCAAACCCCCAAGGAATCTAATGTAATTTAAAATTAGAGCCAACTTTTAGATTGTTTCGAAATGCAAAAAGAAGGATTTAATCTTATCTTGGTACAGTACTTTTTTAAAATAATGTATGGTATACTGTATGTTAAAATTACTAAATATATATTAATTATATTAATAAAAATATAAGTGTAGCAATTATTTTTGCAAGGCGATTAACAAAATGAAAAAGACTCAAAGTTAACTAAAAGGAAAAAACAGTTAAATACTAAAAAATAGGCATTATATAAATTAATGAAATGCAAGTGTTAAAACACAGAACATTATTCTCAAGAGAAAGAGGCAAAACTCAAACGCACCCCATAATATCTTTCATTAAATAAAAAACCAAACATTTAAAAACCGTACTATGCAGTAAACTAACAGAAATAATACTTAAAATCATGAACAAGTTCTGGCACAGGTAGAGTTTGAATTCTTCATCACGATAAATAGTCTTTGAAAAGGAAGATGTTATTTATTCGAACAATAGGAAGTTTTTCCCTGTGGGTTCAAAAGAAATAAATTTAGACGAAAAGGCTTACCCACTGAAGATTAAACTGGGTTATTTCGTTCAGAATACTGGTTTAACTTGAGGTTAAGATATGTATACATAAGAAGCAAACTACAAATTGCTACGAAATACTTTTAATTCAATTTATTTATTAATGTTGGTGTTTATCGTACTTACAAATATTGTTTCCATTACTGGCATATCACCTAAATGATGCCTAATCTGGCTGATGTCAACTTAATCCAATGTGTTAGTGATTCAAGTTACATATCTATTCATTTTCTTCTTGAAAGAAGTACTTCCAGAAAGCATTCACTCTCGTAATTCATCTGTCACGACATCGTGGTGTTGTTGGACCAGTTTGAGAAGGTAAAAGGTAAGGTTATCTTAGAGCAGAGATGCCTGAAAATTAATACAAATATTATGCATAATTGACATCGATAAACAATTTTTCAAAAACTTAATAAAATATTTACATTTTCAAACAAAAAGTATCGATTGGAAACGTGCGGGGGCAAAACCTTTTTTTTTCAGAATATACTTTTACAAAATATAACATATTTTTATAAACAAAGTGTTATTATTCTAATAATTTAAGAGTATCAGTGGACTGTTTAATGTTCGCACGCTTAATTCTTTGATTAACTGTTCTGTTGATGCTTTTTTTATTTTTTAACTAAGTATAATTATATATTTTTCAAGTTTTTGAAAAATTCTCTAATGATAAGTGTTTATAAACAGATACATATGCCAGATGAAACATGCCAGATGATGTTTAATGTCTCATTCCAACAAAGAATTTGCCTGACTTATTTTATAAAACATTGATTTAAAAATATTAAATAAATTTCATTTGTACATATTTCTAGAAGAAGAGAGTTTTGGAGAGTTCGGTATTCTAGAACTATGTAAGGTTAATTTCAAATTTCAAATAAGAGGGCACGGTGACTGAATTACTGAATAGAGATACTTTTTTTTCTTTTCTTCCTCTACTTTTACGTTCCTTTTATTTTTTGATAGAAACTTAATGTATAAAGTTTTTTTTCACTAACAATTATTTTGATTGAGCTTTGATATTTTTTATGTGCACTGGACTATGACGAGTTGTGTATTTTATATCAGTCTTGTGGACTAATGTATTTAACTCCTTATTTATTATCTTATTTTAAATAAAAATATCTTGTTTTTGTTATATAAAATTTACAGATTTATGTAAATGATTTTTTATACTTTGGTTAACATGTTGCACATGCTCTGAATTCCCATTCTGACAGCGTGGTGCGTGTAACTCCATATTGAAATCCTATCTGGCCTTTGGTCGTAGTCGGAGATCTCCATCACATCGTAACATTTAAATGTATGAGTAGTTAGTAGAAATCTCGTTTTCTTCATCAGATAACTTGTGAGTAAGTTTTAAACATTATGCATATTTTCTGAATCGTTCTTAATTCATACAAAGATTTAATTAGAACAAATAAAATATTAAAATACTAGGTTAGCGTGGGAGTTGTTCTGGGCTTACAAGTTTGGTGATGGATTTTAGAAAATCATTAAATTTGGTTATAGATTTTACTTTAAAATTAGTTTAGGAATTTTATCAACCAGAAATTTTTTTATTTAGTTTAATTTTGGAATAATTAAGTATCTAGCTCCACGTGGTTATATAAGTGCTGAAGGTTAGGTTGGCCTCTAGTTTCTTTATTTGCAAACACGTCAACTTCACATCTATTCGTAGTTTTTTGCCTTTTGCATTTTAATGTTAAATTATTAACTATTTTGTGATTATATTAATTAGCTTTCATGGATCGCACTACCTAGTATACAGTCCCTCAGCCGCTCTCTTGGGGCAATCATGATGTCAAAGCGATTTCCAGTATCTTTTTAAGCTAATTTAATTTTTTCTTCCTTTAGGTTGTTCAAAGATTAATCGGACAATATGGTGAATAGAAGAGTACCTTCAGTTCATTCTAAAACGTATGTAACTCCACGTCGTCCTTATGAAAAGGCACGTTTAGATCAAGAACTTAAGATCATTGGTGAATATGGTTTGAGAAATAAACGTGAAGTATGGAGAGTCAAATATACATTGGCAAAAATTAGGAAAGCAGCTAGAGAATTGTTAACACTTGATGAGAAAGAACCTAAACGTCTGTTTGAAGGTAAGATCGAATTCTTTTTCTTCTGAGAAGTGTGACGCTTTTTGGGTTATGATGTAGTGTCCTATAATTGATTATACGAATAAGAACTGAATAAATACGCCTTGATTCTGGGTAAGAATGCTGTTCGTATAATTGACAGGGATTCTAATCAAGCAAGGCAAAATCAACTTCTGCGGTTAATCCCATGCTTGGACAATTTAATTCCAAGTCTGTTTCAAAGCAGAATACAAAAAACTGTGTTTTCTAAACAATTTAAAATTCTAGGTTTGAACCCTTAAATCGCTTTGCCAAATGAATTTTTAAGATTCCAACGCCTGATGTACTGGGCAAGAATTATTGGTTCACTATAACAATAAATTCTAATCATCGAGGCTAAAATAAATTTCTGCGGTTAATCCCAGGCATTGGACTCCATTTTGCCTTGTCTGTTTCAAAGCAGAATACAATTACACGAAGGAAAAACTAATTTTAATTCAGTAATATAGCATTGGTAGAGTTGAGTGATTATAAATTAGAGAGTTCTGACAACCTCTGAGTCAGAAACAATGTTTTTTTTGGAAATGGTTTGTGTGTAATCAAACAGAAAAATAAACTGACATAACCACGTTTGCTACTAGATAATATTAAGTTCAAACTTGGCGTTCAATTTGAAACCTTCTTGAGCAGAGACCTTTTTCAATTGTCTTAAAGCTGTGCAATCGTACTAAATGTGTTTAGAACGATTTCGTCGGAAATTCATTTTAGAATACTTGTGGGGTTAGTGATAGTTTTCCTCTAAAGTGCGATTTGTAAGTGTGAAGTTCTAAACTATCAATGAGTGGATAGTGAGCTGCTGTGCGGTAAGAAAATCTGAATCCCATTATTGCTAAAGGGAGTTCAGTGCTTTGTTACTAAGCTAGTTCCTTCCCTTTGGTTATTATTTAATTATTTTCCCATTATACCGTGTTCAAATAGAACACTACCGCTCTTCGTGGAAATTAGACTTAAGGAGGGCTTTGATTTTACTTTTGAAGGTGTCATAAAGTTCCTTCAAATTTTTTTTGTTAAATTGAACCTCCGTTAATTGTTAACTAACTCTAAAAATTTTGTTGGGTGGAAAATAAAACAAATCAGAATTTGAGAATTGTATTAAAGAGATATTAACTATTAAGTAAATGTTAAAAATCCTAAATGCCTTGTGATCTGGGCAAGAATTATTTGTATATACTTACAATAAATTCTAATCGTCAAGGCTAAAGTAAATTTCTGTAGTTAATCCCAGACTTTGGATTATCTCATGCCATGTCTGTTTCAAAGCAGAAAACATTTTTTGATAGACCTACTTTAACTACGTTACAGGAGTAATCAAAAGATTTATACTAATTTATATTCTAGGTAATGCTTTATTGAGACGTTTAGTAAGAATTGGAGTGCTTGAAGAAGGTCGTATGAAACTTGATTACGTGTTGGGTCTTAAAATTGAAGATTTCTTGGAAAGAAGATTGCAAACACAGGTTAGACAAAGTCTTAAGATTTGTTTTATTCAAAGTATTGAGCTGGCCTATTATCTCGGCTCTTAATTAAAATTTTATAATTAAATTGCGAAGGAGTAAGATGCTTAATTTCACGGGTTTTTATAAAGCCTTGCAAAAGATATATTATTTTGGTAAAATTAACAGCCATGATGTTTACCATTTTTTTTTTCTTCAAGGCTACATTAAAAATCAGCTATATTTGCTTCACAATGTTACTAAATTTTATGTTCATTGTTGAAAACTCGTATTGCTACACTTATTCAAAATAAGAAAAATAAAATTACTTGGTCTGTGATTACATTAATTATTATGGTGGTCAATTATTAAGTGCCTAATTTCTAAGTTCCTAAAAACCCCATCCCAATGTATTGAGGATTGTGCTGTTTATTCCATAAATATGGCACAATCTTTTTGGAAGGGGAAAAGCGAATGATGATGAATATTGCTTCCTACGGTTTAAACTATTAAATTGTAGGTATCTAACATCAGCGACATCTTAAGTTATCAAATTGCTGCTAAAAGTACACATCCTCACTTGGTTTAGTGTATGAATGACTAGCCCAAAGAGTAAAAATATTGTAAATTAGTATTTGTAAAAATTATAGTAAGAATTACTATGTGTAAGTTTGTCATATTTTTGTTTAGCATGCTACAATAATTGCTTTTATGCAGAACATTCAGTCGAATTTTTGCCTTTAATTCTCAAATAGTATTTGAGCGTTTTTTACATTTTCCAAAATATTGTTTAGGTTTTTAAACTGGGTCTTGCCAAGTCTATACATCATGCCCGTGTACTAATCAGGCAGAGACATATCAGGTTTGATTTCTTTAATTAAATTATTTTAATAAAAGTTTTAAATGACGTTTTCATATATGTTAAATAATTTGAAAGTTAATAATAAAGTAGGGTGTTATTCGATTAGCATTTTGCTTTTAAATAAGAATAATCTTCACTTGAAATTAACTTGTCACTTTTGTTAGCTAATTTCAATCAGGCCAATGAGGTTTTATTTAAAAAAAACCTTACGTCTGAAATGAGAAACTTTTTTTTGAAGAATTAGAGCTTATTAGAGAATTCCGGAACAGGCCACTTGGATTTTGTTAAAATCCTATGTCTGTTGAGTAGTAATAATGTGCGTGAAGGCATGGTCGCAGGTTAATTCTGTCCGATCACTAGGATCAATAGCCTACGTCTGACGATTTTTAGTTACTTAAATTTCAATGAAGCTCACTTTTGGTAATTAGTTTATCATTTCCTAATTTTATTAGAAACTTTTATTGTACAAAATTATAAAATAACTTACGTTTTATTTTTCCCTATTTTAGGGTTCGTAAACAAGTGGTGAACATCCCAAGCTTCATTGTTCGTTTAGATTCACAAAAGCATATTGACTTCTCTTTGAAATCTCCGTTTGGTGGTGGCCGTCATGGACGTGTCAAGAGGAAGAACTCCAGGAAGGGTACAACTGCTGCAGCAGCTGAAGAAGATGAAGATTAAACTTTATGTAATGTTTATAAAATAAAGTTTTATATAAAGAAAAATGTTTTGTTTTCAATAGTTAATAATTTTATAAGTATATAAATCGTCGACATTCTTTCAAAACCTTGAAAAGTCTGAACTGTACCAAAACATGAGATTTATTTATTAATTTTTTAAACACAGGTTTTTTTTTTTTATTATAACATCTTTCTAGGGTTTTAAATCGTATAACAATCAACCCGGAATAAAATTATATCATTATAAACGTGTTGGGTCTCCTGAAAAGTTAGTAAGAGGTTATTGAAAGTTCACCATTGACTATTAATTTTACGAAGTTACTATCAAACTATAATTGAAAAATAATATACATAAGGAATGGGTTACCTCTGAACAATATTTCACTGAAGAGAAAGTTCCAGCACTGATAAGATTTTCCTAGTTCAGAGATGGTTGAAGATGGTAAGAGGTACATACATATTTTGATAAGCACCAAATTCCTTCAATTATTTTAAAATTGTCAGTTCTCTTTTGCCTTGCTGGCTCTAATCCTACAACAAAAGAAGAATTTGGTATTGAGTTTCTGGAAGAGGGAACCGATCTTCCAATACGCATCATATTTCACAGAAACAAATGACTATTAGTCATCGATACAATAACAATACTACAGTATAGTTTTTTAACAGTATTTCATTGGAATGCTGTTAGTATTTGTTGTTTTGAGTAAAGAGCGTCCTGACTTTTGTACTTTGAATAATTAGTTATCGTAACGTGACAATCAGTGCAAAAGAAAACTGAAAATAGAGAATCTTATTAAAAGTTGTTGAGGACACCTTTTCAGAAAATTCGTTAAGGTAAATAGTGTTTGTATAGACAAGTATATAATCATCTTAATATATTAAAAGTCCCATTTACATGGCAATTTTACAGCTGCCGAGTTTGTTTCCAATATTTAACAATAACAGCAAAAAAAATCTATTGGTCTTTCAATTTTGTCAGACACTGGGGAGCAAATATAAATGAAATAATCATTAAAATGTGCAACTGAAAGATCCGTACTTCATAAGAGTTTGAACTGAACTGTTGAGAAAATGAAGTTAAAGTTAAATTTATACCCACACTGTTGAAATTTTTTGCCAACTGAGAGGTGCTTGAGAAAAAGATAATGATAATAAAGAGGTTTTAAGCCTGTAAACCTAGCGTAGAGAAAAATAAGCAGCTATGTTATTCGAATAAAAAAATGTTTGCAAAATAAAATATACCTTTCGTACGTTACAACGCACTATCGAAATAAAAAAGAACTAGAAATAATATAAAGAAATTTGTAAATTAGCCTCTTAAAAAAGTAAAAGCTATTAAAGTACAGTTATAATAAAGTTTAAAAGAGCCTATGTTATCAGTGACTATAGATAGAATGCGCTAACTGTACTTAACTGTAATGCTCTAACTTGCAATTCAACAGCTTGTTACCCATTGCATGGGAAAATTTTTAAACAGCTCGTATTTGTTAAAAAACATGCTTTCGAAGGACCTGTTCAGATCTAAAGCATCACTCAAGAATGAGCGATTCTTAAAGATATAGTAGCTTTCTCCCGTAAATCTGAATTTCGCAGGATTAAGCCGACAAATTGATGCTGTCTGCGACGTTAGTATACTTGCTGCTTTTCTATTTTCCAATATATCCCAATGAAAACGAGGCTCAAGATTTCAATCAGTTATGAAAACAAGGTTTTTTAATTCTCATTCCGCTTTTCACAATTCTAAATTACTAATTTTCTTCAGATTATGACTTTTTACTTTTTAGTTGCTTTTTCTTTTTCTCACTGTACACTTTCGGTTAAGAGCATTTGTAACTCAGAATTTTAGGAACAAATTTAATTTTCAGCATAAAAACGATTCCCTGATATCCTACTTTAAAGGGTAGTACAAAAAAAAAAAAAACCTCGTCTAAACGTCTAAAAAATTGTAGTGTTTTAAAATTAGCCGCTCGCTCATTAAGTACCAAAAAATCTGGCTGGGGTGGCATTCGAGAAAATTGTGGAAAACTGAACAAAGCACTTCCGTTTACGCCAATTTCCTTAGACTAGTAATTTAAATGTATATTTAATCCATGTTAATATTTCTTAGTTAACAAGACCGTATATTACTGAAATATCACTTCTGAGAGAAGCTTGACCCAGTCTTTCCTCTAGATTTACCCCAAATTAATTTTGCCAGGAAAATGTTTCAAATAAAAGTTATAAATCTACATTTTTATAAAACTCTACAGTGAGTATAGTTTAAAGAAAAATTATTATAGCCAATTTTGGGATGTAGATATTTCTTCCTTCTGCAAATTCTAAAATCATTGTAAACTCATAGAAAATTGTAGATTGTTCATACTTGTGGTGCCTGTCATAACTGAATAGATAACCTCCATTTGAAATGTAGCTATTTTATAATCCCAGCCAGGAAGCTGGAATCTCCAGCGGTCATACTGCATGCGCATAACCAGCTCTAATTTCACCATGGATACGCTTGTGACCGTGCCCAATGATGGATAAATGCACTTAATCTTGTGGCTTCGCAATACTGTATCCTCAAAGATGAGAGTCAATTTAACTTTCAACACAATCCATGAAAAAGTTACGTAAATAAATATTTTTCCTTTACTCTTACCTAATTTAATTTTTATTATTATTACTATATCTGAATGTTAGTTTTTATTGCCATTGTTATTCAATGGTTGTTCAAAATATAATTTTGAGATTTACAAACAAATTGTTTGAACACTAAAATAACTAAACTATAAGTTTTCTTACTTTCTCTCCCCGTAAGCGGAACTATTGTGATAATAAGTTTTCAGTTTAAAGTTTTCGTGGGAAATACCCGTCCTGAAAACGGATCTGAGAACTGACTCTGAGAACGATAAAAAACATTTTACAAAAAGGTCTTGACGTAAGTGTTGTGTCTATCTGTGAATTATTCTAAGTATTTAATTGCAATATCAATTGGCATATAAATTTTATTTTTATTATCTGTTTGAAGTTTACGACCGCATGAGCAGATGATCTGCTGCAGATCTTCTGTACATTTATAGAACGCGACTTTCTTTTGCCGCTATGATGAACTAAAGAGTTACACAACTTTTGAAAACGGACATTAATCCCAATGATTTATGAAAGGTTCCTCAGCAGATAGAAGTCTTTGGTTAGATACCACTGGTTTCCTCCAGAAAGCATTGGGCATCACAAGAGAGGGGGCCTATTTAGAGCACCTCCACCAGTCCTGTATATTTTAATTAGACTAGTGTTCTATCCTTCACTCGTGAGAATTTAGTAATGCAAAAAAAGGATTCCTTTAAAAAATCCATAACCCTCCAGGACTCACTGTAGACCCTCATTAACCTTGATCACACTTTGTAAGACTTGATAGTCTGAAAGGCCGTCAGCTGGTACGATGAGATGACGTCTTAGGAATTAATTTCTTTTTCTTACAATCTAAGCAGCATAAATGAATATGGTAAATTCTTGAAATATTGTGACTAGACTGCCTAGGCTTATCATGATGTAAAAAAACCTTTGATTAGCCTCTTACAAGTTGGTTTCCAATTCTTTTTCTATTTTGGAGCCGATATGTACCACACAGAATCGTCTGAAAATGGAGATCTTCGCTTCCGAACCTCTCTATCCGAAATAAGAACCTTAAGAGGCTGGTCGAAAAGCTTTTTGTAGCAGCTGTTCAATCAAAGGGAAGAACCAAAACTAAGATGTTCCGAAACAGCAATGACTTGCACAACCTATACTTTTGCAAAGAGTTCCGATTAAATTATAAGTTTAAAAGTGACTCTAAACTCTAATCCTCTGCAACCTAAAAGATCTACAATAGCTCCTTTGAGTGTACGTGTTTGATTAAGTGTGAGATTGTAGGTGACAGTAGTGTGTGTAAATGAATGAGCTAGATTTCGCCTAGTGACTAGTCCACTTCTTCCTACGAATTATAGGGTATCTCAGTGCTCATCTAATCGTTTGAAAATGGCATCATTTTTAATTTCTCAGCTTCCTAAGAGATCGAATATAAACTAAACTATTTGAAAGCCGTTACTTTATCACAATTTTTATGCAAAAAAAAAAAAGTTTAAGTAGTTTATTTATTATAAGAATTACCAACAACAGCCAACCACGGATATCAACAGCCTCTGTTCAACCAATCGTATAACCACAATGGTTTAACTTTCCTTTGTCACCAAGTAAAACATCTGTGACCGACACTTTCGTTTTCATATCTTAATTTCTAACAGTGATAGTGATAATTGTACAGATTCTTAGCAAACACTCGCGCTTTCTCTTAATACAGTTGTCACAACAGTACTAATAAATCGACCCACTTACTTCAAACTAGGAATGTTTACTTAATATTCAGTCGTTTTTGGCAATATAGTCTTAATTTATTAAATTAGTAACATGAATAATGTTATAATGAAAAATACGAGATAAAACTCGTCCTGTGTAAATGTTTATTAAGATAATCAAGATGTTAGAGTTAGAACAGTAATTTAGAGATTAGTATCAAATTTGAAATATTCTAAAATTTTCCGTTTATGAGTTGAATCTTCATATGCCAGCGTTAAATAAAAAACTTTTCTTATTCAAAACGACTTAAAAGTTGAATATTTGTGTGCAAATTCAGAATAGAAATTTGTTTGATTACAGGACTTCTTTTTATGAGAAGAAAGATTTGTTTAAAATATTTTTTAGGAATTTTACAACTTTAGTGCGATAAGTAAAAATAAAAACAAGATGAACTAAAACGTTTGCTAGCCATTGAGGGTAGCCGACGTCAGGCATTAAGTTGGTCGCGATGCCTCCTCAGTCGCTTTAGAGGATTTGTAGAAAGGATTGGCCTTGAAAAGGCTGTGGATAAGTGGGTTTGAATGGGAGGGTAATTTGAAAATGGAAGTTTAGGTAACGTAACTGTCCTTGGGCGTACACAAAGGGTATTTTTTTTAAATCGGTGTGGATGGTGAGGTTTAAATCGTAACAGAAGTAACTACAAAAATCCCAAATGTAAGGATCAATAGAAAGAGATTTTTTTGTAAAAAAAAAAAAAAAAAAAAAAGATTTACATAAATATCAAGCAAATTACATAAGAAAAGACAGTCTTTTATGAAAAATAACTGCGTTTGACCTAAATAGAATGTTGGCAACATCATTAGTGAAACTGATTTCATATTGAGTAAAGTAATCGCCTATTTTTTCAGCCCGGCTTAACGTCCAACTGCCAATTAGGTGTCGTGGACGGAGGCGACTAGCAAACGTACAGTTCTGTAATTTTTTTTTAATTAACCATTAAATTAAATCCAAGGTCTAGACCGGGAATCGAACCCAGTACCACAATACATAATAAGCTTTACAGTCTCGTCTCTAACCGCTCGGCTACCGTGGCGCCTTGATTCCCTACTATCTAGATTTCAATTGATTCAGTAGATTGTAAAAGTAATGTGTTCTTCTCACGATAAACAGGTGTATTACTCACTCTAAGATAGGGAAAAGCTTGAAAATGAAATTAGAACAAAAAACCTGTTTAATTAAATAAATTGTTCTAATTATAAAACCCCACTTGAAAATGTGCAAACTCTGAGACTATAATTAGATTGCATATGAAAAAGCGAGCTTTAATTGAAAACTGTTTTAATTTAAACTTTATACAGAGATGTCATAAAAGTATTAGTAATCTGTATATAAAATGTTTGGTTTTTCTCTGTTAAATATCAGTGAAAACTGTAATAGTTTAGTTGGATAAATAGCACAAGTGGGAAATCTTGATTTGTTGTTTTTTCTTCTACTACACAACATAAGCATGGAAAATTTTCAAAATTGAGCTTTTGCCGGAAAAAAATCAGTTAGAGTTTTCCAATTTTAGAGCTTTTCTCAAACTATTTGAGACTCAATTTACGTAATTCAACGCCTTTGGTAATATTCTTTTTTTTTTAAAAAAAAAACATACTGTAGTAGTTCCTAAGTAATTACCGCTCTTCAAGCTGAAACAATGTCTTAATAATCAAAATACTATGAGGAAAATATGATGTGGAATAAATTTTCTTAAAAATTTTCCTTGTGTAATTAAAGTTGAAACTAATTTTCTAGAAAAGCAGGTCACCTTGGACGATCCATTTCATAATGAACTTGAATGACTTTCAAAAGCTCAATTGAATCACAAACTATGTACTTAGTAGGGTTACGTGAGGGACAATAATAGAAACTATTTAAATAGTTGTGACACTTTAGTTTTATTGAATGAATACTATCCTTTAAGAGCTGAAGAAAGTGTTATAACTATTATTATTATTTTTATGATCGTTTCTTTGTGCCTGTACATACAAACATGGGAGGTTTTCCATTTTTAGAAGCAAAGTTATTGACCTAGAATATTGTTTTGGATAAAACCAATAAAATTCTTCGCCGATGTTCTGTATTCAGATCATCTAATTAGAAGGAAATGACTTGTGTTACTTCTCATAGGCACGGTTTAGACTACGGGATCTTTCAGCCTAGTAAAATGCATAATAACTCACTTATATTTACTCCCGCCCAGCAATGAACATTCGAATTTCAAAATCAGGAAATTGCGGAAACTTAAAACTACATGAACACGATTTTCTCTTATGTATCTCATTTTACGTAATTGAATTTTATAATAGTTTTAGAATTTATTTTTTAATCATTTGACTTGGAATTGTGAATCTTTGAATCAATTTATCTCAGCTTTTTGTACACCGTTTACTTTGATAGAAACCTATCGGTATTGTTTGGAATTCTATTTTATGAATTCTAAGTTTTACACGTACACATAAACCGTTCCTGTTGAAAATATGAACGGGCACAGTACTTTCACTAACAAGGCAGCGTAAGAAAAAGTAGGAAACTTAAATTAATTACAACAGAAATTTAATTAATAAATGGAGCATAAATTTGTAATGATAATAAAAGTTTGGCTGGTTAGACATGTTGACAGACAGCATCATTACCAGTGACACTAAGTTAGTTAAAGCAGCAGTGTTGGCATGTTCAGCTGCTGTTTGAATTGTAGATAGAGGCACCCCACGCTTTAAAATCATTAACACAGATTAACTATTTCCGGCGCTAACAAGTCAAAATCAACAACTAAAATAATTGCACTGTGTTGTAAACTGCTGTTACAATTACAATATTTTATTGTATTTATTTTTATTTCTTTAATGGTTGAATTTATAATTTATTAATTCCCCCCCCCCCCCAAAAAAAACACGATCCTATTTTAAGCATGACTGTAGTCAAAAACCTCCCAAGATACAATTTTGAGCACACTTTTCAAGAGATCTTAAAGTCAAAGACTGAGTGAATTACAGACTACACCATTCCAAGATAAAAACGATCCATATGGTTCACCGATGGCTCCAAGAGGGTCCCTGATTCTGGAGCCGGAATCTTTGGGAAGAAGCCAGATAGATACACTAAAAGCTCTCTTGGTAGCTTCTTCACCCTATTAACCCTGAGAAGATGTCTTACAAACCTCTCTTCCTACTAATATAGGAAGTACGTAGAAAAGTGTTACCAATATATGAAACAACCTTATCCCTCGTTTGGAATCGTAGAGGCGAAGAGAAGTTCTAAGATGTGCAAAGGAGATTTAGAAGAGAGACACGTTTATTAATGATAGTAATATTAGACGGTGAACAGGCAACAGACAATATATTTGGAAATAAAAGAATACAGAGCTGAAAGGTAGTACTTTACTTCATGGATGTCCAAACAGTCTAAGATGGCGTAAGTATATGTTCCGTCTTGGTCGCCGGTAGCGAATTACCTGAGTGAAGGAAATCCAAACATGTATTTCCTGTGAAAACAGAATATAACGAGTTAAAGAGAATCGTTGGAGGTCTTTTTCGAGAAAATAGTAAAATAAAAACCAGAAAAATCGATTCAGTAAACTGGCCAGTGGATCGATTTTGACGGAAACTCCTGAATTTGACACAGTCCACCGATGGCATCAGTACCACACACTGTCAGTTATGAAAACCTCCTAATTCAATGTTTGAACGGTAATCTTGGCAGAAACCGTCTGAATGAAGCAAGGCTGAATTTGAGTATTTTTTTGAATTAATCTTTATTAGCTAATTCATTCATTTATTATATGGTAAATTCATGGACAAACATACAGCTCAAGATAATAGATAAGCGAGAGAAAGACGAACTGTAAAAAGGCTGATGTTCCCACCTCCACGGCCCGGCGAGCTAAACAACAGACCTCCTGTCTATCCCCACTCTGGTGTAAAACCAGCCAAAGCTAGGATAGCATTTTCTCACTGCCGAGAACTCCCCTACAAATTCAACCGTCGTTCAGTATCTGCCCGGCAAAGCTTACGTTAGGTGTACGTTCGTCAACATAGTACCGCGAAATCGAGAGTAAGAAAAATTGTATTGTTCTTCCACTTACAGTCCTTATCAAAAGTATATCGTGTGCTATCTTTTTTTTTTTCTTGTATTATTTCAATTTTAACATTTAATTTTTTTTTCTCCCAAAATTAGTCAGTAAACTTATTTAATTTAATTAATTTTTTCAAGTGAAGAAATTTACACAGTGTTATCACAGTGACTTGTGAGTTTATTTGTGAATTGAATCAAGTTTATCTTTTCATATATTTTTTTCAAGTAAAAAAAGCACGATCAAGCCCCGCCATAAATTTGTAAGTACTTAAAAATTTGCTAATCTTAATTTTTAAATTTTACAAATATTAATCCTTTATAACTAAAACAAAATCATCTATCTCTGTTCAGAAGACGTGATAAAATTGTTGACCTCGAACTTTAAATTTATTTATTTAAATACTTCCATTATTTACTAGGTAGTTTAAAACAAAATCACAATTATTATGAGTATAAAATAAAAAAATAATGATAAAAAACCTTAAAACATAAGATAACCTATTGCATATTTGTTGACAGTAAGGTTTCGAAAAGAAGGGTTATAAGGAAAACACAGCTGATCGGATCTTTTTTTTTGTAATGAATCTTGTTCGTTTGCCAAGTTCCACAACTGTTCGTAATGAAAACAAGCTTTTTACTTAAATAGTAACTATTGCTGTTGTTTTTTTTTTTATGTTTGTTAGTTTTGCTAATTATTTTATTTAAATATACGTTATTATTATGTATTAAATTGACAAAATTAAATTTATAATTCAATTTTGGCCATCTAGGCTATCTAAAATTTAATAATCCAAAATAATTAAATAAAAAAAATTATATTATGACGAAAATAAGCAAGTTCACCGGAACCTTTCAGAAAATGTTTATTATATAAGCTGGAGATGAAGATGATGATTTAATTTTTTTATTTTTATTTTATTTATTATTTTTCCGTGCAATTGGATCTTTTTATCATTTAGAAGTTTTATAATTTCACTTAAAAACAAAACATTATTTTTAACCGGCTTCCAGTGATAATCTTTGACATCTACATCAGTTATAATGTAGCTGATATCTCCTGCGCGTAAAAACTTAACTTTACCGGGATGAAACTGCGATGGACTTGGTCTGTGAGTTACTCCAGGTTCTACACGTGGGTCATAAAAGATCTCGGTTTTCGATTCAATTATTTCATTTTTCAAGACATATCGTATCTTTTGGAATGTTGGTTATTTATTTAAAAAAAAAACCTGTTGGACTTAGCTGGAGAAAAGGTGTACTTCATTTTTCCGTAATTCTGTTCTTTTTTCATTTTTTTTTTTTGTGCCCTAATCATCAAAGTCTTGGAGTTTCTCATATTCGTATATCAAATATATATTTTGTGATCATGGACGGACGGAGAAGGTTTACCAAGTGGAAATTTTCCAAAAAAAGAGGATGATGTGCAGTGAAAAGTGCGGATTTACATTTTCCATTTCAATTCATTAATTTCATTTTTTTCTTTTCATAAAATCTATATTTATTAACTTTGAAATATTTTAGAATAATTAGAAAAATTGTATATTTAAGGGAGGAGAACAAATGAAGTGATAATCTAAAGAGAAAATAATCGTTAAAAATATCTTTCTAAATGAAGTGCTGCAATGAATACCACTTGTTGCTTCAATTGATGCATTATAATTCTGCATATTAATTTTTTTTTTTTAAATTTACTTTTACGATGTATTAATTATGAATTATTTTATTTTATTCTAACGATAACTGCAATTTAATTTATTTATTTTAATAAGTTGTAAGCAGTATTTCTTAATGCTGTCTTGCTTTTTATTTAATTAAAAGTGCATAGTATTACTAAATGCATTTACATTAAATTACTAATTATGGGAATTATGATGACGTTATGATCTGTAGTTATCAAAACAAAAGCAAGAGGTATGTTCAAACTTATATAGTTAATATCCTTTAATATTATTAAAGTTCCTGTTTATTTAACTGAATAGCATCATAGTTCCTTTGTCTTCCGATACAGCGAAAAGCTAGCGAATTTACACGCGTATAGATTTCAATAGTCAGCGAGTTTTGCTTTTCATATCGAATTTTGAAAAACCGAATGAATTCATCGACTGTCAAATTCTAAGTTTTGCAGAAACTTGGTTGCCCTGCAGAGCGATTTCTTGACTAGATTTTAGTTATTACATTGCTTTTTTTAACAAAAATTTCATCCTAATTATATTTTTTAATTTAATTTACTGTTAATTGAAGCAAGGAGAGTTATGTCTGATATCATCCTTAAATGTGAAATTTGATTAAATAATCGAGCGATTTATTATACATTTAATATATTGATATGTGATCATTTTTAAAAATAAATTGAATATTTACTTGACAGGAAGAGAGAGAGAGAGAGAGGAGAGATTAGAGCTACTTCATTCAATCATTGCTTCACTCCATTCATTAGGCAGTTTCTTTGTGAATGGAGAGAAGCAGAGCCCGCAGTATTTAATAAAAGATTTTTCAAAATTTTCCCTGTACCAATTACGATGAAAAGCGTTAATTTTATTCATTCAAGTTTAATTAATTACAGAGAACATGATCATCAATGAAAGCAATCTCCCTTTTCACAAGTAGAGCTGTAGTTCACCTACCTTTTCCACACAAAGTAGAGGTGTAGGAGAGTGTGCGAGATCAAAGTGATCGATTGGACGATTTTAGTGAATTGAATTTGGGGTTGAATAACCTGTTGAAGAGCGGATCTTAGAAGAATATGGGAAGGAAGTTTTAGAAATAGTCTTCGGTCGGATGTAACTAGCTTTAAGTGGAGATCAGTTGAGATTTTGTGAAAGAAAATTTAGTGAAGGGGAAATATTCTTTGAAGTAAATTTGAAACGCTCGAACATTGACTACCAAATGGAGATAAGAAGTAATAAGGTGAAATTGGAAATAGCTGTACTATTGTTTATGCAACTTCGTGTAATTTGCAGCCTACATTAATGCAGCTTTGTTCAAACAGTTCTCAGGATCCCTGTCGACTGCATTTATTAGGAAAATATTTCGAGGTGGTTTATTTTTAGTTCATTGCCTTTTTTCTCTGATCCCTCCCCCCATTTATAATAATTACTATTTCAGACTGAGGAGGCCCCGGTGAAAACTTAAATACGAAAAATCTTGAAGAAAATAATTCTTTTTTACTTTTTAGAGAAAGAGGAAGTACAAACTACCTTTTCCGTACACCAAAAAAAGTGTATTTCCGGAGAAAAGTGAAAATGCAAATTTATCCGGAAAAAAAAATGAGCCAGAGATAATGGAAATTATGGAAGGGATTATGCGCAGCCTAATTTCCAACAGGTGGTATTTTATTGTCACCCGTCCTTCTTACAATCTCCTAGAAGGGAATATAGTTATTGTAACTGCGTCTATATTGTCCCCAAGTCATTTAACTCAGAATCTCGATCGGGTTATCGCTTACTCGCCTTTTTTCTTTCTTTTTTTTATGACCCCTACTTTTCATGACCTCCACCTTAGTTAGTATGAATAACAAATTATGTAATTCGATTAATATGCATTATGCAACCTCCGCTGGCTAATCTTAGTGGTATAAACAATTGGGAATGTTTTATTTTTTCCTGATACGAATAAAAAAGAGCAAACGGTGTCGTACGGGTCTTTAAATAACAAGGATCGCCTCTACCGTCCCGACAAGAGAGGGTATTTTTGGGTAAATCTTGAGCCCACCACCTCGCTATCTAGTGTATGGATTAGATTAGAAAGAGGCCCTTTTCCCAAGGTCCCAAATAAGGTAGTGAAAGTCCCTTGTACTAGGGCAAGAGAAAAGTTCTCGTTAAGTAAATTACACGTGCTTTTAAAGTATTATTGTATCTGCTTTGTGTTGGATTGGGGTTCCCTGAATTGGAATATCGTGTTGTCACAAATTCTTCCTTTTGCACGATTTATTGCTAACAGAAATTCATTTAAAGTAGGCGAAAGTTTGTAAAAAAAAAGTCTGCTTTTTCATCCTTTAACAGTAAAGAAATTATGAAGAAAATGCACAAAACGATATTGCACGGTTGGCGATTAAAGAAGCCGAAACTATCGCCATTTTTAGAGGAAACGATGCTCTATAGTTTATACCTACCAAGAATTAATTATAATAAAGCCTTGTACAAGGTTGGACGCCGCATTTGAATTTTTTTTTGAGCACATTACTTCACTGTTACTTTAATTTTATTAATTAAAGTTTTGAGAAAGATTTATCTTTAATTATTTCTTCCAGTTCAGGGACTTGAGGCAAAAGAACAAGTCAAGAGGCTTTTCTCACCGTTACCATGGGAATTTTTCCTAGCCAATAAATTGCCACCTGTATTACAGACTTGCTAATTTATTTTTTTAAATAATAATTATATTAATTATGAATTATATTATACTAATTTTATTGTACAAAAACTAGTTAATCAAGATCATCTATACGTGTATTTCCTGTGATAACTTACAAGTACTAAAAATTTTCACGATCAACTTTCAACAAGGAAAAATTAATGAAAAACTGCAATACTATTTCTCTACTTTATGCCAATATTTATACTAATCTAATGAAAATTTGCCCTGGGAAAATTAACTCTGGAAAATTTTTAATCTCTCTAAGGAAGAGAAATGTCAACAATTTTAACCGCTTATTTCTGTAATAACTTTTTATAATTGGTTTTCTAATATTTATTTTCAGGAAAGGAAAGGCAAATGAAAAATATACAATTTTCAAAGTTAGGGGTTGAAGGAAAATTTTATAGCAAGCTATGAATAATTTATAATATTTCTAGCTGGAACTAAAATAAATAAAACTTATTGAACAATAAATATTTATTTTGGCTCTATTAGTTGGAAAAATATTTATTTTAAGAAAAGTTAATTGATATTTGAAATATGTTACAGAATTTATTATTGAAATATATTTTCTTCTAATTGAATTCGATCATGTGTAAAGCATTCAAATTGATAAGAAAGAATCTTTCATGCGTCATAATGAATATGTCTCCGTTTTTATAACCTCCTCTGGAGGCGGAAGTTATTTTTAGGTATACTAATTACATAAAATTGTTAAGTACTTCTTATAAACGGAAATTCACTTTTTAAAGTTTCTTGGATTACGATTAGAGTGGTTAGAGGAGAGAGGCCTGCTATAATGAGATGTGTGTTCGATGTGGGATCGATTCCTGTTCTCGGGCTTGGATTTTATTTACTATAAAAAAAAAAAAAAAAATCGATTTTTGGTGTTACAGTGGGATCACAAATAAACTGAGACAAAATCTCGCTTAACCACTTTTCACAGAATATTACAAATTTTCATTCGATTTTCTTTAAATTTAAAACAATCGTATACGAATAGTTCTACATTGAAACATTTTCGCAGGGAAATTCACTTAAGCGATTTTTGGGAGTCATGTGGGAGTAGTCTTTCCTCGAAAGTGTAATTAAATGTGTGAGAAAATTTTTCAAGAAATTCAGGTAATCAGCTGAGACATTTTACTGATCAGCTGTAAACACACACAAATAACTACACACACGTAGATGCACTTCTTTTTTTTTTTGAACTGAAATTACGAGAACCGGCAGACGAACAGAAGAAGGCGCCAATAGATCTTGTCGCGCCTTGAATTAAAAAATAAAAAAGTATAAAAAGCATTTATGAAAAAGCTAGGATAGGATCATTTA
Organism: Rhodnius prolixus; assembly: GCF_049639745.1. Lineage (NCBI taxonomy): Eukaryota > Metazoa > Arthropoda > Insecta > Hemiptera > Reduviidae > Rhodnius > Rhodnius prolixus. Next base: position 35,684,631 of record NW_027411634.1, read on the forward strand.
CAATAAATGCTATAATAATTTAGGCGGAAGTCTATTTTGAGTAAAAACTCTATTTCATGTAATCGTATTACTTCCTGTTTAGAGCGATAAGAGAAACTAATACATGAATATTTTCTTCTTTTTTTGTTTCACATATTGTAGAATTCATGGACAACCTAAGCCCTACCCAGAGCATTGCGTTAAAGATTTGCCCACATAACGTTTCACCTTACATTCTCCTTAATATTGATCGCTAGTATACTTTCAGATAAGGTATTTGGGAGGATGTACGTGTGAGAAGGGAGTGGCTCCAGAAAGGCCCTTGTATACACAACGCCGCCCTAGAAAGATCTATTGTAGCACTACGACTGTAGTGTAAGTGGCCCTGTGTTTGTATAAAGGGTTTGTTAGACTTGTGATAAGTACAAGACTCACTGTTGAGTTTGTGGCTTCAGACGGTTTACAGAGAATAATTTCATTGAATTTATTATTTTTTAATTTTAATTTTGTTTTTGTAAACAACTGTAGTTTACTTAAACAAACAAAATGTACAAAAAAACACGTTCTTTAAGAAAAAAGCAACCAGTTTTCGTGCAAATTTTTCAAACAAGTTATTATTTTAACAATAAATATATAAAATTAATAAAAACCATCTTTAAAATAAATAAAACCTCAAAAATCAATTCAGAGTCACTTCCGGTAGGCAGATTTTGTCGAAATGGTGGCATCTAAACCAGACGTCCACTTTTGAAAATTATGCGATTTTTTTGTTTTAAGTTATGTTGACAACACTGAGCAATTTGCTAAATTCTGTTTTGCCGTCTCAGCTGACAACTAAACCGGTATTTCCGATGAAAAACAAACTCGAAAAACTGTAATATCTCGATAAGTTCATCTTATTTATAGGTTTAAGACATAGTAAAAAATTGTTATAATACCATTTTTGAAAGTAATTCTTTTGTTTATCAGTTACTTTATTAATTTAAGAAAATTTAAAATGATTCTTATACTGAATAAACTGGAAATCGAGGTTGTGAAGATAAAACTGGTTATTCTATACGCGTAAAAGAAGACAAGTTTATTGATGCAGTTCATTCCACTTTGCAGTAAAAATAATTTAAAATTGTTATTTTTAGAATTTGCTTCAAAAAATAAATAAATAAATAAATGAAGTAAAAAATAAAGCCGAAAATAAAGTAACAACAAATGCCAATCAAGAAACCACGAACTGGTTTTTTTTCCGTAATGAAGAGCCGTTTACTTCTTTCCTGTAACGGTACTTCCTGAATGTAAGACGTATTAGTCAAACATGGTTACAGAAAATACCGGAAGGTTGTGTCCCAGCTGTTAATCATAAATGTAAACATATGTTTTTATTTTCTCAAATTGCTGCAGCTGGAAATAATGCACAGTAATTTGAGTTTTCTAAAAATATAGAATTAACTCTATTAAATTCTAAAAATATATATATATTTTGTTTTTAAGCAAAAATTTTCTTTGAAATTGGCGTCTAAGATTTCCTTTAGAAAAGTTCTAATTTTCTATGATGTCCTCCATAGACTCCACAGGCTCCATTGCACTTATGTAAATCTTGTAACTTTCATTGGAAACAGTTTCCCAGAAATATGATTATCAAGTTTTTACTCTGAAGTATTTTTTTATCACGAAGAACGAGTGTAAACCGCGAACTAGAAGAACCATTATGTCCCTTACTAGGTGCTAGGTGAATTCCAAAATTATACTTCTCCAGTAATTGACAGAATCCCAATTGTTTTAATCTTCCTTGGATAATAGCATTGTGGTTTGGAGGTATAACGGAGTTGCCACCATCTCTTGAAAAAAATCTGCAAGTACCACCAAGTTCTAGACTTCAACTTTTTTAGGTACCCTCTAAGTCGACAATGGCCCTCGAGTAAACCTTGGTTAGTTTGAGTAATTCTTTAAAGTGTTATTTTAGAGAATTAGCAGCCGAATTTAGTCTGTTCAGAACTTTACCAATAATTAACTTTACCAAAATAGATCAGTTACGCATATAATAGATTACAAATGATAGAGACCATTTAGATGTACAGTCAGCCGCATTCCATTTTTGCAAATTAATAGCATTAATGGAAGTATCTACCTACTTTTTTTTGTGGAAAACAATTTGAAAAGTTATTTAAATATGGAAAATCGGTCTAAATTTGGTTTAAAATGGATCATAATGTTGCAGACATTATGGAAATGCAGAGAATTATATTCAACTTGTTAAAGACAGGGTAGAGATGTCAGAGAATAGGATTGTGATGTGACAGGACAGACTTACAGACTAACATACACACAAGCCTCCTAGTTATTGTACCACCTTTCTTCAGCACCATTACATTCATTTCAAGTCAAAAGTTCAGGAGAGTTTAATGTCAGCGGCCGGTTGAAGGTGAGAAGGGTGTATGAATTTCAACATGTATCTGTTTCAACTGGAGTTCTCTGTCGGTCAAGGACTTAACACGAACAGAGAATTACATTACATTTATATTTTCTTTATCTTTCAATCTTTTTTACTGACTTAATTTATTTATTTTCAACTCTACTTCTCAGTCCTTAAAATACTAATTCTCTTGTAAACTTCGAATTATTACTCAATATTAATTGACTACTCTGTACAGTTCATTATAATAAAAGGACATCTTTGAACCGTAACGGCGACAGATCTTTAACTTAATAATCAATTTACAAATCCTTGAAGATTTACTGCTCCAAATCTCAGTTATTAAATCTCTGAATTTAGGACAAATTACAAACATTGGTGATACCATATAGTTCAGTGAATACTGGTGAAAGATTGGTTATTAATACTAGTATAAAATAATCTGAATTCAATTAATGTAAACTCTGGCCAGAAAACCCTGGCCCTGCCATATCTCACTATTTCTTTCTAGATCTATTAAATATGAATTAGTTTGGCAACACTGGCACATCAATAAACATCAGCTGGTTCGGCCAAGTACTGATTGATATACAATACCATCATCATTTAATCACTTCCCTTTCACAATCAATCAACAAATACTTCGTCAAACCATATAGATCTTCCCCTACCCGCACTAAATACAATATGTAAATTTATCCTTATTATTTTCCAATATATGCCTTTTTTTTTGGTTTTTTATTACTTAGGTAAGGAGGAAAGTACTGTTGAACAAACGAAAGGGAAAGGGTTTTGAAGCCATCTGAGTAGGAGAGAGTAATTTTTAGAAAAGAAGCTTCGAGTGAACTAAAACTTGCTGAGTTATTCCATCAAGGAAACCTTCTATGTATAATAACTCGATAGTAACTTTACGATCAAAATCCATCAAGAGGAAATCAACTATTGCGGGAATTTTTATTTTTGAGATTTTCTTGAAGAAAGTGGTTCTTACAATAAATATTAAGGAAACCAAAAAAGAAATTGTCAGAAGAGTTAAAGATGTGGCTAAAAGTTTCATTCCGATGTAATTTACTGTTTTTCAAAATTGATAGCTGTTTTATAATTTCGAGTTAGAAATAACCTTAAAATTTGTAGTAAGAAATAAATCGTGTGGTAATTAATAATTTGATTATTAATTAAGAATTTTTTTCTTTGCCCAAATAAAAATTTAACTTCCTCTTTCATTGGCCCACAGCAAACATTTTGTTAAGTTCTAATTATTTTCAATCCAAAGTTCGTTTAAAATAAAAGAGATTTATTCAAGCAAATCAATAATGTTTATTTCTGTTTTGCTTTAAAATATTATTTTAAATCGAACTGTTCATTGATTTTCAATATCCTCTATACTTCCTCTTTAGAAGGGTAACAGAGCGTTTTATAAAATTAAAATTGGAACTTTTAATCAAACTTTAGTGGTCTGCCTCAGATTTAGATTATTACTAAATATTTAGTAAAAGATTTAATTACTAAATTATGTTTATTTAGGTTTCACTGTGAACCCGGTAGTTATCAGTAATCTGGAGGAGATGCTCTTCCTTATCAGTGTGATAAAAAGTGGAGGGGAAATCTTATCTGTACATACACAAGATATATAGTTTTGTTTGCCTTAGGTGTTTACTTCTTTTTTTGGACTACTGTTTGTTTGATTTCCAGAAAATCAAGCAAAATCTAGTGAAAATTAAGACATTTAAATAATCATAAATTTAAAGGAATTAAGATGAAGACAATATTTGCCAAAAGTAAACGTATATGGATGGGCGAAGCTTCCGGAATATTAAGCTATTGAAAGGCTACAGATTGGATATATAGTCTCCAACTACGTTAGACTTCAAAGTATTAGTTGTGGGGTTGGGGGTGAGAGGACAACCAAAAGGAAGTAAAGAAAGGAAAGTTACTGAAAAAATGTGCACGTAGCAAGAACAGAGAAGAATGAGATATAAGTGGAAGGAAGTTGAGACTTGAGACTTGACGTGCTCTAGTGGACACTGTTCAAGACAGTTTTTGAACTATTAGTATGCAGAAGAAATCTTTAGATCGTTTAGGAAGAAACTTACAAAGATGGTCGCTTTAAGAGGGAGAAGAAGTTAAATTCAGAATGGTATAATAAAATAAAATTCTTGGCCAAGTTGGGCCACACAGCATCTTCTAAGAGGCTAGTGGCCGGACAGGGTGGATGCGAAATTAAGGGAAGGATCAAGAACCTTTTTAATCCAGTGATCAGGCTCATTGGTCCACCCGGTTAGAGCAGTAAAAAGAACGGTCTCGATGAGCGGCCTACAAAGAAGAACGACTTCCTAAGACGGAAATTAAAGTAAGGATAAAGGGAAAATTGTTAGGATACTGCCAGTATGTCAGCCATAAAGACTACTACAATCCTACAGAAAGTAAAGTCAAACAAGTAATTGTATAGATTCTGCTAGAAAACTTTAGCCTCAATGTAGAGTTAGACTATTGTTACCATAACGCTTATCGATAGTCTATTCTTGTGTAAAATCGCAAACATTAACAATGAACGTTTTTAATATATTGGTGGAAATGGGTAGCCGAGCGGTTAGAGGCGAGACCTGCGAAGCTAATAACATATGTATTGTGGTACTGGGTTCGACTCTCGGTCTTAGGCCTTGGATTTTATTTAATGATAATAAAAGAAATATAAGTAAAGTATGTTTGCTAGTCGCCTCCGTCCACGTCACCTAATTGGTAGTTGCACGTTAAGCCCCGCCTGAAAAAATAGGCGATTACTTTACTTTACTTTATTGGTGGAAATGTTTATGAGAATAACTTTTTGGCTATACCATTGGCTGGATGTTTCGTTAAACTAAAACATTTCCGGTAATCTGAATTATTTGTTACCCAGAGTAAATTAGCTGAGAAATGATCTATTTTTATGTTCGCTTACTCCCAATCACTTTCGATTTCCGCTATATTTACGAAATTAAATTATCTTGTAACTTCCAGTTTTGTCAAAAAAAAAAAGACTGTCGGCTTTAATTTAATTAAATTAAAGCCGAATTAATAAATTAAAGGCAAATGCCTTCATGTAATAAAATCTCCAGAATTGCAATAAAATCAAAGGATAGACTAAACGTACTTCATGCCGAAGTTCACACATGAGAGGCACTTAAAATACCAAATTTGAACTTTTTGGTATGTGTGGTATTTTGAGTTAACACTCAAAGACAGAGAACCGTACATACCTCTCATGACAATCCCCACTTTTCGCTCATTTAAAGCAGAGAGAAACTAGCTGTATCTTTGAAGGAACTTTACCATTTATAACTTTAATAAATTAAAGTACGAGAAAGTTGTGTGGGCCAGAAGATCTTTTTATAAAAAGTTAAATATAAATAAATAGCTAAAATTAGCTGACAGTTATAAATCTAACAAAACGGCACTAGTAAACTTTCTTAATTAAAAATGGTAAAAACTAGTTTTAGTACATATCTATAGCTGTAGTTGGTAAATGTAGGCTGCATGTGCGATTCTTGTTTACACAAATTATTATGGACTATTTTTATTTGTCAGTTTCTTTTTAATACGAAAGTTAGTGAAGTTGTGAAAGCTGTAAGAAGGTCTTTGTCAATGACATGAAAGTGTGCTTACAACGGCAATGTGCAATTCATATGCACATAATAAAAATGTAATTAGATAGTGCGACTTCATCATCTGTACTTCATACTTTGAGATTCTAGAATTTCAAGTTTAAAAGAATCTGTTCTTATAATGGCTAGAATGGTTAGGATTACTTAAGTTTCCTGTGGTATTAAAGCCCGTAGATGGTCTAGTAGGTTTATCAGATAGTAGGCTACCAGATGCAAGACTCTAATAGTCTTCGTTGCAAAATGGTCACATCTAGCCCAAAGGGAGCCAAATAGTATCTCCTACTGCAACCTAGCCATATCCACGCAGTTAAACAGAAGCCCTTATCTGCCATTCTATCTACCTAACTAAGACCTTAAAGGTTATGTTTGTGTAAATATTAATCGAACAGCTGACTGACACTCTTCGCAAGGTTGCCAACTGAGACTTACAAAAGTTTAAATTCCCTGCATTAAGCGAACGCCTGCGCTAAATATATTTATCTGTTTATTTAATGAATGACCCCCCGTATAAACAGAAGTTTACCCCTGTGAAGGTGTTTTCTAAACCCTATCCAGTCCAGGCCAGTCACCAGAATAATCCTGCCAAACTTCAGTATTTCCTCAGTACTAATTTTACATAGATTCTTAAAAAACCTGTCCAGGATTTGTCTTACTTCTTCCAAAGTTATTGCTTAAAAGCCGTTCGCACATAGTAATATCAAGGAAAGGTTCTAGGCCAATGAAAGCAATAAAGGATTTGTTCCCAAATCGATTACCAAGAATTGCGATATTGCAGTGCAGCAGTTCCAGAATATTGCGTGATTAATTCGAAAACGGATACTCAGATATTTAAATGAGAACTGCATAATTATGCAGTTAATAAATAATAAAATGTTAAACTAAATTATTAAATAATTATGCAGAAAGTAAAAGTTAATAAATAGAAATACAATTGAATTTCAATAAAAATGATAAAACTAATGATGTGTAGCCGAGATTAGAGATTTAAAGTTTTCAATCGCTTTTCACCTTAATCAAGTGGAAAATGTCACTTTCTCAGTTCGATTTTCTGAACCATGAACACCGGAAATTGTGGAAAAGTGACGTTGTTTGTGTGTAAAATGATGCGTGAATCTTGTTAAACTGCTATTAATACTCTTAATTCATTATCTACCGCCATTACTTTCTCTTACTCTTCGGAGCAGGAAGTTCGCGATGTCAAATTTCGAAATTTGTACCGGAAATATATGTTGTTGTGGAACGAAAGCTTTAAAGCCGTTTTTTTGACCTAAAAAATAAAATTGCATTAAGCAATCCACGAAAAAGATGGGACGTATACAAATAATAAATGATTCAATCTATGTTATATAAAAATCTTTTTTTGTAAATTTGAAAATATACAAATTTAACAAGCGACCTATAAAGGTGAAAGTTCAAAAGTATTGTGAAAAATTTTACTTTATTAATTTATATTACATTGAAATCTGATTTACTTTGCAAATTATTTGTTAAAAGTATTCTATATATGTTATTGTAACTATTGAATAAAATTATTTAACTTCAATTAAATTTTTATGGAAATTAATCCATATTGTAATAATGCTAGTTAGCTTGTGAATTATGTTGTTTTAATAAATCTATGTTTACTGAAGACAGACGGCTTCTCGGTGCAACCAGAGATGGAAATTTTAAGCACATTAGTCCTACAAATGGCGCAGGCGAAAGCTGATCTTAATGTTGACGCAGATTGCCACCTGTTTAAAATGCACTCCAAACAAAAACAATGGAAATGGCGCAAATATAGATGGCGTTCTGTACGAATTGTTTTAAACTGAATTTAGCAGTTACTATAATAAAATGTTTAACTCCTCCGTTAAGTTATTATCATTTACTTTTCTTAATCAAGCTAAGTTTTTATTACATCCTCAACGGATGTTTTTTCGTTCATTTCCTCGCACTTAAGAAAAAAAAGAAATCGCACTTTACAAACGCACTTTCGATTACTCGATTCTCTACAAGCTTGGACACCTAGCAACGATTTTAAAGTACCTAAATATTGTAGTTATTGAATATTGTACTGATGAAGCATTTAGAGGCATGCTTAAGGTTACAAATTCGTGAGTATTAACTTCCCCCCACCACAAAAAAACTCCAATTTTCCGAAGAAAATGATTCATGTGGTTGTTGTAGGATGAATGATGAGCATAATGATGAGGGCGATTTTTAAGATCAATAGCGGCCCACTTATTGGTCCTAGGCGAGACCCCAATATCCCTCCCTTCCAACCCTAAATTTCTAAGTAAGGGCTCTAGGAAAGGAAGTATCTACCATCAGCAATTGGTAACTTCTCGGTTGCCTAAATTTTTTTTGGATAATCAGCTTCAGAATCTTCAGGAGCCAACATCTTTAGACCTAGCCACTAGGATTGCCCTCTGAATAATGTCCCATAATGTGTAACCTGTCACCTTAGAACACTTAGTTCAGAAAACGTGGGAGCTCACCAAACAGATCATACATGTAACGCTTTCTAGATGTTTGTTCTAAGAATGCCACATCAGAGGGATCCAAATTCACCAGGTTTGAAGAGAGGAGCCGTTAGTTGGGAGAACTCCTATTGTCCCGTGCTGCCCTTGTCCATATATTCCAAATTAGCCCCAAATTAAAATTTAGGGAATGTTCTAAATCTGGTAATCGCCTACCTGGTGCCATATCCCTACTCCTTTAGCGAAATAATATAAATAAATAGTTATATAATAAAGATAGTGCCATAGGGCATAGGTCCCGTCCCGCTTTTCTAATATAATATAGATCCCAAAATATATCTATTTGGGATAAAATATATCCCAAAATATAGATCCCTAGGGCTAATAACAGATCTCAACATAGAATTTCAACACACTCGATTAAGAAAATATTATAAAAAATGCTATCCATCAATTGTTATTATTAAACTCCGTTTTTATAACAGGCAAGTTGTGTTATAGTCTAAAATTATGCCAAATATACATCTAGATTCAAGCGTTGCGTAAGAATAATTTAGTCAGCTAGTTTGTGGCGTTTTGCCCAATATTTGCCATAAAAACTAATCCTATTTTGCTACCACTTTTCACGATTTCTTTCTTTTAATTTTACGTAGTAAATTTGGTGAAATGTTCACCGGAATAGACTTTCCGAGAAACTAGAATTACCTAAATTTAGTGAAGAAAGGTATAATATAAGCAAATTATCTCACAATCACCAAAAATCAATTAAAACAAATTTGTTTTGTGGTGGCACAGACAGACTGGCAGACTAGTTTGTGGAAACTATTTTTTGTTTTACTTCTTCCGTTTCAAGAACCTGAAGAAGTCCTCAGTATACAAAGATTTAAACAAAGTGGCTGAAATTCACTAGTTTAAAACAGAATCAGTTGTCTTCACACTTGTGTGAGATATAATTGTTGCAACATTCAAAAATCATTTTAAAAGTAAAGAAAATCTACGCAGAAAGGAAAATATTTAATCCAGACTTTTCATTTTCACTTGGGTATTTTAATGTTTTGTTTTTTTTCCATTTTATGTCCCAGTAATTAGAAACTGAGGATCATTGTGTTCTGATCACAAAGCAGGAGAAGAAGGATCATACTCTACAATAGAGAAGCGTTTAAAGATTGTACAGCCTCTCAGGCGGAGTATCGAGGGCGTGTGGGGGTGATCCTGGAGGTCTGCTCAGCTTGTACACCCTTTCCTGGCCCTCGCCACTGAAGACCGCACAGAATGAAAACAAAACAGAAAGCAACAATAACAGAAGACTTTGCGAATTAAATGCCGTTTCTACTCCCACCTTCTTTCGTACAACAAAACTCTGCCCCTAAGGGTGAAGTGGCAAGGCCTAATTCTTTTTCTCCTTCTCTGCTATTCTTTTAGAAATCTCTTTTTCATCTTTATTTTCTTTTATATATTTTTTTTCTCTCTCTCATGACAACCTATTGTTTGTCTCTCATTCTACTTGCTTTCTGTGTTATTATTTTGGGGAGCACACGGGAGTTGCCTGTTTCCTAGAGCAACTCGGCCACCGTCTATTCCACCCATCACCTCTTTCTCCATCTTCTACATCCATTTCAGTAAATATCTAGTAAAAACAGCTAGTTCTCCAGCGGAGATCTTGCGAGTGAGTGGAAGGTCCTTGGTTTTCTGTTCTCGTTGGACAAATATTTTTATTGTAAATTAAAAAATAAAAATAAAAGAACTGAAGGGCCACAATTGTTATTTCAGTTAAGTTACAGACCAACGTTAGTGCCCAGTTCTATTTGATTGTTATTTTTGCATTATCATTCTTCTTTTTCTTTTAAATTTATTTGGGGTTGATTTCAAAATTATTTTGAATTTGCTTTTTGGGTTTCTAGAAAAAGTGGGTGCAAAAAAAGACCGATTACTCTGTGACTTAAAAGATCTACCATGAAAATGTATAAATTTACCGTTATTGGGTCTAAAATTAAAATTGGTAAATATGCTAAAATTCTTCTTCACAAAGGTGTTGAACAATTTACTGAACGGAATGGAAGAAAATTCCGGAAACAGGTAGAATTTCAAACAAGAAAACTACGAAAGAAGAAAAATCAACGATTGTTTTTCCAAATCACTCATTTAATAATTTATTTTTGCGGACTGAAATTCAAAAATCTTTTATTATTATAAGTTTTAAGTTTTTGGGTAAAACAAATAATACATTGTAGTTGACAATTAACTCTTCCGATTTCTTTGTTCTTTCTAATTCAATAAACCCTTTGTCAATGCCCTCCCTACTCCTTAACAAAAACTTACAGTTTTAAAAGTTAAGTATAAGGGTTGATTAAACGCCAAAAGGTACACAAATCAGCAGTTCCCAACATTTCATTAATACTTCATTGATATAATTTAAGTAATTTTACTGCATTAACTTTTCCTTCACATTTTTTAGAATTTATTAGATGTCACAGACCCTTATGCTGGCCATTTTCGTCTACAAAATATTTACTCAAGTAGCACACCATTTAACTTAGATTGACTGTAATATCTATTTATCTATAATAATCAAACTATTAATCACAGGTGAAAAAGAAAACGTTATAAAAAATATTAAAAAAATAAGAGGCTAAAAAATTCATAAACTTTTTTTACATCAATGATTTTATGCATTTATTTTTATTTTTAAATAAAAATCATTGGTTTAAGTTCATTCTTCGATTAAAGTAATTGTTATTTTATGTTGTAGTCAAACGTTTGTAATAATAAGTAATAAATAATCTGGCTTTATCGCAAATAATATAGTTTTCTTCAATTACATTCTCAATCTAGGTGTTCTTCCCACAATGTTATATATATGTAATATAAAATAAAGAAAATAAAGATATGCATATTTTTAGGACAGCTAATTATTCCAGTATTTTACCATAAGTAAAATTAGGGGGACTAAATTAAATTACAATTGAGAAATGAGTAAATATTGTTGAATAATCTACTTGTTATTAACTGTATGTTATTTGTGCTCACGAATATTTCGGTAAGACGAATTTAAGACTGAAATATTGTTTTGAATCCTCCGTGATTGAAATTTAAAAAGTGGCCGACTCTAACTTTGTTTTTTTCTACTTTAACATGCATGTATATGTGACTACTCAGAATAATTCATCACTCATTTTATCATAATTATAATAAAAAAATATTATGAATGAACTGGCCAGCATAAGGGTCTGTGACATCTAATAAATTCTAAAAAATGTGAAGGAAAAGTTAATGCAGTAAAATTACTTAAATTATATCAATGAAGTATTAATGAAATGTTGGGAACTGCTGATTTGTGTACCTTTTGGCGTTTAATCAACCCTTATACTTAACTTTTAAAACTGTAAGTTTTTGTTAAGGAGATTTTTGTACCTTTTGGATAGATTTTCCTTTTTGTCTATTTGCAAAGTTACGTCTGCTTTACAGATTTTTTAAAATTTGGAATAAGCTATTCTATCATTATAACCTGATAAGGTGTTAAATCGGAACCGTAACTACCACTGGAGAGATCTTTTTAAAGAATGATTATAGTTGCGGTCCCCAAACCATCCTCAATAACCATTTTTTTGAGAAAGCGTTTTGAATAAAATAGGAAGGTATTTGTACGTAAATAGCAAAATTAAACTGCGATTTCAGTACTTCCTTTTAAGAAGAGCAAGAAAAATAAACTGTGATTACAGTACTTCTCCCTAAAAGGCAAAGATTTTGAATCGAACGACAATTCATTGATGTAAATCGGTTCACTCATTGATAATTTTAACGATCGCAGTACTTCCTCTTAGTAGGTGTAAGAGCATGATGGCACCTCACAGCCACGTAGAGGAGCTTTAATCACTTCTTCGTGCTAAATTTTATCAAAATCGGACTAAGCTTTGTAGAAATATTGGTAATAATAGTTTTAGAAAGGGCCTTATTTGGGTGGGGCAAACTCCCCTCCTTATGAGGCACGGCGTCGAGACTTTTAAAGTGCAAATCTGTACAAAATTTCGATTCGAATGACACTTCATTCATGAAAATCGGTTCACGTGTCGATAATTTGAAACGATTGCTATACTTCCCCTTAACAAGTGTAAGAGCAGATCGTCGCTTTATTGTTACGTAGGGGAGCCCTAACCCTATCATCCTACCAAATTTTATCAAAATCGGGCCAAGATTTACAGAGTAATTAGTAATAATAATTTTGGAGGGGGCCTTACATAAAGGGGGCTAACTCCTCTCCCATTCGATGTACAGGGCCGAGACCCCCAAAAGGCACATCTACATAAAATTCCGAATCGAACGACACCTCATTCATGAAAATCGGTTCACGCGTTTAGGCGCTACGTTGTTTACAAAAAAGGTAACAAGAACAACAACAACAACAACAACAACAAGAAGAAGAAGAAGAAGAAGAACAAGAACAAGAACATTTTTTGAAAAAGCCGTTTTTGCTCATTTTCGGCAACTTTTTTCTCGAAACCTATTAGATCTGGGTGGTTGCAAAAAAATTACAGTTATACAGGAGGATTTGCCCTATATTATAAAGAAAATTTGGGAATTTTATCTTTTATAGAAAAATAGAAAAAAATTGTCAAAGTTGGGTGTTTTTCAACGTTACACTTTTTCGTGCAGTTTTTGATGGTCAACCCTTATACAACTGTCCTACCGGACAGTTTTAATACTGTAAAGCTAATGTTTATGTGCGCTTGTGTCCGTTTCTCTCTCAGTCACACACGCGCTCTGTGCTAGTATTAGTGAATTGAATACAGGACTAGTTTAGACCTTGTGGAAAATTTGGAATTTGTAGTCTAAGGCAGGCTAGATTAATGGTCTGTGGCATGTCACAGTTCAATTCTTTGATTTACTGACTACCGTTTAGCCTGGTACTTTATCAATGGTTTGATTTCTGTATTTAGTACGATTTTGAGCGCCCCATACCTTTTTTTCCCTTTTTTGTTAGTGGGAAAATTTGGCCAATCGTGTACACGGCATTGCGAACATGTCCTTCGATTGTTAAACAGAACAATTAGGTCTTCTCTCGGCTGGTCAATATCTGCGGGTATCCCACCATCCCATCCTAAACTAAAGTACTTCTCTTCGCTGGTTCTAAAACTGGCATTCTTCGCGAATTTCAAGACTTCTACAAAGAAGGCTTCTAAAAACAGAGGGTTACTCTTCGCTTGAAAGCACCATTTTAATAGAAAAGCTAAATTTAATTTAAGTTCCAAATTTGAAAAAAAAAAATTAAATGTATGGCCTTTAGCATTCATTAGTACAAAGAGAAAGTATAATGTTTCACGTATACCTTGAAAACAATATTTTTCTAAAAATTAATTCTAAATTTTATTTTTACTGAGCGAAGTTCTGAGGCTAAATCAGCTGTCAGCAAACACGAATTAAAAACAGCTGATTTTGCTCAGTTACGTTTAGTACACAGACAATTGACTTCTGCTGGAAAGAAATTTTATTTATTTAATTGCATTATCAATAACTACAACTTGGTGTTCATGAGCAGGAATTAGTAACTCCTCATCAGCTTTAAAGTTATTAAACTTTTTTCGAAGTCGTAAAATCTGAAATGAAATGTTTATATTCTAAACAAAAAAAGGAATGTTGTTTTGCCATTTTTAAACAAAATTTTCAAAACTTAGTGCCCTAATTTAAAAGCATTTCCCAGCTCTTAAACATGTGGTCAGGAAAAGCAAGCAGTGCTTGAAATAACCTTTTTTCCAAGCAGAAACCTAAATCTCTTCTAAAAAACCTCACCAAAATCAAATTTACCCCTGCAATTTTCATAATGCCCTAGAGAACCCTGGAATTCTTTCAAAAATCATTTAAATCAAATTTCCTCGTTCAACAACTGATAAATGCCCAGGCAAACTGAATCTTCTTTGAATGATGATATCGTAATAAGCTGTCTTAGTTCAATCCATTTCCTCACAGAATCAACAAATAGGAAACACATTCCAAAGGCTGACTTCTTCAGGTGACCTCTAAGTTGCTCAATGCCTCAAATAGAAGATCATCAGCAAGCGAGAAATAATATTTAGATCAGTCCAAATACACCTCAGATTTCTTTCGTGTTATCGTTGCCCAAACAGATCTTTGATTGCTTCATTTGAAGCAGACTGATCCTGAGTATTGCTCTAAAGGGTTTCAGATCTCGTACTTTTTTAGGGATTAGATTGCTGCTTAAAGAAATGTAACTGAAGTTTCTTTAGAGGCTTGAGATCCCAAAATATGCATTTCCATGGAAAACTGCAAACAAAGCTTAACGAAAAGGAAATCCTTATCTCCAAAAAGGAAGTGGAGAAGACCAACTGGTTTGAAGCAGAAGAAAAAGCCGACCAAATCTGTGGAGCAAGGATCGTAGTGTTGCCACAGTGAATTATCGAGTATTTTTTCAGTCAAATTTTTTTACTCAATCAAAGATGTTTATATAAACAGATCCACTACCATTATTTACTTCCTTTAAGTTCAGTTTAACTTATTTAAATGATCAAACACTCTTATTAAAAGTGCGAGGGAAGGGGAACGAGAAGAATTTCCGCTGGAGGAGAGAACCAGTTGCCATGGTAATATAATCTTGACTATACTTGGAGAATGTCAATCTAAGTTACGTGTCAGAAACGTTTTTCGAAAGCTGGTATTTGACGACTTGAAAGGTGTCATCTTCAGTGAATTTATCTCAGCTGGAAGATTCGAATCTTATCCTCTTACCCCAGTTTAACCCGTAGAATTGAATTTCCATTATTGCAATCTTTTTCTGCTTGTAAGACCCATATTTAAATTTTTATAGTTTTCCTTAGCGTCAGCGTAAATTTTCTATTTCAGAGAACAATTTTGACAGGTTTTTTTTTTTTTCATATTTGTTGTATATAAATTTGTGTATTTCAGATAGGAGTAGTATCGATCCTGACTGTATCGACATTAAGCATCGATTGTTTATAGATTAGAGTAAATTAGGTGAACATTACATGGCACTTAGGCGCTAATTTCTTATTTATTTATTTAATTTTAACATCGTGTCACTATCTGAGGAAATTCGAGCTATTTACAGTGTAATGTCAGCCTCCGGAAACTGTTCACTCGCTTGTAGACAACACTGCGCATCACCAGAAGAGAAAAATCTAAGAGCTAGCAGCTGTATTCCGAGATCTCTGCAACGCCTAAATGATTCTTAATGAACTTTAGCTACAGATTTACAAATAATCGACATAATCGATTTATGTTTGCTCCATTTTCTCTTACTGCACTTTTAAAAACTTTTCAACTCCGCGTTTTAAAATGTAAAAAAGAAGACATTTTGAAATGACTTTATAGAGAAAACTCCCTAAATTTCCCTAAATCCGTGAGTGTGTCAGCTATTACGAGGAATTGTCAAAAAAGTAAAAAATATTTTCTAAATGAGAAGTTTTCTTTAATGTTCATTGATAGATTATAAATCATAGAATTGAAAGTATGCCGAAATGGCATTTTATCAGGAAAAGTCCCCTATTCCTTGTCCCAAAAAGTGCTCTAAATCGAGTTTACATAGAAAAAGATTTCAAACAAAAGAGTTGTTTCAAAACTTGAGCAATTAATATCAATTTCGAGGAAATCTAAAGTCTCATTTTTTAAGAAGATCTGGAAAAAAAACAAACAGTATTTCAGTGGTATGGCCATACTTTATACTCAATGGACACTTTAGAGGAAAGTGCCTTCAACCTCTCTCTCTGAAGTGTCCTGAAGAAAATTGAATGTGACTAGTTAGAAAAGAGTCATCCCCGCGAACTTTTATGTATCCCAACTTAGACTTCCTTCGGACTTGCTCTTCTCGTAAGTCGTTTATATAAGGTGAGTCCAAATAGGAGTTTCCTTTTGGTTGATAAAATCAGTTTAGAACAAGGGTTCTTAATTTGCCGTCCATGGACCCTTTGGGAGACTGTACACCGATTTCATAAGAGTACATCTTAAAAACATGAGATGTACAAACATGTAAATATAATGGGATATAAATCTAATTATTGGTTTCAATAAAAATCCCTTGTTTAAGTTTAGTGCTTTACTTGCATTATTGGGGCTTAGAAGCTACCACCAGGCTTTGTGAGGCTAAGTTCTAAGTAAACGGAAGTATGCAGCAAACGGAACTGAAAGAACACGTAATGTCTGCCCAAGGTGATAATGCATCTGAAGCTTTGAATTTTTCAGCGATGAAAAAACTTAGTACGATAAAGCAGATGCACATAAAATTTCAATCTAATTCTTTGATTTATGGTTTAAGAATTAATTCTTGTGAGAAGGGGGGGCTGTTACCTTACTGTCAAAAAACCTTTGAACAAAATAAATAAATAAATAGAAAGAACTCCTGATTTAGAAGGTTTATCGAGAAGTAAGTCTGAAGCATCTGTTGATGTGGTCTATTCATTTTAGTCGAGTATGGAGGTTCCATGTAAGTCGTTTCTCCAGATAAAGGTCGAGGTATTTTACTTGATTCGCAAGGGGAACAGGAATGTTGTTGAGATAAAGAGGAGCTAGAGTTTAACGGTAAATAATGAACTTGGAATTCAGTTTGTTCATCTTGATCATGCTCCTTTGGCGAAGCCACGTCTAAAGGAATTTGAGGTGATTTTGTAGGTTATGGATTGATGTGACATAATCTTTGTTGGGGCTGGAATAGTGGGATTGGTAAAGGAGACTTGTTAGAGTGGGTGGGGTTAAGCCTTTCTCATTAATGTTTTCTTATAGTACACGGATACCTTCTAATACGGAACCCAAATTTTGCTTATATTATTTTAGCAAAAAAATATGTCAAGCAAAAACTCCAACTTTGTAGGAATATTTCTCAATTATTTGACGGCAAGAATTAAACCAAGTCACAAATTCTTTGGATTCAACAGTAGTATTAAACTGGCCATTTGCTGAGACGAATCGACTGTGAAACACGCTTCTTGGTCAATTTGCCAACTGAATCCTTGCAGTCTCTTATAATGCAGAGTAATTGATCTAGAGGTTTGCAGAACTTTGGCCTTATGCCCGTTTAGTTGGCCACTGGGAGAATTTAAATTTAAATTAAAAAAAAAAAATTAAGTGTACAATCTCCGCATCCCTGTTGTTTACATTTTCGATCTTTAAGGTCATTAATATTATTATTAGTCTTAGAATATTAAATTTATTATTAGAGGTGTAAATAATTAAGCTAACAGCTGTTTCGGTAATGCTTAGTTTTGCTTTATAAATTGAGCGCAGAACTTCTAATATACTTTTCTCATAATAGAATTTTACAAATATCAAATGGTTACGAAAATTAATTAAAGTTATTAATAAAAATTTGGGAAGATTGCAGCGAATTTGGAGACTGGTTATGGATTGTTAGAAATCGAAGATGTTCAGTCTCCAAAATCGATTATCTGGTTGTGTACAGCTTTTGCAACAATTTTTATATTTACAAAGGGTGCACGATACACTTATTTCGATGTCAATGTTTGTACGGTTATATTATTAAAATGATTCCACTAAAGAATACTAATGAAAACGAGAACTATTTCTTTTAACTTAAACTCTTCCAAACAATCAGCAACTCCAACATCCTCGACTTTAATTCAGTTTAGCATAATTTCAATATGTGCTACATTACAATAATTATATGGCCATAATTAAAAGTGTTTTTTTTTTAATTTTTAATCATGAGAAAGAGAGAAGATAATGAAAAGATGACTAAATACAGAAGCCAGATGTAAATAACGGTGATGTTAATTATTAGATAACATGGACGATGTGATATTTCATTGTGTTCATATCGGCTGCACAATCTGCACAAAACGAGATTTCTACCTGAGGAGTTATGTCTAGCCAAGGGCATTGTTCTGGTTAAATATAGGTCATTCAAGAAATGTGGAAAATTTATGGAAAATGTATGAAAAAAAAAACCAAACTAGAATTAGGTACCTCTTACTTTGCCCTACCATTTCTCTAAAAAAATACATGAGAAGTTTTAAGATTGGACATTAAATCCTTCAAATGAATCATCTTTGCAAATAATTTTCTAATTATAAATTCTTTTCCCTTGAAAAGTAAGCAAGTTCCCTTCTAGTTAGATGGCCCTACTTTTCATTTCATTTCCACGATCATTTTTCAGGATTAATGCTTGATTGTTTATTAGGACCGCTTGGTTCTTTAAGGGACGACAACTCTGGGAAGTATCATGTCTCCCGTCTTTTGATCTGAACATCGTGGGCGATTATTGTAATTAGCTCTGCCTGAAAGACAAAGCTACCCTTCCCAATCTTACCTAGATATCAGATTCATCCCTAGATTATCCGAGTGTAAGAGTGTTCTCTAGAAAAACAAGTTTAAACTAAAATGTTTTAGATAATATTTTTTTTAAAAAAACTATTGTACAGATATCCGATCTAGAGGTAAGAACTCAACAATTTTTGAATAGCACCAGCCAGTTCTTAAACCTGGTGTTAGAACTCTATTTTCCATTTCATGTTCTGTTATTGTAGCTTCTTTTTTTTTTTTTAATTACCTGCTAAAAATTCCCTTCTGTTATTAAATATTTTATTACAGGGTAGCCAACATAAACTGGAAAGAGTGAGTAGCTACGAGTATTATATAGGAAGCCTGTATTTTAGAATTTTTAATATCAACTTTGTAGGACGGGCAGGAAAAATAATTGATTGGGGCTTATGTTAATGAGTTTGATGGGTATTTCAATATTCTGTGTAACCGGAAATTAAAACAAAAAAAAGAGAGAGAGAGAGAAACTGTTATTTTCTTGGTTAACTTCCTCTTTGGCGTACATCAATTGATTTCTATTGATGTTCAATAAGTTTCTGCAAACTTGACAATTTATAGCAACACCTTGCATCACAATATATTGTAAGAATAATTGCCAAAATTGATTTATGTACTTTGAATATTTTATGACTGAACAGGATGTAGAGTTCGTGGCATTCTATCTCGGGAAATGCCCACACTGTGTACAATGCAAATTGTGTGATTGTAATTTCATTGGGACAATCTTATAAGCTTGCTGCCATCTCTGATGGATTTGAAAAGATAAGAATTAAGACTTTCAGATTTAAAGGTGACCATTGTAAAGATTGAATGTGAATGTTTAGGGTATTTTATCCGATTGGTGGCCTAGATCCTTTTGCCTTTTGGTAAGGTTTTGTGAATTGTGTGACATGTTAAGAAACTGCCTAACTTTTATCAGAAAAAAAGTATCGTAAGTTCCTTAAGGTCGTAAGGTCTCAAAATATACCAGGAGCATTGAGATATAAGGGAAATGGTTTGTTCTAATAAATCTGCATGCGAAAATTACTAAATTATACGATAATAAATGAATGAATATGAACTGTGTTGTGTGATCCATTAAATTATTTAAATAAAACATTAATTTTGCTAAAATGAAACTGTTAAACAAATCCAGGACGGATGACGAATTATTACGAAGAAGAAGAGGGACTACGATGTACAGAAAGTTTGGTAACCCATTGCCTTAGGGCTCTCGTCTTTAAATAATAACACGTAAATCCCATTAGCTTAATAAAGTTGTAATGATCTATAATACTCTGACATAGCACATTGAAGGGAAAACCTGAAATCCTTCGGGAACCTTCCAAAATCAATTTTTTTATGGAAAAACATTGAAGGGTTTTTTGAGGAGTCTAGTTGCGGTAAGAGGATCAGTATTTAGGGAGAGAATTGTAGTGACAACCCCAATACGGAACGATCGGGAATGAATCCAATTTAATGAACTACTGAACTTTTAATTTATAGACCAAAAAATCCAAAGTCTATACCGAAGATGGATGAAAATCCGGAACCGGATACAAATAATAGAAAAACTATTTTCTTGTTTGGATGATGCTGTTTAGGAAGTGGATTCAATAATTTTTAGTTTGCTTGCAAAAAAGGGTAGTTCTGCTTACCTTGTGAGAAAAAACTTCAGTATTGACCACGCTCAAGTCTCCATCAGTGCCCTGTGACAGAGAGAAAATTGTCCATTAGAATCAACCAATCTCATGGATACTGTTACAGTTCTGAAGCATTGATCTCAGCTTCTAAGGGGCCAATATTGGGTATTCGATACTTGATTACGGATCAGAATGAATAAGCCAACCACAGCGAAGTTCTTGACACTGTGTCATCCTGTTTACTTAGATTACTGTTGTTAACGTTCTCAGTAATAACAGTAATTTTGATTTTTCTTGGGGATATATTGTACTACGACTGACGGAAGTCTATGGAGCCCCTTTTGTGCCGCACAAAACTTCAAAATTTTCAGACTTCTTCAAAATTAAGATATTAGAGAAATGTCAGCATCCAGCTCTCTCTATGTCCTTCTCCAACTACCTCTCATCTACCCAGTCTTCCAAATCTTCCACGAATATTGGTATCCCAGACCAATAGGAGGTGTGTGTTGAGGAGTGTTTTCGATCTCGCTAAATAATCTGTTCTAGGACCAACTTTTTTTCAGATACCTTCTGTGTCGTCAATAACTCGTGAAGGTCAACTTGCAAAGCCTTCAATATTCAAACAGAACTTCGTCTACTACAGTTCTAAAAGGGTACATCACAGTTTACACACTTCCTTCTCCTTTCTGAGCTTCTCCTACACAAATCTGTCGACAATTCCACAAAGGGGGTTAAGGTAAGTTAAAGAAGGGAAACAATACTTGCGTTGCCAAACTTTGGAAGAGGTTATTATTCTGGTAACGGAGAGAGCTGGACATCGACAACTAATAAATTGGGTGCACGCTCGGAGAAATTCAAAAGCTTTCTCTTCTCCTTAACAAGTTATTCATTTCTCCTTGAGAAGTGGAAGCGCAAGAGAATTCTATGGATAAGTTGAGAGGTGGGATAAGAAGAGAGTGTCCTGGCCCTTCTGGAAAAGCAGCCTAATTTGAGAAAACTCATTTGCAAATTAATCTGTTAACTCTAAAAAGATAACAGATCTGCCTAGACTGCCGTAACATTAATTATCCATATGTCCGAAAACATATTTCTTTTAAATTGAAGATATATTTACATTTGTAAAACAACACTGTTATTAATATTGATTATCGACACAATTTAGAAATTTCCTTCTGATTGGGAAACTACCTTTTGTTTTGTATTTTCACCGATAAAATGAAAAACTTTGGAGCTTTTGTTGACAGAAATGAATCGTATCTGCGAGATATTAATTTAAACAAAAATCCCTTTTCAAATTATCAATGGCAAAATATTGTCCCATACTTTTTTGATGACGTATGTTTGTTTTTGATCAGCTGTATTGAATTCTGTATTTTTTGTGCATGAACGGTTTTTATAAACTCATAACTCGTTTAGTAAATACGTTTTCCGTTCCAAAAATTGAATAATAAACATGACCTAATATTTTTACAGTCTCCTAAAACAGGTTAAGTGTCCAATTTAATTTATTAAGGTGCCCTTAGGATCAAACTACCTAAATATCTGGGTTTGTACGTACTATACTATAGTCGTATGTACATACTATATTTCATCGATTCTTCCAGCAGCAGATCATGAGTTCATCATACTTCTGGATCATTTTTACTCTCCCAAAAACCCCATTAATTAATGCCCAGGTTATGTCCAGAAGCTTTTTCACCAAATTCATTACCCTAATGTTTTGGGAAATCTCCACTACAAATCACGAATCTAATCCAGACTAGTAGTTACTAGCCGCCAAAGGCAAGAACTCCTCCAAGTATGTATATTTAGCGAATCCAAAAGCAGAGAACTCAACAAGTGATGGATTTATGTAGTAAATTAATTTTAACCGAATTTGCAGCTCATTCATAATAGTAAAATAAGAACATTAAATATAATATAATATTAATGCAAATAAATAAAATAAAAATGAAGTCATCTATCATTCACGATTCAGTAAATATCACCTCCATTTATTTACTGATTTAACTGCATCCATTTATTTTTAAATATTATATACTAGAATATTTATTATACTTAATTTGTATTAATTGCAGTCATGTATTAATTAAAAATGAATAAAAATGTTATTAGTTAATTAAAGATTTTCTTTTTTAATCAATGGGCGTGTGGTTGCAGGAAAGTAACGATTAGTTATTTAAATAATACCTGCGGTTATTCATGATGTTATTTATTTCTACATTCACAGAAATTAATGCATATTAAATAAAATATTGAATAAAATGAAATGTAAGTAGAATTTTTAAAATAATATCATAAATAGACAGATGCAGTATTAGAAAGTCAATTAAGAATGGGAACTGATTTCGTGTCGTTCTGCAAGATTGTTGACATAGCGTTCGATTCTAATTCCTCGATGTTAATTATTATTATTATTATTATTTTGATTTATAAATTAAAGTTCGTTCGAATGTCCAAAAATAAGATTCTGTGGAGATTTACTTATTGTATTTTCTTCTCTTAACTACCTGTTCAATTGATTGTTCCCAAAATCTTTTTATGAGGTTTAATATCCGCGATGTTTGCATTTCCCCTCCCTCCACCCCAATTGCGAAAACGTATTTCCGGTGAAAACTCAATTTGAGACACAGGAAATGCTTTCTTTTTAAATGTTTTTATTTTCTTCTCTCAAAAACTTAAGTTAGACATGAAAATTCCATTACTCTATAACTGGAAAATTGATTTAAATTCTGATTCAATCAATTAAAAGTTACTATCAGCTTTTACAATTCTATTTTCTAGTTCTCTGTTTTCACTTTCTCTCATTGGCTAGTAAAGAAAGGCATGAGCATCATGCAAACCATAGACTGATGATTGGTGAGTGGCTAATGAGGTTATAACGCCGAATAAAGTTTGATGGACCGCCAGTTTCTTCCAAATCTCCGAATGTTGACACACACATGTAACTTTGCAGAAGGGCGTGAATTAAGTCGATTCTTGAGAGCCTGCCTGGCCTAGAGACTTCTCAAGATAGACTACTTGCCGGAAGAAGTGCAGACGAGCAAGTCTTCTCTGGTTTCATACTTCCCTTTCAATCTTCGATGTTATTTGAAGACGTTAGAGAGATTGCGCTGAATCGGTATAATAGAGGCTAGATCTTAATGGAACATCTGCTAATATTCTCTAAGATTGGGCGCTCACCAATGCGGTAAGTCTATAGATAATGCCGCGTTGTATAATATCAATAGACTTTTTTTTCCTTTTAACAATGAAGGCGTTCTCCCTTATCAACTCATTGGTTTGTAGCTGAAGCTAATCTCATCTCCCAGTTGATCGGTCCTTAATTGCAGAAACTCTGAGCTGGTCGTCGGTGGCGGCGCAAGTTGGAAGGGTTGGTTCTCAAGAGGATGTGTTGTTACCTCTGCGTTGCCATCGATGACCTCCTCTGCAGGTTGTCAGGATAGGACTTCCAAAGCTTAAGCTACGCTAATGATCTGGTAGTATTCATTAACGGGTAGAGAATCCAGACGGCACTGAACATTATGGAACAGCTGGTGTTCGCTGGTGATTTCAGTTTTTTTTAATAATTCCATTTCTTTCTAGTCTAGTAGATCATTTTTTCTAAGTATCGATCTTTAAGTTAGATTTTTTCGCTCGGCCTACAAGCAATCCATTGAAATATTCACCGTGCAATCTCAGTCTTGAACGTGGCAGCTGTTATGCAAGGGGGGCTAAAGGTTGGTCTATTTCCGCTTCTTCCTTTCATCACAGCCAATCGTCAACGCCACCTCTCCTTTAAATATTTGACACCATATTGACTGGCCAGGCCAATATTGGCTCGTTCATTCATTCAACAGTTTTTCGGTTTTTCATCAGAGATCTCTTTCTCTCTCTCTCTCTTTCTATATATATATATATTAAGTAATCGTTAGTAAAAATGCCAAGTATTAAAGGCTGTGCATTAACTGCAACAGTATGAAAGAAAGTGACGTGATAACGTTAATTTTAAAAAACACAATAACAAAAGAACGACAAGGTCTGTTGTTGGTAAATAAAATAAAACATGAACTTTTTATCAACAGACAGTAGCGGCCGTTTCCTTTGACCTTGCTACATGTACAAACCTATTTATATGAGTCTAGTATCAAGGTCGGGGTCATGCTTCGTGTGTTTTCGTATTTTTTTAGTGTGATAATGTTCAGCACTGTCGCATCACCTCTTTTGTTTACTTCCTCTTTTAATCTAAATTTAATTATTATACTTTTGGTTGATATTGTTTTCGTGAGAGGGCTCTGGACTCAAACAACGCCTTGAACTCTGACTGGAGGCTGAGTGCCGATGACGACTCTATCTGGACTTATACTCTTTTATAGATGCAGTAGGTTCTCTGTGGAAGTTCACAGTGTCCACAAGCCCGCGTTAGTCAGAAAAGGTTGCCTACTCCGATCTGGGCGCCATTCTCTAGTCATCACTGAACCATTCATCCTTCGGATAGGTTTAAATGATAATTTGGATTGAATCAATTATTGCTTCCAATCGAAGGATGTGAGGAAACATTTTCAAAGTGTGAAAGTTCCACAATTTACGATAATTTCGTCCCAAATTTAAAGGTACGCAAGCTAAACGCAGTGGCCTACACCAAGCTATCAGGCATCTATAAAGCAGAGCTTGTATTTACCAGTGTGTTGTTTGTGGCGTTAGCTTTATGAGTAGAAGTACGGGTTTACCAAAATTTCCAATAAAGAAAAATCGTTAATAAAAACTGTGGAAATTCTTTTAAGAGAGAGGTAGAAAGTGCAATGCATTTCCATATAGAGAAAACTTCTCCAGTTACTACATGTGCACCTACATTCACGTGAACTGAAACACGTGAACTACGATGTCACTTTGTTCCGCCCTCTTGTCCCGCCACTGTTGTTGATGTTGTAGTTTCATGCTTGACTTTCCCACATAATCCTCTAGATGTTCGGCCTTTTTTTTTACTCTTTATTTGCTCATAATCTTTCACTGACTTTTTTTGCTTATGTTGTTTTCTTTGTCTTTTTTGTTTGCATCCGCTTGACAGAGAAAGTACGTAATCGTGAAGAATTATTTTTTTTTTTTATTACACCGGGTAATAGTATCAGTTTTTAAGAGTTCTGTATACGAAAAGGTGGTTTATATGTTTGCCGCCAGAAATCCAGGAAACCAGACGAAAAAGAACTTTCGTCAGAATTAATAAAATGACATACCAGCCTTAAGCAGGACTAGAGCCCTTCCTGAAATATCATCTGCCTGTCGAAGAACCCATAAAAAGGCTAGTCTGGAATTACTTTGGCCTTGACTCATAATCTTGACGATCTATTCAAGTATTGATTAAGATCAGAGCTTAATGAAAATCGTTAATCATTAAGTTAATCACATTTTAAAAAGCATGCTCGTTTAATTCTACTCGTATCTTCTAAATAGTTCCCTATATTTAGAATTTGATGTTAATATTAATTTATCCAATAATATTGAAAATAATTAGGTTTCTATCCTGTAGAACTTATGAAACTGCCTAAAAATCATCAATACATTCTGACAACACTTCAATATTACCGACAATATTAAGGAATATCGATAAAAATATTGACCAAGCCCAATCCCCTCGGATATCGCGCAGATTCTGGATCCGTCAGTAAACTGTGGAGACACATTTTTTAAAGCGCTCATCTCTAGCTAATGACAAGTGACTTTCCCTAAAAATTATCCGTGAAAACTCTTATTTAAAAGATTTTCTTTTTAAGCGTCATGTCAAAGTAACCAAAAACTTTATGACATTAAGGAAATCCAAATGTATCATTTTGTTTGTTTGTTTGTTTGTCCAATGGTAATGGATGTTTAGACGCAGAGAAAGTTGTTTTTTTTGTTAATTTTATTTCAAAACATAAATATATAATATATTTTATTGCTTACAGGATAAAAAAGTGGACGCGTATTGAAATTATAAGGCAATGAAGTGGAAAGATATTTATTGTTTGGCTTACACAGTAAAGAAAATAAGTGGATTTTCTACGATTTCACTAAAGAGGACTTTCACTGGTTTTCCTCTACGTGGCCCATGTGATCGGTTTCCTACAATTAGAACGTTTTCTAGAAATATTTTCGTAATTTTTCCTTAATATATATACTTTTTTTTTTAAAAAAAGATGAAAACAGGTTCATTTACCTCTTATCTTAGAGATAGCATCAATGGAAGGTAAGTTCATTGAAATAGTTGTAGAGTATTGTTCACTATTTTTAGTGAATGATTCATTAATCCAAAGGGTAGTAAAGGCCTATTTCATTCATATTTTACAGAAACATATTACAATGTACATTGAATCTTAGAAATGACTGCTACGATTTTCTTTTATATTCGATATTATCTTAATTGAATACTGGCGGATGTAAGTTACTTTTATTTATAACCTTCCCCTGTTAAAAATTCCAATTATTTCCGATTCTACGTGTTTAGACTTCCCTTTTAAATTGGTACTTAAGTGCAATGTATGGTCCTATAAGTTATTTATTGTCAAGAAGGCTTAAATACAAAAAGTTGACCGCCAAGGGCTCTGCATTGCTTAATTAATTCAGATTCATGAAATGTTTCCCACCTCCCTTAAAAAAAAAATCACGTTTGAAATGATTTTTAAATATAAACAGGGAATTATTGTAAATTGAAATAATGGTGACTATGATCTGATGTCATTCTAGACTGTGTGGGTGTGCACATGTGTGTAGTAGATCTCGTTAAGATATGTTTGATCAAAGAGGAAACTGTATGTATGCTAATGGTAACAGTATATCTTAGAGAACCCTTTAATTTACAGTTATATTCTGGGATATAAACCATGTTCATGGATCGTGAGGACCAAGTGCACAAAGTACATCCTCTATTTCAAACTTTTTAGTGAAAAATTGTTTACAATTTATTTGATATATCTTCAAAAAGAAAAGTGGAAAAATAGAAAAACAAAAATGAATGTTATTTTGTTGGGTGAAGTGCGAGGCCAAAAATGAGCAAAAAAATACGTGCGAACTTCAAATTGGATTTCTGGTGCAGGTGTTAACATCAGACCCGACAAAATCAGCTTGCTGAATCGTTTTGCCGATTCTTTTTTTCTACAATTCCTTTGTCCTATAAATTAACGAAATTTTCCATAATGGGCATTCTCTTATAACTTTGATAGGCTACAATTCGACTCTTCCTTTGACTTTATAGCAATCATTGTTCTACTAAAGCTTGGCAGCCAGATTTCCGTTTTTACTAAAGCCATTGGTGGAATCAGAGTATGAATTTCAAAGCCGCACATCTTAATTCGTATATCAAAGCATCGGTTATACAGCTGGTGTACTTCAATGCACTGAATTTTCTATCCAATATCATCCTATACCTTTCCTAATACGCCTTACTGAGATTCCAAGCCCCTGTGCCTTTGGGTGTAATGCGTACGCCAGCGCTCTTCCACCGCATATTCCAATGCCTCTATCAAGAATTCTCAAGTACAAAGTCAAAGGCTCTTTTAGCATTGTTCAGCTGAACTTAAACAGTAGGCCTCAGAGAACCAAAGATAAATAAATAATAAATAGGGGCACTTCTAGTCGAGGGAGTTAGTTGGGATTTCCGCTATTGCCTCATTCAGAGTAGTGGATGGACTTATTTCCTTTAAATAATAATCAATCTTAAATATGTAAATGAAATTCCGAATTTGAAGCCAATTAGTTTATTGAAAAGATTTTTATAATGTGATTGTGCTCACAATAGATTCTATAATAACAAGTAGAATAAATTAACAGGGGTTATACTAAACCAATCTTGCTCATATGTGTTGCGTTTTAATAGTTTGTGCTATTTCCATTGCACAAAAAGGTTGTTCATAAAACGTATCGAAAAAAGCTTATAGATATAATTAGAAGTTAATATTGAAGCTATATCGTTTCAGTAAACATTTTTAATTTAAGAAAATTAGTTTTAGTTTCAAGAAAATTTAAACAAACTGCGATAAGAGATAATCTTCACTAGATATTTTTCCTTATTCTGGGTCGCAGCACATCTTGAGTGAAAGATATCGAACTAATCTGCGAATATTCATGAGTTATGGTTCGCCAAGAGAAATAGTCGACAGAAGTGATGATTGTTGATGATTCGTTGCGGAGACCACCCACACTATCGCGTTCACTATATATAGTTAATAATGTTTGTAAAATTACTTATTAGCCTGTCAAGCTTACAGATTCACAATGCGCTGTCAACGCTTGGTGCAATCTACCATTTTAACTGTGGATACAGTGATACCCACCCAGGACGACAACCCAGCCACCTGTTCAACACTGTATGCTGTAGGTGTTTATACCTTTTCAGATTTACCTAACTGGGATGCTGGTCTGTGTCAGAAACAACCTCTACCACTCTTCTTCCCCGCCAAATATGGCTTCCGCCCAATAGCGCTATATATTGTAGTTTAGACAGATATCATGCCTGGCTGTTGTCCTAAAATTCTGTTTGCATATTTCACCTCTCTCAATTTTCAGACTTGACGATAAAATAGAAATTCCTAGTCTAGTTTCTAGTTTTCTTTCCTCAATCTCCTTTAATCATCAGAAAAATGGATGGAAAAACGATTCAACTTTTATGTAAATTTCTTTTTTCCTTTTTTGTTTAACCACGTAAAAGGAAGCCTTGCCTTCGTGCATTCATTCTAATTAGAAATTCGGTCGAAAAATACAAGTTCCTCAGTGTACACAGTAGGCCTGCGATAGAAGTAACAAAACATTTTGAATAGGAGGAATTACAGTCGAGCCGGAAGTGTGACTTTTCATGGCTATTTCCATTTTGAAATCGATAGAAAAATGTATTAGGTCTATCATTTTGGTTCGAAACTATCTCTGAGGAAATATTCCTGTTTTGGGGGAGCAATGAAGTTACGGTTTCTTAAAAACAAAAATCATACAATGAACCTATATAATATTGAAGTCAATTATTTATATAAATTCTGAATTTCCAGAAAATATAATTGCGTAAATTGCGGTAAGAGAAAATTGCTTGTGTTTCCAAAAAGAGTTTTCTCTCTTTTTTTCATGAAATTTTCTGTTTTTATGATTGGTTTACTTGAATGATCATTCAAGAATGATTTTTATCCAAGTTTTTGATCACTTTATTTCAGAAACCTTTTTTACTTTATTCACCCTTTTCGGCCAGTATTTCTTTTCCCATCGCCTCTGGTATTTTATTGAAAATAATATTGTGAAAATGTAATTTTCCCCGTCTCGAACAGACGCACGCACCTTTTATATTTTCATCTTTTTAATTCATTTGATTAGTTTAAGAGTTTCCTTCGCATCCTCTTCTTAAAGAAAACTGTTTTTCCATGAAACCCTTTTTGGTAGATTATTTATTTATAGAGTTCAAAATTTTTCAGGGCATGAATTCGATTGCGCTCAACTTGGCGGTGTACAAAGTGGCGCTAAGCATACTCTCTTAAATATTTACATACGCCCTACATATTTACTCAAAGCTGGGAACTTAAGCGGCGTGGATTCCCTGGGTTGAATATCTTGAACTCACACTAGATGCGAATAGCTGAATATGATCCCTACCTCTTTAGTGAACTTAGCGTCCCTGCGGGTATCCCAGGCTAACAACACACTCATACAACACTCTCACAATACACAATATGGACTGCGGAAATAATTTATGCGTGCAGCTTATTTGAGTTTACCATACTCAAAGGCAAACTCTAGTTCGGCTCAACCTAAGGTAACGCGCGTTCAGGAAAAAAAAGAAAAGAAAAAATGGATGGCACTGTGAGTGTGCCATGAAAGGAACCTCCAAAACAACTGCCGGCACTTTGGGTTAAGTAGCGCTGCCTGATTATCGCGAGTTTGGAACGCCATTTGACTTTCTCAGAAAACCTGTGTAATAATCATATGATAGAAGAGGATGAACTATTCCTTAGAAGTGAAAGGGTGCTATACCCTCTTTCTGGGGCTCCTCTAGAGATCGTAGGAATTAACCAAGTGATGGAGCAAGATTTATCACATCTGAGGGGGTTGCAGGCTAAGAAATGTCTGGCAGCAAAGAATATTTATTCCAATAGGCCATCTCTCCGATAGAATGGACACGCTACAGTGTTAAATCTTCTGCGACAGGCTAAGAAGAAGTTCTTCACACCTTCTGAAATGTGAGTAATATTCTAGACAGGAACTCAAAGTTTCTGATAGCTCTGATCACAGAATCGGAAGTAACAGAAGAAACTTGGCCTTAAAAGAGCTATTTTCCGTCAAATATTCGACTTATACTTTTTTGGATATTATTGTAATATTCCAAATACGACTATGTTGCCCCTTCCGCCCTTTGGAAGTCTTCAGTCACTCAAGTCCTACGACTATGTTGCTCCTTCCGTCCTTTAGAATTCTTGAGTCACTCAAGCCCTACGACTATGTTGCTCTTTCCGCTCTTTGGAAGTCTTCAGTCACTCAAGCCCTATGGTAATTTCTTATTCTTGTCAAAATCTATTCTTGACTAGGCACCTCGCGTTACGTATGCCTTATTAATTACTAAACAAAAGACCATTCAATGGAAGGTGCACAGCTAGTTAATTACTATATAAATACAGTTTTTAATAAATTAACTATAATAAATCATAATTAACTGAATTACCTTCTTTCAACGATTAGTAATACATAAATGTAAAAGAAGAGAGTGAATAGTAAATAAGGGGAATAATAACGTAAATAATTACATAACTGTCATGTAAATAAGAAATTACATTTTACATTACAGTAACCTAGATTTCTATAATTTTTTTTTTTTTTACTTTTCTTGATGTTTCATAATTTCTCTTAATTCATTTAATTAATAGAAATCTAGAATATAAAGGAATCGTCAGCAAAGCTGAAGCTGCACATCTAGCTTAGTTAGAAAAGAGCACAAATAGCTTGTTGGCCTCAGAAAGTTCTACTGTCGACTATTGCTGGCATTAGAGGCCCGTTTCTTTGATTTACTTCACTCATATCAGGCACGGAACCTAGGCCTAAAGTGGCCATTACGTATCCCCTAAAACTTGAGAATCTTCTCCTAGATGAAGTCTGGATTCTGGATCTCTTACGTTATCCTAAGAGATATTCTTTAGCTCCAAATTACTCATTGTAAATTTCAAAAAAATACCCATTCCGGCTAAGAAATATTTATAAATTTTTACTAAGCGTTCCATCTCTCTACGCACCAAGACTTTACAATCAAAAATACTACGATAACTACTTAATGCTCCATTCTATATTTCTAACCTCACCATCCATAATGATCTCAAAATCCCTTTCATTAACGACCTTACTAAAACTCGTTTCTTAAAATTTCATTCCTCTACCGCAGCTCATCCTAATCCTCTAATCGAATACCTATCTTCTTACACATTACCAGGTAATCCTCCAAGGAGATTGAAGAGAAGATGGCCCCGCGATCTACTCCCATCATAAGAGCAAGTATTGTATATTCACTTTAATGAAGTGATACCACTAGGGACCCTTCTCTTATCCATATTCACGATATTTTTTATCTTATATCGTATTTGCTTGTTGCAACAGTTGTTGCAGTTGTGAATTTCAACAAAAGATTATACAAGGATTCTATCTTCAGCTAGTTAATTAACAACACGCTACTGATGGATTTGGCAACGTTGCAACCATCACTCCGCGATCATTAAACAGGATTGTAAATTTCGCTAAATAAAGCGAAAGTTCAACGATAAAAATGACATTTTAGTTAATCATTTCGACTGGCAGTTTTCAACAATTCATTAAAAAAAAATATGTACTCATTAATTACAATTGTGAAGTGGCCATTGAATCGTGAATTATTTAACGCATTCCTAATCCAGTGAAAGATTAATTATCCATAGGGAATAATGAGATTTTAAATTATAAATTAATTATCTTTATTATATTATTTATTTATTTGTAATAAACAGTTATTTTAACTTAAACAACGTTAAGCCTAATTTTTTCATGAATAAAAAAAAAAAAAAAATTCAGGAGTATATGTTCAGATCACGTAGATTTATCAAGTTTTGTATCAACTTATTTATTTTGTGTTGCAACGCGATTGGTAGTAGTTCTACTTTTTTGCTCCTAAGTTTCGATACTCAGATTTTTTAAAATTCAAATTTTTGGGCCCAAAATACCTCAAAAACCCTAAAATTCCGTTTTTGCACTTCAAGTAATGGGGTTCATTCAAATGTTTCAACAACCATCGCCTCTAATTGCTTCAATAAAAAATGACTCCGTTGTATAGGGCTAATGCTTCTTAGATAACAATCTATTCCGCATAAATTACCTAATCCGAACGCGTTATCGTAACTATCATTTGTCTCCTCGTATGTCATCATCATCTAACTTTCCTCAGACCATATGTGACCAGACTTTAGCTAGTGTTTACTACTTAAATAGTGTGAAGCGTCCACCAATGAGTGATTCCTCCTTTGCCACCATTTGAAGTTAAGAGCCACGAGCTTCTATGTCAGACTATTTGCTTGTTCCGTTAGGATTATTTGAAACTTTCAAATCCCACAATTTACATTCTAAAGTTTTATTTAAAAATATATTCCATAAATAGAAGTTATTTCAAAAAGAGTTCTTGAAAAGTTAGTGTTCATTAAGTTAGTAATTTGAAATGTAAATATGTGTAAATCTAGTTGGTTTTTAAAACCTGTATATTTTTAAATATCTCCACATTTTCAATAATAGATGATTATTCTCTAGCTCAACTTAGAAAGAAAGAAGAAATTAGCGACGTGAAAGCGCAAACACGTTTGTTTATTAGTTCAAACGATGGTTTCTGTTATTGTGGCAAGATGAGAATAATTAGTTTTGCAGCCAGCATCAGTATAGACCAAAGATCTGCTGTTAACACTCCATTAAAGATAAGTCGTGTGATACGTTTAGTGTTACTTTTAATGAAACAATGATTTTTAAACTTTTACGCTTCATGGACCTTTTCGAGAGTAATGTAAAGGGACACGAGCCTCTATGACAGTTAGGTGAAGGGCCTCCAGTTCCCTATAACAGTGAGGTAAAGGGTGACGCACTTCCTTCTCAGTATACTCGTATATGTATATTTCTGTTAATTTAAGGTGCATCATCATCTGAAGTAAATGGTTCCCGGAGCTTGTATCTTCAGTGCGCTGCCGGCCTCTCCTATTGAGTCTTTAATGGGTTCAATAAAAGCAATAATATTGACAACAAACAATAATAGATTGTTTTTAAAACTTAATCAAACAGCTGTAGTTTGATCAATGTAAATAAAGCTCAATAAAACATATACAATTATTGCTTAGGGTTTGCTTGACTTATACCTTACATGAATCAGTTGAAAGCAATTTCCGAACTCTGCCATTCATGGCATGGCATTTAAAAGCAACAGAGAAACTAATAATGGGCGGGCAAACATGGAAAGAGAGGCATTTTGCTCGTCTATATACCGGATGTAAATGTTCCATGAGGTCAAGGCTCTACTACCTGTTGATTTCTCACTGTTTGGTCACTGTACTTAAAAATAAAGAGACTTCATTTGTGCAATTTCTGTTCCGATGATATAAAGAGAACTATTGTTTTAGAGAAATATAGTTTGAGTTTGAAAAATTAGTTTTCATTATAAATAGGCCTTTTTCTGGCTCTTTCCCTCTCTCTTTGAAAAACTTCTGAGAAAACGAAGGGAAAAAGAGAAATAATGGAATGAACAGCAAATTAGTGAGTTCGTTCTCACTTTGGTTGTTCTGTTGTAAATTACTCGATTCTTTTATTAAAAAAAAATAATCGTAAAACATGTAAAATAATTAAATAAAATTAATGAAACCTAGAATGTGTTTTTAAAGCTTTTATTATTATTATTTTCATTTTTTTTCAAAAATGTTTTTTGATTGATTAACATTTTCAAGAACACGCATCATGTTTCCGTCTTTCACTCAGTCAACAAGTGTTGTGCGAGGCGGAAAAGAAGATAAGTACAGTCGAATTCTGTACACCTCTAATGATGGTTGAGTATACAATAAACATGGGGGGCAATAACGAATAAAGTCTTAAGATATTATCCAGCACGGCGGACCTAACCTATATATATTGTAATTGTTTATTTTATACATATATTTACAAAACCGGAAACTTCTTCTAAATAAATATTTGTAAAATTTAATATATCTCCAATTTATAGCTGAAAGTTTATAAATTATTGGCATATTATGGGTATTAATATTGGAGAGAACTAATTTTACTGCCATAAAACCACCACTCAGTTGGGTTATTGAGACATTCTCGATAAAGTTTATTAATTTTATCGCGAACGGAGGGGGGATAGGAGCATGGCGGCGCTTGCAGATCGCAGACAGTTTGTCTGTCACTTTTAGCTCCTAATAAACTCCTAATAAATTTTCAACTAGTTTCATTCAGACTTTATTTTACAAACGATAAAATCTAGGCCATGTAATAAAAACTTGTATATTTATCTTGTAAAATTTACTGAACTGGTTGTTCTCTGGACTAATAAGTCGTAATGTTGTTACTGGACCACTCTCGGAAGGGAAAGATACGTCCCGTTGAGAAACTCCTCCTCTCCTAACAGGATAATATTACCATCATGCCGAGTTCACATTCCAGGTCATGCCATTTTTTTTTCAACCTTTAAACAATTGGTTTAAAATAAATGTGGTAATCTATAAAGGAAGTTATAACCAATTTTTTTAAGTTATCAACACAGCCTTCTGAATAGCGCCACAAAATTTAACAGTACATCAGGCGTCTAAGACTATATTCAAATATAAATTAATATGTAAATTTAGTTCTAGCGTAATCCATCCGCTTGTCAATTAGAATTTTGCTAAAATGGTGAATGATATATGTAATTTGCATATAAACTATTACCTAATACCGACTAGATGGTTTCAGTTGTCGCTTACAGTTCTGCTTTACACAGAGTCTGTGTTCCAGTGATAAATAGATTTTTCATATTTCTTTGACGAATATGAAAGTGTTAATTAGGTAATTAAGTTGAACATTAAGTTAATATTAATGACATCACGGATTATTAAGTTAGCTCTAATAGACTATGTCGGGCTTTAAATATAAGTTCTTTTAGTTTTAAAATGTGGTTAGGTCTATTCTATTCTGAGAACGAATTCAGATTCCGTCTAAAGTGCTATTTCAGTACTATGTACAGTCTTACATGCTGGATAGTCCCATTGAGGATTAAAACTATTACAAACTGCATAATTAAAAAAAAAAAAATGTAAAAATCAACAGTTTATTGAGATTTAAAATCAGATTCATTAATATTAATGATTTGAGACTAATTGTTATTTAATTTTTAGAATAATTGAAAAATTAGTCACCATTCAATTAGAACGATCTTTTAATTACCCGCCATTAGCGTTCTCTATTTGCACGCTATCTGCTTCGTGCAAAGAATGCATACTTTTACAATTGTATATTCTTGAATCTATTTTCCTTGTTTTCCCTTTTTTTTCTTACTTTGAGGATTTTTCAATGAAAACCCTAATTGGGTAATTAAGTGCCTCAGCGAAAAACTCCAACTCAATGCCGGGTAGATTTACGGAAAATCTGTCAATTGTATCAATGTTAACTGTATTCAAGTGGATCACGTTGGCCGTTAAGAAGAGAAATAGATAACTAAGTTTTAGTGCAGCCAAGGCTAAAACGGAAATCGAACGCAGTTGACAGAACCACGCAATACACCGCTGTGTTGCGGTACTGTCGGGTATCACAGCGCCTGATATTTCAAATGTATTCGCTCTCATGCAACACCGTCGTGCAAAAGATTAGGAATAGCTTCCGTTTCGATTAATTAGGAACAATTTAAATAAATATTTTGATACACTTCCGATACAATGAATTTATTTTCCCTGTACTCTTTTTCTGAAACTACTAGACCTTTTTTATTTTTAGGGTTCCCCGAAGAATGGTACCAATATAGCCTCAATTAGTTTTTTATTATTTTAACTGCAGGTTAGGTTGCTAATGACTATTAGCCGGCCATTCTTTTACCTAATTGGATGAGAAGGCTCGAAAGAAGATGGGACAAAGTGTCAGGGATTACATGGAAAAACCAACAGAACGTATTGATTTAATAAACCATTTTTGTTGTTCAGCTATTTGTACGCATGACTTTCGTATTATTTTCATTTAAAACTAAGAATCCTTTGAAGCTCCTACTCTGAGAAAATTCTAAAAGAGAACGCGTTCTTTTATATTGAAAGAAAAATAAATCATATGAGCTAATCGATTCCAGATAAATGTAAAATCACGTTTCGATATTTAATAAATTCAACACAAAAGAAATTAAAGAAAATTACATCATCTACTGGAAATTACGTCACACAATATTTTGAGATTGGTGAATTAATTATTGAAAATTCTCGCATTCAATAATATAGCCAGCCAGCTGATTCTTTCTCTTTTTGTAGGTTTTCAATAAATAATCACAAAAATCACACGTGAAAAACTAGCACGATTCTCTCTAATAGCAGTTAACGTAATTGAATTTTTCTCAAAATTTAGAAATTTTACTAAATCATACTAAAAACGTGAAAAATCAAAATCGAAAATCTACTCGATTATTATTACTTTCTTTTTAGAAAGATTAATTTTATAGATTACAAAAAACAATTGCTTCTTTTTAGAAGATATACTTAGTAATGTCTTTCTTAAAGAAAGGTACACCACAGGCATTGCTCTAGGTCTTATTGTTCAAACGCACCAAACCAACAAAAAATTCTTAAAAATTCAGTTTTAATATTAATGGGAAAGGGGCACCGCTAGGATTGTCGCCTCCTTGTCTCTGTCCAGTGTACGGCGCCTCCGATTCTACTACAATTTCGATCGATATGTCTCAGCGTTCAAACTACTTTAAACTGGTTTTGGAACATTTAATAATTAAACTTTACCTATCTATAATATGATACGACGTCGTTTATCAAGTGTTAATAGTGGTTGTTCTATCTGGTATATCTATTTCATATAGAATTATTTAATTAATGTTTACTGCAGAAAAGTCGATTGCAGTTCTTAAATTTTGACCGGAATCACATGGTTTTACGATCTCTCAAGCATTCGATTTTTACGTAAGAAAATTCCTCTTTTTACGAAAACATAGTATCAGATTTATCGCTACAAAATTTCTCAAACAAATGGACATAACTCACAGTCGCTGTCAATGTTCAATTCTATGACGCCGCCAAGAAAATTAGACTGGTGAAAAGCGCGTCAAGCGAGTTAAAAGGGCCGAATACGCGCATTCAATCAGCTCCTACCGTTTGCTCCTACTTTAACACCCGCTTTGTTCATATCGTGCTTACTTCCGGAAATATGTTATAATTACTTAGAACTGTTCGACAATTACTGTTATAGATCCTCGGGGCAGGTTCCAAAACGGCACCGCAGGGCAAAGGGCTAGGTTGTACCCTTAGATGACCTAACAGGTAAATCCCTTCTTTTTTTTTTATTAGAAATTCGATATCTCGAGATGCTGCTAGAGTGCACCAAGGTTTTGATCGAAATTGATCAACCGGAAGTATCATTTCATTGAATCGATTTTCAACCTTTTAAAGATATTTCAAAACAATTTTTAACAGTTTCTCTAAATTCTATATCCTCTTGTAAATCTACAAACTTTTCTGTAAAATATTCTGAATTTGTTTTTACTTATTGTATTAATCAAATAACAGCTGTATTTAGTCATTGTTAATTATATTTATGTAAATTTTAGATTAATAAGATGTTTTTATTTAGACCGAATTATTTATGCAATAAAAGAGTTGACAGAACTGATGTGATGCTTTCCAGTAGCATTAAAAAAGACTTAGTTGCATTAGTGGTCTAGCCGTGGGGCACTTAATAATACATCTGTCTTGTAAAGCAATGGAATAAAGCGCAGAACATGCCACTTCCCCCGCACCTTTTACTTCCACAGCCATGTACTTATTAAGTTTTTAACTTTAGTTAAGTAGCTTTATCTGTTGAATGTGAGTGTGCAAAGTAAGTGAAGATTCTTGCTTTTTTTAAGTACCAATCCATTTTCATTTGATATTCAGTTTCCGGAAGGTAGTTCTCTCAAAAACAAATATGTAAGTTTACATTTTTAATTAAGTAATTGAATCAAAGTCTTCCATAAATTAATTAAATTCATTAAGCCGGATTATGGTTTACACTTCAACTTACTATCTCCCGTGAAGTGGTTGGAAGTAAACTGACGGAGCTACTCTTACGGAGTTGTGCAAGCGGAAGTAAAATAAAATGAAAACAGGACAACGGATGGCGAAAATTGTTGAAAGAAGATCCGGAAGAGTTTATTGTCTACGTTTATGTGCGGAACATATCCTGTTTAGGATTGACGTCAGCTTGGATAGGTAAAAGATGGGTTTTTTA
The DNA here is from genome assembly GCF_049639745.1 of Rhodnius prolixus. NCBI lineage: Eukaryota > Metazoa > Arthropoda > Insecta > Hemiptera > Reduviidae > Rhodnius > Rhodnius prolixus. The sequence continues at coordinate 35,723,455 of NW_027411634.1, forward strand.
CAATTGCACAAATCGTATCCGCAATGATGGATATCATAGTTAATTTTAAATGTTGTAGAACGCATATTTATTGTATCTCTGACCCATTTCGGACTTCTATCCATCATCAGTTGTTATATCTATCAGTTTGGTGTTGTGTACTCAACATCAGTTATCAGGCAAGTTGAATTTTCTCCCTACAAAACAAATTAATCTACCTCTGATGGAAGAAATTCCAAAATCGGTTCATGGATACAATAAACATGCGTCCTATTGAATAGTTGGCGTAAAATTGAAAGCAATTTTATGCACTGTTGATGCGAGCATGTCAGGCTAATCCAAGTATCTATCTGAAAAGTTCATTAAATCCAAGATGGTTTCACAATCAATTTGATAAGATTTTATAAGGAAATAAAGATATAGTTTTGTCCCTAGAGTTGTTCGAGTAATTCTCAGTTTTAAGGGCGCAGGTGCGATGAATTGTTGGAAACAGTGGAGAAAACTAGTCAAGGACTTCACCGGAAACTATTCATGCTGCCAGTCTATACACTCTATACTGCGTTTATCTACTTTGAAACAAAACTATTAACTGCATCCCTGTGCGGCATAAATAGCTTCATTTAAATTTTATTAATAAAGTTCTCCCTAAACCGGAAATACGAGTGCAACTGGTAGTTAAGAATGAAATAAAATGGTTCATAAATATCGCAAGTCTTATAAAGTTTTAATAATCTGAATCTAAATTTAAATTAAAAGTAAATTTTAAGGTCTGGTTCTTCTGGAGACCATTAATAATATATCGTAAATATATTTCCGGCTGTTGAAGGAAGCTCTAAAATCTTTAAGTACTAGACACAGCAATTATAAAGCGGAAGTTCCTTAAAATTTGGTGGATTTTATTTTAGGAATTTGTTTAGTGGATTGCTGATAATCCTGCCACTGATTTTTTTTTTTTTTTTTTTCAGTAAAATAAAGAGATAAAGAGCAAAAATCCTCTCAATATGTTTAGCCTTTATCGTGATTACTCTAATATACATCGGAGTCATCACGATACTCTCTAATCTCGTAATGTTCGCTGTTATCGACACCAATAAATTAACTGGGTATAATTACCAGTATATGATTACGTAAACTGAATCGATCGATCTTGTTGCTCACGATTAAAAATTAAATTTAAAAACTAAAAAAAAAATAAAAAGATATTAATAGTTATTATTATAATTTTGCTACACACCACTGATAATGATTCTCTGATAGAAGATGGTCAATGTTGATGAGCGAATGTTATTTGATAATAATAATAACCAGTTTATTACGAAAAATAGGCTAATGTAAATCGATTATAGAATAATTTGAAATCTAATTCTGTACAGTCTACATAACTGGTTAATGGTTTCTTTTATAATAATATAACAGTACTTTTAATATCAAACAGACATGATGATGATGATGGTGTTCAGTTTACATGTGAGCTGAACGGAAGGAAGTAATCACTGTAAACTAAATTCTTAAAAAGAAAAAAAAATACAGAAGCGAAAGGATGGAGGTAAGATGTTGTTTGTGTAAAATCTTGCAATTTTGTAATCTAGATTCTGAATATTTTAGAGATCTGGAAGTAGATAATTGTAGACAGGAAGTGGGGTGAGTTTTTCGCTTAAAACTTTTTTTTTGGGGGGGGGGGTTTCGAATTGAGATGAACTCAAAACTTGACGAAAAATGGACACGACCAAAATATTTTCTCTAACCAAAATGTTTAATGCAAAGACATGAAGTCGGAAGTCACTAAACTACATTTTTTGATTACTGAATAAAGAAAATCGCTTTCCAAACAAATGAAAATCTTCTTTTTTTTTCTTTGCAGCGGGAACAAAAAAAAAAAAGGATGAGTTCAGGGGACATCTTGTGTCTGACACATCATCTCATATTGATGTGATTTAATTTTTAGAGTCCTTTTTTTGTCATTTTATTTTTTTGCATATAGACTGCTCTGAATACACGCACAGCTGATTTGAATTTAAAATATTTTTACGGACGTGTATTGGCTCTTTTTTGTTTTGGAGTGTAGAATACTTTTCTGTAAAAATCTGATATTAAAATTTATAAGATTTTGTTTTTGTTTTTATGGAGGGGGATTATGGAGTCCAGAATAATTTTGTTGTTTTCCGGTGTACAGGTTTTTTGTTTTTTTATAGAGATTGGTATCAATTTATTTCTATTTGAATACAATTTGAATAGAAATCATTTTCAAAAGAACGTAATATACAGTTATTGCGTGTTTTAAAAAAAAATATGTTTTCTCTTATATCTCGTAAAAGAGAAAATAAATACGAGTAAAGATGGCTCAATGATGAAATGAATGTTAATTTATGTAAAAATTATTTTCCCGAAAAATTAATTTCTGACTTAGAAAACACATTTCCGTTGGGGAGATAATTCGTTGAAAGTAGCAGAAGTTGAGGCTCACAAACATTTTACAAAATTAAAAAAAATAGTCTGCTAACAACTTCCATAGAACTGGACTGAAGCGCCATTTTTCACATTGGGTGTTAATTAGATAAATTACATTTATATATTAACGAGAATTAAATTAATTTTTTTGGAAATTTAACTTTGAAGATAAAATAATGTCACCAAAAGAGAGAATTTTTCCGAGAGATTTTTTTTTTCAGTTTTCCAGAAATTCATGAGCTCCAGTTCAGCTGATGACTTTAAACTTAGTAAATAATTAGCCAATCATGTGAAAAGCTACTACTTTGGTTTGAAACTTTTCTTTTTCTAAAGGAAAATTCTTTCCTGGGCAGTTTAGGTGGAGGCTTTTCCACTGAATGGCAATTCATTGAATTGTCAAGTTATAAACACTTTAAGAGTTAATCTTGTTACCAAAATATTGAGTTTGAAGTGTGGATTAATCTTGTTTTAGCTTTTTGACTTTTTTTAAATATCACACTACAAACTTTACAAGCTTTTTTTTAAGTAAAGGACACACACATGACTACAACGAAGTCAGTGCTGTTAAAAGTCACGTGTCAGGCGTCACGTGAACAATAATTGCCGATTGATTACGTAATTATCTTGATGTACATCAAGACTTTCTTCATATGTAAACTGTTTCTACCTCCCTGTTGATGAACAGTTCAATATGAAAATTTATTCTTGTATTTGTTATTTATTATTTATTTAAAATTTAGATCAGTACTAGCCGCATTTTTAATAACATAAAACTGTTCTGACCCTACAACACAGACTAACTGAGGGGAGAACTTATCCAGCGATAACTAAGTCATCTTAAGGATTAACTAGTCTCCTCAGAAGAGAGAGAAAATCGCTGAGGCATTGGCGTAGTAATCGTCAAGGAAATGAGAATATTGAGAAATGATAACCAGCGGACAAGAAGATGGAAGTTGTAACGAGATCAGGCGACCCGACTTACAAACGGAATTTCTAAGTTCGTGCAAATGGTTAGATCTGAAGCCATAAAATGGAACTTTAACAATAGTGCAGAGAATTTTAGGCTGAAGGAAATTGAATTCTATGAAGATTGGAGCGTTTCGTTGAAACCCACAGTTCAATTCTTCACGTCTTCGTGGGTTTTTATGCAATAGAAGTGTACATCAGTCGTTTATTATCAAGTGAAAGACTAGATCAAAGATATTTGGTAGCGCCTGTTGATTTCTGTTCTTTTAGGTCATGAGTGCAAGGATTCCAAGTCAATCTTATGTACATATCTTTTGTTTAAATACAGCCGAGGATAAGTTATATCATTGGCAATAGGGATAGGAATTGAGTCATAGTAGATCGGAGGAAAATGATTCAGCGAAGAGTGAAAGTAATATTTTGAGATTTAGTTTCGTTTGATTTGGTTTTCCTTTCTCTTGAACCATTCCTCAAGAGAAAAGAGTTGGGTTTGAAGGTTACTGTGTGCAATTACTGGATCAATAGAAGAAAGCATAGCTGTATCATGCACACAGGTTAGAAGGATAGTATAGTAGACCCTGGTTGCGATGTCCACTGAGTAGATTGGCTATAGAATGAAACCCAAGATACTGCCTTGCGGTACGCCAGCTTCAGCCTGCTAACTAGGCACAACGCGATGCTTCAACCTGAAGTTATAAGTAGTGGCCGGACCGATAAGATTTTAAGATCGGAGAGTAAGTGAAGCACGCTCTTGAGGTTCTAGAGCCACACCGGGAACCAGGATCCACACACCCGATTCGAAGGTTTTGAGCTACACTCCATCATCCCAGAATTTATAAGCACAATGATAAAAGTTTTTTTGTTTTTTTTAATATTAATAATACGATTTTCAGATTAAATTAATGACCTAAATTGAACTATGAAACCCTTTGATGTATTTAGCTTCCAGCTGTTTTTAGACAGCTGTTTTCTGAAGAGCAAATGATGAAAACTTTTCTACATAATCTGATTTACTCGTAATTCTCTCGTTACTTCGCTTTCAGCCCGCGCACCTAGAGCAGGCGGTGAAGGGGAGGAATTTTAATGTTTAATATTTTAAATACGAATTATTAACTTTAATCATAAATAATTAATGCCTTAATTAAAAGCATTTTAAGTATTTTACTTGTCTTCCTAATAATAGATGCTAAATTATTACTACTTTTTGTCTAGGCAGTATTATCACATAAAAGCATTTCGATGATTTTATAAAAATAAAAAAGATTCCCAGTTAATTATTTCTTAAATAAATGATTATCTTTAATAAAATACAAATTTTTCCTCCCGTCAGGTCGTCAAAAGTCATGATATTTATTTGGCCAATCTTAAGATCGCACTTCAATCGAATGCCGCGCACTCTGCCAAATACAGACAGCAAAATTCAGACATGACCTTTCGTTATCTTCAATGTAGACTGACGTTCTTTTCCCATGTATTGGAATATAGGAAACCAATCTGTGGTTCACTTTGCCCACGAGTCCTAGATTCATCCTGGCTGCCTGTTATAGCCTGTCCCTATTCCAATTTCGCTGAATAACCACCTGTTTAACGTAGTTTATTCCAGCTTTTTGTTTTTTCCCTAATCTCTATCTTTCTCTTCCTTTTTCCAGGATCCATGCTTAATTTCTCTTCATGCGTTGGCTTGTCTCTAGTCCAGTAAGGATTCTCTTTGAAATTGTCCAGGTCGCTTTAGATTTAAAGCGACAATTTTAGAATTAACTTAAGTTTCAGTAAACATTATCTTGAAATAATTTTCCTAGAAAGAATGTGTATGAAAATTCTCTCGTTAATGAAAATGAGTAAATGAAATTCAGTTAATTAAAATGAAATATTGTTAATTGTGGGATCAATACGGCCATTTTATAAAATGCTATTTTTAAACGTTACTTTTTCCCCAAAATTATTATTAAGTGGTAAAGACATCGATGTCTTCTTTAAACAGCTGTTAAGTAAAAAGTAACATTAACCTTAGTGGTATGTAACCTAAGGACACCCTTTTTACACCCTTACGCAAGCAAGCGCAGACCAATAGCATGTTTGCTCATTGACTAAAACTATGGTACAATGCACCCTTTACACACTAAAGAAACCCTAATTTACTTCCTGCAAACAGTTTGGCGTTCACATTATTTCCTTTAAATTAAATTGTTCATGAAAGTTTAATTGCTATGGCTAAAGGGAATTCGCCACCTTTCACTGGCTAACTATTAACAACCATAAGGGTTACCTAATATTTTGAGTTGCATTTCAAAATGGGCATCGAATATTACAGTATCTGGTTGAAATTTGTAGCTGTATCCTTTAAACTGGGTATTTTTATGGTCATCCTCCTCATTCACTGTAATTCCAAGATGATGTGGGCACACAGGCTGGAAGTACATCCTTAAATGATTGGATTAAGAGGAATACGTATGAATTTTTTCACATCCTGTACCATTATTGGGAGAAATGTTTGATGCTGAGTTTCCCTTCTACAACAGCTCATTCTAATCCTTTAATTGAACACCTATCTTCTTCCGCTTTACTAGATAATCTTCCAAGGTGATTGAAGATATGATCGGCTTGCGATCTACTCTTATCCTGAGAGCAGTATAAAATATGTTCACGATAATGAAATGGCATTTAATAATCCGGATATTATGTTATCATCCGTTATATTTATAGCTGCAACAATTATTGCAGTCGTCAATTTCAATAAAAAAATTTTTTTAAAAATAAATAAAGTAGGTAGTACTTATAACAAAAACCTGCACAAGATTCCTTGCACCCTAATTATTTATGAAAATAATCAAATAATTTTGAAAAAAAAAAAATTATTTGACAAAAGGGGCCTGGAAATTAGAGGAGCTGGTAAGTATTAAATGAGTTTTGTAGGGTTAGCCTGGCGATACAGTTTGGGCGATTATTGTTTAATATTTTATTAGAAGGAAGTTTTGTTAAAGTGCGGCCTAAAGGACGCAGGATGTGGCCCGCCGAACTTGGGATATTGGCTATTTCCTCTACATCATCTACAGGACTACAAGGGAAACCAACCCCTTGGTTGGTGAAGCTGTTCTGAACTAGATTACCAATATTAGCACTTCTAGGCCATGAGGTTCCGACAGCTAACATGATGTTTACCACCAGCGGTCCCTTCCAACTAAAACTACAGAATCGCCCGAGGGGGGTGACCCTTTCTATCTTTGGACAGAAAACAATTCATTTCAAGTTCCAAGTTTTCGAATCCTTTGTTCATTAATTATTACACTCTATTAATATTGGCAACAAGAGGTTTACAATGATTATTTCTATTTTTTATTCAGAATTTTCACCGGAAAAACGTAAGTTAATCACGGAAACTGCGGTAAAGGGGAAGTCGTTGGAGTGTCCCTCACCAAATTTTGTTTACTTCAAGCACCTTTCCCGCTCATTTTTCCCCCCTCTAAATTTGAACTGACAATTACGACAAAGAAGGAAAAATGTAACAATGAAAAACGTGCATGAAAGAGTGACATTTTCCGATATCCTTAATAAAAAAAGAAAAGAAAAACCAGCTGATCAAGGATTACTGCGGTTAGCTACACATTCTTGCACATATCTTTTAGTTTTGAAAGGTTAGAAACCGCTATACAGGAAGTCTAATCTAACCAGTGTGTCAGGAACAAAAGAACATTCCTAACGTCTACATACAAAACGTACAGACAGATAAAACCGTTTTAATATTGTATGATCGCCTTATTGCTTCCGTCTGTCTAAACAACAAGAAGGGGTAAAAATGGATATTTGACCATCCAGTGATGATGTTTTCCGTTTTTTAAGAAAGATATTTAGACCTCATGATCTTGAATCATACATTTGTATTAATTGCATATTTATGGTTGAAAGCATGTCCTTATTTTTGCTAGCCATCTCAAAACGTGTGTATTAAAAAAACGATAGCCCAAACAATAAATCAAAATGTATTGTTCGTAAAGATTTTTGATGGAAACAACCATTTCACAGGAAGGGCTAGTCTATTATGATTTTTTAAATCAAAATGGTTGAATATCGATTTATAAATCTATTATTGAAAAGTCAATTAATTAGTATTAAATGACAATATTAGCCGCCATGTTTATATCAAAAGTTCATTTGAAATTTATAAAATTATAACAAATTCTGTTGAACTGAAATGTCACTTAACTAAACATAAACGTTATGTTTTGTTGCAAATTTTGTTTGCACACAATTAAAATTTGAAGTTTATCGTTTGTTTACTTTACTTTTGAGAATATTTGACAATTGTGATTACCAAAATTGCAGAATACAGGAAGTTGTGTGTTTCACACTACATTATTTCACACGATTACTTTACATTTTTGCAATATTAGCTTTTCATTTAGTAAATGATCTAGGATTATTTTATTTTATTTATTTTTTTTTGGAAAAAAGGAAACCAGAAAAAAAGAAAAGTGTTATGAAAAAAGCTTTTCCGTGTAAACTTCATCATTTATTAAATAAATATTTGAGAACCGTTTCGTTTTGAATATCTCTGTGATGAGAAGGGGAAAAATAAATGTAAAAATAAATCCCCTTGTCAACATATATCTTTTCCTCGTTTTTCCTTTTTTCTAGTTGTGAAATTTCCCTCTCTTATTTTCCGCTTTAGTAAAAATAAAACTGGATTGAAGACTCGCATGACTTTCTTGTATCACAATTTACGTAATGTAACATTGTATTGTTTGTGTTTTGTATTGGGCTCACAATTCGTCTTTAGACGTACTTTGATTTCGCTGATGGCTAATAGGCTTAGGTAGCCAACGAACCCTGGGCACATATTAGGACCAGTTGTTGGCGTGGAGGAGGGAGATACTCAATTTAAAATTTGAATTTGAACACAAAATTTAAACTTTCTGATTGCTTACAACTCAAAAGGATGTCATTTAAAATAATTGGTTTCACATCTTCAAAGCAATGCAGTAAAAAAAATCAATATTTAAAGTGCATTTATTGAATTAAAATCTTGAATTTCTTTAGCACAATATAATTTTGACGTAAGCTCTATATTAGCTAGATTCAATATCAGCTATTTAGATTCGCTAAAAATAAAATATATTTAAAATTGTTCATGAGTTTGTGAACATTATTAACTGAGAGTGAACACAGTTTCACAATAGGCACCGCCCTTTATCTATAATTAGATCGAGGATGTAATGTTGAATCGTATCCAAATTACAGCTTACTCCCCACCACAAGCGATCAGATTAATAAAACTACCTGCATCAGTGTAGAAATTCTCTATGCAATTTGAAGATGGCATGCATATTTCTAATACGGTAATAATGGAGATATTGGAAAAATGCTTTATTAGACATTAAACACTCTTATAACTGTAATCTAGTCGGTCAGAGAATCTAAAGTGACAGCGGATTATTTCTGGAAGATAATTTAATGTCTTGAGGAGTAAAGTATGTTTGCTAATCGCCTCCGTCCACTGGCACCTAATTCGGTAGTTGGATGTTAAGCCCCGCCTGAAGAAAATAGGCGATTACTTTACTTTACTTAATACCTTGAGGAATGTATTTTTTTTCTTTGAATTTACATGAAATTTAATGGAGAAGAACTATACGTATTCTTCCGGTTTCTCGGTTTTATTTAAAGCTCATGCTGGGTTTCCAAAAAGTAGATCTTTGGAGTAGGCCTTTGGTACATTTTTGCAGCAAAATGTTTCTTAACGGAAAGATGGATTAAGCTTCCCTATTATCTCATTATATTTATAATACTAATAAAGAAATAATTTATTTAATACGAAGCGCTCATTTTGCTGAATACATTTTATTGGCTTTTTATATACATATATATTTTTTTGTAAAGATTGCAGAAAATTTCAATGGAGTAAACTGCGGTAAAAATTTTAACTGTTCGCGCCAGAGATCTTAATACTGAAAATTACGTATTGCCAAAAATTTTGCTTCACCACATAGAATCGATCTAGTTTTAGAAAAGTATAAAAAAAAGTTTTTTATCGTAACCATGGTTACAGTTCCGGCTCGTAGAAAGCTTCCAGTAATAAATAAATAATCAGCTGGATTTTTAGAAAATGGAGGGAACAAATAATAAAAGTTACTTAATGAGCTAATTTAAATATTTAATTATTGGGGAAGTACAAACAAAAGGGCGGAAATGCTTTTTCTGTAATGTTAATTTTTCTTATTCATGTATTTCGATGTAAGTACGCTAACTAAATCCTTTCGCTAAAAGTGTAATTTCGAAGTGTAAGTATGAGTTTGAAGTTATTTGTTACGAAAATTGTTTGAAAGAGGAAAAAAAAATGGAGAATATTTTTTAAATTTCTATATTCTCGGATTCATCCGAATTTTTACTAATTTCGTTGCCGGAAGAAAGAAACAAGTTAGAAGAAGACAGTGAATGCCCTTTATAAGAGAAGAAAATTAACATTTAATTCTGCACAATGGTATAATTATTATATTAAACACGGCTTATGATGTCATAAAACCATTTCTATAGCCTCGAAAATATTATTAAATTTAAATTTAAATTTGTACATTTTACTCATATATTTGGCTAATTATTATATTGCCTAGACTATTTAATTGTTTCATGTTTAGTTAATTAATTTTGTAAAACTCTTGGCAAAGATTTCTCAATTGTTAGTCTTGTTTGAAACAAAGAGTGGGGTTAAACAGACTGGCAGACTGATGGGTGATAATGAGATGAAGATGAATGATATTTGTACTTGTATGACGTCACACTTAAACCACACCAAGTTTGTCACGTCTCTATCACTCTCTCTTTCTCTCTCTCTGTTTATGTAACATGCACAAATTCATATTTCCTTTTTTACGTCATTCATAGTCACTTCCTGATGGCCGGAAGTAACTGCCCGTCAAGTGTTTAAAATTTTGTCCATTTTGAATGTGGTGGTTTTCTTGGGTCAATCCATGGGCATATCCCAGCACTCTCAAGAAAGTTAGCGATCTCTGGATTGATCCACAGACGAACTGCTGGCTGGCTAATTGAAAATGTGGTTGTTAGTTTCCTGGGTGGCTGAGGGATAGCATTGATTTTAACCGTGGTAAGACGCTCATTTAACCACATTATCAAACTTTTAACAAAACTCCTGAGGTTCTACCCCCTCCCACTTTAAAAGTATCATTTAAAAGAACTGTTGTTAGAGGAAGTCGTCGGAGTGTTGACACCAGATATTTTACTCGGGTTTCGTTTGGAAGCTTAGTACCGGAAGCGAAATCGTTTATTACCATAGAGTTTGAACTTTCTGCAATTTTCCGTTTTTGAGAGTGCTGTGGTTCTTAACTGGATGAGATCTTAGATGTTTGAATCATTCAATTCAATCACTTTAGTTCGCTCAATAAAACATTTAAGATAAACACGGTCTGTCAGATAACTTGCAGCACTTCTATTATTATTGTAATTGACATTTAAGAGACAGAACTGTGCGCCGCTAAAGGAAGTTTAAATTAATTAACATTGTTTGTCCTATTAGATGTGAGGTCTCTCAATTCAACTTTATGTTCATATTTCTAATTAACCTTATGTTTAACTTTCTATCACCAATCAAACTGTGCCTTGATTCTCTCTCTCTCTCACTCTACCAACACTCGTTTGAGGTATTCAGGTAGCAGCGTTCAATATATATCAATTCTACTATATTTCAAATTCCGTCAAAACTCAATCTCAAAAAAAAAAAAAAGACAGTTTGTAAAAAGATGGCGATCACGTCACCAAATTTGAATTTCAACAATATTTTACGGCAACACATCTTTGGCACAGTTTTTAAGGATCAACCTTGTGAATAAGTACACAGCCTATCGAAAAATGAAAACTTAAAGGAAGCTTATCAAACTAGATGTTCCATTTAGGCACTTCTAAACACTTTGATACAAATCCATAAACCGGAAGTGATACTTTATAGTATTTAGTGCTCCTCCTTTGTTATTTCCTCTAAGTGTGTCGCGACCGCATGAAAATGTTTTGATTTAGAGTTTTAGCCACGAATATCCGTTTTGCAACCTCTTTCGCGAAAACAGGTTAATTTTTTTTTGTGAATGGACCCTTAAACTCATTCCGGAAACTTCCATATATAATTGACTGACTTTGACAGACGTGTTAAAACAGTAATGTAGTTGTACTGCGTTGTCTAAATAACATTATAAATAGCTAAACATCGTAACACTATTTTGGTACCAAGATGATGGATGATAGATTGGTATTATGCTAGGTGATTGACAGGAAGTGCACTATAACGATATCCTGCACTACTATAGTGTTCCTCCACATTATTATATCAACGATGGTTTGATAAATCGAGAATACAACAGAGTAGTACTACTGCTTATACAATTGTAATGGCAAAACTAATAGCACATCTGCTTTACACTAGCGGAAATGGCCGTAAACTACCAAAACTATAGTTTTGACATCCTGTACAAACTGACTGAGAATATGGAGAGTTTATACGTATACTGATACAAGAGTTCAGCCACCTGTTCCAGTAAAGCCGTTCGAATGTTATTTGGCAAACTGTAACAGTTACATGCAATGTTCAGGCACAAAGTGACAGAGTCACTAAATTATATTTAGTATGTGTTTGTTAACTGGAAAATGTAAATAATCAATTGCCCGTCCAGCCCTTCATAAAAAAGAAGTGAAGATTCACGAATTTTAAGGCGCCCTCACAGAGTGGGAAAAAGTGTTTTTATCTACAAATTATCTGATGACTTCTACTTCGCACAGAATATTTCTGTCAAAATATTTGAAATAAAAGTGATATAACTAAATTAAAGCTATTAGTTAGCAAGTTAACTAAAAAATATTAAAGCCGTTATCAAGGAGAACTCTCCCAGAAAATGGCACTTCTAAACTTACAATTTTGACCAAGAACTTATATTTAATGGCGGCACCAATTTTCGTATTTGAGTTCTGCTGTTTACACTAACTCTGATAGACCGACAGATTCACACACAACACAGGAAGTCTAAAAAAATTAAAAGAAAAAGGAGTAAAAAGTATTTAATGAAATTTTCAGTTAGTTCCGTTTCAATTAGAAAAAATCACCACTAAGCAAATAATTGCTAGTTAAATTTTAAATGAAAAATGGACCGTTTAAATTCTATGATAATTACGAAAGATGTGAATTTAAAATTCAAATTATAAGCTTTAAAGTTAGTATTCCTTGCATACAGGAAATGATGCTATGAGTACAGCCTCTTAGTAACTACAAGAATTCTCATTCCCTTTACGATCTAAGGATTAGTACCTTTCTGCTTTGTAATTAAAAATAAAATTTTAAGGAGTAATAAATCCTTTTATTTTTCTGTTTCAGGGATACTAAAGCGTTAAGGAAACAGGTCATGAAAGAAGTAAGGAAAATTCTTATAATTTTTCTCTAAAATATTTAAATGCTTCTATTTTAAATGCTTTCTCAGTGTTAACTATTTAAATTTTATATTCAGAATTAATTAATAAGACTTTTTATTTTCATTTACTTTGCTAATTATAAGCGAGTTTTGCATAGGAGTTCATTTTTCGATAAGGAGTTTTCGATAAGGACTAGTAAGAATTCTTGACTAATCATTGATAAGATATTATTTTTAAGAAATCTTGAGTTTTGTTCAGTTATAAATAAGTATTGCCGGACAAAAAGAGATTATTTGAACAATGGAGTGATAGAATTTGTAGAGCAATTGTTAATTTTAAAAGCAATAGTTCTAGCAAAACGTGTACATATAAGTAAAGTAATGCCTAGTCTTGAAGGCGGGCTTCACGTCCAATTACCAAATTGGGTTTCGTGGATAGAGGCGACTAGCAAACGTACTTTACTGTAAACTTCTCATGTTAAACATTAAATAAAATCCAACTAGGCCTAGACTAGCCAACAGTACATCTTAGCTTTGCGGGTCTAGCCTATAACCGCCTAACATCTTTTCTACTCATTTCTCATATTAAACATTAAAAAAAATCCAAGGCCTAGACTAGCCAACAATACATCTTAGCTTTGCGGGTCTAGCCTATAACCGCCTAACATACTTTTCTATAAATTTCTCATATTAACCATTAAAATCCCAGGGAATCGAACCCACTAAACCAACAATACCTCTTAGCTTTGCGGGTCTAGCCTATAACCGCCTAACATACTTTTCTATAAATTTCTCATATTAAACATTAAATAAAATCCAAGGCCTAGACTAGTACCGCAATACATCTTAGCTTTGCGGGTCTAGCCTATAATCGCCTAACATACTTTTCTATAAATTTCTCATATTAAACATTAAATAAAATCCAAGGCCTAGACTAGTACCGCAATACATCTTAGCTTTGCGGGTCTAGCCTATAACCGCCTAACATACTTTTCTATAAATTTCTCATATTAAACATTAAATAAAATCCAAGGCCTAGACTAGTACCGCAATACATCTTAGCTTTGCGGGTCTAGCCTATAACCGCCTAACATACTTTACTGTAAATTTCTCAAATTTTTGTCTGCTTAAATTTTCTCAAATTCTTTTTTAAACTCTGTATAGTTGAGTGGTTCTACAAATTTTATTCTCAGGAAATTCTAATTAAGGGTACTTTGGCTAGAGTATGGTTGGATTTCATTCTAATGTGCTATTTCAGTGTAATGTAAAGACATCACCTGATAAATCTTAATAAAGAATTAATATTTGTATAAAGATACAAATTTGTAATTATTTTTGATAATCAGTATTTTCTGTGAAAAGCCAACGATTGCAATGCTACCACTTACCAGCAGTTAGAGAATAGTGAAAATGGAAAAGCTTATTGGTTAAGTAAAGTTTAAAAAGTCATTCGGAAGAACAAAGTGGAACCAAGCTTTTTAATAACTTTCAAGAAATTGTAATGAAGAGAACGAATCCTTTATAGTTCACTTTTAAACCATCTACCAATTCTATTGAAGTGGTCTTGTCTAAAAGCTTAGAAAAGGAAGTTAGAAAGATCATTATAGAAAAAAGGTTGGTACCAGTGGCGGCCATCTTGATCGGCTAAATTTACTTTTTCAATGAGTTTATTAGTAGGAAGAAAGTGATTCTAATGTTTTTTCCTTAGTTGAGCAGAATAGAGGATATAAACCAATGAAAAGTAGAGAAGTGGAACTCTTAACCAATGAAATAGAGCGAAAGAAAATGTGAGAAAGGAAAACGAAGTAAAACGAACTTTTAGAAAATTTATTGCTTTTCCTCTTAAGAGTCTGACTTTTATGGTCTGTCTATTGAAGAGAATAAATCAAAAAGTCAAAGGAATAAATGAGCCATCAAATCGCAATTGAATAATCGATAATCGGATGTGAACACTCACTCATGAGAGTCTCTTCGGTTCAGAATATTCTGAACATGCCCCCCCTCTAGAGTGGTTTTAGGTAGGGTTTCTTTCCTTCGAACACTTAGTAACTACACAGGTCTCTAAGAAGCCTCGCGTAAAGAGGGCAGTCGACTAGTAGAGAGGGATTCACTCTATGGTGCCATGGTGTTATCCACATACCCCTACAACGTGCTGTAGATGTTCTAAGAATGGCTGAACCGGGGGAGGGGGAAAAAGGACCTAGCTATTCCGAGAACTCTAGGAAAATGATTAGTCGATAGTCAGGGATAATCTCGATCTGGTTCCCTAGCAAGCTCCAGATATTCTAACCATGGCACCCCCCAAAATTAGTAAGTAAGCTGAGTGTGTTCAAAGAAAGTTAAACCTTTCCAACCCTTCTTAACACCCAGGCTCTCTGGGAAGAGTCAGCAGTTTGGGATAAAAAATCCTGGTGCCTAAATAACCCTCTCAGTGAGGATTGTTCTCCTCCGCTAACTACCCAGGTTTCCTAGAATACTCAAAGGAAATGTAGTTTGAGCTTCATGTTTTCGAGCTAGGGTGCACACTTTCTGAAACCCACTTTTTTTTTTAGTCTCAAAGCGGATATTTCCGCTAAAAACGGTGATATTGAAGGTTTGATGGTAAAAAATTAAAGAAGTAGTTGAAGAGTTTCTTTATTTCCGGTAAAGCGATTTACTTCACAAACTTCGAATTCTGTGAGCAACATATCAAGGGGAGGAACATTGGAGTTTATTTTTTATTAAATGATATTTTATTTTAATATCGATCCAGTAATTAATTACGAATCGAACATCGTGATTCGAGTGTTAGTATCGATGCCTAGTTAAATTGAAAACACCATTGTGAACTTTGATTTATCGCTGTCTAGTCGATTTCGTTTTTCGCTCATCAATCTATCTCCCTTTCTTTACAAACCCTCTCTCTTACCATCCATCCTCTTTGGATGCATTCCAAATCGTTGGTTACAAATTCTGTGAAAAGCCTATTCATTATAATGATTCAGAATCAGCCAGAATGGAGTATATATTCAACAGCGGCTCGCTTTTCTTACGTGCTGTATAAACGCGGTGGGTGGTTAGGTTGGGTTGGAAATTGTGTAGGGTGTTCAGTGGAAAAGCGTAAAGTGGTGGTACGTTGGCGGCATGATCTTCCTCCATTGCAACAACAGCGCAACCAACACAAACCAGATCTTCCTTTTACCCAGCCAAGAAGGAGGCTGGCCAATATCCTACCCAAAAACTCATCCTAACTAACTCACAACGATATCACACGTAGGGTATCTCTGGCCCAAGTTTTCAGTTTGATCAACGATCCAAAGCCACATATATCTTGCGCATGCCAAACTCACTTTACTTTTAACTCAATTTGTCATCATTTAACGAAGAAAGAAAAAAGAAATCTGATGTGTTCACTCACACGACTTTTTTCTTACTGCGGTTTCTGTAATTAATTATTTTTTAAACTTCCGACTTTTTTACTAAAAATGCACATCGATACTGTTCGATACTGTTGAAGAAAACCTAATGTCAAAGTTCCGGCAGCATCCCACTAAAATCTCTGCAGAAAAAATTCTCCAAACCAAACAGCCGTTCAGTGACACTACGAACGTCCCAGTTTATTATATTCTTCCTAATCGGAAATTTCAGCAACATATAGAATTTTTAACAATTTCACAGAATAAATCGATGTTTGTTTGAGAAATATGTTGCCAAAAAATTTGGGGGGGAAGGCATTTTCAAAAAATTGTTTTCTTGCTTTATTTTTATTTTTTAAAGGCGCGTCAACTTTTTTTTAATCTTTTTTTGGCACTTGGAGCTTTTTTTTTTCTTTTCAATGCACTCCGGACAGTGTTCTCTCGTTACAGACAAGTGCATCACCGGTTAGTGAGCTGCAAGTAGCTCCTAGGAAATTCAAAACTTTAGGGGTCGAGCAGCTGGATGCTAACCAGGAATTTCCGCTTTAGAATTCATTATTCGGTAACCACTGAACTGATCCTTTCCTTTCGGTTTTTGTTTTTGTTTTTCTTGCGAACAGACTTTCATGAATGAAGTATCAATTGATTCGTAATTTTATTTAGATCCGCTTTCTAGCCGAGTCTTTATACGTTATAATGTAATAATCATGCAGTTAATTTATTTAGAGTTCAATTTCAAGAGACTCTTTGTCTACAAAGCTCATTAAAATAAAGAAAACAAATTTTAATATAAATCCCATTTACACTCGACAGATTTAATATTGTGCCAACTGTTTTAACACATTAAATGAATTTAAGTGTGTTTCCGTTACATTTCTATGTGCGTGTGAGTGTATATAACATGTTCATAGCTCTTTACATACATTCTTAGTGCTCTTAATTAAATAAAATAATACATTTCATTGAAATTAAACACTCCACATTGTATAAATTTTGACAATGAGTTTGGTAATTATATATATTTTCATTTGTTGGTGAACTTACAAATTAATTATAACAGTTTTTTAACAAATTGAAGCAACAAAGTATTACAGCGACCACTCAACCATTCAAATAATATTTCATCATTAAATAGAATGAAAAATTAAATTTCCTTCAGCAAAAAAAAATTATTAATTATTACCTAATTAATTTCAAAACAGTATTTATTATTAGCGCACAGTTCAGGTTTTAGGTTTGTGATTGAGCCAAGTTTAACACAAAAATGTAATACATTTGGACGCATTGTTTGGTAAATATGTCAGAATAGATTAAGACACTGTTCTAGTATACGCTTGAAATCGTCTTTTGATGTTCTTGCGAAAGAGAGGGAGGTAAAAACGCTGCCGTTAGATCGTGAGGAATTAACATGGAACTATTTGAATGGCATTGGCCTACAAATTCGATCTCGTATAAATCAAATTATAAAAATAATATGGGTTAACTCTCAAATGACTTATCTTTTAGCTCAGTTTATGGATTTATTTTTTATTTGGAAGAAAAAAAAGATGATTAAGTTGATATATTGAGAGATGCTGAACCAGGAAGTACTAGGCGCAAGCTGCAAGCTGCAAAGTGCATACCGCTCCCCCTAGAACCGCACTGAAACCCTTAAAAAAGGGGGGGAAAGCAAACCAAAGTGATAGGCCTAACTTCAAATAAAATATAAAGAAACAATTCAACCAAAAATTTGAAAAAAGCCAATCGCCGCTTCTGAAGACAGCAATATTCTTAGAGTGGTAAGAGATATTATACAGGTGTTAGTCTGGGTATTGGGATCTGGAGAGAAACTCGGAAAAATTGTAAGAGTAAGAGAAAATCGCGTTAGTTTTCTCATCAAGAAAAGTACCAAACAAAAATTTGAATCAGTGCAGTTAAAAAAAAAAAAATCTGACCTTGAAAGTCTGCTTTCTAGATTCAAAGTTTCAGATCTGAAACAGAAAACAAAGTAGATGTTATTCTTCAGCGTTCATGTTTTCAGAAAAAAAAAATGTGGAAGGCTGAAACGTTGGGAGACGAAAAATAAATTATAATAAATGGAGAGCAGTAAAATATTTTTCCTAAATTTATTGAAAACTCAAGTTCGTGGATAAGTACGAATGAATAACTTCCGTTTACGTAATTACGTATTTGTAAATATTCACGATAATGACATGATCCTGTCGAAGGAAGTGTGACGTCACAGTACTCCCTGTCCCCCACGACCCAGCTAAATTCATTGATCTCTGAATAAAAACTTTTCAGACCAAAGTGATGGATTTAAGATCATATCTATTGGTCCAAGTATCATCTAAAAACATACTTTATGTTCTAAGATCCGCTTTGGGTGAACTAAAGTTCTAGAAATACTATGAGAATTGTCTAGCTCTAGAAAGCTCATACGGGAAATTGCACTGCCGGATGGATTGACGTATGTACGTTTGTCTGCCCACAATTTAAAGAAAAATCATTGGATAGATTGCGAAAATAAAAACGGAAAAAAATCGATTGAATAAATTAGCATTTCTTTTCAATCGATTTTATTCTTTTTTTTTTTTTTTTAAATCTTTTATTGCAACAAGCAAATACGGTGAAAGGGAAAAGAAATAACGGGAAATCATGATTGGAGAAGGCACCCAGTGGTGCCACTCCAGTAACGTGCTTAAGATAAGAGAAGATCACAGGCCATCTTCTCTTCAATCTCCTTAGAGGATTACCTGGTAATGTGGAGGAAGATAGGTGATCTATGAGAGGGTTAGGATGAGCTGCTGTAGAGGAATGAAATTTGAAGAAACGAGTGTTAGCAAGATCTGTAATGAAAGGAATTTTGAGGTCATTATGGATAGTGAGGTTAGATACATAGAACGGAGCGTTAAGAAGTTTTCGAAGTATTTTTGACTGTAATGTCTGGAGGCGTAGTGAGTTGGAACGCTTAGTCGATCCCCATACTTCGATGCCGTATGACCAAATGGGTCGCAGTAACATTAGATATAAGAGTCTTTTGTTATGTAGGTTAAGTTTCGAACGTTTGTCAAGTAGTCTGGCGAGAAGTTTGCAGCGTTGGTTAGTTTCTTGTCTTTTCAGTCTAGTATGGGGATTCCATGTCAACCGTTTGTCTAGGTGCAGTCCAAGGTAACGTACTTTGTCCACAGCTGGTATAGGAGTTTGGTTCAAGATGACAGGAGGTAGGATTTTCCGTCTGAGAGTAAATACTATAAACTTAGACTTCGTAACGTTGGTTTTGATTCTCCATTTGACGATTTTATTCAAATTTAATTTTAATGTATACACACAAAAAAAAAAAGCCTTAGAGCCCATTTTCAAAAATCAAATTGCAACTTACTTCTAATCTAATCATAAGAGAATTGGCTCTGCCTGTCCTATAATTTTGGAAATTCTTGCTAAATCCAGAGAACGTTCACACAATAAACATGGGTTGGTAACTGTTGAGATAATTGAGGTGGATAAATATTTGGTTTTGGCAAACCCATGGGTAAACTCTAGCTCACCATCGTAAACTTTAACATCGTACACTATTTGTGGTGTGTCCACATGACAGTGGATCCAGCATTATTGTTACTTCCAATACAAATAAATCCATTACGCAATTTAAAGCTTGAGGAGATTTTGCTGATTCACAATCCTCTTTTACATATTCTCAATAATCAAAGCTTGTATTTTCGATAAAAAACCTAAATCGAAATATCAAATCGATTTTATCTTACTAAAAAAAGTAAAATTATTTTTAAAGACTAGTTGGTGGTAAATGAATTGTAAAAAAATCTAAAGATGTTTTCAAAATACGAAAAAAAGGGAGGTTATCAACTCGACTTTAGGTTATTTATTATATAATAGGTTAGATATTAGTATTACAAAGATTAACATTTTTAAACATTAATTTATTGTTTACTGATTTTTATAATTATTTAAAAAGCCAGCCAAAAAAGGTTTCCAATTCAATTTTATATTGGATTCTCACTACAGGCTGAAACCAGGACTACCAGTCGGAGGGTCAAGAGGGACCAGACAGGGTGAAGGTAGTGTAATTGGATTATTGTGGGAGAGGGTAAGGAATGAGAAAATATAGGAATACAGGAGGAACGGATTTTTTGTTTTTGCTTAAAGTAAATGTTACATATTTACATTGGTCTATTTATATTTTTGAATTCCACTTGATAAGCCAGGACTGAAGGAGGGTAAGGTGATTTTGGAGATAGGACGGGATACGTTATCTGAATCGGCGTATGGTGCCAAAGTGGTCTTAAAATCGGCTAAGTTGCAGGGTTGTCAAGATTAAATTAGTATATCAGGTGCTGTGTTAAAAATAGTAAGGTACTAGGATACTGGATTGGTGTACAACATCAAGAATTGGATGTATTGATGAGAATGATGTATCTTTGCTAACCTGAACTAAACTTATGATATGATTTTGATCCTTAATTAATTATTTGGAACAATCCATTTTTTTTTTGTTCAGTAGATTTATTGAGATTTACAACTGCAGATGCGATTGCTCCTGCAACAAGTAAATCTAGTAGCTGATACGCTAACATGTGAAGATTTTACCACCCATTAGTGGTTATCCAATGAGTCAGTTGTTAGGCTGCACCGAGTATAAATCTTAAGGCTAGCGCTGTTTTTCAATCGTAAGATAAGGATTGTAAGGTAGAGTCAAAGATTTGGAAAAAACTGGCCCATCAGAGGGTTTAGGAGGATATGCGGAAAGACGAGACTTCTTGTATCGGGGGCGGTGATTGGGGACTTGAATGAAAGGTACTTTTAGAGAGTACGGAGCTTTTGTATTGCAGCGCAGAATTTCTGACTGCAGTGTTTTGAGTCAGTAGATGTACTGTGTTTGACTGAACCGCACAATTTGACGTTGGTAAGTCCAAAACGATTTCAGTAGC
The DNA here is from genome assembly GCF_049639745.1 of Rhodnius prolixus. NCBI lineage: Eukaryota > Metazoa > Arthropoda > Insecta > Hemiptera > Reduviidae > Rhodnius > Rhodnius prolixus. The sequence goes on from NW_027411634.1 coordinate 35,744,563, forward strand.
ACGTTTTGTTGTTTAGCGTCAATTTTGATCGTCTGTCAAGGAGTCTTGCCACTAGATCGTAGCGTTTTTTGTGGCGTCTAATATGTGTGTTTATAAAACATTCCAATATATATATTCCAATATATTTCAGCAATTTAAAATTGTTTAATTCAAGTTGCTAAACCTGTCTTTCTTTTAATGATTTTGAAATAGTTTTAAATTTTACGAAATTATGAAACTGTTTTATGAAAATAAAAAACAAATTTAACCACTGAGGGTATGAGGCCATATGATATTAATCTAAATATTATTCCACTTTGAGCATTACTCTTGAGTAGAGATCCGGAGCACGCAGTCTGGTGATGACTATTTTAATTTAATGGAGCGCAACCAACTAGACTTTGAGTTTTACGCAGTTTACTTTTAGCGGTCACTTAACTTCCTCTTTAATTCTGATTGCCTAATCAACTTACTGATGTTAACGGTAACTGATCTTAATCAATGGCTTGAACTTTTAATCAATTATTTCTATTAGTAATTTCCATTTTTTTTTTTAATGAAGGGAAAACTTAAAAATTTAGTAATATGGCAGATTTTAAGGATATCTCCAAAAAATTTGTCGTCGAAACTTCTAGCGTTTTGCAAAAACAACATTCCGTGAACAAGAATGGATTTATGTTATGTGCTGATATTAAAAAGCGGTTAGAAAATTAAAGACGCGTTTTTGTTTTGCTGCCTATTTTAAGGTAAAGTGGTTTTAATAAAAAAAACACAAACGTCATATCAAAAAAACGTCTTATCAGTTTCAACTATTAGACTATAGTAGCCTTTGTAAATAGATCGCTACGCAATGCTGCTGGTTATTTTTTCATTCCAGTTGGTGAAAACATGTGTTATTTACAAATTGTAAAATCTAATTTTAAACATTTTCTTATCGAATACATTTTTGTTTATAAAGGCGATTCCTATTTTATTCCTTTTTTTTTTAATTATTGGGTGGGGATGAAAGAGGAAAAGTTATTTCATAATAGTTTTAACAATGCTGATGAAAGATAGTCATGGATTGATGCGCCAGAATTAAGGCGCCGCAGCTTAACAAGTGAATAGATACAGGAAGTCCAAATTCTAAACACAAGTTGAGCTAAGAAAACCACAAAAACAGAAATGATTCCATTGAAAAAAATGGAATCTGTGCTCGAGATATTTTGAAGCGAAGATTCACACTATTCGAAAAGAATACATATTTTGAATGTGAACGTGTAAGGGGTTGTTTTTTTGTTTTATGATTTAAGGCGCGTCAACATCTAAGGTTATTGGCGCCCGGAGCTTTTTTTCAGTGCACTGCCGGCCTCCGGACAGTGTGTTCTCTCGTTACAGACACACTGTCCATCACCGGAGCTGTAAGAAGCTCCTAGGAAGAGAAAATCTAAGGGTCAGCAGCTGGATTCGAACTCGGGACCTCCGCGTGGAAGTCTAGTATTCTAACATCATAGCTAATCCCTTCCCTCGGGGTTGTGTTAAAAAACGAAATAGCAGGATACTCAAAATTGTTGAGATCCTGTTTAATTACACTTTCTGACAGGAAATTGGTAAAAAATCTATCCAAACGGGAAGTGCGATTATACAGTAGTTTGTCGAAAACCTTTTCGCATAACAATCAATCAATCAATCAAACTTTTGATGGAAATTTATTGATCAAATAAATTTAAGAATGAAAATTTTGATTTCAGATATTAATGATAAGCAAATTTAGACGAAAAATATAAACAACGTGGAATTGTTAAAATAAATGTGGGAACACTGAGTGCAAGAATTTTGGTTACTTCGCCAGCAGTTCCCATAATTATGTTGAAAATATCAGTGTTTCTATCTAAATATTCTTTATTAATAGAATCTTATCCAAGAATTCTAACCCAAAAATGATAATTTTTTACCTTTTACTTTCAATGTATAAAAAAAATATGATCTGAGTGAAAAAGTGGTAAGTCGTTTAGTTTTTTGTTTTAAGTTGAAGGCGCCTCCGCTGTCTGTGGTCGAAGGCGCCTGGAGCTTATTGCTCTCTCTCTCTCTGGACAGTTAGCTTTAAGAAGCTTGGAGGCGGCCATCTTGACGAGTTCAAGAGGCTTTGCGGGGAAAATCGGATTGCAAGTACTCATTTGCTGCAAAACTGGCAGTTCTAAAGCACGTCAAAGTCGCTGACAGAATGGAAACTTGACAACTTCTTTAACAATACATCTGGCGTATCGTGGCCGATTGATTTCCAGAAAAAAATCCCTATTTCTCTGGTGTAGCACAAATCCGCACCGGCTAAGGGCATCATTTTACTTCTTTTTTTTGGAACCATAGAGAACTCTATAAAATGATTAATCATCAACAAGTAGCTCTCTAAAATGCGGATCCTAAAAACTGGTAACAGACGTACGTACATTCAATAGAAACTGCTGCACATAAATGTGGCCCATTCAAGTTCTGAAACTTCTCTTTCAATGGGTTCCACTGTTTACCAACCATAAGAACGCTTCATTCAACTAAAATTCTATAGATTTCATTCTTATTTGACGTACTACACGAAGAAGCCGCCCGCAGTGGCGAATAAAATTTTTTGTAAATTGCTTAAAAGACTCGATTTTAGAATCAATGGAATAATCGAGTTCATTTGAAGGTTTACCATTCGTCATACTGTTTTTATTATTTCTGGCTGGTCTCAAATTTTCATTGAAAAAGGAAGTACCTCGAAAAAAGGAAATGCTTGAATATTAACTCTTCAATATTAAAATAATGTCAGAATGATACCTCAAAAATGAAGAAGAAGAATGTTATCTTTAAAAGAAGGAAGTCTTTTAAAATAAATATGAAAGTTAACGTTTAATTATTTTAATTACGCCGCAATAAAAAAAGAATAATCAAATCTTCGTATATTATTTGTTTATTGTGAGAAATTTTGTATTTTATAAGTTTTTTTTCTTTATTGTTTAGTTTAACTAAGAGATAGCCATTTAGTGTGAATGGGGAAACAAGCGATGCCATCTAGAGAGAAAATATAATTTTATCTGTGAAGGATGTACAGCTGTACGTACAACAGTCACACTTCTGTGATCACCAATGATGACAGTATATCAGCTCGCGATGAGTTCATTAATTAAGTGAGCTTAAGTTTTGTCTACCGACCATCAAATTTAGAGTTTATAAAGATAATATTAGTTTTTTTAAAAAAAAAGATTTACTACAAAGTTGTGAATGTGTTAAAAAATTGGTCAAATTTAACCTAAAAACAAAAAATTTGCAGGAAGTTTAAATTTAATCAGTCCACCGGAAATACCACTTTATTAAATCATTTTATTGTTTTCCAGCTTTTTGAAAATGCTTCCGTCTGTTTCCATTATAAACTTGTTGCGCTCGTACATCCTGTGCTCTGTAATTATTATTTGAAACATTTTTTTTACAAGAAAAGTTCAAAAAGGGAAGTGGTTAGGCTTTCCACTAAGTGCAATTTTATTCAAAAAATTACCGGAAGAGAAATCAAGTTAGGAATCAATTGGAACTGAATTTGTAAAACAAAATTTACTATTTTGCAACGTATGCATCTACATCTTCAGAGAAAACCTTCTTATGGAAGGGTGAATTTAAATTTTACTGTCTAAGGTTTCATTTTGATAAACAGTAAGTTCCACAACCAAAATGATCCTCGCCGATCTCACTCGATAAATTCTGCCCGTATAGTGTGTGGACATTCTTGCTCCGAGTGCCACTACAAAGTGTTTTGACAAACTGTAAGTACAATTTGTCAGTCAGTGTCTCCCCACGCTCGGCAGAGATCATGTTTTAGAGTGTGGTGGTACATGGAAGGCATTGTTCATTGGGCTAGACACCTAAGTATTCTGGACAATTATTACTGCTCTGGTATTGCTGTGCAACTCCGCCTACTGGGGTAACGGTAACGCCCCTCGTACATGATAATGCCTGTCAATATTGGGCAAACATGGCTAGTTAGCTAGTTCAGGACATGCATCAGGAGATTCTTCCCCATCTGTACTATATGAACCCTAGATGTCGCCCTTTTCTGATTATTGCTCTTATCGCTTCTATATATATTTAACTGTACTTCAGGACTTTCAATTCTTCAGATGGCCCACAATAATTCCCTTGGTTAGTACTTCACAGTAAACCTTCAAGTTTTCCCGAGGTAGGAAATCAAGATCTTCCAAATTGTAAACAAAGACCAAAAGTAATAATTTTTTAAAGGGATTTTGTTTAGTCAAAATCCCTCCGATTTATTTAAATTTAGTTTTCTCATAGTGAATACCAAATTCTCGTATGAAACTTTTCCTTAAGAATTTATTTTAAAAAGTCCAAGAAAAAAGGAAACTTTGTTATTTCTCTCTAAAATGCCGCCATTTCGTCAACTGTTAGAGTGAAGCGGCTTGACGAGAAAATTAGTAATTTTCTCGGCGGATGGTCAGCCAGCGCAGCTGGTTAGGCACCCATTTAGTGAAAATTCTACCAGCTCTGTTTTTCCCACCATATGTGCATTAAATCGTTTTTACCAACATAACTATCGTACCTACATTGTATTGACGGATTGTATAGTATATTTCAAATTTCAAAGTAAATTAAAAATAGAAGCTTTTAATAAAATGATGAAATGTTTTATTGTTGCATTGTTAATTTAAATTTGAGGAATTATTAATTATTTTTGCCTGCTCATCTGTCTGTTCTTATTTTTCAATTAACATCAGCTGGATTTTAATTAATCTTCTTAATGCTATACTGATCGTACAAATTAAAACTAATCATTTCCGGTTCATAAAATAGTAAAAGCTGTGCATTTAATAATTATAAATAATTAAGCCAATTTGAGGTTATTGATCCCATAGGAGAGATGGTAATGGCCAGGAATATCCAATAAAATATCAAATTTGGTTTCATAGTTTTGTTCCCTCTTCCTGTGCTTTTTCCTCGCCATACGTTCGGGAATGTTCTCTTTATTTACATAGAACTGGAAGCTGGAATAATGTTATTTAATTTAATTAACACAAACAACATAAATCTGCGCCGCCATTGTTCTTCTCTCCGTTTTTCCCATAGTTATTTTCTTGTCCGACAGGATAAAACAAAAGTAACAAAGTTAATCCCATTTTTATACAAGGTATTATTATTTTTTAATGCTTCAATCTTTTTTATTTTTTTTTTTGTTCTTTCATTTACTATCGGCAGCCGGAAGTATTGTAATCGTGTACAATTTCTATTAGAAAATTTGGTCTCTTGAGGGTGTCTCGTTTATGAATATTTAAGTTCAGGAAAATTTTGATTTAGATCTGATCGAAAGTGTGCATTTCCCGACGGATTCTTGAACTGAAAATTCTTTTTAGAAGCAGTCCTGGAGAGAAGTGTGGTAGACTTCCCTCTTATGTACCTGTCCACATCATTGTACGGCTTAACCACTATTAGTATTAGTAAAACTGTTTCGAGATTTAAGAAAATAGTTTTGACCGAAAAATAGTATCTTTTAAATGATTTCCTTTGCAGTTTCGAGGACCAACTGCAGACCGGATTACTCCTTTTTGGTTTTGTTAGTTAATTATTGTACTAAAATTCTGTGTTTCCTGTTTCGTATAATTACGACTAAGAGGGTTTTAGATTGAGGAGGTCGTGTGAGTGTTACACATCTAATTCTCTCTCTGTCTCTCTCTAACCCGCCCCCTCACTGCTTGTGTAAGCTTAATAAATGCATTGTCCTGTCTGTAGATAAATTGAACATCATGAGAGTATGCATTACTTAACGTTTGTTTAACAAAGGAAGTGGGTAATTAACTGTTAGTCGAATAAAATAAATATAAACAATTTAAGGTACCACCGGGGGGTTATGGGGCGTTACAATTGGCTACTAGTTTTAGCCTCTTCATTAACTTTATGTATTTATTATTTTATGTATTTATGTATTTATTCCCCCCCCCTCGGAACACTTATCTGTTTGTCGCATGAGCAATTAATATTTTATCGATTAATAAATTGGCTGGCCTCCCTTTACTTCCCTAATATTGTTACCACATCGATTATTAAAGTTGTGTTTTAGCGTTTTACCAGGATAGATTTGGTTATCTATTTTTTTTTTTTTTTACATAACCAAAGAACATAATCGTCTTTTCTGGTGTGAGTTTATTAGTTTTGGTTACATGGAGTTTGCGGCAATTGATTTAAGCGGTTAACAGTAGCTCTAACCAAATCTTTAGTTGACATCATTTTGTGGTCATTAAACTTGTTTTGTAAAGTAATTGAAAGTTTTATTAAAAGGGCAAAATTCCAATTTATTTTCCAATATATTTTGTACATATGTTTGTACGTATGTATTTTAATGGGCTTCCTTTGTAATTGAATTTTTAATGGATTTTGATTGTAATTTAAAATTTAGATGCAATAGCCATATTGAAGCTGTTTTATATTTAAAAACATATCTTTTTATAATTTTAACCCCGTCTAATAATAATCCTTCGCCCGATTTACGCTCATACTACAGACCCAAGATGAAGGTATGATTTAAACGTGAACCCGAACGAACTAATTTTGTTTCGTAAATAGTATTACAGTCAGCAGATTTATCTGTACAAGTTTTTGGGTGTCTTTAATCATGTTTTGTCATCATAGAGTCCGTCTGACACTACTACTTCCGTTTCAAACGTCTTTAGTTTCCGGTTGAGTGTGCATGACTGGGGTAGAATTTGAAAATGGCTGGTATTGGCTTCTCCCAATGATTGTTTTTACATGGTTCATGACTATCCAATCATAAAACCAGGACTGGCAGGACCTGAACGTTTAATCTGCGGGAAGGAATAGATGGCCTTATGCTAAGTCCTAAGTGATTAGTGATCACGATAAGATGACTTTTTTTCCCCAAAAAAATTGCTTATGTGTTTCTGTCTATGTCTAACTGTTTGTATGTGAGTAACCACAGTCTACTCAAAAACGAGAAAACGTAGAAAGTTGAGCTTTAATATTTTGCTCAGGTGACAAACAGGGGAAGTGACGTTACTCAGGAATTAAATATTAGTCAAATGTTCGGAATTTGAATAAATTTTTGCGAGCTAAAACTTGGAGATTAGCAGTGAGAGAATTTGTCTATTTAAAAAATTTTCTGCAAAAATGTTCAAAAATGCAATCATTTTTTTTTACCGAAATTCCACATATAGCAGGAGTATTTACTTGGTCAGAGAAGGCGTTCTCTTGGTCAGTAAGACATTGCATTAAGTTCAAGCCAAAGAGAAGGTTAGCTTAATAAGGCACGCCTCGCCGAACCGCAAGCAACTACCTTGACATACTCCAATCGTATTGTTTTACTTTCTATGTATTCCATTCTTCCAACTATTACAGACGTACAAAACCGTTACAGTCACAATTTTATTTATTTATATGTATTTCCAGGTCAAAGGTCGCTTTAATTAAATCAAAATATACTGTATAGCATGTTGCAGCACTTTATTCTGTTTATTTCTCTTACAGTACAGGAGAATCTCTTATGGTACATTTAAATCTCATTATGATGCTGTTTCATTAGACTGCTGGCCACGGACAGCACTGTTATTGGGTAAGGCCGTTAATAGAATAGGTGATATGTCAAGGCAGCTTTTCCAGTCTACACACCTGGACTAACACCTGGCGGACTTCAGATTTGCTAAGATTCAACGAGAACGTCCGAAGGGTCTTCCTTAGCCTTATGACGGTCAGGGTAACATCTCCATCTATTCCTGTACTTCTTTAGAATCCACTGATCTTCATTAGTGGCCAGCCTCACATAGTAGTAGGTTTCATAGTACGTAGGATGCAGGAGACGACACAAAATAATAAATAGCGTTTCCAGCTTTATAAGATATTAGAGGACAGAATGGAGGTCAAATTTGGGCACACTATAATTTAAATTCTACGGAAGCACTTCCAAGAAACAATATGTGAACTTAGTTTTCTTCTATTTGGATAAATAATAGATAGTTAGAAATTGTCGTTCAAGTTTAATCAACATTAGGCTAATTTTGGTTCTTTCCTTTAATTAAATTTGAGCAAACAAAAGCAGAAGAATGTGCTGCATAATTCATTGAGCAAATTTTGGGCATACTTATTTGCTTTAAAGTGGGCTTTAATGTACAAATGTACAAACTGTAAACACTTGTACACAGCAATAGAGAAGTGTTTACTTATTTTATTTGGTACGAAAAACTTGATTGTGGTTACTCACACGACCTTCTCAGGCTATAAGTCTCAAGGCCAACTCTAGTTCTAGTTGGCTTCATTATAAAAGTGTTTTTGAGAGAAGCGTGATGTGCCAGTTTAAAATCAGAGTTCATAAAAAGAATTTCAACAAAAGCGAGGTCTTTATCTGGTTAGACGGTTTAAGGAAGCGAAAAAGAAATTTGGTTCAAGAAATTCACTCTTCAGATTTTGTCATTTTCTTCAAAATCGATCTCATTGAATCTTCAATAATATTACTTGATCGATGGATCGATGAGCAGTGATCTCTAGGCAGTTCCGGGTCACATTAACAACCACAAATATAATCCTGGCAGAAGTTCCTGGCTTGTTTGTGCATGAAAGGGTTAAAAGGGCTTGTTCTAAAACAGGGAAGAAGTTCAACACCCCCCTCCTGATGGATTGCGAAGATATTCTTCAAAGAATTAGAATTAGAATCCTTGGTAGTTGCTGGAAGAAGACATATCCTCCCAAATTTTGAACTTTCTCAAAGATCTTGACTCAGTAGCAGTGCTTTAGCGGAAATAGTAGAAAGTGGCAAAAATCGAATCTTTCTCTGGAATGATATCGATATCATTTCTGATATCGATTTTTAAAAAAAACCTATTTCATTGTTTCCTGATGTCATCAGACAAAATATAAAATTTGAACACGCTGTGAATTCTCATTTTTTAACAAATAAACAGACAGACAAACAAATGTGTAAAAACTACTTTTTCGCGATCATTCATCGCAAAAAAGCGCATTTCCGGTCAAAGTTCAATATTGCAAATTTGACGAAATCCCATAAAAGTAAATATTTCACTTGACAGGTTGTTTAAAACGATTCCTTATCATTTGAAATCGCCTCTTAAATCATGTTTAAACTTGCTAGAGATATATATATATATATTCATTTGAATATTATAACACGGGAGTTAGAATTCTTGTAGTTGGTTGAAAGTGTCATCACCATGAATTATCATACAATGAACACATAGGAAATTACACGACACTTTAGAGGTAGCCTCTCCGTCCATACCCTAACTGGTGATCCTACCTCTCTTCACGTACAGATCTACTTACACCTGAACACACTAGTGCCATCTGGGGACCAGCGCTAACAAAACATACACCCTTTTACATAAATATAACCACCTCTAAAACAGTCTACCTCCATAACAGTGCTCGCTATTCTCGTTCACATCCCACTAGGGGGAGTTACACGCGTGGGGGGAAGAAAAACAATTACTGTTACAATTTTACATCGTTTTAAACCCAATTTATTTTTTGTATTGGTTAATTGTAGACGTATGAAGTAAGATGTTATATGATGTGATGATTTTAAATCATAAATTATTTATTATCTTTCGCATACTCCAATAAGATTAAAGAGAAAAGTCGTCATCTTGATGGATTATACGCAATTCCGTTTACACAAGAAAAAAGACAACTCTCTATTAGTTCTTGAATTTATGCGCAAAAAAAGTGGCAGAAAAAACACAAAATTCATTCAGTGAAACGATTCTCTTAATGAACCATCAGATTAGCAATATAAAGGTAATGAGACCGCACATTATACTTAAATGACACTGTATAGGATAGCTTAGCTTCAGAAGTGCCTGGAAAAAATCGTTAAAAACGTCCAAAAGACTGAGGAAAAAAAAATTGGTTCAGTAGAGTAGTGCTTTCTGTTGGCTTGGTTTAATAAGCCTAAAGCTTATTTCCGGTGTGGCACCGAGTCGAAAGATGTCTACAATTTCGGTACTTCCCCCTCCCATCTGTTTTTGAAACTTCTAAATTTGGGTACTTCTTGGCGAGGGTGGTGATTTAGACTTTGCTCTAAACAGCGATTTCACTGAATGTGATTGCACTTATCACCTATTAAATATGTTACAAACATTCCAAACTTTTTTGTGGAAACAGGCTGACCGGAAGTGCGCCGTTTCACTGAAAGTTTGCGGTCAGAATAATTCAAAAAAACTTCAAATTTTTAGTTTTGTAATTAACTACTTTTTGAGTACGAATTGTAAGTTTCAAGAAAATTGAACTACGTAAACAACGGAATGAGAAGTCGTCTGAGGCTCCTCACGAGGTTTTCCTGTTTTGAGTGCATAATTAAATTGTTAGCATATTTCAAGTATCAAAGAGAGGTATGAATTTTGTATAATAACCTAATGAGATTTCAATAATTCAATATAGCTTACTGAATACCCACCCTGGTCATATGATATTTATGACGATTTCAATGATATCTGGAACACACTAATTACGTAATTGAAATCAAGATACAGCTTATTGATAAAATTAATTAATTACATCTTTAATTATAAATTTTCCAATATTTTGGAGCGGAGGTGGCTTTCATTTATTTAATTTAATATTTAACAAAATGTAAATGTTTTCCAATCAGTTATAATTAAATAAATACTAATTTAACTGAAAATAACTGGATGTAAATGAATCATGGACTTTTACGGTCAAAAAGAAATAACCTCTAAAGATGAATGGACAGGAAGAAATCAACAAGTCATGTTCACCAAGAAATGCATTCAAGATTAAATTTTTCAACGGTAATAATAATAAAAAAACATGGCCCCCCACACATAGAATATACTTTTCTCGCGCAGTATACCTCCGTTTGACATTTAGAAAGAAATTTCAAAGAGCCTCCTATAAGCTCTGTGGCTGGGATTGAGGCTATTCTCTAACTCTCTCGAAAAAAGGTAGCCATTCTCAAAAAAAACGGGGAAGATGTTTTGAGCAAAAAAAAAAAAAGATATGGTGCTAAGGGAATGAGGATGCTACTCGCTCCTCTCTCTTTCCAGCAAACTCCTAGATGACATGCGATCCATGCCAAAGGATGGATGATGGCATTGGGGAGACTAAGTGGAAAACGGAGGTACTGATGGCTGATTGCTTACTATTATATGTATTAGTAAGAATTGAATGCTGTATTATTGCCGGCAATTGATTTAAGTTTAGGATGGGTAACACTATTTCGTAAAGTTAGATAGTCTTTACTTCGTGAAGAACTAATAAGGTTCTTTCACTGTCGAATACTGAACATCTTTTTTTGGAAACTGACCCATTAATCCAAAAAGAAGAAAGATTGCCAGCTTCAGTCATAATTTTATGCCAATCTGTCGTCCTAGAGACTAAGTCATCTTCAGGGTTTATGTTTATTAACAATTGTTTCTTTTTTCACATTGTTAACATCAGAGGTTGGTATGTCTTCTGTCCTGTACTGTTGTTTAGGTTCTCTAAACAGTACATCAATTTCATTGAAGCTTTTCATTTATTCAATAAATTTCCCAAATTTCCATTTTCTGAGAATCCTTTGTGCGCTACAGACGTGTCTTGTGCTTAATTCTGGGCTTGCCCAATTACAACAGCTACTCGAAGACAAACGACGAGGAGAGAGGGAGAGAGATGGGACCTGGTGGGTTGAACGGGCGTAGAGAAAACTCTGCTACACTTTATGCGAGAAAGTCTGAACTTAATTCAACCTTGAACTTTATTTCTATAATAAAGCTTAATCTCGCCAGCTTTAATGCTAATTAGTGAACTTATTAATTAATTAAATTAAGGGTCAGCTGGGTTTTTGAGAACTCCATTTTTAGGATTCAAGTAAGTTTGTTTATTCTGAAAAGTTATTAAGCATTCGGAAAATCCTATAAAGCGGTGCATTCAGGAAGTATTGATGCCACAGAAAAGTTGATATAAATTTAAATAAAGCTGATGTGAACTCGAATTCCCAAATAAATAAATGGAAGGTACTAGCTCAGAGGGTAGCGAATACTGGATTGCAAAAAAACGGAGATCCCCGGGTTCGAATCTAGCTACAGGCCCTTAGATTTTCTCTTCCTATAAGCTTTCTTACAGCTCACTGCCCGGTGAAAGACGAGAGAACACTGTCCGAAAGCTGAAAAAAAAAGCTCCGAGCGCCAATAACCTTTAACCTTAGATGTTCACACGCCTTAAATTTAAAAAAATAAATACATAAATAACCAAAATCATATTAACGAATAATTTATTTAAATTATTTATCATCTTTTTGTAAAATATCTGTTTATAAATAAAAATAATTTTGTAATGCAGTTTTAACTTTAAAATTTTGCTTGCGTCCATCATTAATTTAGAAAGGTACCAAAGCAAGAAAGACATTTCTTATTCATTCTCGTTAAAATTCGGATCAATTCCTCATTATAATCGGTTGAAGATTATGTCAGCTGTCACCACTTGACGCAGCAGAACTCTGCGATGTACATTAAGCTTGTAATATTTTTATTTTTAGTATTCTCTTAGACAGGAATATGCCAATAGTGGATATACCAATAAGTAGGTACGTCTTCAGTTTTTAAATTTATAGTAACACCGGAAGTCCCCATCGTAATCAACGAAAGGAGTGATAATATTGTTTACATCAAAATAGTATGAATGAATATGATCCATACGTACTTGAGCAAAGCATGACCGCGTACCGGATACAAGAGTACAAGAGTACCGGTGAAGGTAGGTTCACCTTGTATGCGCACGCATCGTGACATTGAACTTGTTGCACGAACTTGCAATAATTAAAGAAAAAGAAAAAATGCTTACTAAAACTCGCTTCATCTCCATCTCAAACCCTGAGACAGTCTCAGTTTCCTTCCTTTAACATAGTACATTTTTGGTTGGTTGGTATGCATGTAGGTAGTACAGTAACTCAAGAAGAAATCGTCTTATTTCCAAATAAAAGAAGTTTCCACACATTTCCCATATTTTCTCTTGTAGAGAAGTAATGTGAGGTTGGGCTCTGTTTGTAGGACGTTATTCATTTTTATGGTGCACGTTATTCTTTCTAAATATGTTTTTTCATATTTATTTCATTTGTCAATTATATTTGAAATTATTCAAGAGTTTAAAAAATTGCCCTGTAAATGCCGAGAAGTGGCAAAAAAGAAAAACGATCTACAACTCCTCGTAGTGTCTCCGAAGAACTGCTCCTAGAAGCAGGCCAACAGACGACTTTTCCTACAGCCTGGATTCAGGTCATTCTCAATCTCACACCCCCTGTCTTCCGGTACGGTGGACAAAAGGAGTTATCCATAGAATATCTGTGGAAGATATTAAGAAGAAATGAAGAAGGAAGCAATCATTGCTAGGGAACAAGATATCCCCTTTTAGCATCTTCAACAACCCAATCCAAGGCATTAAGCGAGCCCAGAGAAAATTAGCCCAGGAGTTGTCCAGGTTGAAAATACAACCTCCGAGGCGCCCCATCGCAGAAAGTAGCCTTTTCCACTTCGGACTTAGTTTGTCATTCCTATTGGTTCTTAGTTTAATATAATAATGGGAGGTTTTGCCTATTACCGCCTCAGTGACATTTGTGATGCCTCTCCTAAAATTTATGTTGCAATTTGTAATTTAACTGAACATCATACATGAAGATTTGTTTATTTATTTATTTTTCTCGAATAATCTACAAAAAAACAAAGAAACAACACGAACATATTTTGAAGGAGATATTTAGAATTCATTAAATGCTTAAAAGAGCCCCCTGTGTTAAATTTCAGTTAGGTCAATAGTTCTTTCGTATCACCACCAAAAGAAGTAGAAGCCATAGGGTCATAGCTGATAAGAGATAGATAACAAATTGGATAAGTTATACAGTGAGCCCTGAAACTCTAAAAACTTTAAAACGTTTTCCATGTTTATTTAAATAATCTTGTAATTTGTGGCCCTGCAGTTGTTAAACAAAATTCAAAATTCCAACGTCCATTAATTACCGAAAGGTGAGGATAAAGTAATGGTGGACTAACGATACAAAATAAAATAATTATCTTTTTAATTCTTTCAATTTTATTTTTTAATTTAGCCAGTTAATTTATTAATTGTTACATATTAAATATTCTGTTAGACAAAAAATAATAAACTAGAAGGAACCTCTGTTCTGGTTATCAACTGAAGAATTTATAAAAACGTACTGTAGAATGCGCTACGTGATAGGGTCTATTACTAAAGCTGAACCAAAAACTCGGTAGCTATTTTGCCATTAATCACGAATAAAAAATAAAAAATCTTTTTAACGAATCATGGCAATACATGTAGATAAGAAAACAGTTTGCCATTTACTTATAAAATTTCCTTCAAACACAGAATCTGTACGAAAAAATTAGCGTAAAATATAACACTTTTTTTTTTTTCACAGTGTAATGGCATTTTCGTTCTACTAATTCTCTTCAAATTTGGAAGCTTATTTTCGTATTTAATTCCTGTTAAAATTAGACAGGTGATGAAGCCGTACATTTTACTTGAATGACATTTTAGAACAATGGTATTGAATTGTGGGAAATCTATAATTTATTATTCAGAAAAATTTGAAATCCATTTCTAGAGTTAGCATCAGATATATGTTGGAAAGGTCTTACAGAAGTCCAAGAATTAATCGATGTTAACCTAATGATCCCACGTTAAGATTGAAGCATTCAGAGATGTATCTGAATTCTTATTTAGATAGTCATTGTGAGAAAGAAAAATATATATGTATATAGCGTTCATAGCGATTACAGCGTTAAAAGCGATTATCATTTTATTGCAGTTTTCCACATCGTATTTATGTGAACTGTGATTTTTTTTTTCCATCTTCGTAAATATTAAAACAAAAAAGAGAGAAAAGATTAAAGGTCGTTTGAAATGAGATGAGAGTATCTCTCTCTAAAACATGTCCTGATATCAAAGAAAATATGTCAACTCTATTAGACACAACATATTACACATTCAGTTCACATTTTTTTAACAAGCCAGCTTTTATAATAACTTTTGTTTTATATTTAGGGTTTTTTTTAAAAATATTTCTCATTCTTCATATCTTTAATAATTTGTAAAAGGTAAATAATAATAATAATAAAAGTTTATAGAAAATTGTTGGGGCAAATTTCGAGAAAAAATCTCAGAAAATTCAAAAACAAAATTAACTCAGCAAAGAGGTACTTCCGGTTGGAAGTAAAATTATAATAATCCAGCTACTTAATGAATTTCCCCGTCTGATCTCCTAAATCTATTATTCTAAGAGAATTTCAATTTATTTGGAATCGCCTAGCCCTTCCTTCCTGCGGTTTTCGTGTAAACGGAAGGAAATTAACAACGCTTGATTTTACGGAAAAAAAAAACATAGACGCCATTTTCGCAAAATCACTACAAAAAGAAAGAAAAGAAACTCCACGATCAGGAAATTTGTAACGGTCTATTGAATAAGTTGATTATATATATATATATATATATATATATATATTGTGGTCTGATTGGCGATAATAACGGGACAGGTATCCTGTTATGAACTTCAGGGGGTCTAACTCGCCCACATCAGCTGCCACATCGAGTACCCACATGAGTCTAATGTCAGATAGGACATCCAATACTGTTGGCGATGAATCAAAGAATCTTATAAATCTAAAAGCTGCGTGTGTTTTTCACGCAATGAGAATTTTTTTTTTTTTTTATAAATAAAAGTAAAAATCTGATATGAAAAACACTCTCACGATTTTCTCTTACCGCTGTTTAAGTTACCACAAATAGTTTCCAAAAATCACAAGGTGTATTTAAGGAGATCGTTACAGAACTTTGTTTAATAGGAGGAGAGATAATATTTTATGGGACAAACTAAATTCAGTTTACCTGTTTTCATACACAGAATAATAAATAATAATGTCTTTTAAATAAAAAATATGCAGAATCGGTTTATTAAAATTTACACACAAAAAGGATGTATTTATGTGTAAATGATATGTATATGAGATATATATTCCACTTTAAACAAAAAAAGGCAAAGAGAATATAAAATATACATATAACATAAGTAGTATTAACATAATTGGATATTCTTGAAAATATGTTTACGTGTGTGAATATATTTTGTTTATATAATCGAATAAAAATAAATAAAGATAAAAAAAGAAACACCGCTTTCTTAGTGAAAAAATACCTTTAGTAAAAATAAAGTACAAAAATAAATTGGATAGAAATGGTATAAATTTTTTGGTGTGTTACCAGAATGTATAATATGATGGTGTATCCTTGATCTGGAGTGGAGAAAAATACTTTACCCAGGAAAGGAGAGAAGATCAACGTGAAAGAGAAAAATAATGAAAGAAAGACAACAGAAAGTGCAGAGTTGGAAAATGTTCTTTTCATAAAACGGAACGTAGATGATTTTTTCCGTCTTGTTTTTCTTAATTGATTTAAGACTGAGAAATGTTTAGCCTCAGAATTGTCATAAAATGGTAGTTATGCGACAGAAAAAGATTAAAACAAAAGTTAAGTAGTTTTAATCACTCAGCTTACAGAAATCAGCATCAGTCATGGCTTTCGAGAAAAATCTTTTGAAAAGAGTAACACAGAATCCTTCAAAGAATTTGCTTTTCTAGCTTATTTACCAGTAATAAGTTCCAAAAGGAAGAGGCACAGATAGGGAAGGATGTGTGGCGATCTGCTATCCTTAGGAATGGATTGTAAAGGTCGGAAGGACGAGAGCTGGTATGACGCGACTGCACACAGGATTCGAATTTGGAGAAATTGAAAGATGTACAAAAAAGGAGCCTCTAAGGAAAGATTAGCGACAGGTTTCTAGATAAAATAGATAAGAAAAGTGAGTGAAAGTACAAATGAAAAGTAATTTCTCTTATGGAGGATGTAATTTACAAATTCAAGATGTAAGTTTAGTGATAAAGATTTCTGAATGGATATAAAGCACCACTTAAACTCTTAATACTAGTTAAACTCAATATTCTAGCTGAACCTACATCAACTGGAGTCTATTTGGAAACATTGATACAATAGATCGTTTAGAATACATTGGAATTGCCACAAAAAAACCTATGTTTTCAACACATTCAAGAAATCAGCTGTTTATGTGATTGGACCTACGTAGTTACTAAAAAAATAAATAACCTTAAAATATTCTGAAAAGTTGGTCTATCTAATACTTGGCTGTAAGCTGAACTAGGTTGGCATAATAAAGTAATGATAGTTTTAGATGCTATTTTACTCCTTAACCTAACTAAAATGAACATTGAAAAATCAGAACTCTGGAAAAACAGAACGTATAACCCACATTTCTAAATATCTGGAATTTCTCTAGTTGAACCACAGTTATTATAATTTCCTTGGCAAATGTGTTATCTTTGTTATGCAAACTTCTTTCCTGTAAGCTCTAAAAAAATGTAAGCTGCCTTCCAAGTTTGGAGGCTGGTCGAATTGGTAATTTAGAAGAGACATCTGCATTTCCTGAAGAAATTAAGCTCAACAACATTCCAAAGAATAAGTTCTTAAGACAGATGTAGGGAGATAACACTCTCGAATGAAGGCTGGAATCTAATAATCATCAAAAATGACAGTAATGCCTTTAAAACAAAAATTGTGTTATGTAGAATAACCTATTGTAACCTATGTTGTTAAAGTAAAATACCTTAATCAAAATAATAGTAAAACTCATTTGCCCAAAACGACAACGGCGATCCAAAGCAAACAGTGGCAATAGAAGCTCGTTGAATCAGCATAGGACACCCCTGGATTTAAAGTGAGATAGACTAGTGGTATCAGTGATAATGAGATTAATTTTGCCGACGTCGCTATAGAAATACCACAGGTAGCAGCTTGCATACAAATTCATAAATTTCTTATTTTCCATTTTTTAAGCAAAACAGGGTAAATCAAGGTAATGTCAAAGATAATAAGAGGAAGTCATGATATATAGAAGGGCAGAAAACAGTCCGTTTGAGCCATGCATTCTGACCTTCGACAGTCAACGCCTGCCAAGACAAGTGCACCATGTATGGTGCCAGCATTTACTGTGGAACTGTATGTACTGTTGAAGGAGGCTCTGTCATAGATAATAATGGACATTCCAATGCACAACGTTAAGGTCAGCCCTGAAACAGTGAGTGCTGAGTTCGTATCATTGAGCAACGCGATGATAACATTACGGTATGTCAAAGGAATGTAAAAAGAAAGAGATAATGTGATATTAAAGTCATGTTGAAGGGGTTTTGAAACATCCTTGGAGTTTAAGTAAATAGTTATTAATTGTAAATAATAATGGTTATCACATAACTAGAAAATGAAGGGTTAAGCCAAAATTCTTTACCCTAAATATAACATTTTGATGCATTGAATTTTACTAAAATACAACCACAGTTTTTAATTTGAAAGTAGTATTTTATAGATGCAAACAATCCATGAGTTTATAAAAATTCAAAGTTATATTTATATCATAGAAAATAGTTATAAAACATGTTACTGGAGTGAGCTTTGTCCTGAGAAATTCAGAATATCCCTTTAATTAGATTATCCTATCCCCACAACATGTACAGAAAAATGAAATGGTGGGGAGTTCATATACCTTTTTTTTCCCTCTTAAGTCAACTACGCTTTAACCTTAAACCCTTTTAGTTCATTGAACAATGGTGGCATAGTTTTCACTAAGTAGGTTGTAATATGTAAATAGGTTAAGTCTATAAAGGTTTTTTCATTTTTTCAAGATTATTTATGCGTCTAAGAATGTGCTTATTATCATTAAGTGTTTAATGTGTTAAGAATTTTGTGAAAATATAAAAAAGAAAATTCAACAAATAACCAAATTCAACATACCACGTGCTCCTTGAAAGATTATGGCGTCATTTGCAACACTACTAAAATCTCCATTATGCACTGCATACACTAAACTCCGTACGGAAAACACCACAACGATATCTGTAATTTGTAAGTAGAAAATGTAAGTATGTTTTTGATAAAATGTGAGCCGAATTTTTTCATATGATTGAAGAAATTCATTTATGGAAAAGCTCGGAAGTTTTGCCTTGCCAAAAAATCAAGTTTAAGATATGTATTAACTTTTTAGGGTTAATCTTTACTTAATTGCTTTATTAATAAGTCATTTTACCATTTTTTTAATTTTATTTTCGCCATAGCTTTTCATAAATATATGTACAAAAAAAGAGATTGAGCAATCAATTTCATAATCAAGGCTTGCTTAAAATAATAATTAGAAATTAATTCAACTTAAGAGCTTATGAAGTTTTCAAGATATTAAACCAATAAAATTACCACTACTGGCATTGCTAAAAGCAATGTGTTGAGGAAAAAATGAAATTAATGGGCAGCAATATTCTAATTGCAAAAAAGGAATGGTTAGAATTCTCAATTAACAGGTAAATTCTAAACCTTATTACTTATTCTGATAAGTTATTTTTGATTTGCTTTGTTATGAAATACATGTCTCGGCACATGTTTCGCATTACCCATAGTTAGCGGTATGCGATTGAATTAAGTGTGGTAAGTTGGTAAGGTAAAAAGGTAAGATGTGGGGGCTTCAGGAATTGCTGCGAATGTGGTAAGTTATTTTTGGTTTGCCTTGTTATGAAATATGTATCTCAAATCAAGTTTTGCATTACCGTTAGCGGTATGCGATTGAATTAAGAGTGGTAAGTTGGTAAGATAAAAAGGTAAGATGTGGGGGCTCTAGGAATTGCTGCGAATGTGGTAAGTTATTTTTGGTTTGCCTTGTTATAAAATATATTTCTCAACTCAAGTTTCGCATTACCGTTAGCGGTATGCGATTGATTTAAAAGTGGTAAGTTGGTAAGGTAAAAAGGTAAGATGTGGGGGCTCTAGGAAGTGCTGCGAATGTGGTAAGTTATTTTTGGTTTGCTTTGTTATGAAATCTATCTCAAATCAACTTTTGCGTTATCCATACTTTGCAATTGAATTAAGAGTGGTAAGTTGGTAAGGTAAAAAGGTAAGATGTGGGGGCTTCAGGAATTGCTGCGAATGTGGTAAGTTATTTTTGGTTTGCCTTGTCATGAAATATGTATCTCAAATCAGGTTTTGCATTACCGTTAGCGGTATGCGATTGAATTAAGAGTGGTAAGTTGGTGAGGTAAAAAGGTAAGATGTGGGGGTTCTGGGAATTGCTGCGACTGTGGTAAGTTATTTTTGGTTTGCCTTGTTAAGAAATATGTATCTCAAATCAAGTTTTGCATTACCGTTAGCGGTATGCGATTGAATTAAGAGTGGTAAGTTGGTGAGGTAAAAAGGTAAGATGTGGGGGTTCTGGGAATTGCTGCGACTGTGGTAAGTTATTTTTGGTTTGCCTTGTTAAGAAATATGTATCTCAAATCAAGTTTTGCATTACCGTTAGCGGTATGCGATAGAATTAAGAGTGGTAAGTTGGTAAGGTAAAAAGGTAAGATGTGGGGGCTCTAGGAATTGCTGCGAATGTGGTAAGTTATTTTTGGTTTGCCTTGTTATGAAATATGTATCTCAAATCGTATGTATCTCAAATCGTATGTATCTCAAATCAGGTTTCGCATTACCGTTAGCGGTATGCGATTGAATTAAGAGTGGTAAGTTGGTAAGGTATAAAGGTAAGATGTGGGGGCTTCAGGAATTGCTGTAAATGTGGTAAGTTATTTTTGGTTTGCCTTGTTAAGAAATATGTATCTCAAATCAAGTCTTGCATTACCGTTAGCGGTATGCGATTGAATTAAGACTAGTAAGTTGGTAAGGTAAAAAGGTAAGATGTGGGGGCTTCAGGAATTGCTGCGAATGTGGTAAGTTATTTTTGGTTTGCCTTGTCATGAAATATGTATCTCAAATCAGGTTTTGCATTACCGTTAGCGGTATGCGATTGATTTAAGAGTGGTAAGTTGGTAAGGTAAAAAGGTAAGATATGGGGGCTCTAGGAATTGCTGCGAATGTGGTAAGTTATTTTTGGTTAGCTTTGTTATGAAATCTGTATCTCAAATCAACTTTTGCGTTATCCATACTTTGCAATTGAATTAAGAGTGGTAAGTTGGTAAGGTAAAAAGGTAAGATGTGGGGGCTCTAGGGATTGCTGCGAATGTGGTAAGTTATTTTTGGTTTGCCTTGTTATGAAATATGTATCTCAAATCAACTTTCGCATTACCGTTAGCGGTATGCGATTGATTTAAGAGTGGTAAGTTGGTAAGGTAAAAAGGTAAGATATGGGGGCTCTAGGAAGTGCTGCGAATGTGGTAAGTTATTTTTGGTTTGCTTTGTTATGAAATCTGTATCTCAAATCAACTTTTGCGTTATCCATACTTTGCAATTGAATTAAGAGTGGTAAGTTGGTAAGGTAAAAAGGTAAGATGTGGGAAATAAATAGGGTGTAGGGCCCTAGGGATTGCTGCGAATGTGGTAAGTTATTTTTTAGAACGAAATGTACTCTGTAGGAAATAAATATGGTGTATAAAAATATAAATAATGCAATAATAAATAATTATTAAATAATAAATATTTAATATTTATATTTAAATGTGGGGGTTACATAGTAACATGGAATCAAAATCACATCAATTTTGGACCACATCGCCGGCACCTACTCTTGACTTTTACCAAAAATTATAGTTGAAAACCATTTAAAAACATTTCTTGTCTCAAAACATGTACTATTAACCTAAATGCCGTGTGTTTCAAACAGGATTATTACTTTCGTGAGGTCACATCCATAACTCAGCCGTTCTACGCCGAATTTGGTTAATAAAGATGTATAATATATAAAAAAAAACTAAATTTCTATTTCAAAATGAACTAATCACTTAAATACTATTCATTTAAAACAAGGATAATTGCATGATTATGTAAATCCTTTAATAATTTAAGTTCCTTCTTAAACGATATTAATTCGCCATATTTGATCTTAAGTAATCCAATAGTTCTAATTTTTAAAGATTATTTTAAAACTTAAACAAATAAAAAAAGTCTTTACATTAAATATTTTCTATGAATTTAAAGTTCTTAATTCATTTTTTTAAAGTATACATACATTATTGTTTAAGTTATACATTATTTTGAATAATTCTTTAGTTGAAACTTACGGTTCTTGTGTGTCCATGGCAGCAGAATATAGACTGGTGCAGAACTGATCATGGAGGAAGTAGCTCCTGTATAAGGGTAGTAAAATATTTTATTTTTTTAATAAAAATTATTTGTTAAAATTTTTTATATAATAAATAATTACTAATTTATTTATTATAATTTTATATTTATTATAAAAACCAATTTTAAAAGATTAAAGAAATAGAAATAGAAAAGGTTGCTAATAATTTAAACTTTTTAAATAATAAAAACTTTAATATTTTTAATTTAATGAGTTGTTTAAATAATTTTTTTAATTAATCAATTTTATTAATTATTAATTTTTCTTCTTGATGCTAATGTGACGTCACTTGAACTAGATCTGAAGAGAAAAAAAAGGAGGGAGCGCCATATTTTAATCGTCCAGTGATTATGTGAAAACTGCTTAATTATTGATGGATTAGTTGATGGGAAATAGGTTTTTGTGCGTATAAAATGAGGATAGAAAAAATAAAAAATCTGGAATCTAAAAGATGCCGAAAACAAACTTATAGGTATGCAATTTCCATTTTTCAATTTGTTTTATTTATTTAATTTCAGTATGAATTGTTAAAAAATATTTTTTATAAATGATTTCTTATATAATAATTCATTAAATGCTGTTATAAAAACTCTTAATTAATTTAGAGCTAAAAGAATTTCATTGGAAACATTTACCAAAGCATTTTCAATGTGATCATTTATTAATTTCTTATTTTTAGCTAAGGTACCAAAAGTTAGTAGTCAAATTTGTTAAAATTAAAGTAATAAAGAAATTATTAATGTAGTGAGATTAATGGATCAGAAAATGGTTAATGACTTAGACTGTCCATAATTTATTGCACTTTTACACAGAAAATATGGAATTTGAAACCCATTAGTCTCTGAATTTTAGGTCATTAATTAATATTATATGAAATATTACATCCATTCACTAAATAGTTTTTCAAATTTACCTAAAAAGGTAGATGTTATTTCAAAAAACTATTACAATATTTCAGGCTAGTATTATTTTACTAGTACTATTCTTATAATTAATTCTTGCTTTTTCCTATGATAATTCTTATTTCATGTGAATGCATTAAATAAAACTGTCCGGTAGCACAGTTCTATAAGGGTTTATTATTTATATTAAGTGGTGAATTAGAAGAAACTGAAGACAAAAATTTCATTTTAAATTGCATAACATGATAACCATTTGTATGATATTTAAATTTTGTATTTTTATTTTAAAAACATTTATATAATAAGAAAAGAATCTTATGCTTGTTTCGCAATAATTGCTAATTTTTACTTCAAATGATAATTCTCAAGTTATAAATAGCAAATTCTTTGTTAGGTAATTTGTTACAGTTTTACAGTCTAATTTTACAAACTTTATTACTTACTAGGAGGTAATTTGAAATGATAAATTTAGCCGTTAGAATTTTATGATTTTTCTTTTTTTTGCTGTTTCAATCATGTCTAAATTTTTTTAATTTTAAATGTGTAATTACACACTTATTAATTTATTTTAAGATCTATGGCAGTTTTTAAATTTTATCTTCTCTAGATATTTCTTTGTCAAACTCTTTTTGCAAACTTCCGATTTGTAGCGCCACGACAGACAGAATGTGATGTTCGTATTCTTTCCTCCTGTTCGCAGTCTGCCCAGACAAGTCTTCAATTGGAGCTTAATCCTGAGAAGATACAGTTTTAGGCCTTCAAGTGGGTCTGCGTTTTACCTTAACCAATAATAATCTTTCTTTAAAAAACTTCTTTCTGCTACGTTTTCATGATACCGTCAAATGCAGGGGAAAGATAGAAGAAATTAGGGTACGAGAGAGGCAGCAACTACTCATTCTTGTTTTTATTTAATTTTTAAAAACCCGTTTCAGCAAGGATGTTGGCCTTCGTTGTATAAAGAAGGATAATAATCATATCAGTTTAACACTGTTAAAATAATCTGCTACTTCTTTCCCGCTATTTATTCTAATAATAGTCTTTACTTATTTTTTTCATTCTCATCAAGTATTTGGCATCAAAGTATTGGTGATTAGAAGAAAGAAATCTAATGATGTATTTAGTTGTCTGACTGCTAGAGCCGTAGCTGTACAAACATTGCTAAGGTGAACTCACCGCAAGTAGTTGTAACTTCTTGGGTCACCTATAAAAACTTAGCACTACCATTTCATTTCATTTCAACTACATAATCCCACCTTATAGCTGTTAGCGTTTTACTAATCCAGGTAGTGTTTTATGCACGATTTGATATTCGTCTTAGTAAATCTTGTTTTTCTTTTCCTATTACAAATTGCTTTTCTAAAATTTGTGTCCAGCTACTTGATGAAATAAAAAGCAAGACAATGTCCTCAATTATCTCTACAGAGTCCTGTTATCTTTGAGTTAGTGCAATCATCTATATTTGGTCTGTACCGTGTGGAATGATGCTTGTGACCTACTATGTGCTACGGAACGTAAATGCAATGAGCTTGCAATTTAGCTTCTCTCTCTCGCTCTCTAACTCTCTCTTTCTCATTCACAACGCACAAGTTCATGTTATTGTTTATGTAGCTAAAGAGAGCCGTAACTGAAATCTGTTATTGATTATTGAATTTTTTTTTTTTTTATAACGATTAAACACGGATTAGATTGTTGATTTAACTTCTTTTGACAATATTAATAGCTAAGGAACTTAACTCGTATAACTTTTATTTGAAGAATTGTGAGTTTTACTTTTAGTAAACTAATCCTAACTTAGACGTAAGTGTCAGACTATGGCGGAGTCAGGATGTACATTTGAAAAGGGCCAGAGAGGCAAAAGCAAACTCCAAATAGGAGTTCATACTTAATATTCTGAAGCTTGACCGAGGAATCAACTGAATGCTTGATCTATGTGTAAATGTTTATTGAGTGATAAGTTCCCATTGTTTTGCTTAATATTAGCAAAAATTACCTGAAGATGTTATTCTAACTTTTGGTGTGATAAGGCCCATTATTAATTTAGCATAATAAAAATAAGCTTTTACTTAAAGTTTTTCAGTGAACTGAGTTTAAAAATTTGTAAGATATTTCTATTCAGCAATTAGAAGGTATAACCTTTTAAAACTAACTTTATTGTTGCTTTACATATCGGATATCATCAGATACCTATTGAAGTAATGTCAGATCGAAATAACATATTGTACATAACTCTCCCGCAGCACCAAAAGGTTCCTGGTGAATGGTATCTAGTGATATCCAAAATGTGCCCTACACAACAGATTTTTATTAGATTTTACACAATTATATACTAAAGTAGTCTCCATATACAGGTAAAATATAAACAAAATTTATCGAGTAGTTTTTGAGATATTTGAAGTTAAAGATTTCACTGTTTCAAACGAACCGAAAATTTAACTCTAAATATCTCGTTAACTACTCGACAGATTTTTACTAGATTTTACACAATTATATACTAAAGTAGCTTCCATATGCGGGTAAATTATAAACAAAATCTATCGAGTAGTTTTCGAGATATTTGAAGTTAAAGATTTCTACTGTTTCAAACAGAAACAAACTTTAACTCAAAATATCTCAAGACAGTTTTTCATTTGATCATCTCGGGTCATTATCAAAACTTCTTCACTTAAGAATAGAGCCTGGTCTTTCTTTAGTATTTTTCTCATTTATCCCGTTCTGCTTCTGCAGATCTCATTCTCGTGTTGCCTACTCTCAGCTATTCCTCAAAAAGCTTATCTAATTCATTGTCTTTTTCCTTCAACAATAAGGTGACGTCTTGATCCACTAGAGCACTAGACCATAAAAACTTTGCCCCCCAGCCTTTTAATCTTTGTTAATTTGGCCTCAATCCATTACTATCTGTTTTGAGTACGTTTCTTTTTTGCAGTAATATGACCTATATGGAGTAATTTCATCGAACATTTTCGCCAAAATTTTACAAAAAACTTGTTTCAATTGTGTTTAATCATTAATAGTGTGCATATGAAAAGTGCCTATCTACTAGCGACTTCCTTGGGAGTTATCAATTTTTAAAAACCTTATCAATAAAATTTTTTAAACAAAAGGGTTCATCCCATATTTCTACGTAGAAAATTTAAAACTGTTAAATTGACAGACAGAAATTTCAAAGCTGCGCCAAGTTAAAAAAAAAAGCTTCATTAATTTAAAGTTTTTAATTATAATATAATTATTTTTGGTTTAACATGTTCAACAGTAGTTATGATTTTTCCAGCCACCTTATGTTCCAAAGTTACCCTGCTTTCTACCCATTATACAATAACAAAGGCTGTAATTAAAATAATTATTAAATAACTTACTTCCAGTAAAAATAGCCGGGGGGGTGCTAAACTTGTTTAATTATATTTTTAATAAAACCCTTTTGTGTGTGTGTTATGATATTTTAAAGACGCTTGCAAAAAATTTAAATTAAAAATTAAATGGCAAGTAGGTCACGATTTTAATGGGGTGTGTAAAACAATATTTTCAATTAAAATAAAACAATAGATCTAAATCTTCTTCTTTGGCTCTGTATCTCAAAGGTCTTTGGCTCCTACATTGTTCTCTTCTCAGTAAAGCACTTCTTCTCCAATTCTTTACACCGAGCTTCCAACATCGTCCTCGATCTCTTCAGATCCCTAATCCTAGGCCTTCCTTCTCTTATAGCTTCTCCTGGATAGCTATAAACTTACGCTAGCATTTTCTAGTTTTTACTGGTGAAGCTAGTAGTCTCTTTTGCCTACCTTTCAACAGTCCGGGAGTAGAGATTTCTCAGATTAAGGAGCGCCTTCATCAGATCAGACACCTCTACGGCGCCCAACATCTCTGGACAGACCAATAGTTGTACTGTTTCTGGGGCCTTCTTGGAGTGATTAATTGGACGCTATTAAACTAAGATATCATTGGTGATAGGTGCGTGATCATAAACGTCATCATGTTCATCTCAGGGTGGTTGATGTTCCAAAAAATAATTTTTTTCCGTATTTTTTTTTTTTGAAAAAATTTATAAAATGATTCCAGAAATGAAATATATGTATATGATGATAACAAGCGATTATTTGCTACCATTGGATAAAACTTTTTAGTGCCTTAATCCAGGGATTTACTTAGTTGATAGGATTATTTGAAGGCTTAAAAAAGAAGAAGTAAATTGTGAACAGAGGAATTCTTTTTTAATTTTATTTTTTTAACGTTTTATCAGATGACAGTTCAGTTAATTTGGGTTACTAATGTTTCTACATTTTTTTTTTAATTGCTTTTAAAAAATCAGTTTTTGTTTACTCTGTCTTAATTAAGTGATTAATATGATTTTTTGTATATGATTTTATTATGATTTAAAGAGCATTATTTGATCTGTCATGCTGGATAGCATCAATATGACTTGATCCAGTATTGAGTGCACGTTTACATTCATACCATCTGTTTCATCACTCCTCTACTACTGCATCCAAGATCTACTAATGTCTGTTCTGCCACCCACCTATCGTATAGGAAATCTTCTCTGTTCATATCCATACCATTTATGTTTTATCAAACAATTACACCGTCCAAATAGCTTTGAACACCTATGGTGTCATTTCTTAATTTATCTGCACTGATTTTTCGCAAATACCGCCTCAAAAAATTCTTCTCAATGGACTTTACCGATAATTTTCCCATGACACTGATCTATTGGTGAGAGAACATAACTTGGGGCATGCTCGGAAAGATTCTCTTATTATTTTCAATGAAGAGGCATCGATTTCTGAATATAAGGATGCAAAGTACCTACGGTTTTCCTCTGCTTTTAGACTTGAAAGACCTTTTTTTTTTCTCTATAAAGGGCTGGTCTATAGAATACCTCATCTACGTAAAATACCAAGGTTTTTTCAGGTTATATCCTTTTGCTAGGTAAGTTACTTTCTGTACCCTCAGTCAACACGCTTGGTTTATTATGGCACTGTTTCATTACATCACATCTTTGCCTTTGTGATACCTAATAAGAATACTCGCGCCACTTACTTAAACTGATCTAGATCGGCATATTAGGGTTGTGAGCAGGTATTTCATCAAATATAACCATGCTTGTTTATTTTATATGGTTAAATATATGCCTTTGTCTCAAGTAATTTAATTAACAATATATTGTTTCATTTAATTTAATGCTCCTATAAATGTTGTCAACTTTTATGGCCCCGCTAAATGTAGTAACCGGATTTTCACTTTAGAAAAGCCATTTCTTTTGGGGCTCATGACGTCCCTCTATGGGAATAAAACTCGAAAACACCTGTGTATTCCTTTAACCCCTTCACTCACAAATTTCATTTACGATCATCAGAGAGTCCTAGTTTTAGTACAACTATTTGGATTTAGCGAACAGTGTCACCCACCACAGATGTTAGCTTTTTTTTTTGGGTATCAGTGTAAATTTGGACCCCGAGGGACCTCACTCTCCCTATGAAATAGTGGCTAGTCCACTTTGCGTTTCGAGGATCTCTCACAGATATAAACATGTACACTTTCTAAGCACCAACCCAACTGACATTTTAGGGGGCCTCAATTGTTTGCGGTGAATTGGTGTTTTACAGCCACTCTCTTTTGCATTCGGTATCAGTGATAGCAAACGTTTTTACCATTAAAAAACAAAATGGAGACTTTTGAAGAGAACAGTTATGTATTTTCAAACTTATATTGAGTACTAATAATAACATTATTTCTTGTACTTTTGTTACGTTGTGGGAAATAATTAAAACATAATAGCTTTGGGTAATTTGAAATCCTAACGTCCGCTGGTCTGTGACCCTTGGGTCATAGGTTTGCCATCATTAATCTACCTCTTGAGTATTTTGTTTAGATTTGTGTCAGTCATTTTCGACGAATTACTCTAGGCATATTACGCATGAGCGCGAAGATATGAAGAAAGTGAAAAAATAAAATGGTAAAACAGTCAGTGTAGTAATACGTAATTTCAGTAAAGAAAATTTATGGATAGCTCTTTTTTCCGTTTTCTTTATATATATATTCAGCTGTTTCCTTCATTTAATAGAACATTTAGTTTTTCAGCGTAAAAAAAAGAAAGCCTAAAATAAGAAGCTGTAATGAACATCGTAAATTTGGTTTTGGTGCAGCAAATAGTCGACCTCTTACAAACAGTCCGGAGATTATACTTTATTCTAATTAAGTATTTATTAACAAACTACATTATATATAAACAATTTATTTACAGAATAAATTACAGTTAATTCTTTATTCTTTTTTGCGCACTAAGCCTCTCTCTCTCTCTCTCTGGGAATGAAAAAGGAAGTCTTATGAGAGATATCTCATGAGAAACTCTGTTCGACTGTTTCTTACTGCAGATATTAAAGTTGTAATTGAAGAATTTTCATGTAACCTCTCTGGGAAAATAGCTTTTCCACATTTTTTTCCGTTTTTTCCATTTTATGTTTTGTTTTTTTGCTTCTTGATTTCTCTCTCATTAATCCAGCTTTATAATTTTTATTTTTTTGCAAGATCAGCGGAGACGCCAACTGTAATCGAAGAACTAGAGCGCCCATCTTTTATCACCCTTTCTCTGCTAGTTTTCCTCAAAATGCTGAGATTATTTCCTTCTTTTTGTAATCATTTATTTTTTTAGAATCAGCATACTTTCATTTCCTACTTTTGGACTGGAGTCTGCTCTATTTGACCTTATGTTCGGACCCCAAAGACTTTCCCAAGGCATCTTATTTCTCGTTCCCCAAATCGGCTCTAAGGTAGGCATCAAACATCCCGGCTCACAATTCAGCTCTATAGTTGACATCAAACTTTGGGAATTGCTTGCAAGGACATTTTCTTTTTCGATTGTTTTTCATTATCCTTATTTCATTTCCTCCTTAGCAGGGTAGAGTGCACTGACCAGTTGAAATTAGTTTAATCGTGAGAATGTTTATAGCGATTCTCCAGTTAGTCAATTGCTCTGTTTGACTCTGACTGCCTTTATAGACAAATAAAAACAAAGTTTTGCCATTCATGAGCTCCAAGTATGCGTCCGGTTTTAGGACTACGGAGTAGTGAGTAGGCAGGTTCTTAAGTTCTCGTCATTTCCTTTACAACCTTAATTCACTTAAAAAATATATTTAAATGAGGGCAAACTTCCATTGTAATTGTATTTTATTATAGATTTTAATTCTTTAACTTGTTTGGATATCCGCAAATTTCTTTATTAATTTTATTTTTCATCTCCTCTAACAGCTGATATTAGAGGAAGTATTGTGAACGTGTTGAATTTTCGATTTTTAGTTTTTGCAGGAAATGAATATTGAGTTGGTTTTAAAAAGAAAAAGTTGTTTTGCCGATGTTTGTGCCACCTAAATCTCTTCCTAAAGATTGGGGGGATGATGTTTAACGATGACACTACGACTTCTTCCTCTCTAAAACGATTGTTCTTTCACTGCATGTTCAGCAGGTCCCCAGGTACAATTCATGCAAAATATAAAGTTCAAACTTGTCCAATTTCTTGTTGACACTTGTTTCGCTAACAAGCATGATTTTCTAAAATCAAGTATTTCGAACACGTGGAATCCAAAAACGTGTATTTCTAGTGAAAATTTGATTCCTAAAATTTGACATGATTTCTGTACTCCCTCTTACTGTTAGCTAAAGGAAGTAAAAACAAATGTAGGTTTTTCTCACAATATAGTTGATTTATTCCAAAATATATTTTTTTATCTCATATAAATATCTTGTGGTTATATTTATGCTAGACGTGTTCAACTTTATTAAAGAACATATAAATAGAATACGTAGACATCATGAAAATAATAGGAGTTATATTTCTTTAATAAAGAATATCACATTACCAGAGGTTATTTCAGTATCCATAACCTTGGTCGCTTTGATAATAAATTAGTACTGATTAACTTTTGATAATGTTTGTGGGATTAAAACTTCGATTATGTGGAAAAATAAAACGAACCATTATGTTTAATATTACGACCTGGAGGCGGTGATAAACTTGCCCTTCGGTATTAGATATTAATCAGCTTACGATAACTATGGAGAGAGGATCATTGGTTCTGTTTAGGGAACATCAATAGCAGTCTCACTCCTGCGACCCTCCTTTATGAAAAATCATTCTCTAGTTTCTCCAGAAGAATAAGTTTTCAGAGAGATTTCAATGTTCCTGGAAAGATTACTTCTTTCTGTCAAACCAAGAGGTTTTCCTCTCTACATCCCCATCTCTATTTATGCCCTAATTAGCTCAGGTCGTTTATGAGTACAATGGAATAACAGCCAGGCAGGCAGTTGTCACCATTACAACATTCTCATAGCCTAATTGATTTTTAAGAAGAGATTGAGTTGTATTTGAAGAAAATAAATGACGGGAAACGTGAGTCCCACCAACTACTTTTTTTTTATCATCCGCTATTGTCTTTAACATTATTTAAATGAAACTTAAATTAAGTAAATGTAACTTTGAAGTGGAATAGATTGTACAAAAAGGTTGTATTACAGTTGGGTGATGTCATAATATTTGTTGAAGGATAGTGTACACAGGCAGGCACCAAGGCAAGTTACAGACAGACAGATAGATGTACCGTAACCTCCAGTTAGTGTGTTACAAGTGGAATATTTCGCACTTAAAAGTGCATCTGTTACAAGTGTTCACCTTTGATGTGGTTTACCTCCCCCTTTCTAATGTTGGTTAGAACTGACTTTTGCATACCTCTCCATAGTGGAGATGCATAAGGCGTTGCTTTTTCAATGGACATCCTTTTCTTTACCTTCTATCTCTCTATTCCGCCCTGGTTTCATCTCGAATTTATTATTAGCTTTTATGACAATCAGTATTATGTACACTTCCGCGCGAAGAATTATGAGAATATTACCCAACATCAACGAATGACGGTCCATCTGGTGCTATGATTGGTGATTGCTTAGCCACCGAGACTTCGTTTAAGAGTATTTTCTCGGCCTACGCTCAATATATCGAGAAAAAAAACTCTCTAAAATCTGTTTTCATTATCTTCTCTTACGCTTTTATTAAACAATACTTGTTTTGAGTTCCCTTTTTGGGTGCCGGTGAGTCTTTATGAGCGTTTAATTTGAGAATGCTTCTAGAAAAATTCGTTTTAGGGCTGTTTGAAGGAGCATCATTTCTGAGTGTAACGTTTTATAAAAATATTTTCTGTCTTACTAAAAATTGATTATTGGTGCCACGATTCTTTATCGAGGCACAATATCCGAGCGATTAGAGGTTAGACCAGCAAAGCTAAGAAGTATTGTTAGTTAGTGGGTTCTATTCCTAATCTAGGTCTTGAATTTTATTTAATGCGGTTAATATGATGAGAATGTACAGGGTGGGACAAAAGGGATGAACCGGTTTTAAAGGGATGTAAAACAAAAACAATTCAACTTAGAGAAATTTTGTTTATATTGTTTAATTCAGTACAGAATCTAGTTAAGTTTGAAAGATGATATCACGTAGGTGGCGGCCGTCAGCCGCGATGCACTCTTGAAGGCGAATTCTGAAGTTTTCAACCGCTCTTCTGCACATTTCAATGGGTATTGTCGTAACTTCCTCTCTGATTCAGTCCTTAAGTTCTTCCTGGGTATGTGGACGATGTTTAAAAACTTTTTCCTTTATGTACCCCCAAAGAAAAAAAAAATCACAAATACTCAAATCTGGTGAGCGCGCAGGCCACTCCACGTCACCCCTCAAAAGAGACGAGGCGCTGGGGGAACACTTGCCTCAATCTCGCCATTGAAATCCTAGCAGTGTGGGATGTAGCCCCGTCCTGTTGGAACCAGATGTCTCCCAGATTAGTTGCTTCACTCAATTCTTCCAGCTCAGGTTCAAAAAAACTCTTTCACAACATTGTCACATAGCGCTCAGCGGTGACAGTGACGGTTCGCCCATTATCCTCGAAAAAGTAAGGACCAATAATCCCAAATTGGGATACTGCATACCATACAGTCACTTTAGGAAGAACTTAAGGATTGAATCAGAGAGGAAGTTACGGCAATACCCATAGAAATGTGCAGAAGAGCGGTTGAAAACTTCAGAATTCACCTTCAAGAGTGCATCGCGGCTGGCGGCCGCCACCTACGTAATATCATCTTTCAAACTTAACTAGATTCTGTACTGAATTAAACAATATAAACATAATTTCTATAAGTTGAATTGTTTTTGTTTTACATCCCTTTAAAACCGGTTCATACCTTTTGCCCCACCCTGTAGTAGTAAAGTACGTTTGCCACCACTGGACACTAATTTGGTAGTTGGACTTGAAGTTTGCCCGATAAAAAATAAGCATCATTTTACTTTTTAATATTTTATTTTTGAAAAAATTAATTATATTGTAAAATTTGGTATTTTTTTAAAAACAAAAATCCAAGTAGAAACTCTAGAATTTGCAGAAGAAGGAACTCAAGTGATTGTTTACACCAGTTTGTTTATAGATTTTCTTTCTCTTTTTTGAGACTTCTTAATGTTTTGATAAAAGTTTTTTGCTGTCTTAAAATGAGAGACAGTAACAAGGCTTTTCCAGTTGATTCCAGTTTCAGAGAAGGAAATGACTACTCCGCTTCCGCGCCCCATGGAGTTATAAAAAAGATAGAACTTCACCCCAATACTGAACAGCACTTTACAAATTGATTTGTTCAGTTTATTGTTTTTCAATAAAAAAAAAAAGGAAGAAGAAGAGGGAAGAGGTTTGTTAGGGAGGGAATGTTCCCTTTTATTATTGCTCTACTGATCCAATCAGGTAACTTTATTTTTACTTTGTTTTGGAGTTCTCGCGCGCTAATTATCTACTATAATATAAACAACTTTTTGTCTTTCACCTGGCGACGATTTATACAGGGGATAATTTGATTCTGGTTAATTATTGAAGGAACACTTGCTACTTATCCAGAAAATTGTACTGGAAGATTCGTTAGTTTTGGAATTTGAGAGGTTTGAAATTATATTCATATATCTTTTTTTAAAAATTAATAATTTCTATTTATGTAATCCACTTTATATATTTTTAAAAATTGATATTTTAAATTAACAATAACTGATAGGAAATTTGCAATTTTGAATTATGGGGGCGGCGGGCGTTCTCATCAAAATTCATACAACCCTACAGCAATTATGTAAATGTATTATAATTTATAGTGAATACCTGATTTCACTATATATTCTCTATATTAAATATAGAATACATTAATATGTTGGTTATGTATTAATTGAAGCTTTAATACTTTGAACTTTGTGTATTAGGCGGATAGTTGAATCGGTGGTAAGGAAAATTTCTCTTTAGGGAGAACATTGTAATTAGCCTTTTATGTCCACAATATTTTTTTTTTTTCTTTTGTAGCCATCCGGAAAACGATGTCTTTGAAAAAGGCTAGGGCTGTTTCCGTTGACTAGGCTTTGGTCCGTTTTTGTTGGACTACTGTGTAGGCAGGTTTTTTTTTATTTAGGGTATCCACGTTCTTGTGTGAAGTCTAGGTTTTTTGATTTAGAGTATCCACAATTAATTTAGAATATCAACTCTATTATTTGATTAGTATTTTAATTGATTCAGTCCTCAAGTTTAATGCTGACCGGAAACTTAAGTCGATATTTCTGCACCAAACTAATTAATTAATCTATTTTTAGAGGCGAGACCTGCGAAGCTAATATGTATTATGGTACTGGGTTCGATTCCCGGTTTTAGGGCTTGGATTTTATTTAATGGTTAATAAAAGAAATTTACAGTAAAGTATGTTTGCTAGTCGCCTCTGTCCATGACACCTAATTGGTAGTTGGACGTTAAGCCCCGCCTGAAAAAATACGCCATTTCTTTACTTTACTAATTAATCTATTTCTGATGATGGTCGAAAGTCCGAAACTGGTCGGGGATACAACACACATGCATGACTCTTATGCTGGAAAATTAAAGGTACAAATGTTTTGTTTTGTCGTAATGAAAGTTTTGGTACAGAATTTTTCTGGATACCCTCTCCCAAACTCACAGATTGATTTGTACAAATTACTTCCTTTTCTTAAATCCAGAGTGCATTAAAACGTTTATTTCCGGTGAAAACCTAAAATTTAAAGTCTTTTCGGTCGCAATACTTCCTGTTTTACGCTAGTTAAGAGAAAGAAGAAGCAAAACTTTAATCCCTATATAGAATTTATTCCCTAAAATTGTACACTTTCATGGAAAAATAAGTTTATATGTTGGTGTATATAAGCTAACCGCTTTACACAGTAACTTAAATATAAATATTCATTTACTTATTTGTTTTTTAAATGCTCTACTCTTTCTCGGCAGTGTCTCACGAGGCTTAAAATAAAATATCTCTCTTGTTAGAATAAAAAGAGTGTTCTCTATTCGTGGAGGAGCCGTTGTCTTCCTTAAACCCGGCTCGGTTTTAATATGAACCTGATGCTAAAAGAGTTTGCGGTTTTGGCGCACGTTTTTTCTCTAATTTTTTTCTTTTTCATTGCTCCTAATTTGGGCAGCTTGGCATATGGTGGAAGTGTTCTCCCCCCCCCCCCAAACCGGAAGAAACAAGTATTAAGTGTATAATGTAAACAAAAAACTTAACAAATACAGGAAGGCAGAAATGTTAGCTTACTCTGTTTTTTAATTATTGCAATTTTTATTTTAATTTTTTTCACATGTAATACATTGGGATTTGGATTAATATAGTGTAGTTTAAAAAAAACGGAAACGGGTTAGAAAAGTAGGATGTTGCGTGCAAAAAAATAAATAAATAATAACAGCTGGTTTTCTTAAGTTGGGTTCTATTTAGTCCTTGAATGTTTAATTAGAATAAAAAGGCTGCATACATAATCTAGATTCAATTAAAAAGAGGGTGTAAACGCTAGGCCGACTTCCTCTCAGTAAAGTTCTCAAATTGTCTTCAAAATTCCATTCTTCTGTTCTACTCCCACTAAATCCCTGCAGTATCCCTGATGATGAAACAACCCATCCACTCACTTAATTTTTCCTAAACATTTTGAATGTAGCTCCCTCAAGAGGATTCTATACCGGATATAATCCCGAATCCTGATGATCATTAGGATCTCTGAGGGAATCAAAAGTGAATCAAACTCTCCTGGGAAGTGAGGAGAGCTGGTCGTTAGTAACATTCTCTCTGGTGATCCACGCTAAAGTTAGATATTTTAAATCACTAGCAGCTGAGTATTCTAAGAAAGCTATAAACCCCGGAGGTAATTTCCATCCAGGCTCTCTTGGGAAATTCCAGGAATCGGAGGGCCGGCAAATCATCATCATCTGTCTGTCTCCCGCCCACTGTTTCTTCGTGGTGGACCTACGGCGCTCGCAACATTTGGAGTTCCTCTCTCTTCCTAAAGCCTTATTTCTTTTCCTTCTAAGATAGTGTATATCCTCCTCCACAGCCCTATCTTAACAAAGGTTTTCTCAGGTCACACTTCCTAAGCCCGTGTTAACTTGGAAAGCTACTTGCTCCGAATGGGACCTTAAAGGGTTTCGGGTCGACGCCTACCTCTGCCATCCATTCTTCGGCTTATTTGGTATGATTCCTCTTGGACTAGAGGTATGGCGGGAACGAAGGGAGCAGCATTCTGGGATATGTTCTCGCTCTAAACACCTTCTTCAATTGTTATGAGGGTAAGTCCCTTTGGCCATCTCTTAAGCAAGATGGAGAGATATAAGATTGAGCTAATCAGAATCATATTTTACAAGTCACATAACCTTGCATTGCCTTTGCTAACTTAAAAAATAAATGAGCTGGGGTTTGAACTTCTTCCTTTCTCTGATTACATTCCTTTGGTTATTATTCCTTATTCTGAAACCATGGCTCGATTTCCACGGGCTAAAATGTTTCAATATAGAAGAGGAGGTGAAAGCAGGCTGCTAATGCACGTTTTGTCTCTCTAAGACCTTAGTTGAAAGAGAAATTTGATTAATTAGTGGCACAATGTTTTAGTAATTATTAGGATAATATTTGGTAAATTTTATTTCCTTAAATTACCTACTTCAAAATTTTTGATTTAATTTTATAAAATCCTTGCTTCTTGCTATGTTTATTGCATATCTACAGTCTTATCAGTACTTACTTATTAAAAACTGGTATCACTGTATTAGATTTCAGTTTGTATGCATATTGTGTGAATATAGACGACAAACAATCATAGTTTACTATATGTATACAATTCTCTCAATACACATTGCATAGTACTCCTGTATACAATTGAATACATACTGTTAGAAACAAGTTGTATGCCACCAACTGTTATTTGCTTTTGATTACCACTGCGGAATCCCATCTGGCTGCAATTACTATTTCCGTAGTAGTAATACATCTTCGATTTATGGCTTGGCTTTTACTTAATTGTTTTCTATTACAGACGAAATATTTATTATAACTCAAAATTTATTAGATAATATTTAAATTCTCTCAATTTAATTTAGTTGTTGTTGTTGCATGCTCTGCGCAGAAGGGAAGTGTTGCAATTCAAACTTTGTGATGACCTCAACATTAAGAAATGGTTTACAATAAGAGTGACAACAACAAGAAAAATGTTTGAAAATGCTGTTTTTGTCCATTTTTGGCAAAGTTATTCTCGAAATCTATTTTATGTCCGTTGTTGCAAAAAAAAAAAAAAATTATCACTTATCATCGTGGTTTATGTTCCTCAACATGAGAAAAGGAATAGAAAATAATATAATGGTCTATTCGAATAAATTTTTTAAGAGAAACCAAGAATCACTTCCACTACTCCTTAAATTTAATTAAAAAAAAAAAAAATATTTGAAATAAAAGCAAAGGAAATTAGTTAAGAAGTATCTCAGCATCGCGTAATACGTGATACTTTAAAATAATGCAAGTACATTCTCTATCTTCATTTTCTTCTAATTATTTTCATTTCCCTTCCCCGTTGTATCGCTGGAAAATTAAGGTATATTCTCATTTACAAAGAACACGAGCATACTTAAGATATTTCCTTTATTGTTTCTGAAGATATGCTCAACCTGTCTGACTAAACTGCTTTCCTTATGCACTTCAATTTCATACGTACGATATGTTCTTATTTCAAAATGAATTCCAGAATTCAATCCTTTGAAATGGAAGAGATTGTTTAGATTTCCTTTGTTATATTCTTCCTTATAGTTGGAGTTCTTATATAATTAATAAGAAAAGTACAATTATTTTAAAAGGGTAATAATTTTGTCATCCTAGAAGGAAAGGTTTATCGAGTTCCATTAAATTTATAAAATATTATTAATTTTTTTTTTTCAAAGTAAGAAATATTTCAATAGAATTTTTGATGCATCTTGAATATTTGATTATTCTTTGTACTAGAAAATTTTAAAACGGCGATAAAGTAATCAGCGATATTATCCTGCTCTACAACCATTTTCAATGATTTTTATTTACATATTTTAATGTAAGACGCGTCAACATCTAAGACGCAAATTTCCAGTGCCCTGCCGGCCATTAGGACAACGTTTCTGTGCTTTAAACAATACTGTCCATCACCAGTGATGTTCAGTAATATGATATATTTATTATATAAATAAGTTATAATATATATTATATTCAAATAAACAATAAATATATACCTATAAACAAAAAACTTTTTAGGCAGCATTTTACTATGTTTCTACGACTTATTGGCTATAATAGATTTAGACTTTAGACAATTATAAATAGTATTACAGTTTTCGCTGCAGACTGTTTCAAGTGCGATTCGGTTTATCAATAATTCCTTAAATTTAATTAAATTTAAACGTCGTCTGGAAAAAACTTCCAAATTTTTATTCTGGCAATTATTATCCAGATTAAATTAAGAATATTTTGTGTCACGTTATAATATGATTGATAATTAAAAATATTTCTTGCAGGTGTTGGTTTCGAAACGAAGCTATTAGTCAGATTAAACCAGAATGGGTGCCAATTTAAGCCCATAATAGATATACATTAAAGCAAAAAGCACAAAACATGGGGCAAGCCTTAAGCCAGTGACCAATCAGAAAATAACTCCTAGTTGACGAAATCAAAATAGAATATTTAAATGGGGTACGTAAAAAATGTCAAATTTGATGCTGGCTTCCTGTTAACTAAAAATGGCGTTTAATTGACGATTTAATTTGTTTTTTGTATCGTTTTTGTACGATTTTTTGATTTTACAACCGCATGTATGAATTATTTTTATAATTATTTATTTTAAATTTGTACATTTTACTAACTCACATTTGCAGTTATTTTAAAAACTAATTACTTTTAATTTAAATTTTCTAAACAGATTTTCCGTTTTGTTGTGCTCTATTCTCCCGGGAAAATTGAATTTTTTACATTTTAGTAAAAATACTTGAGAGAGTTTTCACAACTAGTAATCAAATTGATGCAGTTGAAATTTATAGATGTGTCTGGGCTTTTTCATACCTCTTTCCGGTTTGTTCACTTTGTTCAAAACGTTTCCTAAAATTCACTTGCAGGAAATCCTTTGAGGCGAAATAGACGTTTTTGATCCCTCGACTTTTTGTTCATCTAGTAGAGTTGTTTTAGAGTTGTATTCATGACTAAATAAAGAAGAAGTTTTGGCAGTTTTTAGTTTTTGAGCCTACGCAAACTACCCACACCTCAAATAGATTCACGTAACTCGCAAAGTTGTATATATATCTAAAATATAAAATTAATCTATTTTTTATAAAAACCCCTAATCGAAATTCCCTCCGATTACAATGGTCTATCGTAAGAAAGACAAGCAATTCTAATAAATTGGTGTAGTAGGATTTAAAATTGATTGAATCTGTCAAGGAATGTCAGTCCGATTGAGCATCTAAGATACCTATTAGATTACACTACGTTGCACACAAACACATTCCTTCCGGTTTTAGTAAATGACTAAACTTCCTCCTTCACTTACCGAAAATCTCATCAGCTGAGTGGAAGTAACATGCCGGGCACGTGTTTCTAAGTCCATTTCTTGAACTACGTCTATTTTAATTAAATTTTGCAATTTAATCAAAATGGTTACTTCCTTGTGACTGAGATGCGGTCTTCTTTTTCAGGTTTGGGATAGGGGTTTTTGCTTGTAAATATATTTTTGTGGTCTCCTGAAAACAAGATGTTTTTTGTTGTTGTGGGTGTGTTGTACGAATGAGAGGCAGATGCAATACTAAAAAATTAGATGCAGAATTAGATTTGGAACCCTCACATGAATGCTTTTTTCGTAATAAAATTTTCTTGACGAGAATAGCGAAACATCACGGCTCTGGAAGCAGAGTGAACTAAACCGGATATTAACCATCTGGTTAGCCAAAAGCAGGCCCATAGTTTCTATTGAAATACTGGGCAGTCTGTTGATTTAAATTTACTTGTTCTTGAAATATTCTATTTGTTTCCGTTTTGTTATTTTACTTTAAAATGAGATATGTGCAGTGTGCATAGGGATTTGTTCATAGTTTTTTTTTTTTATAGTCCGGCCCTCCACCGTTCTGAGGGACAGTGAACTGACCCCTGACTGTGTAAAAAAGTTTGGGGACCCCTGATTTAGAGGGAAGCTTAAACCACCTCACCCTACCCCAGAACAACCTTAAGAAGTAATTAACTGGAAAAATTGTTCAGAAATTCAACAATTTTTTCCCCATTTACATGAAACATAAATTACCTTTTCTTTAAATTTTGGTACCCTAACTAAAGACTAGAATAATGTTAGCTCATGTTTTTTCTGCAATTCACATTCCAGTTTCACCTGCGGGAAACCAACTTTACTCCAGTCTAACATTACTTCGTTTTTTGGGGGCGGAGGAACGAACATAGGGGGAGTTAATGTGCTAATTATAATTACATCAATGGTTAAAGTAAAAGTCATGCGAGAGTTCAGATCTCTCTCCCTTCTTAGGTTGCTAAATATAAATTAACATTTTTTTTAAATTAGAGTTCGAGGTAATTTTCTAAATTTATTTTTTAATGAAGTCCCGGGGATCAAGGCCCGTTAAAAATAAATTGGGATAAAGTTAGTGAACAGGCCATTTAACCCTTTATCCCAAGCCTAATACCTACAAATTTATCGCTACATTGGGATGTAGCTACCATGATGAAGGGGGTGATGGTGTTTCATCTCTGCGCCCTGGCGCACCAATCGATATATCTTCCTTTATAAATCTATACGATTATTAGTTATGGAAAATGTAGTAATGGCTATATTGTTACCATAAAATAACCATTCATTATCGATAACTAGTTATTCAATTACAATGTACAGTTTTATTCATCAAAATTTCTATAGCGAGGTTATATATATATTCTATTATTTTATTGAAGTAAATATGGGTTATTAAGTTTATTTAAATTAATTAATTTTAACATCGGTATGAGTAAATAGATGTAGTCTTTTACGAGGGTTGAAAAATGAAATAACATTCAAACAAAATTATTAAATAAATCCCCTAGTAATTGGAGGCAGGTTATATAATATCCGGGGCACGTCACTCATCTATAAAATACGAGATGACCCTGACTTACATCGCCAGAGTTACAGTGTCTTGTCTGTTCGTCGGTAGAAAGATTTAAGAGTCTGTCCTAATGACACTGTTACGTTCTATTTA
This sequence comes from Rhodnius prolixus, assembly GCF_049639745.1. NCBI lineage: Eukaryota > Metazoa > Arthropoda > Insecta > Hemiptera > Reduviidae > Rhodnius > Rhodnius prolixus. Next base: position 35,786,166 of record NW_027411634.1, read on the forward strand.
AAGGTGGGGGTTGGTGGTGGTACACGGTAAAGCAAACCTTGTCACCTAGTGTCTTTTAGTCCACAAGTCATTCACCTTTATGCTCCTACTATCATAACGCGGGAGACCTTCATTCCCAGCCAAACAACAACAACAGCAACAATTGCTTTCATTCACGGTTTTACGTGTCACTATAACGTCCTAATATATATTTCTTTTTTCATTTTAAAAGCCTCACTGATAATTTCGTAATGAACGTTAGCAGTTGAACTAATATTTTAAGGATTTTTTTTTTTTGATTAATTTGTACGATTCTCTGTTTTGTTATTTCACTTTTTTCTGACTCCTAGGGATTGATTTTCTCTGTGAACGCTCACACGATTCACGATGAAAGCGTTACTTCACTGCTTCTCAAGAACCCCGCTAAAATAAATACTCGTATTACACATGTGATAGAAACAGTGTTCGGGAAAAGGAACTTCAGTGGACACTCTAGATAAAGTTTACTGAAACTTTTTTTTTTTCAATAAAAACCAATTGACATTCATGGAGAGACTGTATTCCTTTGGAATCTGAGCGCTTGATTGAGCCCCAAAGCTTAATTCTGCAAGTCCAGATAGGACATATTTTGGTCTTAAATATTTCTTTATTTTGTTATGTATTGATAATTGAGATCGTTCGTCCTGTGGTCTTAAGAAAAGTTAATATAGTCTGTTTGTTTATTGTCTTATTAGCCTAGTATGGAGATTTCAAATCCATCTTTTGTCTGATTATAATATGAAATTCATCAATGTAGTCCAACAATTTGAAATAATTAGCTACTATGATTTTTTTTTTCAAGAAAAAGGCCCAAAATTTCGACAAAACTTTCAGAAAATTTGCTTTTCAGTTCTACCAATTTCTTTAAAATTGCTATTTAAGCACCTTATTTAATTTAGCCCGCTTCAAAGTAGTATAATTGGTTTAACCAAAGAACCTTGTACGATAACAAAACTAGAGTTAAGGGCAAAGAAAACAAGGAATGTTTCTTATTAAGGAAACGACCCTTTCTTGGTTTTACTATCAGAAACAATAACATTAATGTACGTATTTAGAAAGGTAATTCCTTAGAGGATTTGTGCGGAGTTCTAGTGCTGTAATCCGGAGGATTACATATAGATTAAGGCAACGCAATTACTCAATTACATAATCTATTGATTTTTAATTATTATTTAATCCTTAAGTTAATTTTAATTAGACCTTTGATATTATTATTAATAAAAAAAGAGGGGCAATTATGTTAATTTCCATTAATTTATTCAACAAATACATCGTATGATCTACTAAATTGATATTAGTTGGTTGATTTATCTATGGGATTAGTGGTAACGTACAAGGAATATTACCTGCCTGTTCTAAGAGGATTTGTTAGGCACTTAAGATTCTATGGCCTGCTCAATTCTACAAAATTATGTATACTTGCTACCTATAAAGTTAACGTGGAAATTCGGGCAATTTTCTTTTTAAGTAACTTTTTTTAAGGAAAATTATAGGAAATATACAATACTGTACTAGAATTGAACGCAGAAAATTATTAAGTTTGGTATCTTGCTTTTAGGTACCAACTTTACTGAATGAATTCTCTAGATTTTCTTAAAAGTGGCTTCTACGATTTTCTTTGAGATTAAAGCTTAAGTAGATACATAGCTTTTATATTAAACATTTTCTCTGGGAAATTCAATTAAGGGCACTTCTCGGCGGCGTCAGGAATTGTTGGGTTTTATCCTGAAGTGCCATTTCATTGTAGTGTATGGGGTTCCCCTATCATCTATTAAATGTGTAGCCAAAAAATTTTAAGTTGAAAGGAAATTGGTTGACTTGAAAGTCTAATTTCACACTATACACTTTTTCGAAAAAATATCTTTAAAGGGAATAAGTATTTTTTTTTAAGAACAAATTTTAAATTTCTAAGGTTTTTTCCCGGTCAGAGAAGTGTTCTTTTTTATTGATACCAAAATTTTTATGGCCTTTAAATTCGGGTCTTAATTATAAATATTAAAAAAAAAAAAATCTGTTATAGTTATAACTAAAGATGTTACAGTACAACCTCTATTAACCGGGCTGACCTCCGGCTATACCACCCCAGAAAACTGAAATCCCGGTTAAACCGAATACACAGTATTACATAGTACATTTGTACAATAGGATGTAAAAATAATTGCCATTTCAGTCGTGATACATTTATTCTGCCGAGCTTTCGACCTAGGTACTAGGTCAAATTCAGGGCTGTGGAACATATTTACAGATGGTTAACAATAATTCTATTAAATTCCATTAGGTACATCTGTACCTATGAATGTTCTTATGTATATAAGTATATGTATTATACGGGTACAAAACATCGTTTTTTTATCAAACGACCACTCTCAGATGTGTACGCAATTTAAAAAGCACAACTTTGTCACTGGTTGGAATGTCCTTACGTGAAAAAATTCAGTCAATTCAGCAAATGAATTCGATGCTGCATCCAGGGATATTCCTGGGTGATCATTCTCTTCTTCGTCGATTTCATTTCATTCTTCCGGTTCGTCTTCTCGGATGTTCTGGACGATTTCTTCAGGACTAAGGCATGCAAACTGTGGAGCATCTCTATCACAATCGAACCACTCCAAAATGTCTTCTCGATTTACGTTTTCACCTCCTTCCATCGATTGGGCTAGACGAGCGAGATTTTCATACATAATGAAATGAAAATTTTTTGGGTTTTTACATACATACATAATGACCCTTCAAGAAAATCAGGTATAAAAGAGTTGCTGCCTCGCCTACAATTATGTTACATCGGAAGACAAATAATTATCCTGTCGCCACCGAAAATTAAGTTTTGTTTCAGCGCCGATCCAGGTGTTCTTATGATGACTCAACATGATCCCGGTTAATCCGAATCCCGGTTAACCGAGGGCCGGTTTATCGAGGTTATACTGTAATTTATTTTTCTTCTAAAATTGATTAGTGTAACTTGTCCTTCACAATTTACACTTTCATTATTTAAAAACTATTGTTAAAAATAAAACGAATTATTTAAAAAAACTAATAATCGCAATTACAAAAACTAATATCGTAAAAAAAAAAACGCTATTGTCTGTTTCATGTATCTACAGTACTTTTACTTTTATCGCGTTATTGTATTGATGTTAACTGTTACTCATAAAATGTGATTGTTTCACTATTTGTACACCGTTACACGTATTTATTTAATAATAGTAATAACTAATCCATAATAGTTATTGGTTTTCTAATGTCATTCCATTTATGTGGTCATTTTTGTAATTCTAGATAATATATGGTCGTGTATTTTTTTTTTATTTACCGGTATTTTTGTCAGCAACGGTTTTAGCACTTATTGTGCAAGTGCACTTATTGTGTACGTGTCATCGTGAATGACTATTAAGTGAGAAAAACAACAAAAGAACTCCAGAAAAACATGTGATTTTTCTATTATTCATTTCTCGTGGTTTTAATGGAGGGTGTAATTTGGTAGTTTCGCAAAAATCCTAGCGATCCCAATAATCTAGTGTGGGTACACTATTCACACACACCCATTCCTCTAAAACATGTTACATCTTGTACTCTCTCTCTCTCACACACACACTGTCACAAAGTGAGCGAGTCGATCTTATATGGCATTGAAAGCGCATCGCTCCCAATAAACGCGCAATAGTAATTACCACCTGGAAGGATATCCACAGTGACTTCAATATCTCTGTAGGTATGGCTATTTCCCTTATCCAGACAAGGTGGTCACAGACTATCCCTATCTGTCTCTAACGATAGTTCAATTCTGAAAGCAGTCAAAGAGACGTTTTGAACAGCCCTACTGGCTCATCATCATCTTTTTTTCTTTTTCGTTCCGCTTATTGCCAGACAGGCCAAACCGGTTTTCCACATTGTCAGGATGAGCATCAGTTCGTAAAGCAAAAAAAAAGCAAAAAGAAGAGAAAAGTTCATTGTCTTTGCAAAAACATTTTTAAAAAGTAGTTAAGTTTGCTGTTGAAATGACATGACTGCTTTTGGAATTCAGTAGCCGTTTCTACGTGACGTTCAGTGGCCCCACTTCAAGGCTTGTCAGTTATCTTTTATAATATCAGAACTCTTCAAAACGTACCACAATTTAAAATCTAAAAAGATAGTGGATTGCATATATTTAATGTTGTTATGATGACGTGAGGAAACGAGACGTCTTTAACTTTTCACGAACCCACACTTAATGCAATATTCTCTGAGAAGTATGCCAATCAAAGTGATAGGCCTAACATGATGTTATGTTCAAATTCAAATGATACCTTTTGACGACAGTTTAGAAAATTAAATAAATCTAAAAAAAAAAAGTTCTGCACAGTCACATTTCTGGTTGGGCGATATCCGTCAAACTTGGATGAAACTAGATTAGACATTTCATATTCTTAGCTGTGAGATAGGATCACCAACGTGAACTGCGCACACGAAAAATGTTTGCTGTACAAACACACCCAATCCACATTTTCTTTAATAAGATAAAGTTCACAAATTTTCTATAAACATAAATCTGATCTTTGTTTAACAACATCACAGATAAAATAGTATTGAGAAAAGCGCTACCAAAAACAGGCGTACTTCGAAATGTTTAGTTAACCTTTTTTTTTATTGGTAAAAAAAACGTCTATTCTGGACTTCCGCAGGAACTCCAGCATCCTTAAAGAAGTGGCTAGTTAATTTTAAATAATTTCAAGATTGAAGGAATGAATTTGAATTTATGCGAATCAATTCTCTTTTTTTTCTAATCGCCCCCGTTTGATTAAAAAGCTTGCTGTGAGTTTCAGGTATCCTTTTCTAATTGGATCCTTATTTTAATTACTTTTATTGGGTAAACAAGGGGAAATAAGCCTATTACAATCCATTTATCAGCCCTTGTAAATTAGTTATCGATTTTATAGGATATAGAATTTTTAAAACCTATAATTAAATATATATATAAAAAAATAATGGGCGGACGGATGATACGAACCACTTCTAGATTTATTGATAAGAAAGGGCGCTTACGTTTACATATAAATAACTGTATAAACCGTACGGTTGGTTAATTGCTTAATTCGAAAACTCTATTAATTTTCCTTTCATACTGGAAGAAGATGATAAGGAATTCCAGCCCTATTGAATGGATTCGGATCTACTGTGCATCCTAATAGTGCAGTAGTTTGCCCTACGGCATCCCCAGGTAGTGAAAAAACTCAACGGTACACTTAGGGAAGTAGCAGTGGAAGCTGGTAGTTAAGGATCTGTGTTCTGAGGGTTCCTTTAGATTATGGGAATCAGGGCTCTTCAAGGAGTCCTAGGAAGTGAGGGAAGTTTCACTCCTGAGTTTCTTGTACACCTTTCCCGCAGAGCCCTTCTCTTTGTATTCCAAACATGATACCCGCAATCACAGGTGATGGGGAGTGTTTTAATGATGGTATTCACCTCTTCAAACCCTGTTAAGCCTATTGGCTCTTCAGGAAAATTTAAGGATCTAGTAGACAGTAGAAAGAAACGATCAATTCCTACTGCTAGACTTTACCAACATCCCTCCCCATGGAGGATATATTTCCCTCTGAACATCTGGTATCTGCCCAGACTCTTTAGAGAGCCATCCTTTCCAAGATAGGCTGTATTATTTTCTACTACCCCTAGCAAAGTAGGCTATCCTCAAAAGAGGTTACTAAGTCAGTGCATCATGACTTGAAGCTCCCATTCTCGACGTCAGTCAGCCCCTTTTCGCGAGTCACTTTTCTTTGCACCATGAAAACTTTGTACGGAGGATCGCTTTTCATAAATGGTTTTTGGAAGATTTTAATACTTCATCCATTTTTATTTTTTTTATTTACCTGTAAATTATTCAAAGGTATTCCATTTATAAATTCTATTACTGTAACCAGTTATTTTTTTATAACTTTATTCTAAATTTATCGGGAGAAAATCAGACGATAAAGGAAGGTAAACATTCCAGCTGATGATAAATTCAGATCTTTTTTTCTTTTATTATTTTAAGTTCAGATAATAAATTATTGACTAAAGACTAGTTCTAAGCATCAAAGTTACCAATTTGTGTGAAGTTTAAGCCCAGTTATATCTTGTAAGGACCTTATAGAGTGGCTAGTGTGGACATTGTAAACTAATTTAAACACAAGTACCTGGGACAGCACTTAAATCTAAACACGATCTTCCCATACTGTCCATCTAACCTAGAGCAGGTAATATGAGATGTCAGCTCTGAAGATATCTCTGCCCAACATCTTGTAATAGCACGGTTCGAACAGGACTTTGTTAACAAGAGAATCTCTGGTTGTCACTAGATATCCCATCTGACATCTTGTAAGCTCTACATTTATGTTCTGTTATTCTCTCATTCTTTCTCTCTTAATATTTTATTTCATTTTCCGTGTTATTAATTCTGTTATTAGATGTTCTCAACAAAACAGCTGTGGCCATTATTTAAACTGATTATAATTATTTTTATTTTATTTTAAAGAAATAAATTTCCAATTTTTTTGGTCAGAACTTATTTATAAGTCTCACTCTGTTTCTGCTACACTCCCCCTACCCTCTCGTGCCCTCTCTCCCGTATATATTTCTTTACCCTTTTTAAGCATCTTAAGATGATAGATATCTTCTTTCCATCCAGCTGTATGAATGGTAGGTTACAATATGTTTGTACGAGTATTTATGGTCACACAATGAACTTCATACAATATTTATTAGAAACTAAAATTAGAACTATTGCGTAGTGCGTTAAATTTAACCTAGGGCCCGAATTTGCATGATGTATTCCCGCGTGGAAATGCCAGAATCGAATCCAACTGTGCCGCTCCGTAGATATTCTTTTCCTGGGAGCTTTTTCACCGCTCACTGTCCAGTGGAAAAAAACAAATACTGGAAATTTCCATTCATGGAAATGGGATAGGCTTACCAAAAAAAAAGTTTAAATGTGTTGAAGTTTAAATTTGCATGAAATTCCTTAAGTATCACTTTACTGAATTTTTTTAAAGACTTCGACTTTAGTACTCTTTGTATACTTATTGCGCTCATAATTAACTTTTATTTGAAATAGTATTTTTCAGAAAATTCTATTAAGGTATTCTTGGAGAGATGCTTTGTTAGAGTTCCTTCTAACGTACCATTTCGGAAAAATCACCCTTTGTCTTGTATATAGTAAAGAAGAGATAAATGGCTTATCCATTTCTTGACTTACCTTAAAAGGTTTAAGAAAATTTTTACTACTGGATGTGCTGCTTTATAAAAATGATTTTTCACTTTTTTGAGTTTTCTTCGAACATTTTTACTCCTCTAAACTCAAATATCTCTGAAATTCCTGTGTGCATTACGTAATTTTAGATAAAATAATTGTCATTTAAATTTATAATATATTTTCACCCATGTTTTACAAAGATAGGACACGTTTTCAAAGGAAAACTACATTTTCTGTATAACTTTCTCGTTTAGTACTTAACGTGAGAAATACATAAAGCGCAAAGGGAAGGGATTAGCTGAGTGGTTAGCGAGCTGGACTCCCACGCGGAGGTCCCGGGTTCGAATCCAGCTGCTGACCCTTAGATTTTCTCTTCCTAGGAGCTTCTTACAGCTCACTGTCCGGTGATGGACAGTGTTGTCTGTAACGAGAGAACACTGTCCGGAGGCCGGCAGTGCACTGAAAAAAGCTCCGGGCGCCAATAACCATAGATGTTGACGCGCCTTAAATCATAAAAAAAAAAAAACAAAGCGCAAACGAGTCATTCCGAGCAGCCGTTTTGATTCGTCTTGTTTTTACCAATACCACGAATCCAATTGATTTCATACCAGAACAATGTCCACAACAACGACAACACAAAATCACAGGTCATTATGCAAACAAATTCAAATTGACCTTTATACAGTCGATCAGTTATGGTATTGAGGTGAAAACGAATTGCTATTCCGTTTTCCTCGGGGAAAAACCTTGAAATACTTTTCTTTCTTTTTTTTTAACTTTCCTTTTAACTCGCTCTTTAGAGGAGGTATGGCAATCTTGCGAGCTTTACGATTTGAACTTTTGATTGGAATCCTATGTCTTGAGGTACCTTGATTTTGGAAAAATTGTTTTTTCCAGGAATTGCCTTTCCCTAGGTGTATGTTTGACATCCTAACATAAAAAATCCCAGGGTGTGCAGTCACATGTCTTTCTCTTCCAAAATCCTAGGGTGCGAAGTCCCATGTTAACAGGACACCCAATAATTTTTTTGCTTATTCAAATATAGTCTTTTCGGTGAAAAAATGTATTTCTCAAATTAAGAAACAATCTCGATATTTGTTCCTTTCTCTTTATCTAAGTGAACTAATTAATGAGGTTTAGAGCTACAGAAAGCGCTCTAAATAATCTAAAAGCTCAAATGCGGGCTTTTTTTTTTTTAAGCCGTCATGCTGGGTTTTTTAATAGCCATTCTATAAAAGTCTATAAAAAAGTATAATCAGAATCTGAAATAGTGAGATATACCAGTGAGATGAGCTTCAGATTGCCTCGGGTGATGCTAAAACCAGAGAAATTGCTACCACACTTCCAAGTGTTTTCGTGTTGCTTAACTGCTGATACACCACACACAGGGCTTACCCCAGATACCTGAAGAATTTCCTCTTTCCTTGCCGTCGGGCTTTAAAATGGAGATGCAACATTAAAGATGTAATTCAATTTTATTTTGAATGAAACGTAAATATGGAAAAGTAATTTCTGGCGAAAAGAATGAAAACAGAAAACGGAAATTAACTTTTTTTTTACCATTTATTTTTATTTTTACCTTCGTGGGGAAGTTTATTACTACTGACAGGAAATTGTATAAAATTAAAGTAGCGTTTTTTGTTTTATTTATTTATTTATTTTTTATACCGGAGTTATTATTTTATTGTTGTTCATTTATTTATTTTTAAAGTAGTTCAGAATTTTTTTTTTACTTTTAATAAAAAATTAAATTATATTTTTAAGAATAATTCCAGCTTGTTTTGTCTCACAAATTGAATACCATTTTGGTTTTTACTCTAGCCTCTGGCTGGTGCATTTTTTTTGAAAATAAATTTGTTGTTCTAAGCAAAATTGAAGCATTTCCAAATTTTTAACTTTGTTAACTAGTTGATTTTGCTTTGTATTATATACAAGAATTTGATTTTACTAAATTAATTAAAATTTAAATTGTTCTGATGAATATGTTCAACATTTCGAAATATAGCCAAACTTTGTTAGTTAAGAATGAATATAGCAAACAGATTGAGAGTTTTGTATTAGTTTGAAGCATAATAACGTCGACCAGAGAGGAGAAATAACAGTTACTTGCTAAGTTTTAGTTGTACACATTTTCATAGAACAAGAGAATCTCTTATTGGAGCTCGTTCCACTTAACACACTAAACAAACCGAGGGTATTATTCCACCTTGGAACTTGGAACGATTTCTTGCGGCCACCGATTTACTTGCCCACATTGGCGGATGATCTTGTATTTGGAATTGGGAAGGGAATATTATGGTCTTTTACGACCTGAGATATGTCTCTAATTGCCTCTTCTAATAAGTTCTATTCTCTTCGCAGTAATCACTATTTTTAGTGCCTTGTGTTTGATGCAATAGTGTAAAGTGGTTTACAGTAACTTTTAATTATTGTACAGTATTTAAACTTCTAACGTTACACCAAATGTACAATCTCTTCACCTACACTTTGCAGTTATTTGTATAAAAGTAATTGTTTAATTACTGCTTTAGTAATTATCGTTTCAAATTCAAAATGAAAATTAATAATTTAACTTTTGTACTTCTTTTTGAGCCCTTCAGAGCATCTCTTTATCGACTACTACTTCGAAACCTCAGCGACAGAGAGTACACTGCCCTTTGTTTTATTTTTTAGGGATTATAGATGTGAATTCTGTTATCTCTGTCGTACTAATGGTAGTGAATCGTGTTAACATTTTTTAAAATAGATTTTCTCCGAAAATACATGTTAAAGGAAAAAAAAAAGATACCTGGATTAGGTAAATAATGAAAAAACGTGATCAAAATATCACATAAAAACCTCAAACAAAAGAAGCAAATACGGCTAAAATCCAATCAATCCTATCTGTAGAGAGAGTGTTTTGTCTTCATAAAACAGTCCATTCTCTCCCATCCTGGATACAGGTTTGAGTAAGTAGAGGCTCATCTGCTGATCATCCTAGGAACATCAGGAGAACATTTTGGACGCGTGGCGTGGGTTAAGTGCTCTCACGCTTTCTGGGGAGCCTAGGTAGGAATCAGGTGTTATAGAGGAGGGGAATATATTTCCAGCTCTTGTCGGTGGCCTTGCTCTGACTTCTTGAACTTGAACCAAAAAGTACCTGGGTGGATTGTTTTATCGCGGTGGTACTGAACGGTTTCACTACAAGTTCGATTTAGGCGTACAGTAAATCGAGTGAGAGGTCGCACTGCAATATGCCTTGTAATAAAAAGAGGAGGCTTTCCGCGGGAAACTGTTTTATTAGAGGAGCCATTACTGTAGATCATCATAACCGACTTTTCTCCTAGCCAGACTATGCTGAAGTCTGGGAATCGTCAATATTAGTCTGGAAGCCTTTTACGGATAGGTTCAGGACTCATTTAATTCGGTTCAATTTTGAGGGTCAGCCCATAAAACCAAGGTTATCCTGTTCGCATAATCTGCGTGGTTAGGAATAGCCTTCTTTGATTGGGGAGGTGTTGATAAAGTTCTTTTTACTGTGAAGGCCATGTATCTTGGAGTACTTTTCTTTTACTTATCTTAACAATGTTACATCCAAAGTCAGGAGTCGCTCATGGATGCGGCTATCAGAGCACTTAGTGTCGTTCAGAGGCGTTTTGCTTGATCGTTCCATAAAGACCGCACCTTTTGCGGCCTTTGAGATGCGGTTTAATCTAATACTACATCTTATGCTATATCAAATCATGAAGATCGTCATGTATTCATAGAGCCTGTGAGTAGACTGGCTGAACTCCCCTCCTAAAACTTTCCGAGGAGCTGGAGAAGAGCTAAAGTTGTGTTTCCCACACCTTTAGGGAATTATTTCTGTTAAAAAGAAGGAAACAGAGGTAAAAAATGTCCCTTTTTCAATTATTAGCACTGATTTATATTCTCACATTTCACAGTAGGATTGCAAAACATGTAAATAATGGTAATAAAACGTAAATATATGCACACACACACATACAAAAAGTATTAAATAAGTAAATAAACAAGTGTTGAATCTAGAGGGGAATAAAGGGAAGAAATGGCAATATACAGACGAAAATAAACCAGGAAAAAGTGAACAAAACAAGATGACAAAAACAAATGCGAATATTTGGCAAGTTCACTTGTTGATGATAATATGACGTAGCCGAGGGATGCTGACTGTCTGCGTGACGGCCTACAGACGTGACTGATGCGCTCACGCCCTACAATAATTCAAACACAACAAAAATATATTTTATCCATTTTTTTTCCTTTTCTTTTATTTATTTCTATTATTTATTCAGTTAGGTTTTGTCACATCTTACTGGGGCTATTTTTTGCTGCTCCGATGAATTGATTTAGTTTTTTGTTTTAAATGAAACTGATGATGAATTTAGATGTAAGCTTCACTAAAACATAGTATTTTCTCTTTCTCTCGTAAGAGAATTGTCTACTTTGAGATTTCGCCGGAAATACGAGTCCCCTGAATAAGACAAGTACATTCTACTTCCTCTTACTGCACTAGCAGGATAATATTACGATCGCATAAAATTTCTGAAATCGAGTTTTCCCACGACATTTCCGTTTTAATGTCGAAACTAAGTTGAAGTGTTTGTATGTTTGTCGTTTACAAAAAATTGGAATATCACACAAAGTTCAGATTCGATATTTCGATTACGTGACCTAATCAGCCTATCAGAAGTTTCCCATTTCCGAATGGATTTTACAGTTTCATTTTTTATTTTAGACGCGCCAGCATCTTAGGTTATTGGCACCTGGAGCTTTTTTCAGTGCACAGACAATCTACGGAGAGCGTTCTCTTGTTACAGACAATTCTGCCTATCACCAAGACAGTGACCTGAATGAAGCTACTAGGAAGAGAAAATAAAAGGGTCAGCAGGTGGATCCATTCGAACCCGGGATGTCCGCGTGGGAATCATCTATTCGCTAAACCACTTACCGAAACTCTTCCCTACGTATTTAATTCTTTATTATACATCTATAAATTACAGTATCGTGTATTTCACTGAAATGGTACTTCATAAAAAAAACTATCACCCTCCTCTCCTAGAAGTCCCTTTTACTTGAATTTTTCTGTACAAATTTAAAAAACAAACTATTTAACGCATTAAATAAAATCCAATATAGGGATTCGAACCCAGTTCCGCAATACACAACTTATCTTTGCGCGCCTTTCCTTCGAATAAAGTGCATAAAGCATCAGTGGTTTCTACATACTGCCTCTAGTTGACATACCTCGTACAAACAGGCATCATTACTCGTATGTTTTGACATCATTGCTGTTCAGTGTTTTTTGTTTTTTTAATCTTAGAACAACATTTCTCTTTGTAATTTAAGAGTCTGACATCTTATCACTTAGTTACATAATTAACAATGCGTGTAACGTAGTTGGTCTTCTATTATATACCCCCCATTGTTTTGCTAACCTACCGGAAGTTCCGTATTCGTGATTGTATCTAATTTAATTGAAACTTTTATTTGTTTGTAAATTTATATTCAAACTTAAATTGGTAACCTTCCTTATAACTTTCCCATTGAGGAAAATTAAGATTACCTCAAAGTGCAGAGCTTTCTTTCTGCAGGGCCTAGAAATATTGATTTGTTTCCAATTGTTGCCTAAAAAAATGTTTAGAACAAAAAAAATCTGTGTTCATGCATCCGTATGTGTGTATGTTTGCAGCGAACGGCGCAGTTTCATTTGAATATTTAAAACACTTTTATTTGAATTATTTTTCTGGGAAAATTAATTTTCCAAACGTTTCGGGATGAAGTGTGACCTTTAGACAATTCTCCTGAAGTGCCACTTATATACCAGGTATTACGAGCCAATATTGTACGAGTTATCCAACAGTATATATACAGGGTGAACCAGTAAGTATTGTCCATAGGCCTACTGTGTGAAGTACATCTAAAGTGGAGTCAATGACGTATTGGCCAACTTCATATTTTCGTCTGTTCTTGAGTGACGTCACTTTAAAGTTTTTTTCTAAAATCATTACTTTTTTCCAATAAAAATGTTATTACTCAGAAAGTTTTAGTCCGAATTCGATTCTGATGACACGGTTAGAAAGACAGATAAATTTTCTAAAAATTGATACCATTTCGAAGCATAAGTTATTCTCCAAACAGTTTCAATCTTCCTCCGAATGCTGGAAAAATAAAAGTAATCGAAATTTTTAAGAAAACTCATTAGGCCCTTACGTGATCATTATCAGATCTAGGTGCTGGCACTTTTTATAAAAGTTAACTTGTTTAATGGGCTTTCAAACGGTATATCATTTTCCAGGTTCCTTTTATCTTCGTATGAGAAATTACTTTACAAGAAAACGTGTTAGAAGCACTCAACAGTGTTAGTTATCAAGTTGTTTAATTCATTGAAAACTCTTTTAAATGGGCCAGTAGTCAATTTTTACAGTAGATTGTCTTAAAATAAGGAAACCAAAGGTTACAAATTGCACTTAAAAGGTTAAGGTTTATTTACATTTTTTTTTTTTTCAACAGTGTAATTGTGTGTGAAATTGTAATTTGGAGTAAGTACATATGAATTTTTGTTTATAAAAATAGTACTTGTTTAAAATATTTCCTAACATTTTCTCAAATATTTCAGAGAGATCAGAATTTTTTTTTTTAAATTAATTTATTTTTTTAAGTGCAATTTGTAACATTTGACTTCCTTATTTTAAGACAATCTACTGTAAAAATTGACTACTGGTCCATCTAAAAGAGTTTTCAATGAATTAAACAACTTGATAACTAACACTGTTGAGTGCTTCTGAACACGTTTTCTTGTAAAACAAACGTAATTTCTCATACGAAGATAAAAGGAATCCTAGAAAATGATATACCGTTTGAAAGCCCATTAAATAAGGAAACTTTTATAAAAAGTGCCAGGACCTAGGTCTGATAATGATCACTTCAGGGCCTAATGAATTTTCTTAAAAATTTCGATTATATTTATTTTTCCAGCATTCGGAGGAAGATTGAGGCTGTTTGGAAAATAACTTATGCTTCGAAATGGTATCAATTTATAGAAAATTTATCTGTCTTTCTAACCGTGCCTTTAGAATCGAATTCGGACTAAAACTTTCTGAAAAATAACATTTTTATTGGAAAAAAGTAATGATTTTAGAAAAAAAATTTAAAGTGACGTCACTCAAGAACAGACGAAAATATGAAGTTGGCCAATACTTCATTGAACTCCACTTTAGATGTACTTCACACAGTAGGCCTATGGACAATACTTACTGGTTCACCCTGTATACATATATATATAATATAATTAATTATATAATATATATTATTTAAATAAATATAAGTACATTTTATTAATTTATTTAGTTTTTTACAATGCGAATGAAAATAAATAAGAGTAAATATGAGTGATGAAGGAATATGAGTGTGTGTAGAGAAGGAGAAGAGAAACTACTCAGGGTAGGACTCTAAAGGAAATCGATACGATATGATGATCTTCAGTACTCAAGGAAGTCTCGGGTACCATTGACGATTCAGTTAGCGTGGTAAATTGTCTGGAATGTCAGTGGAGGCGTGAGGCTAAACAATATAATTAGAGCAATTAGAGAGAGACAGTATATTGAACTTGCGATATTTTGTTTTGGCGATTTGTTTTACGTTTGGGATGCTGAGGTCGTTTTATGAAGAGTAAGATAAGTCACGTAGGAACAGTTTTGTTTGAAATGTCTCTGTACAGTCCGTATGTTTGTTGGTTTGGCTGAACCCAACCAAGTTCTAGTCTGTAAAGTCCACCATAGGTTTGAGAATAGTACTGTATATTAATCGTTTGATTTCTATGGGCAATTTGGAGCGTCGTCCAAGTAGTCTGTGAAGCAGTTTCGCACGTTTGCTCATCATTGTTCGCCTCTTAAATCTTGTGCGTGCCAGCTGTTGTAGTTTCCGCTTCTTCTAGGAAAACATTAAATACAATTTATTTATTTAAATAAATGATACCATCTAAGGTAAATTATGTTGAAAATAGAATAGCCCTGCTGTCAGCGTACGCTCGCCCAAAATGTTACCTTTGATAATAGAACATTCACTGGAGTTCATCTCCTTACATTTTCAAGATTATACATTATTTTTATATATTTTTATTCTTCTCTCTTTTTATTTCCTCCATTTTCTTTTTACTTTTTCCTACTGTAGTGATTTATCGCCCGGTTAGATATCACAAGAATTATTGCAGTACCGATAGAATTCGCAACTTTTACTGCTATTGCAGTTTTAGTACTTTAAATATTGTCTTCCATTCAATAAACTTTGCATTTTATTACTCCTATTTATTTTATTATTAATCTACCGCTTTCTTTGTCTCTTTGTTCTTTAAATTTAGATTTGCAATTTTTTTTATTTAAAAAACTATTTTTTTTTTTAAAGTGCGTCCACGTCTGAGGTCGTTGGCGCCCAGAGCTTTTTCAGTGCACTGTTGGCTAGTCTCTTGACAGTGTTCATCACCGGACAGTGAGCTATAAGAAGCTTTTAGGAAGAGAAAATCTAGAGGCCGACAGCTGATTCGAACCCGGGATCTCCGCTAACCCATTCCCATTCTTGGATAGTGTAATTTGTGACTTGAAGATTGTATGAATGTGTGAGTGAAGGTACAGTTTGTTGTTTTATCTATCAACTATCATCTTGCAGGGCCTGGATGAACTGTAATAGTTAGTAAGGTTGCGATTTCTTTTTTGGAAGGCTTTCTTCAACTGTACAAATGGCTGATTCCCTGCAAGACTTTTAGGCTTCAACATATGTACTTTATAGTGGGCTAAAGAATCGGACTTGTTGAAGTAATAACTGGGTACATCATGAGGTTTCTTTCACACGCATTATTTGCTGCATATTGCAGCTCTAAAAGTCCTGCGAGATCCTTTCCAGCCTCTCTGACATAAATGGGGCTGCCTCATTTCACTTGTACTTTTTACTAACCCTCTCATGGTTATTCTATAACATCCAGGACCGAAATCTTTCTAACCTTGTGCAAATGTCTGGCTACCCAAACGTGCCCAGTCGACACTCTTTCCATCCACTTAATAGTGTTCTCTCAGTTCGAATTTCCCTGACTAGTTCTTTTATGAACCTTTCAGCAGCGACTCCCAACAGTGTTTTGTTCACTTCTCTTACATGCTCCAATCGAAACAACTGAAAAGTATTTACGTCCCTTATTCCTGCTGGAATATTTACATAA
Organism: Rhodnius prolixus; assembly: GCF_049639745.1. Lineage (NCBI taxonomy): Eukaryota > Metazoa > Arthropoda > Insecta > Hemiptera > Reduviidae > Rhodnius > Rhodnius prolixus. The sequence continues at coordinate 35,802,590 of NW_027411634.1, forward strand.
GACCATCATTTTTTTATGCTTCACTCCAGTTCAAAGGCATAAGAATTAGTTTCACTAAATTTTATCACGTGATTTCTTTTTAAACTATGATTGTCGTATAAATTGACAGACTAACAGATATCTTGTCAAACCATTTATAAATGGATTTCCGCGTCCGGAAATGTATTGAAAAAGGAAAGCGTTAAAAATCAAATCAATTGCCTTCCTGGTAACTCGTTCGAGCTAATTTACTTTCACTTACTGAAGTAAGAGGATAGATTACTTACTGTAAGAGCTCTTTTCTGAATGTTTTTTAGTTTGAGCGAGTATATGATTTTTTCTCCAGCATAAATACAAACCCAGCTGCATGATATTAAGTAAATTCTGAATTTTAAAGAAATCAGTTACGATTGATTTTACAAATCTCAGTTTATTATCAGGTAGCACCATTCTACTACTTTGAACTTGAAACTATTACCACAGTTATTAGTTTTCGTAGCAGTTGCAACTTTCTTTCCACTACAATGTAACAATCAATCCGCTACTAGAAATTTCAAAATAGCGATCCTGTACATGATAAGCCTTAACCCGTCTTACTCCGTGAACCATTTTTCACCATCCTCCTTGCTGACATAAGTCATGTCATCAAATGAGGCAAATCCTCATGATTTGCTGCAGTGTATTTAGTTGTGTTAAAATTAATTAATCCCCCCTGAGGAGCGCTGATAAATGGGGTAGTTTCTTCTCTTGTTCATTTATTAATGTTGTAAAACCAGCTGTTGTGTGAATCCCTGCCGTTTGTTATAATCAAATAAATTTGAAAGAATGTTAATAATTTTTGCACATGTTCTTTTTTTTCAGTTTTTCTTAAAAATTTTAATAAGCTAGAAAACTTTCTATCAAAAATGGGTAGGCTAGCATTTTGGTAAGTGCCGTGGATTAAAATTCTAAAGTAGAGAGCAGAAGTTTCAATAAGGGCCACCAGGATGAGCAGTGTGTAACCAACCAGTGCTGGCTGGCTATGTAGTTTGCATAATGGTTCAGAACAGGCAAGGATGGGTGCTCTGTGCTATTCTTCGTGTAGAGGGGTTACTCATTATGGGGTTTAGCCGGGGCCAGGTGTGCCCCTAAACCCGATTTCACATAATACCCACCATACCTATTCACTTTTAACTCTTCCTGCGATATCGTCTCCACTGACCCAATTTTGGAAATATCTACTCGCTAATTTACAATTTATTCTTTCATTAGAAAATATATAAATTGTGCGTCAAAATTGAATATTTCCCTCCGTGAAAACTTCTTCATTAATTTAAAATTAATAAATGTTTATTAATTCTGGTGTGAACAGTCACTGGACTTCCACATGTCGCAATTTAAATAATTCAATTTGTTCGTTACTTAGAATTTATACTAGACAGTCACTTGTCGACTACATTATTGTGAATGTTTAATGATGGTTTTATTGATTCTTTTGGTATAGGGGCGGTCAATAATTTACTTACCAACGTTTCGGCAAATTCATTGTATTCTTCAGGGTAATATAAATTAGTTAAGTCAATTATCTGTTTAATTATAGCGTCACTTCTGCTGCAGACTGTGTTGAAGAGTACTTAACTTATTAATTTATTAACAATCAAGATTCTATGGATTTTTTTTTACTTTCTTCCAATTAATATACCTAAAATGTTTGGAAAATTACCAGCTGTTGTTTGCTCCTTAATTGGATAGATCGTTTTTTGTTACTGGACATTTCTCTCCTCTCCTGTTCTACTGAAAAATCAAATAACAGTATTGGTTGTTTCCTCAATTAAGTCATCGTCAACTAATTGGTTCTTCAGCTGTTTGAAAGGGATTGACTTCGAGCTTACCTTCTCTACCCTAACTAAGGCCATTGTATTTCTTATAATTTTGTTTTCAATCTACTAATGTGAAGTTTCTATTTATTACTCCTTTTTACCCATTGGCGTTGGACAGTACTGTAATCGGGTAAAAGGTTTAAAAACATGTTTTCACCAGAAGTCCCCCACTTTGAGATTGCCTGAGGTTTTTGTGGGTGCTTTTGTTGAGAGTATGGACAGAAATAAAATTTTAAAAAAATGCGAAGACTTTTATATTCCGTTGAAATGTTCAAAACAAAAATAATCGATTGAACGGAAGTTCTATTTTGGTTATTGATTTTTTATAGTTTTCTTTGAAAAATGCTATAACAATTTCTCTTAAATTTCGTACTGTGATTCTGTAGACGTAATCTATGATTAGTTTTGGAAACATTCTTTTTTATTAATTCGTTTTAGAGCACTTCTAAGCGACGGGAGTGTTTAGGCATTCCTCTAACGTATCTTTGTTGTGCATTTTCAGTCTTCTCTGTACATATAACTAGGAATAAATGAGTAATGAGATTCGAAATTTGAAGAAAATTCAACACAGGACATGTGAATTTTCAGCAGGATATCGCCACGCGATTTTTTTCCTTTATATATTAAACAAAATAATTTCTTTAAATATGTTAAATTGACTGCTTATTAAATAAACAATAATATGCTTGCAAATTAAGCATGTAAAAGTTTTAAATTTGTGGAAAATGTAAATCTGGTCAGTGAATATTGTGAGAGAATTCGTGTAAGTGTTCAGGTTAGAGCATCCTGTTTTGTAATTTTCATTCGCCTAACTTTTTATTCGTTCACAACTTTTCCATCTGCATTCCATTTCCACTGTGACGAAAAGTTTTTTTACGAGTTTTATTTAGGTCATTGAAGAATACATCATCCCTTGCAGAGAATGTCATAGATTACGTCTTGATGGTTTTACATTTGTTATTTTGATTCGATTCTGTTTTCATACTTAACATGTATCATGGTTATTGTTTGATTGTATTCATAATGAAGTTTTGATTGGAAGTGAGATAGATTATCAATAATTGATAAGTATCTTATTTTAGATATACGGACAGACAGATAGACATTTAAATGCATTCAATGATGCTCTCATGAACCATATGTTCGCATAAATTAATGCTTAATTAATTTACTCCCTGATTGTGTGTATGTTTAAAGCGATTTTCACACTGTCATTTTACTCATTTCCAAACTTTGTAATCATGAGTGATGTCATAGTAATTAAGACGACGTGCTAACAATTAGCTCTGGTTATGGTAAATTAATAATTAATTAATTATTTACATTGCTTTATTACCTGGTAAATAGGAAGATTTAGAAGGTTTTTTCGATTAAATTAAATCTTTAAATTAGATTTTCACTCGGAAGTATATCTTTTAAGGTTCGCAGAGTTCGAAAAACTGATTTTTAGATATGGTATTTGTGAGCGGATAAAAAAATCGCGGGAATCTGAATCTTTACATTTCAATTTGTTCCGTACTGGAAATCTGACTGTAATTCTGAGATCAAAATCTCTTTTCCGGAAATACCACTTTTAGATAAACTTTATCGATCTAGATAAATGAAATTAGTGACCTAATTTTACAGAAAATTGCTGCTTCCGTTTTTGAAAAAGTCGCAAAAAGAAAAATCTATAAGTGAACATTTTCGGTCTTACTATTTTCAGTAAATCTTGGCAAATATCCTGTACAGTCTGACAGACAGACAGACAACAAATACATGTTTAAGAGGGAAAGAAAATAAAATAAACTGATACAATCCAAAATATATGAAAATAATTGGTGTTAGCAGAGTATATAATACCTGTATATATGCTTGGAAATACACAATACATAATAGCAGACTGATTGCTGCCAGTTACCTAGGTAACAAGTATTCCATCATCTGGATTTGTGCTGATAAAAGGCACGATGTTAAATTGCTTACAGCTCTTCCTGAGGGTAAAATATTTTCGGTTTATAATTCGTTTTTTCCTAGCGATACTTCTACAACAAATATTCGAACCCGTAGTTATTAAAAGGAAGAGAAGAGAAAAAAGAACGGAAGTTGAAAAATCCGATATAAACGATGAAGAATGCTCAGTTCTAATAATTGAATGAAAAAAGTTGAGTGCAATTTGAGATGAGGTCATATTTTTCCCCAAAAGTGCATTAAATTCAATAAGCTGTGGAAAAGTTTTACTGTTCAAATTTCATAGTATCTCTTCGGCATCTGCCAAGCCAAATTCCATAAAGCTTGAAAGAAGTCTTCCATTGGACTGACATTCAACTTCCAATTTTGAATTGTTTGGTGTAACCCTCGAGAATTTCAGTTAGAGAAAGACAACAGATTCTTCGAACAAGTCCTGTCAGAAAACAGCCTTTCATCCCTTTAAGGGAAAGTTAAACCCCCTTTGGGTTTAGCTGGCTTAATTAATAATAATAATGAAAAATTAGGGTACCAATTAGAGTTTCTAAAAAGTCTACATTTTGTTGCTTTATTATTTTTAATAAATGGTAAGTCCTGTTAATTAGGAGAGAGAGAGAGAAAGAGAGATCCTGAAGGATTTATATCTTTAATACCTATATAATTCCTAAAATAATTTTCTTCTCAGCCTCCCAGAGGAAATCCCTTGGACAGAAAATAAACATACCTCCTTCAACATCCTTTATAGAAGATTGGATTTAGTAAAGGATAATTCCTACTTCATTATCTATTCCCTTTTCTAATAAATTTTCATTTATTTCTTAAGTTTCATTAAATGTGGATGTAATATTCCATCAGACGATAATATCTATTTGCAAAATATTCATGGGAATCTATTCTTGCAACTCCTGGAAAATACCTGAAGGATGGCGGCTGGCCTGTATTTTTAAAGCTGATCTATTAGACTTCCCTTTACTTATTTTAAACTTATTAATTTGAAATAAAAGTGATAATAATTTTAATAATATTGTTAATGTTGTTTTTTTTTTGTTGTTTGCAGGTAAGTGGCTATTAAAACAACAATTATAATCACTTAAACTGAAAGGATAATCACTTATAAGAGGTAAATAATTAGAATAGAGATAATCGCTGTTATCGATCTATCTTATATAAGAAGAGTTTGTTCTTAAATAAAAACCTTGGATTGTACCCTTAAAGTACAAGCATGACAAGGGTCACTGAAAACTTGGCCCCACTGCGGGGGGCGGCGATTTCCCCGGGGATGGTTTTGGTCTCATTCCCTGTGGTTAAATAGCTGTGGGAGGTGTTAGAGGATGGGTCGCTAGACGATGGACTTCTCTGCCTGCTTGTTGCCTAGCGATGTGGATGTTCTAGAATTTCAACTTTCAATGTTCCTCAAAATTCAATTTATTTATATATTATATTATTTTTTTTTGTCGAAAACTCTTATTTCCTGTATGTTAAGAACTCCCATATATTGATAGCGAAATTGACAGTTATATGTTCTTTTTGGAAAACGACAACTGAATCACCAAAACATTTTGCGCCAAATCGCCAGTTGCTATTCTCTCTACTTTCATGATCAATCCATAATACTTCGATTTTCGTCATCCCCCAATGAAACATATTGATGACGTTATTAAATCACTCCTACGAACGATGTAGAAGTACGGAGTGGAACTATCTATCATAAATTTCAAACATTCCTTCCAATCCAACGTCGAAAGATGAATCGTCAGTTCTCTTTTCTGCGTTTCCAATGATATCCTTCATATCCTCCTCAACATTCCCTTAATTCCGGAACTAATCCGTGCACACGCTACCATATTTTTCACACTCTTGGCCTCACTTCTACTTCCTAAACACGAACAGCGTAATATCTGACTCAATGAGTGCATCGTTTCTTTCCCGCTAAAGAGGATAAGTTACTCCTAAGTTTTCACTTCTCATTGTGGGCCCCCGCTCACCTAGCTTAATTCTCAATAGATTTTTTTTATGGAGCACTTAGGCTAAAGTGGAACTGTAGATTATTGATTCTCAGGACAAGCCCTATTTCCCCCAGGATCAAGGACTTATTAGCCAATCACCCAGATGGTCTGAGAATAGAAGAATATAAATGTCCAGGATTTTCCTCATTAGGGAAATGATCTTTTCTCTTGCCTCAAAGAACCAAATATCTCACCTTAAAAGCAGCTGCTGTTCCCTTCTTCTTGCAGTGCCGATACATAGGTTTTGGGATAAAATATCCCAGCCGCATGAAGATCTTTTCTGAATCCATGTGAGATGATCTCAGTTTTTTACTCTGAATCCTGGCCTTCCAGGATTCATCGTGCTCATTCCAAAGCCATTGCTTTAGTAGAACAGTAAGTGAAAGGAATTCTTATGAATTTACCCTATTACCTGAGCTCGAGACAGTTGCTCAAGAGCTCTGGGCCACATCCTTAAGATTATCAGAGCCCGTTTGAACTGGGATGAATGAAATGTACTGATTGGTGCTACCCTCCGAAGAACATTTTCGCATTATCGCAGGTTACTTTGCGTACGTTCTTCCGTGGAAATTGCTTCTTTTTTTCTAATAGAGGAAAATGGTGTCCTTATTGCTTTGACCTAGTTTTTTCGCCCTAGAATATATACACATAAACTAAATTTACATAAGTGAATATATACGAGTATGTATATTTATAACCCTTTGAAGTTAACTAAAATTTTCACAGTCTTTTGAAGGAGAACGCCTTCTACTAACCATTGGACTGACATACTGTTTAATGCATGCATGAATTTCCTTTTTTCGCTCATCTGTGGGGGAAAAAATGTCAAATTTATTTTTAACGGAAACTCAATACCCGGAAATTAAAAAAAAAGTAGTTTTTTAAGAGAAGCTCATCAAAACTCCATTTTCATTTGTCTTAAATCTGCAGTTATTGCAATCATGCTGTGATATTGAATCTCTGTTCGAAAAAATTATGAAATGTTTGCGTTCGTTTGTCATTCTGTCTGTGATCAACATTGCTGAAGAAAATCGGAAATACAGTTTAGTAGCATTTATTTCTGTGCTAATATCTTGGCTCCTAGCTGCCTGAAACTTTAGACTATTTCAAAATTGTGATCTTCTACTTCTTTGTTGATTCTCCAGGAGTCGGCACATATTTTGATGGAAATTTTTATCAAAATATTTTTAAAAAAATGCTCACAGCGACTTATTAAAAATTTATTAAACTCAATAAAAAGTATTTTTAATTTATTTTTTTACCTCCAAAGTTATCGACCTAGAGACTTAGGTTATCTTCTGGGCTTATTTACAATAATATTTTTTTTAACATTTTTAACATTAAAGGTTGGTTAGATGTTTAGGTACTGGAAAGTAAAGTTTTGAGTGCCTAAATAGACAGGACAGAAGACCTTAGATGTTAACAATATAATTGTTAATAAGCATAAGTGCTAAAGATGACCTAGTCCCTCAGACTAAAGCTTGGCAAAAAATAATGACTGAAACTGGAAATATTCTTTCTTCCTTTTCGATTAATAAATCAGTCACCAAAAACGATGAACAATATCTACAGTTATTAGTGTGAAATTTCAAGCAGAATATATGTACATCTTAATTTTTTATTCGACTTCAAAAGAAAGTGAAAGAAGTGCGGCATGTGTCTCATACTGCTCTGAGCAGTGCTCAGTTTTCAAAAGACTCCAACATATTGCCGTAGGATTATTAAATATATGGAAAGCGCGGTGCCTTTGTTCTTTACCGACTCACGCTGAGTGGTTACTCTCAGCTACCTTTTGCCATCTTTTATCTTCTTTATTATATATTATTTTCTTCACATATTTCCCCAAGTTATCTCCTATTGAATTTCAGATTGTTTTGTGGAATCTGGTATTTTACAGAAGCCGCTATTTTTATTATTATTATTATTATTGTCTCATATTCTACTGTTACAGAATCTATGTGTGATCAAGCAGATTTAAGATTTTTTGAATTTTTACCGGGAAGATCTCTGGTGTTGTGATTTTTACGAATAGTCTCTCTCTCTCTCTTGTTGTTCATCTCTCTCTGAGTGTTTCCTCTCTGTGTGTGTTCACCTTAACCTAAAAATGAAAAGTCGCAAAAAAGTTGAAATTTTGTTATCTCGCTTAGTCTAAAACTTTTTTTTTTTAATCAGTTTTTCCAGGATTATTCATTAAAGGGACTCTTTGGAGAGGAGGTCTGTATTCTTCCCTCTAAAGTACCATTTCAGTATGTTACAACTGAAGTTGCTCGTTACAGATGCACCCCACTTGCTCTTCCTAGCCGATCAAGAAATTAGGCACGATAGTTCCTTTAAAGCGGATCGAATTAACGATAGTTCTCTTCTGTATGCTAAGTATGTAATAAAAGAGATAAAGCCGTATCTTGGTCAACATATTCCTCTACGTACGTTCTTTGCTGCTTGGTCATGGATCTTCTGGAATGGAGGAAATTCTTGTGCGTATGTTGTTGGCTAACGGCTTACTTGGCAACAATGTTGTTAACATTTTCCGATCTTACGTGGGATTTTCTGCTCTTTTTCTATTGTTATTAATTTTTTGTATTTTGATTTATAAAGTGCACTTTCAAGTAGTCAGATTGGCGTGCCAATCTTTTCCAATCTGCTAGCACAATACGTTCTTACATCAGGAAGTCTTAGTGTTGTTTGTTCATTATGTGAAGAGAGTTTGATCTGATTTATGTGAGAATTTCTAGTTTTTATCTTAATTATTGCTTTTGTTTTTTAATTTTAAGATTAGCATCTTAATTTTATGTTTGTTTGTTTTTTTATTTTATTTATTTCATTAGAAGGGAACATTTCATTTACAAAAGCTTAAGGATAAGATTTAGTTTTTTAGTGTTTTTTTTCTTTCTTCTAATATTATGAAAGTAAGCTGATAGAATTTTCAAAATCATTAAACTTTGGAAATCAATTGCTTAAATTTCTCGTTTGTCCCTCAATTAATTATTTTTATTTTTTATTATCTTAACCGGACGTTAGGGCAGGATGTGTTCCCCAGTGGGTGATTTTAGGTGAAATTTGGTTCCAGAGTTATTTCAATTTCCTTGAACAGTCTTAGGGTCTGGAAGAAGTCTTCCAGCTTTCTTGGAACATTCTTATCTTTTTATTCGAGGGTACTTTTGGAATTTTTTTTTTGGGGGGGAAGATCCCGCTTGTTTCCTGGAATTACTAAGTATTAATGGAGATTACATACTGAATTCTCTTTTAGGGATTTTTCTTCAGAATATTTATAGAAGGCAATGGAGGAGAGGTGGGTGCCTCGAACTTTTCTGGATTATCGGGTGATTTCTTTCATCTTCCAACTCCAGTAGCAGAGTTTCACGTGCCACATTATTGCGGGAAGGGCAAAAGGTTACAGGGAAGATTTCCTCATTAAAAAAACAATGTTAAATAATAATCAAATATTCATATTTGGAAAAATAATTACTTAAGTTAGATCCTTGAGAACTTAGATTAAGAAAGTCGTGTATGTGAGTTCGCACCAAGTTTTCTTCCACAAGTGGAGCTCAAAATGTGAACTTCCGATGAAACACTCAAAATGGAAAATCTACGCTTTTTGCCATTATACTTCCTTTTATCAAAGTGGAGTGGAGAGAGAAAAAAAATTGTAAATGACGATGAGAAAAGCTATTTAAAGTTTAACGTATTGTAGCACACACAAAGCGCCGGGACATAAACGTTCCTACTGATGCTACTTTATACATTATAGTGTGATTGACATGTGTCTGTCATCATCGTACGGACAGAGTGACATTTCGCGTCCCAAAATTGACTTCATCCGAACTCTCGGCTCTCATTCTCTCTTTTACTCTCTCTCTCTCTCTCACTTTATATCACGTTCTCACCAGTTTTATATATATAGAGAGAGAGGGTGGGTTACAAAGGGAATCCTCACCTCCATTGCTCCTATATCTTCTACATTGTAGTCGAATCTCTTGAGGAATTAGTACTTTTCTCCAGTCTTGTTTATTGCTATCTGTGTTGGGAACACATAATCATTCAATAACTTAACTTCTTTCTGCTAAAACAACCAACTACTTCTGACAATCAATTTAATTAAATTGGCTTTTTGCTAAAACAACCAACTACTTCTGACAATCAATTTAATTAAATTGTTTCTTTTATTGTTATTTTTAATCATTATTCAAGGCACTCAGTACGAAAGCAAAATATCGCAAAAAATGTTTCCAATATCTTTTTTTAATTAAAAAATTATCTTAAGTGGGACACTTTAAGTTAAATTATAAATGTCACAATACTTTTTTGGAATAATAGATCTTAATAGTGCCTAACGATTTTTTTGTTTTTGTTTACAAAAATTGGTTCCAATCGATGGATTTGTCAATACCTTGCAGCTAAACAGCAGGGATAAGGGAAGTTAAGCTCTCCTGTAACGCTCCATTTCAGCATAAGTTTGATATATTTCCGGAGTGCACAAGTTTACCATAAGTGTGGCTGTACTACACGGAAGTATTATCTCTCTATGGAACTTGATAGGAAGTTATTAATCCTAAATCCCTCAACTGGACGTTATCATTTTATTGGAAGGATTGTGCTAATTGTCGAGATTTTTTTTTTTTTTTTTTTTGGAAACGGCTCCTTCGATTTTTCTTGATAGATTGTATACTCATAGCACTCACAGATCAAAAACCTTTTGTTTAAAATTCTTTTTTCAGAGAAATTCTCTTTAGGGCCTGTCTAGAAGTGAGGCGTTGGGTGTTCATCTCTAAAGCGCCCTTTGAATTTGACGTGCCTTTTTACTATCTCAGAATATTAATTATTTTTTTCTTAAAAAAAAAAAAAAGAATAAATGTGCTGCCAAAATTCCAATTTCGAAGGTAATCTCTTAAACGGATAAATTAGTATAATTTTACAGATTAAACTTCAAACTTTTTACCCGCTATTAGTTCTTACGATTTTCTTTAAATCTAGCTGTTATAATTTCTCGTTTTGATTTACAATTTTTTATTTTTTTGTAAGAAAATTCTATTTAGGTTAACTTTGAAGAGGAGAATTCCCTCCTCCTTTAAGTGTCATTTCGCGTTATGTACGGTCCTGTCATTTGTTTACTTTTAAGAAAGGCTAAATAAGTTATTCAAGTTCCGAGTTTAATGGAAATCGCTCGACCGGAAATAGCCCTTTTCTGAATGGATTTAACTCTTTTTTTTAATGTTCTGTCCCAATGATTTTTCTCCTAACTTCCTTTATCTATATTACACATACTCTTATCTTATCTGTTACTGGAGGAATTCTTCTAGGATAATTTGGTTTTTAAGGCAGTTCTCTCGCGGAAGGATTAGGGTAGGCTTCCATTGCAGGTAGTACAGACTAATGTATAGTGGTAAATTTTCAAAATTTAGAATTTGTATAAAATTTATGGATAGAATATATAGTTTTCGTGACCGCAAATTGTTAAACTTAGGATGGAAGATTTGCGAGGAATCGGTCAAATAAAACAACTCGTCTTTTTGCCAACGTTTCGACAAATATATCTGCATATATATAAAACTGCTTCTCCATTTCTGGCTCTTAATTTCTATAACTCAACCAACCCGCAGAGCCACGTAAGTTTCAATACTTATAAAGAATTTAGTTATTTTACTGTTTATTTTTGTATTACTGATTTTTACTGTTTTTTTCTATGTTACTGACTCTGTAAATTGTTTTGTATTTGTAATATCCAGGCCCTGAAGAGGACAATATATTTGTCGAAACGTTGGCAAAAAGACGAGTTGTTTTATTTGATCGATTCCTCGCAAATCTTCCATCCTAAGTTTATGGATAGAACTTGAGAGCACATAGCTTTAAGAGAAAGCCACGTGACTATTCACACAATTTTTGTTTTATTCAGAGGGGGCCACAAACTTAATTTTGGATCACCGATCAACAATATTTTTATTCTTACTTTCAGTGAGCTTTTAGTAAACTTCTAGATACTAAGATAATGTCTAAATAACTTAAGATTTGATTAAGATTTTTATCTATATCAGCTAGATATTTATTAGCGATTTGTTCGCTCATAAATGAACAAAGAAAATACTGTATTACGTGCCAACCTGGACTATATTTTCACGTATCCCTTGTTTATTTTTTATAACAATGGTTTCTCACAAAAACATGTGGATCTACCTTATGCAATATTATTATATTCCACCACGATTCTACATAAAGAATGATTGTGTGTGAATATGTTGTCTCATGCTGTCATTGTGATTCATAATAACTATGATTCATTTCCTAAACCTTTTTCTTTTTTTTTGAAAGCATAAAACGCAAACAATGTTCCATTGTAATTAAACTTGCAGGAGAGGGGGAATAAGATTCATACAATGTAGTTTTTATGTTTTTGGAGCAAAGAAATAGTGTAAAAATTAATTTCTCTTTATTTTTCCCTTAATTTATATTTAAATTTAAGACTGTAAACATTTCCGATTTTACCGGGATGCTGTAAATGTGTAACATTATTTGTATTAACATTTTTGATTAATTAATTCTTTGTTCAATTTCTCTTTTTCTGTCTTTTTTGTCTGTGGTCTCTTGTTATTCCCTTTCATAATCATGATGAGAAGGAATTTGTTAAGAATAGTCTCATCACGTACCACATAATGTTGTGTTTATGTTCTGATGATATCAAACAAACGAAAAAGTAGCAGACTGAATAAATTCCATGTATTTCTGTTTTGTTTTTATGTTTCATATCATTGTAATATTTTTTTAATTATAAATATTTTATTATTATTATTATTATTATACGAAAAAGTAACTAAAATATAAAAATGTCTGAATTTTTGAATCAAGAAGTTCATCTCCTTTCTGGTGGTAATCAGAGGAAGTCGTGTGAGTATGATTATTCACACCAGATTGCATAAAATTGCAAGGTTAGATGCAAATAAAAAAATTCTGTAATATCCTTTTTAACGGATCCAGTGACAAAAGAATGATTGTTACGTTTATAACTAATTTACTTGTTGAAAACGTTTTAGCTATCTCCCGGAGGTATACGGATACTACTTTGAGGCTCATGAAGGTGTTAATGGTTAGCTCCTGCGTGAAATAGCGGTCAACACACTCTGCTACTAGTTACTACACTTGAAAATCTCAGGAATGTCTTTTGATTAACTTCCCCAGCCTCAAGGCTTACTTACACCTTAATTCTCGGCCATTATAAAATGAAATGCTTTAAGTAGGTTATGAAAGAGATTTTTGGGGATAATGGTTTAATTATTTACTTTCTCTTACTAGATAAGGAGGAAGTTATTGCGATAACGTTAAATTTTAGATTTTACCGGATATAACCACATTGAAGTTCCCTAAAACCGAAAAAGTCGATTTTAGATAATGGTCCGCTTAAATTATTCTACCGGTTAAACATATTCTTGCAGAATATAAGGTTTTTAGACGTCAATTTCTCAAATTATAAAATCGCAGTTAATTGACCATCAATAAAAATTAACGCGGCACTTTTCTTGACAGTTGTTTTTAAAAGCAATTTTTACTTTTCAATTATTTTCTATTGAGGTTTGCAGTTGTTGATAATATTAGCCAATTTCGTTGATTTGCATTATCCTGAGCTCTCAACTAACTTTTAGAGTTAGCTAAAAACCGTCACTCTATGTCACACCTTTTCCAACAAGCATCTCTTTCTGACAGGTGACTAATTTTAGTCAGTGGCAACGCATGAAACTTTAAAAAGATGAGTTTGACCTCAACTTTATTGTAGTCAATGAAAATTGCATCAGTTATTTGTTAATTTTTGTTAAAATAATTTGTTACAAATTGTTGGTGTTTGGTTGGAAATTCTTGTTCTTATTATTGCAAATTTTATTGTCACCCTGTCCTTGTTCAAAATTTTCAAGTCTCTTTTTAACGTTTCAATAAGAATTAAACTCAACTTTAAACTAAAGTGTTCTTGGATTGATTTTGCATTTAGTTGGCTATTAGTTACCAAATTTGGCAATAATAGCTATGACGAAACATAGTTTTCAACTCTGCTTCCTTGCATTTCAGAGGTTCGACAGAAAAGTTCCCACAATCTTGTGGGTTTTGGCCATCCTTCTTTGATTACCAAAGACTTCCTAGATCTTCCATTCTATTTAGATTGAACCATCTCAGCTGTGCTTGCATCTGTTAATTGAACTAGTGATTCGTGTTTTAATAAGACTCTACTTGTTAAGTTTTCTGAAGCAGTATCCCTTCATCTATTTCGATTAAACCTCACCTATGCAGTCCTAAGATATCTAAATTTCTTTTATTGAGCGCTAACCTAGGGGAGAACCGACAGTAAATAGATCAAAAGACGGTCGTTTTTGGTTCCTTGGCCCACATCTCTTTCTGAGGAACTTCCTGATGATTGAGGAAATGATATGCCCGCTGCTACACTCCTTCCACATTATTATCACATCCTTGGGTACTTACTAGTAAGAATCTGTTCCTACTTATTGAAATCTGTATTCTTATCTCTTTAGCGGCTTTGATACTATCATGCACTTCGTTCACCGATGTTGATGTGGTTATAATATGTTAGCCTTATGTTGAAAAAAATATAAAACAAACAAACCTCATTAATCGAAATTGTAGTTGTCTTATTCATTTACAGCTGTGATTCTCCGCCGTCTGCTTCATTTTTTCTTCTGTATAATCTCAAAACATGTATTTTCATTGGGAATCTGATTTCGAAAATTTGATACCTCCATGGCGCTTCCTCGTGCGAGGAGTGTCCATGGCAATGTAAAAGATCTATGTCAGCTTTTTAAAATGTCAGTGTTTGTTTATAAAATGTAAACGTCTGTAAACTATTAAATGTTTAATGGATGTGGGTTTGCCAAACTAAGACAGCTTGATACATCAGCGATTCTGTAGGCTCCCTATATGAACTGTTTGAGTATTTGGAGTGTCAGTATAAGTATTGTTCTTGTTGTCATATGATGAAGCAGTGGTTAGTCCACTTTTCTCTCCGGGGTTACTAGAAACAAGAAGAGTATATAACAGAAAACCCAAGGAAAACGCTCATTGGCAAAAAGCAAAACACTAAAAATGAAAATTAAATTAAAAGGCTTTTCTTGTTCCTTCGTTGAAAAGGTGAAAAATGGAGACTAAATTTAAATTAAAAAGTAATTTATTTCCTTCATTTTGAATCTACTTTTTAAAAAAGTTGAAAAGGTAATCCCTTTTTGCTTGCCTCTAATCCATCAGTTTCATTCAATAATGGACCATATTTTTTTAATCTTTTCATATCTTGATTATTTCAAGTAAGTGAAATATTTTTTAAGGAAATGAGGATGGAAAAATAGGATAAAAACATTTTTATCTAAAATTCATCCCCTCGCTAATTCACTCCATAGATACGGACGCATTGCGCGTTGGATGCGTTGCAGTGGATATTTGTATTATTGATAGAGGGTTGAGTCCTTGTTCCCCTCGGCACTGCAGCCATGACTTGTTGTACCGTTTCCCTTGATTTAACAGTTCCTCCTACATATGAAACTTTCTGGCAGAAGGCCAAATAACTCATTCCGCTTCATCAAACAGGATATGAGAAGCCGTTTCCTTCTCGACTTGGCTGAGCCTTTTATATGAGTTCCGGTTTAAATAACGCCACTCTTTGAGGATATTTTCTGAACCTTATCCGTGCGTCGTAAGAAGCTTAAGAGGGCAATAAAGTATCCACTATTTTGAACTCAGAGGACCCCAATAAATCCGCTAGGACGTTTAACAAGATTACAATACTTCTTTTAACATAGGAGTGAGAGAAAAAAAAAAGTTGGCCAATCTGATGTTGATTGTCTTTAGAGTATTCTAGAAGTTAGTAGAGTCTTTTTGTTACATCAGAAAGTTCTAATTATAAATTAATATGAATTTTATTGTTACATTTTTTGGAAAATATTTGTTTAGGAAATCCATCAGGAGGTAGAATTTTAAAAGTACCGAAAAGATGTATGTGCAGTTTTTTTTCTGTCCAACTTTGTGATAATCGCGATTTCCCAAAACCGTGATTCTCCTTAATGTAGTTTGGAGCTTAAGAAACTTACTGGGAGCAATTCATGGATCTTCTTACATAATTTATTCCTTAATTGGTCCATTCACTTCACCATAGGGAGGAGGGGATTGTTCTATTTAGGTTCTGTATTATACAATCATTATTCTTGGATACGCGTACAAACATAATTACGCTGGCTTCTGTGTGCCTCTTGGAATGGCTAGACTATTCGTAGGCAGCGCTTTGGTTAGGAAATGTTTCTGTATAAAGGATGCATAGAAGTTTCAGAGAATATTTTGAAATTATTAGATAATGCAATCAAATTTAATCGATTGCATAATGCAGTCAAATGATCAAAAAAATCTGCTGTGAACCCTTTGGTATTAACTTCCGCTTACTTCAGTTTATTCAATTAAATTTTTCTTTAATTTGTTACTAAAAAAGGAAGTTGACTGAAATAATATTGCATATTCACTTTAAAAGTACTAATTTTGAAAAAATCGCTGAAAAGTATTCAGTAAACTGATACTTCCGGCCTGCTGATTTTTTTGTAAATTTGATATTTTGGTTACATATTTTATGTTACCTAATAAGTATTTAAAAGATGATAAGTGAATAAACTACACCAAAATGGCCTTCAGCGCTTAGCAAGTTAATTCTAAGTTCGTGTGTGACTTAGTTCAGGCTTTAATTGTGCTAATCCAGGGTTACAAGTCATGCAGTTCAGCGAGCAAAAAGTTACAACTGGAGATTTTGCTGAACTGGAAAAGAAACACCTTTTTTTGGTCTTTTGCTATTGCGAAGCTGTAACAAGAACAAAGTCCTCTCAAGATGGGCGTTGAAACGTCCAACATGCTTCTCTATGTTTCAAACACGACCCTACCTGTGGGTGTTGAACTCTTTCGCGTTGGTTACGTGGTTTTTATTTTGAATACTGCGCACTACGACCAGATATAGGTTCCTTCTCACTGATGCCAGACCACCCATTAAACACTTATTAGGAATCATATTCTTCCTTCTTTGGGGATGTTCTGTTTTCAGAAAAGTGGGGTATCAGTTGTTAGGGTCGCTCTTGGAGGCCAGTACACTGCTGTATACTAAACGCCTTCTCCCATACTCCAAGAGCAAATTAAGTGTGCGTAATTAGGAAGTGTTCCTACTATATACACACTGGTAACACTGTAGCTCTCTATCGCTGGTGCAAAAACGTATAAATCTCCAAACGCCCGCCCAGAGAGCTCATTCTTTTCTGCCACAAATAGCAGCAACCTTTCCAGCCTACTTTAGATAGGTAGAGGAGCCTTTACTCCGGAGGGGCACAGATTGCATGACACCTTAATAAATATTAAGGTGCAATAAATATTATATGCATAATAAATACGAAAGGAGTTTATTAAAAGACAAAGTGAAATCCATAAAGACAAGAAATAAAAGAGCTTTACTAGTACTATGTGTGAGGGATGCAATGTTCCTATCAGCTGTTCTAGGCTATGTAACTTTCTCACTGTATCTCTGTCTAGTTTGTAGATCTAAGTCTCCTCCTTCAACAGCTGTTTCAGTTTATTGCATACAGAAGCTGTTTTATAGAAGTGTGTGTGTGTGTGTGTGTGTAGCCTTCGTAAATATGAACTATAGCAAGTCAGAGCGTACTGTGAAGTACTGAAGTTGAGAAAGAGATTTTGTTTGGTCAAAGTTTTCTCTTTCTTCTTTGTTGCACAGCCTGTATTCTAAAAAGTGAGGGAGTCAATTGGGCGCGTTTGGAAACACTCTATATAACTAATTCTGTTATTTTGCCTTTTTTAAACAGAGATCTGCAAACTAGAGAGCATTTCTATTCACATCCGCTTCTATCTATTTTTTTGTTACAGCTTCTCTGTTTTCTTAAGTACTTCTTTTTTTTTCTCAGATGTGAAATATTGTAGACGAAGTTCTCTTATTGTTCGGAGGCATTTCAGCCCTGGATCTTCTCCAATAACCTGCTCTGTTGTCGTGGTGGTCATCGTCTTATGTCCGACGTCCTTAAGCCATCTTGGCCTGTTCCTTCTTCTTCAGGTTTTGCTAAAAGCACTCTCCTGGCGGTCTCTCGGGCTCCATTTTCTTCAGGTGTCCTACCTATCTTATTCTTCCTTTATTTACTCATGTGACCGAGTCAGGTACATTCAGGGCGCCTAACTCATCATTAAGAAATATTTAAATAAAATGCCCCTCATGAACATTCATTTCATTTCTAGTAGATACGTAGAAACAAACTACAAACGACTCGCAGAGGATGACGTAACCAGTTAAATACTTCCTGGCCTTGGTACAAAATAACTAGTTTCATTATCAGTTTAGCTCGCCACTATAAATCATTATGTTCCTTTGATTTCACAATTTTCCGCAAGGCTGGGTACTTTTAATAGAAAACTAAGGGACTTATAAATCGACAGAAAATTTTGCACTGGATTTTCTTTACTGAAGGCCACTGAATGGTAAACGGCTTTGACGAATCGTTTACTTGCAAATTTGATATTCATCAAATTTCTTCGTGTTTTCTTCTCGGTAGATTACTTCTTGTAACTGTCAAGAAATCTTGCAAAAGTGGTGGAACAGCATTCGAATTCCTTAATTAGCTTAATTTGTAAAAAGCAGAATTCACCATTCTTTGGTATTTTTAAACCTTAATTCACTATTCTTAGTGTCTATAACTTCTTTTGGTAGCTTCTTTGGCGTTTTAGGTGAACCATCAGTACATAAATCGCGGCGGCCAGTTGCGCGGCCATACGACAGAAATAGATACGTAACATGAAGGACACAGATTATCAAATCTAAGTCTAGGCTGAGCCCTGTGATGACTTGAAACCTACGCCTTACTCAAGCAGATTATCTTAGGCCGAAAGTTGAGGGAGAATAAAGTGCATAAGAAAAAGGAAGAGAACCATTGATGGTTTGAAAGAAACCAGTAGTTGTATGATTTGTACAAAACCAGGGATTTCTAGGAGTAATGAAGCTGAGATAGCTGGGGTGTCACTGCAGGTTGTGTGTCAAGCTTTCGAGAGGCAAGATGCCTCCACGACCGACCTCAATTGATTAAGAAAGCGGCAATTCCGATTTTTTGATTCGGATTTGGTTCCTTAGTGGTAACTACAAAATTGAAGGTTGTAAGTTACTACCTTTTTTCCTGTTTTCGAGTCATATTGTTTTTGGACGGACAGACATACAGATCTTTTTTATGTTCAGGGTTCAAAACTTTTCAAAGAAAATTGAAAATTCTTCTTCATAAGATTTTCTTTTAGTTGATGAAGGTAAGAAAAGTTAACGAATGTTTGTTTTCTGAACACTCCTTCTGTTCAGTATACCTGGGGGCAGATTTCATTTTCAGTCAGGTCGGCGGGTCATCAACATAAGTGTCAGTGGTGGGCGTAAAATTGCATGAAATTTTTAGCTTCTTCATGTGAACATTTGGTTGTGGTGACAGTAATTTCCTACTTCGCTATTCCACATTCCATGAAATATTCTAGAGCAAAAAGGGAAAACAATATAATTTAAGATCTTCCAAATATAACTGGGACGTGACATCTGTCAAGTCACAAAATTTAGTTGTCAAATTTAAATTATAATGAATAGATATTCTCTCTAATTTGATATTGTCTCTAGTCTGATATATGAAAATTTAAAGATACGAAAAATCTCGTGCGACCACCCACTAGATTTTCTCCTTGTTCTAAATTGTACATTTTCTTAATTACTTTTCATTAAGTCTCACTTAAATGTAATCTACAGGGCATTTACAATACTTATTTCAAGGAATTTTTATATTATCCTTACTGGAATTCAAAGTGTACATTTTTTGTTCAGATTTTTTTAGAATTTCAGTCAGTTGAAAGTGCTTTTTTCAATGAAGCCATTTTGTGCAATTAAAATGGTTACAGAAAACGTTATTACTCAAATTCCAGTAAGAGAAAGCCTACGAGTTTGCGCACTACAGTTTTACTTTTTTTTTTGTTGATTGCAACTTAAAAGTTGTAGAAATTTGTTTGATATTTCTTTTACATTTATGTAATTGCCAGCACTATTGATTGTAGGTTATTATTGTAGCAATAAAATAACATTTACATATTTGTAATTAATATTTTTTCTGTTCACAGGTAAGTTGCCGATTTCACAAGATATTTGATCACTTAACGTGAAGTGGTAAGAGGTAAATAATTAGAATAATTTCTATTCATTCAGATGATTTGCGTTAATTACGGATGATCTATGTTATCGATCTGTCCAATGTAATTCTTTGAAAAAATTTACTCGATCTATCGCTTTATTTATTTATTTTTGGGTATTCCAGAAAATTTATTTGAGATTATCTCTGGGGAAGTTGGGACACCTTGCAGTAGTTGGGTCCTGTTTCATTTTGATATAAACTAACTAATTATTTAATTAAATTTAAGGAGCGTCAACTTTTAAGGTTATTGATGTTGTTCTTTGTTCTCTCATTATAGACCACACTGAAATAAGCTCCTAGGTATGGAAATTCTATGGGCCAGCAGCTGGATTCGAACCTGGGATTTCCGCGTGGGACCACTATTTTTTTTTCTTTTTTTTTTTGGCATTGGCTATCGCCATACAGCCAGCATCGTCTAGGTGCTTATCACTAGAATATCACTCACTCTCCATCCTTACTTATAAATACATTCGCTTCACCATTCATCCCTATACAATATACAACTATTTACATAAACTACAGGTTATGGATGGATCAGTACTCTGTATTCCTGCCATCCTTATAGCTTAACCGAAATTAAAATCACGTAATCCTTCTGTAATCATTAACCACTGACTGTGGTCTTTTCATATTTCCTGTTTTCAGATTATTGCCAGCAATATTCATTTTGACGTTATAAACAAACCAAAACTAAAAACGAAAAATTGCAGAAATTTGCTATTGCCGGTATAAACCTAATTTTGATAATTCTTATGACCGCTATACTTCCTCAAATATACGTAATAAGTTATAGTAAATGTAATTAATATTACATTTCTCGCAGTAATTAATTATTTCCGTTTAATTTATATTTATATAAATTCACTTTAATTTGATGGTAAGTTAATGTACTAATTGAGCTGCAGACCCCCCCATTCGACTGTTGTTATATCACGTACACGAGTTGGCCAAAAATGCTGTTATTGTTGTTCTAGAGCTGAGTCACGTTCTAATTTCTGTCGGTGGCTGTTAGTAATATAGTACATTACTCCACTTGAGTTGTCTGTTTACCGGAAACTTTTTCAGCCTCGGCTCGCTTACATTCCTCCCTATGTACTCTACTTATTAACACTAAAGATATTGATCCCTAAAAAAGTTCTTAAAAGGTTAAAAGTTTTTGATCAGGTAGGAAGGGTGTTTTGGGCGATTTCTTATCTTCCATAAAAGAGGAAAGATTTATAGCTGATGTTTGTAAATTATTGTTCTCCAAAAATTAGTGGTTTCAGATCGCAGATTCTGAAAATCGAAAATCTGGTTGCATGAACCTAGACTATAAAAGCGCCACAAAAAACGGGTAACCTCGTAATTCGTAAATTTACCAAACTATTTTGATTAATCCTTGCGTTTGAGATTTGAAAGTCATTTCTCTATCTCTAATACTGGGTTGAGTATTTTCTTATTATTTTTTGAACTTGTCTGCAAGCTTGTCAGTTCTATCAGTCTTTTGGTTTTGTCGCCCACTCAATTCTCATTCCGTTTTTAGAGTTATAAAATTCAGTTTTTAGCATTACCCACGTTTATTGAGTCACTTAGTTCTTGCATGCCTCTCAGATCTTAGGGTATTTCTGTTCTAACCTCTCATATCTTAAAGACTCTCCAAGTTTACAGACTTTTAGTTCTTCGTCTCTCAGTTCTCTAGGTTTTGCAGCATCTACTTAAATTAAGACTCTCAGTTCTATCAGACTATCCGTTCTTTCAGTCTTTCAGTTCAGTTCTTGTATTGATTTATCTGTTCTGTCAGTTTCTCAGTTCAGTTCTTATATTGATTTATCTGTTCTGTCAGTTTTGCCAGTAAACCGCTCATGCCCTATATGCACTTCCACACCAAGCTTAGCCTATATTTTCAATAACCTATATTTAAAAGAATATAAATAAAGAAAACTCCTTAAGAAATGGAATTAACCTATTGTGCGCATTTATTGATCAATATAGAGCCTATTAATAGGATGAAAAAATAAATTCCAGTTTCAGTCGTGATACATTTATTCTGCCGAGCTTTCTACTAGAACCATCTTCAGGGCTAGTTTACAAAGTAATATTTTACATTACAGGGTTGGTGTGTCTTCAATCTTGTCTGTTCATGGAGAGTAAACTAGTCCTGAAGATGGTTCTAGTCCCTAGGTCGAAATAAATGTATCACGACTGAAACTGGCATTTATTTTTTCATCCTATTGAAACTATGAATCAGTCACCAAAAATAATGAACAGCAATAGAGCCTATAGTTTAGTTAACTTCTATTTGCCTAGATAACAGATAAGCCTAGTTCAAGTTCCTCTATTACTTCCATTGATTTATAAATACTTATAATGTACGAAGTAAGCTACTTATAAATTACTTTAACTTAAAATCTATTATGGCAAAGACAAAGTAAACAATGAGGTGATGAAGTACCAGTTCAGGAGCAGCCCCTTAGAATCTAAGGGGGTCTTCCACTTGTACAGTCCCTCAACAGAACGTACACTAATCGTCTGTTCATTGGTAGTTGAAGAACCTTTTATTCTCCCAAGAGTATTCCATCATGCTAAAGCATCATTCACTCAGCCTAACACGTGATAGATATGTCTTTGGCATAACTACTGCATAGCACGCAGTATTTATTATTCGAGTTATTCTTATGCATTGATTTTTCTTCTTTTTTTTTGTGTATACATTTTGTGTCTATTACTCTTTTATGAGCAACTTTTTTGCTGAAATAATATTCTTAAGCAGAGTTTGCGAACGGGTTTCATGAAATTGTACATTCCTAAAAATTTTATGTTTCGAGTTCTCAGTTGCTTTCATGGCTTTGTTGTTATTACGTTTTTATTGTTTTTTAGTATTTTTTAGAGAACACGGACTTGATGTAAAAATACTAAAAAATAAAATTCCTCCTGGACCGACATCGATCTGTAAAAATAAGTAAAAACAGTAGTTCTTAAAATAATGGAGATTCTAGTTATAACAGGTTAAGAAGATATAAAGAAAGTAATTACTTAAAGAAGAAAAGTAAAGAACTTGATGTGTGCTTAATATGCTTTAATAACTTAATATTTCACACCCTCAAGGTGTTACTTGACGCGCATGTCAGTTCTTAAAGAAGTATTGCAATCTGGATAATTGTACCTCGCGACGTTTACTTTTATGGCGGTCTCGTGTTACTGAAAACGCCTTAAGAGATTTTTAGTATAAAAATTTAATAATTTATTATTAGTTTTTTATATTCTTTTTCTTTCAAATTAAACAGAAAAACATAAATCATAAAATAATTTTTATAGACACCAATAAAAGAAGCGTTGACACGCAAAACTTATTTAAAATTATTGTAATTTTCTTTTATGAGCAGTTTTGTAACAAGGTTATTGTTATATTCGTTCAATATATATGGAAGGTTATTTTACGCCTAGAATTTGCTAAAGCCATTACTATGGTAACCATGTTTTGTGCTATAGTAGTAGTTGAATTTGTTCTGGCGGCTGTTGGTCATGTGCGGGTAGAGAGGGGTAAGATTCCTGAAGAATTGGCTAGTCCAATTAAATTTTATCTTTTAATTGTTGTTCATTCTTTTTGGTGACTGATTCATAGTTTCAATAGGATGAAAAAATAATTGCCATTTCAGTCGTGATACATTTATTCTGCCGACTTTCGACCTAGGGCCTAGGTCATCTTCAGGGCTAGTTTACAAAGTAATATTTTTACATTACGGGGTTGTTGTATCTTCTGTGCTGTCTGTTCATGGACTGTTAATCTGCTTCTGTACGAGTACGTCTTCTAAAATAGACGATAGTTATGAAAAGAGTCCATGAACAGACAAGACAGAAGACACACCAACCCTGTAATGTAAAAATATTACTTTGTAAACTAGCCCTGAAGATGACCTAGTCCCTAGGTCGAAAGCTCGGCAGAATAAATGTATCACGACTGAAATGGCAATTATTTTTTCATCCTATTTATCTTTTAATTTAATTTTCTTGAAACCTAAGAATTTGTACTGGTTTACTTCAATAATCCTTATATTTAAGAATTACCATTAAAAACAAAAAATCTCTAAAAACTAAAAATTAAACTAAGAAAAGTGGCATTTCGGGTGAGCTAACTTTGTTAAAATTTAGAATTGTGAATACGTATTTAATCCTTATTAACGTAGCAGACACCTTTCGATATATTGGACTTTGGCAAGCCACCCGTATGGAATCCACACACTAAACTCAAACTACTTGAACTCAACTAGAAATACTGAATGCTCAAGAGACTAGTTGAGAAGTGATCAAAATTGACTTCTGGACTTGCGGACCTTAGAACTGGTCGAAACAACAAAGCGTTCAAACCTAAACAGGATTCAAACCCAACAATCAAAAATCCTTCGTACCATCATCTCTGTGCAACAATAACATTCTAACCTGTGAATTCCATTTTTTCCTGATCTTACCCGCTGTATCATAATCCACACCCCAAACTTTCCCGTTCAGAAACAGAAAATTTGCTGTGTAGATTCTACCTCGAAACTTTTCCACGAACGACATTCTTTTCTTACCAACATTTGCGCGAACAAGAAGTTGAAACAAAAAGAAAAGAACAAGGAGAGAAAAAAGGAGAATATCAATTCGCCACTTTAGTCATTAAATGTAAATTATGGGTAGGATGTTAATCGCTACTCCACTTTGCCGTCATTTATCAATTGTCTTTCTTTTTAAAAGTTATTTTCTATTTTAGAAGTAACTGTCTTTCGTCTGTCTGTAAATGTCTGTCGGTCAGTCGCCGTAAAAAATGGACGATCTAATTACTTGAACGTTTTCTTTAAATGTGAGAACTAAGAATAAACGTTTTTCTTGGAGAAAACACAGGCAAAATGACGAAACGTAAAAGCTGATTTTGGAATAACCGTGTTATATTAAATACATTTTACACTACCTTAACTTAAAATGGATCAAACTTTACCCAATGACTGTAATAAGTAAATCAATCATGTGAGAATGTGATTATGGGTTATGATTGTACTGTTTCCCTGAACTCTGCCTGATGCCACTATACTCGGCATTCGATTTCTTGTACTTGAAAGTTCCTAATTCGCTGCAGAACTAGTCATTTGGACTTAGAGCGATTCATTTCCCCTAAAACATTAGATGCATTGTCGTAATCCAGTCATTTTGTTGTCGCATAGCCCATTTTGTTTTAAATAGAACTGGTTTTATTGTTTCCTTTGATCTCCGCATCCTATTTAGGCCATCTATATAAGAGGAATGTTCCAGTAATGAACGTTAGTATGCAAGTAGTTTAATTATACGAGAGAATGCACTTAGCTTTGATGCAAGTGTTAATGTATAAATAGCGCGTGCACTTAGAGAAATGCACTTTTGGTACGCAGCAGTAAAAACGGACTAGAATTATTATTAGGATAATTTTTATGTAATAAAAAAATGCATACATCAGACCCACTTGCATATTCATTAATATTGTTTCTTTATTAAGAAGAGTCAGTTTTGTGGAAGGACTATTTAACAGAATGCAATGAAAGAATATGCACTGATTAGCAACTACCATTAATTTTTATTAAATGCAATTGAAAAAGAATTTGGAATCCGAACTTACTTGAAATTTGGAATTCTAGTTGTAACTGTAAAATTTACAAGCATTTCTAGACGCCGACCTGCTTTGTTGGTGTTAGTTATAGCTAGCTAACTTAGTTATTGCTGGCTTTTTCTTTCCAACTTCCTAAGAGAAAAAAAATCACTCTTTGTTCATCCTCAGTGTTTTTCGTGAAAGAAAATCAAAGATTGATGTACACGAATGTAGATTTGATATAACGCAGCTCAGGATCCCAAACATTTCTAAGATGTTGATAATAAAAGGAATAGATTTGTTGAGCAACATTACCTACTTCCCCTTCCCTGATCTTTACATATCTCTCATCCTCCATTCACCCCTTCTGGTACTGAGCACGTGCTTTTTAAAAATCATTTCGTGACTTGAGTTTAGAAAAATAAAAACATTTGAATCAAGAAAAAAAATAGTTATAATCACGATTCACTTCTTTTTATTTTTATTTTTAGTTAACATATTTTTTTGTTTATTGAACAATTCCATAAATGGACATCGGTACTTCCAACTGCCACTTGATGACATATCATGAGCGCTGGTCGTGCCTGTTTTAGAAACTTCAAATATATTCTGTCTGTCGTAATTCTGATCAAATATTTATTTGTTCAGATGTTGAATTTCGCTGTAGTATTATAGAGATTTTTTTTTGTAAGTGTGTTGATTTAAAGCGCATCAACATTCGAGGATATGGCAACCGGAGTTTTTTCAATGCACTGCCGTCCTATGGACAGTGTTCTAACGTTATGGACTACGCTGTCCATCTCTGGACAGTGTACTGTCCCTAGAAAGGAAAAAGGCCTAAAGGCCTGCGGCTGTATTTTAACCCGTATCTCTACGTGGAAATCCAGTACGCTAACTAATTGGTTAATCTCTTCCGACAGATAGTATTGTTCGTTTCCGGTTTACAAAATTTGTTTTCTTGAAAGTTTTGGCAGTAACAGCGAAACATAAGCACTGGCCTCACTACCTGTACTTTATCGTGCCGATGTTCGTACACAAATTATTATTTGTTCATTAAAAGTTGAAGAAAATAATTAGTGCTACAGTATTTAATTAATTGGACAAAAGTTCTTTAAAAACATCATATTTAATTAAAAGGCAGATGGCACAGATTTTAGTTACATACACAGATGTTGCTGTGCTCTGCCATAAATCTATAAGAAAGTAAATAAACAGTGTTTTACTCTTTACAATTAGGTTAGAGAGCTTTGTACCATAAAAGAACAAATGAATTGGGTTCAGTGAAGTCAAAACAAGATCGGGAACACTAAGTCCCATTGGTAGTTAGTAAGAAAAGTATAGTTTTAATTAAAGGTGACCCGTAAAGATAAACGATGTAGACAGACAATGGGAGCCAGTGTTTGGACGACCCGTTGGGAAGCAATAGCTGGAAAGCGTTCTAGAGAGACAGCTTTCAGCCAATGGGATGTTATTACTTCCACCAGTGCAATTAGTGGATTGGTGGCACCAATTTTTGGAATGTGATGGGGCACCAATTTTAACACCTTATATCTTTTTCTTTACTAATTACTGCAGAAATAGACAGTGAGAAACACCCTCAATGCTTCTTTTTATTCCAATTCTAAGGTTTTTTTTTACAAACTCGGCATTATTACTAAATATTTGTGCGGTTCCCGATACTAATATTTATTATTTATAATTATATTATTATTATTATTATTTTGTAACTTAACATCTGAGGTCCTTGGCGCCCGCAGCTCATATCAGTGCACTGTCGGCTTCCGGCTAAATGTAATGGACAGCAGCTGTGAATTCGAACTCCAGTATACTCTAACCACTGAGCTAATCCCTGCCCTATTATTTAAAGAAATCATCTTGAGTGGTTTTCCGAAAAAAAAAATCGTGAAAAACCAATAAAACAACTTTTGGAAAATTCACACTTTTGATATGCATCCCCTGGTTCGCATCCAGCTGTTGGCCGTTTGTTTTTCTCTTCCTCTAGGAGGAGCTTCTTACAGCTCAATAAAGCGAAATATCACTGTCCGAAAGCCGGTAGTGTACTGAATAAAAGCAAAGTATGAGTTCAAGCCTTGAGAACTTTAATAATATACGAGTAGTATGACTTCATAATATTTTGTCTAATTTATAAGATCAAATAACACTTATTTAATTCCTAAAATTTGTTACTTTCGCAATACTGCCTTCTGTTACCTGCAATTATTAAAAAAAAAAAAAAAAAAAAAAAATTGAAAGTAAAAATGAAAACTAAATGTGACGGAAGTTATCCAAACAAGTCAATAAAAAATTAGTCTTGCATACATCCGCTTTATTCCCGATTAGATAGTCTCATAAATCACCCTAGAGCTACAAGTATTGTTGATAGCGCGATCTGCTATACAATATATATATTTTTTTAATATTGCTATACCACAATCAGATAGAATAAAACAGAGAGAAGGAATGGCACAGTCATAATTCACTCTAACGCACTCTAGCAGCAGCAGTAACAAATGATAATTGGACTCCCTCTTAGTTTTGTAGTTGATCTGCCCTTTATTAGATAGTCATATTTTATTTGGTGATATTTTAATTGTTTTTTGACACTACTTGCTCAGTTAGTATGATTTAATTGTTGTTAAGAGATTTGATAGATTTTTAGTCGGGACTGAATCTCTTATAAGACGACTGAGTCAGTCTTCTTTTAACATCCTGCTGGCAGTTTTCTGACCATTATTTTCTCTCTAACATTCTCAAACCCAACCATCTCGATGATTCATAACATTCTGCAGTTCTGTTTCAAAAAGATAAATATAATAATTTAAAGATTTTATAATACTCCAAATACGATAAACTGTGTATATTTATAGGTCATAATAGCGGAAAATTTCCTACAAAATGGTTATTGATTTGTTAAGAGTATATAAAAAAAATCTAATTTCTCCTCACATTTACTAACTATTGGAAGTGTTAAGACTCCATTAGAGACCATGACGTCAAACTGGTTAGGAAAAAAAAGATGATGAGCGTTCCTCCACTGTTAGAGAAAAGATCTTTATCAGTGGTATAGCTCTCAGAAACACCTTTCCTAGCTAGTTGAATCATTCACTGAGAAGTAAATGAAGTGCTGAAGAAAGGAGTACAGCCAATCCATCTTAGAAAGGGCACCCTTCCCTAGGAAATAATGAGTTTGTACGACTAGAACACAGAATTGAACATAGTTTAACTTGCCAATTACCAAACTTTTTATGCGATTCAATGGCTAGTTTGCTTTTAATGTTATTATTGCTTCTATTAATTTTGGCCTGTCCTTGATCTACTCTTCCAGTGGGGTACCTGAAGCTGTACACTGAACAAAGAGAATAATTGAATCGACTGTCTGAGGGCTCCTGCCATTTGGGTAGTCTCCTGCTCTTGTTTTGATCTTTACTTCTTCAAGATGGGAAATATTTGAATAAAAAGTTTCATCAGAACAGAATGCCCCAAGCAGTGGTATTGTCAGAAGAAAGTTCAAGTTATACAAGTACAAAAATTACACTGTTCTATGCTCAACTTATTCTGGGTACCTGGGTAATGCCGGTCATGGAGCAGATGGACGATTTGACTCGATTAGGTTGTTGCAAAATATTTAATGGGCTCGGAACATTCATATCTAGGGTGGGGCTAAAATCAAACTATAACCTGGGTTTTGCAGTAAATCTAAAGGTCTGGTGACCTTTTTGAGAAAATTTACAGAAAAAACGAAAACATCCATTCTGTAAGTTTGAAAAAAATACTCTCGCAAGTTTAGTAAAAATGTTATTGTAGCCTCCGCTTTAATGTCGCCCTGATCTCCTGCTATTTACTGCTTTTGTGTTATGGCGGATATACACACTAATTTTTAAATAACACTTTCTCTTGGTTAGAAGTACCTCAAAAAGGGTTTTTAAGGTTAATATTTAAAAAAAAAAAAAAATTAAAATTTGCACGATTACAATACTTCTGTTTTTTCTGGGAAGAAGGTTATGAGAAAAATGTGAATTCACATTTTTTCATAAATAATATTCTGTAATAAATTACACATTTACGAAATGACACACGCTGATTTGAAAAGTAATACATTATGTATGTGGCAAATACATTTTAGTGGCCTTCCTGAATTATACCTGTATATATATCTCATTACATGGTTTAAATTTAGCCAGTACAGATTAACATTGATTAATCATCCACAGTAACCGTTCACAACATACATGTTACATTAACGTGTATAACACTATTGGAGGTTATGGCATTTTAATGCATGCACATGCCACCAGGAGCAGCAGCAACAGGGTGGCGTGTTTGCTCCCTCTCTCTCTCTTTTTCTCAGTCTGCCTTCTCTCTCTCAGTATTGTCCATCATTAACCATTAATTATATTATTTATTTATTTATTTTTAGATAATTAATTATTACTTTTATTTATGGATTACTTAGATAATACTTAATTTCTATTATTAAGTTAAGATAGCATTACGGTCATAACAAATTTACTGTTTCGAAAGTTTCTCGAAAATAACCGTTTTATTTTGGCTATTCAGTTGTAGTGCCCTTTCACGTACACCCTAAACCAAAAAAATGAAAAAAAAAATGCACAATGGCAGTACATCTTAATACGAATACCCATTCGTTCTAGAAATAGTTACGGAAATTCTAAATTATGCTTTAAAAAAAAATAAAATGAATCACAATACGACAACTAAAATATGAAAACTTTAAAAGACATACTATCGTTTAGTTGACAACAGGAAATGTTTTGGGGAAATAAATTGACTGGGGGATAGGAGAGCGGATATTGTTTATGTACACTTAAGATGTTATCCCCTACCTTGGTTAGTGAAAGATTATTTTGAGACATTGCTTCTATGAGGGACGGGGTCTACTGGGTAAAGTTAGTTGGTCAGGATTCCACTAGATCGACATGTAACAGAACCGTTTTATTACGCTTGCTTTGAGTTCACAAGAGGCCAGAAAAGATTCTAACTTTCTACCAGATGTTTATTATCTAGCTTTGTTGTAAATTTTCGTAATGCATTTTGCTGTTGGTGCATTCAAATTTATTACATTCATTTAAAAATCAGGCCCGTCAAAGAAAAAAAAAAGTAATACGTACATCATAATTTTTACATCCTCTTACTTTAAATTAAAGGGAGTATCTTGATGGTATCAAATAAGCGATTTCTAGTGTTTTTTTTCCCGGAAATATACTTTTCTGCAATCGCTAAGTAAGGATGGTGTCATCACTATTATACTAAATCAGTGGTCGCTAAACTTTTGAGCGTGTGAGCTAGCATAGCATTTATAAATCTTCTAGTGAGCTTCCAAGGAATACTGGACGAAAGAAAGTACGCAAAATGGAATTAACACACGTTTATTGCCTACAAACATACATTTCTAGTATTAAAATCTACATATCTGACAGTAAGTGTAACAAAAAATTAAAATGCACATCAATGAGAAGGGGTGGAACTGTTTTTGGCCATCAAGTATTTTCTTGAAGTTTGGAGAGTATGTTGTAGCAGCCATTCTGATGCAGTTGTCCAAATGTTCATCGGTCAGTCTGTTTCTATATTTGCTTTTTATGAACTTCATACTTGAAAAAGATGCTTCACACAAGTAGGTTAGAGCTGAACATAGCTTTCAACCTCAATGCAACTTGAATTACAATTGGATATTTTTCTTTGGGGACTAGAGGCCAAATATTTCCAGTGATAGAAAGGGTTCTTAGAGACAGATCATTTTGAAAATCGACAAATTCCATTTCAACTGCAGCCTGATCTCCACCGAAATGTTTTACAACACAAGCTGATTAATCTTCTGCATCGATCTCTACAAATGGAGAGTTGACGAATTGTGCCACAATCAATATGCTTTTAAAATCTTGGAATCGTTGTTCGAATTGTTGTCTTATGTCTGAAAGAATTTCCACAAGCAACTCAGGGTTGCCAACCCGAGCGTGGCCGTGAGCTACCCAAAATTACCCCGCGAGCTACCGGTAGCTCGCGATCGACTGTTTGGCGACCACTGTACTAAATTTAGTGCAGATATTTTGTAACATTAAAGATTGGTATATCTTCCGTCTTAGCTCTTTAGCTACTCTTAATAAATAAATAAGAAGCCATGAATGAAATTGGCAATAATCTTCCTACCTTTTGTGTGAATGAATCACTCACCATTTGAATGAGTTCAAATAAAAACAATGCAGCACAATTTATTTTAATTTTTTTTGAATGGCAGATTGGAAATGAACATGTGTTAAAGAAATTGTATTTATAGAAAATAATTCAAAGTGTTTCTGGGACTTTACCCAATCTGTAAAGCAATACTGAAATTCTATTTTTAATTTGGTTTGTTTTATAATTGACAGACGCCACGTGACAAGAGTAGTTGATATGGCCGTACACCAGGCATTGAACTTTTACTTCTTTATTTATTTCAATTTTTCTCTCTTTTGTTCTGACAAAGAGAACTCGTCCTTCTAGTTTTTGCAGAAAAACATAGATGACGTAGCACGTACTAACAATTATAATTTCAATAATAAAAAAATTAAATTAATAAAAGAAAAAACTAATATTTTATGCTCTCTTTTATTGTTATAATAAAAAGAATTGTAAAAGAAATAGAGATAGGGTTTTCGAAGTTCAGGAATCTATTTAACGGAAACACTATTTAAAGATTTGAGTTTTATAGGAAGGTTTTGTAAATTAAGTAAGTAAAGTAATCGTCTATTTTTCAAGCGGGGCTTAACGTCCAACTACCAATTTAGGTGTCGTGGACGGAGGCGACTAGCAAACATACTTTACTGTAAATTTCTTTTATTAACCATTAAATAAAATCCAAGGCCTAAGACCGGGAATTAAACCCAGTACCACATTAAATAATTAGCTTCGCAGGTCTCGCCTCTAACCGCTCGGCTACCGTGGTAAATTAAAATACTATATAAAAAATCTAGTGGTTTTCGTGAGTGCCGATAATTAATTGTGAACCAGAAGGAGGAGCTTAGTTTTAGATTTAGATAGTTTAGCAGCAACTGCCTTAAATATGAAGTATTTTAGTGTAAACTCTGATACACTTTCCAAGCCATGTTTTTAACCACAAGGGAACAAAAAAAATTTAAAAAGTCTTCTTTAATTAAACCAGACCTTCATTAAAATTGTTAATCAACTTCTTATGATAATTTCTCTTTGATGAAAATGTCGCAATCAAGATGAAAAGATAAGAAAAAGTTTTAAAAAAATAAATAAATACAGCTAATGAGGATTGTTTTAATTTTGTTTTTCATTAATTTTCTTTTTTGATAGTTTAAAAAGACGAAATAAAGTGTGGAAAAAACTCAAGCATTCTAAAGAGTTTCACGCTGTTAGGAAACTGAAATAGCATCGACATGTTTTCTAAATTTAGATATATAAACAGTTTTTTAAAGGCTTTTTTTTAAAAAAATCAAATTCAGTCATCCTTTTAAATGTTTTTTTTTTTTTTGCTAATTTCTTATTGGATGACCTACAAACAGGAACCATTCTAAACTTAGCCTTAGTGTGGAAATGTTTTATAAAAATTTTCCAGCATCACTAAAAAAAAAAAATTATGTACACCCAGACGACGAGGTTAATATAGAAATTTATATTTAAGTATGTTTATTAGTCACCACCGTCTACGATATCTATTTTTTGGTAGGACGTAGAGCAAAAAAATCAAAATATGGCCCTAAACTTAGTTTCACGCTAAGTTGTAGTATAACAGAGTCTCCAGTTCTCTGCATTCATTGACGATCTTCGATCTGGCGCTTAGGGCAGCCGTCTGAGAATACTTAAGAGTAACTTCTACCCTTTACAAAGTAGCCAGCCATCCCTTACTACATCTCCTAAGTCCACCCTCTATAAATAATGCCTGAAGCATTAACCTCTCCGGTTAATAAATTTAAACGCTTTACTGTGTTTATATAATGGACACAATGTAACAAAGTTAAATGTAAACTATGAATTAATCTGTAATTAAGGTTGCCAAAATGAATATTACATCACGAAAATACTATTTTTGTAGTAGATCTTTCTCTCTTGTTTACTGCCTCTACTTAGATTATAATATTGTTGATTTTCCTCTCAAGTTTAATGCTTTTGTTTACTCGGCCATTAAACAATGATAAAATAAGAAATTATTAATGTGGTGAGGAAAAGTGGGTAGCTCTGAACTTTATGAATATGGAAAAGTTGTAGGAAAAAGTGTTGAAGAAAATTTCTTGGCGTTTTAAAAATTCATTATTCGTGGGAAATTCAATTTAGAAAAGTAACTTCAACAGAAACCATGTTATTGCAGTAACCATGTTTTTTTGTACACATTCATATTTTCAAAAAAGTTTAATTTTCAATTGGAAGTTAATATTTTTGAATTACAAAAAATGTGTGTTTATCTGTACAAAATATCTTTTAAAAGAAATTTACAAGAAACATAAATATTTCTTATCATTTTAGTTACACCAACGGGACCCATGTGCTCGCACAATTAGGCTGACTCCAATCAACCCTTCGTGAGCCCTCTTGTGAACGATAACAGATCTTCTTCTTCTTCTTCAATGCTTCCCCATTCGAGTTAAGGACGTCTGCTGTCCACGGCAATGTCACAATATGCCCCATTAACCATATCATTTGGTAAATATAATAATAGTAATTACAAAATAGTTTTTTCCTTCATTCAAATTCTAACTAACGGTTTACTGTTTACATCTGGAGAATCGCTATTGGCAGATTATGCTACCAGCTGGAAGGTGAATGTGCTCAGCATGTTAATGTGTCTATATTATACAATACAAACTTGTATACCAATGTATTGACCACATGCATACAATATTTGCTACATAGGCACGTATATGGTTGCGCCTAGATTTCATATTGAATACTGCAGATCAGCCCAGATGGATGCAAATTGTATAATATTAATACTATAACGATTCATAATTATATGACCCGCATGATTATCATTGTTAATTGTTATTTAGACAATATCTGTGTTTATGTGGGTTATTTAAAAATATTAATTGTAATTCCATAATGAATTCGCTCTGCGTATTTTAAATCTAGTAGATTTCCGATTTTGAGAATTCACCGGAAACAATTTATTAATGGTTACATGATCTGTTGCGGAACTATAATAGAGATTTTAATTAAAATAGACTGAGTTAGTTCACTCATTATGATAGTTAAGATTGTTCTTTGTTATCTTTCAGGCAACCGGTGCCGCTTTATTGACTCCTGATCTAATTTATTTGTTTTATGTGCGGTTGTTAAAGGCTTAATTAAAGTTAAAAAGTATTTTAAAATTCACGCATTCCGAATCCTGCGTGCATCTACTTTTGTTAGAAAAAAAATGTCAATAAAGAAGTATGTGATTCTTCCGCCTCTGTACACGATACCTAATTGGTAATTTAACGTGTAGAGAGTAATACACGCGCACTCAATCTGTTACAGTAAGTATACACTATATATAACTAGACTACAAAAATCCGAAACACAACAGTTTCCTATCCAAGACGTGACAGCATAGTTGGGGGGATACGTGAGGTATGCGGGATATTGGTAGCTGCCGCCTCTCCTGTCTTACTCTTTTAGTATGTGTTTCTAGGGCTGTTCGCCAGAGTAGGGTGGCCGGATGTTACATAACCCAGCGCGCAGAACGTACCGTATTGGAATAAGATTTAGTATATCTCTCTCTCTTACTCACTCGCTCCATCTCTGTCTCTATCACTCTCTGTTTATCGGTGAGTTCTTGGTGGAGTATGTGACGCCGTGTACTGGGTTAGATTTATTGGAAATATCTACCACAGTTTCTACAGTACAGTAAGATGTACCCAGTTTTGTTAAATCAGCCGTTCTGTGTAGGGCATATTATAAGGATTCTGTTTAAACTTCAGCAATCATGATTTCTACTATTACGTCGTCATTGCTTTCTTCATTACTTACACTTTCTCTTCCTTTTTTTTTTTTACTTTCTCCTACTATTTGGTAAGGAGAAGATTGTGATCGCATTTCGTTGTAGAGTTTTTTTCCCACCGGAAAAATCTTATTTTGAGAGCACTGGAGTCCAAAAAAAGTGTTTTACCTCTTACCGCAGTTAACGTAGTTAAAGTTGGCTGGCTGCGCTTTCATCTTGAGCTGATCCCTTCCCTATGTCATCGATCAGTTACTTTTATTTGAAACTTTTTTATGTATTTTAGAAAACTTTATTTAAGCGGAGTTGTTTTTAACGAGGGAGAAGTTAAACCCTTTTATAAAGTGACATTTTGTTATATTTTAAAGCTCTAATATGTGTATAACTTTCAAGAGTATGAAATGCCTTTTTTTTGTCTTTTTTTTTAGATTGGCCGTAAAACAACGTGTCATTTAATTCTTGGGGAGCTGTTACGTCATGCTTCCTTTAAAAGTGTCATTATTGTGAACATGTAAAATATTAAAAGCAACTGTCTTTTTGGTACGAATTCTGAATTCCAAATTAAATATATTATTTAGATTTAAATATTTTGCTAGAATGCCGTAGAAAAAAAAAAAGAGATGCTGAAAGATGTACAGTAATGAAGTAATGAGGTAATAAGAGAATAAAGAGACTAAGGATTTCCCAGAACGGAAGTATGTTAAAGTCGTCCTTTGTAGAAAGTTTCTTATTAGAAAATAAAGCGATGAATGGAACGACTTCAAGAAGAGAGAAAAATGAAAAAAGAAAAAAAGTGAGAAAAGATCTTTATCAGATAAATACAATTTCTTCATAGAAGTATACAAAGGGGGTAAATGTTGGAGGATGTCCGAAGAAGAAGAGGAAGAAGGTAGAGAGGGATGTTAAGTGGTGGGATGACCCTTCAACTGGAGGGTAGCAAACAGCACACGTCACCTCGTGCTGTATCGACCACACTGGATACCACCTGTTACTCTCCAACATCACGGTCGTCAGAGTCATGTGTGTGTGTGTGTGTGTGTCTTTGTGTGTTGGGGGAGAGAAGTGGCGGTTGAGTCTATACATCCCATTCCTCCTGACTTTACCATCATCCCATTCACAAGATCAACGTCCTATCCACTGCCACCCACTATCATCGCCACAGAAATCCCATTTGTGGCTAGCAGGGTTTCTTTAACTTGCCGGTAGGCTGGGTTGGTTTTCTTGTTCTCTTATGTGTCATCTGAAGTTACTTCTTCGCATTTCCTGCAACTGTTACCCCTTGGAAAACTAAGGAACTATTTAAATATTTATTTCAGAACAGGATTTTCTTCACGTCAATTTTCAGCGGTGCCATTTCCTCTTTTTTTTTCTACTTCTAGTTATCTCTCGTAAGAGGACCTATTGCGATTGTGAAGTTTTTCTCTTTAGAGTTTCCACTGGCGATACTATTGGAATTTTCTTTGAATCGGAAATTTTAGCTGTACTCCATGATAATTTATATAACACAGGACCGTACATTTTACTGAAATAGTGTAGAGGGAAGCCTATCTTCTCTTAACTCTTAAGATGTCTCTTAAGTAAATATTTTACGAGGGGGGAAAAAATCAAATAAATCAATTCAAATAAAGTTTAAGGAAAGGAGGTAGCTGTTTTTGAGAAAATCTTCTAAAAATAAAAAATTAATAAGGTTTAGGGTACTTCCGGTTTATCAGATTTTAATCTCTTCTGGAAGAGTCTAAGTGAATTAAAATTTGATAAATACACATTTTCAGCTTCCTACGATTATTAGTTTTTGGTATTTTTTTGTTCATAGGCTCATAGGCTTGCGAAAACAACCGAATTTTCAGAACCATGAGGAGATGAAAAAGGATTATTCAAATGAAAACTCCCAGTCAGAAATCTACACTATTGCAGCATCTTCTCTTATTTGGTAAATTAAGAGGAAGTGATCCATTTATTACGTTAAATATTTTAAATTTTGTAAATATTTATATAATTTAATGTATTTATATATACTAAATTTGCCACAAGTTGCTACGCTTAAGCCAGGCATAATCTGTGGAAAACTTATATTTATAAGCACATGGGCAACATATATCTCTACCGCCCGGCTCAAGAAGTTGTTATCGCTTCATTCTGTGGACTAATGACTGTGATTTGACCTAGTTTTCCATTCGCTAAACTGGGCATTAAGGCGCCGGTTTCCGGGTTTAGCTGTTTAAGAGATTTACCTTTTTTACTCTTACGCTGCAGAACCAATCGTGGACATTTTTTTGCCCCTGGATAAATTTCTTGTTTCATTTCTCCGTGTGTAATCTAGGTTCACTAACAAACTCATCAGGTGGCACCATTTCATTGATTCAGGTGCCACCATAGATGTTCTGATGGTGAAGGCCAACCCTCTAGAATATAATCCCTGAAGAATATATCCCTAATCTAGATTTTCCTCTCAAATATGATTTCAGAACAATTTATGGTCTTTTGTGGTTGATATATAATTTCGGTCAGAATAAATTTACTGCTAAAAAATTCCAAGTAGGGCCTAAGATTTGCTCTGTCATTTACACGTGGCTCTAAATTTTTTATTTGAATCATTTTGCCGACAAAAATTGGATTTAGAAACATTTATGGGTGTGGTGAGAGGCTGGGCTTTTTGTTAACGTGTTATTTCAGTATAATGTAATATTGTACCTGTACCATGAAGGAATTATCTCATTGTTCAGCGAATACTGGATTGTTTGTAGAAGACTGAAGAGCTATCTGTTACAAAATACGTTCTGTTAAAAGCCTCAACGAAAAAAGTAGAAGAAAAACTTAGGTTCAGGAGTGGTATTTGAAATGAAGCGTTTAAAAAGGAAAAAAAGAAAAAGCAAAAAAAAAATGAAATAAAGATAAAAATGTAACCGGGTAGACAGCACCTAAGATGTAGTACCAACCAAACTCAAGTATACAGGGTGCTAGCAGAAACATAGCCAGATATACTAGAAATGGAATACACCGAAGAGTTGCAAAAAAGAAGACTCTCTATGGTGAAGAAGGGGCCACACTATCTAAGGATGTATAACCGCTCCCAACCGACATTTCTCTCCTCTCTCCTCTTCTCTCCTATATAAATTATATTTTATGAAAACATTCATTTTCTTTTCAACTTATTCTGCTCCGAATAAATATATCTTTAAAGGTGAAATATATATATATGAAAATAGTTCCGGTTATGACTTATTCAAATATATGAAGTAATATATGTATTTTTAATTTATCTGCTCATAACTTTGTAGATAAATTCATTTTTCGCTTTCATATCGTAATGTGTCAATTATTCAAACAAAAATCGAGAATATAGTAGTTAGTCAAATTAAATCAGTCATTTTAATATAATGTTTTTTAGCTTAACATATTTTTGGCCAAAATCGGGACATCCAAAATAACATTTTACTTTCTTTAAAAGACTCTTTTTTTTACCAGTTTTTCAAAATTTTCTTTGAAAAAGGTTGTAAATATTTTCTTAAAACTTCTTTATAATCACTGTAGATCTATTATTTGAAACTATTTACTAGGAAAATCATTTCTGGATGGGGGTCGGGTGCTGTTTAGGCTTTTTTCTGGTTTGTCATCTATAAATAAATAATGCTAATAAGTATAACTAGATTTCCACGCGTAGATCTCGGGTTCGAATCCAGCTGTAGGCCTTTTAGATTTTCTCTTTCCACGAGCTTCTTACAGTTCACTGTCTTCTCATGGACAGTCGACTGTAATGAGAGAACATTCGCGCAGAGGCCCCGTTAGTGCACTGAAAGAAATTCCGGGCGCCAATGACTTCAGATGTTGACACACCTTAAATAAGAAAATAAATAAATAATAATTACCATACTAATGTGGAAATAAATTTTTTTTGAATAAGAAGAAAATTGGCTGACCGAGAAAATAGCATGAAAATGAATTTATTTTTCATTATTTGGAGATTTTTCTTTTATATTGATGCCCCACACATGGGTATATGTATATCTATAACTTTTATTTAAAAACGTTTTCTCCCAGGAAAAATCGATTTAAATGATCTCTATGGAAATTAAACATATTCGTAAAATCTCCAAGTATGACAAGTAATTTGCAAATTAAAAATCTAATATAGAGCCATATTTTGAATTTTATTGAACACGTCTCAATATTAAGTTATTTAAGTGTACTTATAAAAATTTTAGTGTGAACTAATAATAAGTAAACTTTATGATAATTTTATCCATTATTATCGTTATCTTTGTCTTTGGATGTCCATCATATTTTTTAGTAAACAGATATAACGCTATCTACGTCATGTCAGCGTTTATCTGCTACTAAACCTTTCATGTCTCATTTCCCCGTTTATCTTTATTATTATCAGCTTATTTTTTTTATTACTATTATTATTTATTTTTATCATCTCTTTGTTATAAAGAATTTTGTTCCATTTATTAGAAACAAATTTTATGTTAACTTTGAGTCTTCTTTATTTCATTAAGGAAATTGTTTGAGGAAACTAATTGAGAAATTAATTACTATATTTTAACAAAGAATTAAGGATTCTAGGTTTTTGGAATAGATTGTCGGCTCCATATGTCTTACTTCCTTTTTTAAAGGTTTTAAGTAGCATTTAAAGTCGTATCTAGTTCACATAATTATCACAGCTTTGTTAAAACTAAAAATTTCCATTATAAAAACAAAAAGAAATTAGTAGTCTGGTGTGAAAATCTTAAATTCACTTTCTCTTACACAATTTATAATTTAAAATTGAAATTATTTTGTGCAAAAAAATCGCTAAAAAAAAATAATTCAAAGAAATAGCACTTTCGCTTCAGGGATTTTCTTCAGATTTTGTAATTTAGTTTACACATTTACTGCCTGTTAATATTACACAGGTAATAAAGTTGTTAATTTTACTTGAATGAGACTTTAGAGTAAGGCTTAACCTTTCTCTCTCTCTCACACAGAGCTTCTTTAATACTTTGTGCGGGCAAATAACAGAAAACTGAGAAATCGATTCCAATAAATTGATACTTTTATTTTTATCGAAAAGCTTGTTATTGAGTTTGTGGTAGCACAGATCGGAAATATCAAATCATATGTGCATCGAGTTTTTCATTTTTGAGTTACTCAATTCGTGCAGACCAATTCGTGAAACACACTAATTCGGGGGAGACAGTAAAGTAACGCCTAACCCACATTGATACTCTACATATTTGTTGTAGGTATGTAATATTTTTTATTTGTTTTTAAATATTTTTATGCAACAAATTAATTTGAATTATTTGACAACCTCAAGGCTAGCGACTGTATGTATAACTAGATTGGAATAACATCCCACGGAATGTTTACGCTGTGGGCTATTTTATAAGTTCACATGTGGGAGATTTTAATTTATTTATTTTACCTTAAATATATTTTTCTGGAAAAAAACAAAATGTATTTCTATTAGGAAATCATTGATCTACGTTATATAAGCATTTTGTAAAACTGTATTGAAAGTTTTGTTTAAGTCACACTAAGTGTGGTTCTTTCTATTGCTTAACGTGGCCTTTACAAGTCTAAACTGCTGAATTAGGTGTCATGGACGGTAAACAAATGAGCCAACAAGCACGCGGAGTTCCTAGGTGGTCACCCAACAAGGTGCTACCCACGTCCGATGTTTCTTAAGTTGGGTGATCGGACTAGAACAATTCAATATGATTTGGCCGTTGGCAAAATTTACACATGTAAAGCACTATATTACCGTTTTAGTAAGTGTGTAAATAAAAATAAAAAAGCGATTCATGCCCAAATTACCGCCCAACTTGAGCTATTTGTTAAATCTTAATTTAAAGGATGATAGCATTTGCTATTTCCGAGTGATTCTCCAAAGTAAGAAATTCAATTTAGAAGGCGACGACAGCAGGTGACGGCCTGACCTCAGTGGAAATTCACTTAGTAGACACTTTTCTTGGTGTTTTTCTGTTCCCCTCACTCACTTTTCCATTCTAATCCGCCCCACTCCTTTTAATTGAGTTGGAAAAACTTTTGGTGTAAAGGTTTTTGGTAGGGTTTAAAGTTTTTTTTTTTTTATCAACTTTTTTTTTTTCTGTAAGAGGACTTTGTAACGAACTTTATTTAAGTAATTTCATCCCACGGGACACTCTGGTAAACGGATTGCAATGAGTCTAGTTTAATACGATTTACTCTCTTTATTTATCTAATATCTTTTATTTTTCAAACTTCCCTTTTAATAAAACTCTACGAACCATTAGCGGACGTACTTTGGTCGA
The DNA here is from genome assembly GCF_049639745.1 of Rhodnius prolixus. Classification (NCBI taxonomy): domain Eukaryota; kingdom Metazoa; phylum Arthropoda; class Insecta; order Hemiptera; family Reduviidae; genus Rhodnius; species Rhodnius prolixus. The sequence continues at coordinate 35,844,381 of NW_027411634.1, forward strand.
TGACATCATTACTAAAAGCTTGTAAGATTTTATCTCGGAATGACGAAGCAATTTTTTATTTTAATTTTCCTTTATTGTTGTAATATGTGATCGATTGTATGTGCATAGATCAAGAACGGAGAACGCATGGAATTAAAAACTAAATTTGCATTTTACTTTTAGACGGTTGCTGTGATTAAGAGTAAAAAGTTGTATTAATCCCTTTACGTATATTAATATGGCGTGATTTAAGGTGAAACTGAAGTGCTTCTGGTCTAATTGCCTTAAACTGCAGAATTATTTTAAATGGTTATCGCTTTAGTTTGCATTAGATTCATCTCGTAATTCATGCATGACTTATGGTTGAAAGTGGACCATCTTCCCAGAATGTGAGCTACACATAATATGAAATCGGAATGGTCCCGATCAATTCCCTCAATGTTTTCTCTCAAAAGTCTCCGAAACATTTGCAGTCTTGGGCTGCCATTGGTTTTTAGTAATTCTTATCAAGTTAGATTTTATGACTTTAAAAGTGTTCGGCTGATAATCGGAACTTAAACGTGTCAGAAGCACGTTCTACTGTCCAGCGACATCCCCTTAAAATATATCAGTATGAGATTTTTAAGCAGAGTGACTTAAGCTCAAAAAAAAAAAAACAACAGGAATTAGTGGATGTTGGATTCTGTGTTACTTTTTCTTGAGATATTTTTATTGGTAAATTATGTTTTTGTTATTATTTTTCCAATTTAGTGAAACTTTTGGGGTGAAACTATTTCCATGAAAATATAAGAATAAGCTAAATTAAAACTCCATATCACACGAGACCTGCCATAATATCGTATATCCAGGCATTTCACTTCCATTGTAGAGAAAATTAAATAGAAAAATGTAAGAAATTTTTCTCTTTGGAAGAAAATTACAGTGTCACAATGATTTAGTGTTTTCCATGGTTTCATACTTGAACTGAATTTAATAAAAAAAATTCCTAAAGACGGCAGAGAAAATCCATGGATTAATTGTAATATTTCTAACAAGATAAAGTAACATCATCAACCAGGCTATTTTTTTTTTTTTTTTTTTATTACAGAATTACACACAGTTTTGTAATGTTGAGAATTTTTCTTGCGGTGTAATTGTAATTGTAATTTTTTGGATATCATTAGCGTGCAACTATTTCTGGGTGTTATAGCATAAAAAAACTGGATGTAGCCTCTGCCTTCTGTGCAGTTCTGGTAGCCAGGTTCCCCAAGCCTAGACAAGGATAATGCCTAGGCAGAGAGGTGCGATTAAACAGGAAATTTTATTGCATTTTTGAGGAAGACACTCCAGGATGTTTTAATTGAATTTTTTCACAAAGAATGTTTCAAAACGAAAGTTATAGATTTAAATATAATGAAAATTAGTGTAGCAAGTTTATAGGAAACCTTAAAAAAGAAAATTGCTATCGAATTGTTTCCTTTTTCGCGTTACCATGAATACAGGAGTCTCACACTCACACACCACTTTGGAAAAACCATTTTTTCTGACATATAATTGGGACCTCCAATAAAAGTAAATAAATAAATAACTAGCCATACTAGTGCGGCTAGTTTTAATCTAGGGTAAAATAGAAACAATATTCCGACCTATTGCTGGAAACGAAGTAGCGGATATTCCATTTAACTTCTAGTTGAAACTCCTCAGCAGAATTATGTGTTCCAGTTATTTCTAAAGAACCTTACTTATTTTGTTTTTAATAAGACAGGAAGTTTCCCTATTAAGGGTCCATTATCTAATCAAATTATTACAGTATCTAAATGTACGATACATTAAACTTCCTCATTCAGTTAAGTTCTTCTATATTATTATTCTCTATTGTTATTATTATTATCATTATTATTTTCCATTACTTACCAACTGTCCAGTCGGTCTTCTCTCGCTCAGGTAAAGTTTGTATTGGTCAGGATAATTATTTAGTCATAAAATTTTCATTACTGTATTAGTAATTTATTTAGATGTCATACTTGATTACCCAACTGTTTTTGTAAGGCTAACGAAGAAACAAAATATAATAATATATCTATCCCTCCGCTTCCTTTTTTATTATTATTTATAATATAATTTTTGTTTTACTTCCTTTTACTGCTAAAAGTCTGGGTCGCCCGGTTAAAGAGCCACCATTTGGTATTAAAAACCTTGTTTTTTTTTTATCAACAAACTTCAATTTTATGACTTCATGTGTTTGAGCATCATATCCTGTTCATACAGTGATATATTTTCATCTCCTAACTCTCGCCTTCTTGGTTTTTACTAAAAACAAGGCAGATGATAGCCTCTGTAGGTTCTATCAGGAAGAGGAGGAAACAGCACTGCACGTGTTGTGTCAGTGTGAGGGGCTCGTGTGGCTAAGGATGTTACTCCACGGGGGAGGAAAAACCAAGGCCTTGAGAGCTTTACCCAAGAGTCGCTCTCCAGAATTAAGAGTCTGATTAAAAGGGCGAGTCTAGAGGGCGAACTTTAGAGTGAGGGGAGCCACAATAGATCCAAAGGGGTCGCAGGGGCGTAGGCCTTGAGGCCGCCCTAATCTAATCTACTAAAAACATTTTCAGAAATTCATTTCCGCTACTTGAATATGACTTTTCATTCGTGAAGTTCAGGGTTCATGATCTCACGGAAATTAAACGGTAGTGTTAAAAACCTAGATTAGTGTACCACAGACATCTTTCTTCTTTCCAGATCTTGCTTCTTTGCCAGGAAACTAAACTCACGATAGCTTTATAATCAAAACTTGACGCCAAAATTAAACATTTTTTTTTCAACTTTAAATTCCGTTCTTCTGGTTTTTTCAACTTATCTTTATCCAGCTGCTACCAGCACCAATCCCTATAATCTTTAGGAAGGAATTGGTCTTCACTTCTCTGTATATTGTCCTGCTTTGGCAACTGTTAGTGTGTTGTTAGGTTCTTGAGGAATGAACATTCAGAAAGCCCTCTCGGTTTATTACTAAACAGATAATAAAATGAATGGTAGATTGTTGAAGAATGAATTATGTAGTTGATTTGTTAGCGAAGTTGCAACTGTTTTGGATGGAATCTAGTCTCATTCTTGCCTGGTATGCAGTAGGCTTTTATCAAACACGGTTCTTCTTGAATAGCGTTCTAGTTTGTTCAACTTCTCTTCCTTGTAACGTGTATTCTTGTTGTCTACATTATTCGCGGCCAATAGCTCTGAGATTTGTGGTAAGGAAGGAGTAGTGATAGCTTCATCCCCTCCTTAAAGAGAATCTGTACGAGGGGATGGCCTTTTTGATTCTCTTCCTCTTGAAGGTATTCTCCTCTTTCATCCCTTTCGGCTATAACAGCCCTAAGAGCCGTCAATAGAATTAATTACGTCGTAACATTCGGGTGTTGTTCTTAGGTAATTATCCACTCCACTTAAAAGCGATTGTTAAAATTAACAAGACCTCGACAGCTGATTATTATTAATATAATAGTAATAATAATAATTATTATTATTATTTTATTTTTTTGGAGGCCTGAAATAAAAGTGAAGCAAATAAAGTTAAACAAAGTTTATTACATGGTTGTACACAGGCTTACCTAATTATTTCGCTCTATACATTGTAGATGATCTGGGATCAGGATCCATTATTGGGGTTTTGTACTTGACGATGCATATTCACCGTTATCCTCCTGTGTAAATGATGTTTCACTCGTTTCAGTTTTTCGAAATGATGTAAACCTGTAAAAGGTATCTCTCAAGGAACTTATGCCTCTCGAGGTAGGTCTCTGCGATTGGTCAGTCCGGTTCGTCGTAGGTAGTGCAATGGGTGACTCTTCGGACAATGAACTCATTGATGATGGCTGGGAAGCTGAACCAATCGGTATTATAATGGTGGGCAAAATGATTGGTTTTCGAATTTTACAATTTTTTAATGTACTGCAAATCGTAAAAATGGCAAATAATGTTGAAAATAATGCAGCCACAAAATAATTTACCCACATCGGCATCAATACCAACTCAAAATGTTTGATTGATTGAGTTTTACATCCAGTTTTGTACATGGTCTCTTTTGTGCACATTAGAAACATGTTATGTTCGACTGGGCAACAAGTTCTTGGGAGAGTTACATGATTAGCCCAATGTTTTGGCCCATGGAAGCCACAACAGGCTGTAATATACTGTAAAGTATTTACAGCTTTCCTATATTTATAATCTGTCCCATAATTTTCAAAAGCATTTTTAATATTTTTCACAAAATTTTCTTTAAAATTTTGTTGATAACTCTTCACAAAAGTGCCCGCTGTTACAAACAACAATGTTAAAATGAACAACAATAAAGCGTAAACTCTTATAATGTGTGCGGACTCAACGTAATAACCATATAAGCCAATAAACGTGAACGATAAACATAAAATACCCAAAACTGTTGCTCCTGCTCCAATAAAAATTATATTTGGCATTAATATAATTACCGGTTCGTACGATACACTGATATCTAATCCATGTATGATGTTGATGCATCCAAACATAACGCAGACTATCACAATTATTATTGTTACAGCGCGTTTACTGCAGTTAATTTCAACTGTAGAACCACGTATCATAATCTCACACTTGATGAATGCACAAAAATAATTTTATCCCATACATTTATATGATTTGCTAAAATATTTAAAACATTTCTAAGTGAAGTTAATATATCAACAATTAGATAAAACCATATGTTTTTTATTTTTACTAATTAGGTGAAAAGGAAGTATGGCAATCATGTTAAATTTTCGATTTTGATTTTACACCGGAAATATCCATTTTGAGCTGTTGTTGAGCGGGAAAAAAGTGGTTTTGTAAAGTGGTTTGTGTGTGAACAAAATATGGCAAAAACGGGAACCCGCAGGGTGCTGAAAATTTAAACTAAACCATACATTCTTTTTCATTGAACTAGTCACTAAGTTGTGAAAAATTACTGTAGAAAAATAATGATGTTAACGAGTCATGCAAAAAGGTTTTTGTTAGATTTCTAGATGGGCAGCCATTATTAGAGCAAATAATGACTTAAGATTGAGAAAAAGAGCAGATTGCCGACCTGGTCCATCCATTCCTATTACCCAGCTCCTTTGAATTAAGAAAACGATGTGAATTTAAGTAGATTCTTTTATTATTCTTAAGCAAAAACTCATAAAATCATGCAGATTTTTCCATTGTGAATAAAGATTACGGTTTTAATTGACAATGATTAATTTTTTTTTTTTATTTAATCAAAATTCAGATGAAAAGGAAGTTTTTCAATTAACTTATGAATTTTGTAGAATAATAAAATCGTGTATTGTTCTACTCATTTTTATTTTTTAATTTATACTGTGACAAAGAAATAATTGGCAGTTTTAGAAATAACAGTACCTATTTTTTATAAACATAAAATCATTAAATAATTTTTAATTAGTATAAGTCGATTATTGGATCACTAATTCCATCATGCTTTTGATATATATATACGTTGCAAAGAGAAATATAATTTAATTGATATCCGTGTGCAACATCAAACAAATTCCGAATCGACTACTTCATTCAATTTTAACAGTACGTATATGAATAATCCCAAGTCAATTCACAAAAAGACTAATCCTTTCATGCAGATTTGAACCGGAAAGGGATTACTATGTGTTAGTGAAAATATTTTTGCGACATACCCCCCACACTCTTTTCCTACTTCAGTTCTTCACTATCGCCTCTATCACTTTGATAACTGCGAAGGTTTTCCAAAAAGCGTGGGGACTCAACACCCACAATTTGTTCTTAACGCTTCCTAGATGTTCTAAAAAATGGCTCCTCCTTTAAATCCTAAGAGAACCATGCACTACAGGGAAGTTCTAGGAAGAAAGAAGGACAGGTATTAGTCACCTCCCAAGATATACCAAAAAAATAGCCTCAAAATAGACGGTTGGAAGTGTTCTAAGAAGGGTGTATACCCTTCAAGCCGTGGTTGCTGCTGAGGCACTCTAGATATTCACCATTGAAAGGATGGAGAGCCGACAGAATACCCTGATGGCAGAACGCCTCATCCAATTCCCCAGGAAGAATATATCGCGCCCTTAACACCTAGTGACCACACAGGCTCTCAGTGAAACAACCTCCCAGAATGAGAAGGAAGTCAATACGTGGGGATGATCTCGCTCTAATAAGCCTCACCCAGAAAAGGACATATCCTTCTTCATCCATCGGATATTTACGAAGGACATGAGTCCAGTGCTACGAATCTATTGTCTAGGGAAGAGAAAGGAGCAGCAGAGGATATCTTGCTCTCTTGTTCTTTCACAGATGTTCTAAAGTTGACTACCTTTGCCTACCTCTCAGCAAGATGAAGAGTTTCAGGGTTATACATATCAATCCCAGGTGTGAAACAAGTCGTCGTACCGCCTCTTAGGCCGGTTTCATAGTTGTCCAGAAGTCACCTCGAAGAGATACCAAAGCGGATTTTACCCCTACCCTGCTTTCTATACAAACATTCTGACAGTAGATATTAGTCTATAATAATTTATTTATAAACAAATCTGCTTTGCATAAAATAATGTTGCTTTGATTGTACAAAATTAGATGAAATTTAAGAAATAACGTTGTACTCCAATAAAATTGAAAAAAATACCTCATTACGTGAGTATGAAAATGTTATCAGCTGTACTAGAGTGAAAGTTATGCATTTTTATATTATATTATTATTATTATTATTATTATTATTCATTTTGTTGCTATCTTTTTTATTCAAACCATTAAGGACGTTCTACTTAGTTTTGGTACTTCATTTTCTTTCTCTTTTCAGCATTACTACTGACGCGTTATATTAAAAGTACCGTTTGAAAAATCTAATTTTCAAACAATTTGTGCATATTTAGTTATCATTCTCTAAAACTACAATATCCAGTGCAGTTGGAAGGATATAAGAAATGGCAATCCTTTGACAGGCCAGATATAAGACACAGCGGAAATATTTTGTTTTAAACGGATTAGATTATGTGAAAATCGACATTGGGAATAAAAAAAAAAGTAACTGCTCATCTTTCTGAGACATCCAGCTATCAAATTAGGTTGTAATTGTAAAGTATGTTTGCTATGACATCTAATTTGGTAGCGGACATTAAAGCCCGCCTAAAAAAGCAGGCATTACTTGACTTTAATTTCTTTAATTGTAAAAGGTGTTTAAAAAAAATCGCCAGAGTGGGTGAACTATTGCATCATGGTCATCATCATGAACTTAGTGTAACTCCCAATGATCCTCTAGGGCGCGAAATACTTGGTGCTAGCTCAGTGATTAGCATTGACTAGATTCCAGATCTAGGTTCAGATCCAGCTGCAGTGCCATAGATTTTCCCTTCCTAGTAGCTTCTTACAACTCACTGTCCGTTGATTGACGTAGTGCTGTCTGTAACGAGAGAGAATTATCAAGAATAGATATTTCTATTAAAATAATTTGTCTGTTAGTATACGTGTTTTATTTAATGAATGTGTTTTCTTATCATGCCTGAATGATATAGATAACGAAATAAAAATCTAAAAAAATTACATTGTGCAATATGTAAAAAATAGTGTGCATTTCAGCACATTAAGAGGCGCTCGTGGCCAGTGACGAAAACGCTATCTATCTGCTGGGTCAAAAAGTTCTTTAGAAAAAAAAAATTAATTAACGCATTGCTCTCAAATGTTATCTTGTGATGTATTTGTTAATTTGTTTAATTTAAAAATAAAAATTGTTTAAAACAAATTTATGATATAAAAAAATATTTACCTATTATTTGTTCACATTGTTTAGGTGGGGATCATTCCCCGCGGCCGATGTTAAAGCGGAACAGCAAGGCTTATCCGTCATCAAGAGAGCCGCCAGAGTGGGGATCACCAACGTTACAATCGTTGGCAAATGTCGTTCCTCGTGGATTAGCGGCCGGCAAAAGGCATCGGCACAGTTTCGCCATCATCATCAACATCATCAGCAGCAGCTACCAAATAATCATCAAGGATTCGAGATGAAATTAAGGGAACGGGTGACCTTGGGCGCTTCAGCATTGGCTGTGCTACTTACACTAGGATTGGTGCTAGATCTACAGTTGGATCTTGGAATGTCCGGACACAGGTAATGTTGTTCTACAAAATTATAAACAAAGAGAAGAAATTGCAATCGCAATGATGTACAGCTTTCCAATTTTCCCGTTCCAATATATCTAATTATATTGCACTTTCCTAGATTTAGAAGTTTTGTTTCAAACATTTCAGTGAAAAATGCTCCTCAACCCTTCACAACATAGCATAGCCATTCGGCTACCATCTTTTCCTCTTTGTATTAGAGTAGCCATCCTGTTACTCTTTTTTTTTTTAAAATTTAACTTTCAAAAATAATGTCAAAGTTCAAAGGAAAACCAACAGAGAAATTTAAGCGCTACAACACCCACTTTTTTTTTAAAAAAAAAAAGAAAACCCTGTATTGAATTTATGTCGCAAACTTGTCGCTTGCCTATAGCTCTTTTCTGTGTTAAAGCAATTTTAAAAACTATTAGATTCATAGTAGATAAAGGGGGGGATACTTTATCAAAGTTTTAAAAATTGCCAAATTTAAACAAATTCTTCTTGAGAATAGGATAGCAAAGCTTCTAGACCGTTTAAAGTTTTTCAGTAAAAGTTGTCTGCAAATTTAAATAGCTACCTCGCCAAGAATTAGGATACGTCAGATATTTCATTTCAGTACAACTGGGACAAACAACATTTCAATAATAAGTGTTATAAATTCTGTGTTGTCCAATGTATTTACATTTTCTACAACTTTAATTTATTTTATTTTAATTTAAAATAAATGATTTTCGCTTCTACGGCTTAATAGCCAGTTGTATGGTGAAGACAACTGTCACACAGTAGTTGGATATGACTGAGCAGGATGCATGTTATAGCCACCTATTTATTAAAAGATATTTAAAGAAAAAATACTTGGAATTAGTAGCATTTTTTTAAATCATTATTTAAGCAGTGAATTATGAGAGTTTGGGCAGAATTTTTTGGGGGAAAAAAATCGTAAAGAGACGTTGAGACATTTCGAGAGGTTGTGTGTTTCTTCCCTCTAATGTGTCATTTAAGTATCTTGTACGGCTCAACTATCTTTACTATATTCATAGGAATTCAATAAGTAAGTAAAATTCCAAATTTAAAGAGAACCGTTTGAGTAGAAGTACCATTTGGCTAAATTCATGTATTAATTTTTAGCTATTATTTTTGGGCACAAATTATTTCTAGAAAATTTGATTACGTAAATAGCTGTAGAAAAAGTCGTGCGAGTTCAAACCAATTTTTTTTTTTTTACTTTCTCTCAGTCTTGGTACAGCGTCACATCAAATTTTTGATAATAAGTTCTCATCAGTGTTCCCTCTAATTTTTTGTGACCTGTGTGCACACATTTTTAAGTGTGTGCAGTTTTTTCCAAAATAAACAATTTTGTGCGGCAATTTAAAAAAGTGCACAGAATAAAAAAGAAGGCAATACTATAATAGTATTAATATTCAGCCAAATTTTGTACCAACTTGCTACTTATACGCATTGACTCAATAGTCAATTCAATAGTTCGTGAAGACAGAATTTAGCTGATTGCTGTGGCTTCCCTTTTCCATTCAAATGGAAAATAAGAAAATTTAAATACTTACAATGTAAAAACGTTGTCTGCTTCTAATTTGTCAAAACAAACAAACAAGAAAAACCATTCACAATTACTTATTATTAAACAATTTTAGAATTAAGGATTACATTTTTATTAATGGCATTTATTTTATAACTTCTCTCTCCTGTCTTTTGGTTTTAACCATTCTGCATAAATTTACAAAAAAATTTGTGCGCGCGAATATTTTTCATGTGCGCTATGTTTAAAATTTATGTGCGCGCGCGCACACGCGCATAGCTTAGAGGGAACACTGGTTCTCATTATGTAAATTTTAAGACAGAATGCATGAAGAAAATTTTAAGAAGTTCGGAATGCATGAAATTTCTTATTGCAGAAAATGTTAGTCGAACATTCTGGGCACAACTGTTACAATTTAAAAGAAATAAAACCCTATTCAATTGTTAAAGTAACATCCGAAATTAATTAAGTTAATTATTAACAAGTGTTTATTATTTGCCAGTTTTCTCAGACGAGGGTTCTATAAAAATATAATACAAAAAGCAATCTATTTAAAAAAATTATCTATAAAAAAATGTATTTAGGTTATGTATTATTATTTTTTTAATTATCTAATACAACAGGTCTTTAGTATTCTACCTAATTATGCTTAAATTAAGACAGACTGTCAACTGATCCCCGTTAATAACTGTTATTGCTTTATCTTACACGCTTTAGTTCTTATGTTTTATTTTTATTATCTGTTAAAGTCCCTCTTGTTTAGTTTATCAAATCACCTATTTATTCTGAACATAATTAAAAATCGAACAGTAGTTGCTCGCATTATCCTGGAATTCCGTTTCATTCAGTACTTTCAATTTAAAATTTCATTTGCAGTGGTATGAACTATGTTAAATCAATTGCTTCATCCCTTGAAAGGATGTTTGCCTCTTTGAAAATAGTTTACAAGTATTTATGAGGAAGCTGCTGTTGGGTATTTAAAATTTAGAGACTTTGGATGTACCTAAGAGTATTATATAATATATATTATTTGATTAAAAATAAATAAATGTCCTGTAAAAGAAGCTGAGGATAATTTATTTAGCTAATAATTTCTCTTTGTTAATTAATATTTTTATTTATCTTTACTTTTTCAACTAAATCGCTATGTTGGTTTCTTTTACTTCCTAAGTTTTCTTCGAATATGTTTCATTCCCCAACTATGGCTTCAACAATTCTCTGTGTGTAAGTCTTCCATATTAGGTTTTTGTTTCGTCAAATCTCGCAAATGTTTTTTATGACTTGCTCTCTCGTGTTTATGCTTTTGAAATTTATTATTTATTGCTGAACTCTTTTGCATTTATTTATTTACTGATATTGCATTTTGCATGAACTGTGAAGTTTAAATATCTCTTAACAAAAAGGACGTTCAACTGAAAAAATTATTTATTTTTTTGTTCTTTGCCTTTGAAAAAGCTGAAACTGTGATGTTAAGAAAAGAAAAAAAATTATGAAATTGACTTTTTATCGGATATGATCACCGGATAGAGGCTACTTTGTTGCAGAGATTTCTCAGTTTTTCACAGTTTTCCAAGGTATCGCGTAACTATCCACTTGATCTGGTGTCTAACTGCTGTTTCTGTCTGTAGCCTTCCGCCCCGGCCCCAGCGTAGTTGAGCCTGAAATTTTTGAAAATGATGGACTGTAAGAAGTTTTAATCTTGAACAGTATCATCATCGCTCTATTCTACCCACATCGACGCTTCTCGTTCTATTGATTCTTGGTTGTTTGGCAACGCTTTAGTTCATACCGTGTTCTATCCCATTTATGATAGCAAGTTCTTCCTTGCTCATATGCATAGACGACTGGATTTGCTGCTGCATGTTTCGCTTACCAAATTGCAATAGCTCTTGTCTCTTTGGGAACTCCCGAAGAGAGAACTACAAGCTTTAAGTGGCCAGACATTCTACAGATTTCTCTGGCAATTAGTCGTGTAATAATAAATAACTTGTTTTTAAATTAATTAGGACATTGAACTGGCTGAATGAAGCAGAAAAAATGACAGTTAAGGCTTTTACTAAATATAATCTAATTTGTTTGTCATTAGCCCTCTAATATTTCATTATTATCCAGTTATGTTCCTAACAAGCAGTCATAAAGCTTCTTAGAACTTTCACAGAATTGTTCATGTGTAATTTATACTTTGTTTTTGGAAGAAATCTGATTTAGATCTCATGGCTGCCTCTCGAGATCTAAGGGTCGCGAGACACTTAGATTGAGGTAAACCCTGTTGCTTGGTATGCTAAATCCAGAAATTTACACATAACTATGTCTGTGATATAAGGGCGATTGCTAGGGAGTCCATTTTTTGCAATCAAATTAATCCCTTTTCAACTTGAACCAATGCGCTATAAATTATTAAACGGTTTCAGGATTTACCTTCAATCTTTAGAGATTTATTCTTCGGATTTGAGTAGAGTATTTCATTTCAAAGTTATTCTTTGCAGGACTCTTACATAAGATCACGTAGATTCTATTTACTTCATTCGTAATTAAAAAGTAATTTTTTAAGAATCTTTTTTTTTAGTCACGATTTTGTTGGAAATTATTGCTAATTGATTATTAATTATTTCCTCTTTCTAGAAATAAGTTGAATACGAAAGAATTGTGTGGTTACAGAAATAGATATTAATATATGAAATAAATGTGCCTCTAAATTATAAGGTTTCAGTATAAACCAATCTCGTGCCAGAGGCTGTACACGATATATCTGTAGAATAGAAAGGACTTCAATGCGTGCGTTAGATTATCGTATAGTTGGAACGGTGGTTTTAACAAATCCCCAAAGAAAGAAATCGATGGAATAATATCTGGTAAACCGGGCTGACCATCTGGTGGTTGTTATTTTGGTGGACCGATTTGCCGTGGGATTTAGAGGGTGAACTTTTTAGTTCTCGTGAAAATGGGGAGGAATACTGTCTAAAGGTTGGATTTAATTGCTGGAGTCTCGATCGTAAGTCTAAACTATATAAATGTCTTCTGTTACTGTTCGTGTCTTCCATCTTTAAGTTGGGAGGTTATGGTAAGCGGTATCTCTAACATTTCTCTCACTCAAAATTGTAAACTTCTGGTGGTTCTATAGGTTCATATATTTGCATAATATGAGGATGCAATGTGTGTAACTAATGGTTTGCGGCTGCCCGGTGAGGCCATTATCGAGTTTTCAGTAATTGTCTAGACTAGAGAGTAGAGACTCGCTATAGGCCTTAGTATTTGGACAAACCTTGCGATAGGCTTACATCTTTTTTCACTGTTGCTGTTCTGAACTTTTTTGAAACTTCTACAATTTTGTCAGGAGAATTTTTGATACCACACTTCCTTCAACAAAACTATTTTAAGATATGTATTCATTATGTCGGAGCCACCAACTTTTTTAGTACAATCTAATGATGATGATGCTAATTTAATTGTGTAAACCGCGGCCAAAGGGAAAGTATTGTAGATGATCCCAACAGTTATTATTAAATTAATGTTTAAAGCCATGTTTTACTAATTATTTTTGAAAATAATATATTTTTTTCTTTTTTGTTCAGGCAAAATGAGAGTACATTTTAGAAACAGTGATTTTTTTTTACTGTTACGTCATCCTTGTTTTTTCGGTTTATGATGTCATTGGTTAGTATAAAATTTACCAATAATACGCTGTGAACATCAGTTACACATCATCGGTTCAAATTTACTTCACACATTTTATTTTTTAATATATTTTGATTAGTATTACAATAGCATATGTTTTTGATTAAATGTTTTATCTACTTCCCTTAACTATGACAGAGCTCTGTATCGTGTAAATATGGTTCTCTACAATGCTACTGATAGTGTCGGAGGTAAGCTAATGGGAGAGTAATGTATTAGGTAAAGTCATTTTACTGTTTGGAAACAGGACAATGGGTAAATATCGGGAGATTGGGTCGAGCGGCAGATGGGGCAGCCTAAATTACCATATAGCCGCCATGTTCTAGCTTGCCTCTCGCACAATTTAGTCTCATGTCATTTTAAGTTAAGCCAGTAGTAAAATTTATCACTTGCATTTAATTTTCTGGCTGAAAAAAATTATGGATTTTGACTAGACACTTTTTTGCTCTATTGGGAATTAGATGAAATGTAAACGGGGAGTGAGGGAGGATTTCATAATTGAATTTAAAATTTCTGTAGTATGACCGAGCTAACTTGGAGGGTAAAAAGAGAAAAAGCAGGATTATCCCTATTATAACTAGGCTAGCTATAAGTCTGGACTATTTGCTAAATTTTTAATCTTAAAGCTGGTTAAAAATTTATGTTTAATATTCGAAACAATGAAATCTTTAAGTAATTGATAACTACTGTATTCTCCGCATGGAAAATTTCCAATAATTCTATTTTAAACCTTTGAAAAGAGAGATTCTCAATTTGGAATAGAGCCAAAAAAATTCTAGAAGAACCCCAATGAGACTTACCAATGAGCGAATCAGCAGTTATAAGTAAATAAGAACTAAAAGACTTTAATTAGCTATCAAAGCATTATTTAAATTCTTGCAAATAAATTTAAATACCGTTCCTAAATAGAGGTTAGGTAATAATTTGTTAGCAAAAGATTGGTTTTCTATTTAATTATGATTACTAAACCAAGTTTCGATCGAATTATCTGATTAATAAATCCATGATTGTTCTGGGAGCCAAAATTTAGGGCAACGGTAGTAGAATAGTGTTGTTCAGAGGGGAGTTCTTGTAGAACGGCAAATTCTACGTGCGAGACATGTTGGAAATCCGTGGTATTTTGCAGTACTGCTACTGAAGGAGTCGTAACTTTGATTTGAGTACGAGCGGTAGATTCAGAAAAATATTCTCCAAGCATTAAGCATTATATCCAAAATGATGTCTTAGATAAGACGGTTAATAGAGAGATGAACCTACTTTTCGGATTAATGGTAGAAACAGAATTCTTGACGTGGACATTCATCAAACTTCCAGATTGTTGCAGCCTGAAGAAAGCTAGTTGGGAAATTAATTAATTCCAAATTGATGTTGAAGTTGTATAAATTAATGTCGAAGAAAAGTCTAAATAATAAGTTGTTCTATAGAATGATAAACAATAATCTTTCTTGTAGAAGTTTTAATCCTAACCAGTAGCTTTTTGTGATAAGTATAACATTTAAAATGGATTAATAACAATCATAAGATGAATCCAAACAATCCATTTAATTTATTTTAGCTCTTGTATTGTTAGGGAAGTTCATAAAAATTATTTTTCATTTCTTTGTTTACATTACTTTGAACTATTATTATATATCATTTAATGTATGCATTATGTTATCGCTATTAACATTAAATTTTGTGTAATCTGATGCGTATTCATTGGTAAATTTTGTTTTTGCAGATGACCTATCTCTTCAGGTGATGAAGATGAGGCAAATTCTAAACTTCAAAGCATCAAATCTTCAGAAGAATATTTTTGTTTAATTTTTTGCTAGCCAAACTCTCTAAATTAATTTCATTGTCGTAAGATTTTTTTTTTTTTGTTTGTTTGTTTGAATGAAGGTACCTGGAAATCAATTCATCAAACGAAATTTGAAGGAAGAAAAAAACAAAATCAATTGTTTCTACAATGTACTCTCAAGGGAAAACAGCTGAATTCTTAGTTGGTTTTGTTTATCTATTTAATTGCGTATTTATTATTTTTTAATAAATTCTTACTTTTGTATGTTTTGTTCTATTTCCTATGTATGTACAATAAAAAAAATTACAGGGCTTCAACAGAAAAAATAAAAAAAAGTTCTTGAAAGATCGAATTTCTTACAACAACAGAATTGTGTCAATCTATTTTTCATTCATGTATAAACCCTTTAATCTTAAGGGATATCCTTCCATTATTATGTTTTATAATGAATGAAATATCAGGATATAAAAGTTCATGATTTGTATTTGTTGTCAGATTGATAATAAGTGAGTGGATCCTGGAATAGGATCAAAACCTTAAATGTTTTTACCATCAATACAACAAAAAAACCTTTACCAAACTCAGAACTAAAAAACTAAAATCGACCTGTATTAAGGAAACGAAATATATGGTAAAAAAGAATCCAGGCGGTGAAAAGAAAAGATGATTTTCTCCGACATGGTATGCTTTTTTTCATATTGACAAGATTTTATTTTTATCCATCTTCAATGATTGGTTCGCTAAGTTTATGAAAACAATTTTATATTCACTGTTCCCTCAACTCAAGGTGGGTTACAAATCGCGCTTTTGTAGTCTTGACTTTCTATCAAAAGCCGCCCTTTCTCGATCTATTGTTGCCACCATCCAGTTGTAGACTCTTAAGGGTATTCATGATATTCGGTGAACCTGTCACTGTAGCATATCATCATGTCTATCATCAATGGCGCAGCAAGCGTTGTTTCAATCTCTTCAGAGCTGGTAATAAGACCAGGTCGATCGACAATTTGTTTTTTTCCGTGATATCATCGAAAAGTTTATATATGTAATTTTTCAATGGCGATGATGGACATTTGACTTCTTTGCCGTGGCGTATCTTTCTCTTCCTGGCCTTATCTCTGGTTGTTTCCTTCTTGGTTTTAATTTTAAAATTTTCGTTTTAATTTACATAGTTGTACAATCGGGGGAGTCAGGAAGCAAACTGCAGAATTCATCTGTGCCCATTCTCCCACCGGAAGGTGTTATTTTAAAATGGTACGTCTTTTTTAAATACACTCCAGGTTATTTATACCCGTATATACTTGGTTCTGATTGACTTCCTAATTCAGTTGCAATCGAATTTCTGATCGCCACCCTCTTAATCAACCGACCTTCCAGATCTAATGCATCTGCATAAGCAGAACTGCTTATCAGTTCTGCATGAGGAGCCTCAATTTAGTTGTAGCATTCTTGTGCCAAATTGAAGAAAAAAATACCCCTTGTTTTGGGCCTTTATTTGAATTACTGACATTTTATATTCATATTTGATAGTTCAGTTAGCATTGAAATAGCAAATTAGGTAAGCAGAAGATAAATTTACTAAAACCTGGCGAAACCTATCCCTGAAGATAGATGAAAATATGAAATTAATTAGGCAACATCTTGCGATTTGATTTCAATAGAATTTTTAATCTTAACTATTTAAATGAAGATTAACTTTTTGCTAATTTGTATAATCGATAGACTCAGATAAAAAGAAAATCCGTATCTGCAAAATTTTGTAGCAAAACATTAATTACTACTGTATTACGATATACAGATTAAATCACTGTTCTTTCAAAGAATAATTCATAAATAATTTCAACATTAAATGAGATAAAATTGTTTTGATAAATTTATTGAAAGAAAACAGAATCTTAATGTATTCGTAATCAATTTTTATCATAGTTTTGCAATCGAAAGTCTATTTTATAATTGTTTGTGTAAAGGGGGAAAAAGAACTGGAATTCTACCATGGGTTATTAATATTATTATTTATGCTTTAATCAAATACAAACTAATATAGCATAAATTCTGGACAGGAATTTATACTTTTCTACATTCATTTACTAGGCTTATGAGGGAGTTTAGTAGTAAATTGTGAAACAAATAGGAAATAATTTTTAAAAAAGGCTTTGCATCTTCAGCGACTTCTATAAATTCTTGCTACTACTCCTACAGAACTAAAGGAAGCTAAATTAATTCAACGATCTCAAAATAAACTTAAAATGAAGAAAATTGCATTAAAGACCTCCAAAACAGGTTGGAAAATCAAGGAACTTTTGGTGATTTTTTATAGAAAAGGACTGTTGCTGCCGTCACGACATTCAGAAGTCAAATGGTAAATTATTTTTGTAAAAATAATACTTTTAAAATGGATTTTTTAATTCTAATTTCTTAAAAGTAATTTTATAATACATATTTTGATTCGAATTTTTTTAAATGAGCTAACGGTTACAATTTCACCTACTTAACTGCCGATAAACCGAGTTCTATTACTAAGTTCTTTTAAATTAGATTCTTCCAATTAGCATTTAAAAACAGTAATAGATATGATGAATTAAAAAAATAAATTCACGACCTAGATTTAAAAAAATAGAAGCAAGGTATGGCGTCTACTGTGATAAAACATATCATTAAAACCTTAGTATAACCTTTTGGCTCATTGTTGAGAACTACCAGGTATTTTCAAATTATGTTGTGTATGTGAGAAGCTAACATTCAATTATCAATTAAATTATCAGTTCATCGCTTTTATAACTGTAAGTAAAAATGTTCAAGTTAATAATGTGAATTGTCATTTTAAGTAGGTAATTTAGAAATTTGTGTGATAATACTATCTAAGCAGTAAATCTCTATTTTGGTGTATGCTCTTCTTTGGAATTCTTCCATGAATAGTATTTGTAACTAAACTAACAAAAAAAAAATCAATGAAAATTCAATAGAGAAAAAAAAATCAATAAATTGATGGCATTCTTGTTTCTTCAATCTTTTATTTATCTTGACAAACTCAACAACTTGTGCCAAGTGTCAGGTTACTATAAATATTTTTATTAGCTTCACAATGTTTATACTTAGTTAAATTGGGCTGCACTGCCTTGCCAACACTTATTTTTAGAGTAAAATGTAAGAAATGCTTCCATCTTTTGTGCATTAATTGTAGAAAAGGTGTTGAAAGTCGCATTTGTTGGAAGAACGACAGTAACTCAAATTGTAAATTAATATTTCCATTGAAGTGAGAGAAGATTCTGTTATACTTAATCTAGTGAAACAAATTTTTGTGTTATTCATTTAGTTGATTGAAGAAAAACAAAACCTTTTTTTTTTATTAAAATTTAATATTTACTGTTAAGAATTATGATTCAGATAAAAATATTTCTGGAAGATGGAAAGTAAAACAACCTCTGGAACCATATCTCCAAAATCCAAGAAATCCTTTAGTCCCAATTCCCTGCTTGGTGCGCTCTTCCATACCATTTTTTTTCCTCTAATTAATTGAAGGCTACATTTATCATTTGAATATATCGTTTTATTTCTGGGTTTTGAGGATTAATTGTTTAATATATTCGGATCAGTTATGACTTGATTGATGATCGTATGACTTTTACAAAAGTACTTTACGCTCGCAAATTTCGGTTGGAGTTCTCTAGTTTTCTTATTAACCATTTTTATTGATGGTAATTTGCAGTAAATATAATTGCTCAATGCTTTTTGAATATAAGGTAATTTTGAGTACAAATTAAAGGAAATAATATTGTCGAAGTACTTGTAAATCCATCCATCCACCTTGTCACTAGTCCTCCCAAAAAAAAGAAGAAGTTTCAGTACTTTCTTAAAAATCCAAGTCCTTGCCTTAACGTTTGCTAATCGTTTCTGTGTTTATTGTGCTTTTTTTTATTTACTTACATTTTATTCTGATAATACATTGTTGTGAGTTATTTTATTGCGTTTACTGTAAAAATCATATTTTTATATTAACATTAAAATTTCATTCCAATGTAGGTTGTTAGATCTTCAATAAGTTGCAAATTTGAATACAATTTTTATATGAGAAAAGAGAATTTGTAAGAAAGCTAAAAGAAATTCACCAAGGAAGAATGAAAAAAAAGAACTGTTTTCAGAGTCTCATCAGTATTAAGGAAGGTATACTTTTTTTAACGGAACACTTACTGAATTCAAAAGAACCTCTTGGATGATCCTAACAGCTGAAAAGTACCATTAAAGGCGACAGGTAAGAAAAGAACTTTGGTATGATTAAACTTTCGATCCGCAATACTAGACATTCATACAAGATTAAATCCTTAATAAAATGCCCAATTTTACTCTTTAGTCTGATATGTAGTGTGTATTTTCATTCAACTTCAGAAAGTTTTGAGGCATTAGTTCTTTACAAAGTTTTTGACTTCCACGTTCTTTCACTACAGTATCTACACTGGGCGGCTGTAAATAGTTGCCCACATAGCAGATACTGTATTGATGGCAGAAACTTTGAAATTGGACGTCTAAATTCTTTATAAGAACCAATCTCCCCGAAGTTAGATGAATCTGCAATAAGGTGTAATTAAGCAAAACCAAGCACAAATGGTGTATAAACAAAAAAAAAAAAACATACATTTTGTTTACGGTGAAAGCCTAAATGATTAGTTTTAATTAACAATCATACATATTAATTTTATAGAAAACATTATTCATGTATTTAAAAAATCATAACTTTAAATTTTATATTAACTAGTTTAGTTGTCTTTTTTGTAGATATTTTATTTTTTAGGTAACATAATTTTCCTAAGCTTTCACCAAAGGCTTTATCCTCTTTCAAGCTTTGTACTTAAATTTTATACACACAACATTATTGAAACAAAACAATATATGTATGTAATTAATTTTACTTAAAAATTTATAAGAATAAGTGATGAGATAAATTTTTAGAACCCTTTTAGCCAGTTCACAAAAATGGAGAAAAATTAATGTATTAAAAAAAACTTGATTTTTCCATTCACTTTGATAATTTTTTTTTGTAACTGGACCATTCTACATCTTCTACTAAATTCAATATTAAAGTTCATTTATTTATAAATAAAAAATATATTTTCTTGATTTTGGGCCCTTTTTTTTCATTTTTAAATTCATATTTTTAAGTTTAAAGTTGAACAATTTTTTGTATTAAATTTTTGCATCTTTTACATTTTTATAAACATCTTGATAAGTAACTATAGTAAAAAAATTAAATTAGGGATTTTATTATTAAACTTGTAAAAAAAGATTGTGTGGCAAATTTATCTTTATGTAGAGATTTAATGTAGATGAAGATGACCAGCATGAAGATGTTGATAAATCCATACTTACTTAAAAAAGTTGTCTGAGGCTAGTGTAAGAAGGAAATTTTTTTTTTTTTTTAATATACCCTCACAAATAATAGGAACTGGTTAAAACAAGTGGAAATATAATAATCATTAAAGAAAATCTACTCAATAGTAGAATAAAACATCTAAAAGAAGAAAACTTGAAAAACAAAATTATGATTTTGATTTCCATAACCCTAGTTGTAAGATATTCTAATACTAAAAAAGAATGTGATTTTAAAGAAAGCATTTTTTTCTCCATTGAATTAAATTATTTCTATGATACAATGAATGTTTAGATAGATATAACTGAAATGTAAAAAGTGTAAAAAAACGATGAGGTATTATAAGATAGTAAAATGTAAGTGGTAAAATATTAGGGATATTTCAAATAATAAATAAAAACAATAATATACGTGATGCAAAATGTATTTATATGCAAAACGTTTTGACAATATGAAATTACAACCATATGAACAAAATATTCATTTAGTTTTACATCAATATTTAACGTTTGTTTTTTTCGGTCTATTTTATTAAGTGTCTATTTATCACAAAAACAAAAGAAAATCAACAGACCCGTTCTACATTTCTTATTTTTGTATTTGTTAATTGTTTTAATTTAATTTAATTTGTTTATCTTGAATTAATAAGCACGATTTTGTTCTGTCCTTATGGTTCTTTATGTTTGGAAGGCTTAACTTGTGCCATCTTCAGGTCATGGCTGACAGACTAGCTGGTAATAATTTGGCAGCACAACCAAAGAAAAAAAATATTTATTTTTTCATGGTCTTGCTAACCGTTAATTGAAGAAATAATCGTCTATCTCTTTGGGACCCGCTTTTTCTTGGAATTCTTCTTCGGCGTCCACTTTTTTAGTCACCGGTGAAGATATGTTAGAGAGTTCTTCACTGCCAGTCTCCTCAATTTCAGAATCTTTATTACCAGTGGTAGCGTAAGCAGCGGTGGTTGCTTTGCCCAGTTTGCCTTTAGGGAAGAATGCAACAGCACGTGGAAATCTCTTGTAGCACTTGGCGCGATAACTCTCTATTTCATTTTCACATTGTCCAAAATCGCCATCTCTCATCGCTGCTATAACTTCTGCACAATTCTGCCAGGTAATGCCGTCCAAGCCGTCAGTTAGATTAGTGGCTATCTTGATTGCCTCTTTCTGTGTACTTCTGTCCAGTTTATACATTACTCTTGCCGCTTGCAACAAAGAAGGGAGATTGTGGCGATGATTTTCCAAATAATCATTGTTTATCTGCTCTGGTGTTCTTTCACGAATTATTGGTTCCATTACCTTTGTTATCACCTTAACAACAATCGGATCCAGTGAATCCTTGCACAAACTGATCTCTATACAGAACTTGACTAAAGCTTCATGTACTTTTGGATGGTCAGGCCATCTATCAGTTAACTCTTTAACATGTCTGAGCAAGATGAGAGGCTTCCTGCGGCGCCAGTAGATTTCGTACCCTAACAAGTGAGTCTGCAAAGCATCAGGAGCCAGCTGTTTGAGTGGCTCCATAAACTTAACTGCTTGCTCCAGTGGATCTGTCACTCTGGCCAATTTTTCTGGTATCAGCTCTTCCTGGACAGGACTATCATCTTGATCACCTTGTGTTTGCCTTGCTTTGTTATGCTGTTCTCTTTTTTCAGCTGCTGATGCTTCTGCTTGCTGTCGTTCTGCTCTTCGTTGAGCTTTCCTCTGTTTATTGCGCAACTTTTTCAGTTCGGCAGGAGCCATATTATCCTCTTTAATTTTGTCTTCAGTTTTATCTTCTTCGATTGGTTTATCATAGAGTGTCAGATAAACTTCTATTGCACAGCGTGCTGCCCGTTGGTAGAATCTGTGCGATCTGAGAACATCTTCCAATCTGAGTAAGCCCACATAAGATCTTAGAGTCATCTTTCTCATGCAGTAAGTATGAAAGTCAAATTGATCGTCAATAATGGCGGAGAAATGACGATCAATCTCGTGGCATTTCTTCAATGCTTCTCCATAATTTCCTAGTCGTTGATAGGCTAGAGCACATTCTGTTTGAAACCACATACACTGCATTTCATTTAAATTTTCCATGGCTGGTACACCTTCTCTTGTAAATCTGGAGCACATATCTTCTGCTTCCATTATTTTGTCCGCTCTCAGCATATATTTGGCGCATTTTGAATTAACATATCTGTCTGCAGTATCCAAAGATTGCGCTTCTGCTGCCCAGCTGTATGCAGCGTAGACATTACCTGCGTGCTTGTAAATTTTTGCTTTGGCTACTAATAATTCTATGAGTGTAGGAGTGTGGTCTAAAGCCATATCAATATATTTCATAGCCCTCTCAGAATCAGCTTGATAGTCATAGTGTTGGGATAAATAAAAGTAAGTCCAAAGTAAGGTAGAAGGTGGCTCTTTTTCCAAATCTTCTTTGTCTGCGTGTAAAGTACCACGTTTCATAAGAGAATCTTCATAGCTTAATACTAATTTTCCTAAGATGTCAGCCTTTTTAGAGTCTTTGTACAAAGAACGTACGTCCACAAACAATGAAGGAACACCTTTTCGCAGTCCAGAGCTCAAATATTCGTCTGCGTACGTAACAAAGTCAGTACCATGAGCATAGTTTAGTATTAGCCTGGCTGGAGTCCTGGTCTTAGGATCGATTCGTTTAAATTCAAGCAGAAGTTCCAACCTCTCACTGTCGGAAACCTTGTTAGTAGCACGAGCTAGGAGATCATAGTAACTGGTATTTTCGTGATTTCTCTCCAGTAGCTTCCTCACCCACTCTTCTGCTTCTTTGCCTTTACCCAGTTTCAATAACAAATCCACTATTGTCTCTTCAACTGACAAATTGTCACATATTTGTGCTCTGCACTCAAATAAATGCTTAAGAGCTCCCTCAGCATCACCAGATTCTCTAATCACCATATTTTGATATAGAAGCAGTTCACTGTGTTCATAATCATAATTACTATCAGTTTGTGTTTTCATAAAGCAATCCAATATTTTCAATGCCATCTCATAGTCTTTCAGTAGATGATATGCCATAGCAAAACTTAACCATGATACGCGTTGTGAAGGTCTTAGCATGAAAAGTTGGTATCTAGTATCTCTGTACCCCTCCAAATCTCTCATTTGTATTTGAAGCAAAGAAAGATCCCTAAGTATCTGAATGTTATCTCTATCCCATTTAAGCGCATTTCTGTAGCATTTAATAGCCTCATCATATTTCTTATCTGATCTTTGAAGTAAGCCATACACGTGCCAACATACATGTGATTTGAGGTCATTACGCAAACCACGCCGCACAAGTTCATAAGCTTCTTCTTTTCTCCCTAAACAATTAGTAATCAAACCTTTCATTGCTAGAGTTTCACCATGTTCAGCAAATTTTGGATTTGCTAGTATCTGTTTAGCAAATTTCAAACCATTTTTATACTGCTTATGTTCGTAACATTTTATGATTCTTTTGAACAATGAATTCTCTTTCGGAGGCAAAGGATTAGAAGATGGCATTTTATATTCAAGTTATAATACAAAATAGTTTCTTTCCACAATAAAGAAAATAGCTCTTTTTTTATTACTTACTTGAACGAAACAACAGTCATTTATCACGCTCAAGGACTTACTAAGATTTTTCACTCACGAACTTATAATATGCAAATTAGAATGGTGAAGTTCCAAAAAAACACTAATTTAAACAAAAGTACACAATTTCACTCTGAATTTTAACATTAAAACTGCATTAAACAAAGTAAAAACTTAGGTGTGTCTGTCATTCTAGGAGACCGAAGGTTATACACTAAGGTTATGCGCGACTGTAGGTTCTATTGTGGTTATGTAGGGTATGGCGTTGAGTTTTAGTAATTTATTTTTAAAGCTATACTATTTTAAGGTTGATGCCTGAATATTACAAAATAATGTATATGTATATATATTGTAGGTAATATTTAGTACTGAAATTCATAATAAAATTATCTCCATTAAAATAGAGATCTTATAATTTTATGCATATATATACATGGATTCTATATATTATATATATCTAAAAAGGCTAGGCTGTGGAGTGTACGATTGTGTTATCACCATGTTTGTGTTGGCAATTAATATTCCTAGTTACTTTATGGTTGTTCTATGTTTTTCGGAAATTAATTACCGTAGGTAGAATTATTTCACTTTAGTGAAGTTGTAATTTCAACTTTTGGAAAATGATTCATTCAAATTTAATTAAACCAATTGTTAACTTACTTAAAGTGTTTGGTAATTTTGTATCGAATGATAAGTTATATGGTGTTATTATTGCCAAGAAAGTAGTTTTTAAAAAAGAAGAAAGAGGTGAGTAATTTCTAGATTAATTTGAATAATAAAGATAGTTTAAACTTTTGAAAATTTAAAGATATCCGACATGTTAATAGAGGTCATTTTTAAAAACATGTTTTTGGTTTTTAACTGTATACAAGTCACATTAACACTGCATTTATTTGCTGTACTTTTACTGAACAGTTATTTATATTTGGTGGAGTAATGAATTTGTTGGTTATCACTAATTTAGTGATAGTTATAAAAAGGTTTCAGTTAACTGTCAGAAATTTTGAAGTAAATATGTGAAATGTTAGGTTTGCAGTGTAAGAATATTTACTTATCTATTACATACTGACAGATTTTAAGCATAAATTTATATAATTCAATTAGTTTTCCAAGTTTCAGTCTCTTAGCACATCCTAGTCGTTATTGTAGAATTCATTTTTTGCCATCAAAGCAAAAATTGAATTTTTAAAGAACTTGACCAAGTAATTATAATATTGAGCGTTTCGTGTTATAGAATTTGTTTTTATAGGTATCGTTCTTTATTTTTAATGTCTAAGGAAATATTCTTAAAATTTTTAAGTCTTTTTAATTATTGGAATTTACTCTAAAATTTCTTTAAGATGAACTTGAAATGAAATCTTTAATCAATGCTCAGTTCATTTTTTCCATTACGAAAATACTTCTACTTATGTTTTCTTAATAAAATCTTTGTTTATAATCTGATACTATTAAACGAATTTAATAGTAATATAAAGTTAATTTATGATAATTAAGTATTTTTTGAGAGCTCTGAGTCATTAGAGTTTATTTTTCATTTATTAAATTAGAATAGTTTTGGAAATTTTACTTATGAACTCATTTTTCCTGGAAGCAGTGAGAATGTTAATTTATGTGGTTGAAGTCTAGTTTGGTAGGCCTTTGTTTATAGATTTCTTTTCTGTACTATTAAACCACCGTTTAAACTTCTCAAGGCTCTTCACGTATGTTCGTTCTGTAATATTTTTTACTTTTTTCAATAGTTAATCAGGATTAGGAGAATCTGCTACAAAAATTGGATTGCGAACTCTTAGAGGCAGAAATTCTGTTATTTTCGAATTGGACCGGCAAAGTTTTTATTATATAGTCTTTATTTATTAAAATAAAATACATTTCTGGGTGTACAAAATAAATTATAAAGACAACTGCCATGGTCAAAGACGGTCGGCGGAGACCGGCAAAGTAAAGCTCATGTATTGCTCAACCAAATAGAGGGGTCGGCCAAACTAGACTCAGGTCTAGTTTGATTAACTTAAATACCTAAGTTCAGCCTAGGTTAATTTTCTATTTCATAATTTTTTTTTTTTAATTTCGAAACTATTCATATAAAAAATAATTGATCTTAATGTCTGCTTTAGGTCTTTTAAATTTATCGTGAAATTAATTGCTTTGATGTTCTTTTAGATTTGTTTCCCCATGTATTCTGCTATCTCTGGTAACTGTGATTGTTGTTCACAAAAAGTGTGTTTGAATGTATATTTTGGCCATGTGATTAGCATTTCACAGCGTTTTGCTTTTGTTGTACAGAATCTCTTTTTGCTCAGACCTTCTAAGAATTAATAGAATCAGGGCAAAGTGCTCAAGATTTTCAATTGGGATCAATTCAGAAAAGAACACAGAAGTTGTTTTAGATGTTCTATTTTACGCTGCATCCCCTGAACTCTTATCTAAATGAATGTTACGATGGTCATATTATTTCCTGTTTCTTTACTTAATGAGTGTCACATTTAAGATAATTGTGTGTGTTGAACATTTTTTTTTTTTTTAGTATTATTGATCCGCATCCAGGACAATAGCAAAATCTTAATTTCTATAACAATATTCTCTGAAAAAGCTAATGCATTTTGACTTTCCGTTTTCATTAACTCGTGATAAGTTTTGGTACAGATTATTATTTTGGAAGTGAACATTGTGGACGTTCAGTTTCTTTGGAGATCCCCAATGCTTATGCGGAAAATAAAACGGTCCCATTGCGTGGTATTATAAAATTCCATTGCTGTAGGTGATGCATGTTTCTTTCTTAGTAATTTGTTTTCAACTTTATCCGGTATAGAATGAAAGATCGATTTTGCCTTGATTTACTCTTCAGCGTGCTTCATATTCAGTGACTTGTAATGAGCTTGTCTATTTTTCAAGGAACATAGCCCTCCAAAAATGCCAAATATATATATATATATATATTTATTTATTTTAAATTATTCAATTTTTATTTCTGCCTATAACTTTTTCTCTTCTATTTGTGCAGACTGGTACCAACTCATGGCCGGGTGAAGTACAGCGAGAATGGTGCTGATCCACCAAAGGCTGCCTATAATTCGTTTAGAAGAAAATTCCTAGAAAGAACCAATTCCTCAGGTTCTGGTGGAGGAGGAGGAGGCGGAGGTGGACTCACAGGCCAGATAGTCACTTCATCATCTTTGCTATCTCCGCAAGATAGTATTACATCGCAAGTGTTTTCTACGATAAGACCATCCAGCAAGGACCAGTTTCTAGATCTCAAAGAGGTGTTGCTTGATCCCGGCCATCAAGAAGTGGTCATCAATACATATGAAAGTGATGAACCTAATCCAACTATTGCAACAATTTTTAAAATTAAACCTAAGTAAGTTGCTGGTTAATAGTATATTTATATATTTAATAATATTTTTATTCTCATGATTATTTTTTGAGAGTTTTTACAGTAAATTTGAACTCTTTAACAACAAGAGACGGATTGTTTGTTAAGTGGTGATCCTTATGTATAATAGTGCTTACATCATGCTTAACTTTTCTATTCATTTCTAGGATTTTTTCGGATATGCTGATTGTTTATCGAGATTCGGTCGTAGAAAATATTTCTTTTTAGACAACGCACAACGTTTAGGGCAAATCTTTTGTCTTTAGATTTTTATAAGAAACTTATTTCTTTATTTAATCCAAAAGCTTTTTACTTAAGTCTCCATACTTTATACTTTGTATTTACATCCATAATGAATGTTAGAGACATTTGTTAAGAGAAGAATTGGGTGTAAAAAGGAAAGAAAGGTTGTCTACAGTAATTAATGATATTTAGATAAGCTTGACCTTATATCCCATTATTAGTGTAGAGTTCTACTAGGAGGTCCTTTGCAATCATTGTATATTTTCGTAAATTTTTCCAAAAAGGTCTTCCTCCTTCATTCGAATTATTTGTAGGGCATAACTTTTATCGTTAATAAGAAGAGTTTTCCAGATTCCTTGAAGTCTACAACCATTATGCTCCCTTTAGTGTGATTTCCATTCTGTTTTAAAATGTTTTATACGCTTGCAGAATCTTCCCTTTTTTTTTTTTTACTCACTCACGCCGGGACACCCACTGGAATAGTATTATATTATCATCTTTCAAACTTTTATTTTTTCAATTTCTAAAATGCCTATTAACCAGTTTTATTTGGAAATTACTTTTTTTAAACTCTACTATCAGTTCTTCTAAATTGCTGTTAATTTTTTCAACTCTTAAATAATAGTTCCACTTCAAATAATAAGTTTTTCCCCGCCTTGCTTTTACTTGCAGATTCATTAAGACTTCAGCCTCTGTGTCCTGTGGTATAGGTAGGGTGTAATAGAGTGAAAAGTATACTTAGAACCTCAGTAGAAACCTGCAAGTGAAATTAGGAAAGTTAATCTTTTATAAAATGATTTATTAAAAATTAATAACGGTTCCTTTTGATAATAATTTAAGTTAATTTTGTTCTTGTTTTATTCTTTTTGAGATTTGAGTAGCTAATAGTATTGATACAAATTTCTTAATCGACAATATTGATATCAAATTAAGTTACTCGATCGTTTGTAAATTTTAGTTTTATAAAGCTTTAGTTGAAGAGCGAATGAAGTCGTCACGGTAGCCGAGTGGTTAGAGGCGATGTCCGCGAAGATAACTATTTATGGAATTAGGTTCGATTCCCGATCTAGGCCTTGGATTTTATTTAGTTGTTAATAAAAGAAATTTACATTGAAGTATGTTTGTTAATAAAAGAAATTTACATTGAAGTATGTTTGCTATCCGCCTCCGTCCGCGACTCCTAATCGTGTAAAGCCCGCCTGAAAAAATAGCCATTACTATACTTTTACCTTTTTTGTCGTAGAATGCTACCTCTCTCTGAAACTCCTTGCCTTCATCTGTCCGCCATGCTCCTACCCTATCTATCTTTAAATCCCGTTTATTCAGTTATCTACTTTCTATTCAGCTTCCTCCGAAATTCTAATTGTTTTAATTTATTTCCTTAATTTCTGCTGTTATTTTTATTTTCACTTTTTGTAAATACTTATTTGTTTATTTATTTTCTTTTAAACACAGGCCAAACTGTTAAGGCCTCTATTTGTTCCTGTATTTATTCTTAGGGGACAATTGTCTCAGAATAATAAATTTCTTTTCTATTTCTATTCTATTCTAGAATGAGGTAATTTATAGAACTCGGATGTTTTAATCTTTGAGCAAAATTCTTATTATCAAGAAAGGTTTAGTTACCTAAATTGTAGGAGAAAGAAAGTTGTGTAAATATTCAAACCAGAGTTTTTAATAAATAAACTCATTATTAATAAATTTGTTTAAATAATAATCGTAGAATAGCCCCGGCCCTGGTCAATAAAATGATTGCCTTAGCAATCGTGTGTTGATTCCCGCTTACGTTAGTTTGCATAGCCTCAGCATTACTGCATAGTTTAGCAAGTTAAACGAGAGTTGCACTCTAGTGTATCATTGTGCAATTTTTTTTTTTTTTTTGCCCTCCTCTCTCTTCTCCTTTTTCATAATAAAAAACGCTCAAAGTACGCTGAGTTAGCAGAATTTTATTAGCTTATTGTTTTCTCACGTAGTACACTTATATACATATATTTAATGCTTACGCTAATTGTGTCAAAATAATTAGTTTTTTCCTACGATAACTCATTGAGTTAACTTCAAAATTATAGCTTACTCACAAAACAGCCTTATTTCATAGTTTCGCCTAATGTGTACTGTTTCTTCCGACTCGAATTTTTTATTGTACATGTTATACACGTATTAAATAAAAATGTTAGAACTACACGATGTCATATTGATGTAATGTATTGTTTTACAATATGTTAATATTACCAAACATTAAATATGTTTCTAGAAATTGGTGTTTGAAGAAAATACATAAGCGTAAAGCTTGAGATGGTATTGCGCAAGTGGTAATTTGGTCCGGATAACAACACTTTGCCTGAGTTTAGCGCTGTAAGAGTAGAGAATGATAAGGAATTAAGTTGTGGAGAAAAAATAAGGCCGGCGAAAATTAGCTTTGTCCGCCCACTTTAATTTCTTTTCCAGATTATTTATAGAATAACGTAGGCAGGGTTAGCCGAGGCAGTATTTAGAAGTGAAGTCTTTGTTCCGAAATAGGACAATAAATCTATAATCTTGTGATTCAGAAAGGTCTTATTAGTAATTCTACTCTATGTATATATTTAAAGTATAGGTAAATATAATTTCATTATTACGTCGGTTAACGATACACAAATAATTATCATATAGTGTAAATAGTGAAGTTGTAAATGTAGGAAGTATTGATCTTCCAAAAACGGGTGGATAAATGATTACGCTAGTGAAGCGGAAGGAAGTTGAAAGATCGACTGAGACAGGAAGCCAGCCGACTGTGTGTACACCAAGTGATTTACTAATGGTCTGTTATAGTCGTCACGAGGATACTCTTGATTTCCTTAAATCTTTCTTTCCCAATGACGACATCCTCCAGCCCGACAGAGAAGGTAACATTTAACCCCCTCGCTCCACTTAGCTTTTTTTTTTTTAGTCTGGTAGATTTACGTAGTCACGTAAGTCGGTCTATTTATATGTAGTTCAATTTACTTTTTACTAACTCTTAATTTTTGGTTTTTGTGATGGTAGTGAGTGGAAGGCTTAGAATTCGTCTAAAGGGGCCATTTTAAGATCTTCTTCGTTATAATAATGGTAACTTGGTTGAAATTTCACTAAATAACTGAATTGTAAAAATCTTAGAATATTTGTTCCAAGATTTTATTTTAAAAAAAAAAAATTCGCCAGCAGATTTCATTAAAATTTTTATAACAAAGTGGTAATTATTATATTATTTATTTATTTATTTATTGGGAATCCCGTGGGAGGTGGAGCTATTGCTTGCTACCAATTATGAGGAATCAAATTAGAAATAAAGTTTAATTTAATAGACAATTTTTCGTTTAATAACCTAAGTCTTAAGAAATATGTAAATCTAATGGTATTAACGATGGCTGTATTATTGGATAACGGTAGATGCAGTACTTTTCTGCTCTCCTCTAACTTCCGTGCCTTATAAAGAATGCAATTTCTAGTCGAGACGCCATTTTTCTTTCTTCTTTTTTTTTTTAATACCTAACTGTAAAGTTTTGATTATATTTGCATAAGTTGTTCTTCTTCAATCTTCTGCACTCATTTTTAGATTTTAAAAGTTATTCAGATAGAAAATACGTGTTCTAGAACTAGGGAGGAATTGTAATTTCGAGTTGCTTTCTTTTTTTCCGCCCCTCCAAGTGGAAGGGGAGCTTATGAAAATCTATTGTGCCCTCAAGGAGTGCTTAGCTTGAGGATGTACCTCTGTTTCTCGCTTTAACTATTGCATGCTCACTGAATTTTACTGATTCTAACAGCTAAGCATCATCGTCTTCCTAACTCAGTTCCAGGAGGGAAATCTTATAGTACTGAGTGTCCTCCCTTCTCTATAATCTTGATTTATCCTGTAACTAGCAGAAAAACCAAGAACTTTCATTATCCCTGGAATATTCTTAGAAGAGTTATCGATATCACAACTTGTTCCATGCTTCTGAAAATTCTCTGAATTATAACGCTGCTGGGTTGAACTATCCACTTCATTATCTCAGAAAGATCTGTGGTAGAGCCTTCGCTTATCCTTATAGTACCATACGTTTCAAATACCTTTCCTGAGAGTATAATACTCAGAGAGGAATTCTGTTTGTTCACCATCTCTCACCCTGTAGGAAGTATTGCGGTCGTATCAAAATTCTCGATATTGATCCCCATCCGAAATGCTCGATTTGAGAAGTCCCCTTACCCCCTTTGTCAGAATAGTACTTTCTCTCTCATTCTATACTCATTTCTGCGGCTTAATTGCGGAAGTAAGAGATTATTTTTTAGCATAAATACTTCCGCTCTCTCCTCAACACTGTTGCCCCCTCTTTCTCACCAGTTTATATACTAAGTTTAAAGTGCAGAAACTTCACTTCACAGAATCCAGTTCTGCGTACACCCAAAACTATCAAAGTCTTAAGTTATTGCCAGCGGTAGATTCTTTTCCATAGGAATAAAATTTTCTTAAGTCTTAGCTGCTTTTAAAATCAAATTACAGAAGTAATTATTTTCTGTTCAATATTCTTAAGTTTTTCAAAAAACAAACAAAAATTATTATTCTTTTGCGATTGAAGAAAAATGCACTGTATTCAAAATATATTTAAGAAAAAAATTATCTTAAAAGTCTTTGATATAAAATAAAACGCGCATTTTTAGTTTATCGCTTCTTATTGCGCAAATTGTTTTTTATCGTTACAATTAAATTGTTAATTCGTTTTAATTTATTTTTAGAACTGCGGATATTAGAGGAATATTGCGATGTATAAAATTGATAAAGTTGAATTTTGAAAATTTATGGAAGTCTAATCGTACCTTCCTCAATCTTTTTATGAGGTTTGGTTTAGCTGACTGAAAAGTCGTTCAGATATTTTTCTCCATTTACACCTGCGTCGCTTAACAGTGTAATATCACAGACCTGTGAATCTAGCACAGTACTCTTGCTTTATCTGCTTATATTCAGAAAATGTCAGATTCCAGTCGATGACCAAACTCGAGATGTTTTCTTACAATTCAGCCGACTGTTAGCTGAATGAAGCACAGCACCAACTTGTTTCTCTCCAGTACTTAGTAGTGGAATTTAATTCTTATTCTAAGACCAATTCCCTGGCTTTAGTTTATGGTCACATATTTTGTTCATCTTACAGGGATTAATATTTGCATATCCTAAGGGCATGAGTTCAATTAAGCTAGATCATCTACAAGTTTACCAGAGCATGTCATCAGTCACCAAACATCGAATGCCTATCCCTTTGATGATGACTTTTTTTCCTTCACTAGGGTCATTCATCAATCTTGTAACAAATGACTTTGTTCCACCGCCCTCTAGGACCCCCAGTCGACAGTCTTCCTCCTGTAAGTGTTTCTATAATATCTTGAGTGTTCCTGGTTTTGTCAGTTCCTTCATTTGTCTTCATTCACCCGCCCATTCCCTAATTATATTTAATAAAAAGAACTCCTGATAGATTTTATAAGTATAAAGCCCTTAAAATATTAAATCCTTTAACCAAACGCCCAGAGCACGCCCTTTTTACGTGCCCAGAAAGGAGAGGGATTGTTGTTTAAAACAACGTCAACTTCGTTCATTGATCTGTGGAAAACTTATGTCTTTTAATGTTTATAACAGCAAAGAAGGGTGGTGTGATTGCGCACAGTATTCAGCACAAACTAGAAGCTGAAAAGTTGGGTTACTCCGATTGGGTTATCCAAATGGGGATACGACAGGAAGTTTCCGTCAGAATAGTTCTCTCTAATTTATCACAAATTTAATTTCCTTTAAAATTTGTTTCTCTATTCTATTGTACTCTAGTCTAAGTAGAATCAATCCAAATCAAGTAGGTTGATTGCATTTTGGCTGCTGATATAGGCCCCAATTCACCCTTGTTGATCCTGTAAATCTTTATCTCCAGTAATGGTGCTTTTTAAATCTTTTGGTCTCCGCAGAGCCGATGAAACTGCAGAAAGATTATTAAGTCAAGGTTACTAATTTTCTTTGGGACTCCTCTATGACGAAAATAAGATATGAAGATGATGTCACTTGAGGTCGGTTGGGTTATTAGTCATTACATTTTTTACAAACTTAACACATGGTTATGTTAACTGTGGAAATATACACCAATTGTAAAGCTGTATTCAAGGAAAATGTTAACAGTTGTCCTATTACGCCAGGTTATGCGAAACATTCAGTCCAAATTTTCGCTTCGTCCTTGGGAAGAAATTTTAGCGATGTATGAAATATTGCTCTTAGAGATTGTTTTATTATTATCATGTTATTTATCTCCAATATAGTGATAAAAATACAATCCTCCATGTTTAATTCCATGATAATACATGTAATAAAAGTGAGGCCAGCAGGATTTGGACCAATAACCGGTAATGTTTTCTGAGGTTTCTTATCGCCTGTCCCGTTCGGCAAAGTATTTGCAATAAAACCCTTTATTTCCTGTTTGCAGTTATTTTATGACTACTTTTTATAGTCCCAGGAGGCTTTATTGTTTTTCTTTAACTACTTTATTGTTGCTTTCTCTTACCATCGGAAGGAAGTAAACCAGAAATTCAATCGTTCAGTTTTTTTTTTGTTTTTCTTTGTTTTTTCAAACAATTAATATGATTCGTATTGGTTGAACATTGATGAGCTAGAGTTTGTCTTTAGGTTTGTTAAACCGCGTAATTGTAAATATCTAAATGGCAGAGGCTTTTTATTTTGTTTTAGTTTATTTTATTTTTACTTTATTTTGGAAGTATCAGTGTATTATTATTGTTTTAATTTAAGGCGCGTTAACATCCGAGGTCTGTAGCGCACGGAGCTTTTTTACAGTGCCTTGTCACCCTCTGGACAGTTTTCTCTTGTTACAGACAACCCTGTCCATAACTGGACTCTGAGCTGTAAGAGAAAAATCTATGGCTCAGCAGCTGGATTCGAACCCGGGACCTCCACAAGGGAATTGAGCTAATCCTTTCGCAGTGTAATGTTCCTGTTATAGAAACTAGTATCCCTGAAAAAGTGGCTAGCCCATTTTTCCCCTTAATGGGTAGAGGTATTTGAAATTCAATTTCCTTAAAAAAAAAAACTTTTGAATTGAAATATTAATTCTGTACCCGAAAATAACTCATCTAAATGAAAAATGTTAAGCTAAATTACCCGTGTGATTTACAATATTTAATTAGTAATTTATTTGCAAACATTTTTCATTTTTCTCATAATTTATCTTTTTTTTTACTTTACGCTGTTCTGGATAATTTTCCTAAAAGAAAAGTTTCTTAAGTGCTAATTATTCTTTTTAAAGTTAAGTAATTTAATTCTAGATTTTTATTTTTAAAAAATCAAATTACTTTTATATTTTATTGCATTAAACTTCTCTCTCTGTGGAAATTTTCATCAACCAAATTGGTTCCAAAACCCAGCAAAACCTGTCAACTTTCCATCATCATTCTATCGACCCATCATTAGCCTGTTACCTCTAATGGGAAATGTACTAGGGAAAATTCTACCTTAAACGCCTTCAACCTATCCTTGAGTCCAAAGAAAATTATTTGTGACCAGTTTCATGCTGTCTTCATTATACTAATAGTGTCATCGCGTAGAGGACTCAGTAGCAGTAATGCCAGGGAGTTTTATTTTTAGTACAAATTGTTTCTGACATTTTTACTATAATTTCACATATCTGTTCTATTCTGATAGGTATCCTCTCCTGAACACGATCTCAGCCCCTATTTTTCTCCTCTCACTTAAAAATTGCAAATTTGAAGAAAACCTGTTAAATGATTGGATGCCAGACAAATTCCAACTTCCGAGAAGATCGTAAACGGTTGGAGGAAGTCTTGTGAGTGTTCGCATCAAGTTTCTTTCTTTTCCTTTTTAATAGTAAAATTAATTTCGAAAAAGTTAACTGTATCATCCATCTTGGAGACTTTGGAGATTGTTTCCTCAACGAAGCTAATCACATTTAGCTATTTATTAGGAACCAGATATTTCATGGAAACTTCTCCAATCTTGTTGTTAAAAGAAGCTTTGTTGTTGAAGAAACTGATTATTGATTATGATGGGTTGGCAAAGTACATTCGATTCTTATTCTTAACAATACTAACAAAGACTTGAAATATATTTACTTACTCATCTGGTTCATTCTCTAGGGTTACTGCAATCATTTTAGTCTAATGGAAGTACGGGACTAGTGTGCCGTCTGCAGCCTAACAATGGAAGTAAAATATGTTCTTGGAGATATCCAGACAGAGGTTGAAGTGGTACCTTCTTATATACTTGACTTATTTCTTCGCAGTTGTTGGGCAGAATTCTTGGGCCCACCAACTATTATTATTGTTAGTGGTAGAGTATGTAACATGTTAACAGTATTGAAAACTACCTACGGAATATTGGCTTGCCAAGATGGATGTTGCAGATCTCTCGTAAGTATTGTCAGCTAGAGTGGCTTGGTCACGAATCTCCTCTCTCTCCCACATCCACAGCACACTTTGCTCTCTTTTACTCCTCTTTTCCAGCTCTTTCTCGTTGCCTCTCTTGTGGCACTTTTTGCTCCTTCTTTTTTGGTCCCCCCCCCCCAATATTATAATAATGTTTTATAATTTATTCAGCAATGTATTTGATCTATCATTATTTTATTCTAATATATTTTACACAATTAATTTCCACAACGATCACCATACTTTCACTTTACTCTGTCAATTTAATTATGTTATCTATCTCTATTCAAAATAACAATGACAAATCTGAGAAATATCCTATTACTACGAGCTAAAGTAAATTACAAATATAAATTACAATTTCAAATTTAACATACCCTAGACCCGCGTATATAAATTAAATTACAACTACCGAGATTAACTAAGTATAAATGTGTGTGTATTTCTGTAGAATATTATTCAATTGTAATCTGTGCGTCTATATTTTATACATATACCGAGTTATACACATGGGGCCATTTATAGTCTTAAATATTGCTAGCAATTTTCTCATGTATATCTGACAAGGAATTTATAAGGAAGATGTGAATATCTAAGGTTCATTACCTTACTTGTAGTATCTGCTCTAAGGGTAGTTTGTCATATTCTGTTGTAGGGGAAAATGGAAATTGTGATTGTAATCACAGGAAGGGTGATTACGGTTTGGTTGGAATGAGAGAGAGACAGAGAATGTGTGCCCTAATTTGTCAACTTGACGATTAAATTCCAGTTTTTGGCCTTCAGTACCACCGTATGTATAACAAACCTGCGTTATTTTGGCCTAACCTTGTACTAAACTGAACTATATTAATGTATAAATCTTAGGGTTTGAGTTTAGTTCCACTCCAGTAGAATGAGCCCTTCACGGTTGTATATATTGTTAAGTTACATTTATCTACTAATACATGCAAACCTTCTCCGTCTCCTTGTACTGCTATAATGTCCTATATTCCACTTCCCACCTGTTGCCGTACAGAAAACACTGGTTGGCCATTTCTTAACAGAGTTCCATAACTTTGCCGGTCGGTTATTACCTCATTCCATGCACGAGGTCGTTGACGATTAAACATAGCTTACATACGCTAAATAACTGGAGAGAATCTTCTAATTCTTCCCTCTTATTATGTTTCTCTTTCTGGCTGAACATTTACGCACACCAGTTACGTTTATTTTATAAAAGGAATTTCCATTTTCCAGTTGTCCCAGAATACAAGAATACCAACAATATCCTAGACTCTTTTCAGCTTCCCCATTCTTAATACTACATGCCTTCCTCCTGCATTTCTTGCAGCAAAATGTGAGGATTCACCAGAAAAACGTATTTTGAAGAAAGGAAGCCGCAAAATTTGCGGTTGTTCCGCATTTCATATTTTGCCCGCTTTTGATCCATCAGCCGAAACTTCCAACAACTATTTACTGCAGCAAAGCTCTTGATAGTCCTGGAGACCATTAGGAACAACTACTTACAGTTGCTATTCCACCAACCTTTCAACGTTCGCCAGATGTTCTGAAGATGATTTCCTAAAATTAGGGCTCTTAGAAGTTCTAGAAAACCCCCCGGCCGATCTGGGAAAACCATTCTCTGGAAATTTGTGCACCTTTTCCCGTCGTAACGCAATCCCCTAATATTGTAAATTTAAGGGAAGTTAGGTGAATTCCAGGGCTGATATACTATCCTCAACTCTGGCAATTTTATAAGCAATCAAGGAAAATTTTTAAAGCATCAGGTAGAGCCTACTTTTTAGCACAGTTACTGTCCAGTTTCTCCAGGTATGTCCTGGGGACGGGAGCCGACAGATTAGGATAGCGCTCCTAGAAAAGATCAATCTTCTTCCTACACCTAGTCACTTACCCGGTTTTTTTGGGGACGTCCAAATGTTTTTCTGTTCTAATTAAAAAGTAAAGTAATAACTTGTTATAGCTTTTATACGTAGTATAGTAATAGGCGGGGCTTAAACGTCCTAAGTTTTCTTTCAATCATTGCTGATTGGCTGCCAATAGTTACCATATCTAATAATAGCAATAAAATTATTGATATTTTCTAAAAATAAAATTTTATTAAAACATCATTAAACGGAAAAAGGGCTGGTGAGGAAATTGATGCTGTCATCATTTATTCTGTTTCGAAATTTCGCTTCAATTAAGGATCGATGGTGATGAATCAGTTTTCAGATAATTAACTTCCTACAGGTTTTATTTGCAATAGTATCGATATTTCTGTAGAAGTTTAATTAAAACTACTCAGTGAAAGACAGTCGAAAAGAGGGGACTATTTTTGTTTATTAGCTTTTTGAAGTAAAAGTTTTGATGTC
Source organism: Rhodnius prolixus (assembly GCF_049639745.1). Lineage (NCBI taxonomy): Eukaryota > Metazoa > Arthropoda > Insecta > Hemiptera > Reduviidae > Rhodnius > Rhodnius prolixus. The sequence goes on from NW_027411634.1 coordinate 35,882,759, forward strand.
GAAAAAAAGTTCTTTGGCTTTTCTTTGTGCGTTTGTAGAGAGAGCTTTTCCCTGAAAGATTTTTTTTTTAATGCCAGTGAATCGGTAATAATCATCCCGAATTAATCTGTGAAATTGCTTTTAACTTCGATCGATCTACTAGAATATAACTTCCTCCTAAATGTTTTGGCTAAAATATTAAAAGCAGTAGAACACACCTGTGTTCGTTGGGAAACATAAGTAATTACTGAAATTTTATATATGAATCATTCACAAATTACGTAGCTGTAAGTTTTGAAAAGTTTGGGGTGCAAAGGAAGTGATGATAACTTTTAAACTAATTATTATTTAATCGTGCTTTACGTTTTAAGGCAATATCATTTTATGGTATATAGTACAGTTTGAATCCAATGGGCAGCTGTAATTCTAGTTAGAACTTTACGAACTTTAGTTATTTCTCATTTAGGTTGCTTCGTATCATTTGGGCTGCACCCAGGGCTTTTTTGTGAAAAAAAAAGTTACGATTCTTTTTTCCCTTTATTAACATTGGAAGTGATGATAGGATGTAAAGTAATTGAATAAGTAAATTAGACCCCGAGCAAGAAGTATACGTACAGTGACGTCGTAGTATCGATGATGTTTCTTAACTTGGACGTAGAAATACACGCAAAAAATCCTAATGTTCGCCCTTACAGCGAACACTTATCTTCTTCTCGTTTTTCCTTTACTGGACAATTTCCTTTCAAGCAGCCCTAAATACATGATGGGAAATAAGTATTTTCTCACCTTGACTAAAACCATACCAAATCAAAGTGAATCTAATAAATTATTTGTATAAGTATTATTATTATATTAAACAATCCTTTCTCTTTAGACACATTTTATCTGTAATATTCATTTTAAAGCCAAATTATTTTGACCCCTCTAATGGCAGAAATCAAGGGGTGGATACGTATTTTGACCTGTAACACGGTCCTTCTACCCTTCTCTTTTGCTCTCGTTTTACCCCCATTTCTTTTTGGGAGGGGGAACCCCTCCACCATTATTTCGTCACTTAATTCTTAATTTTTGGTGGGGGGGTGGAGATGGAGTTTAACGTGCAGGAAGTTGGTCGTAAGTAAGTTGCGGAAAAAAAAAAAACGCCAATTTATACTAGGTTATCGAGGTTCGTTTAAGAAAACTTTCTGACGATTGTTGCACCGAAGTACATAGTTATTTTACAAAGACAAGTACATACTACTTGAACTAAGAAATATGATTTTATTTAATAATATAAGCTACTTCAAGTACCATCCAAATAATAAACTGATTTTAATTTAATACAAAAGATTTGTAGATAGATTATTGGGCTGTAAGCTTAGGAGAAATATTGGAGAGAAAGAGAAACAGGAGGTATATTGATGAGCATGGAGGTCGGTACTCAGCGAAGCTGGTTGGTACCAAGCTGGAGAAATGGTACCATAATAACGATAAGATTTTATGGTGGTAGTGGTGTGTGTTTGTTCTCAGCTGGTCTATTTTAAAATTAAATACACCACTATTTTAGGCAGAAAACTACTACTAGTATTATCGTAAAATACTCTTATTTATTGCTTCCGGAAATTTACCTCCACAGAGCGCAGGACTTATAAAGTTTATCTTGGATGAACTAAAAATAATGTTGATATCTTTGATGTTCTATTAAGCTCTAAAAGTTGTTTGTTCTCCTTCGACTATTTGTTCTTAGTAATCAACCTTCTTTCAAGATTACTTTTTTTTTTTGCTTAGCTCTTTTTTTGTCATTCTCCTGCCCTTCGTAAGAAAAAGTGACGTGCAGAGATTTTCTACAGCTGTTTAAATTCTTGATGCTGGCGATGTATATAGATCTTTAAAAATAAAACGATTTTTTTTTTTTTTTATTTATCTTATTTGTTGTAAGTAAATGTGTAAACCGGGTTGCAAATTTACACATAAGTGTAGACATTGTGTTTATATATTAAGCTTGCTAGATAAACATGAACAGCTGTTGCACAATTTGTGTACACGCCAGCACAAAATGTAAGCAAGTTATGGCTGTACACAAGGAGCATATTTTTCTTATATGTTATTATTTTATTTACTTGCCTCATGGATAATTTACTAAATTCTCTGTTCACTGAAACATTTCGTTTTATTCTCTCTTTTCCCCTTTTTTGGTTTATCAAATAGCTTCATTGAAGAATTTTTTAATTTAAAGGAAGTAAAAGAAATTTGGTAAAGATAACTTTTTAAAAACATTAAATTACAACTAACACTATTAGGGAAGGTATCAGCTTAAGTGGTTAGCATGTACAGGATCTCGGGTTCGAATCCAGCTGCTGGCCCTTAGATTTTCTCTTCCTAGGAGCTCCTTACAGCCTACTGATTAAATTTTAATTTTTTAAAAAAGCTCCGGGCGCCAGTGACCCTCAGATGTTGACGTGCCTTTACACCAAAATGGCTTAAGCTCCCCAACAAGCTAGGAAAAATTATTTACATCAAAGTTAAGTAAGATCTGAGGTTGGTGGTGGCTGGAGCTTTTTTTGTAGAACATTGCTCTCTCTTTATAAGACAACACTGCTCTCTCTTTATAGACAACACTGCTCTCTCTTTATAAGACAACACTGCTCTCTCTTTATAGACAACACTGCCCTCTCTTTATGGACAGCACTGCCCATCACCGTATGCTATAAGAAACTGTTTGAAAATCTAGCCCCCTCTTTCTCTCGGAAAAATGTCCTTGAATGGAAATCTAGCTGGAAAAATATTTCGAATAAAAGTTGGAAGATTCAATGTATGTATCCAGAGTAAAAGTTGCAATTAAAAAAAAAAAAAAAAATCAGCTGTGAAGCACGAGTACTTAAGATTGAAGTACCAGTGCTTCACAGTTTTTTCATACTTTTTAATTAAAATTTTGTTTAATTATCTTATCTGTTTGAATAGTTAACTAAAGAGGAGTTCTTGAGTGAAAATTCTCCTAATCTAGTTGAACTTAATTTAGATAATCATTTTCCTCATATTTCTTGGATCCATTTCACTAATTAGATAGTAGGATGTTATCTTGATGACTTAGTAATAGTATACATGGAAACATCTCTCTTTAGATAGTATATACTGATATGACGGTTTTATGTTGGAAAACTCAAGAGATATATTTAATATTAAAAGGACAACATCTTGGTCGAGGAAATTCCATTTCATGAAAAGAGGTTGTTGCATGTGAAGGTGAAAATTTGTGAATAAGGAAGCATGTTGAATAAGATGGCGGAAATATGTTTTCGGCGACGGCTGCTGTGGTGCTGCCATCAGTTGCATGAGAAGAAAATGGGAAAAGATCTTCACTTGTACACAGAAATGAGAGAGGTTTGCTGCTTGCTAGGTCCAGAGCTGCGCTTGGTAGGAAAAGAGGAATAGGAAGACTGAGAGGATATGGGTAACAGGTGTAGGGTTAAAAACAAGATTGCAAGGTTTAGGAACTACTTATATAATTACCGGTACCAAGGTTGGTAAGAGTTTTCTGCCTTGAACATCTTCCTCTTAGCTAAGACTACTGGTCTAAAGCGCCTCATTTCTCACCTCACTTCATATCCTCTCTTCATCCACATTTTCTACTTTTCTTTCTTCTAGCTCCAAGAGTTCTCTCTGTATGTATATAACCTTTTACGTTACCTTATTCCCGCCTTTTACTCCGCACCTGTCCTTACAGGCCCTCGCCTTAATGAATACCTTCTTACTTTAAATCTTTCCCCCTTTTAAGGGGGGCTCCTTCAGAAGAAGATATTTCGTTTTGTAAAGCGGAAATAATACCCTCTTTCTGCTGCCTTCGTCGCCTCCTTTCCCCTACTTACTCTTTCTTTAAATATATTTTCCACTTGAATGGTTGAACTACGGAAATTTACTCGAACTAACTGCTAATGTCATTTATGGTTTTTACAAACTAATTTTTCTTCTTCTTCTTCTTCTTCTTCTTATTTTTGTTAATTTCTCTGCCTTAATGTTAGTTACTTTTAATGAATTCTCTACGCTTACTGTTGACTTGTTCTTATCAACTCTTTGTTGCTCTTGGATCCTAAATGTCCGTGTGCAGATGATATGTTCTAGACCAGGCAGGGATCGGCAACCTATTTTAAGTAGAGAACCATATTTCCTTAAATCATTTTAATAAATCTTACCAAGAGCCGATAGAATGATAGTGTAAAAAGCTCTAGTAGATCATTTGTATTCACAAATTATTATTTTATGATATCCAATAACATTTAAATGTTTTATATATTTATTTTTACATATTGCAAAGTAAATAAACAAATATGTTGAATAATAACTTAACGAATGAAAAGGCGGCAGTCTTACAATTTAAATCAAGTACTTTATTTTGATATTGTATAATTCTATTCAATTTCGAACCTATCACATTTGAAATTATTTTTGAAAAAAATACCTTTGAGAAATGGAATTTTCATTCGTTTCAATAAAATTAAAATATACAATATATTTTGGGCAGGCTGAAGAGCCACCACAATTTGGATAAAAGAGCCGCGGGTTGCCGGCCCCCTGTTCTAGACGATCTTCCTTTGATTCTTAAAACCTCGTTCAAGGTGTCCAAGCTGTTTTTGTGTAAATTGTTCCCCGAATACTGAGGTTTCCCTTTTTTTTTACAGGTTCTTTTTGAAAAAACTTTTAGTTTTCACTCTTACATCTGCAAGTTGCCTTCTAGGGGGTCTAATTGGGCGTGATTCTTGATTACCTCCGGTGTTTACAAGGTGTGAAATCAGATTTCGGTCTGTAATATTTTGTTTTACTCACAAGAGATTAAAACTAGTGACTTTTAATTCACTTTATTTTAGCTGAATAACTGTCGAGAGTTAATAAACTCTTCTGTCTAATGAGGATTTTTTCCCTTTGTGCTAGAAAACATTTCAATACGCAAATCCTTTAAATTAATAATTTTCATGATTTAATTACGAATGAAGGAAATTCCTCTAACTTAAATCTAACTTTGAGCTAATAAAGTTAATTAATTAAATTATTATTCAAAATGATGTCACCTTTAAATATGAAAGGGTTGAGTGGAAGAAGAACAATGGACGGGTAGTGACGCTGTGACGGTGACATCTGTTAGCAGAGAGAAGCAGTAAAGAAGAGCCGCGATCTCGAAATGGCCGGCTCCCCCCGGGGAGTACCGAGAGGTTGCTCGGAATTGTGTGGCTCTGTGTGTTGTTGTCTCTGTTACTATGATTAATATATTATTAATTATCTCCAACTACTAGTTCTTAATTAATTATTCTGTGCCCTCTTACTTCCTGTATCAATCATCAAGCGTTTTATAATGTGTATCATCATTTCGCCACCATCATCATCTCTTCCACGCCGATACTCTAACCCGTTCATTATTAATGGCACATTCTTTTTTTTCCTTGGTGTAGGGGTGCGAGAAATCACCGAGTGGAAAGAAACAGATTTTCTTGTAAAGTTTTTTTCTATTTAATTAAAATGGTAATAAATAATAATTTTTCATTTGCGATTTTCTAGACCAAATGGCAAGCTTGTCAGCAGCTTGAATGAAAGCTTGAATTAAGTGAATCCCTTAGTTGATAAATGTCCTCAAAATTATCCAAAAGTGAAAAGTAAAACTTGCGAATATAAATTAAGGATTCAAATTGGCGAGGAATCGGTCAAATAAAAAGCAACAACTCGTCTTTTTGCCTATTTTTTATTTGGCCGATTCCTCGCCAGTTTTGAATCCTTAATTTAATAGTTTATGGTCACGAAACCATTATATATTCTTATGAATATACTCACAGTGTTTTCTCCTAGTACAGCTAGTAATTTTCTAACCATTATACGTTAAAGTTTAAAGTACGTAGACCAAAAATTTTTTAGACTCCTTTGAGCTAAATAGAAAAATAAAGAATCTCTTTAAAAAATTGGATATTCAAGTACACATATTCTAGAATTATTTCTAAAGCAGCTTTTGATTTCCGCCAAAATGTACAAACCCCCCCTTCGCGCTCAATATTTTCTTTATATCCAATGAAAATGTGTACATAGCTCAATAAATTGGAAAAGAAGTTAAGGGAAAAACTTTTAAAGAATTTTTTTTTTTTTTTTCAGAAAATTGAAAGAAAATAAAGAAAGTTGAATTTGTTCTGAAAGTTTTAACTTTGCTTTGCCTCTCTCTCGCTCTCTCTTTGTCTTTCTTTTGGGACTTACTAAGTACGCCTTAAAGCTCTAAAGGAAGTAGAAAACATTAGAAACTCTCTCTGGAAACATCAATTATAAAAAAAAAAAAAAACTTTTTGGTGGTTTGCATTGCAGTAAGGACTTCGAGGGCTTTATGAAAGCTTTATTTCCAGTGTATGAAGTCTGTGTAGGGCATTAGAGACCATGACCATTTACTTCTTCAGCCTTGGCTATTTTTCTTAAACGGATGTATTAAAGATGTCTGGCGCAGGTCACATCCAGTGTGTTCTTCCTGACAATCCAATACGAGTCTTCAGACTCCTGGAAATGACGCCTTGCCTTTTCTAAAATCATTCAACTTTTTCTTTTTTTTCTAAACCCTCTGCGAAGATATTACACGTCTACATCTCCTGGAAAACGTACAGTCTCACTAGGGAAATTTCTAAGAAGAGCGAAATGCGTGCAATCAAGTGATTAATGAGGTCGGGAATTGGGATATCTGGCGTTTCTTAAGTCCATCTTAGTGAATGATCTTTACCCCAGCTGTGTACTGGTTCTAGTACACCTTCATCGTCTTTACCGAACTAGTTCTATTTCTAGTTCCATTTTTATACTTCTTCAAGTTCTGCTTCAGGCACCACTGCCAGTTCAGTTTCTTTTGCCGCCCAGCTCTTGTTTCAAGTAAGTCTCTTTGAGTTATGTATAGTTTGAGGAACACCTCAGTTTCAGCAGTGGGGCCAGCCACTATCAACATCTGATTGGAAGAAACAGATTCCTCTCCTGTTTACTTTCTATTAGCTTAAAACAGAATTTAAGTCAAGTCTTAACAGATAACAATTTTTTCTCTTAATTTTAAGGATTGCAATTGTTTTTTTGTTTTTTTCTAGATTTTTGTGTGCATGGAAAGTGGTATTGGAGAAAAAAGAAATATTGAAAACAGAATCGTGCGAGAGAGAGTGACTGAGTTGGAAAAGTGAAATAGGGATAGACCATCGTTATTTCGCTTGATTGATTGATTAAGTCAGATGACAAGAAATGTTCCCGACAATATAGGAAAGTGCCTTGCAGATATTGTTTTGGATGTGTGCACTTTCTAACCTGTAGACTGTAAGGTTGTTGTATATGTTCCAGTTATAACGTATTTCTTTTTTCTGCTTTTACGTCACTATCGTTTAAAGTTTTCTATATGATGAAACCATCCCCTTCCACCTTCAAAAGAGTTCATTCATTTTTTATATATACGCGATGTATCCAGGATATTTTCTAGTGAATGGATCAGCCAGTGTAATAAGTTACTTTTTTTGAGTGAAAGTTTCAATTTCAATAAGCTTTTCTTTATCAAGAGAAATGAACACCCTCTGTTTAATCTCGAAGCTGATCTTAATAATCTAAGTGAACCCATATGCAGAGGGGTTTGTCAAGAAGAAGAATTGACACTACACGTATTTGGGTATTTCCTACCAGTGTGCGCGGCTGAGCGTTTCAGTACCATCATGCCTTCAAACTAGACCCAGAAATTCAGTCAGTATAATGGGCTACTTTGGGGGGAAAAAAAAACGATTCAGTGAAGTATTTCTGATTGGCCGATTAGATCAAAACCTTGGTTGTGCTCTCTTCCTGTAGTGGTGCCCAAATTCCAGCTGTTTGGCACACCAATCAGTCGACCTCAAAATGATTATTTCCGGTAGAATCGAAAATCTATACGATTACCAATACCTTTCTCTTTCTTACTAGTAGAGTTGCTGAAAGTAATAAGAAAAAAAAAAAAAACATCTGACAGTTAATTATTTTAATTAACACATTTAAGGTTTATATAATTAACATTTTATACGTTAGGTTGTCGTTAATTTATTGTGAAGATGTGCTGTCATTGTATAAAGTTACTGTTAGGTGTTTAGGGTGGGTATGATATTAATTTATGTAGCTGACGTTTAACATGTGCTACACTTAATTAAATTTATTAAATCTTATTTGTTTCCGGATCTTGAACACAACCGGCTCTATGTATTCATTTTATAAATATTATTAATATTATAAATCTAGTTAAAACATTTAAGTGAGATAGTGATGTCTTCTGAGGATAATTATTTTTAACCATAAACGATTTTTGCTATAGTTATTTTACTCGTCTTCCTCTTGTATTTCTTAAGTTGTAAGTACATCGTTTTCAATTAATATCAAAGTAATTATCGTCTTAATTATCCAAACTTTCAAAACATTCAAGGAAAATACAGTGTTTAATTATTGTGAGTTAAAATTTAGTCAAATATAATTTGTGTTTTCCCCAAAGTACTTGGTCTCTACCTTTTTGTTTGTTGAACGTTTTCCGTCTACATCCAGGCTTATCAGTCATATAGATTCTAGATGTTGCTGCTGGTATAGTTCCGCTTAACAACATTATAAATACCATACTGACAATGATTATATTCATTGCAGTTGTTTGTATTATGTAAAAAAGATTTTTATTTTTTTTGCAATCAGTATTAGCACTTAGTTGGGATAAGCGAGGTATTCGAGCCAATTGAGGAGCAACATTTGAGTGGGCCCTTAAGAATTCTCAGATCAATCCTGCTGTAAACACCCTACCACGAATGTGAGAGATGTACATCCCGCAGTAGACTTGTTCATTCACCTTCGATTCGTGGCAAGAACCCTGGAAACACAATTAGTGATTAAAAAATGATGTGAATCATTTTGAACTTTCGTCATCAATCATGAACTTTGAAAACAGTAACACATTCATTTTAGCACCCTTGGAACTGAAGGTTAAGATGGATTTCATTCCAGAATCTTTCCAGCTTCTTCTGAATGATTGATTGAACTCTTCCGTTGCTCATCTTAAGATTCCTGAGATAGATTTCAAACGCTGTTACTTCTATCTTCCATGAGTTCACGAACGGTTTTTAATCTTTACAGTCTTGAAATTCTTCGCTCTATAGTTGAAGCAAATCCAAGTGTACGAGAACTTTCTTCCAGAACACTTCCAAGACAACTCTTGTTTGCTTATAACGCAGTAAATGCGTTGTTTGTAACTAAATAAACCAATAAAATTAATTTAATTTTAAATTCTCTAAACGGCTGCAACCGTTTTCTTTAAGCTTAGAATAAATTATTGTAAATATATTGAATAATTAGAAGAAGAAGTGCATTACGATGCAAGTCTGTTGAGCAGCTCTCTCCTCGACATCCATTAAGTGCATGAGGAAAATAAATTCTCGAATAAAATTTGTTTTTTTATCACTATTACATTAGACGCAGTAAAAGAACTATCCTGCGAGTGTGAGATCCAGTGAGAAAAGAAATCGAATCGGTGTAAGCGTGCTTAAATTGAAAGAGAAAGAAGCTACAGTAACTGTAGATAGAATGCTGTAGAAAGACAGAGAAACAGCCTGCTGGCAAGGAGGCGGCTATACTATTCACCTGACAGCGCATTTTCTCTTAGAAACGGCCTCTTTCTCACAGTGAAAAATTTCTATCCGCGTTTCCCCAACCGCGCTCCACCCCCCCATTTTTAAACTTATTTACAAGTTTATCGTTCAATTAATACCAGCCATTTTATAACCTTAACTCCCTCTTCTACAATCAGCACTGTTACATCCTTTCTATGTGGTGCACAAATTGCTTCCTAATCGTTATCCATTGTATGTGCCTCTCTCCGCCGCCATCCCCCACCACGACATCTTCTGTAAATCGCCACTGCTACCTCAATGAGGCTGTATAATACAGCTGTTTGGAAATATTCTCACCGGATTCACAGTTCTATAACTGCTGAAAAGTCATTCACCATAAAGCTGTTATTTTTTTCTCCCCCACTTAATTGGAAATGATTTTTCTTTTTTTAAACCCTCAGTTTTTATTGAGAAGGGAAAGGGCATTAGTATAAAAGGGATATAATTACTAATTTTCATTGGATTATTAGTTTTTCCAGTTTTTCCCCCTTAACAGAGAAGAAATTATCACAGAATTGCCTGGTTTTTTTATTGCCAATAAAAGTTAATGTATGTTTTTGTAGTTATTGAAGTAATTTGTTAAGTTTTCTTCCCCTCGTAAGGGTACGTATTGCGATCGTGTCTCAAGTATTAGATGTCAGTCAACGCTGGAAAATATCAGTTTCAATAATGGGAACTCCGGAAATTGTAAAAGTTCCTTTTTTTTTTAATTACCTACACAAAGAAAATTTTCGTTCAGTAAACCTGGATGTGAATATTGGACTGATTCATCGATCAATAAAACTCTTGATTATTAATGCTATTTTATAAAACGGAGAACAAAAATATAATTATTTTAAGATGCTTTTCTTAAAAAAAAAAAAACAAGTAATAATGCCATGAAATTCATATTTATTTTCAATTTTGTAAAATTTTAATGGGTTTATTGTACAAGAGCTGTAATGAAAAGTTTTTCAAGTGTAAATGGAAAATTTTCTTAAATAATCTTGTAATTTCAAACAGACCACCAAGAAGTAGTGTGGGTTTTAATTAAGGTTTAGTCTTGCAGTCAGCCAGCTGTAAGGCGGGTTGATGACTTTACAGCATGCCCAGAATCTTACCCAAGTTTGCGGGTAATAAGGAAATGAGAAAAAGGAGGTAGTGTGGGGCGTGCAGAATGCACAGACAGAGCGACAACTCTTTGTAATGACGAGGGGGGTGGGGGCGAATCATAGAGGAGTTTTTAGTTAGGGATTCTGTGGGAATTAGGGTGGTTTTTTTTGTTTGTGGGGGGGGGGGGAAAGGCACACGACCATCCTTAGCACTCTGTCAAGTAGAAACATTGATAGCCATCTCCCATTATCACAGCATGACTCTCTCTATCCAGGATGGCCGCTGAGAACATAAAACCAATGTTTTCACTGAGCATGGTTAGCACAAAGCTTTCTGCTGCAACACTGCTTGCAGAAGAACAATATTGCTTGCGGGATCACCCACATCTGGTCTCGTTACAGTTTTCCTAATTGATTTTTCATTCAATGCCGACAAGGCACCGAAGTTAAAACTGAAAAGTGGACAGTAGCCGTTCCCCCCCACAGCAGTGACCCCCCTCTAATTCCCGGCTTGTTGCGCTACTTCCCAACTCCATTCTGCGCGCCACTAAAAACACACAGAACAGTTACCAGGTTTTGGTAACAAGCGTTTTGTGGATAGAATTGAATTTTAGTGGTTGTGAAGTAGAATTGTATAACGACCCCAAGTGTGACGGCAGTTTGACGACATTAAGGAATATTTTCCTACAGTTCAGTCCAGTGGGAGTGAGAGAGACAGCTACAGCAACGCAAGTTTGTGCGCCACAGATGTTAAGCTCCTGAGGAAAATGTGAAAACTTTTAAAACTCACAATTTTCTTCTCGCTTTCCAACTTACCACCAACCCCAATTGCAAGAATAAAACCTTTAAACTTTCTTATAAAACTAAATTAATTGAATTTTTAGTTTTTCTTTTTTAATATTTCGTAATATGAAACTTACTTTAACACCCTCAAGAAATACGGGCTTCTACCAGATATCCACACTTATTTAAGGTTGCCGCACTATTAGCTAGTGTATCAGGATTTTATGTAATGGTTAATAAAAGGAATTTATAGTGAAGTAAGTTCCATCTCCTTTCACGGACACCTAATTTTTAGCAGTTGGATGTAAAGCCTGCCAGAAAAAATATGCATTACTATACTTTTTTACTATTATAAAATGTTTCTTTAAAAAATTGGTAAACCCAAATTTGTTCATAATCTGACCACTTGATTTTTTTCGTTTATATTTTAAACAATTTTATATATAATTACATCAACACTAATTTACAACTTCCTCTGTAGAGCTCTGCAAAACACGATGGCTTCATAGATTCTAGTGAGCTTCATCCGAAGATTTACTATCTTGAGTCGGCTAACTAACACAGGATATCGATTGAAGTGAATTCCATCATTCGAAGGATGCGCTTTCTCAAATATTCGATTAGGTGATCGCGAGTGAGTGCTTCGATGTCTTGCCTTCGAGAAGGATTTGTGAAGAAAGGAGTAGTTTAGGGACAGTTAGGAGCAAATGGTTCTGTTAGGATGTTTTGGAATGAAATTTGGTGTAACAGGATATGATATATGGAAATTTGGGATTTTAGGGATTTTTTTTGATATGGTTAAAAGCTTAGTTGTGCCGTAGTCTGAATGTCCAGATTGAGGATTTGTTGAGCCCATTAAGATCGTTAGTTGAATAGCCTTTTGATATCCCGTAACGTATGTTAATTCCTGTCGCTTCTGTTTAAAAACTTTATTCTAAGAATGCTTAAATGCCAAACATAATGAGCAGCTTGTGACAGAGTACGTTAAGCTATAGATGTATAGTAGCCTAATTTCCATTTATTACTTGATGCTTAAGAAGATTTTCCCTGTACATTTTATTGCTACCTGAGCTCCATGAAAATGATGGCAATTGTAGCGAGAAGTTGTTGTTTGAAGATGTTTTTAATTATTTATTTTATGAACAGTTTCTTGACTTTTAATTACGAATTTCGCCTAAAGTATGCTCTACTCTTATTCCAGGTTTTGTTAAAACATTAATGAAATTAATTAACTTTTTAAAAATGCCCTTATGTGTTTGAGAGAGCTGCAAACATTACTTGAGAATGTTACTTAAACTGTTCAGGGGACGATAGATCGTTGTAATAAGAGTTGGTATTGGAAACACTGCTTATTTTGCCGTTTTATAAGTAAAGGATTTAAATTATATGCTGAGAGGATCTCGTGACGACACCTTCTCTCTAGGGATGTTCCTCTACTTAATTCCTTGAATTTCCCTTTGATTAATTGTATTCTAATTAAAAGAAAACAGTGGAAATGTTTTCTCTTAGATTCTTTGTAAGTGGACTTTTTCCCATTAACACTTTCTCCTGTCCCATGATAAAGTATATTTTTATAGTTGTGTGTTTTATCTAGTAAAAAAAAAAAAAATACATACATACATATTATATTACAAGCAGCAGCAAAATAATTACATTTTTAACACAGGGCGGGTCCTTGTTCCCTATTTGACAGACAGGAGGATCTGCAGATACTTATTGTATCTTCCTGAATGTCTCAATTCTCTCTTACCTCCAATCATTCTCCACTTTACACAAGGGTTTTACCTCCAATTCTTCTTTGCTATATGATCTCTTATTTCAGCGTGCAACATCCTAATAACTCACTTAGTCTTCCAGAGAGAGACAGTTTCCTGTTCTCCTGACACAGTAACTCGCAGGCTAGTCTAAGTTAATAAACAATAAAACGGATATTTCAGGTGAAAACTTAAAATTTGCAAAAAAAAAATAAAATAATAAGCACAAAGTGTTAGAGAAACCGTAACAATTCCAATATAATTGCAAATCTACTAAGGGGTGGTTATGGTGGACTTCCATCAGGACTGCAGAACTGCTAGGGCACAAAACAGAAATTGTGTGATTGTTTTTATCGCACCCTAGGGTGTTGTATTTTTACTTTTAGTAGTTCGATTTTCAAACAAACAGACAAAAAGAAAAAAAAGACGAACTCACCTTCCTTCCTTCCCTCACATAGATATATAAAACTACTCGGCCCGATCAAGTACTAGACAGATCACCTTTGGGGAACCCTCACTGCAAAAGCTAAGAATTGGCTAAGAAAACACATTACCTAGTTTGCTATACTGTCTGGTACAGTTAGCCCGAGACCTGCCAGTAGTAAGTACGTGCTTTATTGTGTGAAGTTAAGGAAATATAATCTTTTTCTTCTTCTTCTTAGTAAGTCACTGCCAGAAATGGTATTGCGGTAGCAGTCATCGGCTAACGTTACCAACAGTAACAACATTAGCAGCAAACTCTACCGTCCATAGTATATAACACAAACACAACATCAACAAAACTGCAAGAATGTATCCAATTATAACCTCACTTCGAGGTTTCACGTTCACTCATGTACCATATATATTACATTTCAGGTATATATGTTGGTGGATGGACAAACAAACATCCTCTACTTGTACCAACACACGACAGTTCCAATTACTAGATAAGTACTAGAAATGCTTTCACATAGAGGAAATTATTTAGTAGTTTTTACATAAATTTGAAGCTAAATGTTCAGCTGCCTTTAATTTTATTAAACTAAAATTTGAATAATGTTAAAATTCTTATACTTCTTCTGAGCTCCTTTATGGGTATCAGGCGGAGAGTAAGAGCTTCTGTCATTTGGTGTCCTGGCTTCCCAGTCCAGTCTGCCCAGCCAAGTTTCATTCCCATATAACATCCATTTTATGTCTTTCTGGGTCTACTTCTGGTTCTAAAATACGATCTAAATATTAAAATTGACCATCCTCTCTATTCCATGCTACTTAACCAGCTGGTTGTATTTTTACTTGCATTTGTATAGTGTAGCCTACTATGTTATCTTAATAAGCTGTGCCAGGGTTAATCTTAAATTTTATGTTAGATAAACTTCTTTTAACCTCTCGCTTTAGTGAAGCTTCCTTTAAAATGATAATTTAGCGAACGAATTTAAATCAAAATATAAAATAAGATTTTGAATAAAACTTCTTCTTTTTTTACAAAAATAAAAGCACATCAAATTTGAACTCTTTCTTTTCTGAGAAACGGTGGTTAACTTTTTTTTGTACTCTGAGGTCACTAAAGCGAAGAGTTCCACAATCTGATTCTTAAAACACTAGAAACAAGAGATATTTATGAATATAAAGAGAACAAAACAACAAAAAAGAAGTCCTTTATTGTCTTTATATCCCTTTCCCTTTCATTCTCCCTGGTCCTTGTCAGTTGCTAAAAGGCATCAAAAAGTTGAAAGTTAATAAAAGATTTTTCACTTTGGTTATATATAAAGTTTTGTATAGATGTCGGTCGATCTCGTTCGCCCTGACCGGAAAGGGCCAGTTCATATAAAGAAAGTTACTTTTCCGATTTTCCCCCCCCATTTTAGGTCCCAAGGCGCATTTCTCTCTCTTCTTCATTCTTCTAAGAAACTCCGCCACAACTAAAAACCTTCAACAAACAAACAAACACATACGAGTATACATGCACGAACAAACAACTAACATACAGCTTTGCTTCCGGTGTGTGGTTTGAGTTGCGGGGTTGATTGAGCATGTAGACGATACAAACACACAAAATAACTTTACTTCTCTATTTACTAGAATCTCTTTCTATTTGGGTGTATATATACAAACATATATGAGACTATATCAGATATAATATAATACAGACATAGAGATCAGATATGCCCAGGACTAAAACGATTTCCTCCTCTCCACAACTTTTTACATAACCCAAAGCACCGCAAGACTCACACTATACGTGCTAGTATATATACATACGGAGCTTATAACACGGTCACAATATAGAGTATTGTAAGTTTTGTAGAAAAGTTTCTTCTCTTTCTTATTTTAGGTTGTCTTATTTTTACTTAGCTTCTTAAACTAGTATTATAGGTACTTAAAGCTCAAACGAATCTTATCCGCTAAAAACATACTTAGTAGCTTCTCTTAGTATAAGAGTATAAGCAATGAGTTTCGAGCTAATTGGTAGAAATAGAGTTTCCACCGAAATGTTGAGAATTGAGTTTCCTCTGTCCTGGACGTCCACATACTTTTTAGGTTTCATAGTACTGAAGGAGAAGGACACAGTAAGACGTAGCTAGAAGAAGCCAGGAGTAGGGGGAGACCTTGCTGTGGGATAATAGGCTAATTGCCCTCTCATGGAGGTTGCAATTTTAAATTGCCTACTGGAGTCATGATTGCCTTTAGGGCAAAACCCTTTAAAATCGGTGTAGAAGACCAGTCAGTCCTACATGCTGACCAGTCCTACATACCAGTTTGGCGCTTTTGGGGCAACCTGTCCAAATTTGTTCATAACGGAGGTACTGATAAATGGTGGCTGAGATATTTGTTGCGTGTACGAGTATTAGGTTGCAAGAAAAGCAAACTTAATTGTAAGCGAGGCCCCCCCTGGGAGCATCTTACGGAAATAACAAAATTTTAAACTATCAGCGATACTAAACACTAATTTGTTATTACTTCCTTCAAAACAAGCATTTTCAAAAATAGATAATCTGCAGGATCGCTTTCTATCCTCTTACGACAAGTAAAAAGGAAGTATGGATTACATTTAAGTTGAGCGAATAACCTCTCACGATCAGTTTAGACAGCATGAGGACCAATTTCCCCCCCCAAAAAAAAGAAAACTTTTCCTGATAAACCATTTAAACTATTGAAAAGGAAGTAGCTAACGGATATTGCTGTCCAGTTTTCTGCTGGAGGCCATTGGTCACCATAAAGTTCTCATACTCTTTTTATAAGTTTTATAAATTTCATACTAGTTTGGGCAGATCGGCCATTGAACTGCTTGGTCTAATTGGAAGTGAACAGCAGCTGTTTGTGGACATCGATTACACCTTACTTCTAGTTTTATATTGTTCCTCTTCTCAAGTAGGTAGTTTTATACTTATTCTTTCCCTTCTAGGAGAAGAATTATTGCTATAGTGCAGATTTCAGTAGCTTGCCGTTCTCGAGGGGATCTCTACGTGGAATATATTCTAAGAATAGTCCTAGGTAATCCTGGGTTCGTATCCTGGCACTTGTAGCTCTGACAGTATCATACTGTCAGGTGGAGATTGGCAGTATACTGATGGAAAAAAAAAAACTCGGGGCGCCCATGACTTCAAATACTGACGAGTCTTAAGTAATATTAATTATATAGTCTAAAATATGTACTCGAAAATTTCCCAAATTTGAAACCCATGTACTTCCACCCTTGTTCTCTCAATTCTGAAGAAATTGGTAGCTAGAAAAATGGTTGAGTCCCCAATTTAGAGGTGGTAGCAGCTGTAGCACACATTCCAGAATTGCTCTTCCGGTACTTCTTCCATTAGAAAGACCTGGAATAATGTGGATTGATCTAAAAGGTGACCACGTGGATAAAACCTACAAAAAGACATGGCATTTCCATGCTGGGTCGAGAGAACTCGCCCTCAGTGACAAACAAAAGTTTTTATTTAGTCTATAAGTAATTGTTACGTAAGTTTCGTTTTTCTTTATATATTCCTGGTTGTTTCCCTCATTTTTCCTTTTGTTAATATTTTCTATCACTGAGTACTTAAATAAAGTAACGGGAGTCCCAGCCAGACCACAGTCTAGCAGCCCTTCCAGTAGAGTTCACCCATAGGAAAACCCTTGCTTCATTTTCTAGTCTGCTGCCGAATTATTATATTCCAGTGCACACAGCCTAACCAAGTTTTTCTTTATTTCTGGAAACGTGTCTGTGAATGAACTTCCTGAAGATAATGGCATTGCCAGCGCCCACCCTGACTGTGATGATTCATTTTGGTACATTTACCATTACTTACCCTATTGTACTTTTTTGCATTCTTATGTCCTGACTAGCGCGAAGCTTGTACCCACACCATGACGGTATTAAAGTAATCTGTTTTATTACAATATTTCTTCACCAATTTCTATTCACAAAAATATTTCGAAAATGTGGTTAGGGTTTCTCAGAGCTGGATAATATCGTTGATTCTATCCGTTGTATCACGCATATTGGGACTTTCATCTATAGTTGGAGGAGATAGATTAATCAGTTTGATTTAGAGACTTCACTTATCTTCCCATCTTATTTGGTCACACTTGGTGACTGAGTGAAGATGGTTATGTAACCATCAATACCGACCCTGTAACCTCCTTTACTTAGTCACCAAATGTAGTGTGAGACAGAAACATAAGTGAAGTCGAATTCTCTGTTATACCAAAGTGATTCATGATGTAGTAAGTCCGAACCCGGTCAGGGATAAACATGCGTGATAAGACGGATACAGTCACCGATATTCACAGAAATATCTTACAGACCATGATGAAGAAAGACGACCCTTCTTCCGCTAAGCACGTGTAGACAAAAAGTGGACTTGATTGAAAACTCTACAATAAATAACTATTGCAGCTTACTGGCTCAAAGTAGAGGGTGTAGTCTCAGGGCGATGAAAATTTTATTACCTCCATTTATATCTTTTAAAAAATTTATTATATTTTGATAGCACAGTGCTGAGTTGAAAGTCATGTTTCCAAGTTGTGCGTTCCTTCCAAAACTTAATAATTGTTCAACTTAACGTTAAAGTAAAGAGAAAAGTTTCTAAGCAAAGTTGCTAGCAATACACAGCTATATATATATTATTGGCCTTGAAATCCACTGTAATAGTGTTGGACTATAAAATAATAAAATGTGATGCTGAAACTTTTAATTCGATATTCTATAGAACTTTGTTCAAGTTAGTAATAGGGACGCTGTTTGACAAAGCCACTTCTTTCTGAGTGGGTTGATTCTGAAGAGTTCGGTCACCTACTACACATGGGTTTAATGCATGTATTGTTTCCAACAAGTCGGATTTAATGACTCCCATGTAAATCTACATTTATGTGTTATAAATTATATCATTATTATAACACATTTATCTATGTGTTATAGAAAAATTATATGATGGACTGAATGTGTGCCGGGATACTCTAAACAGAACTCATTGCTATGGCCCCGGAAATGGTACTCACCCAGTATTACAAAAGTAAAAATGATAAGAATCAATCTTAGCCTCCAAATCGCTCAGCACCTTATAATACTTATCTATTTTAGTCCTGTCTGCCACTTTTTTTGTAATGAGACCTCCACTGTTGCCATGTGAGACCACTTCTGGTGATTAAGAAATACTCCGGTTCTCTAGAAGTTTAAGATAGAAAATTTGGAGCCGGCAGTTAAGCACAAAAGCACTTTCAAAAGAAGGCATATTCTTCACCATCACCTAGTAACCACGCAGGCTCTCTGGAAATGCCAGAATTCCTTCAAATCCTGCGTTATTTAGGTAAGGCTACTACTACTCCAAAGAGCTTGGTGCTTCCCTTCCATTTTCTCTAGATCAGGGCGACTCTATTTTTCCATCTGATACATTCGTTTCTCATCTATTTTTGAAAGCAGTAATTAAGTAAATTATAAACTTTTTTTGGGGGGGGGGGCATTGGCTTTCGCCATACAGCCAGCATCGTCTAGGTGCTTATCACTAGAATATCAGTCACTCTCCATTCTTACTTATAAATACATTCGCTTCACTCATTCATCCCTCTACTATATACAACTATTTACATAAAACTACAGCTAATGGATGGATCATTACTCCATATTCCTGCCATCCTTATAGCCGAAATTAAAATCCCGTAATCCTTCTCTAATCATTTTCTGTAAACATGTTACAATTTAACGTTATGACCTTGCGTATTAAAAACTAGTTGTTAGTTTGAATGTGTAACAGCTCATTTAATGCTTTAGTAATGGTTTAGTGGAGGAGGTCTTATAGTCGGGAAAGAGGTTTATTTAGATAGGTAATTCACAATGAGCTAACATAACTATAAATTTCTAGTAAAGCCTGCAGCTATAGACTGTGTGTATGTATGTATGTTAGGCACTGTTAGCCTAATCAAACTGAGTGCCTATCTTCCTGTTATACATACACTCACACATGATGGGTGTACAGGTGGGTAATCTGTCTTACAAGATTATCCTTACACCTCAGAGTACGTAAATCACCTTGTCTTACCTGGCTGCTATTACTCTAATCTTTTACAATTAAAAATTAAAGATTAAATTTAGATTTAAGTAAAAAAATATTTTTTGAGCAATTTTTTCACTCACAAAACTTTTTTCGGGTTAAAATTAACTAAGTATAGAAAATTTTGCAAGATCTCATTCTTGGATGTCTCACAGGCCTTTGACCGAGTATGGCACAAGGGTTTGCTATGGAAGCTTAAGGGTATTCTACCAAGCACATACTCAAATCCTATCTCTCCGACCGATTCTTCCTAGTAACTCAAGGCTCTTCTCGATCATCTATTTTTCCTGTCCTTGCTGGTGTACCACAAGGTAGCGTCTTAGCTCCTCTTCTCTACACAATCTTTACAGCCGACTTACCTTCAAATCCCAACACCTCCATATACACCTTCGCTGACGACACTGCCATTCTCTCCACACATACTGATCCTGTCTTCGCTATCCGCTCTCTACAATCTCACCTTCACTCACTAGAACCCTGGCTACAAAAATGGCGAATAAAAATCAACCCAAACAAATCCAAACACATAGTCTTCACACTCAAACGAACAACTCTTGGACCTGTCTTCTTATATAACACTCCTATCCCACCAGCCGACCATGTGCGGTACCTTGGACTGTACCTAGACAAAAGACTAACTTGGAACCCTCATACGAGACTTAAACGGGCTGAATTACACAAACGATACAAACTCCTTGCTAGACTACTGGACAAACGCTCAAAACTAACATTACAGAACAAGCGTCGACTGTACACTTCCCTTCTTGCTCTAATATGGACTTACGGACTTGAACTTTACGGGACAGCTAAACGATCTAACATCAACAGATTACAAACACTCCAATCTAAAATACTCCGCCGCATTGTAAACGCTCCCTTTTATGTCAGTAACCACTCCATATACACAGACCTCAACATTCCATTTATACCAGAACTTGCCAAAACCCGCTACAACACATTCCACCAAAAACTATCATTTCACCCTAATCCTTTAGCTGCAAACCCATTCTCAACCACACTTCCCTCCAACCCCCAAAGACGGCTGAGGCGCCGTTGGCCCCGTGACCAACTGGTAAACTAATGATGGTCATCACTGGATGATCATCATTCATGATTGCCACGCCATTTTTATTGTTCGCCCAGCATATTTACTTATTGTACTGTACGAGTGCAGGTGTAAATTTCAAATAAAAGATAAAAAAAAAAAAAAAAAGATCTCATAACTTCCTTTTTATGTAGCGATAGGAAATATGAGATTATCTAATACAGCGTTAAAATCGATTTATATTAATAATAAGCCGGTTGTAAGGCCTCTCAGTTTTACTTTTTTAATTTAAGACAGGTCAGCATCTAAGGTCCATTGGTGCTCTCGAAGTTTTTCAAGTGCACTGCCGGCCCTCTAGGGACTGTGAGCGGTAAGAAGCTGTTTAGGAAGAGAATATCTAAGGGCCAGCAGCTGAATCTATACGCAAAACACTGAGCTAATCCCCTCCGTCTTTCCCTTATAATCTCTTGAAAAGTTTACTTTTTTCTCAATATCTATTATTAACTACTATTTATTTATTTATTTATTTTAGAGAGAGAAAACATTTTCCCTCTGGTGCTAAGCAGTGCGAATTACTGAGGAAAACAATTTTAAATAGTAAATATTAAAGATAACATTTAATGTAGACTTAACTGGCCAAAAAACAGAATTCCATTAAGAGATTAATTAAAAATTCTATTTCCGATTTTCCTTGAATAATTCCCAGGATATGAACAAATTGAAAATGATATATACATGTGTATATATATTCAGTTAGCTTTCGGTTTTCCATTTTATTTTACTTGGGAAGGATAGAGTTTTCCTGTACATATTTAAGGGAAGTATAGAGAGAAATTGTTCTGGTTTTGTAATAAATAATAAATAAATACTAATTAGTAAAAACAAAAAAAGAAAAGTCAATTGAATATATTTTCCAACGAAAACCTAAAAAGAATTCTAGCGCATTTTCCGCTACAAAATAAAACAATATTTCCAACAGCACTAGTACAGCAAAAAGGATCAATTATTGTTGATTTGTACGAAATTAATACTTTCTGCTGGCTAAAACTGATCCAAAGTATCCATCACAGCTTAACCTAAGCAGTATTTATTAATGCAAATATTATTTGTATCATCATCAAAAAAAAAAAAAAACATTTGTAAATTCTTAAATTCAAAATAAATATGTCCGAGATAAAGTTATGGAAAAAATAAATGAATTATTATTAACAACAAACTTTAAAGATTTATTCATTTAATAACTAACACATTAGGTGTAGAGAGTCGCAGTGGTAAGGTTGTCTAATGTTTACACCTCTTGTGAATTTGTACTAAGTACACTTTCTATAATTTCATACCGGAATTACTAAAACTTTTTTAAAAAAGTTCGCTAATGTAATGGCCAACTTGCAAGTTCACAATTTTATGGGGAACCCTATCTCAGAGAAGCCTAGCTTTTTTGGTTACCTAATATATTCCTAAATAAACTTTTTACTACTCAAGTATGTGTGTAAAAGGATAACTTTTTGTCACTTAAGTTTGTAAAACAAAACAAAATTGCAACTAATAAACTCTCCTGTGAGTTGGTATTATATGCGATAATGGCAATTATAAGACTTTATTTATTTTAATAACATTTTCAGCTATTATAAGTTGGCTAAAAGTAATTTTGAGTTTTTAATAATATATTTTACCTTCTTCAGCAGCATTAACTCCTTCCCCAGGAGTCCCTACCATCTTAGCCTTTCCTGTTTTACCATCCCCTTATTGCTCATTATATTGTCAGTATAATTCCACTTTGGATCTTAATCTTAATCTCTATAGGTTTCTTTCTCCCAACCAAATGTCTTCCTCAAAATATTTAGCAGAACTTCGTCTCCTTTAAATAGAATCCCAACGTTTTATAAATTAACTTACAGCTTCCTTGATTAACGCTTAAAAAAGTGCAAAACATACTGCAATTGTTCAGCAAATGTTCAAGCTTTTATTTTTTTTATGTTGACTTAGTTTCTGTTGGTCATAACTGGGTACCTTAAACTTTGTAATTACTTGAAAAGTTTTGGCCTTCCAGTGTTATTGCTTCTTGGTTAATTTTTCTAGTAGGCTGCATTTATTTAGTTCTGGCTTCAATTAAATCCTAGCCAAAGTTAGCTTAATATTTTGATAGGTTAATTGTTTCGATTAGTAATATCTTGTTAGAGGAAAATATGTTTTCAATGTTGGGCTTCCTGGAAGAACTATTCCATGGGTGGAAATGGTTGCGCAGCACTATGGAAATGTGATAATTGTTTCGTTTTATTATGTAGTTACAGTATCTAATTAATATTGCTGATTAATATTGTGTAAGTCGATCATTGTAGTGAAAGAGTCAGTCATTTTGGTATTCACAACAGATACTTTAATTTTTTAATTGAAGCAGTTCTCCAGCCATGTCGTGATAAAGAGAGGAAAATTAAGTACATATTGTATGGCCCAAAGAAGGCCAAGTTTTGGTTAGTGTAGTTGTTTTTTTGGAGGGAAGAAGCTGAAAATGGCGACGCACCAGGAAACACTTTTCTCGGCGAGAGTGTAGTGGTAGCAGAGAACAAGTAACAAGTTTTCTAAAGTGTTATTAATATTAAAAACCTCGGCTTCAGTTTTCACTCTTCAGTCTTCTACTTCTTGTGTGGGTCCACATCCTGAGAGGAGGAGCGCGGTGTGCTTTACATCCGCCGCTTTTCCATCTCGTCTTTCTCTTGGTTTTTACTAATAAATCCAGAAAGTATTCCACAGCTTTGGGGGGAGTGGCAGCCCTGTACTCCCAGTAGTGTTATTCTGGTGTGTGTATGTATGTGTGGGTGTCGTTATTCTGGTTGCAGAAGGGAGACCAAGCAGCAGGGAACTGTTATGAATATAACACAAGAAATATTCTGAATTTGCCCACTTCAAACTTTGTTCATACAAGTCCTGCCACCTTGCCTATAATGCTGCTTTCTCCCCAATAATGCCATCTCTCTTTGCCTCTCTCTCGTACGTGTTGCCTGTCGAGCGTGTGAGTAAGCTAAACTCTCAAACTCACCAGAAAATCCCTCTCTCTTGTTATTCAACCCAAATAACAGTTCAAGTTTTTTAATTAATAAAGAAAATTAATTTGAAAAACTTGATCTCCATTTCCATTTTTGTTGGAAGTAGAACCAAGCCACATCTTCATCTTTAGTCTAAAATATATACAATAATTATGTATATATTGTATTATATAAGGAAACTTCTTGGCCTTGCACAAGAAACAAAATTTTTTTTTTGTTATATGTTAGTGCTCATATCAAAAATAATGTTCTTCAAGAACAGAAGAGAGAGTGAGATTGTATTGGGCTGAAAAAGGTTTGACTTTTCAGAAAGCCTCGATGAGCTAACTACTGTCTTTCAGTCGTAGATCTGTGTGCTGTCGAGATCATAAAGCGAGGAATTATTCCAGGTTGGCCAAGGCCGCCGTCCTTTCAGGCAGTTAGATTTGAGGTTTGCTTAAGGCTGGTGTGAGGCTGTATAATAATGGTGATTGACTTAGTAACTAGAATTAGAATAAGGCCTTCTTCGTCTGGGTGCCCGATTGTTCGGGGGTATAAGAGTGACTAGAAGGTTGATCACTTGGCCCAGAAGAAAAAGAAACCGTATGGAAACCGTGTCAGTGCAAAAGGGCTGGCCATTAGTATGGTTTCCGCTCTATTCAAAGATGAATGACCTACGCTAATGTCCAAGAGTCTCTCACTATACTTCCAGTCAGACAGGACTGGAGAAGGTGCTCTATCATCGGGTATCATTATGGACCCTATGTGGTGTATTCATTCTAGTCAACCCATTTAGAATCTTCGTTCATAAATGATTTGATCTGAATGTATTTTGTTGAAAGGATAAACTGGAATATTGCACCGCCATAAATTCTTCGTTTTTGACTGAATGACCTCTAACTGACCTAAATACGATCACAATATTTCCTCTTTGATGGTATAAGAAGAAGAAAAAATATATATGCATGTTTTTCACAAACGATTTACTTTCTTTAACAACCCTCTGAATTGTCTACTAATGACTTTTCTTTGAATTGCCTTGGAAATAAGTTTCTTTTATATACTAAGAGAATTGTCTGAACTTTCAAGTGCTACTACTCTTTGGCACTTGTGGGTAGGTGCTTCCCGAAGCATTGCTCCGTAGCATGAACTTCTTGAATTACTGCTCCATTGAAATGCAAATTAAGAAATACGTGTCTTATCATCTGGTCAGTCCCCATTATGCTAAACCAATTTAGTTGTATCCAGATATGTGGTGGACCCATTAATGAGTATTATATTTTCTACTATTATTTTTATTATTATATTGAAAATAATTTATGAGGTCTCTGTAGTTTGACAAAGTAATTTTTTTTAGGAAATGGATACTTTCTCAGGATTGAGGAAAACGTTTGGCTACCTTTTCCGTCTGAGTTATCTTATTGGTTGGTTCTTACAAAATACGTTTCCCCCAAATATATATCCGTCATTATTACATAACTCATGCAAAGGTGTAATAGTGAGGCCAAATGTAATTCAGATATTCTAGACAGGTATAATCAGTAGCCAGGTGTAATGTAATGTTTGATCTAGTTGTCATCTGTTATGACTGACATGTTTACCGTAATTATATGTGAGTGAGACATTATTCTGCCTCATGTAGGAAATTTATGTAATTTGGAATTATCTACAGGTCGTTGAGCTAACGATTGTCAATTTATTGAATCGATAGTGCGACATTAGTTTTTATTTTGATTATTGCCTAGAGGATGTATTTATTATGATCATGTCAAATTTTACGTATTTTCACTGAAAATTCAGTTTTTCCGATTGAGTTCAGAAAATATATACTCACTTCCAGCAGAGTTCTTTTAGAGTGTTAGCACTTTGATATGCTAATTGTAGTTTGAAATGTATATTGTAGATCAGACATAATATTTGGTTTTGGTTACCATTGTTGTAACCCAAACTTAGGGATCCATTTCCCTGGTAATTGGGATAACTTAGGGATAACTGGTAATTTTATGCGACAACTTAGTTATGATGTCACCTTACCTCAGATTTTTTGTTCACAACCCCTAATTTTTTATTTTATTTTTTTTTTCCAGAAAAAACCTGACTCTGTTGGAGAGGTTCCATTTAGGGATTTCCAAACATGAACTGTACAAAGAGAACGACCCTCTCGTTCCAGCTATCCTGCAGGAAATGGCAACTGCCAAGATTGTACATGTCTGTAAGTTGCAAGTTTTATTATTTTTGTTAGAATTATTTTTTTACATTTTCTTGCGGGTAGTTAATACATGTTGGGCATTCGTTAATGATCTTGCTACGTCCAGGACTACAGTCTTTCGGGCTTCTTCCAAGAGCCAGGAATCATTCTTAATGGTTAATTGAGGTCATTACCTCTTATGCAAATATTAGAGAGGAGGTCTCAACAATATTAAAATCTTAAGTTTAAATTATTAACTGCAAACACTCCAATCCAAAATACTCCGCCGCATAGTAGATGCTCCATTCTATGTTAGAAACCACACAATACATACAGATCTCCAAATTCCACTCATCTCCGAACTTACCAAAATCCGATATAAAAATTTTCATCAAAAACTCTCATTTCATCCCAACCCTTTAGCTACAAACTTGTCTTCAACCACGCTATCCTCCAATCCACGAAGACGGCTGAGGCGCCGTTGGCCCCGTGACCAACTGGACTGGACCATCACTGGATGACCGTCATTCACGTCTGCCACGTTGCTGTATACATACATTTATCTCATTTACTTATTGTGCCCTTTGGGTACAATCTCAATAAAAGGATAAACAAAACAAAAAATTATTAACTACCAGATAGTTCATGAAGGCTTCTCCAAAGAGATTTTTTCTTGAGGTTTGAGTTCTAGAGAAGTAAAACGTTTTAGAGGCATATTTAAGAACAAATAAGGATGTAATTCACATAAATTTCAAATTAAAACTACTATTGACGTTTATCTAACTTAAATACCACTTGTAGGAGTTATTTATCTTATGAAAACAACATAGTTAAGTAGCTGGAAGGTTGGGCACTTAGTCCGTTCGAAGAGTAACATTTCACCTTCTTACTTCCAACTCTATACCATTTTTGCTAAAATATTGGTTTTTCCAAATAAGACATGGATCCTACACTCAGGCACCCATCCGTGGATACGCTGAATATAAAAGCCATGCTGTTTGTATCTGCAATAGTCAGAGAATTCACACTAACTAGACAACGATAGTCTTACACAGCGACCCCCTCCAATCATATCTGGTCGCGTAGAGCTCTCATCGTTTCCGGATAATGTTTGATTCGTAACAGGCCGTTATAGCAAGTTAATCAGTTATTGGCCCGTAGGGGCTCCCAACATAAGCTGTCTATTTCGCTATCTGTTCGCTGGAATTTCCAGTTAATGGTTCATTTCTGAAGAACAATTTTCTGCTTGCAGCAGGTTTTAAAATAGAATTTATTTACTGACCGGGAGTCAGTTGAACAGAATAATCCCACCAAACCACAACGTTAAATACAGTAAATATCCATGCATTTTATTATATAAAATGAATTTTCAATTTAACAGATTAAATATGTTAGTTAATTAATAAAATAAAAAGGTATGGCATTACCAGCATTAAAATGAAATCTAGCTTTAGTGTGAAAACGCTGCTAAAATCACTAAATGGTTGTATCAGTTTTGTTCGGATCAATAGTATGCGGCTTACTTCCTGGTAATATCTGCGGAAATTAAATACCGCTCTCATTCCCTACCTCATAGCGATGGTTGAATTGTAGATATTTGTTTTACTCATCTTTTTTGTATTGTAACATATAGAACCTTCATTTAAATGTATTTATACTGCCTAGGTATAGCTGTGAAATACTCGGTAACTAGATGAAGAAAGTATTGATTGCGACCATCCCAAGCTGTTCTCATGAAAAATAGCAGGAAACTTAATCTCTATATTTTGATTGATCCACCAGCGGAGAACCCGACTGTAAGTTTGCGATCCTAGTTCCTCCAATAGTACTACTTTACTAAATGGAAACTGCATTTACTTGGAGTAGTTTCCAAAGAAAATTAGATTAACTTTATTTCTGGGAGAGCCGGAAGCTTCTTTCTTACCATTACAGTATAAAATATCCGGTACGCTGCCTTGTACATATATTATTTGGGATGATTAAATACGTTTTTAAATTCCAATTTAAAAAAAAAACAGTTTCAAAAAAGGCTATAACGGTCCGTGATTGGCCCAAGTCTCAGCCAATACAGCTCTCCACCTAGTTCTGTCTCATGCCAGCGTTCTTCATCTCTGCGATTTAACGGCTTCCTGCATATCCCCCAGTCGGGGCTTGTCCTTTATCCTATATGCTCTATAGATCTGTATAAGGCTCCTTTAACCGTACCAGTCTACTATGGTGGCGACTATATCTGGCTCACCTAATAGTACTTCCAAACTTTGTAGCCATCTTACGATAATACTGGTCCAAATATAAAACGCTTAGTTCGTCCGTACTGGTTAATACACTTACTTCTAAACAAACCTTTCCAAACCGCCGTGACTTTATGTAGACTGTTAACTTTACAGCTCAGGACAAACATTCTCAGTTCTATATATTTTAGCCCAGCAGCATTACTCTCAAAACTGTTATTAGAGTGGTTAAAGTGCAATGAAGCTTAAGTTGATTGATGTTTTAAAGATCAAAGAATTTTTTAAAGTCTAGAAGTGGTAAGAGAAATTCGTGTGTGTTCGTTCCAGATTCGTTTCTTTAAAATGTACACACAAAGTTTATTCATTTCATTTATTAATTTCAGCGAAAAAGTTTTACTAAAATTTATTGTAAAGAATAAATATAAATGATTTAAGAAATACCAGTGAATCTAACGATTTTATTTCATCTGCAGTTGTTGGCGTGTAACAGTTTCAACCAGCTGGCTTTATTATTCTTTTGGCACAATTGGTACATTTTTATTTTGTTTAGTACATAAAACAATGGTTTTATTGTCAATTGGGAATTTTATTAATTATTTCATCGAAAATTCCTGTTCATTATTACTTCTTTTTCCATTAATTTTAATTAGTAATTTTTCTTTTATATTAATTTACTTGTTAAAGATAAACGATTTTTCTTACTTCTAATGACCTAAAAATAGCGTGACCGTAAGTACGAATTTCCCAATAGGTTTTCTTACTTTTCCTCCTTTTTTTCCGAGAACCACTTTACCCGATTTCTTTAGACTTTAATGTATCATTTCCGTTAGGATTTTATGAAGAACAGCTAAGATAAACATAATGTACTTCGGTGTACGTTATATAATATTATGTAATAAATATATTTTCCGAGGGAACAATGACATTGTGTGCTAGACTTGTAACCGTTATAATGTTGGCACGTTTGGAAACCCCTTCTCGCACTTTCAATGTTAAAAAAAAAAAACATATTTATTCTTTCATTATATTATAAGAAGGTATTGTTAACATCACAGACATAATGTAAAGATAGTATACTTTTGCATACATATACGCCCTAAGTATCCACACAATAAATGTCCGCGATTAACCATATCATTACAATGTTACGGAGTTCCTAATTTCATGCTTTGTCTCCCATGCTTTTTTCTCACACCGTGGTGTCGACGAGGATTCAAAATTCCCTTCGTTATTTATTAGCCTCTTCGTTCTACGTGTTCCTTAGTATTTGCGAAATTCTTTCCCTTACTTCTGTAAATAAATTGGTTGAAGTTCTTGAATACTCTGATGTGTCATTTTCCATGTATCATGCCATTTCCGTTGAAGGGTACTCTTTTAATAGTCACTAAATCATTTATAATAGAGGTTAGAATCAATAGTTTTTTTTATCTTAGATAAACTCATAATGCACTATAAATATAAAATTTCTCTTTTCTAAAGGTCAGGCCTGATTTGCCTTGCTTTGACTGGTTATTGGCACTTAAATTGGTTTTATGGTTTGGTGATGTTTAGGGAATAACTTGGTTAAACTATTTACACTTGTTGAACTACTAAGCGATACTATCAGCTGTAAGACCAACTAGTTATCTCTGTTGCAACTACTTGCTGTGGTCACTGGATTTCCTTTTCCTTCTGAAAGTTCAACCGGCACCGAAAAGCTCTGGTATTTATAGTCGTCAGTGGTCACGGCTCACTCCGCCTCTACTGTGAGCAGAAGAGTTGGTACTTGACCATTGTCACGTTCTTACAGCTATGGTGAAGAGCCCCGCTGCCCTGGTAAATTTTATATTCTTACCCGCTGATGCAAGAGCGAACAGATTTTTATTAGCGAAGCTGCTTTCCTGTCGACGAGCACTGTTCAGCGGTGTGTTATCAATTATTCTCACTGTTCACCTGAAGTGGCCCACTTTTCATCCCAGTTAAATGGATGACCTAATGGATTTAAATGTAGCTTTTCGCAAAACTTGTTGGAGCCTTTATAGAAGAGTTGTGTCACCCCGTCAGCAAAGGCCCTTGTTGGATAAGGAGGAAATTTTTTTTTTCTATTCTGTTCTTGTACAGATTACGAAGAAGGAGAGGAAAACTATCTCTTACGTTCTGTTGCTGGTTTGCGGTAGTTTGCTCGAGAAGATGTTAGGCTAAAAAAAAGATTGGTGGGAAAACTGCGGTTTGTAATGAGGAGGTCCTTTAAGAGGAAATAACCTATTTTGGCTTAATAAAAACCTTTTTCGTTTCAGAAGAAGACCGCCCCCATTTACGAATGAAATCTGCAATAAGTCGGAGATGCACATCATTTTCTGAAAACCACTTTTCCGAAATCAACGGATGTTTATTAGAAAGAAAACTGAATGCTTCTTTTTTGCTTAAAAATTATAAAATTAACTAATATTTTCAGTTTTTACTAAAAAAGAATCTAAATTACAAAACACTTGCAAGTTAAGTTTTTTCTTTGTTCCTCGCTTTGTAAACGCTTTTCTTGGAAACTATAAATACATAATGGAAAAGTAAAGTACAATAAGAAATCATTTTCTTGAGCTAAAATAAGAGACCTAGGCAAGCGCACACAGACAGAATAGGAAGAGGAAGAAGGAAAAAAAAATGAGCGGCAACTAGAGAAAGAGGTTATATAAAAGAAACAAGAAATTCAACTGAAAACTTTTTATATGTACTTGGGTTTAGTTGGGAACTCATCTCACGAATTCCTTTAACAATTGTGAAGTCCCTCAATTACCAGCAAAAGCCTTAGTAATGAAAAATAGCATTCGAAATTGTTTTGTTTCTTCCTTAGTCCGGCCAGGTTTTCTGTATGACTATAGTAAGACATAATTAAATGTTTGTTCTCTCCTTCTTTCTCTCTCTCTCTCTCTCTCTCTCTCTGTCTGTGTTTGTTCCTTCTTACGGAACAGTTCTGTCAGGAGGTAAGAAGAGAGAGATAGGGGAGAACATAAATAAATCAAAAGAATCGACCCTTACACACCTAGAAAGGTCACAAATTAACATGAAGTTAGTTTTAAGAAATCTGGCGAGTATATTCACACCATCTTTCTCTGCAATTCTCTTCTTTTCTTTATGGATAAGAATTTTTATTTTCTACATATACTTTTTCCCCGCGGGAAAGTGTCTACGGGAAATAGCTATCCCCTCTAAGTCTAGATTTCAACCCTTTATTAGTTATTATTATTATTTCAAATTATTAGACCTTTATTAGCATTTAAAATATTCATATATTTGTTTTTAATTAAAACAATTTACGTTAACATAACTGTGTACAATTAATAGATAAATGGATAAAAGCAAATATATATATTTTTTTCACTCTAAAATAAGAGTGAACATTTTAAATTTTGAGTGCTGTTGTCTTAGCGCCTTGCTGCACACCGCTAGAAGACGCCCTGTTGTTGCATTGTACCATCGTCTACAACTGTGTACTTAACATTATCAAAATGAAATTCCATAAAAAATACCATGTTTATGATATTACAATTTAATGTTAGCTCCAGACAATAACTATAGCTTGCTAGAACTCTAGCGCAGCCAATAGGGCGAATATTTTATTAGATTTTGTAATAATGTTAATGCTCCATTCTTCTGCCCTACATAATACTGCCAGAGTGGAGTGTTATATGCATACGATGGGAATGTATGTACATAAATGCGCTTAAGATTCTGGAGGGTTGTATATATAACTTTTCAATAATGATAATGGTACCTAATGTAAAATTAATGCACCTTTAGTGCCTTTAAAGTACATCCAGTGCATGAAACTATCACATACAGTGCTATATCTTTAGCTTGAACGTTACTTTCCTTTTCTAGATTGTTTAAAATTATATTAATTGAATTTATATGGGTATAATGGGTACTTTTAAAACCGAAGGTATGCTTTATATGAGTAAATAGCATTGGCATTTTAGCGTTAAGCTAGACAACGATAAAAGATTCGGAGATTGGTCGGAAAGCCTATGTAACTAAGACCCCAGTAGGTCACCGACTAGTTAGAGAGCACCCTCTTCTCTCCTATCTGTTTAATTAGACGTAGGAATCTAGTAGTGAGGGGTTGTGGATTTTTCTTCTCCAAAGTGCCTAATCTAAGTCACACCAAAGCTTCATCCTGTGCAGTTCCATCTTATCCTCTGCCAGCTAATGTTATGCTAAATGTTTCCTCAATCTACAATGACCAGTGAAGTATAACATATACGAACACACTAATGCCAAAGCTTGCAATTGCTCATGTAGTTTGTGTATGGATTGGATGTTTATCCCTACAACATTACCTCCACCCCATGACCTTTTTTACCATCTATCCCTAGCCATATAGCCTCGGTTACCGTAGCTTTTAAGGGGACTTGAAATCTGTACCTTTGAACTGATGATTTATTCAGCAACTTAAATTCCTGGAATTTTAAAAATACTACCTTGCATTTTAGTGTCATTTAACGCACAAGTAAGCTGTACAAATAATTGGGGCAAATAACCTGTGCAGGTATTTTATACTTAGAATAATTTATTAAGGCATTTAGTAGTAGGGATTACACTCGACATTGTTTAAAAACGTTTTGTCGAAAACAAGATGCGAGTTTAATTTAATTTTATATTGAATTTGCAATTCCTGACAGCCCGATATTGCCAGTATTAAAATACTCAGAACCTTGTAGCAGTGTGTGTTTTTGAAGTAACCAGTTAGTAATGTGACCTCTCTCTTGTTCCTTGTATAATGTCTATCAAAGTTAACATTGGCCGTCCGTCCAGATCGTTCTGTTTCACTTAAGCTTGTACAGTTTGTGCCTTGTTCCAGTGGCTCTCACAGTGAAACTTTGTTTTACTACTTTACTTTAACATCTGTTGTTGACCGAGGTCCGTTATATTTCTCTGTGCAAATCCCAGGCTCCTTGGACACAATATCATCCCCCCCGACAAAACAATAACTGGCCAAACTTATCACCAAACTAAATTCAACAAATCCCCTCCCCCCTCCTACAACCAACAACCCATCTATATTTGCCGCCTATATTTACTTCCTCGTTTGTTGTATTGACAGTTCCGTGATTTTCTGTCCAGTTTAATACTACTTGACTTTATACTTTGACTTGTTGAATTGAAACTCTAGTATTATAGCATTAAAACTACCCATCTCCCTTTATTCCCCTAGTATTGTTGAATTTTATTGCTACAAATATAAGTTTGTACAATTTTAGCTGTGTTACGAAGTCTGTAAGAAAGTAATCTGAAAATTCCTTTTATTCAAAGCTAATTAATTTTATTTATTTTGCTGTGGATTCATTTTCGGGTACGTAGAGGAGGGCGTTCATAAGAAGAAACATGGTTCTTAAACGTTGAACATGTTACTGAAAAAGCTCTGGTTTTGAGGCTAATAATAACAAAACTAGGTGAAATGCTTGAGTTTATCTTGCTGTACATTAGTAAATATTTCTGGAACTGATCTTTTACCCTTGGGATCTGAGTGCTCCCGTAGTGTGTGTAAATTGGATACTTAAGATTTACAAGTGATAAATAATCCTCTGGGACCTTACAATTAGATAGTGTTTAATTATAGTGGCTTCTTTATATGAGGATTTTTATTGCGGGTAAATTTAATTTGATACTAATATGCTTGAGAACCGACATAAGTTGTAGTTAGATGCTTCTGTGGAATGTAGCTGTTAGTGTAAAAGAAAAAAGAAAAGCATACCAAGCATTAATCCTAAAATTTAATCTTAAAAATGTACAGTATCTAGCCGATTGAAAGATATCAAGATCCTTAGTCCTTAAGAGAGTTCTTTATACCTAAATGGGATTCTGAGGATTCTCTCTTAGAACCAAAGTTATAAGTTTTTATTTTTACATTATTCAAACAAATAAAATAACAATATAAATGTAATATATTCTTAAATTCAATAGACATGTACGATTATTATTTTAATGTTTTAGGTTAGCAATAGCTTATAAATATCGGGAAAAATGTTTGATATCCATGTTTTGTAACCCAAGAGAAACCTTCTGTTAGTTATATGTATTATTCAAACAAATCACTATGACGTGTAATTTCTTGTGTTAGTATGAAATGTTTTTCCGTAATTAATTTTGCCAAAAATGAAATCAATTATCAATATCAATTCATTTGGATATGATAGTTGCAACTAATCAATCTCGAAAATTACCTACTACGGTCACTAATGGAAACAGTTGTAAGTAGATATTAACAGTCACATAATTTTGGTTCATTTTTAAATTAAAATTTGTCTTAGCAATTTTGTTTTTTGCAATTTTAATTTTTATAGCTTTAAATCAGTATTAAATTATATTTGAAATTGTAAAGTTGATCCTACATGAATTGATTAATCTACTTAACCTTCAGCAAATAAGTTTTGAACTTATTTGCTGAATTATTAAAGCGATTGTAGAAGTAAATGTAATATTACAAGAACTGATTTCACACTTCTATCACTTTTACAATAGGTCACAATTATTTCTTTCTGATTTTACTTACTATTTTTTAACGAGGCGTGTTCTAGACTTAAACTCTTATCATCTATTATTAGTGTTCTTACAAAACGCTTCTTTTTTTTATTATTATTACAGTTTGAAAAGACTTTTTTGATAGTAGTAAAATGCTTCACTGTCTGCATGACTGAAAATAATAATCGTATACATTTCTAAAGAAAGAGGGACGTAGTCCTTGACTTATCGTTCTTGAAAAGGTCGATTTACTTGCTGTTTGCGCCAATTCCTTCCATGGATTAAGTAATGAATTTACCTCGAATTAAAAGTTACATTTTAAAGACAATTTTTGTCAAAGCTTTGTTGATTGGATTTATAAATAAATTGTTAAGAGATCTGCATAAGTGGGTTCTTTGAGAATTCCATCCTGGTTCTATCTCATCGGCTTAGTACCTATGCTTTGGTAAAAAGAATTCGATCTCATCCATTCTCTACTTTTGATTGAGAGATGGACGGTAAAGATCGTCTGAAAATGTAGGGCATTACCTTCTTATTACAATTTTTTTTTGTTATATAAATTGCATAGTAAGTAGCAAATGGTATTTTATTGAATAGAAATGTACACATTGCAGAGGAAATGTTTATTGATGGAAAACGTTTTGTTTGTACAGGTCAGAAAGAAGGCGGCACACAGATCAAGCTGGTCATTGACTATGCAAATAAAGACCAGGCCCTCTTTAAGCCTATGAGGTCAGTCAAATAAAATCATTTTTATATTTGATTTTGTTTTCATTTCAAATATTTATATTGGGTCTTTTTTTTTATTATTATTATTTTTTAATGTTATTTGTGAAAAAGGAACAGAAATTGTTAGATCAGGATATGTTTTGAAATATGTTTCACATTTAACAGTTAATATCATTGAACTTTTCTCTCTAATGCGTTTCCATAATTCAATTGAGGCATTATTTTAAGAAATTCATAACCTAAATCTCTTCTACGGGCTCTTTTTTCCTTTCCTCATCATCCTAGGTAAATAGAATTGAAACTGAGGCGTATCTGGTTCCCCAAAGCTTTTTGTAACTCCCGAAATATAGATCCTTCGGGAAAAAAAAGGAACTTTCTTGTCATCCTGACATTTTTTCTGCAACTCACCAAGATCTAAATCAAAGTTTTAGTGGTCACGAGTAAAATAAATAAATATTTACCAAAATTGGTGAGAGCACTTTGACCAAATTATCTTTTTTGTTAGTAAATGTAAGAGTGATGTGCGAGTTTGTGGAAGGGATGATGGTATGTGGTTGTTACAATGGTGCTCCATTGTGTTGGTAAGTCAGTCGATCTCGGTGGTCATCAGCCAGGATGGTGATGCTTTGGTGTAAACAGAAAGACCCAGAGAGAGAGAGAGAGCTAAGCTACATTTCCATATTAACTCGCTGACGTTGCTTAATGGCTTCTCTGTGACAAACGCTGCCCATTGTAAATACTCACCCCTAATGCGTTTGTTATATGTATCTCATTCTCGTAAAAACGTTTTTTATTTGTAAAATGTCAGCAGAATTCCTTCTTTTTTTTTAAGAAAAGTTTTTAAAAACAAAATTGCGTCACACAAAGCTTAGCATCAAAGAAATAGCTGCTTGCTCCATAGAAATAGTTGTATGACAGCTGAGAGAGGCCAAGGGTTTTTTTAATACTGAAATTAAATCATGCCTTCGGAGCTCTGGTAATAAAAGCGTCTTCGGTATGAGAATTCGTAAAGTTCTCAGAAACTAGATCACTGGCCTTTTAGCATCTTGCAAAATTGGTCATCCCGCTATATTGCTCTGATTATTAACGATGCTCTTACCACTCGAAGGAGATGTTTCTGCTGATAAGTCATGACCAGTAAGTAATCTGAAAAAAGATAAGTTCCTCTTCTTGGAAAGGTTATAGTTATGCGATTGTCCTGTTCTTTAAAATTAATTTTTTTCATCGCTGCCCATCATTTAGCTTGCAGCTTTTTTGAGGACACTTTCTTAGCTTTACGGAAAATAATTGGTCGATCGGACTTTAAAATTTGATTTCTATTTTTTAGCAAACAGGAACCTTGGGATCCATTAGAGATTGGAGAACAATCTCTTCACCCTATGCTTGCCAGGAACTGTACACAGCTTCCCTACCTGCAGCCATCGACCGCAGTTATATCTTCGAGTTCTGGTTTGAACAGAGAGCTATGTTAGCTGTTCGGTGGAATTTTATGAGAAATATTTTTACTTTTTTTTAAATCCCTTCTCAGATAGTTTTCAGCTGCCTACTTGTTTCATGTAATCTCTCATCTACCTGCCTACAGGAGTTGGTCAGCTGATGTTAAGCAGTACTATTTTAATCGACAAAATGATTGTCTCCGTTTCTGGAGATTTTCTTGGAAAATTTCTCCTTCTCGTTTTCTTTAAACTTTTTATTGGTTATTATAATTATTATTATACATTTTAGCTCTGTCACTTTCACTTCTGTTATTTGGGGAAAATTAATTCTCGTCCTCTATAATCACTCAAAAATGTTCGCTTTTCTTGAAAACAGCTGGACCCATTTTTATTTTCCCCTAAGTTCCATGATTTATTTTGTGGATTTTCCTTTTGTGAATAGTTTCGTCTACGTCAATTAACTTTCATATTAACTGATGTCTCCAGTGGTTGACTGACAGGCTTAATGGGAAATTAAAGTCCAATCTAGATGTCACATATCCAGGAAGAACTGCTGACTATTATTGTGCTGTATATAACGCAGTTATAGAAGAATTTAATTTATAATCCTGACGGGTATGTTGATGGGAATGTGAGCCTCAGCTTTCAGTTCATATGTCCTATTATGGGATCTGTAATTTAAGTATTAACTAACTAAGCCTTTGCGTTTATTTTTTTTAAATAAGAACAACTAGTAGAATTGTAGAGAACATTCTCTGGATTGAACTGGAGTGTGTAGCTATGTTTCGCTCTGTGTGTGCGAGTGTATTATATGCAAATGTTGAATTCATTATTCAAATCATTACATTGATGAGAAAGGCCGCGAGGGGATGATCCCATGTCATCTATCCTGCTGGATGATTTCCATCCATACTAAATTCTAATAATTATTGATCATCATTATTAAACCATCATCACTATTAAACCATCTAGACAGGCTTTGATCATTCATTGTTCTACATACTCGTATTCGGCAAAAATTTAAATTTCCTTGGAACTTTGCATTTTTACTACTTATATATCTTGACAGTAACATGGTATTGATGAAAGCGGTATACCACGACTCTTACCTTTATTTGTCGTCCATCAACTCTCAACTTTGCCCTTCCCAGTCTCCTACTCAAATATCATCATGGTCACCATCCGCTCGTCTTAAACACTACGCACTCTTAAAACATTGCTTCCTTGGTCGGTGGGGCCCGTCTTTCTTCTTCCTTTCAGAACAAAATAGCATTGTCTCATTGACCTACCATCTTCTTTCTTCCATTTGTTTCAAATGCCTAGTATAGTTTCTTTTTTTTTAACTTAATAGTGTTGGTGATCGTCTGATCTTGATTATCTTCACTAATTAAGGAATGTGGAATTCTTAGCAGCCTTTCACCATCTCTATAGCTTAGCTCTAGTTCATTGTGCCTCTTTAAGAGTCCAGGTTTCTGCCCTTTTTTACTTGAACTTTTTTTTTCTGCACAAAATCGAGATTAAGGTTTAGATTGCAACTTTTCCATTAGATCTTTTTATGTTAGATCTACATTAATATTTCCGAATCCAGGTGTTCCAGCGATGTTCACTTTGTCTCCCATATATTTGAATTTGTTTCTGGAATGGAGATCGATTGAATGAAATCAAATTAATGAAATTAATATCAATATTTGATGCCTAAAAACAGAATTTAGTTGTAAATGTGTGTCTGTGTTTGTTTTATCAAGAGCATTGCGGTGTAAGCGTGGACGATAGAAACCCTCCCACCTGCACACTTGTAAAAACCTTTCAGCAGAAATATAATTTAGTGGTAGAATTTATAGTTCTAACTTATAGAGTAACACAATTATGGCGTCTTTAGGTTAATTTTGGTTTTACTCGCGTATTTTGTTTGGATAGGTGTGTAAGTAGACGCTAAGTGTTGAGTAGCAGATGTGGAGGAGGTTTGTAATTGTCATTGATGTAGGCTAGCGTTTACCAATACTTCTCGCAGACACTGCTACACTGAAAAAATGCATCTACTTATATACAGGGTGTCCCAAGCTATATGGATAACGACTTTTTCTCGGAAACTAAGATAGCTAGAAAAAAACTAAAAAATACGTGTTCCCTTAGTTTTTGATAGAAATCCAAATTTACTTTGTAAATTTTTTTCGGTGCTTCCAGAAGCGAGATACAGGCACCAACTTCATTTTTTCAAATGGGAAGGTGCGGTTTTTATTTCAGAAATGGATTCCTCTATTTTTTTAAAGAAAAATTTACTTGAACGGTTTTTTTCTGTGAGCGATATTTTAGAAGTTAGGAATGAAAACATGATTCTTATAAGAAATGATAAAATGATAATATTATAACGGTTTTTTGATAGAATAAGAAGAAAAGTACTATTTTATTATAAATTTTACTCCTCATTAATATTACAAATCATGCTCGAAATGGCCTCCACCATTAGAGTTGCATAGACATGCTCTTTCCTGCCAATTGCCCCTTACTGCCAAAGAAATAGATTCGGCTTTAACCGACTTACAGGTATCTATTATTCTCTGCTTTAGTTCATCTACAGATGCCATCCCGACTTGATTCTGATACACCTAGATTTAGAAATGCTATTAGATAAGCAGAAATAAGGAAAGAAAGAAAAAAGTTATGAATAATCACCTTGTTTTTCAGGTATCCCCAAAGGAAATAGTCCATAGGTGTCAAGCCCGGTGAGAGAGGTGGCTACTGAATCGCCATATAACACGCCCATCAAATTGCCTATCGAGATATCTCTTTACATGCCTGATGGTGTTATATCGACACGGGGGGCGATTCAGTGGCCACCTCTCTCACCGGGCTTGACACCTATGGACTACTTCCTTTGGGGATACCTGAAAAACAAGGTGATTATTCATAACTTTTTTCTTTCTTTCCTTATTTCTGCTTATCTAATAGCATTTCTAAATCTAGGTGTATCAGAATCAAGTCGGGATGGCATCTGTAGATGAACTAAAGCAGAGAATAATAGATACCTGAAGTCGGTTAAAGCCGAATCTATTTCTTTGGCAGTAAGGGGCAATTGGCAGGAAAGAGCATGTCTATGCAACTCTAATGGTGGAGGCCATTTCGAGCATGATTTGTAATATTAATGAGGAGTAAAATTTATAATAAAATAGTACTTTTCTTCTTATTCTATCAAAAAACCAAGGGAACACGTATTTTTTAGTTTTTTTCTAGCTATCTTAGTTTCCGAGAAAAAGTCGTTATCCATATAGCTTGGGACACCCTGTGTTTATATAGTATATATAAGGTTTCCTAAAACCTCTTGAACGCTTTCTCACAAATCGCACATACCTTCTTAAGAATCGTAGATGTTATGTTGAAATTTCATCTTGTTGGCCTCAAGACTTCGCACACTACAATAAAAGGAACCAGCAGCCACATAAAATTGATTTGATTTTCTTGTTATATTATCATAAATATCATATCCAATCATTTATAATCAAATCATTCCAAAATTTGTTGATTGTTATTATCTCATACTCTTAAAAGAAAGAAATATATTGAGCTATTTCCGCAGGTATTGCATGCTACGATGGCCCAAAAAATGCAGAAAAAAAAGAAAGTTTTGAGAACATGGCTATTTACGTATTTAATGTGTAAAGAGAGAGATTTCGTTTAATTGTAAAAGTTACTAATAATTTATTAACATTAACTTCAACCAACAAGTCGCTCAATAAATAATATAGGACGGGATTTCCTTTCCAAAGGGATCTCATGGGATTTGTGTTTACTGAGAAGTATTAGGGTATGTAGGTAATTGCTAGCAAGGTACTTAATAAAATACTTATTACATTGAAATTTTGGAAAACTGAATCTGAGTGATGCAAAAACTGTTACAATAATTCTACAAGTGGAAAATACTTAAAACCAATATTGGCTATAGTTTTCTCTGGAATCAATAAATAGCAACATTAATTTATTTACATTAATGTCATAAAATTGATATTGATTTGAAAATTTAAATGAAGTAAAATGGAAGGCATTACCAACAAGAAGATTAACAAATTTGAACCCCAAATATAGAATGGTGCGTTCAGAAAGGTTAATAATATCTCTACGTTCATATTCTAGATGTCATGAAAGAAACGAATATATAAATTATATCCTGGCATACATGATAAACAAAGTACCAAATAAAGCTACAAACTTTTTGGCACAAAGTCTTGATTATATAAACAAATAAACATACACATGCCTTCCACCGACGCGCTCACTTTCTCATCAGTGTAGGAAATTTTGTTTTACATGATTGTCATCAGAACATTGTGCTAGCAATTTCTACTGATGAAACTTTACATACAGACCTATCCTTCACCGAGCTTCTTTTCTCACTGAAAACTGCGTGTACGTATTGACATTATTTCAATTTTCCTTCTTTTCTTTTTTTAAATTGATTTTTCACCGAGAAAATAAGTTTCAATGTCTCCAGAGTACGAAAAAGTTGTTTTTCTAATTGGTCCGTCTGTTTCATTTTATTTGTGAGTAATACAAAAACGTAACAGCGAATTAGGTATGAATGGTGACTGAAAATGAAATATGAACAATAACGGAGTTGTGCTGTTAGATGGCCGTTACTATGAACACCTGAAATTCAAGCTGAAGACTGATTCGTATTGGTGGATGTTGACTGAATGATCTACAAGCGCGTTTACTGGATTTCGTGTGATTATCCAATATCACTTCTAGTAATCTGTCTGATTTCTTTAGGCACGTTACGCAATATCCATTACAGGAGTTAAGCTCTCCTGTTGGGCTACAAAGGCTAGTTTTCTTCTTGGCTGGTTTTCCCCTTTCTCAATTCCTATCAATTATCTTTCTTTACTGCTTGCATTTCCTGAGTTCCACTCAGATTAGATCAGATATGGTGTCCATCTCATAAGGAAGTAAAATGTGCACTCTGGCCATAAGTGGACCCACACTGCCTCCGGTAGAAATGAGCTTACATCAGTCCTTATCATTTAAAAAAAAAAAGTCAGGACTAAAACAAGCAAGAATTTCGAACCCCCCCGGTTTGACTCTAGATA
This sequence comes from Rhodnius prolixus, assembly GCF_049639745.1. Taxonomy (NCBI): domain Eukaryota; kingdom Metazoa; phylum Arthropoda; class Insecta; order Hemiptera; family Reduviidae; genus Rhodnius; species Rhodnius prolixus. The sequence continues at coordinate 35,924,729 of NW_027411634.1, forward strand.
AGCTTCTTCAAAAAGCAATGTCCTGAAACTAGGGCAGTAATTCTTCAACTTCACTTGTTGGTGATACTCTTGTCATTGAAAAAGTTTGGGTATAACTGAAACAATCAGTACAAGCTTTCGAATAAAAGTAAGTGGAACTTACCCTCCTTTATATCACCAAAACCATAATATTTATTAGTAGGTAAATTTTAGGTATGTAAGCGAACTACTAATAAAATATGTTGGTATTAGATTGTAAATGTAAATTACCTTTGCGTTCACCTTTGCGTGATAACAATAAAATGCAAGTGCCGTATGAATCTTTTAGATAAATAATGGCAGCCAACTCTTCTAGTTTGACCTAAATGTAAATGTAAAGCAGGTTTCTGTCGTGTAACAGGCATTTATTTCTTTTATTATGTTAAATTTATATATGACCTTAAATTTCAATTTGACACCTATTTGTCGAAAGTGGCACTTTACTCTTTAATTTCTTGTATTAACTTCTGTATTAAAATATGGATATCTATATTCATGATGTTAACATTCAAACATGCACCATTATCTGATGAAAGAAAGCTTAGAGAGCTTATTTATTATATCATACATTGCAATATAATATTAAAATGCATCAATACTATGAAAATTACGTATATAACATTTTGGTGCACATGATTGTGAAAAAAAATTGGCAGCAGACATTGAAAGCAAGAAAATCTTGGAAGAACTTACTAGTGTAAGGAAAAGCAACACCTTGCTGATTCTCTATGTCTCTCGCTTGACCAAAGCATTCACCACTTCTCTCGGCTTGTAGAACTATGCAACAAGAAATCAGCCAGTTCTTTTATAAGATTTGCAAATCATTATACAATTCGTTATTCTGATATTATCCAGCACCTTCACAAAAATGTTCAGCATGTTAAAGATGTCATCTTGTTGTTGACAACCATATTTCTCTTCCTTTGATCTGTAATTATTGATTTAAATTTATCTCCTAATGATGATCCTTATTGTGTATTATGTTGGAGCATATTGCTTGGCCATGTGAAGTACCTCTAATGGAGCAGATTTAAGTTACTGGTTTAACGTTGAAATTATTTTCATCTCATCTAAAAAGAAATGGACATAATAATTGTAAGATTTTCAAGGAAGCGGAAGCTATTGGAAAAAAACAATTCCTGCTCCTGACTTTAAAATTTCTTCATTTCGCATTAGACAAAAATATTCAGAGTGCTGAAGACATATTACAGATAAATTATAAAATAAGCTTACCCACCCTTACGTACACATTAAGCTTTACTGAGTAAAAAAGTTAAGCTTATCGCTATTTACTGCTCTTATTATTATTTTTTTTTTTATAAATAGCATTTTTTTTAAAAAAAATGGGAGAGAGTAAAATACGTATTCCAGAGAATTCAAATAATCCATGGCAGACCAATTAGTGTTGTAAAGGTATATACATATGGAAAAAGGAAGTAATCCCTGAAGATTTATAAAAAGGACGCTGTACGGTAGCACCACCACACCACCATAGGATCTTGATATGCAAGCAAGCAAACAATTCTTAAAAATAAAAGAGCACCGAAGGCTCCATTTTGTTTTGTATTCTATTCTGGATCAAAAGAAATAATGAACAAGATGAAAAAAAAGAAAAAAAAAGTAGTGTTTTGATGTTATAATAATCAAACAAGCTAGACTTTGTATGGATACTTTTAGTACTAACATATGGATTTTACATGGATTATCTTTTATTCCTAACAGCATACTTTCATTATTAAATAATCTTAAATATGGATATGGTGCAGGTGGTTTATTGTGAAGTTAGTTTATTTTTTTAAATGTTTATTCAACCTTTTGTTTTATTCCCTCCAAAGTTCCCTTGTTCGGAAACTGTGTAGGACACGTCATTATTTTCTGGTATACATAACACCATTCTTATGTTTCTTAGTTGTCCACCCTGAGTTATAGTGAAGCGTATTGTTGATATTTTTTTTAAAAAACATGGTGGTGCATAGATGGAGATTACGAATTGATGGAAATATTATTTGAATTTATGCAAAGATAATATCCTTTCTTTCTAAGGAAAATGATTAAATATGAAGATGCCTGCAGCATGTGATTATTATTGCAGCATTAGAGGATAACGCATTAATTATTAATAAATATTGGTGCTAGTCCCTTTTATTTGTGTTTTGTCGCATGTGGGTTCTGATTTGCGATGAAATTTTGTGTTTTAGTGCGGGTGTGTAAAAGGTACCACTCATACAGCTGGGCACATCGCTGGAAAGTGCTACACCTTCGTGTACAATCAAATCACGCTTTACTCCTTACTTCAACTTGGGTTAAACTAATATAATATAGATAAGTAACATCTGGGTTCTCTCTCAAGCCCAAATCCTATACCCAAGCCTAGGCTTCCTAGATAACTCTGTATTCACATACATACCACACCACACACACTATTCTACAAAACTTGTGTTACATACTAACCCACTTTACTATATAGTTAGCCTTGTCTCTAGAATCCTTTGCAGCAGCAACAGTGTCACACAGACACATATATATTCTTGCAGTAGTGCGACAGAATTATCGAGAACATGCTACCACCAAAGGCTTGTTATCGTAGTGTCCGACTACATTCTATACTCTTTGTCTTTGTGGGGTATACGAAAATGTTGTCTCATACTACATTCCAATAGTAAATTGTTATTGTTGTGGAGGAAATGTTTGTTTGGTTGGGACGGCTGTATGAGTTGTAAATGTTTTGGGAAGATATGTTATACATTTTTTAAAAATGAATATAATTATTTTTTTACAAACCGGATAAAGGAATGAATAAAATTGTTGATTTTATCGATCGTAGCACTTATGTTTATTGGATCGTGATTTGATCGTACTTTCATCCATTATTAGTATTGTGTAGAGATTTCGATTTCACTTACGAGGTGTAACTATTAAATAACGAGACTGATGCTGCTACAGAAGAACTATGCATGTGCCAAATCCTAATGACCGGCAGCTGTGCAGCGTAAAGCCTTCTCTTTAGATTGCAACGTCTCACATGTTTGTAGAGAGATCTGTCTGACCGGAACCGTCGTTTGTGAACTAGAGGTTTTAGTTTTGTTTTGCCGAAAACATGATACTACACATGTAGTAGAGCCACGAATTGTCGTGAAATTTCACATGAAGGTGGGTAAAACCGCTATTGAAACTTATCTTTTATTAAAAGAAGTTTATGGCGATGAATGTTTATCACGTGCGCTAGTTTTTGAGTGTTTCAAGCGTTTCTAAGATGGAGGAGAATATGTCGGAGCTGATGACCGCCCGGGTCGCCCTTCCACGTCCAAAACGGATGAAAATATCGATTATAATTAATCAACATTACTACCGTGAGGTACTTGCTTAATTCTGTGAAAGAGTAAGGAAAAACCGCCCGATTTATGAAAGAACAAGTCATGGGTTCTCCATCAAGACAACGCGCCGGCTCACACTGCATTGTCTGTCTAGACGTTTCTAGCCAAGTACAACACCCCAGTTTTAGGCCATCCGCCTTATTCGCCTGATCTGACCCCATGTGACTTTTGTCTGTTCCCTAAAGTCAAATCTGCATTAAAAGGAACACGATTTCAGTCCTTTGAAACTGTGAAAGAAAAAACAGCACGCGTCTTGCAGGAGCTTACAGAAAAAGACTTCCAGCACTGTTTCGAAATTCGCATGGAGCGTTTTAGGGAGGGGGAGGTGTATATTGAAGGAGATAATAACTAAATATGTATAAATTTAAAATAAAATGTTTTACAACAATAGTCTCGTTATTTAATAGCCACACCTCTTATGTGTCCATCTCATAATAAACTTGTTGGCTGTAAGTGTCATAGACAGCAAGTGAGTGTTGTAGCGCAAGGTAGAAATATAAGTGAAGTCGATATCTCTACACCAAAATGATTAATCTTACCTATAGTGATGGATGAAAGTACGAAACCGTTCCGTGTTACAATAAACATAAGTGCTACGATCAATAAAATCAACGATATCCAGCACCGCGGACCAAGTCTTATTTTCGATTGAATAAAAATTGAAAATTGATTATTAAAAGATAATTCGATTGTATATTACACATGATACAAAAGTAAGTGTTGATATTTATGTGGCATTTTAATAAATTCAACACTTCCTGCTAATAACATAAGGGAATGGCGATGGAAAAAAAAAAAAAAGTGTTCTTTATTCCATACTTTTTGCTTGGTTTAAATAAATGGCCAATTTCCCAGAAGCTGTGAATTACCAGATCATATATACTGAGTAAATATGTGAAAAAAAAGAAGCAAGTGTTAAGAGAGTTTAAAGAAATTAAGTTTCACATTATCCTGAGTTATCTCTTTTCTCTTGAGGTTATCTCTGTCTCTTCCATTATATAGACTCTCGCTTTCTCCCCTGTCTCTCTCACCCACCTGTATACGCCTCAAAAAGTTACAGTATCTCTGGGATATGTATGTATGTTTTCATCCCAAATTAGCATTAGCAGAATTAAACCCCCCCCATATTTACATAGTTTAGTATACTGACTTTGAATGGTCCCTCTAATTACTGTTCCACCTGCACTTAATTAGCTGCCCGCACTTCTACGTAGTTTTCACTTCCGGTTTGAAAAGTTTATTCTCACCCAGCTAACAAATTTGTTTAAAATGGTCTGTAGTTAATTCAAATATTTTTTTTTTAGTGAGTTATAACCATTTATAATAAATGTCTGTTGTAACTCTCATCAGATCCTCTTCTTACTATGATTATAATGGAACACATTTCACCTAGAAATAGGTAAACCATTGTTTAGGTCCGCTGGGCTAGATAATATCTTTAAATATTATATCTATATTTTAATTTTTGTAAGTGCATGAATTGAGCTGGATTTTGTGAGTAATCTTCATTTTAGTTCTCTCTAGATTAAGTTTTGTATACTGGCGTGGGGTTTGGAGCCTTGAAGGTGGAGAGTGCACTTAGGCCGGCGGTGGCAGCCTATTGTGCTGCTGAACATTCTGCTCGCACAAAAGCCGGCTCCAGTAGTGTAAGTAACCCGAGTCCACTTCAATGTAAGTCCCAAACGCTTTTCTCACTCTAAAGGTTCGCCCCCCCCCCCCACACAAGGCTGTACTTCCTTAAAGAATAGGCAGTGCGTGAACTCCTATGCTAGATTTCAATTTCCTGTTTATAAGATTACCGTTATGGAATAGCCCAACCATTCTAGTTCTCTCTACTTGTTTTTTTTAACTTTCTCTTATTGTTTGTTTTAGAGATCTTCCTAGAAAACAACTCATGTTCCAAATCAAATTAGAATACTTTCATAAGAGAAAAAGTCATGCAAGTATTCACACGAAAATTTTACTATTTCCTAATATCTGACAGGAAATTATATTGCGATCTGTAAGCCATTCTATTATGAGTTATCTCACGTAAATATCTACGAGGGTCGTTTGAAAAGTCCGTGCAAAGTCAGAGAGATAGCACCACTGGCGCGTATCGAGGTTATGTTTAGTTAGTAGCATCTCTTGGAAGAACGCACACCAAGTTTCAGCCAGATCGGTCTATTTCTTTGTGTTTGGTATTCGTTTGAATCGAGGAAGTCGAGTGATTTTCAAAAAATGGACGAAAAAGAATTTCGTGTGTTGATTAAACACTACTTTATGAAAGGCAAAACGCCTCAGGAGACTAAAGAGAAGCTTGATAAACATTATGGTGACTCTGCACCTTCGATTAGAACAGTTTATAAGTGGTTTCAAAATTTTCCGAGTGGCCATATGGGCACAAGTGACGCTGAACGTTCTGGACGCCCTGTTGAGGTTACTACTCCAGAAATCATTGATAAAATCCATGATATGGTGATGGATGACAGAAGAGTGAAGGTGCGTGAGATTGCTAGTGCTGTGGGCATCTCGAATGAACGGGTACATAATATTTTGCATCAACATTTGGACATGACAAAGCTATCCGCAAGATGGGTGCCGCGATTGCTCACGCTTGACCAAAAACGAAATCGTGTGAAGTGTTGCAAGGACGGTTTGCAGCTGTTCCAGAAGTATGCGCAGGACTTTAAGCGTCGTTTCGTCACTGTGGATGAAACATGGATACATCACTACACTCCTGAGACCAAAGAACAATCTAAACAATGGGTTACCAAGGGGGAATCTGCGCCAAAAAAGGCGAAGACCGTTCCTTCGGTCGGAAAGATTATGGCGACTGTCTTTTGGGATTCGCAAGGAATAATCCTCATCGACTATCTGGAAAAGGGTAAAACTATTACAGGTGCATATTATTCATCGTTATTGGACCGTTTGAAAACCGAGCTGCAAGAAAAACGCCCACGATTGGCCCACAAAAAAGTCCTTTTCCCTCACGACAACGCACCAGCTCACACCTCAGCAGTTGTGGTCGCAAAATTAATGGAAATAGGGTTCCAACTCGTTTCACATCCTCCCTATTCTCCAGACTTGGCTCCCTCGGACTACTATTTGTTCCCCAATATGAAGAAATGGCTGGCGGGAAAAAGATTTTATTCAAACGAGGAGGTGATTGCATAAACGAATGGCTATTTTTCAGACTTGGACAAATCCTATTATTCGGAAGGGATCAACAAACTAGAGCAGCGTTGGACGAAGTGTATAAGCCTAAAAGGAGACTGTGTTGAAAAATAAAAAAGGTTTACCCCCAAAAATTAAGTAGTTTTTATTTTTGCACGGACTTTTCAAACGACCCTCGTATTTTGTAATTAGCTAATTAAAAGTGTAATAAAATCTTCATTGCCCGCATAATATTAAATAAGAATAAAACTAATATTTCATATTGTAAGAAAATAGACTTAGAAGTATTCACTGTATGGAATAAATTCCATACTTTTTAATAAGAAAATTCCTTTATGTAAATTGTGGTTGAAGAAAGTGATTTGATTGGTAAAAGAAACGCCCCATATTTTATCTTTTGTTTCTTTATTCATGCTACTTAATGTTTATAGTTATTTGTCATTTTATATTCTTTCTGCATAACATTGCCATCACTTGGTACCTTAAGAATATTGCACAAAAGTCTTGGTAATATTCAGAACCAGAATATTTATATTTATGCAAATATTAAATTTTTATTATTATATACTAAAATGTTTCACCCAGTGTAATCTCTTGTTCAATATTTTAAATTTACTTACTACATAAGGACATAGTGCCATAGTGAAGGTATTAGGGGTAAGTATGTGTTCTTCCATATGGCATGAATTTAGTTGGTATGGATTGGTTATGCTGAACATATGTGAGCCCGTTGGAATGTAATCTATCCGGATGTTATTAATGTTAAGTTACGTATCTGTCAAGTGTGCGTCAGAATCGGTGAGAAAATGGTATAGCACAATCCCTCTTATAGATAGATGTTTTGCGAGTACGTATGAAATTTCTGGCTCTTCTCTCTTGGTAAGACGAATCGAACGTTTCTGTATATATGTACACACAATGATAGACGGAAACCTTTGTTGTACGTGACTTATATCTTATAATAAGATGCTGCGAAGGAGCAATAACGAACGTTCTACTCATCTCTGATTAGATCACGTGATCTCTTAGATGAACTGAATTCCCATTCAGAATCAATTTCTGACCAATCTCTCGCTAACCATAAAGCCACTATAAATAGTTTGTACTGTTAGGCTGGAATACCCATAAAGTCGTCAAGATCTCGCAGAAGTCTCTGCATCTTAGACATTTTATTTTAAACAGGAGTTCAAATCTTAATTTATCGAGTTTATTACCAAAATTTCAAATTAGGTTTGTTCAGATAAGGTATAGTTGGTAATTGTTTAACTAGGTTGGTTATTTATCTCGTAAAAATAATTTATAAAATAATATATTTTAGGAAGGGTGTGCAAAACTTAATAAAATTAGAAATGGTTTTTACCAATTTGACTTGAAATGTTGATTACTTATAATTTAAATTATGTAGCTACAAAAGTTGTAAAAAGTCATTGTTGATTAGGCTTTATAAGTACTGTCTGTGGTTGAAAGTGGAAGATTCTGCTGTCACCGTTGGTTATTTTCTTCTCCATAGCAAGGCTGTTTTGCCGTACATTACTACTAACACAGTATACCAGCTGTAGAAGGAAATAGGTCTTGTACAGCACAGTTTTAATAAGATTTCTTAGTGTGTTAGCGTTAAATAAACGGGATAAAGCAGGTTTTGTAGGAAAACAGTTGGTTGGGGGATTGAAAGCCAGTGAAATGTTTTATGATGCTCTACTGGGATAGTATATAACCCACAGGATAAGGTAAAGAAGGGTAGAGGAAGACGTGCAAAGTCCTGGAAAGCTTGGGAGAAGAATGCACAGTACTTTCTCACCCAGTGCGCGGGCTCATTAGATTAGGCAGTAGAATTAGGCTAGAGGGGCGGGCCGGGCGGTGTGGCCATCTAGAGTGCTGTGGTAAATCAAGAGATCTACGGAATGCGGAGGAAAAGCGAGCAACGGGTGCTAGAAAACCTCTATCTTCCTGTTTATCTAAGGTCTTGATTGGTGAACGGCTACCTACCCATGGAAACTCTTCCGCCGCCCAGTCTGGCGGTGAAGTGAACTTGACAATTGTTAGGGCTCCTAACCTCTCCTAAATAGTGCTAGCTCTTTTATATTATAAAATTAGTATTCCTGGAGCAAGTTGCCTTTGCAAAAATAATATATAAAGAGAAGTTTTTATTTCATGAAGTAGTTCTGGTATTTTATTTCATTTCACTTTTCTTCATTTTCAGAAAATAACATAATATTATTTTAGACGATAAAAGTGAATTATATAATTGTTTTGTGAACTAACATTATATAAACGCAGATACTCCTTGTTTCCAGTAAACCCTTAGCAGAACATTGCGGTCTTTATTTTGGTTACCTCGCATTAAATCTTAGCAGGAATAGAAGTCCACGCTTTGGTAAATGAAAAACGTGGCAATCTGTCGTTAAGTGCAGTTAACAACCGCTTGTTAGTCTGATCTAACAGTTCGCTAGCCCACCATGGGTCTCGTTAGTTGGTCCCAAGCTACGGCAGGCTAAAATTTTTATTTTTTTTTCCTTTTTATGAGGAGGGAGAACTTTTGATAGAGTGAGTGATGCCTTTCGAGTTGTTCCCCATGAAGAAGCGATCACATGATTGAGTAGCTGTCCACAATTAAAATTAAAAAAGAAAAAAAAGTTCCGCAGCATGGTAATACCAAGATCACACACTTCAAGTCAGAGTGCTTCAAAACTTTACTTTTGTGTACCAAAGAGGAATTTGATGAGTGGCAAAACTGGCTTGACAATAGTAGAGTAAACATAAGTCTTATTTTTTTAATCTACATTAAAGTAAAACATCATACCACGCAGACTTTTTAAGCTAGAAGTAGAAGAGAAGGGAAATCCCTCTTTCTTCCATTCCTTTATGTTTTACTGCTGTATTTTTTTTAAATTTGTTCAATATATTTTAGTTACTGATCAATAAAATTAAAACTCGTATTTTCCTTTGTTACAGGTTTCCCAGAGAACAGCAAACGTTGCCAAATCATTTTTACTTCACCGACTTCGAAAGACACAACGCTGAGATTGCAACCTTCCATTTGGACAGGTAATACTTTTATTTTGTAATTGGCTCTCATATAGCTTTAATATTGGACATATAAAGCGAAATTGCTTAACTTAAGAGGATGTTTAATTTAACTTCTTAAGAGGATGTTTAATGCACATTTAGTGGCACTAACATTCTAAACTCAACAATTGTACACAAAACTTGATTGAGAAAACTTTAAATGAAGAAGTAAAGTAGAGAAATTAGTCAAAGTTAAGCTTTGATGGATGAAATATCAAGTTTACCATTTGGCCGGTCAAAATGCTACTCTAGGGCAGATTAAGAAAATTTTCTTAGCAGCTCTCTTGTGGTAAGAGATGTGAGTCGGGCATAGATCTGATGTGACAGGTTGCTATGTATTGAGGAATATAGACTTGAAACATGGCTCCCAAAGAAATAGAATGCTTATAGTTTACTCGGAGAGCTATAGAAAACCTGGTGCCGCAGTTCCGAGAAGTTCTAGAAGTTTTATTTTATAGTTGAAGAATTATTATTATTATAGTGGTTCCAGAAAACGAAAGAATAGAAGTAGACTTTAAAATGAGCTTAGATAGGCACAAAATTTGGGCAATAGATCGAAGAAGTCCTTAAATGCCAAATGTTCTCTGAGGATGGATAATCTTAAGAAATCCAGAACTAAGCGCTTTATGTTGCACAATTTGATTGGCTGAATTGAGGACCCGTTAGATCTGGCTATCAGTAAAGTTGTTAAGTTGATCAGAGTGGGAGATGGCTAATGAGCGAGACATTAACCGTTGTAGAGCACTAGTACCAGTTTATGGTAGGTAACAAGTGCGTATCTGTAGACATGAATTAGTAGAAGAGACGGGTTGGAAAGAATGTGGAATGAGGAAGCACCCTGATGAGACCCTAGGGTAGGTTGAATAATACACCCGAGGGGAAAAGAGAAACTAGCTAGCAAAAGGGGGCCGGCCGCTCTAGGATAGGTGTAAAATACCCCTAGTATTCTCTTGATGTTCTGCAAATGGGTAGAGTGGATATTCTCGAGTGAGTTCACAAACAAGAAGAGAGCCTCCTACTACTAGCGGAGTACCTTACTACTAGTAGTGAGGCAACTTGCCAAATATCTTGCTTGTCTCTAACAGCAAACTATCCCCCCCCCCACCAGTGATGGAAGGTTGGGTACCATTCCATCAAATAGTGAACACCACAGCTCCAGCGTTAGGATCTAGCCAAACTCACCACCATACATCACAGCAAAGAGCATTGTTCTTAAAGTGCTTTGCTTAACCTTCTCTCGCAAGTAATTAACTGTTTCTCTCACTAAAATTTAAAAAAAATGTAGTAGGCCTGCCATAAATGAAATCAGTTATAACTGATTTTGACTCTATAGATAATAAACCTCTCCACCACATTTTATCGCCATCATGGAAAAACTGTTAGGCGCATATTTCCCAAGTAGAAATGTTTATCATATCTCAGATGTATTCTTGGTTATATTGTTTTTAGGCAATAAACTCACTAATTTGTTATGTGTTACATTTAGACAATATACTTTTTGCTCGTATCTCACTCATCCACATCTGTTATATATATTTGAAGATAACAGAGCAAGTTAACTTTTAATTTACTTTGTATTTCTTTTTTTCTGTGTTTTGCTTTTTTTAAATTCGTTTACTTTGTTCTATTTCCTTCCTTGTCAGTTCCCTTTTATGTTCTTTTCCATATGTTCTATTTACTAACATGTTTTCAAATAACAGAAAAAGTTATAACTATGCAGGGAACGTATTCTTTGAAACAATAGAAAAATGTTTTATAGAATAAAATTGTATAATCCTTTGAATTCCAGACTATTAAAATTAGATTTTTTTTGTTTTGTTTTTAGTTCTGTACATTTTTTTATTTATTTAATTCAATTTCTTAACTCACAGCCTGAACGTATAAATATTTTGAAATGAGTGTGAAGATAAGCTTATGAAACACTGAATAAGAGGGGGTTACGTCAAAAAAAATAGTAATAACAGGCGATTTGCTCTGACGTAAACAACGTATAGAGCAGTGGTCGCCAAACTTTTGAGCGTGTGAGCTAGCATAGCATTTATAAATCTTCTAGTGAGCTACCAAGGAATACTGGACGAAAGAAAGTACGCAAAATGGAATTAACACACGTTTATTGCCTACATACATACATTTCTAGTATTAAAATCTACATATCTGACAGTAAGTGCAACAAAAAGTTAAAATGTACATTTCAATGAGAAGGGCTGGAACTGTTTTTGGCCATCAAGTATTTTCTTGAAGTTTGGAGAGTATGTTGTAGCAGCCATTCTGATGCAGTTGTCCAAATGTTCATCGGTCAGTCTGTTTCTATATTTGCTTTTTATGAACTTCATACTTGAAAAAGATGCTTCACACAAGTAGGTTAGAGCTGAACATAGCTTTCAACCTCAGTGCAACTTGAATTACAATTGGATATTTTTCTTTGGGGACTAGAGGCCAAATATTTCCAGTGGTAGAAAGGGTTCTTGGAGACAGATCATTTTGAAAATAGACAAATTCCATTTCAACTGCAGCCTGATCTTCACCGAAATGTTTTACAACACAAGCTGAGAAATCTTCTGCATCGATCTCTACAAAAGGAGAGTTGACGAATTGTGCCACAATCAATATGCTTTTAAAATCTTGGAATCGTTGATCGAATTGTTGTCTTAAATCTGAAAGAATTTCAACGTATTCTTGGTTATTGCTGGGGAGGATTTTGTTTGTCAACGCTCTTCTTCAGACTATTATTCAAACTGGATAACATTCTTTTCCCACAGCTCGGGCTTTTTGGAAAATGACGTTACATCTGAAATCATTCCACCAATGTCCTTATCTTTGCCTTGAAGTTGTAAGTTCAAACCATTCAGGCTGCAGCCAGACCACAAGCAACTCTGGGTTGCCAACCCGAGCGTGGCCGTGAGCTACCCAAAATTACCCCGCGAGCTACTGTTTGGCGACCACTGGTATAGAGTAAAACTCTTCACCACTTTGGGTAAAATTTCATTGAATTTCAAATACCTAAGTTCGGTTGATAACTTTTTTTTTTATTACGAGGTATATTTTTATAAATAAGGTAAAACAGTGTTATGTAAAATACACGCTGTCACATAGGATCTACTGGTGTATAAATACAGATAAATATGCCAGGACTGCTACATTTCCTGTATTACAGATGTTATATAGAATTAGTTTAGATGGAACGTTGTGGCAGTAGCGTAAATGCTGGTTTATAACAACATATAAACTAAACCTAAAAGCTTCTGTGATAGCTTGAAATGTTAATTAGATGTCCCTACCAGTTGGACATAATTTAATAGCTCCTGTTGGCCCACTAATTCATTCGATTACACTATATTTTGCATTGTCTGATGGTGTGGCATTAATGCCTGCTATAAATACGTATATATATCGATATTCAATTTTTTTTACACTTTTTGACAATTGAGAAGGTAGTTTTCCACCGGGGAAATTATTTCCCTGAAAATCAAAAAACCATTAAGTTATATTTTAAAATAAAAGAGTAAATATGAACTTATTACTGTTCTACTCTTGATTTCAACTCTTCCATTCAACTTCGATTCCAGTGCTCTAATGGCTCCAGATCGGAAAGAGATTTCTTATTGCTGAGACTTATGATTGATTTGTGAAACTTATGAACTGACGTTTTCATGAACTGTTGTCATCTTTCGGTCTTCATCAAAACCTCATGAATGATATTGGAGAAACTTTTTGACTAGATATTTTATGATAATCCAAAGTATAACCACCATTTTATGGTGGCACAGTTCCTTAGATGCTGCTTCGAAAGAACTCTCCTAAATAATAGGTGTCATCTGCCATTGATTAGCTTCACTTGAAGAGCTTGGTTGGCCCACGTAAAAAACCTTTACTTGTTAGTGGGGAGATGTTTGTTACATCATCATAGGCAGCGATCATCTTTCAACATTGAAGCTTCTTTTTCTTCATAGACTAGAGTTCCAATTATCTTTTTGTAAATCGGCTCTGAACTGCACTTGCCATCTCTCCTCCTAGTCATCGACCCTTAAGTTTGGGTCGATGACTAAAAACCAAATATAACAATTAGTCCTGCTGTCTCTTCATGAGACCATCAGAATCACCGAAAAGATGGGAGGTTTCTGGAGGTGTAACATAGAAGGAATTAGAGTAAGTTACTGTTGCTTCCCGGCTCAACTAAATACTTTATCAAAAGGCTTTCAATTTTACATTAAATATTTATGTAGAAAGAACTATTTTATTGGAGTATGGGAGATTATCGTAATTCTAGTCACTCTGCAGTAGTTACAGTCATGTAAACCAAAAAAGGTTAATATACTAGCCTTAATAATAGCTGGTTGCAACAAGTCATTACGGTTGCAGTTAGAGAAAATTTTAAGAATCTTGCATACTACAGTATACAGAGTTATTAGTAATAATAATTATGGAGGGGACCTCACATTCATGGGGCTAACTCCTCTCCAATTCAATGTACAGCGTCGAGAAAATTTTGAATCGAATGACACCTCATTCATGAAAATCGGTTCTCGCGTTTAGGCGCTAGGTTGTTTACAAAAAAGGTAACAAGAAAAAGAACAAAACCAATTTTTGAAAATGCTGTTATTGCCCATTTTTGGAATCGTTTTTCTCGAAATCTATTATATCTGTGTTGCAAAAAATTACAGTTATAAAGAAGGGTTTGCCCTACATTTTAAAGAAAATTTGGGAATTTTATCTTTTATAGAAAAAGAGAAAAAAATTGTCAAAGTTCAGTGTTTTTCAACGTTACGCTTTTTCGTGCAGTTTCTGACGATCAACCCTAATACAACTGACCTACCGGACAGTTTTTAATATTGTTTTAGAGACAAACCAATCTCTCGTTATTTTACTGTATAATACTTCCTCCCTAATATTTCCTCATGCATTTTCAAGAAAGCTATTTTCCATTCTGTTCATTCAGGGCTTCAATATTCATTCATTCAGCCGTCAGAAGTGTGAGTGACATCTTGTTGAAGCTTTTCTTTTGGTTTTTTTGTCTAAACTTGAATTTTTATGACTTCCTTTAAATTACTTTTATTATGTATTCAATTTTCGTGAACTATGGGAACAATATTATTTAAAAAAAGTGATGCGTTGATGGACAGTCAAGATGTCATGTCTAAATAATCACTTCGTTGTAAACGGGCTGTTAGCATTAAGATTTATTTTTTATTTTTTGCTCTTACAAAACAGAAAAAAAGAGGAAGTAATCATATCAAATTTTCAATATCGAGTATTCGCCGGAAATATGATTCGTAAAAGTGGTTTTAGAAAATGATTCGCAAGTATTTGTTCTTCGATTATCTTCGAAAAAGGATTTTATGCAAAAATTGTAAAAGTAAACGATTTGATTTTTTTAAAGTCGATCACAGCAGTCTTCAAATTTACAATTGAAAATGCTTTCCTCTAGCTTGGTTTGGTTTAGTTAAAAGTTTGTGGAAAGTTAGTGAAGATAACTTTTTGTTTTTCTCGTTTAAGTAAGAAAGATGCGAAGAAGTGACCCACATTGAATGAAGCCCCGGCCAAAGAAAAAGTAAAACAGAAACTTTTTTGTCTGTATGCGGGCAAGTTGAGGAAGTTCTATTCGTTGTGGACTTAACAAAAAGCGAATAGGTTAGGTTGGAACAAACTGAGCCAGAGAGTTCTTTTAGTGTCAATAAACTCTCGGAAAATAAAAACTATTTGATAATGTTATTTGGATTCATTGGTTTTAGCTGAGGGTTTTCCGATTGAAAAATCCAGTTAATAATGGTTGAGGAAAAGTTGTGTTCCAAAGTGGAAAACGCATAAACAAGTAGTCTACTACCTTTTATCCACTTCTTAAAATGTTTACATTTGACGCTTTTTCAAAACCGTTTTCTGCCATTGAGCACCCAACTTCTTCTTATTGAAGGAAGAGGACGGAAAGTGAGCAAACTGGAGTGGTAGAGAAGTTCTGCTGGGCTATCTAAGTGGGCGTGAAGGACTTAAAAGCCGGGTTGCAAGCGAGGGGGGGAGCAAACTTTAGGAAGGGTTTGGTCAAATATCCAGGATTAGGTAGTAAGAGCTGGAATTTAAAAGGAGCTATTTATTGGTTTCTTAAGGTTTACACAAAACTTCCACTATCTTATAGCCCATTCTCTTCCCCTCCACCGAACTCCTCTTGCTCCCTCTTGCTACTATTCCTTTAGGATAAAGCTTCCTCCTCTCCTCTATATCGGCTCGCTCTTCTTAAGGTGGCACATTCCACACAAAAACAAACAAACAAAAAACTACCAAGAATATAGGATAAAGGAAGAAAAGTAATCCAAGGAAACTAGTGGGTGACCCTAGGCCATTTAACTGGGTCCCCAAAGTATTGGCCTGGAAGATAGCGCGGCCAAGTATAGCGGGAGGCGTTCAACTAAAGAAGTTCAAAGAATGGGGACAAGGAATTCTGGTTCCACTTATTGAACGAACCAAGTGTTGCCGCTATCTCGGTGAATGTAATTTTTTGTGGCCAGCGAACCCTTAAAGATGGGGGCCTTTTTTTTTCTTTAAATATGGAAGCGAGAATATTTAGCGCTGAGCTTACTAGCGAATTTTATTGCAAGATCTTGCAGTAAACTGTGCTTGCAATTTACTAGTTTTATTACATTTCTCCTTAAGACTTTATCAAGACCTTTATCCCTAGCCCTTATTTCTTTATAAGGCTTTTTTTTGCTGAACAATAAATAATTGCCCAGTAAAGTATCTGTTTTGAACAGCCAGACGATTTACTCTTACTAGATTTACCCAAAGTTTTATAATGAGGTGATATTGAAATACCTTCTTTTTTTTTACGCAAACATTATTTTGCAAATGACGTTTTTGAGCTAAATTCCGAATTGAACGATTTTCCAGTGACGTAAAGCGAAGCAATGGGTTCATTATTTTCCTCTTGAGTAGAAAATTTTGAGAAATTCTTGTGACTTAATCCTCTATATGTTAGGCAGACGTTACTTACCATTTTCTTGGTAGTGCTCATCCCATCTGCGGTATTGAGAAATAATCTACATGATTTCCCCTCTTAGAAAAAAGAACAAGTCTAACCAACGAAACAACATTTTCCAGAAAGTAATGTCTTAAGTTGAGAAATGAAATTATAACAAAGAAAAAAAACAAAACCTGAACTGTTTTTCCCTAATTATATTCACTAACTACGAAAGATGGTGAAAAATAGATACGGTTTTTCATTTTAGCTTAATTTCCTTTAAGTTAAAAGTTAGACTTGCACTAATTACACCAGATTTACATAATTACACCTACATTAGTGACCTAAAATTATTTATGCTCATTAACTGAGTGTATTAAACCTTCAGGCAGGCAGGCACCTAGGTTATATATATCTAAGATAGCCTCGTTTTACTCCATTCCTTTTTTCCAGTTAGTCATTTTCTTTGTTTTAATAAGTGAAGAGATTTTTAAAGTTCACCTTTTTCTTTGTATAGGTTGTGTGTATCTGGAAGACTTTAGCCTGCTAGTGACTTCTTTTCTCGTCAATTGAATCGTCGGTAGATGTTTCAAAAACTTGCGAGTTTATTTTTCTAATTATGTACTTACTTACTTTAAGTACTTTACTGCAACAGGTAAAACCTCAGTGTTTTAATTTTACTTACCTGCTCTAATAATCTAATAGTTTCTTGGTTACAATTAGCATTTGAAATTGTCTAAATATTTTTGGTTTTTGTAAATGAACCTGGTCTTTGATTAAAAGAAGAAAATTGGCTTAGAACATATTTTTTAATAAAAATTACTTCGGGCCACAACCTATACTCAAAACAGAACAATAGAGATTTCCAGAAACAGTTCTTCGGCTTTGATTCAATGCTACCAGATGTCTAAAGGACATCCTGTTATACAGCAAAGACAGCACCAAAATCCAAACACAACGTCCCACAAAGATTTCTTCTCAAATTAACATTCTCCCGCCTCCCAGTGATAATAATCGAAAATTAGGGAAACATTTACAAAATACACCCAGCTCGTATCTCTGTTTCTTTCTCTAATATACCCAGATCTTACTCTCTCACCTAATATACATTGTTACTCCGGATTTGGAATTTATGACTCCGCAAAGACACCTGAGTAACTTCGTACCAGTTAACATCAGCTTATCAGCACTGAACAATCTCAAGTCAATCTTCATTGGAATTAGTGTGCTCAATCGATAGCAAAGGGCCTGATGATGGAGCTAGATTTATACGACCCATATTGGCGTACAAATACTAATGGACATTAGATGTAATTTTTCATCATTGGCTCAACACACACAATGGAAAAGACACAGAAACTTTAATAAATAAGAGAGAGAATCACAAAACCCTTTATTTATCATATCTGAGGGTGATCTGCAGAGAGAGTTAGTTCTTGAAACAATATACTTAATATATTTTGGATTCTCCAGAGGCACTATTCTGAATACTGGGTCTTCGTAAATGGGATGATGGTAGGGATACAAAAAAAATCTAATAAATTATTAACCAAGTTATAAAATTACCTTCCCTTTTATTGCTTTATGTTTAGTTCATCTTTGAAGTAGATATCGTATAATGAGTAGAGGGTATAATAATGAAGTCTTTGGGTAAGATGGCTGACATTTTCTTTGCAAGAGATTCTTTAAAAAGGGGTGAACTGAACTACAGAGAGATTAACAAGATGGTAATGTTTACGTAGAATATAATTAGGTATTCTATAAGTAGACTTTTGTTCCTCTTTTTGTTCTAATTCTCAGTAAGTTTTTTTTCTTTTTATTTATTTTTTTTTATACGAATTTGTGTTACGTCCACTTTTAGTGCACTGATAGAGGAGTCACAATGGCGTCGTACTATGTGGGGCTTATTTTCTGTCCAATTATCTTATATCTTCTTATTTTTTATCATCATCGTCTTATTATTAGTATCACCATTTCTGTTATTATTCCTGTATAGATACTTCTCTTTAAGATGTATAAGTAGGTTTTCTTATTTTTTCTTCTTCTTATATTAGCCTTCTTCTGTTTCTTTAATTCAATTTCTCTTCCTTTTTTCCCTCTTTCTAATTAGTTTATATTTCATCTTTTGTTTTCTCTCTTCGTACTTCATATTTCAGAATCGTAATTATGTATTTCTTCTTTGTTCCTTTGTTAGCTTTCTTGACATAAGGGTTTCACCGGAAATTGTATTGCTTACATTGAGCCATGTTAGAAAGAAAGAAGGTTATAGAGGTTTATTGTGCTTTTTTCGTTTTTTTTTTTTGGTCGGAGGTCGTTTCTGCGAATTATCTCCTGAAGTCTTCATATATAGCCTAAGGTTTCAGAACGCAAAGTAGCGACTGCATTTCATTTAAACAGGACATAGAAGGACTGGTTACATTTCATTAAGATTTTTTTTTTTTTAACCTTTTGAAGCCTTTTTAGTGGTATCATCAAAAGCAGTTACTGTCCTTGCAGACAAAAAAAAATAAATAAAAAGAGGCTTGCCAGAAGTTGAAGGTTGGTTCTTTTAAATATTCAACCTGGAGATTAATGTAGAGAAAACATAGCTCATGATGACCACTGAGACTAAACAAATCTGAAAGTTGCTCTCTGTAAAGTAACTTTTTCTTCCTATTTCTTAAAACATCTCGGTCATCATTCTGGAAGTAAAATTATGCCCGGAAACAGTTGTAACTTAGCAACATTAACAATCTTTATAAACAGAAATATTTCCAGAAAGGCAAACGTCCGTACGAAACATTCCTCAGGGCAATTATTATTGCTCTAATTCGTGTTTTCCTCACTTCCGTAAGTGAACTTGGGCAATTTATGGTGTTTGATGTATACCAGATTAGGAACTATGCAGAACTGGAAGATCCTTTTTTTAAAAAAACATGAACTTGTGATAAAAGTGTAAGATGGGGTGACTTTGGTGGTCGGAACGTTTGCGTGGAATTAATAGATTGCGTGGTCTTGCTGAGTTGGCTCTAGGATTTTGAGAACTATCTCGAAAATATTGTGTGTTAACACTCATGTTTTGTAAAATGCTAATAACTAATTATGTTATGCTAATATATAAAATAGTACATTTTTTTTTTAATGAAAAACATTTCAAATATTTTTAAGGTTTTAATTACAGAGAATAGGTGTACTACCTATTTTTGTATGTTACGTGTATGTGCTAATGGAGCACAAGGTACTATGCCTATTTACTGTTAACCAGTCATACGTCACATACTAGTGACAGAGCGAAGTCAGAAGGTTGCTGTTCTACTCTCCACCTCATCACCGAGTACAAGTTCCAAATCTATTACTCCGTGCTGCTACGACAGTATGACTTATGACCTTTTATAATGTGTTACAGACTGTTGGGGTTTAGAAGAGCGATGCCAGTAACCGGCAGGACGCTCAATATTACTACGGAGATATACGAGCTAGCCGATGATGATCTCCTGAGGACCTTCTTCATTTCGCCATCAAACAACAAGTAATTTATCTTAAATATATATTATGCATACATCATTATTGCAATATTTATAATATAATATTGCAGATGTTTCCACGGAAAGTGTACATATTACTGTGATACTGGACATGCCATCTGCGGGAATCCAGATTCACTGGAAGGCTCTTTTGCTGCTTTCCTGCCGCCGAAAGAGATTGGTCCTAGAAAAGTGTGGCGACATCCATGGAGGAGATCCTATCATAAAAGGAGGAAGGCTCAATGGGAACAAGGTATGCGTTTTTTTTTTTCTTCTTTTTATCAAGATTTTTTTCTTTGTACTTTCTCTTATCTTAATTATAAAAATAGCATTGTATGGAGTACCAGGACATTAAGATTTGAAGGGCAATGTGGTGGAAGACTTTCTGTCTGCCCTATGGTGCTCTCACCGGATCCCCAGATCCTTTTGATTAGAGCACACTGATGTAAATGAAAGGCTGTTTTTCCAAACTCTTTATCTCAATTTAGACTGTCAGGACTGTCAGTTACAGCTGGAGGCATCCCTCAAACCCGTAAATTTGATTCTAACAGTGGTAGCGCTAATTGAGAACCCCAGTCTTAATGAACCCATTGCCCCATTTCCTTCTATTCCGGGCATAGACAAGTACCCAGAAGAGCTTCTTAAAACTGTCCTGTGCAAGCCGATTAACCCTTTAATTTGTAGCTCAAGCTTAGCTTGCCTAACTGAAGGTTTGTGCTCATCACTTTTTAACCACACAGATCAGACTCGTAAGTCTCGTGAAATAAGATGTATCTTGTGGAATGTGATGTATCTTGTAGAAGGAACATGTTAACTACACTCGAATTATTTTCTTTCATCATCGCCTTTAACATGTTGTCATGGAACTGAGGTTTCTGGTTAGATGTGACTTTGATGGAAATGAATTGAAATACAGGCGGAAAGTGGTGTTATTTATATATATAATTCTTTATTCGGTAAAAACATAAAATAACACTTTTACATACAATACAGAAATAGCATGGCTACAAGCAGTCTGCTGTAGTGGTATTATTTGTATGCTTTTTATAATAGCTCAGAATTTTGGGATGCCTTTATTTATAAAATTGAACGAGAAGTTTATTAATACTTTTTAGCTAGTTAAAAATAATAATTATTATATAACCATCTAAAAGAAAGCTACCTTCCCAGAATTGTGCTCAAAGCTTTAATTAAGCATGTGATATGTTGGAATATTTAACAGATTATTAAAAAGAAAATAATAAACTATATACCAGCTCCAACTTTTGATCTTTTCATATTTTTTAATCAAACACCTTCTTTTTCTTCAACTAATATAAAAAGTTTGCAATAAATTTTTTTTTAAAAAACTCGTTTTCTTAATTAATTTAAAAAATATATATCTACCAACAAAATTTTGTATTCTGTAACATGTTACAAGTGAACTTATAAGTCATATTGAGTTTTTGCAAGTAATAAAAGCAGTGGAACAAAAAAAAATTAATAATAAAAAAAAAATCCCTGTACTATAGAAGTTTATTTGACAAGTTTTAATTAGTAGCAATTAATATTCTACGTTGACGGTGTTGTAGCGACCTGTCCGATAACTCTTCTTCTACATCAAGGGTTTAGCCCTCAGTATGCTCTCTTTGATTAACTGATACCTTTTTTTAATTAGTTTAATAGTAATTATAAAATTATTTAATCGATGTATCTTTTTTTTCTGTTTTGTTTTAATAGTAGATAATATTCGTTAGCTTTAATTATTATTCCCAGCCAAAAAATCCAGGTCTGATTACAAAAGAAGTTGTTCGTTTTCCTCTGGTCCCAAGCTCAAATTAAAAGGCATTTATATTTGTTACCAACTGAAATTGTTATAGCTTTTAAAATCTTTTCATGTATCGTGTTAGCACTGGGTTAACTTTTTTTTACGTAATAATAGAACAGCCAGTTATTGGGGGAAATTTAAATTTAAAAAAATTAAGTGAGGGGCTCTTTTTTTTTTTTTTTGTTTATGTCTTTCTATTATTGTTACTTTGTTGGATCCCAAATCTGAGACCAAACCCAAGAACAGATTGCTATTGGAATGGCAGAAGGATTAGTGAAACTTATTATTATTAAGTAGTTTAATTTCTTGCTAGTTTGACCAGTAATACTCTAATCCGTATGTAAATTGAACCTCTCGCTTTTCACAGCATCAAGTGCATGCAGCAACTTAAAATGCACCATTTTAAGGATTTACATGGTTTTATAACTAGGAAACCTTCAAACAGAAATTTCCTTCTGGAAAAAAAAACCATATTCTGTGGGCACCAATTTGATCTTTGGAATTTTAAAACAATTCATCCATTTCAAGAGGTAACACGCTACTGATGAGATATACCTCTACTTGATCCATTTAAGGTGCATTTAGGATACTAGATTTAAAAATAAAATCTAGGCAAGCATATGTTTCCAATTTACCGTTGATTATTAACACACTTCTATCTATAGGCTGCTTTAATAGGAGGTGCTAGTGCTAGTCCTGTACTGCTTAAGATCCCTACTTCGTTTTAGCGGTCACGATCTACCTATCAATATGAACGATATCCTTTTTTTCCCCTGCGGGGGGTGTACTTGCTACCTCCATATATTTTACCCACTTTTTGCTGCCTTTAATATCTTCTTATTTTTCAAACTTACTTATTTTATATAATTAATATATATATATCGTGTATTTCATTTTCAG
The DNA here is from genome assembly GCF_049639745.1 of Rhodnius prolixus. Lineage (NCBI taxonomy): Eukaryota > Metazoa > Arthropoda > Insecta > Hemiptera > Reduviidae > Rhodnius > Rhodnius prolixus. Next base: position 35,947,499 of record NW_027411634.1, read on the forward strand.
CACTTGAAAGGGTCTGTCTTGTAGTGGCTCAAGATATTCTGTTAAGTCACTTGAGGAAAGTAAAATTTTAAAATATTGGGATAAAATTGCTGAAATATGAATTTCAGTAAATATTGGGATAAAATTACTGAAATATGAATTTCAGTAAATATTGGGATAAAATTGCTGAAATAAGAATTTCAGTAAATATTGGGATAAAATTAGTAAATAAACTAATGTCTATTATTTCTAGTGAGGTTTACTTCAAATATAATGTTATAGACGGAGGTTGATAGGTAAAATAATATATCTAAACTTAGCGTTCAGCTCTTCTAACCGCTCGGCTACGTATCTTGTTCATTTTCCCATCTTTTTCAGAACGGTCTGAGGTATTAGTGCTTCTATTATAGAGTATAGCTTGTTCTCAGATGTGTAAAACTACAACTTCCCTTTCTTGTCAAGTAAATGGCTATTGTTATCGATTAATTTATAACAAATTAAGTGTTTTGGGAAGATAGAGCTTAATTAACAATCCATGTATTTATAACTGTAAACGGGGGGTTGCAGTTACTGGGGATGTAGTAATTCGGGATGGCATCGTTACGCTCTAAAACTTTTACTTGTGTATTTGTGTGTGTTGTGGGTTGGGGGTGGAGAGCGGGGGTTGTTTGTAGTAACGGATGTTGTTTGCAAACAAGTTAGCACATTTAGAATGTTGAATGGAGGATATCCCATGTAAAGCGATAAAACAACTTCCCTATCAGTTGTATTAACACCCCGGATTTAGGCAGTGGGACAGTAGTAATTGTCCCTGTGGATAAACCAGCTAGCATTTAGTTTTGTTTTGATGAAACTTTGAAAAGGAGAAAACAATCATTTATTCCATTATAACAGAAATAAAACAAAATCCTCATCACCTTACTTCATTTATTACCGTTACTAATTAGTAATTACCAATTTCAAGATGGGCGCCGTATTGCTCGTAAGTCCTAGGCCCATAATGATCATTATCCCAGCCAAACAAGACCGCTAACCCTTACTTAAACCTAAACACCTCCAAGCTGCCCACATCATATTGAAACCGATCGATTATCTTATCGTTTTAAATTAAACATTAGATAGGTATAAGCAAAAATGAATAAAGACATTTAAAATGGTAAAGAGGATAAAATTATCTACGTATGTTCATGATTGTTAATAGATTTTTAATTCAATTCATCCCACGGGTTGCAGTTGCCTGCTCTGTACAAAAAAGTAGTTTAAAGTATATGGAGCGTTTCAATCTATTTGAAATATGACGAGCTCCACTTCTGGTTAAATCCTCTAGGTGGATAGGTCCCCGGGTCTGTTGATAGCGGATCCGGACAGCCAGTCCTGGGATCCAACAGAATGATATATTTTATGCCGATAATGCAGACATATTGGTCGGGCACAATGCTATATATATTTAATATGCGTGGTTATTAGTATGTCCGTAAGCTCTTTACAAGGGGAACAGCTAAAATACATGCACCTGTTGGAGGGAGGGGCTGGGATGATGGTTCGTAGCGCAACCCTTCCTTAGGGTTCGACTGATACAGTTTAATCTTTTGTGCATTCTACATTATCTTCCCCTACTTGTGTGATTTACATATCCATTATTGAATTATAACCCAGAACGTGTTAATTTTCCATTAACTATATGCTTTTAATCCTAAACTGACGATAAGTAAGGAAAAAAAAACAACACAAAGAAGAACTGTTATAATAACGCTTTTGCAGCTTATTTCTGTAAGCTTATGTTTTCCATAATCCTCATTAATATATGATTAGAATTTTATAGAGTAGTAGGTGTTGGTATTAATTAAAAGCACAATACAAGTTTAAGGATTTACTTGATGTTTTCACTAGCTGCATTGGATTGGATTGTTTGAATCCGGTTCGGGACCCTGGATCTTTTAAACGCTAATAGTAATATAATCACGATGCTTAGTGAGAGAAGCGGAATCCAGAGCATTTAACTGTTTTAGCTGGTAGGTTCAGCATTTCCAATGGCAGAAATTCACGCAGGTGGAGACTGTTTCAAATTCAATCATGGCTGAGATCGTAGGAATCAGATAAATGAGACTCTATCTAAATAAAAAATAAGTTTGTACATTATGCAGTACATACTTTAATAATTATAGTAAAATATAAAAAGCTTCCGTTTTTAAATTAATGGTCACATATAAGCAAAAATGAATAAAGACATTTAAAATAAAAAGGGGATAATTATCTAGGTATGCACACGATTTTTAATAGGTTTTTAATTCAATTTCATCAACTTAATTATACTTAATAATAAATAATATAAATTAATTAGTATTAATGGTAATAATATTTGTTCAAATTTTCCACAGAGGCTGATTATTGTAACCTAGTTCGAGATATACCGCCGTACAACGAAGGCAGACGACTTCTTGATCTGATGGACATGTCCGTCCTGGACTTCTTGTCTGGTAACATGGATCGTCATCACTATGAAACGTTTAGACCATTTGGCAATGACACGTTCCCAATACATTTGGATCATGGTAGAGGATTTGGTCGACCATTCCACGATGAACTTACAATTCTTGCACCATTATTGCAGTGCTGTTTCATTAGAAAATCCACGTTGGATGTGTTACTCAGGTACCAAGTTCATTGTGAAATATTTAGTGTTTCTGAAATAATTTGACTTTCTTTTTAAATGATGGTAGTCGGAGGCAAAATTTTCAGACCATTAATAAAGAATTTCATTAAGTTAGTAGTTTGTTATTGTTCAGGCATTTAATGACCTATAGGCGGCACGTGATTGATTCAATTTCTGGGTATCGATCTAACGAGATTTGCCGTATAATGGGGCTTATGCCAAAATTGGAATTTGTAGAGTCAGTAAGATAAATAAATAAATAAATGGCAGATTATTCGGTACATGAAAAGATTAGGTTATTTCAATAAGCAGTTTTTAGTAGGTCTAGGTTTTAATTAGAGTTCTACACCCCTTTTCTTTAGGTAACTTTTTGCGCCTTAGAGATTAGGGCTATATCTCCAAAGATACAAAATAATCCCTTGGTTTAGATGATGCAATTAACAGCTTCGCAGCTTATTCTAGAAAAGTAATGTAAGCAGAAGTGGTTGGCATTTCTTGGCACTCTTGATAATATCTTAGCCTAAACAGCTCGTATCACGCTCACTCAATTTAATTATCTTATGTATTACTCCTCGACAATATTCTGCATAAATTCACCTAGTTTGAATCACCATTTTCAGTTCCTTTCAGATAATTTAGATCATGCTCCGAGTTATATGAAGAAGATTGGTAATTTTGGTTTTATCCCTGCTATTTTTTGTAGTCTTTTCTGTTTCTGAGTTGAAACTTGCTTGAGTATTTTTCGTTTTGTTTTTTGCGAATTTATATGCATGCAATTTCTCAAATAATGGCCCAAAAAGATGTACTACGGATGTTTGAAACGTTTTCATAAAAAAAAAATTATTTTTTTGAGGTGCTTCAAAGAAGTTACACTATTTCTAATTTTGGTTTCTACCAATTAGTTTTTTTCCCCTTCATATTTCCTAGACAATATGTTTTAGTGTTACATTAGATGCTGATGTAGGTAATTTTAGTAAAGAACCTTTTAATAAAAAATAATCGGAAGTTTGATGAAATTATAAAACAACTTTAACAACCCTAAATGTTGCCAGCGATGAGAGAGAGTTTACATTACATTTGTTTTCTTTGATTATTGATTTCGGATAAATCAACTGAAATTTGTGCTGTCAATCAGTTTTTATCACTTGAATTGCTTTATGCAATTACTCCGATGAATGTATTTGTTTCATTAAGTTTGTTATTGTTGTGTTGTTTGTTTCTGGCTGTTTTCCCCTCCCGCAGAAGCAGAAAACCTTCAGATTGATTGTGTAAACAACATTGGAGTCCTCTCTTTTTGGGCAACTAGAATGTGTGAAGGCTTAAGATAGCCGATCTTTCTAGGGTGCGTGGTGAGTTTGATTTGCTTTTTTCCTTACCTTACCTTACCCCTAAATGTATATTCGAGTTGATTAATAAAATGTGAATGATTTCAAACGCCTAATTTACTAAAAAGATTTTTTTATTTTATTTGTTTTTTTGTAGGAAGATAGTAGATACGGGTCAGAGATAATCTGTGTTATTATATCTGATATATTTCTTGATTATAATTAATGTTTTGATTCAGTCACCTTTTAGAAATATTAATTCGCTTCTATCTTTCTAAAATCCGCACAACTTTTTCTTATTTTTATAATCAAGAAACTAAATCATACATTTTTCTTAAAACTTAGATTTTTGGAACTTTAGCCACTATAATTATACAATTTATAAAGCTGTACATTATTTTGGAGTGTTCATTTTTCAGAGAGAAGCCTATCCTTTAAAATAGAAAATAATCGATTTATCTCATCAGGGTAAAAATCCGGGTCCTCAGAGGGGTTCATGGAATTTTGAAATATGGCGTTTTTGCTTGTCCTCATTACAGAGAGTTCATCAAGCGAGAATGTTATCTAAGTGTTTATAATAAATTTTGTGGTTTTCATGAATTAAATCTCAGAATGAATATGCTGACGATGAAAATTTGTTTTTGCTAAATTTGCTTCTAGGAACCATATTCTTGTTCATGTTAACTCACATTTCAATTTATCTCGATATGAAACTATCGATATCGATTCCGCTGCTCTGCTGAGTACCCCTGATTGCATGTATAAAATCATTTAATAATTATAACAACAGAGGTTAAGTAATTCCTTGATGGAGAAATGTTTATGCTGAAGTTATGTGTGTAAACAGGGAGCACAATATGGACTGCCGTCCTACTTAATGCCACATTAACCCTGTTAAGAATTTATTCCAATAATGTAAGATGTTGACCTACATTAAAGGGGATGAATATTTGGGCCAGGGGCATCTCTTTATGTGAGGGTAATATTTTAACGTAATATGCGATGTAGATATGGCAGATAATTACTTTAAGAGGGCGATTATCCACCTTCTACGTTGGGTGGGGAAATTATTTGCCTTTCTCCTGCAGTTTCATCTCAACTACCACAAACCAGTTTATAAACTCTTACTAGAGTTAGTAACTAAAAACATGTTCGGCCGAAAAAAAAAATAGTTATGTTTAAGTTTCCTTGGTACTTTAACGAAACAGAATTGTCTTTCGGGTTACTGCTTAACGAGGTATGAATCACTGTCTTACCAAATTTCGAAACTTAGTGGAGACCTAAAGTTTATATCGATTCCAATGCTCTGTTGAGCACCCCCTGGTTGCATTTATAAAAACTATTTAATAATTATGTCAAGAAGTAGTTATGTAGGCTTAGAAAATTATTCATGTTTAACATGCGCTGTTTATACATGTAGCCTTTCTGTTTGATTTTATGACTTTCAGAATTAGAACATGTATAACAAATATGTTCTATACCAGTAAAGTAGTTCAATGATAAACGCAGGATATTACTCTGGTCAAGTTAGAAATAAAATATTTTAATAGTTTGAAATTGGTTTGGCGGGACAATAAAGCAAGTAATGGCGCATTGTAATAGTTGCAGCTTATCAGTTGATATACCAGGGTTAGAAACAGTTTAGCTCCCCTTTTATAGCCTCACTTTGGCCAGAAGCATCTGGGCGAAGAAGGTAAAAGCCCTGTTAGGACTTAGTATCAAGCAGTCAGTGTGTGTCTGCTATTTGTGCCCGTGCCCATAGTGCGTGGACCTCGCTTCCGATCTGCGCCGCCGTACAACAAATAAAATTGACAGTTCTTATTTCCTCTCTCTCTCTCGCTCCTCGCCCCCAAGGCCCCCCCCCTTGAGCTCCAGAGTACGCAATCTCTATCTAGTTTCTTTTTTCTTTCTTTCTTTTTCCTCCTAGCTCACCTTTTCGTTACCTTCTTTGTTGGTCGTCGCAATGATCGTTAGGTGTTTGTAGAGATAAGCCTTCTTTCAGTACTGCTTCTCTTCTTCTTGGTCAAACTATTCCCCTTTATATTTGTGGAGGGTGTCCAGGTGGTTAGTATTTTTTATTTCTGTTGTTGTACAACTTTTTCCTTTTATGTGGCCTATTTGTAGATGCTTCAGATAAAAGATATAAAGCTACATAACATAGCTTGGATATATCTTGGCCATCTAATAAAAAACTTTCCTATTTCACATTAGTTATTTATTTTTTTTTACAATATGTCGCATTCTAGTTCCACGTATTTGTTTAGGTCATCGTAATTTGATTTCACCGCTATTTTCTTATTGCATACAACATGTCAATTTAATCATATAATCGACAAATTATCTGCTAAAATGGTATTTCATTTGCTGTTCAGTTGAATAAATGTTGGCAACATCTCCTGAAAATATGAAACAGAAAGGAATAGTTTTCCAGTAATATGCTTAAGAATGTAATTTTAGTTTAGATTGAAGATTTATTTAAATGGTTTTTAGCTTCGCTATGTTTAAATAGTTTTTTGTCTGATATCTAAATATAGCGACAGAAAACCATGAATTAGATCAAAAGATTTTATTTCGGGTTATATGAAAGGGTTGGTGAGTAAGATAGCTAACCCACAGAATTCAGCGTTGCATTTGCCATGCCTAAATGGTTCAGTTACCCTAGAGAACTTGAAGGAAATCGTCCCGGAACAGGCGGTCGGTCTAATCCATTACTTCTGCGTGTTGAATGACTAGGCTCGCAGACGGTATGTACCATTACCTATCAAGAAGTCAGAGCCAGTTCCATTCTGTAATTCAATACTTCAGAATGAGAGAGAGAGCTTGATAAAGTGGCAGTTCTAAAAATAGTTACCCTCCTAATACAATAAAGTAATTTGCTTTTCCTGAAAGACTGGCTAAACTTACTAAGATACAAGCCCGTTGGGTTTAAAAAGCTGCTGTTAAACATTAAAAATCTTTTCCAAGATATCCCACAGAAAGGATAGGGCGTGGCTACATCTTTACTGATCCTGTTTCCTGTAAATATCCCAGGCTAACAGAAACAATACCAAAACTTGAAATCGTTAATGCTCACATAATACCAAAGTACAACATGGAAATGTAAATATGTTGGGAAATATGTGTATTATTATTTAATAGCTAATACAGGTTTAATTTTAGATAAAGATCTTATGCTCTGTTGGCTGTTGTAAATACTTAATACGCTACAAATCTTATAATGCACTTATTACAGTGATGTTAGCAGTAAAGAGGTTTAGCTAAAGAGGTTGGGTCAGTTTTAGGGTATTCAGCGACATTCTTCATGCACAGGAGATCATAGACTGTAATATTTAGGTTGAATAAAATCTTTCTTAATGTTATTGTCCAGGAATATGTCTGGATAAAACATTAGGTACGATATCAACAGCTTTCCTATCCCATTAAAATTGCATTGGAATTTTGTAATTTGCTTAGTCCAAAACTTTATTTACAAATTCATGATTTTGCTGTTCTACAAAGTAAAGCAGTATCAGGTATAAAAACGAAGTTTTTTATGATTAAAAAAAAAAAAAATCATTTATACTGTGCCACATTTAATATATGCTTTAGGGAGAAATTCTTTAATCGGTAATACGACTTAACTGAAGCAATTTTCATTGCAATTTCAACAATTTTTTGTTTTAACTATAAGAAGTACACTTGTGAACATGGAGTCGTATTATTACTTTTATATGATACGTTTTCCCGGAAAAAATTAATATTCTATGGGGAGTGGGGTTTCCAGGCCACTTCAAGCATCCCTCTTAAGTGAGTGTACTTATAAGTGAAATTTTCTGCAATGCTCACTCATTCGCATCAAGTTCTATAAAGGAGAAATTGGCCAGAATTCGTAGTGTTATGAGGAAAATTAAACAGAGTTGTGATTTTACAAAATTTATTGTAATTTCAAGTTTGCTTTTTTCTCTTAACTTGATGATACTTATTGATTTACTTAGATGTACCGTTTTTTTGTAACATTTTTCTGGTGGAAATGTCTGGTTTGTTCTGCTAATGTGGACGCATCGGTAAAGTTGAGCCAGCTTTCCTAACATAAATCATTATCTTTTCGCAATGATCGTCACATTAAAAACTCCGCTTTGAAAGTACTTCACGGCACATCATTATGCTCGAGTTGAAAGCCGATAAATTTTTATAAGGTTTAAAAAAATAGATTTTTATTTTATCTACCGCAAGTTTGTCAGATAAGTTCAATATATTTTTGTCTTTGTGAAAGACTTAATTGTATACATTTATCTGGTGTATAAACACTAGAAACAAAAGGCTGTTGTTTGTTAAATTATGAAGGAATTATACATACATTTCTTATAAAATTTGGTTGGTGAAAATGTTGATGGCAAACCTAAGATAAGGTTATAATCCTTGTGTTAAGATGAAAAGAGAGTACGTATAAAATGAGATGGTAGGGATGAGGCTTGTTGAAGGCTTAGTCGGGCGACGGTTAGCTAGCGTTGTTGTGGGTGGATGGTAGGGATATGAGCGCGCCGGCTGGACCTGACTGCTCATCATAGATTCATGAAGAGCCTAATCTCTGTGTGGCCTTTTCCATTCACAGATAAAAGTATGTAAACATGGCCTCTTTTGTACTATGGATCCATCATCTACCTGGTACTCTTGTGCTGTTGAATTGTGTTCACTGTGTTTTAGAAATATGACCAAAGAGGCTTGGAACTGCGGGTAGAGGAACGGCCGCTAGACGGACAGAGTTGTAGGTTGGCGCATGTTGTGTGTAAAGGACCCCCCTCCCGGGAGGTCCACAGGGCCCGCCAATTAGTAGTAAACCATCCTCACTGGCACCACAGTTCTGAACAAATAGGAAGGCAAAGGAGGCCGTGGGGGTGGGACCTTGCCGCCTCCAGCTGGCTGCAATATTCATACGGTACAGGTTTGCTGGGCCGACTCAAAAGCGACCAGCTCACAAGTCCCAGTCGACCATTAGGCTTGCTGAAACATTGATGTAATACTACACTCCACTAGACTGGTGCCTTCGACACCGCAGCAAGCGTCCACCAACCAACCCACCCCCACTGGCTGCCAGAAATGGTTTAGAGTTTGGAAGAAGAAGGGGTTGAAGTGATGTTTCGTCTCTTCTTGTCGCTCTCCTCCTGCAATACAGGAGCTCTGTTGTTTCGCTTTTCATGTGTGGTGTGTGTGGTTTTACCAGAACTCCCTAGGTATCTCTTTTCATAACAGCATTTTTTTGTATAATTAAGAAATCTGACTTTGAATGTTCACTTTCTGAAATACAAATTATTCACAGTTCTTGCTGACAAATTATAAACTTATAATTATAAACTATATATATAGTTTATATATGTAGAACAAGTACCATTCGTAGTCAACAATATTAGCAACATCATTTTGTAGCAAGGAACTAACAAGTAATAACTTACAAAGATTAAGAAGGCTTAATTGGGAAAGAAACAAATGAAGTCCGGTGTGTACAGCCAAACCACTTTCTCTGAAATCCAATCTATGATTCTAACTTTATTAGTATGTTACATATTTAATTCTTTATTACTTAAAATATCTTATAAGAGATATTTAAATTATAGATTCTTCATTTATAATTTTATATCTTACATTCCAGGCTCTCTTGGCAAAAGTAATCAGTGGAAGATAATCCGAGGTGGACAGCAATTTAACAATATAATGGCCAGAAAGACTAGAACTTCCCATGATCCTTATACATAAGGACATATAGCTAGAAAATGATAGAGATCCTCTTGTATCCCTAAGGAGCACAGAGAGCACATACCATCATAACTTTGCCGCTCTAACCAAGGGACAGTATTCAACCTGAGTAGCTCGGCTCGAATTTTAAAGAGCCAGCTAAGGTCTCTGAAATTTAACTGCGCATTGGATATATTTAAAATCGCCTCCTCGAGTTTATTTATACATTTTGTATAAATACATATTATTACTAATAAAACAAAACCCAACAGCTTACAAATACCAAATAATCATACGCTTTCCGTCCTAACTATTAAGGACTAAATTTCTAATTTGTTTTGTATTTTAGATGTGGTATATCATTTTTAAAAAATATATTTTTGGTGATGGATCAAAGTAGCCCCATTTTTACTTATGGTACGTTACTGTATGGTTGTAGCTTAAACAAATTTCGTAGATATTCTGTTTGCATGGCGAGGACTTTCCATCTTGCAAAAGTATTATTTTAGAACAGTAAGGAATCACCATGTTGAGCGGACAGATTAGGATGAAATTAATATCGCGAAATAATCAATGATACTCAATTAAATATGACAAAAAATGTAAATTGAATTACTTTAAAGAAATCACAAATAGTTCTGTTTTTCTATTTATAGTTTGATTATTGTTTATTGTAAGACTAATGATCAGACAGAGGTAATGTACTACTATCCAGTAGCGATGCTACATGCACACCCGCGCGTACAGGACAGCCCTGTGTATCTGTATTATTAATGTATCCAATTAGAGCGACTGGAAGTAACAAGAGCCTGGCCGCGCACAGTTGGAGGGCACTAATTAGGGTCAGGAGGGGTCACACCTTCAATATGTCCCGCTCCCACAGGATCTTCTCCCTGCCGCACACTTCCGCACTGGTGCGTTTGCCACATTTATGTAGAAAAGTTATACTGTCACGGTGCTCGCACCCACGTGCTATTGAATATGAATAAGGTGTTTAAATAAAAAGATCTCATACAGAGATGCTTTCATCCAATGAGCAAAAAAATAAATAATTAGTAAAAAAAAAAATGCCAGAGAGACATTTCTTTTAATTGATTTTCTTTTTTATTTTATTTTTTCCTGCAGCCTTCGCTTCCTTCCTTTCTAAATGATCTTTCCGCTAAGTGACTTTCATTACCAGCTGTTATCAATCTAGTGCTCTTTTCTCGATGGCTGGCTACCTCCTTAACTATACCCCAAATTTCGATTTCTTAAATTTATTCTCCCTAAGTTACTTTGGTTTACCTGAAGCTGTAGTGGATTTTTTAGTTAACGGCACACAAAATCTCATTTTCAGTACGAAAATGACCATCTCAGTACGTATAATTTTCCGCTTGTTTGTTCTTAGGTATCACACAGGCGATAAAAGGTTATCAGAAGCGTTGCGTGAATCGATGGCCATGGATCCAGTAGCGCCTGTCTTATGGGAGCCACATTTTACTGCATTGGACCGTCGTGTTGGTATTGTACTGCAAGCTGTACGGGACTGTTTAGCAAAAGGTGGATCTTCTTCTTCAGTGAAAGATGCTGACAATTATCTGCCTAGAAAAATTGCAGTAGAACCGGATACTGGTTCGCCGAAGACTAAAAATCTTTCCTAGCCGACAATATATGGACAGTTGAAGATGAGGAGCATACAAATAATTGTCTCCGGCCATTAAAGGACCGTAGGGCGAGAAGGATGGGCAGCAGGTAAGATATGATTCTAAGTTTTGCTTCCTGCCACTCCAACATGGCAACATCATCGTGGCATCTTAAAGCATCATAAAAACTCCTGTAACAGATTCTGATGAACCACTTGATGCTTGAATCCATTTGCATTTTAGTTCCTATTAAAAGTAAATTCAAAACCAACGAGAAAGGATCCTGCAACTTTTGGAATTTTCTTTGCAGGATCTGGACTAATTAGGTAAGAAAGATGTAAGAATGTGTTATTCGATTGAAGACGTGTAAAAAAGCATTTGCTGTGGTAGGAAGAGTTTAAGATAGTGAGGGATTTGGTTCTTTAGAGGATGGTGGGCTGGTTTAATCTCTTAAATCCTTCTGGGCTGTAAATTACCGTCTTATAGCCATTGATTTTTATTATATCACCGACCTTGGTACTGTTTTCCTGGTCAATTTTTAATTTGATTGGCATTGAAGACGATCACCCTCTGTTGGTAGACTCGAAAGTAAGCTTTTGGTGTATTTAAGAAATGTAACATTCTAATGAAACTTCTTCCTGATCATATCCACATCCACTCGACAAGAAATGGCTTCCTCGAATCTGACCTTGCTCTTCCTAAACCTTGTAGAATATCATTCTTGAAAAGCCGTTAAGGATTTGCCCTTGACTTACTCGCTTTTATCCCAAGCTCTTCCTAATCTCAATTTTTCTAATTTGTTCCTTCTCGAGCACTCTATTGCATATATCTATATATCAAAGAGTATATCGGTTTAGAATTAACAAAAAGAATAAATAAGAGATTAAACCTTTGTAAGAGACCCTGATTGTATTAAATAAATATAGAAGAGATACTAATGAAAAATCTAACTTATTTCCAAATAATTAGGAACAACGGGTTGCCTGCATCTTGCACCTCGTTGCAGTCTTCCATACTAACATAGTTCCCTTCATACTGAGTACTCTGTCTTATCGCAACCGAATCACTGTGCAAAGAACATCCTTACCAAAAAAACGTTTCGACAAGTATAAAAAACTATTTTTCAAACCTACATTCAGACTGAGTGAATAAAAAATTAGATTTTTTAGAATAATTTGACTATGGAGTTCTTACTCTGCGACATCCAACCATCTAAATCAAGGTCGCCTTCGTGTTCTTACGCCTCCTGGCTTGCCAATTAATAATTTTTGAGAACCGTGAAGATTAACGTTCTATTTTCAGTCAACAAGTTTTCGCTATAAAATCAGGCTCCTTAACTAGCTGGAGGTTCCGATTCTTTTCCACTATTTGTCCTTACTTGTTTTAACTGGATTGCTATTTTAATTGAAATTGGTTTTAGTTAACATATTTCAAAATTAAACAAAACAAAATTATACAAATGCAATTTACAAGATCAATTCTTGCTTCATCTCTTGCCTTGTGGTTCATCTAAAAAGAAAAAAAAAAAAATGCATAATTCATATGGTTAAATTATTATTCAAATTGTATTGTCCTCATATTTTGTCCCGTATATTGTATATGTAAGTATAACAAAAGTTTTATATTTTTAACAATTACTATATTCTGTGAATGTTAGTGATTGTGTGTAAGTGTAATCGCGCGTTTTATTATGCCAAAGTCTTATTTTTATCTTTTTTTCATTTGGATCATTGAAAAAATACAACATTTTAGCAAATATAACGTTGAAATTTGTATAATATAAAGACAAAAAAATTTATATTTGCTGTAGTTACCAATCCCACCTTTCTTATAAATAAATACCTGCCTCTATTTACTGCCACATTATATATGTATATATATGTGAGTGTGAAAAAGAAAGGCAAAAACAAAACAAAAAAATATATAATATAATGATATATATATTTTTATAATTATATAAATGATCGGGTACTGTGATCGCGGTTTCTATTAATAATTAATAAATTAATTAAAATATTTTAAAAAGACGAAACATGTATAAATATATTATGGAAAGAAAATATGTTTAAAATTAGTTAATTCTTTTTTTTTTTTTTTTTTTAAGAGAGAGAGAGATAGGTTTAGCTCAAACTTTATTAATAAGAAGAGTGGTTATAATTTCATAATTTTTAATGTATCATTATTGTACCATATAGGGGTTTCAGTAAGATTTTCGAGAATTTTAGTATAGCTGCTAATGATCTTACCCGTGTTCCTTTTGCTCTCCGTTTTCAGTTCTATTACTTACTTTTTTCAGCTCTTCTCTTCACCTATCTAAGAGCGTTCGCTGTTTCCATAAAATAATTTACAAAAAATACTTGTCTATTTAATCTAAAACATCTATATTTTAATTATCTTCATAAATTTGTCACTTATTACTTCAGGGCTACGATCTTAAGGGGTCATAGTTGGGGGAACCAATGTAAATCAAGCCAATAGATTTTACACAGAACCCAATACTATAGATTTTGGAAACTGTTGAAATACCCAATACCAAGGATAGTGAGTAAAAAATATGTTCACTTAACTGAAACTCCTATACAAAAAAAAAGAAATATATTTTAAATGGAATTATTAAATTTTTTGTTTCAATAATATAATCGACTGAATAATTAATAAATGTTTAGAGGAAAGAATTATTTTATTTTCTAGTTATTTCATTTTGATATATAAATTACTGAACGTTGATTTTTTTTAACAAAACAAAAAAAAAAATCCACTTTATATTTATATAATAAAATCGCCGTTGCTGTGTTTCAAGATGAAACAAAAAAAGGTTTTCTTAAACGCAAAGCTTTTTTATATTGGTACAGACAACACTGTCCATCATTGGATAGTGATCTGTAAGAAGCTTCTAGGAAGAGGATATCTGAGGGCCAGCAATTGGATTCAAATCCGGGATCTAAGCGTGGGAATCCAATACGCTAACCAAATAGCTAATCCCTTCCTTACTTACAAAGCTTTTTATATAAAAAAAAAAGTTGCTTATTGTTTTCATAATTAAAATAAAACAAAATTGTTATTAATGTATACTTGGACTATCATTTTGTATTATATGTAATAAAAAAATAAAGTAGTAATACAATTTAAAAACAAAAACTAAACATATCTACAAAAAGTGACTGAAACTAAAGAATTTTTTTTTTGTTTAATCTGATGGGTAAATTTTTGTAAAAAGAAAGTAACAAAGTTTATTTCAGTGTTATTGCAATCTTCCATGTTTATGTATATTTTTTATTTACTTTTTTGGCAAACCATCCTCCACTTTGAGTTTTAAAAATTTTCTTACCAAAAAGTTGATTTTTAAAAGAAATTTTTGTTGGTTTCTCTATATTTATGTTTTGAGTTACGTACACTTGGGTATCTCAAAAAGTTATTTCTATGAGTATTTGTATAGGTTCAAAACCTTCCTCAGCGGCATAAGCGCTTGTACTCCTTAAGAAAGGGAACGGTTTTTCTTTTAAATGTAAACCTCATCTCTCTTTGGAATGGTCTCTCAAGTACCGAGACAGGTTTTGGAAATAATTAGAAACATCAAGAGGCAGGCAGGTCATGGCCGATCAAAAATCTGGTAACAAGTTCTGAGCAGTGTGATGTGGGTATCCTAAACGGGGCCGATTGAAGGTGTCTTCAATTACAATATCAAAATCATCAGACATTCACTAATGTATACTTTTTATATTATATAAAAGTACCGTTGCGAAAGGTAATTCGAATCGAAAGATCATATAAAAACAATAATAATGGCCCAAAGCTGTGTTTTTTAAAAAGGGATTGGTTGATAGAGTAGTTGCGAAACATTTTTTTTTAGATGAAATATAGAATATTCTGAAAATCTTCCTCGACTGAATTTCGAAATTAATATGAGTAGATGCCTGATAATTTTGAAATTGTGATTCAAAAGATCGATTCACGATGATAATGGCTTTCAAAATTTGATTTATTTTTTTAATTTTTCCTATGTTTTTAATTAAATTAATTCCAATTAAAAAACATTCCAGAGAGATCGACTGTAAAGCAACTTTACACTACAGTTAATAGAACCTTTCCAAATCCAAATTTTCAAGTAGATATTTGCTTGCCTTTTTACTATTAAGTAATTAATCTTTTGGGATACTCAATGCTTCTAATTGTATTTTTATAATTTTAATTTCATTTTAATGTTTCCCAATTTTATTAAAAATAAAAACAAAAAAGGATAATTAATAAATTAAATCGTGTGTTACAATAAGAGACTAAGTGCCAGTAAAATTATTATTAAAAAGAGAAATTTATTTGAAATGTTTTTAATTTACATTTTTTAATATAATATATATTATATTTTAAATAATATTTAAGAGGAAAAATAAATGTACATTAGTTATTTTGGGGTTATATATAAATTTATTTATAAAAAAATAAATTATTTAGATTTAATTTAATATACATCAATAAAAAAAGTTGGTCTGAAATAATAATATTCACAAAAAATACAATATTTTGATTTGGTGTGTGGGGTCCGAAATTGTACACTCTTCTAGTCATTCGAATAGACACATTTTTGTTTCGTTTTTATTTTTTTTTCATTTGTGAAGAGGAAAAAATATTATTAAAAAAAAAAATCGGGAGAATGTAAACAATATTATAAATAAATTTTTTTTATAAAAATTATTATTTTTACTTTCTCTTGATATGCAAGAATTGCTTTTCTTGATTGAATTGGAATCTCAACTATCTCGGCTGATGGTACCGTCAAATACTTCTACAGGTATGATATTTTAAACTGTAAATGTTGGAACTTGTCACGCCTTAGAACTTAGCAAAAGTATTACAATATTAGATAATTTATATTTTTCTTTGATCCTAAATGAGTTTGCGCATCAATTTTGTTTTAGGGAAAAAAAAAGATTAAAAATTGATTGCAGTATGGAAGATAAAACGAACAAACGAATGCTGTAGCTTTTTTAATCAAAGTTATTCAGCCAATTTAAACCTTTTTTCATAAATTATTAAATTCAGTAAAGAATAAACTTTAAGATTAAGAAGAAAAAGAATTGAGCGACATGTTTGCAGAAGAAATTATCATAATTCAACGCTACAGTCTGCATCTCTCTCCAAACTAAATAAATAAATAAATGCATTGAGTGTGTTCTGCATATGTAAACGCATTATTGTAGCAGAATTTAAAAACACTATGTAAAATGCTGGCCCAGATTCCATTTTGCAGATTGTGAAATTTTTAAAAAAAATTAACATTACGCTGGAGCTTTATTTCAGTCGTGTTTATTTAATTTGATTCAAAAATTACATATTAATATAGCTTTTTTCAATTATGATTATTATTAATTTATTGTATTTTTAATTAAATAATATAATACTACTTTAAAAAAGATTTTAGATTTTTATCGGAGAACTGTAATAATTTTAATTTTTTTAGTAGGAGGACTTGACTAACAAATTCAAAGGCATTTGTAAAATCGTAAAGCACTACAGTGGACAAAACATGTTTGTCAATTGCAAGTAGAATATCGTAAGTAACTTTTAGCTACACACTGTGTGCTGTTATCCTCCACAAGCAAATTATTATTTTCCAAACATTCATTCATCTTGTAGCACACAATCTTCTCTAAAGGAAACTGCCTGCAGTTTCTAATTTTAATCTGAACCAGGTTTATGATGGTTTCTGTTAGATTATTCTGTGGGAGAGATTATTCGTAAGTGATCCAAAGTTATGTATTTGAAGGTAAGTCCGTTATCATTTAAAGATTTGTCTATATTAGTTATATCCAAGAGATCAGAGTCTGCATAGTATGTAAAGACTTTTTTGCGTTCTCAGGTTTTAAAGTGCTGAAGGTATTATTTACAATAAACATGGTAAAAAAAACCAATAGTTTCTCCTTACTCAGAGACAAAAATAATTCGACCAAGAGAAAGCTGTCTTTTCTCGAAATAAAAATGCCCAGATGAACTACGGTGGGGCAATTTAGTTAATTCATAAGGGTACGTATAGTTTATTACACATTAATCACAAATATTGTAATATTTCATTTATAATATAATTTACAGCAGCATTTGCATATTATTATTAGTCGGAACCTGAGGTTATGCGGCTCCTATCTGCTTATCCAAAAACGTTTATAAAGACTTGACGGGCCTTCCATGTCATAAAATTACTTCGTTATATTAACTGCTGAATACAACATTGTTCGAGTACTTCAAGAGATTCAGTAAAAGTATTCACAGCATTTATTAACCGACACTGAAGTGGGAGAACAAAAAATCAACACTGAAGGGAAGTTTGGGTTAAAATTCACGGACCTTTTAGAAGCAAGTTGGTCTCTGAAGTGCACTATATCCACAAACCTATCTAGCAGAAAATATATATATATATATATATGTATTTAAATAATTCAATTTTACTTCATGGAAAGTTTTACTATTACAGAATTCTTCAATGTCGTACCCTTCCGAGCAAAATATTCACCTCACGTATAAGATTAAAGTAAAGTTGGTTTTGCTTCCTCCCTATCCTATAATAAGAATTATTAATCATGACTCAAATAGAGTGTTATTACAATGAATTATCAACTGTAACTTAATTGCAAAAAAAAAGGTTATTGTTTACATTAAGTTTACAAAAATCGCCACCAGAGCGCTCTGCTAATTGGAAAAAATCCTTTTTTGTAAAATAATGATGAAATTTTAAAGATTTGTATTAGGAAATAGAAGTGCGTAGGAGCTCTTTTCTGTTTACATTTTTTTTCTATTTTTTTTTTTTTTTAATTTTGTTTATATATTTAACATATATACATATAAAGTTATTTACATTTTTTAAATATAGGGTTTTTAAAATGCTATTTAGCAACAACATGGTGAATTTAAAACAATTAATACGCTAAAAGTGAAAGAGAGCTGCCACTTTATCATTTTTATATTTTGCCGGAGCACTGGGGAAGAACGATATTAATGGAAAAACAATTCTTGAAAGAAGGTTTGTTTTATTATTATCATTTGTACTAATCACAAATAGTATTCAGCATTCCATACGTGTTAGTTGTTTATTTTATATCAGTTAAATAGACGTGTTTATGGAGTTGAAGTAGAAGCTCACATAAATAAAATCAGATTTTAATACTTAAACACAAAGTACCTTATAGTGTTAAATATTCATACGCTTTTAGCTTTCGCTGTGTTTGAATATTTGTAAATGGAAGGTTTATGCTGCTGAAAGAAAATAAGGGTAAATCAGTTTGGAATGGAGAACTTACTATTCGCAAGGTGGGCATAATATGCGATTGCATTGGAATGGTTTATAGTGGTAAGTAATTGTTATAATAATGTCGGTTTGAGAATGAATGGGAGAATTAAAATTATTTCAAATTTATCGACCATTTTGCTTGTATGTGCCCTGATCGATGTTATTTAAACAAGCAAGAACAATGGCAGAGCAATCAATGTTTATCCTACGTCGCAACAAGTATAAAGAATGGCAATAGTTGTACAAGAGTATATATAATCCAGGTACGTAGCAACAAAGTATTTAAATTATTAAAGTGCTTTTAATATTCTGGAAGTTTAATTAATGAGAATCGTTCATTACAAACTTCATCGATCAGTAAATTAAAGGGCTTCATCATCTTTGTGAGTTCTAATTATTTTAAGAGATGCCACATTTCTCTAATAAGTAAAACTAAATTAATTTAATAGAAATTGAATGGTACATAAACAAAGAAGAAAGTGGAAGAGTGAAATTTTGCACTAAATTGGTATCTCGCCAAAAGGTGAAATTACTTTTTTAATGTCACTGAGAAAAGAGCTGTTAGCTTTATATAACATGTTTTATTTTGCTGCAATTTTTAGATTGTGAAATGAAACTTGCGCCACTTCATTGCTTGAGGAGTATGCAAAAATGACTTTTGGGAACATTCTAGGATTTTACAAACTTGGGAGGATTCTTCTACGGTCCTAGAATAATTGTTACGTCTGTTTTGGCTGCTGTTCCTTGGTAATGACCACATCTTCTAATCAGATAGTATACTCTTCTAAGTGAAATCTAACCCAGTGTTCTCAAACAGAAGCATTTATTTATTTTTTTAATGTATTGAAATGTGATTAATATTCTCTGGTTGAGTGTATTGATTGTGGTTCCTGTTCAGCTGCAGAAAATCATGTGTTCAGGTTTTCGTTTCTACTATTATTGTGAATTGAAACAGAGCTTTATATTAATCTAAGAAGCAAGTATATTACTTTTTCAATGGCAAGTAGTAATTTCTATTCCACAGTTTTTTTTATTTTCTTTACAGACATTTAGATAGAATTGATATAACAGCCCATGCTCTTAGAAAAGCTCTTTATTTAACATAAACTTTCCTTTAGTGTTACATTTTTTGATCTTCTTTTAAGTTTCTTTTGGTGATAGTGTTTGTACATAGAATGTAAAGGTATTGACCATGTATCTGCATATTTTTTTTATTTTTAAGTGAAAGAATGAGTGGGAGGAACGCCACCTGTACATATATAATCATGTAAGAAAATTGCAATATTATGTGGATGTCAAATAAAATAAAGTTGTTGACTCTCATTATTGAATGTTACAGATATTCCGAGACATTGATGCTGTACATTCAGCTAATGTAACGTTGAAGGAAGTATTTACTTGTTAAAAAGCAGCCGATAATATAGAAGTTGGTGTCTACAATCAAACCTTGTGAACAGTCCTTAAGCGAAATGTAATTCTACCAGGAAAACATTTCATGAGTTAGTTTTTTGTTCAAAGATGTTATTGTACTCACTTTTACAATATTCGTTTTCTGTTTTTAATATGAGCTGTTTACTGCATAGCTTGATTAACTCCATAAAACCAAAATTGGAGGTATGCCATGAATTTAATATACATTGTTTTTTAAAATTCCGTTTATAATAAAATTCAAATAAATTTACCGTTATCATTCAGCACCTACCGCTTAATGGTGTTATTCTTTATTATTTGGGTAATTTATTGTAAATATGAAAAACTATTACAGAACCAGGTGCTTTGATATTTAAATTTAAGATATTACAAAAAGTGAGGTAATCAATTTGTGCAGTGAACGTCTCAGACATGAATAAAAATTGGGTTTTACATTTATAAAAATTATGTCCCACCCAAAACTTATGAACTGAAAAGCTTAGAAAATGTAAAGTGGTCAATATGTGCCAGTAGTCGGTTCTTATAGTCATAGTAAATAAATCAAATCTTAAAAAAAGAGAAGTTAAATTAATTATATTACAAAAATGAAATTCTAGTTATCTTTATAAAAAACTGAAACCCTCACGCCGACATACCCACGTACATCTAAGAACTGCAAATATTCTTCTAAGTCACTGCTAAGTTTCTAAAATGTATTATGTCTTTTTAATACTAACTATGATGACGAGATACATCTTTTATTATTAGGACAGAAAAATATTTATGTATGAAAAAAGGCCAGCACAAGGGTCTGTGACACCTAATCCAATCTAAAAAATATGATACTAGAAGTATGAATGAAATGTTGGGTACTTGATGATTTGTTTACCTTTTGTCGTTTAATCAACCCTTATACTTAACTTTTAAAACTGCAAGTTTTTGTTACTACTATATTATTTCAATTCAATCATAAGGCTGGTTGGATTGGTATTGATGACATTGTATTCAGTGTAACACATTTCAACGTCTTACAGTAAGTACATGTTTACACTTTACAGCATTTTATTTCTCAGTAGTAGTTTAGAAAGAAAACTGTATGTTAAATTATCTAAAGATAGATAATATTGGTATACGGACTAGTATTAATTAGGTTCCTACTTTTGTCTTTTTTAATTTGTATTTTGTCAAACTTGAATTTTTTTTATTTTTTAAAGATATACTGTGAAACTGCTAAAATGCTGTCAAAAGATCTGACACAAATTCAAGATCTATTAGTTGAAAAAGAACTTAAACTTCATATAACACCCGAAGAATTGTAAGTTTTTAAGAGA
Organism: Rhodnius prolixus; assembly: GCF_049639745.1. Taxonomy (NCBI): domain Eukaryota; kingdom Metazoa; phylum Arthropoda; class Insecta; order Hemiptera; family Reduviidae; genus Rhodnius; species Rhodnius prolixus. The sequence goes on from NW_027411634.1 coordinate 35,968,804, forward strand.
AGATTTTCTAGTAGAAAGTAAAGTCATTAGGAACCATACAGTTGAAGAAGTTAAAAACCTTGGAGCAAACTTACCTGAGGGTAGATAGCTAAATGTTTAGGCACTCTTACTAGACCTTCTGAAAAGGTATTTTAATGTAAATATCTTATTAATTTCTACAGGGTGTTTCAGGGTTATGTGTCTTAACTGAAAATATGAATTGAGGACCATAGCATTATCAACGGTACGACATTACCTCAAGAATTTTGTCAAAGAAATTTTTACGATTGGAATTTAAATCAAGTTGATCTTAAACCACAATTTTCGCGTCATATTCTCTGGACGGATGAAGCTACACTCACAAGAAATGTTCAACCAAAAAACTTATCATCTCTGGATGCTCGAAAATCCTTATGCAATTCGTGAGCACTATTTTCAGCGTGAGTTTCAGTGATATTAGACAATATTTTAATTGGTCCGCATTTCTTACAACCTAGGCTTAATGCGGACTCATTTCTGCAGTTTCTTAGTAATGATTATTACATTTTGATTGAAGTTGTTCCGCCTCAACTCAGAAGGAACTCATGGTTTTAATTAGATGGTTGTCCAGCACATTGAGGCAGAGGTCGACGAAAGTGGTGGCTAAATCAACATTATCTCAATCGATGGTCCGACGGCTTAGACTGCTTGCTCTCCAGATCTGACACCAATGGATTGTTTTTGCTTGGGGTGCCAATAAATGAAAAGTCTATGAAATGCCGGTCATTGATCTTCATTCTTTAAGAAGAAGAGTAATTGAATCAATAAAGCAATCCAGTGCCGTTCGGCTATTGCTGCTGTGGAAGAAAGATACCGATTCCTCATTTTCTTTATTATTTATTTATTTACTTTTAATTGTCATTATTTTCTATTAATAAGTAGTTGGAAGGCACTATTAATTTTTTTTTATTATAAACTACCTAATAATAATTTATAAAATGGAAATCTTCATACGTGAATATCTCATAAACAAAGCGTTAACGGGCTTCCTTCATACCTTCATAGGAAAATTGTTTCTTGTTTTGAGGTCCTAAATTCATATTTTCAGTCAGAACACTTAACCTGAAACACCCATACTATATTCATTTTGTAAAGATAATTTGTATGTATGTATGTAATTGCAAAAATAAATAAATAAATGTAATTGTATATAAAGGAAAATTTTTCATTTCTTTCTGAACTTTTCTAAGTGATTCATAGAATATTTTAATAAATTTAAAAAGAGAGTTCTCTTGTTCAGAGGCGTAAAATACTTTAGTGTAACTATACAACATAGATTAGGCGATAATAAAAGAACAGTATACCATGAAAAAGCAATATTTTTATAATAAAATACATAAAATAAATATATTTTTCAGTGTGTTTTACTTGGCATGTTATTTACTGCCTTTTATAAGTAATTAATTTCCAATTTTATTTTCTATAATTGATTAATTCATAAACGTAGCTAATAAATGGAACATTCATTTTTACTTTTGGCCTTCATACGCCTTGAATAACATTTAATTAAATAACTTATAAAAAGAAAGCTGGAAAGTAACTTCTTGTGGAGTAGCAGGTGCTGTCACCTGGAAGTCATTTTACAAACTAGAAATTGTTTTAACTTCATTACTTTAATTAATTTATTTTAGGTATTTAGACATTGTTTAATTAGTAAAAATTATAATTAGGTGGTATTATGTCGTTTCTAATTAATGGTAAAAGAATTAAGCTTAAATTGGTTGTATTTGCTGAAAAAAAAGCAATAAATGGATGTTGCTTCGATAGCGGACATTTTGTCATGGCGTCTATATAAGCAAGTTAAGTCCGCGGGTGTGGAGGGCGGGGCGAATATTTGCACCTTGTAGGTTAGCCTTCGTGCCATTGAACACCTGGCTCATCTTCACTTGCGCGTCATAACTGTGCTTAATACATTTCCATGCACACTTCAAGACAGATGGAGATAATACAGAATGGATTTATTTTTTTGCTGACGTATATGCTATATATGATAGCTTGGAACAGTTAGGAAAGTACATTCTCATGCTTTCTAGCGGCGAAAGCTTGAACTAATGCTTTACCACAGTTAAACTGATTTTTTTTTATGAAAAAATTATGCAATTTATTTTTTCCCATATTTAATTATTTATTCAAGATTGAAGTCCGACATATTGAAGATAGAAATAGACATATTTGGTGAGACGAGCGACAAAGCGACCTTCTCTCCTCTGTCACTGAGATGGTACTGAATAGAATAGAATTTTATTTGCTAGTGGTGCTGTGATGGTTTCGAACAGTTAGAAAAGTACATTCTCATGCTTTCTAGCGGCGAAAGTTTAAACTAATGTTGTACCGTAGTTCAGTTGATTGCCGCTAGAATGCATTGGCTTGGTATTTCTTCTTACTTTTCATACAAATATTATGCTTTTATTTTTTCCTATTTTTTATTTACAAATCTATGACCAAATGTCTAATGGTTATGTTTATAGAAATGGTATTAGATAAGTGTTATAAATTTTTTATTCTCTTTTACTAGTGTACAATTCTAATTGAATTATAATGAAATCATTTTGATAGATGTTTCTAAAATTGTACATATTATAGGAATAAAGCATTGTAAAATATTACTGAGGATAAATTGTTGTATCTTAATTCACCCTTACGTTTAAATTACAGCAATCGTAGCATTTTTCAAACAGTTTGAGTTTATTTCAACCTCAAAAATCCGTTTTGCAATCAGTTTACTAGAAAAAGGTATTAATTATATCAAAAAGATTTATTATTACTGAAAAAAGCTATAGTAATTAATGTAAAATTATTTTCTATAAAAATAAATAAAGAATGCTGAACTGAAACTAGTGTTGACGTCTACAGTTGAATATATTTTTTGTAATCCCAAATAATTTTATTATAAAAATGAAAATTAATTAGATTTCTAAGCATACACATGATTTAATTGACAATCTTGTTGATTGGTTTGAAAAAAAACAATATCACTCCTGTAATTTTTTAAGATTAGCTTTTTTTAATAAGTTTTATTTCAATAAATTCAAAAATGATAAGCCCAACTGAAAAAGTTGTATTTAATTGAAAATTAGTATACTATTTACTTGTTATTTATTTCTTGTGTTTGTGGTCGTGTTTCCACATTAACCAATATTTTTAATGAGGGCTGGAAAAACCAAAATGTTGGTATACTCAGCTGCAGTTGGCTTTTAATGCCTCAATTTACACTATTTTGGTGGAAAAACCAGCTCTATCTTTTTCAATATTCAATTGAGTTGAGGAATATCGCAGGCTCTTTCACTTCTCTCTTCCCCATGACTGCCTCAAGGTAAGAGTGACTCTCTTCCACAACTTTCTTCTTCGCAGCTTCAATAAGATAATGATAACTTGATCGATGCATACTGGCTTTTCCTTCCTAAAACAATAAAATGGTATGTGAATCTCACTCCGTTAAATGTTCTGCGCTTAGAGTAGTGCATTTCGTGGTGATAGCGTTTGTGTGAATAAATAAGAATTAATGTAGACAATATGGAGTCTCTCTACATCCAATATTTTTATTTTATTCCCACTAAAGAATTTTTAAATGCTTCGTAGCGCATTCTAGCTAAAATACTTTTGCGCTAAAGGGAAATCGTACATGTGCTGCTAATCTCTTTAGGAACTTGCACTATATCTGCTGCATCTAAAGAGGAGATGAGATAAGATTTCCAAGAATGCCTCAATATTTACCGTAGAAACTGTAGCGATCTGGAAGGAGGTAATTCTGCACAGTAATTCTTCTTAGTGATTGTAAAACTGCACACCAAGAAATAAAACGTCCGGGCGATTTGTTAGATCCCATATTTACAGAAATAGCAACTCTTTTGGTAAACACAATTGATAGGTTAGAGATGTCCTCATCCTCCCCGGTACCGCAATCACATTCAGAACTATCTAATAACTTGATTTTATGCAGGTGTGGATTCGTGACATTATGGTTGAACCTCAGTCGCATTATTTTGTGTAAAAATGCCTTTCTCCCTCCAGTGCTTCTACAAACCATGGCTTGTTGAGGATCCTAGGCTGTGAATCAGTAATATTTACTCTTATTTTCTTTATCCAGATGCTACAGCTTTCGCCATGCGTCAGAACAACGTTTTCTCAAAGCACTTTCGCGGACCGCTAATCTGAGCACTGGAGTATGTTCCCCTAACAAAATGGCTCTTTTTGCTAGCACGTCAACTTTCTCATTATCTACTATCCCAGCATGTCCATTCAGCCACACCAGATGCAACCTATCCATTCTCTTTTGCGTTTACCAAAATTTAAATTAATTTAAAATTTAATTTCTGAAATTATGGGATCTAACACAATCGTCCCGACATTTCATTTTTTGGTGTGCACTTTTAGAATCACTAAGAATAATTACTGTGCCGAATTATTGTGGCATTGCTGTGCCTTAGGTAACCTTATACTGGATATATGACACCAGATGGATATCTTGCAACCAGAGATTTTTGAAATATTTGGAAATCCTTGTATTTTACTAAGGAGCGATCCCATCTCCGCCTTTCTTCTCTATCAGTGGATTGGATCAACCTAAAGAAGAAAACACAAGTTTAATGATTTCTAACGATATCCTTGGAATACATAAGTTGATTAGGAAAATAGAGAAAGAGAGAGAAAAGAAAACTTTTTACCATTTTTGAGGAAGATAGTATATCGTATACAGCAGGAATGTAGTAGTTCTTTTCAAGTAAAATATGGCTATGAAGTCTGCAAATGTTATTTTGTCACCAAATATTCACATTATTTCCTAAAAATTAAGAGTTTGAATCTTTAACATGTAAAATATATTCAATTTCACTAATTAACTGTATCATAATTCGTTTTAAATGAAATGAATTTTGTCTTCAATCTATTAAACTTAAAAGAGAAATAGAAATACCTAATTTTAAACATATAAATTGAGCAGTTTCGTCTTAAGTTGTTACTTTCTTGAAAAAACATAATTGCTCTTTGACAGTACTTTAAATCTCTTGTAAAAACCTATTACTTTTAATCATTATTATTTTATTTATTTATTTATTAACTATTGCTTTTAAGTTTTCACCATAACTGAGCTACAAAGCTGATAGCATATAAACATTACAAAATATTAATCTGACACTAGTGCTGGGTTCTTTGAAATCCTGTAAAATAGCGAAATTTACTTAAAAAATTCATTTGGGTATAAAAAAAAAACATTTTTTAGACAATATAATGAAAATCTTCAGCATCTTAACATATAGCTAAATGACAATAATTATAATGATATTTTGAAGAAATGAATGTTATGTCAGAGAATATTCAAACACAAAAGTACAAAAGAGATTCAATAGTACATGTTTAAGCCCTACAATAATATTGATCTTACTCTTAATCCCTCGATAGTAAATTTACAAATATTGTTTGCTTTGATATCATCTTTGATAAGGCCACCTGTTTCGATGTAATTTCAAAATTTGTAACCACCAACCAATCATCCTGGAGAACACTTTTAATTTTAAATGAGATCGCCCTGTCTCAAGCCGAATTAGAGCATTCGGGGTATTTAAGGGCAAGTGTAACAGATATTTTAAGAATTTGGTTTGACCTTTCTCAATGATATCGGTATAACTAGGGCCCCAAATTTCCGACATATACAGAAGGGTTGATTCAGAAAGAGAATCGAATAAGAAATTTTTGGTTTTCCAACACTATCCGACTTACATTGTTTTAATATGCTCATAACAGCTGAATTTGCCCCGAAACATTTAGTTAAAAAAAATTAGCTGCTTTTCTAAATTTTCCAGAAGATGCAAATGGTACACCTAAGTAGGTACAACCAGTTTCCATCCTGATTTCGGTGCCTTCGTAGTAACTTTTTCTAATTGAATTTACAGAAACAGTTTTTTTAAAAGGAACTATAACAGTTTTTTGCGTGTTTAAAATTAAAGAATTTAATCGACAATATTTACTCAATATATCCAAATTTTTCTGCACATCTCTCTCTGGATAACATAAAATTACAAAATCATCAGCATATTTAAGTAGGACTAATTCAGTATCGTTATCCAGACATAGACCCGAAGCTCCATTTTAAATAAAAAAATCCGACCAAATCAGATACAAACAACAAAAACAAATAGGGCTGAGCACCTCCCCCTGAAGAACACCCTGGCGAACAGGTATGGGAATAGATAATTTATCATTATCAGAAATAACAACACTTACATTATCGTATAAACATTTGACGATTCTTATTATTTTACCACTAACTCCCATGTTATACGAGTATAGCTTATGCTACAATATATTGTGATCAATGGTATCGAACGCTCTTTTCATATCAACGAATATTCCGAAAACCGCGCGTCTCGGAAGTCTTAGATGAATATTAACTACGGAATTTAAAGTAAATATTCCGTCGCGACAGCCTCGTCCGCTCCTGAATCCCATCTGCTCCTCAGGAATCAGACCAGCGTTCTCAGCCCAATTACTCAGCCGGTTATTTACTATTGAAGTAAAAATTTTAACGATGCAGTTAAAAATTGAGATTCCTCTATAATTATCATATTAGGTTTTATCTCCTTCTTAAAAAACATTTTAAGTTTAATTTTGGACCATTCAGACGGTATGTTCTCACTATTCCAAACTCTGTTAAATAGACTTAAAATATAATGAATCCAACTATTAGGTAAAAATTTAAAGCGGTCATTTGGTATGTAATCCAGGCCCACAGCTTTATTACGTTTTGATTTTTTTATACTTGCTAACAATTCTTCTAAAGTAATGTTATAATCTAATTCTTGGTGGAAATAACTAAAAAAAGAACTATTATTCACAGAGAGAGGTATATTTTTAAGATAAAACTCTTCCCAGTCTTTTAAAGAAATAAGACATTTTACGGACTTTTTTAATTGGAATTTTTTAACAGTTTTCTAAAATTCTGTAGGATTTTTAGTTTCTCTCAAACTAGACTTCATATTATTAATATAATCTAATTTGGAATTTTTAACCATTAATTTGTATGTTTTTTTATGTTTCAAATATGAATCTACTAAATATTTTAAACTAAAATTACTTTTTTGATAGAATTTTAGCGCAAGAGATACTTGTTTTTTGTAATTGTAACATTCGGAGTTGAACCAAGGTTTGTTTACAGTAATAGGACCAGAGTACTTGTTTCTACTTACTAAAATATTAGAACTGATCATTGACAATGAAACACTATTCTTAAAGTTAACAAATAATTCATAAACTGATTCGCTATCAAAATAAATCCCCGGACAAAGCTCTAAATTCTTTTCAAAATTAATTAGATTACTTAAATCTCTATTTAGAAAAATATCTCTGGAGTTATCGCAAGTATTAATATTATCATCATTACTGCAGAAATTCACGTTTAAAGTTAAGACACAACTCCAATGTTCAGAAAATTCAGAACTATTATTGATTACAAAATATTTTAATAAAGGTAGAGAGCTAAAAGTGCACCAAACCTTGTTGACTAATAAATGTAAATTTACCTGGAAAGACGTTAGTTGAGCGGCCATTACACACAAACATACCTGAATTCTCCATGATTTCCACTAGCTTAAATCCCCTTTGTGAAACTTGGCTGTCTAAAGAATTTCTCAAACCTTGAAAGCTAGATTGCTCAAAAATATCATTGTCTAATATATTCATCTTGCCAATTCTCAAATTAAAGTCGCTACCCATGATAATATTATAACCTGAAAATACAGAAATTAAATCATGAAAATCAGAATTAAAATTGTTTAAAAGGTAATCAAAATCACAATCAGGTTTCCAATAAACAACACCAAACACAAAATTAATATTCTGAACAGCACTAATACACAACAACCACGATTTATTTATATGAATTTTCACTTGAGAAGCTAGACCCTTTCTTAGTAAAATCATCAGCCCTCCTGTAAAATGCTCTTTCTGTATTATGCTATTTCACAGCATTTGAGACATATACAGTATAATCATTTGGAAACAAAGGTAGGTTCACATTCTCAGAGTATAACCAAGTCTCAGACAGGCATATAATTTCACTTGAAAGCAAAAGTTCAATTTCGGATTTAGTCATATTGAAAAGCGTGCTGAATCCATTAACATTCCAGAAGTTCATATTAATTGTTTTCCTTTTTCCATTTATGGTGTACTTACTGCCGGTATTTGGTTTTTTGACAAGAAACTTCCAATAGAACCATGCTTCACTGCTTTTCGTTTCTTTCTTGGCCTAGTCGATGTACCTGAGGTTGAACTATCATTTTCTTCCATTAAAGGTTGTTCTTCTAATGACAACACAGTATCTTCCGCTTCCTGAACAAAAGTTTCATAATCTGTATCAGATTTTATGCTTAATAACTTTACTTTAATAACTTTACTAAAGTAACTTTACTTTAATAACGTTACTTTGGTACCATCATCTTTTCGCACAAATATATTTCCATTTCTGCACCATATACATTTAAAAAGATCTCATTTTTGAAAGTCTTTACCTTTTTTAAAAAGCAGATATGATTCTCTTCCTAAATCATCAGTAATGAAAATTCTTCTGTTGTTATCTTCACACTCCTGAGCAAACATCCCAACAATCAATGAATTCATTTTCGAAAAATAAGCCTTAAAAAAGTTTTCTTCAATTCATTACTTACAAATTTAACACAATAGGTGGAGAGTTTTTAGAAGATCCGTTTTTCACTCTGTTACAGTAGTCGATTCATAGCCAATAAAATCAGCGATAATTTTAATAGTGGTAAACAAATTTTAACCCGTTATGAGAGGCACATTAAAAATTCTAACTTTATTCAAATTAATTGCGGCTTCGTTATTTATTATTTTGGAATTCAGATAAGAGATATGCTGCGCTAAGTGTTTTCTTTTTTTATTATTTTTAGTTCTTTCTTAAAGTTTACTTTTAGTCATTATGTGATCATTAGTGTATTCCTTAGGAAACGTTCAGTGTAAAACACTCCAAAAGATTCTATGGTTTAATTTCTTCTTTTTTTCATAGAACTAGTAAGGATATTAATAATTTATTCCCATTTTCAAAAAAGATTTTGAATTCTAAACCTATAAATGAGTGTGGAGATAACAGAGTTATGTGTTGAATAATAAAGTGATTCTGTTTGAATCGATCTACATTTAAGATGTTTTTTGATACTTGGAGAGGCTAACAACTGTTGGCATACCGCACACACAACGAATCTCGATTACAGAAGCAAGTATTAATTTAGTTCGGCTCTCTTCTCTTAAACTTGAGTTCTGTTTCTTGATACGGATATGAATAAATTTCCCCACATGTTTGCGATAATTAAACCATTCAGCAGCATTATTGCATCTTCATCACTACCGGTAATAATTTTAACTGGTCGGGCTCCAGTTGGATTAATATTTTTTCCTAGCCTGATAGCTTTCTTGAAAAATCATACTTGCCCTTTCACAGGTTCTTGAAAACTCTCTTAAAAGCCACAAGAATCACTCACGTTAATGTAAAAAGGAATTAAATTTGAAATTTTTGCTTCATCTGTCATATTCTGCTGGGTATTTAAAAGAAATTCTTCATGATCATGTATTATAAAAAATTGTTGACGTACCTTTCGTTGATGAATTTCATTTGTGTTTTCGAGAAACTCTGTTCATTTATTGGGTCTTTGCGATTAAAATGTTAGTGGCCTTGCGATTTTCTCTCTTCTTAGGAGAATAGATAATCAAGAAAATGACTAAGGGAGTGTTACCACTGAAAAACTTCTCCTCGGTTAGTGGTGTCATATTTTAATTGTTACTAATAGAGTATTTAGCCCTGGTGTAAATTAACAAAAAAATAAAAATAAATTTACTGTGATTTGTGTTAATGAGGTTACCTTAGTTTGGAGCTCAACTCTCTGTTTCTTGAGAAAATCGAAACCTTTAACATTCTTTCACTTTCTCAAACTCCCTTATTACGTCCTTCAAGTACTAAAACACTTCACCAGGTTTTTTTTAAAGATCAGAACCACTGTCACATCTGAAACAAAAAAAAAAGAAGACCCAGTTGTTTACTGTGGTCTTTAATTCAGACGTAGACATAACCATGCATTTTATTTAAATCCTCAGCTTGCAAGTAAAATCTGAGTATTCATCGAAAAATTTTCGGTCATTAACATTTCAAACGTAAATGCAAGACCAAAAAGTACCATCTTAATTATTAAAATAATATAAAATATTATATACACTATACCCAACTTCTGATATAACCTCTACTATAACCTTTGGAAGAGAAACACATTAAAAAGAAATCTAAAACACACCTTAGTATATAAATCTACTTTTAATCATAATGTGATAATTTAGGAATTCTTAAGAAAAAGTTCAGAGAAAAAGACAACAAAGCATTCCACAGTTTCACTTTTACCATAGAACTTGCCCGATGGCACTTCATGTATTTATTTATTTTACATGCTTGTAATAAAGATTATTTACCATAGAACTAGTAAGGATTTTAATAACTTATTTTCTTTTTCTAAGAACATTTTAAAAGCTAAACCTGTAAATGAGTGTGGAGATATGAGAGATGTTTACACTAATTTCCCAGTTCCTCAAAGTGGACCATAACCTTGGAAAATTGAACCTAAAGCCGCATCGTTTCAAATAAAAAAAAACATGGAACCATTAGTTATTTATATAGCGCATAACTTTTTTCAATGATTTCATTTGTTCTTATTTTCAAAATTAAAAGAAAAACAAACAAATTGAAGAATTACCTTGTGTCTTGCAGCTTCTAATTAAACTTATGGTAAAACTCTGTGCTTTATCATACTCTTTTAAATTCATTCTAAATATTATAAATCCAATTAATTTTTAAAGAAAATTATGACCTGAAATAGAAACTTTGTAAATAAATAATTAAAAAAATGATAATCAGGGGGAAGCTGCCTTTCAAACTTTTAGTCTATTAATTGTTTTAAACTCACAACCTGTTGTTAAATAACAAATACGTCAAGAATATACAAAATATTTTATTATTATATGTGTAAAACATTTAAATAAAATTAACAATAACGGAAAAATGAATGTAAACAAAGAGAGCTCCTACGCTGGTTTGTATCCTGATACAAAACTTGATATTTTGACCATGTTATAAGTTTTTACAATTTACAGAGCACTCCAGTGGCGACCTTTGGCAACATAAATGAAAATACAAGATATTATTTGTTTAGGTCATCATTTTATTATTTAATGTTTTTTTAATTTTGATTTTTGATATACGATAATATCCAAGCGACATAATTCTAGTGTGATTTATGAGGTGCATATTTTGCTTTGAATGCTACAGAAATGAAGATTTATGCTAATGGTAATCTTTCTTTGAAAAAAAGTTCCATTTATTTATTATTAAAATTATATTATTATTTTACATTTGCCAGATAAACTTGTAGATATAAAGTCTAAGAGAGACAAAAACCACTGCTCCTAAAGGATCTGTGGTTTTTAACACAAACTTCTCTTTAGTATTAAATTTTTATGAGAGTATTTCTGTTGTTGCCAGAAACCCTAGTTATTTTCTGGTTCCATTATATCATTCATTTGTAAATTTTGAGAGGGTTTCAATTCTCTGTTGTTAACCTTAGAAGAAAACAGAATCAGTACATAAATACAATAAAGTTTTCTAAATACAGTTCATGGTGAAGATAGTTAACATATGAATCATATTGGAATGGCTTATAGTGGTAAGAAATTGCTTTTTTCTTAATAAGACAATAATGTAAGAATTTTAATTAATAGCTGCCGATAGTTTTATAGGTATGGGTCCAGATTATACTTCATTAATTAAAAGAGCAAAAAAAATGAAATTGTTATATAAATTAGATAAAGGTGAAAAGATGTGCACGCCACAACTTATGATTAAGGTTATGTTTATGCTGGAGTATAATCAAATAGGGTATGTACTTAAAATATATATAAATAATAAGAATATCCTAAGAAGATTAACTGTTGAGTATCGTATATCAAAAAATTCATTGATCAGTTAATTGAAGTGCTTCGTTATCTTCAAGTTATCGTTATTATAAGGGTTGCACTTGCCTCTCATAAGAATAAGTAACATACAATTGGTACAAATTGTACGGAACAAAATTAGAGCAGACTGTCTGGTGAAACTGATCATCTGGAGAAGTACAGAAGGAAATATTAACTGCTCTGATGTTTCTAAAATATAATTGGATCTTACTAATGAACGTTCAAAATAAATATTACAGGTGTTTATTCCTTAAGAGCATTACAAGATTTTACCAAGGAAATTCTTGCTTCTATACTTCACACACAATCATGAATGAAGATGAAATGAAGAATAATATGTTCATCGCTTCTTATAATTACAATAAAACAGACAGGAATTAAGAGACCGTCGCAGCTATAAAGTTAGCTCTGCAGTAAAATCATTATAAACCAACGAATAGTAATCAAGGTAAGGAAATATTAATGTTTACCAACGGTTTTCTTAGTGAAATAGGCAGAATGTTTTTAATATTTTGTTAGTTAGTTTCTAAATTTAAAGGAATCAACATGATTATTCGACGATAGTTTATGATTATGACACCCAAACATCTTGCGGATATCATGTATGGGATTTGAGTAATTTTCAAATAACTAATAGTTAAATTGTTCATATATCTAGTGCTTAAATCAATCGTGGCTGATTGGAGATCCAGCATATAACTTTCGAAACATTTTTTTATCTTGTAGCACACTTTCTTTTCGAAAGCATTAGTAACTACAGGGCGCAGTTCCTATAGTGAGAATAGAAAGTTAGTTTTTGTAATGTAAGAATGTTATTGATATATTTTAGTTGATACAACGTTTTTAAAATTTTATTAGAATGGTCACTAACCTGATTATTGCACGATTTAACAAGCCAGTCATCGATGACTGTCTATGTATGTGCCCTCATAAATTGGTTAAATAAGTAAGAAAATAGCAGTGCAATATCAATTAATTTATGGAGAAAGAATACTTGCGTGTCAACAGCCTCCTCTCGGTGAATTTCTTTTCAATTCCACTTTGGAAGGAGCTGTTAGCTTTATTTAAATTGATTGATAGATTTTACAATAGTGTTTAGATTTCAAAATGACACCTGTGCCATTGCCTGTACAGAATGCAAAGTTGACTTTGGGAAAATTCAGGATGTTATCAAATTGAGTGGTCCTTCTAGTCCCAGAAGATTCATGACGCCTCTTTTGGTTGTTCCTTGGTAACCATCTCTTCTACTAATATGATTTTGTTGTCTTCTAACTTAAATCTAAACCCATTTTTCTCAAACTGAGAACAGTTTTTTTTTTTTATTCTAGATATTTATATTAAAATTTGTGCTCAATTGCATTTGTTGACTATTCTATAGTTCTTAAATTATGATAGTATTTTTACCTTAGCTAGAAGAATCCTTAATAAAATTAATTTTTTCTTGTTAGTTTCTGATTCCATTGTATCATCAGAACTTTTCACATAGTTTTCAGTTGTCTATGGTTAACATTAGAAGATAACGGAAACACCGTCAAAAAATCCTGATGAAGGCCACCAAAGGACGTATAAATGTGTAATAATTAAAGAAAATAGTCACTTATTATGTGTGAATCCTTACTTTCTTAATTATTCTGATTTCAGAGGAGTTCTTCTTTCACTATTGATTAATAGATTAGTTGATTGCAAACATTCTTTATAAGAGTGAGATACATTTGTTGCACACTTTGCTGAAAATCTATAGCAATAGAGAAGAACTAATGGGAAAACGTTTCTTAAAATAAGGTTGGTTTTATTTTTATTATTTCTGGCAATGTCGTGCGAAATGCGCTATTCTCATTGGGTTTTTGCTTAAAACAATCTTCCTTTCAGTGGTAATTCTTTTAAACGTTCTTCGTTTCCGGGTTTGTGAGTAGAATGCTTTTCCAGTGAAAATTAAAAAAAATTAAATTTTACGAAGAACTTACTATTTGTAACAACAGATCATATTGGACGATTTTTAGTCGTAAGAATTTTTTGTTTTTGTTTAATTATTGTGCAAGACTATGCAATTTTTAATTTTGTAATTTTAATAGAGATCTAAGAATAATTTTGCAGATATAGTTCATTGGTTAAAAAGAGCAACTAAAATAGTGTTTGATTTATTTTAGCAGATGCAACGTTTTTTTAATATTCTTGAAGCTTATGCAATAAGAATTGGTTGATAAAATAGCGTAAATTAATCAGTTAAATTAATTTAAAGAAGGAAACGCCAACCTCAACTAATACTAAAGGTGGCTATTTTTTATGCAAGAGTGTATTCAGTTAGTGTATGCAGTTAAAAATATTTCATTACTTAATGTTCTATAAAGTTTAACTGATGAGAATCGTAAATAAAAAAATTCATTGATCAGTTATTTGAAGTGTTTCATTTTCAAAATGTTTTCATGATTATTCACTTTTCTGGTGGTTCTAAAATCTAATGGGACTCTACTACTGAACATATTAAGTAAATATTGTAAGTATTTATTGCAGAATGGCATTACTAGAAGTTACCATTGAAATACTTGTTCTATACTTCACACACAGCCAACCAAGAAAGATGTCGTGAAGGGTAACATGTTCATCTCTTCTTGAATTCAAAATAAAATATATGGAGGAATTAAGAGATCTTTGCAATATTATATTCAGCTCTGAAATTAAATCATTATGCATCCACGAGCAGTATAAGAGGTAAGGAAATATTAATGTTGCGAGCAACTGTTTTTTAGTTTAATAGGCATATAATTTTATATATTTTAGTTGGTGCAATGTTTTTGAAATTTTGATAGGAAGGCCATTAACATGGTTATACCGGAATGAGTAGTGATTGTGAAGCTCAAACGTTTTGAGGATTTTATGTATGGAACGAGGATCTGATCTGCAGTAATTTTTCTGAATGTAAATATTGAACGTAATGTTATTTCCGTTGGCTTACCCACCAAATGAGTACAAATCCAAAATAATTTTTTTTTACTTTTCTTCTAATTCAAACAGGAGGTTATGTAAATGGATTATAAATGATGTGATAAAACATATTCCTGAGTAACCCCTGTATGTTGGTAGTCTTTTTTCAAATTTGAAACATATTTACCAAGGCTTGTGAATAACCCATCTTATGTAGATAACAGAATGCACAGAATAATACTTTTTATGATTGATGACCAATTATTTCAGAAAGGAGGTATTCAGGACGGGAACAATATGTAGCAGTTGAAGTGGCTAATATATTGGCATTTAAAGTCTGAAGAAGAAACATGAGTACTCTCAGAGATTTTGCGTCAATCGTTAGTTGGTGATATGATAACTTTGGCACGTTAAGACCTGAAGAGGACGCAAGAAGGACTGGCGAAAAAAAAATCCTTAGGATATTACAAAAATATAAGCATTCTGCTGCCGAATCTATAACGTCTTTTTTGGTTGTAGTTTGGAGGTAATGGCCTCATTTTCTATTCTGGTAACATAGTCTACAAATAGTAATGTAATCCACATATTCTCAAACTGAGAAGCATTTATTTATTTGTTTGTTATTCTATTGAATTGTTAGTAATATTCTTCTTCATTGAGCGCCCTGATGGTTGTTCGTGTTGAATTCCTGAAAAACATGTGTCCTAAGTTTTCGGTTCTACTCACATAACTAATTTTACGAATGGAAATCAGATCAGTAGTTCATTGATAAAAATAATTCAGTTTTACAATTGTTTAATAATTCTCTAGGACTTAAATTATAAATTTTTCGACCATAGCTGGATAAATTCATAAACTATAACAATTTTGTTTCCGTTAGTATCATTCATCAAGAACTTTTGAATGTGTTTCTGTTGTAGATAACATCAGAAGTTAGCAGAATCGTTTTCACAAGCTGCTAATAAAAGGGCACGAAAAAAATCTCTGCTTATTTTATGTGATTCTTTACTTTTCAAAATTATTTTTATTTCAGATTATTTATCATATTATTTTCACTGTTGATCTGCGGATAGGATAATAGTGAACCAACATTACTCCAGTGTCGTCCTCAGTTGCATATTTTGCATGGAATGCTACAGAACTGGTGGAAGAATTATATTAATTGAAAAACATATTATTATTTGTGCAAAAGGCTAATGGTATGCAGCATTCCTCACTTATTCGTTATTTTGTTTTGTTGGTTACATAGACGTGTTTATGGAGTAGATGTAAAAGCCTAATCTACATTTAATATTTCATGTTTATTGATCATTTTGTGTGTATGCGCCTTGATCAACTTTAATTGGTTAAACAAACGAGGAAAACGGCAGAGCAATATTAATTAATTTATGGAGAAAATATTTCTGCATGTCGATTGGCGCAAAGAATGACAATAGTTGTGCAAGATTATATTCATTAGCAGTAAAGAAATATTTTACACAACTGAAATCTAACCCAATATTCTGAAACTGGGAAGTATTTATTTATTTTTTATTCTGTTTAAACGTGAGTATTATTTTTCTTGGTGGAGTGCCTTTAGTGTGGTTCCTATTCAACTGCAGTTAAATATGCGTTCAGGTTTTCGTTTCTACTTGCGTACCATTCTTTTCAATGTAAATGAAACTTTTACATTAGAATTTATGCTTATAAATAATTGTCTAATTACAATTGTTTATTAATTCGTTATGTATTAAATTATGATAGTATTTTTGCTGTTGCCGGAAAAATCTTCAAAGAGAAATCAGTTATTTTTTTTATTAGTTTCAGGTTCCATTCATTCCATTCATCGGGTAATTTCCCAAAAGTTTCATAAATCTGGCCTATTCGATAGTGATAATTTCGTATTAGTAATAATTACTATTAAAAGTAAAAGAAAATATGTAATCAGTTTTATTAACTTACTGTACGTTACAGATATTCCAAGTCAAGATGATGATGGATGATGCTGTACATGCAGCTATTGTATACAGAACGAAGGATTTGATAAAGTTTACCAATTTAAATTGCTTGAAAAGCTTTGAGTTTGTCAAGAAGCCAATGATTACTTTTGCGACATTCAATTAGTTCCAATGAGTGAGTAAGTAAAACACAAACAAGAAAAATAGCAGAGCAAATAACAATAAATAAATTTGTGGATACAAGGTATCTAGGCGTCAAGAAGTGTATAGAATGGTCATAGCTGTAGAAGGGTATAATCAATCCGGGCATTTTGAAAAAAAAAAAAAAAAAAAAATTAAATCATTAAAGGTTAACTAATGAGAATCGTGCAATAAATTTCTAATGAGTAAAACTAAATGATTTTAATGGAAATTGAAATAATTTAAGAGAAATTGTTTAGATTACGAAATGAGACTTGCGTTTTTCATTGACGGAGGAGAATGCAAAGAGAACTTCTTGGAAAATTCTAAGATATTACAAAATTAGGAGGATTCTTCTACGGTCCTAGTAGATTTGTGATGAGTGTTTTGGATGCTGTTTCTTGGTAATGACCTCTTCTTCTAATCTGGTAATATATTCTTCCTACTGAAATCTAAATCAGTTATCTCGAAATAAGAAGCATTAATTTTATTTTATATTCCAGAAATTTATGCTTATAAATAAATCTCTTGATTACTAATTGTTTAGGCCTAAAATTAAGAGAGTATTTTTGCCGTAGCCGAAAAAATCGTTAAAAATATGATTTATTTTATTGTAAGTTTCTGATTCCATTGTATCATCAAAACGTTTCAAGTAGAATTCAGTTGTCTGAGATTAACAATAGAAGATAATGCAATCGCCTACAGAAAATCCTGATGAAGGCCATCAATGGACATAGGAAAGAGCATTAATTAAAAAAAAAGAAAAAGACACTTATTTGTTTGTGAATCCTTACGTTCTTAATTATTCTCATTTTCGAGGAGTTCTTCCATTTGATGATGGCAAACAAACACAAGGGAAGAATTGTTTTCATGAGATTACTTTTCTTGAAATAAGGCTTGAAATAAAATAATAGTTTTGGTTTTCGACCGTTGTTAATTGATGATTTTGAGGAATACTGAAGTGTGGTCAATAAATTCACTAACAAATTTCTTTCTAAATACCACCGTTTGAGTAAATATATTACCTTCTTTATGGTATTGTATAATTTGTGGAGTTTAATGTTAAGCTACATGATCATAACATTAAACTCCACAAAATTTACAATACCCTGAAGAAGGTAATATATTTACCGAAACGTTGGTATGAATAAAGAAGTTTGTGAATTTATTGTCCGCACCTCAATATTCCCAAAAAAATCAATATTAATAATTATTTGTGCCAATGGAATGTAGTACCTTTTGTATTCCACTCTTTTTTGAGAATGGAGATGTAGGTGGAGTGGGTATAAGAATTAAATTCCCAGCACTTAATGGATCTTTGGATTTTAACAAACTTCCTTTTACTCTGGATTAAAGTGTTTTTGCTAATGAAAATAAATGTAAATTAAATTCTTGCGAAAAACATACTTTTTGTTAGTTGATGGAAACAATAACTCATAGTGGAATGATCTGTAATGGTAAGATTTTTTTTAAATTATTTTTTAAGACCATGTTATTATTAATTCTGATTAAAATCTATCGATAATTTTGTAGGTATGGATTCTGATTATCGTTTATTGGTTAAAAGAGCAAGAAAAACGACATAGTAATATAAATTATTTTATGGAAGGAAACGCCAGCTTCAACTAATGTTTAAAGAGGGTTATCTTTATGCAAGAGTATATTAAAAAAGAGTATGTATTGTAGTTAAACAATATTTCAATGCTCAATATTCCTTTTAACATTCTATGAAGTTTACTTGTTGAGAATAGTACATCACAAAATCTATTAATCAATAATTGAAGAGCTTCTTAATCTCTTACTAGTAAAACGTCAATGATTAGTTTTAGACCCTTTGTAACTTCCCGTAGTTGGTACGACAAGTATTGGACCACACAGGGGCTGCATATAAGAGTACTGGACGGATGTAGAGATAATAAATTAGTTTTTTCTTAATAAAATCTATGTTAGAGTTGCGGTTTAGGAGAGAACAATTTCTGGCACAAATTCAAGATCTATTAGTTGAAAAAGAACTTAAACTTCATATAATACCCGAAGAATTGGAAATTTTAAGGGAAGATTTTCCAGAAGAAAGTAAAATCATTAGTAACCACACAGTTGAAGAAGTTAAAAACCTTGGAGCGAACTTACCTGAGGATAGATAGCTAAATGTTTAGGCACTAAACCTGCTGAAAAGGTATTTCAATGTAAATATCTTATTACTTTCTATACTACGAGTACTATATACTCGTATATTCATTTTGTAAAGATAATTTGTATGTATGTAATTGCAAAAATAAATAAATAAATGTAATTGTATATAAATGTAATTATTGTTTTGAGGTCCTAAATTCATATTTTCAGTCAGAACACTTAACCTGAAACACCCATACTATATTCATTTTGTAAAGATAATTTGTATGTATGTAATTGTAAAATAAATAAATGTAATTGTATATAAAGGAAAATTTTTCATTTCTTTCTGAACTTTTCTAAGTGATTCATAGAATATTTTAATAAATTTAAAAAGAGAGTTCTCTTGTTCAGAGGCGTAAAATACTTTAGTGTAACTATACAACATAGATTAGGCGATATTAAAAGAACAGTATACCATGAAAAAGCAATATTTTTATAATAAAATACATAAAATAAATATATTTTTCAGTGTGTTTTACTTGGCATGTTATTTACTGCCTTTTATAAGTAATTAATTTCCAATTTTATTTTCTATAATTGATTAATTCATAAACGTAGCTAATAAATGGAACATTCATTTTTACTTTTGGCCTTCATACGCCTTGAATAACATTTAATTAAATAACTTATAAAAAGAAAGCTGGAAAGTAACTTCTTGTGGAGTAGCAGGTGCTGTCACCTGGAAGTCATTTTACAAACTAGAATTTGTTTTAACTTCATTACTTTAATTAATTTATTTTAGGTATTTAGACATTTTTTAATTAGTAAAAATTATAATTAGGTGGTATTATGTCGTTTCTAATTAATGGTAAAAGAATTAAGCTTAAATTGGTTGTATTTGCTGAAAAAAAAGCAATAAATGGATGTTGCTTCGATAGCGGACATTTTGTCATGGCGTCTATATAAGCAAGTTAAGGCCGCGGGCGTGGAGGGTGGGGTGAATAAGTTTGCGGCTATTTAGCCACACCCTTCTTAAACGTTGGCTGATACTAACACATTCACCATGACACTTAAGAGAGATGGCAGGCGTATTTGGTGAGACGGACGAACAAGAGCGACCTTCCCTCCTCTGTGATGGTACTGAATAGAAATTATTTTTTTGCTGACGTAATGGAATGTTATCTGTGATGGCTTCCAACAGTTAGAAAAGTACATTCTCATGCTTTCTAGCGGCGAAAGCTTGAACTAATGCTTCACCACAGTTAAACTGATTGCCGCTAGAATGCACTGGCATGTATTTCTAGTTATTTTTCTATGAAAAAATTACACAATTTATTTTTTTCCATATTTAATTATTCTATTCAAGATTGAAGTCCGACAAATTGAAGATTGAAATAGACATATTTGGTGAGACGAGCGACAAAGCGACCTTCTCTCCTCGGTCACTGAGATGGTACTGAATAGAATAGAATTTTATTTGCTAGTGGTGCTGTGATGGTTTCGAACAGTTAGAAAAGTACATTCTCATGCTTTCTAGCGGCGAAAGTTTAAACTAATGTTGTACCGTAGTTCAGTTGATTGCCGCTAGAATGCATTGGCTTGGTATTTCTTCTTACTTTTCATACAAATATTATGCTTTTATTTTTTCCTATTTTTTATTTACAAATCTATGACCAAATGTCTAATGGTTATGTTTATAGAAGTGGTATCAGATAAGTTTAAAAATTCTTTATTCTTCTTTAATACTGTACGATTATAATTGAATTATAATGAAATCATTTTGACAGATGTATCTAATATTTCTTTTATTTTAGAGTAATTTGATGTCACAGTTTTGCGGTTCTGCTCTAGAATCGGTTTTTTCAATCTGAGAAAATATTATTAGATGAAATAAATTTTTCTTGAGTTATTTCTTTCATGTACAAGCATTGTTTACCATAGTACTATAAATAAAGAATTAAACGGCAGAGTTTAAGATCATTTTTACTGTAACATAAGCTTCAAGTTGTCATTATTATAAGAGTTGCCATTTGTCTTTTACAAATAAAACGTAAGTGATTAGTTTTACAAAACTCAATAAATACAAGGTTTGGTATGCAAAAATAGAAGACTGTGGAGTGAAATTATGCACTGAATTATTGGTCATCAAAATGTAAGCTGAAGAATGGTTAATGTAAACATGTATTTTCTGAATATATAGGTTTCGTGACCGTAAATTATTCAATTAAGGATTCAAAATTGGCGAGGAATCGGTCATATAAAAACAACAACTCGTCTTTTTGCCAACGTTTGGACAAATACTTATATTGTCTTCTTCAGGGCCTGGATATTACAAATACAAAAATACAAACAATTTAGAGAATCAGTAACATGGAACATCAGTTAAAATCAGTAATATAAAAAATAAAAATAAATAAATATAATAAATTCTTTATAATTATTGAAACTTACTTGGGGCTATGCGGAAACTAAGTGCCAGAAGTGGAGAACAGGTATACTTATATATACAGATATAGCGGGACTTACATGGGAATTTGGGTAATGACAATGGGACAGAAAGACTAATTACAATGTTCAATTTTTACAAAAGAGTAAATAAAATAGATATTGGGAAATTTCTTTTAATACAAAAACAAACCGGAAAAAACAAAAAACCCTTATGAATTAAATATCATAAGAACCAAATGATTAGTAAATTTAAAAAACAGCAATATTTATGTACAGAAGTTAGATATCTTTTTATTTTTTAATGATAAAATTGTAGCAGTTGGCTAAATTCGACGTGTCTGTTCTAGAGTTTACTGGGTTGTTTTGTTTCACTATGTGGCACATTTCTAGAAAATTACGTTTGTACTGGTTTTTTCCCTATCGAGTACTGTCACATTCGATTCTGACTTCCAGAATGTGTTAATTAACACCTCTTATGCTTAAAAGCAATTATCTAATTAAATTTAAATTTATGAAGGAAATATAATTTACAAAAAATTGTTTTATCTAGAGCTAAAACATTTACAGAATAACAAGTAGATAATGTATTAGATAGCATAGTAATATAACTACTGATACTATGGTAAAATTGGCCAGATATTGTAAATTTACTATATATACTGCAGCAATTTCAATGCCAATATTTGGAATTAATAAATTATTTAACTTTACAAGATCTTATTTATCAGAGATCAAAATAACTGTCTTGACTAAGAGTAGAACTTTTAGATAATTTTTCTTGTTAAACTGTGGATGGAATCAATCTAAACAAGAAAGCATGAGTTTAATTATTTTTAACGATATCCCTAAAATAAGGAGATCGGAAAAATAGAGAGAGAGAGAGAAAATAGAAAACTGTTCAACATTTCTTGAATAAATTAGAATATATTTTTTTACATAATATAATAAATGCAATAATGATTCTTTTTGAGTAAATTAAGGCAATAAAGTCTAGAAAATGTGTTTTTGTCAGTAAATGTTCATATTTTTTCTAAAAATTTGGAGTTAAGATTAACATGTAAAATATTTTTAACTACATTACCTCAAGGTAAACAGTAAATTGTAATGTCTATCAACTTGTTTTGAATATTGAAAGAACAGAAAGAAAAGGAGAGACTTGAACATACTTAAACTCTCTCTTCAACTAGCAGGTGCAAGAATCCGGCACTTTTATTTAAAAAGATTTTAAAATCTGGAACTATAAATGAGTTCCTACTTTCCAAAAGTGAGCAGCTTTTCCTTGACAAATTGAACCAAAAGCCACATCTTTTCAACTGTAAAAGTTTGGATTACTAATCATTTATTTAATGCACTACCTTTCTTACTATGCACATTTTTCTTTACAAAATTGTAAGTACAACAAAAAAAAATTATTACCTAGTGTTAGCCAGTTTGTAAATTGTTCTTTTACTAAAACTTTATCATACACTTTTAAATTCCTTCTAAAATTTATTATATCCAAGTAGTTTTTAAGAAAATTATGGTCTGCAACAGAAACATTACTTTTTACATAAGAAATGATAAATAAAAGCAGTACTCTTTCTGAATTTCAGCCTAGAAATGGATTAAAATTCACTTTAATGTTGCTAAATAACATTTTAAACAACCTACATTTAGAGAGCAATAATTTTTTTTAATATAGTTATTTTAAATGAATAACCAATACTGTCAAAAACAAATTTTTATATGCTAAATATTTAAATAAAATTGACAAAAATCGATTCGAGCTCCTCCGCTGGTTTGTATCCTGTTACAAAACTTGAAATTTTAACATTATTTGGCTGCAAAAAGTATTTTTCCAATTATCAGAGCGCCCTGGTGGCGATTTCTGTAAAACGCTAACAATAACCTTCTCTTTTGATAATGTTGAGTTGGTTATTTTACTCCTCAGTTTTATTTGAGCCATGAATTAATTATGTCAGGCGGATATTTTGGTCGTTAAAAGCTGCGACACTGAAGAAGCTGTAAAACAAGAAAAGGAGCAATTTTAATTAATTTATAAAGAGAAAGGATGCATACCCCTCTGCAAATGTAAAGAATGGTCATAATTGAGCAAGAGAATATTTAATCCAGGTATGTATTATAAAATATTTAAATCAATAAAGTTGTTAATATTCTTAAAGTATAACTAATATGAATCATTCATCACTAAATTCTTTGATCAATAAATTGAAGTGCTTCGTCATCTTTAACTTCTAAATATGTTAAGAGGTGCCATAAATCTCTAATTAGTAAAACTAAATGATTTTGATAGAAAGTGAATGGTACGTAAACAAAGTAGAAAGTGGAGAGAAATTGAGCACTTAATTGGTATCTCGCCAAAAGGACAGCCTTGTCGTTGGAATTATTTTCTTCAGTACAACTGAGAAAGGCGCTATTGGCTTTAAATAACATGTTTTATTGCTCTCAAATTTTCAGATTGAGAAATGAGACTAGCCACTTCATTGCTTGAAGAGAATGCAAAGAGGAGTTTGGGAAAAATTATTAGATGTTACAAAATTGGGAGAATTCTCCTATGGTCCTACAATTGCGACGTCTGTATTGGATGCTTTTTTTTGGTAATGATCTCTTCTAATCTGATAATATATTCTTTCAACTGAAATCTAACTCACTTTTCTCAAATTGAGAAGCATTTATTTATTTTTTATTCTAGACATTCATAAAGGTTCATGCTTATAAATAAATCTCTTACAACTGTTTACTGATTCTTTAGACCTTAAATTCAGAGTATTTTTGCCGTCGCCGGAAAAATCTTTAAAAATATGATTTTTTTTTCTTATAAGTTTCTAATTCTATTGTATCATCAGATCGTTTCGAGAGGTTTCAGTTGTCTGTGGTTAATATTAGAAGAGGACGGAATCGCCTTCAGAAAATAACGATGAAGACCAATGGACATTGAAAAGTGCAATAATTAAAAACAAAAAACACTTATTTTTTGTGAATCCTTTCTTTCTTAATTATTCTCATTTCAGAGGAGTTCTTCTATTCGGTGTTACGGTATTAATCAGTGGATGATACGATTGCAAACAAACATTATACCAGTGTGATCCATCTGTTGCTTATTATGCTTGGAAAGCAATAGCAATAGGGAAGAATTATTCTAATGAGACAACCTTCCTTGAAATAAGGTTGGTTTTATAATAATAATTATTATTGTTATGTGTTAATTATAATTATTTGTGTCAATAGAATGTAGTGTTTTGTATTCTACTTTTTTGTTGATAGACATGTAGTGGAGTGGGTATAATATCGAAAACCGCTGCACTTATTGGATTTTAACAAATTTCCTTTTACTTTGTATTAAAGTGTTTTTGCTAATGAAAATAAATATACATTAAATTCCTACGAAGAACTTACTGTTTGTAAGATGGAGGAAACAACAAATCAAATTGGAAAGATTTAAAGTGGTAAGGAATCATTTTAGTTTTAAAAAATAATTTTGCAAGACATGTAATTTTGAATTTTGTAATTTTAATTAAAGTCTATCGATATTTTTTTTTGGTCTGGATCCTGATTATCGTTTATTGGTTAGAAGAGCAAGAAATAGTGATATAAATTATTTTATGGAAGGAAACGCCAGCCTCAACCAATGCTTAAAGGTGGCTATTTTTATGCAAGAGTATATTTAAAGAGAGTATATTGTATTTAAACAATATTTCAATGCTCAGAATTCCTTTAACATTCTATGAAGTTTAATTGTTGAGAATAGTACATCATAAAATCTATTGATAAGTTACTTGAAGTACTTCAAGTTGTCATCATTATAAGGGATGCCAATTTTCTCTTACAAGTAAAACTCAATGATTAGTTTTGCAACATTTAATTAATACAAATTGGTTGGTATGCAAAATAGAGTGAAATTATGTACTGAATTATTGGTCATCAAAATATAAGCAGAAGAAAGGTTAATGTTACAACCATCGTCTATTTTCAATGGCGATTTTTTTAAATAATATGTGAAGAAGACAATCACTAAAATTAGTACTATTACTAATAGTAGATTAATGTTCACCTCTTTTGTGACTATTAGAATAGAATACAGAAGATATTATTTGTATTAATAGCGAGATATCATGAATCACACATATAATTATATGTTATAATTATTATTATAACCAGCCAATTCGCTAGTGATGGTAATTTGTTATTTTAATAATTTTGCATGAAAAATAAATTACAATTAAAATTAGAAAAATAATTCGTTAGTTTTATTAAAATTGCAGAGTTCTGTTCACCTTCTTTTGGTGGATCATTCAGTATTTCAAGAGGAAGGTAGATTATTACCAGTTTGTTGGTGCCCAATTTCACAGAGGTCCCTCACAATGTAAAACAAAATTTAATTTCTTTGATTTTCCCTGGCGTAAAAGGACTGTTTATTGTATCCTTGCCCGGTTTGGTGCTTTCATCCATCGTCAAATATAGATTAATTAGATAGATTTAAAATTTTGATTTTAGTTGATAATGAAGTAAAAATTTCGCGACTAAATGATTATTCTCCCTCTAGTAGAGGATGAAAGTCGCAACCCAGTCAGCGGTACAATATGCTGCTGTGGTGGATGAAATCAAAGAGATTATCCTAGCACTGCGGCCATAATCACATTTTACTATTGTTAATAAATATGAGCCCGGAAAGTGGTTTACTTTCTTGGTCGAATACATGACAAAATAAAAAAATATGACTGATACTGGCAACAATCTATCTTCCCATTTTATTATTAATATTTTTAAAAATCTCCCACAAGACCAAAATGAAGCGGGATCATTTGGTCATTCTCTTTTTTCCACCGCCCTCAGAAGGTGGAATTATATTTTGCAGAGCCTCTGAGAAAGGATGAGCTTTTCAAATCATGTTTGGTTGTACTACAATAGTTAGTTTCCGTACGAGATTTTCAGCACTTCAAGGCTATCTCTAAAATCATAAAGTTGTTTACCCTCATAATTGAATTTTACAGATATCATATTATTATATCCGAGTTTTTTCAAGCTCTACAATAAGTGAACAACAAAATATGAATCGCTTTGTGCTATTTAGACTTTGACGAATTCTGTAACCAATGCGGAGAAAAACTACAGATAGGTGAATTAGTCACCGTACACGATTCAGGAAACTCTGTTTCAGACAACGTGGTCAACAATCACTTTAAACCATTATGTGTTCAATTTATTAATGAAAAATACAATTCTATTCAAAATGTTTAGCTATGCACAAACGAGCACTAACCACAAGTAATTTTTCATTAAAATTAATGAATGGGTCAGAATAAAGCTATTGCATTGACATGTACCGTTTATAGATAAGATAATAATACAATTTCAATAAATAAGTCATTATTTTAATGGGAACAAAATAATTAGACGCATAATTGAAGAAAAATATTAAGTTTCAACAAAAACATCAACTGCTGGTTTCGTTTTCAATGATATTGTATTTAAATTTGAATAGAAAAGGAATGATGCGCATGCTTGTATATATGCAACCTGATAATTATTAACCTCTACTAGGTTATCCAGTAGATCATTAAAAGTTGTTTATAGCTAACTTACAGAAAATTTTTATCGTGCACTTATGAACTTTCATAATAGATTATAAGCCTTGATGTGATAGAAATCGGATATGGATCCAGCATTGCTTAGAGAGCGTGAATTATTTAAGAAACGTGCTTTAAGTACACCAGCGTGAGTTCCAGTTCGTCTTAACATTTTTTGATGATTTTTAAACTTCTCACCTATTAAATTTATTCAGGACATTTTATTTTCTAGGGTTGAAAAAAAGAAAAAAGATGAATCACTATTCGTATCAAAAGATGAAGCAAAGAAAAAGCCAAAACCTCCGTCTACTACATCGTCAAATTTAAAGTATGGTATTCACGTTATTACTTCATTAGTGGTATACATTATTTTCATATAAAGATTGTTAAAAACAGCATTCAGAATCTAAAGTTAAAATATATTGAATCCTACAAAGACAAGCAAAAAATCTTCCCACAATTCTTCACTGGTGATAATGTTAGCGATTATTTGAATAATTTTGTGATTTATTTGTTTTACATTGTAAAAAGAAAATGTGAAATGTTTGACTAATTTTTTAAAGTTAAACCTGTTATATTTTGGAGTGTAACTTAAGGTCCAGCGATATGAAATTTGATATTTAAACTTAGTTATACCTTTGTGGATTTATCAGATGATCACGCCTCCGTACATTTTCATAAATAGTGTTCGGTAATCATTATTTTCTGTAGCATTCACTAGCTTTACATCATTTTGTTTTGTTGGTACAGCTTTAAATCGGTTTCGAGCAGTTCCCAGTACAAATTTAGTGTATTAGCTAAAATAGTAAAATATATGAAAACAAGACACCTTGAAGGTGATGACCATCCACTTACTTTAGATGAAATTCTGGATGAGACAAACCAGTTGGATGTGGGGAGTAAAGTAAAACAGGTAACTTGTTCATTGGTAAATCTATTAATAGTAATACTTTGCTGTTTAACTACATAATATTTAATTTACTATCGTTAATTTATACTGAAGTTAGCGGGGGGAAAATAAAAAAAACTACTGAATAACTACATAATATTTAATTTACTATCGTTAATTTATACTGAAGTTAGCGGGGGGCAAAATAAAAAAAACTACTGAATGTGAAACTTTATTGATTCCACGTTTCGAATAACTCTTGAGTGTTTTTTTCAGGAACAATGGTTGATGGTTGCATGGAGGAATCTTTACAACCACCACATTTCAGAAGGCGGGACAATAAAAGTGCTCGAAACAACGAATCAATAAAATTTAACATCAGTAAAAATTCCATTTTGATTTATTAAAATTTTGGAACAGATAAAGAACTTTCAATAAACTGTGGGTATCTTTTTGTGTGGGTGCTTTAGAGTCGAATATTCTCTTCCAAAAAAAGTTGCTTCTTGATTTTTCTTCAGTCGAAACTTAACAGAGTTCAGTTTAAAAGTCTGTGAAGAGAGATTGCAAGGATAAATAGGTTCTCACCGGTAGAATAAAGAAACGTGTTAACATAAAATCTGAAAATTAGTATGCGGTAGTTTATCAACTTAATAAATGTAAAAATTAAGTTTATGAAGAAAATGTGTAATTTTGTATATAGTGGTTGCAGACTGAAGCCCTAGTTAATAATCCAAAAATTGAAGCTAATCCTGAAGGGAAATTTTTATTTAAAGCACCCTACAAAATACGTGATAAGAAAGGGCTGCTTAGATTATTGCGACAGCATGATCTCAAAGGTCTGGGAGGAATAATGTTAGAAGATGTACAAGAATCGTTACCACATTGCGAAAAAGCACTCAAGGTATCTATTTACTAATCATATTAATTATTTTGTAACTTACTTTTAATATCGAGGTGAGCCAAGTGCAAGTTGACAAGACAAGTTGTCCTCGAAGATTGCTGTTTTCCTCCATTAACTCAGCAAATTTTTGTAACCTTAGCAAGTTTTTCTTTTCTCGTCTTCATTTGTTTTCATTTACCCAGCGTAACTTCTCCCGAAGTGGATTACTTCCATTTTCATGGTGCTTAGATGGCGTCCTGTGGGCATCCCAGCCTTAAAACACTCAATACTGAGCGAAACCAAAGGCGAACTCTTGGTTAAGTCATGAAGCTCCTGTGGAATTATGGATAACACTAGGATTATTGCGACTAGAATGGAACCTCTAAAGTAGCAGCCCCCCATTCGGAATAAGCAACCTTGCATGGCTAATGCAGGCCTTGGGTATGGTTTTGACTTCCCTCAAAAAGCCTGCATGACAACTAGGAAGAGGGTAATCCAATCAGCCGACCCGTCTCCCATTCCCGGGATTGCGAAATGAATATTCCAACGCACTAGAAAGCAACTTACTTAAGAGATTTTATACATTTTAAGCTACCTACAAACGAAATTCTCTCGAATAAGTTGTTTTATGGCAATAATAAAATATGTAAAAAAAATTTTGCTTTAAACTGACAGCTTACTACGCGCTCTAATTTTACCGCCATATTCATAAATATTTTATTGAAATTAGAAATTGTGTAATTTTATTTTGTTTTTTATTTCAGAGTTTACAGAATGAAATTGTATATATAGTTAGACCAATAGATAAAAAGAAAATCATGTTCTACAACGATAGAGCTGCAACGTTAGGATTAGATGAAGAATTTCAAAAACTGTGGAGATCGGTGGCTGTTGAAAGTATGGATGATCAAAAAATTGAAGAATATTTAGAGAAACAGGTGAGATTCTGAGTTTTTATTGTTGGCTAATTAAAATTGCTTAAAATAATAAAATATTATTATTTTAATTATTATTTAAGTGTTATGTATACGGTTGTGCTGAGACAATTTTTCGTTTCTGAGGTTATAATTTATTATAGCTTTTGCCACAAGGTGCTTAGACATGGATAATTCTTCCTTTGGTCTATCGCTTTTATTTGTAATTTTTGAACATGAATAATACTTGTTAGAGAGTAGATCGTTATTGATTTTGCAAAATGGTAGGTTAATGAAATAGTCGTATCTATTTAAACGAAGTTTGAGGAGTGTCTCCCTAGGTGCTTTCACTAGAATAACTAAACAACCATCGTAACCGGGCGTAATGACATTTGATGTCGCGCCTTTAATTAAAATAAAAATAGATAAGTCATATGAATATTCTAATCAGAGTTTTCTCTTTGTATAAACAAATAAACAATGGGTTGGAACGTTTTGCCTATTGTCTTAAACTACCAATACTTTCAAGTTCTCGTTGTAAACTGTTAAATTAATGGCAATCTATCTTGTTTAAAAACATATTCCTGTTTAAAATTTATAAAATATTTTTTCTTTACTTTTTTAATTTTAGGGTATCAGATCTATGCAAGATCATGGTATTAAGAAACCAATTCAACCTCAAAAACGGAAAAAACCAAACCAAAGGAAACGACAATTTAAGAAGCCTAGAGATAACGAACATTTAGCAGATGTACTTGAAACTTATGACGATAAGTAGTTTATAAAAATGTTTCATTATAAACAGATCTTTTAAATAATTTATATTGTAACAAATAAATTATTTTTTAATATTTGGGTTTTTATTCATTTTAAGTACTCCTTGTTTACTGAAAGTCATTTTGATGTCTTCGAAATTAATTACTTAAGTACTTCGCGGAAATTTCGCTGTTTGTTATAAAACAGAACAAATCACAAAATCAAATGTTATTTTATAATCCCCTAAGGATTCTTTTCTGAAATGACTGCAATGATTGCATAATAAAAATCTTGTTGTTTTGGAAGTTCTGTGTTGCTGCTCCAGAAGAAATGCCTATTTTTTCAGGCAGGCTTAACGTCCTAACTTCCAACTAAATATCGTGGACAGAGCAGAAGCACATACTTTCCAATTAAATTGTTTCTAATAAAAAAAAAGTGGCTACAAGAAGAATTCGAACTGGAGATCTCCCGTTTTCAATTCAAATCCATGCATCATCGTCCACCCGTAAACAGAAATAAGTGGCAATTAAAAAAGTTAAATGTGAAGTATTTTAATGAAACAGATTTCTTTTTCGTCACTGTTCAATTAAACCAACTGAGAATTGAAGAAATGGTCTTAGACCAGGTTTACATCTAATTTTAAGACTGCTTAAATCTAATTTCACAATAAAAGCGGTATTCCTTACTTGTTGCATCCACACAGAGAATATAGATTCATTTTGTATGAAGCTCAGTAAATGCAACCAGCACCAATATAAGCCATATCTCCGTCTTACTTTCAAAATTCCTTTAGCTGCATGTCCAAGATGGGTAAGGAGCGCCTTCTTTCTAAAGGTTTTGTTATTCAGTAGCCATCTTGGAACGTAAGACTTACAGTTCGTATTTTTTCTTTTACTTTAACTAGTTCTTTCTAGAGACCAATTAAAAAAAAAGTACTTGATAAAAAGTTAACCATAAATAAATTTAAGATTCTTTTGGAGTTTATTGTAGGTTTCGAAAGGGATGTAAAAACAAAATCTTAAAACAATTCAAATAAAAAATTAATATTAAATGAGATGGTGATTTAATATTAATTAAATTTGGAAATGTAATAAAAACTTATACGTCTACTTATGTATTCAGCTTAGTTCAAATCTTTATCACACATTAGATTGTTTTAAATATTCAGAAAAAGTAACTGCTTTTTACCATTTTTACAATGAACCAGTTTCTTTATTACACGGTTTAAAAAACTGCTTTGTGGCTTTTCAAACTTGTATAGGTTTTTGTCCAGGATCGTTCGAGATTATCGAAAACAGCGACTGTTGGTTTTAACATTTTAAAGAAAACGCAACACATTACGAGTGATGGAGCCTAGGAAGAATTTCAATCTCGACGTTAGATTTGGATAGATTATTTTCATTATTTTAACACTATTTTATTATTGAGAGGTTAATCATAATATTACTTCTTCCAAAATTCACAGTGCAGTTATTAAATCGTGTTACAAAGGTCGCAATTAAAAATTGATGAAAGCAGTTACAGTTGTTCTTCATATGAAAAGTGAGACTAATTCAGTAATAATTAAGAAAGTAAAAAAATCCATCTTTCTGAATTTCTAAAAATCCAGGGAGTTTTTAATACAGTTTTCTGAGAAAACAACAAGTTATTCAATATTTTCTCCTAGGAAAGGGATTAGCTCTGAGGTTAATGTATACTGTATTCTAAAACGGAAATACCAGGTTCGAATCCAGCTAGTGTCCATTATATTTTCTCTTCTTAAGAGCTTCTTACAGCTCACTGTCCGGTGATAGGCAGTGTTGTCTGTAACTAGAGAACACAGTCTCGAGGCCGGCAGTGCATTGAAAAAAGCTCCGAACACCAATTACCTCAGATACTGAAGCGCCTTAAATTAAAAAATAATAAAACAAAATAAAATAATATTCTCATCTCTTTCATAAATTTTATGTATATACAAAATAATATGTTTCAGCTGAATAATTTATATTGCGGTAACAATGCTGATTTTTTTTTTTTTACTTACAATTCTATCTTAACAAACAAATCTTACCCTATTTTGATATTTTGAAATGACTTTAAATCACAAATGTCACCAACTCAAACTGGTGGCACAATTTCTAACATCTCATCTTGAAATACTGATACACAAACAAGAAGGAATATTCACAAGAACCTTCAATGAACATCACAAAACTGCCTTCTTATTTTACAAATATACTTAAACAAAACAAGACGAAAAATCCAGTTATTTTTCTTTCGATCTAGCAAGTGTACAAAGTCAAACGATTATCGACATCTTTCTACTTGTTTACCACTTCTTCTGGTATTTGCATATGTATAACTATTTCACAAAAAGTGCTACTGTATACCAGGAAATCAGTGTGAAAATCCATTTAAGCATTTTTTCCATGAAGCAATAACATTTACAGTTATTTGAGACCTATCGCTCTTGTGACCTGGAAAAAGAACAATAAAAAATAAAATAAATATTTAAATCATTTTACATTTACCTACAGCAATTATCGTAATAAAGTTAGTCTCTTTGATTTTACACGCCGTAGCACGCATGTTTATTTACCCCTCACCGATTTTGGACGTTTATCCATCATCAGAGGGTGGTGAGGAAGATTACTGGTGTGTAGGCGTCTTATTCAAAATATTAATAAATCGTAAGGCATTCAGAAAAAATAATGAAATAAAATTTATGAAACCTAGTATTATTTAGTGCGTGGTATGACGAATAAAATCAGACTATTTGAATAACATTAAACTGAAATGGGTAGATGAAGTAATCAGGTACTCTTACAAATAATACACGCATATATTTAAATTTGCCGTTAAATATATTTTATTAATATTATGGTTATAATAAAGAATTTACACATGTAAACAATTATTAATCAAACATGAGACTAATAAAAGTTGTTATTTTCAAATGTTCAACCAAGTAGCAAACTTTTACTTTATTCTCTGGTCTGATTTACGGGGGAAACAGAAATACCCTCTTCTCAATTAATGTTTCTAATATTATTTTCTAGGATGGATAAGATAATAACGTGGAGCATCCGAATTCGCGTTCACCTGAGGAGGCTATTTATATTTTCTTTCCTAGAAGTTTCTATTGTCCACTACTTAGTGATGAAGTGTTTTCTGGAACAAGATAATGCTCTAGGTCCGTAGTGCACTGAGAATGCTAGCCGCCCATATACTCATATCTTAACTCTTCTTAATATTAAAGTAATAACATTAACAATGAGCTAAAAAGATGAACCTCACCTGTTCGTAGAACGTCCAAGCCAATGCCGCCATCAGTGTTCTTCGCAACATTCTCGGCACTAATCCTTTAAAATATCCTTGTACGCCATATTTCTAGAAAATAAGAAACTATCTTATAATATCTTGCTTCCGAAGATTACTATAACATGGATATATTAAAGAGGTAATGCTCTTATATAGAGGCAAACATAAATATGCATTTAATTGTTTTTGGGGTAACCTCCACATAAATTTCACAAGGTATTTTTAAAATATTACTGATTTCTAATGTAACTTGGGCAAAATGTTTAGAGTTAATTATTCAATAATTGATATAACTCTATACAGATGGTAACGGGAAAATATTTGAGGGGCAAACCGACAGAAAGGCAACTTAGAGTTGGTATGAATAAGGTAACTACATTCTGAAAGTACCTGTTACATTCACTAACACTGGACAAAAGGGATTGTTGAGATTGCTCTTATAGTACGCGACGGTCCAAAGGAATGCTTCTACAGTTTTTGGGAACTCTGCTGGAGTTCGTGGGGCACTCTTATTTACTTCAAGTAGCTGGTGCAAGGATACGCTTCTACAGCTACCATCGAAAGTGTTGAATCTAAAAATAGAAATCGGCCTTTGATCCCTCTCATACATTTTCACCGCAACACAATGGTGATGACCCAGTCTTTAAGTAAGGAATTCATTTTTTCCGAGATCAACATAGGTTAAAGTTTCCTTTTATACGTATATTTTCAAGCTATAGGTGTTATTAAAGATATAGCTTTAAATATTCAGTTTGAAAGCGCCGGTAACAAAGGCGCCAGTTTTTCAACACCAACAGATGTCAATAAAAACTATAATATATATTCTTAAAATAAGACCTACCTTGTGTAAATGGAATATTACAGATTGTATATCTGGATATTTATCAGGATACAGTTGCATTTTGGTTTTAACCACATCAGCAGGTTGCGTGATCGCTGAAGCCAATATCCCAGCTAAAACTCCACAACTGAAATGTGCGGGTGCTGCTAAATCACTTTTTAATACTTCTGTAATCAAGAAATCATAAGGAATTAGACAACATGAAAAATAAAAATGTTAAAACACAATCATAAAAGTTATTAATTGATGAACACTCAGAATGAAAAGGATTTATTAAATTAGAATTAAGGTATAACAAACCAGAACTAAACAGAAATGACTGTAACAGCGCATTTTCTCTTCAACAAAAGGTTAGAACAAAGATTCAATTAATTTTTTAAGACAAATCTAGACCACGAAAATTAACAATGCAAAAAAAAACTGTGCAGTTCATAAATCTGAAGATATTAATACCTTATTCTTAATACCGATTCAGATCACGTTAAAGACTCACACATCTATTTATAAGAAATAAAAAGAAGATAATTCGATAGAAGCCACAATCACTATTTTTAATCAAATTAAAACTATTTGATTAAAAACGTAACCTTATCTTTCAAATAACCAAAAAATAAAAACTCATAATCGACCTCTTCCGAACTGATTTAAAAAAATCAGGTGATAAGAAATTATACTAAATTTCCATTACTTTTAATATCTTTATTCACTACTTTTTGGTTCTTTTTCCTACAGAAAAAAATATTAAAAAAAACGAAGAGACGTCAACAAAATAAACTATTTTTTGTGTGGTAGTATTTAAAAAAAAATTAATTAAAAAAAAAGAAAAAGCATTTATTCATCGAGTACAAGATTTTGTAATCTTAGGTCAAACAGTGATAATGTTGGATAACCTTAAATAATATTTAATGTTACAATGAAGGAAAATAACAAAGAAAAATAAATTAAAATGAAAAATAAGAGATAAAAGACTCCCCACGAAGGATGTTAATGATAGTGTAATCTTTTAATAAAATTAAAAGAAAATAAACGTAAAGAATTTCAGGGTTGATCAAACTACTTCTTCTTTTACTTCCCTTGTTCATTGATATTTTCTTTAAATTTCTCTTACAACAGTAAGAAATAGTGCGGCCATACAATACTGTAGAACTTAAGTTTTCAAAAGAAATACTTTCTTAATACGCTTTTAAAAGCCCCCCCTTCTTTGTAACTAGGACGTGAAACCGAATAAGAATATGTAAAAGGAGGGAGTGGATATAAAACTAAACGTTCTGCAACGATTTGGAGCTATCTGCAATAGTTGGCTTTCTTAATCTTACTGTGTTCAAGACGATTATCAACATGTTCAACGTGACGGTGGTTATTTATACGTTAACAATTACCATGAGTTTGTGATCCCGCAAAGTTTGATGTTAAAGAACACACCAGAAACTCAACAAACATTTCAT
Organism: Rhodnius prolixus; assembly: GCF_049639745.1. Lineage (NCBI taxonomy): Eukaryota > Metazoa > Arthropoda > Insecta > Hemiptera > Reduviidae > Rhodnius > Rhodnius prolixus. Next base: position 36,005,016 of record NW_027411634.1, read on the forward strand.
CAACTAAAAGTACAGCTATAAGAGTTCTCGTTTCCAGGTTTATAAAAGTAAACAACTTATACATTTCATATTTATACTTATTGTTTAACTTACTAATCTAATTTGAAAACGGGATCTCTCGAGAGAACTCATAGTGCTTCCTCCAAATCAACCCATTAAAAACCTCAGGACAAAGGCGAGCGAGAACTTCGATTCCTAATTGTAGGTACCCGTAAAGTCTCCTCTGCTTTCGATCGGCTTTCTCGTCACTTTCTTTACCTTTTTGTCCCGACATTCTGCTTATTGAGCGAGGGACTCTAAAGATTTACAACAACCCGAATAATCTTTTGTAATTATCTTACTTGTAAACGAGAAGCATGTTATGGAATTAATAGTAAAGTTCGTTTGATGGTCGTCCACGAACCGAATTTGGTAGTTGGACGTAAAGCTCACATGAAAACAGTAGGCATTACTTACTACTACCGATCCCTTATAAGTCAAGCACACTCACCTTTTGGTACAATGTTTTTCAGCTGAGTGTAGAACATCAAATATAATCCTGAGAATGGTGCATCCCTAACTAATGTAGGCAATAGACCACATGTTAATCCTTTATATCCTTCCCTTGCATAGATCAAACGCAAAGCATGACTTATGTTTCTGTAAGGATATTCTCCACTCTATATATACAAAAAAAAAACTATCATTAAATACTAACAATATTTTAAAAAAGATTTGAGTTAAAATTTTTTAAAAACCATCCAACACTATGTACCTCAAATCTTGTCTTTACAACGGTAATCGGTATAAGACATACAGCGCTAAAAGTCCTGCCAGTAACGCCAATCACTATAGCTTCAATTGGATTAGGCGTTCCTCCGGTGAAAGCGTTTGTCATCCAATGTACTGATGAAAAATATAGGCCTACACCAGGGATGGTACGAGTTATGGACTGAAATTGACAAAGCACAAATATAAAATTATAGCTTTAACTATAAGCACAACTCAAGTTTAATAATTGAATGTCTAGTTTCTTCTCCTTTCTTAAGCTATTTCCGTTTCTTTTTTCTAACTAGCTTTTGAAACATGTTTATTTACAGCAGGTGATAAGTGTAGAAATGTCGAGTTTCTACAAATCGAAGAAAGAAAAAAGCCTAGCCAGTAAAAAAGAAAAAGTCACAGTAATTATTTTTTCAAAAGTATTCTTGAATAACAATGATTACGAAACCGACTTGTTTAATACCAGATGGAATTCAGAGGTTACAATCATCTAATTAAGCGCTGAACAAATCAAAGACAAGCTCTTCGAAAATGAATTCTGAAAATTGAAAAAAGCACGATATTCTTCAGTAAAACCTTTTCTACAAAAGCTGTTCTTCAGGGTTAATAAATTATACAATCCATTTTGTTGAGGAAAACGAGTAGTAAGTGAGTTCTAGATATAAAAGAAAAGTGCTTTTTAAATCAATTTACCTTTATCTCGTATCTTGTAGATTATATAATTCTTTACCTTACATAATTCTGATTAGTAAGTGTAATTACTAGTACACCTGTTTTATCGATTTACACAGTAAAAATGTGTACTTCAAATGACCATACTGTCTTTCCAGTGCGAAATTAAAAATCAGTAGCACACTGTGGTCTAAAGAGTCTAACTAGACATCTGTTGAGAATTTCATTCCATATAAATCAGGGAAGGTTGTCATTTACTTTTTAAATAAAAAAGATCACCCACCGTATCGCGTAAATGATCATCGCAAACGGGAGATTTATTTTTAAAGTGATCCATTTCTTCCTGTGAGACGAGACTATTTTATTCTAAGATTCCTTTTACTAAATACTTTTGAAGCTTTGAATAATTAAATAAACCCTTTTTATTAATTCATTTTTTAGAATAAAAATGATGAACGTTTCCTTAAAATGCAATCATCAACTAACCTGCGGTATTTATTCTTAATGATGACAAACACTGAATATTTTATATTTATGATAGTCTTTTGATAGATTCGAGACTAACTAACATGTTTTTCAAAAAACCGGTAACTTTTAAATTATATAAATTTAACCAAAATAACTGTTTGATAGGAATCTGAGTGTTTTATACGCAAAAAATAATAAATAAATTTACAGTTTACTTACTGGTGTCATTCCCTTCCATAACCCTGACATATGCTCCTTCCTTAAAATGTTGTTCATCATATGTAACATACCGGCAGTCTGGGGACCACTAAAAATTAATAAAAAAAAAGCACAACGAATAAGTAACTATTATCAATATTATTTCTACTTAAATTACCCTTACTGAACACTCTAAAAAAAAAGTTTTTATGGAAAATTAAACTAACCTAGCATTCGAAATAGGAGCATTTTGCAGCCTAGTCTTGACCAAATCCAAAGGTTGGAACAGAACAGTTGAGAATGTTCCAGAAAGCGATCCAGCGAGAAATGCTTTCAATACAGGTGACTATAAACAAAAAAAGAAAAAAAATGTAATAATGATGTTTAGTAAAAAAAGCAACATAAATGTACTTTGACACTTTTTTTCCTCTTGTTTCAAAACTTACTTCATCTAAATAATGCGAAAATTTGGATGCTTTACTAACTGGTAATCCTTCTAATTGTTGCATTCTTTTATATTATTACCAATACACACTTCTTGTTGGTTAGTAAAATATTTTTAATTAAATGAAAAACTGTATTACTTTTGAAGTTATTTGTTTCCCAAAGTGTACACTTTCTTGATTTCATGATTACACAACAAACACTTAAAAAATATCAAGGTTTTTTACAAGTTCAAGTTAATTAGCATTCTTAATGCTGTTATCCGCATAACTTTTTCTGCTTAACTAATAATTCAAAAATAGGGATGGAAGGATAAAAAGGTTTAACCGCGTAAAAAATTCCTACACAAAAATAGGGCGGAACCTAAAAGCTGTTAGAATGAAAATTATCCCAACGGTTACTACAAGAAACGTACACTCCAGCTGAAAGACGAGAACTAAACGGTCCGAAAATACTTGAGAAATATTATACACGTAATCACTTGCGCACACCTCCTGGACAAGCTGCTTAAACTGGTTCTCCTGTTATAATTACACTGAGTGAAGGTTATTCAGAACTCAGCTGTAACCGTATGACGTAAAATATTCAGCCGAGTGGGATGTGAAACCAGGTGTGGGGTGGCACCACTATTGTGCAGGCGATTGAATGAATACTATTTACAATTTAAATGCACAGGATATTCCCAGGCTTTAGAATTATTTAATCGTCATCAATTTCAGCTACAATTGCGAACTTAATTATTTACAATAATAACTTTTTTAATCAGATGCTCGTATTTCGTCTACCTTTGCTAATAGCTGACCAAAAAAAAAAAAAAATCTGTTGTGAACACACACGATTTTCTCTCATTAAATTCTTAACAAGTAAATGTTTACCATTTTAACTAACTCAGAATGTCCTAAAACAATATTCCCAGAAAAGTTATTCTAGTAAAAGCGTTACGAACAAGAGTAAAGAAAATAATCAGAGGAGGCATTTACAAACAAACAAAAAATACATGTTAAATGATTCGGGTTTTGCTATTTTCTGCTAACTCGAATTACAGCATGTGATGTTCTTCTTTATGATATATTTAGATGGAGAATCGTAAATCACGCCTCACTGATATTATAGTGAGAAGAAAGAGAACACCATTAACAAACAAGTTCCATATAGTAATAGAATTATCCTAGAAAGAAAATTCTTAAATGAACAACTCGAGTGCAATGAGTGTACTGACAGAAAATATGTTTAAAGAAAATCAACGGGGACATTTACGAGAAAATGTAAAAAAAAAAAAAGTCAAGTTAAATGTGTATTACTTCCAACTATGCGATTTTGATCGCTTAGTTACAAACAGGATCTCTCCTCGTAACATTCATTCGAAATATTTCGTTTCGGTTCATTAAGAATTAGAATTTTTGAGATACTTTGTTTACGCAAACATACTATTCTTTAAAAAACACTTTTTTTGGACTCAAAACTTACATTAGAAATAAAAAATTTGTCATGATTGCGATACTTTTCTTACTTAGTAAAAAATGTACAGGTGATTCTGTGTACACTATATGTACTGAAAGAAAATTTTTCCATGATATCTGAATTTGAAAAAATAAAAAAAAGTGCTCTTTAAAAATAAATTAGAATAGCTTGATATGAAAGGCATTCCAAAACTGTTAGCTACGGCTATTAAAAGATTCAATTTTATTAATGTGGATGTTGTAACAAGAATGCGATACCTCTTAAAAGTTATAATTCTCAAATTTGGAATTTTTGAATTTGTCTTTGGGTAAATTAAGAGTAATTTTGTTGTAGGTCCTCTTTCCCTAAATATTTTTATTTATTTAAACTTTATTTTGAAAGTTAAGCCATTATTAAAAGATAAAATCAAGAAACAAAGGCAAAGAAATAAGATGATTCTACAAAATATTTACCAAAATACAGTTTAAAATTTAGATAAAAGCTTTTATTTATTAGATACAACACAAACACAAATAACACAAATAATGGAATATCACACAGTTAACGTCAAGACTAATAATCTTACTGAGTAAGGTTTAGAATAACAGATTTAAACACCAAGATAAATATCAGAACCTGGAAATCAGCCTAGGACTCAAAGTGTTGCCGGTTTCAGGGAGCAACGGAACATGGTTTCCTCGACAAGAATCCCCTAGAAAATGGCGTTTTTCTATTAGGGACGCCAGACGCAATGTAACAGATTAAGACCCTCATCATTGAGAAAATAAAACTTTATTGGGCTGCAAAATAACAAAATCGCTCAACCGCTTGGATTGTTGACAAATGTATGGAATAATCTATTTTTCAAAAAAGTTTCTGCGAACCTCTGAGATTGATTCTATAGTTGTTACACGCGTCTTATCTTGTTCTAGTAAAATTTGCGATAGTTTGAACTATACTATTGATAAACGATCACGATGTGTGTGTGTGTGTACAATCAAGTTTGCAGTATTGCATAGCTGTCAAAACGATCATGGTTTTTAAGCATACAAAAATGGATGTAAATTTGAACATCTGCTTTGATTAAAAAAAAAATACATATATACATATGTATTTACATATATTATCTCTTATATATATAGATTTAAATTTCCAAATAGAATTGAATTGTCATTTAGTGAAACATATTGCCCTGGTTATTAAAATAACAGCAACTATAGTAGTTTGAACAATAGATAATGCTAATGAAAACAAGCAATTGTTTAAATATTGGTAAATTGAGATATTTAAGGGGAAGAAAATATGACAGTAAAGGAAAAACAATTTCATTAAATTTATTCAAAACAGAACTTTCCCAGAAAAAATAAGAAAAAACGTTAATCTATTGTATAATAATCTATCGAAATTAAAGAAATTAATGGAATAATTTTGTGGAAAACTAAACAAAAATTCGGCACTTAAAGTACTTTCCGTAAAACAGAATTTTATAACATAATTCATGAAATTCAAAATTCAAAGCATACACATATCATAAGCATCTATACTAAAACTAATCGGAATAAATCTTTTGAACTTTTTTGAGTTGAGTCTTTTGAAGAATAACAACATTTTCGAAACAATTGCTAGTATTACTTCCCCATAAAAACCTGGGACTAAATAAAAAAAAAGACATTAAAGTGTATGATAGATAGTATCCAATATTTGGAGAAAAACGTTGGAGCAAACACTTTCTGTGGAAATCACAAGTTCACTTACGTGGCACTTCTGATTATTAGATTTTGTCGAAAACATTAGTATCAAGAGGCTTTATTTCAAGAGGAGCCTCAAAATTTGTGTTTAAAATTCAACTTCCGGAATTCAAACCTTTCTTACAAGAAAGCAAGATATGTAAAATATATTATGAAAAGCAAATAGTTACCTCAAAAACCATCTTATCTTGTGGTAACACAACAAAATAAATAAATAAATATAAAAAACTAATTTGTTTAGAAAAAAAAATGACTAGAACAGTTGCAGGACGCTACTTTGACAGTTGAGATTGAGCTCGCACTCAATTTATATTATATATGCCATGGAATATCAGCTCTCTTATCTCTTAAACGTTTACTAATCACGGTCAAAGAATGATTTAATTGGCAAATAGTGACGCCTTATCAACTTCATAGTCCTCGCCATGGGGGTAACCTACGTAACTATCTATAAAATTTATACATATATAATTATATAATAAAGAATTAAATAAGTTACTAACATACACAGTTTCGAGAGAAATTCCAGTTACCTATTCATGAACTTTTCGAAAATGTTTCCTACAATTTTTCTCTAAACATCGTGTGCACTAAATACATGTAAATCTATAACGTGTAACTGAATAATTTCTCGAAGGAAAATCGCTTTAGGGCGTTCTGAGAACTGATATAGGATAGTTTAAGGTGCAGTTTTACCACCTGGTTAATGTTTGTATTAACTATATATGTTCCTGAGTATGAAAAACTAAATAAGTTAGAACCACAAGAGTTATATTAAGAGAAAGTTGTAAGATTTTTAACGTTGAGTTTTTTGTTTTTAACAAAACTGATTAAAAACGGGTCTTTTCACTCGAGTTCGTTTAACTTGCACATTACATCATATTTAGAATTTATGGCATTTAAAACTTTATTAACTTGTATATGAGTGAGTACTCATATAATCAATGTAATGTAAAATGCCAGTTATAATCTGAAGTGACACTAATTAAACTTTTCCATTGAACCAATTTCATTTCTTCTTTGCCAATTTTACGCAAGCAAACACCTTTTTAAGTATTAAATTCTCATTAGAAATAATGTTCTGAAAATAAAGGTGATTTCACAAGTTGTCACACCATCAGTTTTATAATAAAAAGGAAAAGAAAACCAAAACTAATTTTTATGAAGGTTTGATCTTATTTTTTATGATCCAAAAAATTAACCATAAAATTGTTAACGATAAAGTTGCACTATGTGTTTATTATGTTTAAATTGCTTATGCAATTCTTGTTTCCTGGCTATTTATAATAACTTTTTTTATGAGGTTATCTTGCTTATCAATTACACAATTTGTGTTTGGGTGTTCAAAATTCATTGTTATTATAATTATTTATTTTCTCTTAGAATTAAAGGGGTGGGAAAATCTGGAAAAATCATTTCACTATTTACTCTCAATACATTTCTCAAAGTTGTAAATACTAATTGCAGCAGATTTAAGATAACACAGCACAGTTCTCTGAAGTGGAACTTCATAGAGAAATCCAATCGCTTCTTTAGAAACTTCCACAAATAATACGAAAAAAAAGAGAAGAAGTTGCAATAAAAATTGTACTTTATAACGTTAATTAACACTGAACTTTCAATTTTACTAGCTAAACACAGTTTCTATACAGTAGTTCTGGTCTGATTTTTTGAGAAAATTAAATTAATAAAAAACTATACGAAATTTGCACTCCCAGTCTTGTATAATCGAATCTAAAGCAAACATTTACTTTCAAATGTCTGTTTACACTACAATATTACCCCAAATTTTTTAACTTTCTTCCAATAATAAATTATCCTCTGAAGATGAATACTGCTCAGAAATAAGTAGAAAAATGCGTGCTCTAAATAAATATAAAAAACTAATTTGTTTAGAAAAAAAAAATGACTAGAACAGTTGCAGGACGCTACTTTGACAGTTGAGATTGAGCTCGCACTCAATTTATATTATATTATTTACGAAATTATTACGTGCATACAAACTATCATTTTTCCTATTAACTAAACTTTCACTTACATCACGGGTGCTCTCCATTCAAATCCAATCAATCACAAAGATGCCTTCAATAGTGAAGTCACAGTAAGTATGAGCAATTAGTTGTTGTTTTCTAGGCTTGAATCACGAACTGTTATTCTGAAGAACTGTACGTACACATATATCAATGATCTGCTAATCGTCAAGAATTTGTTAACCAATGGCGATATCTTCATTATTCCTGCAATCATCGTAGGATTATTAGCTATTTCAGAATGATGGGCAACTTATTAAATTAATGAGAAAACACAAAAATATAAGAAGATTCTAAAGTTATTAATAGTTAAATAGTCGATGTTATTTTCTCCACAAAATCAAGCATGTAATGTAATGTTTAGAAGTGGTCTACCTGTGCATATCAGTGTGGAGGATATTGTGATAAAAGCAATGAGAACTCCTGCTTCCCTTCAAACAAAACTGTTTATTACTAATTTAAACCATTAACAGACTTTATCAATCACTTACAGTAAATTTTTTTGTCCTTTGGTGCACTCAACGTATTTTTTTCTATTACTTCAATGCTACACAATAGTACTTGATGTTTTTGACTGAAGAATTCTATTTATTTATTATTTTTTGTGCAGTGGCCAGCAATAGATTTCAGATATTTTTGACAGACAAGATATTCAAATTTGATTTTTTATTTAATGAAAAGACTTCTCAGTTTAGGTATTTTTAGAATTAAAAAAAAAGTGCTAAAAAATTGCACTATCTAGGAGAACAGTTCCATACTTGCCACTCACATTAAACTGAATAAAAAATTATTTCAATTTAAGAATAAAAAAAAAAAAGATAAATATTAAGTTCACTAATACGTTATGTTTCCATAGTAACAATAAAATAAGTGCGCCGGAACATATTGAAGTTGACGACGTTGCTCCTCTAAGTTGTTAGCTAACTGAGGGCAACACCTATGAGCAAACTCATCACATTAGACTAAAAATTGGACGAATAAAAGAGCTAGCGAAATTTCTACCTTTGTTTATAGAAAGAAAAAACAAATTATTTAAATAAAGTTGAAATCGAGCATAGTCTTAGCTCCAGAATGATGGTTTAACAAAGGTATCAAAAATAGTGCCTATATACCAAAGAACACTGAATTAGCCTTGGATAAAGTGTAGAATCTCTCTCTCTCCCACTCTCTGTCTCTCTCTCTCTAGGTAAACTTGAGCCCAATCTTATGGCACTCTATGCCAAAACATCTGATGGTAATAACGTCGCATTGAAGTTCATAAATGCGCCTACCAAGAAATCTTATCAATGCTAATCTTCAACCTTTAAGAAGAAGAAAGTAAAATAATTTAAATAAACCGCAATCCAACCCAGGATCAAACTTAATTTTACAGTCGTAATAAATATATATACATACATAGAAAAAATACCTGAAAATTAACTTCTGCATAATGTAAAATCATCTTTGATGAAGAAAATTGAAAAAGCACAGAAATAATGTTTTACATCACACTTATACATGAAAGTACTACTGCGGCGAACTCGTGAATGCAGCATAACAAAAAAAAAAAAATCTCAAGGATTTTATAACCTCTTCAATTTATAACACCTCCCACCTTTGAAAATATATTGTAAACAACCTTGATTTGTTTAATTTAAAGAAAGCAAAATAATAATAAATTATATTAGAAATAGAAAGTAACCATTTCATTTTTAAACCATTTTTGTTTTCTTAAAACAAACAAAACATGGATAAAAAAGTAGAATAACTAATAAATACGTCGTCAAATACTAATAAAAAGCAAATGAGAAACGCAAGTTAAAATTATTTTAAACGATTGTTTACGAACAGGATAGGATGTCATCATATTGTTACGTTCTTTTGGCCAAAATAATACGCACAAATCCTCCTCTCGAATAAAGAAAAACATACGTTATCAGACACGACATATAAAAGCTATTTTTAAAAAAGTCACCGTTCCTTTTTTATACAACGGAAGTGCAAATTATAGATAGATGCTCTTTCCTTCAGCTTATCTCCTTTTCGTTAAAAATGGCTACAACTATTTTTTTAAAAAATTTTAGTACTACTACCCAACTAAACTCTGGTCTTATGTCTTTTTATAAGGCACGAAACATCAAAAAAAAAATCTTTGAAGGATTCCGCCTTAATGGGTCCAGTTCCTACGCAGATTATAACAATCAAAATAAGGCTCTTCTCTGTTAAGGCGATGAACATAGATCTCTAGAAAAGAAACTGACTGGAAAATGAAAGGAAATGACTTCCTTGTCTTAATTGCTAGATTAAGGCTTGATATGTCTTACAAGTTGAGTCAGTGGTCGTTAGAGTAAAACCTTTGATCTTTTAAAGAAGGGAGGTTTGATTTCTAGATCTTTCCAGGGCTGGTAAAATAAGCCTCTTTAGGTGTAGTGCTTTGGGAAACTGGACCCACCGCTATAATAACGGACAATAGTAATTATTATAATTTCTCTAAACGTTTAGAAGATCATATTAACAATTTTTTATTTTTGCTTCAACTTTTAAGTTATCAACACCCCGAAGCTATCCACAACTGACATGGAGCTCGCTTTACATATTACTGGCATCGAGATCAACAACGTTAGTCTGGCAAATAAGAGAAGGTACTAATAATAATAAAACTGAGTAATGCACTATAGTGTATTAAAATAATATCACTACTTCCTCAATAATAAACAACATTCTATGATTAAATATTCACTCAGCAAGTTTACAGTGTGACAAATAATTATAAGAGCAAGTCAAAATCTCTATATCAAACCGATGAAACAACAGCCCCTGATATAAGCACGATTAGTTTTAATAAAACATCAATTCTAACGATTAGCTTTAACGATAACTATTATCAAATTTAGCACGATTAGATTCAATGTATCCAAAAAATTGTAAACATTGTTCCGTAGAACGCATTTAACCTATTGGATGAAATATATTTTTAAAAAATGCACTAAAATATCACGTTACCAATGAAATCATAATCGTGTCAAGAGGTTTATTTACTCAAATAAATAAACACTTCTAAGAAGGTAAGGTGAGAACACTTATTGCTCCTTTCCTCTCTTAAAATCAACAGAAATACGTTACCAACAATATTTACTTTATTGTATTACACTCTGAGTAAAATTAATAATAAAAAAAATAATTCACACAACTTTTTATTATTATATTTAATTAATAACTTATGGTTTGGGAAGAGACGTAACCCTAAGTAATATAAAGCCCCAAAGGGCACATTATGTACGTGGTTTCATATAGGGTGCATATATGTAAAGGGTGTAGTTAAAGTTAGCTAAACCGAAGTAGTTGCATTCATCAACCAACTCTGCCTGACCTAAGTATAAATATATATATACGAGTACGTATTTTATTTAACATTCGTCAACATCTGAGGTTATTGGCGCCTGTGCTTTTTTCAGAGCACGGCCGGCCTCGGGATAGCGTTCTCTATACATTAGCGGACATTAGTGATTAATAAGAAGTTCTCGATACATTAGTGATTTATCAGAAGCTCGTAGGCTAGCACCTAGATTCGAACCCGTTATCTCCACGATAAAATTTAATTTTAGCTAAACACTCGGCTAATCCCTTCCCTACTTAAGTGTATTGTATGAATGTTGGAAGTGTCAGTAAAATTATTGTTCGTGTTATTACGCTGGGACATCCGCAATGACGCCAAGATCCCTGAAGAAGTGGCTAGTCCATTTCCCCCTATAGGTCCTCATTATTATATCTTTATTACGTCATCATTTTTTTTGGCGCATAACTGCAAATTCTTTAGAAGAATGAGTACAACCATAATAAAACTATTATAAAATAAAAAGATAAGAAGACCAAGCGAAACGTCATCAATGAATCTGACGCAGGTATTCAAGGCGCGATAAAATTTAACGTCAAGATCCTTCGAGATGATAGCATAAAAATGATAGGAACAGTACTTTCGGAGAATCTAGAACAAAAAAATAAATTAAATAAAGGAGATTATAAAGAGGAACCTTAAACGGGAGAAAGAAGTTACATAAACCATTTTCTGAATACTTTTTCATACCGAAGATATCAAAAACTCAAAATGACTACTTCAGGTAAAATTTCAAATTCAAAAATTTGACCCGATGGTACTTTTCTTACTCATAGAGCTATAACAGGATTTTTTTCTTTAGAGATACTAAAAATTTAATAACCTAGCTTAAAAAGATGAAATGTTGAACAGGTAATTGGTCTGCAAAGCTGGTGGCTTAGTTTGTTTTTCCTCAGCGATGTTTTCCTGCCTAGCATGTTACATTTTCCTTAATTCTGTTTGGTTTTCATCCATCTTCAGGCACTTTCATCATTTTGTCTTGAAAAGTTGATTGTTTAAAGCTCCTGTACGACTCAATGCGGACCCAATTGCCTATTTAACAAAAAAAACAAGCAAAATAGTAGAATTAAATAAAACAATTAAGTTTATAGCTATTTGCAAATGTGTATATTATAATCAACCTTGCAGATTTTCCCTTACAAATGTAAGAAGAAGTAAAACGATCACAGTAAAATTTGAATTTTCATAGGAAATATAAGTTTTGTAATATTCCAAGTCCAAACAATAAATAAATATGTAATGTTATTAATTCATTATTGTGAATAAATTTTAAATACACCTTTCTCTAATAGCAACTGATTCCAAGTGAGCAACTTTCAAAAAAATCTTGAAAATTAATGAATGCTACTTCTACAGTCACATTCTAATGCGCCATTTCTGAATGTCACATGGTTTTTACTACCTGTATAATAATCTGAAGAATACTGGCAAAATTGAGAGAAAGTCTCGTAACTATTTCACACCAATTTTTCAAGAAAATTCTCGAGTAAGACGAAAATCACAGCAATCATAGCATCCCTGAAAGTATCCCAGCCAGTACAATACGAACAACACTTACTTTTAAACTTCTACAGTCACACAGCGTTATACAAGACTAAACGGAAGTGAAATGTCCTTAAGCCCACTAATACCCGGACGAAAAATCACCTGTAAATGCCTCGCACAAGCCGTCTGGCATCCATTGACTGATCACAAAGAATGTCTGTCATTTGGATTCTCTTGAAAAAAAATCGCCAAACTGCAAGCAGTGTATAGCCTAACCATGCTTGTTCTTAATAGACTGACTCTACAACCCCCACTTATTGCCACTCTCGTTTCTCTCTTGATTTCTTATCTGTGAATATGTGTGAAAGTTCAGGGGTGAAAATATATTCGCAAGAATGTGTACGTACGTACGACAATCGAAAAAAAAATCTGACGAAATTCTTTATGTAGTTATAAAAAAAAGTACTGAATATATAAAGATATATACATATTTGTACTTTTTTCATAACTTCGTAAATTTCGTCAGATTTGATATATTTATAAATACACTGTACACAACGACCTCAACATTCTATTCGTACACCAACTCGCCAAGACGAAATACCAAAAGTTCCATACTGCTCTCTCTCTACTTGCTCTAATCCTCTCGTACTGTCTCTCACCTCCTCTGTCATCCCTAAAAATCCTCCTCGCCGACTGAATCGCCAATGGCCCCGCAGTCTAAGACCTAAACATCATTATTCTATAGAGAGTGCTACCGCTGGGTAGTTTCTCTCCTCCTGCTCTTCCCGCACCAGTTCATCATATTTACTCATTGTATATACAGGGTGTCCCAAGCTATATGGATAACGACTTTTTCTCGGAAACTAAGATAGCTAGAAAAAAACTAAAAAATACGTGTTCCCTTAGTTTTTTGTTAGAAATCCAAATTTAATTTGTAAATATTTTTAGGTGCTTCCAGAAGCGAGATACAGACAACAACTTCAGTTTTTCAAATGGGGAAGGTGCGGTTTTTATTTCAGAAATTGATTCCTCTATTTTTTTAAAGAAAAATTTACTTGAACGGTTTTTTTTCTGTGAGCGATATTTTAGAAGTTATGAATGAAAACATGATTCTTATAAGAAATTTCAAAATGATAATACTATAACGGTTTTTTGATTGAATAAGAAGAAAAGTAGTATTTTATTATAAATTTTACTCCTCATTAATATTACAGATCATGCTCGAAATGGCCTCCACCATAAGAGATGCATAGGACATGCTCTTTCCTGCCAATTGTCCCTTACTGCCAAAGAAATAGATTCGGCTTTAACCGACCTACACGTATCTATTATTCTTTGCTTTAGTTCATCTACAGATGCCAACCCGGCTTGATTCTGATGCACCTAGATTTAGAAATGCTTTTAGATAAGCAGAAATAAGGAAAGAAAGAAAAAAAGTTATGAATAATCACCTTGTTTTTCAGGTCCCCCCAAAGGAAATAGTTCATAGGTGTCAAATCCGGTGAGAGAAGTGTCACTGAATCGCCCCCTGTGTCGATATAACACCATCAGGAATGTAAAGAGATATCTCGGTAGACAATTTGATGGGCATGTTATATCGACACGGGGGGCGATTCAGTGGCCACCTCGTTCACCGGATTTGACACCTACTTCTAAATCTAGGTGCATCAGAATCAAGCCGGGTTGGCATCTGTAGATGAACTAAAGCAAAGAATAATAGATACGTGTAGGTCGGTTAAAGCCGAATCTATTTCTTTGGCAGTAAGGGACAATTGGCAGGAAACAGCATGTCTATGCATCTCTAATGGTGGAGGCCAATTCGAGCATGATCTGTAATATTATTGAGGAGTAAAATTTATAATAAAATAGTACTTTTCTTCTTATTCAATCAAAAAACCGTTATAATATTATCATTTTGAAATTTCTTATAAGAATCATGTTTTCATTCATAACTTCTAAAATATCGCTCACAGAAAAAAACCGTTCAAGTAAATTTTTCTTTAAAAAAATAGAGAAATCTATTTCTGAAATAAAAACCCCACCTTCCCATTTGAAAAAATGAAGGTGATTTCTCGCTTCTGGAAGCACCGAAAAATATTAACAAATTAAATTTGGATTTCTAACAAAAAACTAAGGGAACACGTATTTTTTAGTTTTTTTCTAGCTATCTTAGTTTCCGAGAAAAAGTCGTTATCCATATAGCTTGGGACACCCTGTATATATTTACACAGATTATAAATTATTAAATAAAAAATAAATAAAAATATAAACAAATTTATATATACATATACATACATTCGAATATCATTATGAAATGAAAATTTTCATTTTTGAGTAATGGAATCAAAATTTCCACAGACATACTCACGTGACGTCACAAATTTAAAAATCACTGTTTTCTTACTCAGAAGACATTTTAATGAAGGGATATTTCCTTCGAATATTCGCAAGGACGCAATACTTCCTCTAAAAAGTGTTAAGAGGAAATAAAAATCAAAACAATCGACCATATGTTGAAGAATTCAGACCTAAACCTAAATATTATAAGTGATGGCATGTATCCAAACGAAATCTATACCTATTTGTGTATACTTATTTGAAACATAATTTCTGAAAACTTTTTTTTTTTTTGAGGAATAAATTTTGGTTTTTAGAGAATTTTATTGCCTAAATTGTGAATGTTCGTCCCAAATCTTTACATTCTAATAACGTTTACATGAGTCATGCGCTTACAATTCGCATTCAGACGATCCTAAAACATGTATAATAAATACAATTACTATTTCAAATATTTTTAAAGATCGTATTCTTTCTCTAACCATTAATAAGAGTCACTTTACATTAGTTAAAGTCAATAGCTTGGTTTATTATCTTTATATTTAATTAAAGCACACAATTCCAGTTAAACTACTATCTCTATTATAATTATAATAATCATGTTTCAATATTATCCTCAAGCTAACATTCTAGCAGACATATCCACTATATCATAGAAAAACAAAAATGTTAAGGTTATCGCCTGCCCTATCTGTGAAGACCCCCCATGGCGTGATATCTGTGTCCTTATTTAAAATTTCATTACATAAATATATACTAATAATCTATAATTTTTGTTTTTCCATTTCTTTATGTAACAAACAAACACACACACTTCTATAAATATATGTAGGAGGAGGGATACTACTTATTTATAAATTGAAGTTCCAAATTTTCGAATGTACAGTAACAGAGTTTACACTCTCTTAGTATACTTTAAAAACCGGGGAAGTAGTAGCCACATTCTAAGGCCAATATTCTCCCTCATTCCGTTACTTTGGTATTGTCACGAAGAGGTAGGGACTAGTACATATGGGATAATACTATCTATGTTTGAGCCGACGGCTCCGGGCCGTCTCCAGAAATGATTTGGCAATTCCTGCTTGTCCAGTGGTGGAGACCTGCGGCATTTCGTAAGATATCGTACTTACAGTCCTTGGAGCTTTCGTTATCGTTATGCTGGTGAAGGGCAAATGATACTTTCTACTGTACTTGGTTCACCACACTCAGGATACAGAATCACCACATACAGAATCATTCACAAACTTAAGGAAGGCTACCGTAAAATATATTACATTTGTATTCCTACTCTTGCGTTATTTATTGCACCATTTCTAAGCTCTTATCTTAATTACATACCTTGGAATTTTTTCAACAGGTTCTCCACTGAATGATCTTATCATTTCGTTCAGTACTTCTCGATAATGGCTAATATCTTCCAATCGCTGATTTGGTCCTAGATCACGTCATGAGTGCACCAACTACGCTGAACTACGTTACAAACAAAGATTATCAATTTATTTATTGATTTGAGTCGTCAACTACCATTGATTTTGACTGATTTATTTTGTAAAAAAAAAAATCTATTAAATACAATTATAAATCAATTAAGAAATGAGAATATTGAAACCAACTTATTTTTACTGCTGAATAAATCTTTATGAGTGAAAGAATGTCTATTCAATTTCATTATTATTTTAAATTTGTAAATAATATTTTCGATAAATCAAACTAAGAGTTTTAGAAATTTTTCGTTAAATTCTTGGCTGCAATTATTAACAATAAGTAAAAACATGTGGTTCGGGCGGCAATGCTGGAAAAAATCAATAAAACTATTTACATTATCAATTTCGTTTTAAACTAAACGTAATTGGAATGCTTGACTGAACACCAATTAGTATCAATTGAGGAAGACTCCATCGTACCAATTAGTGAATGATACGAGAGTATTAAAGTTTCTTGTTTTCTGCTGAGAATTTAGCATGTCGGTCCTTGAGTTTCCATACCAAAACAGGATATCATACCCTATCAAATGTGTAAGGAAACACATCCTAGCCGTGTAGGGTTTTTTTTTTGTTTTTTTTTTCAAGACGATTCACGTACAAACCAAATTGAAAAAATTACTTTTTCGCACTCGTGAGATCTTAAAACGGGTATTTCTGGTGAAAATTGAAAATCTGTTTGGTAGGTGTAACACATTTCCTCGTACGAAGGTTAAGAGAAAGTAAAAATACAAAAAAAAATGGCTCCTCGATTGCATAATACGCAGCATGCCGATCTATCCAAAGTTATAGAAACAAAATCAAATAATTGAATTACTAACTGTAATTAAGTAGAGAGAAGATGAGTTATTACCAGTAGTTACGGCAATTAAAACAAACTGACAGAGATAAAACAGTCCAGGAATGAAAATAGATACAAAAAGAAGTAAAAAATAAAGATGTAGCGTTACAATAAAAAATTGGTGGTTATTTTTTCTAACTTGGTCAAAAGAAAAATCTAATTAAAATATTATCTTTATTTTATGCCGTTAATAATAAATCCTAACTTCAATTAATAATACACTTTAAGATTTAAAAAAGTAATATACATATATCCAGAACAGTCGTTCTAGTAACATATCAAACACACGCAAAATGAATAAATAAAATGAAAAACAATAAATTAGACAATACTGCACGTGAAGCCGAAGCGATATATTTTTCGTGGAGTAAATATGTGTCAGCAAGTTTTATTTTTGTTTATTTGGCACAAGGTGAAACCGTTCTGCAATAAATGTAGTTCTATATTTATCGGGAAGGACTTTATTTTTAAAGTAAAGCTGTTCTTAATTTGTTCCTGCTGCTGAATGTTCTATCATTATTAATTTCATTCAATTACTTTTAATTGTTAAAACATTTTATACATTTCTTTTTAAGTTTATATTACAAGTACTTAAGAATAGTCTTTTGGAAGATTTTCAAGTTTTTATCATTTATTACGTTCTTATTTTTGAAAAAGTTTGTTGAATCTTATTTATTTATTTTTAGAGACTTCTCTTAGACGTAAAAACGCCAAGCTTTACTGGTGAGAGCGTATAAACATACACTTTTTTAAGTTGAACAAAAAAATGATTTTAAGTTAATCAAAAAAATTTATCGGAATGATTAGACATTTATTCATATAAGTATCAAGATTGCTTACCATTCAAAATTTTGACGGATTTCGACTCAAATCAGCGACATTTCATAGTCTTGGTGCTGGTGATCCAGCTAACCATCTGGAATTCCGGCAAATTGAAGCACTCTTAAAAAATAAATAAATTAATAAAATTGGACATTTATTCATGATTAATAGAGTTTTTGAGGAATAAGAGGAAACGAAAAGAACCTTAGATCCATTTTTAGCCAAGTTTTCAGCTTTTTTCTTTTTCAAATTTAGAATTTTAAGTATACCAAACATATATTGTTTCATTTTGCTTATTATATTAGTTAAAAATAACAGAGGTGACTTTTATACGACTTTCACTATTCTCAAGGTTTTATATTCCACGTTAGAATTTTTTACTTAAGTTTATTGACTTCATTAAAATACAAGTTATTTGGCATTACTTTAGGTTTACTAAATCAACTCTATTGTATGGAGACGTTTAATCCTAGAACCCTTCTTAAAATCAATTTTCATTATACAAATTTCAAACAAAAGCGGATTCACCTTCTAGACACTTAGCTGAACGGTTAGTGGCCATCTAGATGTAGTGCTATTGGGTTCAATTCCCGGTCTTGAATTATATTAAATGATTAATATGAGAAACGAAATGTTTTCGTTAATTTTTATCTGTCCTAAGCACACATATTTGGTTTATTCCTGACGGTATTGATATTTCATCCATCATCAAGTGGTGGAATTTCGACTACACTTGTTTCCACTTTGCACTACTCTAGCGAGTGAGAAAGGTTACATGGTGTACATATGTTTTATTCAAAATGTTAATGAATTGTAAAATATTTTGTAGAAATAATGAAATAAAATTAATAAAACCTAATAATTGTTCAAGGATTGTGTACCTTAGTACTTGGGTAATTTTTAGAAATATACGGTAGGAATTGTATATGTTTTTACATATAAGGGAGGGGAGCGAATTTAAGCAGAAACACATTACCATAAAGTACGTTTTCTAGCCGTCTCCGTCAACGAAACCTAATTGGAATGTTTCGACTGAAACTGCAGGCATAATTTTATTTTAATATAGATCTTAATAAAAGGAATGAGAGAATGAAGTATACTGGTAGGTATCGTATTTAGCTGAGGCTCAGTAAACCAAATATCAAATTTGATTTGCGTACACTAAGGCAAAATAATCAATTTTTACAAATCATTTTTTTAAGTTAAAGAGTTTTATAACTAGAAAACAAAAATTCGCGAAAAGCTATACTTGATATTCCATTTTAGACTTGACGGCTCATTCCAAAATCTGTCAAACAAAAGTGTGATTTTGCTGAAAAGATTTTGTCTTCTTCTTGCACGATTTATTAAAAAGTTCGCTGATTAAGTAAATTGAAAGTACAGTTAAATAAATCTTTATATACATTACTGGTATTCAGACTTAGAAATAAAATGCTCTATATTTCTTTTTTACTTTTTCGAAGTCAAAGATAGATTTCATTAGAGAAAACGTTTATGGAAAATAATCAAATGAATGGAAAAAAAAGAACAGAACAGACCACTCGTCAAAGGGATTTTTTCGCAGCAAAGCTGCACGTGATGTGGCCGTGAATATCTGGAGTGCTACTCTTAAGAACAATTCCGCAGCCTAACCTTAACCTTCAACTCCTATCTTTCTCCATGTAAGTAGTATTTGATATTGAAACAGTTACTCTTCCAAATTTTACATAGTTTTAATCTTTTAATATCCAAATTAAATTTAGCGGATTAACTGTTACTATCATGTATGGATATTATTATTTCCTCTCCTTTTTTTTTTTTTATAGAAATATCTCGTTTTTACAAGTTGTACTAGTCTTAGGGTCACCTAACGCAAAAACTTGAACTGATGTCCAAGTGCTCTTGTATGTGTTTTCGTGATAAGAAGAGGGGAAGTAGCTACACTCTCCATGCATAAGTTTTTCCCTTAAATTCTGTGATTGTGGAGGTGCCACAAAGAAATAACAGCGATCAGTGGTGAAGGTTGGGGGGGGGGGATCATAGAGTCAGTTTTCCCGAACAAATTAGGCTAAAAATTGTAATAGAAAGTTGAAAAATTGATTATTAAAAATCTAAGTTTAAAAAAAAGAAGCTAGCTTTTACCTTTAGTTAAATCATAAATTTACGTTATGTGTAAAGTGTTTCCAAAATTCGAAGTTTGACGAAAAGATCAAATGATTAGAATGTTTAGAATTGGAGTAAAAAGAAAAACACGAATATTCCAAAATATGTATATACAATAAAAATTTCACTTTAATAATTTGACACTTAAAAGATTATCACTAACGAAAATTTGTCAGGATAGTAAGCATGATTTAGCGAAATTATAATTTTACATTTTTAGGTTTTAATTACCGTTCTTTATAAATAAAACTGATCAATATCTTACTGATAAATCGATGCTGACGTTTTATCAAACGTAATCCATATCACGTTACAGATATAGCATGACATAAACTAAATCTCATTAACATAATATGCTAGAAAGCTTATCACTAATCCATCCATCACTCGCAGGCACGAATTTAATCTAGCATTCCATATTTTATCTTCCTAACAACCTACTAGACAATTAACTTTTTTTTTTATGCGTCATTACTATTTCAAATTTTTGGTACGTCAGGTTTTTTTCCAGTTTAAAATCAGCAACGATATTAAGTGAGTAAAACTTTCAAACTCTGCAATCTTTACAATTTTAAATGCTTCATTTTTTTTTTGCATAGATAAATCGAAGCTACCTGTATTTGGAACATAACAATGTACCAGCAGTTCACGAATTTTTCATTAATGAGCTGACATGGTAGTATTTCTGAAGGATGGTAGAGCTGAGAGTTATTAGCTCCATCAACTGTACTTGCTTTCAAAATTACCAAAAAAATAACCATAAACGACTTCTAGAACACGAAACACAATTTAACTTCTTTGGGTTTTAGATAAAAATCCTCACCAATACATAGTGGAAATTAAGCTTTGATGCATATTAAGTGGAAATTAAGCTTTGATGCAGAAAAATACACGGTCCTTACATTTCTTGATGAGTTATTGCATTCAGCACAGTTCAGCAGGCTAGACATCTTTACAAATTTTGAAAAAGAAGGCAACTGACCACATCTTTCAAATTATACAATGTTTTTTAATACTTAAACCAAATATACTATGTCGTTGGCTACTTATAAGTACGAATAATACAATATTGAGTTTTCATCTATCACAGTCATTATCAAATCATTATTTTAATGATACCAACTACCTTAATAACGAACTTATACCAAAAATGGAAACAGAAGTTAAAGCTTTCCAAGGGGACCAAAATCGCATTTACTTTTACTTAACTTAGTCAAGAAATAACTTGGAAGCAAACCAACCTAATTCGACTTAAGATTAAACATATAACCCCCCGTAGAAGATCTATTTCAACATTTAACTACTATTGTGCACCCTATTTAAACATACTCATCCCGCGTTGATCAAAAATCCACCGAACTGATCTGTAAAATACTCCTCAACCTTTATTACGCACAATGTGGATAACATCGATCAATCTGCCAAAAATGATTTTAGTCGCTTCTGGAGAAGGCTAGACTTTCCTCACTAATTGAGAGAAGAGAAAACATATTTTTTTCATGGAAAGCTGTAAATGATAGGAAAGTTTTTCCAAGAAAATTTACTTTCGGGTAGTTCTGAGGAACGTGAGCGGCAGGCATAAGTTTAAATTTAAATACCAATGTACCACTTTATGGTATTGCAGAAAAAAAAAAATTGTGAGAATATTTAATTTTGTTTTAAGTGTGAAGCAATTCGCTGATCTAAAGTATAATCCTCTTGAATGATTTCTTTTAGTCGTACACGTCTACACTGATGAAACCTACCGATTTTGTTTTAAATTCTATTCAATGCGTGACTTTATTTTCTCAAACATTGGGATGATACAAGGCAAATCAAGACAAGCTGCGAAAGATACAGTTTTACCTTTTTATGACATAATTCATGATTTTAACTTTTCTTTGCAATGTAAAGAAAAAAAAAATTGTTTTTATTTCTTAAAATAACATATTCTTATAATACCTGATTAATATGCTGTTTCAAAACATTGATTTTTAGAACATAGTAGTTGTTCTCTTTAGAACTTTTAGGTTAACTTTTTCAGGAAGTTCAGTAATTACCTACAAAAAAAAAAAGAAAGAAAGTTGATAATTAGTTACTGCGAAATAATTGTAAACTTCGGTTATTGATAATTAAAAAGAATTAAAATTTTGACCAATCCAAATAAAGTGCTAGCAGAAAAAGTAAATTAAATTTAAAAATTTAGCTTGAAATTATTATTTAAATCGATATATAATTTTTTTAAATGTCTACTAAAAAAAACAAAACTGTTCATTATCAGAATTGAATTCGATGTTTTTATAGAATATTAACATTAGGATACATTTAATATAAAAAACATTATAATAAATTATTGCTTACCTGTATGCTAAGATAAAGACGTTTTCCCATCCTCTAGACAATTTAACCTTATTATCATATCATAACCTTTGCCAAATTAGGTTCACTTCATTACGAGAATGTCTAACCTAATATTAATAAAATTACACATATGTAAATTTCAATGATTATTTTTTTATGCTATTTCTTATTTATTGCTGTAAATTTTTTAATTAATTGTTATAACCTGTGTTTTACAAAGCATACATTTATTTGAAACATGACCCGCTTTCTTCGTCTCTTTTTCTATTTTTCAGCAAAAAATAAAATGTATCAGTCAGGGGGGGGTCTCCTTCATAAGAAGTTATCAGTGTTGCCCTTCTTTTTTTTATTTAAAAAAAAAAGATAAATAAAGCGATAACATTAAGGTCGCAATAGTGTGATCTATTCATAAGATAAATTAAAAAATAATTAGTGGAGAAGAACTGACATAAAAAAAAATTGCAATTTTAACTTGGACTTTCATCTCATTAATTTTTTTTTTTATCTTTCTTAGTAAATTTTTTTTTTTTGTGAAACATCCCTTTCATCGATAGTAAAAATCCTGTTCAACAAAAGGATGGAATGGGCTAGCACAGGGGTCGGCAACCCGCGGCTCTTTTATCCAAATTTGGTGGCTCTTCAGCCAACTGAACGATGTAGTCTAGAGGACAACTTGTCCCACAGCAGAAACTGAGGTAATCCTCAATTTAAAACTTCTTCAATTCTTCGCCTGGCGGTTGAGGGTGAACAAAGGTATACTTCAGAATATCTAGAAGAAAAATTAATATATTACTTTCACAAGATCTACCCTACTGCGAGGATAGTTTCTACATGTAGGAGGAGAATAGTCGCTTTTTTAGAAGGAGCATTTGGTGTAGGGGGGTACAGGGAGAAATTATCCCGATTACCGGCTCCTCGTTCATTGTTGGAAAGCCTTAAAGATGTAAGCTGTCGAAGAGGAAAAATATTCTCCCGAGAATCCTCCCTGACTCTTTAAATTTTGGGGAGCTATCTAGGAAAGGCTGATACCTAAGATAGTAGTCTGGTAAAACATGGTCTCACCTGGCATCAGTGGGGAGCACAGTAATCTAACACTATGTAGGTTGCAATCGAATCAAAGACGCGAGTGGTTAATGTGAGCAAGTATTTTGTTTTAGCAAATCCACAGTGAAACTAACTCTTTAACACACAGATCTCACAGTTATCACGGGTAAAATATATCCCGGGGCATGTTTCCACGGAACCCTATAATTTAGGATTTTGGGTTTATTTTTCAGAAAAATGATTCATTTCAATAAAACATGTTCGTACTCAGATATCCCATGGAATATATTAGTTTGGAGTTAATTGTTGTTTGTCTAACAAATAATCAAATTTTGAATGTATCTACATCTACGGTTGAAAGACAGAAAACTAAGGTAGACATCTACTAAGTATCGCTAAATGGCGGAGGAACAACAAGTATTCAAATTCTTTTAAATTAATTTGCTAGACTCCTGGCAACAACTGAAAGTGAAGTTTTTAATAATAACTGACTTTACGATAACTTTGTAACAAATCAAAAATAGTAACACTATTACTAACCCGCGAACTAGATAATAAAATTTATTTAAAAAAGATACTTGTTAAAAAAGTTGAATGGAACTTTCGAAGAAAGGAAAAGAGAGCTCCTATGAATCAATAGATATAAAACTGTTACTACGGGCGTCCTTTAGATAAATCTATTAGGATAATTTGAATAAAATCATTAGAAACAAATTTGTCGAGACCTACCAAAATATTTTTTAATTAGCAAGTCAGCATCGCCGTCTTGTGAAAGTTCGGCCAGTATACTTCATTTGAGCATAGAGTGCAAGATTTGCCCTGAATATGAAGTACCAAGAAACCAACAAAGAATACTGTTAATGTTTTTAATTTTAAAAAAGAAATAATCACCAGGTAATAATCGATTTTCATAAATGAAATAGTTAATATTTTTTAATTTATCAAATTTGGATTGTAACATTAAAAAGTTCATTAGGAAGATAAAGTTATAAATGAACTGATTCAACAAGTAAAATGACTGCATAGCGTCGATTTAATAATAATAATAAAAACACGGAAACCTATCAAATTGCAAATCCTGATAGTGAATTTGTCTATCAAATAAAAATTAAAGGTTATTTAAATATAATTTCTGTTCAAATAAACCAGCCGCTTATACAATTCTAACGGATCGTGGCCTTTAGTGAAACGCCTTAATGGCGAAACCAGTTAATAACAAGTATTTATGAAATACAGTTCGATATAACATAAAAGATAATAAACTTAACGGATACAACTTCATATTTCTGTGAGAATCCCACTTTATATTCAACTTATTTCCCTTTCAATTGATTTCGTTCATTAGTTCGATTATTTTTTATGTAACTCAAGTAAGGACTTGAACCTTCGGTTCTAGACTCTATTTGTGTTTTTTTTTTTGGTGAGGGAAGACAAATTATATAGGATCCAAGAGGGCTTAAGATAGCATAGGGTTCGTGCAATTCAAGGAATAATAATAAATAATGCGGGGCACCACGAGCCATGAAGATCAGGAAGACACAAGTACTCTTAAGGGAGAACATAGATTTATCAGGGTCGATTTGGTTTAGGTTTTATAAAAACTCTCTTTACCCACCACCAGAGCACTTCAATACACTAATTTCTTGTAAAAAGTAAACATAAATTTTTTAATTAAAACAAAAAATTAAAGTTTTCAAATTCCATTCATAAAAATCATTTGGTACGTATTATCTTCTGTAATGATTAAACATCTAATAAAACCGTTAAAAGATGTGACAACGAAGCGCTCACTTAAAAAAGGAGGGCTCGACAATGACGATTCAATAAACAATAATATTATGTAATAAAGTCGCGATAATAAATTTATGTCAAGATTCAGTAAATTACTCAGAAAGGAATATTTTCGACGACCTTACATATCTGCATATATGTGTACACATTATTTTTGTCTGTGATAATAAATAAACTAAGAACTGAATCAATATTATATTATTCATTTTACTATCAATATTTCTTAATGGTTTTGAGACGATTTCTAATAATTTATAAAGAAAATGAGACCAATTTAACCTGTTATATTTAATGAATCTAAAAATAAAATAAAATTGTCAAATAAAAAGGTGGAGAACAACGCAAAAAGAGAATTAAAAATAGCCAAGATAATTTTTGTTTATGTTCAAATTAGAAAGGTTACAACAGAATGGTGGGTAAGATGTTAATAAAAACAATGATATTTACATCAAAAAAGGATGTAAATAAAATCATTGAGATAAAAAAGAATAAAATTGATAAGAAAGGGTTTTCTGTGGGTCATTGAGTGAAATATCACAGTACCCCCAAATACTATTAATTAACTAAAAGTCAGTCAAAGTTTATTTTTGAAAAAATGAGATAATGATTCAAGTAAACTGAACTTATGTTGTATTCATTGAATACACAAAAATTAAAAAATTGTAAAGAAATCTAATTTGCAATCTCACATTTCTTCTCGTTGTTATACCATTTTTACCAACAAGAGTCAGAGTGTAAATAGATGCATATTATTATTGTGTAACTTATAAATTTGAAGTACGAAATGTCGCAACACGCATAATCGGCATATTTGGCACCAATTCCCAAATCCAAAGACATTTTAGCTGATAAATTATATGAGTCAAATAAAATGGTGGCAGCTGGCTTATTTTATACATATCCCACAATCGTTTTTCAGAGTTGAGAAAAGATTAAAAAGTACACTGTTCTCAAACGGACTAACTAGAAAATTAAATGCATTTTCACGAACTTTTCAATTTGCCTTAGTCTAGTCACCTCAATAGCTTCTAGTTAAGGCAAATGGCAGTCATCCTCGAGATAAACACTATGTCTTTCATATCTCAATTTCTTTACCACATTTAGATCGGGTTAGATGAAACTAAAAAAAATAAAAAGTAGGAAAATCAGGGTTCCTAGAATAGGTTTTTCCTTTTAGATCTATGATAGGCTTCTACTGGCTGCGGTGCCTGAAGTACAGAATCTATCCGGAATCTTTTCTAATCTTACTCTATGAAATTATTAAAAATCTTCTAAAATAAAAAGCAGATTTATTGATTGGTTAAAATATTAAAAATTTAATATATGTACTTGTGCTTAAATAAGAATGCTGAATTCTGTGAAAACTTTGGTGAGCGTTATTTTCTCTCAAGTTAACTGATTCTGCGACCATCAATCAACCTTCTATTGACACATTTTCTGGATATAATACTAAAATATGGTCAAAAGATTCTGCCTCTTGTTCTTGCTCTTCTACGGTATCCGACTGTTCTTCCAGTTCTAACTCATCTTCTTTATAATATTCTTCCTTGTGTTCACTTAGAGGAAACAGCAAATCATCACTGTAACAAAATTTATTGCACATTACCATTTGCCAACAAAATAATGTTTTGTGTAATTACAAAAGGGAAAATGTCTATAAACTGGCAAATATAAGAAGAAAAATTGGCACCAGAGGCGAATAAATAATTTGGCTTCCCTACTGGGATCTTACAACAATAAGAAAACTATTTTCAAGTCTAGTCAAACCTAATCTAAGAGTTGAATCGTACGGTGCTACCAAAATAATGAAAATTTAGAGCTCCCAGAGACATTTCTTTTTTGAGCTTCGCTGATCAACAACAAACAAACCCACACACAGGGAAATATATTACCTTTTCGTCTTACACAGGAAACACCTTAAAATACGCATTTTCCGTAAAAGCTCAAGTTCGGAAATTTTATACAAATAAATACCTGCAGATGGTCAAAGAACTACTGGACTCCAAATCTTTCTCTAATTCTTGTCTCTTCTTCAGACTGGTCCTCTCAGGAAGTGGCCAACTATCCCACAAAAATATATCATAGATAATATCAAACATTATACCAATAAATTTTTTCCAAGCTTCAATTTGTTCAGGTGTTAGCGATGGATGGAAATTCTCAATTAGCGTGTCCAATAATGTTTTTTTCAAAAGCTAGAAAACAAAAATGTATCATTAAATTTAAACAAACCATTTTATTTAATAACAACAGTTCAATTGCCGAACAATCGGTTTCAAATGTTGAAAAGTTAAGGCAATGATATTGTCAGAAGCCATATTATAATAATTACTTTCAGCACAATACTATAATGAAAGTTCGAAACCGATCCGAGCTACAATAAACCAGCGTGCTAACGAAGGATAAAATCAATGATATAATATGGTTTAGGGCGGGGTTAGTGCAGTGGTTATGAAGTATGGATTTGTAAGATAAGATAAGATTCTAATAGGGCGGCCCAAGGCCTACGCCACTGCGACCCCTTTGGATCTATTGTGGCTCACCCTCTCTAGAGCTCGCCCTCCAGACCCGTCCGTTTAATCAGACTCTTAATTCTGGAGAACGACTCTTGGATAAAGCTCACAGGCCTTGGTTTTTCCTCCCCCGAGAAGTAACATCCTTAGCCAGACAAGCCCCTCGCACTGACACAATACGTGCAGTGCCGTTTCTTCCTCTTCCTGCCAGAACCTGTCAATTTTACCACAAATTTAGCTTTTTAGCTAAATTAGCAACTCTGTATTTAGCTTTTTGGAAAGTCTACAATATTGAATGTATTAAACATCAGACTCACACGGAAACGTAGACAAGATTTACTAGTTCAAGTTTTAATGAAATGTGAGAAGAAACTTGTTTAAAAATGAAATGGGTGGATAAAAATGTATCAGATCATATGAAGATTACGATAATAATTATTCTGAGATATTTTCGTTTCGATATTTAAAAAAGAATATAACGAGGATTTCAGAAACCATCAAGGCACTTCTGAGTGTTGCCGGAAAACTTCCTAGCAGATTAAATAAAAAACAATTGCGACCAATGGTTGAAGGAAACCAGGAAGAGAATCAGGATAGGTAAAAGTAACCAGGATATTAAATTCATTCTCAGAAAGTTACTGAACAGAGGAGGCAACTGAATATAATTAGAAGTTATATGCTAGCCTAGTAGGCTTTTGATAAAGTTCCTGAAATCTCTGGCAGAGAATAGTATTTCTGAATACCTAATAATGACCATAGGAAGTTTTTAAAAAGAGCGCAAGAGTCTTTCCAAAACTGCAAATTCAGCTTATCCGTTACAGCGAGAATCAGGCAAAATGATGTCTTGAATCCTCATTTTTTTAGCATTATAATGGGCCTTGTGTTGAGTGAATGCAAAAACAAACCTGGAATTTGAGGCTGGAACTAGCTCTTCTTCTCTAACAGAAAGTTTTGGTTGTTTTATAGCCACAGTAAGCTGTTTCGGGAGATAAAAATCAGCGCAATCTCGAAACTTGTACATTGTAACTAAGAGGTAAGAAAGATTATGGTCAAAACGAGAGAAAAGACAAATTTGGAGCTAGAAGAAAGTGGTGAGAATGAAGAATAGGCAACTTAGGTTTTACAGAGACAGTGAATTGGGGCCATGATTCAGAGACGTCTTCAGAAACAAAGTAACTAAAATAATTGAGAAAGAAAGCTTAATCGAGACTGAGTAAGAAACACCACTATCAGAAATTGCCGCCCGATTAAAGATTAAATACAGCAAGTTGAGATGTTTGGTCACGTACAGACAAAGATTGAGCAATACAAAATAAGGTGATATGATTAGTAATCGGTAGAGGATTTTAGAATCTTTCTCTGCCATGAAAGATGGAAATGGGAACGGCTTTGAGATACCTTAACTACCAACGGTTAAGGACTTATCAGAGGTTGATTTCTCTATAGATGTAGAGTTTGACCCCTAAAGTCAAACTTAATTTAGACTTTTAAAGCTTCATCGCATAGTAGCCGACTGTGAATCATAAGTCGAGATTTAAGTTAACAACACGCCTACACTTGCCACTTCTCTAGAGTTAGAAAATTAAGAAAACAAATGAACTATGAAGGACTATTACCTGAAAGTAGCTTTCGGTTAAATCCAGACAGCGATGGTACATGGCCAATTCCCAGATCAGTTTTGTACACAAAGTTGATTTATCGATATTTTGAACAACTATACTAAATATTTCAGCTAATTTATCCATATAGTCCAAATTTGTCTGGTCCATAAATAATTCTTCCAGTATTTGACCGTGATTGTGTTTGAGTAATTCTTCTGGATTAGCTTTAAATAGTCTGAAAATAGAGAAACGAAAATAATTAAAAAACTAATATAATCAATTAATGGGATGGAATGGATACTCATTTAAGCCCATTTTAAACCTAGATTTGGACGAAAATTGATTAGCAAAAAAAAAAATCATACAAAATTTGTGATTAGTAAGAGTTTCTTTAAGAAGAGTAAAGTGCCAATTTAATAAAAAATAAAGTATATTATTTTCACAATATTGGAGTACTTATTTTTAAAGAAAAATTCGCTACCTTCTTATTTGAGGTTTCTCTGTGGGGACAGGACTATGAACAAGCAGAGACATCTAGCGGTCACTTCTTAAACTGATAGCTTCTTCAAGTTACCGCAAGATGGCAGAGGCAGGTCAAATATAATATAGATACTCAAATGGGGCTACAAGGCTCGGCATGAATTTGTATTAGGAACTATTTGTCATATTAATTCATAAAAATACTTTAATTTGATTATATTAGTAAATATTAAATAAAAAAAAAATATGTCAACCAATAAAACATAGTAATTGATGAATAAGTTTAAATTATAATTACTTGGTAAACCACATCATTGCCAGAGTGCTTTTATTAATCCCACGTTTTTTCCATGAATCTTTTAATAACTCTTTTTCATTCTGCGTTAAAGATATGAAAGTAGGATGGGATAATTCTCTTTTCTTTTTATTGATTTCGTCTTCCTGTTAATATAAAAATCTTTTTAATAATATCGTTTAATACCTCCAAATAAATATGTAATGCGCCAACCAAAGATGTAAATTTCAGGTTTCAAACTTTCAACTTGAAACGATAAGTTTAAGTAATAAATGATTTCAGTTGGTTGAAACAGATACCAAAGCGGATACCAGTTATTGGTAGGAACGTCCTACTAGTAAATAAAAATAAAATTTTGTAAAAAGGTATTTTCAATAGTAATAATCAGCCTTTGTTTAGAATGTCAAGTTCATCTTACGTTACGTTGTGAATTGCCAGATGTCACACACTGTTCATCGATTTTTAAAGAGCTGATTTTCGATCTATAGGAAGTAGGGATCTCCTTTCGAAATATCGCGTCTTTTGGACCTAGGATTTTAAGGATGCGCCCTTCATCAGCTGCTGCAGTGCTGGATTAATTAGTTAAACGACTTAAGGCAAAGGGTATCCATGGGCTTAAGCATCACTCGTCTTCACTTTAGCGGACAATTGAGACGATCACTTAAGGAAGCTAAGTTGTACCTATGTACAATATCTTTGGCGATAGTAACTCTTTGTCTCTGGCTCAATGAATAAACATTGATAGAGAGAAATTTCAAGTTAAAAGGTACTAATATTTGCTTTGTTGCTCACGTAGCGGACGCTGAGAGTTATAGTTTGAAGGAAGTAAACATTGACTTTTGCTACTTATTAAATCCAGTCTTCTTACCATTGGTAAACAACATATTGTTGTAAACTATTGTATTGGTGTCATCCGTCATCCAGAACAGAAATGGCAGCCCTTCCCTCGATTTAAACCCAATAGAACATGTGTGGGATAAGAGTTAGCGATTAGGACGTTTCCAGCAAACAGTTGCGTCGTCTAGTTCCGCATATCTGGGATTAGATACCCCAAGTTGATTTTGACTATTCGAAGCATTTCCTACCGTATTAAAAAAAGTTGTAAAATTAAGATGTAAACGATTTTAAACTTTTTCCTCCCTAAAAAGTAAGTAAATAGCTTAAAAGATTCAAGCCTCTAACATTACTTCATCTGGATGATGCACTTTTAGCATGTATTCTGTCAACTTCCTATTCGGATTTAAACAAAGATGACGATGATGATTCCTCATCCATATACTATATATGTTATAAACAAAACAAAAATCTATACTCCCACTTACCGATTTTTTTGGACAAATACAAGGTTCTTCAATACATTTATACTCGTTGATCACACCGTCTGTGTACCAGATATCATCCAGTCGTTTACATTTCCAGAACGTTGGTGCATTTCCGTAGTAACTTTTATTTATTCGTGCCAATTTTCTTAGTCCTCTACGTCGTCTATCCATGACGTCAATGTTTGCATGATCTTTTGGTGTGTACCTCGTTAAAACGGCCATCTGCCTGTTTTACATTACCTGCACTGTTTATATAGGAATTCAACGATTTTTATTTTACCATTTTTCATTTAACCCTCAAGAACTTAAAAAAAGAAGTCATAAATCTGATTCCTCGAAATTTATTTTGTCTAATAACAGACAATGTCTTGAGAAGCTACATTAAAAACAATCACAGATAATTATTATTTAAAAAATCACAAAATGGCAAAGACTATAAGTGTTGTATTGGATGAAGGGAATGCAATGATAATAATAATCACTTAAAGTAATCTCTACAAAATCTGGTAATACAAGTACCCCAAATTGTTTTCAACCACAGCAGCATGTTTGTGATTGATTCACCGGCCACACTTTCTTCTAATTAAGAGAGTTTAATCAATTACTTCAACAAGAAACTGAATACCAGCCACATTTATTGCGACCTAAAAGATCAATTATAGCTTTTCAAAGTGCCAGTGGGTGTCATATAAACTTGAGAGGCCAAGTTTATAATGTGCAAATTGTAATGTTCAAAATTGCCTGAGGGTTCGCTAAACTTAAGTAGGCACACATTAAATATCTCTAAGTGTATTAAGCACACGATGGAGAAGCGAGTGAAGTAGAAATACAATACTCGCAATGATTCCTGAAGAAATGAATACTAACTTTCCTTTTAAAGTTTTTTTCAAACGCTTAAAGGAGAGAATTTATAGTAAAATTGTAACGTTACATCACGTTATAAACATCATGGTTTGTGCAGTTAAATACGGTAGACCAACGACTCACCTTTTTAAAACAGAATCCCAGCATTCTTGAAGCTCATTTACCGCAATAATTTCTCAAATTATTTTGAAATATAACATAATAAAAGTGAACTACTATAACATAGTAAAAGTAAAAAAGTAGTTCGACTACTGATAACCTTTATTTTGATTTCCTTAATATATTGGCTCGTCCACTGCTCTCGGTACTAGAGAGCCTTTTCGGAACTATCCTCCGACTCCTATGAAGTTACCGCAACTACGAGTACTCAGCTTGGAATTAACTTTCTGATTAAAGTCAACTCGTCAAAAGGGAAGAAGGTATTCCTTGTGGACCATTTTCTTGATGTTCTGTGAGACGACCTCGCGCCTACAGTGAAGCACAAACTGCATAAACACTAGTCTTCCAATTGTCATTGAGTCTTTCAATCACATACTGCTGGATCTTTTGAAGGTTTCCTAATCATTTGGACTAGTTTTGGCTTTACCCTAATCAAGCGCCCATTTAGACCTTTGCATGGTCGTCCGTACTGCTTATTCGTATAATACCGCTTAATTTTTTTCTCCTTACTTTCTACATTTATCTACGTGCTAATAGCCACAATCTCTTTCCTGTACCATCCTCAGATTAGACAGGATGACCCTGCAGCCAATAAGTGCCAAATTATAATGATGGTCACTGGATACAGTAGCATGGAAGCCAAAAGCAGAACGTAAGTTGGGGATCCTTTAACTTCGGAATGTAATACTAAATTTGATTAGTGGTAAAATTATAAATATTTCTTTAAAAAGACTCATGTAATAATGTACAAAACAGCATTTTCATACCAAATTTGTAAAGTTTGCAATGTAAAAATTTGTTATAATGCATTGTATAGTATGAGAATTATTTTCAACTGTCTTGCGCCAAATTTCCCCTTTAAAGTAAAACCTAAAATCGCCGTAATTTCTAGGTACAACTGGGTCTATTTTTTATTTTATTTTTTAATCGCGTTGTCTTTTTATTTGACGATACAATCAGCAAAACTGGAAGTAAAAAGGTTTCGAAAACATCTTACTTAACATGATTGGAGAACGATACAACCCATGGTGGAAGATTACATTAAAGATTAAAAATATGCCCAATTATACATCTTTACTGCACTCTTCTTGAAATAACAAAGAAATGTCTTTGTTGAATATTCGTATAAACTAGTCAAACATATTTCCAAAATTAGTTTTCATAAAAAGAAAAAACAAACCTTAAGAAATTTTTACAATTACCTTTCATTATTTGGTCTAAAATACTTTAGCCTCGGCGGCGAAACTCTCTCAATGCATTCCTCTTCTCTTAAGTACGAGTATGTATCTTCTTTTTTCTTTCTTTTGACAAAGAAATCAAGAATAATTAAATTACAATCTTACTAAATAAAATTGACACTTTTGAAATATCTTACACGATTTACTCGTAAACCTGGTTCAAATAATAAAAATAATTTTTTCATTATATTCATTGTTTAGTGGAATTAATTAAGCAGTTATTTTATTACGTGTTTA
The DNA here is from genome assembly GCF_049639745.1 of Rhodnius prolixus. Taxonomy (NCBI): domain Eukaryota; kingdom Metazoa; phylum Arthropoda; class Insecta; order Hemiptera; family Reduviidae; genus Rhodnius; species Rhodnius prolixus. The sequence goes on from NW_027411634.1 coordinate 36,039,143, forward strand.
GTAATGTATCACTTTAAGAATCCTTTTTATTTTCTTTTTTATTAAGGGGTATTTATTTTGCTTTCTTTCTTAGCTGTTATTACGTAGTACGTATTTAATAAATTAGACTGTCCGGTAGGACAGTGTACAAGGGTTAACATGTACGAGGCAAAATCCTTTCTTACAAAATTTATTCTAAGCAAACAAAATTTTCTATTTTATTCTATCGCATTTTGAGTTAACTGATTGCTCACAGCAGACCAAATTTTAAAAAACAATTTTTAAAAATTCAGGGAATCTCAAACCATGTGTTTACATTGATAACGAAAAATAGAAAATTTTCAATTCAGTCAATAGATATTTGACAGTAACAATGGATGCTTACTTATCTTCAACTTTTGGCCGTATTTTCTTGTAAAGTGAAATGAGATCGGCCCTGTCCTCTAAATCTGGTACAAATCCCATGTTTATTTTGTCCATTAGAATCATATCTTTGATGACAATAGGTGTCATAACAGTTCTACAACCGTACTTCTTTCGCTTTTTCTTTAACTCTTCATATCCTTGCAACAATGAAGCAATTTCTCTCTTGAGTTTAAGTTTCTTGTGCGGTGGCAAGGTTTTCTCAATAAATTTCCCTTTCTGATTTCTAGGAATATGCAGAAAATCACGTTCACAGGGTAGCAACTCTTTTTCTTCACTAAATTTGGCCATGTCATCTCTATTTGGGTAACCAGGTAGGACATAATAACTAGATACACTTTTCAAAGATACGCCTGACGGTGAACCGATATCATCGTTGGCGTAATAATTCACGTATGTCCAATCATAATTGCTTTCGCATTTGTCAAGATGTTTGGTTGGAAAATCTATTTTCTTCGGCACAACGGCTAACTTTTTCTTTCTCTTGCCTTCCACTAACAAGTCTTGTACTTCATCTTTCAGTTCCAATTTCTTTACTAAACCATCAAGTATTCGTTCGAATTCTTTGATTTGTTTCTCATGAGCGCAGTCTTCTGGTGTTTGACGATAGATATTTGCAGTTGGACGTGTACATTGCTTACCAGCAAACGCATATTTCTCCGCCAAACCATTGAATGATTCCTACAATTGAAAAGAGAGAAATTTTTATTTGTTAATTGAAGAGGCTAATTTTTTAATTATATTTAATTTGATGATGGATAAAGATAATGTTTAATTATATTCATTCTATACTTAAAATTGTGAATGTATTTTAAGAAAATGTGCAAGTTAAAAATGTTATTTTATAAAATTAAGAATGAAGAGAATGCGGAGACATTTTTGCAGAAAATTGGATTATTATCAATCATAAAAGTATATATATTATAATGGACTTAAGATGAGATTATATTTTCCTGAAAAAGTTAGTTTAGTAATGCTCAAAGAAATAGAACTATTGGTGGTGACCACAAATATGTTGAAATTGATGTACTCGTAAGTTCATCTGCAGAGAGAAGTAATAATGGTCGGATTCTTCCCCAATAATGGTTATTGGAGAAATATGCTGTGATACTGTTTTTAATTAAAATGGTTAACGGCAGAATTATTATTATTAATAATAATATTATATTATCAATAATTTGTAAGATGTTTACATCCTGGAAGATTCATTGTGTCTGACTGCTGGAAGGGCTACCATTATCAGTAGAGAACCCATCGAACCGACCACCGTAAATAACACTGTAGCAATACTACTTAATAACAATTCTCTCTAGACTGCTTATTGATAAGTACTTAGTTACTTGATTAAAGAACTTATTAAATTTTTGCATTAGTCGGATAAAAATTGCATTTTCCGTTTCATCAACTCTTACCCTGAATTGGTTGGCTACTTCCCGAAAACTTTTTTTCTTTTCATAAGAATCTCGAAACATCACCCTATTTTTTTATACGTCCAAATGAAATTAATAACTCAGAAAATTTAGAATTAGTTAATTTTTTGAAATCATGAATGAGAACCATATGTTTTAATTTAAATTACAAATGAAACACAAATTATGTGTTTTAATCTTAACCTGAATGTTTTAAATTGCATTAATAAGGGACTCTAAAACACTTTCTTTCACCTAGCTTCCGAATCCGAGAGTCAACGTTCAGATAGTATTGAAAATGTTGTAGCTGTGACCGCTCAGATCAGAAAAAAAAAAACCTTCTTAGAAAGACTAAAAATGCTTACTGAGATGGGCAACTATTCAAACATAACAATGCAAGGACATAACTAACAAATGCCTGTTGATGCTAATCCCAAAACAGCCTTTTCGTCTTGCTGTAGAAAACTAAGACAGTAAAAATGTAAAGTTCTGTTATAGCGCCACTTATAGTGTTAGACATATCCATCACGCAAATTCACCCCACTCAAAGCTTATAGAGAACATCAACCGAACACCATTATGGTTAGAGAACGAACAACTGAACATTATTGAGCGCTTTACAGCTAGATGAAGACTTAAAGAATAATTTTGAATTAGAATGCTCCTGTTCTTTACAAATAAACAAAATTTTGTTTCAAACTACTATCTTTTGCATCATATTTTTTAATCAAAAAATGGAAGGACATATAAATTTTCTTCTTCTTCAAGTGACTGAATCTCAATTGATTGGTACCATACAGCATTAAAAGAGTCATGAAACAGTGCACACTAAGGTTCCTTTTAAATGTTATCACATGTTCTAACCTGTTTGAATCCTTGCAATAATGCCATAAACTTCCACCCACATTCATAAAGCTTTAACATTTAGTAGATTCAAATTCTCTTGAATCACGGTTGGTAAATTTAAAGCTGAGCCTTAGTTTTAAACTTCAGAAGCCCTCTTTGCTTGGTTTAAAATATCTTGGAAAATTGTGAATGAAGCTTTTATCTTCTACTAAAGATGCTTCTCTCCTCTAAAGGTACTACGTCAGAGCTTTGTGCTGGCTTTTCTGCTTCCCCGACGTATTTGTGGAGAGGAAACTTATCACAGTTCCAGACACCTTCGAGAGGTACACTGAACTTTGTCAAGCTGTAAAGTATGGTGCTCTTTCTAAAAGTTTTCAAACTAAAGGTAAATAATAATAACAAAACAAAACAAAAATATAGTAACGGCATTATTCTTTAATTTTTTTATTCAATTTCCAGCGATCTAAAAAAATAATACAAAAAAATCGCCCTATTTATTTTTATTTAGTTACATTCTTTATTTTAGTTTTTCTTTGAGGTATATATCGTTGTTTGGGAGGAGGCAATTCCATTAACAAGTTTTTAATTCAACAGGCAAAATAATAGTTAATTTGTAATAAATTTTCTTTTCTTCCAATTTCCCAAAAATTCTTTTTTCGCCCCTTGGGCGCCCATTTATAAATATTATTTTTGTTTTTCGTTTTAACAATAATTTTTATAAAATACTAATCAAAAGAAAAAAAATATATTCACCAAGAGAAAACTTGTTTTATAATAATTTAATGGTAGTTTTAATTTAAAATTATTTTTACAATATGTATTAGAAGGGTTTAACTTAAGATTAATGAAATTTATTTACAACCCAAACAGTAATTCTTAGCGGTATTTTTACTTCTTTAATTGTAGTTAAATGAATAAATTACAGGGAAAAATAAACAAAATTTGATTATCAAAGTTACGATATTTGTTAAAAGAAACAATATAAATAGTAAAAAAAAAAAAAAAATACTGTAAATGCAAATGATTTTAAAGTGCGTTTTTTTTCTAATCTTTTTAATTTAGGAAGGCTGCTTAGACTTGACCATGCTAATCCTCGGATTGGTTTCTGTTTGGACGAAGCAATCGGTGTTTATTAACCGTACGGACATGCTGAATAGGTCACATTGAGTTTGACAAGAAGCTTTGTAATTAAGAATAATGATAATTATGATTTTTATCTTTTAATGAAAAATCTAACAAAAAATAAAAATTCAAATTATTTGCAACTCAGTCAGATCTAAATACACAAGAAGAAGTAACAAACATATATGTATCTGGATTTCTGCAAGAACTAGATGTATCATTCCATGAACTGACTGCCCAGGTTCGAAAAAACTTTTGGGAAGATAAGCTTAAAGAGAGCCGTTATAGGAGAAAGTCCTCGGGATAAATGCTCTTGACAGTAGCGATAGTTTTTAGATGAAAAAGACTTAAGGAGGAATAATCGCATTCCATTATGAGCTACAAGAAGATCATATAATTTTCTTTCGATGGATATTAAATCGATTTCCAACAGCCCTAATTCTCAAAACTCCTAATTTCAAATTTGTTATACACTAAGACAGTCATGGAACCAAACCATGTACTGATAGTCCGTGTTTGCTGGAAGAAAACCTAACAAAGTGAAAGAAAGGGTAACCTTAGAAAATACAAATTAATTAAAATCCGGTAAAACAGTCTCCAGATGCCAACAGCTAGGTTAGATAACCACTGTCAGTTGGCACATAATTTCAAAAATCTTACTAACAACAAACATGACATAATTTGAAAATTTCTACACTAGAATGCTGGAGTTATATTGGCCAAGTCTGAGAGGAAGGCAGCCTAAAATTTTAAGCTGTCAGGTGTTCAATAAAGTAATTAAAAAATTAATAAAGAAATAAATATTAACCACGCAGGTTTTTTAATACTACAGATTTTGTAGTTATTTATGAAAACTTTAGGCCAAAGTGAAATGTTTTGAGTTCATTAAAAAAAATTCCACCTAATTCCCGTGCAATATTTTACCTACTACACTATAACAATAATCATTATTTGATTATAATCTTTATAATAATTTACAAGTGAAATATTACAAGAATTTTTAATATTATATTAATTAGAAAAAATAAAATAAAAAAATTACAATACAGGCTAAATTGTTTAAAACATTTTTTAGCCATTTATTTTATTTAAATAAAATAAACCTAAATCTTTGGTAAATACTGTATATTAATTTGTTTTTCTTTTAATAAGAACTAAGGTAAGTGAGTTTTTAATGCACTAAATATAATTAAAGAGTATTAATAATCCTTATGTTCATAAAGAAAAGAAATTGAAAAAAGTGCAATGAGTTTAGAGACAGGGATCAGCTATAGAAAAAGTAAGGACGACATTAAAATAAACAAAATATAAATGTTGATGTAAGAAACAAAAAGAATTTGTTAATTCTTATCTAATTAATCTTGTTAAATTGATCTGAACAATTTTTGTGACCCGATTTTAAAATTGAAGAACTTTAATGCCTTATTTGATTCAGTCATATTTTCTCTTTATATAGATTTACCTTAATACAGAATTATTATTGAAAGGGAACTGACTCAAAGCCCAACTCAAAACTGTTCAGGCATTATGGATAATGAGATTTTCAAGAAGGTAAAAAGACTTCAGTTTGAACTCCAGTCACCATCAAAGTGTTCAATACTCATTGCTAAGTACTTAAGTTCGTACTACTTTGTTCGTAATACTAAATGTTCAATCGTAACAAAAATCTATTTTCTTTAATAATAACCTCACTTTGTACTGTTTCTTTGAAAGTACCCCCTTCACTTGTAGTTTTTGTTTTTTGCAGTATAGAATATCCACCAGTTTTGGAGGAATTCAAATAGCAGTAAGCCAATATGGGAGTGCACAAATGTTGAAGTGACTTTCTATAAAAATCCTTTGGGAAAACTCTAGGGTGTTAGGGTGGACCTAAAATAACCACTGATCTGAAGCGAAATTCAAAAAGCAAATAGTTTCTTAAAATTACGCGACACAAAGAAAAGTATGGTTATGAAAGTTGGGTTTGCGAAAAACTCGTTAACATGATAAGAAAAATACTAAATATTATTTAAACTAGTCTGCGTAAATGAAAACAAGTGAATGGAAAGAGAAAAAGAGTTTCGGTAGTAGTTCGGGGATTCAAATTGGACGTCTTTTCTAATATGAAAAGATTAGCGAATTTATAAAAAGCAGAGCACAGCAAAGCTGAATTCAGGCTGATTGCCTGTTTTCTTGCAAAATGATCAATAATTATTTAACGTCATTAAATGCCGCGCTGCAAATTAAAGAGGGGAGGTTCAGTGAAAACGCGCAGGCTGCACAGATTTGGTTTTAAAATATAAAAGATGATATTTGCCTTTAAAGTAAGTAAACTTCAGTCAGGGCAACCCTCTATCCTTTTGACCACTACTAACAGGCCCTTGTGACCATTAACACACACACAAAACTTTCAAGTGAATTAGGCATATCCCACTCAATAATAAATGGCCATCTGCTGCGAGTAGCTGTCACAGAAAATTACTAAATCATTTTACACGGATTTATGCCCCCTTCAAGACGATCGTAGAAGTAAAAAACCTTCATCAAAATTAGAATAAAATATCGTTTTCTTCAACTGAACTATTACTTGTGATGAAAAGTGCAGTATTTCGACAATCCGAACAAACAAACACAAAGGATAGATTAATCCAACGGGCTTACTCGAATCCTGAAGAGAATGACTTCAGTTCATAAGATGAAAAAGCCAAAACTGTGTATAAACCCTAGTAGAATTAACCTAGGTTTAAAAACAATAGAAATAAGGCATTATTCCCAATTTTGAATCTATAACTGTTATCAATGTATTCTTTTTTGAATAAAGATTAAAGGCAATAATTTTGACGTAAAAAGAAAATTTTGAGAGAATAAGGAAAATGTAACAATAGATAAAAAATAATAAATAAAAGCCCCATTTCTGTTTCTTTGTTTGTTGTAACTATAAAGGGCTGCATGTACAAGTCACGTCTAAACGTTTCATATAATCATACATACAATCAGTAAATAACTATTTATACACATATTTATATACATATATTATCTATTGACTAGCTTCGTGCATCACTTTTTTTTTAATAAATAAATAAAATATTTAATACATACTTTTCTTTCCTTCCCAGGAAAAAGAAAATGAGGAGTAAATACGTAAATAAATGATAAACGATCGACCAACTTTGAATTCACACTCTTCTTATAACAATATTATAACCTGTCAAACGTTCAGTAGTTTACAATAATCTTAACAGGTTAGTTATGGTATTTGAAAGGAACAGACATAAATAGTAAAAATAAAAAAATTCAATTTTTCAAGATATACACAGAAAAAAAGAGAGAATATTTTGTTTAATTATAACGTGTCAAGAATTATTTTGTTTTTAATACTTATTTAATAATTATATAAGTGGTCAAGTTGATTAATTTTGTGGGCAGTGTTGTTTTTATACTTTAAATTTAAATTACAAAGTTACAAAGTATTATTATAAGAAATATTTCTACGTAGTTTTTATTTTTACTTCTAGGTAAGTCCTCGAAAATTTGTGTATTTTTTTTTCTTTTTTACAAATTTTCAGTTTTCTTTTAACTAGGCCACTTATGTGAGAGTATTTTCATGAAATGTTACAAAAGACAAAAATAAAACAGAGAAAAGAGTAGAGTTCAGTCTTTCTTTGGCATTAATATGTGTTTTGTTATCTTTAATTGAAAGAAAGAGAGAAAGAAATCGAGTGATTGTGCAACTTTTGAATTTTTTACAAATAACTTAAATATATATATATTCAGCAAGAATATGTACATACATAACAAATATAACCTAAGTCATGGGTGGGCAAAGTAGAGCCTGCGCTACGCCCAGATTGAAAAAAAATATTTATTACGTAATTACTTAATGTTTCAAGTAATAATTGGTAAGGAAACGTAATTATAATATGAATATTTTTTTAATTATTTTTGTGCCAATTTAGTTTTACTATTAATATACACCTTCCTAGGAATGAAAATGATTTTTGACCATGTTATCTGTTGCTCACGACCTGCGTTATAAATTTTGTCCACCCCTGACCTAAGCGACGATTCAACACTTTTTTTCGTTTTTTATTCAGTCAAAAAATATTTTTACAATTAAAAAAAAAAACGCAAAATATACAAACAAAAACAGAAAATAAATTAAAGGGGGGAAAAAAAGAAAAACATTAACGAAGTCATATTAGGAAGAAAAAATACAATGATTAGTTATTTAAGTCAAATAAATTTTTAGGTTATTTGTCTTATTTTAAGTCTTTTTTTTTGTTTTATAAATAATTATATATATATATATACTTAGTCGCACAGCAAATTGTTGAAGAACAAATTTTTAGATTCCAAGGGTGTGCTAGAGTATGTCCTTATTCAAAGTAACAATTTATAAAATTACAAAATTTTAAGAAAGAGATACCCTTCCTAAACATAAAATTTTTATTTTAAATACATGAAGAGGTAATAAATTTGTTTTTTCTTACTACAATAGTTAAATGCATTTTTTTTTAAATTTTATATTCAATTTATTTAATAGCTACTCTAACACACGCCTCTTTATTTTTTTTTTTTTTTGTCTTATTACAATTACAATTATGAATGAGAAACCTAAAAGTGTTCAAGGTGGTGGAAACGCTGGACTGAACAAATTAAATAGGACGGCAAATATTGTACAAGCGGCGTAAACACCTAACGCGACCCACCAGATTAACTGTTCATGTAAACGTTGTTCGAAATTCTTCAACACTAATAGTCCAATAGTTAGGCCGGCTAATGCACCAGTTAGATGTGCTACATAGCTGACCGGCGGTGCAGCAGTTTCCGCTGCGTAGCGATCATAAACGGCAAAGCCAACGTCTGCGCTGGCCACAACGAATATTCCTATCAATCTGACAATACCAAACTCCATGTTGTTGTAATTCTGTGAACAGAAAATTAAATTAATTTATTTTTAGATCACTTTACTCACAAACTTATCATCCAATAAATGTGCACCATTTACAATGCTTTACTGCGATATTATTCCGTCGACATAATAACAACACTTCGGTTTAGATTGTTCTTATCATATCAGCTGAAATTTATGAATTTACAACAAAAATGTTTAGCTGCTGTTTTGTTAAATTACCTTTGAGCACCATATATATTATTGTGGAAGATGTCTTACCAGGAGTACGTTGGCAAGATGTGCGGCTAGCAAGGCATAAACACCACCTGATGCTCCTACCAGATACACGTCGGCGTCAAACACAGATGTGCCCAGTGAGCCTGTAATAATATGCAACGCTAATTTTTAATCATCCCTTTGCTATATGCCTCAACAATTGGAAATGTAGCAGCAAACTATTTTTGTCTCATTTTAAAAGATTTTTTTTTCTTCACTATACTGACCAGCTAACACTCCAGCCATGTAAACGGTTCCTATCCTAAGAGATCCATGCACCATCTCCAGAGGAAGACCAACCAGTAACTGCACTAATAAATTGAACAGTAAATGCAACCACCTGAAACAAAAGGAAATTAAATGGCTACAAATTAGCAGTAGACAATCATTAAGGGTTCAAAACACTTTTTAATATCGTTCGAGAAACTATTACAGAGGTTTAGAAATTCTTCTTTTAAGTTTGGTACTTCTAACAGTCTTTGAAAGATACGGCAAGAGGCGGATACTGTAAATTTCAGCAGGAAATAAATCGAAGAATCCTATCTAACATGATTTAAGCACAAATCAATAGCTAGTTACGTCCGGTCTTGGACTATTTTCACGTTCTATGCTGTATGAAAGCAAAACTTATTCTGAATTTTGAGTTGAGGTATACAATCATACTCGCAAAACGTTTGCTAACCAAGTTTTAGTTCTTTTTAAAAATACAATTAACTGGATTTAATTGCGCTAGTATTGATACTTATTCAAATAAGTAAGCATTTTAGTGAAATAATAAATGAAATATCTAACAATGTAAAGAGTTATAAGTTAAGGAGTTTCTCCTAGATTCTATGTAACGTAGAAGGTGACTTCTTAAGTCTTAGACAAATTCATAAAGTTTTACTCAAAACAACTGATGAGTCAAATTTTTCACTCTTTTAAAAGAGAATTAAATCAAAGTAATATTTACCCAGCATGCAGGACCATGTAGAAGAAGAACCTCCACACTTCAAGTCTCTTGTCAGGCCTATATATGAAGACGGAATCTATGGGCACCGGACCAGCAGCGTTCATCTCGCCGGTGGCCACCGTATAGTACGTGAAGAACCCCAACTGCAACAAATTAAGCGTATAATTCATTTAATACTTCTTAATATTAAAACTTTCTAGGGATAAATTTAACTAAACTCAAAGTCACAGATGTGGTAATTATCACGTTCTTGTAATCTGTATAGATTCACGAAAATCAAAAAATTTCAAATCTGATGTTTTGCATTAGTATACCCAAGATGCAACAAAGCATCAATATTATCTTATTATACTTACAATAATGTTATTGCAGTGTTTTTCGTGATATCGCTTTCAATATCTACCACATAGAACTTTACTCTCAGAAACTTTAAGTTTCCATCTGTACTAATTCGGGGCAATAGTCTGAAGAACGAATTTCCGTTTTTTATTTATTTCACGGAAATGTTCTGAGAGGATGAGAGAGTAGTTAGACGGTAATTGCGAACATTTCAAGCATTTTTTTTTTTTTTTAGCATACTCAAATAATGATGTAGAGCCTTGATTTTATGAGAAGTTTTTGGGATATAACGCTTCCTTCAAAAGCACGTCTGATTTTTTAGAAAATTCTCTGTTCAGGTTATAAAGGTAGAGTGTTGGAGGATGTGGTGAGAGAAATGCGCGTTTGTTCGCACCATATTTTTTATGCTCTAATGACGTATCAGTAAGATTTATTGGAAGCACACACCCTGGGAAAACGACCACCAGAAGAGATTTCAATGTCCACCGCTGGTGCTATTAATCATGTGACACTACCAAGAAATATATTTCTTTCCTTTTTTAGTTCATTATTTTGTGGTCATTAATGGAATAAATTATGAGATATATAGATAGGGCTTGTATTATACGGCGTCATCCCTTCTACAACTCTAAATGTCCTGTGTACCACCTACACATCACTAACAGTAGGCCCTTTTAATGCTCTCCGCAACAGATATCTTTCTATAGGCATATTATCTTCTTCAGCTTAGTTATCTTTAAAGGAAAAGAAACATTGAGGTTATTTATCAAATTATTATCAGCGCAATCTGGAAATAGACTTTAAGACACTGAAGAAACCTTGTAAATTTTAATTTTTGTTCAGCCTAAAATCGGGCAATTTCTTTTCTTTGTGGGGGCGTCTTCACGATATAATTGAATTAATTTTGTTTTTTAAAGAAATAAAAGAAAATTTTTATACAATATTCTTGTTCTTTCAGGAATTCTACCAGAGATATTTTTGGTACTACTGCTTTTTCCGTTCTAGCAAGCATGCATTTTTAGTTTTCCTGACCAGTTTAGAACGTTTATCCATTATCAGAGGTTGTTTAATCAGTTTGTTGTACAGAATTTGACTTCAACTAAGTTTCCGTTTCACACTACACCTTAGATTGGCAAGTTTAGGTAACCAAACAAATTACCTGTACTAAAACAAACTATAATAAAGCAAAAACAAACTATTGGAGTTTCTTTACTTCCAAAACCCAAAATGATAAAATGTTCTAATCGAACAAACAATACTTTGTTTAGCCTGCCATCTGTCAGCCTATTAGTTCAACCACTGTAGCGCAAATTTAACCGAAACATTTTTTTTTTTACAATTATTTCTACAAAAGAACTTAGATCTACAAATAACAGTTATACCCCTAGTTATTGATACGGTTATTGATTTTTTCCCCCCTTAGTTGGGGCGGCTTTAATTGAATTAAAAATTTAATTGTTTTCCTTTTATTCTATCAACTTTTTAAAGAAAAGAAATTAAAGAACATTTTGAAAAGACGTTTCATGTTCTTCCAGCAATTCTACCTGTTCTAATTTTTAAAAATTAGATTTCCAAGTAAAATTATGGATAAATACTTTAAGTTAGAATGGCTCTTCAGAATGAAGCTTCACCCAATTCTCCTCTAGAAGAATTCTGAGGTACCCAAATGAAATTAAATCTCCAAACTTTATTTTTTAGGGAGGTGGCTCCTTAATTTGATACAATCAAATTGTAAGAGGAAGTAGTGATAAATATTACCCTTCAAGTCGAAGAATGTTGTAGTAATGAAACAGACAATCCGGAAACTAGTAGAAGGAAATGAAGACGATAAGTGTAGATAGGAAATACATAGCGGTAACTGAAGGGATGAAACGTCAATGGGTCACAGACTCTGCTCCCATACAGACATCCATATTTAGCTATATTTAGGCTAAATTAGCCCCTTTTTTCTCCAGATTTTCTGAGAAAAGCTGTGAAGGCTTATGGCCAGACACGGCTCCATATGTTCACCAACCACAGGGTGTGCAGAAGGAACGGAACAGTTGTTACTTTACTACAGTTTTTAGGTAGAACTGAGGTAAAAACTTGGCATTCCCCCCCCTACACCTTTCCCACTCAACACTATTTCTGTCTAAACATCCCCTCCAATTGGATACACGTGCCATAATATATAATTTTAAATGGCACCTACATTGTTGGGTGTAATTTTTAAAATGGTTTAATTATTGTGAAGGGAGGAAAAAAAAAGTACAGCGCCGTTTCCATAAGGGATTTTTTGGGTACCTTAAACCAGGAACAAACAGCTGTTCTGTTTTTTCTTTTAAATCAAGTAAGCATGTGTTTTTGTGTTTTATAATATTTCAACAACAGATGGTCTATTTATAAATTTATCCGTTAAGGATTTATTTTTGATCTACTAATTTGCAATTTTTAAATTTTTCACCGTTTAGACAAATTTTGAAGCCCACTTTTATTGAGGCGGATTAAATTCACGCAGAACTATAACTACTTTTTCTGGCGTGGGAGAGGGGAATATGGATAATCTCCTAGATATACTTCCTTTACAAACTATTTGTTTTTGTAAAAAGGAAATAAAGTTTAGAAAATATCAGAATTACAAAATTACGCATCCTCTTGAGAAACGTCATAAAAGTGGGTTATTCAAGTGCTTACGCCTGATTTTTTTTTTTTTGGAGGGGGCACTCAAAGAACACTCAAAACAGACATTTCCGAGAAAATAGCGAAACATTCTTCTTAAGAAGAATAAAACATATGTTCATCACCTCTTAAACAAAAAAATAGTAAAAAGGTTTTTAGGTTAGGTTATAATTTATCAGGAAAAAAAAACTACACTGCCTACCTGATATTTTATATAATAGTAATAAACTATAATTATTATATCTAACTAGATTAGATAGATGTAATGGGTAATTTTCTTAAAAGAAATAATAATAAAACATAATACAAAAACAATTTAAGTAGGAGTTTTTACTTCAATAGTATTTAATTTTATAATGTGTCAGTACGTATATTGGAATTATTTATAAGTGTTAATATGTTTAAATGGAAAAACCAGGGGTCTTTAGTTTTTCTGTACTTCTAATAATTGTTCGACCCTACAATTTTCTAGGGTTTTTTTTGACGTTTAATATATAGGGGAAGGTTATAAGTTCAGATTAATCTAATTATATTATAACCTAATATTATATTGGAATTCTATTCGTCAATCTCGGAGAACTTTTTTTTTTAATGGTGCCAAATAAATATATCTGAGAGAGAACCTTTATACAGCCCTTAATAGTAGAAGGTTTCATCCTGAAGTAAACTAAAATAACTGACAGTTTAAGTAGTCAATTATGAATGTTGATTGTAAGTAATTACTACATTTCAAAAGAAGTCTTTTTTTTCCACCTCCCGTTAACTGTTTTTTTATATCAAGTACGTAAGTTATTTAGTTGGAATTCTTAACTGTATTAATCTTTCTCTCCATCAATAATTATACCAATAATGTTTTTAAATTCGATACAAGTGATTTAGTTTTTTTTTTTTTGCTTGTGAGGTGCAAAAATTTAACAATTTAAATTCCTTTCTATAATTAAGAACAGGTACAAAAATTTTAATAGTGGGATGGGTTTTTGAAAAAAAAGGCTGAAGCATGATCTTGGTTTTTTCAGTTAGATAATTTCTATCCAGAGTTCACTGACGTTACGCAAGGTGGTATCCATACGAAATCAACATGGAGCTCAGGGATCTGAATACGATTACTTCCGGTAAAGAGACTATAAATTGCACAATTGGAACACTTCCTGTTTTTTGAAGGAAAGAGAGATTGAGGAATATATATATGTACACAGAAGTACCCAGAAGGCAAACTAAAAATGAAGAGCAGGTGTTGGTATACGTATATTTACCGAAATAGCCAAACACAACACTTTTAAAAGTATTGACGTAATCTGCAAATCTTGCACATTTAAGAGATTTAAGAGCAGTTTCTAGCTGTTAAAGATAAACTTCGAGTGACTTTAGTACTCCAGTGGCAACTTTCAAGACTAATTGATACCAATAACTCTTGTTGATGGAGCCGTTATCCTAAATAAACTAGATAAATAGAACAGTGAACAATATATTTGGCTATTTTATAAGATGTACGTAATATCTTTATCTCTTTGGAATGTTTTCGTTGGAGCCTGAAACTTTGACCATTAATCTGCCTGGTTCTAGCTAAGACCAACGCTTGTTTTGCAACTTTGTTTCAAAAACAATGATCCTCCAAGCCTGAATGAAGAATGCTTAGATATGCTCATAGATTTATATGAATCGCTATAATTTACAAGGAATAACCCTAAAATTTTACAACAGTTGGACATATTTGCATTCGATTACCGAAAAATTGCATTTTAAATAAGAACGGTTATATTAGGTTATAACTATCAAAACCTAAAGGTCTACTATTATCATGACAGCAGTGTAATGCGTGTCACATATCTGTAACCCCTTCCTTAAGGCAGCCATTTAAATAAAAGTCCCTTTCTTTGATTGATTGATTTGTCACTTCAAAGTCGAATTCTCAACACCAAACTGATCTACCTGCTAATAACGGAAATCTAAGTCCAAAATCGATTCAGCGATATTTTTTCCAGCACAACGGAAATCAATTTCAATCAAATTCGTGGCATTTTTTGAGTTATGTTCACCAAAAAAACAAACACAGATCGCTGTCTTAAAATCACTTTTTTTGGGACGTCAAAGCCTATATTTCCGCTGGAAAACTTAAATTCAATTTAATATTTTGACGTGGTGCGATTATGGAACTCGACCTCAGAACAAAATCAACACTGATTTTCTCAAAATCAGCTCTACCATAAAATTTTCTTTAAAATTCGCAAGTTGATCAATTAAGTTTCATTTGAAACTTAGCAAACTGCTTCTTATGGAAGTTCGTTAAAGAGGTGAGTTTGAGAATTGAGTTTCCCACTAGAGTCAATTAATAACTCAAATTTCAAAGTTAATAAAAATCTTTCCGCCGGAAGTGCTACCATTTTACGGAATAAATTGTTGCAGGTTTTAGATTTTTATTTTTTCGCTCAAATTTTAAGTTTCATAGTAAGAGAAAATCGTGTGTGTTTCACACTGTTGCGTGCTTGTTTCATAAGCGTTTTTTTATTCGCACCGTTTTTCACGATTAAAAACATGTTTTTCTCTCCCCCTTTGGGGAAAAAAAAGAAATACTGTACAAAATAAACATTCATTAATTTAGTTTTCAAGTTGAATAGATTTATCTTCCTTCAGGATGGCGCCTTTTAACCTTTAATTCTAAATAAATTGTAACAGGAATAGATAAATAAACCCTGTTGTTTGTCATTTCAACGCCGGTTCCTGTATACTTTTTAACAACAAAAATATAGTAATTTGTATTTTTAGAATTAGCGGTCTAGTTTGTTTATACGACTAACGTAATGTATCAAAATGTCTACACTTGTTTCTGTACCAAAAAAAAATAACGATTACTTGAATAAAGGAAGCCCTTTCAAAATAGATACTAGAGTTCATGACGTAATATATATTTTTGTTGTTGTTGGCCTAGTTTTCCTATTTCATTTTCTCTAGTTTGGATTTTTCTTATTTGTACTTCTCTTATTTACTTGTTTTTACTGGATAAGTGAATTCTGAGAAGCTTTTTGTTTTTACCAGCAACTTATCTAACACACCCATCAAGATAATTCATCAAAAGGCGCCAAAAAAAGCACATTACTTACAACTTGAATAACAAATTATTACTTTACTGACGGTAATCGATACAGAAAACTAGAAAATAATGTTATGTTTACAATTAAAATGCATTTATTTCAGCCCCTGACAGAGACAGTCGAGCTACTACTAGACAACATCACGCACTTAACAAAGAAAGTAAGAATTTTACAATTACAATTGTATTACAATTACAGCTGCTGGCAGGTTGGCGTACATTTTTCTCCCATTCGGGAAAAAATAATGTCGTACTCATGAGTGAGGAAAACTGTAATTTCTGAGAAAGCAATAAATAATACTAACTGACATAGTTACGTGTATATATTTATATATAAGTATATTTATGTATTCCACTTTCTAGGCTAAAAGTAAAAGAGAGGGGCGTCCAGTGTAATTCCCCAAACCACGAAGATGTATGGGATCTCCAGTTACGACATAACAATTCTTCTTTCCTGTGACCCCTGACAATTTGATAAATCTGTACCTCGGAGGGAAAAGGCACCATGTCACAAAAAGTAAATTTTCCAGGGGAGCCAAATAAAGATATTTTTCCAAATTCATTTTTTGTTCCACTTTTCCGGTTATACTCTTTCCTGTACTACTTCACCATAATTATCACATTACGTACGGCCACTTTAACTCCCATATTTTAAAATATTTTATTTAGATCTCCATTGTGAAAAAAAATGTATGCCCATGTAGTGCCTTTTACCCTTAAGCAATGAAGTATCATAGCGCTTTTTAAAAATACATAATTCGCTTAATAGTAAACATAGGACATAGTGCTTTACACCTCTAGAAAGAGCAACAAAAAATTTGTAAAATGATGCCAAAATCTGAAAATCGAAAAAATGGACATGGTGCCTTTTCCCTCCGAGGTACAGAAATTATTTATTTATTTTCAAAATTTCTTTTCAAGGATAATATTATCAAGGATTTAAATTTTTTTGAACACTTGTTTTTTAGTCCAAAAAAATATAAATTCTTCAAAGTATTTGTTAAAGATTCTTTAATAAAAGTACTAGGTTCTATTTTATTCATAATTTGATCATTTGGAGATCATCTTTATCGGATTAAGAGGCATTTATATTTTCTTTAATCTTCGAATGCTACTTTATTTTTTTTAAAAAAAAAGAAGTTTTCAAGACATCTAATTTTTGAAGATTTCTTATTTCCGCACCAATCTTTCCGGAAAGAGAACTACCCACAAGGAAATTCCAGCTCGTTGCCCTCATCGTCATACATGGCTTACCCTTTATCCGGCACGCCGCGTAAAGGATGGAAACTCATACCTTCTGGGAACAAAAAGAGCGCGCATTACCCAAAAAATTATCTTGCAACTTCTTGTTAGTAATGATGGGTAACTAATGACCGGTCTCTAGTTTCAAAAAAAAAAAAACGAATTCATACGATTGGTTAACCAATGGTAATCCATAGATTATGACCAAAAGGGGTAAGAGAAAAATCTTTTTAAGAAACCCAGGTAGTGTGTCACGTGACAGAGGGTAAGATTGTTGTTAAAAACGGCTTCTTCTTCTTCTTCTTTCTTTTTTTTCCATTTCGATAAGTAGTTGTAGGGGCGGTTATGTGGAACAGAGAGCACCTGACAGGAAGTAATGGGCACGAGCGCCTACTGCGGAAGTTCATGTAATCTGAGACACTATTGTGTCCCTCCATCCGCACATAGAGTATATTTGATATTTGGAACAAAAGAAGATGATATGGTTGAAGAGGGGAAGTGGTTCCGCCCTTTACCTTTTTTTGAAGACAAGCAATAGAAAAGGGACAATATAACAACGCTAAGGTTGTGAAAACCGGAAAAACGTGTACAGCTTTTTTATTTTTGTTTATTAAAAGAAGAGTTTTGGGGCGCAGTTCACAGAAAAAGGAAGTTTTGTTCAGTAAATATCCTACAGAACATAGAATCTCCCTAAAGTATAATGGAAAAAGGATCAGCTCAATGGTTAGCGTACTGATTCCCAGGCGAAGATCCCGGTTTCTAATTGAGCTCCTACTTTTAGATTCTCTCTTCCTAGGAGCTACCAAAAGTTTAATAATGTTTTACAGCGCATCTTCAGAAACAAATTTGGAAATTAAATTTAAGATTTGCAACTAATAAACAAAAAAAAAAGAAATTCAATTCCTACTATCCATTGTTTTGGAAAACAATGAAATTGCTGGAATCAGCGGAAAACCTGGTGAGCCGAAATTCTATATTAGTTCTTGGGCAATTAAAGAAATAATAGACGACAAAAATACTGGAAATCTGAGGAATATCCATAATTAAATTGATTAATTTTAGTGGAAGAAATAATAATATCAATCATAATAATAGTGAAGATAATAATATAATTTACTGGAAACTGGTACAAGATGATTGGCTGGAAAGCAATCGGAATGGAAAACGATTCCCAACCTCTACTTTCTATTCTTCCAATTGGACAATGAATGGAAACTGCTTTATGTGAAATATGCAAAAGAAAACGGAAATATCTCATTAATTTAATTAATATATGGGGAGCAAAACTTTCTAATTTCCTCTGTTGTGCTACCGGAGGATGTGAAATTTTCACAAGACCTTTTTTTTTTTTCGTGATAGTTCCGCCATGAAACAGGAACACCTACCTGGTCCAACTTCACTTCCTAGTATGGCGACATATATTTCACTGGCCTAAAAGTATGTGAAAACTCACACGATTACTTCCGCTTGCTACAGCTTTCTTTATGGAATTTAGCAGCCGGTAAAAAAAACAAAAAAAAAAACGTAGAGTTTCACGGAAATGGTTCTTTAGAGAGAAGTTCAAATATCTGCTCTCTTTTCATCCATCGGACAGCCACTAGAGCAACTATTTCCTGCCGTATGTTCCACAAGCCCTAACCACTTTATTCATATAGTTCGCAAATCAAGTGAAAAGTTTTAGCATCCTTTTTAGCGATTTTTCCTTACCTTTTTCACATGCGCTCAGTGATCATTTTCTGCAAAATCGCTTTTTTTTTTTTATTCAGAAGAACGTAAAACATACACTTCCTTTGATGACGCAATAAAGATAACTTTACTCAATCGCACTACTTCCTATTACACTTTGTAGCTAAAGAAAATTTAAAAAAACCTCCTTAGTACCTATATTAGAATTATGCAACGAAAAATTTCAAACCTCTCTAAAAGGTATTTAACCTTTTGTTGTACTTAAATAGCCATGCTCACTGAGTGACTGACTTATAGTACAATTAAACTTTGAAATAATAGCTTGCATACAAAAAAGGCGAATTGAATAACAAGGGCCACCACCACAGTTGGTAACTGTACTCCGTGGGAAATAAAACATCAAAGTAAACCCATAATTCATAAATATGGACACATACGTCTACGTAAAGAACTGTACCATAAATATTATAACCTTAACAAAACCTTTGTAAAACAAAAAACCTGCGTATAATAAATAAAAATGGGAGAGAGCAAGAAGCGTACAAAAAGTTTTCGTCATTCAATTGCATTATTTATTATCAATTTTTCAATCTCCTCCTAGTTTAGAGAAATATAGTTTTATACAATCATGATTAAAGTTTAGATCATTATTCATGTACGATGAATGTGTCATGTTCAATGAGAATCGATGAACCCGTTTTCGAAAACAATAACCAAAAAAAAAAACAAAAACAAGACACCTTGTGATTTGGAAATATGAAATACCCAACTTTCATTTACTGCAGCAATTAATAATAATAATGATCATATACATGAAAATAATGAAAGCGAAACTGACCTCGACCAGGGTGATGAACAATATGAATAGAGGCGGCGGACAACAGGTGTAATGGTCTGCATAGTACTTCCGGTCTCTTTCTTCTGTCAAGAATTCGTCCGCAATTATCTGCACCATCCTGCGCAATGAAGAACTGCTATAAGTATTTAAGAAAGGGCGTAAACTTAAATGAATGATATATTTATAATATATATGTAAAACATTTCTAGGAAAGGGAAAGTGAACTATAGTGTGCAATTAAGGGGTGATAGATGAAAGCTTCCCTCTCTAAAGTGTCAATTAAGTGTTAAGTACGAGTTTATTCAAATAGCTTAATGTTCACAAGCTAATGTTTGAACTGAGTAGGTTTCGGAATCGGGGCCACGATAGCCGAGCGGTTAGAAGCGAGACCCGCAAAGCACAGATGTATTGTTGGTTAGTGGGTTCGATTCTCGGGGTACTAGGCCTTGGATTTTTTATTAAATGGTTAATATGAAAACTTTATAGTCCAGTTTGTTTGTTAGCCGCCTCCTGTGAACAACACCTAATTGGTAGTTGGATGTATAAAGCACGCCTCCTAAAATAGGCATTACTTTACGTATTGTACTCTTATAACGTATTTGAGGGACATTTTATTAAGGGCACTTCTAGAAGAGTGGCAAGGGCTAGCTTTAGTTCCCTCTAAAGAACTATTTCCACAGCCTTGTTGTATTGTATTGCAAAAAAAAGTGATCATTTTTCCGAGTTTGAAGAAAATCCCTGAACAAAAGCACCACTTTGCTGAATTGATTTTTCATTTTTCTGAGATTTTTTCTACACTTTAAGGGTCATTTCGAAGAAATGGTCAGTTTTAAAATGCAATTAATGTCAATAATAATTAAATATGTATTGAAATTCCAAGTTGGAAAATAATCTATAACTTTTAGACCTTGGAAAAGTCGTGTGAGTGTTAGAGCCAGATTTTTCACGCACTTAAATGATCCAAGGTTGCTGACCAGGATGGTAGAGGAGGTGTTTGTTGATTACGTCACAACTCAACTTCCTCAAAATTAGTAATATTCTAAATTTAGAAAGGGAAAAAAGTCTTGAATGAGTCATTAATCTATTTTGGAAATTATCTACACTCTTTCAGTAAATTTTTAAATAGAATCTTCAATGGTTTTCCGTTTCCAAGGAAACAATACTTTATTCCTAGGGAACGAGAAGAACCAAATCAGGCGCAGAGGAAGTTGATGGCGATAATAAATCTTTTTTCTTTTAAATATTTTTACTTTCTTACTACTCGTTAGATGAATTATTACTAGGCACTCTAATATCTGTATTGAATTTCCACCGGAAATAGATGCACACGTTGAAGTCCTCTGAGTCAGAAAAATGGTGTTTAGAGTTATGTGTGTTTGTGAGTAACTTTGATTTGATATGCATGTGGCAACACTAGCTCAAATAAGAAAAACTTGATGTTGTCACTAACACGACTTCCTTACATTTCCTTGAAACTGGGAATTTAAAGCGGAATAAAGTAATAATTCCCACAAAACTGCCTTAAATCAAAATTTTCCTTAATGTACTAACGGAATATTTCACTCCTAAATATGATAACTTCTAATACAACACTAATAGTAGTTTTTACATAATTGAAAATCACAAAATAATTATCGAAACGTTGCTGAGAAGCTCAAAAGTATAGCTAGCTTATAATTTTAACATTTAAATTGTATTTGTTAATAATGAATTTTGGCAATCAAATTAATTAAAATTAGAAAAATTATGTAAGCTTATACGTTTCTGGAAAAATATTGGACAAAACAATTTGATATTATAATAATTTCCAGGAACGTTACAGCTTCTTTAGCTGTCTTGAAGAGGAAGAGGAAATAAAATGAATGCAACATAAGGGCAGAAAGAGGCGTGATAGTGCTGCATAATGGCATGGTCATAGGCACGAGTCTCCCTAATTCAGATCAGACAGTCTGGGAAGGGCAAGGAGCAAGCTCGTTCTACATAACCAACCTGGGGATATCATCCATAGAAATGATAAAGGAACAACTAACCACAATAATTAGCCTAATAACTATAACTGAATTATAATTACAAGTGTAAAAAAAAGGAAGATTCTACTTGAAAAGATGACCACAAACAATGTGGGAGGAGGGGGGGGCAATTTTACAGTATATAATAATTAAATAATTAATTCAATTTGTGGTGCACTCTGTCGGATAAAAAGAGTACCACAAAACCGTTTTAATTTTCTATTGATTTTTGGATCTTAAAGGACTAGTTCTTCTGTTTTTCTCTTTGAAGATGATCCTGAATAGTTCATCCACATGTATTAGGACAAGGAAAATATTGGTAACTAAAAGTAAAGTAAAGTAATCGCCTATTTTTTCAAGCGGGGCTTAAGGTCCAACTACCAATTAGGTGTCGTGGACGGAGGCGACTAACAAACATACTGCACTAAATGTACTCATATTAACCATTAGATAAAATCCAAGGCCTATGACCAGGAATCGAAGTCAGTACCGATGTGCATATTAGCTTCGCAGGTCTCGCCTCTAACCGCTCGGCTACCGTGGCGCCCTAGTGGTAACTATGGTACTGAGGGGGCGTGAAGTTCGACCAACATTTCCCTAAACTTGAGGGCCACTGAATTAGTCTAATATATAGGTAAGCAATTTTTACAGGAGAAATTTTTTGGGCCAATTAGCTTTGAGTTTAGACCAGAATTTTGTGAATAATTTTTTTTTGAATTTTGCAAATAATTTTCGACCTTATTCCGATATTCTCTAAAACTAATCGGGGTACATGTAACATTTAGTAAGGGTTAACAAAAAGGTGAGAGAGCTCTAAATATCCTTGATATTTAAATTTGTATGAAAGGTCGAATTGGGTAGCAAATAAAAAAATCAGTAATTTCAATTTTATAATATTGGTTTTGTTTTTTTCGACGCATCGACTGCTTGGTCATTAACGCCAATATAGTTATTTATTTTACTTTGATCTTTGAAGTTTATTAAAAGGGTATTGAAGGGCCAATTACAAAATATTCTGATATTACGAGGAGTGATGCTCTTTAGGGAAGCTGATTCTTAGAAAGCGTTAGAATCAAATTTGAAAGGATATAAAAAAAATAAAATAACACCTTCTGCAATAAAAATTAACAATGAAAGTTTTAGTTAAACAATAAATAGGTACTTTAATTATGAAAATTAAAGGAAATAAATATGGAGGAGAAAGTGCTGTAGAACTTTCACTTACAGACTTAAAACTCCATAAAGCTTTTAATTGAATTCAACTTAAACAAGATAAGTACAAAACATAGAGCTGCGAGAATATGAACTTAGCAAATTAGCCTTAAAAGTTGTTAAAAGCCTTCATAGTGGGAGGGCCTAGAAGATTTATCATGTGGGCACAATGCTAGAGGTCTTCAAACTTTGGATTTATAAATAAATTTATTATGGGAACAATAAAAGATAGCAAAAAATAAAGGATGTGATGAAAAAAGAAAATCACCTGTCAAAGATGGGCGGCTCCTTCAGTATTATGTGAAAGTCGTTCTCAGAGGAAACTTCCCTGTCCAAATGATGGACCGCACATTTGAAACTGCGTCTTCTTTTACCGCTCATCTGTAAACACAAACATGGTTGAAATGAAGTTTGAAATAATTGCGTGACTTTTTTTGAGCGTCTAGTAAAAGAAATTCAAAGATCCTTTCTTGGGGGCGGAATGTTGAAGGATGAAGACAAGATAGTGCATGATTAGCTTTGTAAAGAAAGCGGAAACAAACTTTAAACAGTAAACAGCTTTAAGTGAGAAAAATCAGTTTATTCGCATCACTGGATGATAGATTTTGACTTAATTCTTCGTAACGGACACCTCTTGGATGCATCAGCAGGAACTGATAAAGAGTATCGCTTAAAAATAGCCCACAAATCTTTTTTAAATAACCTGTTGATAATTCACAAAAGTAGGAATATCACGAGAGTGTTTGATAGACATGAGGGAGCGTACCCTTTCGATCATTTGTCCCAGCTTAAACGTCAGAAGAAGAACTCGAACAGGAAATGACATATAACTGGCCCTAGAGACCATAAATCTCCAAATTACTCTTACTAGAACTAGCTCCACGTCTACACAAATGTATCCAAAGATAAAAGCAACCAAAAAGTGCAGAAGCTGACATTGTGGTAAAAGGTAGTAACAGGAAGTTTAATGAAGACGTCAGAGCTACATCCTTCCCTTTGGTCAAACTTTGGAGAGCGCTTCATTCTCAGAGAGTGCTCTTCGAGAACTCACTAGCTGCCATCTGATAAGATCACACGTACAAACCAATATATAAAAACCGTTATTTCGAACTTAAGAGGCCCCAAATCAATTATTTCCGGTAAATATCGGAATATATCTTCCTATTGCAATACTTTCTTCCTGCCAGCAATAAGAGAAATTAAAAAAAAAAAGGAAGAGAAATGGGCGTGGCACCGGAAGCGTTCAATACTTATTCTAATACAATAAAAGGCCAAGGAAGGTAGTAAATATGGTTATAATAAAGTTAATGGTTAGCGTTCAAACGCCTTGCCTCCCCCCCCCCCTCCAGTAGGACGAAACACAACGAAGCTAGTTGAAACACGCAAACAACACTTTGGCCTCATTTTCTCGTGAGTTGTGACTTTTCCTTCGTCTTCTAGTTATTTATATAAAAGGGCAGAAATAGCGCAGCGAAGACATTATGGAAATACCATCACTGTCTGTTCGACTTTATTGTGGCACAGATTAAATGACATAGATTTACACTTATTTTTTTTTTATTCTTAGACTTTCTTCTCTCGCTACTTGCTTTTGCAACCCTAACAAAGAATCAAAATTGAAGAATTCAAATCAGGAATATTTAAGGTTGTTGAGTAGATTAGACGTGCGGTACCTGTGGGTAACTTCAGCAGTAACGTCAAAACTATATTTTATTTTATTTTTTTTTGGTGGGGCGGTCCCTGAGCGCTAGCTCATACCCGCCCCACGCTCACACTTCAACCGTTACAAGGTTCAAAAATTTAAAGGCCACAACAGAAAACTCAAATCCCGTCAAAACAACAAATAAAACCAAACAATCGCCAAAAACAAGATAAAAAGAATAAAATATCAACAATTAACAATTAACAAATATAAATAAATAAATAAATAAATAAAATACAACCACACACTCATAGACACCCCACAAACACGACAACAATCCTTCAAAAACATCAACATCATCCGCCCACTACCGATGCCATCCGCCTATCAAGGGCTGCCCGCGCAAAATCGCGGAAGGCCGAATACGCAGAAGCGTTCTCTAATAACAGGGGGAAAACGTCCACGGTGAACGGGAACCCCAACTTTCGCCACATAACAGAGCGCAAATCATCGTATAGGTCACATCGCAAAATAACGTGCTCCGCCGTCTCCGGCTCTCCGCACGCGCAATATGGATCTGTTTCCATGTCAAAACTATAATACCGGACAGATCTGAATCAGATCCGAAAGGCCACAGTGGGTTTCCACAGTGCTTTTTGAAATACCAGAACTGTAGCAGTTCTAAGGCCACTGAAGTGCTTAGAACTAGAGTCTATAGAAGAAAGCCGAGAACCCATTTTTTGGGCGAGCTACAGTCTTCCAAATATGGAGATTGTGTTTGTTTCTTACTGTGTCAAGGAGACCTTATAAGGAAACTTCCAAGACAAGAGGAAGCAAAGGCATTAGTCCCTCAACTGGGCTTACCTTATTCTGGATGCCAGACCATCCACTAGGATCAGGATGATGGCCACGTGTATGATGAGAAAACGGATGAAATGATCCTCTTAGTTTCAAGCAAACCCTTAATGCGCCCAGGAACTCTTCTGCTATGATACGTGCAGTTTTGTTGCACATATCATGTGTCTCTTAAGAGATATGGCGGAAAATGCTGACTATGCTCTGCAGTCTGCTGGGGTCTGATCTGGGTGGTTATCGCAGGTACTGTGGAAGAGTATAGTACCGTATATTCTGTCAAGCAAGTTTCCTTAAACTGGGTTTTCTAAAGCACCCATAAAGGAGAGATTGGGCTTGCCTACATGTTCGTCTGAGCCATTGTTTGGCCAAGGTTAAAGCGCGGGGTTGTTACGATATATCTTTGTGGGTGGCAGTGAATGTAGGCTGTTTGGCATACTTCCCTTTCTATAATATATTCTTACAATTTACCGCCTCCACTTACTGTTTTCAGATCGTTTCCTTCACCTAATTGTAGTCCATTTATATTCATGTGAATCAATATCGCTAATCTGACAAGAAATCCCATAAAGTTCCTTTTGCAGCTTGGCCATAAGATTAATAACCTCCAAAGATGCAACTTACCAAGCCAAATGAATCAGCGTAATATTTACTAGTATTTCGCTACTTCAAAGCATGACCGCTTTGAAGTGCAGGTATCACTTAACTCGTCGTAGTTAGAGCTACTATAATGACAACGCACAAATACATACCCAACTATCCAAAGATGAACCACTTTAAAAGTCTACCTTACAACCATATTTGTAATTTAGGTTTATTACCCTGGTTTACAGCAATCTTCCGTGATTTATTGCATAATTTTGATTTTAACATAGCGGTTCAAGACAGTCATTTACCTTACCTTCTCTCTCTCTCTCTTATTTTTTATTCTTCGTATTTTTGTTATATGCTAATTCTATATTCCCAAGCCTTTAAAATCTCCTCAGTAATGAGAATTCAATTCACAAAGCAAGAATAGTTATTTATTGTACAAATGTGGGAAGTGAATTTTCCTCGTCTAGCTGCCCACATCGCTCCGCTCGTGTGGGCAAAACCAGGGCTGCTGAATGAAAACACTTCCGGCCGTCAAGTGTGCAATATTAGTTTAAAAAAAATAATAATAATAAAATGAAAAAAAAAAAAGCTTCGTTGCAATAATTTAGAAGATAAACTCTTAACTTAGACGAAAAGGTTATCCGTTAAAGGATGACGTAGTTTTGGTAGAATATTAGATTAATTATTAGAAAAGGGTTTTAAAAAAACACGATTACAATACTTCCGCTTATAGTGAGAGAAAATGGAAAAATTGAGCTATGTGAGGATACCTAGCAAGTTTTCTTCTCTACTAGAATGTTGTACGTATATCCAAGAATTGGATCACTTTATCTGCGTTGCAATAAATGGAAAAGCTTTTTATAAAGGAAATGGCACAACATGTACACGACATTAGAGCGTGTAAATCAATATTCCCCTCCCACCCACTATGGAGTATTGTGTATTTTCATACAAAGTAGGATAGTAGTGTAAATAGAGCACACAGATTTACCAACATACACACTTGTTTGTGATGAAAGATAGAAAGGAAGTAAATGTGATTGCATTATCTCACTGATTGATGATAGACAAGCAGCGGAGGAGGGACAGGGCGCCCCGACCACCCTGGAATTTTATTAATAGCATCTTAACTTATATCATATACGTGGTACACGTGTCCTCTCTTTGTGTATGTAAAACATGCACCAAAAAGTATATAATAGTGACGCTTACCAGAAGACCTAAAATGTTAGCCTACACGAACACACACAAACATCGCACACTTACACAAATCTTGTGTAGATATATATATGAAAGAAAAAACACATACACTCTAAACGTACGCAAGATCTGTTATAGGTTATCTGTAAAAACAGTCTTACTAGCTTCTCTCTTTGTAAACATAAACAGTAAGCTAAACTTTCTTTCGAAAGTATCTTTCTTACATCATTTCTTTTTTTTTCTTTTCTTTTTATACCTTTTTAAATAAAAAAAGAAATCTTAAAGTGTCCAAATTTTAGTAGAGTTCTTTAGAGGCGAGAATGCAAAGCTAGAATGTATTTTGGTTATAGGTTCGATTCCCGGATCTTGACTTTTTTTTTTTTTTTTAGGTTAGGTAGGAAATTTTATTTACAACTAAATTATTACTTTAATATTCAGTCATTGGAAAATCTTGAATTAGAAGGGCACAAATTTCATCAACCTAAGTGTCTGCCTAATCAATTTCTAGCATTTTTTAAAAAGATAATTTTAATTAGGAACAAAACAAAGCAAAAAACATGAAAATAAAATGAACCTGCAGATCTACTATTATCATGACAGCTGTGTTTAGAGTGTCACATATCTATAACCCCTTTCTTTGGTACCACGAAACTATGCACACAAATTAAATGGACAATCAAGTTATGTCAATAGATGCCAATTTCCCTGTTGTCCACTCACACAAACCGGAAACAAATAACTGAGATAAATCTGAGACAGTGATTGTAGGAGGAACTATCATTCTACCAACTAAATGTAATGCTACACTTCGCATCAAATACATATAAATAATACAATCAAAGAAATAAAAATTGTATCTACCCTGATATATTTATCTTTTAACAAAATCGAGTCAATGTCCTTAGTGTTTTCCGTGTTTAGAAATACTGTTTAGGGGCTGAAGAGGCAAAAGAAAAATCAACAACCTACGATAATTAATATCTTTTTTTTTATTTTTAATTTACAGTTGGCAACACTTTTTTTGCATCTAATTTTAAAAATATAATATACTTTTTTTGGGGGGGGGCAACTTTTGCTTTCTCTTTCTAAAGAAGATCGTTTTTTTTTAGAGAGATTTTTTTGAGGTCCTCTGAGTTTGAAAGTTATTTGCACAGATTGTTCTGATTTGTTGTTTAATAACTTCCAATTGCTATTTTAAGTAGACCATACAGCTTAAAGTCGATCGTAATTAGAAACATATTAAAATGGCGCCCGCCCACTTCCGTCTTTTAAATGAGAAATGTAAAAAAGAATTAATTTTAATAAATCTACCAGAACAATAACTGAAGATACAGATAAGAATTAAGAAAGGAGGTAAATTTTATAACTAAATATAAGAAAGAGTAGTTTTTATGAATAAAGAAAAAGAAGAAGGAAGTGACCAATTGAACGGAATATGGAGGGTAATCAGCTAAAACTGTAAGAGAAGATAGAGCGAACTAACTGGCGGTTATTCAGTGTTGTACAATAAAATGGACTGAAATTATAGTAGGCCCTAAACAAAAAGTGTAAGTCTCCCACCTTTTGAGTACTCCCAAGATTTCGAGCACTTCCGGCTGACGAATGGTCTTCGCTAAAGTTACTGGTCCAGTCCCATGAGAGTATTTTTGAGCTACAGTGTTGATCATTTTCTCAAACAAACAATAGGATGAAAAAATAACTGCCATTTCAGTCGAGTAAAATTTATTTTGCCGAGCTTTCGACCTAGGGACTAGGTCATCTTCAGGGCTAGTTTAGAAAGTAATATTTTTACATTTCAGGGTTGGTGTGTCTTCTTTCTTGTCTGTTCATATTTTTTCATCCTATTGAAACTATGAATCAATAAACAAACAATATTTCTCAATCTCAAAATAGTTATTTACGGGGAAATTTTGTTAGGATCGTACGTACACCTTAAAAAGAAGTTATATATAAATGTATTCTT
Organism: Rhodnius prolixus; assembly: GCF_049639745.1. Lineage (NCBI taxonomy): Eukaryota > Metazoa > Arthropoda > Insecta > Hemiptera > Reduviidae > Rhodnius > Rhodnius prolixus. Next base: position 36,068,346 of record NW_027411634.1, read on the forward strand.
GGATTAAAAATATATTTATCAAGAAACGCTAATTTTATTCAATATCGAAAGTAAACAATATGATTACAGAGAAGCGATATACCGTGTAAAAAGACCCAGTCTGATGTCTTAGAAAAAGATAGAGAGAGAGAGAAGCGTTCTTTTCTCTATCTTCCTCTCTAAAACTTTTCTAAAAATACCCACAGAGTTGAATAGTGTGGCTACATTGTAATTCATTGAACGTCATACAGAATAGTTTGGCTGCAGTGGTAGTAACCAAGTGGTTAGGGGCTAAGACTGTACGTACACAGCAGCCCGTGCCGGTATTTCTACCGGGTATACCTGACCATCATTACAATATCTGTACATCCTTAAACTACTTCTTCTCCGTCGAGAAACAAACTTGAATCCACTCTTTATAAGCTTATATATTCCATTTTTAAACCGGAAGTATGACTTTATTGTTATAGGATTATTCACATTTTTTGGAACAATTTCCTTTAAAATTTTTCAGGAGAAATCGATTAATCGAGAAATCGACCTTGTGTAATATAATTACCTTTAAAGTACCCTTTCAGTATAATGTACGATTTTGTGATGTCGTGACAATATTCCTAGATCGTAGAAAAATTCAAAAGTACACTCAAAAAAAACCTACAGTTCTGGATATACATACTTCAAAAATTACGATAATTTTGGTATCCAAACATATAAATGGTAAAAACTGTTTTCATTCAATTATTTATTTAAGAAAGAACTAAGTTTACTTACCGTCCTCCACCCTCTTCTCCCTATCTTACCCCCACCCCGCCTACTACAAAAGGTTTGTGTATACTATATATACATTTATGTATGTATTAAAGCGGTGATGCGTGTATCGCATACACAACAACAAGTGAATGATGATGTATGAAGACAATTACCGCCGACTTATAATGCTGAAGATGGATGGAGGGGGAAGAACGGAAGTGGCTCATTGACAGATTGGGCATATCCGTCCCAGTACGTCACACCTAACTAAATATACAATAACCTCCCACCGTGATATATGGTCATCATATGAGTTCCGTATATACATACGAGTATATAAAAATTATCTCACCAAATAATATTATTATAATAAAAACGATGACGTTTTTTACGCTATTGACTACATGAACTGTCATTAAGATAAGAGTGGATGTTGGACTAACTAGTCAATAAGTCATTGAAAGACTAACTTAGCATATAAAACAAATATTCAGAATAAGAAAACTGGGCATGCGCGACCCAAATCAATGCCATTGATATTTTGTTTTATTTTATGGCTATTTGAAGAAGATTTTTAGATATAAGACGAAACTATAACGTAAAGCGCACAAATTTATTTTCTCACTAACAACCTCAAGAAAAGATGACAATATTTAAGACCACTGAACTAGGTGCCCTTATAAATATTATTAATGGAGGGACCAGCATACGGTTAGAGGTCAACGATTATCCTTAAACCCGGGGAAAAAATGCAGATTCAGACAATGAACCTTAATTTCGGTCATTTCCATTAATTTTCTTTTCATGATGAACAAATTTCATGCAAAATACCTTTCAACGAAAAGGAAATAACCTTAAAATTTATTGGTAAAAGCTGTGAACACATTCAATCATCAAACAAATTAAAAAACAAAAACGTACATTAATAATTCCAAATCTAAGAAAATGTTCCAATTGTACCATCATGGCTAATAAGAGAAGCCATGAGAGATACTTCATGAGTTTTTTTTGTTTTATTTTAGACAACCTCATCATACCTTAAATACCCTCCTGAGAGTGGTTTTGCAATAAAGAAAATAAATATGGCGACACATCCACACCCATCAGCACTACTAATTAATAATGCTAACCACAGGAAATACATTAAAGTACTTCAAATAACACAGGAAGTCAAAATTTTGAGTCAAAAATAATTTTAAAAAACTACCTCTTTTTAAAGGGTTTCCTTATTTTATTTTTTAGATAATGGCGTATTGAATAAATAAAGAACTGAGATTTTTTTTTTTTATAAGTAAATACATTTATTATCAAGAAATGTAGGTCTTAGGCAATTATGTAATCAAAAAATGAACGAGCATAATTATGTGAGAGATATTGGAATGGAGGAAGTGCCGAACATTCTCACAGACCGACAGACATCTAATCGGCTGGTCGCACTGGTGGGAAATGGAACTTGATGAAAACAGCACACAAAGAGGGCAAAGATAGGTGGAGGAAGATACCAAATTGAAAAATCAATTCTTAGATGTGTTTTTGGAAAACCCAAATAGTATTATTATTTGAAGCTATAGATAAATGTTTAAAATCAAAAATCATACTTAAGTGATAGACTTTAATATAAGTAAAATCCAAATTCAAACGAAACTCCACAGAAAATGTGGTAAAGTCCGCAGTACTGAATAATATCTTTGATAGCTTATCATCGTTTCGGGCTTTCATCGATCATAAGAGATCGATATATCGATTTGGTGTAAAGAATTCGATTTCACTTATGTTTCCGTCTCGCTTGAGTCAGCAAGTCAGCTCGTACTATCCGGGAAGATAGTTGTATTAAAAGTAATTAAATAATTAGAAATAATAATTTATATGTATACAAATAATTAATAAAGATAGTAAGATAAGATAGTAACACTAATCGATTTGGTAAGTAGAATACGTAATTGTGATGTAATTGCGATTTTATGTGAACATCCATAATGTATGTGCGTGCGTAGATGAAACTAAAGAAAATATAACAGGACCTGCATAACAGTAATGTGTGCTGGAATAGTATAATTCAACTCCTTATTTATTGTTCCCTGTTATACGCCTTGCCACAAACATTAATTATTATCAAATGCAAAATATTCACACCATTTGTTCTCAACAACTTCTCACAATACTGAATATGGTAATTAAAATAAAAAAAAACAAAACTGTTTAGATTCCTAAACTGCCACCAGATGGTGGGACCAAATACTACGTATTATATTAAAGTGTAGTGTAATTTTTCACTTTCTTAATTACAACCAATTAAATAGCAGTATTGGAGTTCGTATCGTTTTACCGTCAGAATTCTTGACTACGATCACAACCCAGAAGTATCTATATCTTTGAGCGTTGTGGTTCACTTACGGCTAGTCAATCTGCACGATTTGGGAGTCGGATTCTCTTAAGTTACACATTCCAGGTTGCACATTCAGGGCTCGTTATAGATGACAGCTCCTTACTCGTTTGCATCTTAGCTTAGTGCCGGTGAAGGTTTGCTCTCCTATTGGTACTGGTGCAAGACTGCTCTACAGCACTAAGGCGACACATGAAAAATCTTAGAATCTGAGAGGGTTCTAGACAGAATTATATTCTTTACCAGACATCCATATCTGGTTTGAACAAAGGCATTGTCATACTCACCGATTCAGCAGACCGGGTGCCGTTTCTTTGGTAACCACAAAAACCAAAAAAATGACCGAAATTTGGCAATATTTCTATCCCTTTGATTAATCAGTTACCCAAAATAAGATGAACAGTTCTTCCAAGTGAATGATAAACAGTAATTATAAAAAGAAAGATCAACAAGTAATCTACAAGAAGAAGAAGGCGACAGTGTAAAGCAGGAAAAGTGTGAGTGAAAGCGAAATGAAAGAAGATCTTAAATATATAAGAAGAAATGAAAACAAGATGACGTAAAATATTGGTGAGGATGGGGGCGTGGTGGTAGAGTGGTGAGGTGATAGATGAGTCATATTTAGGGCTGCTCGAAGTGTAAGTGTTTGTTTGAGGAGTGAAGCGGCGAGTGGAGAGCATTAGGCAGTGAGCCCCCGCACACATCACATGTACGCTGGTAAGCACTCTAACGCTCACTGGCCGGCTGCTGTTGCTAACTACTACCATTGGGCAGTCCGGGGGGTCTGTCTAGACAGCCACTGACTGCTGTTGGAACTGTGCCCATCGCCACTTCCAACTTCGGCACTTCCCTAGGCCCCCTCCTCTTATCAGCCAACTAGCCAAATTTAATCGACTCCGATAATCAACATTTTTTTTTTTTTTACAAACATACGTCATAATTATTACCGGATGTTAATCACGAACACGAACTTACCGCTTAAAGCAACTATTTGATTTTTTTTTTTTAATGTATCACGCGATTAACAATTCTTTAAGTTTAGAATTTTTACTAAAAGAATAGTTGACTTCCGCACGTTCACCTGCATATAAGGTACGTCCAAGTTAATTAAAAAGAAAACTCAAACAGTATCTACCATTCCAAATCCATAAAAAAACTTTCCAAAAAAAAACGGGAATAATTTAGAAAACCAAAAACCAGAAAATCAGAAAAATCTTTTGATTAATGGCACTTCCGGTCTACTGATTTTCATCAAAATGGTCTGAACATTACATTGAAATAACACTATAAAGGAGCCCTATCCTAACCTTTGCCTAAAATTGCCCTAAAATGAATTATTCTGGGTAAAAGTTGACAAATTAAAGTTACAGGTCTAGGATCTATATCGAACACCGAATTCGTGCATTAAAACTGTCCGGTAGGACAGTTGTATAAGGGTTGATCGTCATAAACTATACGAAAAAGCGTAACGTTGAAAAACACCCAACTTCGACATTTTTTTTTCTCTTTTTCTATAAAAGATAAAATTCCCAAATTTCCTTTATAAATAATATAGGGCAAATCCTTCTTTAAAATTCTATAATAAATTTCCGAAAAAGAATTAAGTTCTTTTAAATAAAAGCGAAAGAATATGAAACGATTTAAGTAATCGCCTACAATCAAAGAATGCAAATCTCTTTCATTTTCAAACCCAGGATTTCATCAAGATATTTGATTCTAATTAATGTTGTACGAATCAGAAAATGGTACTTTAGAGCGAAGCCTAACTTCCTGTTAGCAAAATCTACGTGATTAGGCAAGATCATTTTTCAATAAAGCTGATCATCCATTTTAATTAAATTAATTTTTAGATCATGATTTTTCTTCTTTTTTGTCCCCCTCAGAGGGCGATAAGGATGTACTACGATTACTTAGCTAATTGATGAAACTTTGTAAGCTCATCATGACAGTTACAAAGTTAGCTTCATTTTTTTTTGTTCGTATTCCTCTTCTAGAGCTCTATAAAAAATCTGCTGAGTATATAACAGCTGAAAAATCTAAGCTATTAGAGAGAGGTTACTAACATTCAGGTTTAAATATAAACCACAGCCTTGTAGTTCAAATTTAGTAACCACATATTTTTTTTAAATGATTTTTTTGTGTGTGAAACATTTCTCTGACTTCAAGTTCTTACAAAATTACTTCAAACTTTGCGTATTTACTTAATAATATCAGATTTTATTATTATAAAAGCTTCAATTTTGAAGATAATTGACGTCAGTACAGACCGGACTAGAACTAAAATGAACGGACCAGACTTCAAAGAAAGTGAACAATAATCAGAGTACTAGGGAGTTATTTCGGTTCGTTGAATGCTGGAGAATCAAATTTTAGACTTATTGAGTGTAAAGAGCATAATTGATTCGAGTTCGAATAGGAGTTGATAATGTAAAGAACTTTGCGATGGAGCTGGCAAGGGTGGTTCCCTCGCCCTAAATTCTTCTTTGTGTTTGTGAAAATGTACACCAAATTCTATTTTTGTATGAATACTATATAACAGGAAAGGGGATTAGCTTACTGGATTCCCACGCGGTAATCCCAGGTTTGAATCCAGCTGTTGCAATTTATGATTTTCTCTTGCTAAAAGCATCTTAAGGCTCACTTGCCGGTGATGGATTTTGTCTCTAACAAGAGATCACTCTCCGGAGAAGTGAATATAGCTTAGGGCGCCAATGACCTCAGATGTTGATGCGCAATAAAAATTAAGAGGTTCTTAAAAATTTAAATTTTCTTGAGCATAACATAATTACAAAAATTTGGCAAGTATGCAAATGGCCTCCGATTGCGGCAAGAGAATATTGAAAATAAACCTAAAGTGAAGAACCTCTATGGTGATGTTTGCCTCAACATAGAGATATTACTTCCTAATGTTGTAACTAATGGAGAGATATTATATATATTTATGTATTTAAATTTTTAAATATATAAATGTAAATGTGTTTAAAAATAAACAAAATACATTTAATTTTAGAGCGACGGCCCGGCCGGATATATAACATTAAATAATACATATCATGTCTGGTTACAAAGATAATATGTGGCTGTGTTAAGATCTGTGACCGAGGAGCCGAGAGTAGCAGACAGTTCTATTTGTGGTCGAGATTACCCCCCGTAGGAGAAGTTAGTTCGGCGGGACCCTAGACAGGAACATGGCATTTCTCACAGGCATGTATCCCCGGCCAGGGTTTCACATCGGATCTTTTTTTTTCTCCGTTTCACTTGTATCGAATGTTCTCTCTACGTCCTGAAGATAACCAGGACAACTGGCATTACTGAACTAGGCAAAAGCATAATGTTGTGGGGAGGTCTTAGATTTCAAATTCTAATTTCCTGATTCTATATCCAAAAAATAATCACCTATATTACGGTGTTCCCTGTAATCAGCCTCCTGGAGCCGAAAGAAAATTTGTTTTTATCTCATCAATTAACTGAATTTGACAATTTTCGTCATTTTTTTTTTTATAGCATCTTTTCAGCATTGTAAATTAAGTACATGATTCATCATTTTCATAATTTTTCATGCTGAAAAAAAATACTGTCATGCTGGTTCATTGACCCTCGTCATTGGTGAAAGTATTCTTTCCGGATTTCCTTAATCCAGTGAATTCCTTTTACAGATTTACGAAATTAGTTAAATTCCAATTTTTTTTTTCTTTGCGCAGATCACGAAATGATTTCCGTTTTGGCTAAGAAATTTTATTTTTACGTTTCAATTTGTTGCAAGTACCACAAAGCCTTCCAGTTCCTCTTATCCCCCATCTGCTCATTGCGATTTGAGACGATCAACTCTCTTTACTCACAATACCTCGTTCAACATTCTGTGCATCTCATTATTTCCCCATTCTTGCTAGTTGCAGAGCATTTTGGCGTTTCCCAGTGCAATCTGTAGTGTCTAATGTCTTAAGTAATAGAAATATAGGGAAGAGATTAGCTCAGTGGGTATCGTTTCTTACTGCTTACTGTTCGGTGATGGACACTGTTATCCTGTAACGGTCGGAAGTGCACTAAAAAAACGTTCCTGGTTTGAAGACCTCGGATTTTCGGGGGAAAAAAAAATAAAAAGAAGAAGTAATACTTGACTTCCTGCAGGTTTGCGCTAACCTTATACACAGCTGAGGATCTTTTCTTGCGATGCACTGTCCGAGTCTTTTCATTTCTTTTAGACACTCTTCAGAACTCTACGTCAGTACTGGTAGTATTATAAAATGATAATGACGTATTTCGATGTTCCTAGATACAAGCTTACATTGAATGAGAATCCACTAAATTGATGGAAGGTTGAATAACCTTTTCATTGAAATCAGGTAGATAAAAGTCGTAATTATTCTACTAATTAGAGTGTAATACGATCTTCTGTTTGTGCGTAAGTACGGTTAATGATGAAAGCTGTGCAATACTGTACCGAGATGGGCACGAGCTACGCTTCACGTCTTTCATGAACTTTCCAGAGCAAACAGAGCGCAAAGTATACTGCCACAGGTGCGCAAAGTAGAACTGATAGACTGCAGTTATATACACAGCCTTTATGATCACTGCTATCGAATTAATAACAATTAATTTTAAAAAAGAAAAAATAGTTGCCATAGAAACAATAATGTAGTTGTTCGTTTCTCTTTAGCCGTCAATGTTGTTCATTTTGAAATTTCCCTTCAATGATAAATACTCGTAGTATCATCAGAGAAAATTTAACTTCCTTTTTAGTTTTGGCAATTAAACTAATTAAACTAGCGTGTGATTACGCTAACCCACTCTTATTATAAAATGCATTTAAAAGTTAACGGTCTAAATTATCACTTCCGGGAGATGATAATTTGCTTATCTCACTTCCAGTCGTACGATATTCTCATTAAAACATAAATAAGCTAATTTACGGGTACATATTATAAAACTGTAGCTCCCACGGGATGGTGAATACCTTCATATCTTTATTGTCCAACCTTTACGTAAATCATGTTTCATTTAATCATAACTTTTCCCAAGAATGTTTTTGCAGAAACGTACATAATGTTTGTATAAAATCTTAATGATTGTGATTGTGGTTAGCAAAATTAAAAAAAAAACAAGTTGTTCAAATATCATTAGTCAAAACTTTTTCATCAGGACCAATTTATTACATTCAACTTGCATAACAAGTTGCAAAAAAATTACAGCTATAAAGGAGGGTTTGCCCTATAATTTAAAGAAAATTTGGGAATTTTATCTTTTATAGAAAAAGAGAAAAAAATTGTCAAAGTTGGGTGTTTTTCAACGTTACGCTTTTTCGTGCAGTTTTTGATGATCAACCCTTATACAACTGTCCTACCGGACAGTTTTAATGAAGCCAATCATCTTTTTCAATAATAAAAACTGCGAAGAGAAAGACTTGGCATTAAGAATTAATTATCAACAGTTGCATTACACAATTATCATCTTAAGATCGATCATTTATTATTAAATATCAATTAGGAACCATTTATAGGAACCATTCAATTAAACCGGACATTTTTTTTAACACTATCGATTAAACAGATTGTCCTGAGAAATTCAAGAAGAACGTGGTCATTATTATTATTATTAATAAAATACAATTTCAGCCAGATGTTGCATTTAAAATATCATTAAGTAGGAATCAAGAGCCGAAATTAAAAAAAAAAAAAGAAAAAATCTGGATCGATACAAGAGCGACTGCTCCAATTATCCTGGAAGTAGGACTCACAACAACGAAACTACTTTTGAGGAAATTGAGGAAAACTGAAAGCACTTTAAGGAAATTTGTCCTTTCAGTTACGTCACTTTAATTCTTAACAAACAATACGTCTAGAATGATCATTTATGTACATAATATGGTACTTTGGAAGCATACCCTCTCCCAGAAGTGCCCCCCCAAAACAAAAATTCAAATATTGCGAATTTATTTATTTATTTTTTTTAAAAAATCGTGCTGTAAAGTGAGTTCCGGTCAAGGAAGTTCGTTCACTAACTTCCTTTTGGGACCCCCGTGTGTGTGTGGTATATCCAAAAGAAATTAAAATTTTGATATTTCCGCGATTTTGAGTTTGGAAGTGACACCACTCATATTTCCTACTAACATTTAAGCCCAAAAATTGAAATGAACTCAAAATTTATACTTTTTTAAAGGTTAGCCGAGAAAATAAACAAGTCGTAAATATAAACAAACAAATTTACCACAAAGAATCCACAAAAAATTATATATATGTAATTACAACAGATACCTATAATACAAAAAAGTATTTATCTTTTGTTTTCATTTCACTATCGTAAAATTTACACAAGTACACTTTATCTCTTTAAATATTGTAAAAAAAAGTAAACATTTTTAAACCCAAATGTATAAAAACACACGATTCAGCCACTACAAATAAATAATAATATAGGGGTTGTAAAAATAAAAAAGAAAACGTTGAAAGGAAACGCCCAATTGCTACCAACATGAAGTAATTAAAATTCCCTAACCGCCCAAACAATCATTATTGTAATACTCAAACTGGAAGAAATATATATATATATATATGCATACCATTCAGGCCTACCAAACTAATCACAATATTAATTACTAGGTTACAAACTACCTAACTATGTTTAGGGAATTATGGTTCTCATGCATTTCGGGGTTCATTAAGCCCTTAAATTTTTTTTCTCCCTCCCTTTAGGGAACTATCGGAATGTTTTGATTGAAGCTACGAAGGCCAAGGAGTGCAACTAATATTTTTTGGTTACTAACTTCAACCAAACTTACTAAGTAGATATTTCAATTTAAAAAAAAAAAAGAAAATAGTAAAAAATTTGACTGACTAATACAGCCTCCCTTCACTTAAGTAGTGTCTGTAACGGTAGATCTGGAGGAGATTTTGTGGCCAAGTTCCGGCTCTAACTTTCTAGCTGCAACTCGCATAAGAGCCAGAGAGAAAGTGGAAAAATGGTTTTTATTGAAAAAATGGACACCCTGACACCATTAAAAGAATATAGCGATGTTGGGGCACACTTAAGTGTGAAAAGCTCTCTATTTCTGATAAGGTCTGAGAAGCTGAGTTTCTGGGAAGATAATAGTTCTGATTTCAGCTCAAGTCACAGAGCAAGAGATTGGCTGTGGAAATGCTAAAATGTCACCACAAGAATCGAATTCTTGAAAACTTACTAGGAAAATGCACTGTGCTCGCAAGCGATTCCTGCGGTTCAATACTTTCAATCTGAAACCAAACTGCAGGATCGATACTGATTTGGAAGACGTGTAATCGATCCATTTGTAACTACAATGCAATTTCTTACCTTGATAGACTTCCGATTCTAGTTTGGTTTAAAGTAGAAGTTGCGCTTTATAAGCCCTTTGCAATTCAAAGCTTAACTTAAGAGCTTTTCGTTTGCATCAAACCCATAGAAAGAGTATTGCAACATCTATAAGATCGAATACTAAAAACCGCATGGAGTATTTATAATATTTGATTAAATTTACGAACTTACAGCGCTAAAATTTCACTCTGAATTTGGCATATAGCTCCCTTTTTTACTTACCTGTAACAAAGAAAAAAAACAACTAATTATTTATAATTAAATCAAAGGTATGTTAGATAAAGAGAAAAAGTTTGACTGGCATCGTAAGTGATCTAAAGAGAACCTTAGGTGTGTGATCTAGGTATCGATTTCCGGGATCGACAGTCAAGAAATATGTAAGAACAGACAAATATCTCGCTAGTAACTTGTCTGGGAGGGTCTTTCGACCATGCAAGACTCTCAGTTGATCAGCGCTGAGAGCTTGTAAAGAGGAATCTGGCTACACTTTTCACAAGAGGATGCTACAGTAAGTAACCCTCTTTGAATGCAGAGTTCCTTGGGAAACAGGACCTCACCCTGTGTTCCAATAATATACACATATTCATGGGGCAATATAATTTACTACCAATTATACATAATCAAATAAACAATAAAATATACAAGTATCATTAAATCATACACTTATCTATGTAAAAACAATTAAGACAATATAGGTAATATTTTGTAGTAATTTCCACACCAAGTTATTATCTATTCTATCTTGGATAATTACCTGACCTTTTCCATACATAAATTTAGAAATAATAATCTACATTATTCTTAATATAATTTACTATAATAACAAACTAATATCTAATTATTAGTTCAAAATGTTATAATGAAACTATTATCATTATTATTATTATTATTATTCATATAATTTGAAATAATTCGATTAATTTGGTGAAGAAATATGCTTACTTTTTATCGATCCAACGCACGATTTTTTTTTTGTTGCCATTCTCACAGCAAATAAAGTTTTGGTCGAAATCGATAACTAGAAATGCGATATTCATGGAAAAGGTAGTTTTTCGCAATTTTCTCAAAACGTTTCTTTACTACATGTACTTGAGAAATAGCTCTTTTTTTTAACTTTTGTATGGGGGGAGAGGAGCAAGTCAACAGAAATGGTGCGACCCTATAGCAAAACACACAGATTTCTCAAAACACAAATTTAATCAATCTTAAACGGAAAAGGATCAAGATAATAAATAAAAAAGGTCATAAAAAAAGGAGGTCGCAGGACCTTAAAAAGCTGCAGACTGCAATCACCACCCAGATAGCCGATTGAAGAAGGGCAGACTCCCCTATTCCTATGCTCTAACTACTCCAACCATTCATTACAGAGATATGCAACTTCATCAGAACAATTAATAATCTTTCCTCTCTCTGCACCTTGGTGCGTAATAGTTGCTGCTGCAAACTCACTTTATACAACTTCCTTTTTATTTATTTATTTATTTTTTTAATGAATACATTACAATTATAAAGTTAATTCCAATAAAATAAAATCCAAGTTTTTAATTAATAACCTCGACTGTTGATAAGCGAATAAATAGTTTAATCAAGTACAATGATGTATTAAATATTTATTAAAAAACAATTAGCAATAACGTTAATATTATTTTCCTTTCTTATTGTCATCACATATGTGAGATTATCTAGCAAATTACAGCTCTTATCTCCTTCCGTCTCATATATTATTTGTAATAAAAAAAGAAAACAAACGTCAGTTACGATTCTCACATCATTAAGTAGGTTTCAATTAATATTACAATTATTATTATTAGCTTTCTTGGTGTATTTAATTAAAAGATGGCTCGCACACATGTAATTTATTTACTATTTACCTTTCATTTATTAAAAGATATTTTATTTTCTTACAATTCAATTTCCTACATAAAACTTTATTATTTCCTCTTCCCCTTCATTAAGTTAGTACGTCTATATTTCTCTATTAATCTCTTTTTTTTACTTCTTCTTCTTATACCTAATTGCGATCGTATCAATTTGAGCTTCAACCGGAGATACAAGTTTTGAGGTCTGATATTGCCCCCAAACAAAATTTAGTTCGCCTTAAAACATGTATTTCCGGCCAATCTGTTAATGGAAATGAGCCCTTGCAAGCTAGCAACAACAGGGACAAAAGGATATTGGGAGAGTTGAAAAATTCGACGCCTGAGGTAAAATATCCCAGCACTTTGCTCTTTAAATACATAAATGTAAATCTAGAAACCTCTACACCGCAAAGTAGATGAGATAAACACACTAAATATTTATACTGACTTGAATAAAGAATTTAAAAGCTAAGAGCAAATTACTTTACTATTTACATAAATTACAGCTGGAAGAATGTTACCCCCGTAGATGAAGAAACTAACATCCACCGCTACTAATTATTAAAAAAGAATTTTTCTATCCATCTTACTAGAAAGTGTGGGATGGAATCCTACTATTCCAGGCGGAGGGTGGGTGTAAAAAAGCGAAGGGAAGAGATCCACATGTTGTGTATTGCATGTAGGAGGATCATAGAAAATACATTGACATCAATTTGAGGACAACGTTAAGTTTGAGGCTGTGTCTGTGAGTGTGTAGATAGAAAGAAAAAAAAAAGACAATCTTCTACAAAGTCTTTTGTCTAGTTCTTAACTAATATACCACCAGTTTGTGACTTTCTAATTTAGAAGGCGCTTCTTTTTATATTATAATGATACGTTACTCTTTGAAAAAGATTATTATTTTTTTTTACATTATTAATGAGAAAATTATAATTCTTGGATATTCGTTTTTTAAATACATATATATGTAATAGAAAACAAACAAGAGTGTGTTCCTACTTGCATAGGAAGACCATGAAGCCATAGCTGGAATTTAAACTATGGACGTTCTCCATATATGGCATAGGTGGAAAAAAAGACTTCAACGCTGAAGGAAAGTAGGCGCTCTCTCAATCCTACACATTCACATTCTCCACGTCTTTGTCACAGGCTCGAATAAGAAATAGAGCTCATTCTTCTTATTATTATTATTTTGAATAAAGTAATCTTATAAAATTGGTCCAGAAGTAAGAAGCGAGAGAAATAAGACATGAAATAAGCAGTACCAGATAAGTGCCGCAGGTTTTATTCTCTAATAATAAATATTGTTAAAGGATAAAAGCATTTAGATTTTTTTTTTAAATAGTCATTTAGGAATAATTTTCAATTCATGTTCGATGTATAAAAAGTTCGATAAGAGAACATTCGATGTACTCTATAATTGAGGAGCTTCAAAGCTCCTCTAAATCCCCGAAGAAGAAGTATCTCCCATATCGACCTTTTATATTCTACAACTCGAATTTCTTCCCATTGAATACCCATTGACACTGCTACAGAAATAATATTGTAATGAAATTCCAATCCTTGTAAATTCACAGTTGCCACGATAGCTTTAGCTAGCAGAGCTTCAGGCAGGAAATCGTATTGGTTGCCTATCGTCTTCTCTTAGCAAGTCTATCCAATATAAAAAAAAGGGGCGTATTAACTTAGTAGTCCTCTGAATCTACAATGCCCCTAAAAGGAACCTCATTCGATCCTGTACAGGTTTTTTTCTTTTACAGGTTTTTAAGCAATTCTCTCCCTGACTAGGAAGACAGGAAGATACAAAAAATATATATTCATATAATACAGATTATAATTAGTTAATGTCAGGTCAAGGTTAATAATCTTGAAAAGCATGCAGGATAAAACGTATGTATCATACATAATACATTAGAAAAAAAAAAATTACATGAGGAAAAAGGTTGATGACATGTCAGCTGTGCAACCGTTTTCTGAAATATTTCTAAAAGATGAGTGGTGGAAATACACGGCGCCAGTACGGCCCACGCGAGCTTCCTCTGATTGGGCTCGCAGTACACCGTGTTCTCACAGTACTCTATAGCTCGTACAACCTCTAGAGGACGACCTCTCACCACAGCTATTGGACTTGCACGCTTAGAACATATGGTTTCACTAAATAGTTTACTTTTATTTAATCTTTCAAATATGATATGGAAGAGTAAAGCCAATCTTTTTGACGGAGGATAGATTTAAATGATTAAAGAGATTCCTCATTGGCCAAAGAAAAGTCAGCTGGGTTTTTGATTTTTAATTTAGCGAGCAAAGCAAAAAATTCTGTACAGCGCATAGAGATGTGTTATTGCAATGCTTTTGCTGCCCCGCTTACACAGTGCCTCTTCTACATGCTTCTTTTTTTTTTAATGATATATTGCAATCCTCTCTAAATCTTTCAAACTGCAAAATATCTTTGCATTACAGATTACAAAACGAAAAGAAATATATGCATTTAAAATTAAATATTTTTACAATAACCGCTTCCTTCGCACTAATTACCCTCAAGGATACCTTAAGAAATTGAAGGCAGCCCGGAAAGCTTCGTCTGGCAGTCTTTTAAATAAATAACTAAAGTTAAAAGAATTATAAAATAAATAATGAATGCAATTTAAAGATAACCGTACAGTATGCTTTACTGAAGGAGGAGAGGCCGACCTTGTGAAGGTGACTTTAAAAAAGAACCGGAGTCTGAGTGTGGGTCGATCTTTTCTTACTTTTTACTTTTAGAAAATAAATAAATCCAAGAACTAAGGCTTGGTATGTACACAGTTTATCGTCCTCTGCTATCAATCAT
The DNA here is from genome assembly GCF_049639745.1 of Rhodnius prolixus. Lineage (NCBI taxonomy): Eukaryota > Metazoa > Arthropoda > Insecta > Hemiptera > Reduviidae > Rhodnius > Rhodnius prolixus. The sequence goes on from NW_027411634.1 coordinate 36,083,473, forward strand.
CTGGAACAATTAGTCATACTATTGTAGGCTGCGTTTCAGTGTTTCTTAAACATCTTTAAAAAGTTGGAAGATGTAAAATAAGGAGGGGGAAAAAACAATACTCCAGGACATAGTTTTTCAAATTTTGGAACGTTTAGTCTGAGAAGCACTGCCATAAAGATAACTCTAGTCTTAAAATTCTCTCTCTGACTAAAAATGTCTTTTAGTATAATTTCCGGTGGGAAAATGTTGCAAACAAAAGTATGAAATTCCACATAAGTGCGATGAGCGTAACAAGAAAATAACGTGGATAGTAAGGTGTCGTGGACGTAGGCGACTAGCAAACACACTTTACTATAAATTTCTCATATTAACCATTATGGTTTAGATCGTGGTGCCAAAAAATCGAGTAAAACCTGTCAGTAAAATTCTATTTCCGTTTGAGAGGTTTTTATAAAACCCCATGGATACAACTACACATAACACTTAGTTTGAGCTTGCTATGAGTTTTCGTCTTTGAGCTAGATTATTACTAGTGTACGGATCTGAAGTGGAAAGTTTTAGTTATAAAACGAGGTAGCATAGAGCACTAATCGAACCTATGCCTTGTGCAATATTTCGAAAATGGTCTCTGAGATCTTCACCCACCTGTCAAACTTCCATTAATTTCAAATATCAATCTAAATCTATAATTTAACATAGACAAACAAAATATAGATCAATAAAAGTGAGCAAATTCCTTTCAACACAGATAGCCAGACAGAGCTCTCTCTATAACTGTTACTAAAGGGGAAATGAATGACGGCAGAAACTGTTAAGAAAGGAATCTGTAGCCGACTAGTTTGCCAACAATTTCAAATGTTGAACTTCTATGCATGCCCCTCACACCCTCTAGGTCTACTCAGTGTTCTCACTATGTGTGACTGACTGACTGGCCACATTCGATCGAGAAATAGTCCGATAGCTTTTAAAAGTAGACTTCGTACTGACTGGTTGGTATTCTTTATTGGATATTGGACCAAGACCAAATTGATTGGATGTTCATAAAACATTATTTTCTACATACCTAAAAGATGTCTTTCATAAAAGACGACGAGAGTAACATGAAATGGAGCCAAAAATAATTACTAATAAATTTTGAAACCATAAATGAATATTGATTTTCTATTATAAGGATCCCAAAAATAAATAAAATTTTCTCACTATAAAGGGAAGTGCAGAGTTTTCAGGATTAGATTTCTATGTTAGGAATCAATCAAAGCACATTTCCTGTCCAGATATACCATTCATACAGACGTAAACTTTGATTCAGCTTAATAATTTGGTAAGAAACATTTTACAAAGTAAATTGCAGTGAGTAAAACATTTTGTTCATATCACTCAATTTATCCAGTAAATTAAATTAATTAAAAAAAATTACTGTACTTGATTAACTTTTTCACAGGACAATGGGATAAACGCTTTCTTAATTTCATCTAAAATTAATGCAATATGGGATATACGAGTCGCAGGGCTTACCTTGTATCAAGCAGAATAAGTCCACTGATAAGTTCTAGTGTTAGGAAACTAAGTTCAAAATTATTCAATTATTTTTTCGACCTTTTGCCAGTATAAAAATTCAAGGCTAACAAAAGATCACCCTATTCGAACCGATGTTTCCGGTTTTTAATTAGTTTATCTTATATTTCAATCAACCAATCATTTTTTTAGTTTTACTGCCTGTTTTTAGTTAAGGCTTTCTCTTTGTTTTTTTGGATTAAAACAAAATTATCGATTAAACTTTTGATTAAACAATTACAACAAATTCCAAACCAACTATGTGACCACAAAGAGTGGAAGAGCAATTTTACTCAATGCAGTAAATTGTATTATTTAAAAAAATAAACCCTAAACAAACTAAGAGGGATTCCTTATATTTTGAATAGGAAACTATTGCCCTACAATTGAAGTGGGTCATGACGTAATAAATGACTCAACGTTGGCCTTGCAATATGAGTTAATAATAAATAAATAAAAATGAAGTAAACAGACGAAATTTGTTTTAAAAATTACGAAAATAAGGGTGATTTGTGGATGGTTTATTGAGTGAAGTCAAGGTACTTCCTTTTAATAAGTACCAGAGCAGCCTAAATGCTACACCAGATCGAAGGTTTGCTTCATTCAGATAAGGGAGCATACAGAGCCCAAAACGCGTTAGTATTTTGAAATTTAAAGTGCCTTCACTTCTTCCTGATTTTTAAGTAATGCTGCAGACTCATATAATCTAATGGAATATTTGTCTCTTATGACGAAAATCAAAGTAATCAAATTAAAAATAAATTAACACAAAATAAAAAAAAAATGAAACCATCCAATCCAATTAAAAAAATTAACTAAAAAAAAAAAATTAAGAAAAATGGGGAACTGTAATATTGCATTAGACAGTGTAACGTCAACAACTTTCACATCGTACTGACGAGGTTACACAGAACTGGAATTGATCAGGAGATTGGAATGCAAAAGTCGTGCGTTATTACTACACACTAGCCTCAAATATGTATTTGTAAATAATGTGCTATAGATGTGAACATAAATATATATATAAAATTTCGATATATTATTTAGCTAATCAGATAAAAAAAATCAACAAGACTACATCTACATTCTTGTAGATATTACAACCGTTAACATTTTTTTTTTAGTAACTTTTATTAATAACTATAAAGTTACTAACAAGGGTAATAAATTTTTATTGATGATAAAAATAAAGTAGATTATCAGTTTATTAAAAAAGTTCACGTTTGCTGCGTTATTATTAAGAGGTGTGAAATATCTCCCGTAAATAGAATAACTCTCTTAACTTTTCTGAAGAGAGATAGGTAGGAGTTCAGGTTTTTAAACATTTTCAGAACTGAGTTCTTTTTACGCCGGAAATATTTTCAGTTCCGCCAGGTCGAAAAAAAAAAGAAAAAGATTCGCTAGTGACTGATGGTGCTAGTTGTGGAGGGGGGGATTTTGATTCCAATTTCTCCAAAATTTAGCTAGTCTTTAACAGCTACCATCTTGGATGCGAAGATTTCATGGGTTTGAGCACATAGGTGGTTCTAATTAGATTCTCTCATCCTAGGAGTTTCAATCCAATGATGGAGAGCGGCAGGTGCTCTCAAAAGCTTTTTGGACCGACTTTAAATGCCCGAAAGACTTGAAAAAAAAAAAGAAGCTCCATCCAGCTTTGGGTCAAGATTATGATGAATATGTTTCAGAACATCTCATTATTAGCTTTCATCTTCAGAGAATTTTGATCACTAACTTAAGGTCAGAACTCAAAATAGGATACTTTGCAATTGTAATGCTTCTATTTCCTGTAAGTTTTTAGATTTTGATACGATACTTTAGTTTACACGGATACACTTTATGTTGAGCTCCTAAGACAAAGCTCTAGACCTCAAAACATTATTTCCTCCTAAAATAAAAATTCAATAATTTAAAAAAAAATATATAGAAAGTGAAAAATAAAATAAACAGGTGTATATTATAGTGAAGGGGACATATTTGTAAAGGTCGCCCAAGGAAACAATCCACTCACGTGGTTACTTTGGGTCAGTTAATTACCGCTGTAACCAGAGTGGGGATACAGATATGTATCTAGATGTCTATATCTATAAATAAATATAGCTGTATAAGGCTGTGGCAAAGGATTGGACAGGATCTAAAAAAAATAAATAAATAAATAAAACCAATGTATACGTCGACACACCTGGAAATTACACCAATACGTCATACAGTTGCTCCAGCTTACGTTAATATCTTTATAGTTATATTTAGATAGAAATACCAAATAAAAAATCTATTTAGTGAAACATCAGTTCCGCTCCACCAATTCTCTTCAAATTTGATATTTTAAACACACACACACACACATATATATATATATATATATTTAATTCCTATTAGATAATTAACAATACGACTCGGCATTGGCTAATAAGACACCTAATTGATTCTAAGTTAAGTTAAACCCAGACTGAAAAAAGTAGACGACTATGTCATTTCGGCGTAATTTCAGTTTTAAAATCTAAAAATATGTCAGGAATAATTAAATATGTTTTAAAAATAGAGTATAAAAACATGTATTATAACATGAGGTTCTAGAATTGTAGAAAGCGGAAGTTACGTGTGTATGTTCGCATGATTTGTTAATTTGAGGTTAAGCTGGGCCAAAGACTTGTTCGTGTTCAGGGGATCTAGAAACTTGAGGTTCCGGTGAAACGAGTACTTCCTCTTGTAAACCAACAAATCAAAGCAGACAGATCCATCAGCCAAAAGTATCTCTGCCAACCAACTACTTAGAATAGAATTCTGTAGAACTAGAAAATTAAATCCAACAAGCCAGGCTAGGATAATTTAGGCTAGTAGCTAATAGATCGACCTCAAAAGCAGGAAGTTCACCAGATTCCAGAACGCTGTGGAATTCCTTTGGAGATACCGTTTTACATAACAGATTTTGATGGGATGTCCAGTCGGCACCAATTTTTTTTTACTTTAATGTCACACATCACTGGACAAATATACGTACAAGGCAGATCTATATATACTTATATAATTCTTAGAAAAATCCACTAATGAGTCATAGACCAAGGTCGTCTAGTAATTGCTATTATAGTATTAATAGTCTGATTGTTTTTACTATAGTTATACTCTAGTATGGTAAATCTTTTATGCAATTAAATGCATTAATTTATGAGTTATATTGATAAACGGAAAATGTTATTAAAAACCACCCAATAGCTTCTTACTGCATTTATTATCTAGATTGACGCCAAAAACCATACATTTTCAATTTCCCTATCGAAAATCTGTTTAATATTGAAAATATAATTTAAAAAAAACATTACGCGAACACTCTAATTTCTCGAAAATTTATAATCTTTTGTAGTACCACTTTGGGCTATAAACCATACAAATTTTCGATCAAAAAATCGGTTGACCGGAAGTAGCCTATCACTTGCAGTAACTGGACCCCATTCGTTTTCCTTTTTTGATGTAACATTTCAGGAAGTATTTATAATACGATCGTGTAAGATTTTCAAAATTTAGTTTTTACCGGAAATACTTATCGTGGGAAAGCCTGAATAAAAATAAATAAATAAAGTAATTATTTAAAAAAAAAGTATTTAATTTGAATAAGTTTAATGACAGTAAGTCGCAGAAATCTCAAATTTGGCCTATTATGATTTAAAAACATGGACGCTCTAGGTTCTGGAAGAAATCCATCATTGGGTAAATGCTTTTCTAACTGAAGCGATTTTACAGGTGTTTCTTCTGCGATCTATATAATCAATTTCAAAGGATCTATTTCTATTATTTGAAAAATTTTGGTTCAGAAAGTGTCCTCATTTCCATTTGACATCTAAGATTTCATCTTTCTAATAGACTTTATCCTCCATCTAGTTTTTGAAGGACAATACAGCCAAATTCAGGATTAAAACAATGGAAAATTTCCCTCTAACGGAAGGAAATCTTAAATTCTTTAAAATTAAAATTATATAAAAAACATTTTCACGAAAGAAAATCATATAATGTTAACATTAAACTCATTTTCTGATAGATAATTTATTATCCTCAGACCGTGCTGTTTTTATAAACAGTGAAATATCGGTAAGGCGCGGCGGTCTTATATGAGAAAAGTCAAGGACAAAAAAATACCTACAACAATTTGGATAGGATTATTTTTAAATACCATTTTACGAAATGCTATCTCTAACTAGATATACGTACAATACCTAAACATAAAAAAAAGCAAAATACCTGACGTTAATTTATCTATTAGCGCTTTACATATCTGCAATGTAGAAATTTACACTTTTTTAAATCTAATATCTCAACCAATAACAATAATAAAACTTTAAGAAAAAGGATTAGCTCAGTGGATACCTAATGGGAGATCCCGGAGGTTCAAGCTGCCGATCCTTGAAATTTTCTCTTCCTTCAAGAAGCCCACTCGCTATCCTCGATGGACAGTGTAGTTTGTCCACGAGAAAATACAGTGCAGAGCCTGGTAAATAAAGTTTCGGCACAATGACTAACTGGCACCGGAAATGTCTCCGCAATTTAAATCATCCAGGAGCCGATATGAAGTACGAGGGTTGATTGAAAAGTCCGTGCAAAAATAAAAACTACTTAGATTTTTGGGGTAAAATTTTTTATTTTTCAACATAGTCTCCTTTTAGGTATACACTTCGTCCAACGCTGCTCTAGTTTGTTGATCCCTTCCGAATAATAGGATTTGTCCAAGTCTGAAAAATAGCCATTCGTTTCTGCAATCACCTCCTCGTTTGAATAAAATCTTTTTCCCGCCAGCCATTTCTTCATATTGGGGAACAAATAGTAGTCCGAGGGAGCCAAGTCTGGAGAATAGGGGGGATGTGAAACGAGTTGGAACCCTATTTCCATTAATTTTGCGACCACAACTGCTGAGGTGTGAGCTGGTGCGTTGTCGTGATGGAAAAGGACTTTTTTGTGGGCCAATCGTGGGCGTTTTTCTTGCAGCTCGGTTTTCAAACGGTCCAATAACGATGAATAATATGCACCTGTAATAGTTTTACCCTTTTCCAGATAGTCGATGAGGATTATTCCTTGCGAATCCCAAAAGACAGTCGCCATAATCTTTCCGACCGAAGGAACGATCTTCGCCTTTTTTGGCGCAGATTCCTCCTTGGTAACCCATTGTTTAGATTGTTCTTTGGTCTCAGGAGTGTAGTGATGTATCCATGTTTCATCCACAGTGACGAAACGACGCTTAAAGTCCTGCGGATTCTTCTGGAACAGCTGCAAACCGTCCTTGCAACTCTTCACACGATTTCGTTTTTGGTCAAGCGTGAGCAATCGCGGCACCCATCTTGCGGATAGCTTTGTCATGTCCAAATGTTGATGCAAAATATTATGTACCCGTTCATTCGAGATGCCCACAGCACTAGCAATCTCACGCACCTTCACTCTTCTGTCATCCATCACCATATCATGGATTTTATCAATGATTTCTGGAGTAGTAACCTCAACAGGGCGTCCAGAGCGTTCAGCGTCACTTGTGTCCATATGGCCACTCCGAAAATTTTGAAACCACTTATAAACTGTTCTAATCGAAGGTGCAGAGTCACCATAATGTTTATCAAGCTTCTCTTTAGTCTCCTGAGGCGTTTTGCCTTTCATAAAGTAGTGTTTAATCAACACACGAAATTCTTTTTCGTCCATTTTTTGAAAATCACTCGACTTCCTCGATTCAAACGAATGCCAAACACAAAGAAATAGATCGATCTGGCTGAAAATTGGTGTGTGTTCTTCCAAGAGATGCTACTAACTAAACATAACCTCGATACGCGCCAGTGGTGCTATCTCTCTGACTTTGCACGGACTTTTCAAACGACCCTCGTAGATCTGTACTACCCCAATGGTCCCAGGAAGATACCATCAAGTGTATCTCTCTAAGAATTCCTAGGAAGTGAAAGGGTGCTTGGCTCCAACCCTCTCTCTCCCCAGTGTAATCATTCCTCCTTCACATTCTCTTCGACATCTTATAGACTCCCAATCCAAAACTACCTATTCTTATAGAACGTCCTTGGGCTTATCTTAATCAACTCAATATTCTCCTCTTGATCCGTTCCTTCTAATTCTACACCTAGTACCCCATGATTGTTCTAACTACGTTCAGGTCGTTGAGTTTGCATTCCCACACAATATCAGGATGGACATGATGAGTTATCGTGAACAAGTAAGAAGAAAGTCTACGTTTCACACCATATTATTTCTGTATTGAAGTTACAATACTCGGATGAGATAGATATTAAAGAAATACGTAGAATAAAAAAAAGATAGAAAAATGATTTATTTACCATTATTATGGTGTATATATATTTCGCCTTGAATAATTTCACGGGGTTCGGCAAATTTACTGTTCTACTTTATAGTAACAAAACTATTGCTCTATTATATTGTAATGGATGTCCTAGATGTAGAAGCATCTCTAACAACTAGTAGATCGTCGATAGTTTTCTGAATTGGGCGGCCGTTATCAGATCTGGTTCTGGTAATTTCTCTTCCAGAAATGAGATGTACCGCTGTAATATTGTACAAAAATCTACTCTCTTTTTTTTTTGCTGGCCATTATCGCATTACTAATCTGTAAATATATATAAGGATAAAACTTCCTTTTTTTATATTTTTCTGCCGCACAGTTTATTTAATCTGGTATCAAAATTTATTACAATTTTCCGAGTTTATCCGATAAATTTTCTTCAAACTGGGAGCATTTCCGGTTAAAACATTTTATCAAAAAATTGATAAAAAAAAAAGGAAACTTTCCTCACCAGTTGTATGCGAAAGTAGAAATACACTTGAACCGGAAAAAAAATCAATCCACCTTAAAAATATGCCTTATCACCTAACAAATATGGTACCATGATGTATTTCCGGTGAATGAGGGAATCCCCCTCTGTTAAATAAAGAATGCAATAATATTTAGCTATAAAGGACTCGTCATTTGAAAGCCGGAACTATTTTATTTAAAAAGAAAAAAAACGGAAATAACAAGTGCAATACCTAAGAAGGAAATTAACAATAAAAAAAATAGATGATTCCAAGCTAGGTGCTGCTAGCACAAAATAGACACACGTATGCGAGAGGGTAGAGAATAGTCAAGTGTCGGTTTATAAAAGGACCCAAGTTTAGTTCTGAATAAGAGATAGAGAGATCTAGGAGTGAGACTGTTAACTACATTACTCTGTGATGAATCACACATTCGTCTATATACTGGAAGAGTTAAGATGTGTGTGTGTATGAGTGTGTTGTATGTATCGGGCTAACCTTACTCCAGTATAGTCATTTTGCTAATAATAGATTAGTAAATATGTACGTAAGATGTAGCGCCGCTATAGCGGAGGCGTTATCTATTAGACTCCTTATTATTGTACGAGAAGAATGTATCATTCTAAACTATGACCGGATATAGGAATGTGGTATCGTATTATGAAGGGGCATCTGTCCAAAGATTATTTGAAAAGAATGTTGTGATTATATTTTTGTTTAACTTTAGGTGGCACTTCCTTTGTTGATTGATTTTTGACCAATAGCTTATTTATTTTTGGTTAGCATCAATTTGAGCTTTTGTTTTAAATTATGCTAACGACATACAGACAAACATGCTCAGAGTAATTTTTTTAAAAATAAACCACTCCTTCGAACTCAGGGGACCTTCAAACACACTTCTACTAATTTTGACTTCTTCTTAGTCATCGTTAATAGAAGACTGTTAACCCCTTAACGTGCACACTCGAGTTAACTCGAGCGCGCTAAACTGGCCAAACTGTGCACACTCGAGATAATTTGAGCGGCGTTGCACTTTATGCTACTATAATTTTTCACTCTCGAATATAATCGAGAATTGAAAATAATGTGAAAGCAAAGAAAAGCAATCGTTTTATAGATATTTATCATTTACATGGGATTGTAAGCTCTAACAATTACTTAATCAAATATAAAATATAGCGTTTTTTTCAAAAAAACTGTGCATTAAGGGGTTAAATAAAATGTATGTTATAATACATAAAAACAACTTTTTCCTCCCTTAGTACATAATCACGTAAAAAGTCATTCACGGAAAAAAAATTAAATAAAATGAAATTGAATCAAAATCACATGAATGAACAAGACTCGCAAAAAAAGAATCTATGACGATGTATAGGGAGGGGTAGCCCAACAGAGAGAGCGACAATGACAGCTATAGCATGTGTGCTGTGTATTTGTGTCCGTATGAATTCAAACAGAACTGATTCATTCTCAAAAAAAGACATGTATGAACCTGTCCGTGAAGGAAGGGGAATTACCAGCTGTGATAGCATGAGTTACCTTGCAAACTATTCACCATGATTCACACTTTGCGAGACACATAATCGTAATTCTTAGCAAAATTAACAGCATAAACCGGATTTTTAAAATTAATGTATTCCCAGCACTTACGGGAATTTCTGATTAAATTCATGATTGAATATGAATATATTTTCTTTTTATGAAAAATGGAGTAACTTATTTAAAAACCTTTGTTTTGGTAATTTAAAGCATATTCATTATGGACCAATTGCACGGCTAACCTCTCGTTACAGATAATTCTGTCCATTACCGGGCAAGAAATTGTAATTTCCTTGAAAGAGAAATCCAGGATCTACGCGTGGAAGTCCAGAACACTAAACACATCCCTCTTATTGATACAATTAATTCAAGTTTTAATCTTCCCCTCAGCTGGATGATGGCCAGCTTCCATGAAAAGCGAATGAGATCCATCAATGGCCATCCGACAAACATACAAACCAATTTTTCACAAGAGTAACCACTATTTAGCTTCTCCAACAGATTGAAACGGATAAATAACTTTAAATGAATTCAAGAAAAGACTATTGTGCTAATCAATCTTTTATGAAGTAAATGACCTTTTTTTTTGAAGTCAATAACCTTAAGAGAAAAATCAATCATTTGAGCGAGAAAAATGGAAACAAAATAAAAAGAAAAACAAAAGTTAGTACAAAAGGTTGACAATTTTCTATTACCAGTAAAGAAGGAGGGGATTGGTAAAACACCCATGGGTAAAGGAAGACTTCGGCGCCACTAGGTTACCATGGAAACTGGTGGGTTTTATGCAGGCCTGCCTCGCCGACTATGTAATTGTATGATCAATAGAAATGGGGGGAAAGGGAGGGTCCACTTAATGTGTGTGTGTATTATATATATATATATATATTTATATGTGTGTGTATGTATGTCTGTATAATGTATTGTTGTTTCTGTCCGAGTTAATTTAAGTTGAGCTTAAACCGTTGTCCCTTTTATCTCAAAAACTTGATAATTTATTGAAGCATTCGATTATACCTAGCTTTACCTTTTGGCTACCTATCGCTTTTTTACCTTTATAAGCTAACTGTTCCATAAATTTTTGTAGCAATCCTAAATAAAAGTTTCGTCCAGACACACAACTAGAAGCACTTGGAGGTGTATGGGATAGCACGGCACCGTATCAGGCATGACAGCAGTTAGATTAGTAAGGTTCCAATTCCCATCAAGAAGCTTGAGCTAACGTAATTGGTATAAGGGAAAACAAGAAGAAGAAGATTTCGACGAGGAGTGCTACCGAGGCCGCCTAAGAGAGGTATTTTGAGGGCCTGAATTTTCTCCCATTAAAATGTTTTAGTATTTTTGTTTTCTAATTTGGGGTGCGTCAAAAGCTGAGACCATTTGCGTCTATAGCCTTTTTCAATGCGCTGCCAGCCTCCGGACCGTGTTCTTTCGTTAAAGACGTTCTTCATCACCGATTCATGAGCTATAAAAAGCTTCTAGGAAGAGAAAATCTAAGCACCGGCAGCTGGATTCGAACATGGATCTTGAGTGAACTCAACCACAGAGCTAATTCCTTCCCTCATTCTCGAAATTAAGAACAGCTTTTTACGTAGAATGCTCAATTAATCAAATTATTAAAAAACAGATTGGAAGCCATCATAATGATGAGCACAAAAAACGGGCCTACAAAAGCCAAAAACCTCTTCGTCCCAAAAATACATAATAGTTTCCTAACGGGTGTTCTACGGTTTGTAGAAGAATGTATGAATCCGAAGCACATAGGTGACATTATGAGGAACTCATTCTGGCTTTGTAAATGTAAGAAACTCATTGTTGTATGATCGTGAAGATTAGGCTGGGGAATCTGCAGGAACTTCAAAATTCCTGAGGGAAAAAAAAGGTGATTGGTTTGATTGTCTTGTTGCGAACCATTCAACGGGCATTTCTCAATATCCGAAAAAAATAAATAAATCTGATTTTTCCGATTGCTTTGGCATTTTCACACTGAACTGTTAGGGTTTCTTAATTACTCTTAACTGAATAAAGAAAATCAGCTCAAACCCAACTATTTTGAACTTAACTTTTATCGGTGAAAAATAACAAGGACATGTGAGAATTTCGGAGCATGTACATCAGAAAACCTTTGGGGAAATCATGAATAGTTTTCCTCTAAGATTGTTTCAATTTGGGCGGAAATATTCATAACTTTCAGAAAATCGTAAACGCAAGCACGCAAAACAAAACAAAATGAGCAAATTTATAGCACAAACAATTTCCCAAATTCAAATTCTATAATTAAAAAGTAATGTTTAATTAATTGTTTACTTAATTAACTTTTAAATAAAGTGTTAATTTAAATTATGAAAATTACATCCAAGTTAAAAAAAGCTTTTTAAATTTGAGAAACAATTTAGAACTATCAATCTAAGTTCAAAAACTATTAAGACTAATGTTATGTTTACGAGTTAAAGGTTATAATTTTTAATTATTCTTTAAGTTTAATTTTTTAAAAAAAATCTTCCACCATCAATTTGAGATTAACTAACAACAAAATGACGCAAATTTTCTCTTAGAAAACGACAAAAAATCTTCTAACCTGTCAAACAATTGACAGATAAAAAAATAACAGTAAAAATAGAAATGACTCATTTTAAACATTGCCAAAACGTCAAAATAAATTTGTCGTTAGATAAATAAATAAAAAAAAATAGCTAAGTTTGATGCTCTATTAGAAAACTTTATTAAAATATTTATTTAAAAAAATAATAAAGTTCGTAAACTAAACTTACACATTTCAAGTAATCCAAATGTTTATTGTGTTTATTCAACACTCTGGTTAAGTTACGTGAATACGTCAACGTACGTGAAATGGAAACGGCCAACGCTCGCGTTAACACTACCATCCACACCGTTCAACAGCCAAAGTTATACTAACTAAAAAACATAAACACAACCTGGTTTAAGGGGGATTTTGTGAAGTGAAAGCCGCCGGCGGGGTAATATCTTGCAGGGAGGGAACTTTACATGACCAGCGCCGGCCGACCGTTCACGATTATTATCGAATAGAGACGAGCTAAAATTCTGGCTTTTTAGCATTTTTTTTAAGTGTATGTATTTTCTTCTATTATTCCATTTTATTATTTATATTCTACATGTAAAATGTATGAAGAATAAATTTATTGGCAGAAAAAAAAAAAATATATTTATAAGAGATCAGAAATTGTTGCCAAATCCAGCAAAAATTCTTTTATTAAGGGCTACGTCAATTTCAGAGCTTATTAAAAGGTCACACACAATACCATAACTATTAGTATAAGCCCTGAAGATGACCTAGTCCCTAGTCCCTTTGCTCAGCAAAGAAAATAAAATAGGGCTGAATTTGGAATGAATTTCTCCTCACCTTTAAACCAGTCTTCAAAACCAAAGATGAACAGTACTCAAATCGCAAAAACGTCTCAAGGAAAACTTCGAACCTTGGAGAGCTTTTTTGCTACTAGAACTACATTAATTAAGGGTTGAATTCCTAAAGGGTTTTGGACACTTCCATTGAACTATCTACCACTTTGGTTAAATAATGCATTATTCTCGGTAAATATTTAAATTAGAGAAATTCAGGCGAGTAAATTTTACTCGTGAAGTTTAATTACGTAATATTGCGACGAGAAACTATAGATTCAAAACTGAATTTTTTTATTATATTGCATAATTTAATTTTTAAACAGTAAAAAAATGAACAAAATATAAAATAAATAAAATATTACAAAATACAATGAGTTAAAGGTAAATATTCCAGCACTCTGTTTATCTAAACATCTGGTCGGTATCCCTTTTTTGATAAAGTATAAAATTAGTTACATTCTATTTATTTACTTTCAAAGTACCGAAAGTGCCAATTTGCCACAAATTTAAGTAAATATTTTGCTTCAAGATGTTTTGAAAAAAAAGTTGTTTCATTTTATCTTTTTTTCTTTAAAAACACATTTTCGTGCTGAAAAAATCTTTTATCTGATATAATAAACCAAAATAAAAAATAAATAACCTCAACTGTGCACATTTGACAAAGTAAGGACAGATATTTCAAAAATTATCGTATTTATACGAACCAAGAGTTCTGGTATGGGCTAGGGTTGCCCTACGTCCCGTAGGGATCAGAAATATTCTCCTTTTCCATTCTATTAGTTCCTAACTTTAAAAAAAAAAGACTCCCCCCTCCGTAAACATTCCAATTTTAAAAAAAAGTTAACCAAAAACTAAATTTTGTATAATGCCTGCATTCATGTAGTTTACATCCGCCATTATTACGTTGGACACTCATTCGCTTTTAGATCGAATGTGATCTAATTTATTAACTGACTATTAACCGGTCAATAGATTTCTATCAATCGATAGCATTGGTAATACTGCCGTCAAATCATTAACTATTCTATCCTACTATTAACATTTTTGTCAATAGTAAAATCAACCCACCTACCAAAATATATGTATAGGCTTCTTACAAAACGGATGTGAGGTTAATAAGATTGTGATAACAATCTATCGTTTTGAGGGGACTTTAAAAACGTGTTTTTTCCTCCAGAGAAAATTCAAAATTGGAAAATTTACATGAAAACCAGACTTCCTGTTATTATGAATAAATGAAAATATACAAAAAAAAAAATCACCTTGAAAAGACTATGAAATATAAAACAATATTAAATATGGCGCAAGCGTACAAAGGGGGTCATCACGTTTTAAGGGCATGCATATTTAAAGTTTCTTCATATTTAAAGATCTCGATTCGCAAATCGTAAACGTAAATTAAGATTTCATGCACTGCTTCTTATGCTGGGGTTGTAGATCAAAAAGTGAGCGCGTCCAGAAAGACTTAGTAGAGACAACTTTTTCAAACTCTCCGGACTTCGAGATGTATGTATGTTTCCGGAGGCAGGTCAAAAAGCACCATTGCAACACTTCCTTCTTAAATGTAAGAGAAATTAACAATCGTCTAATAGAAGAAGTAGATAAGAATTTAAAAAAAGACTCCAAAAAAATAAAGTACATAACTAGTTTGTTAAGATAGTACTACTGTACTCCATAATTCACCTAACAGCCAGCTAGCTAGCTAGCAGCTAGTACTAGATTGAGTGAGAACAATATGTAAGTGGCTGTTTGATGGAGGGAGAAGAGAAGGTAGCGGAAACGAGTGTACACTTCCTGCAGGCCACATCCGTTCAGTCTTCCGTTCTACTCATTCAGAAAGCACGTCATCATACACAGATCCCTCATACACAAACACACTGATCACTAAATACAGGTGTCCAACACTCACTACTTCAGCACCGATTTATCTCTTTGGTTATTACATTCACTAAACACCTCTCTTAATTTTTATGGCAATTCAAGTTTATTTCTAATTCTTGTTTTAATATTAAAAGTAATGCTGCAAAAATTACATTTACGTAAATGCAATAATTGCAGGATGTACAATGTAAATTACAATTACTTTTTTTATTTTACTTTATCTTACTCTATTAATAATAAAAGGTATTGGTGAGCGAGCTGATTTTTTATTTTATAATTTCACCGGAAATATAAAAAAAGTTTTTCTCCCAATTTACAGTTCCGCAATAAGTAGGATTACGAGTGTCTCAAATTTATATATCAAGTTTTCACCGGAAGTGTAGATTGAGGAAGCGAGAGAGAGAGATAAAGAGTTGTGCAAACCACTTTTTCGTACTCAGGAAACCTCAATACGGATATTTCCTTTGATTACTCGATATTGATAATCTGCACTTTTACAATAATGCCCTTCTCTTTACATCAATAGAATAAGAGACGATAAAACATTAACATCAAGCTGCACCTTTCCACTAATAATTTTAGATTCTCCAGACTTAACTCTTTAAAACTTGCAAACACACTGTGCTCTGAAGTTCTTCATCTTCTTTTTTTAGGTTTCTAGAGTATCTTAAGAAATGTATTTCCCGTAAAACAAAATACAAAAAAAAACGCGATACCTTTATTCGAGGAATGAAACTAAAAGAATATTTTCCAACTAAATTATTCACTTTTTTATAAAAGAAAAACAAAAAAATGGTTGCCGTCTAAACCTCTATGCTCGCAACAATAATTAAAAGTAATAATCAGTGACGTAGTAACAAAGAGATAACAGAAAGGCAAAGGAGATGTCAGTCCACCTGTGTTATCTCAGTTACTAAGGGCAACAATATAATAGAACCACCTATTTTACTACATACAGGACATATGTTACCTTTTTCACAATAAATGGTGTTAGCATCGTCGAAGAGAGTTCACGTACGATAACGAGCAGAAATACACAAACAATAGATAAGAAAATGAGGATCGTATTGTCTGTATACAGAGTTACTATCAAGGTTTGTGTAGGTGCTTTGTACAGTGGTTAGCTTTTAGTTTAAATCTACAACTAGGTTTGTTTTTTTTTTTGTAAACAGTATTAACAACAACAGTACTGTTGTGTGAGAATTGTTTGAGGCGTGGCCAGGCAATATCGTCACTATGGCATACTTCGAGAAATTCTTTCAAAGATAAAGCTAAAAATCACCATGGGAAAATCTTGAGGCAACAAAAAAGAGAAGAAGCATCGATTGAAAGAAATATAGTAAGGAAATTCCCTTAGTAACGATACCCTAAGGGTAGGCAAAAATAGATATGCTACCGAACCTGCTAAAAAAAAAAACAACTTCCGCTTCTTGCTAATCTTACACTGCTTCCTTTTACTACAATATTCAAGATTCTAATTCCCCCAAAATTTTAAATATATAAAACTAAAACTAAGGTTATAATATAAAACTGCAAAATACATTTTAGAGGGAACATAAAACCCCATTAACCCTACTTGACCAAGAGTACAAAATTATAAAAGATGCGAATGGTCCAGAAGTCGGTGCAGCCTCCCCCCAAAACATCCATCCATCAATAAGAGATAAGGAAAGGGAATACTTTCCTTGCCTGGTTAATAAGGGAATATGCACTGGGCGATAGAGTCGCCATGCGTCCTGTCGATACTTTATCAGTTTATTGTAATGGCATCTGGCAACCTTTGGCCGGATTTGTTGTTTAAAAAGCCCCGGTATCTCTTATGAGATGAGGAGTGGGAGGGGAACAATGGGTATTTTGGGGATTGCCAGCGTTCCTTCCCCTTTTCGGTGGAACTGCCCTTCTAATACAATCTACAATCTAATACGGGAAACTGGGATAGAAGTTCTGTGGCCCAATATTGAGCTAAATCTCCCCAAATCCCCAAATTACTTTAAGGTCCTCCTGAATCTAACCGTAAGATTCAACCATTCTCAGATTACAAAGAAGTTCTAAACATAAATAAACAATCTCACACACACCACACAAAAAAGCAATTAAATTATAGATACAATCATAGGTAGTATAAGATATATACAAAAGATTACTAGATCAACATGGTCTTATCTAATAGTGGGGGGTGTATATCGTATATACAGACTTAACAAAAACTTACAGTTTAAAATGTTAAGTATAAGGGTTGATTAAACGCCAAAAGGTACACAAATCAGCAAGTACCCAACATTTCATTAATACTTCATTAATATTTAAGTAATTTTACTGCATTAAATTTCATTTATTTTTTTGAATTTATTAGAGGTCACAGACCCTTATGCTGGCCATTTTCGTCTACAAAATATTTGTTCAAATAGAACACTATTTCTTAGATTGACTGTAATATCTAATCAACAAACTATTAATCACAGGTTAAAAAAAAAAACTTTATAAAAAAAAATATGAGGTTAAAAAATTCAAAAACTTTTTTCAAAAATGCTTGCACCAACATTCATCAATGATTTTGTTTATTTTATTTATTTATTTTTATTTTTAAATAAAAATCTTCGGTTTAAGTTCGTAATTCGATTAAAGCAATTGTTACTTTATTTAGTAGTCAAGCGTTTTTAATAATAGGTAATAATTAATCTGGCTTTATCGCAAATAATATAGTTTTCTTCAATTCTCAATCTAGGTATTCTTACCGCAGTGTTATATATTTGGAATATAAGATATGCATATTTTTATGACAGCTAATTATACCAGTATTTTACCTACTATAAGTAAAATTAGAGGGACTACATTAAATTACAATTGAGAAATGAATAATTATTGTTGAATAATTTACTGGATATTACCTATGCGTTATTTGTACTCACAAATACTTCGGTAAGAAGAATTCTAGACTGAAATATTGTTTTAAATCCGTGATTCAAATTTAAACAGTAGCCGACTCTAACTTTGTCTTTTTCTATTTTAACATGCATGTATATGTGACTACTCAGAATAAAGGGCCTAATAAAGATAAATCAGAAGAATAATTTGGAATAAAGCTATAATAAAGTACCTATTTAATTACGAAGACATAATATACATTTTATCATAATTATAACAAAAAATAAAATATTATGAATGAACTAAGGGAAGGGATTAGCTATGCGGTTAGCGTATTGGATTCCCGCGTGGAGGTTCCGGGTTCGAATCCAGCTGCTGACCCTTAGATTTTCTCTTCCTAAGAGCTTCTTACAGCTCACTGGCCGGTGATGGACAGTGTTGTCTGTAACGAGAGAACACTGTCTGGAGGCCGGCAGTGCACTGAAAAAAACTCCGGGCGCCAATAACCTCAGATGTTGACGCGATTTAAATCAATAAAAAAAAAAATTATGAATGAACTGGCCAGCATAAGGGTCTGTGACCTCTAATAAATTCAAAAAAATAAATGAAATTTAATGCAGTAAAATTACTTAAATATTAATGAAGTATTAATGAAATGTTGGGTACTTGCTGATTTGTGTACCTTTTGGCGTTTAATCAACCCTTATACTTAACATTTTAAACTGTAAGTTTTTGTTAAGGAGATTTTTGGACTTTTTGGATAGATTTTCCTTTTTGTCTGTTTTGCAAAGTTACATATCTGCTTTACAGATTTTATTAAAATTTGGAATAATAAATTCTACCATTATAACCTAAAAAGGTGTTAAGTCCGAACCGTAACTACCACTGGAGCGATCTTTTTAAAGAATGATTATAGTTGCGGTCCCCCAAACCATCCTCAATAACAATTTTTTAGAGAAAGCGTTTTGAATAAAATAGGAAGATATTTGTACGTAAATAGCAAAATTAAAAAGCGATTTCAGTACTTCCTTTTAAGAGGAGTAAGAAAAATAAACTGCGATTACAGTACTTCTCCCTAAAAGGCAAATATTTTGAATCGAATTCATTGATGTAAATAGGTTCACTCATTGATAATTTTAACGATTGCAGTACTTCCTCTTAGTAGGTGTAAGAGCATGGTGGCACTTCACAGCCACGTAGAGGAGCTTTAACCACTTCTTCGTGGTAAATTTTATCCAAATCGAACTAAGCGTAATAGAAATATTGGTAATAATAGTATTAGAAAAGGCCTTACTTGGGTGGGGCAAACTCCCCTCCTTATGAGTCATAGCGACGAGACTTTTAAAGTGCAAATCTGTACAAAATTTCGATTCGAATGACACTTTATTCATGAAAATCGGTTCACGTTTCGATAATTTGAAACGATTACCATACTTCCCCCTAATAAGGGTAAGAGCAGAACGTCGTTTAAATGTTACGTAGGAGTGCCCTAAACCTTTCATCCTGCCAAATTTTATTAAAATCGGGTTAACATTTTCAGAGTTATTAGTAATAATAATTTTGAGAAGGGGCCTCACATATATGGGGCTAACTCCTCCCCCATTTGATGTACAGCGTCGAGACCCCCAAAAGGCACATCTACATAAAATTCCGAAACGAATGACACCTTATTCATGAAAATCGGTTCACGCGTTTAGGCGCTACGTTGTTTACAAAAAAGGTAACAACAAGAAGAACAACAACAAGAACAAGACCAATTTTTGAAAATGCCGTTTTTGCTCATTTTCAGTAACTTTTTTCTCTTAATATATTAAATCTGGGTCTTGACAAAAAAATTACAGTTATAAAGGAGGACTTGCCCTATAATTTAAAGAAAATTTGGGAATTTTATCTTTTATAGAAAAAGAGAAAAAAATTGTCAAAGTTGGATGTTTTTCAACGTTACGCTTTTTCCTGCAGTTTTTGATGATCAACCCTTATACAACTGTCCTACCGGACAGTTTTAAAACAGTCTGTACCATTATCACCATAGATCATAGCGGAGAAACCCTTTACCATTTAACTTTGTAGGGGTAAGATGTTTAATTAGGGTTAAGGTTCTTTCTTCGACTCCCAATTTTTTCCATTATTTGTCCCCCACTGCCATAATAAGTTAACATAAGTAGTAATGCTTCATTAAAGCCCTTCAAAGATGGGTTCCTTCCTTTTAGCGCCTCTGGAACATGTGTACTCAATTTTATACAGACACGCTTACGTGCTGCCCTCATTAAATAAGTTGTGAAATAATAATTAGTTATTTTGGTTGTAAAACAATCTCACAGCCACTTCGGAACTGTCTTCCGCCATTATCTCTCTCTCACAACACTGGTTCCGGTTACGGCATGAATGTCCCGATTTAAGAATTTAAATTCCTTGCTGAGAAAGTATAAAACAGTTGTGTGCGAGCTCAAAAGAAAGAAAATCATCGGAAGCTCTCTTTCACAATCTGTCGCCCACTTAGCGAGGAAAACCTCACATCCGGAAGTACCACACTACACGTAATGAGGTTTCTCATTATTCGAGATTTCTTCGAAAAAGTCTCTAACGATTTTCTTTTATACCATAAACTACACCTAGATCTATAAATCTAGTACTTCATTAAATTTATTATAGAAACATTTATTTAGGGCATCTAAATGGTAAAAATTTTGAGAAATTTCATTTTGATGTAATGTGTAGTTTTAAATTTAATAAAAATGAACCAAGTACACATTGAGGACAACTCAGGGGGACTTTTTGGATCTAAATCCACTAGGACAGTACGTTTGGGACTCCACCGAATCCTTCAATATTAAACCCCATTCAATCCACAGTCCTTAGCCGAATAATCAGTGGAATCTATTCAGTTTCCAACCGCATTCTTTTTCGTGGAATCAACCGCCATTTGTTTCTACAAAAAATTATTCCATTTCCGTTTCCAAAAAAAAAAAAAATCCAAACGGATGTAACCATCAGCATGCAGTACAGCAAACCTCTTTGGCTGAGTAGCCTTCGGAAACAGACTCGCTCCTTATCAAAGAAAATCATCCAAACTCACTCTAATATTGTTTCCTGTCTACTTCTTTACCCTTAACAGTTCAAAATCTACAAGCCCACCATTCTAGGGAGTTCCAGCTCTGGCTGAGATGTCTCCAATCAGTACCCTAGTCAAGAAGTGGCTCAGTGAAATAGCCTGTTGACAAGTACCACAGGATTGGTCGTTGCGATGTTAGAAATATTACGTTAGTAAGAACCTGAAGCATTTTAGTAAGAGGAAGTCGCGTAAGTGTTCACACCAGTTTCCTCTTTTATTTGCTGCTTCTTAAATGTTTGCTTACAACAGAAAATAAGGGTAGAAAAAAAAAGACACAAATAAATGAGACAATAATCTAGGCAATTGCACGTTACTCACGTAAAACCAATAAATATTCCGAGTGACCTTTCTATTTCACAGTTCTTTTTCTAAACCATGTACTCTGGATCTCTTTTCTCTTTTAACCTTGCCCACCTTCTTCTACAGGCACAAGTTCACTGACGTACGCCCCAAAACACTCACACAAGGCTAGCACCGTACACAATGTTGCCACCAAAATACAATACCTAAGTAAACTAAGATAGAAATACTTTTTTCAAGTACAAACTTTTATTTAGACGCAGAAACGTTCGGTGAAGATGTAAAGGTTTTCGATTTCTTTTCTCACTTCTTTGCCATGCCCTCTCTCTCACGCACATTATATTTACCTGATACTAGGTAAGCGTATACGTAGACCATATGCTACACATATCAGCTGGTGTGGTATGGCCATTTAT
Organism: Rhodnius prolixus; assembly: GCF_049639745.1. Lineage (NCBI taxonomy): Eukaryota > Metazoa > Arthropoda > Insecta > Hemiptera > Reduviidae > Rhodnius > Rhodnius prolixus. The sequence continues at coordinate 36,105,283 of NW_027411634.1, forward strand.
GTATAGCTCATTGTATAGTAAACTAATAAAAAGACTTCGCATACTCTGTCAGTAACACACATCCCCCACCATTGGCAGCCTGTTTATGTCCCTTGTTGTAAGTAAATATGCTAGTATGTAGTAAAAACAGGAATGAGAATGTGATTCAAGCACTTCAGTAGGAAAAAAATCTCAGAAAAAGTGGAAAATCCATTCAGTAATCGAAGAACTTTCCGGAAACTTCTCCGAATTTTCTCCGTAAACTCAAAATTTATCCAAGTTATTAAACCCCATTTTATAATATAAAAGTACGCAGAGTCGTCAGATGCTTCAGAAGGCCTCCCCCCAAACTTAGAACCGATTTTCATGACAAAAAAAAAAAATTACAAACCAAAACGAGTGCTATTCTTCATCTTTTCACCAATTTTCCTGGTATTAAATATTGCAATATCTGGCTCATTACTTTTTCGGTAAGCGCAATATCAAAGCGGTATAAAATCTCTAGACAACAGACCAGTTTATTCATGATTCCCAATGATTTCTTAATCTTTAGCCATAAAAAAAAAATAAATAAATAAAAATAGAGTTAAAAAAATAGAGCTTTCTTTGTCGGTATTATTAAGCCTCTTTTACTTCTTTTTTTGCCCCCCAGCTGCTATCTACTTTTGCGCATGATACGAAGATAAATACAAATAAACAAATAAGAAAACTGAGAAATCTCCGCAAGCATTCATTAACTTCATCACTTTCTTGAACTGTTGAAAGTGGAAAAGTTCAAATTTTCGAAATGATGTTTTCATGGAAAATAACTAATAGAATTACTACCTTAATACTTCATTATAATTAATAATAGTGATTATTTTAATAATGACTATTAAAAACAAAATGCCAGGATAGAGGCAGACGAAAATAATTTATTACGTACTGTACGCCCAAATTTACACTTTCGACTAAAACCAGTTGGCAATTCGAACGATTATAAATCTCACGACGAGTCTCTGTAGACTAAGAAAACACATAAACATCTTAGATTCTGCCAGAAAGTTGACAAAAAGTAATCAGTGCGATGGTTGATGCCCGGAGTACGTTTAATTAAATAAGACACTTCTGGAGAGGATGCTCTAATCTAGTGGGTGCCACAATAGTCCATCTAGGTATCTGTAGTTTAGGCTCTTTGTCCATCAATCACCCTCAGAATCTAAGCTAAGATGATTCTCTGTAGAATCACTGTCTTCTTTGTGTAGTCCAAATGTCTGATTGATTGCAGGTTAGGTTCAGAACACAAAAAATACTTTGTTCTTTCTAATTCTGATAATATTCTTTGTTCCATCCAGTTTGGGGATGAAAACTCGCTCCCTTCGTTTCCTCCGGGTACCGTCTCCGGTTTAAATCATTGAGGGAATGCCATGTTAGAATTGAATCTACTGTCGGAGGTAAAAACTGTTCTACAGAAATAATTTCAAAATTTTTCTCATAATTTAAGACACTACCATTCCAAAGTAAATGAAAGATGTACGCCTGTTTGCTCCCAGATTTACTTGATTATAAATAATATTTCCAGAAAGGGCTCGGCTCTGCTACGGCCCTTCTGTCGTTTGCCAGCAAATAAGGAGAAACGGTATCTCTTTTTCTGCTATTATGTTCCCTAATGCCCTCGCATATGTTCCTCTCCTAGTTCCACCCTAATATAGTTTTACCTAAACCTTCTCTATACAGTATATTCCAAAAGTTGGTTAGCAAGGTGGCAGCAGCAGCACGTGATTGCTGTCTCTCATCTCCCACTTAAATACCTTCTCCAGACTCCACTGCACGGCGTGTGCCCCTTAAACACTCTTATGCGGCTGTTGCCGACGTAATCTTCTCTGACCATATGCTCTTTCTAACATCGCATCGTCTTCACCATTCCTCATATCCTATACCGGATACCTACAGGGTGCATGTGTTACCATTTTGTTCCATTCTTAGGTGTTTCCTATTTTACCAGCAAAGTATGTATACAACAAAAAAATTAAGGCAAAAAATTATCAGACCAGTTGCCGACACAAAGCTTCCTTTTTAGTTTTCTATTGTGTGGTAGATTGACGTTTCCAGAGTTCCGGTATTGTTGACGTCTTCCTCTCCATCTCTTCTTCTTTTTTTGTTTTGTTTAGTATGGTTTGGCTTCTCTCTAAAGTGGCTTTATAGAGAATTGTACGGTTTAACCACCTATTTAATGCCCGGGCATTGGCTAAACCTTCAAGTTTGGTGAACAATCGCTAGAACGGAAGTCTTTTGCAGTGGCATACCTATCTATAGCTAGTTGCAGAGTCCAAGGAGACTTGTAATACATAAAGCAACATACCATCTCACAATTTAAACATTAAACTTGCGCAGTGATGAGTAAGAGTAGTATCTGGTTTAAGATTAGCTTAAAAAGAATCCAGCTGCCACGAAGTCTCTTAAAATGTAAAGTAAAGCCTATTTTTTGAGCCGGAGTAGTGCACGAAGGCGACTAGCCTTCTGTACTATAAACTTCTCATATTAACCACTAATAAAATCCAATTCCTAAACCAGGAATCGAACCCAGCACCACAATATCCTAAAATGTATGATGGGCAGTTACGAACCATGATTTCAGTTTTTTTTTTCGAACTTAGAAACGATTCCTAAGAATTGAATGTCAGCATTTCTATTGGTACAATCTGTGGCATATTTAAGTGATCAGAATTCAGAAATGAAACGTTCTTATTACCGGACTATTTTAAAATGCAAAAAATCACAATAATTATTAAAAAGTTAAGATAGCTGAAGTAATCACGCCCAAGATAACATCCGTTTAACGGTTTAGCAAATGCCCTTGACCAATTCCCACAGTATTTACTGGAGGATACAATGAGATAAAATGTATTTTATTTATTTATTTACTTGCTCTTACTCTACTAGAAAGAGAAGGTATTGCGATCATGTTGATTTGAGAGTTCATAATTTTGAATAACATCTGAATCTAGATGTTCCTTCTTTCACTCTGAAAGGGTTTCTAACCGTAACTCGTTCATCACGTTTAATATCTGGAAAATATTTTCAAAAAAATTGTAAGATAAAAAAAGGGTGCATTTTATCTCTCAGAAACTATGAATTACTCCTAATCAATCGCAATTTACTGTTCTACCTCGCAAAGCGATTTCCGGTCGCACATTTTTCCATCAAATTTTGAACTCAATAACTGAAAAAGTAAAATTTAAAATTCCATGATGCATATAAAACCAAGGAAGCCAAGAATTTCTAAAAACAAGGTTGTACTTTTTTTATACAGATTCAATCATTTAATGGCAAACCGCAATCGTAAGTTCCATCCATTAGAGAATCTATTTCTCTACGTCTATAAATAATGCAACTTTGTCATCAACAGTTTTACAGTTATGTATATTCTATAAAAAAAAAAAAAAAAATGGGTAGACGTTTCGGTCTATTTGCACAACTGACCACTAATAAGGCCACAATTTGGTCACTTGTTACTGAAAGTTAGTACATAAATAGTTGTGTACATATACATAATTAGTATGTATGTATAATAGGGGAAGTTCCGGGAGTTAACAATCTTTAGAGTTCGAAGTGCTTCTTACCGAAGTTAATTTTGCAAAAAAGAAAAATGGCACATAACTTTCTCCTAGTTTACTTTAATTACAGTAATAATTTCTGGAAGGGAAAGGATTTCCTTAAATTGTTAGCGTGCTGGACTTCATCGCGGCGATCCCTGACTCCAGCCCAGCTAGATTCCAGCCATTAGATTTATTCCGTTCTTCTACGATCTACTCACAGTCCTGTGTTCGACAGTACTGTCTGTAAAACGAGAATGGTCGAAGGCCGGCAGTGCATTTCCGAAAAGATAAGCACCTCCCGTGTCTATTCTAAGGATCCCTCATAACATTTTAAAAAATAGTTCAACCTACAAACTCCTTGGGAGTAATTTTACAATAAATTACCAGTCCTCCAGATTTATTTCCATGCGTGCGCTTGTACGTACGTGTTTGTTTCTTATATGTATATAAAACTATGTCTCCTAATTTGAATAAATTCCTAGCAGTTAATAGGTGACAGGTTTCCCTTACTTTGTTGACTGCTGCTCTTAAACCTTTGATTAGGTTACATTAAGTGCTAGGTTTGATGTAAGGTTACCATGCAGGTAACTAGTCATTAGAGTTTTGGTCACTCGCCCCACCATCGGCTATTTGATTACTTACTATTTAAAAGAACAGAAAATTGTAAATGGTAACAGTATCTTCCCTTTTTTTTTTCACTGCTTATGTGAATCTTTCGAGTTCAAGACTTTTATAAAATGTAAATTATTTTTTATAGCACTTAGTTTATTTTTTTAAAGAAAATTAGGGTCTAATTTTTGGGTATGACGCATGAAACCTTTACAACTACTATGTTTTTTTAAGGTATTAATTGAATGTAGTAATACATCGTAGAAACAAATGAAAATTCGTCCTTATTTTTAATATTCGATAACTAAGCTTTCATACATAAACAGTAAAAGCTAAGGATGGTGCAGAATCGTGCATGATTCAGAAATTAGAGCAGTATATTTTCGTTCATTTGTACTACAATCAGCGCGATGGCGCTATAAGTAACAATAATAATACTGAGATGTAGTAGATACAAACATATTGTAATTGCCAACTAGCAAAGCCCTGAAGATGATCTAAGTCCCTAGGTCGAAATCTTGGCCAAAAATTATAACTGAAATCTCGCAATAATCTGCCTTTCTTTTGGGACCAATGAATCTCACAAAGCTAAGAAAAATTGTGGGTTCGATTTCCGGTCCTAGGCCTTGGAATTTATTTAGTGGTTAATGTGAGAACATTATAGTAAAGCATGTTTCCTATCCGCCTACGTTTTCGCGACACCTAATTCAGGCAGCTGGACGTAAAGCATGCCATGGAAAAGTAGCCATTATTTTACTTCACTTTTTTTAAGATTTGATTCTAATATTCGAGGCAGCTTGAGGCAAAGAAAGAAGTAAGAAGTTGGAGACAATTATTAAGAGTAAGTTGTGTGAGGGTTCACAGCAGATAAATTTTCCACTTTTCTGGGATTCCAAAATATGGATTTCCCTTGAAAAATTCAATTTCGGAAACGAATATACAGCTTCGGACGTCTAACATTCGTCCAATAAAAATTACGAATTAAAAAAGATTTAATTTGTGGTAGGGAAATGCTTTAAATGAAAGTCGGTGCAATACTTAGATTTTTTATGTATGTTATTTAATATTACCTGCATAATAACAATAATTATGTATGTATAATGATTGTATATTTCGCATAATCATATAACTAGACTACCTAATTATGAATACATGGTTCACTTTCACCAATTAAAACTGTTGAAAACACAGATAGAACTCATTTAAATGGAAGATTGTCTCGGTTCAGCAGACATTGTTGCAATTAAAAAACCATTCTCCCTTGACGCCTCACTCAACGCATGGTGCAATCTACTTTTTTTCCAGAATGCATTCGTATCAAAAATAAAACTCCTTCCACCTCCGAATTTCAGTATATCTTTTAACTTCCCAAAATAATGTAATAACAATTAGGACTACATATTTTACTGTTATAGCATTTTGAAAGAAAGCATATTCAACTACCTTCTGTCGGAAATGCCATTAATACAATTTTCCTTGGAAAACTTTTACGCGAATGTGAGTTTTCTTAAAAACAGAATAAAACGAAACTATATTTTCAAGTTTTTCACAAAAGCCAGCCTAACTAAAATACCAAACTATTATTTAGAAATGTATTCTCAGTTTTTACAAAAAAACATTTAATATTATTTCTTTAACACAACTTCCTAGCGCCTGCAGCGGAAGTTGAAACACATAAGTTTTAACGACTCAATTATATTAATGAAGCGCAGGTCAGGTCCTCCCTTCGCTCCCCTCGGCTGGAAGAACAACAACAAAAAAAAAAACACAGTTGTTGCTCTTTCTTTTATCATCTCTGTAGTTTAGTTACAACATTTTAACCGTACAAACATAAACAGGAGATAATGGGGACCTGTGAGAAGATACACTACAGAGAGTTCTCTGCAGAGAGGGTGTTCAGCATCTTTATGACGTCATCGGCTCACTACTTGTTTTGGTTTGGTTAGATTCACTTTTTGTTTCCTATTTTATATTATTAAAATTAATCACTATTTTCTCACATTAACTTATGAGAAAAAAAATCTGTGAAATGTTCGAAACTAAATTTTCTCAAGAAGTTCACTTTTTCAAAACCTCTCTTTGACCTTAACAACTATTTCTTTGTGATATGCACATGTGTTGAGAATATCTGTTCATTAAATTGTCCTAGTTTTAGTGTTATTAGACAAGGACGCCAAAACGGCCCAAAGAAGTAGCCAGTCCATTTCCTCAACTAAATATAAGTTATGAGAAAGATTAAGTAAGGCTAAAATTGTTCTTTTATCCACCGATCAATCAAAAGAGAATTGACGATAAAATAAGTTTATAATTTAATGGAAAATAAAAATGACAATACTTGATCCAACAATTGTCAAACTGACATTGTGGTAATTTTTTTTTTTTTCTAAAGAACTTACACGGTTCAGTTACGCAATTGCTGATCCATGGAATGGAACGAGACGCTTGATCTATAGACGGTAAAAGGTCACCACCACAAATCCGTACCCATAACCTGCGTATTAAATAAGGCGGTTTTCCCAGTCTTACAACACAGTGATTATTATACATATAGAATATACGGTGCCAACATTATTCTTTAGATTTATTATTAACTACTAAAATTTATATGTAAAATAATTGAATTCAGTAGCTGTTTAACCATTGTTTTTGTTTATGCACTGCCCGGCCGCCAAACACTGTCCACCGCCAGAGATATGCTCTAAGTTCCTAGGAACAGAAAATGTAAGAGCCAGCAACGCTTGGAATCAGTTCTGCGCGTTGGGATTCAGTATACGCTAGCCACGAAGCTAATCATTTCAACTTTTTGAATCTTCTTTAGTTTCAAGTGTTAATTTTTTAAAGTTATATAAGTATACGAATCAAAAACTAACAAGATGACAATAAATTTATGTAATTCTCAACTAAAAACTGGCTAAAATACCTAAAAATAGATATAAATATGGTACCATAATGGAACTGAGAAACATCAGTGTAATTATAGAACGGAACAAAAGGAGTAAAAAAATTAACCTTAACGATTAAAAAATAAAAATGTAATAGAACACAATGAAGAAAAGATTTCTTCACGCTGAACTATTTTCTTGATGAGATGGAAATAGCAAAAAGGACGAACGAATAAGATGGTGGGTGGGACAAAAGAAAGACAGACGGACCGACAGTCGAAAAATGTTAGTGTTGTGCAATCTGTGTGAGTGTGTGTGTTAGTGTAGAACAGAAGTGATAGATCCTCTGGCCAACCTCTGTCTCACAGACACACACACACAGAGAATGATGAAAACTCATCAATTGTGCTTACCCTACAAGAAGAAGAAAAACACAAACCAAGACACATCAGTCTTCTGTGATCCATACTTCCACGGCCTTACTTCCTTTTCTACAGCGATTTCGTCACGCGCTTCTATTTTCCACTTCACTCTCTATCTCTCTCTCTCTCAGTCTGATTGTTCAAAAAGCCCAATTAACAAAACTATCCAACTGTAGGCAAAACATTCACACAATGAACCTCTTAACTTCTGTTTTGTATAGTACCGACGGGATGGACAGATGGCGATGGAGTGGAAAACCACGATTGAAAACTGATGAAACCTTCCCCTCATCAAGGTAACACCTTCACCGGAAATCTATAAAACATTTTCTACTAATTATTTATTTAAAACAATATGAGGTTAATGAACTGTTCTAAAAGTAAGACACAAACAAGATTCTCAATCAGTTTTTAAAAATCACTTGCAACAATTAAATAATATTTTACTTGAAGTTAATTATTGTACTAAAAAGAGAGTTGAAGTTTCAAGCAAGTTCAGCAACAAGCCACTAAACTCAAATTGCTGTTGATCAAAATAAGAAGATCAAATTGTTGATTTAAACAATGTGATAGCAAAATATGTTTAGTTTGAACAAAATAAGAAGAATTGCCTTTTACTTGAGAATACCCCCCAAAATGGCACTTCAGCTTGAACAAAAACGTTTTTTTGGGTCGGATCAAGTTGTGGCATGTAAACCAAATATCTAATATTGAACTTTTTTTGCAATTGAGCAAGTTTTGAGTTATTTTGTCCTCACAATACTCTATAGTCAGACACAAAACTAGATAGAGAAATAAATAAGTACAGACCAACTTAATAAAATCCACTTTTTCAAACTCAGGAGTCCTGAAAACATGCATTTCTGCATGTGACAGATAATATATTTACCATTGTAGCAAAAGATAGATTTTGGTTACAGGATTCCTAAGGTCATCATTTTTCAAACCTGTTTCTTCCCCAACTTACTGCAAGAGATCTGTATTATGTTTCTCGAAAGAATATCCCCTCAGAAGCTAGCTCTGTTGTCTCTTAAGAGAATCTGCAGTAACAATCACGTTCTATGAGAATACGTAGTATAGAATCACCGAATTGCACTTTAATTCTGGATAGTAATAAAGCAATTAATAAAAGGTATTGGGAGAACAAAATGTAAAACAATCTAGCGAAAATTTTCTGTAATTTATTTTCCAAAAATTTTAATTTGGCAAGGGCATTAAATTCCCAGAGCAATTAAACTTTATACAAGAGATAAAGAAGTAAAAAAAAATTTATAAAAATAATAAAGGTTAAATCCCCTCATTAAATAGAACAATACCTGACGTCACGATACAATCCAGTATTTATTGAGAATGCTTAAAAAAAAAGAAAACCCCCGTTAATATTTCTCACATTAAGCAGTGGGTAATTTATTTTATTTTTACTCTAAACAATATTCTTAATCATTTTCCCACATGTAAAAACAACATAATCAATAAAAGAATTAAAAACATAACCTAGGTTCACACACTGTTATAATTAGTTACAACCTAAAAATATGCATTGTTATAATATGCTAACAGTATCCCCCAATAGATAGTATTGTTTTCTTCTTTTCTGCTAATTTCTTACAAGACACTATAATGTGTTGGGCAAGAAGTAAAAAAGATTATAAGATTTTATCAAGCTTTCGACTTAGGGAGCTACGTCTCCATCAGGGCGCTGAGCTTGTTATAATATTTGACTACATTTTTAACATCAAAGGTTGGTGTGTCTTCTGTTCTAACTGTTGTTTAGGTACTCACAATTGCCAACGAGCATAAGCTCTGAAGATGAGCTATGTAGTAGTTAGGTCGAAAGCTTGGCAAAAAAATAATGACTGAAACTGGCAATAATCTTCCTTACTTTTGGATTGATGAATTAGTCACGAAAAACGATGAACAATATACTACAATGTTAAAATATTTAAGTCAAATATTAATTTTTTTAAAAAAAGGACTCTTTCTAGGTGCTTCTAAGGCTCTATCCATCCAGTGGATGATGAGATAACATTCCGGAGGCCCGGAAGTAATACAAACAAATAAATAAGAAGATAAAGACACACTTTTAATGAAGGAAATAGTACCAGAGGAGTTGTCAGAGGAGTGATAGCTTAGCATAACTCAAAAATGAAAAAATGCAAAAAAGTGCAAATCTGATATTTGCTTTAGTTGCCCCAATTGGACCCGACAATTAGCGATTGGAAAATCAGTTAAACAGAAGTAAAACTAGTTCAGTGAAACTTTGTTTTTTTGTAATTATAATTTATAAAAATCAGTATAAATTTAAACATTTATTTTCATCATACACGCCGCATGTCCTTGTCCGTTTCCTTTTTATTCTAGTTTTTTTCAATAAAAAAATAAAGATTTAAGCATATTTTTAGAATGAATAAAACTGGTGTGTATTTATAAAGTAAAAATTTTTAAATTATGAATCATTTAATTTCACAAAATGGAAGCAATAATAAAATGGAGTTTATAAAAATAGTAAAGTTATAAGAGAAATTTAAAGCCATTAAATTAATGGATTTTCTCACTATTCCAAGATTTTTCTAAAATGCCTCCTTATAATTTCTTTTCCTAAACTTTTTACGTTGATCAAAAGAGTTTATTCTCATAATTTTTTGGGGGAATTCCTTTTTGGACACTTTGAGATGCAAGATAAACTTTTCCAAAATCGTAACTCTGTCCGAAGTGTAAGAAAAAGTGCAAACAAAGCACAGAAATGAACTTCAACATTACATGAATAAAAAAAAAATTACTTCAACCAGGGAACAGTTTAAAAATGGGTCGGCAATGGATGGAAACAGGCATAATAAAAGAATAGGCAGTGGATGCATTAACAGTAGTTATCCTAAAAAGGAAATTACCTGAAATTATGGTTAAATACAGGTACCAAACTACCATATTATCACAAACGGAGTGCGAGGGGGGGATGGGTAAAATGAAACTGTCCCCTTTGGTTCCCACAAAAGTGAGATAGAAGCGACATCTAGTGGCCAGGCTGGAGGTACATTAATGTAAGTAATATAAGTAAGATGTGGCCGCGCATTAGTAAAGGGTCGTTGAGTTTGTTAACATGTTTTTAACCAAATATTTAATAATAAACAGAATTACTCTAGTTAATTGTAGTATTTTCAACCAGTTTTGTGAAGAAAGCGACTAGTTGTTGGGCGCCTGAAAGCTAATTTATTGGTATCCTAAGTTAGCTGAGGAATGGAGAAAAGGAATGGTTTAAGACAGGAATTCAAAAAAGACTCTTGGAAGAAAAATTGAGAGGAAGTTGTAGAAAAGAACGCCTCTGGAATAAGAAGAAGAAGGGTGAAATGGGATTTTGCCGGAAGTCCAACACTCCCTTGTTGGTTACGAACCGTCAACGAACCAAACTTCACTTTAGCAGCAAAATTCGAAGCAAGAGCAACAGTAAAGTAGTGTCCTGCTCTCGTTTAGGAGTGAAGACACTTTTATTGCATACTCACGAATAACGTCCAGAACAGTAGATCCAGCCCCTCTGGTTCGAACCATTAATTTGCTTAAATACAATGTGAAGTAGATATAGGTGCACTTACCTGAAACAATAAGAAAAACAATCATGTAATTACGTAATTTTGGTTACTTCTTTGTAAATAAAAATACTCTGGGTATGGACACTCACACGACTATAATTCTACCACACTAAATTCTGAAAAGTGGAGCCCAAACAAACACTGGAGTGGGAACTGTAATAAGGTTCCTAATTAAACTGTAACCAAGTAGCAAATGAATCTCCAACATCTCCCTAGGGGTGAGGGAATCCAAATTCTATCTGCCCATACAACTGCTTCTGGAAGCTCGCCAACAGTATTAGCTCTTGTTGAGACAGGAGAATAAAGCAAATACTTTGCCTCTTCATTTTTTTTTATTTGAAATGTGGACGAAGGAGCCACATTCGCGGTTTGGGGGAAGAGGAGTAATAACATGGCGATAGCAAGCTTTATTCATGCAACAGGGGAAGTTGCATTTTCCAGTTATTTTCCAAGTACGGCTTCATAAGAATTACGGCTAATTGTGTTCCAGAATACAAACGAGACCCTGAAAATGCCTGAAATACGGTACCCCATCATTTACCAATTGTATTTAGAATAAAAACAGATCCAAAAAATAAAACGATTAAAAAACTCAAAAATATTGGTACAAGAATGTACATTGTTTCAACAGAGGCCGAAGTAGAAGAATTTCTATATTTACATATGAATGAAATACAAGTAAAGCTGTGTGTATGAGTAAGTAACGATTAGTGTGAGTAGAGAAGTTCTTGAGGAGCAAGTTCCGGTTATTTACGTCCGGTCACGTGGCAACAGTCTGCACCTGCCACAAGTACTAACACGTGGTCTGTATTAAATCACAAGATACCAGAAATTTGTAAGAATTACTACTGCCGTAACCTTGCTTTGCGGTTTGGTAAAAAAAATTATCCTTTACGAGCGAGAAAAAAAAAGAAGTTAAGAAACACGCTGGATTTTTCTAATAAACCCTATTAAAACAGAAGCTCTAAAAGCGCATTCTGCGAAATATTGGTGTTACATGAATCCTTCTTTTGTGTTTCGTGAAAAAATGGTAATCATGCCAATAAATAGTTCAATTTTAGTATATGTGGCGCCGAAGTGAGTACAGGGAAGAATAGAAAAGGGTCTAGTTAAGTTGGTGGATTACTTGATTCCCACGCGGAGATCACCGGTTCGAATCCAGTTGCTGCCCTTAAAATTTTCTCTTCTAAGAGCTTTTTTCTCAGCTCACTGACCGGAGATGGACAGGGTTGTCGGTAACGAGGGAGCACTGTCTGGAAGCCGTTAGTGTACAGAAAAAAGCTCCGGGCGCCAATGGTCTGATTTTATTAGAGCCTGGAGTCATTTTAGGAACGATTTCGACCGTAACCTTAGTGTCAAAAACAACGTAACTAGTGGTAATCTTAAATTATTATTATTTTTTGTTAACTAAAGTGTTTATAAACAAATATTGTAACATAAAATCCAAAACCTTCTTCTATATGGTTACAACGAATAATAAAATAGTAATTATTTTTACAATATAATCACGCAATTGGACAATAGTATGTATAGTGGCTTTCCTAAACGGAAGTTTGTCCTCCATAAACTGCCTCTATGAATGAAATAAAAAAAAATAAAACCTTTACGTACATGAGAGGAAATACGTCATTACAAGGACACAAATCACTGGCTACAGTCACATATCGTCACACACAGTCATACATAAAATTAAAAAAAATTCTTCTGCCATCTTAGGAAAACGTGCAATGACTTGGAAATTGTTACGATAAAATATGTGAGGGATACACCCACCCTAACAGATACAGCTGGAAACTTAACCCCACAAAAAAAAAATCAAATAAAAATCTAGAATATGATAAAAAAAAAGGTGGGAACGTTTGACACGATTTTTAATTTATCATAGTATTCCGAATGCGCACGTGCCATAACTGTTTGAGGTCTACCAGATAACAGCAGGTACAGAAGTGGGTAAAAAACTTATTTTTTGTTAACACCCCGTTTACATATTTTCTTACAACTTAAAATATTATCAAACTTTTGAATGCTAACTCTATCAACCTAACTCAATTACTTCCTTAGTATTTGAAATTTCTACTAAACGTTTAGATTTCCCTTAATTTGGAAAATGGAACTCTTTGGAAAGCAGAGATAGAGAATATCTGCAACAATACCAAGCATTCATTGGGTCTATCTTAAACTTAGTGGATAGGAGGAAGCGACTTAAATTTCGACGGTTTAGAACATAACAAGATTTAGTTCTTTTACAAGTACTAAAAATTATTTGTAATGCTCAAGAAATATTAAATATGGTCATTAACAAAAACAGAACTACTAGAATGACAATTATTAAAAATAATTAACGATAAAAACAGTAATAGCAATCCATAAAACAAGAAAACAATTGAAAAACGTTAACATTTTAGAAATTAATTGCACTTGTTGCTAAAAACAATAGATTGATTGCTACAGAATCCGTCCGTACACGGGAAAACTAGAGAGAAGGAAATTGAATTTCCCAAAACAGCGCTAGAGTTAATTAAAATTTATTAAACTTTTTCTTTTTTTTTAGAAGAGATTTATTTGGTATAAAGCAAGAAGGGGAGGAAACAATAACCCGGAAAACTCTGTCTGTGACTCTGGTGTTGTAAATGGTATGAAACCAGTTGTAAAATAACTAACAAAAATAAATACAAACAAAGCAGAATGAGACCGGATGCAACAATGGTGTGGACTATTGCTTTTCCAGAGGAAACAGCAACGACCAGATAGTTACGGTCCGCGGACTTCCTTGGACACCGTTACTGCTGTTGTTAGTCCCCCCAATTGAGAAAACAATACTGTTTACGTAATAAATGCATTCAATTGAAATATGTGAATAAAAAAATTTTTTGCTCTTCAGTTTTAATGAGCAGGGCTCTTATAAAAAAAAGGTCTTAAAAGTATAATATGTTCACATTTAATTATCAACCTACGAAGATTTTAATGAAATTTAATAGAATTTAATTATTCTTGTAACGTACTATAAGGTAAATTACTCTTATTAAAGTTTTATATACAGGCTTCACTTAGTTTGTGACCCTTTTTTAAATCCATTAAATTTCAGGTTTTCCAGTACAGATCAGGTTATTTACAGTTCACGGAGTTGAAATATGATTGGTTTCAATTCATAGTAGAGAAATTGTAGAGGAGAGGCAAACTAGCAAAAAATATTTTGCCACTACTCTCAGGAATCACATTTGCATTCTAAGAGCTTGGCTTAGACAGAAAATCAGTGAGCACAATGTCTAAATGGATGTGCGAACATGTAGAGGCTTGCAATTCATTAAACTATCTCTGCAAACTATCCAGATATGTTAGTTTGCTCGGGTACCAGAATAAACATAACGTGCAAGTGTAAAACATGAAGCAACAGTAACATTGAAAAACAGAACATTAACAAACTGAACAGAACAGTGTAAACATAGTTCTCAACCACTACACTTTCATTGCTGAAACTGGATACCTCCTAACGAGCAATTATAACCATCTTTGCCAGAATATTGGGGCAAGTTGGTCGAAGAGAAGTGTAAGAGTCTGAAAGTGACATCAAGTGAAACACAAGTCCCTTACTACCCTTTTCTTTGATAGAAGCACACTTCCTGCGAATGAGAATGTCTACAATGAAGTACTAACAAATGTTTCCTCAAAAAACGTCGAAGGAATTGCAGAATGATCTCTTGTATTTACTATCATATTGAGGCTGTTGCAAAAAGAAGTTTGAGGACAACAAACTGTGTTTGAGAAATATGGTTGTGATTGCTTGTGAGGAGGAATTCAGATGAAGCAAGGAAAATGCATTGTTCGTTTATATTTGCTTGTAAGGAGTTATCCGGATGGTAAAGAGTAAATGTAATATTTCAGTAAAAAGAAAAGCAATGTTTAAGAAAAGCTGTAAATAACTTGCGACGAGTATCCCAGGTGGTGCAATGAAAATGTAATGTTTGAGAAATGAGGTTATAAATCCTGTTAGGATGTTCCCAGCCAGGGAAAAGTGTTTGAGAAGAGTGATTATAACTGTTTGTAAGAAGGTACCCAGTTGGTAAAGAGTGAAGCAATATTTAAGATAGTTGTAATCGCTTGTACGAAAGTTCCCAGTTGGTAAAGAAAAAAATGCAGGGTTTAAGGAATGTGATTGTAATTGCTTATAAGAAGGAACCCTGATGAATGGAAATTTAAAAATGTACAATTTCGTTTTTCTTGTGGATACCAAATTCCAGCAAAGTTTTTTTTGGAAAAAAAAACACCTCAAATATAGAATAGAATACTACGTTTAGGTGGCGGAAGGCCTGCTTACGAGTCATGGCGGCACAAAGTGACCAAAAAATGTAAAAGGAGGACTCAATCTAAAAAAAAAAGGGTAGGAATCAATGCTCTATAGATTGTACAAAAATATATCCGGAAAAGAACTGCAAATCATTTTTCAAGTTACAAGAATGGCCATTGTTCTCCAGGTTCAGTTCTATCACTCCAACTTTTTTTTGCATACTCGTATATTAAATAAAATGCTAAGAAATAATCTTAAGAATTGAATTAACCTGTAAGTTTTAAGATTCATCATTAAATGAAATTGTTGCACAATTCAGTTAATTAATAAAACAAGAAGTATGCAAGTTATTATTGCAATAAGGAACTTTTAAAACTTAACTTAAAAAAAAATTATTTCGTGTTAACGTTAGACTCATCACATTCTTTTATAAAATTATTCATAACTGATTTTCTAAACAATATTGCAGTTACAACATAAATTATTTAATATATTCATGAATAAAAGATCAGATAAAGATCAATTATGGTCATCCAATCATTGGATCAGCCATTAAACAGATTCAATACAATTAAAATATTATCTTTATGGAAAGCAAATTCAGTTAAACATTGTAGTAATTATATTTCTAAATAAAATAATAATAAAAAAAAATGCATAAAATTCTTTTTACTTTAACATGAAAGTATGGCATACCTTATTTCTGTTTAATTTCATCATTGCATACAGGAATTTCATCTTTTTAAATGCACTACACTATTTCTATCTTAAATCAATCAATAATGAAACACAAACTGACATTTTCTTAACAAATTTACACAATATTTTCGCTATAAAATTTCAGATTAACATTCAAAATTAAATAACTAAATTAATGCACAGAGAAAAGCTAATGGCGACATCACAGAAGAGGCAAGATCCAAGCCTGAAATTGGAAAAAAAAATGACGTCATATTATTTTTTTATTTAAATTTAATTTATATAAAAGTAACCTAAATTTTTAAAAAATATTTGTATTTAACTAATAATTAATTTTAAAAGTTATGTGAATTCTAAAAGTTCATGTAAATTTCATGATTTAATTCAGGGGCAAATTTTTAATTTTAAAAAAGAATTTATAAAATATAACATGAATTAAATTAATTGTAGTTTGACTAAATTTAAGTAATTTAAGTTTTTATATATATAAACAAAAAATTAGACAGGATTATCTCTTTGGTCAGATTACCCGCGTCCAGTCTAGTCTAATCCCGAGACATTTAGAGGTCAGTGAAAAGAGGAAGACATATTAACTTCTACGTAAGTATATTTAAATTAATAACTGAATTTAATTTTTTCATTTCTAAAACTAAATGCATAGATTAATTCTTAAATTATACAATCAGCGAGAAAAAGGAAACAAAGATTATCTACGAATACTGATATTTATGTTGTTTATTAATCGATTCCATCTAATAAGATCCAACATGGAGAATTGCAGTGTAAGTGATGTTCTTTATTTTATAGGATTTTATAATCTAAAAACGGTAGTTGGGCTTAAAGCTATCCTGGGAAAGTAGGCATTACTTTTTATTTTAACTTTATACTTAATAAATCCAACTCGGGACTTTGAAAGCTATTACTGAATTCTGTTATCATTTTTGGAGCTCACACCTCAAATTGGTATTTTATTCATAGGAAATAAATAATATGTGAAACTACTAAACATTTTTCTGGACCACACTGAAATAATGCACCAAAGGTATTATTATAGATTCAGTTGCAATCATAACTGTGAAATAAAAGAAAAAAACTATAAAAACTTACCTTTTAGTTCTTGATCAGGAATTCCTGTCCAGATAACATGTTATTGTATTTCTTTTCTTTTTTAGAGGCAAAAGACATCTCTTGAATCGAAAATAAATTCTCTTTATTGTGTATTATTGCCAAACATTAACTGTAACTAACATTAAATTAAACATTATTCCAATTATCAATTAGGATTGTGAGAATCTTAAGTGTTAGAATTTGAAGCTTTATTTTGTTTGAGTGTTACTAGCAAAATATTATATAGATTAATCAGTTAATGGAAAATCATGGGTTTCGTAATAACTTTTTATCACACTGAGAGAAAAGAAATGTTAGGGCTAATTGGAAAAGTCAAGTGCTTTTCACTGTGATCTGGCCAAGAAGTTTTGTGAGAAAATAATTTGAATAAAACCACATCTAATGAAGAAGATCTAAAAATAATGGGGTTTTTACAACTCATTGATTGCTTTAATTCTGTTTTAGAATAGAATTAGAATCTATGAGACTTCCTTGTTAATGATGGTATACTTTAACTGGGTAAACTTAGATGTGTAACAGTTATTTTAGGCAATATCGTCTAGACAGGCATCCGTATGTTGTTTTAAAAGAAAGGGTTTCTGTTTTTCAGTGTCAATGTGTAAAAGGAGTATTTGGAGTACATAATGTTCCATAATGAGCTACAGATTGCTGGAGGCTTCAAACATTCTACCATTGCAGAAATATTGGTACAGGTATTGATTGATTTCTGTAATGTTTACTAAAATGCAAATGAATCCAATTTCTTGTATATGTATAAAAAAAATGTTTAAGAGTGGATTGTGTTAGGCAATTGAGAAACAATTTTTATAATAACCGGTCACTACTTACCTTAAGATTGCCTTAAAATGATGAACATTTGAATAGTTCTGAAGGAATAAATCCAAAATAAAATTTTGAACTTCATAAAACACTAAATAATCACTAAACTTTATGGAGCCAGGTATTAAGTAAGCAAGGTTAGAATTGAGGAGAAACACACCATATATTCCCTCTAACGTGGCAAGACTTTGTTTAGGTTAGGTTATCATTCAATTCAGGCAATTCAAATGGAAATAGCGCCTTTTTTTCTCTTTTAATTCTTATAAGAAATTTTCTGTCCATTAGTTTTGAATATATACAATTTTTGTTATACTATTTTCAGCAATTTGGTTTATAATATGTCTAATCGCTAGACACTTAAAATTCTTTTATAATTATTGTAAAGTGCGAATTTTTTTTTAAATAACGCACACCACTCGTGAAATTAAAAAGGGATTTATTGTGCAGCGTCCATCATTCGGGTACAACTTGAGAAACCCTTTATAGGAGAAAATGATTTAATGGTATTAGTAATTTTTTGTTTGTTTGTTAACAAGAGTGTTTAATGAGACGCAAAAAGACTTACTGAGGCTCCCTCACACTAGTACCAGATGAAACCACTTATTTTGCTTCACCCCTAAGTGACGAAACCACTCATTCATGGGGAGGTTCTTCTTTAGTCAGGGATAACCACTTCCTTTTTGCATCACACTCTCCTGTTAATGCCCTCTCCAGATATTCCAAAGAAGATTCCCTTAAATTAAAAGAAAATGGGAGGTATTCCAGGGAGAATACAATCATCTCCTGGAAAGTCCCCAGGCTCAATTAAGGGAGGACAGACAGTTAGTTGGATTCAAACCCGAGACTCTATCCTTTCCCTTTTCAAGAGTTTTCAACTGAAAAACCTGGTTCGTGGGCTCTCACATGACTTCCCTTATTAAATTCACAAACCCTTATTTTTTTTTTGTCATCAACTCCAAATTTTCAGAATATTAAAAACATTTTACAGTTTATAACTGTAACATAAAACAGTTCCTGAATGCCATGAATCCATCCCTTAGTGTCTATCCCAAATATTCCGAAGATTCCCAAGCATTACAAGGTGGGTCAAGAAAGGGTATTTATACATTCTTCTAATTTGTTTAGAAGTTATTCTACACAGCACTAATTCCATTTTCTTTTGAATGTTATCATTATTTGTTTGGTTGATTGTTCTGCTGCTACTTTCGTGATTGAAGTATTTTGAACCGCATTACATATTTTTTACAATATACTTCATTCAATTGAAATAGGTCAGTTAATTAGGGCGAACAATTTCTAACTTTACTTCTTTTTTCCTTAAGTATTAAGGAACGGGACCAACTTTAAGTATTATCGAACCGGAGCAAACTTCTTTGTTTTTTTGTTACTTAAGAAAAAAAAAAATGCAAACTACATGGAAAGTTGTGTACTTAGCATTCAAGTTACATGGGAAATCTCTCAGAATAAAAACAAATACACCAAACCAAATGCAGTACACTAAAACAAAAAAGTGGAAAAAACTTGAGAAACATTTTTAACAATTCTATTTTAATGTTTTCCAAGTAACTAAAACAAACACCCAACTTTAAGGAAACATAAATGAGGTGGAAATGATAGAGAAATGGTAGTTAGAACTTGCAAAAACAAATTTACATAATGGTTGACACTTCCCGCCCAGAACAAACCCGTTTGATTCTTTCTTTTTCCCCCCAAAAAAACAAAAAACAGAAAACAATGTATTCTTAAGTTGTTATTTTCTTTAACCATTTTAAACCGTTTTTTTTTTCTTTTTTGTAGCTTAAAGAGGAAGTATTGTAATCGTCCCCTGGATAGGAAAATACCTAATGTGTCAACGCACACGACTTTCTCCTCACAATACTCATGATTCTACCTCATCAATTTTCTAAAAACTTGGAATTTTTAAAAACTAGTTCTGCTCAAAATCAGTTGATCGAAAGAGCGACCTTACTGGATTGTTATTTTTTTTATTTTGCGATTTTCAAATTCAGTTTCAAAATTCCTAATTAACTGACCGGAAATATCATTTTATTGTTTTGTGTTTTTTTAGCGATTTGTTGTACTCTAGGTTTTCTGAACATTTTATTTTTGAAATTTATTTCTGCATCAACCACATCCATTTTTTTTAAATTCACGAAACAAATTTTTTTCAGTCACTACAGTCCAAGACTCTAAAATATTTGCGTGACTATGGCATATTTGGGCCATTTATTTTGCTTCGTCAGACAACATTCCTAAGAGTAATTTAATTAAGTAATGGATCTATTAGGCAAATAAGCCTTTTATACCGTACTAACAACCATTCTCTCAAATATGTTAATCCAGAAACCCATGCCATGTACGTCACGTTGTAAAATATTGGTCTTTTTTTTCTGGTGACTAATTCTTTAATACAAAAATAAAAATTCTTTCCAAATTCGGTTTTAATTTTTTTATTTGCTGTAATGCTAAGTTTTCGATCTAGAAACTAGGTCATCTTCAGAGACTACACTTACAATTATAATCTGTTTTACATTGTTAACATTAAAGGTTGATTATCTTCTGTTCTGACGTATTAGAGCACCTAAACAGTCAGGACAAATAGGGAAAAAAAGGTTATTTCGTGGCAGAGAAGATTTAAATGACAATCTAGATTGGGAGAGGAGTTTCAGCAGGCGGTTTTGGATTAGGGAGTGAACGGGGATTATGGAAAACATCCCATAGAAGGAGTCGATTCTAGTACATCGAGGGGACTCAATCGCAAGTCTAAGAAATTCGTTCTATGCTAGATAAAAGTTTCTTGGTGTTATTACTATAGGTCAGACTCCAAGCGGAGCAGGCGTAGAATAACATCTCCTTTGTAGGGAAAGAGTTTGTTCAGAGCAATCATCCTCGAGTCGTGATAGTAAAGGGAAAAGTAGTCTTTGTAGTCAGATTACCGTAATTCACTCTGTTTTGTACAGTTTCTTGTCTACGTTCTTGACGAGGTTAGACCACGTGAGCAGAGTATACTCTGTTGAGATAGGGTCTAGATTTGGTAAAGAAAATAGTGTTAGTCTTCTAATGAGCATTTCATTGGGCGGTCTCTTAACCTACACTTACCACAACGAATTCCAAATAGGAAGTGAAATCGCTTGAGCGGAAGTACCACTTTACCATTAAATTTTGGCGCTAATTTTTGCGCACCAATTCGTGGCAGAATGTTTCAGGAAAATTTGATTGCGGTAAGAGAATATTGTTTGGGTTTTTCCGCAGATTTTCAAACTAATTACAAAAAGTTTTCTTAATTAACATCAGCGAATCTAAAACAGGCTACATAACTTGCCAAGTTGGGTCATAGCTCTCACCTGTATGTTTGCTCGGAGACATTTAGCGATAAAGGAACTTTATGCTGGTAGAGTGTGATAAGAGAGTACCGTCATGCGCAGAGAGGTTACCTAGATAATTATTGTTATAGTTCATTACTGGAAATAACCTGCTAAGACTGGGAAAAGATAATTGTTGGTTTTATTTTCCTCAAATTTTTTATTGAATTAATTTAGTTTTGTAGGAACTCAAGTCAAAATAAACGCGTGATAAATTTGATGATGGGCCCTCTACTTCTGAAAGACTTGAGGCACTTCATCCTATACCCAAGCAGAACTACGAATGAGCTGAAGGCTAAGAACCACGTACCCTAAAATAATATCCTAGTTTACCAATTAACCCCATATTTGGCATCCCAGCAAATGCTTTTAATGTCCTTTAATATAATTTAAAATACCTGCATGAGAGTCCGGGCCTAATAACTGATAATTTCCGATGTTGTCAGTGCCTTAATAGATAATAGGTGCTTAATACTCTGAGGTGCCGGAGCTTAATTTTTCAGGGCGGAGGCCACTGTTCTCTTGTTGCTAGCAACACCTTCCATCATCGGATAGTAAGCTGTAATAAAGCTGCTAGGAAAAGGAAATCTAAGAGCCAATAGCTGAATTCGAACCCGGGATCTCCGGTTGGGATATTTTTTTTAATGCACGCGATTTTTTTAAAACTAGCTCCAAAGAATTCCCTTACAAACCACAGGATGTAAATGCTTGATACGTCATTAATATTTTTTCAAGGTATTATTTATGATTGCTAAAAAACTCAATTCTTGAGTGACATTTTTTTTTTAATTCAATTCTTGTACAATATGCGTACCAGTGCAGGAAGTTTGGTTCAATGCTTCTTTTAATACTGGGTGTTTGTCCAGGTGTATTAATATACTGGGTACATATCCTTTGGAATACCCACTACCAGGTGGCAACTATATTCTATGTTTGGACCTTTCTACTACTGCTGCTGCTAGTTCTCTTTGCCCACTTGAAGGTACTACTTCCTTCTCCTTCTGTTCTCTCTCTCTGTTTGTCTGTACATATGTTTGTGTCAATGTATGTACACGTGGCTTCATTAATACGACAACAGTGGAGTACTCTTATTTTCTTTATTTCATTTTATTTTTTTTATCAATAGGTTTACTCTATAACAGCAGAGTTGGGTACTTCTTTTAGGACCAATAGACATGATGCATCTGTCAGTCTGATAACAGAGCCCCTCTAAAACATACTTCTTAATAGATCATATAATAATAGGTTCTTAATGGAGAAACAATCGAACTATATGCTCCTGCGGGTTAGTGGACTCAGAAGGTTTATTGAGATTCCTATTTTGAAAACTTGAAAATAAATTAAGTAATGGTTTAAAAGAAATCAAACGTCAACTTTTTCCGGACATTTTCCTTTTTTTTTAAATAAGTTTTTGGGTTTTCCTCTGAAGTGCCATTGCTGGCAATTCTTCGGTTCTACCAAATACAGATTGTCGTGCTAAAATTTCGAGTTTACTGAAAATACCCCTTAAATAGTCACTTAAAAACACCGGAAATTAGAAAAATCTCAGAGTCATAATTAAATAAAATGAGAATATTATTCTTCAAGACAGGGAAAGATTTACGTTACAGAGATTGTTCGCGCGCTGTCAGTCAAGAGAGTCAGTTTGGCGCAAATAATGAGAACTATTGCAGCTTTTGCGCATTATGATCATTAAAAATTTCCATGTGGCTAGTTCTGCTAGCTCATTTTTTTTCCCTCCATTTTCCAAGACAGTTTTTAGTACCAGTCGCACATATCACAGTGCAGTCTGGTTCACTGTAAGTGTGAGTTGGACATGTTTTAGTTATTATGGTAATTGACCATATTACTTCCGGTTCACTCTTTTTAGTCATATTTTACGCGTACTACTATCATTTTTTTAAAAAATTATTTATTTTTAATAAATATAAATTTAATCTGTGTGCCCTATTTACGCGACTTTTCTCAGTAACTATTTTTGATCAGCTACATTCTCAAATGAAATTTGTTTTTAAATAAATGAGATGGGAATTTTTTAGCCTGAATTATCTGACAGCGTTCTCTACTGGTTATAGAAATCTTCTAAAAAAACAATTCAATTTTTAATCTAATTTTAATTAAATTGCTCCGGAAATGAAGCAAATTTTTTTTTTAAATTTTAGAAGCCTAGGCTGTCAAATTTTAATTCTGATTAAACTTTTTTCTTTAAAAAAAATTTGAAATTCAATGTTTCTCATAGGATATTCAGTGCCAAGATTGACGAGATTTTTCCGTGATCTCTGGCTTCCAAATAAATCAATTTTACAGGGAAAATCTGATCAATAAATGTGATAGGCCTATAGGTAGGCTTACCATACGCCCCGGTTTGACCGGGATGGTCCCGGCTTGAGATCCCTGTCCCGGCGTCCCGGTCAAACTTGTACAACACCGACACCCCGGCCGATCGTTCCCCCGCGCCCATTTATTAATATGTTTTCAGTTCTTAATAATTTTGATTGCATTTCAAATATGAAAAACACAAATTAAGCGAAAAGCAAAACGAAAATGAGCCTCTTCCTCCTCTGCGTCCCGGTTTGGCTCTTCGTAATTATGGTAAGCCTACCTGTAGGGATACATTTAATAGGCGTTTTTATTTTTTTTAACAAAAAATAAATCATAAAACCATTTGCGTGGGACAACGGAAAAAATAATTTTAAACAGAAAAATCAGAAATGCATATTTTTAAACAGAACTGTGCATTTTACTTCTAGCGGGATTTTCATTTTCGAAAAATTCTCTTCATTCCTAAACGATTTCTTATTCGCTTCAAACTCGTTTCACGTATTTAGATAAACTCAGGATATAAATTTCCCGCACGTACTCAAACTCTGGAAAATTTTTGAAACACGATCGCTGATTCAAGAAATTTAAAAATTGTCTCTAAAATCCGAACACCGGATTTCTAAATGAAATTGAAAAAAATAATATTAAAGAAATTATGGCAAAAAAACAAATGAACTTATACTAAGTTCGGTACTCAGTTGGGTTCAGGTAATTATATTTCATAAAAAACCGGAAGTTGGAACTAATTATGAATTAATTATCTTTAATTAATCGCACGAACAAGTTAAGTATGAATGAGTTCAACAGTTTCTCATTGTAACTTAATTTTTTTGTAATTTTACTTTAAAGAAAATTATTTCTGTTATTGGTAGATTTTTGAAATGAAACTTTTATTAGAATCGTTAATTTTTAAATAGCTCTAATCCAAGTTGTAAATCTGTTACGATTTCAATAATTACTAGGCAAATTAATAAGCAATTTTCCGCAAGAAAATCTGCTGAAAACAGACATATGATTTCCACCATAATTTTTGTATCTTGAATTTTTTCGGAACTAGTTTCAAAGCTCATTATTCAGTAAAAGAACTTAGACTCGGTATTTGTGCTAAACAATGATCTCTTCTCTATATTAAAAGAAACAAAAGGCTGCATATTATTCTGGAATGGTACTTCAGATAAAGGCCTATGTTGCTAGGCAACTGAAGTAAAAGTGAACTTCCGCTAGATAGATTTTGATTGCAATCAGGTCCCCCCCTCCCACAGTAAGAGCAATCTAAAGTTTAAGCTCCTTGCGGGTTTTAGCTTTCAAGATATTTTGTCCGCTCACATAGAACATTTTATAAATAACAATTTTTTTTCGGACTGAAAGGTCCCAAAACAGATATTAACCGGTCAACACTTGAAATCGAAAATTTAGCATGATCGCAATACTTCCGTTACCTAGTAACAGAAAATAATAGCTTTTCTTTGGCCAGAGGATGATGTTAAGGTTTTTAGTGAAAAAAGATTTGCTAGATATGTGTCTATCTACCAATCTACCACCTTTAAGTAGCTCCCATACCTAGGTATTTACGGTACAATTTGTTCGCTGTAAAGCAAACGTAGTAAAGGTGCAAACTCTTACTGAATTTCATGCACATTTCTTCCATACTGACATGTGGCCTAAGAGCGCACATTTGGCCATTTCTGTTATATTCCAAACATACACACACAGAAACACCGGTCGACCTTAAAGTAGTGGAGTACTTATTGGCCATGTTACACAACAACACCGGCCAGCTGCCTACTTCACACAACACTCTCAATCACTATGGATACCCAGGTTCATTCATTATTTTTCTTTTTATTTACAACTCTAGCAGACCATGAATGATCTTTCAATAAATACGTTGTTTTATACTTAAATTGAATAAGCTACGTACCAGATATTGGACCGCCTAATATCGTTTATTCACATTAACTGAAGTAGTAAGGGATTTCAGTTAGGAGGCGACAAAAAAAGTCAATGCTTAAGAATGTATTCTGTTATATGGTGGTCTTTGATGAAGGATAAATTCTTTCTTAAACGATCAGCGAATCATTGCCTTAAACACACACCTGCCAAAGGCGACTTTTCTTTGCGCTAATTACTTCCACCAAGAACGTCCACTTCCAGAGAATGACTATGCTTCCCTTAGACTGATAACATAACGTGACTGATAACGGAACTGAGGACTTAAAGTGATTGGTATTGTTACTGCTTCAGTTTGGGTAAATCCTTGAAGGTAGGCAATAAAATGGAGCTTAACGTTGCCCCTCATAGTGCTTTGTTAAGACCACTGGACGCCGTCTCTTCAGTGCGACTAATGAATGATACTGAACTGCCCCTGTACACTTCCTTTCTGGTGTCATTTTTAATACACCACGTCTTCCACAACTCAGTGGACGGACAGTCTTGTATAGACATCTTTTTCTTCCTCTCCGTTTGTTCGTACATAATTCGTTATTTACCATCTTCTTTCTGGTTCCCACACCTTGTTTTCATTCCTTCATTAATCTAGAAGAGTTTCCTACTTCTACCAACAAAACACCGCCTTCTAGCAAGAATTTAGTACACCCGTCAAAAAACGACTCGTCACTTTAAAGTTCCCACCAGGCGGCTGTTGTCATCCATCATTCAATACACTAATGTCTTTATATCGTTATCTTCTTCTGGAACTCTACAAGAGTAATAGTGTAATGGTCATGAAGCTTGAATTGGTAAATGGAAGATCTCCAGTTCGAATCCCGCGTGTAACTACTTTTTATCTGTTACGGTCGGCTTCCACTCCCGTCTACGTCACTTGTTTGACGTTTAAGCCCCGCAAGAAAAAAATAGGCGGTTACTCAACAATCCAAAATTTACAGTAGTGTTTAGCCTTCATGATCTTGGATTGCTGGGTGATTTTAAATCTTTTGTACCTGCGAAGAAATCATCTTATATGAATAATGTCCATTTTTATCATAGTAAACTAAAAATTTGAAGGATATTCGCTATTTTTAACTTCCTCAAAATTCATGCAGATTTGCAATATTAATTATTCACCGGAAGTACATGTTATGTGATTCCTTGATCACGAAAATATACAGATGTGTTTGTAATCAAAAGAATAACAGGGAGCTTGTTTTTGGTGTTGGATACACAGCTTGTGAACTTACGCATTGCGTACAGTATAGTTGAACTAACTGAAGTTCATTAAAAAGCCCTGTATGAAGTACTAAGTTGACTAACTTGAACATTAACTCGGCAGGTGAACAGCTGTTCCCTCCCCATAAGAGCCACTTGTTGTTGCACACCCTAAATAGATAATGAAGCTCAATAAACTGTGAGCCATCATATTGATCTGTTTAATTCAAAGATCACAAAGTTTTTTTTAATAGTAAGCACTTCTAATTTACACCTGCCCTTAGGGCAAGTTTATGATATAGAGGAGCATATGTAACTCTATTTAACGTACAAGATAGGATATGATGATAGATTAATAGCGTCTCTGTCCATGTATTTGTAGGTAAGAGCAGTGGTTAATGTCTATCAGGATTATATCGATGGAGCTAGTTTACTAACCAACTTTGAAAGCGTATTACTTAACACTTGTCAGCTCAGAGAGTTAGCAATTATTATTAATAATAATTTTTTCTTATGAATATCCGTTTTAGGACGTTTCTGGGTGGTTTTAGGCTTCCCGATGCTCTAAAGTGTCATTTCAATGCGATTTAAGGATTTACAAAACTGCATAATATTACGAAGAATGAGATATTTTTTGAATATGAGTCTAGAAAATTCTAAAAAACGAAAGTCGTATGAGTGAGGGCATTAGAATTTTACTTTTTATGACAGTAAAGTGGCGCCAAAAAAAAAGAAAGAAAAAGTAAAATATTACGCGCCTTTTCCATCAAAGGATCCTAGCAACGGAAGAGGTGGAGGTTGTAATAATTAATTAAAGAATATTAAGGAACATACCCTAATTGTATTATAATTAAAGAACTTCAACAGTGTGGAAGAAAATTATTGTGTGTGGATAACTGTATTAGTTTGATTGGTGAAGCGGGAGTGTGTGCAGGGACTCGGGATGCGCACGGTAGTGTGAGATGAGTGGGTGGTAATCACCATGGCAAACAGCTTCATGGTTCTTTTTTGTAGCCGTGAGGTCCTACTCGGGTCCTCAGATCGGCCCACCGCAGTCGAACTCTCCAGGACAGGCTAACCCAGTCAAATCTCCTGTGAAATGAGGAGATCCTTTATTCATTTTTATTTTTCCACTCTAGTGTGCTTTCTTCCTTTTTTATTTATCATCCTTTTTTTTGTCCCACTTCTTAAGCATCTTTTACCTTCTTCATACTCCTCTTGTCTCCTCTCCTGTCCTCAATCTTCATTTTAAATGTTTATTTATTTTTTTTTTTTTAGTGCTCGTTAAGGAATTACAATCTTGCTGATTTTAGAGTTGAAAGTTTCCACCCGAATTACATTTTGATTGTTTCCAGACGATGGAGAATCTCCAAAAACTTTTTCACTTTTTTTTAGTTTTAATTTGCTTAGATTTAAGCGATGAATAATACTGAGAATTTAGGCGCCATCGGAGCTGCTTGGTTGGTTCGATTCTTGGTCTAGGCTTTGGATTTTATATAACGCTCATGTAATCTGTGAATTTACTCGTAATATTAAAGTATGATTGCTAGCCGCCTCCGTCCACGAGATCTAATCAGTATTTTGATGTAAAGCCTGACTGAAAAACTGGACATCACTAGCTGGGAACAAGGGGTATAAAGCTTGCCTTTGGATACTCTAAACCCATGCAGTTGCCTACATCAAAAAAACTCGCCAGGATCTTAAGTAATTAGAGTGAGTGTTGGAGGTATCAAAGTTGAGTGTAAATGGGCTGGGATTCTTTAGGACGCCAAGTTCCTGTTGTCACTAAACATTCTACATCCGACTAAGCTAAAAAAACTCTCTTTTTTTTAATTTAGGAGATCTCAAAATGTTTGAGTTTTCAAAAATTTGATCCCGATTTCAAGGCTTCCTCTAACTTGGTAATAAGAGGACGTGAAGTTCGGGAAAAATTGGCGAAAATCTTTATGATGGTACACTTCTTGGGAGATTAAATCGTGTTCTAGTGTTGGGGGGGGGAACAGGATAAAAAACGCGAAGAAAAAGGAAAACATAAATAAACAAAATGTCCTTGGATGGTGTTTTAGTAATGTTTGTCAAAGGAAAGAAAAAGTATCAGCACCCCGGGCCACGATACCACTTGGTGGTGCTGTTACAGAGCACCGAGAGGAAGTGGGGGCGGTACTGATTGGGGCTGGCACACACAAACACACACTAATGACTGCGTGACCTCCCACAGTAGCGCGCCCTCTATTAAGAACTAAGAAACAAAAAATAGAAATAAAATAAATGACAGATAAACTACAGAAGGACGTCTACTGCTGTTTGTAGACAGAACGACACACACACCCCCGCAATAGTTTCACGGTGGTACCATCTAGTGTCCAGGTCCCCAGTCCAGGTAAACAGATTAACAAAAGACACCGACAAAACACTCGTTACTCTCCACCATTACTGGACGTCCCCAGCGGTCGGCAACATGAAAATCTCACCGCCCTCACACGAACATGTACTTAACTAGCTTCTTTTTTTTTGGTTTTGTTTGTTACTTTAATTTTTATTTTTACTTCTGTTTTCATCGCACTACCTTTTTACGAGCTGCAAAATCTCTAGCGCTAGTGTAGTGCACACGATTGTTCAGCGCTAGAAAAGGAACATATTATCTGGTGCAAACAGACCAGTTTTCTCTTAATACAAGTCTCAAGGCTCCAAACCCTTAATTTTCTTCAAATACGGAGTTTTTAAAAATATTTAATTGTTACTAAGATTAAACAATTTGTAGAATCTTACACTTCACTGAAATAATATTTTTAGAGTTACATCCTACCCTAAAAGGATTTTCCAATAAAAATAAAAGTTATAGATAGGAAGGAATTAGCAAAATGGTTAGCGTACTGGATTCACACTCGTATTCATACAGCACACTGTCCGGTGATGTCTGTAACGAGAGAACATTGTACGAAGGCCGGATGTATACTAAAAAAGCTACGGGAGCATTGGCCATTGGTCATTGGACCTCAGATGTTGACGCACCTTCAATAAATAAATAAATTATAGAACTATATAAATGAAATTTAAAGAAAAATCTTCGGAGCCATTTTCGATTAAATCTCAATAAAGAGAAAAATCTATTTAGTAAAGTGGATCTTCCGGTAAGTAGATACAGAACACAGGGAAGCATAACGTTTACCTTCCACTTCCTTCCAATCGCCATATTTCTTTTTAAACAAATAGATCACAAATAAATAAAAATAAAACAATATAAACCAAGGATGCTGAACGGAATAAGGGATGAAAACAAAATTAACCTCCAGGAGCTCCAGACGGCAGATGGTAGACGATCTCTTCTGGGTGTAATATTGGCCAATGATTAGATAGAGGTACTTCTTCGGCAAGCAGGTATACAACACTGGTTCCTGCAGACCGACTGATGTGCTTAAATTATATTCTGGCTACAATGTATATAAAGAGTATTTATATATATTTATATACACAAAATAAAAATTACTCAGCGTGGACACTCACAAGACTTCCTACTACTAGTTTTCCAAGTTTCCTTTAAATTTGGAATGTTTTTACTAACAATATGAAGGCGTAGAGTAGTTTATTTTGCAGATTCTATGTCGGAAAAAATATTAGAGACCACTGTCCCAGCTTTTCCGGACTTTTTTTGGGGGGAAATGGAAATTTTATTTCTACGATTTAGGGGATGAAAAATAAAAACCACGTTTTTGTCCTTTTGTTGGTTTTTGGGAGGTGACTTTCTTCTTCTTTTTTTCCTTCTACGTACCGTACTAGCTAAGACGGAAGGAAGAATCACAATACATCGATCATGACAATACATCGATTTTTAGTTTTCTCCGGAAGTATCAGCTTTGATGTCTTCTGAGGTCCAAAAATAAGGTGGTCTATAGAGCGGAAGTTCAACTTCTGCAGGAAGTTCTAACTTGATATCAGATTTAGGTGCCATCATCGGTCAAAATCGGCTAACCGAAAGTGCCACTTCATTGAATCAGGTTTTCCGCTTTCTTTTTTTTGGAGATTTTCCTTTAAAATTTTCTCTGAAATTAAGTCAATTTCCCTATTACTGGGAAATAACTCGTTTTAATAGAAAGTTATCATCATCATCCTCCCCTGTTTCAAGTAATTTTGATTTCAGTATCTTCATCAACCATTACACATTACTACCTTATTAAGTAAATTACTTCGTGTAATTGTAGCTAAATTACATCTTACATCTACTAGACCCGGAAACTTGTCCAAATTGTAATAGTTATGCAAGGCAATAACCCATTGCTAAAGTAAAGGTGTAATGACTAATTATTTGTATCTTTGATGATTTCTTACAAAAATGATTATTTTCAAAATACTAAACCTTTTAGGATGAATGGATTTTTTTTTTTGGCAAGAGAAGGATAAACACCCCATCCCAAACACTGAGACGGAAGTGTTCTGTAACGAATGAATGTTGGCACTACGTGTTGAATACACACTGTTGGGAATTTGGTCTACAATATTTCACTATACCGGCGGTATTCTTGAAAGCATTTATGTGACCATTACTTCACATGGTTGTACACATTATCTTTATTTATTTTGTACAAAAAAGAAAAAGAAAATGGTTTAAGATGGAAAAATTTTGCAGTAAAATTCTTTCTTTGTCTACTGAATGACATTTTAGATAGATATATTGTCCGCTCCTCCTTCCCACACCATTTAAAGGCAGGGTCATATGTGTTCACCCGAAGAAGATGAATCAGTTGTCACCACTGAGAAGCCAAGATATCTGTATTCTGAGTGCCCTGTGTGTGTGTGGCGAAGAGGGGAGGGGCCATCCAATTACCTGGACTACTCTTTCTCACCAGGTTTGGTGCTGTGATTTATGTACCTCTCTCCCCTGTCATCTAGCTTCAAGAACTAAGGTCTTCTTCCATAGAGAAATATAGTGGCGAAAATTCTGTCAAATGAAATAGATTTTCTTTTAGATTTCCCTTAATCGATCTGTTTGAGTGTCTGGGTGGGATCAGCGTGATTGAAAATGGGAGGGGAAAGAGAAATCACAAAATATATCTTCTTTAAACTCTGCAATACAGGAACAAATTACTACATTCTTACCAACTGTAAAACTTCATATTTTATTGAAATGATCCTTCAGAGGAATGTTTAGCATTTTGTCCACCCCTTCCTCAGAACTGTTCTAAACTACGGTATGAGAAAGTCACGTAGTTTTCAAAAGCAGCCAAGTTTTCCGTGAAAATTTCGCATCACTTCGAGAAATATTTTCCTACTTTCTGTTTAAAAACTACCATTTTTCTTTTTATTTTGCCTCATTAGATTTAATCTTTTTAAACATTTTTACAAATAAATAAAGAATTTAACAGACTGTAAAATACTCGTACATTTTAAGTTAATTTTCTCTATGAATAATCGCGAAAGAAAGTTTAAGATTTTGTGAAAGTAACAAGGAAGAAGAAAAGAAATGGAAAAAAGATGTGCTACAAGAATGTGAATGTTTCCACGGGGGTAAAGCGATGGAAGGGTATTAAGGAGGCGCCCTTGTCAGGGCCACCTGGTTGTCCCTTTCAAGGGACGCCACCACCCAAAGATCTCAGTGGCACGTCACAACAATGATTTTCAATGCCACTAAGCGGCGGTCTTTTGCCTAAAGGGACACAAAGTGTATAGTTAGGAGATTGCAATGGAAGGGTAGAATGGAATCAAATAATCATAATAATAAGGGAAAGTAAGAAGTAAAAGAAGGAAGATGTTAGACTCCCACCAAACGGTATGAAGAAGATGATAGGGTGCCATTGAATTTGTCAAATGTAGCTCGGTAAGCGGGTAAGTAAGCATTAAGGGATAATCTTTTAAGTGTTGAATTGTAAAAAAGGGCACCGCCGTAAGGAAAATTTTCTCTTTATGGACTTGTCAACTGGAATACAATTACTGTCCCAACTAATATTTTACGATTTACAAAGGAATGTTAAGATGTAAAGAAAAGGAGATCTTTCGTACCGTACCATTGGTTCAAGGCTAGTCGTACGGAGATTCTTTGTTAAGGCGCTTTGTCGCGGATCTACGACCGAGCAAGTTTTCGTCGCTCTGCGTCTATTCCAACAATCATTATCTTTCATTTAAATATTGCATACTAATTACAAACATGTAGATCTATAAATGAACTATGACTGAAATTGGCAATTACCTTTCATATTCCTTGAAGTCCCCTAAAAACGATGAACAATACTCTAGAATCTAGATCTACAACTTTATTTCAAACATTTTCCAAGGAAAACGATTTTTCCTTTTGGAACGAAACTCAAAACACAATTTCAATCAAAGAGCTTTGAAAACGATATGTTTTAAACCAAGTTTGCTCAGGATATCTATCCTTAAGCTAACTTAAAAGAGGTAACCAGTGGAATTCTAAAGTAAACCGTTAACAATAAATACTATAAAATATACCGATAACCCAATTAAAGAAAAGCAATAAAAAGTAATTAGTAATTGGGATAATCAACTCTTTTTTTAGTTGAATAGGTGTTGAATTAAAAAGAAAGATTTATACAATTTTTCAACCGATAACTTTTGTAATTACTACAGATATAACCTGTTCAAAAAGAAAACCTATTATTATTTTATAGTTAAGAACAATATATAAATCGTAACTGTACTGTTAAGATCGTAAGATTTAAAATAAGAAACTGTAAAGCCGTCTAAATCTCTGGATTTATCCTGGTTCATTAACACCTCAAGAAGGCATACAAGTTACAAGAATTGAAGAACAGGAAAATCTGATTTCTGTACCTTCCTTAAATACGAGTGTTTCAATAAAGACAAAAGTCGAACACGATTTCAACTAGTTTCGTACCATATTGTTCCTTCAGATACTAAGATTCAGCCAAAATTCGACAAACGGAAGTGTGACTTCAGTGTGAAGTGATATTTGATTGACTAGCACCAACGATTTTTCTCAATTCAAGAGTTTTCATTTTCAAATTTGACTTCAAGGCTCATATTAAATCAGCTGGCAGGTTATGTTAAAGTACCTCAAGATCCGAATAATAAAAAGTCATTCGAAGAAAAACTTTTAATGAAACAATTAATTGTGAATAAAGTTCAAATTTCATTGTTATCTTAATTTCTAGTCAAGAGGCAAGCAGACTTATTGAAGGATAAAAGTAGATACCCCGTCCATGCCCAAGTTTCTCCCTTCATTTCCGTGACTAGGTTGGTGTCACGAAGTACCAGTAGAAAAAAAGTCACGGAAAAAAGCCATAATTTAGGCTACGAAAAAAAAGTCATAATTCAATAATACTGGCCGGTAAAAAAAATGGTTAGGTTAGGTTAGGTTACGGAAGTCATGTTATCGAGCAATTCTAGTCCGTCACAATTCATTTAAGCATCATAAATCATTGAATGATTTAACAGAAACTATTTATATGAACTATGAACTGTGAGAGCACATGACTTGTACATATTGGCCTCTCTGTAACACATGAGAGAAAGTTTCTCTTGTTCGTGAGAAATTCTGTGCGAATACTCACACGACTTTTTTCACGCCACAAAACAAAAAAATTATTCAGCAAAGTTGATTTTCTTCGTATTTCACTTCCGCTTAGTTGTACCAGTTGGAGATGGTTTAAACTGTAAGATTTGTATCATTGAAAGAATAAATTCAAGGCAGGAAGAAATAGAAGGGGTGTAAAGTTAGCTACCAAAGAGTCGAAAACATACGAGATAGTTGCTTTGTTCTTTAAGTGGGACTTCCTTTTTCTTATGGCTGGTTTCTTCAAGAAAGAGTTAGCAGGTTTTAGGATTTAAAGCTAGGTCTCTAGTTTGGAATGCCTGAGATCAAAATTTGGGCGAATTTGGAAGGCTTCCTGCCTGGATGGCCATCGGAACCATCAGGAGTGTATGCAGACCATTTCCAGTAGTTTCCCTATCTCCTACGATAGTTTTGGAGCTTTTCTGGGCTAGAGCTAGAGTTACTAGGGCCAGCAGGGTACTTACTTGGGCTTCTACTCACGCCTACGCCGTGTGCCCCTACTCACTCAATCTTGCCCTGTCCAGCAGGTTGTCCTGCGGTTAGATGATCCCCAGCCCTTGGGCAGGATATGATTACAACAAGATTCTAAGATAAATGGTGTAAGTTTTACCCTCACCAAAATTATTTTTGGTTTATGGAAGTTTTTTAAAACTTTTTGAAAAAAATAAGCCAATTTGTTATTAACAACGTAAAACACCGAGACAATGTAAACCTAGGAAATGACTAAAATGCATTGCTTCCATGTTTATCTTACCAAAGACTACATGGGTGGCAAAGAGATTTATATTTATATTTTTTTTTTTGTTAGATCGCAGTTTCCACCAAGTTCTAGGGTTACCACCACTGGACCGGCCGATCAACAGACAATCTGTTTACCATATGGCCTCCAAATTTTACACTCGATTTGAGTCTCTTGGAAAAAAAAGAAGTATAATAAAAGATTTATCAAGCATAGATGGAGGGCAAAATAAATATATAATCCAATGTAAAAGAAACACTGCTTAGGAGAAACGAAATCTACTGTAAACGTCACAAATATCTCTCTTAACACTATCTACGTAATTAAATTTACTTCTCTATTAAAACAAGTGCACCGCAATTAAAATTAAAATGCTACCTTGACGTCACGGCTACCATGTCAATATACCCTGAGAAAATGAGAGTAAATGTCGAGTAAATAATAATTGTAAAATATCAGGTGCGGAACACTCACACGACCTTCCTCTTGTCGGTGTTTACGCAATTATTATTATTTTTTTTTTGTAACTTACAATTTTTACTAAAAAATAGTTCGCTTCAAGGTTTTATTGAGCAAAAAAAAAAACACTATAAACTTTTAAAAAATCTAATAAATGAAGTAGTATTTCCGGTCAGCCAGTTTTCTTTAAATTTATGCTAACGAACTGAAACTATAGAACATAGTTTGAGAATGATTGGCCCTGAACATTAGATTTAGTAAAACTATACCGAGTATTTGTAGATGTAAAGCAAAAAAAAAAAGTATCTCTGAGAATGTCAAACTTGATCTGAGTAAAGCTGACGTTTAGAGAAACAATCCCGTATATAAGTAGAGACGTCATCTTAAGAAGATGATGACGTTAGATGAGAAATATAGTATTAGTGTATTGGTTGTATTATAATAAGTGTATACAGAACAGAACAAAACAACAGTGATTAGAACAGAACAGAGTAGAAACGGACAGACAGACAAAGTGACACATGTACTACATAATCTTGGTCACATATGACCGATCATGTCCACTAAAGGTAAAGAGCCTGTCTACTTACACTTCGAATACACCACCCTTGCCCAGTTACTATGACAACAGTGTTTTTTTTTTTTTTACTAAGGATACAGTGTTGTTTGTTGTTATTAACAGTGTTTCTCTTGTTATCATCATACATTCCAAACAGTTCTTGTTTATTATTACAAATATTAACACGAAACATTCTTCTCCTATTTAGAATCGTTAATATGAGGCATTCAAGTTGTATTACTTTTCTTTAATTAATCCTTCCTTCTTTAATACAAAGTTTTAATAACTTCCTGAAAGAAATATGGAAAACTAACTTACTAACTAATCTAAAGAGTCTAAAAAACAATAGATCTATTCAGTTTTCATTAGAAAAACTAAAAGTAGACTTAGGAAGTTAATGAAGTCTAACAGAGAAAAATTAGTTGTAGAATAATTTTTTGTTCTTCACATAATAATTCATCAAGGAGGCAGTGAGTATGATCCAACTTCCGAATGGATCATATTAGTAGCACACCTCTGTACCATATATATAACAGCCACTAATAAGTAACTTAAATCCGTGGCGAAATATTTGGCAGAAACAAACGTATTTTCAAGATCAATACTCAAAGAAGCAATTTTAAAATGAGTTTTGCCAGTAGTGCGTGTTTTGTGAGATCCGTGAAAAATGATCCCCTTCATTTTCTATCTCTGTCTAAACAAAATATTCCAATAACTAGAATCCGCAGGAAGCAGAACGTATTCAGGAAACTAAGGGTCTAAGTAGCACGCAGTATGTACTACTTTTTTTTCATTAAGGAAACTGAGAAAACAAAATAAAAAAACAATTCAGCGTAATAAATTTTTTACAAGAGAAATAAAAATGTTTCAAATAACCTCAAACCAAGTCAAATTGGAAATATTCCGTTACAAATTAATTAACTCAAAAAAAAAGTGGAAAGAAATAGTGGTGAAATGAGATAGATAAATAAATAAGGAGCAAAAAGGAAATACAGACTAACAAGACGATGGTCTCTCTATCTAGCTCTCTCCCTCGGGAAGGAGTCCCGAACCAGCGAGAAGAAAATGAGATCTTGGAATTTATTAAAAGCCGCAGTAAACAATGAATGGATCTTGGAGCTAGTACAGCTTCTTCCGGAAGTTGACTTGTCTGGACTGTGTGACAGAGAGAGAGAGACCTTTCTAAATACGACCAACATCCGTTTTAAATATTGTACCAACAAATGGCGTATTTCCTGTCAACAATCTTTTAGAAAGTTCAAACACGTTCAATAATAATATGAATATCTGGTGGAAAAAGATTGTTAACCTTAAACGGTTTTCTCTCACTAATATTCTCAATGGTTCTAACCAACATTTTTTTTTTTCTAATAACGCCGTATTTCAAAACATATTAATTTCTAACTAATGTTGTATAGTTTGTACGTTACACCGAAATAAAGAGAAGTGATTGCCACGCGAAGGATCTCTGGATCCAGCTGCTGACCCTTAGATTAGAAAATCGTAAGACCCTTATTCGAGAAAATCTGAAGAATGCATTTTTTAATGGCGTTTCTTCCGGTTAAAGAGTTATCAAACTCGGAATTTTGGCAAAAAAAAATTGTTCTCCTCATTAAGGGCCATTCAAATTCAAAATGTTATAGACCTACACATATACAATTTTAAATTAAAATCATAGAAGCCATTTCCGTAAAGAATCGTAAAAAAAATCAATTCAGTTAATTGGTACTTCCGGTTGACCCATTTTGGACAAAACTTTGTGGCGCCCTCTAAAATATCATATTTGAACTTTTCCGCAATTTTTTTCGTTTTTGAGTTACGGTGGATACATACACAGACAGACATATTTTAAACACGTCATACGTTATGTGATAAGGGTTGAGACTTATGTTTAATAAACTCCCTTTTATCAGGGTTAATGTTGAAACCAGCACTTATACTTAATTTTTTAAAATGAAAGTTTTTGTTAAGAATATTTATTTAAATTTTAAACTGAAATTTCAATTTTGAATTACAATAAATACTTACATCATTTCCGGTAAGAATACACAGCTTATTATATCCGAAAATTAAGAGGAAAAAAATTAAAAACAACGAACTCTAATAATGCCGAAGTTAGGTTATTACCGTTAGACGATCTCGCAGAGAATATCACAGAACTAAGGGTTCTACTGGTTCTGTGACGGTAAATTCACAACTAGGATATCTCCCCTAAATAAACAGAGATCAGCTAACCCCATCTAAGTACTGAGTCATCCGAGAGTTCGTAAGAAGGGCGAACATAGGGTTTGGGTAAATAACTTCGTCTCCCTTCGTTAGTACCCCCTTAATACAACAAGGACATTCCAAAATTTGTAAACAGTTTAAAAAAAGTTTTTGTTTTTTTTTACTGAAATATTTCTTTAACAGTGAAAATTTTAAATTTATTTTCACCGGGAAACAAATTTTCCGGTATTTTTATTTTTTACAAACTACACTTTTCCTCTCTGGAAGTGTGGGTGTTCTTTTACGGAGGTTATGTCACGGGGATATGTCAACAATGGGTTTTGACATAATTCATTTTTCCCCAAGATCAGAGAGGCCTTAAAACATATTTCCATTCCAGACTCAAAACTTTCCAATACTTTTGTCGCAATACTTTCCCTTAGTTTGGATAAGTAGTTTACTGAAACCCTGATTATGGCAAAATAATAATCTAGAGACGACAATCCCTTCAGGGAATACCACACACACACACACACACTGACACACGGACCAAGGGCGGAATGGTCAACTAAGTGGATCAGTGGAAGGGAAAAACTAGTTAAATACAAGTCTTTAACTTCAATTAGAGTATTTACTTTACAAGTGCGTTTCCTTTATGTATATACAGACAAATAACCCACAAGTGTACACTGTGAATAAGGAGCTGTCTCCATTACTATACACCACTGGTAGACGGATATTAACGGAAACCCTAGATATGTGCACAACGTAAGGTTTCCTCGTTTAAAATATCTTCAGTGTACATACTTTGCAGCTCTGTGTTAACCAATTAGTGCTCACAAATCAAAATAATAAATCTGGCATGAGCATTCACTAGAGTTCATCTGAACTCAATTCTAGTGCTCTAAACTTACTTTCTTAGGTCCCTTTAATTTACTCAATTAAAAAAATTGTCGACCAACATGAAAACTATTGAGGCACCAAAATTTGCCAGCTGTTACAAGATTTATGGAATCTCAGGGAAATGAACAAATGTAAATGAAAAATGTACAACAACACCATTGCCCGTGTGTATAAGTAGTAGTGATAGATCGTGTAAGACTCACGATAATATAAACTACGTCTAGCAAGCTCAGTAAATATAAATTGGAGACGGCTCTACAGTTCTTAATTAAATACAAACGCTCATTTATCAAACAAAGCGGCTGCATCAATAATACCACTGCCTCATCTATCTAGCAGCACGCCCACTTCACGCCAACCTCTTTCTAAAACATTCAGTAAAAACTCCGAGAGCTTCTTTTTTTTTTAACTCTCCTAACTTAATTTACTTTTTTTTTTATCGTCACTCTTTTTAATTATTTTCTTAATTCTGTTATCATTTTTGTAATTAATTTTTAAATTGCTTAACTAAGTTACATATTTCATAACCTGCTAACCCAGATTTGCTCGTGGATAGCATTGCTAAAGATTTTGTTTTGAGGTTATGAATAATGAAGCGAGCGAGCCAGCTCGTTATAAAAGTAGTAATGTCCCAATATTACCTTATATATATATATAATTTGTTGTTTTATTGGGTAGATGAAAGGTCCAATTTTCCAAATTATGTTTTCAATTCGAAAATATATGTTTTGAGACCCTCTCAGTTCGAAAAACACACACTCCAAGAATGCGAGGGAGAGACCAATTAGTAAAAATCATTTTTTCGAACTTAGATAAACTTAAAACAGAGATTTCGGTTGGAAACTCAAAAACGACACGATTATAACAATACCATAGGGATAGAATAGAGTAGGGCCAAAAGGATTTTATTTGGAACTAAGACTTTCACTTTGATTTGGAGCTGTGACGTTACTTTTGCTTCAAAATTAATATTTCAACATTCAAGCAAACTATCTTTTTTTGGTAAAAAATACTTTATGTAAACTGCGATAACAAAAGACCCACCGAATGTTCCAAACTAGAGATTTTGGTCACTAATTAGATTTCCGGTCAATCCACAACTTTCTTTCTTTGGAAAATAATGCGCAGTATTTGTTTTTTGTATGATTTGTGTTTCATCTACAATTTTTCCCGAGGGTAAGCCAAAAATAAGCGTGGAAAATCTCTCTCACTGCAACCTCCTGGAAACAAGGGATTATCGCATTTTGTTCTGGTTGTCTGGTTTAGAAATTAGCAAAGACTAAACGGTTATAAAAAATAATAATTAGCTGGCCAAATTATTACCGGAAGATAGATAGAAGATTATAGATCTTTTGAATTGTAATATACTCTTCTCTTTCACTAGTAGTAATTGCAATATTTAAGACAACCAAGCTAGAAACAAAACCCAAGGATTAAATATCAAGATAAGGTTATGTGCGCGTGTGGTCTATGAAAAAAAAACTTCTTTCTGTATTCATTTTACTGTGAAGTCTGTAAACCTCTATAACTAATTGTATTACAGCATTAAGATGTTCCCACAGGGGGCGCAGCTCCTCCTACACAGCTTGCTTGATACGACGTACTATATAGGTATCAGCGTCATTGATGGGTAAGCTAGCCCCGCCAGGACCTCACACAATGATAATCTTAATATTATATGAGTTTACTTCAATTAAAATTGTAAGGTTATTAAAAATTAGTAAATTTTAAATCTTCCAACTGGTGTAATAAGGGGAAGTATTTTATTCGTACATATTTTTAATTTTTAGTTTAGATGCTAAACTAATACTACTAAACAAGACTTATTTACTTGTCCAATATTCGACCTATCTGGTCTTAAGGAGCTGGCCAATAGGGTTCAAGCGAACTTTCTAGTTTCTGTCGCATCCAGTCATCCCAATACGAAATCCTACGCCGAATAACGGACGCTCCCCTTTATGTCTCGAATCTTACCATCCATAATGGCCTCATTATCGTTTCCAATCTGCTTACATCTAGAAAATTTCCTATGGCCTTTTCACCCTTGCCAATCCTCTGATAACCTTATTATCATCACCATGTAAAACCAAGGCGTCGCCTGAAGCGCAAGTCCTAGATACCATCTCATTCAATGATGCAAATCATTAGTTAGGCAGGCACTGCAATGGGGTGTACTTCATCAAGTGTAAAATGTTATATAACTTCTTCTTTTTTTATCTCAAATCTATTTTACTTATAGTACGCAATGCAGTTGTAAATAAATAAACAATTAAAAAAGTTAAAGTCGGTCTCCAGATTGAAACAAAGCGAAATATAGTTTTATCTGCATGCGAGTTCTAATTTTCAAGATAACAGGCAACTTTCTAATCAAAACTTTTTCGGTCTCAGAGTACCTTACAACGGATATTTCAACGCAAAATTTAATTTCTAATATTCGCAATGATCGCAGTTCCGACTGTAACTAGTGAGAGAAGTAATAATAATCATTAGAAAAAGAAACAAAAAACATTTTTACCAAATTGCTCTTACCTTCTAGTTCACCACAGATATGGTGTAAGAAAGTACAAAAATAAATTCCAAAATAAAAAGGGAAAACTGCAAAATCTTGTTGCGGGTATTTTTAACTTAGACCTCTTAATAAACAGCTTTATCTTATCGTTACATCTAGCGATATGGCAGGATGTTTGCCCAGTCAATGATCTTCAATAAGATCTATACTTGGGTTATACATTTCCCTTCTCTTAGCCACTCTACAAGCAGAGCTATTTCTTTTCTCAATATTTAACTTTCCATTTAGTCCCATAAAGTCTGACAATTGTTTAAACTGAGGCGAGGTCTGTATTAGTTTGACAGTAAAACGAAAGATAAGTTAAAACAATTGGTTGATTTATTTCTGTGTATTTAACAAAACTTTATCTTATGGTTAATGATGAGAGAGAAATTCAGAAACACAGGCAAAAATTAAATTAGAATGCGATACTTTAAAGTAGAATCAACGTTATAAGCTCCGTATTTAGGTAGTAAGACCATAATTTGGTAGTCTGGTATGATTTACTTACCCAAATATTGCACATCTAACACTGACATTCCTTTCACGTTAGCAAATATATTTGGTCACTTAAACTTGTAATCCAGCTTCTCTTGGATTAATTAGATTAACCTCTCATATTGTTATGATGTTTACAACAGAAATATCGATTATGAATTAAGAAAAAACGTAATAATTTTCAATTACAATTAAAACTTTTTAAGAATCATTTTTACTAACTAAAACCAAAATACAAATTCTGAAAAATATTTCAAATGGGAAATTCTGTAAATTTAAAGGCTGATTAGTTCTATTATTCGTAACATAACCTTCCGATTTTTTGAGATTTTCTTAAAAACGGTGTCCATGGTATTTTTTAAACAATATTCGTTTAATTTGTACCCTAAAAATTCTATCAAGAATTGATGAGGCTTAAGATGATGAAATGTAAGGAATAACCTCGAAATTAATTGTATAATTAAGAATTTAAAATGAAACCAAAATTTCAAATTTAAAAAAAAATTCAACCAGAAGGGCCACTTCACTTTAATTAGATTAACTACCTTTTTAATAGAAAATATGTTTCAAAAAAAATAATTTCGTTGTTATAAAAAAAAAAAAGGTGTTTGTTCACACTAGATTTGTTTTTTCTATTGAAAATTGATGCAAACAATTACATATTGCTATAAAAGTAGAATTTTTTAATAAATATAAACATAATCAGAATTCTCATTTACAAAAGTCGGTCAACGTATGCTTGATGCTAAGATAGATTCCTGAAGTTGTTAGAGTCAGCAAAGAGGTAGTTTCTTTGATCTTACTGAGAGGTATGTTAGACTTCTGAAGAACTAAGTACCTGCGAGAAACGTGCCGGGGTCGACTCAGTGTTGGATAAGTGTTGAACCAACCAACCAGACACTCATACTTATGCTGTATTGTAGTAGGTTGGTACGTGAGAAAATCTTTGCTGAATTTACGGTAACAATGAAAAACCTATACCATTTAAAATTTGTACTGTATTTATAGAAATCTCATTATTTACGTGGGAAAACATAATGCTGCTGTCAATTTTGAATGTTT
The DNA here is from genome assembly GCF_049639745.1 of Rhodnius prolixus. Classification (NCBI taxonomy): domain Eukaryota; kingdom Metazoa; phylum Arthropoda; class Insecta; order Hemiptera; family Reduviidae; genus Rhodnius; species Rhodnius prolixus. The sequence continues at coordinate 36,148,594 of NW_027411634.1, forward strand.
GCCTTGTTGCTATTTTTCTGCTCTCAAACCGTTTTAATAGAATTTATTGAAATTTCGTGAACTTATCAGTGAAGTAATGCTTTTTAAAATTCTGTTAAGAACTAGACTCCTTTTTTCTATTCCATGAAATTGAATAATTGGGTTTGAGAACAAATTTGACTTGATAAAGATTGTGTGCCATGCTGGACTTAGTCAACATTCAATCCTCTAAATTATGTCTGAGCGCTTTTTGTCCTAAAACCAGCTTTTTTTTTTACTCAACCCGGATAAAATTGTTCTTCTCTATCAATTTCAACCTTAATTACATTTTCGTAAGAAAATAGAAACAAACAAGAAATATTCATCTAAGACTTGTTTGCCGTGCAGAAAAACTTCTGACAGCTGCTAGAGAATGGTGAAATTTGGAGTTTTTATGTTATTCCGATATTGAGTACAACTCAATGAAGTAGAAGCCTTCAATAGAAAAAGTCTGGTATATCAGTTTCTCAAAATACTCTGTCATCACTCTTGGGAATCAAAAATCATGTATACGTAAACCAAAAAACCACTTATTTCAGTATAAAATAAAAACAAAATATTAATCCAGATAGAAAAAATATTTTTATGTATTTCAATACAAAAGTACGCCTTACATGAATATATGCTCATGCAGTTCGTACATGAAAACAGAATTAATATAAAAATAGTCGAATGGATTTATCTTGTTATAACAAATTTCACTCATTTTCTTTCAACAGGTAGGATTTCACTTTAATCATTGCACAGTACAACCAGCAATTCTCGTTGATGGTTGAAGAATAAGTAACAATTTCAGTCTTGGTAATGATAAGAAGTGGCCTTTAGTTTTCGATTGAATAACTGTAGACTGAATAACCAGAAATCATCAAACGGGTCGTTTTCAGTTGTCTAAAAACCACTTTTTAGGATTCAGCAAAAATTACTTGTAATGGCAATAATTACTCTTCCTAGAACTTTTTCTTTTTAAAGATCGAGGTGAGGTAACCCTCAGTTGACTATGGATTCTTTGCACATATATTATTTCAAAAATTTTAGGCTCAATATCGGTAGACATTTGCTAAAAAATATATATAGGAAACAAAATTTTTAATTTCAGCTCAAGTTTTGTTCAATATTTTTCAAAATATACTGCAAAAAACAAAATAAAAAATATCACCTTAGAGCGGTAGTCAATTTCTGTTCAATTTAGCTTTTGCACTTCTCAAAAGCTGATAAATATCCGAATAAAAGAGAGGTACTAAAATTGTATGTTTATAGACCATGTTATTTGCACAGATTATTGCACAATACAATTTCATAACCGTTAGTCATTTCTTTTTGTTTGAAAGCACAATAATCTTTAAACAGATTTATAACAGCTCACTTCCACTGAAATCCACAATTCCGCTGTTGGATACAGCATGTTTAACTGAAAACTATTGTTCCCTATTTTAGGTTATATTTAGATTGACGAAGGTTAGACTATTGTAGACGGAGAAAGCTCCATGCACCCGTGCACTTCAAGTGCATTGTTTATGTGGACCCCTACTGTGTCAGATAGTTGATTGGTAAATACGTTTTGATTTTCTTTACAAGTTTTTTGCATATGCATACAAAGACAAACTAAAATTGACAATACAGTAGAATGCTAACAACAGAGTCGCCGTTATTTCAAAGTATCCCAAAAATAAAATAAGATGAAGTTAACCATTAGCAGTTTTCAATTTTATGAAATATTTCTAGTACGTTCTCAATACATGTAATTATCAAGATTGGAAAAGAGTTTCTTTGTATGTAATAGAATATCTGTTTTGGAACTTCTCTCATTGCTAATAGTAATGAGTTTTTTGGAAAATCAAACGAATTCCTCCTTGAAGATAAACCTAGAACTTTTTGAGGAAACTTTATTCCTTAGAACAGTAATGTGGTTTCGATTTTCTCAAGACCTTGTTTCTTCAGGTGACCGCCGAGACGACATCTGGTACTCCCTAGACTCTCAGGATGTTCTAAGGATGACCCCTCAGATAAAAAGAAAACCAAGCTCCCCAGAGAAGTTCTAGGAGGACAGCAAAAGCGCTAGCAAGGTATAATCTTAAAAATTTCTTACGATTCAGAACATTTTAAAACCAAATATTTGGACATAGACTCTGAAAAGTTCTCTAATTTTAAAACCTTATGTGTATTTAATTAAAATATGCCATTGAGGAAGCTGACTTAAGAAAGTTATAAAGAAGACACTTAACTCGAAATAAGATATAACATAAAAAAAAAACTCCTAAAGAAAATAATAGTTATAATAGAGCGACAAAACTATTAAAGTAAGCGTTTACAAAGAGTATTTAACTGATAGTTTCAACACTTAATCATATACATTATATAATATAGGAAAAAACAGGAAACAACTGGTGTAGATCATTGTTACAGATCTAATAAGAACAATAAGTACAGCTGTTATAGTACCAGGCGATATAATAATATCTTCGTAATCTATTGGGATAAAACGGAGTAACAATCGGGACAGTTTGTACTACTAGGGCCTAATTAATCACCTGTTATAAGATTTCTCACAGTTCTTCGTCCATTAAAGCAATTAACTATCTGAGAAAACTAACCCATGTAAGGTAGTAGTAAATTTTTGCAGACATTTAATACATCTTGAAATAACGTTTAGGTGTCTTTTTCATCGTATTGTCTACAATAACTTCATGTTCATCCACCGATACTCTGAGATACTTTGCACTTCCAAGAGATAAACACCAGTTCGGAAATTTAAACAAATATTCAATCGTAAATAAGTAGATTTTACTTCTTTTATAGAATTCTTAAAAACGGTTTTACACAATGAATTATAATGATATTCAAATCTCGCAAAAGGAAAAAAAAATTGTTGCGTACAATAAAAAGTTTACAGTAAGAATTATCAAATGGCATGAATCTATCTATTCAAGTAATAACAAAATGACTTAAAAAAAAATTACAAATCAAAGAGTAATCTGTATTTATTACTCACCACATTGACGAAATCTTGGAACGTAATAGCAGAAGTAGTCCTTTGCTCTGCCTTTTGGGCCAGCAGATCTCTTTTACTAGCTGGTATTGCCTCCATGAATTCAGCACTTTGTAGAGCTTTTATAAAATCATCCCAAGGGATTTCACCGAAACCCTCTGGATCAAACTAAAAAAAAAAATAAATAAAAAAGTGAACAAGTAACAATAAGCGTCAATAAGCCTTACTCTACCATCTAGCAGCCAATGAGTGAACTAAAATAGTTACTACCTGCGCCGCTAGATCGCAGGCCAATTCAGTATTCCATTTGATATATTTTACCAGTTTTAATGTTATAGATTTATTTTATTTTATTATTTTTTCATTTAATTTCTAATATTTAAATCAATGCTTTAAATTACCTTATCGAACAGTTGACGCCATTTCTGCAAATAAAAGTAAACGAAATATATTAATAATTTTAATTGTAATAAAACGAAATGCTGTACATATTTCATTAAAAACTAAATTACTTTATAACGATAATTCAATTAGAAAAAACTTATTAATGATGAATCAGTTTGAGTGTGGCCTTCTGTGGAATAAAACCTTTAAGCTAATAAAATTTTAACAGTTCCTCATTTTTTAATTACAACTAAATCTAACGAATGTTTTGACTGACAGGTATTAACATTGCCTTTGCCTAAAGCCTCAATTCCTTTGTATTTACTTAAAACTGCTTTTAAATAGAAGTTCAATTAATACGGCCTGAAGGGAAAACATATTATCCTTTACATTTTATGTGTAAATATGTACGAAATAAATTTTTAAACATAAATAAAGCTCCATACTGCGTAATTGTGAAATTGTTTTCTTAAGGTTTCTGGTTGTGTTAGCGACTATATTATTCTTACAAGATAGTTCAATTTTTTAATAAAACAAATGCTAATATTAGGAATAAAGCATCAGTTGCACTTTGCTCTTTTCATTTATCAACGCACTAATCTAAGGTCAGGAAAACGTAAAATTATTCTATTCTGACCCCTCATCGAAATCTGCTCCATTAATAATTTTCTTAGAAACATGATAAAAAAATGATGATTAACAAAGAGATTGAGGAACTTTCTTTAAAATCGATTTTATCAACTCTTTTAACCTGCCTTTTAAAGTAGACGAGAGTACATTCGGAAATTTGGTACTTTTAAAGAAATCTAACTTCCCTCTTTCTCTTCATACTACAATACTGTTGATACAATGATACAAAACGATCATTCGCATGGGTGCTTGTTGCAGGAAATGCGGTAAAAAAGACCAGCCCAAAGATACGTCATTTGTGACTAATGACATTATCAGCACTATGATATCATGACCAAGTCTTTATATTATTACAATAAGACCAATAATGTGTGGTATACTGACATCACTTAGAAGCGTGGTGTTGTTGACATCTTGAGACCCATACTCTATCGCAGCTTCTTCACTAACTTCCATTTGACACACCCATCTGGCCTGCAAAACACAAATCATACAATAATTTTAGTCAAATTATAACATCTTATATCCGGGTTGGGGAGAAATTGCAATTATTATTAAAAGCCAGTTTTGTCACACTTACATAACTGTAATTTCTTTTTCTCTGTTTTAAGTTACTTTATTCTCATAAATTAGTTTGTCACTTAAATCTTTGTAAGATATTGAACTTGTTAAGAGTGCTTTGCTAGCTGGGACATACTCCAGGTTTTGTGGAAAGTCCCTTACAATAGTGTACTTGTACTGAAACCAACTTTTAGTAAAAATTCATACTTCGAAGAAACTTATCTCTTATAACATGAAAAACTGTGGCGTGCAGACTCTCATGACCTTCTCTCACTGCGATTTAACAAATTCTAGCCTGTATATTTTATTAAACTTGGCATTTATTAAACTTATTTATCATATATACTCTTTTTATACAGTTTAACAAAATCTACACTACTTTGAACTGTCATTTTAGAAAGAAGTTTATCTCCATTGCTTCCTAAGATTAGGTGAGCATTTTTTGCGTTTTAATTTGTATTTATCCTAGCAACCATGTTGATTTCATGAAGATTGAGATTAAAAGAAAAATACCTGTTAAATATTCACACTTACAATTACGTACACGTACAGCCCGGACATTCACATTTAGTGCTAACTTTTGAAAGTGGCCCCAATGGTTTTTCTCTAAACTTAGTATGCTGAATGCAATCTTGTAGGTCTACTAATTTTAGGGGGTGGGTATTCTCCCTTCCCCCTAAAATTTCCATTTCAGCATAATCTTCGGTTCTTCTGAGTTTTATATATCATAGAGTAGGGTTAAATGCATTGCTAATCGCTAAAATACCGAATTTTTAGACAATTCTAAAACCGAAAGTACACTTTAAAGAATAAATTTTTCACTTCTTTAACTTTATCTATTTTATCAATTTTAGCTTGCGTATTTGTTGTATCCCCGACCGGTTTCGGACTTACATCCACCATCAAAAGGAATTCAAATAAGATTTTATCCATCACTGCGGACCTAACTATGTTTTATAATACATAAAAGGTGATGTTTCGAGAATTGCAGTTAGAGTAAATCGTGTGAGGAGGCCATTTATTTTTCACATCATAAAAAGATTAGTGTGAACAAAAAACATTCCTAAACCAAGAGATGAGTGCCGCAACTATTGATTAGAACTGAACGTAAATCACTTTCCATAAAAAAAGTGTCAAGAAAATAAACAAGGACCCGCAAAAGTGGATGATAATAAAATCTGTCGGGTTTTTAAATGGGAAAGTTTTACAAGAAGGGTTCTTTTCGTAGAGGATAAGTTCTTAAAGCGGGTAAACAAGCTTCAGAGACTGGAGCTTCACAGGACGGATATTGTGATAGGGAGAGAGAGGGCTTCTGTTGGAGTTGAAGAGCAGATCTATTACAGACATGCAGACTCCTGCACGCAAACATACATCTCTGGTGATCCGAGTAAACAGAGCAAACAGCTTTTCTCTAACACAACGACATTGTTTCTATCTTGGGATATTTGTGACTGGCCTTTATTACATTCTGGATTTGTAGTCCATGTGGGGACTACATAAGCCGCTGTTTTGTACCATTTTTGTTTTACAGTGGGGATGTTGGTGAACTGGTTACGTAGGTTGGATCTGTAAATGGGAGATCCCCGGTTCGACTTCTGCGAAAGCTAATTTTTATTCATTAGGAATAATGGTAGTAAAGTATGTACTATTTAATTTACTATTTAATCAGTTAATTTCAGAGAATCGGGTAACTACGCATGCGCAGAGTGCTGAAACTGCTCACATCCTTTGATGTAGTTCGCGATTATTTGGACTGCGTTTACTAGTGGAGTACAATTTAGATAAGATTGGAAGGTCCTTTTTCACAGGCATTGCAGCCAAAAACGGCTTATAACTAGCGAACCTTTGTGGAAACCTCTACCTTTTTCTCCCTTAGCAATGATTTTCTAAATTTAGAAATAATACTTTAATTAGGCTCAACTTTGCATCATAGTTAGGAACCATGGCCTCTTCCAATACTTCCTTGATTAAGAAATCTTAATAACCATAAATTCTCATTTATGGCGGCCAAGATCTTTAGAACCCACTAGAGAGAGAACGTTGCATGACATTCCTGGTTTCCATGACCACCAACCCTCGTCTAAATCACTCAACTCTATAACAGTGAACGCCGCTAGCTGGAAATCAACAGCCTTTTCAATATTACGCTTCGTTTCCGGTTAATTAATTTAAGTAAATTAATTTCTTGTAGGAAATCTGTTGTAGATATATTGTGTTTAAACTCTTATTTTTTTTTTCAACTCGCCTCAAATCGTTACTGTTAAAAAAAAATACGATTAGTTACACAATCACTGAGCAAGAGGTTAAAAACTATTGCATGACATCGCTAATTAGGTATGGAGCTCAATTCGAGTGACAGAAGTTGCATTACTAATTGGCTTGGCTTCTATTGATCAAAATTCGCAGCTCCTCCAAATAAATAATTTGTTTAAATTATTTTCAGTGTTAGGTAAAACTAACTTCTCACAAACGATTCATCGTTATTTTAAGAAGCTTTGGAAAATATAATTTTACATTTTGACCAAGTCAAGAACAGTTTTTTTTGCATCATCCTGTTTCTGCAGAAAGGCAAGAAAACATTGAAACCCAACCACTTTCTTCGGTTGTCGTAGTTGTAACTAATATTTCTCGAATGGGAGAAAATTTTTGAGAAATACCAGAAAACTATTAATTTTGAGCGAAAAGGATTTTGAAAATTGACCATTATCGCAATTCTTAAAATTGTCATTATTGAGAAAATATACACCAAAAGATAAATTGAGGCTGCCTAACCTGATTGAAGATAAAAAAAAAAAATTGCCTTGCTTTTCCCCTATTTTTCTAAGGAAAAATCTTAGAAAAAACAAAGAAGCCCATGTGTCAAAGTTATAAAAAGACACGTGTCTGCTGACAGTAAAGAAAAGGAAAATATTTAGGTGACTGTGGGTGTGTGCAGTTAGGTTTGTCATAGCGATGGAATGTGTACGTATGTGTGGAACGACCGGGAATGGTCGACCTTACACTAGCGGTACAGCAGCTGGTGGCTCAGCAATGACGTAGTTCAGCAACCTCCTGGTACTGAATGGTGGTGGGCCACTGCCAAACTACTAGTGAGCGTCATCGCCGTGACGTCACCTACTCTATCTTCGTCACATTTTTTTTTCTATGAGATCTTTTACGTCTTCTCTTACGCAACGAATAAAAGTCAAATTTCTTTATAGTTTGAATCTTCACTAATGTTCAGTTGCTTTCACAGAGTTTCTGTTTTAAAACATCTCTTATTTTGTACATAATCACAACATCCTAATTTCCCCAGATCTTCTAGAAAAAACAAAGGCGTTTCCAAGGGAGGTTCTGCTTTCAGGGCACAAATCACGTGCCGCTCTGCTCCTTTTTTAATTGATTAACTTCTTGTATTGCTTATGTTTTACGCGTTCTACATAGAACCTCTCAAATCGAGGGCGACATACATTATAGTGGAAATGAAACTTCAAACTCTTAATCGATTCATTTTATCGGTGCAATATTTTAAATAAAAATTGCAGAACTACTTACATGCCAAGAATAAAGAAAATCTAAGCAGACGTTTATGAGAAAAGTCTCAAAAACTGCCAAAAAAATCATTTTTAGCATTTGGCACTTCCGGTTGGCTGTTTCTGCCCTTATTATATCAGGTTCGCCAACAGTTGCACCTAAACCGGATTTCAAATTTGAACTTCTGCGAGATTTTTTTTTTGAGTTGCGGTAACACACACACAAGCCAATGTTCAAAAACCAGTTTTTGAACTCAGGGAATCTCAAAAAGTATTTCTGATGAAAACAAAAGAAGAAAATGTGTACGATCACACAGCTTCCTTCCGCTGATGGAGAGTTAAGAGAGGAAGAAGATAAATGACAGGAAACTAACAAAATAATAATCTTCGTTTCTTATTTTTCGTTTTGTAGTAAAGCTGAAGAGCGTTAGGCGATGGCAAGTATAGAGCGGCATCCCGCCCCCGTAATTGTTCCGTAAATAAAGAGGGAGTATTATTTGGTGGTGGCCATTAGCTAGGTAAATATTAGTTCTCTTAGCCGACCAAAATATTACCTCTCTGAAGTGGCACAAAATCGGCTCTTAGTAATTACAGGGGTTGTAACTATAAAACTGTTGCAACAAATTGGGATGTTCATGTTCCTACTACCGGATTTACATAGGGCTCAGTTTAGAAATTAGTTTCTATTTGTAAAAGGAAACAAATCTTCCCTAAATACTTACAAGATGTTCTTTTTATTCTTGGATGCCGAACTACCAGATTACTGGGAATTAAGGGATGCGTATCTTCAGTAGAACTTGTCCCACCCAACACATTAAAAAAAAAAAAAACGTACAGCTCCTCCCATCCCCCCAACTTCTTAATCTATGGATGCTATATTTGGAAGAATCTGGGAGAGGGTGTTCCATGGATACTAGAGAGTGCTTATCCCTCTTGATTAACAGCTCCTCCTGGTCACCGTTCTTCCTGGCAATACCCCTTGGAGGTGATAGGAAGTGTGTGGTCCCATCTGGCACCAGTGGAGGCGCAATTAGAGGGATCAACACTTCTAGATAAGAGTTTTTCTGACATACTCAAAATTCGATCAAAATATTTTAATTTTCATCAGTATAGTATAGTTCAATATAATATTAATACCGTAAAATTAAGGGAAATGATACTTTTGAAGGAAGTCATAACTGTTCTAAAATTCTTTTATCTGGAAAACAAAACTCTCATGATGAGATTTTTTGCAGAAAATTTCACAGATCAAGAGATTTTCAAGAAAATTCTGGAAAATTGATAAGGTTCTTTAGGAAGTTCACATTAATTATTCAAATTTTGAATCTTTAGTCCTGCTTTTCCATATTATTCTGCTTAACTTGAATAGTTAGGAATATTCCTCGTCGGCTTGTGAACAACGTTACAGCGTTTGTGAACTTTCAGAGGATTACCTTTAAAAGGGGGGACGGAGTATTATTGTGTATCACCTCTCCCTATTTCAATGATGTGATACCATTCAGACAAGATCTCCCTCTATTCATCGCCGCCTTTCTCAAGGAGGCGGAAAATGTTGCCTATTCACTCTGAAGAAAGAATTATCAAGAGAGCGCAACTAATGCGTTTTTTATTATGACAAAACACAAGCGGTAAAAATAAATTTCAGGAGCTGCGTGGATAGTATATATTATGAACAGATATCCTCTGTAATTGACAGGAAGACGTTGTCTGAAATAAACAGCAGAGATTGAGGAAGCTCTAACAGGATAAATCAGCTTTAAACTTGCTGCTGAACTCTTCCAAATGTTTAAGAATCTTGGAAGGTTCTAAGCAGGTTTCTTCTGTATCACCTAGTTACTTTCCATACATTTATTCAACAAACTTTAAAAACTAGTCTGAAAGCTGGCAGTCCCAGTTAAATTTTTTTCATTGAAACTTGAGATATTGTCGCTGCATTAAATATAATCCAAAATTTTGCAATTGAACTGACAGATTCGTAAGTTATCCTTATTAGAGCCACTTAGTGTGATGCACTTGTTAATCACTTAGAACTCCCCAAAAATCTTTTAAGCGGGATGCTTAGACATTTTTCCTGCCAATTTTTAGGAAATCAAGGAATCCCCCATGAGTATAATTAGAACTTCTGGTTTATATATCCTGCTACTTTCCGTTTCCTCTTTATCTGATAAAAAATATATGCCTTCATTCGCTTAAAACGGCTTTCGGAAAAATTACTTAGAGGTGAAAGTAAAAATAACTCTCAATCTTCATTAAAGTACTTAAGTTGGGAAGATGTCACGTGCAGTGTTTTGTTGGTTGGCCTCTTTACGTCGAAACTTCTATCAGAGAAGAAAATTATTGGTAAGATCTTAAAGTTCTGTAATTTAGGTGTAATCGTGCTGCATAGACAGGCGTTAAGAATTTGCCCAAAGTGTCTTATTCATAATCGCATGAAAATCAATTGATGTCATGCAGAGTGTCACGCGTATAATTTGATTTCTATAGATTGCTTGCTATGGCAACTCTAGTTTGCATTAATTCTCTTCCAATTTAGAAATTAATATTTCCCTTCGAGTTTTGACCTTTTTTGTGTTTTTTTAGTATTTTCGTAGGGAATTCATGAACTGTTGATTAACATTAACCAGCTGGAAGTGCAAGTTCAGCATATTCCATGGTTACATTATAAAAGGTAACACTTTGTATTGAACGGCAATAATTGAAAACAGCAACATGTGCTGTTGCAGTAATCTGCAGGTATTCAAAGCAATTCCATTATCATCTTGTAACTTCTTCAGAAACTCCCTTATACTCTAGGGACGAAACATTATGAAGCCACGTGCCATTTTAAAAGGGCGGCTTTATAAAATAGCATGTGTGACACAATTTACTGCCCTCTATATAAATAAAAGCTTTGCGAAGAAAGAAAGAGTCGATCTTTTTTTTTATATATTTAGATTTGAATTTAAAATGACACACTATGAACAGCTGGGCACCAGCTGCTTCTTAAACATGTTCCTATTGCGAAGGCTTCGAAATTTTTATATGTTGTAATACATTAAGCAGATATTGCTCAATCCAGTTGGGAACTAAAACAATAAGAAGAGTGAAGTTGTAATACAAAATTTGCGATAAAAGGATTATTTTATTATTAGGCTTAGTCCCGAGCAAATTACTCTCTTAACAAAGATGGTTTCATTAGAATCACTTTAAGTGGTAAAATCATTTCAGCAAAATTTTGATGAAAGCCAATCTATCGTTTATTACACTTTATTTAATTTACTTTTGGTGTAGTTCTGGGAGTAAGGTATCCCTCTAAAGTATCTTTTACTTAATTATAGTTTTATAATTAAGTAAGGTAAGTATAATTAATATGTTTCGAAAATTCGTAGTTTGGATTGTTGAAATCTTAGAATTGTAAGGAAAATTAGTAAAAGAATTCATGCCGGTTGTATTATCATTATTATTGCTACTTAATATTTGTAGTATTTTTCATTTCTAAATTTTAACCAGCATTATTGGCAACATGGTAAACTAACTAGTAAATAGCAGTAAGAAACTTCCTGCCACACTTTGGAGTTACCGCATCCAGTTCCGGCCTTACCATGCTTCCAACAGTTTCTAAAGTTGTAGCACGTTCCTAACTTCTATTTTGTACTAACTTTCTCACAAGATGAGGTTTAATACAGACCTTAATAATAATGTCAAGTTATTCATTTTTTTGGGCCTCCCTTCTTTTCTCATGGAAGTTTGGTGAATACAAAAGAGAGTGATGATAAAGTTTCTCTCAGATGGTTGAACAAGAAAAAAAATTACTTTTTTCCCATTTTCTAAAAAGAAAAATTATATTTAGTGAGAAAGAAGTGAAAGTATGGGGGTATAAATGGTCCCAGACAGCACTGCCTGTTGTGTTCGTTTCAAGTAACTTGTTTGTAGATTTGTTTGTGTGGTGTCTTCCTGGGCCAACTTGCAGAACTTCCTCTCTGCTCCTCTCTTAGTTTATCTGCATTCTACAAGCTTTATTACTTAATGAATTTCCATTGAAGTCGAGGGAGGAATTGTGGGCTTTGTTTCTATTACTGAGCCACAGTTTTCATTACCTCTTCGGCTTTATTTACATAAAGCAACTAGCAGTTCTTCGCTTGGGGGAATTTCTTTCTTCTTTATTCTCATTCAATTGGATATTCAACAGAAACTGACATGAACACCTGTAGTAGAATGAAGTAGGTGTCGTGGACGGAGGCGACTTGCAAACATACTTTATTATACATACTTTACACTGAGAATCGAACCACCGTAGCTTTGCGGCAATCGTCTCTAACCGTTCGGCTATCGTGGCGCTTTGGGTGAAACTTTGCCATAAAATAGAGCCGTAAAACCACTCAGTGAAAAGAATGAAACAGCATTGCCATTGAACGCAATCTACTCCTTAATAATAAATCTTTGAAACATATGCTAGTTGGGTATAAGATGTGAGATTGTACCAGCTTATTTAATATTTATGAAATAATTACGCTAACAGCCTTTCCTCTAACGTTTTATCAAGCCTATTTGTATGAATAAAACATTTCTACTGTACCAAACATTGTAGACATAGTATCAACATAAAGTTTTTATGTTTTTAGAAATGGATCATGTTATATTTTGTAGGGTTAGAGAAAATTTTATGAAGGCTGATTTAGATACATTGGTATTAACAAAGCGACATTCATTTCGACCCGTCAGTAGTTATACTACGTACTAGCTCCATTGCCTTCTGAATAATTTATTTGTAAAATATGGTGCTATACAGGGACGAGGGCCAGTAGCAGCTGATTGCTGGAAATTTTATGGAACTTCATTTGTTTTACTTTACTCCAGAGGCGTGCAATTTTAATTCAACGCACTTTTAAGGCCCTTTTCATCATTTCCCTCCCACTTTACCATCTATTAATCTTAATTAAATATATTATTTACACTTTTCAGCTGGAATACAAAGTTTAAAAAATATTTACATTTTATAGGTTATGTTCAGTCTTTGGGAAATCCCAATCTATCTTCATTTCCTAACTACAGTGAAGAAGATTATTATATTAAATTGGATGGCAAGTTTCTGGGAAAAATATTTCAGGAGTGAATTAGGAATTTTGGGAAACATCTTCTTTTTTTTTTAAATTAGGGTTGTGCACGTAATTATAGGAAGTGGATTACTAACTTGGGTGTCGCCCTCCAGATTTTCTTCTCCTAGAGATGTAACCTGATTCACTTACCCTATCACCTGTTACCATAGAAACAATAATTTAGACACAGGGTCACTAAGTTCATTACTGACTCGCCTCCCACTCCAACGTCAAGAGTATCTACTACGGCAAGAGCTGGAATTAACAGCACACTAATAGCTAATTTACGGACTACTCTGCTCTAGTGGGGAGGTTACACAGCAGCATTTCACCCTGGGGAAATATATTGGAACAGTGTAGTTCGGCACTTGGACTCTATCTTGTAATAGATACAACATTTCTTCAGCTTGAAGATCACTCAAGTTCAATGTCCCTTTTCACATCAGGTTCTTAGGAACGTAATCTGGAGAGTAAACGCATAAAGGCAGATTGGAGATGCTCTATCTTGTCGCTAACTATTCAAAAACTTCTTCTTTTTTGTAATTATAGAATAATTAATGGCATTCTAGAAGAAGCTAGAACAAAGTCACATCAATGTAGAGCGAACAACGTTACACGTCATATTCTTTGTTCCAAGCAATAGATTTCTTTTACGTTTCCGTCAATATGGTTTATTTTAGTTTGTTATAGTATTCTCAAACTCCTCACTTCCGCCTTCAACAGGGGGAGAGAACGCTTCCTAAGTAAAACTAAACATACGAAACTGAATAACTCAAAGCTCGGAAGGCTTTAAGTTTGATTACAAATATGTTATAAATTGTCCATAAATAGTCTAACTTAATCTCCAAGTTAGAAACAACAATCTAAGAGTTAGTAGCTCTTAGTTACAATTATAGGCACGCAGATGCACGAACTAAAAGCGTTTACAACTTATAGGGGAGGACTTAACTTATACTAACTTTATTGGCTATGTAGTGGTTCTTACACACTAGTGTACCAAATGGGGTAAGTTTTATTCTTGTCTAGATTGCTTAAAAATAGGTTACAACTAGGATAGTTTCGTTAAGGTAATGGTCACCGGAAATAGATCCATGGCATGCACTAAAAATTTTGCTTTAAATCTGTAATTTTGTGGTGATAGTGGGCTCTATACTGTCTGGGATTTCTTAGCTAAAACAACACATTCAATGCACCTACTTATCCTTAAACCCTACCTGTTCGAACGTTCCTTTAAAGTGAGGCGTAGGGTTGAATTCTCAGTCATGAAGCATCCTAAGTACCATTTTTTATTTTTTTATTTAAGACCTGCCTGAGATCATTGGCACCCGGAGCTTTTTTCAGAAAATCGTAAGGGCCAGCAGCTGGATTCGAACCTGGGATCTCCGTGTTGAAATCCAATACGCTAGCAACTGAACTAATCCCTTCGCTTATTGTGCTAAACGTCCCATATTGCATTAATTTACACAAACATTCCCACCCATACTAGTACAGTGAAACAGGAAACAGTTCAATTAGTTTGTTGTGCTCTAGCTGGATTGCATTCTATCTGGTACAGAAGAATTGTGAATGGTAATACTCAGTAAACAACGTCACGAAACGTCCTGTAGACCAACTTCCGTAGGGTGCAAAAGTGGAGTGAAATTACATATGAAGTAGCTTCCGACTAGAGTCTACTTCTGCAATCACAAAAATTGTACTCATCAATTCTGTAATGAAGTTATTTCCTTTAAAATTCGTTAAGGTTCGTCGGGAACAATCTCTCTATCTCGAAATAAGGGCATTCTAGAATTCAATGTATCCAACCATGATCTATTTTGAACACTTACATATAAGTTTATACTTTACAGTTTTAGACATCAAAACGTTAATACTGACGTATTAAAGTTAACTTTTTCAAAGTGATCAATGTGAAAAAGAAAAGCCAACTGTAAACAGATCTTATTTTTTTTTTACTAGTTTATATATAGCTCTTAGCGTTGACCCAGTTAACTGCAGTGCATCACCCAACCTGACTCACTCCTTACGAATGGCCAACTAACCAAACTGCAAACATTATCTGGGTCATTGCTTACAAATGTTTCGCAATATCACTCTTCTCAAACTTTGTGTATTATGAGAACTGCTTTATACGTTATGGCACAGCTTCCTGTAAATCAAATTCACTTGGCACTCTCTTACGTAATCGTTATAACATGCAGTTTATCCAAGTACATTTGGTTATGAAATAAGAAGAAGTTAATATTTTTATTAATTTTGTGCATAAAATATATCAAGTATTTTGCTGAAGGTATTCCTTGCACAACTTGAAATATTAAACTACCCTCATTGCGTAGTTTTTATTTTTTAATTATTTATTATTAATAAACTAATAAAAACTAAGCTTATTGCCTTAAATACTTGATAAAACATTTAACAAGTACATGTGAGCTGCTAAGGAGGCACAGACATAGATCTAAGTTGTGCAAGGAACATTAATCTTTCTTTAATTGTGTGTCCTTTTTTTCCTGGTTTCATTGGGATTATTAAAATTAATAAATTGGAGAAGAGAACCATTGAAAAAAAGTATTTACTGTGGATATTTTATCAAAACATAGTTATTGAAACACTGTTTCTCTATTTGAGATTCAAGAATAAGCAATCCTGAAAAAGTCTTGTATCAGACCCACACCCAAAAATTAATAACAATATTTATGTTATAGGTAATCACAACAAAAACTGTAAACTGAAATAGCCGCCCAGTAGAAACATAACCTTAAATAAACCTTCCTTGCTAGAAAGAGTGAAAGTAAACTAAACTTGAACAAACTCCAAGATTCCAGAACAGAGAAAAATGTTTTGTTTTATTTGGCCAGAGGACTGTCGCAGTAAATCAAACTCAATACTTGTGAACCGACACTTAACGTAATAATAACATTACTGTCGTAAAATAGTTTAATGTTCACCCAACTAAAAACGTAAGTATTCTGTTATATTCCATCACAACAGTAACATAACCTATTCATGTTAACGTTTAGGAAAAGTTTTTTAAACTAGTATTTATGTAGCAATAAACGAGGGAATAAACATTTGTTTGTTTGTTTGTTTTTTTTTTTAACAAAACTGCTCTTTCAGTAGTTTTAAGATCTACCGTTAAAAACACTGAAAGTCTTTCGTTTGATATATATCGTCCTCTTCAAAATATTAGAGCTGCTTTGAAAGTTATAAGTAAGAAATTTCTAACTCACTAATAATAAAAGAATAAAAGAACCTCGCACTTGCGTATCTAGCCTTTAGCAATGGTGACTCTCTAATTGGTTTACTTCTAGATAAATAAGACTTCTAACAGCACCTTCGAAATTGAAAAGTTTTCTTAGGAATGATGTGTAACTTCCTCTTTTTTTATAAGAAATATTACTTTAGATCTTTGGTTTTTTAAATGTTCAATTTTCCCTCTTGTAAAGAAAGATGAAAATTCTTTTAAGCTATCTGTAAAATTATCTGTTTATCTTCCACAACTGGCACAATAATTGATCAAGAATTAAAACTGGACTGTGAGCTTGAAACCTTCAAGGAAG
Organism: Rhodnius prolixus; assembly: GCF_049639745.1. Taxonomy (NCBI): domain Eukaryota; kingdom Metazoa; phylum Arthropoda; class Insecta; order Hemiptera; family Reduviidae; genus Rhodnius; species Rhodnius prolixus. Next base: position 36,165,314 of record NW_027411634.1, read on the forward strand.
TGAATCACAAAACTATCCTAAATTGAAGTTTTCTGGTCTGTCTTTCAATGGGAAACCTGACTCCTTTTATTACAAAAAGCCCGCAATTCCTTCTGAAAGGAAGCAGTTTCTAATAGCTCAATCACACTCTATAACAACTGCTCCTTAATTTTGACTCATTCCTATCATAATCAGCTTCATTACTAGCCTGTATATTGGGCTGCTCACTAAAGAACGGCACAGTAAGTAAAATTAGGCAGCTAGAGTTTTAACGATCTAGTTCGTGTTTACAACTAAACACCATCATATTCCTCATTCTTCCCATTAAAGTTAGGGTCAGAAAAGTGTACCTTACGGGCAAAAATAAGTACCGGAACTGATTCCGGAGCACAGTGTGTTAGCTAGTTCACAATATCCTAAGGCCTAGACCGGAAATCAAACCCAGTACCATCTTAGCTTTCCTGGCCTTCCTTCTAACCTCTCGGCTACCTTTGATGCCTGACTACTAAGTCTAACTTAAATTAGAACAAAGTTAGAAATTTAAAGAAACCTTCAATTTGCATATCGATTAAAAAAAAAAGTCCAAGGACATTAATGAATACTTAAAAAGCAGGTAACTTAGAAGGGTCCACTTACACTCAAACAATCTCCTATTACTTGTAATGAGTCAGTGGATGGAAATTTACAGAAAATTTAGTTAAATAAGCGACTTGTATTGAATAATCAAGAAGACCTACTATGGAACAGAAAGGTGTTTTCAGACGAGCATTTTATCCGTGCAGCATAGGATTATACTAATTGAATTAATAGTATTAATTTACTTGTGTGTAACTAAATATTGTCGTATTAAAATACTTAATTAAAGTAGATAATGCATGGGAAGACTAATCTAAGTCATAACCGTCACAGCACGTGTGTTTCCTTATTGAGACAGGTTTCCGATTTTTACCCATCTACGGAGAATAATTCATCACTAGTAGTAGTAGAGTTAGATCTAATCTAACTAAAAACCATGTTATTTTAAATAAAACGACTGAAGAGGCGTAAGAACAGAAAAGTAAGTAAAATATGTTAGTAGAGAGATCTTCGCTTGATAGTAGTCGAAAGACATCAAACAATTCAAGAAGAACCGTTTCTAAGAAATTAATTGAAGAAGAGAAGTTAAAGAGGAATCTATCAATCTCTATTAACTGAAAGTTCTAGTTAAACGGAACTAGCACAATATAACTAGATCTATCTACTATAAATGTCACCATTCCGCCGTACATCCGGGACGACATCAGAGGTTGTGACCCCAAATCCTTCTCACTGTAAATCATTAACAGTCGTCTTCTGAGATAAAACCAAAATTAATTATAACCCGAAGTAAACAAAAGAGGAAATTCTGTTTTTATTTACTCATGTTCGAAGTAATAATTAAGAAGTTGTCATCAAATATGTACATGCTTTGAAATGCTTAAAGTATGAAAAGTATTTACAAATTGCTAAACTTTAAAATTGTGAAAAGTTAAATTTTGATATTACAATTAGCTGTTATCAGGAAATACAGAAAAAAAGTTTGTTTAAAATCGATCAACCCGAAGTGCAATTTCGGTGAATCTACGTATTCAGTGTATTTTTACGATTTTCTTGAAAGCGTATCTAACAAAGTTTTTCTGGGATGAATGAGTTTAGGAGTTCTAGCTAAGCTGGGGTAAATAATTCTTACAGATTAAACAAGCTATTGTATATTATAAGCTCCAAAGTTTAAAAGCGGCGGACTCGCCAGGCCGGGCACTAATTGTGTTTCAACTGCCTCGGCCATCGCAATTGCAGTGCTTGTCACTAGGTTTTACCATTTCATTAGTTTTCATTTGTTATAAAAACATGCACTAAATTGGGTCTTGCCTAGTACATATGTGCCTTGCCTTAGGTAGATACGAATCTGTTGGTCGTGCCTTGAAATCAGAGCGTTTACTATTGTCTAAAACATTAATAGACAGTAACTGAGGAATTTTGTGTTAGTTACGGTGCTGTAAATTGTAATTTTAAAATGTCTGAATTTAAAGTGAGAGGAGAATTGGTCCTTTTAATTTAAATTGCCTGGAAAACAAAAGACGTTTTGAAAAGATTTCATTGTACAACATAGGATTCCGAACTGTGTAATTTTCTTTGTAAAAGTTCCATTCTTTCAGAGGTTTCTATTTTGCTCCTAGATTAGATTCGACCCTTTTAGATCTATTGTGGCTCGATTTTGCACCTAAGAGTTGGCCTCAACTCTCCTTAATTTTATAATACCTCAAAATTGTATTTCCGTAGAGAAATCAACATTGAAATTGTGTTTTCCACTTGTTAAGAATGAAAGTAAAAGGCGTGATGTGTTTGAAACTAGTCCTCATTTCTTTATTTGATATTATTAACATCCAAACCGCAAAATAGCCGAAGTGTGGCCTCAGCTGCCGCACAAGGTGTAGAGGTGAACGACCTTAGATTGGTGAAAAAGGCTAGCCGTTGGGAGAACCCTTCTAACGGAATTTCTACTTTCCTTTTCATTCATAACAACGGTGGAATACTTCCCATTCCTTTCTCCAAGTTCCTCTACCCCACTCAGTGTTTTTCTTAATGAATTATCTATCCTACTCATGAATTCATTACACTTGCTAAAAAAAATCATTGATTTAGGAAATGAATTCATTTTTTTATTGACTGTTTTCTTTATACTCTGTACTGGAATGTTATAAATTATGTTTAAAAAAGGACTCGCTTCGAATTCCTTATTAAGACCAAAGATGCTGAGGTCTGTCCTCCATAAGTGTAAGAGTTCACAAGACTTCCTATTTGTATTTTATAATTTTATTGTAGGAGGAAATTATTATGCCCTCATCTAATCTTCAGGATCATCCTGCTTTTGATAGACTTTTTCTTATTCAGAGGAAACTTTTAACGAATCTTTCTGGTTAAAATCAAAAATTAGATGTAAGAAAAGTAAAAAAATAAACGTAGGAATGGAGAATGGTAGGAAAATTCTTGAAAATAGCAATTTTAGAAAATTTGATGAACTGATCTATTTTTGCTCCAGATTGTTAGTAGAAAACACTGAAATTTCTTTGTTGTTTTACAGGTGATGACATACTTTCCAGAGCATGAAGTTGCAGCCAATTTCCGCTGAAAAATCAGAAACCAAGGTGTGTGAGATGGAATCATCAGAGAAGTAAATGCTGTAACTATTTTTCTTCTTTTTCATTTATTTAGTTATTTACAATCTACATAAATATATACAATAAGTAAATTAGAAGGTAGATGAGCTATATTGGTACGTGAAGAGCAGGAGGAGAGAAACTACCCAGCGGTAGCAATCTTGACAGGAAACCGATTATGATGGTGATGGTCTTCAGACCTCTAGGAGGTCTCGGGGCCTTTGAGCTGTAACTCTGATTTAAAACTCATCTCTAATCAATTGCCGTCACCGCCGATGTTGTGCACTTGAAGAACATAGGTAGAACACATTGCACTTTTGAAGCCTAGTGTTCATGTTATTAACAAAACTTGATGTCTTGATACTGCCTGAATAAAACCGTCGTAACAATTTTTGTTTAGTACTTCATATTCATCGTATAACAAATTCAAACTTGAACCAGTTAAATAATTCACAGGTTGGGAGGAAATCACTGCTTTAAATTGGAAATCGGAGAAAAGCGAGTTTCCCAAACACTTTATCAATCTTTCATTTCCTCCTCTAAAAGACTTTTAACCTTCTAACAAAAAGTTAGCAAGTTCTAACTCATGCATTCACAATTTTTGTTCCTGTTTATAAATGTTTTATACTTCTTTTCAACTTTAAATTACTTTTCTTCCATCTGCTAACCGTAATGTAAGAGGGTAAAAGAAAAATGCATAAAATTGATTTTTACTCCTCCATACTTAAAACTATTTTCTCTTAATACAATTTGACTCTTATTCTTAAGTTTTTGATGCTATTGTTAAATAATGGGCTTACCATTTCAACTTTAGAGGAGGTGTGAAAAAATATTAGCAAAAAATTAATCCTTTACTCTTTTAAGTTGTGTGGAAATGTCATTTTGAGTTTTTAGTTGAAACTTGGTACCAAGTGGTGCGTATCGCAGGTAAGAAGCTTTCTGTTGAATACTAGTAACAAATCTCACCTTAAGAGTGGTACTCCAATCACACAATGCAATGGCAAAACTTTCTCTAGAATGCAATGACTTCAGGCGAAGACAAAGCGCAGGTACATCATAGATGCCTTGATTTTCACAGGCAAGCCATAATCCGTAAGGAAGAAACCTTCTTCATATCTCGAAATCATCTGATCCCATCATACTATTTTTTCATTACAAAACGCACTTCCTCGTTCAGGATCATCAACGCTGGAGTATAGTTGAAGCTGGCTGGAGTAGATCTAAGAAGTGACTGTTTCTCTGAATGCTATTAATTGTTGATAATGTTAATTATTTCTTTTAAAAACAACGCCAGTTTGTTTGCTGGCATGCTAGCTAGAAATGTGACTGTTTATTAACGAGACGGAGTAATGGTGAGGATGGTGACCTAATTTCACTAACGAGGTTTGTTTATGTTTATATTTGGGTTACTTCCTCAGTAATATGTGGCATCTTGAAAGGCTGCAAAACTACATTTGTTTACAGTAGCCTTAGTTGTAGAGTTATTTATAGCCTGAAATTGAGTGACATCATTTAAAAGCACAAGATCTTTTATATAAATTATAAACAGAGACTCAACTTTCTAAAAATAAAAACCTAAGAAAAAAAAAGTAAAAATGAGTGCTGTGTTAATCCAGTTTTTATCCAGAAAGATACATTGTTGTGAAAAAGGACATAACAGGTTTAGTGGTTTGATTTTAATAGGAATTCAAGTTGCTTTTTTGTTTTTGAATTTTTGCGATACCCAAATACTGTATTCTAGTTATTTCTTTTAGCAGAAAAGAATGTAGTTAGAAAACAAATACATTACATTTTTTCAAGGATATTTAAGTTGACTTAAAAACGTATATAAACACTACTAGTTTAAACTTTTTTTTTTTTTTTTTCATTACTTGTACAACTTCTTGTTTATCGCCTAGCAGGGTTCAAAAGAAGGTCACTTTGGTTACAGATAGAGCTTAGGAAGTTTAAAAAGGTCTTGAAATGAACCGCATTATTTGATTTCAACAGAGTTCAAGTGGATTAAATGAAGTTTTATCTATTAAGTAACTTCTTATAAAAACAGAGATCGTGCTCCTTTAATAATTTGGGCTATTTTTGTTAGATAAATCTTCATAAGAGATCGATTCATTTTATTAATCAGTGTTAGGTTGAATGATAATGCAGTTATCATAGAAGTGTAACCTTCCACTTGGTATTAACTTGAAATGGCTCTCTGTTTAAAATTAGAGACGAATTTTATAAAATATTTTTTGGAGTTGTTTCTTGCAGTATCTGTTTATCGTAAGTGCTTCAGTCATCCAAATGTTTATGAATTGTAATGTGTACGCGTATAAATGTGTCTTTGCATTAATATCACCTCTTTGCATAACATAATCAGTACGGTTTGATAAGTAGGTTTGCATGTTTGATATCACGCATATCTATTCAGAAGGATTAAAGATTTATATTCACAATTGATCTTAATCGCAGTTTATTATTACTTTTTTTAATTGTTCATTTCCGAGTTTTAAAAAGTATTTTAGACAGTGAACAACACAACTTCCGCATTGATTTAATTTTTACAATTAGATTACATCATTTGCTTGTGTAATACTAATTGTGTATCGTTACTCAAGTTAGTTACATTTGAATGTCTCCGCAACCTGCGTTCTGTATTATCAGTTGACGTAGTATGTCGCCATTCTCAGCAAATATTTTTGAAAGTCACTTATTTCCCTAAGTCTAAACGTTTTTATAAATTTATAGGTTAGATTGAACCAAAGGGTGGTTTTTTTTTCTCAGGCTCCAGTAGGTGGTCGGCAATTTCGTTTTCCCAAACGCAAGCATGTTCCTGCACCCATTCACACCTCATAAAGGTCCTCCTTTACTTACAATCTAGGGTTGAACAAGTTTTTGAAGCTTCCAGTATAAAATAGTGGTCCGAAAAGATAGAAACTTGCTTTTTTTTAGGTCCTTTTCTTAGATTTTCCCTTAGCTCAGGTCTTCATTTAATGCCGTGTGGGTCTGTGGGTAAACCCAAATTTGAACTAAGTATGGTGCTTGTTATGTGGGAATGATATACTTTTTCAACGCCACGCAGCTCATATCTTATTTTTAAAACAGTTACAGCATTGTTTTATAAATTGTTGTACTGTGAAACCGTTTATCGTCGTCTCATGATAGTTTTCAAGTTTCCAAATCAGGGTATCGGCTTTATTTTTTTCGATTTGTGGAACTTTCATGTTAGCCGTTATTCTTACGTCAGTATTATTACTTCAAGAATGGTATTTGTAAAAGTAAATAGTTCACTCGTAACGATTCACTTGTAGAGAATTATCTCTCAAAGGTCATTAAACTGTATAATTTTATTTTATAAAAGTTTTAGAACTATGTTTAAGACTTCCGTCTAACGTACTTCATAAATTATTTATAGTTAATACTAAAGAGTATAAAGATAGAAACTAAAGTGAGAATAACAAAACAATGTAAATATATATATATACTGTTCTATTTCTCTACATTCTTCCTGTTTACGTTTATTTTAGCATTTTGTAACATAAATACATTATAATGGCGTATAACATTAATGTAACATTAAGTGGGAAACTAGTATGCTGCCCAAATATTGTAGAAACGTGGTTATTAATATTTTGTTCTCTTTCTTTATCTAGGAAGTGACTTAGTTGTAAACATAATAACTGAATTAGGAAATTCCATCACTGGATGCTTGCAATAACCGAGTGAATAACAATGAACCGAAGGGATAACAGTTGTTTAGGACAGTGCATCATTCGCTCGAAGGGTTAGTAATCTTACTTGATAGATAGTCAATGTTTGATTATTATTATTATAAATGCATGAAGCTTTTGAAGGCAGATTTCGGAGTCCGTCCAAAATGAATGCGAGTTAACAATTCAGTTTAAAGGTTCTTTCTGTCTTTGATTTATTTAGATTAAATTATTTCTTATTTATAAATGTATTTAAATCTGTTGAAATTTAAATGATTTTTAATTTTCTTATATGATTAAGAACAAATAATGTTCAATTTAATATGTTCTTGCCATATTTAAGATTACAACTTTTACAGGAATTTCCAGAACAACAGTTCCAGGAGGATAGCTGGAAGTAAACATAATTAAGGATATGAGACAAATTTGAGACAAAGCTATTGCAGTTTTCAAATTATTACAACGGGTCGATCATTCATCGTAAATCTACCCTGAATTTCAGGAAAATATTAGTTCTAGTTTGTTAGGCAGTCCAGTTAACTCAGTCATAACCAAAATTATCTAAAGAACGCTGACATAATAACAGGTTAATTTGACATTTTATTACAATTGATATCATTTAAGTAATTTTACTGCATTAAATTTTCATTAATTTTGCTTAGAATTTATTAGATGTCACATACCTTATGCTGGCCATTTTTATATACAAAATATTTGTTCAGTAAAGTGTAGTAGCACCCATTTAACTTTGATTGTAATAATAAGAGGTGTTAAACTACTCAGGCACGTGTTTTTAAAAAGATGATACAAAATAATTGTGACGTTAATTATTAAAAAATCAAATAAAAATGCATATGTCAGCATGCATTACCGATATTTTTTTTTTTAAAGTTTTCTAATGTTGAACCTTACTGAAATTTTAATCCTCAATTTATCCTCAATTGTTTAGCTCAAATATAGGGGGAACTTCTATCTCTAAATTGAAGTATGTTATGTTTTATCTTTCATATGTTTACTCAATTTTTTTTCCAAAATAGTTCCATTAGAATATATTGAGTAATTTAACGTAACTACTGTATTGAGTAATAAGAAAGTATTGAGTATTAATATATTGTGTAGATTGGTAAAAATTCTAATTTACAAGGAAACTAACTACTTACGTATTAGTAAAAAAAAGTGTGGGTGTGCTCATTAGATGAAAAACAATTACAATAAATTGTGATTAAGTTAATATTCATGGTCAACCGAGCCGAAAATTTCCTATAATAACCGATCATATTCAGCTAGTTAGAGATAAAAAAAAGGGAGAAATTTGATGTAAAAAAGCCGGCTAAGGCTAAGGTGATTTTGTGTTTTCGAGCTATTGTCCATTACACAGGGACCTTTTGCTAAATAACTTCTGTTTCAGACTTCAAAACGTTTAATTCCAATGTAAATTCAATTTTGGAAATTTGAATGCTTATGTCCTCATCTTCCTCATGCTGGAGCATTTTTAAGTCAAAAACTACACAACATAAAAATTAATTAATATTAAATAATTAATAAGTAAATTAATAATTGATAATTAATTAATAGATAATTGAAATGGTTTTTAAAAAGTAATTTAAGAGTTAATTAATTTATGAAAGCTTATAATGTAACAGAACGCGCCTCACTTCTGAACTGAATTGTAGAGTGGTTGGTTGTTAATAGAGAAAAGTTTAACCACAGTTACATCCAAACTTTGAAACTTTTCATCTCATACACCTTATCCATTATTTAATTAATCTTTCCATTTTATGTATTCATTATGAGCTTTAATAGTGTCATAAAAGTTTATTAAGTGCTTTTGAAAGTACATTTATAAATAAATGTTTCTTATTCTTTTAGTGATCACAAAAAAAATGAATCCTAACTCAACTGTCTATCAATGGCACCTATAATGCAAAAAGAATCATGTGGTGGTCAAAACAAGAATCATCATTCAAGAATTCAGGCTAAAAAGGGTCAAGGCTTTTGAGAAACAATTGGAGAGATGTTCTCGTAAATAATTATTGTAAGTTATAATTGTAAGTTCAGACAAGGACAGTGTTAGTGGATTACAACTCATTTCTTTCGAGGACATGTGTAATGAATATCCTAGTTAGTTTGCTAAAAAGAAAATGCATATACATATGTAGTTTCAACAAAAAAAGGGAAAATTCTAAAATATTTTCACAACTTTTTTGGACTTACATTTTCAGAGTTCTTAATGTGACAGTGTCGCATTATCGATGCAATGAGTTTTTGCCGGAAATATTCGTTTTGGAGGACCCTTGAATCCGAAAATGTTTTAGAATATAGATTTGCGTGATAACAATTGCAGAGTCCCTACTTTCATCTTAAAGTTATATTAGAAGACCAGATTTAAACTTAGCGATGAAAATTATTCCTTTACCGAACTTTAAGTAGCACTTTTCCTGTAGGTTTTCTTACGACACTAAATTAATACAAACTGATTTAAAATTTGTATTTGAAACAATTTCCCTTGAAAATTAATTTTAGGGTACTTTAAAGGGGAGGTAAGTTATAACGTTTTCCTCTAGAGTGCGTAGTGTTTTATATATATCATCTTAATATCACTTATACAGTGTTGAAGAAAAATGCTGTGACCCGAAAAGTGAATTTCCTAAAGGTTTATTTATTTTTTTAGTTTTCTCTTTAAAAAGCTGCTTCAATAATTTCCTATAAAACTTAGAATACTCATTACAGACGTTCATTCGATAAGCATTTGTCACTTTTATACATATGTTATTTAAGAAAGTAAGCAGGGATTCTGGAACATCATATTTCTCTTTAAAATCTTTTATTATTACGAACTTAAGGCCAACTAATTTTAGTCAAAAAATTCAAGTTTAGAGAAAAGCTTTAGTGGTTAAGAGGCTGTCTTGAAAGTGTTCATACCATTTATCTAAAATATCGTCAAATGCAGCAGCATTTAATTTAATTAATAAAAGTAGATTATTGGCAATCCGTCAAAATAAATGTTACTAAACTAAATGAAGTGAAATGAACGCCAAAATTGTCGGCTTGTGAAAAAGGTTAACGCTTCATTATTAGTTTTTTTTTGTTTGTAATATACATACATATGTCTGCCATTAACAAAAAGAGGTTAATTAAGTTTAATGTCTAGTCTAATTTACGTTAAAAAATAAAAAGAAAAAGCAGGGTTCTGGCATACATTTCTTCAGAAAAAAAAGTTATTAGGATAAAGCGACCTACTAATATTGTTATAACATTTCAAGAATATAATTTATAGTTTCTAAAAATAAGAATAGTTAATGTTATAATCTGGAGTACTGGTAAATCAATTTTGTAAATAAATATTAAAACATTTTAACTATTTTTAAATGAATACAAGTGGAAACAGTGTTGTAATAGATTCTCAGCTGTTAATAATATACAACTAACTAGATGACCGTGTACTTGAAGTTTACACCAGCAGCTGGTACACGATGTTTGTACTGGCAAAGTTTATTTGTATTCTGCTGCTGTCTTCTCACATATTTAAGGACTTTCTAATCTTGTAAACTATACTTAAGAGAATATTTATACTGGCCACGTGGCTTTATTTGAATCATGATCTAAACTGAACTGTTCAAATAATCATTGTTTCAATAACATATAACCCTTAATGGTCGTATGGGATTGGGAGACAACAATTTTTTTAAATTAATTTTAAAATACAAATTAGAATATCAATAATATTTTGTAAAATTATACAAATGTCCTACCGAACAGTTATAATACTTTAAATAGGAATTATATGAGTATAATTTCAATATCCTCGTGGCACTCACTTCAGAGTAATACAGTACTTCGTAGTTAGTTGTATCTATCGGTTTTGCCGAATAGATGCAATAGTTTTTCGAGGTTACATTTCATTAAGTTTTCTACTATCATCATTTACCAAATTTGATGACATTTTGGTTTTTCGTGGGCTTTCAAAGCTTTCTGGCTGTACGAGCACATTTTTACTTTGCTAATCTGTTTATTCTAATGGTTGATAACACTGGTAATTACTTTCCCATGGAAAGTAGAATATCATACATTTTAAATCAGACAAAAGTAACTAGAATTAAACCCGAATAATAAAAGTTAACAATGTAAAATAAATCAAAAACATAGTTTATCTTAGAAAACTTCAATTTTAAATCTTCAGGAACTCAGAATGTACAAGCTCACTAAGCGTAAAATGTAACTAAACTTTTTTCTCTTATCTACGTTATAAACAAAATAAAAAAACAAAAACTACTATACTGACCTCGTTATAGAGAAAGAAAAAAAGAAGAAAAGTAATAACATTATCTGTATCAAACCACAGTTTTCCTCCGAAGGATGTGTTCATTTTATTATCAGTGATCACGCGATACTTTTCCGGACTAGTATAGTGGCTAGTTAAGTGGAAGTAGAAAAGAAAAAGAAAAATTAGGTTCTTAATGTTTTCTGCAAACATAGGCAGTGATTATGTAAAGTGATTTTTTTTTTCATCTTAAGAAAATTATATCACATTTAAGTGGTTTACAGATAATAGTGGTTTTTTATTTTGTTAATGTATAAATTGTATTTAATTTTTAGGATTTAATTATCTTAGATATTCTAATGTTAGGATGAAATTCTATGAAGAAAACTAGAACGAATGTTTATGTTTTAACTTATGTGGTTTCTGTATCGATGGCAATCTATAGCCTCCCAGAATGCCATTCAGAAAACTACAAAATGATAAAAGCTGCATTCTCATATAAGAAAAAAAGTTGAAAAAACACTGCGTCAAACCCGCAAAGTGGGAATCACAAAGCATTAATCATCCCTAAATTCCCTGTAAACTTTTTAAAATTTATTTTAAACTCATACCTTTTGCACTGAATCACACAACAAAATATGAAAACTTTTTTTTGTTTTATTGGCATAAATGTCGGAACTAATTCTTCTATTTTATAGGTAGTGGTCCTCTATTTTGTGCATTACCATCAGGTAATCTGGCAGTCTGGATAAACTTCTCCAAGTTGTAATAACTACGGTGATTTGCTAACGTGCACCGAGCGATCACTGACGGATCTGTGGGAAGTTTCGTGGATACACCTGCCACTACTTGGAGCTTTTGGGTTACTTTCGAGCTATTGAATCTAGAAAATAACACCCGCCCCATGTTCTTATCTAATCTAGAGAGGGCAAAACCTGAACACTAGGTAAATATTACTGATCCATGCTTTTATTTGAGCTAAACAATTAAATTAGATTGAAGAAGTTAATTTACGCTAATGCTTAGCTAATTTTAATGAGAAAAAAAAATGCCTAAAAAGATATAGCTAACATAATGTGGTGTACATTCACTTGACTTTGTATTATCGCAGTTTACGTATTTAAATTTTCTTTAAATTTAGAATTTGACAAAAAAAAAAAAAGCAGTGTCAATAGTGCAGACAGTCCTGCACTATTAGACTTCACAGCTCTTCCAGGTCCTTTTTTTTGACATCGACAACTGAGCCATAGCGTCGAATCAGATCCCTATTAAATTCAAGTTCTTCGACAGAATGTATCAAAGCAAAGTAAATCCCTAACACACGTTATCTCCAAGTTCCAATGGCGCTGATACAAACTTTATTTACTTTACTATATTTACTGGAAAAAATTTAGTCAAATGTTGTGGAATGTTTTGAAGAGAATAGAATATAATAAAATTTTATTTACAGTGGTACCTCGGTTCTCGACCACAATTCGTTCCGGAAGTGCGGTCGAGAACCAATTTGGTCGAGAACTGAAACAATTTATCCCATAAGAAATAATGTAAACTATGTAGTTTATTTCGTTTCTAAGCCCCAGAATTATGCCGTTTTACTGACCTAATTTTTATATTTTATGTAAAAACAAGTATCTAAACAAGAAATAAGATCTAAAAGTGTACAAATATAAAAAACAACTCGGCTCATCTCGGGTGTTCGAGTTCCAAATGTTTGTTCGGATTTCAGAACAATATTTTCTCGAATTTCTTGGTCGAATACCGATTTGTTCGAAAGTCGTCAAGTCGGCCAAAAAGCGAGGTACCACTATATTTCTATATATAAATAAATATTTACAATGTTCATTGTTTTATTAGTTGCAGTAACTTTAATTTAATAGTAATTATAATAACTTTAATTTGCAAGTCACTCGCAAGAATAAATCAAACAAAAAAACCTTGCTCCAAACAATGCCATAAATTAAGCTGCGTCAGATTAGTTTGTGGCGTGTGGTTAAGCAGTTTTGAACCCAAATTTCCTTGTAGGATTGCAGCAGCATACACTTGAAATAAATAAATAATAATTTAGATTTAACATTACTAAAATCCTTAGTCCTAGGAAGCTTACTGTGTAGAATATCTATTTTAGTGAATCATGGGACATCAAGGATTTTTGTTAGATTCTAATTTAAATAGCTATCTAGTGACGTCCAGTTTACCAGTCAATAATGCTTTTTCAAACATTTCAGTTACATTGGGCTCTGTTTAAATTTTGCGATGTATCTCCACTTTTTTTTAAGGAAAATTTTTAAATTAGAAAATATTGCAATTAGATAGTCATGTGAGTGTTCAATACCAGATTTTTTTTGACCTTATAGAAGCGTGAGAGAGTGTGAACTCATAAGTACTATGTTAGTATAGTTCTAAGCCTATGTAATATTAAAGCTGTTTTCGTAATGAATGTTAAACTTTTCTTAACTTATTGTAAGAAAGCCTAGAATTTTGCAATCCTGATTTTAGAGAATGAAAAATAGAAATTATCCTAAGTAATCCGTCTTTCTGCATAATTTATTGTTTGCTTGTTGGTTAGAGTCAGAAACAGCCGTCTGTCAGTTTATATAACAAACTAAACAAAACTTCACCCTAATTTCACATTTGACCTGTGAAGAGATAAAGAGGAGCTGGCTCGAAGGGTTTCTGCCCTGATTTCCTGATCAATAGTTAATAACCCTTTTCAGTCAGCGGTCAATTTTAATTTTTTATACTTTCCAACTGTTATTATTAGAACAGGATTGCGTTCTCTTTTCAAATTTTAATTGTATATAGCTTGTATGTTTTATTTTAGCTTGATATTTGCTTGAAGCTTAACTGTCAACATAATAGAAAAGTTTACTGCTTAGCTACCTAAGTTGAATGTAAGTTAAGCTACGTTCTTGAAATTATTTTTTTGGTAATGATTCATATTTAAAGATCATTATTTATGTAGTTAGTCCAGGTTTTAAGAATGGTGATACAATGATCTTGGTCAGTTTACGTGCTTTATGGAATCTAGATTTAAATTATTTGGGGTTTGACAGGTAAAGATCGCTTGAACGGCTGCAAGATTGAAAGATTACCGCATCCTTTTTAGCAAAAATTTTCTTCAAAAAAGAGGAGAAACAGATAAATAGGGTTCTTGTTTGAGTGCGGTCCACTTTGAAAATTAAACCTTAACTTTCCATTTTAATCACTTAAAATTGCTATTTAAGTTCGTAAGTACACGATTAGCTGGAAATAAAATTCCAGGAAACCTTTCTAGGAAAATACAAAATACTCAAAAACCTGTTTTGTAAATACCATTCTAGTCTAGGTAATCAATTTTGATTCTAACAGTAGTTTTTTTTTTTTGGCACTGTTTTAAGGAGATCCTCATTATTATTGTATTGACTGTAGATCGTCCAAATTATACTCAAGGCATTTTGCAGCATCACTTTTACCAAGAGGTCCAGAAATCAATTTTACCAGAAAAATACTTAGGTATTTCGATATGTGGTTGTAATTGTTGAAAGATAAAGAAAATTAAACAGATCTTTAGTATTTATTAGAAAATATAAAGATTTTATTTTATCCTCCTAGCACTCCTGTTTTCTTTCATTCTGATCGGTTGTGGAATTTCATCCATTTTCTTCAGAGATTGAATAATCAGATTTTGTGTGTAGTAGTTATGACTTTAATTTTAAAAGTTTTGCAAGTTGTAGTCAAGCCAAACTCTAAAAAAATGTGAGACATAATTGAAGGTCGCATGCTTTGGAGGTGATATCGTTAATCGTGACATACATAAATAAAACGTATAATAAGTTTTGATTATCCAGTGATTTTTAAAAAATATTTTGGTAAATTTCATTAATACAATAATTTGTTTTAAAACGAACTATTATATTTAGGCTATTTCGTGTCGAAAGTCTCGTGTATTTCACTTCAGTTAAATTTCATTCATTTATTTTATTACCTTGAATTATTAAGAATTGCCATAATTATTCTCAAGGGTCCCGTAAAAGTCAATTGTTTATCCAGACATTAATATTCCTAGCACAACAACGCGGGTTTTATTCATTTCATCCAAATCAACTTGGATCTTGAATGAAAATGTAAAAGAATGACCTGATGAAACAACTAATTTTTTTTTTTTTATCCCAAGGCAGCTGTTGTGGCGAGCAAACTGCAGCTGGACTGAAGTTTAATGGAACACGCAACATTTGACGCACGGCTAATTTGATAAGCAGTGAGATTGATTGTAAAGGTGATATAATTAAACATTATGGATTATGAATGAGAATTACTAATAGTTTTTAACAAATTTGTTGGATGGGGGCGCTTTATTTATTTATTTTTTTTGCATTTATTTTTTCTACAATCAGTAGAACGCCCCTCAAGGCGCTATAAGTAACACTGATAACAGAAACAATGAAACAAACGAGTGGAGAAGTTCCTCACTGGTAACACTCCAAAGCTTTATTCTTAAAAATAATAAATCTGCTGTAAGAGAAAGTAAAAATTGAAAAATTTCAATTTCACGACGTTTTTCCTTTTTTTCTTCAAAATAATTCTACCTAATGCTAATTATTAGAAAGTAATTTCAATCGTTGCAAATTATTCCTAATAAATTAATCAAAATGTAGGTAATGAAAGTTGAAGCGACAAAAATTGATTAATCCTGGACCATTTGAAATTCTTCACTGGGTAATCTAGCATATTTACTTGATTGGCAGGAAGTTTTAGCTTTCTTTATCTCCAAGTTCTGCTTCCATTGCTGTTACTGGGCTGGTGGTGGTGTCATGAAGCAGTAGGGTTGTGGTAGGGTGGTGGTGTCATGAAGAATTAGGTTTTAAACTTGGATGTGTGCTTCCCAAAAATTAGGGCTGATTCTTTTGGTTTTTCGCAATAAGCAAGTCCGTTTACTCGTAACCAAAGAACTCATAGCTGTTGTAATAGACCCCCCTCTGCCTACAGTTCTTGGAGTATGATACATGAAAGATAGTTACTTAAATGCATGTCGCGTACAATTCCATCTCAGTCGTAGCCTATCAAGGCTAACGGCACTCCTCTTTAGCTGTCCTGTTGGAAACGGTACTTGATCGTCTTAATTTAGTATGGTCTTATTTCTTTTTACAGAGATTATGCAGCACTTAAGATATTTCTTCTGGTAGTTTCACGATGGCTTGGTACATCCCTGCGCAGAACGTGACAAAAGAAATAGAAACGGCCTCATATGTCCTGTCTGACTGCGTTGAATGAAATCGCTGGTTTGTGAAATGAGGTTAGGCGCTTGGAAACAAGAAGGAGATCGTACCCAAAACCGGAATAGACCATGGATTTCTTAAAGAAGTGAGTTTTTTTAATTTTTTATTAGACCTTCAAGGGGTCAATAAGTCTCGTCTGGTTGCTGTGTCTAGGAGTACAGGCCCCCCATGCTTCAATCTAATCTAACCAGTTTGCTTGCTTAAGAACTTTCAGGCTCCTGCTTGATAAAATTTTAAATGAAGATGTAAATGTATTTTTTTTGAATAAAGGTATCTTAGAAGGTACTTTAGAAATAAAAGTAAAGTAACTTTAGTACTCACCGTAGAAAGGAAATTGCGTCATCCCAATTTCTAAAGAAAGTGTCTCTGTTTCTCTCAAAGCCTCTATCGCTTGGCCGACGTTTGTGTTGTACCAAGTGACGGGCGACATACAAGTTTCGATAATCGCAGTCAGACCTGGAAATTGAAAGGAAAAACAATTATCTAACTGGCTCTATGAAAGCAGACTAAATTTAAATGATAGAACTCGTCATCAATATGTCATTATATTTGTGTATGAAAAATCACAAGTAGCGGGAGACAGGAACGCCCAACCGCGGGATGAATTTTTATATTATTTCAAATTAAATAAATTGAGATATTAACGAGTTTCCTTTCTGACTGTTGTAAACATTCCAAGCAATTAGTATTAGTCGATACTATTTCACCTGTTCGAGGTTGTAAAACTTGGTACAGCTCTCTTACCAGCTTCAGGAATTTTCTAACTCAGATTTGAGGAACCCATGTTTCATCGCAATTGCGTTTACAATCGCTTCCTTCGCTTCTTTGTAAATAACTAGTCAGCTTTATGGCCTATTGTAGCTCACGGTGCGATCAGAAATTATGGGTTCGTCCCAGTATATTTTTCATCTTTCGTCTTCCACCAATCTGGGCTGGAAGTACAAATAATAAGGAGAACACACAACTGGAAGCTTTAGGTGGGTACAAAAAGCAGGATGGCATATCTTACAATATTATTGTTCCTTACTGTTATTTAAGTTAAAGCGTGTCAACATCGAAGTCATTAGCACTCGGAGTCTTTTTATTGACTAGCCTCCAATCAGTGTTCAATTTAGATAAGCAATATTATTTTAGATCTTGAGATGCAAGTACCGTAAATACTTGCTGATGTTCAGTAACACAATTTATTTGATTGTAACTACTAGTGGCGACATTTGCCTACTGCGAATTATTCTTATTTTCTTTGTATTTATGAGGATAGAATTAATTATTTAGTTTTTATTTTGGTATCAGATAACCAGACTGGATGAGGAAGTATTTCTTAGGGTACCCTACTTTAATACAAAAAAAAGAAAAAGAAAAAAAAAAAAGAACTACGTGAGCGACTACTTCCTTCTTTTGTACACTTGCTCACACTCACCAACGCGGATTTCCGGTTTGATTGTTAGCCTTTTACAAGGAGTATTGTGTTGCTGTTAGACAGCGTAGAAAAAAAAGAAGGGGTCGTCAGCCCGAAGTGGGTTTCTTATTACAGCGAAGTGTGCCAGCAGGGTTATCCTTCTCAATATGAGGTTACATGGTACAATTGCTGTCGCCAATGGCTGGCTTATTACTTGAAAATCCTGGATTAAATTTTTAAACCAAAATTATCCATTGTTATTGTTATTTTTGCTTTGTAAGAGGAAGCTGCTAGAAAATGTCATTCTATAGTAAGTGTTTATATACACGGCCCGCTTTGGCAGCGTTCTATTAAACCCACGAAATTTCAAGGAGGTTTGGCATGCGAGACTCTTCTGAGGAAAAAGGGGTCAAACATTTTCTTACGGAAATACTATTCCTCTAACCTTAGGTTGAAAACGATACATGATTTTCTTCTGGCAAATTTCCTTAAAAACCGATGTGCCAGACATCCCGATGTCAACTAGGTGCTCTCTGTGAAATAATGAGCATTTGACAAGCGACATCCTACAAGTGCCCAAAATTTCCTTTGACGATGATTAACGCCGGCTTTATGCTCCGGATATCTTCAGTGTATCGGACTGCAAGATGAGAAATTTGATTGATTTCCAACCAAAAGAAATGGTGTATAAAATAAATGTATAAATAAATCGTTTTGTTGATATTCTGTTAATATTGCCTTGCGCAATCATTTTTTCGTTTTCAAGGGATCTCACAACACGTTTCCCCAGTAATACCACAATTGAGTAGTGTGCGTCAATAAAATACTCGTATGTTTTTAGTCATTATAAATAGAAAACAAAAATCCGCACAAAACTCTATTCTTCAATTTAAATTACGCAGTTTGATCTATACAAAATTTATACTAAAATTTAAAATTGTCTACCATAAAAATATATATATTTTAACAAAAATAATATTGTCAAAATACTATTACCTATAAGAAAAGTTTATTCAAACTGCTGATTTTTCTGTTAAAATCCGTCCAAGCGGAAAGGCTATTGCCTTATAATAGAATCAGACCGTCAAGTTTTCTTTAAACGAAGATTTTGTTATTGTCTTGTTATAATGTTGTATACTATTTTATAAACTTTCATGTCCTAGAATTTTGATCAAATTCAATCTGTTTGATAAATATGTATGAAAAATGGTAAGTAGTAAATAAGAGGCGTATTGTTTAGGATGTGTATCAGTTGTTGATGCTTATATTTTAGGAAGCTGTAGCAACTAGTATAAGAAAGTTTTATTCTTTTTCTGAATATGTAACACGAGGTCGGATTCAGTACAGAAGGAATATTCTGACAATCTAAGGTTAGGAAACAAAATCATTAAAAAACAAGAGTTGTTTACAGACTAACATAAAAGGAAATTATTGTTCACTATCTAGAATAAATACCTTGTTTTGTAAAGAGAGTAAATATCCTTAATTAAATTTTCATGCTTTAACAGACAAAAACTAAAAATAGATTATTTCTCTGTATATTATTTCATATTGTCTCAAGAAAAATGCTTTTATTGTAAAGCGACTGGGCATCTTTTTGTTTATGAGAATGCATTTGCTCTTTATTAGAAATAGCCACAGGAAGTCCCGGTGAGTAAGGTGGTTATGCCTGAAAGTGCAAATCTTTGATGATAGCAACCATTAAACTGGCGTGCTTTATGCGACCAAGCAAGCAATTCCACAAAACCCAGCTTTGTCTTAACCGCAGGTCTATGATCATTCCTAAGATCTCCTGCATTTGCATTGCTTCAAAACAAATCGTCTGCTATCTATATTACGCCGTTCTGGGCTATAGGAAGTTTGGGTTATCCAGCTTTGGATAATTTCAAAGTACTTATGTCCACAGCAAGGGATTGCGCCAACACATTGATTTTAGAAACGAAGAAATTCAGGAATAAGTTTCTTTTCTTGCTAGAATTTTTTAAGGTAAAATCATTGAGAATAAATCTATGAGGTAATTAATTGTTCGAATATAAAATTGATCATCACCATTTTTTTAAAGAAAATTTTGTTCTAAAGCATCTTTTCTTGAGCAATAAAAATATGTATATTAATTGGTTGATCGGTGCATTTAATTGATCCCATTAAATCCGCCCAACAAATTCTACTAGGTACCCCTATAAAGTCACGTATCCTTCATTAAATGCTGCTCAAAATCTATATTTCAATGCTTTCTGAAACAAAAGAATGTTTAGCCGATTGAATTGATTAGGAGAGGTTGAAAGTGGGGCCTTTGGTTTTCGCACCCTTTTTGTTAAAGAGAAAGGGTGTAAATAGAAATGGGTAGGCGGAGAATAATGGAAGACTGGAATGCAAAGCACTAACTATATGCAAGCAGCTATTGTTTTTGTGAAGCATTCGGAAAGGCTGCAAGAATGGCTGCTGCGCACAATGATACGTTTCCCGCAGTGTAAAGTCTGGTTCAAACCCTTCATTTCTAATTATATCCTGACTTGGTGAACAAGGCCTATGTCAGTTCACAACTTTCAAAATTCATTTTAAAAGAATTTTGTATAATTTTTGGTTTTTAATTCCCTTTTGTTTATTAAGACTGTTTAACTACCTTGGCACCAGGATAACATTTTATTATTTTCTCTTTCTGATTGTAGCAGAATATTTAGCAGAATGTTTTTTGACGAATGTTCATAGTTGCGTTTTGCCGAAATGAGTATTTTTAATTACTTTTGACGTCGTTTCCCCTCTCTGAGTGTGTATTTACGAAAAAATGTGTTTTGATTAAAGAATTTACCTTAAAAACGAACTGTCACAGAGAGCGTGCCTTGAGATTTCGTTTAAGTTTGACTTCCTCATCTAATTCACAAGATTTACAATAGCTAACTGTTAGTGGTACGCCACTAATTTTTTCTCTTGCTCTCCATATCTTAACTTTTACGAAAAATCACAAACTTTCTAATTACAGATGCCTATTATTCTTTCTTTGAATCTTCTACTCAGAAAAAAGTTTGGACTAATAGATCTCTAACATTAAGCTTTCTTTGAAATATAGGCTTATTTATAGCTGAACAGTATTTATGTTGCTAAAACTCTTGTTAAATTCACAGTATTCAGAATCTGGGCTAAAAAATTTTCTGTTTTTTTTTTTTTTTGGAGGTTTATTTTCTTTGAAAGTGGCTCTTCGATCACTTCTAATAATAGAGAAACCAACTTCACAGATTTAATTCAATTATAGCTGTTGAAATAATTTTATTTTATTTTCTGAATAAGTAATTCTGTGAGAGTTTTTTGAAATGAGCAAAAAATATAATCTTAACAAATAGTACCGGTTTTACATGGAGGCTAGTATTTTCTTTTACAATTTGACAATTTTGATCTGCCAAAAATCAAAGATATTTAGTGATTGTGTCACAATTGCATTCTGTAAGCGCGATTTTTGACAGTAGTCATAGAAACTAATCATCATCAAGAAGTAAATGAGTGCAATTTTCAGAATTTATTAGCCATGCACGAAATGTAGTTTTGCGAATGGGATATAGTGTGCACTATAACTTTTTGGTCTACAAAAGTTTAGGTCAATCTTGGGACTTGGTTTTTATAGTATAATGAATCTAAGAACATTTGGTTGAATCTTATACATTTCTTCAACAAATTCTGGAAGAAAATTCCATTTAAGTATTTAGAACTTATTTATTTATTTATTTCTCTTAAGTGCAGGTGTGAACAATTTATTTAGAGCTTAGGATTGCGTTAAAATAGAATTTTAAGAGATTAACTGATAAAAGTTAGCAAATATTTTTAACTTTATTAATCTAAATTTATAATATATAAACTGTAATTTATGTTTCAGATCGATAATCAATCAAGTAGAAATTAGGTTTCTGATCCAGGTAATAGAAATTGAAATCTAAGTCAGGAGTCTGCTCCTTATATACACAGAATTTATCTACCAAAGCTATCAATTCTGGCCTAAGGATTACCAACCAGTTTAGAGGAGAAATTGAAGATGTTGTATAACCTTCTACTTCAGTTGGCAGATAGCTAAAGGTAATAACCTTCCCATTAGCTGCAAGATAAGTTTAATCATTTTGACTATCTATTTTATTTATTTGTACATGTTGGTTGTAACTTTTATTTGAAACATTTTTCCAAAAAAGCTCGATCCTAGATTTTTTTTTGTTTATTCTCTCTAAACTTCGAATATATATTATATGTTCTATATATTATATTATTTATAGATCCGTAATTTGTGCTTGAATAATTTTCCATAAATGAGAAATCGTTTTAGAAAATTCTATGAGGAGATAAAGGTTGGGTTTCCACAAAAAAGGCCATTTCTATGAAAAATGCAGTTTTACAATCAGGGTTATTAAGAAGTGAATATGTATTAAAAATCGATGTTTGAAGAAATTTTTTGAAGAACTGTAGCACGAGTGAATTCTCACCATTTCATTAGCTCAGAATTTTGAAAGGTAAAATAAAAGGAAGTTATGCGTATTAAAGGATTTTTATATAATATTTATATTATTACATCCATTAGTGTGTTGATTTGAACTGCTTGTTTAGAAAACATTAATATCTAATACTAATTGATGTGTAAACATTTTTATTGATTATGAGATAGGAGCTGTTATAGAGTTGGAGAGATCTAGAGTAGTGAAGGAAAAAAACAATCGGTGAAACGTAGAAAACCTTGTGAAACGCTTGATTTGTGTTGAAAGCTTGACTACAATAAAAAAATTTGATGAAAATCGTTTATCCGAAATGGCGTATTTACAGATTTGAGTTTATTATTATTATTTTTAATTTCTGCTCTCGCAGTCAATTATTCTTAATACTTATATAAAGGTGAAAAGCTTTGCTATGCGGTCTACTACTCATATCGCTCGGCTGCTATGCTGTTAATGCAATATTTTTTTTTTTAGCTTAACATTAGGAACTTTTGAGAAAAAATTAGTTATTTGTTGCTATATCAGTGGGTTTTGTGGATATTAGCTGTTATGGAGGGTAGAAAAATGAAAAGTCTCTCTTTTAAAGAGCCATTTAGATGCCACTTGCCAGATATAGAGAAGAAAACACCCCATCTATTGACTAGAAACCCCCTCGGCATTATCAGCTACAACGCGGTGGGCAGTTCAAATGACTCAGTGCAGACATCAGCAAACTAATAAGTATTTTTAACTAGCCGGTACTGCAAGCCAGTCGTATGGGTGCCTCGTAAAGCCACTTTTGCTATATTTAATGGATGTTATCAGTGAAAACACTTGTCTAATTCCATCCTTTAAGCTGTTAACTTTTTACTGATTTGTTGGCAGATTTATTGCCAGAAGTATTTCACTTTCTTAGTAATGCGATCGCATGAAAATTTCTATTTCATTTTTTAAAGGAAATATTCGTTTTGAAGTCTTCTGAACTCCTCTCCAAAAAAGGGTTACCTGTGTGTACTCTATGTATGTAGTATAAGTAAACAATCCCGTTAAAAAATGAAATATTGCAAGAAGTCCACATCTATATTGCGTACTCTCAGATATGACTGAAAGTCAGCGATCAAAATCCTTCTTTCGGAAGTACCTTCCTGCTAATTGTTTTCATTTCTTTCTTTTTTGACGTTCCCCGACAACGACTCCTATACAAAAACTGGTAGACTCGTAGCTCATACACAGATCTAATCTTTTAATTGAAAAATTGTCTAAGAGAATTCTATTCGTGGCCCTTTGGGGAGCGGGGATGGTTTGGCTCCATTTCGTCTTAGATTTTGTATTTTTCGGTAGTGATAGTCCCTCTTACGGTAAGCCACTTTCTCTCTCTCGTTCTCTAACTCTGAGAACGAGAGAAAGTATTGTAGCTCGTCAAATTTTCAATGCTGTAATTTTGCCAGAAATATACGTATCGAGGCCGCCTGAACCCTAAAGCAGGATTTTTTCAGTCTGCATGTTATAATGAAAAATTGCGTAAGCTGCAATTTTATGTTTCGTTTAAGTACCCTAAGTATCGGTATAATGTAAAAAGCGATGAAGATTTCACTTCCGGAAGGACCGCTTCATTAAGTAGATTTTTCACTTTAATGATGTCTTTTAGTTCCGAATCTTACAACTTTCAAAGTTCCAGAAAAATTCAATTATTGCCTTTTCTGGGGAGAAGGGTGTAGTACTTGGCCTTTTAAAGTGTCGCCGTTTTAACATTACGTATGAATCTATTTCTCATAAAATTTTGAGTCAGAAGAAAATACACCTTCCCGAATGTACGAGTTTTCTGTGTGGTTTATTTTATTTTTTTTAAGTTTTCCTCGACTTTTCCAGAAACCAATCGAACTAAACTCTCTTTAAACTTACTACTTTTCACTTAACACTTTTCTAAGAAACTTTAAACTTTTTCTGTACTATTTCTGTGAATTTTATGGTTTTACTACTCGTATATTGTAACTGTGAATTATTTTGCTAAATATCTGCTGCGAATTTTCAATGTGAAAATTGAAGTAAGTTTTACAGTTAAGCTTTTCGTACTTTTGTACGAAAAAATTTTTGTTTAGAATTCGGGACTGCAACCATAAAGTGTTCTTGTTATGTATCGAGTCAGCTTTAGTGCACTCCTTGTCTATGTAAAAGCATATACCAAATATTTATTTAGAAATTGTATATATATTGATATATTTTAATATCAAGCACTTCTAGTTTACACTGTTCAGTTTATTGAAGTAATAAATAGAAATTTAAATGGACAGTGGTTAACTTACTACGCCAACACAATAATAGTAAATGAGGATGTGAACCACAATTTAAATTTATAACGCCACTGACCTTAATAAATACAGAGGATTCTATCCATTATAAAATTGTTCAAAATTTTCTTCAGCAATAATCTCTCTAATAAAATTAAGTATTTTTATCAAAGCAACGAAAATGTCTTATAATTTTCAATGATAATTAAGAGAGTAAAGTCGCTTTCAGTTTTGATGCTTTTCACTTCCTTACATTTTCATTATTTTAATGGAAAGACACCAACATATTCAGTTAAAGCGATAGTAAATATTTTATTCATTAAGTTGCATTTGATCAAGAATCTTTTTAGTAAAAGGGAGAGTTTGAAAAGAGCTCTTATGTAACGTACTTGACCAGTGGGGGAGTAAGTTATGTTGGAAGTTGTATGTTATTTTGTGCTGTTTCTGTAATCAATAATGCATTTAGTAATTGTAATGGCATTTTTTAAGGTAACACCTGAGCACATGGACTTCCTAAGTAGATTTTGGATGATAATTACAAATTGGAAGAATTGGTTTTTGTATCCTGCATATAATCACAAACCATACTTTACGGTGATTTATTTTTGTAGAAGTCATTAGATTAGAAGGTGGCTCCTGAACAAAGTTCCATTCATTTTTTGAAGTAAGTACAAATTAAATGTGGCTATCTAATTTTATACTCATCAGGCGCGTTACCCTCTCACGATTGTTTGTTACTGCAATATTCAAGTTTGCCTCAAGCAAAACTTCACGTACCATCTTTGCTCTCGTAAATTGAAAATTTCCAAAGTCTCACGAACATTGAGTGAATAAAAGACTAATAACAGGATTGATCAAGTTTCTAACATTCCGAAAACATCTGGTTACTCGGAATGTTACGAGTAAAGCAATGTTACCCGTTCTAGTTTCTTAGATGTCACCAATACAATTAATTCAGAAAGTTCAGTTATTCCTAAACAGATCTCAAAAAAGGAAATTTAACACTTATTTACCTTTTCCATATTTAATTTCTTGAACTCTGGCTTATTGATAGTGTCTTGAAAACTCGTCTTTCCCTGTATGCCAAACATTTCGGCACAGATTTGTTTATCAATGGTTGGTATGTTATGTGAGAGTAGTACGATCTGTGTGGCTAAGCAGCTTTTGGAAAAAAACGATGTAAATGAAAAACTTACAAGATTGTCCATCACCAGAGTTGATCTGCAAGAAGCTGCTAGGAAGAGAATATCTAAGGGCCAGGGACTGGATTAGAACTCGAGATCTCCGCATGGGAATCCAGTAGGCTAACTTCTTGCTGAAATTCCGTTTTAATAGAAAATTATTATAGTTTCTTCACACTAGATTATTTTTTTATATAATGACCCCATATAATGCTAGAAATTTGTCTATTATCTCATGTTGAATAACTCTCTCTAATCAATGAGTGTAGTAATTCAATCTAAATTCGCTAATTAAATAAAAACTGAAAACATGAATTAAGTGACGTACAAGATTGTAGAGTTAAACAAAAAAAGACCTGCACAAAGAGGATGTGTCTGTTCCTTGTAAAATTATTAATGCTTTTATCCTGTTATCTCATAGATGTCTAGAGGCAAGTAGACAAATAGCCGACATTAGACCAGCAGTGACCCAGTTACATCAATAACCACTCTATCTCGTTCTGGTTTATTTAAAAAAAAAATCACTTTTAATAGATTATATCTTGCAGTAGCGCACTTCCTGTACACGTAAGTGGTTGTAGATTGCTTCTACTCTTAATAAAGTTAAAAAAAAACTGTGAGTTCAAGTAAATCAAAATTATTTTGGTAGTTATTTTAACTTTATATTGGTAAAACCGAAAAGCTGTGTTCGTAATAAATGACAAACTTAGTCCAAACAGTTCGTCTTATAAATATTGAACAATATTTACACAATTAATGTAGAATTATATCTCGATTGATTTGAGTGTTTTATTTACACTTAATAGCAAATTTAACAAAAGTTTGAAGTTGCCAGTGAAGTCAAAAGTGTGCTATTAATTAACTCTTGTACAGGAGCCATCATAGCCGAACGGTTAGAGACCTAAGCTGTGTATTATGGCACCGAGTAGGATTCCCGGTAAACATATATTAAAAAATAATTATGTATCTTATTACTTCAATCCTTTGTTCACTAAAATAAAACTACTTTTTGAAAAAAGCGTGGATTCCCAGTATCCCATTTTAAAATTTATTTCCATAAAAAAATAAAGCCGAGAAGTTTTTGAAGAGAAAGAAAGTAATAAAGTAAAAGTGAAATTTTAAATGAAGAAAATAAAAGCTGAAGTGTAGTTAAATTGAGAACCGTAAGAGTATGTATCTTCTAACATAATTAAAATTGTGTGTCATATAAATTTCTTTTCTAACAGAACTTTTTAGATAACTTAAGGGCTTAGTTTATGGTAAACTTCACTAAGGTTGAATCAATGCTTTTGACGATTCATCGCAAAACAACACAAGATGGCCAACTTCCAACATTGTAGACAATTGTTGGCCCAAAGCCATTTCGTAAACATACGCAGGTCAATGTGATAAGATGATGGATTAACAGTTCGGTAAGATTTAGAATTAGTTTCCTACTGGCTAGATTAGATTAGATTCTAACTTCGCATTAATAATATTGTCAATATTATAAGATATGCGAATATTATCGAATGTATGTTCCATTAATCGTCCCCTAAACACCTGCGTTTTTTGTTTTTTTTAGATTCTCCCTCGCTTCCACAAGGAGATTCTGGATCCGCCATTAAATTAACTGTTTTTGTAACTTGCTCATTGCTATCATAAAGTTTCAATTATTATTATTACTAATTATTGTTATTATTTTTATTTGCCGCAAAAAAACTAATTACTTTAGCCTTCAGAGACTCTTACCCCAAACCTAGAGGGCAAAAGAAAGAAATAAAGATAAATAATATATGTATTAATAAATAAAAACCCCATTCTTTTAACTTTATCTTATTATAAATGCACTTTAAATAAAAAAAGTTTATTTTTGACAAGTATTCGACAAGCATGCATTATATATAATCTCAATTCTATTGTATTTGTGTTCGCAGAAGCGTGAAGATGTAGTTTTGCAAGAGTTGCACTTTGATAATGGATAGAGGAGAAAGAAGGAGAGAGGCTGACTGACTTACTAAATGACCAATTATTTGCCGATGTTCTCAGGGAAAGTTTAAACTTGGGTCTTAAGTTTATGGCATTACATAGCCAGAATTCTTTAACTAATTACCACTAAGTGGTTAATGGTGCTCACTATAGTAATTAAAGAATACTTTATTTCTCTACGGTAGTTGTGAAGGTATGTAAACAAGAAGGTTAATTTCAATCAGATTTATTTATTATCTTGTACAGCTAGGCGAGTGAATAGTTTTCTACTCAAGTGTGAGAATTTAATTTTGTTGCACTATGTTTATGTATTGAATATTAATATCGGCAAAAAAGTAATTTCAAGGAATTTGTTGGATAAATCGTAGTTTTTCTAGCTCATTTTTGTTTTTTCCTGTGAAAAAATAGTGAATTTTGTTATTTATTTCCTGGAGAAGTCAAAATTTTAAAAAACAATAATGCAATTTTACGATTACTTCTTACCAGCAGCAAGAAAGTAAACAAGTAAAATTTAACGTAATAGTGACAGTGAAATGTTACAGTTAAAAAAAAAAACATTTAAACTACACGAAAACTACCAATATTTTTTTTTTCAAACTTCATTTGATTCGAATATTCATTTCATCTCTTTTTTAGCTGCCGAAAGAATACACGGTTAAATCAATCTTTCTGCGTTTTTTTTTCATTTTTGAGTGTAAAAAGGGTTAATCATTTGGAAGGTGGTACCATTTTTGGTTCGCATTTTGTGGTGGCAGTTATTGAGTTGGTGATAATTTTTTTCAAGTCTTCTGTATATTTACGATGTACAATGCGTAATCATTTCTTTTGACCTATTTTAGGACATATGATTGATGAATGGCTTCTTATAATTAATTTGTAATTAATTAATTCTTAAAAACCGGGAAGACGGGGGCCTTCATGAAAATAGAAGATCTAATCATCCAATGTTTCCTTCCATCTTGTTTACAACTGGGTTATATAAAGAAACCATTTATATTCCTTTCTTTATATTGGGTTTGTAATAAGAGCTGCCAAATCTAGATGCTGTGATCCCTTGCTTAGAGATAACATTTTATGCCTTGAATATAAAAGAGTTTATTTGACGCCAGATTGTCTGGTATAGATCGATGTGCAATCGTTTGTCTAGGGTTCCATAGCCCCCGCTATGGGTTTTCTTTGAACTTGAATATTTTGCTGTCATAGCAGCTAAACTATTTTATTATTTATTACTTCTTTTTTCATTAACAAAAAAAAAAATCAAAAAGTATTAATTATGAAGCTATATAGATTGTGAGATTCATGTTGATTAGTGTTTGTAATGGGGATGTTAGACTATAATAATAAATTAATGCAACTATAGCATGTGCCTCAGTATACACAGCCCTTTTTTGAGGCGAGGCTCTAGTCTAGACTCCAGACGACATTAGCGCTTCTAACTGTAGCTCCGTTACATATAATAAACTACAGTTCTTATATGTGCTTTTGTAAAATGTTCATCGAAATAGGTTCCAGTTTAACAAACAAGTAATACTTAAGCTATTTAAGTAAATTATTTGCAGAGGAAAGCGCCTTATTAATCATTTTTCTACACAACATTCGTACCAAAAAGAAAGAAAGAAAAAAAAACAGTTTATATGGTTTGAAGTCATATTTGGTTACTTTACAACTGGAATCCTAGAATTTCATTTTTTTAAATTTTTATTTAAGATGCATAACTTGTGCCATTGCGCGCGGGTAGTACATTTCCAGCTTAGGAAAAGGGGTTTTCTCGCCCAGTGTTCACTACCTTTCATCGGGCATTAAAGTGTAGGAAAAGAAAAACCTGGATTCACTCAGGGATAACCCTGCGAGAGTGTCCAATATCTTCCCGTAAAATTATCCAAACCTTACATTGGCATTTATTATTTTTAACAAATTTTTCAAACTTTAAATTTTTACACTGTTTTTTCCTTGACAATTGTGGAGAAAGTGGATACATCGTTTTTATAGATAGTGTTACGTCTAGTTTACAATAAATTTGGCGCTAATCAAATCATGATTTTATACTTAAGTGATCATGAAAAATTGATAATACTAGTGATCATTATCTGTGTATACTTCATTTCTCTTTTGTAATGACCACTTTCCCACGATAAAGAGATAGTAGAAGTTATGTAGCAACGCGATATCACCAGGGAATATTATCTACCATGTGCTAACGTTACCTTTTTTGTTCTATTTTTAAACATTCTGCATTAATATAAGAAATAGAGCTACTGCATTCCAGCTAATTACTAAAAAAAAAAAAGAAAAAAAAGTGGTAATAACATGAAATATGACTATGAGGTTACGTTTACGCGTAGAACAACATTATGAATACATTATAGCTCTAACTACATTAGCGTACAGAACAGCTGACAGTGTGCTACACTTCCGGCTTCCGGTATGTAAAAAAAAAAAAAAGAATTGAAATATAATGCTGAACACGTTACGATACATAGTTCTACACTCAGTATGCTTTGTATCCTACAAAAAACGAGTACATTCCAAAGTGATTTGAAAATTACTGATTACTGCTAGATTGTAATCTAATTTTTGATGGGTTTTAAATTTTTGATTGCTGTTGATAGAATAAGTATTGCGTTGTGTAAAATGTTATTTCATCAAATTTAATTCTCGCTTCAAATTCAACCAACCTGAATTGAGGTAGGTGAAGATTCGCAAAGGCAACTAAACAGATTTAACTGAAGCGTGCTTAGGTCTGACTTACAATAGGGTTCTTATGTTGAGGATTCCTGATGCAGTAAAATTCGACTGATTTAACTGCTGAAAAATCTGGACGTAGAAGGTGATAACAGCTACACATTCCCAGGGAAAATGGAATATCTAATAACTTAGAGAAGTCACAAAATGAAAAAATAGATTACGCTGAAATCTATCAACCGAGAGCACTGTTAATTGAATGGATTTTTCCGCTTTCTTCAAAAATAGCCCCAACATTGTTCGCTTGTTATGTATAATGCAAAGTAGCTGTTCAAAACACATCTTTACCATCTCCGAAGGTTACTTAAGAAATCTAAATGGTGTTTCAATTGTTGGTTAGGCAGTGATAATCTCATGGTTACCTTTCCTCACCTTTACCTCAGGGAAACTTTTCTTTTCTAAGAAAATTGAATTAGAATTTGGT
Source organism: Rhodnius prolixus (assembly GCF_049639745.1). Classification (NCBI taxonomy): domain Eukaryota; kingdom Metazoa; phylum Arthropoda; class Insecta; order Hemiptera; family Reduviidae; genus Rhodnius; species Rhodnius prolixus. Next base: position 36,196,121 of record NW_027411634.1, read on the forward strand.
GTAGGTAGTCTAATATTGGCAACACCCGCGAATATTTTTTAAAACTACGAAATCTTAGAAACATAATTAAGAGATTTGGTGTAAAATTAATCGTTTAACTGTGAACAGCACTAGACAGTAGATTTTTCGAAAAATTTCTCTTAAAAAAGTATTATAACCTTCTTTCTCATTCTTTCAATCTTTACAGAGTGAATTTAAATAAATATTAATCCTTTTGATTTGAATATTCAAGTTTTTCATTGAGATGTTTTTAAAAGTTGAAAAAAAACAACTGTGGATGTTAAAATTTATTAATTTGATTCCTTTTCAGATTGAGTGTTTTTATTGAATTTCTTCAAATTATCAAGAAGGGGGAGTTACATGATAAGAAAAAGAAGTTGTTGACCTGTTATTGACTTCAAATTAATTTTATGCAGAATAATTTTGCTGGTAGTTGGACGTAAAGCCCGCCTGAAAAAATAGGCATTACTTTTTAACAAACTTGAGATTATTTCAACTTAATTGAAAACTGAATAATTGTAATATTACTTTTTTTTTTCTGTATAAAATTTAACATTATATTTTTAATTTTAGGAATGCTCTTAACCAAGCCATAGTAATGTCTGGTAACTAGCTAGAAGAAGAGGGCATCAAGTGTGTGCGGTAATAGTACTTATAATGTGAGGATGTTTGGATGACGTCACAAAATAATAGAGGAGAACACCCTTCGGTACAGAGAATTTAAGACCGACAGGGTGAGTGAAGGGTAATATTGCTTTGGCAAGGTCTCCCTCCCTTCCTCCTTATATTGGATCCAGTTCCGCTTCTCCTCATTTATGTCTCTCCCCTCTTTTTTTTTTATATACCTTATGATGACTTGGATCTCCCTTCTGTTGAGCTACCCCACGTTTCCAAAAAAGATCATCCCCTTTTGTACAGACTCTAACCATTGGAACACGTGACAAACCATTAATATGTCACCGTGGCCTTAGCCCGGGCAAGATGTTGCAGGGATGATGATATCTCTTCCTTCTCTCTCTCTCTCTCTCTTCCTTTCCTCTTTACTCTTAAAAGATTTCACTTTCTACTTTCTTGTACATCTATTGGTAAATGGAAGTATTGTGAAATTTTTGAAATTCCATTTTCAATGGAAACTAAGTTTTGAGGCATATATATATATATATATAAATGTTTTTCCATTTCTATATGAATGATTTGTTTAGATTTGTAAAAGGAGTGCTTTGCAGCCAAATCCAATACGTCCTAAAAAGTTCTTTGGTTGCTCCCTTTGGTGCTTTAGTTAAGGCAGACACAAGCCAGAAGCATAGGGAATTTACGCTTAGCCAAAATTGTTTCGATTATTCGTAAAATAATCAACTTATTTTTTTTTTTTACAAATTTTCATTTCATTTCTACTGCTATAAATAAAATAAGAATTTGGGTATTGATGAGTAAAACAATTCGATTATCTAGTAGAAGAAAATCTCATATTTCTAAAGTATTAGCGGGTCTTGTATGTTAAATATATCAAATTCAATTTAAAAATAGTCTGAATAGTAATAGCTTCAAGATGTCTAATAGATTTGATTGTAATAGTTGGATTATTATTACATACATCTTTTAAGTATAAAATTCGTAAAGCAATGCAATAAATACTAAGAGTATAATGTCTGGTAATAGTAGAATAGTTTGTCGTTGTAATAAATTACGATTGTGTTTGAATAAAAAAATTATTTCAATTTTACATAAGATATACTTAAAGAAATATACATATACAAACAGTTTTTGTCTCTAATAAACTAAATTACATTTTTAAGTTAATGGGTTCTCAATTTAAAACTGAACGGGATCCGCAAACGCTAACAGCCCGAAAGTTAGAGGGGTTCATTAGATCGTAAAGCAGAATATAAATGAGAACTATATTTTTGTTTGTTACCATGAGCTAGAGTTTGCCGGTGGGGTTGCTTAACCTAAATAATTGCGTACTTCAACTAATTCTACAGATCCACTGCATTTTATTTGAATGTAAAGGGTTGTGTTACTCTTGAAATTAGCCTGAGTTATTCAAGAAATGATGGTAATGCATGTTGTAAATAAACTATATTTCGCAGAAATTACAGTTAAGATAATGCAATCTTGAATTGTATACAACTCCTCCGAACATGAGTCTTACCAAAATAAGCAAAAAAATGCTGCGTTATTAAGTCTTACTTGTCTCTCAATGATGCAACAAACAAAAATACCCTTTGTAAATAAATAATTTACTACCCCACTAAGTAAGCAGACCCCTGCCGTACATATGTTTTGTATTGGAAGTATTCCCCTAATCCCACAGCAATTATCTGGCTAAACTGAATTTTGGCTGTTGCCTAAAAGATTCAATATTTCTTAGACGGGACGATATACTACTCTCTCTCTAGAAAAGTTTTTCTACTTCCTTTACCCACCTTAGTTTTTGAAATAGTTTATGAGTTTTTGTTATCCGTAAAAAAGAGATGCATTCAAAGAAGAGCCAAAAGACTTCAACCTAAGATATCCTCACAAAAATATTCCCAATACTAATGAAAATTTTGCAAGTCATTAGAGGGAATAAAATAAAAATATAGGACCTTCAAAGCAGTTACTTATTTCTTAGTTTCTACATTAAGTGCTTATATACTCACACTGCCCTCCAAATTAGTGTATATCTCTCATCACTAAACACTAAATATTCCATATTATGGACACAACACTTAGGTAATTCACATTCTGTTACCACTGTGTTGTTTCTAGGTAGGAATAAGCCTATGTTTGTGTGTGCACGGCTCAAGTTATCCTTATCTAATGGAAACCAAGAAGGAGAATATAGTGGAAGAGAGTCACTGTTATTTCGTGGCAGTCATGGAGAAGAGAGAAGTGAAAGAGGTTGCTGAGAAACTGTTCCTTGAACTAAATTAAAGGTAAATTGAGAGGCAAATAGTAACTATGAATACTATATAATATAATCTGTTGATTTTTTCCAGCCCTAGCAAACAATAGTGGTTAATGTGCAATCCCAGTCAAAATCACAATAAATAAATAAAATTGCTGTTGCTAAAGATCTGTGGATATCACCGAAACAGATTTAGTTTGATAAAGTTAAAAAGAAGTTTTATAATAAATTTAATTGTATTGCGTATATGATTATAAGTTGTATTTTGAATAATTTTTATTATTCTAAATAGTAGTTTTAATTAAAATATAATTAAAAATGTTTTTAGGTCCGCATTGCTGGATAATTCGTCGTAGCACGCAATTTTTTTTGTATTCTTGACCGATTTCAGACATTTATCCATCTTCAGTGGTGATAAATCAGTTTGGTCTAAAAAATGTTATTTCAACTAAGATTTCGTCTAAGATGACGGATAAAATCAATGATACTGAGTTTGGATACTAAAAAATTATTTTTCTATCGTTCTGTATCGCTGATAATAATACCATAAAATGTACTTTCTACAACAGTAGAACACTTGGGCAATTTCTTTTAAAATATTCCTGAAGTGTACCGGAGTGTTTACTACTAGATTTCCATTTGTTAGTAGGTAAGAAAGACCCTAGTTTAATTATTATTAGTTATTGTTAGATTGCAAAATACGTTGTCAATTCATTTAAAGGACTATATTAGATGTATTAAAAACTGTATTCGTCTTAAAACTTAGTGGGGAAAAAGTTTGTAAAGAATTCGATAGCATTATTGTGGTTGGGTTAAAATTCAGGAGACCCACCAGCATTCTGCTTCCTGATTTTAAGTACGTAAAATCACATTAAGATAGATAATGCCAATACTTTTTTTTTTACGTATGCCGCGTTAAGTTCTCGTACAATGATCTAATTAAACCGACTGAAGGATTCGTGGGGCCTAAACAACTATTTTTGATCATCCTATAAGATTGGATCGCTGTGACAGACCGCATGAGGATAGAGTTATAATAATTGGGAAGTGTTTTATATTTCGTTTCATTCAGAGGAATTTTAAAGAAACTTGATTTAAAAAACTTTCAAAGAAGTAAGAAAAAATAATTTTAATTGTGTGATTTCGAACTGGTTAATCGAAAGTTTCAAATAAATAGCGTTGAATTACCTATTCAATGTTTTGAAACAATACAAAAAAATATTTATGCCCTTGTTTTATAAATATAAATCGTATTTGTGACAGGTTAATGACCAGTAAGTGGAAGCAGCTGATCGAGTGACGAACCTAAACCTACAGGCGTAATAATGACCTGCTATAGATCAACTTGTGTGGTACGGACAATGTAAGAACTGTTTATCAGATCAACCGGATCAGGTAATAAATTAATTTAATCCAACAACTATCTGTTTTGTAATAAGTATAGGCCTCTAGTTGTTGACAAAAAAAATAGAACCACTAGAAATTAAACAAACCATGACAATTCTCTATTCAAATAATAAAACCGTTAAGTAAATGCTAATGGTGTTGAATTTCTTTTGAAAGGTAACACTTTAAGTAGGTTTCAAGTACAAAATAAATGATACTCTTAAGAGGATCTTGAAAAGTGTGGAATTACTACTTTATTAAGGATTGTGTATCAATTAAGAAATTAAAGTGGATATTTTATATCATTTAGGTGCTTAGTTACTTTAATAACATATTAATTGTTTAATTGATCCACTATATCGTGAAAGGGAATGGTTGTTGGTTTTTACGACCTCAGTATATAGTTTTTGAAATTTTTTACAGGGTTTTTATTTTTTACATGCTTACTTTCTATATTTCTTGGTTAAACGTTAGAATCATTAAAATTTAATATTTATTGATACGTCTTTCTATAGAAATTTCAGATAAAGCTTTATGAGCAGTGAGGGGAGGTAAAGTTGATGCATCCAATTTGGTTAAATTCATCAGTTTAATACTAAAACTGGTGACGTTTTTACCTGCACCATATTTGGACAAAAATAATTATTCTAAATAGGACTTTTTAAAAATAAAAAAAAATATGTTATTATACTATGAGATTATTTGTTTACAATCTTTTACCTTCTTCAAACGTTATAGTTGGAGGTTTTAATTCTTTCTAAGAGCAAGGCATCTTTTGCTTGCTGCTAGCAGAACCTTGGTACTTTAAATCTGCCACGAGACTCGACCTTCTCTTACTATAATCCTCAAAAGAATAGAAATATTTCATAATGATAAAATGTGCGATAGTAGAGAATATAGGTGTTAATTAAAGATGGAATTGTTGCAGGAAAAATGGATGCTAGAGATAAACGAGGTATACTCTACCAATAGATTCTCTTTGAATACCTACCATTCTCAACAATAGTTTCTCTATGGTTTGCTGCAGACAGGTAATGTCCATCTTATGAATTATTTAAGTTTAATTAAACTGATTTAATATTCAACAGTGTAGGTGTTCCTTTGTTTTAAGGGAGGAATGTACACATGAACTCCCCATTATTATCAATGAAACTTGTCTCCTCCCCCAAACCTGATAATTACGGTCGAATGGATTTATCTGGGAATGTAACTTTGATGGTATCTTGCTGAGTCATTCAGTATGGTCTTTTAGCGGTGCGTTTAGGTAAATTATATAGGTTTCTTCTAAAATATCTATGCTTTATCTTTTTCAATCCATCTATAAAAACAAAGTGTCTCTTTTTTTACATAAAGTTGTTACTAAAAATGTTAGTTATAATGATGGTTGAAAGCAAATCGTGAAAGTTGAACATTCGCTTTGCTGACCAACTCCATATTTTGAGTTCTAAAGAATTTTTATTTTTTAAAATGCGTAATAAGTAAGAGAATAATTTCAAAGATAAATTTATCTTTAAAATAAGTAAAATTTTACAGCCATTTACCGAACGCTTCATATTTGAATAGTAATTTATGACTAATTAATGTAGTAACGATCATTAAGATTAGAAGTGGCCCTATAAAGCTAAACTTAATTTCTTTTTAATAAGTAGGTGCTATCAATTTATTCTTCCTCTGCATATCTGAAAAGCTGGAGCCACTTATCAATTTATTGGTTGCTTGTTCCAAAAATTATGTAAAAAAAATTGTATTGAAAATAAAATGGGTAAAGAAAAGTGAGGTGTCAGTAAAAGTTGAATCTGTGTTATGTAACTTTGATAAATTATTGTAGAGAGGCTTAACACTTTCAAGGTAGTTGTAAATTTATAATTTTCAAATCTGAGCCTAAAAATAGTAGATTATTGGTTTATCGCACCAATTTGGGTCAGCAAAATAGTTTGAATCATTTAATATTCTACTGTCACTGTTTACATATGCAATTGATCCACTCCTGCGATATATTACCGGTTTTTTTTTTTTTTTTTTATATTACGATATTTTATTTTGTATCTATTTGCACTTTAGGATTTGAAGATTTAATTTAAACAACCAGACCTCTCGTTTTTGTTTTGTATCCCTTATAACTCGAATCGTTGGCGTAAAGATTTTTATATTTTTTAACTAACCAAAACTAAGATTTCTCATAAATAATAAGGGTAAATGGAAGAACAGTTATAGGTTTAAGTGGTTTTCTTCTTTCTATGAACCTGGTATTAAAAAATGATTTAGTTGTACTTTAATAGTGAGTAGAATCGTACTAAAGTAGCTCTTCAAAGGAAAACTATTTGCAATATATATTGAACATCGAAAAATATTTTTTGTATTAGAAATATAGTTTGCTATGTTTATTCTTTTTAAATGTATTTTTGATATATATGATTAATTAGTAATGGACGATGATAATTAGTTACAGATGCTGCAATTATTAATGATGAATACTGATCAGAGAATATTATTTTGGAGCTTAATTTTTGTGGACTCATTAACTGCAGAAGTAGAAAGCACAACTTTCTCCACGTACATTCTATCATGCATATTTAACCGTTGCAAGGTAAATGAAACTGAAGCATTACTTTTTTTTATTAATATATTTATTTTAAATAACAGAAGTAGTGGTATTATCTTAAGGTTTATAGGAATTCTTCTTGAAAGGCACGAAGCTGATGAACTAAAAAAAACTTCTTGTACTTTTCCAAATGAGTTTTAAAACATTTTGTCGTAAAAAGATGGTCAAATCAGAAGAAGTTTTTTGAAAATGTTTTTATTAGTCACTTGATTACAATCAAAACTAAGCATTAGTATGGTAGTTGGAAAAGTTACATTTATTAAATATTTCTTTCAGTTTTTTACTGCAATATAATAATTTCTTAGAGCACCTGAAGCAAAATTTCTACGTAATTTAAATGAAATTTTATTTGCGGTTAACTGAATTCTGTTAAATTTATAATTATCATATTTTAATAAACAGGAGACATTACTAAATCGACATTACTCTTTTATCTAAGTTTTAGCCAAATTTGTCATCTGGGAAGGGGATTTTACTTCTAGAATTTTTGAAATTTTCTGTTTATCCGGAAAATGCTCCACTAAATAGATTTCATGTTGGGAAATTGGTAGCCATAGAGAATTCTTCATCGTTCTCTCTAAGAAGCTACGAGTATTTCAGAACAATTTGCTGCCCGCCACCATAGCATGGATTGCTTAGATTTGCTGACACATTTGTAGTTTTTTTGAAAATGTGGAAGAATTCTTTTAATTTTCCATATACTTAGTAAGCTTACTGAATAGGTTTAATAAAAAGCCGTAAAATATATAATCGGAAAAGGGAATATCTAATAAAAAACATAATAGGAAAAGTTTTATAAAACAGGTTAAAAAAACACGATTTAGTTTTCTCTTATTACTATCTCTTATTGCATTTAAGTACGAGGAGGTGGTATTCGTGTAGATTTTCGAATTTGGGTTTCAATCCGAAGTAACCTAAAAAAAATGAAAGAGTTCTATTTATTTCGTTTAGTTACCATCAAAAGAATTCTAAAACTGCATTTGGTAAAAATCTTTTTACGGAAGGAAGCTTTATTAAAACGCTTTATTAAATTTATGCTTTATTAAATTGTGGTCTTGGCGGTTTTCTCAAAAAGTAGTCCAACGATTTTCATATTATTTTCGCAAACTTTCTGTAGTTAAAGAAAAGTAAAAAAAAAAAAAGAAGCAGAATCATTAATTACTTTCAGTCAGATACAATTATATAAACAGAATGGATTATTCGCAATAAGTGGCCTGCGATCAAGGGTGCAGCAGTGTGTACTGGAAGTGCTACTACGGTGGTCCCGGGACCTCCGCCTTCCCTTTCGGGGGTGGCGAAATCCAGTGGGGTGAATGTGCTGCCTCGTATCCTAGCAACCACAACGTCTCTCTCTTCCCTTCTCTAGCTTTCTATCTCTCTTTGTGCACCCGTATAACCTTTACTTGGGTACTACCAATCAGAAAACCTCTCTCTAAACTCCCGTCCAAACCTCGTTTCCAGTTTAGTAAATAAATAATTACTGCCTATTCGAGATAAAAGATATTACTTTTACTTCAAATTAAGTTCTGAGATTGAGATAATCAAGGAAAAAAAATAAAGCTTTAAGAATGGAATATACTTGATCAAAAACTTGAAAATATTATTGAGTGTTCAGTATACGTTATCTATTTTATTGGATTTAACACAACTGTCTTGTGAAATCTTTTAATTATTTTTAGGGAGTGGTTGTAAAATCAAAACCACTGCAAAAAATTCCAAGAAGAGCTGCAGCAGTTCCTTTATAGCGTAAGCAGTAGTAAAATGTACAAATTGGGCTACAGTTTTGCATATGGATACGTTAAAATTCACTTAAATCTTACTCGCTTAAACCCTTTATGAATTATGGATGTTAGTCTTATTAAACTTTGTTTGTATTGTTAGGCTGGAATATCTGCAGTGAAAAACACTAAAGAATAGCTCTAATTAGTTCAATTGCTCCTTTAAAGGAAAAATAATAAACCCCTGATAGATGTTCAGCTTAAAGATTTTCTGATGTTAAGAGCAAATTAAGCTTTCAGTTAAACGACCCTTACGTACATTCCATATAGTGTTGTTCGTATTGATAAGAATGGAATACCGGTAGAAGCACTAAAAGCCCCAGAAGTACTGCTTCCCTCCAACAGCAGAAATCTGGATAAAGCAATAATACGTTATAGGGTGTAAAACGCAAATTTTACTTTAATTTTAATTAAAAGTAGGGACGAGGGCACAACCTACTCTTAGCCTGAAAAAGCAGTTTAGAAAGGAGTATGAGATTTCTTCAGCTTTCTTAAAAATAGCTAATGTTAATTTTTCCGTATTTTATTGTTATAAACCACTTCCAGTGTAAAATGCAATTCCATATAACTATAGGTTTTTAACCCTTAAAGTTAAGTATACAAAATTATTGTTGCCCTTTCTTACCTTTAGGTGCTTTTATATCACAGGTAAGCCAAAAACGTAGTGAACCAATGCCATGGTGTTATAAGTGCACTTTTAATTTTTAAATTTAATTTTTATTAGAAGTAAACTTCTTTCAAAAAGTAATTAATAAAATATATTAATATTATTTACGCGTCTTTACTAGATCGCACTCTTTAAAAAAAAACATTACTCCTTGGATCCTTTTTTTAAATACAGAATTCAAGAAAAATAATTATACTTTTTGAACCAGAAATAATTATAATACAAAAATGAGGAGAGAAAGGAAAAAAAAAATGAAACGAACGAAATGCTGAGAGGTCTAGCCGAGGCACAGGGTAGTGCGGATTGAGCCGCTAACCGGACTGGAAGGATGTTCAGTGATAGCAAGATGTGTTCGGTTAGAATTCAACGGTAGAGGGCCGAGAGTGCACGATCCGGAGCCGACTGTTGGCGGCCTGGTGATGATTAAGGGGCCGCGGTGGTTCGCCGCCACTGATAAGGTGAACTATTTAATGGTATGTGGGTGTGTGAGCTGATTTAAACGGGTCAACTAATCACATTATTCTTTAGTATTTTTTTTTTTTTTTTGCACTCTTATCCTTTCCTTAGAGGAAGTAGTGCAGTAGCACAATTTCTGTATTTTGAATATTTACCGGAAATACAAGCCTTGAGATCCCCATTTACGTAAAAAGAGTTAAAAAACAAAATAGGCTGTGCACTTAGCCTGTCAGTCAGTAACTGCTCAGCATATATTAGAACGTTTTTAAATAGATTTATTTTTTGTTACTTTTGTGTGGTTCTCTGAAATGTTTTTTTATAAACTTCATGTGTTAATTTCATTCATAGGCGCCTACAATCTTGTGAGTGTTTAAGGGTTAAAACGCTTCAAAGAAAACTTCAGTTTCATTAAAACCACTTTAACCATTATCTTTACATTTCTTTTAATAAACATTCTTTAAAAGCTATACTTTTGTTAAAAGCTGAGCTGGGGTTGGTCATGGGTTGTGGATGGTTGAGAGTGAAGTGCCCAGGAATATCATGAAAGGAGGGTACGGGCGCGTCGAGGAAAGCCTGTTCAGGCGTCTTAAATGGTGTGATGTTGGCAACGGAAGGTATATTTTAGATTAGGTTGGTTGAAGAAGCAACGACAGGCCATCTGTTGTAGAGCAATTTAGACTGATATATAGTTTGGCATGAACTGAGCATTTTTACTGAAAAAAAGATGAAAAATAATTTTGAACAATTTGTATTTTTTGTTTTTCTTTGTCGTGTTTATAAATATGCATGGGGAAAATTTCTGAATACTAATAAAATTGATTGTTGTCAATCAGGTGCAGAGGAGGTTACCCTGTACATTGACCCATTGACCGTCTGCTGTAAATAGTGACTAGTACAAGAGGTTGATGTAGTCCATTGTAACGCCCATCCAACTACACCGCAGTAAGTAAACGTCTTTTACTTGATTCTCGCTAATATGAGTATTCCTATTAAATCTTTTTGAGTGCTAGTACTGTACTGTTCATTTCTTACCTTGATAAAAAATTTGGATATAACGAAGTTACTACATCATGGATGTATTTTTTAGCAAACAAAACCAAGTGTCCAAATGTATAATTAGACTATTGGAGAATACTCGGAGAACAGAAACGTCTCTGATGTAAATATATCGCGAAATATTTGTTTTATGATTGCTTTCGCTTTGTTGGTAATTTTCCACGCAATATCTGATAGAATTGCAGGATATTTTTATCTCACGTTTGTAAGAAAATAAGAATCCTCTGAAGGTATTAAAAGTTCTATTTGAGAGGAAGGCTAGCACAGAGCAGTTCAAGATTGTTTCTCAATTTCTTATAAAGGGCAAAGCAAGTGGAGGAGTCGGGGGTAAAAAATTGATGAACAACTCTAAAACGTGCTCTGAATAACCTGAGGTATTAGCTATGCCCACTAGGAATCATAAAAGTAGGAGCGATTTATTCCCTAGGTCAGATTTTTCTCGTAATTTCAAATCACAATTTTTATATTTTGTTTCAATTGGAACTGTATTTCTTTAGAAATCCTTCTGGAAGTATTCCTTATTTAATAGTATATTACAAAAAAATAACCAGACAAGAATTTGTTCCCAGAATAATGCGGTGTTTCATTCTGGTTGTCGAGGCGCCGGATTACAAAGGCGCTTGGTCCGGGATGTTGGTTATGCAGTTTTCATGGAATTTGATTGGTAGGTAGAAATCAGTATGTTAATGAATCAGTAAATCGATCAACCAATTAGATTCTATATTTAAAAATTGAACTTAGCACTACTCATATAAAGATCTATTGCATTCGTTTATGTTTGTTTTGATATGTATTTTAAAGATTAACTTTGTTTGTTGCGTTATTTATGATGTATTTTTGTGAAGCACAGTTAAGCTTCTGACCAGATAAAGGTATATTTTTTTTTTCTGTTGCAGTGGGACTTTGCAATTTTTTTTTTTTTGCGTTAGCGGCTATTAGGATATTTAGTAAGTTTTCATTTTTTTCTAATAATTTCTCGTAATTTTTTAAAGAATGAATTGCAAACTATTTCATTTACTTTAAGAAGGTTAGCTTAGAATATCTACAAGAAACGTTGACGACCTTTCGATACGCTCCAAACATTCATTAACCTACTTGGATGAATAATCAGTGTGTTTTCTGTTGGCTTTTAGTTGCCACAAGTTGTACAATAACACCAGTTTATGCTGCCTACTGGAAGTGGTAGTTCAGGACTTCGCCACTCTATATTGGCAGGATATAAAACTGTGACAGCAGGCCACTTTAAGTAAATCAGATCGATATTTTGGCGAATCGTCTCATATGGTAGCATCTAGTGCGTTGATGACTCACTCGCACACAACCGTTTGTAGAGTCTCTGCCAAGAGGAGATTATCAGTGAAGAAATTGTATCTGGTACGTATATATCAGTACCTCGGAGGTATACAACACTAAGTCCATTTTTTCAAAATTTATTTTTTTAATTTTTTTTTTGTGATACAACCATCTGTTAACATACATTTATGTTACTTATTATCCACCAAAGATTTAAGCAAAATAACTACCGCTTATAAGTAAGAAAAAATCGTGAAAAAATATTTCATTTGCTCTCTTGTAAAAAATTTAAAATGTGACATAGTGTTGTGTACCCCCTAGGTACTGATATAAAAAATTGTATTATTTTTATTTAATGGAAAAAAATGAGTGTTTTTTTTTTTTTTTTTTTTTTTAATTTAATATTCTGGATAATCAGGAATTGGAAATTGTTCAGCGAATTCTTCAATTATTAGTCATATACAGTGAGTGTCTCCTCCTAGATTGAATTGTTAATTTGAAATATGTAAATTCACTAACTTCTTAATGTAAACAGTTTATCAAAATTATCTATTCCCTACAATAAACTAGGAGTTTATAAATTATTTGTTGGTTGAAGCTTTAAAACCTTTGTTATTCGTATAATTAGAACTTACATTATCCTTGTTACACCTTTATTTGTCTTTATTTATTTTTAATTCAAATTAATTTTTTAAAGATCAGATTAGCACAAACATTAGCATCGCCAACATGTTTTTTTAACGAAATCACTTCTTTTTTCTATTTTAAAAGTTTAATTCGTTAAATAAATGTATACATATTTAATTTAAATGAAAGAACATTATTTTTATTATCTGTACAATGATTGTTATTTAATTATTTTTTTTGTAGCAATGTAGAATTTTGAAATAATGCAAAAATAATAAAAAAAGTACAAAACTAATTTGTTTGTTTTTATTTTAATACTAATTTAATTAATAAATATAGTATCTATTTATAATATAAATCGTATTTCAGTAAAACACTAAGAATTTAAAAAAATTAAGATAGGAAACAACAATAATAATAAATTTTGAAAAGAATCATAATCTTCAAGTAACCGTTATTGGTGGCTTAAATGCAATACCTTTTCTACTAGAGCCTGCTGCTGTCTGGTAGCCATTTGTTCAATTAACGAATATTTTGTTCTTTGTTCTATTCTCGTCATTTTATGTGGGTAGTGAGCTTTTTTTAATTAGTAAAAATGCTAATTAGGTGGTATTACGTTAGTTTTAATTAATGATAATAGAATTAAGCTTAAATAGGTCGCATTTGCTTGAAAAAAAGGCAATAAAAGATGTTGCTTCGCAAGTGGACATCTTGACATGGCGTCTATATAAGTAATTTAAGTTCGCGGGTGTGGAGGGCGGGGCGAATAATTTGCATCTTGTTAGTTACCCTTCCAGCCTTTAAACAACCCCTGGCTCAAAACTACCCTTACCATCAACTGTACTTTCTAGAATGCATTAGCATGTTATTTGCTTGTTATTTTTCATAGAAAAATTATGCTATTTATTTTTTTCCATTTTAAATGATTTGTTCAAGATTGAAGACGTCTGTATTATTTATTCAAGATTAAAGTCAGAAATATTTGGTGAGACGAGCGACAGACCGACCTTCCCCCCACAGTGTCTGAGATGGTACTGAATAGAATTTATTGTTGCTGACGTATATGTAGATGGCTAGCAGTGCTGTGATGGCTTGTTGGAAAAGTACATTCTCATGCTATCTAGCGGCGAAAACTTAAAACTTACCATAGTTCAAGCAATCGCCGCTAGAATGCATTGACATGTTATTTCTTGCTATTTTTCCCAGTAAAATTATGCATTTATTTTTTATTTTTGAAGTACCTTTGTGTTTTTCATTTTTTCAGCTTGTTTTTTTATAGTTCACATTTTATTCTTCTGACGAATATTACTAAACACAGGAAAGAAATAAGAATTGTTTTATACAAATTATTTTATTATAACATTTTTAGAATATTTACCAGTAATGGTTTTCGAACATTTTGCCACTGGTGCAATACATTATAAAATGAACAATATAATAAGACTGTAACAAATATATTTTTTTGAAAGGCACTCGTCCATTTTTTTTTGTTTAAAAACATTTTAAGGTAACTAAATGTTATAATATCAATAACAGTTTTAAAAACTAAGTTTTACAGAATATTATACTGTGATCAGTACTTTTATTCTGAAAAAAAGTGAATCACACGAAATGGATTGTATGCAGCAGTTATCTACAGTGTGATTGATACAACTGCGCATCCAAACATCAAATCACAAAAACAAAAAATAATGATTATTATTCACAAATTATAATACAAAAGTATTCGTACATACATTAAGATCATTTCTGAGATAAGTACAATTCATACCTCCTCTATATTTCTGTTTTTATTCTTTTTCTTATTTCTGTTTTCATAACGACCAAATTTAATATTCTGGATAACCAGGAATTGGAAATTGTTCAGCGAATTCTTCAATATCTCTTCTCAAAGCTTTCACACTTTCCGATACTTCTGGATGACTGTGAACAACTTTCTTGAATTCATCTAATTTCGGCCCGGAATGTTTTTGCGCCTCTAAAGCTAAGTTTAGTGCTGTGGATAGAAAATCAAAATAATAATTATACAAACAAAAGCAAGGAAATTATGAATTGTTATAAAGTACAATAAGTTTTATAACTTTTAAAAAGAAAATATTGATTCTACGAAAAATTGTTGTCTTTGTATTTTGGCAAGGATGTCATTCGTTTTCTTCAACCCTGCACCCATGTTAATGTTGCCAAGTTAGAGATCATAATATGAAAATCGAACAATGTAGAATATAACTTAGTACGTTATCTTTAGTTATTTGTCTAATTTTTATTTTTGAATCCAGTCACTTAGTTTGTCGAGATGATATGCGTAACACAGAATGTTTATTATGCGTTAAAAATAAAAATGTCACGAAAATTATGAAATTATCTAAAAACTGACTGATGGCCTAATGTTTGGCTCGTTCAAATTAAAAGTTACTTGAATGTCCTAATCTAATTAAACAAAACAAAAGCAAAGGACATACCTGAATGTATGAACATTACGACTTGATCTATTTCAGGTTCTTTAAGTCCCCTGGTAGTGAGAGCAGGAGTACCCAATCTGATGCCACTCGGATTCAAAGCACTTGTATCACCAGGAACTGTATTTTTATTGCAGGCAATGTTAACTTCTTCCAAGATGAATTCAGCTTTAGCACCACTCAGTCCAACAGACTTGACGTTTACCAATACTAAATGCACTTCAGTACCGTCGGTAGCGATCTTGTAGCCTAGATTCTGTAGACCTTCACATAATCGCTTTGCATTTGCAACTACCTATTGAGAGAATAAAATATAGGCAATAAATTGAATTTTTTTATAAAAAAAAAACAAACTTTACACTTCGCTGACATTCCTAAAACTTACCTGCTGTTGATACTGTTTGAACTGCGGTGTGGCCGCCTGCTTCATTGCGGTAGCTATTGCAGCGATTGCATTATTATGCGGTCCTCCTTGCAAAGCTGGAAATACAGCTTGATTCACACGATTTTCTAGATCATACATAACTGGCTTTCCATCTTTTCCCACAGAACGGACACCTATAACAAATTAAAGTTTTAATTGTAAGTACAAACCAGTCAAGGTGCTTGTATGCAAAATAGTTAATGTTAATTATTAAGTAGTAATAGTCAATTATCATTCTGATAATTTGAAAATTGCGTTCTTAATCATGAATGACTGCTTGTAGCATTATCAATTCTTGGCGAAAATTTGAAAATGTTCTATTATTATAAACATTCTTCTTACTTCAGCGACTTTCAAATTAGAAAATGTACACAAATATATGAAGAAAAAATTGCCTTTATTGGTTTGAAATTCATAAAATATGACTGAAGAAACTGTAGAAAAAAAAGCAGGGGTTGACACAAAGTGCTTAAAATTTTTATAAAAAAAATGTTTTCTTGATATGTTTTACCAATATTTTTATGATCAAAATTTTTCTTTAAAAAAGTTCTAGGTTCGTTCATTCCGAGCTTTTTAATAATAAAACTAAAATATATGTTTGAAAGCACTGCTTTGCAATAAAGTATGTTTGCTAGTCGACTCCGTCCACGACACCTAATTGGTAGTTGGACGTTAAGCCCCGCCTGAAAAAATAGGCGATTACTTTACTATTTTTACTGTTTTGCGCATGATTTGTGATTACATAAGTTAAGACGTTAAATCAGCAGCCTCCGGAAAGTGTTATTTCCCTAAAATGAAAACATAGGATAGTAAGCTGCAGAGGCACCTAGGAAAAGAAATCTAAGGATAGGAAGCTGATTTCAAACCCAGGATCTCAGCGTGGGAATAGTTTCTATCTTTTATAAAAGCAAAACAATTATAAGGTACTAAGCGATTAAATTTCAGGAAAAATCGTCCCGCAGTGAACGCAATGAGCAGCATTATTGCATCCCACGAGATCCTGTGTTCATTGATGTTAAATCATATACAACCAGTAACAAAACAAAAAGTCTAGTATGCGTTTAACAGTAAGTGCATAAGTAAAATATCTCAAACTTTATACCAATAAAACTTGTAAGCTTAAGTATTTTATTAACTTCTTTTTAATTCCTTGGTAGGTCACAGTATCCAGAAAAATTACAAAATTAACTTTTCTTTTACTCTCAAATTGTCATAAATAGTATAAAATAAATTTAGTACGTGTTTTAAATTTATTATTGATTTATCTTACTAGTAGTTAGAACTGATTAGATTAGATTCAGGATCCGATCAGAACATCTTATCCACTAAGACCACAGCTTCTGCAAATTGTTTCCCATTGGCGATAAAGAATTACTAATAACGCCCTGAAATGTTTTCTGATAAGCTCTCACTTGAATTGATTATTTGAAAGGAATTTAGTACGTACAGAAATACTTTAACAGAGTCTACATTTTAATGTATTTTCGCATTTGTAAGCAACAGATGTTAAGAGTTTTAATGTCCGGTTTGAGACTCAAGTCACGCGGCGAGTTATCAATAGGCTATTCCCGTCAATAATGTATACGATTGCTGATAAAAAAAAAAAGGGCATTTTAAAACCTTATTATCTTACAACTGTGCCACAGAAAACTTGAAGCTTATTCAAATGATACGGGACTATTCATAACAATGTTTAGTGTCTTGAATAAAATACAAACAAAAATTAAGTAATTCCAGCAAACCTTTTCTGAAAAATATAACTGCGGCTCTTGGCCCTCTTAAAGTTTTATGTGTAGTGGTGGAGACAACGTCACAATGTTTAAAAGGTGCTGGTATCACTTCGGCGGCGACCAATCCACTGACGTGAGCCATATCGGCGAACAGATAGGCACCATTTTCATTGGCAATCTTCCTAAACCTTTCATAGTCCAGACACCGTGAATAACAGCTGACGCCTATTTAAACAGCATCACCTTAATTTTATATTCTTAAGTCATCAAAATTAAATCCTTAATTTGTTTACAATATTAATTGTAAACACTGATACAAAAAAAAAAAAAAATTGAATCCATTACCTGCAATAATAACTTTAGGCTTGAATAGACGAGCGTTCTCTTGTAGTTTATCATAATCTATGTACCCTGTGACTGGATTAACCTTATACGGAAAAGATTCGAAGAAGATAGATGTAGCGGATATTTTCTTGTTTGGTGTCATAAAACCGTGAGTCAAGTGACCTCCGTCAGGTAAATCCAGACCTGAAAAAAAAAAAAAAAACAAGTTATTAGTTAACAAGGTATGGTTTTAACTCCATAAACTAAAATATCAGTTGAGAGCGGGCTCGAATTGACCAATGTGTATGTCCTTATAAGAGGAAATCTAATGTGAAATCCTAAATCTGAGCATCGTTCTTTGACAAGCAACAAATTGGTGAACATCTTACAAATCTAACAGCCTCAAAAAGGTTCGTTAATGGCGTTTGAGCGTGGGCTCTTCGAGTGAGCTTCTTATTTTTCATTTGTGAAATTTATTCTTATTCTAGACATTTTTTTTATTCAATGTTTGTCAAACGAATTTACAATTTATATAAACTTTATTTAGAATTTAAAAAATGTCATTATTTCTTCTTTTTTGTTTTTAAAATTAAGTACAATTCTTTTCTGAAACCAAATTTTAACAGGATAGAATGGAAAGTAGAAAAAGAAGAGTATCGCCAGCAAGAAGCTTTATGATGGGTCTCTACCTGTAGAAACATATTACTGAGACGAGATTCAATGAAGTTACTAGCTTATAAAATAGAGATGGAATCCAAAACGTCATTTCAAAACCCATCTTGAAAAACTTTTATCGATTTTTCTGCGTTTTTATTTTCAGGGTCTAGAAGAATCGTTTCTCACACATTATAATTTACTGTTTGGGTATTAATTCCTCGATCATTTAAAGCAGAAACACGAAATCTAATATTCATATTCTAGTAAAGGTATGACAAGGCAGTCATAACCCCTTAATAATATTATGTGGTCATAGTCCATGTAAATAGAAGAGGCAAGCAGCTAAGAAATTAGGTACACGTGCGCAAGTTTCTTGTCTTGTGACACGTTAAAATATGCGTGAAAGCGAAAACGGTGCACCAACTTAATGGTAATAAAATTTCGTTTCACTGCAAAATGCCGAAAACTTTATACTTTTCTTAAACACATCGCCAAGTAAATGTGCTTTCAAAAGTAAGAACTGTGGTTCTAAGTATTCGTTTAAAAATGTAAATGCTAAGCCTATGTCCAAATTAGGTCTAGACAACCTCTTTCACAGCTGATCTTGACTGGCTCAATAAATCTTAACACTTGACTTATACATGTACTAACCCATTATTCGGTCATGGGGCTGGCAGAGCGCAGTGTACACGGCTAAATTAGCCGGAGATCCAGAATATGGTTGTACATTCACTCCCCATTCGTCAGGCGATAGTCCATATGTTTTTAAAGCTCGTTGTTGGCACAGAATTTCAATTTTGTCGATAACTTCATTGCCTCCGTAATACCTTTTTTAAAAAAAATCCAATTACTTCAATAATAATAATAATAATAAATGTAAACTTTTCATTCATACTTATTACTTATGTCTCATGTTTTTGAAAGCCAAAAAAAGAAAGTAATTAATATCACAGCCTAAAGTAGAAATAAGAAGAGCTCTATCTATCAGATGTTAGAAAAAAATTAAATATTCTTATTAACTTTGCCTTATTATAAATTTTATAACAAATAATTTATTCCTACTATTTGTAAAACCTTGAAGCCTTTTTTAAGTTTTTTATTTAGTAAGAAACTTCTAATGATAAAAAAAATTCAACAACTTTTCAGACAGTCTGCTTTTAAATTTGTAAAAAATATTTTATACTTTGAATTAATGAAAGAATATAATACTTATCGTTATATTTATAAAACCGAAATATGATTGTTAATTATAACTGAAAATAAAATCAAATTCAAAGTTGTTCTTTTAATTAATCTCAGTTTAAATGTTTTTTTTTTTTTTTTTTTTTTTTTGGCGAAGTTTTAGGCATTGCGAAAAGCCACTTGCTCTAAAGATAGGTGATAATCAATAACTGATAGCTTAGATTATTAGATTTTGCCAAATTAATCTATTAAAAATTATATTGTATCTATTAAATAAAATTTTATTTATATTAACATCCTCCTAGATGTTTGAAAACTACAAAGTTTTATTAATAATAGAATCCCTCTGTGAATTCATGTTACCTTTGTAAATTCAGTGGAAACCTTTCTATGCAATAGAAGCTTTTCTTAAAGATTATATGTAATTATAATTGTCTAAGTTAAAATAATTATCTCGAACGAAAATGATATAATTTCAAAGACAAATTAAGAAAAAAAAGAAGAGAATTAATTGAAATCCATCTTGTAAATGTACTTTTAATTCTATATTTAATTTAAATAGATGTAGCCTTGACACCTGACATTAGGATATCTTATTTATTTCAACAAAAATTACTCCACCATTGAAAGCAATGTCAAAAGGGTATCGGAACATCAGCAGACGTTATCAAAAAGAGGGCATCGTTTTCCTCTATTGGCTGGCTTTGTTTTGCCAATAAAAAAAAGGAAGATATTAGCTACCTCAAGACATGTCTGTGAAATTGCGTTTTAAAAAACTCGGTGAGTATAATTAGATAATGAATTATATAAAAGAAAAAAATATATATACATATCTCTTTGATAACAAACAAAAAATGACCCCCCATGGAGTCAAAAAAAATTTGTAGATGAAAGCGGAATTAAATCTTATTTAAGATCTTCTTTTTTTTACTTAAAATGAAACTGATAAGAACAGCTAACGTGATAATTTTTTATAATAATTACAAATTAGAACTTCTGATATTAAAAAAAACGTTTTAAAAAACTTCAGAAACTGTGCGTTGGAATATAAACTACCTAATTGATCAAGGAGGGAAATTGGCACAAAATACGTTGAAAAACGAGTTTGGCAATTCCCGCTAAACTTCATATAATCGTCATAAACATGCGTCAGAATATATTATGCAAATTAAGGAAAGCAAATAAAACAAATCACTTCCTGTGATATTGAGCTTACCTTTTGCCGGGTAATCCTTCAGAATATTTATTATGCAGACATGAACTTAGACATTGGAGAACGGAAAGTGAGGTGAAATTTTCTGATGCAATCATTTCCAGTCCTCGACGTTGCCTTTTTTTCTCATCTTTCATCAAATCATACAATTCTGGATCAGAATCCCATACAGACTCGTGTAAAAGATTATCATCAACACCCATGGCGACTGTTTGACTAAAATCATACGAAGTTAGATTTCAGTATTTTGAATTAAACACAACTTTCTAAAATAAATTACAGATATTGGAGGACTTACCTAGCAACCCCTACAGTTTTAACGCCTCTCTTAATAACTAATGTACAAATAGTTTTCAACATGTTTAATATGAGGTAGAGAAAGGTTAGAAAAGAGTATCAAGAGATTTGATATATTCAAACAATCGTGTGGACTAGATTAATAAATTTTCTAACAAGTAATACAATTTCTCATGTTTTCAATTTCTAATTTAATGGAATAAAATACAGGCATAGTTCACTACAAAGACAGCATGCATTCCCTCTCAGATGGTTACAATTAACTTAAACCAAAAAATCATTTATAGTAAAGCTAGACATATATATCTAATTGTACCAAATAGGTGGGTAGGTTAAAAATATCGATCACTTACTTGTATTGGAATGGAGATGTTTCTAAGCTAAATAAAAGGACGATTAAACTATCTCTGGCTATATCTGGCGATAACGAAATTTAAAATAGAGTGGTAGTGGTAAAAGAGGGGACAGAATTGGCGCAAAATGTGCGTGAACTAGTTATTTCCCAATTCCCGCTACTACAAACTAGTGATGGGCTATACGAGTCCGCCTGTGGAATCATTGGATTTGAATCAACTCCAGGGTCGGAATCGATTCCAAACACTCGTTCATCGATTCCAGTTGCCGTACCTATCCTATGCTTTCGTGCAAATATCATGCAATTTATTAAATATTTTATTAGTACTTAACTTCATCAGTTAATAACAAAACTACATGTAATTTGCAACAGTTTTAAAAGATATATAATATCTAATTGTTATTGACAACATCAAATAAAATTAGCTTTACACAAGAACAAGATTTAAAACAAAGCAGTTTTGTTAATATCCAGCAGGACCACTGGGAGGTTGAAGTTACCCTGCCAGGAGGGGAAATGAAATGGGAAGGAAATAAGGTTGTTAAAGGTATCAATGATGTTAGTTGGACCTTAAAATATGTACATGCAAACAAATTAAAATATAACAATGAACATAAACTAAGAAAGATTAACGAAATGAAATTATATTACTAAATATTTAATAATGAATAAAACTAAGCCGTCTATATATATATATATCCCAATACAAAACAAAATGAATAATTTTTATCACAGACTAGAGAAGGATTAAAGTTTAAAGCTACTTAGAACTTAAGAAATTAATTAATGTAAATTTTTATTCAGAAATAATATCATAGAAACATTGCTCGACTTTAATCTATTGCGTCTGTCAACTAATATTTGTCCAGCTTTAGAGAAAATCCTTTCGCAAGGAACTGAAGTGGCTGGAATGCATAATCTTTTCAAAACAACGTCATACAATCTGGGATATAAGTCTTTCCTCTCTCTCCACCAATCTAACGGATTGGCTTCTCTATTTAAAAAAGGTTCTGCCAAATATTTGTCTAATTCAATTATACTGGCAGATACTGGGGTCTGTTTCGCGTTTAACGTTTTAATTTTTGCATCGAATTCCCGCCAAAGACTAGAAGTAGAAGTTGTGGATGATGGAACATCGGTAGATAACGAAGCTTTCGGAATTTGAATAAATGATAATTTAGTGGCAAGAGAATGGTACATTTTCCGGAATTTAACGTCGCTCGAAAAACCTTCGTTTTTAAATCGCGGATCTAAAATCATCGATTGACCTATAATTTCTACCGATTCTAAATTGGAAAACCGATTTGAAATATTAGCGCAAATTACTCGAGCCATTGATTGTATTTCAGGTCTGTAATTTGTGTGCAAAAATTTTGAAACGTGATCGGTCATAAAGCGCGAGAATATAATAATTTTAGAAATTGTTATATAATTTTCCGAACTTACTTCGTCCGTAATTTCATTAAATATCTGCAATAATTGAACCGCGCTCTCTAATATTTCCCAATCGATTGTTGTTATATTATGTTCACCCTGTAGATTTAATAAAGCTATGGTCGCGATCAATGGCTGTTTGGTTTTTAAAACGCGATCAAACATTATAAATGTGGAGTTCCAACGAGTGGGGACGTCTTGTTTTAATTTTAATTTTGGGAAACCCATCTGTGTTTGTGTATTATGTAGCTTGGTCAGAGAATGAGAACTTCTTTTAAAATATTCTACTAAAGCTTTAATTTTGTCGGTCGTTACGCGAATTTCTGCGATTCCCGAATGGACAACTAAATTCATTGAATGGGCAAAACAAGAAATATGCCTCCAATTGCACTGCTTTACTGCCGAAACAATATTTGCACCATTATCAGTAACAACGGCAGTTACTTTATTGGTGAGTTCCCATTCTTGGACCGTGGATTGCAGGTGTGAGGCCAAGTTATTCGCTGTATGTCGTTCAGAGTAACTAGTACACTTCAATAAATGTGTTTGTAAATTTGTGTTTTGGTCTATGTAGTGGGCAGTTATAGCAATAAAGCTTTCATTATTCACCGATGTCCAACAATCAGTTGTTAAACAAACGGCATTTACTTCGTTGAATTTACTTTTTAATTTTGATTCTTCCCGCTTATAAATCATTGGGAGTAAACTGTTGGATATATACTTTCGTGAAGGTACATTATAACTGGGGCAAAGCAATTTAATTAATTTTCTGAACTCTTGATCTTCAACAATACTAAAAGGATGATATTCTTTTACTATCATTTTGAGCAATTGTTCATCAATTTCCTTGGACTTACTGGGGTGCAAAGGTTTGATTACTTCTACAAAGTCAGTCAAGGATTTTTGAATTACCGGAGCCTTATGGGCAGATGAAGAGAGAGGAGCGACATCTGCAACTTCTGAATGGATGGAAGCTAAACTAGTAGAGGGAAGCGAGCTTAAATTTTGAGTGTCTATAGAAGTTAAATGAGATTTCTTAACAGGGATCTCTTCAGTGCTTTGCTCTGTATTCTTTCTTTTATTGAATGATATAGGATGTTTTCTCTTCATATGTCTGAACAAATTACTAGTAGAGCCACTTGTAAAGCTAACGATTTCGTGGCAATACCGGCATTTAGCTTTGACAGAATCAATAGAATTAAAGTGATTCCAAATTTCACTGCGTTTTGGCATTTGTCTGAAATTAATTTACTAAAAATTAATAAAATATTAAATTTAAAAAATAAGAAACAATAGTAAAAAAGGCGATAATAACCCCGTTGTTGATGGGCAAAAATAAATAAATAAATAAAAAAGTAAAAAAATTAAACTAATTTATTAAATATTTTGCTTTTAAAATATTTTCAAATATTCAATAAAGAAAAACAAAAGATAAAAATGAAATAATTATTTAATTTAGGAAAATATTAGTCTTTGAAAATATTTTAGAAATCAACAAAGCACACGCTCTTCAACTTAATTAAGATTTACCACTGGAAAACACCCTTATCTGCTTATCATCAGAAGACAGACACATGAAATATTGTTATCAGCACGAAAGATGAAATTGAAATGGCCCTTATTGCTATAGCTACATATCTAGAGACAAAAAAATTATATTACCTAAAGAGCGTACTTACTACAGACTCCCTCCCACTCTTATTACCTATTTCACAAACATTCGGCGATTGGAAATATTTTTTAGCAAAATATTATTCTATTTATTCTAAGCAGATTCTTAAGATGATTTTAATTTTTAAAATTTATTTTTGTTTATTACTCTTATAAAATACGAAGAATTTCAAATAAAATATAATATACAAACACAGAATGATTTAGTATGCAGGTGGAGTCAGTCGTCGTTACCATGGTAACGGAACCGTTAAACGACTCCGGTTCCAGCTCCAGCAATTTCTATTGGCTAGAATCAGTGAACGAAAAAGTGGAACGAGTCCGGTTTCAAAAGGATTTAAATCACTCCGGATTCGACTCCACCAACTCCAGTGGATTTAACCAATGAAAATGCTAGAGTTGGGCCGGAGTCGTTTAACGGTTCCATTACCATGGCAACCACGACTGACTCCACCTGCACTCTAGATCATTTTGTGTTTGTGTATTATATTTTATTTGAAATTCTTCGTATTTTATAAGAGTAATGGACAAAAACAAAATTTAAAAATTAAAATCATCTTAAGAAAGCGTTATTATGTTTTTTGTATTCAAATGAAACGAATATTTAACTACAAAATATTTCCAATTGATGAATGTTTGTGAAATAGGTGATAGAGTGGGAGGGATACTACAGTAAGTAAACCAATTAGGTAATACTACATTTTGGCTCAGTTTTACTTTGACCGTCATGCGGACATGTACACGTTTAAACTTACGCCAATGAAGATAAGAGTAAGAGTGTCCAGCGCTTAGTTAAAGATTAAGCACACAGCTTTTTCTTTTTGTAAAACAATAAGATAATATTTTAAAAGCTTGATATTCAATTCTTATTAGATAAATATTGTGAGTAATTATAATTTTGTTTGAAGGGTTAGAATTTTTATGGAATACTTTCCTACCCATTTCCGTTTCTCTATATTGAATCCTCTTGAAGCAAGTTAACTCCAGTCTTCCAGTGGTCAAGCTAGATAATGACAAAATTGCTTTAATTTATAATTGACTAGCCTATTTTTGGGTTAATATTTGTGTTACGTTGTTAATTTTATATTTATCAGAGCAATTGGAAATTAGGGATAGTACTTAATGTGTGTAAAAGAAATATAGTTTTGTTATTAACTGGAAAAGCTAACTGTTAATGATATATTTTAATAAATTACGTGACATTTGTTCTTATGTTTAATCGTTCCAAAACCTCTGCTGTCTCATTTTCATTTTAATTTTTTTGGGGCGGGGCGGAATCACTTTTTTTTAAAATAGGGATTTGAATCAACTCGTTCCACCATCGGACTCGTTCCAGTGGAACGAGTCCGTTCAAATAGCCCATCACTACTACAAACCATCTGTAGAAAACAGGTGGTTGTCGATAAGCAATTTAATAGAAACGATTGGTGAATTATGACATTTTGATAAAATAAAAAGAAGTGTTAAATTTATCAACTTCTATTTCAAGGTCTTTTATCATTATCCACAATTTAACTCCCAGAACGATTGCCACTAATATATAACAACGGAATTACCATATCATCTTTTTTCATATATTAGAAATGTTACATTAGAATGAATTAGCGAAACAACTGAAATCATTTAGGAAAAAGGGTTCAAGTCAGAAAATAATTTGAATGCTTCCGCCAGTTTTGTGGGATATTTATTTTTATAGGTAAATGTGGGAATTTTAAAATAAAAATAAATGTAAGAGTTTATTCGTCGCAGCATGACTCCTTTCCTAATAAATTCAGACTTAGTGAAGGTTTAGCACTTCAGATCTATTTTCCATTTTTAATATTACACATTATTTTTCACTAACAGAAATTTAAAAGTGGAAATGAACGTCTAAATTCTAAAATTCAAACTCTGAAGATAGAAAACTGCAGATGAAAAAGATACGATTTAATCTAAAACCAGTGCGATCTAAAAGCTTATTTTTGTTCACTTGAGTGTCAGTTTTTGAAAATAAAATGTTCAAAGGTATGTCTAATGTGAACAATGTGTAAATAGGAATGAGTGTGCGATATTGAACAAAAGTTTGCCTATGGGTTCGCAAAACCCAAAAAGTTGCATATATTCCCACTTCTTTTTCAAGGGAGGCTGAGATAATCGTGAGGACATGAAGATCCCTGAAGAAAAAGCTAGTCTATTTTTACTCGCGAATAAACTACCTACACAATTATTTAAAATTGGGTAGTTGGACGTGAGCTCCCCTGAAAAACTAGGCGACTGACTGATTTTACTTTTAAAATTTAATTTTACAATTAAATAAATAAAATTGATATATAAATATAGATGATGCGGAGACCATCAAAAAGAAGAATTTTATAAAATAAAAAAAAATTAAAGAACGTAGTAATTATAAAATATTTTTAATAATATTAAAGTAAAATTAGGAATAAATTATACAAGCCTTACTTATCAAATGATACAATATTTAATTACGAAATGATAAAAAAAATCAAAAGTAATTATCTTTTGTTATCTTTAGCCCTTAAATTATGAAAAATTACTCTGTTAGCAGAAGTCTTTAGAAAATGATATGAAATAAAAACCCTTACCGTTTTTCTGGTAGTTCCAAAGAAAGTAAAATTATATTTAAAAAAATTAAATTATAATAAAACCAATGGCAAAATTCATATCTATAATTTTTTGTTTTATAAACTTTATTTTCTACTTTTGTTTTAATTTGTCAATATAAAGTAAAACGTCAATAATAATAATAGTATCATCAAAACTACATACTTTAATGAAACATTGAAATCTTTGATTCTTTTCTTTTTTCCTAGTTGGGTAATTTGACTTCATACTCTATCTCTTCCTGGTTACTCTAAGAAAAGTTAAGTAAGAACTGCGCTATAGGCCTTAGTTATTTCCTTATCGTTGCAACGCTGAAAATTTTGAAATCTCAATTAATTTTGTTAATTGCTTTGAAATATTAATGAAGAAAGAATTCAATACAAAATGTCATAATGTTTATATTCGATAGTTTTAATTATACATAAATGAACTATTAGAAATAAGTTTTTATTAAAACGTGCAGTAATTTTTAATTCATCTTAGATTAATGAACTGCTAATCAAGTTTTGCTTATTAAAAATGCTGAAATCATTAAAATTAACACTCTTTGTTTTTAAAATACGTGAGTGTCTCATTTTCGTTTTGACTATAACATTTTCTTCATTTTGAATTTGACTTGAGCAATCGAAAGGCAGGAATAAAAAATAGTGAAATGGCTGTCTTATGTAAATTAGTTATGAGATTTATGACTAAAAATAAAAGATACGCATCTAAATATTTTAACCTAATACTACAGTAGACATGAGGTTGTAACATCCACCATTGCCATCTTTATTTGTTTATATTAGCAGCTGATCGTGCTGCTGTGAAGAAGCTGAACCTTATAAAACTTGAGGGTTTGGGGAGGTGAAGTGATCGAATAAAGTTATGGACGGTAATAAAACTTTACTGTTAGTGAATTTAAACAATTCTTCAAGTATCTATTTTTTGTTTTTCTTTTTGAAATCTTAAAACAAATTTCAATTAATAATTGAAATGTTATTGACCAAAGAATAATTAAAATAATGATAACTCCAGAGTACTGTACTGCATGCAACCCGGTCAATCTTGGAGAACATGTAAGTAATTTGAGTAAATATATTCCTACTTTCCCAGGCTTATTATTCAATTGAGCTTAGGCTTTAAATCTGCTTCATAAGCTGGTTAGCTGTTTAGATCTTTTTCCGTAGCACTAAATAATGGGCGGTTTTTTTTTTTTTTAAAGATGAGCTAATTGATTTTTATTTACAATAATTCCTAACTTTGTAAATAGTTCAGTATTATTTACATAATTTCCATTTTGTTGTGCTAATTGTAATTAGTAATTACAGATAATGTTAATATTAACATGAAATTTCTTACCTAATATTAAAAGCTAAGTTATTATCAAAACTATTTTTTTTTTAACAAAAACAAGCTTTTGATTGCCAAATAACTTTGTAGTATTTTTAACTGTTATAGAACGTTCATTAAAGATAACATTGTTATTCTTATTTTACATTGGTACTTTTAATTCCTTTGAAAAACAGAAGAGGCATAAAACCGTACAATAAATAGCTTCAAATGCTAGTGTTAAACGATTTTTTTAATGAATTATTTCTTCTATGAGGCATTTACACCTTAAATTTATCAATTTAGTAGTCAGACTTATCAAAACTTATTACAATCGTCTTATTTTTTATGGAGTTACAAAAATTGTTCTGAAGGCGTTCAGTGCCGAGTGTTAAATGTTTGGCTGAGTGTCTTTAAAGTCAAATTACACTGTGACCTACTGTTCGATTGAGATGCTATAATGCAACATACTATATATGCATTTTATTGTTGTAAAATAAATTGAATTCAATGATATTGCATTCAATCCCTAACTGCATTAGATTCTAAAAATATTGGCCTGAGATATCCATTAGAAAACGACTACAGTGGGCAGAACTAAAGAAGCACTTAGATAAAAAAGAATTCTCTTGAGATAATGTATGCTATTATGAGAATTAGGAGTCTTGGTAGGTGTACTGAGAGGACACTCTTGGGTGGTCAGTACATTAACAAGAAACAAGGACAGTTAGTTCTGGATAGTATCAGAACTGTGATGAGGGAGTTACGTTCTGAATTGTCAGTATTTTAAAAAAAAAAAAACTTAACGTCACTTTTTTCGCCAAATCTGAGTCCGTGGGTTAGGGAGATTAGATTGAAGAGCTTCACAGTTGGATTTTTTCACTTCATTTTAAAAGTGGAAGTTAACGTTTATACTTTATAATCCAAACTCAGAACATAGAGGATTGTAGATTGAAAAGTGTATCAAAATCCTCTGTAATCTTAAAGCTCTATTGTTGTTCCCTTAATTGTCCCATGTTTACATATAGAATGTACATGATTATTGGTCTCTTAAGTGTTCAAGTTTACCTATAAAATTTATAACAGGTGCACATTGGTATCTAAATAGTAGAGCTTGCAATGTCGTAGCCTTTAGATTAGTCGATCGCACTCTCATAAACCGCCATGCAGGTCCACTACACGTTTGCACGGAGAGAATAAAAACAGTATAATTTCTTTGAAAATGTTTATGTCTGATGTTTCATAACTGTGAACCTATTTTGTTGTATTTGTTCTGTTATCGTTCGTTATAAAGCTAATCTCTGTATACAAAATTAATAGTTGAAATTAACAAGTTTTATTTCTAACTGAAATTAAATTGCGGTTTACTTTGTTAATTTTCCTTCAGAGGTATTTTTGATTCTAATTTATTGAGCATTGTCTGCCATTAAGAAAAGAAGAAATGAGAATTATTTGTTGGCTACAGTTTCCTATCAAGGCTACCAGAGAAGCATCTTTGCAAGAAAGAGGATCAAAAACAAAATATACCTGTATGGGTTTATTACTTATTTGCAATCTGAAAGACGTCACTACACTGCTCGCATTATAATAGGTAACAACTCTTGGGCCCTTATATGTTTGGGACATTTTTCGGCCTATGAAAATGCCTAATGTGTGCGAACCTAAGAACTTTTAGCCATGAAATTCACCGAATGAATTGTACGAATAATTAATTATTTAGATCAACTACCAGAATTCCTTCACCTCAGACTGTTTATGGACTATTCTTCTTAAATTTTGTACCGGATTGCTGGAAAAGAAAAATAGTGGTCAATTTTTACTTGTCTAGGCAGCATAGAAAACTAAGCGTTGCTTTAAACTTCAAGTGAAATCAATACACCTTTGTCTAATCAAACGAACGGGTCCCAAAATAGATCCGTTGAAATGTAAGCTTCTATTTAATCAAACTGAATCATTTAATTTCTTTGAGTTAAATTAAGAAATTGGTTAGACAAAAAATAAGTTGGACTAAATATGTTGTCATCTTTGAGGTGTAAATATGGTTTTGCTTGAGTTCTATCTACCTGAACTTTTATCATCTATGATCTTGTTTTAATTTAATTTCTAGGGCCCCTGCCGTGGCCACAGTTACCATACACGGAAGCAGAATGTTCCTCCGCAGATATTTCAAGATCAGTCACATTCTCACAATCCTCATGCTGAACAAGACGGAAGTGACTTTGATATTGTCAAAGCTACACAGGTTTCTATATTTTTAGATTTTGATATATAAATTTAAGAATTGACTTACTTTGCTTATTTTAATTTTCCTCTGCAGTATGGTCTTCTTGAACGATGTAAAGAGTTGATTGAAGCTGGTTTCGATGTTAATCAACCAGACCAAGAAACCGTGTCACTATTGCACTGGGCAGCCATCAACAATAGACAGGATATTATCAGATATTATGTCAGCAAAGGAGCCATAGTGGATGCTGTTGGTGGAGAACTCTCTGCTACTCCGCTTCACTGGGCCACCAGGTTTATGCCTGCATCAAACTGCTCAATTAATCACAACAATATCATTTTCTTACAATAACAATAATTTTCAATTCAGGCAGGGCCACCTGGGCAGTGTTACACTTTTGATGCAATATGGTGCCGACCCTTCCCATTGGGATGCTGAGGGCTGTGCTTGTATTCATGTGGCTGCCCAATTGGGACACACTTCTATTGTTGCATATTTGATAGCCAAAGGAACATCCCCAAATGTAGCCGATAAATCTGGCATGACTCCTCTTATGTGGTCATGTCATAAAGTTACTAGGTATGTTACTTCTCTTTATCTATCTAGTCACTTGGGTTACTGACTAGTTGCAGGTAGTACAATGCTACGTTTAAAATTTACTTAGTATCATTTTGTCTTTCACGTGACCTTTTCTTTTCAACAAAGAGTTTTACTCAAATATAGTAATACAATTTTTTTCAGGCGACCTTTGTGTCCAATATACGATCATGTGGATGGGGATAAATAGCTTACAAAATCAGTTCATTTCATCATATGAGCAATATCCAAGTCCAAGACCATCATGCCTCTACTCACTCAGCTACCGTGGTTTCCTCCACCAAATATTTCAAAAGTTTTGTGTATTTAAAATAAATGAGTAAAATAAACAATTTAGTTAGCTGAACTGCATAGTATCTATCAAACACACCAATTATAATGACTAATTTTATCAAACTAGCGTTCATTAACATTTTTAAAGTATATAAATATATTTCATAAAATAAACGAGGAATGTTGTAATAAGCGACTGATTGTTCTTCGAAGTCTCTGACTCCACAGATCCACTTTTCTAGATGATGTTTCCATTGCAGAAGCAGTTCTAGGAAGCTTTTTCTAGGCTCGATTAAAGTTCCCTCTGTGATTTTTATTGTACTAATTAATTGTTTCTAATCGTTTTTATATTATGAGTGTTTTGAGTTTTGGGTACAGGATAATTAGGGAAAGGTGGGTCGAATCCTTAGATTTCCAGTTGTCTTAAGAATATACCCGTTTCAAGAATGGGTGACTCAATTGAACAATGAACGTTCACAAAGACTTTTCACATCAAACCAGCTTATTGAGGTTGACAATTTGCGAGTTTTCAGTTTTGTTTTGATAACTACACAACCAAGCTTCCAAACCATCTTCCTACTTGCAAGATTTGGCCTTTTCTGACACTTTTTTTCATTTCCGTTTAAACACATATGAAAGAAAAACGATTTGCAACATTGCAACAATTCAAACCGTAAAACAAAAATCGCAAATAGAACTATACTAGTTTTAAAAAACCTTCCAAGAAAAGGAAACATCGTTAAGACTAGTGCAATCGTTGGTTGTAAACTACTTAAGGGAATAAGACTTACGAGCTTCGTAAATCCTATAATTTTTTAAAAACAACATGCACGTTTAGATTTTTTCAGATAATGTAACAGATAAAAAACAAAATCTTGTTAATTAACTAGGCGATAAATTATAAAATTAATAAATCAATAAATTAAACTTGAAATGAGATGTAAATTGGATCGAGGAGTCTCCGTAAGAAATAAAATTATGCGAGTATCCAACTAGGCAGGCAACTAGTCCTGATCAGAACTCATAATTGAGAGTGAGTGAGTGGTTGATGAAGGCGCTGGGTGAATATTATGTTCCAATTTGTTTCCATGATGATAACAAATCCTCTAGAAGTAACAGCATTATAGACCCCCACAGATGTAACACTTTTCTGGATCCAATATCATTCATTACCAGTGAACTAGGAGATTATTTCGAACTAAAACCTCTTTACTGTGAAGTTTCTTTCGCTATATTCTTCCTGACAATTCTCTTTCACGAAAGAGTTGCTCTTATCAAGGAAGCGTATCCCTTTAAACTACCCCCAGAAAGTTACTTGGCTAAGGCACCCAGCCAGCAATGGATGATACCAAAAACCTTAAAAAGAATAGCTATTCTTTTTCCCTTTGAAGGTAAAATGATATTTTAATAATGAAATGATAATTTGGTACAAGCGCTAAAGAAGGCAAACCCCTTGCCCTGTACAAAAATAAATCTGAGTTACTGGTACCAACCACTAAAGTTTATTTTCTTCATAATTTATTTAGTTCCGTTTGAATAATAATTGTTTTTATTTTAAAATTATTTAAAATTTAGTTGGTGCATCCATTGCAGAAGCAGTTCTAGGAAGCTTTTTCTAGGCTTGATTGAAGTTCCCTCTGTGATTTTTATCGTACTAATTAATTGTTTCTAATCGCTTTTATATTATGAGTGTGCTGCAT
Source organism: Rhodnius prolixus (assembly GCF_049639745.1). Classification (NCBI taxonomy): domain Eukaryota; kingdom Metazoa; phylum Arthropoda; class Insecta; order Hemiptera; family Reduviidae; genus Rhodnius; species Rhodnius prolixus. Next base: position 36,229,328 of record NW_027411634.1, read on the forward strand.
CTAAAATAAAAATTTATCCTGCAGGTCGACTCTAGAACTGTCGCTCTACACTTCAATAATTTAAAATTATTTTACATTAACAGGATACTTCGTTTATGAATTTTTGTAAAGAAATATTTTTGTATTCTAGTTTGGATCCTACAAGACTGTTGTTGACATTTGGGGCTAGCACCACGATGCAAGACCATACTTACGGAAATACGGCACTGCATTGGGCAATTGAAGCCAGAAATCAGCTCGCAGTGTCTACCCTTATAATGCACGGAGCTAGTCTAGATGTTGGGAACGCTCAGGTTATTATTAAAGAGAGTTTTTTGTTTTTTTCAAGGCTCTAAATATAAAACAAAAGTTTAACTCATGTTTTTTTTTACTCTTTTAAATTTTTGCAGGGGATAACTGCATATAGTTTGTTGAGTTCACCTAAAGCATCCAGTTGGTTGGGTAAAAAGGTATTAGAAAAAGTTGCAGAACATTCCGTAGTAAGTCAAAAGAATACTATTTGTAACAAGATTAAAGGAGATAAGGTGAGCTTTTCTTTTTATATTAATTCAATAAATTTTGTTCTCTACTTTAAAAACATTTCTTTTTTAAATCAATCTTGTTAAATTGTATTATACTTTGCTTGGCAGAGACTGCGATATTACAGTATGGTATCAACACCATTTTTGATGTTTTATATTGTTGGAATGACATTAGAGACTGGTGCACCGTATACGGTAAAGGCTGGCGTATTGGGCGGTGCTGGAATTGCCCTACATTTGATAACTAGATATGTTTTTGATGAAAGATTGGTAAACGTCTTACCAATGTCTGTCTATTTAGCTACTAAGGTAAATGTAATTCAACTATACTATTTTTTTTTCTTTTAATCTTAAGGCTAGTTTTCGGTTTTCTTCCACACATGACAAGATTGACTATCTCCTTGAAAACTGAATTCTTTATTCCTTTAAGTGAGTTTGCAATGCAAGATTAGTATCTAAAATTGATCTTTAGGAATTCAGATCATCTGGGTATTTGTGTTCTATACTTTAAAAGGAAATAAGTCTAAGATAGTTCTTAGACTTATTTCCTTTTAAAGTATAGAACACAAATACCCAGATGATCTGAATTCCTAAAGATCAATTTTGATTCCCTCCGATAGCCAAGTTTGTTTGCAGAATGTAACATCTGTAAAGGACGCACAATTTGTATTGTCAGGATTGGACAGATGAACATGACTCATAATTGAATTTTAAATAAGAGTGTTTCTCAAAAGATAAAGCCCATTTTGTCATTGATGTTTGTTAGTTATTGAATAACATCTTTTCCCAGGAAATAGATTGTCCATGCTGGAGCGATTGGCTCCCCCCCCCCGCTTTCACAACCTGACTCCAATGAATTTTTGCCAATTAACAAGTTGGCGCCGTCGTAACAGTGAATCTATGCGACTGCAGAAACGATTACATTACTGTACTCGAGAAAGTGATTTGAAGTACAGAAAAACATTGGGGCAAGAGTTTAAAATTGCAACATAACATGAACCTCACTGATTTACGTTTTCATTTTTATGTATTATTGTAGAACTATATAAAGTATGATCAATTGGAAAATGGGTAGTGACTTAATGGGCACTAAGTTCAAGTTTTTAAAATTACTTACTTTGAAATATGTCCTAAATATATTCAAAGATTTATAAAAATGTTTATTTTAAACATTCTTCCACATAAATATTTTTTGTTTAAAATAGGGAGTTGACTTGAGGTTTCTTTTTACAAAATGGCATTGCCATTCATTGCAAATGTTGACAATAAACTTGGTTCCGCTGATTACACAATATTGTAATTATATTCTTGATTTTATCCGACATAGTACACATGAATTTTGTGTCCCTTAGCCCAGCCCTGAGGTCATATCCAAATTCTCAACTAATTATGTTATAAAAAGAGTTCTTTTTTCAAATCTTTTTAATTTTTATTTTTTAGTTCTGGTTCTACTTGACATGGCTTGTATGGCTGTCACCAGCAATGCCGTTAATAACTTCTTTAATATTTCTCAGTACTAGTTTACTGTTGTGGCATTTTTTTCTGAAATCGTGGCGTGGAGATCCAGGTATTGTTAAAACAACGCAAGATCAGAAATTCAGGGTAAATATAACTTTGTCTTTTAAATAAATAAAATTAAAATTGATAGAAGAAATTGCGTCGACATTTCACTATTACATTGATTGTTTTTCAACAGACAATAATAGAATTAGCCGAGAGAGGTGGTTTCGATACACAATATTTTTGCAGTTCCTGTCTGGTTAGAAAACCAGTTAGATCTAAACATTGTTCAGTGTGTAACGTTTGTGTGGCTAAATTCGACCACCATTGTCCTTGGGTCAATAACTGTATTGGTAATTTCTTTGAACTTATTTATTTTTTTTTGCAAAACTTTTTTTTTTTTTAATTTAATTACTTACTTATTTTGTAGGTGCACGAAATCACAGATATTTTATTGGATATCTGGTAATGCTGGTCATAATGTGTCTATACATGTTGTACGGCTGTTCAAGGTTTTGGACGGTGATGTGTCCTAAAGCAAATGTTTCCGAACACGACTTCTGGCAAGGTAATTGTATCTTTTTCTTTTCTAGTATTCTAGTTACTAATTTATTAAAAAATAATTAAAATTTTGCATGTTGAAAACTTACTTTTTAAATACTTCTAGGAGTGTGGATGACAGCTCAATGCAATGGCTGGGTGTTTTTTGTAGCCATTAATGCGACATTGCACTCAGTGTGGGTTGCCATGCTGCTTGCTTGTCAAACCTATCAGGTAAAATAATAAATTAAATAATGTTATAGCGAAAACCTGTGGCTATAAAAAGTTATTCTATTAATTATAAATTATAAGCGTATCAAATTGTGTTTCTTGAAAAATAAACTGAATAAGCTAGAAAGATTCTAGGATATAACTAGAAGAAAGTTCTTTTAACTAGAATGTTTAGGCAAAAGCAGAACAATTAGTGCAATTAGACCAGAGTGAATACTTACATCTATCAAGATCAAATGTAGATGTTCGTCTACACTTAGGAAACGCTTGAAATGAATCATTATATATAAGCAGTTATAGCTTACCATCTGGAATAACTTACTAAGAAACCAGAAGTAAATAGTTTGTACGTTGTAAGCTGAGCTCTTATTTCTAATAATTATGTGATATTAATTAGGATTTACGAAACTGTTGGCTCCCCACCTTCCCTAGAACTTCCCAAGAGGGCCAGGGTGGGTTACCAGGGATGGCAGGGGATATATGTACCCTTGTGCACTTTCTTTTTTTTAATTAGTAACCCTTTGTTCTCGCGCATAGATTTATTATTAAATCTAAAATTATAAATGATTGAAAATTTATTTATTTACTTTTTAGATCTCACTACTGGGCATGACAACCAATGAGAGAATGAATGCCGGCCGGTACGGACATTTTATTTCAGCTGGACGCAGCCCATTCGATCGTGGTAGATGTCAGAATATTGTTGATTTCTTCCAGTTAACATGCCTAGGTATATGTAGGCCAGAGAAAACTGATTGGCTGACAACATATCACATACCGACTTCTGTGCCTGGTTTAGTGGTAAATAACGTCGCTGTGGGTAGTAGTAATGGCGGTTTGATTGTAGCGAATAGTGGTAGTAGCAGCGATGTAGGAGCCGCTGATGAACATAGGCCTTTAGTTGGCAATGCAAATATGGCCAAGCTCAACGATTATCCATTTGTCTAAGTATGGACTTCATTTTTTAATTTATTTAAATCACTATTTTTTGTGAATGATTAGATAAAGTGTAAGTGTGCATGTTTGTGGACTTAATATTATTTATAATTTTTTTTTTTTAAGAAAAAGGTACGATGCCTATTTTTTATTTAATTTTTTTGTTCGGATTACCTCAATAAATTTAGTAAGCTAGTGGATATAGATTGGAACAAATCTAGTCACTTCCTTAACTTTTCAGATAGAAGAATTTCTTCTTAAACCGAACCCTGTTTCCTTTCCAATATTTCTAACCGTAATGCAGAGTAGAAAAATCTTTCTGATGTATTTCCATTCTAGCATCACATTTTTTCTAATTTTGCTAACTTCAAATTCTATAATTTTATTTTTTAATCATTCATTGTAAAGAAATGTAGTTTTTCTACGTGCTGTAAGGAAAAGTTGCGAACAGCTAGTAATAAGCTAACTTAGAATAACGTAAACTGCTTTCTATCGAACATAAAGGTACTGAAAATAAGCAATAGAACCAATTAATGGCTCCATTTGGTACATGTATACGTTTTATCCATAAAAGGTCTCTCTAGTGATTGATGGTAAAAGATAATTCAGACATTGAATAAAATAATAAAGAATTTCTTTATATTCAGTCAGATACTGTGATAAAAGCTCTATATGTGACATCTGGACTTATTATACATAAACAATAACGATTTAAACATGAATTGACAAAAATAAGAATGCATCATCTTGCTTTACAATTATGTTCATTTGTCCATTAATACTACGATTATCAAATAATGATATAATTGAAGGGCTATGGATTAAAATGTTGGATATGTGATGTGAAGGCCAGGCCATTAAATGACTCACTTAATATTCGACTAGATTCTACTTGAACGAAAAGGGAATTTATTTAGTGTGGAATATTGTAAGCATTATTTTATCCATAAGACAGAAGTAGTTCCATAAATTAATTACTTCTGTGTCAATTTTGGGTCAGTAGATTCATATTATTAGGTTTGGTACCCAAAGAATTACCAGATTATCACCTAAAGAACTGTTTTCAATTGTTCAGAAGAGCTCAGAAAGGAGCTAGAAAACTACAGCCTTGCTGAAGAACACTTCTATTGACTCAGATTTACATTTCTCTGGGCAAGAGAAGAAGGACATGGGCCTGGCAACAATCAGGGTAACATTAGTACAAAGAAGCAGTTGGACCTAGAAGGACGCCAAGTCTCCTTTGGCTTTCACAAAGTGAATGATTTGGAGTAGATTCCATGATTTGGAGTAGAATCATGATGATTTGCAACTCAATTTTCCAGAGAAGACCTATAAGCCTGTTTATATAAGTGGTTCATATGAAATAACTCCCAAGACCTTCTCAATATACCATGATCTCTTCGTGAAATGGAAGAAGTAACATATATGAAGCATGATTTAGAAAGGAATAGGTTTTAAATTTTAATTTTTTGTTACTGAACCGAGTAATTATTTTGCTGTTAAACAATTTTTTAGTTAATTTAACTTACGTATAGGGGGAAAAGAAAGTTAAAATTTGAATAATTTTTGTTTCTAGAAATATTAGTGAAAACAGATAAGAAAAATTGCTCTCATTGATATATCATATTGATTACACAGTTTGAAGGATTTTTAGTGAAAAGTAGATAATTGATAATAAAAATGGCATTAGTGATAATATTTAATAGTTGACAACTATTGATTGAAATTTAAGATTATGTAGATTACTATTCAATATGGTGTCGTGTCTTTCATACATTTAATTGAATTTTAAAAGAAATCTAGTTATAGTTTGCGTTAATTTAGGTCTGTGAATTTTAATTAATTATTTTGTGAAGGGAGGGGGAATTGATTTTAGGAGGGTTTTTAAAAGGAATGATAGTCTGTCATCTGTTTTTCCATAAAGAGTACTGTTTTTTATTTAATTGTTTAATAAGTAATCATTATTATAATTTCAAGATAATCACTTGACTAGAATTGTAATTTTACTATGATCTGTAATTTGTTACACTCCTTGAGAGAAAAGTAGCATTATAGCATGCATACGTTCAGATTTTCGATTTTGGGTACTTTATGGAAATAACGCTTTGTGGACTCCTGAACATGATAAAATGATTTTTAATAAATGAGGTTCTGTTCTAGCATTTTATTGATCAAAATAGAAATCTAGATAGTTGAAATTATTTCACGTGTCAACAGAGGGGGTCCTTTAATAAAAGTTCGGTCGAAATCGACCAATCAGAATTTTCATTTCACTGAATTTTTTTCGATTGTATCTAACTTTTTAAGTCTGTCACTTTTTGGTTAAAACATTTAAAGAGTTTTGTGGTTGAAATTAACGGTACGCTAGCCTCTTTGCTTCTTTTTTAAATTACGCGGTTCTAACATCAGGATAATTAAGTATAAAAAGTGTTGCTAAAATTCCGAGTTTGCAAAAAAACAAAACCTTTTATTTTACTAGGTAAAGCCACTAACTTAGTTTCTTTGAATTTGATTGCAAAATATGGTTTACTTTACCCTCGCTGCATGTGTTTTTCTGTCCCGTTTCTTTTCATCCGCCATCAGATAAGGATTGATCGATTTAACGTAGAGAATCAAATAATGGATAAGAATCCGAAACCGGTCAGAAACATGAAAAATATAAGTGCTATAAAGCATTAAAGTCAATACACACGCACTTTTGAAATTCTAATTAATCGCATGAATAAATTTTGTATAAATGAACATGAACAAATAAATTTTGTTCGAATTGTTTTCAAAGAACATGGATATTGTTCAATATACAGCCAACTTACTCTTTTCTATTAGCATTTGAGAATACGTGCTTATTTTTGTTCACTTCCTAATTGTCCTCCCAATCATTGCAGTTTCAACTTCCATTCCCATCTTCTTATCGCAGTGATTGCTCTAGAAATCATGGTCTTCACCTTATCTAAAATATAATCCCTATTGTTTAAATAATTATTGCTTAAAAAGGAAGCAATTAATAAAATTTTATTGAAAGAGTCATTTACGTTCTTAATCTTAGATACCTATATAATAATTTAATTATTTCTGATAAATCAATTTGTCAGTTGTCATTAAATTTTATTTTTATGATTTTATTTTATTTTTGTTAAATACTTTAAAATTGTTAATTACTTTGAAAATTAGATTTAATTTTTTTAAATTGTTTAGTCTATAAGAGAAAGAGTTGGTGTAAGTACCAGATATTTTTCTGATTCTGCTCTATAACTGACAAAAAAATCTAATTCTAAAGTTTATTATGTAAAAAAAAGTCATCTGTATTACACATTTAATCTGTTTTGTGGAGTTATTTAATGAATATTTTATTTTATTTGCAACGAAAAGATAGGACACAATTCAAGATGTCGCTGCTAATTCTTAAAGTAATCATCGCCTTCTATATTTGCCCAGAAATTTGGAAAAACATTTCTGTTTTTGCTTTCCTGTTCACTAATATTATCTATTTTTATTTCTTTTAAAAATCCATTTAGTCATTAACAAATATTATCTTTAATTACATTCACTTGCGGTGCCTTTTTTTTTTTACTAATTACATGTATGTACTTCACAAACATGCACGATGCAGCTTATTGAATAATGATGAATGAACAAAAAACATTTTAATTTATACAATCTATAAACGCACTTTAATTAACTGATTATTAAACGTGTAAAAAGTTTCAGTTCCTTAAAAAATATACAACAAAATAAAATAAAAATGCAAATAAGATGTCTTTTTCATCAACAGTAAATAGGAGGAAAAAATATTATTCCTCATGTACATACGTATTTTGTAGCTTTTACTTAAAATTCACTATTTCGCTAGTGTTTATATATTTAAAAATGAATGAAAAAAAAAAGTGATTAGCAAATCTTAATTTGTTGTTGGCAATTGCACCTGAAATATGGCTAAATAAAGAATAAATAATCATGAAAAAAAAGTAGTTAAAGCGTGCCCTTTATTGGACTGAAAAATGATTGATTGCTCTCAATGGATTTTATGTTTTTTCAATATAGGGCCAGAACATCCTAAACATGAAATAAAAAAATTTAATGATATCATTAATTTAGATGACAAATAACTAACATTAATGTAATTTTCGTTTTTGGAAGAAAGAATCAGAAGTTCCGTTTTCTAAGTCATTTCTTTAAGAATCTTGATGCCCTTACGAATATACCAACCTTAACATCAACAAACAGCCCTTATTCTCACGCAAACATATTACTATGATTGCTTTAGTTTAAGGCAGGGTCCTTTTCAATTATAATAAAAGGTCCCCTACGCCTAACATGCACCTCACAATGGACAGTGATAATTTATCCCACACACTATTAGCGCACATTAACTATAGACTACAGATCTTTGGCTGGCTGCTGAGAATGTCAGTATGTGTTTTGCTAAGTCAGGACGCTATGAAGTTAGGGCCAAATTGTCTATTCAATATCGTTCTGTATGTGTAGGGTTTCTTAAATGTGATAGTAACAACCTGGGTTGGGCGTTTCCCACCGGCAAACTCTAGTCTCCTACACACTAGATTAAGCAAATGAGCCTTAAGAAGTGTCGGGTCTCCCTCATCCGGCTATTAACAAACAGTTGTACATGGCCATTCAGGATGACATTGTGTTTGATGTTGTTGAGATTGTCTTTGGGGACGCGAGGTTTTTAGGATAGGTGTACAATTTTGTGTAGAGGACTACAGCATGCAGACATATTGGACTGTTACATGCTATTACAGTAGCCATATAAACGTGATTCTTTATTTAAGTGACTATTCAGACTAGCTGTTCGGTGGCAGATTCGGTTGTACAGAGTAGATTTAAACGAGTTTTAACGGGCCTTTTTTAAGGACGAAACAAACCATTTTAATCCAGCCTATTTGAAATAAATAGGAATTCTACTTAGGGACATACATGTCCATTCCACTATCCTCTGCTGGCAAAAGCAAACCACAGCTCCTAGCGGTCCCGAATTGCCTAGCCGATTTAATCTATCACTATTTAGTTTACCATTTTAAGAGCACAAGAGGTTCAGAATACATCTAACCGGAGACTATCCTCTGTGCGTTTGTGACAGCAGGGCAGGAAAGATATCTTATTTGTTTGCTAGTTTGAAACATAAATAAGCATAAACGATTTATAGAAAAAAAAATCTTTAAAAAGAAGAGTTCTTTTCCTTCTAATACATGGGTACCATGACTATCAGTTTCTGAGGAACAATTCCGATCTTTTGCTCTACCTGTCAACCATTGGGCATGCAGCCCATTCTAAATTTCCCGTCAATCTCAACTACAACATCCTTCCTGGTAATGAACTGTTGCGCACTCAGTATGTAAGACAAGGGACACCAAAATTCCATTCCTGATGAAGTGGCTGTAGCACTTTTCCTTGCTAAGATAGTAAAAAATTTGGCCCTTTCTATTAAAAAAGAAAAAAAAAAATGCCTTTATCTACACATATTCCAATTTTGCTTACTTTAGTTAATTGCTAGAGCTGAAATGAACACCATAATTAGAAACACCATGTCTCTGCAATAGGTGCAAATATGGCCAGCCAACATCTCATTAAATTTACAAAATATATGTACATATTCTGCATAAATATAATACAGAATGTTCTTTTGTCGATACAACATTTAAAATTATATATTGGATTGCCTTGTTCACTGTTTTGTAAAAAAAAACGCCAGCCAAATTTTTTAAATATATTCGGTATGTTAACATTAATAAATTTTGAATTCATACTATGTAAAATTTATATATATCTATAAAGAACTTCTGCTTAAAATAATATATATATTTTTCTTTTAATAAATAATAATATGTACCTGCCATCACTAATTCGTGATAAAAAGATTGAACTTTAATAAAATTATAATAATAATTCAATGTTTACCTAGTGATGTAGCCTCAGTTAGAAGAAACAGTGTCTTTTATTTAATTTTTTTGAAACCTAACCAAGTTCGTATATGTACATTTAGGAATTTAAGTTTGTATTAATTATTTTATTTATATTTTTGTAAATGGTATTTACTTTATTAATGTTTCCGAATATTTTTTTTTATTTGTGATCACTACTCTTAAGATAGGAAAAATTCATTGTACTTTTTCCTTCTCATCACGCTAAGTTCATGCCATTTTTTTTTTTTAACATGATTTCGTTTAGAAATATTATTATACTTATTCTTATCTTTACTATGCAAAAAGTTCGAAAATAATAAATGTATTAAAATTTAACTGTACACCCGTTATTTCCGCCAATGATTTTACTTCATTCCTAGCTTTCAACCTATCGTTTTATAAGAAGAAAATGCTCTAGTTCAGCCTTGTTATAGCAAAGAACATCATCATGTAGTGAATTCGAAATCCGGTGCAGACCAGTTGGGTTTGGAATTAGCTTTCCGTGTGTCACGCGGATATTATTACTTTGACTAACTTTTCGACAAGATTGGATGCACTGCTTTCATTCTGTGGAAGTGCTTCGTGGGATATAGATGGGATCATAAAAGCTGGCCCGTTAAGCCAAATTCATTCCTATTTAAATGTTCTGATGTATGTAAATGTTGATGTATAGCCAGGGTTTTTGGGCAAATGTGTAAAATAGTAATTGTGTTGTTTAAAGAACGTGTGTATGATACTGAACTATCATTTTTTAATTCCAAGTAGATGCGTACATCACAGCAGATGCCCATGTATAATTTGGAGTGTTGTTAGGTGCGATACCGGTAGAAAACCAAGATCTTTGAATTACTGCTAAGTTCCATCTTTCTACCTCAACCAAATATCAAGCTTAAAAGTTCTGCCAATTTTCAAGTTTGAATTGTGGTGGATACACATTTTGAGGCCCTCACCCACAGAGATTGTGTTTGTGTGTGTGAAAGAGAGAGAGAAAATGAATAAGAAAGAGAGCCCAATTTAAACAAACCATTTTTTTCGCAAACATTTCAACGAATGTCAAAACTAGTATTTCTGATTTAAAAATTTACTCGATTTTCTTCATTAAATTCTAGAGAAAAAAAAAGAGAAAGAACTATACTAAAAATAAATAGATAAACAAAAAATTAAAAAATAATGTGGCATGAACTTTTGTGAAACAATCGAAATACGTATTTTTTGAGGAGATATCCTTTTGCAAATCCCAAAACTCTCATAATTAATTGTTTAAAGAATCCTTTTGCAAATTCCAAAACTCTCATAATTAATTGTTTAAAAGAATCCTTTTGCAAAACCCAAAACTCTCATAATTAATTGTTTAAAGAATCCTTTTGCAAAACCCAAAACTCTCATAATTAATTGTTTACAGATTATTTCTGAATTTTTCAACAATTGTAAATTATTTTAGGCGGAAAATTCTAGCTTGTTAGTGCTTTGTATTTCAAGCATTTTTAAGCCTTCTTAAATGACTTTTTAAAATAAGATATTGTATTTTCTCACATTTTTTACACATACGAAGTATAATTTAAAGAATAAAACAAAATTATTCAGGCATTGTCAATTAAAAGCATTTTTTTGCATTGTTAAGTTAAGGTGTAGATTTTTAAACATTAGTTTTGTCTAACGTTAAATTAATAATTCATTTAGGATTAATAAATTTCTTTTCTTTCTTTGCAAAAGAAGTGGATCATGCATTTTTTAAATAATCTTCTAAAGTCAAATTAATAAAATTGAAAATTTATTTGATTTGTTATAGATCCTATCTGATGACGAACCCACCAGTCCTGAAATCCTAATTAACTACGAGCCTGTTAAGGCGTTATGTTAGTTAAGTTTGTCAAAACCCATCGATAAGTTAGTATTTGTGGGTGTAGGGTGATATAATCTTAGAGAAGGGCTTTCACAGCACAAATTAGGTTATTTATAAAAAGTAAGTTGGTTTTTTTTTTTTAGTAAATTGATTTTGTAATTGTGGACTAATAATTCCGTGGAGGTAATTTCGGAGAGTCAAATTTCACGAGAATTAGTGTTCAAGGGCTGCTTACGGTTTTCCTGAAAATAGATTTTCAGCGGACATTGTACTCATTACTAAAATCGTAGTTAAAACATCAAATTTAGGTTTTAGATCAGGCTCAGTGGTTTTGGAAAGCACGAAATAAATGTGCCCAAAAATAATTACAAAGTATTTACCGTCATTTGTTAAATTTGACTGAATGCTTGTCTGTGAATATTAATTTAAACTACTAAAATAATAATTCATGCTCATTGTGTTACTTACAAGTGCCTGCTTACATCCATAGAATTTTGCTTAGCCTCTTGATACCTATCGAACTTGTAGTCTATTTTTCTTTAAAGAATGATCTTAGAGTACGTCCATGATTTCTTCCTTTGCTCGGAAAATGTTCGTACCTCGGAGTCATAATTATTTAATTAAAGATATGCCCTCACAGAAGTTACTTCAATAAGTACAGCTTTGAATGATAACCTTAAATGAATTTCATAAATTATAAAAGATTTTGTTTTTCGAAATGAGAATAATATTTTTTTGATGGTTGATTCACTTCAATTGCCAAATAATTTTCAAATTATATCCACAATTCATGCATTTTAATCTATTTAAATTGAAGAACTAAATGTTGTTATTTGTATTTGTAAATATTATGAATACAAACTGACGATATAAAATGTGTGACATCCACGCTTTATAAGTTAATCGTACCACTAATTGTAATCGTGCACCCTCCCTCAAAAAAATAAACAACTTTTTAGAAAATTTTTGAAATTCTATTAGCCGAAATAATGCATTATTGATTCATCAAATCATTTTGAGCCTTATGTATAAAAGTAAAAATAGTAGAAAAAGAAAGTTAGCAATTGTTATTTTAAAATTAATGTGTATACAAAAAAAAAATATATATATATACATAACATATAAATTTATGAAATGTAATACTAAAAATTTAGCATATTTGCGATCTAAAAAACATGTATCATACATAGCTTGTGTGATTTGAAACAAAATTACCTTTTTTTTTTTAGTTTCCACTTCTTTACTATCTTAACCATGAATTGTAATGGTCGTCTTTTTCTTTTTTAATAATTGTCATTTATAAAAGTAGAAGAAAAACTTATGATTGTTGCAAATTAAAAACGATGGTAATAATTATAAAACTAAACATTATAAAATTTGGGGAAAAATACCCCTTTTTTACTAAAAACCTAAAAAATTAAGAGGGCCAATAAATCTGAGTTAAGACTAAAATAAATTCTCTAATGATGTTTAAAAAAAAGTCTAATTGTATTACTTACAATGAATTATTGGTTTCTTGAAGTTTTCATTGTAGACTTGTGGATTCGAATTTGTGGTTTTATGTAGTGGAATATTTTGAAGCCCAGTCACCTATTTTGCAGTGTCTTATCATTTTTGAGGCCAAACCAGTAAACAGATACCTTTTTTTTTTTTTTTTTTAAACAAATCACTTGGTTTTTGTTTTTAAACACAAATGTTAATTGACACATGGTTGGAACTGCAATATGCAACAAAATCAAAGATTTTTATTTATAGAGACACGCTTGAATTTTTTGTATTCATTTTATTTTTTAGATCTTTCACTTTCGAATTTTATGCCCAAATTCTCTATCCGTTTGGAATACTGAAGAAAAAAAGTTTGCTGGATGGTGATCGGAAAATAAAACTAATGAAACAGATTTCGATTTGAATAAACAAAAAATAAAGAATTTGGAAATACGACTTACACTATTTCAAACACTAATAACTTACCTTGAATGATGTTTTTGAATCAGATGTTATACTGGAATTATATGTGTACGTTTATTCCAAATTGATTTTGAAAATAGTTATTACAAAAGAATTGTCTTCCACTCAAGTATTTAATTTTTAAATTTATATTAGGTTAAGTGAAATACATATCTTTTCCAAGATTGCAATAACTTTCAAGGTGAAATGATATAGGTTTTTATATTCATTTCTACTTTAAATAAAGTAAAAAACTTTTTGTAAAAGAGAAATTCAAATCGTTACTAATTTAAAAAAAGACAAAGTTTGAATTCTGTTTCTTTTAAATCAAAAATAGCAATCTCGACTAAATATACTTTGGCAGCACTGAATTGTTTGTATATTTTTCTAGTCAACACTTATAGTTTCTCGTTATTTATAATTTTTTTTTTCTTTCCTTATACTTTCCATCTACTTTTTTGTAATTCATAAATTTGATTTATAATTGTATATAAATTGTATACACTTTGTACTTGTTTTTTAAAAATTATGTTTATAAATAATGTATATACCATTTAATTACAGTAAGCACGTTTTCTGTAATTTTTTTTAACAAGCTTTTGCACCAATTATTTGTTTTAAAAAAGTAAAATAAATTAAATTATTACTTAGAAGTAGGTTTTTCATAGAATTTTATTATTTTTATTATTATTTCATCGTTAATGGTAATTGTACAATCTTTGTACAAACTGATTTTCTTAAACGAAAATAGGAAAATAACAAGTCTACTGCTTGAGTAGTCGCATATATTGGGAGAAAGAAGAAGATATGAATGCAATAAAGAACAAATCCAAAATTATAATATAAATTAATGTAAATAAATATTTGATGATAATAAAACTATCTTTAAAAATGGCGTTTCTTGACTATTGACCCAGGATACACACTTTACAGTCATAAAAACACTTCAAACTGGATTTAATTGGACAAGCATTGATACACATTTTAATTTCACGTTCTTTTCAAGAATTACGAACTTATATGTCTATAAATGTACCTGCATTTTAAACTAAAAGTAAATTGAAGACCCAATATTAATAAATGTAAGAAATCTCTTTCTTTACATTTTAGACGCTCGCATCAAAATAGGGGATAGCAATTTCTAAGCAACAAATTGAAATTTGTTCTTCATGATAATGGATTAACTTAACTAATTTATTCCAAGATAGATAGTATCTTACGATTGTGTTGATTACAATATTTAATGTCATAAAGTACAAACCAATAAATCATCAATAATATAAACTAAGCAATATCAAACTTCGTTAATTTACGTTAATTACACCTTTAGAAACACAGAAAATACAATACAACAAACAAATTTCGCCACGAATAATGTTTGTTTTCTAATATCTCTAATTAATCTGTTCGCACAAAGTACTACATTGAATCAAGATTCCTATATTCAGCACTATTATGCCGCACGTTGGAAAATAGACATGTTTTTGCAGTATTAACTGTAAAAAAGTTTGAAAAGCTATCTGGTGGTGATTAATAAGAGTGGATTTTATCGAAGTTTATTGATGACTCGTTTTAGGGATTTTGAAGGGGAATCTCCTTTGTTACAACATAATTGTTTTGAGTTAAGAGATCTTTGACTCAATGTAGTCCTTACTGCAAACAGATTAATTAGAAGTATTATAGTAGAAGACACAATTTATTCGCGGCAATTTTTTTTTTTTGTATTACATTTTCTGTTTCTTGAGTTTTATGTGTAAATTAACAAATTGCGATATTGCTTTGAATAATGTCATTTTTTAAACGGAGTGTATGCTGGAAGTGTTTGATGACTTCAGAAATGAAAGAAACTGGGTTTGGGAAATGAATGTATGAGCAAGGTTAATAGTGAATGGAGAATCCCTACTCTATCCCATCTCCAACTGATCATAAAGCTCAAGACGTATTTGTGAACAAAATATCTACCTCGATAACAGAGCATTGAACTGTGTTTTCCAGTTGATATATCACCATAGATAACATAAATAAAAAGCTTCTGAGGCGATTCCAATATTTTCTTTCTAATCGTGTAGACGAGAGACAATTAATTATCAAGTCGTCACCTTCTCGGACTACCAGCAACACAACAGGAAACAACTCAAAAACATTATAGGAGTGCTTGGAAATGCTTGTGAGAATTGGTAATCTAAATAAAGGTATTTTTCGTCTGGGTGCCCGTAAATTCGAAATACATATATGGCAGATAGCATAGTGAGGACAAGACTGTGGAGTGTTGCAAACAGACTAGGTAAGTGCAGCCATTAAACACGGATGTGCCAAGTTGTATGAGTGATGGAAACACAATTTACTACGAGAATTCCGGTCGGTTGTTCAGATGACCGTAATTCTCATAACGGACACTGTAAACTGAGCCATATAAGCAAAAGATTGCTTATACATACAGGGTTTGCCAGAAAGAAGAGGAAAAAGTCCAAAAAGAATTGTGTCAGTGAGAAAAGCTGGTATGTCTCAGGATTCGGCTTTTTGGTGCATAAAAACCCTTAACTTCTTTCTTTGGTTTAACAAAAAAAAGAGCTTCAACTAGGGTAAGTCTGTGGCGTTAGCCTTCTGACTTCTCCCTTAAATGCGTCGTGAAAGATGTGTGGAGATGGCAGCATTATAGCACAAAGTCCAGACAATCTGGCCATTCAAAAAATCGTAGAGCGTTCCGGATGGCTGATTTCAACCAAACGCTTATCACCAAATCCCACGGCTGCTTTGGTTCGAAATATCAAATTTGAACTTTCTACGATTTTTGTCCTTAATTATGTTGCACACTTGTACATAGAATAATATGAACAAAAAAAAAAAGGTTTTCTCGTACTTAGGGGTTTTAAAAACGGAAATTTCCGATGAAAACTAAAAATCAAAAATATGCACGATCGGAAATAACTTTACTAGTTAAATAAGAGAAAGTAATAATTCATTACTTTCAAAAACCGTACCTTGTAGTCTGTAAAATGCATAAGCTTTGTTTAATCCAGTCATATTCCAGTACACTTCCCTTCCTTAAACGATCTTCCTTGTTCAATCTTCTCTTCTCAGTTGACTCAACTTGCATCCACCTTAACTTAAACATTAAAACAAGAAAAAATGAACAAGGTAATTTAAACAACTAAAATTTTTATTAAAAATTATATTTATTTAAAAAAAATTGTCTTTTTTTATGATTTTACAAAAAAAAAAAATACTGTTTAAAAATACTGTTTTATAATGATGGCGATTAATTTCGTATTTTGGCGAAAAGTTTGATTGCGAGAAGATAGAAAATAAAAAATAGCAATTAAAAAAAAAAGGGGAAGATATATTTACAATAAATAATTCTCGATATTATTTGAAATAATGATAACTAACAGTCATTGATATTTTTTTTTGATAATAAAAAAATAAAATTCCAGCTATTTCCTCTGGGACTTTTATATCAACTTTATGTACACAAAAAAAAAGAAAAAGAAAAGCTTATTTACTTATTTACTTCAAAAGTAAAAAAGTCCATGAGCAAGCAGCTGGTTTTATTTACAAAACAGTTCACATTCACCAACATTATCAGTTATGGCTTACAGTGTTCGTTTTTTTATTTTTAAAAAAAGTCATTTCAGTTCTTTTTTTTTATTTTTGATGGAGAGTAAATAAATAAAACCAAGAAATAAATTAAAGTTTCACTTATAAGGAAAAAAATAAAATAAAAGTCAAACAAAAGAATTTGAGCACTAGCCTCTTTTGATTGAATTTATTATTAATTTTTTTTCTTTTCTTTTAAGTGAACTTATATCTCATTTCATAAATAAAATAAAATGATTTTAAGTACAGATTTTAACTTTCTTGGCATTACTTTATTTTATTTAAGAAGTAAAAATTGAGTATGTCATTCTACCAGATATAATCGAACTTATACCTTTCTAGCTTGGATATTTAAGATTATCTATGTTTTGTTCATGAGGTGGTATTGACGCTTGAGCAATCTTGTGTGTTATAGTTGTCAATATCTTGGAGATTAAACCGAATTTTACCTATAAAACAATAAATTAAAAATTATTAAAATGTAAAGAATTAAAATTAAAAAAAAAGAGAGAAATTAAAATATTTTTGACACAGCATTTTGTAGCCAAAAAGAACTTTTTCTTTTTTTAACAAATTGTGCCTTAAGCACAAGAAGTAGTTGACTTCATTACTAGAAATGTTCACTTTAAAAGTATCCTTTTCGAAGAAAAAAAATCGCTAAAAACTTCAAAACATCTCATTTTTCAAAGAGATACTTCCGGTTATCCAATTTTCTCCAATCTTTTAATTTTTAGTCGCTTATTTAATTTTTATTGATATTTAATAGATGATACTACAATGGTAAGTAAAGCAAGTATCAAATTTGAACTATTTCAATTTTTAGTATTTGAGTTCTAAAAAATACATGCGCGCACATTAATTTATAAAAATCACTTCGAAAATTGGATCTAATCGCAATGTACTTCCTTTTACTAGGATAATAAGAGAACGTAAATATTCGAACAAATTAAATCCATGATGAGTGTGTCAGGATATTTAACTAAACTAACTAAAAAAAAAAATGTTCAAAATGAAGCACTCCTTAACGATAACATGTCAACAAATTAAAATGTATGAATAAGGCTAAAAAATAATTATGAGTTTACGTCTTCAATTCAAGGCATATAAGTTGTTGAAGTGAAATCAAACAGTAAGAGCCAAATGTTAAAATAAAACATCATAAATTACTAATCGTGGATTTTAAATAAAGTAGCGTGGATTATTTCAATTTAGACTCTCTTCAGTCTTTAATCCAACGTTAGAGATAACGTCCTCTACCTGAGAATTTGGATAAATGAGGCTTGAAACCCAAACTTTTAAAGTGGATGACAATATTTACAAATAAAAAAGACATGCTATTCATCAGGAAAATGGATGACCATCTTTTCCTTTATTTATATAAATAAATAAAAATTAAAAGGATAATGCCTAATACAGTCTTTGTTCTATTTTGGGAAAAAAGTATGAAAATTTTATTGGAATCTATCAAGCTTTTTTTTGTATCCTTCGTACTGAAATTTTATGGGCCTTCTGAATGAGAGCATCTTTTCGATAATATAACCCATTTTATATCCTTTAATATAATTATAATCTCCTGGAGATTTTTGCTTGAGCAAAGAGTAAACTCTTGCCCAATCAATTACTCTGACAGAAGAGTAGTGGAATACAGGAAGAACCATACAGATTGGAAAAAGAGAATCCAAATCACGATTTTAAAGTATACCTTTTTTAGGTTGTCATTTTTTTTTAATCTTGATATAAAGCATATGGAGTGTACAATGTAAGTGCAATTTAACTGAGAGTTATGATGAACAAGAGCTGGCTTTTGGATAACCAAAGTAACGGGCACACCTTAACTACCTCTTCTGCACCATTATGAGTACGTTCCGTGAATGCAAAAAAAAACTATAAAAGGTTAGTCCTTGATTCCTGCTTGGGCATCAAGATTGCTTGAAAAAGTGATTAGTTCATTTCTTCATAAAAGGATAAAATAAGGATTGGAATACGTTAAGTGAGAGACTTTAAACTCAAGTTCATTGTGACCTAACGGATAGATTGCATCTCCCACGGTAGTTCATTGGTATGTTAGGCTCTGAAAATTGTATAATTGGGGGCCAGTAATGCTAAAATTACGAGCAGTTTATATTTTTTATGTTGTATGGGTTGCCATCCTATACGTTGGGAATTCGGCTAAGATCTCTATCTCCCAGAAGATATCATGAACTGATAAGAATGAAGCAGCAGTGAGCAAGGGCACAATAGATCTTGAAGGTAGCAGAGCATGATTCAACTCTTACAAAAAATGTTTTAATGAAAGCCGGAGCCGATCGTTTGTATTAGTAATCAAGTTCGCTCTAAGATCTCTTAAGAAGTGGCTAATCCATTTTCTCATTTATTTATGCCACTGACGCAATTCCAAACAGAAGGCCCTAGGATTTCCTAATGTTTAGCAAAAATTGTTAAGTAATCTAGAAGACTGTATTAGGCAAAAGTTGAGCATAAACATGCCTTTTAAATTGTGCTTTAAACACATAATTCATGCATTAATTTTTTCATTCCAAACTTTTCATAATTTCTGAAGTATGTTTAAGTTTAACGTAAAAGAAATAATTATGTTTCAATAATTATTTAAAATGATGAATGAATAAAACTTTTGTTAACATTTTAATAAACTCACCCTCATTAGAAGTTGAATTTTATCACTAATTAATGCAAATTTGGCACCTTTCACATTCCCCTGTGAAAATAACAATTGTTTCTATTTACAGCATTCACAAACAAAAGTTAAATTGTGATTTTTTTTTTTTGAGTGTGCAGTCTTTTCCTTTTTAGGGAAGAAAGAAATTTTGTATAATTCTAGCAAGTGTTTTTAAGTGATTTTGGGAGTCATAAAACCAAATTGAGAAATCAGTTTAGTTATTTGTTATTTAGAACAGAGTGGTTGTGCAGTGGCTCTTCACATACAGAAGCGGTTGCATTGTACTTTTGGTTTTAGTCCTTCCTCAAACTTTTCCTATTCTTACATCTTACCTTCAATATTAATTTTGATTTTCAGACTCTTTTGGATCATCCTTCTCACTAGGAGAGGGGTTATTTAAAAAATTTCGGCCCTGCCAATTGAAAATTAAAAACAATTATTGGACAACAGAATGAAACAGTTTGTTGGGGATAGTTATATTAATCTGCTTTATTTGGGTATAAAAAGCAAACAAAAACAAACCTATCCACGCTGTAAGAAAATCTAATTTCTAATTAGAACGATAAGTATTTATATTTCCCCTTTTCAAGAGCACAATATGATACAAAATGTGAATATTGTAGCATATTTCAACTCTACTTAGGAGCGAAGTGTTGTCCAAAATATAAGAATGAAAAACCGTCTGTTCCTTTCAGTAATTGTGCATAACTTCCTAGCGAATCTCTTCTCAAAGTTTAAGTAACAATTCAGCCATAACAAGGAATATAGACGACTTAAAAAAAGAAGTAGAGTCATTTTTAAAGCATACTAAACAACAGATCATGACTACAATCCTGGGGACTTATGCTGAATTTTGGTTGACGAAGATCTGGGTTGGATGCTGCTTCCGATAAAATATTGTTCTTCACTTACTTAAAAGTACTACAGATACATAGTGGGTATTGTTATTAAGAAATGTTCCCCTTCAAAAAGTTATCAAGAAAAATAGTTTACAATAAATGTAATCTATACGTAGGACGTTCCCAAATATGGTAAACCGACAGTAGACGAACTTTTTTCAATCATAATCTGAAGAACAATACGTTGGTTTCTTCCAGCCCTAACAAAAAAATAATGGTTAATATGTAAAAAGGACTACAAACACAATAAATAAATAAATAGTCTAAATAAATAGAAGAAGTGTGCAAGTTACACGAACTCACAAAGCAGAAGAATGATCAAAACAAGAAAATGATCCAAAGAAGCAAACACGCAGGCTTACTGAGAAGAAAAACCAGTATCTAAGAAGAAACGAGAAGAAAATGCATCGAAAGAAAAAGAATTTTGCATCATCCTTGTTCTATTTGACGAACAGAATGATAGAAGTAAATGCTAGC
Source organism: Rhodnius prolixus (assembly GCF_049639745.1). Lineage (NCBI taxonomy): Eukaryota > Metazoa > Arthropoda > Insecta > Hemiptera > Reduviidae > Rhodnius > Rhodnius prolixus. Next base: position 36,250,417 of record NW_027411634.1, read on the forward strand.
AAAAACATTAATTTTACACCATACAAATCTTGAATGTTAACCATAATTACACAGATCTATCGATTTTCAACCTGCTATGAGGGAAAATTTCCATAGAATTACTATAATGAGTTTTTTACAAGCTGTATAACATAGATCACAAAATGAAACGAATAAAAAATTAATAAATAGAATTAATAAATTACCATTCAGTTAAGGGCTTTAATTTCCAGATATCCAGAAGAAATTTGTACAGCCCTTTGCAATGCATAAAACAATTATTGATATCTGATCTACATTTTACATGGCATTTTAGGTTAAACTCTACATCAAAAGGTCAATTTCGCAATAAAATAATTCCAAAACAAAGGTACTTTCATATTAACAGGATCGCAAAGAAAATTAAAAAAAGAAATAGTTAATAGGAAGAAAAGGACTCAGAAATAAACTGACCAAAACTTTTTACGTTAACTGGAAAATCAAACAAAATCCTGAAAATAAAATAAAGCAAAGTAATAAAGGAATACAGCCTCTTAAATAGGAACTCAAACTAATAATATAATGCTTAAAATATATTTACATACTATTTTGTACAACTATTCCTTAATTCATTTGCAATAAAATCTGGCTTTCATTCCGAAAAGTAAGTTTTCAGAAAAACAATACTTACAAAAAAATTAAATAATAATTGTTAAAATAGAACTTACAAGAAGGCTGTTCTCATGCGGGCCAGCATCTACCGAAGCTCCGCCTCCGACTGCAGCACCGCCTCCTTTGCTAGAAGAACTCAACGAGAGAATGCCACCCAATCCGCTTCCACCACTTGCGTCACCGCCTCCACTGCTGCCACCCTAGACAAGAGTTACTGATTAAAAGACAAAAACAAAGCATCTTTCTTCAAAATTCGTAGTACGGAGATCACTCAATGGATGTCAGCTGTGATTCAATAGTCAGCAGATTTGAAAATTGAGTCAAGCATTACCACTTTAAACAGGAAATAGATGGAGAATAAAATTTTCTCCTTATTCTGAGCCTAAAATGGTGGATTTCCAGCACTGGAAAATGAGATAAATCCCAAACACTTTCGTTGCCATTTCTCACTTGAAAAGTTTTCTGAAGTCAATTGTAATATTTAAAGCGAGGCTTAACGTTCACTGCTAGTAATTTCACTAACAAATTTAGCAGCAAAAACTAAACAATTTTACAATTTTTCCAACCTATCATTTGAGATTGGCTACGATAATGCAATATCACGTAACATTGGTTTTGTTAAACGCACAATTTCTGATTGACTGCTCAAATTCTGAAATTATAGTTTTCTCTTAACTTTAATATTAATAAGGCCAATGTACTGAATAACATATTTCTGCGCCAGATTTGTTTTATACTCTTATTCAACGCACAGTTAGGTCCGAAGAACACGTCCAATGTTCTTAAGCCAGTATCCTACTTTTTATAGTTGTTATTAATTAGTTATTTATTTATTTTTGACTATTAGTTAGAAACTGAGTTCAAATAATCAGAGTTAGAAACTACTATTAGACACTGCGCCGTTGGTTGTCATAAGCTTTCGTTTTCACTCCAACAGCCTGTTTCTAGCGATTACTTAATCATTTATTTATGTGATATTTTTAGGCCTTACATTTTTGTGACTGCTTCTGCCTATATATTTATCTTTAAGTCGAAAATTAAATATCACCAGGCACCAAAGCAAACCGAAAAAAAGACAGCTGCTTGAGAAGTAGGAAAATCAATCTTTAGTCAATTTATAATACAAAAAATAAATAATTGATACATCTAAAAGTTGATTTAAATACTTACACTACTAGAGCCAAGAAGTGGTGTGATCAGATTCAAAATGGACCCAGAATCAGAACCTGCACTGGCCGAGACTCCCGCACCATCGCCTCCACCACCCTGGAATATGCCAACAACAATTCTACCCTACAGCTCTACACTACTCAACTACGTTTTAAGTTCTCTACTGAAATTTCTTGACTTTATATAAGTATATACATATATAAAATTTCAGTTCACCAGCTAGGTACATATACACATATAATTCATTATACATTTCACTTTAAGTTGTATGGATGAAATCATCTTTACAATAAATTATTATATCAATTAATATAGTTAACTATATTTAAAAAAATCCAAATAACAAATAATAAATAAAGGGAAATTTACAGAAATAATACTTACACCGCTGCTAGATCCTAGTAGCGGTCCGCTGATGCTCAGAATAGATGACAAGTCCGAGCTGCCACCCCCAGCACCGCCATCATCATCACCACCCCCACCCTGCACGGTCCATCAAATTACCCATACTCATCATATCCGATATATCCAGCTATCGTCCATTAGCCAATTACCACGGATTTAATATTATTTTACATTTTTTGGAGGTTCTCATGAAGCAAAAGTACATTTCATTTAAAGTATATGGATAAATGGATTTAATTTAAAAATAACTTATGATGTTTGTGATTCTGAGTTTTTAATAAAAAAACTCTCTCAAATTAAATTTTCAAGCGTAAAACCCCCACCAAAGAGAAATGTGACTAGGGACTCATAGGCATCCCGAAGGACTCCCCAAAAATCCTTTATATACCAGATATACAATGAATTTCACTTCTGTAATAAATTACACTTTTCTCTACAAGGAATACTTAAAAGCTACTTCGAAACTTAAATGGTTTCGAGAGAAATGTACTTGTGCTTCCAATGGATGACCCCTTGAATCTTACTAGAAAAAGTACACTATTTGAAAAATGGCTGCATAAATATATCAGTATGATAACATTCAAGAATATAAAAATTACACTACTTAGCCTTCAAAAAATAATAAAACAAATATTATATTTTACTCTAAAACTAAAAGCAAGCCAAGCGATAGGCAAGGCTAGCGATATTGAATTTTATTCTACATTACTTTTTAAATAATAAAAATATAAGCACCAAAAAATCTATACTAAATAGAAGCATAATGTCTGAGAGCAAAATAAGCACAAAATGAAATAAAATAAAAAATACTTACACTGCTGGACCCAGACAAAGGTCGAATAAGGTTAATAAGGGACCCTAGATCAGAACTGCCTCCACTTCCACCTCAACCCTAAAAGAGCCACAACCCCATTCTCTCGAAAAGTCAACTGTCTGTTATGAGTTTAACATTGTCTTAACTCATACGGTGGATGTTCTTTTCTTCGGAAACACCAAAGTGCAGCTATTAATTAGATGGGAAAAGGAATAATCTACTGGGCTACAGGATACGAGAAATAGTTCCTCTTTTGCTAACAGTAAGACAGAGAATAAAAAATAGTAAAACAGAGGAAAGAGGTTATTAATTAAGGAAGGTACATTCATGCGGTTTATATAGGTGTGAAGATTTGTCAAATGAAGGAAAGTGCTAATTAATTACAGCCTTTAAAAAAATCCTTTGAAAAGAACAACCTGAATAAAAAAAATGTTTTTCATCTGGTTGCAATAAAAGAAGCATTCCTGGCCAAGGCAATATTTTAACTTACACTGCTGGTACCCAGAAGTGGTTGGAGCAGACCCAACAAGGAACCCAAATCAGAACTGCCTCCACCTCCTTCTCCATCATCTCCACCGCCTCCCTGATGATATATTTGATAAATTATGTACGAATGTATTTACAAAATCATTACCGTGCCGGCGTTGCAGCATGGTAAAATACTTACACTGCTAGTACCCAGAAGTGGTTGGAGCAGCCCCAACAATGAACCCAAATCAGAACTGCCTCCACCTCCTTCTCCATCATCTCCACCGCCTCCCTGATGATATATTTGATAAATTATGTACGAATGTATTTACAAAATCATTACCGTGCCGGCGTTGCAGCATGGTAAAATACTTACACTGCTAGTACCCAGAAGTGGTTGGAGCAGCCCCAACAATGAACCCAAATCAGAACTGCCTCCACCTCCTTCTCCATCATCACCACCGCCTCCCTATTTGGATGTTTTCGTAATTCATTATGAGAATATCACAGGCGCTGAAGTTTCTTTTACAAATGAGAGGCTCAGCAGAAGTTTATTGAAAATAAAATTTACTTACACTGCTAGTACCCAGAAGTGGTTGGAGCAGTCCCAATATTGAACCCAGATCAGAACTGCCTCCACCGCCTTCTCCATCCTCATCACCACCGCCTCCCTATTTCCATTTATATAAAAAATTTATTTAGTATTTAAACTTTTTCAAGTTGTTATTCTTCATCATTTCTTTTTCATCTCTTTATCCCCTACAATACTTACACTACTCGTTGCCAACAATGGTTGTACTAAACTTAATATAGATCCCAGATCAGAAGCACTGCCTCCTCCTCCCCCCTCACCGTCTTCATCATCACCTCCACCCTAAAGTTGTAATATGTAAAATTGTAGTCAATGAATAGATTTTAAAAGGTTAGTTCTCAGTGCTGTCTTTTCTCGTTTTCATAAGTGTTTGGATTAGTTAATTGATTCTACGCTTGTGAATTATTTTTCTAAATGTGCAAAATTAAGTTTTAAACCAGTGTGTACAACTCAGGCAAATCATTATTATTCCAAGAGAATAGATTTTTGCCTAGATAGATATTATTTCACAAATTTGTTGCTAGGTGAATGGTAATGTGGTTTATTTGAGGTTAAGTATATAGGTATTTGACAAGCCGTTTTAAAACTTGTATGTCAGTGTTAAGATTTAACAGTTATCAAAATAAATAAATTTACTTTTTTGTATAGTTACAACAAAAAAAAAAAAAAAAAAATTCTGATCTCGTACGTTATACATGGCTTCAAATAAACTAAATATATTTAGCGCAAAAATAACTCTTGTCAGTCACTATCTGCGCTCAAAAGACAAAAAATTCAAAACCTTTTAAGTGCTTCCTTAAGACAGGTTGCTGGTAAAAGAGCTCAAAGCCAGCATAGAGTTGCCGAATGTTAAGGAAACCAAAATTTTAGAAATGAAATGCAAAAAGAATTTTCTACAGTTTATTGTCAGGATCATCAAATAGAAGGAAAAGCATTCATTCATTTTTGAAAAGATTCTTTAAAAAAAAAATAATAATAAATAAAAAAGTTTAAATGATTATATACTTAAAAATCATCTCCATACTTAGTGCAGCAAGTGCTTAGAAAATATTTAATTTTCTTTCATTTTTGATTGTGCATTTGAGATATTTTCATACAATAAACTCACGCCAGAAATAGTTTGCGAAAGAGGTTGGATTAATCCGAGAATGGCACCAAAATCAGAGCCACCTCCCCCTCCCTCTTCATCATCTCCACCTCCTCCCTAAAGTTTTTAAACTGTATTTATTAACAAATCGCGAACGTGGCTACATTTAAAAAATAAATAAAAGGATAATAAATAAATATGATCGGCAAATAAACCTGTACGTATAAGTTTTTTTCAAAAGCAAAAGGTTCCTAGAAAACAATATGGGCAAATGCAATCCTATTGCACTCAAAGTTAAGCCTAACTGCGGCGAGTACCAAGATTTAACAGAAGTTACTAGTATCTGGACGAAAAGTACAAACAAACACAGTACAATTAATTGGCAATTACATAATTTTATGCAAAAATTAAATCATACAGTGGCTTGGATATCACACTAACGCGTTTTTATCGGATCGTTTCTTTAGTTTGTCTTCAGGATGATTTGAAATACCAACAAGCACTAAAAGTAAAGAGGTCTAAAGTTTCTGCATGGTTACATAAATCTCACTTTTTTTCGAGCAATTTGAAAAGTAATATGCTTGAGAGGGATTCATTAAGGGATATACGAGAAATTAAATGACTGGATAATGAAGCAATTCCTTCTTAACGATGGCACCACATCGATCTAAAAGTAAAAAAAATTTGAAAAAGTAACTTTCAGAAAATGCTTCTTTCACTAAATAAGGAACTGGCCTCCTTAACTTTGAGAGAGAACCTATCTACACCGCGTATATCGATGAAAATGACAGAACTTGATTACAAGAAAGAATTAACCCTACCCTAAAAGAAATGGATGAAATTTCTAAATCGATAATATAAATAATGGCAAAAGAATAATCTACTTTTTAAATGGACCTCTTTTTTTTAATTGATATGTTTAATAAATTGCTTTTTTTTCTCAATCTAAAATTTAATAAACAGAACACGAATTATTCGCACAATTACGCGATAATTTACGTGTCAAATACATTTGCCATTATCAAGTGTATAAGAATTTCCGGAGATGGAATTGTTTACGACTGCTTACGAACACTTTCAATTACATATTTATCAGGATTAACCTATTAAGATTTTTTTTAGAGTAACAACCTCTTGGACAGAGATAAGGTCCAGAAATTTAGTTATTTTCTATGATAATGAGGTAATGCGATTGTACTTACACTGCTAGTGCTTATGACTGGACCAAGTAGATTCAGAAGAGAGGAGATATCAGATCCTCCACCTCCACCACCTTCTTCATCATCACCTCCTCCTCCCTAAGGGTACCCAACAGTATTGAGATAACATGTACAGTTCTACTGTTTATATTTCCAAAACTGTTCAATGTTGGAAGTTACCCGTCAACGTTATTTTGTTACAAAAGGAATAGACAAATTCTATCAATATAGCATAACAAGTTTTGGGCTGTGCAGAAGTCTATTGAAAAGTTGGTACATGTAAACAGTCACTACATGAGAAAATATCCAGTAAACTTATTTTCTTTTTAAAATATATTCGAATAAATAATGAATATATACTCTAGTAAGAACCTTCTTCAACAAGCGTCTTTAATTTGGAGTACAATCACTACTTTGGTAATTAATAAAAATAAGGTTGATTAAGAAACTCGAATTTGCAAACGTAAAATACATATGTATGGAAAAAAAAGTTGAAAAGGTTATTTAAAGTTGATAATTTTACTAATTGCATTCTATGGCGCACTTTTCAAAATTACACCATTTTTATATTTTGAAATTACTCTACAAGACCTCGACCTTTAACAAAATTATTTTATAATATCCCAATAATTTAGAATAGAACTTTAATAATGATGAGAAATAAAGTTTAATGTTCTGAAAGAATTGTTGAGTATTGTTCACCGTTTTTGACCAACTGTCCAGCCCTTTCATCGAGCTAGAGGGTAATAGATTATCCCTAATTTCTCCGAATTCACAAAAGTATCAGCAACGCTTTGCAATATCACTACATCTTACTGCTAAAGAACAATAAAATCTGAGTGGAATAAAAAGTATATCTAAAAAACACCCAGAGGTTTGCTAGAAAAAATTATCACGATGTCGGGTGAGCAGCGCTCATCGTCCCGGGAGAAGGAACCTTAGCGCGACACAGCAATAGCAAGAGTACAAGTCCACTAAACGTAAAAAACAGCTAACAGTACGTTCTTCCCTCAATTTAACATATAACAATATTACTTTACTCTACTCGAGCACATATCCTCTTTTATTAATTTTCCCGAAGGAGTATGTAGTCCAAATTGTCGAGCAGTAGTATATAAACATTTTTTATACCTGACAACTCAAATTTTAGATACAGAGTAATATCAAAGTTTACAGTTCTACCGTATACACAACGTTTCTCTGCTTTTAGATATATTACATTTTTACAATTACTATTTACAATGAATAATGGTTTTAAAGTGATTAAAATCACTTTTATGAACTTTGGTATTAAATAAATAGATTTCTAATACAGTTTTATATTATATTTAATCAAAAAATAAATAACTTTTAAACATAAGATCAACTGAAAATACACTGCAGTTTGAAACATTGTGTGTTAATTTTGTTGTAATTGTTTCATTTTTTCCAATCCGCAAAACAGTCATTTTGTCACTAGTTTTTGTTGTTTCTTTTGTTTTGTATTGTGTTTAGTCTTTAAATGTCTAATGTTAGAAAAGTTTCTTCAACATTCTTTGTAACCACTTCATCGTTCGGCTACTTACTCCAGAGCTGGTGCTGATGACTGGACCGATCAAGTTTAATATCGCTCCAGAATCTGAACCTCCTCCTCCCCCTTCTTCGTCGTCGCCCCCCTGCGAATATTATTAAAATAGAAAAAAAAAAAAAAAAAACTGTTTACCTATAATCCGTGGATTTTACTGGATTCACAGTGCTATGGTCTTTAATCCAGTTTTTGTTAGAACGTGAAACTAGATAACATACCTTGCTATTAATTATGTGCGCTTCGCTGCTTCTTGATACTTTTTTGTGAATTTTTCTTCAGTGAGATGTTAATGATTTCATTCTTAAGTTATTTATATTACTTATCATGAAAAAAGCAAGATTTTTTTTGCCATGCATGCTTATAATAAGTGCTTTGTTAACTGCATGCTACATTCAAACCCAGTCACTTTCGTTTGCAAACAAAAATAGCTTTTATTGAAATGAAAATGAATGGAATAGGCGTTTTTTTAACTGAAATGAATACTTAAAAAATAGTTTTAAGAGACACAAACAGTTCCATCAAGGAAATAAAAGGAAATAATTTGAGAAAAAACAAGAAACAATACAATACAACAAAAAACATAAAGATTGTCTAACAAAAAGAAGTTAGCGGGAATGATTGACAAACAAAACTTTTTGTTTCAAAAACTTTTCGTCTTTTTCTATTCAAACTAAACGAAGCAATAAATTCCTCAATGGCTAAGTTTGTGTTAATTACCGAGTACGTGGAGGTGTCACGAAGTAGCACGGTCACGACTGGACTACCTGCAACCAAAATTTGGGCTGTTGAAGAGAAGGTGGTCGTAGAGATACAGCCCTGGACGATTCAACGCCTTCAGACCCGTTAGCGAAAACACGACGGCTATCCTCAGGATCATCCCTCCACCTACGGTTCTTGTAGCTTTTGGGTTGATGAGGTAGTTCAATGATTTCTCGTTTTACACCAATAATATATATTCTATGACAACTCTATAAGACAATATTTTACCCAGTTTCATTAAACCAAGATGCAGAGTCAGCAGGTGGTGGACAAGGATTCGATACTAGTCACAACTTAGAAAATAAACTCTTAATCCAGAAATAATATCAAAATGTCTGAACAAAAAATAGACCTAATAAAGTTCAAAATCGACTGATGACAGCCCTCTTATCAAATTGTTAGTTGTAAGCAAGCTGATTTTTATTTTGTTTTTCACGGTTACATAATATTTACATATTTCAAACATATTTTTGAGAATGTCATTTTTTGGATGGATGGACAGATGGAGGGATTTATAGATTTTGGCAAAAAAAGCTAAAAAAAAAAAAACAAAACATTGAAAGTGACTTTGGGTTTTCTGTGTTAATATCTAAATAATTACTCACAGATGCAGAACCTATTAAGGGTATGATCAAGTTGATAATCGAATCAAGACCTGAACCTGCATCACCTCCATTTGAAGAGTCACCCTGTTTTGCATACATGTGTTTGTGCACTAATTAATAATTCTATTTTACTTTTATATTAGAGAAATGATTATTAAACATTCTGTTGTCTAATTTTATTGTGAATGCTCAAAATTACCACTTTTGCTTTTTCCATAAGTTTGCTATAATTACCTTCATGAATAAAAATTAAAAACAAACAGAATGTTACATTTCTCTTATTTTTTCAATTAGGTTTTTTGTTCCAACAGTTTTGCATTTAAGCAAAAAATGTGCACAAGTGCATTGTGCATAAATTTTCTAACAACTTCACCCAATATTGGCACTTCTAGCCTGAAAATATTCTAAATATATTAAGCTGACTTTGCTTTCTGAAAAATACCTGAGTGCAAAAACTACAAGAAGTCTGCTTTGTGCTTAGGCCCGGTATTCTGAATTATTTATTATGATTCATTAACTTCATTATGATTCTCTTATAAACAAGATGTTGCTTCATGGACATAAAAAAAAAAAGTATAACAAGAAGAATAACAATAATTAAAGGGCATATCTACTTTTAACTATGAAAAATAAAGACTTTTTTCTTAAACAATTGAACATTAAATTTGGATTTAGATATTCATTTAATATACTGAAAAAATCGGGTAAATTTTAAATTTGAATTTTGTAAATTTTGGTGTGGAAGCAGCACGCTTACATGAACTTAATTAAGAAGTATATCTACCAGAAACTTAATAGTTTTTGTTTATATTAAGGATAAAAAGTTTTCTACACGAAATTACATACAGCAGTCACTATTTATCTAAGACTGACTAGTATCTTAATGAAGCAAGAATCACGAAATTGCAGCTTTTATAGAATCTTATGGAGGAGCTTCGATTTCGCCAAGAGTATTAGTAGTTCTTTTAGAATTAATTAAAATTTTTATTGAATGTCAACTTAAAATATCCTTATTTAAAACAAAAGAAAATAATAATAAAAGGAACAAAATAATATTTTAATAATGTGAGTAGTATAAATTTACTATCATTAAACAAATGCTTCAAGTCAAAAACATTCCCAGGACTTTTTCTTTTAAAAATACATGATTTTCATGCAATTTATGCTTTATGTTAAAGAGAGAAATACTATAATAAAAGTGTATTTTTCCTTTTTAAGAGAGAGAAATTTCTCAGTTAAAAAGTAACCATGCAAATAAAATGGTACATAAAAAAAGAAAAAATATGTATAATTTTTTTCATGTAAAATTTATTTATTAATATTTTAGATTTTGTTTTGCAATAGATATAAATAAATTTAAAAATAAATTGGATATTTATTTTTTACATAAAGTAAGAAACTTCCAGAAAAGTTATATTTTAGTAAATCCCGTAAATAAACGATAAAATTAAAAACATTTTATTTTCCCGTTCCTTTCTAGTTTTAGTTTAATATTAATATATTACTAAGCTGTTACAGAAAAACGATAAATAATGAAATAAACTATGAAAACTTAAGAATTTAAGTGAGGGCAAAATTTAACGAACACGACATACTGTTGTAAATTCGAGCGTAAACCATTTGCTTTTACTAAAAAGTTGCGACGATTTTAAAAATAGATCTCTAGAATAGTACAATTAAGTGCTTTAACTTTATCACCAACAACAATCTGAAGATTAAGAATGACAAGCTCTATCCATTGGTTGTAGAGTTTTGATAAGAACTGTCGAACTTTGCTCATTCCTCGAACATAATACTTCGCAAGTTCTGATCAATTAACATTACCAGCATGAAGTCAACAAGACACCAAGATGTTCCTTCTCTTAAAGGTAAGAAGTGAGCCGATGGAAACTCCTTTCCAAATGCGATCTCATCAAAACGGTTACTTAATGATTCGCTATGAGAATTTTGTTAGAATTCTTAATCAGGAATTGCTAAACTAAAATGATTTTTCTTGTGGGTAAATGTTGTTCATCTAAGGTCTGATTAGAAAGATGAGACCGCAAAGCTATCTTAGCTTCAAACTCTCTTTTTAGCCTCAAGCTGTCTACTCAGTGTCAACTGGTCTCCGAGACTCAACCCTCTCATCTCAGTAGAAAGAGAGTAATTACAAAAATTCCTAGAATGATTAGGAAAGCACTTAATAACTGGGCTAATCACTCCAATTTACTAGAATTGATTCTGCACAAAAAACAGACATTCAACTAACAGCTGGAGAGTTGATGCTACTTAGCTTTTCGCTTAGCTAGAAATACACTGGGCCAAAAAAGTCTGTGAACACTAACCTAAATTTTATTACTTTTATTATTATCTTATTAGAAACTTCTTTTATTTTCAAATGAGATATACTATTCGATAGAGAGAAACCAGAGTTTTCATTTTATATTCAATCTTTTATTTTTGTTCAGCAGGAATATCACAATTAAATGTTTAACAAAACAACACCCCAAACGAATGCAAAAAAAGTCTGTGAACACTTTGCAGAAATAAATCAATCTTACACATTGTACGTGAATTATAAATTTTAAAAACTTGTAGGACCTCCTATGTTCCTAATCACTTCCAACAAGCGAGCTTTCATCGATCCTAATAATTTTGTGGTCGTCAATGTTGGAATTTTATCCCACTCTTCTAAAATAGCGTTTTTTAGTTGTTCACGGTTTCTTATTCCTCGTTTATTTATTTGGCGGCTGATTTCATCCCACAAATGTTCTATTGGGTTAAGGTCTGGCAATTGTGGAGGGGTGTTTAGGCGCCAGAGTGTATTATTTAAAAGCCATTCCCGAGTTTTTAGTGCGGTATGTTTCGGGTCATTGTCTTGTTGGAAGACAAACGTTCCCTCCAACCCTAATTTTTTTGAATTTTCGTTTAAATTGCGTCTTAATATATCCACATACACATATTGGTCCATCATACCATTAATTAGATCTAACTTGCCCACTCCTTTAGCACTCATGCACCCCACACCAGAATGTTGCCTCCCCCATGCTTAAAAGTAGGCTTCATATTTTTCATTTTCATAGCTTCATTTCTTTTTCGCCACACTTTTTGTCGTCAATCAGACCCACATACATTGAATTTCGACTCATCTGAAAAGATTACGGTTTCCCAGAAACTAGAAGGCTTAGAAACATATTCTTTCGCGAAATCCAATCGGCGGTTACGATTTATTTTATTGATTAAAGGTTTTTTCCTCGGGACTCGACCGCAATAATCGTATTCATGTAATTTATTTCTAATTGTCTGTGGTGTTACGCTTACACATAACCACTTGATAATTCTTGACTGATTTTTTGAGCGCTTGTCCTGGGTTCTTCTCGAACAGACTTCAGAATTTGCCGTTTATGAAAGGAATTAAGTTTTGGTGGCCGTCCACTGCGTGGCCTACTAATCACATTTCCGTACTTTTTAATTATATTATGCACCGTTAAAGGGTTTTTTTGAACTATCTTCCCTATTTCTCGAATACTTTTTCTTTCATTTCACAACGTCACAATAAGTTCTCGAATTGGTCTGGGAACTTCCATATTAGTGGTTAAATATGTACTAATTAGATTATTTATTCACAGAACTGACTGTAGTGGTTTCTACAATACAATAGAGAACTTTCAAACTTTATTCAATCGTTTTTCTGTTTGTTATCTTAATGTTTTTACATATTTATACAGCTGTTCACAGACTTTTTTTGCATTCGTTTGGGGTGTTGTTTTGTTAAACATTTAATTGTGATATTCCTGCTGAACAAAAATAAAAGATTGAATATAAAATGAAAAACTCTGGTTTCTCTCTATCGAATAGTATATTTCATTTGAAAATAAAAGAAGTTTCTAATAAGATAATAATAAAAGTAATAAAATTTAGGTTAGTGTTCACAGACTTTTTTGGCCCAGTGTACATATCTGACACCTACAAAGTTATTCATTAAGATTCAGGTTTATAATAACAACAAAAACAATGCCAATTAAGCAGCAAAATATCAGTATTACGAAATAAGATAAAAATACATCTGCTGTTTCGACATATTTTTTCTAAGAGAGAACCCATATTATTAGATATTCTCAGATTTGTTAAGTATATGTAGAAGGAGACTCTTCAAGACTGCTGCTGGTTTACTAAAAATGACTAAACTCTAACAGAAATCACCGTAGAAATTTTGAATAATCACTTATTGTCATTTAATTTTTAATCTAATAGACTTCTGAATAGACCGCGTTTTATTCGTTGTATTGAACAATCATGCAGTTACATTATTGTTTTTTTTTTTTTTTTTTTTTTTTTTTTTTTTTTTTTTTTATCTTTAAACGTTGTAGATGGTCAGCAATTTTGGAATTTAGGCTCTTTATTGGTTAGTACAATTTTGATTAAATCTATACTTACACCACCGCCAGAACTGCTACCCAAAAGTGGTCCAATCAAATTCAAGATGGAACCGGAATCAGAACCAGCTGATGCTTCCTATTGTTAAATGATATAAAATAAGGGAACTATAATTATAGCTCGATAATTTGAAAAAAAGGTATTTAGAATTAAAGTAAAATCAGTAGCTCATTTGGCATTTGTTGGTCAGGCCAAAGTAAAGTAAATTTTAAAAAATTAAGCAAAACAAATGAAAACCCATTTTAAAACGTAAATTGCATAGTTACCAACCCTACATAATGTCGTGTTTTGCCTATTCCTTCCTGCTACAAAAAATAAAAATAAATAAAAAGCTAGAGGAGAACCTGAATGGTGCAGTTGCATAAGATAATACCCAGATTCTGAATATAGCTACCAGTTCTACTTTATTTACAAAAGATGCTAATGACTATTTCTAGAAAGCAGGACAATGTGCTGAGTGTAATAATTTTCTAGCATTATTTTTCAAATATGTTTGGCTCCAATGACAATGAAGGATGCAGTTGGAGCTTCGGTGCTTCCATAACGGCTTTCAACCTGGCTGGGCCATATGCCCGACCACAACCAGATGTCTACATTTCATTTTCACCTCTCCCACAGCCTTGTATTTCAGTAACGGTAATAATAGCGGCCAATGGGTTCACCAGAAGCACGATAATAATCTCGAGAGATCAAAACCTTATTAATTCTGACAATTGTTATAGCTTTCCTCAAACAAAATTGACAAAAATTGAAGGAGCGCCACAGCTTTGATGTCGACGGCAGCTCCTGCCGATATGATAGCCATCCGCGCGTAACAATACCGGCATTAATCACAAAATAAGTTTATAACAGTAAAGCTGAACGTTTTCGTTAATATCAGGTAAAAATATGTTTAAACACAATTAAAACCAATCAGAAAAAACAAGTTAAGGTATTTTTCTTGGAGTATTAAAAAATTATAGCTGCAGTTTAACTTGATCCTCCTCAAATTGGTGGCAGATACACGGCTACTGTATAGGTAGATAGATTCGACACTGATGGAATTTAGTGGTTAATAAATTTCATCATGAAGAGTTATTAATCTAGCTAAGAAGTAATTAACTTTTGAAAATTAGCAATAACTCATTCTATAATGCGCAAGCACTGACAGTTGAGTGGCATTCGTACCTTTTTTTCAACTGCAGAACTTAAGTTAGCATTTAAAAATATTGATAGTTTCCAATTTCAAAAATTGGGAAACAAAAAACGACAAGTAAAGGAAGAAAAACCTCCAGCAATACGAAAATTAGAAAATGAAAGTCCCGGAATTTTCTTTAAGATTAATGTGTCATTAAAAATCATTAAAACAAAAAGGAAACAGCTCTTACAGCTCCGCCTCCACCACCGCCGCTGCTGCCTCCAAGTAGACCATTCAACAGCTGGACTGCTCTCTTATCTCTTTTCAGTAGTTGTTCCACCTGAAAAATCAATCCAAAATATTAATAAAATTTTGCACAATTATTAGTTGAAACATAATAAAATAAATACAACATAATTTAGTACCCTTGTAAAAAAGTTAAAGACTTCCTACCTTAAGGATCACAAATATAGAACGGGAAATAGAATAAAAAGAGAGTAGAGTTGTCCGTTTGTATTATACCTCTAACTAAGCTCTTGATGGGTAACATTTCGTCGAAGAAGGTTGGCTTGGGTCAAGAGAAAGGAAATCATGCTGGAATGGGTCACATGGATTGGTTATGACGGCTCAGCACCAACAGATATGATGGGATTTGACTACGACAATGATGATTTACCTGACAGTTACCTTCAATTTCACATAATTTAACAAGCAGTGTTGTTAATTGTTTAGAAAAGAATTACACAATATCCTTTTTTGATAAAAAAAAAAAAATGTTTAAAAAAACCCAAGTGTAAACACATAAACACATCATAATATGAAGAAGCATTACGCATCACTGAAGATGAGGAATAAAACTTCATTATAAAAATATTTTGTTCATAGTTTCAGTTAAATGAATTTAATTAGGTTAGGTGGTTAGGTGATATATACATGTAAAAGAGGCTGTCCTCAATGTTCACTGTGCACTACAACTAATTAATAGAATATTAAGTAATTTTGCATAATGTTAAGGAAATATTTAGTAATAAACACGATATGTATATTTCGAAATGTATATATAAATAATAAAAAAAAAAGTATAAAATAATTAGTTGTGAATCAAGATTTAAAACAACAATGATTCGAAGGGAAGGGATTAGCTATGAGGTTAGCATACTGGACTCCCACGCGGAGGTCCCGGGTTCGAATCCAGCAGCTGACCCTTAGATTTTCTCTTCCTAGGAGCTTCTTACAGCTCACTGTCCGGTGATGGACAGTGTTGTCTGTAACGAGAGAACACTGTCCGGAGGCCGGCAGTGCACTGGAAAAAGCTCCGGGCGCTAATAACCTCAGCTGTTGATGCGCCAAAAAAAAAAAAAAAAAAAAAAAAAAAAAAAAAAAAAAAAAAAACAATGATTCGAAAGAAATATAATTGATGGTAGAAGAAAATCTAAGAGAAATGGTTATGAAATAAGAAACGTGAGATTTAAATGGCCAGTAAAAATTGCAAGTTTTATCTACTATAATTCAAAATCAAGTGTAGTTTATCTTTTTTGCTTTTCTTTTTGTGTCTACTGAAAGTTCTGTCACAATATGTAACGTTTTGAAATAGTCTGGTGTGACCAGTTATTCGGATCACAAGTAAAATGCTACTTGATCACTTTTATTCTTGTGACATCATCCACTATTTTGTAAACTTTTATTTATATCTAATACAAATGATAATTTGATATAACGAGCATGTTTTAAAATTCGTTTATTTTTATTTGTTCAATCTAAGTAAGGGACTTTTAGCAATTTTGGTCTGCCACTCTCCCTCATTGTTCACGAAGAAGTCTCAACTTCGGGAAAGGGAGTAGAAGATAGTTAATGAATGACCAAAGAATTTGAAGCACACGGAGAACCGCGACAACACGCAGCTGAATTGGATAACAAGAATAAAGGCAAATAAGGAGACTTAATTCCGAACATTTTTGCTGAATTTTCTAAAATACTTAGGGCAGATTAGGCTTCAGAAAAATGGCTCTCATGGAAACATACGCCTAATCGATGGACCACGTCACGCTGAGACATTACAAGATTATTCTTCTGGAAAGCCCTGAAGAGATGCCATAAACTATTTTCCTGGCAGAATGTATGTTTAGCTGAAAAGATTACTTTCCTGGCCAAGTTCTGTCTCTAAAGTAAAGAAATATCTGCACAGGTAAAGGGGATAAGAACCCGCTAAGCTTCTGGAAATGCAGAAGTAAAGTTCTGGAGAAGCTGAGTTGTTACTCTTCTTATAAGGTGGTAGTAACGGGAGTAATACCCTAATTGAAGAATTAAAATCTCTTTGTGTTGAAATTTCTTAACTGTTAAGAACCTATAAGCAGACTGGGTCTTAAAAAAACAACTTATTATAGATGTGAAACGCCATGTAAGAAATAAGTACAAAATAAAATTCTAATTGCATGTTAATTCACGTCTAACATTAAGAAATAATCGTTCATAAACTCGGTCACATTTACAAAATTATAGGCAATGCCAGGGAACTCTGCCCCCTTGACTCTAATTGATTTTCTTTTACACTTTTTTTTTTTTTTCTTACTGCAGAGGGAGTAAGTATTGGATGTTGAAGTAATGACAAATTTTCAAAACTGTAAAGCTTTTTATTGGTATAACAGTGCTGTCTGCCGTTCCAAGGATTTTAACTTGTAACAGCAGCTCTAAGTAAATTCTACTCCTCAGATTGTTTAGAATTCCTCTTAATTCTCAATTAATTGATTCATTTCTTTGCAGTTTTTAAACCTTGTTTAAAACGTAAAGAATTTTTTTTGAAGAGGACGTACCAAAGGGATGGACTATTTCGAGAGAGGGGGAAGTGAGAGAGAGAAAAGAATTTTTAACAACTTAACTTCCATTTTAAAGATTACACTTACGTAATAAATTTGACGGCATTTCATATTTTAAAATATTAATTCCGTTGTACGTGCACAATTCATCACAGTTTAATTTTGGATAGACTTAAAGCAAATATTCTGTTCATAATTTAAATAATTATTTAAATTCACAATAAATGGGATACCATAAAGTATGGGTAATTTATTACAAACTTCTCGTTTTTTTAGCTCAAACAATTGATTAATTTTGTATTTAACATTTTTTTTTAACAAACAATAATTTACAATCGATTGTGTTCAGTGAGAGTAGAGTCACTAGATAAATTAACGTTCATTATGAATGATGTCTATAGTAATTATTTTTTGTTTTTGTTTTAATTCTTTTAAACGTTTAATTTTGCGCATGCATGATTATCAGTTAAAGATGATAAAAATGAAAGTAGAGATTAAGAAAAGTAAAAGGAAGAAGATTCAACAAAAATTATAAGGAAGTAATTTAATAAATAATATATGTATATTTTAAATGGAATGTTTCATTGTTGCAAAAGTGAAATTTCTTTTCTTTTAAAACAATATAAACATCTCCCTGCCGTACCTATTAAATATTGTGATAATTCAGTGTAATAATATTACAATAATATAGTTTGTTCTAACGACTATAACTATAATTTCTTCAGCAGAGTTCTAAACCGAAAGGTTAACTGGTGGTAGTTTATTTAAATTTAAAATATATAACTGCTGAGATTCTTAAAGGAGCGTCTGTTTCCTGTTTAATTTTTGCTTT
Source organism: Rhodnius prolixus (assembly GCF_049639745.1). Taxonomy (NCBI): domain Eukaryota; kingdom Metazoa; phylum Arthropoda; class Insecta; order Hemiptera; family Reduviidae; genus Rhodnius; species Rhodnius prolixus. The sequence goes on from NW_027411634.1 coordinate 36,268,891, forward strand.
CTCTTACTGACTGCGTTGTTTCTTTTAAAGAGGTTCCCTCCACTTATTGCAACGCCACATTTTCAAAGAAACAGTTTGCACGAGAAATAATCCGATAAACTGTTCTAGGTAACTATTGAAAAGTTATGGCATAAAAAGAAGACAATTAAGACAATCCTTCTCTCTCTTTCCCTAATGTAGATTAATATGATCCTAATAAAAGTCGGCAAAAGAGTGTTTCACATCAGAACCCCAATCCTGCGCTGCAAATAAGAGTTAAACCAGTTAGATACAGATAAAAATATCCTAATAAAGCGGCAGAAATATGAAGATCAATTTGGTCATTACTCCCCACTACCACCGCGGCTACTGGAGACCATTAACTACTTTCTAATATTTCTCAATAAGGTTTGAGGTTTACCTTGAAAGTTTTCAGAATTTAATTAAAGTTTTGAAATTTTTTTTGGAAAGAAATGTAGCTCTAAAAATGGATACAGACTAACAACATTGACTCATAGAACTTGTAATTTTGTCCTGTTTAGTATAATTCTGAAATCCCCTTTTGAATTTGGGGATACTCAAGAAAACTAAGTTTTCCGATTGAAATTCAAATTACCCACCAAAAATAATGTAGAATATTCAAGGGTAATACCACGAGTTACTCAAATTTACTGAACCAAAGTAAAGTAATGCCTATTTATTCAGGTAGGCTTTGCGTCCAATTACCAAATTTAGGTGTCCAGGACGGAGTCGGATATTTCTCATATTTAGGGAAGAAATTCCCACGCGGAGGTCCGGGTTCGAATCCAGCTGGCAGATCCTTAGATTTTCTTTTTCTATTCTAGGAGCTTCTTACAGTTCACTGCTCGGTGATGGATAGTGTTGTCTGTTACGAGAGAACACTGTCCGGAGGCCGGTAATGCAGTGAAACAAGCTCTGGGCACCAATAACCTCTGTTGTTGACGCGCATTAATTCATTTAAAAAACCGGAAGCTTTTTTAGATACCTCTTTTAATTTTTCCGTCCTCTCAGGTGAAGGCTCTTCTTCCAGCGTTTCAGCGGCTGCTTCTAGTATCTTATCTTCAGCGGCTTGTTCCAGTTTTATACTGTCTGCAAGTGTTCTCAACATTGCCACCTTTATTACTTCATTTTGAAGATCCTGTAAGGAGGAAATTACAAATATTAGTCAGTTAAAGATGTAAAATGAAGAAAATTATGGTAGAATAAAATAAGAAAGAGATATGCGAAGTATAGCATATGTCTATATATAATTGGAGGAGTTGGGACTTTCCTGCTTTCACATCAAAGTAGAATTGATAAATCTCGCTTTAAAACATTCTGGTAACATCAAAATCGTTACATAAGTAGGAATGCTGACCTCTCTGCAGTCTGGGATGTGTTATTTAATATGAACACCCGCCGTAAGAGGTCAACCATTTCAGACAGCTGCAAGTCTACTACTATTTATATAAACCTAAGTTTTCTAGTAATAGAAAATTTTACAGCTTCAACTCTTTAATAGTTTATAACCTCACCTCAAACGTAATTAATAAAAAAGTTATTGCTTAGCTAGAATTTATTATATAGTTTATAGAAACTAAATCAAATCTAATAATAGTAGTTGTGATAATTATGTAGTTTAGTTTGACCTTTTCAGTGCATATTTTGAACTAAATTTTGTTCGCAGGTCTTGACAAAAGGTGCAAAGATTTAATAAATGTTCTTAATAACGGCCACGTAAAGGTTTAACAACGTAATTTGTAGACTAAATTTATTTAATAAGTGATAATGATTATTGATTGATATTTTATTAGTGTTTGGTATAGATGTGCATAAATATAATCAATTGATAAAAATTGATGCTAATTTCTTTAACACTTATTAATTTAAAAATTATAAGTTTTTACTTGAAAAGACCACTTTCAGTGATATAAGAGATATTTATAACTTGTTAGTACAGCAGCAGTGTTTTAATTTTAAACTAAGGAATCAACGAGCGATTTATTAGCTGACAGGAAGATCGTCTTAAAACAATCAACCATATGGGCTCATTAATATTGGTCATTAATAAATATAATAATGGTAGCCCTCTCACCAAACTTGACACAATTAAAATTTTCAAAATTCTTACTGAAATGCCTTTAGGACAAAGCCATCTCATGACAATCAGAACTGACTTCGTATATGCAAAGTTTAGAGGAAATATTCAATATCATTTTACTAATTCGAAACGTAATTTCAGCCTTTCACTGTTTTACAATATATAAATGGTATGTTGCCATGACCATAATCGAATTTTTCTGGAAAAATATTTCAAATAAATTTCGATCTCCATGAGTCTAAAAAGTAAAAAAGAAAATCAATGGAGTCATTTCCGACCAAAATTTTTAAAAAAAGTACCAAATGTATTCAGTAAAATGGGACCTAATCAACTAACAATGCAAATTATGTTTCTAAGTTAGATTGTTCAAGTACATAATACAGACCATTCTTAAAAACCAGTTATTGGGACTTATGGGACCTCAAAATCAAAATTAGTGGTGAAAACTTCTTACAGAAAATTTGACACGATCTCAAGAGAAAAAAAACAAAACCTCCACCTCAAAATAAGACCAATCAGAAAACGTACTTACAGAACATTGAGGTCAAAAATATTAATTTTATGTTGTAATATGTAAATACATAATATGCAAAAAATTGTACAAATCATTGGATAATACGTCATTAACTGTAATTATTACTGGTATGGTTAGTTATGAAGCGAGTCAACTTTTTTTTTTGTTTCTTCTAAGAGAAGACAGATTTGAAAGATTGAACAGCTTATTTTAGAATAAAAAGGAAATGTTCTAAAGAGGGATTCATAAAAAATAAATTGCTAAATGCAAATTTTACTATGTTCAAATTCTTTAATTATAAAAGCAATTAAATAAAATAATAAATTGTGATATAAAATCTCCCCTCATCACGCCAAAAAAAAAATAATCATAGATTACTTAATAAATAATTGTTGAAACCTTGGACTAATTAAAATTGTAATGTTATCTGTAGGTAATTACTACATACAAGAACAATCTGTTTTTAAAATATTTATTTAATTTGTGGTGCTGAGTACCAAATTTACGTGGTAAGTCAGAATAAAGAAGAAAGATGAGCACAGGTAATGCCTAAGGTTACATGATATACTTACTAACAGGTTTTGGTATTCTACAATAGATCTTTCATTTCAATCATTTTTCTTAGACAATTAGCTTTAATGCAGCTCTGAGGGAAGGATTTCGTGTAGGTCTTCCTTCAAAAGAATCATTTCATTTTGAGATCACGGGTTCGAACAAAAAAATGATAGATTGGAACTTTAAAAATTGTAGTAAAAGAAAGTCATGTGAATAATTTTTTTTCTCAATATTTTATTATTTTAAAACGAAGCCAAATCAATCGCATTTTCGTCAATCAGCATCTCATCTCTGATGATCTTATGACTTGTTAGGTGAAAACACTGTTCTTTAACAGCTCCTTGCAGTTACCACCTAATCTTTTGACCTAGTCATAAAGAAACAATTTTAATCATTTATTTAAAAAACGAAATAAGACATTCTTCACGCTACAAACTCTATTTAAGTCTTAAAAACGTAATAATAATTATTATTTAAATTACAATTTACTTTCTACAACTTTGTTCTGTACATAACATATATTTTGTAACCCAAGATGTCGTACACTGGTTTAGAAAACCACCATTTTGACCCAATTTCTTAAGCAGAATTCCAGGAAGCTGTTTTATATAACTTGTCGATCATTATAATATTATAAACTTTTTTAAAAAATAAATAAATAATTATTTAACCAATACTTCACCTATTTTGTGGAATGCATTATAGATTTATTTTTTAAACAATAAATCTGGGGAGATCATTACATGATTTTCTCTTACAGCAATTTATTAAATATTTTAGGAATTATTTTGTTGATAAAAATCGCTAAAAACCTCAATAATTTATTTAGTAAAGCGGCCATTTTGTACAAATAATTTTCCTAAAATTCGGAGTTCAAATTTATACAAGTAACGAGACCGAACACTGCACTTAAGTAACACTTTAGGGGGAAGCTTAAACACGACTCTTCCCTAGAATTGCCTTCAGAAATATTTTCCTGGCATAATGTTTCAAATAAAAACTATAAATCTACAAATATGTTCAATAATAGTACGAAGCCATACAACACTTAATCTACTGGAATAGATTCTGATCTCCAGGAATCCAAAATTAGGCTCGATGAGACAACACATTCTACCAGTCCTAACAAATACTTCTCAAACCTGAAACATTCTAAAGATAAATAAAAAACATCCTCCTTATTCAAAAGGGAAATTCTTCAAAAAATCATTAATCTAGTGTAAGAAGGAGAAAAAACAAAGATGTGTACGAACTGTACTGAGAAGCAGATACAGTAAAGATTAGAATGAGCTAATTAACTGGAGGTCATATGATTGGATTGAAGAAAAATGTGATCGCAATGAGGACTTTGGATGTTGAGGAATGGTATAAACAGAAAGGTGTGTAGAGCCAAAAGAAATAGGTGGCTAATAGTGTTGCCAATGACGCAAAAAATCTTATGGGTACCCGCAATTGGAGAGCAGCTGGAGAAGACTCATTGACGAGTCCAGGATCTATCAAGTGTTGTAGCGCCACGAGAATAAGTAAGTATAGGGCACACTCCATAAACTAAGCTCCTTTGATGAACTATTAACATGGCCAGAATCAAACTTTACTTTACTCACATGCATGGTAGTGATGGAGATCCAAAAGGATTTTTGACAGTGCAGATCTGGTTTCCGTATTAACACTAATCTAACAATAAAGGGTCCAATCATTTACGTGATAGGTACACCACTGGAACAGAGAAATAGGGCTCAATAAAACTTTCTCGTTACTCGAGATTTATGAAAAGTTGTAATAAGAAGAAAAGGTTCACGATCTTCGGTTATATTTATTGTAGATCTACCTTGACCATAGCACTGGAATCAGCACCCGGCAATTTTCATCCAAATTGGGACTATTCAAATCTACTGTAAAACAACATCTCCACATTGCTGAGGAAAAGATCTTGTAATGGTCTTGGCATCGAGATAGCTGTTAAAAACTTATAGCACCATGGACTTCGGAGTGTGGGAGCTTAATATCCAATCCAGTTGTATTCGATTTCCTTAAAAAACTGCTCCAATGTAATTTTTTTAAAATTTGCTTCCTACCTATTCACATAAATTAGGTCTATAAGTTTTATATGAAACATTTTCCCTGCATAATTTACTTCTGAATATTTCAATGTGAATCATAACTTATGACATTTTAATGACCTAGAGGTCTTAAACGTGGATAATGAATGTGCGGGAAATTCCAAATTTGAAAGATATTTACCATCAAGTTCAGTTTTGGAACAGATTACTGAACTGCTAGATCCATAATATATATGCTAAAGAACGAATACGTCACATTTTTCGCTGACGTCTTCTATTTAGAAGCGAACTACATCCAAAAAGAGAATGTTAAAACAATATAAAGAAATAGATAGGAAATAATTACTTGTTACGCACTAAAACATCCAAAGATAACGAACCCTATCAGCAACATCTTATTTAGAATAACATTGAAGAAACCTTCTTATTACATAACCTAGTATACACATACAAATATCCAGTGACCTAGTGGCACACTACTGAACTATATTATAACACAGATTATTTTAGAGACATGCAACTATTCAATTTAATCTTATGTATATTGCTTAGATTTACTTTTTTCCATTTTCTTCTGTTTTCTTAATAATTTACTTTCTTGGGACGTATCACTTTTCTGTCGTAAGAGCATGTATTGAGTTTGAATAATTTTGTGTGAGTGCTTGTTCATGTTGAGAGTCAAAATTTTTATATATTAAGAACAATAAGTAATTGTATGGCGATTTTTCGTGATTGCATGCTGATGTTACATGTTGGAAGTCAAAATGTTAGAAACTTTTTAACGATATGTCTAGCAGAAGACAGCTCAAAGTTGAAGACCAAAGTTGGTTTGCTGCATCACACTGCAAACTTTGTTTACCTTCCCATATTACCAAGAGGCAGAATTTGCAACGTATAACATTTTCATTATTGAGTTTTCATTGGAAATACAGTTGTTGAGTCCCCTTGAAACTAAAGTAAATTTTTAAGGAAATAGACTAAGAGTGTGTATATATGTGACCAAAATAAGAAAATTCGAAGCTTAAAAAAATCGAATGAAGCCAACTTTTGTATCCATTTGTTCCTCAATGGGACTGGACATTAACTTAGCGATAAAATTTCTTTCAAAAAGAGCTTTAACATTAATTGTGGGTTAGGGTAGTTAATTGTCAGTTTTACTCGGTCAACTTCAGGCCTTTGAAATCTATCAAAGTATTTTGTAATAATTTTAACTTTAAACACATTTTGTCTTCAATCAGAAAATTCTGACATTGAAATAAAAGAAAGACGCATGCGAGATTCACTCTGTAATTTGATTTATTGAGTCGAACAAGTAGTTACTAGCGTGAAATAAAGATTATTGTTAGGATGTGGAAGAAGATCTACGATCTAAAGTTGTATCTATTAGAGATGGAAAGAAAACTAGTTCATTTCTATGTTCTATATCACAGAAGTATTTCTTAAGCCCGGCGTTCCAGATTACCTCATCGTACTGCTATGTACAAATCTTCGGCAACCATTTGAACAGCAACATGAACAGTAAGATATTTTTGTGGTAAAATTACTTACTACAAACCATATTCCATGTAAAAAAAAAAATCTTATTAGCAGGCGTTTATTTTCGATTTGGTAAAAAAGAGATTTCTTCTGTTAAACAAAAATTGAAGGCTCCTTTCATTTTGTGCTTGCGAATGTATCATTTATTGATCTCTTACTGTTCATATCCAATTTCAAGACCAGGATTTTGTTTATTCGTTACTGAATGGCCTCTATGAAATCTTTTTATCCTTTACAAGTAAGTTACAGAAAACTTTTTAAAGACTTCTAGCACAATACATTAGAAACACCTGCAGAAAGTCGTGTGATTATTCACACAAGATTTTTCAAACTGTGCGCAAGCTTTACTAAGCATTGAGAGTATGATATACCATACGCTTATAAGAGCTTATTCCTAATTAGGGCCGTTCACTGTAATAAATGCTTCTATTTAAACTCCATCAGGCAGACAGCTAGGTCAGAGAGAGAAAGGCGATCTGTCTTGACGAAGCTCACGACGGCCAACTGGATTAAAACCGTTCGTTGGCTCGTTAGGTAGAGAGTGATTAAGAGTGAGAGGGAACGAGTGAGAGAGTGTGACAGAGACTGGTCCATAGTGGAAAGTAAAATGTGAACGAAATATCCAAGAAGGTTAGTAAACTTTGAGAGAGAGATGACGTAATCAAAGAGTTCCTACACACTCGCAGACGCATTAACATATGTCTACTAGAGATTGCATTCTCAATGCCGTCCGCGTTGTTATATATTTATTGCAAGCTTGCAATTACGCTTCTGCATTATAGCTATTATATTCATTGATATGATTACAATTAATTTCTTTCTTGTTTTCACTGATATTTCCTTTTGATTTTATTTAGTATTATCCTCGTAAAGGAAGTTTCAAATTTGTAGAAAATAGGTAACCTGGAAAAGGCTAATTTACAGTTTGCCTTTTTCAGTTTTCACGTATGTTTTTTTATTTTCTTCTTTTTCAAATCTTTTCTTCAAATTTTGAACGTACATTTAACTTTTAGTCAAATTGTTAGTTTAAAAAAAATGGTGCATTTCTCTTTTAGTTTACTTTCAATAGATTTTATACCAAAAGTTGGATGCTGGAAGACGTGCTAATTTCCATCTATGTCTGCTAACATCTTTTTATTTGAATCAACATGTTTTTCAGCCACATAAATTTCTTCAGGTGAAGAAAAAGGCAGAAGACTGAAAGTGACTTGAAATCTGGTAAACAGTTCAACGATTCATAGTTCTAATCACTCACACGTTTCCACAGCTTCTTGCACCTTCGAAGGTAGTTGCATTTTAAGGATAATAAAGAAAAATAATCCCTTTAGCTTCTCGGTAAACCCATGGAAGACCCTTCTCGGCAAGGTTTCTGATCTCTCTCTCTCTCTCTCTCTCTGATAGCTGTTGTATTTCCGGCGAGATCCACATAAAAAATTAGCACCTACATACATAAGCAAGTCAAACTAGTAATAATCTCTCTAATATTATGTAGTTTCCTTTGTATTTTTTAAAAACATTTATTTTTTCTCAAAGTAAGCGAAGCTTATTGTATTTTTTCTCTGTTGATATTTATGGCTTTGTTGTAATGAAGTAGTTTTGATCATACTTTTTGTTTCAAATTAGTTTTTGTTTCGTCTAAGGATGTGCTTTTTCTTTACATTTGTATCTATTTTATTTTTTATTACAAATGCTTAAATAAATTAAAAAACCCGCCTAAAATCAATTGGATCCTTTTGATAATAACATAGTCTAGTTCTTCAACGCATTCGTTAACAATGTAACATATTCTTTCTTCTGAATGCCTAGGTGTCAATAATCATCGATCAACCAATACCACGTACTTGCACCAACTAGATGGGTGGTTCTTTTCTTGGGTATCATCATCTATTTAAAGATCCATTTAAATACAGATGTCCATTTCTTCATAGTTATATAACCTTGCTTTATAGCCTTAAACCTTCATTAACTTTAGTTGAATTCCAACTAAACGTAAAACTTCTCTAAAAAAAAAGAGTCTTGTAAAGAAAACAATTCGACAGATCACGTTGTAAATTGCATTGATAGCAACGCCGTCCTTACAGCAAACCGAGAACTTATCACTTTGCCTCAGTTATAGATACATTTTAGAAGAAAATTTAACAGAGCTAACTTTTTGCACACCAGGAAAATCGAGAGCTCGTTTCACTTTGTACACTTATCTTAAGTAACATTGCCTTGTTTTAATGCCATATTAAGTTTTAGCGCGCGCACACACATTTATATATTTATACTTTATTAATAAAGCTGGTTAGATTTTATAAAGGGCATTTGTGAAAACCGGTTTTCACGTTGCTTAATCGAATATGGAATAAAACCTGTCACAGATTGTATTACTTTTATTTATACGCCAATAAAATTAAAAAATTAACGTAACCATTTTTTCTTTTATAATTAGCACTTTAATCTGATTTAAAGTAAAAACTTTACAATGAATAAGTCTAAACGACATATCGATCTGTAAACCTCTGTAGTTTTTTTTTTGTTTCTGTTATATAACGGACTGATGTTTACAACATTTACACGTTTATGACTTCCCTGATAAAAAAAACTTGCAACGTCTAATGTTCCTGTCAGATGAATAATTGGACGATTCATAATTATCTGAGGAAGTATTGCGGTCGTATGGACTTCTGATTTTAAGTTTCCACCGGAAAACTCACATTCGTTTTGAGGTCCCGTAAGGCATTAATAAAAAGCGTATTTTATAAATTGGTCTCTCACCATCTATGAGTGGTGTGTCTTTTTTTAAACTCCCAATAATAACCCTGCTGAAAGGGAGTTAATTAAATATAATATCAATTCGCACAAAATAAAATCAGTACACAACACTATGTCCAATTTTAATTTTTTTCAAGAGAGCAAATGAAAGAGTTTTTTCGCGGATTTTTCTTACTTATAAGCCCACGGGAGTTATTTTGCTTAGATCTTTGGTAGATAATAAGTAACATAGATGCACCATAACAGGTGGTTGGGTCATAAAAAAAGAAATATTGTATTAGAAAGATTAAAAAAATAAATTTTGAAAAAATTGACTGTGTTGTGTACCTCCGGGGTACTGAAATATTGTTAATACATTGAAATATGGACATAACTATTTTTGAAATAAAATAATGAATCGCTTCTTAATAACACTTCCGATGCACGGATTTCTCGAAAACATTAAAAAACTTATTATCAGAAGTGGCAAATAGTGTTAACATAGATTACTAAATTTGGGCTTTTTGACATTCTCAGTTTAAGGTATACCTGAACAGGAATAGTATGTTAACAGGTATATAATAATAATATAACAGGTATGTGAGTTCCCAAAATTGGAAACAACTGTACTTCTTCTTCTTTTTAGAGTAGGAAGAAGGGGTAAAACTAATGTCTTCAAGCTTTACCCAGCAGCACTTCTCTTCAAAGAGAGGTTCTATTTGTGTTTAGGGAATTAATTAGGAGATGTCCTAGGGCGCTAAGACATCTTAGCGATCCATCGATCTTTCTCTTAAGGAATAGCAATCGAAGTTTTTTTTTGAAAGAAAACTGTATATTTTCAGAAATTAATTAAACAGTTCACTTACTTTAACCATTGCCATTTTCATATCGTCTGTGATGTAAAGTTTTTGTGCAGGAGGCAGTTGTTGGTCTTGATATATTGGGCCAGCAAGACACCCGTACACTGCCGATAATAGAACCAGACATATGGTCAGTCTCATCTTTGCTAATCCTTTCTCTACTGCACTCTATCTGAAAAGTTTCGAATAAAAGTTATATTAAGAGCCTCACTTAGGAAAAGTTTTCATAAAATCATTGATGACATTATCGCGGAAATCTCAAAGTAATGAAAAACTTGCTCTTTAAAATGGTCTTCCTGTTAAAGACATTTATATTGCCACGTTCCTTGGTGAGAAAAAGTGTGAGCTCCTTGCAATTTTTTCATTTTTGAGCCAAAGTGTTTATGTACCAACGTACATCTCCACCCCCCCAAACACTTTTTCGGACTCTGGAGATCTCAAACGATTATTTCTGGTGAATTCTTGGTATAGAAAATATGCGAGCAACAATAAAAGTGCTTACAGCAGAAGAAAGTGAAAAATGAAAATGAAATTGAAGAAGAAGAAAGGTTATAATTACCACAGAATGGGCCAACTATTAAACAGCTGTTTGACACAATTGTGGATCAATGAAAGGAAAAGGAACGGAATAGCTGAGAAAGTAAACACTTTCATTTAAAAATTCGTGCAGGTGAATTGGCTCTTTCTTACTGCGCATGTCCGGCAAACCAGATGAACTAACCAAATGTAACTTTTTACTATGTTCAGTTCCTACTTCTTGCTGGAATATAGCGCTGTTTAATATTATACTAAAGCAGGGTGAAAGTTTCTGAAGAAAACAGAAGGATCTTTACATACGGCGGCAGCAGTTAATGACCTTGCGCAGTTGCCCATTGTTTTAACACCTAATTAATTGACGCTCATTAATGAGATCTGTTAATGATAGAGATAGATATCTTAAAGCATTCTATAATTGCTAACTTATTATTAAAAGTACCTTGCGAAAACATCTCTGAAAAGTGAAAAATTTATTCAGTAACTTGGTACTTTTAGTAGTAAAATTGCAATAAGATTATACAATCTACTAAACTGGCACATTAGAAGAAACTATAACCACCTTCTCTGGTATTCTTGCAACCGGGATTAGCCCTTTCCATCCTAATATAAAATTATACAGATGACAAGATCATACATTACAATAACAGGGTACTTTGGAAGGAAGTCTTAAACTTATAGTCTAAGAAGCCATTTTCCGGTTGTTAGATTTTGCCCAAATCTTATTGTTCCGTTTTCTGGGTGGCAAAAAAAGTTTTAATTTCTATCATTTTCAGATTTTGTGACAATACAGTCAATTTATAAAAACCGTCTACATTCTCTAGGCGGCTATCAAAATGTTGAACTCCACTTAAGACAAAAACCATCATTAAAAAAAATGAACAATAATTATAATTTAGTAAATTTTGTCAATTTTACAGAAAATTTTAATGTTTAATGTAAATATAAGTCCAAAGATGTCTCTCCTTCCTTAAATTACCGTTAGAGATCTCTTAGGTAATTCTCTCTGTGCATATTTACTTTCTATTTGGAGGGTCATACATTCAACCAGGCGAGAATGATGAGTTCCTTGTTTGAGCCAATCAGGTCTTTATCTTTGGCTGACCCCACAAAATTCCCAGCACTCTTTTTTTTTAAAAAAAAAATATCCTCGCAACCACCCACACTTGAGAAGCATGATTCTTGGTAATTATCGTAAAGGTCATTGTTACGTGTATAAAATTTATTGACGTAATTTATATGTAATCCCTATTTAGATAAAATGGATCTAGAGTAGGGTTAACTCTAGTGCTTTGACCATTTCGCTATGAATTTAAAATTTTTACTTTTATTTTATTTTTTTAATTAACTGCTTGATTATATTATCTATAATCTGTGGATGCACCACTTTTTAGTCACAAGTTCGATTCCTGAACTCCTGAGATTTTATTTAGTGCACTAATGCGGGAAATCTATTGTAAGCTAGGAGTAACTTGTTAAACACCTCACACCACGAAATCAGACAGGTAGTTGGACCCTGGAATTAATTATTACGGCAAGGTAAAGTTGTACTGGGCTGCGTGATTACTCAAGGTGGAAGTTGGCGGTTGATGACGTAGGATCAAAAAAAATTAAAATAAAAATGAGAAGGAATTGTATTTTTTTTTCTACAAGATCTGAGGTCTTGGCGCCCGGAATTTTCTTCGAGTGCACCGCCGGCCTCGGGACAGTGCCCTCTTTTTACACAAAACACTATCACTGGGCAGTGAGATGTAAGAAGCTCCAAGGAAGAGAAAATCTAAAGGGCCAAGCAGCTGGATTCGAACCTAGAATCTTCAGCGTTGGAATCCAGTATACTTGACACACTGAGCTAACCCTTCCCCTGTGGTTGTTTGTCTTTTGACCAGGTTTTTGATTTAGAAGAAAATTATATGCTCTTTTCTTTGGTGGTTGGGAGGGGGGGGAAGGAAATGCGATAAAATCAGTTAATCAATTTTTATACAGAAGTAATGAAATGTACGAGGTAAACATTAGTTACATTGTTACCTCACCATTTAATTGTCCAGTCGACTAGGTAGGGGGACGGATGACTACTGCGCGCGTTGATGTCAGGTATCATTGAAGAGGGATGTTGCTTAAGTCAGTTGTAGGCTTTCTTTGTGCGCTAAGATTGTCACTTTGGATGTCACAAGTTCCTGTGTCAGCAATAATGGTTTTTGTTTTTTAAATCGAATATAATAATTTTTGAAGTTTAAAAAAAAACTCGTGAAGTTAAAAGAAAATTCCTTTTAAAAAAATCTATTCACTAAAGTGGCACACAGAGAGCTGATCTTTTCCGGCCCCAATGAAAGCACCGATAGGATATATCAAATTTGAACTTTTTTCTAATTCCCATTTTTGATTTTTGTTGCTAATTTACATACTAATTTTTAAAACCACTTTTCCGGACACAAGAGTCCTTAAAATTGATATATCCGGTAAAAACAAAAAAAGAAGAAATCCACATTCGCTTTTAAGTAGTAAAAATAATAATAACTAAAATTATCAACATTGCAGGTTGGTTTTTAAAACAAAAATAAAAAATATATAATATATACTTAAAATCATACATAATTCAGTTATAACATGTTGGTAATAATTAAATTGTTAGAGAGAGAGAGCGAAGCACCGTACTCCAGATTTCGTCACCATCTGGAAACCAGATCTAGGCCGACCACTCCCTTAGATTTTAAGAAGTTGCCGTCGTCAATAAAAGTGAAACATAACTAAATCTTTCGCAAAATCTCGCCTACAGACATAGATATATGTATATTAACTGGTGCAGGACAACGTCTGAGGTCATTGGCGCCCGGTAACTTTTTCAGTGCCATCGACCAATGATTTACCTTTAAAAACAACCATGATGAACATTCTGTGAAATGTAAGAAGCTCTTTTGGAAAAACAATATAAGTGCTGGCCGAAGGACTCAAATCCAGGATCTCTATGTACAAGTCCAGTGTATTGCATTAATCATTGCGCTAATCACTATTGTACAAATATTTGTGAATTTAAATACTCTTAGGAATCGTAGCTACGGTGAGATTAATTACAAGCCGGCACGAGATTCATCAGTCAGAACTTAATTTAAATTCCTTATTGTTGATAAGAGGTCCAAATTTGACCGGAAATCTTACCACTTCTAGAAGGAAGTAGTGCAGATTCCTTGAGTCAGAAAATGGTGCGTGCGAACAAATTCCTCAAAGTGCAAACACACAGGATCACAAACTTTATAGGGGCTTAGCGAAAAAGCAACGCTATCTTTGGGCTAGATAGAAAACTTTTCACCTTTCCCAGGTTTCCTGAGGATCCGACTATAACAGAGAACTGCCAATTAATTTTTTTCTCTTTTTTAAACTAAGCATCCTTACATCTAGGTCATTGGACTATTTTCAGTTTTTTACCGACCTCCAGATAGTGCTTTCTCGATATTGGAAGAAAGAAAAAATCAAAAATCTTTCCATGTCTACTTTATTGAGTAATTTTTTTAAGATTTTCTGAAAACCAATTTCCTTATACTTAAAATAATTATTGTTTTAGGATTATTATTTTTTGTTTAACCTGAAAAATCGTTTCAGCAAAGTGAACGAACGCTTTTGGTATTGTGGCTGTATCTAAAAGCTTATTAGCAGGTTTTATGATGATTCCAAATACAATACAAAAAACAAAATTTTGAGATTCGCAGACCACATCAAACACCCAGACAAAACAACTTCTAAAAATCACTTTTTCAGACGCAGGGGACCTCAGAGAGGATATTTCCAGTTAAAACTAACTAGAGTAGTTAAAACTAGCTGTAGAGTATTAAAAAGGCCACTGGGTTCAGCTTGAGGGCCCCGTTCATTGTAGTTAAGGCCATCCAAATCTTAAAGTTATTCTGAAGCCTCATCAGTTTAGCTGTGGCCCCCCAGCTTTAAGAACTATTATTTTCAGATCAACAGAAGCAACAAAATAGAAAAGTAGAAAAAAAAAAGGATTACTTGTCATACTTCTTAGGAAATGGACACAATCAAATGGCCGTTAAGTGTTTAGCCACAGATACGTGTTTTAGAATGTTAAATTTTTGATTCATTGATGTTATTATGTTCAAAAGAACGGCCACCTAACAAACTCATATGCGCACGCACAGTTTGAACCGTTACAACAAACTATCATATACCATATACATAAAAAGTAGGTACGTATGTCCAGTAAGTGTCTCCAAGTTAAAGAACTATCGTCAGTAGGCCAAGGCTGTTAGTTCTGCTAGTTGACCGCACTCAACACTGGGGGCAGGGCTGATCCTTTTTTGTAATGAGACGACACACTCTCACTAAATGTAATTAAAGAGTATTTTTATTGTAGACATTAAGAGCGAAAGTCTTTTATTAATTCTTAGCGTTTTTTTATTTTATTACAAACACATACGGTATTTTTATTTATTTATTTTTTCACTTTGATTACACTGAATTTAAAGGTTTATAAACAAACTGGATGAAAACCAAGGTAAAAGTAAAAAATGTTTGTTTTATTTTAAAACTACCGAATAATGTAAAGTCGTAAATTGTTAAGTTTCATGTTTAGCAGAGTTGAATGAGTGTGAAAAATTGAATCATAACTGGTACGATAGTTAGGCAGTCATTTTTATGGGAGATTTAGTTTGTCTTAATATGGACAAAAGGACTTGAAATTCATTGACGTTTTACGGATAGATTTCGATGATATTTTTGGACATCAGCATCTGAACTTGAAACTACATCTTAATGTATAATCCGAGGCTTACTGCAGGGTAATCATGCGATTAATACACAGTCGAACAAAATTAGAGAGAGAGAGAGATTGAGGGGGATGAAAGAAAGGTAATTTATTAATTCTTTAGGTTCCTCAAAACATGTTTAAAATCTGCTTTGAAAATTTGATTTTTCGATCGTAATACTTTCACCAAGTTGAATGTAAACAAAACTGGGTAAAAAAAAAAAAACTAGAGAAAATAACAACAGATAATCTTAATAACTTTAGTAAGCCATATTGTAATTATCCGTCTAATAGTTACAATCATTATCAACAATGTCTGGAGCACAGTGACTGTACTCTACAGGTCAAAGATTAAATATCATTCGCATATGCTAATAAACGGGTTATTTAGCAATAACACTGCTATTAAGTAAAGCGAGGGGGGAAAAAAATGAAATCACAACTTCAATTAAGTATTTCAACATAGTATCTGAACTATATTAGTCAAAAATAATCAAAGCTTTTTGATTATTAAGTTCCTGAGAATTTCCAACACTGCAGCGCGCGCTGGGAAACGATCTTTTTTGGAATTTAATGGCCAAAATTAATGACTAACATTAATAATAATTTAATTAGGTAAACTATTGAGCAAGAAAGTGGATGAGTACATAATTAAATGATCTACTGATAACAAGAAAGATGCAGATCAAGGCAACAAGATCCAATGAGATAACAATTACAATAACCAGGGTCAAGATTTATGATACAATAAGTGTTACGAAAATGAATGAATTATAAATAAATTAAAAACTAAATAATTCTAAAAATAAATAAAAATTAAATAAATGAAATATTAGATTTTGTAATAAATTATGGTTAACCATTCCAGCGTTAATGATAGGTTACACAGGCTCTGGATGCTGTAGCTCAGCTGAATGAGATTTCATCAAGCATCACAGTTTTCTGTTCTTTTTTTTTTTTTTTTTTTACTAAATATTTAATTTTTTTTTTTTTTAATATTTCGTCACTTAAAACTGGATAGTATTTAAATTTTAAAGACTTATGGCTGCATCATTAAGGATGGTGATCATTGAAGGGCCACTTTCCATTATTACGTATTTTTCAATAGAAAAATCTTACATTCTCTTGCTGTACATTGATTGCGTTAATTTCCCAATGTATGTAAGTGAATGGAAATTCTGTTGGAGATCTCAGAAAGTCCCTTATTTCGTTAAATGTTCCTTTTTTCTCATGTCTACCGAGATTTTCTTGAACGAAAATTTCTTTGTACGAAGTATGTTTTTATTAATTTCGAAATCTCTGAGGAGTTGAAAAATTTAAAGAAATCAACTTATGTGTTGTAACCGGCTACAGAATCTGATGTAAAGTTGAGAATAAAAAAAATACAATAAATAAATAAATAAATAAAGGGTAATACAATCACTGATTAAACGGATTTCCCTAGGGAAGAGATTAGCTGAGTGATTAGCGTATAGTGGATTTCAAAGCGGAGATTCTAGGTTCAAATTCAGCACGCTTCCTACAGCACACTGCTCGTCCTGAGGCCCAGTTGTGGCGTAAAAAAAAAAAAACTTCGGGAGCCATTGACCTCAGAATCAAAAATTTGAAACGAGTTGAAATCGGTTTTTTTTTTAAGGTGTAACTGCATATTCCCACTATATATAATTTGTTTTTAGAAAAGAAAAAACCTTAATAGAAAAAGAAGAAAATCAGCAAAGAATCCTGAATTAACCGGAAACATAAAATTAACAAGAAGTTAACCAATTTAATCACTGATGACTGAATAAAATGGTAGACAGAAAATTACTTCAGTAACAACACTACACACACTCGAAGTTATGCAAATACTTGTAGTATATCTGTCTAGTAGTGAAAGTAGCATCCAAACTACACAATAACTGTTACTAACTAAACTTCTCTGTTGTTGTTTTTATTTCGTAAGTTTTATTTCTTACAATTGTTTACTATTTGATATTTTAATTCTAAAAATATTTTACGAGCTCTAAAAATAAGATTTATTTAAATATAGACAAATTCTTTTTGAATTTCATTTGAGAACTATAAAGAAAATAATAAGTATAATATTTACTGAAGGTTTGAGAGCCACTGTTTTTAAATACAAGAATAAAAATGCAAATTAAATTGCGATGTTAAAAGAAATGAATTTGCTAACGATTCGACTGAAGACGATCTGTAAGCTACACTTAAATACATTTCTGAGATTTCAACTGTTAAGTATAGAAATAGAAGCATTCTACGTTGAAACCGCTTATTAAATGGAATTACAGATAATTAAGCATTGTTTGACACTCATCCACGGCCAGGCCAATCCCGAACTTAACCCAAATAAATAACTGCATCATTGAACCACTAAGTGAGATGATTCTGAAGAATTGAATAATGTAGGTGAACGGTTTGGTCAATCCCAACTCGTACAACTATAGAGGCGCCACGGTAACTGAGCGGTTATAGACTTCTTTGAAATCTAGGATAAATATTATTCTTCAATTGCGTAAAATACAGAAGACAATGATTGCATTTTTCAAAGTAAAAGCGCTGCATCCAACACTTCCATAGAATGCATACCACTTGAACCACCAACACATGTTAAAAGGCCTTCGAATAGTGCCTAGGACGCCTCACCACATCTAAGTATGTTCCAAATATAAACAGCCGCTGATCAGTGTAAATAATTCGCAAATTCTAATAAATATAAATGCCAAAGTTTTAATTAACAATTCAAATCAACTGAGCGTCTTAAAACTTGCAGTATTGTGGCACGAAAACTGAATAATTAGACTGATGATAGAATGCTAAAGAGAGATAAGATTAAGAAGATCTTGGAGTATGCACAAGTGTGACGTAAAAGATGTGCAAAACATTACGTCATTCTAGGTTTAATGAAATGATATGCAAATGCATTACGGAGTTGATAATAGATGAGAATGTTTTTCTTTCTTTTTTTTAAATGCATCTATAACTTGCAAGTTAAACAGCTGGTTCTTAAGACAAGATATTACTTTATCAAATTAACAACTGCAAACAAGGCTCTCATCTTTTATTGGACACATTCTAAAGAAGAAATGGTAAGTCATAACAATGAAGAAAAGTAGATGCCATTTCCTGGTGCGATTTAAACAGTGATATTATAAAGTTATTACCTTACTAATGAGGTTCAGAAAAGCTGAAGATAGTTCAGAGTTTTGAATATCTCAGACCTTAGTTTACATAGATAGGACAGTGGCCTAGAAAAAAAAATAGAAGGTCAAGCAGCTGGATCAGGAATAATCAAATCAAGTCGGAGGGAGGTGCCTAATTTGGCCATAAACTGAATTTCCCAAAAACCAACCGAGAAGAATCTACTTTCCTACATTCACTGATATAGTTCAGACCAGAACTAAATTCTCGATAATCCTTAAAAAAAACCTTTCATTAAAAGATAACCTAGGAGCAATGATCTCCACATCTAATTAAACAAATTGAGACATTAAACAATAAAATAAAAATAATTTTAACACAATCAAGTACAATCATCAATGACTGGCCAACAATTACATGATTATATAACCATTACAGTAGCATGATTAGACTGTAAACTAAACTTGTAATCATAAAGATTACTACTTACTTTATAATGAGCTGTACTTTAATAGTTGGTGTGTTTTAAATTAAACTCAAATAATAAAAAAAAAGTAAAGTAATCGCCTATTTTTTCAGGCGGGGCTTAACGTCCAACTACCAATTTAGGTGACGTTGACGGAGGCGACTAGCAAACATACTGTACTGTATATTTCTTTTATTAACCATTAAATAAGATCCAAGGCCTAAGACCGGGAATCGAACCCAATACCACAATACATCTAGCTTCGCAGGTCTCGCCTCTAACCACTCGGCTGGCGTGGCGCCCCAACTCAAATAATAATTACTAGTTTTGTATGAAGACGATAATGTAGGCTATCTATTGAAGGCGTATTGAAACTAGAAAGAGAAATGGATTAATCTTTGACCAGGCTCTTTCTTAGAAAATAATTTTGAAATACACAAAATTATTACTAAATATTTTTAATTTATATTAATATTGGTAAAGGAAGAACTACGATCGTATCAAATATTCGACACCGCGTTTATGAAAAGATCAAAATAGAAGAATCTTTAGAACTAAAAACGTAATATTGTAATTCCATGGAATCTGATGAAAAGTTAGCTATAAAATTCACTCAACTGGAAGTGCTATTTCACTGAATTTTCTCCCCACTATTTTTCAGCACTCTCCTAAGAAGCCTGCGAACAAAAAAGCCATTTGTCTGGGTTTCCGGTGAAAAATCAATAATAATGCGGCGGAAATACTTTCCCTTCTCTTGGCCTTATGAGGAAGTAAAGAAAGATTCGTTATCACTAAGTTATAGAAGCGGCTACCGAATGGGGAAAGAAAGAAGAAGTGATCGAAAAATTTTCTCCCACCACAAAAGCCGAGACTAAAATAAATTTCAGAATGTACGCAAGGAGGAGATAAAAGACCGGTTGTTACGACATATTGTACAGCTCTACTGGATTGTGTATTTTGTTTTTTAATACTTCATTTGAAAGACATTAGCCTTTGTTACCCTCCACCTTTTTCCAACTGAAAACTGTTACTATACCATAAATTTACTTTTCATACCAAACTTTTCCGACGATCTTATCTAAACTTAACTAATGACTCCACTAATACAATGCTGTTTTCATTTATAGCATCACTTCTTTTACTATATTCGGCAAGAGGAAGTCCTGCTATTTACTGAATGCCCCACTGCCCTTCAGTTCAGAACAGTAACGAAAAAACAAAAAGTATCAAAGTACGGAAAATATTCTAGGCATAGAAAGAGTTTAAATAACGGAAATGTCTACTAGACATTTCTTGGCCCCAAATTCTTAAAGAGACTTGCAATGGCAACCGGACGTCATAAAAAGAATAGCAAAACTTTCAAACTTTTTCCCCCTCATTACCCCCCTAATTAATTAGAAACGCTTCTTCAGGATCCAAGCTTCCCAATGACAACCCTTACTAAAATACGCTATAAGGACCAGCTCAATATCTAAAATCTTTAGCGAATCGTGCATTAGGATAGTACATGAGTAACACTGTCCTTCTGGGAGAATCGATGATCCCTTCACCCTAGAATAGGCAGCCATTTCTTGACTCAAGAAATGGCTGCTAGAACCTGCAAGAAATGGCTAACGTATTGATGTTGCTCATTATAAATAAACATAACTTTACCCCTTTCTCTCAGAATCTCCTCAAAAAAGAATTTTGATAAAAGAATAAATTTTGATCTTCATTTATTTATTTCTGGGTGTTTTTGAGTACTAAGCTAATTGTTTAAGAGCACATCTCATTAGAATAAAAAAAATTAAAGCCAGGAGGCGAAGAACTACGCCCGGTCCAGTCTCTACAAACCACCAGAAGCATAGGACGGATCTCCAGCTTTTTGGTGTGGGGACCATTTAACACTATTAGGTCAGAGAAGATGATATCGTAAAAACGGATGGAGAAAGATATGCTCCTACTAGGCGCCCAAGGTCATCTGGCGCAATGAGCCTCTTTTAGTTGCGGTAACTAGAGAATAAGAGCAAACCTTACCGTCTAAATTTCTGTAACGAATAATTTGTATATTTAACCTTAAAAAAATTGAAAATTACCAAATGTAAATAAATTAATTGTAATGACTGTTGCTAGATTCTAAAATAGAAAAGAAATTGACGCACTTTCTTTAACGCCACAGCGATCACATCGCGACGCCTCTGGACAAAAACCACACGAAAAAATATTATCATTAAATGTAATTAACTACCACACGGACAGACTCACATACTAAAGTTCCATTAACTAGGCTTATAAGCCTCATTTTTCCTTCTGATTTTTTACTTTCCCTCGTAACCTATTTTCTTCAGAATACCTAACACTTATTTCTTTTCCAACCCACCGGTTTTATAATTTAGACATATGGCCCAAATATTACGTAATCAATTTGAATGAAATGACATCTAAATGAGTACTTTTTTAACTTAAAGCAATATAAGTCGTAGCTAAATAGGAAATGACTGATCTCTACTTTCAGAGAGGCAGCAATTAGATAAATTTAACACTTACGAATGCTCGGGGTGGCAAGAGGACTAGTCTCATTTCTTCAGGGAACATGACTTCTTTGATCCAAACTTATCACTTTATTCATTTTCTTTTTTTTAAAGGCGCATCAACATCTGAAGTCACTGGCGCCTAAACCAGGCTCCAGGCATCTAAACTAAGTTCTCTCGTTTCGGAAAACGCTATCCATCACCGGACAGTGAGCAATAAGAAACTCCTAGGAAAATAAAATCTATGGGCCAGCAGCTAGATTCGTACCCGGGATCTCCGCGTGGAAATCTAGTACGTTAGCCTAATCTAATTCCTTATCCCTTCCCTGTGAATTATTATTATACTGCTGATAAATGGCTAACGTATTGATGTTGCCCATTATAAATAAACATAACTTTACCCCTTTCTCTCAGAATCTCCTCAAAAAAGAATTTTGATAAAAGAATAAATTTTGATCTTCATTTATTTATTCCTGAGTGTTTTTGAGTACTAAGCTAATTGTTTAAGAGCACATCTCATTAGAATAAAAAAAATTAATAATCTATAATCTCTTCTGTAAAATTTTCCGATTGGCAGATTCAAAATTGAAACAAAATTGCCTTGATTCCCTTAAAAGCTCCAGAAGGTAACCTCAAATTTGAAAAATTGTGATTTCAGAAAGCTCAGAAGCACTCCTAACTAAAAAGACGTACACAATAAAATAACTGAAATCGTTTCTCCGACTTAGAATTCAGATTCAGATATATTTTGATAAATCAGCCAAAAATTGATATGACTATCATATGCACACACAAGCAGTAAGTAAATGCAAAAAAATAACAAGTCAACTATAACCTACAGACCACGTACTGCAGGTTTAACCTAGAAGGTTATAGCAGGTATAACAAGTTAATTTTACAATGACATAGTTACCAAAACTAGCGTAATTTAGATTCTATTTTATTTCAGTAAAAACTTTTAGTATAATGATTAGAAAATTTATTTCTTCGTCTTGTAAAATAAATAAGCAAATAAAAATATTCGAAAATTTTTATTTCTAAAAATAAAAAGCTGTACTCACTGTGGCAACACT
Source organism: Rhodnius prolixus (assembly GCF_049639745.1). Lineage (NCBI taxonomy): Eukaryota > Metazoa > Arthropoda > Insecta > Hemiptera > Reduviidae > Rhodnius > Rhodnius prolixus. The sequence goes on from NW_027411634.1 coordinate 36,291,703, forward strand.
GTTGATTGTAAAAAGCAAAATAAAATAATCGATTTTAAAAAGAAAAAACCCAACTGAAAATTGAATTAAGGCAGTATTTGATTTGTGTCGGCAGTTTTGTAGAAAGGCTGGCGAGGGACTGAAGTTCGCTGTAGAACAGCGTATTAAGTAATGCAGTCTTGTTTACTATAAGTATAAAGAGGGGACTGTACGCCGTTTGAAGGGTTGCGCCAGCCACTGTTAAAATCCCCTCCCCCTCTTTTAAATAAGAATTAAAGAAAAAGTATTTAAGAAAAAAATAATAATTTCCCCACTCCCCCTTAAGATGAAAATCATTATCTATAATTTATTTTTAATTTTTAAAGAAATTAATTAGTATGATTTACACATTGAACCGATTAATAAAATCGTAACAGATATCTTACGTTTAATTATCAAAATTATTTTTATAAATAATACTTCGCCATCGTCTATAATTAGAATGCAAAAATATTTGTAATTGGTAATACAGTTAAGCAATCATGGAGAGAGTTTGATCTAATAATGATGCATTTCAAAATAATGAAATAAATAAATGAGAAATAATAAAATTACAATTACATTTATAAAAATTCAATAAATAAATAAATTTGTATATTTATTCACATTCTGATCTATCTTAGCATTAAAGTTACTGGGGACTTCTCTTCATTCGTATAGATTTTTAACAAATTAGATTTATCTGTTTAATTGTAACTCTTTATTTGGCTGAAACTTCCAATAGCTGGCTTACTTTTCGGCCAGTAAGAAAAAGCATTGAAATCTTGTAGATTTTCTAATTTCAATTTGCTTCATAGAGCACATTCTAAGATTAAAGAAAATTTAATGACGTAAAATGCAGTAAGAGATAATTATGTGAAGGCTCTGACAAGACTGATAGAATTTTGATTGCTAATTTGTTATATAGAAGCATTCAAACCTTTGTTTATGTTTTGGGGCGTTCTGCTTTACGACTAGTCGACTCATGGTTTTATAACCCATCCCTTCAATGACGCCAGGTAAGTCAACATATCCCATTGTAACCTCAGTGATAAAATAATTCACCCACAGGTTACTCGTATAAGGGGTAACCCCTAAAAAAGAACAAAGGTGGTAGTTACCTAATTGAAACAACGCCACCTACCAACGCTCCTCAGGTGTTCTACAGATAAATCCCTTAAATCCAGGTTTTTCTGGAAAAGAGTCAGTAATGTACTCAACCTTCAACAACATCCCCAGACGTTTCCTATTTTTATTTCTAATTTACGCTTTGAAGGAATTTAACACTTTCTGTTTAATTTTTTTAATTTAAGGCGCGTTAACATCAGAGATTAATAGCGCCCGGAGTTTTTTTTTCAGGGAACTAACTCCTCCGGAACATTTCCTCTTGTTATTGATCATCATGAGACGGAGTTTTAAGAAGCTGCTAGGAAGAGAAAATCCAAGGGTCAGTGGCTGGATTCGAACCCGCAATCTCTGTTTGAGAATCTAATAAACGCTAACCACTGAGCAATCCCGCCCCCGTTATTTATTTTTTATTATAATTTTATAAGGAAATGGAGCATTATAAAAATTATTGTTATCAATTTTGGAATGTGTGGTAACCAAAATTACGTTAAATTATAGGCATATATTTATGAAAAAGTGATGTAATTAGTATTTGCTCATGAATGTTATAATGTTATTATTTATTTTAATATTGCATATTGTAAAACAAAAATAATTTTAGTTGTATAGTGTTTGCGGTCAATTTCGATTTAAAAAAAAATCGATAATTTGTGACGGAAGTTAGAAAAATCGGTTTGTTGTATCATGCTACATTAATTTGATTATGTATTTATAAAAATAAATAGCTTTCAGAAACTAGTCATAGAATTATATAATGCAACTAGTAAATAAATTTGGGGTCTTCCTCAGGGTATGTAGAAACCCAAGCAGTAGCGTTCAGCACAGCACACTCTTGCAGTTGCATCTACGTACTGCCTGCAATCGGGGTGACAGTGTGTCTAACAGAATAAAGGTGTTGTTTGTTTCGTTGGGGCACCCGCAGGGTGGCCAAGGTCCTTGAAGTAATTGCTTGTCCCTCGGTGGGAGCGGGAAATGTTCTAATTATATTTATATTATTAGAAATAGTTACTTACAAAAGCTAAACTAAGTTTTGCTATCCACTTCCACCACCTCACACTGATCCTCAAACTGATTGGAATAAAGTACACCTGCAAAAATAAACATTACTTTAATTTTTGCTCTCAGATGCTAACTTGCTACACATTATAGATAAAAAAACTTAGTCTTAAGATCAATTTCCTATATTTTGTTTCAACATATATTACCAGCTAATGAATCATGCTCCAAGACTTGAGTAATCCAAAATATTTTTAGAAAAAATAAAATATTCCTTTTATTAGATTTCGTTAAAAACCATTTTCCAATTTTGGGAAAAAGCTCACTTAGGATAAACGAAGAAAAAATGTACAAAGGCTGGTTTTCACAGCCTCCTGTTCAGAGAACTTAAAAAATAATCCATTTTCAAATAGGGGCTGATAGTGGTAAGTGTTTAGGTCAGCATAACATATAACGGAAAATTGCAGAAAGATTGAAACCGATGTTTCTACTTGGTACCCTCCAAGTAAGCTTTTGGTCCAAATTAGCTAGTCGGAAGTATTATGTATTAATTTACTTCGAGATTTTTTCATTTTTGGGAATTTATTTCTCGAAATTGGTTGAAACAATTTGTCGGGCTTTACGTCCAACTACCAAATTAAGTGCCGCTTATAGAAGCGACTACATTCCTTAAGGCAGGGGTCGGGATTAAGCTTCCCTCTAAGATCATTTAAATATCGTGAAATACCTCATTACCTATAAAATACAGATAAAAATTCAAAGTTTAAATCAAATAAATAAAAGAATTTCTTGTTGAAAACGTGACCAGGACCTCAGAGCTGGACAATATTACTGAATTTATCCGTCGAAGCATGCAAATTCACTGCATCCTTGATCAGTTTCGAGATTCCATCCATCACAGTCAGCAATTGTACTCCAAACTAATTAATCAACCAATCGGATGATGCTGCAGTCCAAACAACCACTCACGGATTCAATAAACATGCATGGTACTACGGACTAAATCATCTGTTGAGTGGATGTGCCACTTCAAAGAGTAAATTTACTGGTTAACAAAGTAAAAATTCAACGTTTCGGAAAAATTTCATTACGTACATAAACAGCGTAAGAGAAAGTTCTAGCCAGATTTTTCTTTTCTTGTTTTTTTAGATTCTTAGACTCAGCAGTAAAAGCGTTATTCATTTGGGCAGATTATCCTTCCAGTCCACATCTACAATAGACAAGATCTACAATGTTATTTTACATATAACTCTATTTCATGTATTGGGCATTCAAAAGCTATTATAGACGGTTGAGTATGTACACAGGTTTGTGTTTGTATGCTCATGGTGGGATAGAAAGTGATGACCAAGATAATCTACGGGAAACCGATTGATATCTGATATTCCTGAAGTGAGTTATTACAGGAATGTTTCAACATTGACATTCCTTCAGGCGATTCTTATTCCTTCGGTTAATATTTATTTTTACTCTCTTTGCTCCACTGATAAGAGGGAGTATTGCATTCCAGCAGATTTCTTATTTTGAATTTTCACCGGAAGTATACGTTTGAATATCCGCTGAGTGCGAAACTGTGTGTCTTCTTATCTTGAGCTAGCAGTGTAGTGCGAGACGGTGACGTGGGTGAAGTCGAAATCTCTACCACCAAATTGATTAATCTACCGCTGATGATGGATCAAACGAAACCTAGTCAAGGATACAATAATACGTTCAACGACGGATATAAGCAAAGATATTATCCAGCACTGCCAACCTAACTAGAGTTTTTCAAGTAAAAATCTATTCAATAAATTAATAGTTCCAGTTTGTGGGATTTTGATTGCTAGGTCGAGTAAAACTGAAGGAACTATCGTAGAAGAACCATAATGAAGTTTTAACTACCGGGATTTTTTATTTTTAAGATATTTTGTTATCAAACACAGACCTTATTATAAAATCTATTATTTTCGGACTCAATCAAGGGGCCTTACAACGCATATTTCGCCATAATGTGATGATTTAAATATCACTAATTCGCTTTAGTTATTTTATTTTTGAAAAATTGCTTTAAATTTGGTTTTATTATTATCAAGAAACGTCATAAATCTTTCTTGAAATGAATATTTAAATATTCACAATAATAAGTATCTACTCTAACATTTTGGCTATTATAACTACCTACAAACTCCAGTTATAGTTGTAGAGCTAATTTACGTACGTACAACTGTTCAAAAAAGTTATGTGTTAGGAAAAATTTGTTTTATTTCTTTAAATAACAGCATTACATAATAATGAATACTATTTTAGTTAAAAACTAATATTAACTTTATCGTTTAATTACCATTACTTCATTAATAAAGTTCTGTTTTTTTAAAAGCGTTTATGTCACCAACGATCACTAATTTTATTCTGTCTAATGCAACTATTGCAGATGCATACCATATGGAGAGAGCGTTCACTGAATTCTACAAGATACAGGCAATATTTCATTTATTTATGTGATTAACACATACAAATAATTATCTTATTTATCAATGTAATAATAAGGAAATTTCGAAGTAAGTAAACATCCGTGTGAACACTTACACGACTTTTCTTATTAAAGTTCTTGAATTTTAAAATTTATTTAATAATTCAATAGCGTTTTATTAAAAATCTGTTTCCGGTGTAAACTCGAAATAAAAAGTCTGCCATATTCAAATAAATAAAAAAAAATCTGGATCGAAATGATTCGTCTTGAGAGGAGTTAAAGATGAGGGTAATAGGTAGGCTCAGAGAAGGGATTAGCTGAACGGTTAGGAAATACTGGATTCCAACGCGAAGATAACGGGTGCGGATCCGCTGCTAACCTTTAGATTCTTCTCTTCTTAGGAGCTTCTCACAGCTCACCATCCGGAGTCACTCATAAAGCTCCAAGCACCAACCAATAACCTCAAATGTTGACGCGTCTCAAAAAAAAAAAAAAAAAAAAATCATAAAACTCCCGAATTTATTATAGATCCCCATGAATTTATCGCAATTAGTTCGAAGAGTAAATGCAAATTGTGACATACAATCTGCCTCAAAAAAGAAGCTAAATACTTCTATTGCTCCCTATTTTTCGCTTTGTTCTCTCTCACAGAACTCTCTCTTAATTTAGAGTTTCGTTCAATCCATTATCCTATCTTATTCTCGCTAATAAAAAACGTACATCCTAATAAAATACATACATCCTGATCATCTAACTTATTTCCGTTCTTTATATTATTCAGTACAGCTACATTAAATACGAAAATAAAACAAAAATTAGTGTTGTGATATTAGTGTACTTTAAAATTAAATGGTTGTTTTTTCTAACATTTCTTGGACCAAGTCTGCATTGTTTGATTTAATGGCTTCCTCTTCTTCCTCAAGCTCTTTCATCCTTTTTAAATTCATGTGAGTCAACAGGTAGTGGACCAAGGATAGCTCTCTGGTAACTTCCAATTCGGTGGTTAAGGAATTTACGTTCTCATCTTGACGCAATAACCAAGCTAAACGTTCCAATTCAGTTTGCCTCTCCTTATGTAATTCATATTGCCTAAATAAATTAAAGATATTACTTAAATGAAAATTATAGAGTAAATTAAGTACTTTAATTAAATTACCAGGCAACGGCGCAAGTCTTAATAATTTGGAACTTACAGTAAATTCTTTAACAATAAGAAGAATTTAAAACAAAAAATTAAAAAAATACAAAAATAACCGCAACAAAAGTGTTGGGCTAGGTAAAATTTTCCAGTGGACAGGCTGGAAAAATTCTAAAACATGTGACCAGTGGTGAAACAGGTTTCCCCCTTTTTTTCCCCGTATTCCTACGAGTTCCTAGTTGATAATCTTGCGTAGAGTATCAGTCATCTGTAAAACATATTCTTTGAACTGATTTTAGATTTTAATAGTTTCTTCTACTTACTGTTTTGGTTCCGGTTGAAAGAAAGCAAATGTTTTCAACAGTTCGTTCAACTCTAAAATACTGGAAGCATATTGTGTTGGGTTTGTTGAATTATCTACAATTTTTTTGAAAACATCTATCCAAGGTAACAGGAATATGAACAGATCGGCAGCTTCCATTGGTTTCTCTACTAAATATCTTGGAATTTTTTGCTCTATCTCGTTGTTATTTTGCCCAGGAAATCGTAGATCCACATAGTCTTTTTCCAAAGCGTCAGACAGTTTTTCAGCCAACGTATCTTGCGGATACAAAAATAATGTTTGATCTATAATCGTGGCGCTGCTTGCCGTGTCATGTTCCGACGGTGGGTCTTCTTGTAACTGGTCTGAACCTAGTTTTTATCATACATAAATAGAAAATAATAAATTAAGAGTATATTGAGATATTAAAAAGTATTCCAGAACTATCATACTTATGAAATTTGAATTGGGCATCGGCCCCACCTCCCAGCGGCCATAGAGCCTCAGGTTAAGAACTACAGATCTAGTAACGTTAAGACGAAAAAAGAAAAAGTAATTTTTATGTACTAACTGTCGCCTTCAGAGAGACGCATTACTTCCGGTAACAGATTCATACTATATTCAGATTTGACATTTTCCATCAATAATTTTACATCATCAACTAATGATAATTTGTCATTGGACTGATCTTCATCATCAAGATAATTATCATTATTTTTCTTTGTCGTGGATAATGAAGGCACAGGGTAAGTAACTTGATCTCCACTACTGTATCTGTTCATGATCGCCTGTTTGGAACTGTTTAACAAGGTAGATCCGTACCTAATCCAAGCCGTTGATAGTGCTTCTTCTAATGTCTGGATTCTGCACGAGAATGGGGATTTGAATGATATAATGAGTCAAAATTCTTGATTTACATTTATTAAAAGCATTATTAAAGTTTAAAAAAAATCATGAAAAACTTTACCTTGCTTTATCTTCTTTTTTCCCAGTCGCTGAGCCCTTCATTTTGTAAAACTGGGTAGTAGCGATTGCCAAATGATGTCTGGCGTTTCTAAAATTAACGATAAATATTAAATACCAATAATGATGATAAAATATGATTTGAACATTTCACATAACTTTCTCTCAGTAGATTTTTAGGGTTTTATTCTATTATTTTCTATGTATGTAACTATGTAGTTCTTTCATCTTTTTTTTTTTTTCATTGAATCGGCTATCATATGAACGAATTGTGCTGTTCCCTGGTGCCAGATGAAACCATACACTCTACAGCACCTCCAAGGTGATAAAACAACTCCTTCAGGTCCTCTAGGAAGTTCTTACGATGGAAAGTGGCAGTTTTCCAGTAGTGTCAAACCACTCCTCTCATTCAATAACCTCCCTAAATGTTTTGAAGAAAACTCTGAAGTATGGTATACACACTTCTCCAACCATTGCAATCATCTAGGGAAATCCTAGGGATTAAGAAGTCGGTTGCCTTTGTTCCTCTTCTACGTATTTACGCTGATCCCTCCAACAACTCTCTCCACATGTTTTAAAGGGAAGCTCCCCCAAATCAAGTTTTCCAAAGAAAAATTATCTTCGATTAGTTAAGGCTAGGTTTTATCTTTGTGTAATACTAAAACAATTATATCTGTCATGGTCCAATGAGTAATAGGTGAGTGTTAAGGGGCGTTGGTATTGTGTGTTGTTAATATGGAAGGGACGCCAAAATCCCTGGAAAGGAGAAAAATCCCTCAATAAATGTTTTTAATGTTATCATACAGTATTCAATACCATACATCAAAATAATATGTCAGTTATAAATAAAGGGAATTTAGGAAACGCCTTCATGAAATTGACTGGAAAAATAAATGGGAAAATATTGGCTTTTCTTCCGACAGAATGTAGCTTTAAATAAATCCGGAATATTTCCTGGTTACAACAGTTGTAAATTCTGCCACAGGTAAGTTTTTTTTTATTTGTTTGTAAGTTTACACAATGGAAATTAATAATCTATAATTTATTTACGTGTACATTTCGAATGGTAGATAGATATTCCATGCGTGTAAATAAATAGCCGTTCATATATTCTTTTCCGGATACTCGAATAGTGTATGTTCCAGTTGTTATTTAATATCTTTGTAACCAAAATAGTGGTAGTTAATAATATCGATCAGTGTGTACTCGATATAAACCATACATGTTTTGATAGAACGATGTAATAGTCATCTGATAATTACAACGCGGTCCAATTTTTGCGGCTTACATTCAAATTACATGTGGGAAATTTTAATTTTGGTTTTTGTTTATAATATGATTGCATAATAATTAAGGAGTTTGGAATGTTGTTTAGCTAATCATCTAACAAGTTCCAGGAGAAATGTGGGCCGCTTGCAAAGGATAATCACTCTCTGGAGACATCCCCCCCACGATATTCTAAATATTCTGAAGAACTCCTCTAAGAGGATCCTAGGAAAAGAATATTCCTTTACTAGTAACTTCGAATCCTCAGAAAACTTAGGACTCGACCTACGCCAAGCCCTCGTTGCTCCCCAGATAATAAATAAAAAATAATAACCAAGTTCTCCAGAGAACTTCTAGATACAGATAGGAGCCGGTATCTTCCTGATGTCTAAAGCACTTTTTACCTCAGGGCTCTTTTTAGAAATTCAAAACAAATTTAAACCCTAATTAAAAGATTGAGTGTGTTCTAAACAATGTACTCTCTCTCTTCCAACCCTGGAGCCCAGGCTCTCTGTAAGAAATCCCACGAAGTTGGGCAATAAGATATCCACTTCCTTCAGAAAGTATCTCCATACAGAATGGTTTTACTTACAACTACTGAGCACAGAAAAGACTCTTATAAGGTTTTTCCGAATGCAATGAAATCATTAGTTTGCGAAGTAATACCTTTGCCACCTCGAGGCCACAGATGATAGGCAAACATGACTGGTGTGGAAATCCTGAACCACATGAAAAAAAAAAAGGTTACCTCATACTGAAAGCCTAGAAGGGGCATCACTAATAAGCCTCATCCAGCTACATTTCCTGGAGTCCTGCACTCTTATTTCAGTCAGAATTGTACTTACCTAAAATCATGTTCCATAATTAATATTTTCGCCACTACAGCGGCCCTTTCGATCCAGTCATATGACACCACCATGTTTAAGTCTAATTCCCTCCTCAACAAGAAATGTTCACTTTTTAGGTATTTCTTCGTTTCACATTTCAATATGTATAAATTCACTAATATTTGAAAATTATCTGTTACGATATTTTCTAAATGTTTTTTGGAATCTTTATTTGGTTGAATTTTGAAATACTGAGAGAATAAATCTTTACATGTACACATAATTTTTGGCATTTCTTTGCGATCGTAAATCTAAAAAGAGAAGAAAAAAAAGATGAAATGATAAAAAGAGAACAAGAGATAGCCAAAAAAAAAAAAGCTAAAAATATCACCTGAATTGATTCTTCTAAAAGTTGTATAGCACCAAGTTCGTAATCTTTTTCCTTCATTGCTTTGGCCAAATTGTTCACAGTAAAGAAATATAGCCAATAAACTTCCGATTTAGGTAGCAGCGGCCATAGAAGTTCATGAGCTTTTCTAAGCAATTGCATTGCAGAATTGACATATTTATTTAGTAGATAAGTGCCAGCTTCATAGAAAACACATGCTTTCATTGCTATGTATCTTGGGAAGTTGACCTGGTTCGTATCCAGTGACAGCAGTATGTGGTCCAAATGGGTCAGCAGACTGTCCGCTTTAGCTTTAGCCAGACTTCCTGTCCACCATTTTTTGGGATTTTTCTCAGCTTTTAGTTCGATTACCTGAAAAACAAAAATTAATTAAATTTGTGGAATATTTCTCTTTTGTTAACCAGGATACAGAGCACTGCAACCAAGTGAGACCACTCGATTAACAAATTAGACCTATTCCCATAGAACAACCCAGTGGTGATAAGACATCCCACTCAGTTCTCAAGAGGAATTCTGGAAAAAGTAGTGAAACTCTGGATAAAAACAAGGCTAGGCCAAGTAACCCCTTCCTTCCAAAGCTCTTCTCTCAATAAATTCTAAAGAAGATTCCAAATTCAAGAAATAGAGAGTAAATGTTCCTCCAGAACCTGATACCTACCCAAGCTCTCCAGAGAAGCACCAGAAAAAAACGGGAAGCCTGCAGTTAAGGATAACTAATCCTTCTCCGGAATCCACAGAACACCTCTCCAGATTCGAAAGAAGACACCCCATATTAGGGTCCTAGGTAATGGTTCCTACAAGGGTTTCTCCAACCTTAATGATTAACCAACAAATGTTCTGGAAGTTCTGGAAGAGAGGAGAGCGGACATTAGTTTTTCTATCGGAATATAAAACTGAAAATGAAGCAGGATAAAAACAAGACGCTAAATTTAAGGATTTATCCTTCTAAAAATTTACCACGATGCATTACAACAAACCTGGCAAGCAGCTTTAAATTCTTCATGACGCTCCTGTAGCACTTTCAGGGTGTTGGGCACCAAAGTACCTCGTTCCCAGTCGAAATAATTCTGAAATATAAAAAATAAAAATTATATTATTTTCAAGATAAACAAAATAAAATGATTTTTCCAAAAACTTGGAATTATCACTACAAGGCTGTATATAATATAAGGTAATGTCTTTTCAAATTCTAATTATGAGCTGAAACAATTTTCTTTCATTTTCTGCTGTTTTGCTAAAAATTTGTTCGAATGTTAGAAAACGACACCAACCACATTAGGTAATTTTTTTGTGGGAACGGGGTAATCCAAATTTAATAATTATTGTCAGATAAAAAATGAAAATTGGTTCAACTTGTACTATTTGTTTGTATAAGACAAGAGTTTTGTGACTTTAATTGAAATCAAAAAATCTGACTGTTACTTCAATAGATTCTCTTATAAGAAAGGAGATTTAAAGACTTCCTCATGAATTCTTCTAAGAGATTCCCAGCTGATAACCCAACAGATAATAGTACGAGTATATTGAGATGATGCACTGCATGTGTGAGCTTCTATCCAACTTTGACTCGAACTTAGAATATCACTGAGATTTCAAATTTGATTATTAGTTTAGGGTTGCTACAAATAAATGAAGCATCAGGTTTTGAGCCAAGCGAGTATCCCCCTCCTTTACTCAAATAATTTATTTTGGTTCAATAGATTTTCTGAAAAATGACTCCTATTGGATATTTAATTTAAATTTGAACTTATAATTTTTTCCCAATAGTTATTATTGGTAATAATAACTTATTTTATTAACATCACAAAAAAATAGATTAAATAAAACTGAGAAAGCACTTACCCCAGAAATCATTTTAATAAAAAATTCACTTCCGGCAGACTTTATATAATGTACTGTTGTAAAGCATTAATTGGATGAAATTGCCCAAAAATTTCGCTTAATTGCAGATATGTTTTGTTAATGTTCTTAAATTAAAAAAAAAAAAACTTTTTCTTTCTTATAAAATAAAAAACTAAAATTTTACGTTTTAGTTTCCCAAATATTATTGTAGTGTCAAGAGTATTGTTTGATATAATATAAAAGAATATATTTTGACAATTTAATGAGTTCTTAGTGAGTGGTAATGTAGTGTCCATGGTAATTATGCTCATATGGTTTTACATTATATGTATTAAAAATATTTGACTCGTAATAATCCTTCAAATAGCTGCTGGCCTTCAGATTTTTCTCTTCCTAAAAGCTTCTTACAGCTAACTGTCCGCTGATGGACATGTTGTTTGTAACGAAAGAACACGGTCTTTAGGCCGGCAGAGCACTGAAAAAAGCTCCAGAATGTCTTCTCAGATGTTGATTGATACGACATAAATTGAAAAATGATGAGACTAATCATACAAATAAACTCCTACGACTTAAATGAGTCTGAGTTTCGGTAAACTTTCGACCTTTTAATGAGCGCGACAGGCAAAGCATTATTTAGTGGATACACTAAGTAAATTGATTAATTAATTTAAGATACTGGCGCTTTTTTTATGTGCTTATTAGGATATATTAGATTTGTACAGGGATTGGCCAGCCTTGGCCTTACACCTTTGTCCTCTTAGATCTAAATGCCTGAAATTGGAAGTTCCTGTATATGGAGAGAACGTCTTTAGAGTGCATCTCAAGTATACGTAAATATGAGCTGGAGGCTGAGCCCTAACTCACTTCAACCAGCTCTGTAAGACCCTTTTCATAATTTATAAATAAGGCCCTTGGCAAGTATTGTTTGTTTAGAATGGGGATAACCGCATGTGTAATTAATTGGGCAATTCTTTACTTTATAAAATCAGCCTAATCACTAACCCTATTCATAAAATGCCCTTTAGAGTTTTTTTGTTTAAAGAAACTTTCCGGATAATAAAAACTGCAAAGAAAATTGTAGGCGCCATTCTTTAAAAACATTAAAAAAGTTAGTAAATCCATTCTTTAAAATTGAATTTTTAGGTAACCAATATTAACTAGAAGGTAACATGAGCTAGTTGTCAAATTGGAACATAGTCAGATTCACTCTCTATTTCTTTTACACACAAACATAACATATTCGAATCCGGGATGTCCGAGTTTGAATCTAGTTTACGCTAACCATTGAGCTGATTCCTTCCCTATCAAACCAATTTCATCGTACTAACAGGAACTTAGCCTTTATGTCCGTTAAAAATAAATAAATAAGCCTGCACGACTGCTAGACTTCTTCAAACATTAGGTAAGAGAAAGTAAAAATGCTTAGATTTATAAATTTGTGCAATATAGGTGGGTCTATTTTGGTAAATTCATATTTTATGGAAAGTTTACATGTTATATTATTTTATTATTATTATATATATTTTAAAAATAATAACATACTGCGACAAATTAACCATTTTTCCCCGTTATTGCTAAAGTTTTTGCAATAATTTCCTTCCCACGAGCAATTTATAAAATTCTTCACTTGCCAAACAGTTTTATGTTTTGTAAGTCAAGTGTTATTTCGGTTTATAATAAATTGGTTTTTGTGTCGAATTTTATTTCCACATTCTGGTAGTAAATAAACAACCAATCGGAAGTTCCCATTATTTCACTTACTCTAATTACAAACAAATGACTGTGAGCACTAAGTACAATGACTTTCGTGTCAGGTACTTTGGCTGCAAGGTATTTCAAACTTTTGATTGTCTCTTTATAGACAACACTGGCCATCTCCGTACAGTGTTGCAATGTAGTTTTTCCTCATTTAATAAGGAAGGTTGATTAGTACCGGATGTTTTGATACAAGAATTCTAAATTTTATTTACGTCATAGTTAATGGTTTTCATGAAAAGTGATCATTTTTGTTTATTATTTATATTCTTCGTAGTGTATTTAATTATTTATTTATTTAAATTTTTCAAGATTTATTCTTACTGTCTTTTTTGGAAGGCGACTTTTGCCATGCATCTAATATTTATCAAATTTATGTAGATTTTTTTATTACAAGTATTTCATAATCATAAGTCTTATTGTTATTGTCTTTATTAACAGAGTTTCCTCAGAGGGAGAAATGGACAGTCACTTCTTCAAGGATCTTAGTGCTACTGCTGTTATCCCAGCCTAACTATACGTAGTTGGGAATTCCAGGCAGTAATTTGGTTTCCGTTGGTCGAATATTTTCGTTTAAAACTCTTGAGTATAAAATGTTAACGATCTCAAAACTTCTTCGTAAAAGGTCAGATAAAGTAAAAACTAGAATTAAAAAAACAGTAAAGAGATAAGCTTACTGGTTAGTGTATTGCGACTCCTCCGCGGAGATCTCAGGTTGGAGTCTATCCTTAGTTTCACGGCGAGAAGCCTCTTATGCTGTTCAAAGCACGCTGACGGTTATTTGTGACAAAAGAACACTGTCTGCAGACCGGCTGTACATAGGAAAAAATACATATCATGTCTTTCTTGAACTGTAGGTTTTTTTTTTAAACTTAATATTATAACATTAGGTTTTGATGTTTCGAAACGATAAACTCTCCTCAAATATAGATATATCAATGGTTACGGAATAAATTGAATTATTTATTCAAGATTAAGAAAGAAAAAGTTTAGTCTTCTTTAAAATTTCAACATGTTTAGAAAAAAATTAATTATAAAGAAGAGATATTTATGAAACTACATTGAGCACGCCATGGTGGTTGTTTCTTTGTCTACACATCTGTAAATACTTTTCATTTAGTAATCTGCCACATTTTAATTATGTTTGTCCCGACTATTTGATTAAAAATAGAAAAAAGAAGAGCACATTTTTAGAATGAATGGATAGCCTCGTGGCAGAAATTCTACATTCTAGAAAAATAATTGAATCAATTAACTTATTAGAATCACTTTGATGGGTACACTGAGCATTGCGTAAAAATGTGCATTAACACGAGCGTTCAAAGCGGTCAGGATGTTCTGAAAGCGATGGAAATTTTTTTATTTTGGGTTTCCATCGGAAATGTTCGATTTGAAGTCCGAAGAAGAGGTTTTCCTGTTTATGGTATGTATAACTTAAGATCAAAAATTATTTTTTAAAAAAAATACATTTCTGCAGATAAAGAAAACGACTATTTAAAAAAAAAAATGTAATATTTGAATCTTGATAATACAAATTGTATTTATAGTGTATATTATAATTTATGAAAAAAAAAAAAATGGGATAAGAGAAAGTGCAATGAACGTTCACAACAAATTTTATTAAAGTAAATGTTTAAGTAATTAAACTGGTAATAAATACGTAATTAAAATCATAACTGGATAACCTTAGAAAAAAAGTAAACCAGAATGAATCATAAATGATTTAATGATCATTAAATTATAGCAATATTTGTAATCAATATGAAAGAAATGGAAATTATGCATGTCCAGTCACCAAGAAATGACCCAGATTATTGAGACAGATCCGGGCGATGCCCTCAACCATATTCACCCGATGGAATATTATATAATATATAATGTAATTGGATTTTACAGAGATAACTTAGAATATCCATTGTGCGTGGGTGTTGTGTCTATTTGTAAACCCTCCAATAAATCAGGTAAAACAAAAAGAGTAACGCCAGCGCTTTTGATGGGAAGAGACCATAATTGTAATTCTGATTTATTTTTATTAATGTATCTTTTTTAAGTTTAAGAGCATATTACTTACTTTTAAAACCACAATTATTGGGTGTTGTGTCCATTTGTAAGCCCCCAATAAATCAGATAAAAAGAAAAAAAACTAACGCCTTCGCTTTTGATGGGTAGAGACCATATGATTGTAATTCTGTTTTATTTTTGTTAATTTATCTTTTTTAAGTTTAAGAGCATATTATTTACTTTTAAAACCACAATTAACAAGATTAATCAGCAGCTAAGCACAAATTTAGTGAGAACAATCACATCACTTTCTCTGGACGCAGTTTACATACTCGTATTTAAATTTTGTGATCTTACTTAGAATTTCACCAAAAAGAACTTTCTTCACTTCCGGTTTAGTAACTGCTTAGCCAGCCTTAGTCGCTAAACTCCTATTACTTTACAAACTCTCAAAAGTCAATTAATTAAAACTGTCCGGTAGGAGAGTTGTATAAGGGTTGATCGTCAAAAACTGCTCGAAAAAGCGTAACGCTGAAAAACACCCAACTTTGGCATTTTTTTTCTCTTTTTCTATAAAAGATAAAATTCCCAAATTTTCTTTAAAATATAGTGCAAATCCTCCTTTATAACTGTAATTTTTTCGTAATAACATAGATTTATTAGTTTTCGAGAAAAGCAATGTGAAAATTGCGCAAAAACAACATTTTCAAAAATTGTTGTTGTTCTTGTTGTTGTTGTTGTTACCTTTTTTGTAAACTGCGTAGCGCCTAAACGCGCGAACCGATTTTCATGAATGAGGTGTCATTCAATTCGGAATTTTATGTAGATGTGCCTTTTGGGGGTCTCGACGCTGTACATCGAATGAGAGAGGAGTTAGCCCCCTTTATGTAAGGCCCCTTCCAAAATTATTATTACTAATTACTCTGTAAATCTTGGCCTGATTTTGATAAAATTTGGTAGGATGTTAGGGTTAAGGCTCCCCTTTGTAACAATAAAGCGACGGTCTGCTCTTACACTTGTTAAGGGGAAGTATAGCAATCGTTTCAAATTATCAACGCGTGAACCGATTTTCATGAATGAAGTGTCATATTATTCAAAATTTTATGTAGATTTGCATTTTAGAGGTCTCGACGCTGTGTATATTTGGGAGGGGAGTTCGCCCAATGTATGTAAGGCCCCCTCCAATATTATTATTACTGATAACTCTGTAAATCTTAGCTCGAATTGATAAAATTTGGGAGGATGAAAGGGTTAGGGCTCCCCTGCATAACAGTAAAGCGATGGTCTGCTCTTACTTTATTATATTATATCTCCTTAACAAAAACTTACAGTTTAAAAAGTTAAGTATAAGGGTTGATTAAACGCCAAAAGGTACACAAATCAGCAAGTACCCAACATTTCATTCAAGCTTAGTTGATATAATTTAAGTAATTTTGCTGCATTAACTTTTCCTTCACATTTTTTTAGAATTTATTAGATGTCACAGACCCTTATGCTGGCCAGTTCGTTCATAATATTATTTGGTTATACTTATGATAAAATGTATATTATATCTTCGTTTTTAAATAGGTACTTTATTTTAACTCTATTCCAAATAATTATTATTCTTCTGATTTATCTTTAATATGCCCTTTATACTGAAGTTGTCACATCTTATACATGCATGTTAAAGTAGAAAAAGACAAAGTTAGAGTCGGCTACTGTTTAAATTTGAATCACGGAGGATTTAAAACAATATTTCAGACTTGAATTCGTCTAACCGAAATATTCGTGAGCACAAATAACACACAGTTAATAACAAGTATATTATTCAACAATTATTCATTTCTCAATTGTAATTTAATTTTACTTACAGTAAAATACTGGAATAATTATCTGTCCTAAAAGTATGCAATACTTATTTATTTTATATTACATAACATATATATAACATTGTGAGAAGAACAGCTACATTGAGAGTGTGATTGAAGAAAACTATATTATTTTCTATAAAGCCAGATAATTATTACCTATTATTATAAACGTTTGACTACTACATAAAGTAACAATTACTTTAATCGAAGAATGAACTTAAACAGACGATTTTTATTAAAAATAAAATAATCGAAATCATTGATGTATGTTGGTGTAAGCATTTTTTTAAAAAAGTTTTTAAATTTTGTAGCCTCGTAATTTTTTTTATTTTTTATAACGTTTTCTTTTTAACCTGTAATTAATAGTTTGATTATTATAGATTAATAGATATTACAGTCAATCTACAGTGCTACTTGAACAAATTTTTTGTAGATGAAAATGGCCAGCATAAGGTTCTGTGACATCTAATAAATTCTAAAAAATGTGAAGGAAAAGTTAATGCAGCAAAATTACTTAAATTATATCAACTAAGCTTGAATGAAATGTTGGGTACTTGCTGATTTGTGTACCTTTTGGCGTTTAATCAACCCTTATACTTAACTTTTTAAACTGTAAGTTTTTGTTAAGGAGATTTTTGTACCTTTTGGATAGATTTTCATTTTTGTCTATTTTGCTAAGTTACATATCTGCTTTACTGTTTTTTTTAAATTTGGAATAAGCAATTCTAACATTATAACCTGATAAGGTGTTAAGTAGGAACCGTAACTACCACTGGAGAGATCTTTTTAAAGAATGATTATAGTTGCGGTCCCCAAACCATCCTCAATAACAATTTTTTTGAGAAAGCCTTTTTATATAAAATAGGAAGGTATTTGTACGTAAAAAGCAAATTTAAACTGCGATTTCAGACCTTCCTTTTAAGAGGAGTAAGAAAAATAAACGGGCGATTACAGTACTTCTCCCTAAAAGGCAAAGAGGCAAAGATTTTGAATCGAACGACAATTCATTAATGTAAATAGGTTCACCCATTGATAATGTTAACGATTTCAGTACTTCCTCTTAGTAGGTGTAAGAGCATGATGGCACTTCACAGCCATGTAGAGGAGCTTTAATCACTTCTTCGTGCTAAATTTTATCAAAATCGGACAAAGCGTTATAGAAATATTGGTAATAATAATTTTAGAAGCGGCCTTACTTGGGTGGGGCAAACTCCCCTCCATATGAGGCGTAGCGACGAGACTTTTAAAGTGCAAATCTGTACAAAATTTCGATTCGAATGACACTTCATTCATGAAAATCAGTTTACTTGTCGATAATTTGAAACGATTGCTATACTTCCCCTTAACTAGTGTAAGAGCAGATCGCCGCTTTAATGTTACGTAGGGGAGCCCTAACTCTATCATCCTACCAAATTTTATTAAAATCGGGCTAAGATTTACAGAGTAATTAGTAATAATAATTTTGGAAGGGGCCTTACATAAAGGGGGCTAACTCCTCTCTAATTCGGTGTACAGCGTCGAGACCCCCAAAAGGCACATCTACATAAAATTCCGAATCGAATGTCACCTCATTCATGAAAATCGGTTCTCGCGTTTAGGCGCTACGTAGTTTACAAAAAAGGTAACAACAACAAGAAGAAGAAGAAGAAGAAGAACAACAACAACAACAATTTCTGAAAATGCCGTTTTTGCTCATTTTCGGCAACTTTTTTCTCAAAATCTATTAGGTCTGGGGGGTTGCAAAAAAATTACAGTTATAAAGGAGGGTTTGCCCTATATTTTAAAGAAAATTTGGGAATTTTATCTTTTATAGAAAAAGAGAAAAAAATTGTCAAAGTTGGGTGTTTTTTAACGTTACGCTTTTTCGTGCACTTTTTGACGATCAATCCTTATACAACTGTCCTACCGGACAGTTTTAATATGCGTTGTAGTTTTATTTTTTATATGTGACTAAACTATATGTGACTAAGCCGGTCCCAAGCCCAGGTGAGAAAGGATGAGGGGTCCGTCGGAGTTACTTATGTTTCAGGATCTAAAGGCTAACTATACGCAGAGCCAGGAGAGGGAGGATATATTCATAAATGTTTATGCTGTGTAAATATGTTATTGTTTGCAACCCTCTATAAAATTATAAATAAATCTATCCAAAAGGTACAAAAATCTCCTTAACAAAAACTTAGTTTAAAATGTTAAGTATAAGGGTTGATTAAACGCCAAAATGCACACAAATCAGCAGGTAACCAACATTTCATTCATACTTCATTGATATTATATTATTTAAGTAATTTTACTGCATTAACTTTTTATTAAATTTTTTAGAATTTATTAGATGTCGCAGACCCTTATGCTGGCCACTTCATTTATAATATTTTTTTGTTATAATTATGATAAATCACTTTTATAACATATGTACATGCATGTTAAAGTAGAAAAAGACAAAGTTAGAGTAGGGTACTGTCTTGAATTCGTCTTACCGAAATATTCGTGCGCAGAAATAACACACAGTTATAACAAGTAGATTATTCAACAACAATTATTGATTTCTCAATTGTAATTTACTTTGGTCCCCCTAATTTTACTTGTAAAATACTGGAATAATTAGCTGTCCTAAAAATATGAATGAAATGGCCAGCATAAGGGTCTGCGACATCTAATAAATTCTAAAAAATTTAATAAAAAGTTAATGCAGTAAAATTACTTAAATAATATCAATGAAGTATGAATGAAATGTTGGTTACCTGCTGATTTGTGTGCATTTTGGCATTTAATCAACCCTTATACTTAACATTTTAAACTGTAAGTTTTTGTTAAGGAGATCTTAGTAAGAGTTTCAGCCCAAAAAAGGGATATATTTTCTTTAATAGGAAAATTTTGACCATTTTAGTCATAAAAATCTACAAAAACCAATCTATTGATTACCATTTAAAACAATCTGATATGAACTCTCACTGGACTTTCTGTTTTACTTCAATTTTTCTTTAAATTTAGAATTTGTTTTTTTTTTAAAAAAGAAAAGCTTTATTTTAAGAAAAATCTTCGGTCCAGTCAGAGAAGGGGATACAAGGAAGCTTGATTGTTAGAAGATCAAGAGCTCTTAGCTGAAGAAGGGTCTAGCATTTTCTAAGAATAGTTGAAAAAAAAAACTAATCCCCAGCAAGGTAATTATTGATCAGTTGGGTGGAGCGAAGAAGAGGAAACAAGCTCCCTTAAGATGTCTTAGTGATGTCGAAAAAGATTTAAAGGAGCCAGATGTAAGAAGAAGAAAATCAAATCAATTTAGAGGCCCTTTCGATTGAATTATTTTAAAATCAACCACACACACACACACACACACACACTGCAGTCAGCAAGAGTAATGCGCGACAGAAGCATTGTAAGTAGAAGTTAATAATTTCTGCACTCAAATAATAACATCAACCTCTGATGATGAATGTTATTCCAAAAACAGCCAGAAACGAGAAAGTAACGTACGTGCTATGATAAAATCAAGCAAATTAAAAATAATCTTATCATAAAAATCTTGCAATAACTACCAAATCATTACCAGTTGAGTTGCATAATATTAGAAGTCATGTTTACAATTTATCTTTACAGGAGTAAATATATTAATAACTAACCAAATAAATTACTATAGTTAAGTTAATGTAAAAATGCTATAAAGAGAATATTTAATTTGATTAGAAGGTAATGACCTCACAGGTGTACCAAATGATCTAGTTAGGGAAGACCTTGAATTCAAATTGAGACTAGTCCAAAGTAGATTTCATGACTTCTTTTTTTTTCTAAATTTAGGGCATTCAACTTTTGATACAATCGAGGGCAATGATTTTTTGCAAAGTGCCAGATTGTAAAGTACAAGACTTTTTATTTATTTTGAATATCTGTAAGCAGTGTATCCTTGAACAATTTACAAAATAACTAGTTTTAAACCGCGAATTCAAATTCTGAATTACTTGGAGAAAAAAATATTGTTTGTGAAAGGGTTGTGAATGTTAATCGCTAACTGGATAAAATTAACATGTCCAAAAATACAAATTTTCCAGTAGAACAAAAATCAAACTGATCAACCGCTTCATCGAAAAAGTTATATTATTGAAAAATAAAAATTTCTTGATTCAAAATAGGTTTCTTTACTAATTTCAATTTTGGAAGTACATCCGCCCGCGCTGGATAATACAGCTGATTTTCTCCGTCGTAGCATGCAAGGATTCATTCAATGGATTCAGTAAGTGCAGTAAGAAACGGAAACGTAGTTAAATTCTCTACACCAAACCCATATCATTTTCTACTTTGAACACTATCAACTTAAACAATCAAAACCAGTGGTTTGTGGATGAAAAAAAGTTTGTGAAGAAAAATGATGCCCAGCGTTTTATGTAACACTGAAGATGGGCATTTCCAGTTGGTTCCCGAAGAGCATGCTATCAAATCTGAACGCTTTTAAAAGCACAATTGGAAGATTTTGTCCTGGCTGAAAAATACCTGAATTTAAGTAAGAAAACTAAGTTTGTGAACCAAGTGTGTTCATTTTTAATGCAGCATTTATGCGTGCATTAATTATCGATAAATTGCAGTGAAACTTAAAATACTTAGTCTAGTTGTTCTAATAGAAATTAAAAAAAAAAAATAGGTCATAAGAACAAACTTATTTTCTACCATTAGATCATATCAATATAATAAATATACTACATTCTCAAAGACCTTGATATTAAATTTTTTGCAATCAATAATAGTCGGTAATTTCGTACAAGTATAAATTTAAGACACATTCAGCATTTAAATGCCGTTTCTATTTAAATAGTCACTTGACAATCATTATTACACTTAAATAATTAAAACTATAATTGCGTGTTCAAATGTTACGTAATAAGATAGCCGATCAAGTGACTGCACTTTTGACGCTATGGTAATATGGTGACGACCTTATTTGTTTAATCACCTCTAATCAAAAATAATCACGGGTCATCAATTTTGTTAAAATGATTGATATTACATTTCTTTCAAAGTTTCTACGATTAAGTTCAAATCATATAGAATATCAATAAATGATTCAAATTTAAGCTTCTTGTTGAACATGTTTTTGAAACCCAACTCAATATTCCCTAAGAAACAGTTTCAAAATCCAAGTGATTTCCAAATTCTTAGCCTACAAGTTTGTTATGTGTCAGTTAACGTTGCTCTATGTAGTTTTAATGTTATGGTTGTCTGTGGGATCTATACAAAGTATGTACAAAAGTTATGGCAAAAAGTTCAGATCAATCAGGTTTTGGAGCCGTAAAGCTCTAAGGAAAGCTTGAAAGGACAACAAGCTTTTAGGCCAAAATCAGCTATCCTGTAATGCCACTTACTAAATCGCTTTTTCAGTTTTTTTTCTGGAATTTCCACAAAAACTATTACGATAGTATTAAATAATATTGTAAATTTTATAAATTAGAATAGTATTTATTAAATAAACTGATACGTAAATTATGGAACAAGAACCAATAAACCCTCTGGGCGTTAGGAGGCTCTAAGGTAAAACCCTATTTATTCAGGGATCCCCGAGAGTACACTTCCAGTAATTACAGAAAATCGAAAATCACCAGGAAGCAGTAGTTTTTCTTAAGAAAGTCACGAAAAAGTGCCCCACTTTTCAACTTACTCCATTGTCGGTAATAATAACATAATAATTATAAAATCATAAAAATAGATTCACAAAACATAAACTATTATTACACAATCTCTACAGTGTTAGAGTGTTAGTTATTTACCTATTTACACTCCTTTAAACTGTTCATAAACATATTTAATATTGTTTCATATTGTAATTACAATAATTATGTATGTACATAATCTTGGCCCAGTTTCCTTTTTTTATAGTTCTTATTTATGTAATTTAAGTCAATTTTAAGAACTTATTATAGATAAGAAAGAAACTACCATAAGATCAAATCAAGTACAGCGATGATATCTAATTGTCAACGATGAAAACAATAAATTACTTTCTGTTACTAAACCAGTAAGGACTCCAGTTTATGGGATTCTTCCGAACGTACCGAACATCAACCAATATCTTCAATGAAAAATACTCCGTTCCACTACTTTTTTATGCGACATGACAATACATTCCGACCTTCAGAAACCTAAAAACAAAAAACCAAAAAAACAGTAAGAGAAGAAACTGCCAACAACTTAAATTTTAGATATAGAATTTTCTTTTAAGTTTTCTTTTATTATTGAGAAAATGAAAAGAACTACTTTTAATTTAATTCTTTTCTCTAAGATAAGAAATACTAGCTGGAAAATACAATGTTTTTCCCTATAGAAAATTCAAATAACAATTTTTTTTTTCCAAATTAATATTTTCTTCAAATTATTTCCTATTATTAACTAAGATGTCTGATAAATTTACCAAGATGTTTTTTTTTTGCTGATAAATTTTTGTTTATTAAAAATCAAAATTCCAAGATCGACAGATATTTATTTCCACATTTTAAGGAGATTCGGTTGACAAAGAACGTTAGTAATTTTTTTTTTATGAACATTAGAGCCACATCAAGGACGTTTTTTTTTAATAGTTTACTTATTGAATTAAATTTTATCGTAATCATCAGATAGTATTTAATATATTCATTTGAATTACAATTATTCAAGATTTAAATCTGAACATAAATAACGATTAAAATTATCGATATTTTTTTCGACTCAGTTTTAAGAAACAATCATTTTATAAAACCTCAGTTGTCTTTTTTCCAAAACTTAGAGAAGGGATTCTCCCTAAGAGGGCGGTTCATCTCGTAGCTTTTCTGTTACAGTCTACTTTCGAATTGTCTTTTGAGAGATATCGCTTACAGCTGCTTGGATTGTTTAGGTCACAGTATTGATTGCACGATTAAGACTGAGTACTTGGATCGAACTATCTACAACCTTCTAGCATTCAGGACCGCGGCTCACCCTTTCAAATAATAAAATCAATAAATAATAAAAGAAACTGCAATGCTAACATTAAGAGGGCGTTAGAAAGTCCAGATACGAATTCAGAATTCTAAAACATATATACTAGTTATTATGTTATCCTACGCGATTGACTTACATTAAAATTGAACTTTTGGTAAGAGTCAGCATAGTAGGCGTTGTTGTAAAAATATTTACAAATGGTGTTTAAGATTTTGTAATATCGTTTAACAATGCCGATAAATACATAAATTTACATATCAGCATCATCGTCACCTATGACTACGAAATATTAAAGAATATATACGTATATTAATATTAAAAAAGCTATATTAAATATTATAAATATTAAAAAATACGCACACTCCCACGATTTTTCCTTGCTGCAATAGAGGACTTCAAAACGGATATTTCCCGGAAATACTCCATTTTCAAAATTTGACATGATCCTGATACTAGAAAAAGAAAGAGAACATTAAACAAATTAATATCAATTAATTTTAATATCAATAAGTTTCAAATATATTTGAATAAATTAAATTTACAAAGGCACAATGGGAAATTAAGCTGTAGAAAAAAAGTCTCTTTCCTTATTGTGTGTCCGATAATTGCAAAGGTATCAGATTTTCGTTAATCTGGCCTTGTGGCTCCCTATAAGGGTCAAGGCACAACATGTGCGAGGATAAGGAGATCCGCCTAGGTGGTTCCAGTTCCGGTGACCTGAGAAGAGAATGCTTAAAAACGGCTAGTGGAAGATCCTTGGACATTATCAAGAGACGAGGTTTTTTCCTACCATAACTGTAGGAATTGTCACGATAAGCCTGATTTCTGCTCAGTGATCCTGTACAGACTGAGTTCTGTAATTGCCGGCGTTGTAATTATTAGGTTCCAAAACTCTCACTACATAGGCAGAAGTGCAGAAGATAAATTTGCCGTCCTGACAAAACTCTAGCATTCAGCGATTAGTAACAGGACTTGACTCTTTACAAAAGCTTCTTTTCTTAAATATTATGGATTCAGAAACAGTAAGCTCTGCCAGAGTTTTCAATAATGTCTTCTAAGATAAAGGTCTTTTGCAAGTTTAAGAAGCGAACAGATTGCTTTTATCTATCTTCTCAGTAGCTGAATTCAAAATTCTGGATGGCAGAATCCGCACCAGATGTTTTTCTGAACTGAACTACCTGTTTCCTTCTCTGAGCCTGATTTTTTTTTTTCAAATTAATCATAATAATCATTAAATAAAAAAAATTAAATATAAAAAAAATTAAAACAAGTTTTAATACTTCCTATTAGTAAAAGTATATCATGGAGGCATTGCATACCGCAAGTTTTAGTTATTCAATATGCAGTGTAAAAATGGTCGTTGCCACCGCCTTAGGAATCACTTCCTGTTTGGACAAAAAAAAAATATTATAAGTGCGATGGCCCACAAATACATCGTGAGATTGTAATACAATTACATCAACATCTTGAAAAGAACGCACATTCCACGCCCTGGTCATTAGCAATCTCCTTCTTTCTCTCTCCTGCGTTACGCTATGTCTACTTGTCCCTCTCGAACGTGATTGCATCTGAAACCAGATAGTTCTCTCTTTCTCGTGTCCTGCACTCCGATACTCCGCTAACACACACATATAACCTGCATTAAAAAACTTAATATTAGGTTGAGTATTAAATTATCTTCCGTCTCTTTTATGTAACTACATTACTTATTTCTATTTTTTTTTTTTTTTTTATAAAAGGTAAAACGTTGTATGCAGATATTCACTTTGTAACATGCATTTTAGTAGAAAAGGGAGCGGCCTGCAATTCTGTGCCAAATGCAACACCAATGATGTCATTTTTAAAAAACGCTTAATGAAGCTTATCTATTATACTGGCATTACACTATAGTTTTGTCTTCGCCCCCTCACAAAACTAGAAAAACCTAAAATCTTATTTTTTTTTTTTGTTTCCTGGTTTTAACAAGTTTTATTCTTGTAATTATATAATTGTAAATAAAGGTATGAAGTTAATGTACCATACCATATAATTTTTTAACTTATTCTACTTTCACTTGTTTGAATAAGTATTTTGAAAAGGTTTCAAAATTTTAAAGACTACTTTAACCAGCAAACAACAATAACTAATACTGCTCAGTAACCAATAGCAGTTCGCATGTTAACATTTAATAAAATCAGTGAGGCAAAATGTATTTTCTACTAAAGTCAGATAAAACCATGGGTAATACAAAATTATACTTTAAAAAAGATGCAAATATTGAATCTTGATGATTCAGGAATTGAATCATAGTCCTTTTTGAGAGATACAACCAGAAGATAATTCCATTTATGCCTCTTCTTAGCAAAATCAGTTACTGCTTGCAGGATTGCAATTGCACAAGTGTAACAAAGAAATAGTTTTGCTCCATTCCAATTTGAGGCTCCCAGATAGTTAAATATGAAATCTTGAGATAATGCTAAGCGGAAATTTACCTCTAACGAAATATTTAGTTTAACTACAAGGGAAAGTATCAAATTGGTCTTTGAAAGGACTGCGAATTAGGTCTTTAAAAAAATACGCATTCTCAATTTTGACTTCACATAATTAGAAATTATGCAAGTTTTTTTTTTAAATTAATAAAATGCTAGATTTTACTTGATAATTTCAAACTAAGTATGTTTCTCAATATTCAAAGTGCATTATTTAGTTAAACTGCATTATCAGTATAATTACATTTTTGCAATTACTACATAAAGAGTAATTCACATGAAACTGCACACAAAAATTTTTAATCAGATTTAAAAACTAATTACAAATGCAACAAACTGCAACTGGCTATATTGATTTCTGCTGGTTACGCAATTAAATACACTTAGGTACAATCTAAAATATTATGTGTTCTACATATTTCTATATGTTCTTTTCATCAACTCTAATATTATTGGCCTATTATTATAGATTTGGTGACAAACTTAAATTAAACAAAGATTCCTCTTTTTACTTCCTGTTTGCACTGTAAACTAGTAATAGTAATAGTAATTTACTAGTTTACTAATGCAAACAAGAAAACAGTTTGTAGAGTATACAATTTCAGTACAATAATTGAGAATAATTATATAATAATTTTCTGAAAGTATATGAAGCGATTGGTTCCCGTAATTGGGCCAGAAATTAAGGAAGTATTTTCTGATTTCTTTAATTTCTGTCAGTTAAACTGATTCAGGTCTTCCATAACATGGATATGTTAAAGATGGCCCAGAAATGTTGGAAATATGTTTTCGCAGTTTGTGGACAATATCTTTGATTTATTTTCCCCCCACCGTGGCACGCATATTTATTGCTTAGAAACATAAGTTTTACACCAAACTGCTTAATCTACCTCTGATAATGGATGTAAGTTTGAAACCGTTCAGGGATACAATAAATATGCGTGCAACAATGGATAAAATCAAAGAAGTTGCCAGCAATATTTACTTTACCCTCATCTACCAAAAAAGAACCCACTTCAAAGTATCTACTACAATTTGTAGATTTTGTAGAATGCCATTTTTCGTAATCTCAAAAAGTAAAAAAATTAGGAAATCCGATCGGTTAAGTTAAAGTCGAGCCCTCTGATTGGACCAAATCGAAATGTAAAATGTTTAGCTTCCTGAGAGAATTTTACAAACACACACACACACACACACACACACACACATAGAGATTATTTCCTGTAACCCATTTTTTCGAATTCAGAGCACGTCATATTTTCCAAGAAAATTTATATTCGAAAATTTGGCATTTATGGCAAATTTTGTTATCTAGTATTTTGACTCCCTCTCTCTTATTTTCATGACAAAGCTGTATTTATGAAAAGATAATTAACTAATTTTTTCTTTATGGGTCATTCCATGTCAAATCAACACAAAAAAAGACCGTTTTTGACCTCACCATCTCGGATTTTCTTGAAATTAGGCACATGTGTACTATTGGTATAGACTTGGAAAAATATGAAATTTTACTGTGATATGTCAACTGGTTTATGAGTTACAGGGCTGTAAAGTTGCCAAAAATGGGCTGAAAAACAGGGAACCCCGTGTTTTTGAACTACTGTAGAAGCTTTCCTAATTGAGCTAAAGACTTGGGATTGATGTCATTTTATAGCATATACAATGCCCTTTCCTGTGATATGCGACACCATATGGGTTAGGATAAATAAAGTTTGTTAAATTTAAATTTAAAATTTAAATTTTAAATTTTTTAAAAAGTACATATTTTAAAATTTTAAAATTAATTCTATGAATAGCTAGTAGTGTTATGAATTACTGGGCAAAATATTAATTTGGGACAACAATGGCTTCATTGTTAAAAAAATTTAAGACTAAAGCTCCTTTTCATGGAAAATATATTTTAATAAAATTAAAGTGATAAATAAATTGAAAATAGTAATAATGAATCAATGAATCATAATTAATATTTATTAAGATTTAAAATATTGAAATCATTTTTAGAAATAATAATTATGATTACAGTAATTATTCATATTAATTATAATATATTATTTTAATGAAATTATGCAGTTAAGCAAATTATACAAAAATAATTCCATTCAATATCTTTGTTCAAGAACAGTCTTCTTTGGCTGAGATAACAGCCTCTTTAAGTTGGTTTAAGTTGGCAAAGGGCCTTGTGATGGCATAGGGGGTTCGGTAAAGAGACTGGCAGCTCGTGCCAGTTTGCAACGACGCTACGGAAATCAAATCCAAACTTCACAACATTTTGAGTGGGCAGTAGAAAACATCACCAACATAGACTTTGCATATTCAACCCAGAAGACTATGTTGAATCTGAGTGTTTTTTAAAAAATCGGTTTGCTCAAGCATTGGCTATTAAAGGAACACAGCAATACCATGCTTTCATTCCCAGAAGTAAATCCAAAATATTGGTTAAAAACTTTTCTATGAACTCAGAAGCTTGCGAAATGGAAGTTTCAAAATTCCCTGATAAACTAAAATTAGCCGACATATCAGGTTATATCAGTGTAGTCTATAAAGAAACTGGTGGCTTGGATATGTTTTAGAGAAAAATGAAGAACTTGATGAAGTAAAAGTAACTTTTCTTCATCCAGCTGGACCCTCTAAATCATCTCGCATCCAAGAAATGCCGATATTCTTTGGGTCTCAGTAGTGGATGTTTGGATAAAAATTGATCCTGTGACTCTGACTGGAAGAACTTACATATGTCCTACTAGAAAGTGATGCATGTCAAGCAAATGACGCCTTTTCAAGCTTAAAATAATAAAGAGATTCTATTACTTAACAGTATGTTTTACTTTGGACTTATTAGTGGAATTATTATTAGCATTATTGTATTAACATGAATTCAGAGTTGAATTAATCGGATTGGAGCTTTAGTCTTAATTTTTTTTAACAATGAAGCCATTGTCGTCCCAAATTAATATTTTGCCCAGTGATTCATAACACTACTAGCTATTCATAGAATTAATTTTAAAATTTTAAAATATGTACTTTTTAAAAAATTTAAAATTTAAATTTTAAATTTAAATTTAACAAACTTTATTTATCCTAACCCATATGGTGTCGCATATCACAGGAAAGGGCATTGTATATGCTATAAAATGACAACAATCCCAAGTCTTTAGCTCAATTAGGAAAGCTTCTACAGTAGTTCAAAAACACGGGGTTCCCTGTTTTTCAGCCCATTTTTGGCAACTTTACAGCCCTGTAACTCATAAACCAGTTGACATATCACAGTAAAATTTCATAATTTTCCAAGTCTATACCAACAGTACACATGTGCCAAATTTCAAGAAAATCCGAGATGGTGAGGTTCAGACCCCGTGTTGATTTGACATGGAATGACCCTTATGTTAAATAGGCTACACAAAATCTTTACAAGATCATTTTCTAAATAAAGGTTCTTTAGAATTTAATCATAAATAAGGTGTTTTTTTATAAGAAATTTGAACAGTCATTCCGTTCAAGGAGAATGAGAATACATACGAGACAAAATTACAGATGAAATCGACACCGAACTGTCAATCATTCAAGATAACTGTGATTTGCTTACTGTTTAACTGATGATGAAAGATTCTGTTATTTATCTAATAAATATTGGGGTAGGGTTTCTCATTTTGGAGTGTTGAAGGTTATTCTATGCAGTAGAAATGCAGTTTATTAATCATTATTGAAAGTTTATTTTGTTTTCGACTTCAATTTATGTTAAGTGATTTGTGTTTATTTGTGCTTTATGGAAATCTTAATTTACCACAGTAGAAAAGTATTGCGTTAGTGTCTAATTTCAACATGGAGTTTTTTTTTTTTTTTAATTCCTGAAAGATCCATAATGAGTAAAAGTAAAGGGGATTATCCCTAAAATGAAAAGTTACAGGAAGTTTATATTTCTATTTGGTTTATCGATCAAAATAACTGAACTGGAGGTACCACTTTACCAAATTGTTAATGAAGGAATATTGTTGATTACTACTTCTATGTTCTATTCTTTGAATCACCACTTCCCGATCTCCTGGATAAGTTCCGTTCCCCTTATGGTCCCCAAAAGAAGAAAACCTACTTCCTACAGTCTTGCTTCTTTATTTTTATTAGCCCACTACTAATCCTGAGCGAAATCTATCAAAAGCTGCAACCTTGTTGCAGAATTATGCCCAACCTTGAATAACAAAAAAATAATACAATAACCACGAAAAATCATTTTTGGTTTTTACAATGGCGATTTCAGACCCATTGGGTTGTAGACGTTACCTTTACCTCTTTTAAGTTGGGACAGTACTGTTCTTTGGTCTTCCCAGTTGTAGGCTCAAGCCTTCGACAAGGTTTGGCCCACTTCTTCATAACAAATTCATTAGCTAATCCTTCTTCGCAGCTTACGAAACAGATAGATATTTCCTTGTATTTAAAGAGACGCTCTTTCCAAATTACCCTCTATTTGCTTGCTCAGTTTATAGGGGTTTATAGATCCTGTATCAGATCTTATCAGCTGATATTTCCAGACATCCTTTAAACAGACCAACAATTTACATTTTACTGATGAAACAAGTTATATTTTCTTCCATTCAGAACCTTTAATTCCCTTTCGTACCCTAAAAGAATATCTTAAAATACTAAAGAATTTTGTCAGAAAAAAAGCAGTTTAATACAAAAATAAAGGCACAAATTCAAATCTACTGAAAGACAAACACTAATTTAGAACAATTTGTAAAAACCTCTCTTTTCTTGTAATTAAGTGATTACAAAACTGATAAATCCGGGGAAACTTGAAATCAAAATTTTACCAAACTTCCTAATACTTCTTAGGGATTAGCTATGAGGTTAGCATACTGGACTCCCACGCGGAGGTCCCGGGTTCGAATCCAGCAGCTGACCCTTAGATTTTCTCTTCCTAGGAGCTTCTTACAGCTCACTGTCCGGTGATGGACAGTGTTGTCTGTAACGAGAGAACACTGTCCGGAGGCCGGCAGTGCACTGGAAAAAGCTCCGAGCGCTAATGACCTCAGCTGTTGATGCGCCAAAAAAAAAAAAAAAAAAAAAATACTTTTTTACCCAACAAACTTAAAAAACTAACAAATAAACAAACTTTAATTCTTTCAAATTTCTAATTCAACAAATAATGTTTTTTTTAGGTATATTGTAATAAAAAAATTTAATCAATAAAAAAATTACTAAAATAAAAGCAAATATTTATTGTGACCAGTAGAGTTACCAGAGACGACAATATCAGCGTAGTTTTGCGGGTTGCATAAGTGTAAGGAGTTTTTTTTTATTATTCTTTTCTAAAATCATTATTTGAGAGTGTTACTTAATTGTAGAGTTAGTTTGACGTAACTTAAAACTTTTTTTTTTTTTTAATTACTATAAAACTTGCTAAGATAGAACAGTAAGCGTCAAGTCCTACTTTAACTGTATTGTATAATTTCATCCAGAGAAATTAATATCATCTAATAATAGGAAACATAAGACAACAACAAAAAAAACAGCCCCTAATCTAGATTTCTTGAATCTTAAAACCGGTTTTTATTAAGTCTTACGATTAAAACGGAGCATTCAACTTTGTTACGCATTGTTTGTGATAAAAAAAAAAAAAAAAAAACTAAATGGTAAACTGGGTTTCGTTGTATTAAATTAATACATATATACGGATATATTACGTACACATAAATCGTCCGCGGGATTCCCCTCTCCCAGTTATACCAAGTACAGAGTGAAAGTGGTAACAAACCGGTCCATGGGTCACAGATCCCAGTGTGCATTTTTATGTAAAAAAAAATAAAAATAGAAATACATATTTCCCCCCCCCCCCACTACAATCGTTAAGTAAATAATGATGTCATTATTATACTTAAACCTTCTCAACAAAAACTTGAAAAATTTAAAATTCAAGTACAAGAATTAAATGATTAAACGACAAAAGGCACACAAATCAAGCAAGTACCTAACATTTTCATTCATACTTCATAATTTGCGAAACGTTAGTAAAAGCTTATATGTTTCATTCAAATTTTTATAACAATTTAAGTAATTTTACTGCATTAAAATTGATGTGCTTTAGAGGAAGGCCTTCAATTGAACTGTCCTGGAACCATGCTCCAAACAAAAGTTAGAGAAAAACATGAGCACAATGAAGTTTATTAAAAATATTTATAGCTACTTTGTGGGAGAAGGAAGCCCTTTTGTAAAGAGGTACTTCCGTTTGAAAAACTTTGATAGTAAAATTAATTACTGGTGAGATCAAAAGGAAATAAACAGTTTTATCCCATCACAATTGTTCGTCTTTGTGACATTACATAAACACAAACAGCATTTCCGTAAAATACTTCTTTTTTTTTCTCAATCAGAGATATTTCCGGTGATTTGGAAGAGCACAATATACTTCCTTTAACTAGTAAGAGAAAGTACAAAGAAAATAAATTGTGACATATTTTGACATAAAATTCAATAAAAAAAAAATAATACTTAAATCATTAACCTAATTACATAAAATTCCCTAAATCTTGAACTTCAATAACTGGTGTAATATAAAGATTTCTTAATTTAATTTGTAATTAATAATGACATTGCCAAGTACCGTAAATGCAGTAATTCCCATCATTACCATGCAATAGGCAGAAAATGTGTATTTGAAATTTTATAAAATGTAGGACAATATGTTGTTAGTGAATATATTTGCATGTATGTTCACATTATCTTGTGGGAATGTCTGCTTAATGTACTTTGTGTTAGAAAATACGGATTTCATTATTTTAAAAAAAGGAAATATACAACTTCCATTAATTCGTAACTATAAAAATAGATAAAAATTAACAATTAAAATGAAGTTCTATAATTAAGAAAAAAAATATACGTAATAAAAAAAAATA
Organism: Rhodnius prolixus; assembly: GCF_049639745.1. Classification (NCBI taxonomy): domain Eukaryota; kingdom Metazoa; phylum Arthropoda; class Insecta; order Hemiptera; family Reduviidae; genus Rhodnius; species Rhodnius prolixus. The sequence continues at coordinate 36,324,937 of NW_027411634.1, forward strand.
TATGTGCATGTATTTTGGATAATAGTTGTCAGTGTAGTACGCCCCATGCTTCTCGACAGACAAAATAGCTTTAGAAAAGCTGTCAGTTTTTAAATCAATGTTGATTTAGAAATTAATTTGTAATTACCCATGCAGATCTACGCGTGACTCATGCTAGGAAGGCTAGTCTAGGGTGTAACACTACACTCTCAACAATTCCAAAAAAAAAAATCATCGCATAACCCTCCAAAATAAGGTATAGGCCCCCAAAAAGGGGATTCAGGCATCTTTCCTTTCCACACAATTAATTAATCCGTTAAGACGACATTTCCAAACTAACTTTGGGCTGGCATCCCGATAGCCACTGTCGAAGTTTAATTGAACAGAAAATTGCAAATTTAGCTCCCCTTACTTAGAAAAACTAGGTTATTAAAAAACATCTTTACTTCTATATGTGATTACTAGATATCTTTAGATTTCCAAATTTCATGCAAGTTTTAATAGCCATTAGTTGATAAAGTTAATAATATCAGTGATTGTGAAATAGATCAAACACTTAAATAACCAAAATAGGTAATAAGAACTATTAACCATTCTAGTAAAACGACTATAGAATACTTCAATTACCACTCAGTAAATTTGTGGTTAAAAAAAAAAAAGAATAAAACTATAAAAACAAATTTAATAAAATATACCTACACTAGCACACCACTTAGTTAATTTTCTGAATTACCATAATTTTCGTTTTATTTCATATTCAAAATAAGGTCATAAGGACATCAGGAAGTACGTAATTCTAACCACAAATTATGATTTAAGAAAGAAGGCAAAAAAAAAAGAAGTTTAGTGTAGTGCCTTTCAAAATATGTAACACTTTTTTCAAATATAAAGTTGTATTTAATAAGATGAGAAAGAGAATGGATTAGCTCAGTGGTTAGAGTACTGGACTCGAAACCCGATTTCCATTTTCTCTGCCTAGGAGCTTCTTACTGCTCAGTGTCCGGTGATAGACAGGTTGTCTGTATCTAGAGAACACAGTCCAATGGCCACTAGTGCGCTAAAAATAGCTTCAGGCATCAATGACCTCAGACGGTGGCGCGCCTTAAATAACAAATTAAAATAAAAAAAAAGGTTCAGGAACAATCACACGAATTTCTTTGACTGCAATCTTAGATTGTTCCATAAAAATATTATCTCATTAAAAAAAAAAAGTCCAAAAAGTACCCATCGGGTTTTTTATCTGTGAAAACTCACTAAAGCATGTATGAGAATGAGATCACTTGGATAGACGAGCAATCTGAAGTGGCCATGTGAGGGAGAGATAAAAAATAATCAGCAAGTAACTTAATCTCAATTCTGCAGAAAAATAAGTTATAGTAGAAAACAGTCTTGAGATGATTTTTCCTGGCCAGGAAGTCTTATGATGGCAAAGACGGAGGGAAAGAGTCCATCAGGGAATCCAAGAAGAAGTCCAGAAAGGGAGAGTCGAGCAGCTGCTAGGCACAGAATATCTGGAAACATCTCAGTACGGGACTTAACAGTTCTCAGAGAACTAGAGAAAGAAAGACTTTGGAAAAGAGTAAAAATCAGTTAGAAAAAATGTCGACCTAAATAAAGGAATATTAACGTTCACATAGGCGGATGTAACGTTGAAACGTAATTCACTTATTACTAAAACGGAAATGTTTTTAGTTATAAACAGGTTAGACAAAAAAAAAAAAGCCCCTCAAACTAGTTTTTAGAATTGATTGGTGTAATTCAATTACCGAAACTTATTGGCCAACAGGTTATGAAACTTCACATCTAATAAAGAAAGTCAACAAACAGTTTTTTTTTAAAAGAGTAAAAGAGTTCAAAGAGGAAGAGCACGATTGAAGAAGGATTTATCATAGGTTGTTGTCTTGTAATGGTAAGGAATACAAAGGTCAGAAGGACGATAGTGGGTATGACGGGAATGCATAGAGGATTTGTATTGAGAAATTGAAGGTTGTATTCGGCGGAAATCAGGGTAGAGCAAGTTTAACGCCACGTACGACTGGGGAAGATAAATGTGGAAAACAGTTAGTGAAACGTTCAGAGGATCCCCATAAGTGAAACGCTTAGAGGAACCCCATAAACCAGAGCCCAAAGTTGGGGGAAAAAATCAGAGAGGAGACAAGCAGTTGGCGTCTATTTTGGCGAAGTAGGTGTAAGTTGAGTTAATGGTGGGGACCCAATCTAAATATAAAGCTTCAGCTTCTGGCAGTATTTAGTTTTTGAGATGTTTGGTTCACACCTGGAAATAAAAGTGAAGTCGAAATCGTTACAAAAAAGTTGATTACTACCTCTCATGAAGGATGAAAATCTGAATTCAATCAGAACCAACAAGCTGGGGATGATGCTCCGATGACTGACACACCGTCATCTCAGAAATTGCATATCATTAGAATGAGCTTTCGTCTCCAGAATGAATTTCTTACTTAAGCGAACGCATGGTACATAAAATTTTTCAAAAAGAAAAGGTTTTTTATTGCGTAAATTACCGGATTAGTAGTACATCATTCTTATTTTTCATTTCTTTTATGGCACCTCAGCCACTTCCATAAATATACAATAATTTAATGGTAAATTTTAAACGTTAATTCATCATGAAAAACTCAAAAGATTTTACTTAAATCTTTAACCTTTGCTCTTCCCTTCTTCAAAGATTTGCAACGAGTAATAAAACTACTAAGTCATTAAACTTTATTTCTTTTTCAATCAAATTGCTAATCATAAAATTTTTTAGAGACGAAATTAATTAAAAAAACAAAACAAAATATGGATTTTACTAGTGACCTAGTGTGGAAATTAACTACATTGAAAAAAGTAATTGATTTTCTTTGATTATAATCAAAATAATTTAAATGATCTTTAAGCGCGAACTCAATGAAATATATTCATCAGTTATTCAGATTTTAGGACCTCTTATTTTTCCAGCATCATAGAAATACTCAACATTCAGAGAGGATAAAAAAAAAATCAAGATGCAACAGGACTTCCAAAAACATTGCATTCTAGAAGCTGCACATAACCATAGCTTCCCAACAATTTGACTGACAATTCATTAATGACCCAGGGCAGTGGGAGGTGAATACTTTTTCACTTGAATGTTAATTGCTGTTAAAAACAATGATCGAGAGAGAGAACAACAATATTGTCCTTTATTATAAAGAATATATTTAATGATCGTTTCACACATTCTTAAAATTTGTATAATTATTTGATTATAATTAGTAGATTGATACTCTTCGTAATTGATTCTCTTTGGTGACTTTCCGTGTTAACTGTTTGCGTGTTTTGTGTAATTATCCTAATATTATTACTATTGTCTTTTTAGATTTTTAATTAGGTAACAATTTCTAACAAGGAATGAACAGGAAATCAGCAGTAGCGGTCATAAAAAAAAGAATAAATAAAATAACATAAATAAATAACAATAGTAAAATAGAATAAATTATTGCAATATTATTTCTATATATTAGTCCATAGAATTGTTGTTCTTGTTGACCAATGCATAATGCACTATATAACATCCCCATATGCGGGGACTTATGTAACTTAGCAATACTCAAGAATAACTTATTTAGCAAGTCCGGGTACGATATGATCAACTGTTGGGATCCGCAACAATGTTCACAATATCACTTCAAGACGACTCTCTAACCTATAATACATTAGAGTTAACTATGTGATTATACCATACAAAAACAGCTCAAGCAATCCATCTGGGAGGAATACATTAGAAAATTAAACTGGCAAACATGAAAAGTAAAAAAAGTATTTTTCTAAAATTTAAGTAGTCTTATTCATCTACGTAATAAAACAATAATATGTCAATACCAATCAAAATAACAATCAAACCCAAAAAGTCGGGACCCTAACAATAAACGAATTGTTTTAATTTGCTATCTTAAAAGTTCTTCTTTCTGCATATTAAAATTTTAAAAAAATAGAATGTAGATATTATAAGTAGATTCCTAGATAAGAATGATTACAATCTTTCAGTTCATTCTGAAGAGAAAAAAAAAATTAAAGTCATTAATTGTGTTGAATTTTCTTACTTAGGAGGATAGTTTGATAATAAGTACTCAGATTTGGACAGAATTTAACAAAAGGCTCTTCAAAATGACTGACAAATTTTGGGATTTCTTCCAAAGCCTATAGTAGGAGTAGATGAAATCAAAACTTTTGCAACTACATAGATCAAAAACGTTTAGCTGCAGTAATAAAGACAATTCTTAATTACAATTGCAGGAAGTGAAGGAATTTTCTGAAATGTTCCCCGAGAGAGAGAGAGAGGAGAGAGGTGAACGAACTAATCCCAATTAAAAATCACAAACTTGAAAAGTTCAGCGTTGCCAATTGAACATTCCATGTTTTCGTTTTGCTTATTAAAAATGGAATTCCCACGTCGCTTTTTTTTTAACCATAAAATATATGTGAAATGTAATTATATTTACCTTGACCTAGTAAAAAATTAAATTAAACATGAAATAATTTCACAAGTTATTGTTCTGAACAATTTCCGATTAATTTCTTACTTATTACAGAGTGAGATTATCATTTGTGAAAATCAATAAACTTGTTTACAATATTTGTTCTAGTAAGATTACTAAACGATGAGAAAGATGTGGTGAGATTGCCTTTAAGAAAAGGTGGGTTAACGATGGAGCCGTCCGGTTCATAATTTTTTTTGTTATCAATACAGATTTTGCTCAAAGTAGTTCAATAGAGTATTCTTTTTTCCAAAGGTACGTTTTTGCAACATTGAAGTACAAAGTTGAATCTGAATGGAATTATTTTATCTATTGTTGCGATATCAATCGAATTCCTGAGATTATGTGATACTTCTAGCACTAACAACGATGAAGAAAACTGCATCGATTTATAAAGAGAAAAATGTAATATTTCACCTTGCACAATGTATCTTGATGTTGGCGATTTTATCAATGTAGGAAACTTACATTAAATATGATTATAACTTCCTTTAAAAAATTATTGGACCGATAATATTGCAAGATCTCTGTGCACACCCACACAGCCATTCACCAATCACCTTCAATCATGCATAACCAGAAATTTGTTCTCTTTCCAAGATCGTGAGAAGAAAAAGTTGCGATTGTGTTTAATTTTCGTAAGTTGAATTTGTACCGAAAATAACGAATGGTTTAAGATCCTAATTTGTAAGAAACAGTTATTTCTCTTATAAAAAGGAAATAGACGTCTACAGAATGCATCTTCAGGTACGTGTATAGCATTGAAATCAACTAAATTTTAGTACAAATTCTGTTTCAAAAACATTTACTAACCTAAACTGCTGTAAAAGAGTGGAAGTCGTGTGGGTGTTCACTCCAGATTTTGAAAACAATTTGCAATTTCCTTCGAAAAGGCTAGTATTATTTCTTTCAATAGTTTCTAACTCTATTTAATTTAAAATTAATATATTTATCGAAATCTTGTAGCCGTCTACAATTTAAAACCAAATCAAAAGTCGAGTCGCGCCTCAAATGCCCAGTAAAATTCAAAAAAATATTAGAAATCTCTAAATTTGAAGTGGCACTTCCTAATAAACCTTTTGCGAAAGTTTCGAAAACTACCAATACTTCATTGTGGCCTATAATTATATAGCTGTAGACAAATTTTAATTAATTGGTACTTTGAGGCAGAGTGTATAAGTTTTAGAGCAAAATTTGAGGACGGGCGGACGTTCGGCAACAATGTGGGCAATCCAATGAGTGGATCCGATTCAACTCCACTCCCCCAGCAAAGGTTATTGAAAGAAAGAGGAGGAAATGGCCTTTTACATCCCAGTTGATTGCGAAGAAATTGTTAGTTTGCGATATGAGAACATTTTGCACTTTAAATCCGGAGCTGAAGATGCCACAAAAACGACTAGAGCGGAAAAACCATGAACCTTAACGAAAAGTAGGTCTCTCCGACAAACTCTGAAAAGTGTCAGCACAATAAGCCTCTTTCGGCTGCGTTACCTAGTCCACATCACCCAATCAAAGCATCTGTAACATCAACATCCGAACAAAATCTAACACATCTTCTGTTTAGTAATTTTAACCTACCCAAAAATACCTAATTAATAAGATACTATTTTCAAACAAGAGAGAGAGAGAGAAAGGTGATTTAAAACGGAAATGGATTATAAGTAAACAGGAACCAATCCAACCAAAATTATATTCCATCATAACTGCACTTTTCGGTTATATAGTGTAAATAATACTAATCAGTATGCATCCTCACTCATGGTATTAAATATAAAGTAGCTGATCAATACTTATTGATAATGATTAATCATTAAATGATCATAAATTCAGCGACTTAATTGCCTCATTCATTCATATTCTAAGAAGTTGGATTTTTCAATTCACACTTATTTAATACGTGATCTATATCTGAATTTAAGAGTTAAAACAAATTATTTCTACAGTAAAATTAATCAATTAAACAATCTAGATTGATTAATAAATAATGCAATAAAGAAAAAATATTAACCTCAACATTAACTAATTGTTGCATTATTCCCTCAAATTACTCCTGGTCATTCAATTAAATCAATGGAGTAAAAGTAAACTCAATCAAGCCTGGTTACTAACCTAGAACAAAATTTAATAGTTAATTGATTGGAAATAACGCCTATTAAGATTAACATTGTTAAATCAGTAATAAAAATGTTCTTTGTAGAACAAATAAACAAGTGGGAAAAACACACGTTCTTCACTTTCAGATATTCTGTAAGTTGTAAGTGAATAATTTTCTGCAAATTCTTGATTTAAGCAATAACATTATACAGTTTATAAAGAGAAAAATATATAAAAATGGTACTTAACTTCAGATGAAAGCCAAATACTCCTTTCCACAAGAATAGTCCAAAAATCAATTTTCACATTCTTAAAATTAATACTAGCTACCTTGTAAATAAATATATCAGTCACAGTTTGAAGTTATGTAATCAAAACCAATGTGTAATTATTGTTAATTAAGTGCAAGTCCGGCGCATGTAGTCTCTAGATTGGCAATATGGTAATAAGTAATATAAAAAAAGACACATTTTCACCAAATAACTTCTCTTTTTATCAGGATTTTAAATCACTCAACTCTCGTGAATATTTTATGTGATTAGAACGTTCATCACTTTAAAATCGTACTTATCACCATCCTTTCCAAATACTGCCCTCTGAGATAGACCGTTTCAAATAAAAGTTGTACCTCGGCCTGAAATAAAACGTTCCCTCAAGGGCACACTCAGAGGGCACCTGAAGAAGCGGGTGCCTGGAACCGATGGCACCTACAGATTTTGATGGGAGATGAAAGAATATCCAATACAGCTCCTAACTGTCTGTGATGCTAATATTTAAGGAAGAGGCGGACTGCTGAGGTGCTGGAGTAATTCGTACTCTTTCTGGAACCCTCTCAGATCCTGGAATTTCACCCATATCTAAAGTACTATACTGTAGTGCTCGCTGAGCCTCAGGAAAGGAGGTCACAATAGCACTTAAAAGTTGCAGTCCACTGTCACATCCCAGTAAAAAAAAAAAAAAAAATGTAGACGTACAAATATTGAACAGACTTTTGGTTAAACTTTATAGAGATCTGAAAGATAGGTTGTACAAAATGTATTTACTTCATCGTTTCACACAAAGAAGAGCATAAATTTGAGCAATGTAGGTTTTTCACTAACAGTAGCCAATAAACATTCTGTAAAAAAATCCTTAATGACAAATATTAGATTAATACTTCGAAAATTGGCTCCAAGAAAATCTGTGAAAGATTTCATACTTACTTAACTTTAATAACCTCACAATGGCGTAATGAGCATTAAATTAGAAAAGTTCATTCGAGAAGTAGATTTAGGTAAAAAATGTAGATCTTAAACAAAATATTTAAAAGTTAAGTTATAACAGTTTATAATTTGAACTCTATATTAAAAAGAACTTACAAAAAAACCCGTTTCTCACAACTTCTTTAGAATTTTTTTGTAGAATCTGACTTACAAAAGATGGTGGGGCATTATCACTTCATAATCAGATGTTTGCTATCCTTTAGGTTAATGAAGTGTTACAATTTTAACAATGTAATTACATATACTTATCTTTGCAAGCGTACTTACTGTAGTGTACTTCTGTAACTTTTGCTAAGTGAATTACAATTTGATCAATAGATATTTGGATTTATTAACTTTTAATACAAGTTTTATGTTATTAAAGGATTTTACGACGGGACAAGAATCAAGAAGTTCATTACACTGTAATTGGTTATATTGAATACTAGTTTTCTGGAAAGATAATGTTTGATCATTGAAAAGCTTTTTATGCGAATGGACCAAAATCAGTTTTATTTAACTTTTTTTCTTACCTTTAATGTTGAAGGTTAGAATTAAGCCTCCATCAAAGTGTTGTGTTGAAAAATATGTCACAAAATATTTGGATTTTGTTCAATCTCCTTATCACTACAGTAAAATTCTCCGATCTGTAATTAAAAATTACAACTATTAGAGGAAGCTAAAAAAGTGAGTTATCATTTTCGATGAGAAAAGTCTATGCTAAATTTCTTGAAATATTTATTTATTTGTTAAGGAATTAACGTTTTTTGCGTTAGATTTTAGGATATGTTTTTAAGAACTATTTATTAAATTGAAGATTAAAACTTAAGTCTAGAAATTTTCAATAGAATAGCAACAGCATTCTGGTTGAAACTCGAGTTAAAAAATAAAAAGTATGTATTGAAATATTTTAATACAAGGCATGTTAAGGTTAGATTTTGTAATCATAATTGATACCTAAATTAAACAATGAATTAAGTAGAGTGCTAAAAGTGGCATGTTTTACCCTGTGTTTATATTACTTAAAATTATAAGATTATGCTACTTAATTCATAACGTTTTATGCAGTTAAAATTTATGCTTAAAAAAGTACTAAAAATTTCTCTATCTAAACGTAAAATACAAAGATCTATTGGCTATATTTGCTAATTGTTCAAATATTAACGTTAAAAAATTTCCATTATAATTCCAGTTTAAGATATGAGGAGTATAATCTTCCATATTGTGAGTAGTCATCCAGCATCTTAAATTTTCCAGGTTCCTTTTTGGAATTAATTCATCATTAAACATAATAAATGTTTGAGAATTGTAATTCTTATTGTTAACAGTCTAGCTTAACTTATATTACTTTAACTCACATAATTTACCTTAAAATTATTAATAAAATGAACTTACATATCAAAGTTGAACTCAAGTACAAGAGCTAATAGATATGGACTGTACTCCAGAAGCCCATTAAAGAATTCATTTTTCATTCTGTTTATACAAAAAGTTATTTTTTAATGTATTTTATTTTTCATAAAAAAGCTCAATTAAGAGATATATTCATTTTCTAATTTCATACTTATTATTTTTTTCAAAAATTTGTGAAAATAAAAATTTGCAAATGCAAAGGCAGATATAATTTTAATTACTTAATTGAATTTTTTTAATCAATTGCTTTTAAGAGAAATAATGTCTTATAGCTACTAATTATTATGTTACTTTGTTTATTCCAGAAATTGGTCCATTTCCAGATCGCCATCTTTTTTCTCAGCCTTTTGAGCAGCATCCTTCAAATTTGAAATAAGTGTTAAGCGTGATCATTAGTTTTAATACAAAATTATTTAAGACAGTTTTTGTAAATTTAGAAATAAAATTTAAGCATTAATTTAGTATTTGTGAAAAACTTTCCTGGATTCGTATCTGATGAACATTTTAATGGGTATGTAAATTTTTTTGTAATTAATGTGACCTTCAATTATGAATTACTTAGCACTTTTTCCCTCTTGATTAAAATATTACCATATTATTGTATTCTTATTTCGATTTGATCTTTCAAGAGTTTAATACTGGTTTTGGATCAACTCTCAAATGTCTGTAAAAAATAAAAGTATTCTCACTGAACATTTGTTCTGGAAATTATTGATTTTAATTTTTAGGTGCAGTGGTGCCTTTTTACAAAAAAAAAAGTATGTACAGTTCATTTACATTTATTAACAAAATTAGTTTTATGATTTTTTTTTTTTTTAAATTAAATTCTGAAGGTTTAAATTTCAATGATTATGTTGTTTGTTACTTAAAAATGGAGGAAGATGCGATAAAAAGGTCCTCCAATAAAGCCATCCTAGAAGACAAAGAATTTTTTGAAAAAGTGGGCAGTAGACTGGAAAAAAATGAAAAGTTGTTTACCTAAATCATTATTTGGCTTAAACAGATTAAAAAAAAAAAAATGTAGTCATTATGTTTTCAGTGAGTTCAAGCAGCTTCTTTCAATTTTAAACATATAGTAAATTCATAACTGTTAAATATGGAAATTCCTAGCTGAATAATGATATTCAAAAGTCTTTAAGTGCCATTTTCATTCTTTGGTTACATTTATCATGAGGTAAATTACCAAATTAAACTAAAGAATATTATCACAATTCAGTTTTTCCAATCTAAGAATAATTTGTCCTTACTTATTCATAAAATGTTCAGAAATAAATTAATAGCAGAAGATGTAAAAGTCATCTGTTAGAGTTTTGGCTGAGGATTTTATGTTTCACTTATCACATTTAGATGAAGATCTAGAATACAATGCCCAATGAGGCAACAGATTTTGCCATAAAGATGGCCGTAAGTAAATGAACCAAGTTGCAAAAAGATTTTACTCTGTTAATTAATGTAATTTTTCTTTAATGTTATCATCAAGATTAATGTGGGCATTATGTTTGGCTAACAATGTACATAATGTACATATATTCTAGTACTCTCATAAAACAAGTACACAATGAGAAACGAATAATAAAATTTGTACTGCTTAAAAAAAATCTTGCAAATCTCAAAGAAATTATTATTTTTTTGTGTAAAACAAATAAATTGTAAATATTTAAATTATATAATGATAATTTTAACTGCTGAAGACTTTCAAAGGAACTTTTGAACTACTTTTTTTTCACTAAACAGGAAATAGTGTTTGATGGAAAATACAACTTTATATAAAAAGATTAACATTTGACTAACAAATGATTAATGCATTTTTATGACTTTCACATTCATTAACATAAAGTCATTTAGCAAATTCTCAGCATCCTTACTGCAAATTTAGTTTTTAATGAACTTAAACGTTTATTTTGAATATTTAAAAGGCTACTCTAAAAATGAGCTTAATATTGTAAAGAAGGGACGATGAAAGATATAAAGGATACCTCGTAATGGATTTGTATGTTCAACATTTTCAATAATTAGTTCAGATTTTAACTATGATTTTAGAGCGGTTTTTTTTTGTCAAATCAATGATGTGACTTTTTCTCCTCTGAAGCATCTCGTAATACTTTATCAAATTTTCATATTCTTTGTAGCCTTAATGATAAGTTCTGAAATATATACAACAGTATATTCAAAATTGTGTCAGTTCAGCAAAAACCTAATGAATCGCTTATCTTCCTCAGCATCAAATTCATATATAGTTACGTTCTAATATCTTCATAAGAGTGAGGAGGGGCAGTTTACCAGCGGACCATAGAAAACGTTACCGTTTTTAGAGAGAAGTGGATTAGTCACTTCTTCAGAAAAATCAAAGGAATCCAGCCTAACTAGTGATCTACAGAGATAGTTGATGGGTACATCTAATTGGGTTTAGCAAACTCACACATGTGTGTGCATAATACTACAAATACACTCCAAAAATTCACTTTTATACTCCATTGCAGTGATTTTGGTTGCAGAGATAAGCGTCGTAAAGTTTCCATCCATTAGAGGAGCTCGGATGGCACAGCCTTACAGAACTTAGGTTTCCTATAAAATTGAAAGTTTTTTTTCTAAGCAACTTAAAAGAAGAAAATGGGTTTTTTACTTTTTCTTTTCAAAGTATCGTAATTTTAATAACCATTTGTAAATATTGCACTAATTCAAAATTTCTATGTTGAATGTTATCACTCTTATCTTATACTCACCAGAAATTATAATTTAGTTATAATCCTCTTGTCAAACTGTATTCAACAATTTGACCTGTAATAAAATACAGAGAATTATTCATAACATACAGAACTCATAAATAATAAGTTATTATGGCATAATTTTACTTGACGTCTAATAAATTAAATGACCATTTTATTACTTTTAAACGGTTTAGTGGTGGGACCGTCATGATTACTTGAAAAATTGATATTTAGTTGGAAGTTCATGTTACAATTTTTTTCGAAACAACTTTCTAAAGAATTCATTTTTGAATTCCTTTAATCAGCAGTTTGGATACTAAAATCTAATCAGGCCTTCATTAGAGATTCCATGATTCCTGATCTTACCCAGTGTTTGACCTGATCTTGGCATTTTGCCGATTAAATCTTCATTCATCAGTTATTTAACTAATTAATAATATATTCGTATCTTGCTCTGTTACAGGTAAGTCCAGAATTGTTCCTTCCTTTCTTTATCATCTAAGAAAATTTATTTGGCGAGAAAAAAGATCTATTGTGTTAAAAAGCTGATTATAAGGTAATACGTCACAACTTAGTTTAATGCAATCATTTCAAATTACAGTATCAGTATTTCTTTTATTAAGTTGATATTTGGAAATAGTGACGCTATAAGCTCTTCTACTTATTCTAAATGAATGCTACATTCAAATGAACAAAACTGTTCTTGACGTTGTGTAGGAGGTACTTTTCTCTTAGAATAAATGATGACGATATAGGATTTAAACACAATATAAAGGTCATAATAATGGCTCAACAGTTCACAACAGATCTGAGCCTCTGCGTTGAGTTTGTCCTCGATCTTTTCAGAGGTTATCCTGGATATTTTCCAGTCACGTAAGTGGGAGTATTCTACTCGCATTGTTCATTCAATTCTTCACTGCTTTATATTTGCCTTTCCCCATTTATCTCCATAGGGAAGGTTATTGACATCCTTAGAACTTAAAGCTGGGGCACACTGAAATTTTGGTTTCCAAATTTGCAAAGAACTAATTTTTTCTGCTATTTTCAGTACTAATTTATCTACTACTGTTACTGTTTTTAAGTATTTATTGGATTTTTCGGAATCAGTATTTCTTGCTTTCTTGGAAATTAGAGAGAGAGATATTCTGCGATTAGGCAGCCAATTTACAACCAGTAAATATCCTTCGAATAGTAAAAGTCGAAAAGGTCATTTACTTTTTAAAGTCTCCACCTACTTAAAGAACTCGATGTTCACCAGAATTGCATCATAGAATGTTCCAGTTCGAGCGGATTAGTTCGCGGCCTACACTTATAGTGGCGCTGGGTGTCTCCTTGAAAGGATTTGTCCACCGCGCCCCTCTTGAACTGAATTATGTTTTTGGTCCAATAAAACTAGATTTATTAAAAAAAAAAGAGAAAGAGGCGAACTAATAAAATTAATGTTCTGAACATTTGGAACAAAAAAAACAGTCCTGTACTTTGACTCAGCTAGAAAAATTTAATTTTAGCTATCCAATATGGTAGGCCCATACGAAAATCTTAGCCAGCAACAATGTAATTGCGATTATTCTGAATTTCCCAGGGGTTTCCAACTTTTGTTTGGTTGAAAACATTCAACCTTCGACATTTTTTGACCACTTCGTGTCCCCGATGACCAGCAAGCAGGCAGGCTTTCAATCTAATCGTAGTGTTCTTATTAATTGCTTGAGATGCTCTTTTAAGTACAAAATGGAAAAAGGTTTAACCCAGAAAAATAAAATAAACAGTTCAATCAAAATGGCAAGAACAGGACTTGGAAAAACAAAACAGTATAACCACATATTTCAAACTATGCGTTTTTTTTTTCCAATCAATGGTAACCACTTTTCACTAACCGAATTTTTACTTAATCAACCAGGAGCCTGCTTAACCACAAGATTACTGCAATTATAACCAATTTTCTGTAACACCGCATTTTATGTTGACCAACTGTGTAGAGTTTTACAAGCAGTTTTTTTTTTTTTAAATAATTATTGTTTAATTTGATTTAATTATTTAGTTTTTTAGGGTGGGGGAAGTATTGCTATGCCCGGCACTCTCAAATAACAATTGTGTCCCTTTTTCTGGTGCCAGACAAATCCATATAGCAACCCCGACATATCTGGATAAGTACGTAGAATCCCAGAATTTGAGATATTTTATTTCTAAGAAAGGTTCAGCACTTTGTCAAGTACCCTCTGAGTCCACAATACTCAATGATGAAACCCATCAGTTTGCGGAATTAAAAGGAATTATAATGATTTGTCTCAAAGCTGCTTTTTCTAGCTTAGCTCTGTCTGGACCATTCTTACTAGCAATTAATTATAACCACATTTTTCAAACTGTCTTTGCTTTGCTCTATCAGCGTTCTCCTTACAAGCAATTATAGCTCCCTTCATCAAACACTGCATTTTCACTTAATTAACTCCTTAAACAGTAGGTTACAGATAGCTGCTAGCTGTTATTTCTTTTCAAAATAATTTTCTCTTTACCAACTGGGTACCTTTTTACAAATAATTAGTACTACTTTTCTCTAACGCTACATTTTATTGGCTCCATCTTATTTTTGGCAACTTTTTTTTTCACGAAATCTATTTGATTTGTGTTGCTGAAAAAAAATTTACTTTAAAGAAAAATTGGGAATATTATTTTCCATAGGAAAAGTTGAAAACTTTGGTATTTTTCAACATTATACTTTTGATATTTTTGACTATCAGCACTTAATCAGTTTCAGCTGCCAACTTCTAAACAACCATCTGGCTAAGGTAGTTATCATTTAGTGGTTAAGGAGAGAACCAGTTAGGGCAAATAAATCTGTGTTGTTTGAGACTGTAGTAATACTGTATTGTTTTTTATCTTTGATCTGTTTTCACATGTAATTTTTATTTCGGTTTCGGTGTAAAATAACTATGAAATCTTAGCCATTAATTTATTCTAACAGTGTTAAAGCAATTATGAATACAGCGTTTCATAGTATCTAATGCTGTAAGAGACGGTCGAGTGATTATGTGATGGTGAATTTTAAATCGACAATTTGGCTAAATTTAGGCGAGGAGAACCTATTTATTCTTTCATCATATCAGAGCACCTGTGTTGATTTAGTAATGTAAAACCAATTATTCTACCTAATGTATTTAATTTTAATGATTCAAGAAAAAAAAATACAATGAACATGAATTTATTGGGCAAGTTTTGAAATCAACTATGATTTGTAATATTTCATGGAGGGCAAAACAATTTGAATAGTTTTTGTAATTGTCTAGTTCTTCTTAATAGATCATCCTTCACCTATAACTTTTAAATAATAATCTTATAACTACTATTAAGCTAATGAAATGTAAATTTTGGTTTAATAACAGAAACAACAGTAGATATAACAGTAGCTTACTAAGAGGTTATTGCACTGGTCTCCAACCGCGGAAGATCATACATGTAGGACAATAACTTTACATGAATAATTTTCATAGGGGAATTTGATTTTAGGGCAG
Source organism: Rhodnius prolixus (assembly GCF_049639745.1). Lineage (NCBI taxonomy): Eukaryota > Metazoa > Arthropoda > Insecta > Hemiptera > Reduviidae > Rhodnius > Rhodnius prolixus. The sequence continues at coordinate 36,340,395 of NW_027411634.1, forward strand.
TCTAATGTAGGGATGAGGGGATAGTGGCATTTTGGTGTAATGTCCGGTTTTACAAAGTGGATGATGTTAATAATATAGTTAAAAATTCTGAGTTACGTATGCCTTGAGTTTTATCTCTACCAATCAAATTTTAAAGCTTTTTTTTAATGTATAGTAAAGCTGGCTGACTAATAAGGGATGAATTTCACAAAAAAGAATTGAAAAGCGCCCGAAGGCACCCAAAACTGATTGGCAAGTCTCCTCTTATATTTCATTTTTGATGCACTCCTTGCCCTAAGATGCATGGTGCAAAGTGCAAGACCCAAGATTCTGTATAAACGGGACTAGGGAAGGATAGGTCCTGCGAACTATGCTGGTAGGCAATAGAAGAGCCTTTAGCGGACTAGCAGAGCAGACTGCTTATTGCAATTAGCATGAAGCGTAAATCTTTAAAGAGTAACAGCCACTTTTGTTCAGAGTGAAGTGAGTGTGGGCAGATAACATTGCACTCCACCTCTGAGCAACTTGCACACCGTTCTACTCTTATGCAATTCTACATTTACTATTATGCAATTAATTAATGGGATAAAATATAATAATAATCAGGGTGCTAATGACCTCAGAAGTTGACCTAGCTTAAATTTAAAAAAAAAAAATCTTTGTTGACTCCTAGATCGTATTAAGCGCCCTAATCTCGAGGATATCTTGGATGAAGAGCACCATGGATGCAGGATGTGCGTTGCAGAGTGCACGTTCAGTCTGCCTATTCGGCAGAATTCCTTTCTATACTGGGATTAAAATGTGGGATTGAGTTAGCATGCTTGATTGTCAATCTAGTTCTAGAAAAGGAGAGGCAAGCCTTAGAGACCATGGGCGCCTTGAGTTTCGGCGTGGACTTTTACTACCACATCAGTTTTTTTCGATTAAAGAAACTGTTTCATCAAAAACGTCTTGAATCTATTTCTTTGTTAATTACTTGTTTCCTTTTTTGGGCCACCATATTTTCTCCAAAACTATGAACCCTTGAAGAAAAAATAAAAACTCTTGCTTTCCTCAGACTTCTAATTGATCCAATTTCAAACTAGGCCACATTACATGATACCACTCTTCTCGTTATTAAAGCCACTTTATTTAATAATAACAGTCAGGTCCATTCACCTAATTCGTTGCATAAAAATAAAGATCGATACAAAACCACTTCCAGAATTGAATAAAAAAAAGAAAATGAAATATAGTTCAGATTCCCGTTCACTTTAGCTATTTAAAAATCATTAAAATTACATAAATATTGGGGCGCGTCTAAAGTTCCGGGTATTTCTAAATTTGATTTAATTTCTTCTTTAATAAAGATTTAGTAACAAATTTAAAAAAAATAAAAAAATACAACAACAACTCGCACGACCGTCTCTTACTACGATTACCGATTTCTGACTTATACTCTTGTTTTCAAACTACGAAATATTTTAAACAGAGCTCCTCGAAACCTATCTAAAAATAAATATTCTATGAGGAAAGTCGATCCAAGTGATAGGCATCAGTGAGAGACTAAAATCCGATCTTAAATTCAATTTCAGCTTAAACAGCGTAACAGCAAAACTTCCAATATTAGAACTTTTTGCAATTTTCGTAAGATATAAGTTATTTTTACAATTCCGAATTTTGTAATTGGAATAGATAACTGCATTCAGTTAGATGTTCAGAAAAATGGGCGTTAAGATAATTATTTCATGAAAAATTTTGATACAGGAAGTATCGAAAACAAAATTTGTGAAACAACCAAAACGACACACAAACACCGGAAGTCACAAAGTAAATTAAAAATAAGTAAAGCTCCGTCTCAGTAATAAAATAAATAAATACAAATCTGGAATTTTATTTATTATTACAAACCAATGAAAAAAAAAGTACTTATTAATTATGTGGAGAGTCATTGAATATATATTAAAAAATTATTAAAGTGATAACCTTGTCCAATGAATTATTATCAGCTGATATTCCATAGATGGGAGGATGTTTAGTAAATCCAAGGTTATTATGGTGTTCAAAGCCAGAAAAACTTTCCTATCTTCAATTTGTTATTACAATATTTCTTTATTAGCAGTAATCTACACAATTTATTAATAACAGAATTTGGTATAGGACGAAATTTTTATCAGCTACCCATTCTTGTAATTCTAATTGCTTAACAAAAAGGAAAAAAACAAAAATTGGAAATACTTGGAAGATAATGGGAAATATTAGATTAGAAGTGATGAAGCCTTTCTGAAAAGAAACTATGAATTACACGAGTATAATAAACGACTTTGAGAGACGGAGTGACATTTTCCCAGCTTGTCTGATAAGACACTCTAATCTAGCAGCGACTTTAATGCAGTCTGAGAGATTGAAAACTGTTGAAGACTCTCTAAGCCAGCAGCGACTTTAATGCAGTCGGAGAGATTGAAAACTGTTAAAGACTCTCTAAGCCAGCAGCGACTTTAATGCAGTCGGAGAGGTTGAAAACTGTTAAAGACTCTCTAAGCCAGCAGCGACTTTAATGCAGTCGGAGAGGTTGAAAACTGTTAAAGACTCTCTAAGCCAGCAGCGACTTTATTGCAGTCGGAGAGGTTGAAAACTGTTAAAGACTCTCTAAGCCAGCAGCGACTTTAATGCAGTCGGAGAGATTGAAAACTGTTAAAGACTCTCTAAGCCAGCAGCGACTTTAATGCAGTCGGAGAGGTTGAAAACTGTTAAAGACTCTCTAAGCCAGCAGCGACTTTAATGCAGTCGGAGAGGTTGAAAACTGTTAAAGACTCTCTAAGCCAGCAGCGACTTTATTGCAGTCGGAGAGGTTGAAAACTGTTAAAGACTCTCTAAGCCAGCAGCGACTTTAATGCAGTCGGAGAGATTGAAAACTGTTAAAGACTCTCTAAGCCAGCAGCGACTTTAATGCAGTCGGAGAGGTTGAAAACTGTTAAAGACTCTCTAAGCCAGCAGCGACTTTATTGCAGTCGGAGAGGTTGAAAACTGTTAAAGACTCTCTAAGCCAGCAGCGACTTTAATGCAGTCGGAGAGATTGAAAACTGTTAAAGACTCTCTAAGCCAGCAGCGACTTTAATGCAGTCGGAGAGATTGAAAACTGTTAAAGATTCTCTAAGCCAGCAGCGACTTTAATGCAGTCGGAGAGGTTGAAAACTGTTAAAGACTCTCTAAGCCAGCAGCGACTTTATTGCAGTCGGAGAGGTTGAAAACTGTTAAAGACTCTCTAAGCCAGCAGCGACTTTAATGCAGTCGGAGAGATTGAAAACTGTTAAAGACTCTCTAAGCCAGCAGCGACTTTAATGCAGTCGGAGAGATTGAAAACTGTTAAAGACTCTCTAAGCCAGCAGCGACTTTAATGCAGTCGGAGAGATTGAAAACTGTTAAAAACTCTCTAAGCCAGCAGCGACTTTAATGCAGTCGGAGAGATTGAAAACTGTTAAACGTCTTGTTAGGGCTGGGGGGGGGGGAAACGAGCAACCATCTTCTAGTTTTGTGATCATGTCAGCATTCCGATTGCAAATTTTCCCAGGAAATATCCGTTGAGAGTAATCTCAGAAAACTGAAACTATTATACGTAGATCTATTTGGCACTCTCAAGAGACGGGACTGTTACAAAACGATTAAAAGCCCTATACCGGAACTTCTTTCGCAAGGGCAATCACAGTGTTACCAACCCTGAATTTAAGCAAAATTCCTCAACCGGAAGTATCACTTTACTAAAGTAGAATTATCAATTTAAATTTTTATGGAAATGATTGGGAGGCAACTTGAGGCACGCGAATTTTTCTATTGTGCGGTCAAAGATCTTAAGTAAGCTCAACTTAAAAAATAAAAAATAATGAAATTTTAACTTTTTTATTTAAATAAATAAAAACATAATAAAAACCGCAAAAAGAAGCGAAAAACATAATCTGTAAGTGGGGGTAAGTTTATAGTTAATAAATAAAATAATTGACCTGAAGACCACGTACTGGTACTTAAAAAAAGAAATTAACCATTAGGGTGCAAGAAGGAGTAAATGGTGTACTTTCTCTGGAGTTATATGGAATTACTGGATCAAGTTGTTTATTTGATCATTTCGGGAAGAGAGAATAATATTTTTTTTTTTTAGTACCTCTCCACTTGTAGCGCCACTGTTGTTACCTAAACTTCATTATACACTATAATCTCCCCCATTCGTACTCCTGTACACAGACATAGTAAACTTAACGTGTAGCTACGATATATAATACGCGTCGTGTCTTTGTGGTGAGGTGAAGTTCAAACCTCCCGATAAGTAGCAGTGGTAGATTCTCCCACCCTTTAATCATTTCTTTTTAATTCTAAAGCAGTAGAGACTGTACAGAGGAAATAGCCGTACGAACATATACACGTCGCTTGGTCTGTATATACAGCCAGTTCTTCGTTCTATTGTGACTGTAGTTGTCGGCTTCGAACAAACATTTTTTTAAAAGTTCGCATTTTCTTTTACTATAAAATTTATTTATTTATTTATTTATTAAAGTAGTAAAATCACGGCTAGAAACCGGAAGTAATTGTATATTATTTTTTATAATTCGTCAATCTACACACACTATTTTCTATTTGTGAGTAGCAGAATTTATATTATTTATTTATTTAATTTATACCTCTTAAATTGGTGGCGGGATAGTAGCCAATAAAAATTCAATAGCATTAATTTAAAATTAATTAATTTAATTTAAGAACAAACATTATGTGAATCCTCACTCGATATTCTCTCTCATTGCAATTTTCAATCTTAAAATTATGCATTTTCCAACCAAATTTCTGAATTCTTACTAACATCACTTTTCAAGGAAGCCCTATGGGTTTTTAATCTGGGGTCCAAGGACCAAGGGGCTCAATTACCTATTTTTAAGGGGTCCTCGATGAAACATATTGAAATGGTGACTTGAACAAATAGATATTTTTGTAGATATGTATCTCGAGGTCAGGTGCAATGATTGAGCAATAACAGAATATCAAATGCTTTATAAATATTTATTTTAAATGTTAATAATCCATAATTATGACTTTTTTTTAAATGTATGGCAGTGGAAAGTATAAGCGCAGCAGAGTAAGGTTTCCAGAATATAAACTAACCCTATATTTGCTTATTAGCTTATTTCACTTATTATTTACGATAGAAATTTATTTTCACAATTAAACAATAACGTTTAACTTTTAAAAATGACTTGAGTTGGGATTCGCCAGGTTTTAGAAAATATAGATTTATTTTTTCCACATGGAAAAATTAAATCCGGAAAAGCAGATAATCATAATCAAAAATTTTAGTTTCTGTTATTGCTTTATGGAGGAGGAGGTGGAGGTCTGTTCTCTTTCGCCTTACAGTCTAAGGTCCGTCGAACACAAAGTTAGGACACCCTGCCAGATGCTTGCTATTATTTCGTGCACTTTTTCACGATCAACCCCTTATATAGTTGTCTTAGCCGAGCAGTTTTAATTATATATAAGTGCAAGACATTTCAATAAACAATAATAGTACTTTAGAGGGAAAAGCCTTCCCACACTCTCTTTTCCGGAAGTGGCATTAATTGGATCTTCGGGGCAAAATGTTTTAAATAAAATTTACTGGATCCTATTGTGGACAATATGGGGCATCTGGGTTTTAAAATAATTGTAGAAGTGGTTTTCGAGATAATCCTAGGAAATTTATTTTGTAGAATTGTATTTCCGGTTGCCTCGTTTTGATTAAAGCTTTATTAGTAGCGTCCTCGGTCGGCGGCTAAGCGAAATATCAAATTGGAAGCTTACTAAATTTTTTTAGTCGCATTGAAAATCCGCCTTAATACAATAACTGCTTCTCTTTTACTTAATAGAGAAAGAGAAAGTGATAATATAATACGAAACTTGGAAGAAATGGAAACTATAATAATTGAGGTAAGTTGGACATGTCCAATAGAAACTGGGACGCTAAAATAGAATGGTAGATTGTCTTGTCACACGCGCCGCGCAAAATGAAAAGCGACAGTAGTACCGGCATTATGTAACTGGGTGCGCTGTTAACGTTCTTCAGTAATAGTGACAGTTGGTATCTCTTTTATAGGGTCGGGATTTTTTTTTTTTTTTGTTGGTATTTCTGTTTTTTAGAATAATGGTATTAAGAAATGGAAAATAGATTTCTATCTCTCTTCATGGGAGTTTTTGTTTAGATTTTTCTACTACAGGAAGAGGAAGTGTCATTGTACATCGTAATCGGGCAGTTTTCAATTTGACTTTTCGCCGGAAATATCTGTTTTAAGGTCCCCTTGGTCCGTACGTATTCCCAATAACTATTAAAATGAAAAAATAGTTAAAATATTATATTACGCCTAAGTGCCTACAAAAGACGCTACCCTTAGAGTTTTCTTTAAAAAAAATTATTTAAATTAGGTCATTAAGGCGTTATGAAGTGTTACTACCTCTCTGGTCATCGTCAGGCTTCCAGACGCCTCAAATGTCTTGGGAGGATTAGTATAGTGGGAGCTGAAAGGGTTCGGTTGAACGGATTGGAGCTATTTTGGAATGGAATTTCTGATAACGGAATTCGGCTAAGTCAACGGACACGAAGGGAATTCTTTGGTCAGTGTGATTGGTTAGGTTAGACCCTTAAAAAAGGCATAGGATTCAGGATTGTAGAAAGTAAATGTAGAAAGGATACTTCCGTGAGGTGGTTAGATTCGCACTAAAGTACCATTCTTCTATAGAGTGCTGTCCTACTTCTTGGTGACTGTTTGGGGTGAGGAAGGCGTACTTCTTGGTGACTGTTTGGGGTGAGGAAGGCGGGCTAAGCGTATTGTTAAAATCGAGTTTAAAAGAAATTCCTAAACGGGAAATTACTTCTTTACTCAATGGATGCTTCTCTTTCCCGGAAATGGCTCAAAGGCTTTTCACTGTAAGGTTACATTTCAGTGTAATATACGGTTTTATAAACTATAATGTTGATGAGAATTAAATATGGCGCAAATATCTCGAATTTACAAAATATTTATTTATTTAGATCGTTGAAAATATTAGTAAAAGTCGAGTGCATGTTCAAACCAGAACTGTCTTCAAAGAAACCAATCTCCATTAATTGCAATTGCACTTGAAATAAAGGTTATTAGTACTTCAATTCAATTGGTCCACAAACTTCTAGCGTTCGTGCAGGCGCGCTAAGGAAATTACAAATTAATTTTAAAAAATACTTAATAAAACTGTTTTGTTGGAATAAATGTCAATGACTGTGAGGAAAAATTTAATTGAAAATAGTGGAGGTTACTATTAACCAGGTTTAAATAATGTAGTAAAAGACAAATACTTTATTGGCTGATTATCTTTCTACAATTGCGCATAATGGCTACATTTTGTTTGATTGGGTTTTCTTTTTAATATTATCTTTTTTAAAATGATTAAATTGTTTAATTACAAAGCATTACAACGAATGTTTTTAATCAAATTGGCTGGGAGAGGGGTAGAAGTTTTGCTTAATTTTAGGTCAAGGTGGTTTTTACCAATGACTTTTATCTGTGCAGCGTGGTAGATTTGTTTGTTTGTGTCTTTTTTTTTTTGTTCAGACGAACCTGTTTCGTCGTTTAACCATTTAATTTTTTAATTACTCAATTAAACATGAATTGCTTTCAAATTTTGGTAAAAAAAAAGGTTTTTGTGTCATTTCGGTTTAGCTTTGAAGCTAAATCTAGTTTCTACAAGGAGCTTATCCAGTTTAGATGGCAGTTTTATGTGCCAGTTTTCCCAGAGGATGTTCCAAAATTATGATCCTTGGCATTCAACTTAGATCCAATTCAGATTTGTTCATTATTTTGACAGGAAATTCTTTGGATCTCAGCATATTAATTGCATTTTCGAAATAGCCTATATTTGATCGAAGATCTAAATCTGCTGAGTTTTCTATTGCGCATTTATTTTTTAGTCTAAAGGTAAAATGTTTTTCTTTGATAGCGAAGTACTTTTGATCTACTTTTGAAAATTATAAGGGAGCCATTCTTCGAAGGGTAACTTTAGATAACCTGTTTTAATGGGCAGTAAGTGAGAACTTATTACATCCTGTTGTATCTTCGTAAGATATCTTCTCTGTCCTTAGTTGTCGTTACTGTTTTAGCTATAAGCGTATTATCTACTTTGAAGTTGGAAATAGTTTTCGAATTTTATAAAACACATTATTCATTGATTTTTGCATAATTCTATTGAACTATAAGTATTTACACAAATTAATTTAAGCGCTAAGGTACGCTAGACCCGCAAAGCTAAGATGTAATGCGGTACTAGTCTAACCCTTGGATTTTATTTAAAGGTTAATATAAGGAATTTATAGTAAAGTATGTTAGGCGGTTATAGGCTAGACCCGCAAAGCTAAGATGTATTGCGGTACTAGTCTAGCCCTTGAATTTTATTTAATGGTTAATATGAGAACTTTGTAGTAAAGTATGTTTGCTAGTCGCCTCTGTTCTAATTACCTACCTAATTTGATAGTTGAACTTTAAAGCTTGCCTATAAAAATAGGCATTACTTTACTTTTTTTTTACACAAATTATTTTTAAACCCTACACTTAAAAAAACTAACAAACGAAATCGCCTAATTATTTTCAGCTAGAAAAGAAGGTCTGTGTTGTACATTTCCTTCCTAGACATTAAAACGTTTATTAAATACTATTTTTGTCTATAACTTTCCCCTATAATTTCATTCATCTACGCAGATGAAATGTTCTGGAAATAAATCTATAATTTTTTTCAATAAATAAAATTATTCACTCCCAGCTGGTAAAACTATTATTCACGTTACGAGTTTTTATAACTATTTACTGCAATTATTAGCAAGTAAACGTTTCGAAGTATTTTCCACAAAATTAGTTTTCATGTAGGTCTATTACTTTTATTTGAAACCAAAGCACAAAGCCTTCTTACTGCCTTAAAAGAAAGGGCATCTGCTATTCTAAATAGAGCCTTTGGCCATATACTTGAGGAAGTTCAGATTTCGGATGCATTATTCAATGTTAAGAAAAGGTTAGTTTTTCAGGGAGTTCTCGTATTTGTTTCAGGCGCCACGGTAGTCCCTTAGCAAAGCTAAGCTGTATTGCGGGTTAGATTCTTGGTCTAAACCAGGGGGTTTAAATTAATGTGATATATTCATTGTCAATTTCATTGTCACCCAGAAAATAAATACCTAAAATGCGTTACTTAACTTTATTTATTTTTTATGTCAATTTATACTCAGTTAGCGTGCATGGGATGCCATCTACTCTAAATAACATATCCTAAAGATGCGCGAATACGCGATTAAGAATCTGACTTTTTCTAATTGCAGGCCCAACCATGAATTCTTTTCTATGAATTTCAGGACTATAATCCATTTTCTGGATTCATTTGGAGGAAATTAGACTCAATGACGTTTTGTAAGATGAAAAATTATACATCAGGAAATTTCCCAGTTAGAAGGTTAATTATTAAACAGCGGAAATTTAAAAGATTATGAAGGCGTGCACGGCTCTGCACCATGAAGGTCGGAAATTTTAATTACGTGTAAATAATTAGTTCTTAAATATTACTCCGCAATAATTCACAACTTTGATTATCTCTTTGTAAAAATTACGATTTTTTTAGGCAAGGAAATTTCCGTAAATATACCGAAACTTTACGCGTTGATATACAAGGGACTTTGCAGTGACTACTGGAAATTACATACGAAGTTCTTCTCTACCTTACGGTGGGTTAGAACCCTATCATTTTACACTATTAGGAGTTTTCTTTTTAGGAATTTAACATGAGTTACTGACATTGTCGTGCTTATTTTCTTTATAAACATTAAGTACTTTTTCTTTGCAAAATATCTCTTATTCAAACAACGAGCTCATTAAAAGAATTATAAAATAATAAAAAATACTTGGATCTATCTGCTCACTGGAAAAAAATCTCAAAAAAGCTCCAAACTCATTCCGATTTTCAGTAGCAATTGAAGCTAAACTTTCTATCACATTGCAATATTTCGCCTTTTAAGAAAAAAAAACCACAGACAAAAGCATATAAAAAATAACAGTGCAACCAACTTGTCTTTGTTAACACGAAATAATGTTGCAGAATTGTTGGGAATCAGTGCGGCACAATACCTGTATTGCTCATATAAATTCCACCATTTTCTTTACTCTAATTCTAGTCATTATTATATTATTTATGAAGTAATATTTATTTTATTTTATTTAGACACTTGATTTAAATTAATTACATATTTTTATAACAGTCATTTAAATGATTACTTCCTACAGTCTTACAGTGTGCAGTAGAGCTGATGAAAGTACATAGATCTATTTAACGATTCAGGTGGCAGTGTACAGAACTATTTAACACCTGCTTTTGTTTTTAAGTGAGTCACCAGTATTTGGTGATCTTAGCATCATTTATTGTCTTTCTCTTACTACAGTTAAGGAGACATTTTTTGATTTCCCAACTACATGTTTTTCACTTTTCCGCCCATTAGAAGCTATAATAATATTCAGTGTTCATGGGAAATTCTTATCGTATTAATTAAATCATTTTCCGTGCCTGATTTCTCTTATTAATGTTATTTCTGAACTCAGTTACTAAATTTTTGATTCCTTGACTTCCTATTATAACTATTTCCGCTCTATTTCATTCGTTGTCCTTCGCATATTTAATTTTGACAGAAGAAAGCTTTTATGACGTAATAAATTTTCATCGTTTCCAGTCACCACCAATATCTCAGATATCCATATTATTCTTGTCTTCAAAATTTAAAATCATTTCTTGCATCAAGATTTTTTTTTTACGGACTTTAAAAAATATACTTCAAAAATTAACATTTAATATTACAAATACTTATATATTAAATACTTCTCGATTTCTTTAATGCATTACAAATTTTGACATTAACAAGAGACATGACCTCATTTATCTTTCTTAAAGTAATCTACAGTTAAAGTATTCGTATAAATGTTTTTTATTTATCTTATGACGTCAGAATGTTAATAGATTTTTTTTTTTTGGTTAATGATTGAGTTTTGAATTGATCAGGATCATTTATTAAAATATTCTTGAAATCAATCTTATTGCAGCAGACATTTCTAAATTTGGTTGTCGAAAAAAAATAAATGTGCGCTACATTAAGAAGGCGCTTTGTCATGATTATCGTTCAATATTGCTTTAAAATTTAGCGATTAATCATCGATTTAATTAAAAAATTAACTAAATTAAGCTCATCGAAGGGAAAGTATTTTTTTTTAATTTTCTTTTAAATGTGGAAATGCGTAATTGTTAAGATTGCTGATAGATGTCACCTCAAGGGTTGTAAATCAAATTAATAATTAGTCAAATGAACGTTTATATGTTATCGTATTTTAGTAATCAATTATATAGAGTTTATGTGAACCTCTTTGGGCCGAGTAAAGCAAATAATGGGTTGTTTTTAAAGACATTTTATTGGTTAAAAATTAATAATTAAAAACTGGTGCGAACGTTCAACGACTTTCTCACAACTTAAAAATGACATTTTCTTTTTATAAACCTTAATGCGAAACGAAATTTAGAAAACTAGCAATCAATTTCGAGAAAAATCTTAAATACTCGTTTATTTTTAAATTCACTTTTCTCCCGACCAAGTTGCCTTGAATATTGCATGTTTGAGCAATAACACAAATTTATTTGAGCGTTTTCCTGAAAATGTACGAAACAAGACAACGTAAATTTCAATCCGCAATTTAGAAAATTTAAGCCAAATTTAATAAATAAAATATTGAATAAAAAAAAGTATTATTTTAAGTTTACACAATCATCTTATTGTTCCAAATTTCTTGTTATTGTTTTTTATTTAAATTACAATAGTTAAGATGGTAATAGGAGGACGATGATGATGATGATTGTAAGAAATAGTTACGGTTGGTGATTATAGTTTACCTAACTATCTCTAATTGAACTAATAAAATAGTTATCTTTATTATGTAACGAGATGTAATCAATCTAAATGTCCTTCATTTAGTTTAAACAATAAGACAAATACACTTAGTTATTTGTATATTAAAAACAAATCATAAATTATTTATAAGAAAATGGCATCACAAGTCATCTTCAGTAGTTGTTTAATTAGTGTATGAAAATAGGAAGAAAATAATTGGCATCACTTCCGGGGAAAATAGGGATAACCTAAAAAAAAGTCTTACTTAAAAAAACAGGAAATCTCATTAGAAATTCAAATTTAAAATTGCACTTCGCTGCCAACATGATCCTGATAATAAGCTTATGAAGAAAAAGAATCAGTTAACCGGAAGTACCATTTCACTGACTTAATATCTGGGGGGGAGGGATGAGATTAGCCAAAGAGGATATTAGCTTGAAACCACCTCTGAAAGCTAGCGAGCCAGCTTTACTTGTGACTTCTGAAGCAGTCGCTGCCGAAAACCACCTTTGAAAAGTATCTTCCAGTCTAATGATTACCAGCGAATTAGTTTTTCGTCTTAAAATCAATACCTTATCGAATACTACAGATGTATCCGGAATTTTCCCATTGACCCTGAACCTCCCTTCCCCAATAGATGATTATACATTTTGAAGACAGATACATGACTTTCAAAAAATTTCCAAATTTTCCACACATAGTTACGTAACAGTAGTGATGGTGAAGATACAAGTGGTCGTGATGTACGTGAGTGGGTAAGGAGGCACGCAGGAAGTGGATGTAAATAATTTTTTTTTTTTTTTTTTTTTTTTTTTTTTAAGAAGTGATGAAATCTTGACGAAATACTTTATTACTTCTGTTTGTTCATTTTAAAGAAAGATAAAAAAAAAAGACTTGATTTCTCACTGGCCTACATAGGACTGTATATTGCAGTAAAATTGCACTTTGTAAGGAAGGGAAGTCACGTAAGATCTCAGCACGAAAGTGCATCGCGAACAGCTCCGCCTGAAATTCTCTAACTAGCCTAACTTAAGGTTACCGAAGTACCTAAGCGCTCAGTTTAGCACGATATAACTCGGTTTTCTCTTCTTTTACGGTCTTGGCGCCGCCATTGTACTTGGCAGATTCGCCTGAAACTGGCAGTCTATGCTTCCTTCCAAGCTTCTCTGATCCTTTATAAGAACTTTGAAAGAGTACTTAAGCTGTATTCTGGAATATTTCCTGTGAGAAGGAAGACGCACCAAAATTATATCTGCCTCCAGCTTCTTCTAGACGTTGAAGCGTCTAAATCTAACCGAATTAGCTCGCTTAGCAACATCTCCTTTAAGGGTATCCTAATGGAGAAAAGCTTGCTTTCTTGAAGCTCGCTATTTCGCCAAGACATCAGCCTTCTCATACCCAGGGCCATGTTACAGTGGCTCGGCACCTATTGCAGTAAATATGGAGGCCTCTTCCAATCAAACCATTCCCTCCCACTTGTACTCGAGGGCCTTATCATTACTGTTCCCACCTCCAACCATCAGAACCAACCAATAATACTACGAAGCTGACTCGGCCATCATTTAATAATACTCGTAACTTCACCTTATGGTCACACTTTGGATGTAGGGTATGAAGTTGTGAAAGGTCTTGAACGCCGCAGAGAGGTGCGACCCTTTTCACCCCCCACATACATTGAAAAGGATTTTCACATTTATTTGGGACTCATTTCCTTGGAAAATTAACATTTCCAACTTATCTCTAAAGTGCTAAGTCATTAAAAAATTTGCAATCCTGAAAACTAAGTAATATTAAAATATTTTAAAGCATCAATGATACTAGATTATTTAGGTTGAAGTACCTGGTTTTACCGGAAATGGGATCATTTTTTAGTTAGAAAGAGTTTTCCTCTAATTTAGTTCAAGGGAGATATTATAGAGAGGGCGTTACTAAATCTCATTCAGATTATAACTAAGCCCAATGTTATATGGTGTTCATCTTTTAGAATTAGTTTTAATAAAAGTTGACAATTGCCATCATTATAATAATTAAAGGCAGAGAAATTTCTGGCAGTGATTCGTACCGGATGTTCTTTTAACTGTCTTCATGCTTGAGTCTGTGCAGAGAAGATTCGAAATTCTAACGGATATCCTGTTGAATTATGAAAATAAATTGACCGAACAAATTAATAAAACGTGGCAAAGCCTCCTAAATAAATAACATGCCAATAATTAGACAGTATTAATTTCTGTTAAGACCGAAGTAACGTCTGTTGTACACTTTCACATCTCTTCAGGGCAAATATTATCTTCCATCATTACATACAAAACTGGCTTTCATAAACATAGATATTAATCATTCTTATGGTTTTAACATTTTTTTTTATTTTGTGACGTAATAACTTTTATGAATCACAAACGTTTTAAGGTTTTACACGTTTTATTTTGTAGTATGTTTCCTTCGAATCCATTTAGGTCTAAAAAAAAAGAAGCACTATACTACATATCTTTCATATATTATGCAATATCAACGCATATAATTAACTTTGTCTTGGTATTCTATGTAGGTAACCAAACAACTCAACATTTTGATTCATGGTCGTTTATCAAACAATTAACCAGGTAATAAAATATGTGGGTATTGGGGTGGGTGGAGAGAGGAGAGCCTATATAACTATTTAAAATGCACGTTCGCGATTCTCATATGCATATGGAGGTTTCCTAGGTAACCAAGGGGAATCCCGAGTTAATTTTAAACCAATGATATGTTTGATGTTCTGATGTTCAAAAGTGATTTTTGTAACTGGCGTAATATGGAAACCTTTCTACGTACACTGTCTTTAACTGATGAATCATGGCTGAATAATTGATTGTCATCATTTGAAAAGTTCTTTAGATTATAGTTGGACTATTTAAAGATGCAATCATAACGACTATAACAACGCAATTGATCCAAGAAAATATTTAATCCATTCGGTCACAAATCCACCTTACTTACAAAAAAAAAGTAATCCCTTATTTTTTCAGCATTTTCAAAATAACTTTCCATTAAATAACTTTTATTACAATTTGTAGAAAACCACTTTTTCGAACTCAGCGGACTTCAAACGGTTTTTGTTTTTGTGAAAACTCAAAATTTAAAAACCAGACGATCACAATAACTCTTAGTTAGTAGAATAAGAAAAAGCAAATAGAAAATAACTAATTAATAAATAAATAAACAAAATCTGTAAAAACAAATGAAAAAAAAAATTGAAGGGGGGGAACTGTTGCTCAAATTTAAAAAAATGAAAGGTTAACAACAGGTTGGGTAACCTTTGTTAATAAAGTAACTGTTCCTTCATATATATATAAATATAACTTTCCATTGTGGGTTGCCACACCTGATGATTTAAACAATATTACTAAACAGGTCTAGATCTTCTTCTGCTTTGTTGATTTCAACATTTACAAAAAAACAAAATCTAGTAAGCTTTCCAAAAACTCTTCTAATAATCGGATTTCTTCAAAAACTGGAGTACCGGAAGTGGAAAATTAAATAATATTCAGCCGTCCCAAACACCGCGAGCTTAAAATTTGCTTCTTTTTTTTTTGTATTCATGGGACCTCAAAACACTTAGGATCAGCTGAAAAATCATTTCCAAAATTTAATACGATTGCTTCACTTTCTAATGAAAATAAATCGATTAACCAATTTGATAAAACAAAAGATAGGGATTAGAATTCTTTATTAATAGAATCTCTTGAATATTTGTCGCTATTATTTGGTCAGAATTAATTATATTATGAAATCGATTTTTAAAAAAACAAAAAAAATCTTTATTTTTTGGGCAACTATGGTTACAAATTTCTCATACCCCGTCAAGGTTAAATTCTTTATTAAAATCTTTTAGAAAACGTTAAACTTCTTTAATTGAGCAATAATCAGAGCCAAGAAATGAGGTAAACATTTTGGTCAAAACTCACTGGACTTTCTGTTAAAGTAAATTTACGTGAGTAAACTTTTTGTAAAACTAGGAATTTGTACTGAAAATATAGTTGACTTCAACACTTGTTTACTGTCAAAGGAAACGTGACGTCAGTGCTCCGCTAGAATCAAACAGGTGCCGCTTATTAACTCTACTCACTCTTGTACTTAACTTAAAGATCATTATCCTAACAAAATATTTCAAATACAGATTATAGATCTACACGTGAGACAACAGGAATTAAACTACAGACTACTCAGGAGGCTCCGAAGTCCTAAATCCACCTTGACGATACAGACAAACTCTTGCTTTACAAAACATTACATCGACCAAAATGGGGTCGAATTTTCGAATGTTTATGAGGCGGAATTGTGGTGCTCCGCTAAACCTTCTGATAGATAGACGAACTGAGAGAGGGGAGAGAGAGACAATAAAACTCCTTTTTCGAACTCAAAGGACATCAAAACCAATAGTTGCGGTGTAATCGGTGATACTGTCTTACTTCGAAGAAAAAGTGAAACTAAAAACTTAGTCATTTATCATTTTCCAAGTTTTAGCTCCAGAAATAACCTAAATATCACGTTTTTAACCGATGTAGGACAAAAAAAAACGTGTAAAAGACATTACGATAATAAAGACTTCCTCCCATCTTCACATTAGTAACAGCAGTGATTCTGATAACGATCAATTTGCAACATAACTCGGATGGATCCAACGTGCAATTAACCGTTCCAAATGGATAGTTCATGGGGAGAAGAGGAGCTGGTTATTTAATTATTATCTTTTACAAACTAAGGGGAATCACGATATAATTGTTACATCCATCGAGCAAGTAGCTGGATGCACTTTTCTTCAGCTAAATAATTGCAACTTTGATCATTATCACTTGCATTCTATTGTTTTATCTCACTTTATTTTTAATTAACTTTTCTTTTCCACTAAGTGGGGAATAATGCTGCTAAAGAGAGAGACTTCTCTCTAAAGTAACACATTGCTGAGGTGTAAGGCATTGTGTCTTGGATGCTGCAAAAAGATAAATCTGTAGCGGAAAATTCAGAGTTTGAAGGAAAGTCCACAAGTGGTAGTACCGCTTTCTTAAATTTGAAATGGATTTAGAATTTAGAAAGGGCCGAACTGCTCTTACAGGATCTTTGTCCTTTCCTCTCTCCTGTCCTGGAAAATAATTTTCCACTTAGTGATGCTTTTTTTTCTTAGTTTTCTTGTGTGGGGGGACGGAAACTCTCGTGAATGTTTTCACCAGATTATTTTTTTGTTATGTACGTTTTTTGTGGCTCGGTTTTCAATGTCATCCTTTTTGAAGTGTTCTCTCGTTCCAGACATCATCAGTGATAAGGAAGTAAAGGTGATTCTGAGAGCAACTTGTCTGGACAATCACCGCGCTAATCACTTAAGCTTTTCCGGTACCTTGAGATGAAAAGAAGTGTGATTTTCAGCCTCCTGCTATTTTATATATATTCTTTTTTCGCACAGCCTTTAGTCAGGCTGTTTTTTCTTAATTCATCTTGCTTTCTTTATATAGAAAATTCAATCTTGACCTGATCACTTTTTTTTGCGAGAGACTACTTAGAAGAAAAAAAGAAAATTATAAGAAATAGCGGGTCCTGTCCCACTCTGGTGATTAATTTTTACAAAATGCAAACGCAGAGATACAAACAGACAAGATACGATGACGCGTTCTGAAGGGAAAGTGCTTACAGTTTTAAGTAGGAGAAGTGGCAACTCCCGACGAGGGAGAAAGTGAGTCTGGAGTAGAGTTACATCATGGTACCAGGTACCATCGTCTGTCCGTGCTAGGTATCGTATACCATCGTCCTGTGTGTCTGGGTTAGCCTGTTAGACAGCCAGTCTGGTCACAGTTTTCGCGCTAAACATTCAGGAAAGATTATTACATATTTTAATTATTACATATTTCATTTTTGAATCAATCAATCAACTAAAATGTAACAATTATGTAAACTGCACAAAAAACATGTAATATTGCAGACATTACGGTCATTAACTGGTCCCTAAAATATTCTGAATATTATGGCACTAGATTCATCAATCAATCAATCAATCAACTAAAATGTAACAATTATGTAAACTGCACAAAAAAACTACATAATATTGCATACATTACGGTCAACAACTGGTCCCTAAAATATTCTGAATCTTAAGACACTAGATTCTTCAGAATCGAATTAAATTTTAATTTTCTCTTAGCCATAGTGAGAGAAATAATTGCAATCGTGCAAATTTTTCTTGAAATCTTGTATGTCTTGTATTTCGAACATTTTTCCAAAAAAAAATTCCACCACTAAGGATTCGCTGGCAGAACAGGGATTCTCAAGATTCTGGGATGAAGTCTGGTTCCCTCTAAAGTATTCTATCAGTAACTTGAAAATTTTTAAATTATGAATTCTATTTTAAGAATCAAATTCTTGCGTGCAATCTCCGAGGTAAATCACTGTCTGATCACCAACAAGAAGATAACCCTTAAGGTAGTTTCCCTCCTTCTCAAGACAACCACTCTAACCAAACACTACAGCTGATTTACTCTGTAAATTTATTATCAATACTGATATACAACTGATTCTAACACTATTGGAGACACAATTCTATTAATGTCGTTTACAACCGATATTATAAATAGTGCTGCACGAGAAACGAGACCGAGACGAGACTTGAGCAACCGAGACCGAGACCGAGATCGAGACATGATATATATCTCGTCGAGAAATCTCGGTCTCGTCTCGGTTTTTAAATATTAATTTTTAGCTACAAAATTATAAAATTGTGTTCTTTATTAATAAATAATCATTACGGGTATTGAATTAATTATTAAAAGATACGATTTTATTATATATGTTCAATAATAATACATCTATTTGACTTCGAATTACATAAGTAAAGTAAGCAAAGTAAAGTAATCGCCTATTTTTTCAGGCGGGGCTTTACGTCCAACTACCAATTAGGTGTCGCGGACGGAGGCGACTAGCAAACATACTTTACTGTAAATTTCTCATATTAACCATTAAATAAAATCCAAGGCCTGAGACCGGGAATCGAACCCAGTACCACAATACACATTAGCTTCGCAGGTCTCGCACCGCTCGGCTACCGTGGCGGCCCCCTTCGAATTACCTAATTTTTACATAAATTCACTAAATTTCACTATTCATATCATTCATTCATTCAATTTCATAAATTTCACTATTAATAATCTAATACTTTGAACTTAGATATTATTTGAATTATATTTTAGAATTTTAGAATTAATGAATTTGAAAAAAAAGACTTTCTATGCACCTAAAAAATATTGCCACAAATTTTCGTTTTTAAGATACACTTTGCCCAAGCATTGATTCATAAAAGAGCTTTTACTGAGTCAGAAGTTAGAGAAGATCTTCTATTGGTCATTATCATCGCAGCTTGCGAAAATAATCTTTCCGATGGCACTGAAGTTGCACAGATACTAAAAATATCTTTCGCCATTCTAGACAAATTTTTGAAGGAATTCTTAAGGGTTTTTCACCATTCTAAAATGTCAACGTCTACTGGTGCTTGGTCTAATTTGGTGTAATTAATTATTTCTGTCTTCCATGCTTCGGTGATATTTGCTGATTTTTGAGCAAATGGTGCAAAAATATTGATGCAGTCGTCGTCGTCGTCAAGAGGTGAATCATCAGATTCTTTATCTTCACCAACAGCCATAACTAATAGAGCGGGAAGTTTGTTGGGAAGTGTATTTTTTATTTCACGAATCGACTTGTTATAGCAGGCAGATATGTTATTTGGGTCTTTCATTTGGCGCGTTTTTAACATCTTTTTGAAATTATATAAAGATATATAACAGTAATAGTAATATATGATGCATTGAAGTGTAAGTAGTCTTCTTTTACACACATTTTCATTACCAATATATAAATTAAAATAATTATTAGAAAATAATAAAATTTTTTGAAAAGATTATTAATAGCAAACCGCTTTTAATACTTAAACAAAAATTCAAAAAAACCGAGACCGAGATATCTCGACGAGACCGAGACCGAGATCGAGACTGCATAAAGTCTCGCCTCGTCTCGGTCTCGTGCAGCACTAATTAGAAAGTAAAGTTAGATTTATTTATCAAATTAGAAGGCGCCCAACAAAGATCTTTTGCCCTAAAGTTGGAATTATGTCGAACTTTTTGTATTACAAATACCACTATAACCTTGACTTTATATATAACCTCCCTGTACTAATATATCGTAACAGCTGTTCTAATAGCGTATGACCTAATATTGTACATTCTTCATATGTTTATTTTCCGTTTACTTTTCTAAACGTTTCTCAAGGATGAATAAGTACAATTGCCTAATGTTATAAATTATTATTATTTTTAATTTAATTTTTAAAAAATATTTCAAGGAATTTTGGTAAAATAAATGATTTGGAAAGTCTAAACGCCCAAAATATTTTGTAATTATTTTTTTTGCGGTCCTTGATCTACAAAAATCTACAATTTAGCACTATTACCACCTTACCACCTTACCTTTTAGGAAATAAATCGACATTGAATTGACAAGGGTTTGTTACATTTAATTAGTAGAATACTGTAAAATGAGTTTTAAATACTTAAGGTAAAGTTAGCGTAAACATACATACAAACTTCTGTTTCCGCAATTTAAGTAATTAATTTTTTCTAAAAATTGGAATTTTTACTAAAACCATTTTTTTTTTACTTTGATATTATAATATGCGCATTGAACTTTTGAA
Source organism: Rhodnius prolixus (assembly GCF_049639745.1). Taxonomy (NCBI): domain Eukaryota; kingdom Metazoa; phylum Arthropoda; class Insecta; order Hemiptera; family Reduviidae; genus Rhodnius; species Rhodnius prolixus. Next base: position 36,361,001 of record NW_027411634.1, read on the forward strand.
AAACCTACGGCGACTGTTTGAAAAATTACTGAAAACTCGATAAAAGTCTCATTTCACTTCCGCTAGACTGACATTGTCCAAATCCGAAATTTGTTAATTTCATATTCATAAAAATTATACAGGTGTTTGCTCTGAGCAATTTCTCGAAACGGTGCCTTCTCTGTAAATATTCCACAATGTTAGTATTTTCGGTTAAACTGAATTTCGAAAATTGAGAATCTTCTTTTTTTTAGATTATTATTGCTTCCTCAAGACGGATGTCCTAAGGCATAGTATCTAGACGAAAAGTGAGCCCATATTTTACAAAATAAAACCCTTAAATTCGGTCTTCACACTGGTTACCTTTAAACCTATACGTATACCAGTCTCGTTACAGTACCATTTCAAATCTATCAGAGAAAGATTCTTCCAACCAAATGGTGTCACTTTAAAGATACTCAGTCTGCGGAGCACAAAACGCAAGCATTTCCTTAGGTGCTTTGAAATTGTGCCACAAACGCAGTGGATTCCTTTTTCTTACCCTGTTCTTCCAGAGCCTGCCAAATTACGTTTAAATGACGTGCTGGAGATGCATGTTCTGTAATCTGCCTGGGCCATTCTTGTTAAGTAATAATCTTCGAGGAAGTCCTTACTTAGCCTTCAGGTAAATCTCCAAGACTGGGTGTTAAATTGGCATCATCTCATTTCCATTACTGTTAAATTCACTGTCTTTAATCGAACTATTTTTGCTCTTTGATTGATTAAACTTGGTGAGGAAAAGTGCTACCCAGGTGCAATCATCAGTAGTAGCCACGCTGCCAGTTAAATAACTATTATGCAAATTAGGCAAACAAAACGGCTGATGGAATTTCCGTGAATAATTTATCTACGCATCTTCCATGTTTGTTCTTTAATAATAATAAAAAAAGAACGAACAAAGAAAACATCCTCTGACATGGGAACAAGGTTAGGCACCATTGAAGATAATAATGTGAGAAATATTTTATTATATTTTAAAGAAAGTGCCAAACTATATTATAGTTTGATTATCAAGGTTATTCGGTCAATTATAAACACCATTTTTATTGCGTCTATAGACTTGAAAAGGAAAACAGGAAAATCTGTATAAATATTAAAAGAAAAAGTTTGATTATCGATATTATTAATGATTGCCCTGTACATTTGTATAAATCGAAACGTCGGTGAAAAAAGAGGTTTTTCCAAATTTATGACTGTTCCTTCATATTGAAAACAATCATTGAAATTATTAAGGTCGAAACATATTTATCGATTTATTGTTCATCATATTTTATGTTGTCAATAAATAAAATAAATTCGTTCAATAGATTTATTTATTATGTAGTTCAGCTACATTATATAGTCTCTTATGTAATTACAATTTCCACACAAGTAAACCACATTCTAGTCCATAAATCTGTAAGTAGATGTTGCCCAATCCAAATCACTAATTCTATCTTTTTTATTAAAGATTGGATTAAACCTTAGCCATCATCGAATTGCTTTCAATCATGAAAACAAATAGAAAAACCATACTTTCTTCTATACGTGGTTTTGCTTCCCCTTTGAGAGAGTGAATGTATTGTTCAGTCCATTTCTGGAAATAACAATCGATTATTATTGAATTTTGTTGCTTACTACATCTTAGATGAATATATGGGCTCTATTGAAACGAATTTAATTATAGTTGCCTCTTTTTGCTCAAATAATACGCTCCTTTGCTGCGGCGTTATATGTTAGTAGCCCAGGTCATTCTGGCTTATCAGCTGTCCAGAAATGGAGTCTCCCACCACTCTTCATTGGCTCAGAATATTACTAAGGGATCGTGCGGTTAGCTGTTGGGTAATTACATTGGAAAGAAGTCGAAAAATCCTGCAAAGCATGATATTTAACACGCTAAGAGTATTATGCCCGATCTAGTGTGAAACTAGAACCTAGGGCAGGGGTCGGCAACCTACGGCTCGCGAGCCATATGCGGCTCTTTGGATGTGAAGCTGCGGCTCTTTAGTTCCATACGCAAATATTATTTATTTTATATATAAAAAAAAAAAAAAAAAAAAACATTTAAAAATCGTCCTGAATCGATTAACGAGGATTAGGCACCGATTCTATCTCTCAGCCACTTGTACTCGCTTATCACCGCACCCCTCCCCTGTGACACGCGTCGTTACTGTAGTCAGTCCGTCGGAAGCTCTCGATTGGCGCCGTCGTCGGATGTTTCTATGTACGTTTTAATTCGCTTTCGACGCAAGACAATTTGGCGTCTTCACCAGTGTTTTGGCTGTGACGTATAGTTTGTTGTTTCAAGTAAAAGAGTTAGAAGCGACTTATCTTCTCAAAGTTATGTATGTACATACACATACGAGTATATAGGACTGGCACCATTTTCATTCAAACACAGGTTTAGTTATTATTTATTTGTTTATTTACTTTGCAATATGGGAAAATAAATATATAAAACGTTTAAATGGTATTGAGTATCATAAAATAATAATTTGTGAGTACAAATGGTCTACAGAGTTGTTTACATTATCATCCTTGCGGCTCTTGGTAAGATTTATTAAAATTATTTTAGGAGAAACGGCTCTCTTCCTAAAATAGGTTGCCGACCCCTGACCTAGGGGATCCTGAAGCTAGTTATGAATCACATTATTCCACAGCATGGCTTCACAGCCCTATTATTTAGCCCGGAGTTTCTATGTGAAACATGTCAGCAAAAGGAGGAAACGGCTTCACAGAGTAAAGCGGTCACTGATCAAAATCTGAACCGACTGAACAAATATCATTTCAATTATAAACAATCAAACAATAATTTTCTCCAAGTGCCTTTATAATTAATAATTAATAACTTCGTGCAAATTTGATGTTAAGATCGGAAATGCATTGTATATAATTGCATAATCTTAGTGCTCCAGTTTCTAAACAATTAAATTCTTTTCACAAAAATATTGAAAGAAAAAGTAATGCAGCATATGATTATCTCCAGGTAATTGTTTTGCGTTATATTTCCGGTCAGTTCTCTTCGCGATTTACATAATATGTCTGTCAGTTGTTTATAGCATGAATGGAACTGTTTATGTAATTGATAATCGAATTTTTTAATGGTTCAATGTCTTGGAATAGAGGCTGCCGGTTGGGCGTATGAATGGTGTATTGTGTCTGTCAGATTATCTCCAAAACTGACCATGCTTATAACCACTACAGTCAATCCATTTCCTTTTATTTGCCCTAGTTAAAAGATTTTTCTGGGTAAAATTGATTTAAGGGGGATCCAGACCCTTAATGATCTGTTACGTTGAGAATCTGTAACAAGCAGTATCACGGTGTACTGTAAAGGTTTCTGCAAAAGGACAATGTGGCTCCCTAAAGAAAATTAGGGGTAGGTATCTGTCTCCAGGGAGTAACTATCCCAATCTGCCGACTTCCTGTATCCTGAAATTCACCAAGACAGTCTGGTTGGTTACTTACCAGGATGGAAGGGGTTTATACGCTCCCTAGTACGCTCCCAATTTTCTAATTTTGACTAGTCATCTTTACATCTTGAGAGAGGATTGCAGGATGAGGTCCATCGTGCAGATTAATGCTGACTAAAAGCCCTCGCCTCTCTTTCAACAACTTCCCTGGATGGCCTGGTTCCTTGGATCTGGGGCAGCCATCCTCATTAAATATTGAGAAGCTTTGGAGGAGTGCTGTGGGCGACACTAGAGAGTGATCCCTAACCGCTTACTCCCCACTCTATCTAGCACTTCCTGGACAGCCTGGAAATTTACCAGCTCTCTGTTGAAGTCACGAGTAAGAGTCTTCTATTGAGAGTTACTTAGAACACTGATGAGGAAGCTCTTGTTTTACCATCTGTTTTTGCTTAATTCTCTTGTGTGATAGGTAGATGTTATTGAGAAGAAATATTATCATCTGGTTTTACGTTAGTGCGGACATATATACGAAAGGATATAATGTAAAAAAAAGAGGAAGTAGACGTAAAAATAACATTCCTGGTGACCAGAGGGCGGGAAGTGAAAGGCGATCTAAAGAATGTGTAAACAAAGAGGACAATATACTTTAAATGCAAGAAACAAATATAAATAAAAACACATAGAAGCAAGAAAGTGTCATGCATGACATGTCATAGCATGTATCGGTTACATATGTTATCGTACCATGTAAATATGGCCGCAATCAATCCTGGATGCTGACTTCACTTCTACCTTCATCTTTCCGATTGATCAGCTTCTGCTATAGGCTGAAATGAAAGGAAGTTCCATTTATTTGGAATTTGCGCAGTAAATTTTTACTACCTCTTTAGGAAAAATTACCAAATATATTTCCTGATTTAATTTTCTTCTTTTTCGGTCTCAATTTAGCGAAACCCAATACAATGGTTTTCCAAAAATTCCAAACAACTTACAGCTCTATTTTATAAGATCTCTGACTAGACAGACATACGTACAGTAAATTGTTCTGAAGTGAGACTAGTGGTAAGAAGTTCTCTAAGTTGGACAAACGGAGCACCATGGTCCTGGATTTGCAAAAATCTTTCAGCATGAGATCATTGTTGCAATTGTTGCACTGCCGATTTGGTAGAATTGTGAAGTGTTCATAAAGAAGTTAAAATCTTTTGCGGACAGTCAAGATGCGCTCAAGATGATGATGATCAAAGTCGTTTTGGAGTTCCAAATTAGGGGGAAATTTAGAGGAAGGAAGACTTTGCACAAAAGAAGTCATGAGTAGAAATTTTTCTACCCTCAATACTCTTCTCTGTTGTGGGTAGAAGGCAGTGGATTGGGCCGGCTGGGTTGGAAGATCGTCATATCCGTTCTATGGTCTTGAATCGGCGATGGAATCGAATTAAGGATTCGAGGAATGAATTGTAATTAAAGTTTTTATGAAAATCAAATATTTCAAAGAGAAATGTAATTATTTATTCCAGTTAGATTTTTTTTTTAATCCAAGCTTACGATAAACTTGTGTAACATTTAATGACCTTAAAAATAATAATCTGCTAGTAGAAGTATCGAGTATTTTGTATAAAACCATTTGCGGACTGTAGGGAATTTTCACACTAGTCATCATTATTTTATGACGTATAATTCAGTTATTCTCCGAAAAAAAAATTACAGAATTTACAAAAAAACAATAATAGAAGAGACAACAGATAAAAATTGGCTACTGCATATAATAATACCAACTATATTTGTCAAACAAATACAAATACATAATGTGATATTGGCCAATATTACAACATTATCCTAAAGAGGCTATGCGTACATCCTTTCACTTGAGGATATTCAACTATTGGCATCACTTTCGCTTAACTTGGCAGGTTTCAACATGTCGTATCGATGGAATTAACGAAGTATTTGAAAATTTATTTAGCTTATGGTTAAGTGAGGTTACTACAGCTGTGCAATTAGATTTGCATTAAGGTCGTTCTTTTCTTTTTAGAATTTGGCGAAATATTAAATTTGAATGGCCATAGTCGCTTTTTAAAGTCTATGGTTTGTTATTTTATTTTTTTTCTTTTTTGTAAAGCACTATGAGTAGACACAGCCTTGGTGCTCTAACAGCAGCTTCATCATGGCAAAAAATCTTGATCCGCGAAGGCTTCCTGGGCACAAATTGTACGAGAATTCAGTTTTACTGTTCGAATAAAGAAATAACTTAGGCCTTCTCTAAAGCCTCCATTTAGTCCATTAGGTTTATGGACTTGATTTTTAGATCTTCGACTTCCTAAGCATATACTCCAAGCAATAAATGGCTGTTACTTACTCCTTCTCTCCTATACATTTGTTCATATATTCCTCTCTCTCTCTCTCTAGGAAGGTAATCAGAGCATGAAAACTTCTCTTTCACGTAAAGGATTTATCCTTCCCTATTACAGACAGTTGTTTTTTTTTTTATTACGTAATCTGGTAATACTTTCATGGTCATATTCAGGGTGGGGAAATACGACGAAGGAAGGAATTTCTGGCGAAAGCAAAACGATTTGACGCTTCAGTTAGGAGTGAATACCAATTCTATTGGTATACGTAGATCTCAATGAAACTCACCATATGATATCTTAAAATTTTGTTTAAAATATTCGAAAATATTTCATGTGTTATACAACCTTCCGGTTGAACTAATAACGGACATTGTTGTGTGTGTTTTTATTTTTGTAATATTAAGTTACTATAAATTAATATACCTACTCGTAAGAAACTGAAATATGAATGGGATAATGATGTTATTTCCTCTTATTCTTCTAAAAGGGAGTGTTGCTTTCGTACAGATTTCCTGTATTCACCGGAAATATCTGTTTTGAGATCTCTGACCACGAATCACTGCGTATGATTCTATGTATTTATTAGAAATAATTATCTCTGAACAATTAGCCAATCAAAATGGAGTAACGTGATGTGAAATTTAGGGGTTATTATGGGCGTTTAAATTGGCCAATTAAAAGGCTAGGATAGATAGGTAGCCATTTTAGGCCACACCTCTATTACTAGCCTCCATCACTAAAAATTGAATATTTAACCAACAAATCTATGAATTATGTTTTTAGATATACAAATTTATTATTTACAACTTTATTATGATTTTAAATAAATGAAATAATTAAAATTTCAAATATATAGGACAACCAGCCAATGCAACTGACTTAATCAATAAATAAAAAATTGACCTTGTAAATCGCATGATTGGCTAATGTTTAGTGAAAAAAGTATAAAGTACTTATAAACCTCAATAAATTGACCTGCATGCCAAAAACTGTCGAATAATCTTACATACTGCATACGTCACGTTAAGTATGTACGTGTGTCCACTTGCTTCATGACGACGGCTGGCGCATTTTGAGAATAATAATTGTGACGTTACAAGGCCTTATGTACAAACTTACAATTTATGTAGATATAGTAATTGTCTTTTGAATCTAAAATACTGTACAGAAAAATACTGAAGGGAGATTAAAAAAAAAAAAAACTCTGCTGAATTATGAAATCTATCCAGAAAAATCTATAATTTAGAGATACTTATCCTCAAGGACACTTCAATGTGCTAAGTTTAGTGTTTAATAGATGACTCAATTCCTCCTATTTGTATTGCCAATATTGCCCGTTATCTTGGGCTGTATTTAGACAAAAGATTGACTTGTAAACCGAACTGAGGTTAACAGGAGCTATTGATTACTTAAAAGACTACTGGACCAAAGATCTAATCTTTCACTTGCTAACAAATGACTTGATAAACCCTTCTACACTAAAACCAACCTGGAAGTACTGTATTGAACTGTAGGTTTCAACGAAACGCTCCAATCTTCAAAGAATCCAATCTCTTCAGCCTAGAATTCTAGACACTCCGTTTTAAGCTTCATATCTACCATTCACACAGTCATAGAAATTCCGTATGTGAGAGGCTGCTCGAACTCTCTATAGATACTTTCATCAGAACTTACCATCTCATTCCAATCCTCTTGTCCACCGTTTATCATTCCTCAATTTTCCAGATCATCCTCCTTGACAATTAAAACGTCAATGTACACGCGATTTTCTCTCTCATCTGAAGAGAATAGTTAATCCTAGAAATTATTTAGGGAATATTACCTCTGGGTAACTCCTCCCCTCAGTTAGTGAGTGTGCAGTAGTATCAATATTATGGTCATTGTAAGCACCGTACGCTTCCTTTTATTCTCCTAAAACACATCTCCAGATGTTCTATGGACGGCTTTCTTTGGGCTCCACTCAGATAGCTGTATAACATTCTCGGCAATGGAATAAGTTCTCATACCATCACCGAGAAAATTAAAGATAGGATTCTGTCCTCTTCTCAGTGGGCTTGGTTGTGTTGGTTCCACCTGTAGACTCCTCATCTATTCCGCACAGGCATCGCCATAGTCCTCTTTAAAAACTACTTTTGAAAACGGTAAAAACTTTTCGATTACAATATTTATGAGGATTAAAGAAAAAATCAAAATTAAACTTACTGGTAATCCTTAGAGTATCGTCCTTAAAAAATCCTTTCCAATGCTATTAAAGCAGCAATTTTGATCTCCAGATTGCTCTTATTTTTTTTTTAAGGTATATTAAAGGATATTTCATTACTTAAAGTAGATTAACATGGCCACCTCGCGCAAAATCATTTAGTTTGTCCTAAATTTATTTATTTATTATCTTAACAAATCATAGCCAACTTTATATCTATTGCCGTTTTTTCTTTTTTTAAGTAGATTACATAACTATATGATACGTGTCCGTATGTATGTGAGTGCGCACAAAAGAACCTTGTCAAGTCAGGACGACGGTGAAGGAGAAAGTGATTTCTTATGACTTGGCGTACCCACCAAGTTGGTAACACTGACTATACTGTCGGGGGAAACAGTCCACAGTCTACATGTAGCCTTCCTCCATTACAGTTAAAGCACACCACCATTATAACCTAATCCAGTTTTTTAATTCAATAAGGCAGTGCAATTTTTTTTTTCCAATTATTGTGCGCTTTTTTTTTTTTTAAATTTTATTTATTTATTTTTTAAATGTTTTTAATTGTGCCACAACGATAGGACTGTCCTTGATTTATTAGGTTTTTCCTTAAATTAGGATCGCCAACTAAGGTATTTTTTGTTTTGTCGTTTTCAAGCATGTATATGTACGAACAGATCGCTATGTCAGAACCGGGGGAACGTAATTCTAGTTCAGTGATTTTTCTGGGCAATCAAAAGAACCTAATATTCCTAAATTAAAAGTGCCCACCAAAAATATAATGAAAAGACGTGACTTTTACAAAAGAAAAATATGTTTACAGCAATCGATTTCTGATATGTTACTCAGGCTTCTAACATAGCGAAATTTTTAGGGCTTAATGATTAGTAGATTAGAAAAATCATTATTTATAAGATCTGCTATTAAGAGAAACTCCAGAATATATATTTTTTCTTTTAACAACATTATTTTAATTTCTATGATTTTAAGTTCTTCCGGTATGTACAGATATCATTACATCCAGTATGTTTTAAATCCATATTTTTACGTAATTTCAGAAAAAAAAAGTCTGTCGATTTTCCTCTTAATTAAGAAACAAAGTTGTATTTTAAATTATACTTTGAATACAATACGATATCGAAAATTACAGTCGACCATACATTAGGGTTAGTTTTCTTGATGAAAATCGTAAAATAGGGTGGATAAATTGTGTAGGGGAGGAGGAACACGAAGGGACAAATTCGGATTCGAATTTGAAAACGGATTGCTGAGATCCAAATGTTCAAGTCTTTTTACTAAGGAAATATATCAAACCAAACTATGAAGGTTCATTGGCATGTTTTGTAAAAATAAATAGAGAGGGGATTTTGTTTTAGCGTAGGCAGAAACCAGCGGTCTCTTAACTGTTGTTTGATGACGTCATCATGCAATATTGTGATTCTGTAATGCAGGTCTGGATTGATTTAGTTCAATAATCGAGTAAATTCTACTCCTGAAGAAGATTGCCTTCATTACAATTAATGATGATAAATAGAATGCATGTAATTGGTGTTTAATATCGACTCTACAAATCGATAATTAATAACTCAGAAAGAAAACATGAATGTCGTTAAAAATAATAAAAGAAATATTTTTAAAAAAAGTATTAATTTACTGTTAATATCAGAGATTTTTCTGGACTGTTAGCTTTATACTTTCTCTAATTCCAAAGTAAAATTTCCGGTTTCAAACATTTCCGGTAACAATATAAGAATACTAATATTAATAAAAAAAAAATACCACATTATGAAATCCTGATGGAATCTTTAAAATATTAAAATATTTTTATTTAAATTAAATAATTATGAAATAATTTTGATTTTGCCCACATTTTATTGCTTCTTTATAGTCTTAAGATCGATTAGGAACATCAATTTGTTGGTCGAATGTCTGATTCAATAAACAATAAATTAATGACTCAAAACGGTGTTTCTCTTACTATAAAATATTGTTAGACATAAAAAGTGCAAGTTCATAAATTATGCAATTGCGTAAAACACCGAGAAATCTTGTCTATAAGTTTGTACTTGAAGTGTGCTTGTTGTAAGGTGTTCAAGTGTGTAAATGTTTTTATAATGAGCTAGAATATCGTTATAGGCTAAACCCGCAATGCTTGGATGTATTACTGGCTTAGTAGGTTCGATCTCCTGGTTTTATAGACCTTGGATTTTATTTGATGGTTAATATGAGTTTATAGTAAAGTATGTTAGGCGGTTATAGGCTAGACCCGCAAAGCTAAGATGTATTGCGGTACTAGTCTAGGCCTTGGATTTTATTTAATGGTAAATATGAGAAATTTACAGTGAAGTATGTTTGTTAGTCGCCACTGTCCACGTCACCTAAATCGGTAGCTAGACGTAAAGCCCGCCTGTAAAAATGTTGGCATTACTTAACAGGTTTGCAATTAAACAACATGCTTCATTTTCAAGTACTTCAAAATATATAATAGATTTCTTGCACAGATGTTCATCCAAAGTTTACTGCTTAGCAAGGAAGAACAAAGTATAATGTTCTGAATTTTGGAAAATAATTATTATAAGCTACATTTTATTCTACCACGTGTTTTATTGCAGAAAATAATTGTGTAAATTTGAGAGCGACACGTGTAAAGCATGAAAGATGATGGAATTTGGAATTCCCCATCAGGCGAAATGTTACTTTATATATATACATAGACTTTATATATATATATATATATATATATATATATATATATATATATTATATATATACATAGGCTTTCAAAAGTTTAATTCCAGTTAGGAACATTAAAAACTGTGATTGCTTAAAAAATTTAGTGGAACACCTTGGACTAAAATACGCACCTGCTATCTACTGGTCAATATTTTCACTTTTTTTTTGTTTCCTTAATTTATTTATATTAATTTTTAATAAATAATTGATTATGTTCAATTACAAAATACTTATTTTGGTGAGAATATTTGAATTTTTGGAATAAATAATGTTTTCCAGCATAGCTTACTGAGGAAGTGCGGTTAGAAGTTACGGAAGTCGTAGCACCACGCTTTGTTTACTGTTTCCTTGACCATTTTCGGACTTTTATCCATCATCAGATGGTAGATTAATCAATCAATCGACTTCTCTTGTCGACTCTCGTTTCCACTCCACTCAGTCTAGTCTCTCTCTTTCTCTCTCTCTCACTTACTCATTCAGAATATGTCTACCGGAAGTAAAATGTATGACGTAATTTTTCATTTTTATTATTGTTATATTTTAGATTTTTCGAAAAAGTACAGACTATTTTCTGTATTCTTTAAACATATTCTCATTGCTTTCATGTCGTTTTCTGTAGAATTCTTTACAGGACGTTCTATTAAGGAGTTAATTACTGTGCATCCTCTTCCCTAAAGCATTCTAGCCAAAAGAGACTTTCGTGATCTCCACATCTTGAAGGTCTTCTAATCGATGGGTTTGACAGATTTAGATCTCTAATTTTTCCTCGCGTACTAGGCCAGAGTCAAATTAATGTAGTTTTCCTGCAATTTTCCCTTGTTGCCCTAGAGAGTTCTGGGAGACTCATCAGAGAATCGTCCCATTAGAGCGTGCTTTTCTAAATAGGCCATTTCTTAATGGAAATTCTAGTGGTTTTATGCGAAAATAATTATTCTTATATTTTATATATTATTTCAAACTCTGTGATAAAGCAAATTTCTTTGCTTAATATGACTACCAATTTTCAGAGATCATTGATCTAGCAGTTTGGTTTGGTTTTAAAAACTATTATATGAGAGGAAGCGATTATTATTACGTAGTACATTGTATTATACATATAGACATTATATTATACAGATCATTGGTAAAAGACACTGCTAGAAAATTGATTAACAATGATTTCATGGTGTTAAATTCACTTGAATGATTATCGATTAGCAACAGTGATTTTTTTAAAGAATATCACCACACTCTCAATTGGCAAGATCGATCAATCGATATCAATTTTTGTTTCTTCAAATTCTCTTTCAACTTAATAATTTTATGCATTTCATACTTGGTTAGCTTTCTGGATGAAGGTGAAAAAAATATTTAACTTCCTAATTTTTAACCATTCGAATTGTTTCCGCCATTCATTGCAATTCATTTGAATAATTCTTGCTTTAATTAAAGTTTAACCGTGTTGGCTGATAAGTGGTTGGGCACTTCCGTCTCATTTCGTGACTCTTTGTTACTATTGGCCCAGCCGTGTGGAAGGAACAAAGCCCTGCACGATCCAAAGCACCTCTGAACCTAAAGTGTTTCCTTAAAAATCTCCATTAGCTCTTTCTTTTAAGTGTTTACAGACTAATTCGCACAAACCTACTCACAGAATAGAAGTATACAGAGCTCTCGTTAGCTGTATAAAGGTTACTGTATGTGGTAATATCTAAAAGTGATTCACTCATTATGGACAACCTGTTTACGTCACCGCCACGTTACTTGCCAAGCATAAATTAATTCACTTTAGACACTTGTTGCATGCCACTTTTTCCTTTTTGCAATATCAACACCGGATTATGTTATTAGGACCAGTTTTTTCTTTTTTTTTAAATTATCTTTTTACACTCATTTCACGCATGTAGATCTATTTATTGATTGGGACACGAGGCGGGTCCTGTCCTCAGAGCAGTGCAGGCCAACGAGGCTTATTTAACCGTCCCGTTCCAGTCTAAGTAGATAAAGCCTCGTCTACCACTTATTCATAAATTTTCCACGTGGTCGTTCCACCGGTTATTTATTTTAAATTCAGAATTTTTGAATTCTAAGTATCCAAATTTAGCCGAAAATACATTGCAGCATCTTTCATTTATTATTTATGTTTATTTTAAATATATCTTTGTAATGCCATTAATAATAAAATTAGTTTTATTACATATTTGTTGCAGAATCAGTCAAGATGAAGAAATTATTAGTTGTGTGTTGCCTCAGTATCGCCATTGTATATATCACAGCCCTGCCCGTTTCAAATCAGGTATTTATCATTATGCTTTTTCTGTATGCTATGATATTTTCGCATATTTTGGTGTGATTTGTAATGGTCTACGAAGTTTATGGGGGGATCATTGATTCGAAAATCATATATACACATCTAAATACCATCAATACAAATCAATTCATCGTAAAAACACATCAATTCAACATCATTACTGTCCGTGTACCATTAATGTACCGTACTTGAAAAGTGAATGGCCGAATCTGTAAAGTCATACTTTTAGACTTTATACTCAAAAGGTACTTTAGGAAGAGGAAAGCGTCTCACTATACCTCTCTTTCTTAAGTGACTTTAACAGAATTTCCCGGGGGGAAACGTTCCAAATAAATTTTGTAGATCCAAGTGTGTGTGTAAAAAAAATCGTGGACGCCATTTTCCGGAAAATCATTAAAAGGTGAAAATCCTTTCATTGAAGTATTATTTATGTTTCAGGTATATTGGACCACGAACTTACTATCAAGTCCCCTTAGATAGGCAAGCAATATAACGTTTCTGCTTCCGCCAAACACCCGGTGAATACTAGTTCTCGAAAAACTTTTACCGCAATCGGAAATCCTTTCTTTACCAGTTGTAAGTAAAAGTATCTAGTAGCGGAAATAAAAGCATCACTGGACGGAAGAGTTGTTTTTTTCTTTTGCTTGTATAATCCGCCGGCAGTTTTTATTTCCGTCGCTAGACCGGAATAGTTAGTAAAAAATGGCATTTAAAGCTAGTGAAGAAATATTATATTTAAGAAAATAAAAGGATTCATCTTAGAATGAAAGTTGATTTTGCTTTTTTATTTTGTGAGTGGGACAATTAAAGTGAATTGTACTTTAAAGTACTACTTTCACCGAAATGACGGACTTTTTTCAAAGCGCATTCACGCTCACGCATGCGTATGGAGTAAGCTAACGACAGGAAAATATTTTTAAATTGGCTGAAGTACTTAAAAGAACATTTCACTTGTCTTTATTAGGTTTACGTTTTTTTTCGAAATTCAATGCTTGCCTTAAGTTTTAGTTTCGCTCAAAAAGAAATAAAGAAAAAGGAAACGTTTCAAATACGTACAAGTCCTGATTAAAAAATATCGATACTTAAAAAAATAAATTGCTTCAGTAAATTACGGTCTTCCGGTAACGAATTTTGGCTGGGAATCTATTATCTGAAACCACAACCACAGCCAAAACGAGATACCCAATTTGAGCGTACTCACATTAAGCCTTTTTTTTCTTACTCAGGGCACTTCAAAATAAATATTTCCGGTGAAAACACAAACCGGAAATGTGATACTATACTTTCCTTTATAGAGTAAGAAAAATTAAACTAATTAATAGTATCCACTAACAAAAAAAAAAGTAATAAGTACCACCCTGCCGAACAGAAATAAGTATTCGTGAAAGTGTTACATTCACTTTAAGTTGTAGACAGTGTTTGTGTTTGGCTGATTTCACTTCGAAAACTTACGTCAGATTTATAGTACTAATATTAATTATTTTTTTGTAAAAAAAGTAACAGCATTTCTTGTGAAGGATAGTTTAACTAATTTTGTTTAATGCCTCCAATACTCTTTGATAAAAAAAAAAAAAAAAAACAATTAGAAAAAAACGTTTGGTCGAAATTATATTCAACCGGAAATAAATGTTTTAAGATCGTTCAAATTAGAGAAAAATAAAGACACACGATTTAATTGTCATTCGTTTTCTGAATTCCACTGAAGTTGAGTTACCTTACTCGTTACGCAGGAAATAGCATACGGTCTGTCCACTCATAATTAGTATACTGTTAAAAGTGCCAAATGACGTTATACTTCCTTTATTTTATATTGTCGCAATCTATGAGATTAATTATTGGGTACAGTTAATATTTTGGCGTTAATGTATTGAAGTAATTCGCAATTTCTATTAATAATTTTTTTTTTTTTGGCGCATCAACAGCTGAGGTTATTAGCGCCCGGAGCTTTTTCCAGTGCACTGCCGGCCTCCGGACAGTGTTCTCTCGTTACAGACAACACTGTCCGTCACCGGACAGTGAGCTGTAAGAAGCTCCTAGGAAGAGAAAATCTAAGGGTCAGCCGCTGGATTAATTTCTATTAATAGTCACGCCTTCTATGTGTTGACTGAGTGCATTATTCTACACTTTCGGATGTTTACTGGTTCCGGTTGTGATAGAACTAATTCTAAGTTACAAAGGAAATTTAAGACCTAAATTGTGGTGTAAAAATAGTTGTGTTGAGTGAAGTAGTAAGAGAAAGTGAATCAGAGAAAAAGAGACAGAAAAAAAAAAACAATGTTTCAAGTTCATGATACTGTTTTATAGATCAAAAACATTAAAAGTTATGATCTTTTTTGGAGAGTAACCTACGAAGTGAGAGGCGTTCGGAGCGATTGGGCCATCTAGATCAATTAGAACAGAGCCAGTTGGACCGGTATGTTTGGAAAAGCCTCCGCCGTTCACTTAAGTCTAATATCTGACCTTTTTGTCGCGTCTTGTGTAACTGTGGCTTTATTTTATTTTATTTATTTTTAATGCATATGCACTTTCATATTGCACACGTAAAACACGTTATTCGATAATGCACACTTCCTGAAGCAATTTTAACATTAATAAATGCAAGCATATATAAAATCCCAAAGAAGCATTTAATACTTCCGGTTCTATCGCTCTCTTGGAACAAGTTTTATTCTTTCAAACAAAATAAAAAAGATGATCAACATTTGATTGCGTCATCCAAAAATTCTTTCAACCTTTTGGAGCAAACTAATTACAATATCGATCCGTTGTACAGAATCACTCGACCATTATCTTACAGCTATTCTCCATCTTAAACATCATCTTCAAACATATATCTCAGTTTTGAGACAGATTTAATTCTCATTCATTGAATTATATTTTTTAGAAAAATCATTTCGAGTCATATCAGTATACAGAGATATGTATACACGATTATGGGTTTCCGTTTTAAAGGAGACGAGTAGATTTCCTCTAATGGGCCGTTTTTTCCTGTTAAGTACGATCTTATCACTTGTTGCTGTGTCGCTGAAATCGAGTTATCTCTTTCTTTAATAATTGGTTCACATTCTCGAAAAAGCCGTCTGAGATTTCCTGTAAAATTCGTGTACACTATTACGTACAGATAGGTTAGTAGGTTGCACAGCCTGCTACAGTAGGAAGCTCATCCTCTCTTCCATCTTCAGAATGTACAGGTATTGGAAAAGCATCTCAGCTACTTACTTGACAGATAAATAATTCTATATCCATTGATTTTTATTTTGTTTGTTTTCAATATTTTAAGTTGTCAAAGTTACCAGAACTAAATACCTTCGTAGCTCTATCAATTACTCAGTAGATAGTGCGCAGAATCATGAATCTTCAAAACAAAAAAAAATCCATTATTCGTTAATTGGTTTTTAACACATATTTGCATAGTTCGCCCTTGACGATGGATGACAATAGAATTCACTATCATCAACAGAAGCAGCATCTCTTTGTGAGTTTATTTCTTCTCTTGAAACAATACTTTTTGATTTCTATTGACTTTTTTTTTTTTTTTTTAATGATAGTCCAATATTGGACAATTGGATATTAGATAGAAGTCCATGACCATAATCTTGTACAATAAATATCACCTACGTGTAAGTTTTATAACCTTCCTTGGTAGGTTTCTTTTTATACATTGGTCTTTATGTATGTAGGTCTTTTTATATCCGCATCCGAAAGTTCATATTCGGCATTTGGTTTAGCAGCCATCATGGGAAACCTGTACGACAGTTTTGGACAAAATTGTCCAACTCCAGATTGCCTCTTTTCTGAATAGATCTTTCAGATTTTCCTCAAAAATGGGATACTTTGGAGAAAAGGCCTGATCAGACTTCCCTCTATAGTGGCACTTCACAGGAAGAGTTGGAATGTGTTAGTTCTTACCGAATTTATTTGAAGGGGAAGAAAGATTGTTGCCAATTTCAGTCTTAATTATTTTTTTATTTGTATTCTTGCCAAGCTTCCGAACTAGAGGGAACTATCTCAGGGTTGTGGAGCATATCTTACAGAAAAACAATTTCACGATCAAATCCCTTGTCCTTAGGTTGAAATCAATAAAACAAATAATTGAAAAAATTAGCAATTATATTTTTTCTCCTGAGATTAATGAATCAATCATTGAAATAGATGAATAACTTTATTGGCTGGAAATGTGGTCAGCTGTGCAGTGCTGCCTGGCCAAAGATCGCTGATTTTGTAGTATGCTTGTTTATATTAACGTTGGTATCCCTGACCGATTTCCGAGTTTCATCCACCATCAAAAGGGTGGTAGCTTAATCATTTTGGTGTAGAGCAATCGGCTAGACTTGCTGACTAAGCAAACTGACTTACCTTTGATAAAATCAACAAAATTTATTTGATTTATTTCTCATATGACATTTGCACATGGCCGGAAGTAAACATTTCGTTGTGACTTAAGCACCTGAAAAACTTGTTTTATCAAGTTTTTTATGTATATTTATGCTACACTCCTTGATTTATGCAACTTCATTAATAAACTATTAATTATATGCATAATATTAATAACAAAATTACATTGTTATTTAATCAGCTGATAGGAATGCTATTTGTTTATTAATAATTTAGAAAGTAGATTAATGATTGTTATATCAATAATATAACTGATATAAATATAACTTGATGAAATATAATATAATCAAACAAAACATTTCTTAAACTTGCCAAAGTGATTGCCCACTTTACGTGCTTAAGTAATCAGTTCGGGATATTTACTTAATTCACCTTTTTGGAAGGACAATTAGCAGTTCTTCTTTTGAAATTAACAGCTTTCTGTGGTTATTACTTTCTTGTATGGGGTAACGATAATACATTGTGGGCGTGGCAATGTTTCTGTACCGTGATTTTGGCAGAAAATCATAGACATTCTCGGACAAATCTTAGAAATTCTTGGGCAAATCTTAGAGAATAAGTCTTAGTATTCTGGTAGCCCTTCCAGAGCAGTGCCAGAAACTATTTGATATAAATATGGTGATTCATTAAGCCTAAAGGTTCACTTCAGAGAAGTTTTGTTTTACTGAAACCAAAAGAAAAACAGTTAAGCATTCTTAACATAATCAATAAATAATCAGAAAACTGAATTAATAGAGAAAAGGAAAAAGAGAAAAACTTGCGTAATAAGTAAGAAGTATTCAGATACAAGTAATTGGAAGTGAGTGAAGCAGCTACGACGTCATAGCGATGACGAAAATTATATCCATTTATTGCAAACATAAGTTTTGTTTAAAATATATTGATGGAAAAAAAAAAATACGAAATATTGCCAGCGTTTTTTCCCCCAACTACCCAAAACTAGAACAGGATTTCAAGTTTCAACAGAAATGCCGGTTTTTTTTTTTTATCCTTCCAGGATTCTAGAAAATAGATTTTCTCACAATTTGAGATGGGCACGTTTAATGTCATTGTTTTGGGTTTCAGAGTGACAACTCTTAATCAAATGATTTCCTACATACGTAGATCCTGTTTTTTTTTTTTTTTGTTTTTTTGCTGAATTCTGGGATTTACAAACTTTCTTTTCAAGTCGCTTTCATTCTATGGTAACACTGAGTCATCCACAGCTAGCAGATCAGATTGGAATGTCCAATTCGCCTCTCTATCATCCAAGAAACTTTTACGTACTAAGATTGTGCAACTAAAAGGCTGGGTCTGTTCACTTAGGGTCAGAATATTCCTGGTTTAACGTTCAAAATCCTATCAGTCGATAATCTAGAATTTATTTTTTGGGTCTCTGTTATTACTTTGTACGTGTACATGGACATAGGCTAAGAGTTATTTTAAGAAAAATAATATTTACCTGGGCAGGCGACGATTGGCAAAGCAAATAGGTTCTTTCTTTAATCATCCAGTTGCCCACGACTATACTACTATTATCACGGTTGTATTATCTCGAAGATAAAAAGATTTTCTTTTTCTTCTCGGTCTCATTGCTCCAGAAGTTGGAAAACCCGCTGCTATGAATAAATCGATTGATTCAACTTCGTTGATGATGTAGGTGAGTCCAAATTGCGGCTTTAGTGAGGTGCAAGTACTGTACTATAACAAAAGTTAGTTAATTTCCGTTACACTTTTTATTAAGTAGTAATTTCTTCGATAAAGCCACTAAAAATTAAATAAATGGCTGGCAATTATTTTTGTGCGTTACTCTGTAAATAATTACATACTATTTACAATCTATTAAATTATAGAGGGATTAAAAAAAAAGAAAAAGCTTCTGATAAAACGTTTTGTTGTATTGTATGTTCGTAACAATATTTTTAACAACGTTTTTGTCCGTAAGAGGAAATTAGTAAGTCTGTAAAGATGAAATTAGTAAGTCTGTAAAGATGAAATTAGTAAGTCTGTAAAGATGAATAATCTTGTATAATAAATCAGACTAAAAATATTGTACTATCTAATGAAGAAAATAAACTAAAAAATTCTGTTAAAAAATTGGAACCGAGTTAATTAAAATTCTTCCTCTCCAATTTGATATTTTTAGGGCTTTATGAATTTTTCAAAATACTAGGCTATATAGGCGCTAAGGTAGACAAGCCCGCAATGCTTAGATGTTTTGCGTTATCACACTCTATTATTTTGCTGGAAATACTATACTTGGGTCTTGGTTTTTATTATGAAAGTTAATATGAGCTATATACTCGTAACTTAACTGTCTTTAAAACCGTACAACGCAAGAGAGTTTACATCCAAAGTACCGCTTTCTAGATTCTTTATAAAACAAAGGCCGCCGGAAATAAGATTTCAAACGAATGTGGTTAGGTACGCAGTATTGGATAATATTATATTTAATTTTATGCGTCATGCGTTGATTGTAACTAAATAAACGACAAAAAAACAAATTTATCTGTCGTATCACGCATGTTTATTGGTATCCTTGACCGGTTTCGGACTTTCAACTATCATCAGGGGTGTAGGTAAATCGATTTAGTAAAAAGATTTCGATTTCAATTACGTCACAGTCTCGGAATATCAAGTCAGCAAGTGTAGTGCGAGACGAATTTTGCGAAACAACCGACAATATTTCGTACATATAGTCTCAAATCATTTTCTGAAAATTTAGAACGTGAAAAAGCGTTATTTCCGGTTAAAACATACTGGAATATTTGACATGATTGCAACAATTTCTCTCACTAAGACTAAATGAAGCTAAAAAAAAAAAAGTTGTATTAATTTTTTGTGTCTTTTTTAATAATCGAAAGAATGCAAAACGTTGACTTCCTGTGAATAATGAGATACTATCTATTAATTGAATAAGAGAAGTAAAAAAAACAGTAGATCCAACCTAAGTGGCGACCTAATTCAGAAGGCGACTGACTCTCAGTTAAATAATCATCAGATTTCATTATTTCCACTTACAACTTATCAGAGATCTTAAAGTGACGTAATTAAACTTCAGATTTAATTTCAGTTATGATATAATATGGAAATTTGGTAATTATTAAATTTTGAAATTAGGCCAATCATTTAGCATTTGACAAATTAACTTCTTTTATTTAAAAAACAAGATTTTGGTAATTTTTCGATATCTCATTTTTTTTTTCTTGTAATGTGCAGACGTGTAGTTTTTGGGATCACAATATGGTAGTACTTTTTGACTTCTGTAGAACATAGGGTGTTTCTTTTATGCATAGCTGCAGCAAAGATAGCTACTAATTGTGCCGACCCTTTGCTGGTCTAGTAGCCAAAATGTTTCCGTTTCCTTTACAAGGTCCATGGTTTTTCCACCAGTCGTTTTTTGTTCACTCGGCCAAGCGAACCTAGCAATGACCACCATCGATGAGACCCATTAGGCCGAAGCCTTCAATACCCAGAGAGCTGATCCTTAGCGCTCATTCTGGTTGAACAAGACGGCAGTTATGTAGAACTTCTGTGGCACCGGCGATATTAAGTCTATCAGATCATAAATTCGTCGTCACTGCAGGCTGATTTCATCGTAGCACTAGAACTTTAATGTGAACAATTTCATGATGATTGCAGAAGATTCAGTTTTTTAAAAAAATCTTTTATCTTAACATACATTGTGAAAGCTTAGTTTCATCATCCACAATTTGACCAATCAAATTCCTACAAAAATGCACAAAAAATTGCACAATCGACGTAGTAAAAATAAAAATGCATTTATTGTAATAACCAATTGCAAAAGCAATGCTTCGACCATGTCTCTCTCTCTACAAGGAGACATAAAGTGAAATGAGTTACTAATTACTAAGAAATGTTACATCTAATTATTAGAAAGTGCAAACCAAGTGAACGTGACTAATGTCCTCTTGTGCTAACTGCAAGTAACTGCAAAATTGCAAGACTTTAATTTGCATGTTGTTTTTTTTATAAAAACCATCAAGAATTTCATTCTCTAATAAGTACAGTGTAAGCTCTTGCAGCCATTCTCAAAATTGTCAGGAAAACTTATCAATTTTCTTCAAAAATCTCATTTCATTTTGAGTCAGTTCCTCTATCCTGGAAATGAAGGCGGCAAATCGGATAAGAAGAGCTTTCCTTCACTTAATTCCTAAAAAAAAAGAACAGCGGCAGTCAGTTTAATCTCTATAATTACGAGAAAATAAATAGAATCAAAAATACTCCAGACTAGCCAAAATTAAATTTGAAAAAAGAAACTGAAATTGTATTAAGTAAAAGAGGATAATAGATAATATGCACTAATAATAATGACGTAACTATTAAGTAGGTAAAGATACCGGAAAGTGGCAAACATTACGGATTACATGATCTTAATGAGTTTTTAAGAAGATATTCTAGTACAACATATGACAAGCCCTCACGAAAAAAAAAAGATTTAGAAAAAAACACAGTTACGTGACATTGTTAGTTAAATTACCTGTATGTGCTGTTGTTATGACAACAAAGCAAGGTAACTTTATGAATAAAACTAACACACACACAATGATACGTGTTCTTGGGCTGCTGGAAGCCAGGAATGCGAGTAGGGGAAGACTGTAACTCATTCAATGATCACCAAATACACATTCAAGGTAAAACAGCCGAATATGGTAGAAATTATAGTTCCTGTTTAATTAATAATTATGAGATGTTACCATTGAGCTATAATTCATGAATGACATTCTAAAAGAAATCATTGATTAAGTAATTTGACATTGATAACGGATTTAATTTGGGTCTTATTGTTCCAAATCTTACTGAAGTTGTTGTTTTCTTGTTTCTTTTCCCTAAAATCCCGATTAATATGGGACTTTCTGCATAACCCGTTTTGTGTGGGACAATCTTGCCGTGAAGAGGGTACAAATATCTATGTGGTGTTGCTCAGCTTCACCAAATAGGTTGACTAAAAAAATGTAAGGTATTTATTGTGATAACTTTCAGTTTTCTTTGGATTGGTTTATTCCGTAAGAATCATGGTGCTCTCAAGTCGATACGCATTAGTTTAATTTGGAAACTTACGTTTATTCAGTGGAGCCTTACTAGCGAGCAAGCGTAAGTCAGTTAGAAGGTCTTAAGCATAAATGTTTTTACAAAAATCTTATAAAAACATCTGTACACTTCATTTTATACATAAATAAACACTTTATTCAAATACATATTAACTAACCAACCATTAAGGTAATAATTATTGCATAGTATTTACTCTCGGTTCATAACAACAGTGATTATGTTTACAGAAGTAAAAGTTAACAAACGAAAACAAAATTTGTAATAATCAATTACAAAATAATAACACGTAAAATTACTTTCACTAAACATTTGTTTATCGTAAATGATATTTATTGTTTAAGCTCTAATGTTTAATATTGTTGTAATATTAATTGCGTTTTGTTGTAATTAATTAATTTTTTATCCTTTAGTATTGGTTTTTGAAGAATTTTTACTCTGCGTGTCAAATAAATTAAAAACTAGGTAATAGGTTGCTTAGGGCCTATTACATTTTCTTTGAATTTGTAAGTTATTTCAAATGATGTATAAAAAAAAAATATAATTGAGTAACCATTCTGAATTTGCAAATGTAGAAGGATTATAGATGTTTTCTGTTCGTATCACATTAACTGCCAATTTTTTCCTGTTTAAAGAAGAAAATGTGGACATTAAAATTCGTCTCAGTGTATGCACTTGAAGAAGAGCTAAAACGTCGATAGTAAAAATTAGTAAATTCAAGATAACGAATAAAGTTTTAAAATGTTTATTCTTGCTTAGAAAAAGAAAAAAAAGATTAACAGTATTTTATAGATCTCAAGATCGTCTAAGTTCACTTAAATTTAGAGTATTTAACAATATTAATGTTAAATTAGAAAAAGTTATAAAACTTTCAAAAATAATCAAAAAGAAATTTAACGTTTTGATTTAAATTATGGGGAGTCAGTTAATAGTTAATGTAGGCAGGGATTTGTTGGCTTGGGTGATTCATTGAAGCACTGATTTAGTTTTAATAACATCAATAATAATAAAAATAAACTTCATCACAAGTACCATACGTTGGTAACTCTGTTTGAAGTAGATACTAGAAGACGTGTAACCGTACTAATCTCACTGTAACCTCTGTCCTCTGCTGTGTAATACTGTGCAATATGGCTGTTCCTAGTCGTGATTGTGACAAATTTTTAAGAAATATGAATTTTAGAAGTACTTCATTCAGTGATTACTGGATTATTCGAAGGGATGAAACGGTCAAAAATTTAGTCTCAAATCCATCTTTAGGAATAAGGTTAGCACAAATTTCTTTAAATTTATGAATGAAAGATATCTAAGAATAATAGCCCCTAGCCATTTTCAGTTGCCTTATGTATTTGTGGTAGAAAATTTGATGGGTTAATGAACTTTTTCTTTTAACCATGACTTAAGGTTGCCAGCCCCAGTTCTGCAACTTACTTTCAAGTCTTATCGGTAGAAGTCATCAGCCTGCTTAAATTGATGAAAAAACGTTCTCAGCCATCGCTGGAGCATGACAGAATGGGGTTCCCTCATCTGTACACCAGAAGTGCTAAGCAGATGTTCTGAGGGCAGTTTTGAAATCTTATGTGAGCAACGGGTAAGGCTCAATTGTAACTAGTGGAGCTGTTACAAGAAATTAAAGAATAGGACAGTCTTGCTGGTAGTGTATTATTCTACTTGGCTGTTCGCATACCGTCTATCTGGGCGATACACTTCACATTTAATTTTGTTAATCAGATAAATATTACTACACCCATCTACAGTGTTCTACCCAAAGAAATTTGAGCAGTTCTTTTTCTTTCTTCATTATTATCGTGCCTTGCGATCTCGTATAACATGACTTTTTTACAATAGAACCCTTGATGGTTTGCAGTGAGGGAGCGTTTTGCCCGATACTCCATTATTCTATTGAATTCTACGTACATTCATGCATCGTTGCTTCGTTTTCCAAGCACTTTTGCTGAGCTGCAAAAGTGGTTCAGTAGTTGCTCTACCGCTTGCTTGTTGGGTATGCTATTTGTGTATCATTGAGAACTGAAGTCCAGAAGAAGAGCTTTGATTGTCAACTTCATTGAATTCTAAACTAGCTAAACTTTCTACTTTAAAGGAGTAAAGCGATAGGATTTGTATTTTTATTTTAAAGAAAAAACAAATTGTAAATAAATAAATTTTTACAAGTGTCAAACTTGTATATTTCAAAACTTTCCAAGAACAATAACAAACGAAATTCAAACAATTTATTTATAAACTGCAATTTAGTTTGCAGGCATATTGTTTAACCAATCAGACTTTCTAAATACTATGATGGCCAACTAAATAGTTATATTAACTTGCCTAGGCATTATTATGCGAGCATTCTAATTGGTGAATTGTGTTTTCATTGTGTAACATTTTTATTATACACATAGACAAACACATACATGTAGATTACACACAAAAAGATATTTACGTTTAGATGTTATTATGTAATCATTATGTATTTAAATAGATTTACAGTTTTAAAATACTGTAGCTAAATTAGTTACCAATAACTAATAAGATGTAAATATGTTGTTAGCTGCAATGAAATGGTGTTACTTTCTAGTTTTAGCTATAATTGTCATTTGAAGATTTCGCTTTTCTGTTATTATAATTCAAGTATGTAGATTTATAAATTGTGCAATTCAAGTAAATTAGTAATTGAGTTTTATTTTACTACGTTAATTTCTTTCTCTTACTTCTTTTATTGATTTGAGCCCCTATTATTTTCTTTGTGAGAACTGGGACGTTCTGCAAGGTAACCTTCTCTTCTATTTAAAGTTAATATTTCTGTCATCCTATTGTATCTTAAGATTAGCCTACCCTCTCTTAGGAGAGGTGGAAATATCTTTAAGAATGATTCAAATTTATCTTCATTTGCTTTCCTGAAATTTCTTGGCAGCCATGTCTTGTTTAACTTTCAGAGCTTTCAAGCATGGACAGTTTCGCATCATTTATCTCCATGAATGAATTCTTTTAATTTTTTTTCGATAACTGAAAATTGCTTATGTTATAAAATTAAAATCTAAAAATTTGCATCCTTGCTAATTCGATTGAAATGAATTTAAACAACAAAAACTAATTTAACCTACAATACTTTTTATTTTCTTTTCAGGGAGAAGATGAATTATTATCATCATCCGACGGTGGACCAGTGGAGAGGCCAAAAAGAACTGTTGGCATTCTCAGGGATCTGTTTCCAAATTTTTCACAGGTATTCTTACTTTGAGAGCATGATTATTATAATTTTTTCCATTGCACATTCATAACTAAAAGTTTGATTGTTTTGTGTGCGATATTATTTTGATAGATCTTAGTTTTCTACAGTAGTTTATTTTAATTATTACATCTTTAATTAAAAGGAACTGTTATAATCGAATTAATATTTGTCCAGTTTTTATAAAAATGAATTTACATACTTGGAAGTTGTCAATAAAATAATATTAATTGTAATAGCTTTAAAATAATATTAGATTAAAGCACATTAGAGGGTTAAATGTACAAGATAGCTTTTTTAAACCAAAAAAAGAGGGTGTAAGACAAATTAGAAAGGGTGTTTATGCAGATGATCGATAGAAAGATCCAGCAGCTGACGAGGATAGTGTTCAGGATAGTTGGCCGACTGGTGCTGACAGGTGGTGGCGGCGGCGGTGGAGGAGGAGGCGACGACGATGATGACCGGAAAGTGTCGATAACACTGCCAACGTATCCACCGGACCTACTGGAGGACGAGGATGAAGACGAAGATTCCACTGGTAGTAGTGCTTCAACGGATGCAAACACATCTACTGAATCGACAACTCCAGATGGGGTACGACGTCACCAAGTATTGGTTTTTTAGATATTGGGTCAATTTTCCATTTATTTTCCCCATATTTCTTTGCTTTATTCCACCTTCCTTTTAATATATCCTTTTTATTTAATTTCTGCATATAAATAATATTTGTGAAGAAAAGCATTTACACCAGGAAATAAGTTTCAACTCCTCTTGCTGCTGGTATCGGAAGTATTGCAAATCTGGAATTTTTAAGCCTCAGAAATGTTGAGATTTCCGTGAAAGTCTCGTGCTAAGTAGCCAAGGTTCCTACAGACTATTAGTTCGTTCTGGCTTCGGGTTTAAGACCCGTATTTTTAATTTTTTCTCTTAGGATCTTAGGCTTCCTCTAGAAGTCTTCAATATTCATCATAGTCTCGTAACTATGTTCTACTAAGTTACCAATAGATCTCTCATTAGTACTCAATCTTTAGCAACCTTGATTTAGAACCGTACTTCTACGTATTTCCTCAAATTCAGAATTTCCGATCTGTCCACCAGGAGATTACTTATCTAAAATCCGCAAACTTACTTCGCCAGTTTAAACACATTCACTTTTGTTGGTAAAGTTTTCTTGGAAAGTTGATATTTTGAGAGTTTTCTTTTATGGCCATTGCCGAGCTTTTCGCTAAAGCACTGTTTATGGTGAAATTATTAAAATGGAAAGATTAGACCTAACCGAACCGAAATGGATGTTGCCGGAGTCTGCGTACTATCTCAGTGCTTGCTTTATACTATCATTCGGAATCTTTTTTGTTTTCTCTTACTCGTTTCTGGTCATGAGTTCGCAAGATTTTGCGTATTTAATTTGACGTTAGTTGCTATAGGGGGTAATTAATAGCTTATAGTATTAGTAACTAATTTTCCTCTGCTAATATAGAATAAATAGCGTTGCAACATAAACTCTAATCTCGTTTTTCCACCAGTTAATAAGGATAGAACCTTATAAAGAGTTTAAATATTTTGCTCTTTTTAAGTACTATTATGATATCAGTTGTATCTTTGAATATTTCTTTTTAACAACAAGTAAGTGCGCGTGTAGAAACGTTTGCATACCTTCTAAAATAAAGTTCTCTAGGTTTGAGAGATGTTTTAAAACAGGGGTGAGCAACCTTTTTAATCAATGGGCCAATTTAAATTTAATTTTTTTTTTTTTGGCGGGCCGCACATAGATTAACTCTTATTAATAATTTACGAAACTTCGTACGAAACGCATCGCGTCCGTATTGCATGTTTGAACAAGTCACCGACAAGTGTGTATCTCGTCACAAAAAAATCGCGCAGACGCGGCGCGTTCGTATTGCATGTTTAAAAACGTCGTCGACAAGTAACTCGCCATAAAAAAATATGTAGGTTTAGTATGTACGACCATTTTATTATAATTAATTTTATAACAATATATTGATGGGAGAAAGTCGATAAAATAAATTCAATTTTAGAAATGCTTGGCGGGCCGCGTGTTGCTCATCCTTGTTTTAAAACATTACCTCCATAAATAATCCACAAGTAAAAGCATATTGATTCCTTATGCTGTAAACTGACTGACTGTAACTCTGTCCCTAACAGATAATTGGTTACGAATTGGCTCCATGGTGAAGTAAGCTGATGTGCCTTGAAGATAGGTATCTCCCTTTTTCAGAATTACATATTCTTTTGGGTTTAAAATGTTTTTTTTTTTTTAATAACTAGCCTACGCATTTCAAGATGCCTCCGAATGTACTTTCATTCGCAAATACTTCCATTTACAGTGTTGAGAGTGAATGAAACTTGAAAAAAGCAATCATTGTTAAAATACAAATAATATTTTGTAAAAAATGAAAATAATTGACACAAATTTTATATTATTTAACAGAATACTAATCTCTTGTCGACTGACGTTAAAAAAAGAAAGAAGTTGAGACAACATAATCTCCGTCAGTCGGCGTGTTACATAAATCTGGTTAACATGTTTTACTATCTGGTTTACTTTCTATTTATTAGGTACACAGTATCGTACTTTCTTTAAAAATAATGGCTTAATATCTTTCCTACCCTACTTCTACCTTAGCCAATTTTTGACCCATGTCCCATGAATTTTATACTTATAGTTAATAAACTTTTTTGGTGTTTTTCATTCTAAATTATTTCATTTTATTTTTTACTAACTTTTTATTATGATTATTATTATGGTGCAACGTATGTGCATGATGTGTGTTTAAAAAAAAAAAAAAAAACTATGCTGGCATTTTCTTTTACACAAAGAAATACTGACAATATAATCTCATAAGTACATGACATTATGGGACTTAAGATTATTTAATTGTTCTATTTTTGTTTTTCTTTTTCTTTTAATATTTCTTTTATAAATATAAGTTTTAATGTTTAGAAAATTTTATATATCTAGGCGTAATCTCACTGTGTATATCAAATTGTTTTGTTTTATTAACTATTAGATTGTTTAAAGTATGGCCATAGAAAGATCTGAATATTTTTCTATTTTGATTTTAGTCCTGTACCAAGTAAACGCACCAAAGGATATTCTTATGTACTGAATCATATTAAAAGTTTCGGGTAGATAGGTTGGCAGAATAGGAAGGCTCCTTTTCTTTCCTTTGTTGTTCCCGGACCTTCAAGGGACCCATTTCGGCTAGCTTCCCAAAAATTGAAGTTTTCACATCATGGGTGAGCACGGTAGATTGTCGGCAATCTACATGGTAGATTAATGGGTCCTGCCACACTCATACTATTCTTTTCAGAGAGCTTGTGTGTTAGAGGGAGACCCTTGTAATCATCTTCTGACGGATTGTTCGGATACGAAGGATCTTTAGTCGGATTATAAAGTTGAGGTTTTTTTTTGTCACTTAAGGTTATCGTTAGAACAGGCGTGAATTTCTGGAAACTCATGTCTGGTTTGGATTTCCAAAAAAAATGCATGGACTGATATATTTTGGAGAGTTTCTAGGTAGGCTACTACTAGATCATTGATTGTCTCTTCGAGTCTGAAAATATTCTGCGGGGAAACCATTGGAAGATTCTTTGGAAGTTATCCTCACCTAGTTGTTAATCTAATAACAGTTCCGAATAGATAAGGGTAATCAGCCATATCTAATAATATGCCACCCAAAGTGAGATATCGTCTATATATACAATTTTCACGACCTGCCTAGTGAAATTAAATCACCAATAATCTAATAAATTACTAATAAGTGCACATTATGTGATAAGTCATCAATATTTCAAGCATTTTCACGCTCATTACATGTTGTTATGGAAAATGGATAATATTTTTTTGCATTAATTCACCTCAGCCATGTTGCTTTAGTAGAATTGTTTTCGTTACTGTTTTTTATTTTCTCATGTTCCTAAAAACGTAGTTCGTGAGGAAATCTCATGCTGATTCTTATTCCTTATGGACTTTCCTTCACAAGTCTCTTTTCTTTTCCCTTCTGTTTCTGAGCTCTTGTGATATAGACCCAAGCTCCTATCTGGCGGGGATATCAGTGCCTCTTCAGAATATCCTATTATTCGACACTAAGAGTGACTCTATCATTCTATCCAAATCATTGATTTGATGGAGATGTACCCAATATTTTGTTCGAAATGTAAAAAATGAGTTCAGTTCCTTTATTTTGCCTTATAGATAAGAACATGTGGCTGGTCCTGTCACTCCGAAGGCAGCCCAATTAATTGGTTTATTGTACCATCTTCCTGAAGTCTAGTTAAGTGTATCCTATTTTTGTTTTGAGTTTAAGGGATTTACCCAAATAGTCTTTTGGCAATGTGATCATCTCTTGTCACAGGTGCCAAAGATCTCACATACCGCAATGCCGTGAAACAGAATATGGGAGAGAGGCTGTTTCTTCTTCTTAATAAGATCATTATCTTCTTAATTTAACTTAATCTTCTTTTTTCTTTTTGTAAAATTGAAAACACTTCTACATTATATCTAATAAATCAATCAAAATTATGCACATTCTATTGATTATATCATTTACATTTTCATATTAACCTCAAAAAAAACAACAAACTATTAACCCCACATTTGAATGTATGATTTGCCTGTTTATGGAAAATAAATATTATCCAATTTCCTGCATGTATTTTATTTATGTAACCCACAAAATAATAAAATAATGGGCATTCTCAAAAAATGTGACACCAGTAGAATGTTCCAGATATTGTTAAAAAAGAAAAAAATAAAGAAAAAAAAATGAACGGGTTGAGCATGAGTTCTCTGCTACTTCTAAATTTCTTTCAAATAATAAAAAACAAATCATTCATAACACTTCAATGTAATGGCAAAAACTATCGATCTGATTAGTTTTCTGTCAAATTTAGAGTGTGTTGCTCTAAATTTTTCTTCACTATTTCTCTCTCTATAGATTTTCTGGAATTGGATAAGGTTGCACGTCCATCCAAACAAACAAAGCTGCTAAGGTGAGCCAAAAAGTCTGCTCCTCTATATGTGATATCCAAAATTACAGTAATGCTTAATTTTTTTCAGTGTAACCTCTTACTTTCATCAAAGGCAGTCTTTAAACTGTCTGTTGTTACTACAGCTAGCTTCTTACAGATATAAGACTATCAACAGTCTTCAATGGAAGCAAGAGATAACAGTGCCATCCCCTTCTGAAGTGCGTGAACATTGCTAACGCTTGCCAGGTTGCAATCTTAGCTTAAACAGAGCATAGTCGGATAATGATTGGGCATCATCGCGCATTGTCTTGCTAGTCCGTAGGCGATAAAGTTGGAAGGTTTTGGATGCAGTTATAGAACCTGCATATGACGATTTTTGTTGTGTAGAGAGGTTACACGTAGTGACCCTAGCGCTGATCTGGTCAGAACGCTAGGGCAGATTAATTTAATTGGTTGCTCGTGAGAAATCAGTGCTTTGAGAAAATTTCATTCATAAATTACAGTAAATAAAGTTGTGTCAGTGTTCGTACCGGATTTTCCGGTTTACATTTCCAAGATGGATTATAGTATAACTTATTGTCAACTTTATTTACATCCAGACTTCTTAAGCTCACCTTGGTATCCATCCAAAGAAAACATAAAATAACTGGTTTTCGTCTGTTACGAACAAAACAAGAAATCTCACGTTTGGAATTGTTTGTTTTGGTTTTCATTTTTACTTTTTTAAATTTTAATAAATTAATTTTTATTGTTTCTTATTCTCATTCTCTGCTGTAATAGCTTCCTTAGAAAAAGAGAACACATTCTCTGACTTTCTCTTTTTCTATTGTAAATTATTTTTTTTAATTATTTTCTCAGAGAATGTGTATTTCTCTTTTTCAACAATGCTGGCCCTAAGCTTTTTTATAATTTTACTTTATTATTTGGTTATTTTTGGCTTCTTTAATTTAATATTTATTTATTTATTTTTTTTTTAAATTTAATTTACAATAGAGCATGGGGCCTGCATGAGGGATTGCTTCTCCTACTCTTATCTCTTTATCTTTCTCTTGTGACTGATGCCATTAAGAAATTACTAATTCTAAGAGAGGTTTTGCTAATTTAGGGCTCTGATTTCTCTTTTTGTTTGCTACATATATTTTCACGCTGTTTATTATGATAAATTATTTAATTGGTGAAGCATTTAGCAGTTCACAAAATATTAATGTTAACATTACAAATCTAATAGAGATGTTTCCAGTAAGATCGACGTATAATGGCATTTTAATTCAAAATATTACTTTACTGACTGAATGGAAAGCTAACAAAGAATTCTTGCTGAAAAGCCTGTGAATTATATTTCTGCGAGTCTTCGTATTCGCACACTCACTCTTGAAAGAATCGTAAGTCAACACATGTTCTTCGGAATGGTTCATGAGGCGTTCGAACTTCAATTCTGCATAGAGCGCTTTTGGTATCCGATGTTTTCTTTTTTAGAAAGAAGTTTAGATAGGCTCAGTATTCGTGACTAAGAAAAAGCGTAGCTTACTAATTATGAAGCTGAAAGTAGAGATTTTTGCGGCTACGTGATTTTAAAAACTTAGTTGTAAACGAAAATAAGTATCCAATCCAAACATAGTAATGTCAAGAAAAATAACGTAGGTGAAGAAGGTCCACTTTTACTAACACTTATCTAAATACTTTCTCCCTAGCTGATTTTACTATTTACCTTCCATAATATCTAACACTTCCGGTGCTAGGATAGACTTTCCATGTTTGGTTATCTGAGATTGTTCACTACTTCCATTTAAACGTTGAATTGTATTTTGTGACTGCTAACTGTCTTAAGCAGCAACGAAGAATCAGCTTTTATAAGAGCACATTCAAACTAACGATATTTTTTTTGAATAATAAGTGTATAAGTTTTTTTGTGTGTATACTCAAGATATCAGTGTATAAATTGAAAGCCAAAATCAATTAAAACAAACTTGTTATATCAGTTTAAGGCTTAACACAAGGGTATAATTAAGTTTATCATGGTTTTAAGTTAAGGGCTTAAGCTTTTACGCAAATTTCTTCTTTTCAGATAGGAAAAAAATGAATCAATCATTTGAAAATATATTTTTTTTTTCATTGCTTTGAAGCTAAATATAAAATATTTGTAGCCAATCCCGTGAACATACCGCTACACCGTCAGTAACGCTTGTAATAAATGCTGAAGTGATTATAGTTGAGTTTATAATATTTGTGTATGAGTTGCAATTTGTAAATTTATTTAGTCTTCAGGTTTTTTCAATGGTTCAGCCCTAATAATCTGGAGCATGAAGCTGCAGCAACACTTTTGAGCCACTGTAATCTCCTGGCTCCAGTAATAACCTAATAATCTGGCCTGTAGGTTAGAAAAATATAACTTCAAACGAAATATGAAAGAAGCAGAAACATCCGTTATTCCCTTAATTTTTTGAGATTTTTTTTTCTAATCTTATAACGTCAAATGATTGATTCCTAGAGCTATTATATAACTTCTGCTTTTTCAAAAACATATTACGTAAAAAATCATAAGTTTGTTTGCTTTATTCTTTTTTTAACAAATAGGAAGAGAATTCAGTGGCTGAATCACGTGTGAATCCGGTGCGTGCGAAACGTGAAGCGCCAAAACAGGATCTTGAAGAGGAAGAAGAAGAAGATGATTCTGAAGACTTGGAACCTGAAGCTACGGGAGGTAAGTACATCCGCCTTCCATATTTGACAATTTTTAAATAAAAATACAATTTTCTCACCCTACGAAAATTTTGTCTGACCTAACGCTTTACAATAAGGCGTAAGGCCAGAATACAACAATCTTGGACACGGATCTTTACGCAGGTCAAAA
This sequence comes from Rhodnius prolixus, assembly GCF_049639745.1. Taxonomy (NCBI): domain Eukaryota; kingdom Metazoa; phylum Arthropoda; class Insecta; order Hemiptera; family Reduviidae; genus Rhodnius; species Rhodnius prolixus. Next base: position 36,394,492 of record NW_027411634.1, read on the forward strand.
CCGATTCAGGAAAAGCTTGTATAGGATAAATAAGGAAGAAGAGAAAACTTGATGTGCGCATTATGTTAACGCGAAGAGCGTATACAGAGTTTAGATTATTAAAAGAAAACTCAGGACGCAGTGGTATAAGTTTTCTGACCAATCACTTTGGAATCTAATCTATTCTATAATAACATAATTAGTACCGCAATCATGCAGATTTTAGTTTTACAGTTTTCATTGTTTTTTTTCTGAGTAAAGTGTGGTTTTAAAAAAAAATAAGTGTTAATCAAAAACCCAAAGCAATTAACTGTTAACTGGATACCACAGCGATATAAATTGTGCCTGTTAACCTATCCAAAAGAAAATGTTAAGCTTTCGCTTTTTTTTTTTTGAGAGTACAGAGTGTCCCAAAACTTGTAACGATCTCAAAAAGCTGTAAGTTGAAGTAAAAATAATAAAAATACGTTCAAAAATAATTAGATGAAGGCAATAAAACAAGTAGCTTTGTAAGAACCTAATTAATTATTAGATGAAAGGGGTTAATAAAGTAGTCTTATTAAATGTTGAACTATTTCAGTATGTTCTGTGATTATAAGAAAACTAAACCAAGTCAAGGTTTGAAAAGATGTGTGTTGCAATTTAACAAATTGTTTAACCTCTTAATATAATATTAAAACTGGCAAATACAAACATTAACGCAATTCTTTTATCATGTACATATAAAATTGTCAGATGGTTTTTTTTTTGTAAACAAATTTAACTCTTCTTTGTATAGTTTCTAAAGTAATTGATGTTTTTATTGTCAGTTATTTGTTAATAAATTTTTTTAAATTCTGTATTCAAATCTTCTTTATAGGACAGTACACTTGCAATATAGTGGCACTTACGAGAAAAGTAGTAAGCTCTAAAGATTAGCCTAAATTGTATTTTTTCTGGAAAAATATTGTATTACCAAGAAAAGTTGTAGAAGTATGTGTAGGCAATAAGATTAAAGAAATTCTTTCTTTGAACATTCATACAAACAAACATTCAATTACAGTTTACGAATAAAACAAACAAAAACTAGAAGTATATAATGTAAAACAGTTACATCATGTTAGCAAGAATTATTGCAATGCAGGAGACACGGTTCGGCACGAGATCCGAGTTGAAATAAATAATTAGAGGATGTATGCAATATTCTTCTTCTTCTTTTTTTTTTTTTTTTTGTACAGAATAGAAGTCCTGAAAAAACTATTATAAATACATAAAAATGCAATTTTATTAAAATTATATGGTACCAAGGAAATAATAAAGTGCAGTAATAAAATGGGAGCGCTAAAGAATTTAATTGCGTACAATAATGAAATATTTTAAAATATGAATGAGATGTGTAATTTTTTTATGCTTTGATACTTTCTGTATGGTTTCGAAAAATGTCCCACTGTTTATTACATTTTGCCAAAGTATTAATTGCATGCCTTTCAGAGAATTGTAATGTTTTATTGCGTCTGAAAAAGTTGGACTTTGAAGGTGGGTTTGATAGTAAAGATTCTGGAGGTTGGCCAGAAGGGGTGTTGAAGAGAACAAGTTTTTTTGTTTTTACTTTCTTGAAAACAAAGTAAAAATTACTTGTATTTTGAATACTTTAAATAATTTTTGGACAAGCCAGCTTGGTGGCTTCTGCAATGATTACTACCCATATTTAACAAAAATTGTCGCAGTAAAATATTGGTCAAGAAAGAATGAAGTTTTTTCCAGAAAATGAAGTCCACCAATAATAATGACATTTTAGGGAGCCACAAAAATGGACCTTCCCTTTGCTGCAGTCAACTTTTGTCCCGACAAATTTTCGGTCTGGGAAGTTACTGCTGAGCTTGGCTCAGCTTTCTTTCTCTTGCTTGGCTAGAGTCTCCTTTTATTCTAAGCTAACATATCTCAGCCCTTGTAATGAGAAAAAGTTTAGATTAGTTCTTATACGCTAAGAATTTTATTTTGACTCTAAAGTCTCTCCGCAATCTAATTCTGTATTATTGATATTACTTTCTTCTTTTTTTTACAGACAACGAAGTATCCGAAGATAATGATGCAGAAAGTTCAGAAATTGACGATGAAGAAGAAGAGGAAGAAGATCCTCGTAATAAAAGGTTTCTAAATTTCAACTTGGGAGCCACAGCCGATGCTCAAGCTGGCGGAAGTGGCGGTGGTTCTGGAAACTTTCTTTTTGATATCGTCAGGGTGAGTCTTTTTTCTTTCTTTTTTACTTAGCCACTATTATATTTTGTACATTTCTTGTTTTAAATTTTTTTTTTGTCTTCGACAAACATTTCTGTCAATCTTATCTTGTTTTTCTGAATGAGTAAGCAAACTTGTTTTATCAATAACGTTGAATGAATCTCTCTGGTGCATGCAGTTTACTGCTAAGGCCTCAAGTAGTTTCACTGAATACTTTCATAGGCTTACTCATAACATTTAACTACCTTAAGCCTTCTTAGGAATAACAATAAACTTCTTCTTTCTTTTTAAACACTTTTCTAGGTTTTGGTTTTTTTAGAAGTATTTTCTTTGACTTTAGCATTTCACTAATAATACTTTAAGCATCAAATGCCGTGCATTTCATTATAAAGGTAACATAATATTGGGTTTTATCTCGTGCAACTAATAATACCTCGGTCCACATTTTGGGAACATTGGTTTTTATATTATTCAAAAGCCTGAATTCTTGTAAAGTTTAAAGCGCTGTATGATGAAGAGCCAGTACCCAAAAACCAAAAAAAAGTCCCCTAGTGAAGTGGTACTTTCTGTTAGAAACATTTTCATCGCCACACTACTTGCCAGATCCGCTGAAGCTAAGCGAACGAAATATTAAGTTGGAACATACTGGAATTTTTCGTTTTTGATCTAGTATTCACATTTGAAAATCTTTCCGGTTAACTCTTTAACATATTGGAAGTTATCCAATTATTGGATGATAATATTACCAATGATAAAAATTAGAAAGGTTCTAAATATAAGTTCCAGTAACTCCACCCCGTTTGGCTATCCTAGGTACTGAAAACGAGAGACCTTAGGTACTTAAATGAAATTAAATTAAGGCGTATCAACATTTAAGGTACTTGATACCCGCTTACTTTTTTTCTATGCACTACTGGTCGCCGGACAGCGTTCTTTCGTTACAGACAATACTCTCCTTTACACTAGATTCGAACCTATGATCTCCGCGTGGTAATTCTGGGACGCTAAAAACGTTTTCCTTTCCTGCTTTTTGTTTAGGCCATACTTTAGGGCAGAAGCGTAAAGTTTCTGATATATCACATTTTTCTTCATCAATTAATAGTACCTCTATTTCCCACAAAAAAAATGGCGTACTATTTAGTTAAAATTTAAAATCCAAAAATCTACCCACTTTTAATGACTTTGTTTTATTCCATGAATTGAGTTATATTTTTTTCAGAAACCTTGCATCAAAAATATTGGTTACAAAAAAAATAAAAATCAAATACAAAAATAACGAACTGAGAAAAATGACTTTGAAAAGATTCTGGACACTATCAACAGAATTTTGACTTTTTTGTAACATTGTACTGACTTTTTTTTATAACAGATTTGTTTTTTTTTTCTTAAACAAAAACTCAGTACTTTTTTTTGTTAATTAAGAGACAAAAACCGAACAGGTGAGGTTTTTATATTTAGTTATATACAAATTTATTTATTTACGCATATAATAGGTTAAAAAATGCATAAAATTTTTATAATACAGCATGCATACATACTGCTTCTCTCTTATTTACCCTGGCACACTGCATATTATTAGAAAAATTAAGAAAAACTTTTCTGGAAAAAAGAGCACGTAATAACTAGCATGAAATTACTATAGCCAATAAGAATGAAAAACTAGTTTTCATCATTTCCTTTTCCCCCAAAACTAATCAAACACTGAGTTATTTGATTTGCTCAATTTAGTAAATATAATAACAAATCGCATAAAAAGAAAGAAAAATTTAATCTTTTAGTATTAGGTTGATGATCTACTCTTTTTTAAAATTGCATGGAAACCATTATAACGACGTCATAAACAAAAAATAATTACAAAACTTGACTTTCCTTTAGCTACAATTATTTATGTGACTAATTGAAAATTTTTCTCTTCCGATTGCAAACTTTTAATGTGCTTCAAAATTATTTCATTGTAATATCAAAAAAGAAAAATCTCCATAGTATAATAAGTTCTAATCAGCGGTTCTGACTACAATTTCGCGACTGCAATCAGTCGTCTTAAATCAACAGGCACTAATAAATGAGTTAGTGTTTTTTAAACGCGTTTAAAATAGTAATACAATACCATCTTTCTACAGTCAGTCTACAAGTTAACATTGCATAGCCTTGTAGTAAGTTAGTTAGTTGAGAACGAAAATATTTACCTAATTGCTTAATTTTAGAAATTTTGGAAAATCAACTCTGTAAACACAGCTGACTCTTCATTGTAATATAATAAACAAACTAAATCCTCACAAATTAAATAAAAAAAAATAAAAAATCGAAAATACAAGGAAATACTCACTGACTCAACCAACTAAGATATTCTACATTCTAAACGATTTTTCGTTTTCATATATTATTTTTTTTTTATCATTTTTCAAAAATTCTAATTGAAAATGAAAAATTATGGGTTTGTTGAGAATAATTTGCAGTGTGCATAGAGATCGGCGGACAGGGCGGCTCGCATGGCCGGAACCGTGTACAGAGTGTTAGCCGGAACTGATGATGCAGGTCTTCCAACATATCAATCGGCCAGATCGGTACGACGTTATTTCAATATTTACTTTATTATTTTTTTCTTTTCTTGTGTTTAAATCAATTACGCGAATTTGGTTGGAAACAGTCTCTTTGGTGAAGTGATGCTTTTGAACTGATCTGTTAGAAATTATTTACTCGTAAATACTTACGTTAATAAGTTTCAAATAGGTCATCTTACTAAGAATAACAAAGTTAGAGTGTTCTGTCACATAGATTTCAGTTGGAAATGTGAATAAACCTGTACATCGCAAGGTAGATGAGGTAGAGACTAAGTAAATAAACGTGAATATGCCGTTAATTACAAATATTGAGACTAGATGTGAAACCGCTATGTGTGGGATTTGTCCAGGATGCGACGACACCTAGTTTCATCTCTAAGGGATCCTATTGTGAAATCTGACGCCCAATTGGCCACCAGTGTACTCACGATGCAGGGCAGATGTGTTTTTCGCAGACACAATGGACCACTTACCGCCAAATTGCAACTTTCTGGCATTTGCAACCGCTGCTCTTCTCTTCCCTATCTTTGGCGTGTGTTCTCCTCGTTTTATTCCCATTTCTTTATATGTGCCCTTGAAATCTCTGCAATACTTCCTCCAGATTTCAACTAGCTCTCATTTTGCTGTAGCTTTTAATATTCTAAGTTGCCGGAGTTAATCTTGGGTTCTTTAAAATTCGACTGGCTTTTTCTTTGAGGATTCCAGAGAATGATATTTTTTTTTAAATAATGCCATCAACTCTAAGCCCAGGGTAGATAAACTCTAATCCTCAGCTTGGAGGACCAGAGATAAGGTTACTAGGGCTCCCCAATCCTAGGATTGTTGAAATTTTTATTGCTCCAACATCTTGGGTTTATGAATATATTCTACCTCCCTAAATTTCTTTTTTTCACCCTCTTTGTATGTATCCAGTGTCACTGCTAGATTCGTCAATCGTTTTGCAGAGCTAGTATTATTCAGGACGTGAATGCCATTGGCTGTTCTGCCTGGCGATGAATACGTTTCTCCCTTAGACTATACTGTGTTTTTGATACTATACGAATATGCTGCGATAACGTAAATCTTAAACTTAATTCGTACTGTCACGAAGCGGGCAATTTAGGTTTTGCGAGAGTTATTCTTTCCCAGAGTTTTGGAGTCCCTTAGAAAATAAGGGTATCTGTGCTTACGAAGCTGTCTCTCCTCTACATCTAAAGCTTCTTAATAAACAATATCAATTATAATTTGTCTAGCTCGATTTTTAAGTTGATTATGAAAATTATAACCTTAACCATTAGTATCTTTCTACTACTCAGGGAAAGGAAAATTAAAATCAGTGAAAGTTTCTATAGAAATTCTCCAAATTTATCAATTCTAATTTATATAATAACAATTATTACACATTTATACATTCAAGAGCAATTACATTCACCAAAGAGCGTTTCTAAAAATTGCTGTAAATTTAAGTAAAAATTTATTTATCAGGTGCTACAATATTTTTCAGTAAATAAGAAAATGACAAAATTAAGTGCTCCTGATAAATTATAATAATTACGAAGGTTGTTCTCCTTTAAATCCTTAAAATTTCCTAATCCCACAAAACCGCTTTCCAAAAATGTAGTTTAAAAAAAAAAAAAGTAATAAATTTTTTTAAAAAAAGCATGAGCCAATCACACTTGAGTGTTAATATATATATATAATTTTTTCTTTTTCAAAAAAACATAAAACCCTAATAAATATTGTAAATATTACAAAAAAAATAACTAACCCAAATAATAATAAATTTTGCCTGTTTACCCGTTATTCAAACTTACTTCTATTGTCAGTTTGTGTTTTCTTTAAAAAAGCATGTATGTTAAACCACTTTCCTATTATCTTTTACTGCCTTATTGCGGATTGATAAGTCTCTCGCTGGTAGAGTTTCCAAATTTCCCTTTTGTAACTCCTTATTTACATATATTTATTTTCAAAGTTCGCTTAAACCATTTGTGGACACAACAATCCTGAAGCTAAAATAGAATTAATTAAACATGCTTTGCGCTTATTTATCGCTAAATAATATTTTAGATTTTTTTTTTTACTTCATTAAAGTTTTTTTTTTTTCATCTTGTAAACATAACCGATGTTAAATACTCTTTATAACGTGCTTTTTTGTGCTTATATTTACATAATGTTAATAAATTTTTCTCTTTGAAAACAAAATTAATATTAAAAACTACTCATTAAATCACTTATTTTACATTTCACGTGTAATCATTATTTCTTTCACAACCATAAAATAAGCACAATTCCCACCATTTCTCACAAAAGCATACATTATATTGCATGAATTTTATTTATTTTGATAAACTATTAAATACATTTTAAAAATTAAGCTTGTCTAATCATTTCTATTAATATATTAATCACTGCCCTAAAAGAAAAACTAAAAATCCACCACCTTCCTAAAACAAACCCCTCTTCCAACAGTATAATCTCATTATGTTGGTTTATTTCTTTCCAGCAACCTTTGTAATTGTTTTAGTATACCGTATTTTAATAAAATGCTTAAACTAAATTGCAAAAGAAACCATTTCTATTCACTTTGTGAAAATTAGAGGGCCGTCAAAAAAGGGTAAACTAAGTTGTTTTTCTTCTTTTTTTAAAAAAGTAAAGGTGAGTCGTCAAATTAAAAAAATATAATACAACTACTACGTTCGATGTAATCTAACTAAATCTTATAGTTTATCAAAGATGTTTTGAATTATATCTTAAAAGCAAGGAATTAAAATTTCAAATTAATTAAGAAAATCAAGGAAACTTGATATTCCTTTAAGGAAAATAGAACCTGCATTATCAATAGAATTTTCCGAGAAAAACGTAATTAAGGGATTATAATTGAAATTGAATATTTTTTTCTCTTAGTAATTAATGTGGAATTAAGTTTTCAAACTACCATATTACTACTAGAAGTTTAACAGTGTCTAAACTAAGTCTCAGCCGGGACCTATATAATCTAAAAGTGAAAGTAACTCTAAACAGAACTTGTTTCCTGGATTAATGGCTAGATTCCAAAAATATATTTATGTATTACGAAAGTTAAAAAATGTTAAACATTTTTATTTTTATTTTTAAATACATAACATATATTTACAATAAATAAACATTAGATTGGATTTGGTATAAATTAAGTGCTGCCTCATATTTTCTTTTGACCACTATCTTACAATCCATTGTGCACACCAGAACTGAAAGGAACTCAAAGCTTAATGGACCAGAACCTTACTTACCAAAAAAAATACAACTGACAGAAATTGTAAATAATAATATAATTCTTTTGTAAATAACTGATTTGCTGAGCAACATCACTATTTGCTTTATATTTACTTCCTGAAATTCCTGGCATCCATATTGACAAAACCAATTTGCTCTCTCCCTGGATAATCATCCTAACATTATTCCAACCAAATTGATTTTGTAAATATTTTGGCAATAACCAAATTAATTTATTTGGAGAAGATAAAAAAATATATTAAGATTCAAGTGTGATGCATTAAGAGTTTGTTTGTTCTTCTTAGTGTTCCTTCAATTCTTAAACCTATACGAAAGAAAAGCCTTCCTAATATAGTGAACAGTATTGAAAGAATTTGGCATAATTGCAATACTTCCTTTTACCTAGTAAGGGGAAGTAAAAATGGTAAGTCGAATAGCCTTTTATCTATATGGATTACAAACAAATTGTAATGGATAGATCTTAAAACTTTATTTTTAATAGTTTCAATAAGGTAAGAAAGCTTTTAATTTTGTTTTTTGATTTTATTTTTTGTTTGCATCCTGTCGGAGCTGCGTCCCAGTTAATCAATTATCTTATGATAACAACACTATGTATCAAGAGTTAAAGTCAGGAATTAATTTGTACATGTATAGTTAAACTTTACTGGTGTTCACAAATTCTGAGCTCACTAGATTGAGTTCTCAAGTGTAAGAAAATGTCAAGATTTGGCCCTTGATAATAATTATTGAGGTACTTCATGATGTTTTGAGGACTCACTTATTATAGTTTTAAAATAAAAATTTAATCTACTTGGAATTCCTCCAGTTTTATTCATTGCAGGTTATTTACTATACTTTTGAGTTATAGAGAATATTTTTCTTTAAAAGCTATTTAGGGTAGCGATTCCCTCGTAGTTACCAGATGTTAGAAAGGAATTCACTCTTTCTAGAATCCTCTTTCTTTAATTTGGGAGGGTCTTCCTCAGAATATCTAAGAATGGCAAAGGCAGGAAGTGGCTATTCCTTACTGCCGCCTACCAACGCCCTTCCTAGATCACCTTGGTAATTGTACCATCACATACCCCGATATACGCGAAGGTGCTTCAAAAGTTAAATTTTGCCCCTTATATCTCCAAATAGAGATGTTGAATGAACCAGAACAGAAACTGATTGTTTAGAAATATTATTGTGAACATAATCTTTAGAATTGTATTTTTTTTAAAGTTGCTCGCTAATATTCTCATTTAGGACAAGTTACGTTGAACAAAATTTTGAAGTAAGGCTCAGTTACAGGTAAGTTCAAAAAGCTGAAACAGCGACTTAATATAGAGTAAAGATTTTTTTTTCAAAATTGATAATTGTTTACAATTTATATAAAATATTTTTTTTAAAAATAAACGAATAAAATTATTTTCATTGCATATTATTGAATTGGAAATCAAGTTTAATGAGATTCCATTTCTAATAATCCAAAAACAGTTTATTTAAAAATGTGATCAGATCTGCAGTGCTAGTTGATGCGATAAGGTTTTCAGTTGAATACTTCTTTATTGTGAACGGTTTCGAATTGATTCTTCAAATCAAGAATTTGACTTACGCTTATAAAAACTTTACGATCAATATCTGATGATGATGGTCGAAATCCTAAGCCGTTCAGAATGAAACCAAGCGAAGCGTGCTATGACGTGTAAAAGTGAACTAAATATAGTTACATTAAAAATGAAAGCTTTCATGATGAATACTTTATGAAATTCAATGAAAAATAATTATAATTTTTGGTAGTTGGTTGCTGGAAGTGGTCAAGCCCCGGATGGAGGTGATGGTGCTGCTGCGGCCAATGGAGCTCTAGAAGAACATAAAGATGAATCAGCTTACGGAGTTGGAGTACCCGGACCGTTGACCAGGCTCTTCGTCGTGGCTAACAAAGGAGTAGCGTCTCTCATTCAGGATTTGATTCTTGTAAGTAGATTCAGATTTAAAAATAATAATAATGTCCGGTGATGGACAGTGTTGTCTGTAACGAGAGAACACTGTCCGGAGGCCGGCAGTGCACTGGAAAAAGCTCCGGGCGCTAATAACCTCAGCTGTTAATGCGCCCAAAAAAAAAAAAAAAAAAATTGATGTTTTCTTAAATCGATCACCTCCGAATTCTATTTCTTTAGAATTTTCCAAATTTCTGAAGGAAATTCATGGAAACTGTTTTTGTTACATAAATCTGGTTTAATTTGTAGTTATTCTTGAGTGAAAGCAGACGGATTTAATTTGAAAACATCTGTTGTTTACAATTAACGTATCATGCATGACTTTCTGTTGCGGGGGGAATAGCATAATATTTGAAAGATTTTTCTCTTCAAAGAACCGTGTGATGTACTTGATGTGCCTTCGCCTCTCCGCAGGCTATCCTTGTAGCAGCATTGTGTCTAGCTGAGGAAAACTGCTCTTGTATAGAACGCTGAGACTACAATTTGTGAACGTTCGGACTTAAATTTATTCATTTATTTATAGAAATAGGGCGTGTAGTTGATAATGATGATGCCCGACGAATGCTACCCTTCTGTACTGATATAAGTCCTCGTAATTGGAGTCTTTTGCCTCGACTCAACATCAGTTATATGATATTGACAATAATCTCTAATTTAGTTGGTCTCTTTTCCAGCGTCTCGCTCAGACCAGCGAGAAGATTGTGAACTTCAAGGCCAGGCTGATCACTTCAATCATCTAAAAAAATTGGATGAAGAATTATTTTCGTTTATGCGACCACATTGCTGCTCTATACTCTTATTCACTTTTCTTTGATGCTGTTAGCGTTTAGAAATATTGTCGTTCAGTAATAAATACTAAGACGACAGTTATTTCTTAATCACTTCAAGCTAATTTCAAATTGTCTCTAACAGATATTTTATTGTCTCAAGGAAAATTGGTTTGAAACGCTAACAGTCCTGATAAAAAACATGAAAAATTGATTTTTTAAAAAAGGTATAAATAATGAAAATTTATTCGCCGAAAAACACTTCAGTACTTTATTGTCGTGTATTGTAATTAAACAATACGTAAGCAATATTAGGTAATGATTTTTTAAAAATATTAGACAATTTAATGTTTTGTATTTATTATTTTTTAAATTCGAAAAAACCGCTAAACACATCTCAGTACTGTACTCTCTATTATCTGCTCAACTTCTTTTATGTATTAATTTTCCTTCTTTTCTTTTGTAAATCATCTGTTTTGTATCATGACAAAACAGAATTTATAAATATATTTATTATTAAATTATTAAAAATGAAGCTCATTTGAATCAAATATTTGTTAAGCTGATGACTTTTTTTATATTATTATGTGCAGTGCTAAACATCAATATATCAACTTTTTTCGAATTTAGATTGATGTTTATGTGTTAGGCAAATGGTTATTTTAGGTTGTAGCATTGTCTAGGTCCTAAAATGTGTTTACGTTAGAAGCTGAGTGTGTTGTTAAGGTAAAATACTTTTTCAAATGTATTTTTAACTAGATTTACGATGTTGATATTAGTTAATACGTTCTTTTGCTATGGAGATGAAATTCTTGTGTTTCCCATAAATGGTTCTGCTTATCATAATCCATTCCTCCAACATTAATTCGGGCTGTTTTTTCTCTGTCTACAACTGCTAGACATTGGGGGTCTCCAGAACCAAATCACCTTCGTTTGCCTAGAATATTTGTTGTGCATAATCCGCACAAATCTTCATTCAGTCACACAAGGCTTCGCAGCATATATTTCTATGAACTCTCCAATCTAATTCCAAAGATCTGAGTATCTTTCATCCAAAAAGTTGCGGCTCTGTCGTCATGCTGTCCTTCTTTCGCTTCTGATCAGGTTAACCTAAAATATCCACGTCCGTTAAGGGACACGCTAAGACAGAAGTAGATCTCATTTGATTGGCTCTCCACACCAACGGTCTCACTTCTTGGTTGAGTTTTTGCTCCAACGCCCTTTTAAGTTTCTATACCATGCGGTGGCTCAGTAAACGACAGTTTAACAAAAATCAGACTATTACAATTTAATTGAACATTAATTATTAAGTTATAAAATTATATCTGCTGATAATTTGTTCGTATCAGCTTAAACAAATTCTATTTCCGTCTAGTTTTTATGTCACGAAATGCTGAAAATAAACCTTTCCTTTGAGTTGTCAATGTAAAATAAAACTGGGTTTAACTAAAAAGTCAATAGCCGAAGCTACTTTACTTGAATACCCATTTGCCTGACATATGTACTTCAACACAAGCTGCCAAAATGTATGTATTTTTTTAATGTTTACTAAAAATAAATTTAGTGAATTAGCATTAATTTTAAGTAATTAGTGCCTTAATTATAACAAAATGTGAATAAATACTGTAAATGTAATGTAAAATTATGATTTGAAAATATTTATAAGCTGTCGATAAAGATTGACGAATGAAATTCTTCAATGTTAACCAAAATTACAAAATAGCATAATGGAAAGTGTTTTTTACCAATTGTTATGAAATATTTACCATAGTCTTAGTATAAATCATACATATTAGCATATAAGTGGTTATATAGTAAATATAAATGTGGTGTATATAATGTAAAGTAGTATTTGTTCCTTTTAGAAATTTGTAATTAAATATAAAACCCATCAACCAATGTTTTTATCAGTGACTTCAAAATTGGAAAAATGTTTAAGATAATATATAAATAAATAAAGTTAATACATTTGGTAGTTCAAAGGTGTAGCCCAAACATATTTCCAATAATATATCAGCGAAAATTCCCGATTTTCATTCCTTTATTTCATCGTATTTAAAAAATTACAATATTTTGATTTAAATTATTGTGTATTTGTAACTTTTTTCTTTTTTTTTTAATTTATTTAAGTTACACCAATATATAACTAAAATTCAGAGATTGGTGACGATTTTTTGTTATGTATTAAAAATTCTCGTAGCAAGTGTAGAAATTATGAAAAAGATTCACCCTACCTTCATAAATATTAAGTGCAGGTAATCTACTTTAGGACAAAAATTACATTACTATTTTTGGAGTACCACAACCAATTATACTGAGTCTAATTTGGCTTATTTACCGATATTCTCAAGCACTGACAAAACCGTCACCTTCTCTTCACACTATTACTTAGTGAAATCAACGGCTGAATTCACTTTGATGGGTATTGGTATTGAAGGTAACAATAAAAATATTCTCTTTCTTTTTCTACTTCTTTGTGACGTGAGGCGTGGAGAAAATAGAAATATAATGGTCTTAATTAACTGACACCGAAGTGGGCAAAAAAAATTTTCACCAAAGAGAAGTTGGTGTAAAGATTCACAGATCCTTTAGGAGCAGTGGTATTTGTCTTGCCCTATATCCCAGTGTTGTAGCATTCCAAGCAAAATATGCAACTGATGGATCACACTTGAGAAAAGACGTTTGCCGTCATCCCTTGCGCACATCAATAGTGAGGACTAAAAGGACGGAATCCTCTGAAATGAGAATAATTCTAAAAATTAAGGATTCACATCAAATAAGGAGAGATTTTTTAATTATTATTTTTTCCTGAGTCTGTTGGTGACCTTCATCAGAAGTTTCTGAATGTGATTCTGTTAACTACTATAGAAACACACTCTAAAGATAAATGATGCCAACGGATACAGAAAAAAATAGAAATAGTTTAAGGATTTTTCAAGTCAGGCCGACAATCTCTTCCAGACCTAAAGAATTATCATAAGAATAGTGATGTGAGTAAAAATGAATACCTGGACACTTTTTTGTAAGAAGTACAACAGGAACCTCACATCTTGGTCCCTCAATACAATTTTTCTAGGTCTGCCAGGAGAATCTTCCTATATTTTAATTTCATTGAATTTTCTCACCAGTATTGTTTGCGTTCTCCTCCTCACGTCTTTAAGTCCTAAAGGTATCTTATCGCAAACATATCATAAAAGCCAATAGTTGCTCCTTACTCAGAGCCACTGAAAAAAAACAAATCAAAATCCAACCAGAGAAGGTTGTGTCAAGTTAAGATAAGTATGCCTGGATGAGCTGTCATTGAAGTGAAAAATCTAAAAAATCAACATTGAAGAAAGATTGTGTTAAAATGCACAGTCTTATAGAGTAAATGGATTTGTCTCCGGTATTCAATCATCTATTTGGCGAAAAGAAAGATAATAATAGTAATCTTTAAAAAATGATTATTTATTCACTAGTTTATTATTATTAAATAATGTTTAAATACCATTCTTCTAAGTTTTACACAATTTTTCAGTGTCGCAGTTTTTATCGACCAAAATATCCGCCTGACGTATAAAATTAAAACAAAGTCTGTTTTCTATTTACCTATACAAAAAATATAAATAAAATCATAGCTCCAGTAAAAACCTGTTGGGTAAAATAACCAACTGAATATTATCAAAAGAGAAGGTTATTGTTAAAGGTTTACATAAATCGCCACCAGGGCGCTCTGATTATTGAAAAAATTCATTTTGCAACCAAATAATGTTAAAATTTCAAGTTTTGTATTAGGATACAAACCAGCGTAGGAGCTCTAATATGTTTTCATTCCTTTTTTACATTTTTATCAATTTTTTAAAAAATTTAACAATAAAATATTTGTTTTGGACAAATTATTTATTCATTTGAAATACATATATTAAAAAAATATATTGCTCTCTAAATGTAGGTTTTTTAAAGTGTTATTTAGCAACGTTAAAGTGAATTTTAATCAATTTCTAGGCTAAACTTCAGAAAGGGTACTGGTTTTTTTTTTATCATTTCTTGTGTAAAAGTAATGTTTCTGTTACAAACCATAATTTTCTTAAAAACTACTATGATATAACAAATCTTATAAACAAAAAAAGGGTGCGATAAAGAACAGAGTCAGTTAAAGTATTATTTATAAACTGGCAGAAGGAAGGTAATTCTTTAGCTTGTTTGTTTCTACTATTAATTATGAAAAGAGAAATGTACGTAGTAAAAAAGGTAATGCACTAATAATTAGTGATCCTAACTTTTAACAGCAGAAAATATGTTATTGTCTCATATTTTTTTAGGTAACTGGGAAATGGTTTGGTTCTTGTGACATGTACAAGTGAGATTTCAAGAACGTATCTTAGAGAAAGTGTTTGTTCAAGTAAGTAACAACTAATTTCAATTTTAAAAATGTGTAAGTCTCTTATTTCTGTCTGTGAGTAAAATACTTTGAAGAATCACATTACTTCATTGTGCTGTGTTATCAAATTATAATGCCATTCCAACAATAATTAAAAAAGTATGGGTTTAAAAAAAATTATGTCACACTACATTTTATTTGAGAGACATTGCCTATTTACTTTTAATCTGCAGGTGATGTTACAAATATTTTACTTGCTTTAGATTTTAACTGATAATTTTTATAATGATTTGAAAATGAAAACAAAAACTAACTAGCTAATCTTTTGAGAAATATTTAAAAGTTTTCTTTTTTTCCCTGTATTCACTATTACCTTACCTTAGGGATATTAAAAATAAATAACATTGTGCTTTCTTCTTTAGATTAATCTAGTCCACAGTTAGAGAAGAAAGTGGATTAGGGATCAATCCTTTGTAAACTACCAAATGTTTCAACTATCTTTGGGCGTAAGATATCAATCTTGTGTATTAAATACCTCTTAAAATACAAAAATTAGGATAACGTGCAACTTAAGATAGAAATATTATTAAGAAACCTAATACAAGTATTAGTAAGCCAAGAATAATGAGCTGCGCTGTTTAAATATTTTAGAAAAGATGAATTATGTACTAATGGAGACTGTCTTCGTTGGATTGCGCTTAACAAAATAATAAAAAAGAGATATCTACATATTTTACTCTTAGATCAAGTCAGTTATTTGGATATCTTGTAAATTAAGCCTTGTAAATAATGTCTAGTTAAATAATTTATGATTTCCAAATATCGCAATTAAAATTACTACCCATTATTTTAAATGTACAATATCAATTTCACCATGGAATCAATGGTTGTATTACTATGAATATTAATATATTAATTGTTGCAGAGTAAGTGTTTTTAAATTATATTTTTTTAACTATTTAGTGTTTTCATGAATAATTAATGATTTATTTCTAGATGGAATTAATGTTTTAAAATTTGATTTTATCAGTATCTAACTTTATCAGTAAAAGAACAAATAAACAAACTATTGTTAAACATAGAAACAAATAGAACACTAATTACCATAATTTTAGTTTTGTTCCAAATATAATTAAGTTTAACTTTTTGTATTTTAATCTGCTCCAATAAGGCATGATACAGTGAATTAGAAGGAGATTTGCAGATTATAGATCTACATAAGTATGACGGCGTGAGGGTTTGTTTTTGAAATTGATAACTAGTTTTTTACGTTTGTTTTATAATGAGTTCAGCTTATCCTTCTCTTAGATTTGAAGTACGGTTATATTTATCTGCCCCACTAAAAGAAAACACAGCGGGCAAAAATTGAACACTATATCTAAGCTTTAAATTTGATAAGGTTCAGATGGGATATAATTTTAAATAAAGTAATACCCAATTTCTAATCATATATTAAATTAAGAAAATGAATATTACAATAACAAGAATAATACAAAAGAGAACTCATTTGAATAAAAAAACTTTAATAGTTTCTTCGTGGTAGAATCTAGTACTTCATATCCCGCTACATCGCAGACTTCCAACTTCTACATTATAGGCTGCTATTCGACCTGTAAATGCTTCCTTCAGTGTCTCAGCTGAATGTACAAAATCATCTAGTTCCAATGTCTCGGAATACCTGTAACATTCAATTATAAGAGTCTACGACTTTGTGATAATGGAGACATTAAAAGCACCTATATAATTTTGCCATTCCCTTACAATTAAATAGGTGGGGTATTTCTCATTCACTCTCTCTTCTATCATAAAAAAATACGCAGTTACATAGCTAATGTCTGTATATTTTCTGATCATAAACACAAAAATAGGTGAATATAACTGAGCCATTTTAATAAAACTGACGGATCATTTTTTAAATTTCAATTGTAATTAATTCTTATGCAAAATTATTAAAATAAATTCCCATCACTAGTGAATTGGCCTATTACATCGGCTACATCTACACGCCCATCTGACAACAACAAACATATATGAGTGGATTATGAAATACTACTCGCTATTAATACAAATAATATCTTTTACTTAGAATAATGGTCACAAAAGAGGTGAATAGTACTCTACAATTAATAATAAAAATTACGTAAAAAATATTAGTGGTTGTCTTCTTCATCAAATTTACACGAAAAAATTGCCAATGAATTGGTTAGAACATCAACCTTTCTTCTGCTTATATTTTGATGACAAATAATTCAGTGCTTACTTTCACCCCAGTCTTATATTTTGCAAACCAAACCAACATGTATTAATTGAATGTTGCAAAACTAATCATTTAAAAGTTTTACGAAAGCTTGAAGATCTTCATTAACTGATCAATGAATTTTAGTACTATTCTTAACAGTTTAACTTTATCAAATCCTTCCTTCAGAGACAGAATTGGTGTATGTACAGTATCATCTAGTTTAGATTTGTCAGAATATCTGTAACATAAAGTAAATTACGGTTTGTTATTGGGGATAACAAGCATTCATAGAATTTGACTATTATTCTTCAAATGATTACTTAAGGGTAGGAATTAGACAATGATAATCTAATTCTTCAGCCAAGTTATCGGGAGGAATACAGAACACAGTGTGTGTTGCTGAAATATACTGACAATTGCAATTGACTACCACGTAGTATCCATTGTAGCGCTTTTCAATTTTACAATGGCTCTCTCCCCGTTTACTTGGCTGAAGAAAATCCAGCAGATTATTTTATTCCAAATATTCTTTCATATAAAATACAAAAATAATGTTCTTCCAAATTAATGTCTTAGTCATCCCCTTGTACTTCAAAAATCAAAACCATTCTCCGACCAAAAATCTGAAGTGGTTTGATTGATATTTATCAATTAGAAAACAATCAGAGATACAAGGAAACAGATTTTTATGGGATTCTGTTCATTTAGCAGTTCCTCTCGGATCTGTTTTTTGACATCATTTTTATTCTGTTTACATAAGCTGTGCTTTGCCTGAATTACAATATGGTGTAACAAAATTAAATTTGAATCTGTGCTCAATTGGTGCGTGAGACAAACAAAAAAATATTATGTTCAATATTACTATAACCAAAGCCATGATTTTTTAAAAGCCAGATATGACATCAATATAACTATTAAAGCCATTTTGTAAATTACAGCAAATCCCTGTCCCATGCGTGATATCCGCAAAATGTTTGGATGTACAATCATCATAAACTATCGTGGAATAATCATGTTAGTTTTCTTTAATTTTAAAATCATTGCATCGTCTAAAATATATTACAAACATTCTATTTCGCTAAGTGAAAAGTTGGTTGTAACGTTAATATATCGTTACCTTGATTACTATTCGTTGGTATATAATTATCTGCAGAGCTAAATTTAATATTGCAAAGGTCTCTTAGTTCCTGTGTCCGTATTATTTTGAATGAAAGATGGGGTTGAATATATTACTCCTCATTTTCATTTTTCTCACTTCGTTTTTCTTGTTTAACAGCGTCTGAAGTATAATATTTCCATGTTACTTCTTGTAATGCATTTCAGAAATAAATACCTGCAATATTTATTTGATAGGTTCATTAGCAAGGCTCAATCAGATTTTAGAAAAACAGAGGAATCATTCTACATTCTCCTCCAATATATGGGTATAATATATCCAATAATATGGTATACTCCTCCAATCAGAACAGTTATTTGAAACAATAATTTCTAATTGAATCCTCTTTATTCGAGAAATCTTTAGCTCCAACATTAAACCATAATACGTACTACCTTTCCACTTTCTCTATCTCGTAAAAAAAGTGAATACGACGCTAATGTCTGAATAGTCTGTGCAGACTAGTGAGCTACTAAATCAGCTATCAGTTTCACTCCATAATCAACTTTTATTTCGTACCGTACATCTTTGTACCAACTGAATGTTACTTTTACTTGTTAGAGGCAAGTGCAACTCTGAACATGCGTGAACAAATTTGAGTGAGATTTAAGTAATCAAAATGTGAAGGTGATGAAGCTCTCCAAATAATGGTGATGTACGATTCTCATCAGTTAAACTTCATAGAACATTAAAAGTATTAAGTATAAGTATATTACAATATTAAGTATTAAAATATTTTTACCTACATACGCTATTTGAGTATACTCTTGCATAAAAATAGCCACCTTTAGCATTAGTTAAGGCTTGTGTTTCATCCCATAAATTAATGTATATTGCTATGCCATTTTTCTTGCTCGTTTTAATCAGTACCTTTAAAATTATCAATAGATTTCTATTAAAATTACAAAATTAAAAATTACATACTATCAAACGATTATTAAAAAAAAAGATTTCCTACCACTAAAAATCATTTCAATATGATCTGTTGTCACCTACACCTTACAAATAGTAAGTTCTTCGTAAAAATTTAATTTATATTTATTTTTGGTTGCAATAAAAAATCTATACAACAACCCGGACACGAAGAAGGCATAAAAAAAGTTACCACTAAAACGAAGTTTGATAAAATCCAAAGACCTATTAAGAAAAGCGCATTTCGCACCGCATTGACACAAATAATAATAAAAATAAAACCAACCCTATTTCAAGAAAAGTTTTCCCATTCTCTCCCCCAACTTCTCTATTGCCCAAGCAAAATCTGTAACAAATGGATCCCTCTCGTAAATAGTTGTTTCGAAATAATCTTATCTACTGAGCATTAGTAAAATACCAAAATGAAGAATTCCTCTGAAATATGTATAAGGATTCACAGAAAGACTTTTTTTCTAATAATTACTCCTGCGTCCACTGGTGGCCTTCACTAGGAGTTTCTGAAGGTAATATCGTGGAATAATTTTGTTAATTCCGTTAGGTTTTAAAAACTAATTAACAAAACTTTAAAAACATTCTGCTTATTTCACTAAGAAAACAATTGGTAGCAACCTTAAAATTTCCTTACCTTGAATACTCTTCGTTGGTGTATAATTTTACTACAGAGCAAAATATAAAATTGCAACGGTTTTATTGTAAAGATGAAAATATTACCCCTCACTTCATCGTTCTTGGTTTGTGTGAATGAAGTAAAAAGCAAGTATTATATTTCATTGATAACTTCTTTTAATGCGTTTCAGCAATAAACACCGGCCATATTTATTTCACAGGTTCATTAGTAAGGCCCAATTAGATCTTAGAAACACCAGAGGAGTTAAGAAATTTATACTTTACCAAGAGATCAGTTTCACCCGCAAATCAGCATTAATTTTATTCCATATAATTGATTTGTATCAATTGAATGTTCTTTTACTAGTTAAAACAAATGGCAAACCATGTAATAATGATAACGTAAACATGATGAAGCATTTCAATACATTCTCAACTGTAAATAATAATTGTCATTCACTATTTATAATAAAAAAAATATTTAAATACCATCCTTCAAAATTCTACCGAATTTTTTATTGTCGCAGGTTTTCGACCAAACTATCCGCCTGACGTATTAGACTAAATTAAAGTATGTTTCCTATCTTCCTATTAAAACTAAAAATAATAATAAATTCATGTTTCAAATTAATATGCTTTTAATTAATTAATAACTAACTGAATATTATCTATTGAAAGAGAAGGTTATTGTTTAAGGTTTACACAAATCGCCAACAGAGCGCTCTGCTAACTGAAAAAATTCTTTTTTAAATCAAACCAGCTTAAATAATATAAAAATTTCAAGTTTTGTATTAGGATACAAACCAGCGGAGGAGCTCTAATATGGTTTTATTCCTTTTTTTCATTTTTATCATTTTTTTTAAATATTTAACAATAAAATATTTGTTTTTGACAATTTTTTGTATTTATTTAATATCTATTAAACAAATTTATAGCCCTTTAACTCTAGTTTTTTTAAAATGCTATTTAGTGAGAAAAAAATTAATTTTTATCTATTTCTAGGCTAAAGGTTAGAAAGAGTACTGTTTTTTCTTTATGTTTTTATCTGTTCCTTAGAAAAGAAATAACATTTTTCTGTTTTAGGCCATAATTCTCTTAAAAACTACTAGGATATAATAACATTTAGAAAAAATTTAAGAGTGTATCATAAAGCTCAGAGTTTAGTAAAAGTTCAATTTACCAACTTTCAGACTCAAGGTTACTCTTTACTTTCTTTGTTTTTACTTTTAATTTTGAAAATATAACTGTGCGCAGTATAAAAGGTAATGCACTATCTAAATAATTAATGATCCCAACTTTTAACAACAGAAAAGATATGGTTATTGTTTCATAGTTTTCAAGGGAATTCAGCACACTTTAGGTAACTGGGAAATAGTACTGAAGAAAATCAAACTGGAAATACTTTATTCTGAACCATTCCTATAGAATAATTACATTGTGATTAATAATGATTGGTTCTGATGGCATGTTTAAGAGAAATTTCAAGTATCTATCTTAAAGAAAGTATGTTTTATCAAGTAAGTAACAACTGATATTAGATTAAATGTAACTCGTATTTTTGTATAAATTTATTCGAAAACCAAAGTGACTAAACAGGTTTGAAAAACTTTTGGAGATCCAGCTGATTATTGGTTTCGAAATATTGTTTTATCTTATAGCTCACTATATTTTCGAAAGGATTAGAAACAATAGACAGCAATGAAATAGGGTGATGTACCTATAGTGAGAATAGATATTCAGGGTACTTTTCCGTTCGCCGGGCGCAAGTACCTTCAGGGTACTTTTCCGTTAGCCGGGCGCAAATGTCGCCAATTGTGAACCAAACGCGAGCCAAGTCAACGGAATAAAAGTCGAAAACGTTCAACTATAAACAAATATAAATTAATGGTAAGCAAAACAAGTTCAACTATAAACAAATATTAATGAATTGTAAAGAAAACAGTTTTACCCAAAACTGTTTTTCGCTTGCGCCCGGCTAACGGAAAAGTACCAAATTCAGTTTTTGTAATGTAAGAATGTTTTTGATTTATTTTAGTTGATGCAACGTTTTTAAAAGTTTATTAGAATGTTTACTAACTTGATTGTTGCACGATTTGTTAAGATAGTGACAGCCAGTCATCGATGATTTTCTATGTATGTTTCCTCATAAATCTTATTTGGTTAAACAAGCAAGAAAAGTGGCATAGCTATATCAATTAGTTTATGGAGAAAGGATACTTGCGTGTCAATAGGTGCAAACAGTGGTAATAGTTGTACAAGAGGGTAAGAGTAGTAGAAATATATTTTAATCATTAAAGTTTTTTTAATATTCTTGAAGCTTATGCAATAAGAATCGTTCATCACATAATTTATTAAACAGTAAATTAAAGTTCTAACTATTTTAAGAGGTGCCACAAATCTCTGATAAGTAAAAACCAAATGATTTTATTACTAATTGAATGGTACGTAAACAAATAAAAACAATTGGGAAGAAATTGATCCCTTAAATGGATCAATTAAAATTCAAAAAAACCGTTTAGGAAGGAGCTGTTACCTTTATATAGCTTGATAAATTGATTTTGCAATAGTGTTTAGATTTCAAAATGAGACTTGTGCCATGCCTATGGAGAATGCAAGTGGACTTTGGAAAAATTCAGGATGTTAACAAATTGAATGGTCATTCTAGCCCCATCGCCTAATTCTAATCGCCTCTTTTGGATGTTTTTCTTTGGTAACCATCTCTTCTACTAATATGATTTTGTTGTCTTCTAACTTAAATCTAAACCCATTTTTCTCAAACTGAAAACATTTATTTTTTATTCTAGATATTTACGTTAAAATTTGTGCTTATAAATAGATCTCAATTACATTTGTTGGCTATTCTGTAGTTCTTAAATTATGATAGTATTTTTACCTTAGCTAGAAAAATCCTTAATAAAATCAATTTTTTCTTGTTAGTTTCTGATTGCATTGTATCATCAGAACTTTTCACATAGTTTTCAGTTGTCTATGGTTAACATTAGAAGATAACGGGAACACCGTCCAAAAATCCTGATTAGGCCACCAAAGAACGTAGAAATGTGTAACAATTAAAGAAAAGAGTCACTTATTATTTGTGAATCCTTACTTTCTTAATTATTCTGATTTCAGAGGAGTTCTTCTTTCACTATTGATTAATAGATTAGTTGATTGCAAACCTACTTTATAAGAGAGGGATCCATTTGTTGCACACTTTGCTGAAAAAGTATAACAATAGAGAAGAACTAATGGGAAAACGTTTCTTAAAATAAGGTTGGTTTTATTTTTATTATTTCTGGCAATGACGTGTGAAATGCGCTATTCTCATTGGGTTTTTGCTTAAAACAATCTTCCTTTCAGTGGTATTTTTTTTAAACGTTCTTTCTTTCCGTGTTTGTGAATAGAATGCTTTTCTACTGAAAATAAAACAAAAATTAAATTTTTACGAAGAACTTACTATTTGTAAGGTAGAGGTAACAACAGATCATATTGGAACGATTTTTAGTCGTAAGAAATCTTTTATGTTAATTATTGTGCAAGACTATGTAATTTTCAATTTTGTAATTTTAATAGAGATCTAAGAATAATTTTGCAGATATGAGCCCTTATTATAGTTCATTAGTTAAAAAGAGCAACAAAAATAGCATAGTAATATAAATCAATTAATAGAAGGAAACGCAAACCTCCTCAACTAATACTAAAGGTGGCTATTTTTTTATGCAAGAGTGTATTCAGTTAGCGTATGCAGTTAAAAATATTTCATAACTTAATGTTCTATAAAGTTTACCTGATGAGGATGAGAATCGTAAATAAAAAAAATCAATGATCAGTTATTTGAAGAGCTTCGTCTTCAAAATGTTTTCATGATTATTCACTTTTCTAGTGGTTCTAAAATCTAATGGGGCTCTACTACTGAACATATTAAGTAAATATTGCAAATATTTATTGCAGATTGGCATTACTAGAAGTTATCATTGAAATACTTGCCTCTATACTTCACACACAGCCAACCAAGAAAGATGACGTGAGGGGTAACATGTTCACCTCTTTTATAATTCAAAATAAAATGGATGCAGGAATTAAGAGATCTTTGCAATTTTATATTCAGCTCAGAAATTAAATCATTATGCATCCACGAACAGTATAAGAGGTAGGGAAATATTAATGTAGCGACTAACTGTTTTCTTTGTGTAATATTTTGTTTTAAATATATTTAGTTGGTGAAACGTTTTTGAAATTTTGATATGAAGGTCACTAACATGATTATTCCACGATGTCTTGCGATTGTGCCACACAAACGTTTTAAAGGATTTTATGTATGGAACAGGGATCTGATCCGCAGTAATTTTCTGAATAGAACTAATAACTTTATAGTTGACTTGTACTCATGGCTTTGGATTTAGATATATTGAACGGAATATTATTTTCTTTGGCACACGCTCCAACTGTACACAAATCCAAATTAAATTATATTGTACTCTATACTAATTCAAAGTGGGGGCAGTTTATATAAATGGATTATAAGAGATGTGATATAACAGATACTTCAGAAACCTCTGAATGAACACTTAAATGTCAATTAAATCACTTTTTTCAAATTTGAAACATATTTACCAAGTTTTGTGAATAACCCATCTTATGTAGATAATAGAATGCACAGAATAATATTTTTTATGATTGATGACCAATTATTTCAGAAAGGAGGTATTCAGGACGGGAACAATATGGAGCAGTTGAAGTGACTAATATATTGGCATTTAAAGTCTGAAGAAGAAACATGGGTGCGCTCAGAGATTGTGCGTCAATCGTTATTTATTTATTTATTTATTGTTATATTGTTAGTAATATTCTTCTGCATTGAGCACCTTGAGGGTGGTTCGTGTTGAATTCTTGAAAAACATGTGCTCAAGTTTTCGATTCTACTCACATAACTATTTTTATGAATGGAAATCAGATCAGTAGTTCATTGATAAAAATAATTCAGTATTACAATTGTTTAATAATTCTCTAGGACTTAAATTATGAATTTTTCGACCATAGCTGGATAAATCCTTAAACTATAACAATTTTGTTTCCGTTAGTATTATTCATGAAGAACTTTTGAGTGTGTTTCTGTTGTAGATAACATCAGAAGATAACAGAATACCTTTCACAAGCTCTTAATAAAGGACACGAACGGACCTGGGGGAAAAAAATCTCTGCTTATTTTATGTGATTCTTTACTTTTCTGAATTATTTTCATTTCATATTATTTATCATATTATTCTTACTATTGATCTACGGATAGGATTTTAGCGAACCAATATTTCTGCAATGTGGTCCATCTGTTACATACAATATTTTCCATGGAATGCTACAGCACTGGGGAAGAATTATATTAACTGAAAAACATATTATTTGTGCAAAAGGCAAATGGTATGCAGCATTCCACACATATTCGTTATTTTGTTTTTTTTGTTAGTTACGTAGACGTGTTTATGGAGTTGATGTAAAAGCCTAATCTACAATTAATATTTTATTGTAGTGTTAAATATTCTTACTCTTTTTGAGCTTTACCCCGTGTCTGTGAAAAGAAGTTTTGCCTCTGAAAATAAAAAGAAAGCAATTTTGTATAGAGATATTTTTTATTCTGTTCAAACTTGAGTATTATTCTTCTTGGTGGAGTGCCTTTAGTGTGGTTCCTATTCAGCTGCAGTTAAATATGCGTTCAGGTTTTCGTTGCTACTTGCAAACCATTCTTTTCAATGGAAATGAGACTTTTACATTAGAATTTACGCTTATAAGTAATTTTCCAATTATAATTGTTTATTATTTCGTTAGGTATTTAATTATGAGATGATATTTGCCGTTGCCGGAAAAATCTTTAACAAAAAATCAGTTATTTTCTTATCAGATTTCATTGTATGATTCATCGGGTAATTTCGTGAGGTTTAAATAAATCAGGTCAATTCGATAGTGATAATTTCGTATGAGTATTAATTACTATTAAAAGTAAAAGAAAATGTGTCGTCAGTTTTATTAACTTACTCTACGTTACAGATATTGCAAGCCATGATGGATGACCCTGTACACACAGCTATTGTATGCACCACTTCATTGACTGAGAACTTTTTGGAAAATTCTAAGATGTTACAAAATTGAGAGGATTCTCTTACGGTCCTAGAAGATTTGTGACGACTGTTTTGGATCCTGTTGCTTGGTAACGACCTCTTCTTCTAATCTGATAATATATTCTTCCTACTGAAATCTAAATCAGTTTTCTCGAAATGAGAAGCATTAATTTTATTTTTTATTCTAGAAATTTATGTTTATAAATAAATCTCTTACAATTGTTTACTAATTCTTTAGGTATTTTATTATGATAATATTTTTGCTGTCGCAGGAAAAATCTTTAACCAAAAATCAGTTATTTTCTTATCAGATTTCATTGTATGATTCATCGGGTAATTTCGTGAGGTTTAAATAAATCAGGTCAATTCGATAGTGATAATTTCGTATGAGTATTAATTACTATTAAAAGTAAAAGAAAATGTGTCGTCAGTTTTATTAACTTACTCTACGTTACAGATATTGCAAGCCATGATGGATGACCCTGTACACACAGCTATTGTATGCACCACTTCATTGACTGAGAACTTTTTGGAAAATTCTAAGATGTTACAAAATTGGGAGGATTCTCTTACGGTCCTAGAAGATTTGTGACGACTGTTTTGGATCCTGTTGCTTGGTAACGACCTCTTCTTCTAATCTGATAATATATTCTTCCTACTGAAATCTAAATCAGTTTTCTCGAAATGAGAAGCATTAATTTTATTTTTTATTCTAGAAATTTATGTTTATAAATAAATCTCTTACAATTGTTTACTAATTCTTTAGGTATTTTATTATGATAATATTTTTGCTGTCGCAGGAAAAATCTTTAACCAAAAATCAGTTATTTTCTTATCAGATTTCATTGTATGATTCATCGGGTAATTTCGTGAGGTTTAAATAAATCAGGTCAATTCGATAGTGATAATTTCGTATGAGTATTAATTACTATTAAAAGTAAAAGAAAATGTGTCGTCAGTTTTATTAACTTACTCTACGTTACAGATATTGCAAGCCATGATGGATGACCCTGTACACACAGCTATTGTATGCACCACTTCATTGACTGAGAACTTTTTGGAAAATTCTAAGATGTTACAAAATTGGGAGGATTCTCTTACGGTCCTAGAAGATTTGTGACGACTGTTTTGGATCCTGTTGCTTGGTAACGACCTCTTCTTCTAATCTGATATTATATTCTTCCTACTGAAATCTAAATCAGTTTTCTTGAAATGAGAAGCATTAATTTTATTTTTTATTCTAGAAATTTATGTTTATAAATAAATCTCTTACAATTGTTTACTAATTCTTTAGGTATTTTATTATGATAATATTTTTGCTGTCGCAGGAAAAATCTTTAACCAAAAATCAGTTATTTTCTTATCAGATTTCATTGTATGATTCATCGGGTAATTTCGTGAGGTTTAAATAAATCAGGTCAATTCGATAGTGATAATTTCGTATGAGTATTAATTACTATTAAAAGTAAAAGAAAATGTGTCGTCAGTTTTATTAACTTACTCTACGTTACAGATATTGCAAGCCATGATGGATGACCCTGTACACACAGCTATTGTATGCACCACTTCATTGACTGAGAACTTTTTGGAAAATTCTAAGATGTTACAAAATTGGGAGGATTCTATTACGGTCCTAGAAGATTTGTGACGACTGTTTTGGATCCTGTTGCTTGGTAACGACCTCTTCTTCTAATCTGATAATATATTCTTCCTACTGAAATCTAAATCAGTTTTCTCGAAATGAGAAGCATTAATTTTATTTTTTATTCTAGAAATTTATGTTTATAAATAAATCTCTTACAATTGTTTACTAATTCTTTAGGTATTTTATTATGATAATATTTTTGCTGTCGCAGGAAAAATAGTTGAAAAATCAATTATATTTGTTGTTAGTTTCTGGTTCTATTGCATGATCAGAACATTTCGAGTAGGTTCCAGTTGTCTGCGGTTCATTAGACGATATCGGAATCACCTTCTAAAATCCTGATGAAGGCCAACAATGCACTTAAGAAAAGAACAATATTAAAAAAAAATCACCGATTTTTTGTGAAGCTTTTCTTTCTTAATTACTCTGATTTCAGAGTAGTTCTTCCTTTTTGTGTTTCGTTATTGATCAGTGCTGGAATGATGGCAAACAATCGCTAGTCCAATGTAATCCATCTGTTGCTTATTAAGCTTATTATTAATTGGGAAAACTGAAATAAGGTCGGTTTTATAATATTAGTAATAATATTTTTATTATTATAATTATTTTTGTCAATAACATTCCACTTTTTTATGTATTTGCAATCCACTTTTTTTTCTTTTTGTTTTTGTTAGTTCGATGGACGAGTAGATGGAGCAGCTATAAGATCGATATCCGCTGCACTTAATGGATCTATGGATTTCAACAAACTTCCTTTTAGTTAAAATGTTTTTGCAACTGAAAATAAATATAAACTAAATTTTTACGAAGCACTTACTTTTGGTATGGTGGATTTAACAACAGGTCTTATTAGAATGATTTATATTGGTAAGATATATATATATATATATATATATATTTTATTGGAAGTTCCTTAATTTTCGTTTCCAACCATGTATTTCTAATCCATGTGTACGTATCACATGATAAAAACTAGTTTTGGGTATCTAACATAGTATTTCAAAGAGAAGCATATATAATACATTTTAGATTGGCTAGTATGTGGTGTAGATGATCAGAAGGAAAAAAAGCAACTCTTCATGTTGCGTATTTGACAAAACAGTAGAATCTGTTATACCAGAGTTTAAAAACCCATTAGTAGAAATGTCAACTGTCCGAGTTACAAATAAGCAACTTGTGCTAGATGAAGTTAGGTGGGGAGAGGTATGAGTCAAATGTCTACAAACCAATCAAACATTTTTTAAATTCTTGATTATAGGCCACGGAAACAGAGCAGGTCAATTTCAATACTTGTGTTTTTTCTAACTGAGTCCGCATTGGAGCATCAGGGAAGATCCTAGCTGTAATGTGAATGAATTGGTCAACAAAGAAGCTCGCACGAGTTCCACAGGCTGAGTGTTAAAGTTACAGAAGATATGAATTGAGTCACAAGTGGTCAGGGTTAGTAAACGACAAATTAATAGAATAAATGGCAGACAATTAATGTAAGGCTAACTCTGCTGGAAGCCGCCACAGAGACAATTACCCAATTACCTAGAGTGAATTGAAGTATACCTGAAGATGAGCAACTATGTTCTATAGAGGAAGTTTCAATACTTTGCGCTTGCTCAGTTCAGCACGTTGTCTCTTGTTCTTGAAAATAGAGCAATTAATATGAAAATGGGTTATTGTTTCAACCACTAAATAGGGTAAAAGGTTAATAAAATTCCACTGGTTAATACAGTAGCTCCTAAAGAAAGAGAAGTGTACAACTTTTACGTACTTACTCTTGTTAAGGGTGTACAATAAATTAGAAGTTCAGGTTGATCTGCAAATAACCAACGAATGGTTACCTCTGAACGAAAATCCGTGGTGGATTACACTCAAGCAGCTATTTAGAATGAGTAACAAATAAAAGACAACAAGGTCCGGGGCTGGACAAAAGTATATAAAAAAATAGCTTACCAGTTTAGTTTAAGCAACAACGTGGACGGAGTATTCCACTCGAAACGGAGTGAAATAATAATAGGGAGAGAAGATAAACAATTGGGTTTAGGAAAGATGAAAGGATAATAATAAATTACTCACAACCTTTAAATGAGACATGCTTATCAGTGAAGATCTTTTACTTATGTTGAATTGCTGCTTCAGTTGAAATAATCAGATGAAGATGAATATAATAAAGGCATACCATTCACTAGTGAGCCAGAAAATAATAAGACTTCTCTATCATCAGACCCTGGCTGGTCCGTTTGTCAGCCAGGAGATGTGTTGTGTCGGCGCAGCAGGATTTCTGTCTTCAGCAACCAGGCTTGTGGAATTCGTGCGAGCTTCTTCGTTGGCGAGTTCATTCACATTACAGCTAGGATCTTCCCTGATACTTTGTTAGATTAACTGTTGAATACACCACTGATCGGGTACTTCAGGAGATTCAATAAGATTAATTAATAACAATAATTAACAGACACCGAAGTGGTCTAAAAAAAGAACTCTGAAGAGATTGTGTTAAAATCCACGAATCTTTTAGGAGAAAATGGATTTGTCTCTGATATGCACTCATCTATCTAGCGAAAAGAAAAATAATAATAATTATCATTCACTATTCATAATAAAGTAATATTTAAATACCATCCTTCAAAGTTCTAACGAATTTTTTATTGTCGCAGCTTTTCGACCAAAATATCCGCCTGACGTATTAAACTAAAATAAAGTATGTTTCCTATTTCCCTATTAAAACCGAAAATAACAATAAATTTAAACTTCAAATTAAATGGTTTTGTTTAATATAATAACAGAATATTATCTATTAACAAAGAAGGTTATTGTTTAAGGTTTACATAAATCGCCACCAGGGCGCTCTGCTAACTGAAAAAATTCTTTTTTGAATCCAACCAGCTTAAATAATGAAAAAATTTCAAGTTTTGTATTAGGATACAAACCAGCGAAGGAGCTCTAATATGTTTATATTCCTTTTTTTCATTTTTATCATTTTTTTTTAAATACTTAACAATAAAATATTTTGTTTTTGACAATTTTTTTTATTCATTTAATATCTATTAAACAAATTTATAGCTCTTTAACTCTAGTTTTTTTAAAATGCTGTTTAGTGAGAAAAAAATTAATTTTTATCTATTTCTAGGCTAAAGGTTAGAATGAGTACAGTTTTTTGTTTATGTTTTTATCTGTTCCTTAGAAAAGAAATAACATGTTTCTGTTTCAGGCAATAATTCTCTTAAAAACTACTAGGATATAATAACATTTAGAAAGAATTTGAGAGTGTATCATAAAGCTCAGAGTTTAGTAAAACTGCAATTTACCAACTTTTAGACTCAAGGTTATTCTTTACTTTCTTTGTTTTTAATTTTAATTTTGAAAATATAAATGTGCGCAGTATAAAAGGTAATGCACTATCTAAATAATTAATGATCCCAACTTTTAACAACAGAAAAGATATGGTTATTGTTTCATAGTTTTCAAGGGAATTCAGCACACTTTAGGTAACTGGGAAATAGTAGTGAAGAAAATCAACCTGAAAATACTTTATTCTGAACCTTTCCTTTAGAATAATTACATTATGATTAAAATTGTTAGGTTCTGATGGCATGTATAAGAGAAATTTCAAGTATCTATCTTAAAGAAAGTATGTTTTATCAAGTAAGTAACAACTGATAT
Source organism: Rhodnius prolixus (assembly GCF_049639745.1). Lineage (NCBI taxonomy): Eukaryota > Metazoa > Arthropoda > Insecta > Hemiptera > Reduviidae > Rhodnius > Rhodnius prolixus. Next base: position 36,425,926 of record NW_027411634.1, read on the forward strand.
TAGTTTAAATTTAACTCGTATTTTTTATAAATTTATTCGAAAACCAAAGTGACAAAACAAGTTTGCAAAACTTTTGGAGATCCAGCTATTATTGGTTTCGAAATATTGTTTTATCTTATAGCTCACTATATTTTCGAAAGGATTAGAAACAATAGACAGCAATGAAATAAAGTGATGTACCTATAGTGAGAATAGAAATTCAGTTTCTGTAATGTAAGAATGTTTTTGATTTATTTTAGCAGATGCAACGTTTTTTTAATATTCTTGAAGCTTATGCAATAAGAATCGTTCATCACATAATTCATTAAATAGTAAATTAAAGAGTGTCGTCACCATTAAGAAGATACGTAACCACAAATCTCTGATAAGTAAAAACCAAATTATTTTATTAATAATTGAATGGTACATAAACAAATAAAAACAATTGGGAAGAAATTGATCCATTAAATGGCGTCTCCAAAGAAAAAAAAGCAGCCACTCTTGGTGGAATTTTTTTTCAAAAAAACCATTTAGGCAGGAGCCGTTACCTTTATATAGCTTGATTGATTGATTTTGCAATAGTGTTTAGATTTCAAAAAGAGGCTTGCGCCATTGCCTATGGAGAACATTGGTTAACATTAGAAGATTACGGAAACACCGTCAAAAAGTCCTGATGAAGGCCACCAAAGGACGTATAAATGTGTAATAATTAAAGAAAAGAGTCACTTATTATTTGTGAATCCTTACTTTCTTAATTATTCTGATTTCAGATGAGTTCTTCTTTCACTATTGATTAATAGATTAGTTGATTCAAACCTACTTTATAAGAGAGGGATCCATTTGTTGCACACTTTGCTGAAAAACTATAGCAATAGAGAAGAACTAATGGGAAAACGTTTCTTAAAATAAGGTAGGTTTTATTTTTATTATTTCTGGCAATGTCGTGCGAAATGCGCTATTCTCATTGGGTTTTTGCTTAAAACAATCTTCCTTTCAGTGGTAATTCTTTTAAACGTTCTTCGTTTCCGGATTTGTGAGTAGAATGCTTTTCCAGTGAAAATTTAAAAAAATTAAATTTTACGAAGAATTTACTATTTGTAACAACAGATCATATTGGACGATTTTTAGTCGTAAGAATTTTTTGTTTTTGTTTAATTATTGTGCAAGACTATGCAATTTTTAATTTTGTAATTTTAATAGAGATCTAAGAATAATTTGGCAGATATAGTTCATTGGTTAAAAAGAGCAACTAAAATAGTGTTTGATTTATTTTAGCAGATGCAACGTTTTTTTAATATTCTTGAAGCTTATGCAATAAGAATTGGTTGATAAAATAGCGTAAATTAATCAGTTAAATTAATTTAAAGAAGGAAACGCCAATTTCAACTAATACTAAAGGTGGCTATTTTTTATGCAAGAGTGTATTCAGTTAGCGTATGCAGTTAAAAATATTTCATTACTTAATGTTCTATAAAGTTTAACTGATGAGAATCGTAAATAAAAAAATTCATTGATCAGTTATTTGAAGTGTTTCATTTTCAAAATGTTTTCATGATTATTCTCTTTTCTGGTGGTTCTAAAATCTAATGGGGCTCTACTACTGAACATATTAAGTAAATATTGCAAATATTTATTGCAGATTGGCATTACTAGAAGTTATCATTGAAATACTTGCCTCTATACTTCACACACAGCCAACCAAGAAAGATGACGTGAGGGGTAACATGTTCACCTCTTTTATAATTCAAAATAAAATGGATGCAGGAATTAAGAGATCTTTGCAATTTTATATTCAGCTCAGAAATTAAATCATTATGCATCCACGAACAGTATAACAGGTAAGGAAATATTAATGTTGCGAGCAACTGTTTTCTCAGTTTAATAGGCAGATAATTTTATATATTTTAGTTGGTGCAATGTTTTTGAAATTTTGATAGGAAGGCCATTAACATGGTTATACCGGAATGAGTAGTGATTGTGAAGCTCAAACGTTTTGAGGATTTTATGTATGGAACGAGGATCTGATCTGCAGTAATTTTTCTGAATGTAAATATTGAACGTAATGGTATTTCCGTTGGCTTACCCACCAAATGAGTACAAATCCAAAATAATTTTTTTTTTACTCTTCTTCTAATTCAAACAGGAGTTTATGTAAATTGATTATAAATGATGTGATAAAACATATTCCTGAGTAACCCCTGTATGTTGGCTAATCTGCACGCACTGAAGGCCAAAAAAAAAAACCCTGAATGAACACTTAAATGTCAATTAATTCACTTTCTTCAAATTTGAAACATATTTACCAAGTATTGTGAATAACCCATCTGATGTAGATAATAGAATGCACAGAATTGATAAAAATAATTCAGTATTACAATTGTTTAATAATTCTTTAGGACTTAAATTATAAATTTTTCGACCATAGCTGGATAAATCCTTAAACTATAACAATTTTGTTTCCGTTAGTATCATTCATGAAGAACTTTTGTGTGTGTTTCTGTTGTAGATAACATCAGAAGATAACAGAATCACTTTCACAAGCTCTTAATAAAGGACACGAACGGACCTGGGGGGGAAAAAAATCTCTGCTTATTTTATGTGTTTCTTTACTTTTCTGAATTATTTTTATTTCAGATTATTTATCTATTATTCTTACTATTGGTCTCACTATTGATCTGCGGATAGGATGATAGCGAAACAACTTTTCTCCAGTGTGGTCCATCTGTTACATATTTTGCATGGAATGCTACAGCACTGGGGAAGAATTATATTAATTGAAAAACATATTATTTGTGCAAAAGGCAAATGGTATGCAGCATTCCACACATATTCGTTATTTTTTTTTGTTTTGTTTTGTTGGTTACATAGACGTGTTTATGGAGTTGATGTAAAAGCCTAATCTGCATTTAATATTTTATTGTAGTGCTAAATATTCTTACTCTTTTTGAGCTTTAGACCGTGTCTGTGAATAGAGGTTTTGACACTGAAAATAAATAGAAATCAATTTTGTTAAAAGATATTTTTTATTCTGTTGAAATGTGAGTATTATTCTTCTTGGTGGAGTGCCTTTAGTGTGGTTCTTATTCAACTGCAGTTAAATATGCGTTCAGGTTTTCGTTGCTACTTGCAAACCATTCTTTTTAATGGAAATGAGACTTTTACATTAGAATTTATGCTTATAAGTAATTTTCCAATTACAATTGTTTATTTTTTCGTTAGGTATTTAATTATGAGAGTATATTTGCCGTTGCCGGAAAAATCTTTATCCAAAATCAGTTATTTTCTTATTAGATTTCATAGTATTTTCATCGGGTAATTTCGTGAAGTTTAAATAAATCAGACCAATTCGATAGTGATTATTTCGTATGAGTATTAATTACTATTAAAGTAAAATAAAATGTGTCGTCAGTTTCATTAACTTATTCTATGTTACAGATATTGCAAGCCATGATGATGATGGATGATGCTGTACATACAGCTATTGTATACAGAACGAAGGATTTGATAAAGTTTACCAATTTAAATTGATTGAAAAGCTTTTGAATTTTAATTATTTATAAGGGTTGCCACTTGTCTCTTAGAAAAAAGAAAAAAAGAAGTCAATTAATACTTTTGCGACATTCAATTAATTCCAATAAGTGAGAACGCAAAATACAAACAAGAAATATAGCAGAGCAATAAACAATAAACAAATTTGTAGAGAGAGGGTACCTAGTCATCAAAAAGTTCATAGAATGGCCCATTGCTATAGAAGGATATATTTTATCCGGGTACTTTGTAAAAAAAATTAATCATTAAAGCTTAACTAATGAGAATCGTGCAACACAAAGTTCTAATGACTTTAATAGAAATTGAAATAATATAAGAGAAATTGTTTAGATTACGAAGTGAGACTTGCGCCACTTCATTGACTGAGAACTGTTTGGAAAATTATAATATGTTACAAAATTGGGAGGATTCTCCTACGGTCCTAGAAGATTTGTGACGACTGTTTTGGATGCTGTTGCTTGGTAACGACCTCTTCTTCTAATCTGATAATATATTCTTCCTACAGAAATCTAAATCAGTTTTCTCGAAATGAGAAGCATTAATTTTATGTTTTATTCTAGAAATTTATGCTTATAAATAAATCTCTTACAATTGTTTACTAATTCTTTAGGTATTTTATTATGATAGTATTTTTGCCGTCGCAGGAAAAGTAGTTAAAAAATCAATTATTTTGTTGATAGTTTTTGGTTCTATTGTATGATCAGAACGTTTCGAGTAGGTTCCAGTTGACTGCGGTTCATTAGAAGATATCGGAATCACCTTCAAAAATCCAGATGAAGGCCATCAATGGGCATATGAAACAGCAATAATTTATAAAAAGACACTTATTGTTTATGAATCCTTACTTTCTTAATCATTCTATTTTCTGAGGAGTTTTTCCTTTTTGTGTTTCGTTATTGATCAGTGCATGGAATGATGGCAAACAATCGCTAGTCCAATGTAATCCATCTGTGCTTATTAAGCTTATAATTATTATTAATTGGGAAAACTGAAATAATGTCGGTTTTATAATAATAGTAATAATATTTTTATTATATCTATTTTTGTCAATGGCATTCCACTTTTTTATTTATTATTTATTTATTTGTAATCCACTTTTTTATCTTTTTGTTTTCGTTAGTTCGATGGAGTTGTAGATGGAGTAGCTATAAGATCGAAATCTGCTGCGCCTAATGGATTTATGGATTTCAACAAACTTCCTTTTAGTTAGAACGCTTTTGCAACTGAAAATAAATATATACTAAATTTTTTACAAAGAACTTACTTTTGGTCAGGTGGATTTAACAACAGGTCATATTTATTTATTTATTTTATTTATTTATTTACAAGACGGGCAATCACCCAGTTACAAAGAAATATAATTTAAAATAACATTTAATAATAACTCAATATGTAATAATTATAGAATATACATACATCATACATTTATACATATATATATCGTAGAATAGAAATAAAGATAAAATAGAAATAATATATACACATAATTTACTTAATAGATAAACAAAATACTTCAAAATATGTACTATAAAATATACTTTAAAAATAGAAACTTTACTCAATTAATAAATCTTTATATCACAAATAACCGGTAAGTTTTCCCTAGTACCAATCACCGCAAAATCAGCCATTTAACAAATGTTTCAACTCGATCATGTTGGTGTTAAATATATCAAAATCAGCGGGTAGATGATTAACTTGATCCGCAACTCTTGGAAAATAACTGAACTTACGATAATTGGTACCATGGCACACTTTAGAAAACACTTGTTTTTGTCTAGTACCGTTTGTTGGCACGTGAAAATTTAACAATGATAAAAGTTCAGGGCAGTTTATATTATTATTTAGAATTTTGAAAATAAAATTTAAGTCTGTGGCTTGTCTACGAAACTGTAAAGTACTCAAACCAGTAAATTCCATTACGTCATCGTACGGTACCTCCGTCATGACTTTTGTCTCTCGATACCAGAGCAATCTTAGGAATCTTCTTTGAAGTGATTCAAGTTTGTTGACGTAAGTTTTCTGATAAGGAGACCATAAAGCAGAGCAGTACTCAAGAATAGGTCGCACCATTACTTTGTAAAGGATAATTATGGTTCTGACATCTTTAAAGTTTCGAGTAGATCTAGATATAAAGCCAAGCATTTTATTTGCCTTTGTGACTATGGAGTTCATGTGGAGGTTGAATGAAAGGTTAGCACAGAACGTAACACCAAGGTCCTTCACTACATTAGATCTACTTAGAGTTGCAGCATGAAGAGAATAATCGAAGTTTGTACACGTCCGACTACGATGATAGGATACTACCTTACATTTAGAGATGTTTAGGCTCATATCATTTTCATCGCACCAAACACTCAGTCTATGAAGAGAGTTTTGGAGGAGGAGAAAGTCATCCGCAGAGTTAATGGCAGTATAAATCTTTAAATCGTCAGCAAAAAGCAGAAAGTTTACTGAATTGAGACATGTAGATATATCATTGATAAAAATTTTGAATAAAAAAGGGCCAAGAATAGAACCTTGAGGTACACCAGATGATACAAGAAATTCTTCTGACATTAGTGATTTGTATTTAACAGATTGATGTCTTGCGGTGAGGTAGGAGTAAAACCAGTCAAGTAGTGATCCATGAATTCCACAATGGGATAGTTTATGAATTAGTTTGGAATGATTGACACGATCAAAAGCTTTGGCGAAATCGAGATATACAGCATCGACCTGCTTGGCAGTAACTAAGGCTCTCCGCAGATAGTCCTCAAATAGTAACAAATTAGTGAGCGTCGATCTACCAGAATGGAAGCCATGCTGTTCACTGAGGATGAGGTTGTCGAGTAAAGGTCGAAGAATGTCAATTACAGACTTTTCAAATATTTTCGCAATTGCTGATTGAATGCAAATTGGTCTATAATTTGTAACATCCCTCTTATCTCCAGATTTGTAAATCGGAACTACAAAACTTGTTTTTAGCATGTCCGGATAAATCCCATGTTTTACGGATTTGGTAAATAATGAGGCCAGAATCGGAGCCAGAGCAAGTTGACAATTTTTTAATACTGCAGATGGTATTCCATCAGGTCCTGTACCTTTCCTGATGTTGACATTAGACAGTTGTCTTAGTACATCTTCGGTGCTGAATTCTATCATTGAGATGTTCACTGAATTCAAAGATATCACATCTTTATTGGTTGCGGTATCTAGAACAGACTTATTATATACACTTGAGAAATACTCAGCAAACAGGTTTACCGTATCTTGGTTACTCGAAGAATAAGTGTTATTGAAGTGGGCAGCATCTGGAATGGCATTATTGTTTTTTTGCCTGTTGATATAGTTCCAGAAATCCTTTATATCACAACTTTCATTTATTGCTGATTCTACATCATGTATATAGAATGCATAATCCCGTTTAGTTAATTTTTTACATTGCGCACGTACCTTAGAGAAGTGCTCATAGTCCTTACGAAGTAGAGAGATTCTATATTGTTGATGTGCTGCTTTCTTTTTCTTAGTTGACGTTATTAACTCCTTTGAAAACCAATTCGGGTAGTCTGACTCGAAAATTTTCTTGCGCGGAGTAAATTCAGAGATTAATTCCGTCACAACTCGTCCAAACAAATCAAAGGCAGTATTTACATCAGCTGTACCTAGCACGTAATCCCAGTCGTAGTTGACTAGATAACTCGAAATTGTCTTGAAGTCGCAATTTCTATAATCAAAGACTAGATAAGGTTCTTTAAACACATTTTTCTCACAGCCTAGATTAAAGCTAAACTGAAGTGGCGGGTGATACCCTTCCTTTTTAAAGATGCTGTCATGAGCCAAATTAACTGCTATGTTTTTATCAGTAGAGAACACTAAATCAAGGAATTCACCTAGACAGTTTGTTATGCCATTTATTTGATGCATTTGAGCGTAAACATAAGTATCCACGACAAGTTGTCCCGCTGGAGGCAGAGATTCACAGGTGTTATCAGTTACATTTAACCAATTAACAGAAGGAATATTGTAGTCACCTACAATGAACGCTTTGTTGAAATTAGTTGACTGAAGTATATGTTCGATCGTCATGCAATGTTGTTGATAATCTTGCAGAGGTGAGGCAGGAGGAATGTAGACTACACCAATCAGTATGCATTCTGACTCAAACTTAAGTGATACAAATTTTTGCTCTATAGTGTTCGAACATAGCTTTAACTCAAACGATTGTATGTTCTTCCTAACAGCAATTAAGACACCACCACCAGATTTTTTACAGCTAGTATCACATGTTCTGTCCATCCTATAAACGTTATATCTATCCAATCCAAGTTCAGAAGTATTTATATCGGTATTTAAGTTAGTTTCAGTCAATAAAATTATATCGTATATACAGGAGTTGGCAAACTGTTTTAGTTTACATAATTTCGTTCTTATTCTATTTGCATTTTGGTAGTAGATTTGTAACTGGGTATTTAAAAGTTTTTTTTACTTACAATTTGTGGATGCCCTCTAACATATTTAATAGTTAAGTCAGTTTCTCCTGCTGTAATTCTTTCTTCCAACTTGATCCGTAATTGACGCAAGAGCTCTCTTTCCATTGGCGTTGAATCTTTTTTAACACGCACGTCACTTAGTTGTGGTACATTAGTAACCAACCGCCTTTGCCTGAATATTTTATAGGCTGCCGTTTTATTTTCAAATATTACTTTAAGTGGTCTAATTTTATTTTCAGATGGTTTACCTAGCCTAAAAGTAGTTAGCACAGTAGACTCACTTACCCCAGCAGATCTAACTAGCATTTCAACTTGATTCTTGTCGTTGCTTTTCTTTTCCTCATTATCTTCTCTATCCTCCTCAGGCAGGTTAAAAATAATTAGATTACTTTTTCTTTCGTCACGGTCCTCAAATTCTCTTACAAGTTTATCTTGCATAAAGATATCATTCGCATACTGGCAGTTACAGGTGTTACTTTGTTGTTTTAAATTTGCAATGTCTCTTTTTAACTCCATTATTAGATTTTTTAGAGAAGGTAGATCTTTTAATCCTATATTGCAATCATTGCAAAGGAATTTTAGTGTTCTTCTCTTTAAAGCCATACACTTAGCTTCAGAAGTAGACAACCCAGCACATGAAGAATGAACAAAACCATTACACCCATCACAAGTATAAACATTATCACTTGATTTCTCGTTATCCGCAATAGATTTGGAACAATAAAGACAATCTTGAACATTCACCATAGTTGAATAATATGTAAAACTAATGAATATTGGTGATGTAAATATTAGCAAGTGTTGATGGAAGGAAGGTTATTGGAATGGTTTATATTGGTAAGATATATTTTTTTATTTTTTAATAATTTCGCCAGTCTATGTAATTTTTAATTTTGTAATTTTAATTGAAATCTATCGATAATTTGAAAGTTATGCGTGCTGATTGTCGTTAATTGGTTAAAACGAGCAAGAAAAATGGCATAGCAATATAAATTCATTTATGGATGTATGTGCAAGCCTTAAATAATGTTAATGGTGGCTTTTTTTATGCAATAGTATTTTCATACAGCGTATGTAGTTAGAAAATATTTCAATACTTACATTCCTTTATTATTCTATAAAGTTTAACTGCTGAGAATCGTACGTCACAAAATTAATTGATCAGTAAATGGAAGGGCTTCGTCACCTTCGCTTTTTCATTATTATATTGATTGCATTTGTTTCCAACGAGTAAAAGTAACATTTAGTTGATACAAATTGTACGGTTCGAAATCAAAGCTGATTGTGGGGTGAAACTGATCAAGATTATTATGAGTAATAAAGAACTCCTGATTAAAAAAAGGTGAATTAGAAATGAATTTTAGCTACTGATTGTTTTGAGAAGTATAGAATTAACTATTAACTGCCCTGGTTTTTCTAAAGTCTATTAAGGCCTTACTAATGGTCATATGGAATGAATATTGCAGGTGTTTTCTCTTGAAAAACATTACAAGAGAAGTTACCATGCAAATACTTGCTTCTGTACCTTACACTTAGAGAATCAAGAAATATGAAGTGAGGGATAATATGTTCATCGCATTGAAATTAGAAGGGACATAAAAATTAAGAAACTTTTGCAACTTTAAAATCAGCTCTACATTAAAATAATTATACACCAACGAATAATAATCAAGGTATGGAAATATTGAGGTTGTTTGATAATGACCGGTTGTTTTCTTAATGAAATACATAATGTTTTTAATATATTTTAATAGTGCACGTATTTAAAATTTTGTAAGTTTAAAATTAGAGATCATTAACATTAGTGGTCAATTAGTGAGGAGTAATATGTTCTTTCCTTCTTACATTCAATATAAAACTGAGATATAAGAGAATTTTAAATTCCACTCTGCACTCTATGTACCAATTAAATGTATAGCAGGATGAGGAAACATTAATCTTGAGACCAACTGTTTCCTTAGTGAAATAGGCAGAATGTTTTTATCGTATTTTAGTTGATTCAACGTTTTTAAAATTTAGTAAGAAAGGTCACTTACATGATTATTTTTCGGTAGATTGTGATTTTGGTATCTATGCATTTTGTGGATATTACGCATGGAATAAGGTTCTGCAGTAATTTTCAAAATGGAATAATAATCTAACTATAATCTATGTTGTTGACATACTCGTATCTGGCACATAACAACAATCATGGTTTTGGTTTTAGAAATATTAAACGTAATATTATTTGGTTTGGCTCTCGCACCAATAGAGCACAAATCTAAAGTAAATTTTATTATACCCTTTTCTAATTCATACAAGGGACAGTTTATGTAAATGGAATATAAAAGATGTCAGATAACTGGATCTTAGGAACCCTGAAGGATAATACTTTTATCTCTAATTGTTTTCTAATAGATAGACCACTTCAGAGTTTTGTCGGAGAATTCCTATCCTTTAAGTTCATCAAGAACTTTAGAGAGAATTATGCTAAAGTTAATAGAATCACATTCAGAAGCTCCTTTAAAGGGCATCAACATACCAAAGAAAAAGTAACAGTTAAAAAAAATTTATATCCATGTGAATCCTTAATTTTCAGAATTATTCTCAGTACATTCTTTTGGTGATCTCACTATTGCAGATGGGATGTTGGTCCATGAGGTGCATATTTTGCTTGTAGTGTTCAGCAATGAAGAAAAATTATATTAATTGGGAAAAAATCTTGAAAGAAGTTGTTTATTATTATTATTTGTGCTAGTGGGAAGTATTCCACTACTTTTTATTCTTTATTTTTGTGTTTTGTTTTTGTTTGTAGGATAGGCGTGTCTATAGAGTTGATGTAAAAGCCCAATCCGCCTTTAGTATTTTAACCCTAGTCAAATTCATCTAGCCATTCTTTTTTTGTCTAGGACACAACCGTCTCAATTATTATTTCAGAGCCACTGTGAAAGGAGAAGCTATAAGCTTTTCATACCATGTTTAGTTGTGCTATAATCGTTAGTTTGTGTACGAGATCTTTTACACTTCAAGACCAGAGAAGTTCGCATAAAGGACTGCTAGAAAAATCCTGGGATGTTGAAAAAATTTGTTAAATTCTTGTACCAAATCTAGAAAATTGAGATGTACGTTTTGGCTGCAGTTTCTGGTGTTTGGCTTTATCTGATGTCCTAGACTGATAATATACTATTCTGACTATAATGCAACGCTCTATTCTCATATCAGATATTGTACATTCAAGGAAAACTGCAGTAGTTTCAACCCTTATTTTTGAAATTAATTAATTATTTAATTTTACAAGACTTAATTTACAAAAGATAAATATAACTTGACTAAGTGGATAACTATGTAGATATTTCTTTTTAACATCATATGAAGTGCAATCGAATAGAACGAGACAGCCCCCAACATTTTTTGATTATATACAGTACGTAATTCGTTACTTTTTACAACTATTCTATTCCATTTAAACAGTATATCACATTTTGACTCATTACTCTTGACTTACCAATACTTGTCTTAGGAAAAATTCCTACTCTAAGTTGTAGATTATCCTAAACTTTGTATATTAAGAGGAATTTCTAGCCCAAGTTCGATATCTTGCATCCAGAGATTGTTTGGAATTATTTGGAAATCCTTACAGTATACTATGGAGAGATCCCATATCCGCCTTTCTTCTCTAACTGAGGATTGGATCAATAAAAAAAAAAAGCACTACCTTAATGATTTTTAACCACATTCTTAAGGTAAAAGGATAGTGAAAAGAGATAGAAAAGATGAAAACTGTTCAATATTTCTTGAAAAATAGGAAATATTTTTACAGAATATATAAAAACAATCTTGGTTCTTTTTAAGTAAAATATGGCAATAAGTTCTAGCAAATTCTTTCCCAAAAGTAGGTTTTCAAACTTTACCTTACAAAAAATTGGTAAGTTCATTAGCTGCAGCTAAAGTGTAAATGGGTAATGCCTTTCAACTTGTTCTGAATAAAATGAAATTTCGCATAACGTTTTGAAAACTAAGAAAAGCCTAATTATTTTTAGAAATACTTTTTAATCTGATTCTACTACATAATAAAGTTAATTGATTCTCCTCAGCATTTAATTTACAGAAACTAGAAGAAAGGGAGAGACATACAAATTTTGAAACAGTTTAATTGAACATCTCTGGCTTCAGTTGTTATTTTGTTGGAAAACATAATTGTTCTTGCATAGGTACTTGAAGTCTCTCTTGTAAAAGCTATAACAACTCGTAATGTGATGCTTGAAGGTAAAAGAAGGGTAAAAGAAGCATTCCACAGTTTGATTATGTATATATGTGTTAAATTAGTTAGGATTTTAATTATTAACTTCCTTTTTGCGAAAGGATTTTCAAATCTGAACCTGAAAGTGAGTGAGGAGGGAAATACTACACTAATTTCCCTAAGTGCTGCATTCCATTGAAAAATGTGAAACAAAAGCCATATCTTTTCAACTGTTAAAAGTTCGGATCACTAATTATTTATTTTGTGAATTATCTTTTTTACTACGCACTTTTTCATCCTGTAAATTAAAAGTAAAAACCAATAAAAGATTTAATACCTTGTGCCTGCTTCTTGTAAACTATATTTATAGTAAAATTATGTGCTTTATGATACCCTTTTAAGTTCTTTATAAACTTTATAATTTCAAATAGTTTCTAAGTTATTATGCCATGAAATAGATAAATGTTAGGATTTTTAAGTACAAAAAATGATAAATTGTGGGCAGCTTTATTTCTCACTTTTGGCTTTCAAATTGATTAAAATTTTCAATGATTTTTCTAAATAGTATTTAAAAAAGCTTATATTTAAAGAAAACAAGTTCTTTTATTATTACATATATGTATGTATATGCTAAATATTTAAGTAAAATTAACAATAACAAAAAATTGAATGTAATCAAAAAGAGCTCCTACGCTGGTTTGTATCCTAGTACAATACTTGATATTTTGACCATGTTTTAGGTTGTTAAGCTTTTTTCCAGTTTGCAGAGCGCTCCAGTGGCGATTTTTGGAAACATAGATAATTTTTTTATGTAACAGCAACTTATTCCTGCTGATTGTTTCTTTTATTTTTGGATAGAATTAAAGCAAACCAACTTTATTTTATACGTCAGGTGCATATTTTGCTTAGAAAGCAACAATGAGGAATTCTATGATGGTAAAAGTTTCCTTGAAGAAAGGTTTATTATTTTTATTAAAATAATATTATTGTTATTTTTACTGGATAGAGTGTGGATGTTTGACATATCTAAGACAAATCCAGTTGCTCCTAAAGGATTTGTGGATTTTATCACAATTTCCATTCCGTGTTGATTTTTGTTTAGCTCTATTCAGTGTCAGTTAATTAATCTTGTTAACACTTTCATTGAATCTACTGCAATACCCGAACAATGATGTATTCAACGGTTAATGGCATGGAGTAATTTTGTGACATGGAAGGCCGGCCCGTCGTAAAAGTCAGTGGATAAGGAGGAATGAGCCACGTTAAACTCAGGTTTCAACTATTATTATGCATATGTACCTCTAAATTATACAAAGGTAATGAATATATTTATAATTATATTAATAAAGTACTCGTACTTTATTACAATACAATTTACGCACAATGTTTGATCTGCCTGAATCGTTAGTTTACGATATGATACCTTTGGCAGTTCGAGGAGAACAAAGGATTGGTGAAATAATCCTAGGAAATTGCATAAATAGGACGATACTCCTACCGAAACAATTGTGACGCATTTTTTTTTTTTTTTTTGACTGAAGTTATTAGGTAATGGCCTCATTTTCTAATCTGATAATACAGACTTCTAAATGTAATGTAACCTTCATATTCTAAAAAGGAAAAACATTTATATATTTGTTATTCTATTGTAATGTGAGTAATATTCTTCTGTATTGGGCACCTTGAGTGAGGTTCTTGTTGAACTTCTGAGAAACAAGTGTCCAAGTTTTCGTTTTTACTCACATAACTATTCTTATAAATTGAAATCAGATCTTTCGCTTATGGATAGAATTAATTTTCTGTTATAATTGCTAAATAATTCTTTAGGTCTTCAAATATAAAAAAAGCTGTTCGGCGTACCTGTAAAAATCTAAATGGTATGCCATCAGGAAGTTTCAGTGAGCTTATGTTGTTGTACTTAACATCAGAAGTTTACAGAATCACATTTAAAAGTTGCTGATAAAGGGCACCAACAGACCCACGCAAAAATATTAATAAACGAAAATGTCTGCTTATTTCATATGAATTCTTATTTTTTTCAAAGTTATTCTCATTACAGAGAGACGTATTTTTGGTATCTAATATTGATCTGTGGATGTGAAGATGGCGAACTGACTCAGTTTGGTCCATCAGGTGCATATTTTGCTTGGAATGCTTTTGCACTAGGGACAAATTATATTAATGGAAAAACATTTCTTGAAAGAAGGTTTGTTTTGTTATTATTATTTTGGCTGATGGCTAATTGTATTTAGTATTCCGCTTATATATATTTTTTTATGTTAGAATGTGTTTGTAGAGTGGATCTAAATATTATAAAAATTAGTCATAAGTATTATTTATTTTAATAATTATAGTTTTATAATAGTTATATTATAGTTTTAATAATTATTATACTTTTTTTTGGCGACTGTCATTAATCCTTAGGAAGATAGATTATTATAAGTTTGCTTTCATAGTGGGTCCAGTTATACCCTTGAAACTCACAACTCGCAAAGCAAGTTATAATTGTAATAAGTATTAGGCTTGAACATAACCAAGTCCCTAGTTCAAAGGCATGACACTCAAACAGAACAATTAATGCTGAAACTGGCATAATTCTATTTTCTCTTTTTTCTTATATATATTGTATGTATAATATTATTATAGAATCTCCTACAATACCCCAACAATATGTATTCATCAGATGATGTTGCGAAGTAATTTTGTGACATAGGAGACATCCAGGGTTTTTGAGAGATTTAGGAATAATAGGAAATGAGGAACGTTAGACTCAGGTTAATGCTCCTTTAGGCGAAGATTTGTGACATCTCTTTTAGCTGCAGATAAATTCACTTGGGAATGGCCTCATCTGATAATATAGTCTCTTAATTGTGATGTAGGTAATTGCCTATTTTTTTAGGCGGGCTTTACGTCCAACCAATCAGGTGTCGTGGACAGAGGCGACTAGCATACGTACTTTACTGTAAATTTCTTTTATTACCCATTAAATAAAATCCAAGGCTTAAGACTGGGAATCGAACCCAGTACCACAATACATATTAGCTCCACAGGTCTCGCCTGTAACCGCTCGGCTACCGCGGCTATTCTCAAACGAAGAAGCACAGATTTTTTTTTTTTGTATTGAAATGTAATATTCGTACTATTATGTTAAGAGCCTTGAGTTTAGCTCCAGTTAAACTCTAGATAAACATTTGTTCAGGATTTCGTTTTTGCTCACATACCCATAGTTGTTAATTGAAATCAAATCTTTATGTTACGGTTTATGCATATAAATACATAATTGTCTGTTACAATTGGCTATTAATTCTTTAGGTTTTAAATTATAAGGATTTTTGGACAGTAGCCAAAAAAATCCTTAAAAAATATCAGATATTATCCTTTTAGTTTCTGTTTTTATTGATATCATTCATCTGGGCTTATTGAGTGAGTTCTGTCGTCTTCGGTTAACAAAAGTAGAAGATAGAATCACATCGGAAACTTCTTTGGAAGGGTACCTACTTGTGGACCCAGAGAGAGGAAATAATAATAATAATAATAGAAAAAAAAAAATATTTTTTGTGAATTCTAATTTTGTTAATTATTCTGATTGCAGAGGAGTTGGTCCCTTTGTTGTCTGACCATTGTTCAGTCGATGAGTTGACACGAATGTGATCCATTTGTTGCGTATTTTGCATGGAAAGCTACGGGAATAGGGAAGAATTAATGGGACAACTTTTCTTGAAGTAGGATTTGTGTTATAATTATTATTATTATTTTTGTCAATGGAGGGCGAAATCCGATACCTTTAATAGAGTTTTGGATTTTAACGGACTTCTTTTATTACTGGTAACTTTTATAAAACTCTCATCCTGTCCGTGTTGGAGTATAGAATGTTTTTGCTACTGAAAATAAATGTAAATTAAATTTTTAGAAAGAACTTACTATTCGTAAGATCTAGGTAAGTATAAATCACTTTAGAATGGTTTGTAGTTATAAGATTTGGTTTTTCGGCTTATGCTGGAAAAATCCTTAAACTATTTCAATTTTTTCTATTTCTTTTAAGCATCATTCATCTTTTGATTGTGTTTCTTTTGTACTTAACTTAAGAAGTTAACAGAATCTCATAGAAGCTTCTAATAAAGGGCACAATCGGAACTAGAAAAAAATACTATTTACAAAATATGTCTGCTTATTTCATGTGAATCGTTAAGTTTGAAAATTATTATCATTTCAGAGGGTTCCTCCTTTGGGTGTCTCACTATTGATCTGCGGAAGGGATGATGGCGAACCGACTTGACTCCAGTGTGGTCTTTCAGGTGCACATTTTGCTTGGAATGTTACACAGTGGGGAAGAATTATAATAATTTGAAAAATATGTATTGAAATGCAGGTTTGTTTTATTATTATTGTTATTTGTGCTGATAGCAAATGGTACTTAGCATTTCACACTCTTTTGTTTAGTTTTTTTTTATGTTCGTTTGATAGAAGGGTTTACGGAGTTGATGTAGGAGCCAAATATGCTTTCTGTATTGTATTGCAAACTACCTGTAGTGTTGAATATTCATATTTCTTTTTAGCTTTCGCCCGTGTGCGTTTGTGTGTGTGTGTGTGTGTGTAGAATGATTTTGCCATGAAATCAATTTCGTAAGGAGAACTTACTATTCGCCAGGTGGAGATAATATGAGTTCGCATTGGGAAGGTTAAAGTGGTAAAAAGTGTTATAATAACAAGTTCGTTTCGAGAATTAATGGATGAATATCAATTATTTCAAATGTCTTGATAATTTCATATGTATCAAATGTGCCCATAATTGGTTAAACAAACAAGAAAAATGGCAGTGCAATATCAATTAATTTATGGAGGAAGGATACCTACTTGTCCAAAATTGCAATGAATGGCAATAGTTGTGCAAGATTATATTCAATCATAGTAAGCAGTAACGAAATATCTAAATCATTAAAGTTGTTTTAATACTCTAGAAGATTCACTAATGAGAATCATTCATCGCAAAATTCCTTGATCAATAAATTAAATTGCTTCTTCATCTAGATATTTTCAGTGGTGTAACTACCACTAATCTCTAATGAGTAAAACTAAATGATTTTAATAGAAATTGAATTTTAATAGAAAGAAGAAAGAGGAGTGAAGTTGAGCATTGATTTGGAATCTCGCTACAGCCTCCTCTCGGAGACTTGCGCCACTTCATTGACTGAGGAGAATGCAAAGAGAACTTCTTGGAAAATTCTAAGATGTTTCAAAATTAGGATTCTTCTACGGTCCTAGAAGATTTGTGATGACTGTTTTGGATGCTGTTGCTTGGTAATGACCTCTTCTTCTAATCTGATAATATATTCTTCCCACTTGAATATTACTCACTTTTCTCGAACTGATAAGCATTCATTTATTTTTTATTCAAGATATTCATAAAGGTTTATGCTTAAAATAAATCTCCTTACAATTGTTTACTAATTCTATACGCCTTAAATTGCCGACGCCGGAAAAAAATCGTTAAAAATATGATTTATTTTATTGTAAGTTTCTAGTTCTATTGTATCATCAGAACGTTTCGAGTAGGTTTCAGTTGTCTATGGTTAATATTAGAAGATAACATATTAAAGTTAACATTAGCAAAAAATTCCGATGTAGGCCATCAATGGGCACAGAAAAAAGCAATAATTTAAAAAAAGACTCTTATTGTTTATGAATCCTTACTTTCTTAAATATTCTCATTTCAGAGGAGTTCTTCCATTTGGTTTACACTATTAAGCAGTGGATGGTATGATTGTAAACAAACACTATTCCAGTGTGATCCATCTGTTGCTTATAATACTATATGTGCTTATAATGCTTGGAAAGCTGTAGCAACAGGAAAGAATTTAATTGACAAGCTTTTATTGAAATAAGGTTGGTTTTATGAATTAATAATTTTTAATGACAGTTTTGGTTTACGGCCGTTGTTAATTGATGATTTTTGGGGATTAATGAGGTGCGGTCAATAAATTCACAAACAAATTTTTTTCTAAATACCAACGTTTCGGTAAATATATTGCCTTCTTCAGGGTATTGTACAATTTGTGGAGTTTAATGTTAACCTACATCATCATAACATTTAACTCCACAAAATTTACAATACCCTGGAGAAGGTAATATATTTACCGAAACGTTGGTATGAAGAAAGAAATTTGAATGGAATTTATTGTTCCCCCCAAAAAATCAGTATTAATAATTATTTGTGTCAATGGAATGTAGTGTTTTTGTGATCCACTCTTTTTTGTTGATGAACATGTAGGTGGAGTGGGTGTAAGATCGAAATCCACAGCACTTAATGGATCTTTGGATTTCAACAAGCTTCCTTTTACTTTGTATTAAGGTATTTCTGCTACGGTTAATAAATATAAATTAAATTCCTGTTAAGAACATACTTTTTGTAAGGTGGAGGAAGCACCAACCATATTAGTATGATTTATAGTGGTAAGAATTGTTCTTTTTGTTTAAATAATTTTTCTAGACCATGTTATTATTAATGTTGTAATTTTAATAGAAATCTATTGATAATTTTGTAGGTATGGATCCTGATTATCGTTTATAATATAAATTATTTTACGGAAGGAAAACACCAGCCTCAACTAAGCTGTAGGTGGCTATTTTGTGCAAGAGTATATTCAAAAAGAGTATTTATTGTATTTAAACAATATTTCAATATTCCTCTAACATTCTATGAAGTTTACTTGCTGAAAATAGTACATCACAAAATCTTTTGATCAGTTAATTGAAGAGCTTTAAGTTGTCATATTATAAGGGTTGCCATTTGTCTATTACAAGTAAAACGTCAGTGATTAGTTTTGCGACATTCAGTTAATACTAATTGGTTGGAATGCAAAATAGAAGACCTTGGAGTGAAATTATGCAATGAATTATTGGTCATCAAAACATGAGCAGAAGAATTATTCAACATTTCAAGGGGATGATAGATTATTGCCTGTTTGTTTTACATCGGTGCCGATTTTTACATTAGTCATTCACAATCTAAAACGAGTGATAATTTTTTTGATTTTTTCCGTCAAACATAACTGTTTATTGTATCCTTGGCCAGTTACGGGCTTTCAACCATCATCAGGAGTAGATAATTTGGTTAGATTTTCAATTTTGACTGAACTTATTATGATATAAATGAAGTTAAAATATCTAGGCTAAATTATTAAACTCCCATTGATAATGGATAAGTCCGCAACCGGTCAACATTCAGCAAAAATGCGTGCTGCGGAAGATAAAATCAAAGATTACCCAGAACTGCAAGCACTTTACAATTGTTCATAGGATTGCCCAGAAGATGACTTGATCTCGCGGTCGAAAGTATGACAGAAACTGACAAAAATCTATCTTCCCATTTTATAATTGTATTTTTAGAAATCTCCTAGAATAACTAAATATAAAGGGATTCCTCTGAATTCAAATCATCAAGTGTTTTTGCATAAAATGTAATATTATCAGCAACTTTTTGAAATAGAAGAGACGGTGAGTAAGAAAGACGCCATCTATTTAATCAGACTGTGGATCTAATATTAAGTTAATTAAGTGGATTGTAATATTAGTCGTTGACTCTCTTAATTGAATGTTCCAGATATTCCAATACATTAGAAATAAATGATGCTGCAGATTCAGAGAACTTAATACTGAAGGGAGGATTTGCAGTATAAATGGTATCCTGTAATACAGAAATTGGTGACTGCGATGAAGTGCGATTTAGTGTAATAGATCTTATGACGAAGAAACTACCCAGCTAATATTCCTTAAGGAATTGTGATTCTGCCAGGAAAACATTTCATCACTTAAAGTTTGTTGTTCAATGGAGTTTTCTTTTGTATTATTGCTATTATTATAATATTCATTTCCTATTTTAAATGTATGAATAGAAATAGGGTGTTACTTTCTTTAAAATTATATCTCATCTAAACAACAAATTGAAAGCTTAGAAGACGTAAAGTGTTCAGTTTATGCCAGAAGTCGATTTTTTCAGCTATAATTGATAAATCAAACCTTGCTTCAAATTTAAGAGAAAAGATAAGCTGAACTAATTTTTAAAACAAACGTAAAAAACTACTTATCTATTTCAAAAAGAAACCCTCACGCCGACATCTATGATTATCTGAGGACTGCAAATATTCTTGCAGATTAAAATGAGTTAAAATTATGGTTGAAACAAAACTCTATAACTAAAGTAATCTGTATTTTATTTGTTTTTATGTTTAACAATAGTTCATTTGTTCTCTTACTTATAAAGTTAGCTACTTATAATTATTTATTTTAAAAAAATTAATTTCATCTCGAGATAAAACATTATTAATTCATCGCATGTTATTTTTACAAAATCAGCATTGGCTTGTGTAATGTTGGTTTTAATCTTCAGAACAAAATTGCTGTCAGAGCAGGAACAAGAACTAAGTAAGAGTTTTAAAAATATTATACTTTTTTTATTTTGTTTCTCTATGTTAAATTCCTTGTAAGGTGTACTTCGCTATATTCCATCCTCAGTTTTTCTTTGTCAGTAATATGCAATGTTATTAAGACCTACTGTGACTAAATACGAGCTACTCAATTAAGAAAAAAGCACGAATGACAAATACGAGCTACTCAATTAATCATGATGACCGGAGCACTACCCATTGCTACTAAATTATTGCTTTCACACAGTTTTCCTTTCTACTATTTCATACATGAGGCATTTTTTACATAAAATACCTCGGTCCAATCACACAACCCTGGACAAGCTTCAACAGCAGTTACAAAAGAGAATGCTCACCAGGGAATAATAAATTTTATTATTATTTTAGTATACGTTCCAACATTTGAAATTTCATGTGGTTGCAAACAATTTCGAAGAGTGAAGTTTTCAAAATTGAAAATTTAACACATCTTTTTATAAATAGTAAAAATGTTCTTTGTTGTATAAATCATTATAACTTGTAAAAACAAATTATTTTGTTCCTAATAAATTATTATAAATTGTAAAAATGTTCTTTCCTTGTATAAATAATTATAATTTGCCCCCTAAAAAAAAAAAATCCATTTTCATAAAAAAAATGTACATTTTACTTAAATATTCCAGAAAATATTTTAAGAAAATCACATATTTTCCACATAATTGACGAAAATAAATGCATATTTTAATTAAATATTTGGCATTTTTAAATACATAAAAATCCGTTCCTTAGTCATTAGTAACCATACAGTTGAAGAAGTTAAAAACCTTGGAGCAAACTTACCTGAGAGTAGATAGCTAAATGTTTAGGCATTCCTACAAGACCTGCTGAAAAGTTATTTCAATGTGAATATCTTATTATTTTCTATACTATATTGATGTTCTAAAGATAATTTATATGTATGTAATTGTAAAAAAGTATAAAATTAAAAAAAATAAATGTAATTGAATATAAAACCAAATTTTTCATTACTTTCTGAACATTTCTTTGTGATTGCTGCTTTTTATAATTAATTAATTTTAAATTTTATTGACAATAGTTAATTATTTCATAAGTGTAGCTAATAAATGGAACATTCATCTTAACTTTTGGCCTTTATACGCGTAGAATAACATTTATTTAAATAATTATAAAAATTAATCTAGAAAATACTTCTTATGGAGAAGCAGGTGCTGCTCTCTGGCAGTCATTCTACAAACTAAAAATTGTCTAGACTTCATTATTTTTTTAATTTATTTTGGGTATTAAACATTTTTTTAATTAGCAAAAATTATAATTAGGTGGTATTATGTATTGTTTAATTATTGGTAATAGATTTAAGTTTAAAATAGTTGTATTTGTTGGAAAAAAAGGAATAAATGGATGTTGCTTCGCTAGCGGACATCTTGTCATGGCTTCTATATGAGTAAGTTAAGTTCGCTGGGCGTGGAGGGTGGGGCGAATAATTCATGCCTATACAGTGCTTGACCAATTACTAGCATATAACACTAACACGTCGCTTACCTTCACGCACCACTTTACACATTTACAATTAACTGGAAACTTGGAAAGATGGCAGACATATTTGATTGAGACGGACGACAACAGCGACCTTCCCCACTTCATCTCTGAGATTGTACTGAATAGAATTTTTTTTCTGCCGATTTTCTGCGGACATTGTTCTCCATGGCTTCAATAAGAAAACTACAATCTCATGCTCTCTAGCGGCGAAAGCTTAAACTAATGTTTACCATAGTTCGAGCAATCGCCGCTAGAATGCATTGGCATGTTATTTCTTGTTTTTTCTATTGAAAAATTGTTTAATTTTTTATTATTTATTCAAGATTGCTTGAAGTCAGACATATTGACGATTAAAGTACGACATATTTGGTGAGACGGTCAACAGAGCGATCTATCCCCCTGCGGCACTGAGATGGTACTGAACAGAAATTGTTTTTGCTGACGTATATCTAGACGTCGAGCAGTGCTACTTCCAACAGTTAGAAAAGTACATTCTCACGCTTTCTAGCGGCGATAGCTTAAACTAATGTTTTACCGTAGTTAAACTGATTGCCGCTAGAATGCATGGGCATGCTATTTCTTGTTTTTTCCATAGAAAAATGCTTCTCAACTTTTTACAATTTTTTATTATTTACATAAATTACCAAATGTTTTATGGTTATGTTCATAGAAGGATTATTAGATTAGTGTTACAAATTCTTTATTCTACCTTAATACATGGAATTATAATTTATTCATAATGAAATCATTTTGATGGTTGTTTCTTGCCTTTCTTTTATTTTAGTGACAGTTTTGCGGCAGTGCTCCAGTATTGGCTTTTTCAATCTGAAAAAATATTATTCAATGAAAGAATTCTTTTTAGCGTTTATTTTGCAACAATCAGCGCGTTGGCGCTATAAGTAACAGTGATAACAGAAACAATGAAGCTAACGAGTGGTGAAGTTACTCAGTGAAACACTCCTAAACATTAGGCTGTTAGTTGCTCTCTTTACTAGAGAGGAGATCACAGGCCACTGTCTCTTAAGGCGTCTTGTCGGGTTATCAGGAAGAGTTCTTAAAGATTTTGAGCTAGAGGATTTATGTGATATTGCAGGTTGAAGTGGAGTTTTCTGTATCTTGTTTTAGTAATTTGTGTAATAAAAGGAATTTTAAGGTCAGTGTGTATAGTTAGGTTGGAGACATAAAATGGAGTGTTTACAATAGTTCGAAGTATATTAGATTGAAGGGATTGAATTCTCTGGAGATTTGTCGTTTGGTTGAACCCCACAGCTCTATTGCATACGCCCAGATGGGTTTTAAAATAGTAGTATAGATTAGTCTTTTGTTGTCCAGAGAGAGTTTTGATCTTTCGACTAAGAGTCTTTTAAGTAGTCGATAGCGTCTGTTTAGTTCTGTTCTTTTTAGTCTATTGTAGGGGTTCCAAAAAGTCTTCGGTCTATGATTTTCTAGCTTTTTTTTGTTTAAATTTATTTTGTAATTTACTATCTGTATACATTGTATACAATCAGTAAATATGAAGTGTATGATGAACTGGTGCGGGAGGAGAGCATGAGGAGAGAGTCTACCCAGCGGTAGCACTCTCTATAGGAGAGAGGAGAATGTGAGGAGGAGAATACTTCTATCAAAATAAATAAAGAATACTGAACTAAGTAGTGTTGACGCTACAGTTCAATATATTTATTTTTAAAATATAATAAAATGTATTTATTATAAAATGAAAATTGTAAAAAAAATGAAAATGAATATGACTTTTGATATTTTTAAAGATTAGCTTTTTTTAATCAGTCTAAACTTTTTTCAATAAATTAAAAAATGATAAGCCTAATCGAAAAAGTTTTATTTAATTGAAAATCAGTATACTATTTGCTTGATATTTATTTATTTATTGTGTTTGTGGTGTTGTTTGCATATTAACCAAAATGTTGGTATACTCAGCAACTGTTGACTTCTAGTACCTCAATTTACAATATTTTTGTGGTTAAAAACCGGCTCTATCTTTTTCAATATTCATTTGAGGAGAAATAGCGCCGGCTCTTTCACTTCTCTTTTCTCCGTGACTGCCACAAGCTAACAGTGACTCTCTTCACAAGATCATGATATCTTGAGCGCTGCATACTGGCTTTTCCTTCCTAGAACATTACAATGGTATCTGAATTTCACTTCGTTAAGTGCGCTTAGAGTGGTGTATTTAGTCGTGTAGTAGTGATAGTGTTTGTACATTTAAATCATTTTTTAAAGAACTCAGACCTTTTCATACAATGAAAATTAAATAATTTTCCAAAAAATACACTTATTCTTTATTATAATATCACTTCACTAAAAAAAAGCACAATCAAATTAATCTTACCTTTGAATCTGTTTAACATTAAATATTTCCAAAATTTCAGAGTTACACAACTGTCCTAAAACATACAAAATTTATCATTTGGATGTTAAATATTGCGATAAAGGAGATTTATAATCCCACGAGCTAAGCTTACACATAGTAAGTAACAGAAGAATACGTCAAAAAAATTATTTGTGTACATATTTCAATTTCTATTGAAGACTATACCCTCAAAGGTTTAAAATTTATTGAATCTTAATCATCTAAACTACACCCAAAAACTAGAAATTAGGTATCATAAAAATATTAAATTATAGAAGAGAATCAAGTAATATATTTCAATCAAATATTTCAAGTCCTTAGTTTTTAATTTCAAATCAGCAAATTGCCTTTTACGTTTCAAGAAAAATTTTTGAATGCAATTGGTATGATTTATAACAAAACGTTTTGCTTTTAAACAATAATTACTATTTCTTATTAATATTATTTTCATCCCTTTTCAAAATTAATACTTAATATGCGCACATTTATAAGTTACTTTAGTAGATAACATAAAAATGGAAATTGATTTAAGAAACAATTAGAGCTTTTAAATAGAATAATCAAAGAAAGAAAACAAAGACTGAATACAGTTAATTTCTTTATACATAATGATTCTGACTTCGAAATAAAATTATTCTTCTAATATCCTCACTTTACAATTACTTTTATGAAAATGAATTAAAAAATTATCAGCTCGACTAAAAACAGATCTATGCGATTGAAAAATATTATAGAATTAACATGAACGTTGGAAAACTTTTCAAAATTAAAACTTGATTTTCAAGATACAAAGAGAAAGATTCATATTATATAAAAAAAAAGTTTAAGTTTATTATGTTGTATTGCTCTGAACACATTAAATAATATATAAGGCACGGGTGGAAATAATGGATAAGATTACCTGAAGAACATTTCCACAGGACAAGTGGTAAATAGATTGCCAAGACTATTTCATACTCCAGAATGGAATGGATAATAACCATCTAATATTTACCAACGTACTGCTGGAGTAAAAAAAAATCCGCAGAAGTAATCATTTTACATAAAAAAAGAGCATTACTGGGCTGCAAGCCGGCAAAGGGTTAGTAAAACTCCTGAATGAAAGCACTGAAATTTATAAAGAATGTTAAATTAATAATTTTAACTAAAATCATACCTTCTGTAAAGTAAATCTTTCATCTAGCAGTTCAAGTAAGTAGCAACCAAATTAAACCATTCTGTTCTATTCAATTTTCTTTTTTCAATTTAATTTGTTTCAAAATGATTTAGTATTTCTACTTCTATAATGTTCCCATCACTCACTATACTTGCTTATTGCTAAACCAGGAAGGTTAAGGTGTGTTATTCAAAATATTAATAAATTGTAAAAAATAATGAAATAAAAATTAATGAAATCTAGAACTTAATAAAGGATTCTGTCCTTTTAGTGCATTAGTAATCCTTTAAAATTCTAAAGTTGGAGTTGTATTTCATACGGAGGGAGTGCGAATTCAAGCAGAAGACAGTATTATACTTTTTTCATTTCTACTGGAAAATAATTATTTTGGAATGAAATCATAAATGTCTCAAATAAATTAGGAATGCGTAAATAAGTAAAAACATGCAGCAAGATAGCATATTCCTGATTGTGTGTTTAGGCATTCACACCTTCTTAAGACCAAGAACTTTAAATATAATCTCACAAATAATAACCACATCTAAAATTGAACTTATAACGATCAAAGCAGGAATGACAGTAACCTATCAAGAAACTAGATTTCAATACTGTGTAAAGAAGAACAACAACAATCTGCAGAAAAAGATATGTGCACATATCGAAATAATAATACTTTTGACGACAGCAGAATGGTTCATTATATGCCTGCGTTAGTAACATAGTGTTAGAAACTGAAAATAAAGAACTTCCCATAAAACTAATAACATTTTTACATTTTTCTCTTCTTTTTTTTTGCATTGCAATATCTAAAACATGCTAACCGAATGAGAATAATGCACGCCTGCATTTGAAGTAGAATGATAGAAACAGAAAATGAGAAAAATACCGTAAAACTATTGGACATCTTCCATGTTGCTCTTTTTAAGAACCTGTTTATGCAAAACTAATCGGCCAAATATTTATTATGCACCCCGTTTTAGAAATACAATGTTAGAAACAGCTACTTGTCATGGCACCAATAATAACAAAAACAAATCTTTTTTAAGACTTTTTTTTCATGAAAATAACTATCCCCCAATGCCTCAGCTTTCCAAATCAAAATATGGATCCGAAGGATCACACTAGATTATGGTCGGTTCGTAATCAACCCATTCGCAGATCAATAGTAAGTCACCAAAAGGAAGAACTCCTTTAAAATCAGAATAATTAAGGAAATGGTATTCATTCACAAGAAATAAGATTTTTGTTTTTTTTCAGGGTCCATTCATTCCCTTCATCATCAGTTTCTATATGTGATTCTAATATCTTCTGATATTTACATATGACAGCAGAAACTCTATAATGAGCCCTACCAAAGGAACTAAAAACTCTCTTAATTTATTGCCTAAAGAATTATACATTTCCACACTACAAAAAATAAATAAATTCTTCTCAGGTTGAGAATAGTGGGTTAGATCTCAGTAAGAAGACAATATTATCAGATTAGAAGTAGAGATCAATACCAAGGAACAGGAGCCAAAACAGACACCACAATTCTCCTAGGACCGTAAGAATATCCTATTAATTTTGTAACATCCTAGAAATTTCCCAAAAGTACTTTTTGCATTCTCCTCAAGCAATGAAGTCAAGTCTCATTCCGCAATCTTAAAGTTGTAGCACAATAAAACTCGTCAAACAAAGCCAATAGCTCTTTTCTGATTGGTATTGAAAAAACAATTACTTTTGACTGAAAATGAGGCTTTCCTTCTTACATATGTGCCGTTTATTTTGAAAGAGAGGCAAGTCCATTTTTTTGTTATTTCGAGATGTTTAAGGTTTTGCGTTTCAATAAATTTAAAAATATTGGTAAATATTAATAGACATATTTTTTGTATTTTGTGGTGTTAGATAATGTTAGTTTATAATCCAATAGTGTTTATAGCGCTGGCTAAGAAAATAAAGGTTTTATTATAACTAAATGGACTTGCCTCACTTTCAAAATTAATGAATTGTAATCGTTGATTTAAATGGATAATATTTCAGTCGTATCAGTCTTTTTTTAACAATAAAAACAAAATACTAATCAATAGTTCAACTATTCTTCTCCTTTTTTAAATTTTTTTTTAATCATTTTGGTCCGAATTGCCTTCGTATTCAGATTCTGATTCCAATATTCTTCTTTTATTACCGATTTTCATGGGTCTTATTTCTACAAACATAATAAAAATAATAAAATTACTTGCTTATGAGGATTTTATTGAAATGGCGTTATTACCCAGAAAAGTATTTTTATTTTATTTTTGTTACCTACCAAATTCACTTTTAGATGCATCTGAGTTATAATTACCGCTTTAATCGGTTTCAGCCATTTTTTCTTTTTATAAAATAAACCACAATCCGTTATTAATTTTCAAATAATGAAACTTTTTTCGTACACCGAGCACAAAACAACAAAACTTACTTGATAGCTGATAATATAAGTCCAATGTTATACAATTTACAGTTTTTCAGAGTGTTGCCAATAGTACTAAAATTTCCGGATGTTGGAGTTATTATCGAAACACAAAATTAAGATGTACTTATTATTATTAAATAATAATAAATTTTATGAAATATTGTACAATCACCGATTACCAATATCAAAGATAGATAGATAAGACATGATGTTAAACCATCACATTTGCTTCACCATACAGCAACCGGAGTTAAATTTTGCTGTACGGTTAAATAATTTTAACCAAAGATGGACTTGCGCCATTTTCAAATTAAACATATTTACAATATTGTTAAGAGCTAAACTTCAATCTCCCAAATATTAAGTTTTATCCATAATTACCATTATCTTCATTTCAAAATAAACGGCTCATATAATTAAACAAAATTATCGATAAATTTGAAATAATTACTTACCACTTTAAACCATTCCAATGCAATCGCATATTATCTGCACCCTACAAATAGGAAGTTCTCCATACAAAATTGATTTTATTTATTTATTTTCAGTGGCAGAAACATTCTGTATCAAATAGGCGAAAGCTAAAACAGAAAGAATATTTAATACTACAAGTAGTTTCTGTTAAAATCCTAAAAGAGGATTTTGCTTTTTCATCAACTCCATAAACACGTCTATCTAACAAACATAAAAAAAAAGATTGGATGCTGAATACCATTTGCCATTATCACTAATAATAATAATAATTATAATAAAAAATCTAACCTTTCAAAAATTATTTTTACATTACTATCCCACGGCTGAGCATTCCAAGCAAAATAAGCACCTGATGAATCACATTGGAATAATGTGGATTTGCTACCATCCTATCCGAAAATAAAAACACCATACAAAAATAAGATCTTGGCTTCCAAAAGTCGCTTCTGCTTAAAACAGAATACCAACTAAATATATGCAAAGGAAAAAGGTTATATGTGTTTCCAAAGATCGCCACTTGAACGCTCTGCAAACAAGAAAAAGCCTAACAACCTTAAAACATTAAAAAAAAGCAAATTTTGGATCAGGATATAGATGTGCTTAGGAGCTCTTTCTGTTTACATTAGTTTTTATGTTGTAAATTTTATTCAATAATTTAAAATATTTATGAAATTATTTATATTCTTTAACAAATACTTTTTTTAAAATGCTATTTAGTAACATTATTGTGAAGTTTAATCAATTTCTTGGCTAAAAGGAAGAGTGTTGCCTCTTTTTGTAAGTACAAAAATCATTTTTTACGTAAAAAGAATAAAATGTTGTAATAAAGGCTATAATTTTCTAAAAAATATTGTGGAATTATAAATTTAAGAAAGAATGTAAAAGAATATGAAGACACACAGAGTTTTACTGACAAGTTAGATAACGCCTTCTGATTAAAAGTTATGGTTTGTACAGTAGAGAGATTTCAAGTACGTTCATATGTAAGAGCAAGTATGTTTTTAAAATAAAATAACCTAAGCCAGAAATATTCACTTTAAACGTTTAAAAATGTGTAAGCCTCGCTCTTTTTCTTTGTAACTTATATACTTAGATGAATCACTGAACTTTACTATGTCGTACAATTCAGATTGAAGTGTCTTTTTAAAGATAATTAAAGTAATTAAATATGTGCTTATCGCAATTAAAAGTATTGACCTGAAAGAGATTGTCTCTTTCTATTCGATTGCATATTACATGCAATAAGAAAAAAAGATATAAGAAAGAAATATCAACATAGTTCTATTCTTATTCGAGCCAGTAATTTGGATCTCTTCTAAATAAAGTCCTGTATACATATTGTTTATTAAATGGCTATTACTATTGGCATTACATCTACAGCAGTTTATATTAAATGTACAATTCTGATTAATTTAACCATGGAATTAATGGATACATTACAATATTATCTGATATTTTGCTTGTTTCCCTGTAGATTGTTCAGCAGTTCTTTCACTTCAATGTTTGCTATAAGAAAACACTGTTTTGAGATCACTTCTTGAACCATTCATAGTTAAACTTCCGAATTCTTCTTTTGTACATCATGTTTTAGTTCAAGAAAGTTCGTTTTAAATACATTGATTATTATGACCACTTTTCTGGCTTAGTAATAGCAATATATAAGAATCTCTTGCTTAGTAAAGATTTACAAAACATCAGGTTCTCTACATTAATATGCAGGAAAACTAATTATACCTCCTAATTACTTAACATAAATAATAAAAAAGTTCAAATTAAGATTAGAGAGATACACGCCACACTTTCTCTAATATTCTTACTACCAAGTTTTTAATTAAAAAAAAAATCTCTTAGCTTTTTAAGAACTAGCTTACTGATTTTAGCTGTATATCTATCGTGAAAAAACAGGGAAGTTGAAAAAAAAAAAACCTACTGAAAAAATCGAGATTTCGATAGTAAATATTAAAAGTAATGAATCGATACTGCTATTGGAAGCATTGAAACTTCTTTATTACCCTAGTCAGGTTATTTTGTTTTCAACAGTGTTACATACTGCACGTGTATTGTGATTTATATTTCCTTTAAGTTACATTTTTTTTAGCAACTGCTATTCACATGAAAATGTCATCTTTTTTTATTCGAGATAAGAAAATCATAAGCAACTCTAAACCTGGGAAGATAAAGCGTAAAGGTAGGATTTACCCCACTAAAAGTGAAAACATTAAACGTAAAAGAGAGAATATTGAACAGTTGAATGATGAGGAAATATCAAGTGAAGAGGACGATGTATACATTAATAAAAAACATGATTTCGTGGAATCAGATGAAGATGATCAGTTAACAGCTCAAGAAAAAAAGGTGAAACTTGCTAAACAGTATTTACTGGATATTGAAAAAGAAGAAAAAGAAAGATTGGAAACAGAAGAATTGGATAATGAAGTTATTTTAGGTAGATTACATGATGAAGTGTTAAGTCAAGCGGGTAAGTTAAGAAAAAAAGTAGCTGATACTATTAATACTAAATATAAAAGTGATGACTATGTGGTGTTGAAGTGTAAAGAACATAAGTTACCGATAACATGTTTAACAGTTTCTACTAACAATTATCTATATACTGGTTCTAAAGATTGTACTATTGTCAAGTGGTGTCTCACTAGCATGAAAAAAGTCGGTTACATACCTGCTAGGCATAAATTTAAGCAGAATGAAAACTTGCATGCTACTCCTGTTATGTGTCTTGCCGTATCTCCTGACAATAAGCACTTAGCGTCTGGAGATGATAGCAACATTATACAGATTTGGAATCCAGAAACTTTAGCACATATATTTTCATTTAAAGGACACAGAGCTGCTGTGACTGGGTTGGCCTTTTGTCGTTTTACAAAACACTTGTACAGCAGTAGTAAAGATAGGACTGTCAAAGTTTGGAGCGTGGAAGAGAACGCGTATTTAGAAACACTTTTTGGACATCATATGGCCATAACAAGTGTGGATGCACTTTCCAAAGGACGTGCAGTCACATCCGGCGGTACTGATAACACAGTGAGAGTGTGGAAGATACAAGAAGAATCTCAACTTATATACAATCATTCAAGAAGTATTGATGGAGTGAAAAGGTTAGATGATCATCATTTTCTTTCTTATGGCGACGATGGATCAGTGTGCATATGGGCGGTCACAAAAAAGAAACCATTGCATGTCATAAGCAAGGCACACGGTTTAGACCTCAGTTGTAAAGAGCCTAGATGGATTTGTAGTATATCTTGTATTTCAAATTCAGAAGTATTTGCCTCAGGCTCATGTGATGGTTTTATCAAATTATGGAAATGTAATGATAATTTCAGAGGAGCATCTTTGGTAGCTGATGTTCCTATTGTAGGTTTTGTGAATGCTTTAGCATTTACATCGAATGGTGAGAAACTTGTGGTGGGTGTGGGTCAAGAACACAGATTTGGTAGATGGTCTAGAATTAAGGAAGCAAAAAATTGTATAGTTATTGTGCATGTTAAAAAGTCAGATTTTTGAATAGTATTTGTAAATATAATTGATTTTTTTAATTACGCAGTTTTTGATTTTTCACTCCATCATCCCCAAATTGTCACTTCTCTTTTGGAATTTGTATTTCCTCTTCCTACCAGCATCACATTTATTCAACCTTCCTCATACTGTTGAGAAAAGTGTGATTACTGACCAGTTTTATCCAGCTTCTTCAATAACAGCTAAAAGTATTAAAGGATAAACTACAATCTGATTTTTGTTTCAAAAAATTATTTTTAATTTGAAGGAGCATTATCTTGACAAGATTAATTTGAAATATGATTAATCTTAATCAATTAACTTATTCCTTCGTTTTTTTATCAAGGCTTGTCTACCTTCTTTTGAGTATTGGTTAAGTTAATTTTGCCCAAGTGAGACCCAATGGAAAATAATACCCAAATTCGATGTGAAGAATATCACAGTTCAAAATGTAAGTAACTTTTGCAATACAAAGAAGTTTATAAACATGTAAGTAATCGCCCTATATTTGCAAAAAGGGACACTTATATGGGAAAAATGTGATAGCCAAACCAGATTATAAGGAACTGCAATCCAGGAGGAACAAAACTAACTTTTTTTTTTTACTATAACTAAAAACAATTGCTTATATTTATCTGGGCAGGCAGGGAACAAGAATTAATTCCTTTAGTGGTTTAAAACTTCTGTTATAAATGAAAAGTAATGTTCTTGCTAGTTTAATTTTGTTCCATTTTTAAAGATTTTTTTTAATTAAATTTTTAACTTAGGAGTACTCTCACAACTCTTGAAATTATGTGTTGGTTATTACACTTCAATACATAAAAAGGTCATCTATTTTTAAATTCTAGTCATATTATTTAAAAACCTGACTTGGTTTCGGATAAGTTATAGACTTTCTCTGCATTTCAGCGAAGTATTTCAATATAAAAAAAGCATAACAAGGTGGTTGGTTGCTTTCAATGGAAAGGAATGGTCGCTCTCAGAATGTCCTCTCACTAATATTACATACTCCTTTAAAAAAAAAAAGCCCGGCCGCGTTGCAGAAAACGCGAGCATTCCCAAGGTTAGTGGTGCAGTCTTCAATTTGAAAATAGGTTCTTAAAGGGAATGTATATTCCTCCATTAGCCCTTTTCATGTTCTTTCACACCACCATAATATATTATACAAATTAACAATTCATCTAAAAAATGTATATTGTATTATTTAAACTTATTTTCATACTGTAAAAAAAAAATGCTACTGAATTTTAATTAAAAGAACACAAGGTTAAATTATTACAAGACAAATTTATAGTTTCTAGTTAAAAACAAAAATTTCCTCTATAATGTTTATCTAAGGTGTGGCAATATATCCCGTCCAATAAACAGTAGATTATCCATTATTCAAACATAATAAACTTTTTTTTATTATGCCCTGTCAAATACTTGGCGATAAACTACAAGTACTGATAAATGCCAACAGATCTTATCAGTTAAGTTATTAGCGAAGAATTTAAAAAGTTATTTAATAGTTCAGTTATTGAGAATAATGAAGTCAGTTAATGTAATAATTTTATTAATTCTATCTTTAATTACAGGTAAAATAAAGCTATTTTGAAATGTCTTTGTCCTTTAAGCATTAGATATTTATTGCCGAATTTAAGTTGAAATGTAATATTTATTAAAAAATGAAGCGTACTTAAGGTAAAGTAGATATTTTGTGAAAATGTATAAATTAAACTTCAACGACTTACCTACACAATATCGAGGCTTAATATAATAAAACTATAAAAAAATAATACATTCCGGTCACAGTATTTAAATTTCATTATCTGTAAATATTTGATGATAACTTCCCCATACACCTAAATTTGTTTTTTTTCTTCTTCTTCTTTTCAAGGAACATTAGCAAACAATGATTGTACAAAAAATATTGACTGTATCACAGAATCTTCAATTTGTTTAGACAATACTTGCCAATGTTTGCCAGTCTTTGTGCTTAATGGTGAACATACACAATGTTTGGAAGGTAAAGACATCACTGATGAAATCTATAAAAATACAAATTTGAACTATTTTTTTCTTATATTTTTATTATTATTTTAATTTATTTTTGCTTTTGTCGGTACAGTGTCACGGGGCTATGGAGCTTCATGTATAGAGAGTGTACAGTGTTCAACTAAACTCGAAGCTGGAGGCCAATGTAATAACAGTATTTGTAATTGTGCAGAAGGTTTTCATTATTTCAAAGGACAATGTTGGAAAACATCAGGTGAGAACCAGCAATATTGTCAAAATATTAAATACAAAAATATTTTCAGCGAAATATCCTGTAATGTGAAACATGAGTTATCAAATTTATTTCAGTCATTACAAAAATTTCAAATCATCATCACCTATTATGCAAATTTAGTTCAATATAGAATGAAATAATTCAAATTAAATGGCCACAGTAAATTGGTTCCTAAATAATTAATATAATTTTAAAACTAAGTGTTATAAAAAAAATCCAGATACATTTTTAAAGTCAATATTATTAAGGCTTCAAAGTATATTCATAACACTATTCTGCTGCCACAGTTAAATAAGATTTTAACTGGTTTTGTCATTTAAAAATAAGATTTTAATTGATTTGTTTGTACAAATTAAGAAATATAGCACAGCGCCCAAGTTTTTTTAAGTTTATAAAATTTTATTTTTTTATATTTTGCAGGTCTCACACAGCCTTGTAAGCACGATTCAAATTGCTTTGTAAGCAATGATTTTGAAGCATCTATTTGTAATAATGTAAAAAACATTTGTGAATGTTCACCAGGATATTATCAGAGAGAATATTCATCTTGCCGCAGAATAAGCGAAAGTGAGTAGCCACGAGCTTTTTATGTCTGCAAGCAAGTGCGTGCTGAATGTCCGCTTCAAGTTTATTAAAAAAAAAGATTATTCCGCCAATGAATTCAACAATATTCTAATGATAGACTTTACACTCAAGTCAATAGGATTTTGGCACACATTTCTAATTTAGAAATGAACGATAAGATAACTGCTGAAGGCGAAGTCACACAAGCAATGCCAAACAATAATACTACATTTTTTATAACGTTATACATATAACGCTGTAATAATTATATTTATGCTGAAACTTCTTTTGGAAGTGGACATCTTGCTACTAAGCTCTGAATTTAAATAAATAAATTATTATTCAACAATAAAGAAAAATCAACTTTGCATTATAAGTAATTTGAGACAAATTGAAGATGTGGCAAACTTTATAACAGTCGGCACTTTTTGTTTCCCTTATGGGTAGAAATGTTATGGACAAAAGTACTGCCTGAGGTAGAACTCAGCTAAATAATACAAACTAGGGAAAACTAATCTTCTTTCTAAGAGAAGCATTCCAGTGAGGAAATGTTATTATACAAACAATTGTTTAAAAAAACTGATTTGTGTATTAAAATTAATCTCAGACTGGTCATACACACCTTAGTTTTTAGACAAGAGTATTAGTCAAAAAATATGCTCTCTTTTTAATAAATATGGTTTGCTTTGGTATGTGCTCTCTTTTTTGACCTTTTTGCAAATGAAATTATATTTATTGAATCAATGGCAACTCCTGCTAACTGAGTTCACTTCAGAGTTTTCATTTGTTTAAAATAAAAAGATCCTTGTAATGACTTGCTTTAAATAATCAACATATTTATTTTTTTAACATTGTTACTGAAGATTTAGCCTACAATAATTTGGATGCTCATTATCAGAGAAACTACTATCATTATTAAAAATTCAGGATAAAAAAAAATCTTTCTTATAGCTCTTATTGTACCAGATAACCAAATCGAAGAAAAATCAAAAAATGAATTAGATCTTTAACGTATGTGACAATCTTTATCATATTTGTTTATACTTTATATGAAAAAGAAGAATGAACAATATTCTAATTTCAATAGTCTTTGTTACCATGTATTCAAATAGGTGGAATAACAGTTTTATTTAATTACAGAGCCGGGAGAATCATGTGGTATACCACTTGATTGTAAATATCCTAACGCGACCTGTACTAGAGAAAGAACTTGCGGTGAAGAAGGTAAAGCTTTAGAACCGAAAGATAAACAAGAAGAAGTATCCTTTTTCGTTGAAAATATTCGTAAAAGAAGAAAACGAACTGCATTGGCAACCTACCCAAGTTTGGGAAGTAAAAAAAGTAAATAATGTAATTATTATATAAATATTGTAAAGGTATAAATAATTATTACCTTTTTTTTTCCTTTTAGTTGGTGCAAATTGTAAAAATAATACGGAATGTCCAAAAAATTCTGAATGCTATAAAGAAAGTTTATGTCTTTGCTTGAAAGGTTTTTATACGACAGATAATTCCACTTGTTATCCAGGTTTGATATATTAGTTTTTCAAAATGTAGTTACGATTTCCTTCATTAATTTTTCCTAACTTTAGATTCGGTTTCTCAATACAATTACTTCCCGAATTCATTTACTGCATGCTCGACCAGTCAGTCTCATTCGTCCTCATGAGCACTCTATAATTAATCAAGGAGGTTCCTTTGTTTTCATTCTTCTTTCTGAAAAGACGTTTCAAAAATACATTACTGACATTAACATTAACGTAAACTTATAATGGAGTTTTAGGATTATCACTAGAATAATTCATTTCCAGAACTTGGATCAAGATGTGAAGAGGATGGTGATTGCAAAGGGAAGAATACAATGTGCAGAAATAATAAATATTGTACATGTAAACAAGGATTTGTGGCTACACAAGACAGTCGACAATGTGATAAAAGTACATTATTAACCTATTATTTTAACAAAAAATCTTTTATACTTTTTCATTTTAATATTTTTTGTTAAAATCTTTGCTATTTTTTTGTTTTAAGGCGTAGACAAAACCAGAATATTTTAAAAAAGATTATTATTATCATCATCTAATACATTTTTAGTGTCTAGAAACATAAATTGGAGCTGTCTAAGAGATGAAGAATGTGGATTTTTTGGACCGGGTGGAAAGTGTATCTCAAAAAAATGTCACTGTTCTAATGAGACCCATTGGGTTTCTGAACAACTTTTCTGTTGGGTTAACAAAAGTAAGTAAAAATGGATAAATGCTTTACAAAAGGATTATGTTAAAAGTCATTTTTATACTTTCTCTTCGTTCCTGTAAGCAAAAGTATTGTGATTGTGTTAAATTTTCCGAATTCAATTTTCATTTCAAGAAGTAATTACTGAATATCTCAAAAAACAATAAAATTAGTTTACTACCTAAACTTGGTTCTCTTGTGGGGGTGAGTGATTTCACAGTTACAATTTTTCTATTTTTTTCGAAAATGGCTACTTTTATTTATCCATCTATATGCTCTACAAACTTCATATGTTTGTACTTGTCAGCGGGGTTATCTGGAAAATAAAACAGTATGTGTTGCAGGTAATTTTTATTATTATTATTTATTAAGAAGAATTATGCAACATTAGGCATCTCTCTCTCTCTCTCTCTAAAGTGCTACTTCAGGACAAGTTATATCTCCACCATAAGTAAGCTGTAAAGAAGTATTCCTATTCAAATCATTATATGAATTTAAAATTTGTGTAAAATTGGTTAACCTATTGGATCGATTTTAAAGAATACGTTTTTAAGTTTAATATATTTATAGAAATATATAAAACGGTTCTAACAATTTTATTAATCTTGGAATTTCATTTACTTAAATTAATTAACAATCACTTTTAAGTGAAATAGTTTTCCGAGATTTTTTTCTACTGTGACCGATTTGAATTGAAAACGCAATCCGAATTTAATGGTAACGCTGATATGTGATGAGCAATAAATATCCCTCTACTTATCCACTAATAATTTATGACAGCCCAACTGTAACAAAACTTGTCCAGCAAAATATTCACTGTTAATAGAAAATTTATCATTGGAGTAAGATAAAGTCGTGTGAATGTTCATTAAAAAAATATCCTGTTAGGTGCAGATGGAAGTAGAGTCAACATATTTCTTGGTTTTTGAAGGAGTCTTGGCTTTCTAACATAGTGTTTGATAGTGTTCCCCCGTCAAATACGCCAAACAAAGTTGATATTTACTTACAAAGCTTATTCTATTTTAATTCCTGGAATAATTCTTTTGTTTGGGTACCAGAGGTTGGCGAATCATGTACACAAAGTGAAGATTGTGGTGGAAGAAATAGCAGTATGATTTGTACGGATGACAAAGTCTGTGCTTGCATTCCTGATGCTCATCCATCTTCAACTGGTACAAGTTGTCGAAAAGATTCCAAACAGGTTGGACAGCCATGTTATGAAAATTTGGACTGCATTTATACGCACGCAGAATGTAATATCACTTTACATGTTTGTACCTGTCAGCGAGGTTATC
Organism: Rhodnius prolixus; assembly: GCF_049639745.1. NCBI lineage: Eukaryota > Metazoa > Arthropoda > Insecta > Hemiptera > Reduviidae > Rhodnius > Rhodnius prolixus. The sequence goes on from NW_027411634.1 coordinate 36,464,412, forward strand.
TGGAAAATAAAACAGTATGTGTTGCAGGTAATTTTTTGTAAAAGGTTTCTACAAAATCCTTTACATTTTACAGACGCTGGAAAAAATGAGTAAAATAAAAAATAAAGTAAAAAATGCGTATTATAATAGTAAAATGCGTGTTATATAATGCGTATTATAATGGATATATATATACTCATGTTTTGTTTATATTCGTAAAAATGGTATTGGGTGATAACATAAATAATTATTATATAAGTATAGTATATTCTATTTCTATTTGCATTCAGCCCTGTACAACCTGTGAGCCTTGCAACTTTAAGTCCCTTTTCTAAATGCACGCTAAATACTCGAGCTTAGCTGGCGTAATCTGAGCATAGATACATGTTACATGATTAAAGTTGTTCATTTTCACTTCACACACCCCTGACTTGTGTTCTGAAATGCCGATTCCCAGAAAAAGTTAATCAAATCGATATCAACGAAAACTAACTATATTTTTATTTTAGTCTTTACGATTCTTATCTTTGGCAGGGAAAAACATAACTACGACTATTCACGTCAAAACTTCTCCATTCCTCCCTGCCTGATTGTGTAGGTATAACGAAGAGTTATTAGGTGTCATGGATTAGGAGAAAAAATTAGGTATCGTTGACGGAGGGCGACTAATAAACGCATTATAAATTTCTCATATTAACCATTCAATAAAATGCAAGGCATAGAGACTAGGTATCAAATCGCTCAGCTATGTGGCTTTCACTACGTAAAGAAAACAATTGCTTTAGACATTATTAAACCCTTGGCAAAAATCAATTTGAGGTCAATAAGTGTGGAGCACGGAGCCCAATCAAGAAAGCCTTGCACTGCATTTAATGCCAAAGAAAGCTGCTGTTTTCCCGCACATTGATAGCTGCTTTTCCCTAACTTTAAAGCAAACTCAGCCTGCAACTTCACGTTAAATTAAGGGACACTAATGTGACCAAGCTGTTGATAAGCCGTAAAAAAAAAAAAAATAATACGTTAAACTAATCAAACTGGTATTAAGTACATATTATCTTCAAAAGAGGTTAGGCTATTAGCTAAGCTCTAGAGAGTTATAGAACAGCTTTGGCTTGCTTAGAGTTATAAGGTCAACAGGAATTGAATAGGTTTGGTTGAAATGTACTGATTTATGCTTTCACCCAAACTTATTGAAAAGTTACATCACTGGAAATAACCCAATAAAATGTGTCTAAACAGAAACTAACGTAGCGATTTTATGGACTCCCTACACTATTAAACTAAAACCGCTTTAATTTTAGTTTGGAATCACTAATGACAAGATATAATTTATCCACAGGTATTAACGGAACTTGCAAGAGTAATGAAGATTGCAATGTAAAAAATAGTCACTGCAATAATAATACATGCGTTTGCATTAAAAATTTCGTATCAAATCAATCTTTAAATAAATGTCTAGCTTTGGCCACTACTGTAGGCTCAAAATGTAGTGAACCCGAGCAATGCAATTTGGTAAGTATTTCATATATGTAAAATAAATAGTGAATTATTTTGCATTTTCAACAGTTCTAGATACTATACTTCTAGCCGAAGATATTCAGCTTCATTACATCACATTGTCATGTCAAAAAAAAAATTCTGAAAAAATTTCCATCTGCCTTAATGGGTAAAATAATGTGATGTGATTGACACTGCTTTAGAAGTAAGGGACTGTAAGGATCTTTGGATAGTGAGAGATTTTTCAAGATTTTTAGTTTAGATAAATAAGCGCTTACTATGTAATTTATTTACTGTGTAAATATTATATTAAGTAAATATTGTATGACAAACACAGTGTGGGATCAGAATTTTAGACATGCTTGGTTGGAGCATGTTCAAAAAAAGGTTAGGGATCACTGAATTATACTTTTTATTCTTAGTAGGGCTAAGTAACTAATATCAAACTTACTAAGCATCATTATATCAATACATTCACATTTAGTGGAGGGGTCACTAGTGAAATCTGCTCCAACTAAGCAACTAACGATGTTAACAACTACAAATTTTTAGCCAACGTAATATGCTAAGCATTTAAAATAAAAATACGGTAAATCGAATGGTGAAAATCGTTTAAGAATAATAAAATTAAGCTATATTAATCTAAATTGTACAGAACAAGATTTAGATTAAAAAAATGTATTACTTACATTGAATCATTTATAAAATTTTAATTCTTTCCAATCAGTTGTCTGGAGACTGTATCCAAGGAGTGTGCAATTGTCGGAATGGAAGTTATTTTGTGCCTAAAGACAAAAAATGTTATGTTAAAAGTATTATTAATCAGAACTGTACAAGAGAACAAAATTGTAGTGTCCTCAACTCAGAATGCTTAAGAAATATCTGTAAATGTAAGAGAGGCTATGAACCCAGAGAGAACTTCACAATGTGTATAAATAATGGTAAGTTTTTTTTATATTACGAGTTAATATATTAATAATAATTTCTAATTATTTTTACTTATTGTATACTCAATTTATTTTTGTGCTTTTAACAGGAGCTGGCGCTGCAATGCCCTTAAATTTATTGTTAATAACTGGCACATTATTGGCATTTATTAGATTAAAGTCAAAAGTTTATTAACATTATTATTACTATTATAACTTTAATAAATAAAAATGAAGGCATTTATTTATTTCATTTTGATGCTAATTTAGTTACTAACCTGAAATAGCTGAGGCATCTCTCTTAATAAGGGTTGGAGTAAATGTTTGATTTCAAAAAACCCCTACACAAAAAAACAAACATAAAATTATACTAGTTTATTTCATAGAGATATTAACGCGCCTTAAATTTTATTTATTTACTTTTTAAGGATAACAATGGGAAAAGATTCTCTAAACCTCTTAACTCATTTTAGTAATTGAACATGAATACTTTTCAAGTTTTCACTAATTTTTAATTTCTTTTAAACACACCTAAAAATATGTCAGATATATATTTGAAGCCACGCTATTTTTGACACAAAAACTATATAGGAAATAAGAAATTTATGTACAAGCTAATAGCTATAGCGAAAGAGGTGATTCTATAATTCATTTGTGTCAAAAAGTTGTTATAAAGCTTGAGGCTTAAACTTTTGTTCATTGAATGGCGATGTTTTCGTGAACTTTGAGTGCAAGAAATGTTTTAATGCTGGATTTAGAGGATATTTCAAAATTGTAAATTTTGCTAAATTGTTATGTCGTAGTCGTAATTACGTAACAATTAAAATTCGTTAAACACCAAAAAACAAGACTTGCTTTGAATCCACGGAAGAATAACTTAGTAATATTACTATATTATATACTATAGTTATATAGCTAGTTATACGCATCATTCAACTTCCCAAATTATCCTTGATTCGACTAAAATCCGAAATAATTTTAATTTTCAACCTCCTTCAAAGGAGAGATTAGTGTCCGGAACTCGTGGAACTCTAATTTTCGGACCACATAAATATACAATTACTTGTAATAAATTATTCCAAGGGAAGGGATCAGCCGAGTGGTTAGCGAATACAGGATTCCAACGGAGAGTTCACAGGTTTGATTCCATCCGCTGGCCCCTACATTTTCTCTTCCTAAGAGCTTCTTACAGCTCACAGTCCGGACGCCAAAAGTACACTAAAAAAAGCTCCGGGCGTCGAAACCCTTATTGATTGTTGATGCGCCTTAAAAGAAATATTTAAAAAAAATTATTCCAGCTTATAAAGAAATTTGGATTTAGAGAACGCATTTCTTTATGTAAAGGTTTCCTCACAACCATTTATAATAAAGCGGCATTATTCCATTCTAAACAGTATTCCCTAAAGGTTCAGAGTCAGAGAGATTTCCGTTCGCCCAACGTTTGGATCCAAACGACCGCTTAAAAGGCTTTCAAAGGTCAGCCAAATTTAGGTCTCTTCGTGCCAACAAAGCAATCACGGAAATTAAGGGAGAAATTTAGACATGGAAAGTGTAGTTCGACAGTCAGTTACAACATTCCAAATTGGTAGAAAGGTAATCAATTAGGATAAATATCGGTTTGAGAAAGGAGATGTATTGTATTTTTATTAAATTTTCTACATTCAATTGTGAAGAATGGCTATAATTCAATAATGAAACCACCTTAATAAAAGGAGAGAAAAAAAGGCGTTTCCATTTGACTGAAATCTGTTGCAATAATGTCAAATTTTTCTGTTATGAGTCGATTAAATTTTAGTGTGATTGACTGCTCTCTGCACAAAGTGATTAAGGAGAACATTATAAAGACCAAGTTGAACGTGTATATGAAAGCTGAGGACGGCAAAGTGAGCCTAAGGTGATGGAAATGAGAAGTTTAGACGTGGAAGAAGGTGGAAAGAGAAAGCTTGGTTGATCAGAATCTAAGATAAGTGGCACGAACAAACCTTTACTCTAGAAGTGAAACACTTCCCTGGTTATCGCACCAGGTTTACGCTAGCATCTATCGACCACCCTACAGCATGACCTGGTAACTAGCAAACATCCAACATCTCACCTTTATATGTATATCACCGCCCTTATTTATCACTGTCTCGGCTCTTTAATTGTTAATCTATCCCGCATTCATATCCATAAATAATTCTTAGTTTGTGCACCAATATCAGAAATCTTAACAAAATACAGTTATTTATTATACCTGAAGTGGTTATTAACAATTATTTCATTATTAACAATTATATTCTGATTTAACATGCACAAAACATGTAATAAATTTGCATTTAACTGTTCAGATCATCAATCAAGAAAGGAGATTAAATAGAACAGATGTCAGAATAAAGTTACAACTTTCAAAAATTTAAAGTATATTCACTGTAGGTCATATTTTCCTTGACAGCAACGCTGACCACATGCTTTTATGGAACTTTTTGCAAAAATTAGTAATAGTAATATTTTTAGCCAAGAGAAAGATTTAATATCATTCTATGGAACACGCTGAAAGAATTTTTGAAAAGTGAAGATCTTGTAAAGATTTTTAGAGAAAATAAGTAACAACCTCATATTAATCTGTACAAAAAGACATAACCAATTCTTCTCAAAATCCAATTTATACTAGATTTTCAACAAAATGGAATATTCAAAATGGAAACTTATTCTAAGGTTTAGTTCATTTGAAGTTATAACTGGTAAAACTATTTAGCATTTGAAAAGAATTATTTATGCAATTGAAAATAGTTTTTTCTTATAAAACATTATTTCTATTGTAAAATACAAGAAGGGACTTCACGAGGTGAATACTTTTAGGCTCGCAAAAAAAGGCAGATACTCGCGTTTAAGGCGAACTGCAGTAGACAAGCGGTCGACAACCTATGCTACGAGCATGCCACCCCAAATGGTTTTCAATATTTTATAATAAACTTCTTTATTCAATGAATGTTAATAGCAATTTTTTATTATATGTTTTTCTAAGCTATTTTGAATTTGTTCAATTGAAATCTGATGTTTGACGTCGTTCAAAATTCATTCTTCCGTTTGTTGAAGTAACGGAATTATTAGAAAATCGTTTCATCGTTTTTGTAAATCGTATTATACAGATATTTATTTTGTAAATTCCATTATCAAACCGAAGGCATCTTCACAATCTGTAAGTTACAAATGATAATTATCTTAATACTCAGGAGGATCACAAGTTATAATGCATTGTTGAGTTTACAAATTATGGCTTCTGAGCTATCTGTCGAGCCAACACGACATGTCGTACCCAGTAATACACTATGGCCGAGAACCCTTAAAGTGTAAGCAATATCTTTTTTCCAAAAGGTTTTCAATCTTTCCCATAGCCTCTGTCAGTTGAAAAATTATTTTAAGACAAAATGAAATATGTGAATATAATACTGCAGTCCATTATGCTATAAAATATTACAATTATAAGATTGTTTTTTTTTTTTTTTTTTATTTACAGAATATGTACAAAATATTTACAGGAGTACCAATGATGAGTATTCTAACTCCTGCACAGTTATCTCATATATGCACAAGATAGTAATAGAGTAAAAATTTGATTAGAGGGAAAATAAATAAAAACCTCCAAAAGGGAATAAGATTGTAATGCTACAACCCAGATACCTCTATCGTTCCAACCTTTTCCTTAAGAAATTAAATTCATTGGCTTATGTTTAAATTTTATGTAAAATGTGGAACGCTTAAGTTTTACTTCAGTACTATGCTGACTAGGACAAATATGAAGGCAATCAATATCAATGTGCATTATAAAAAGGTTACTTACTAACATCTAAAGGTTCTGAGTACATTGAGCTTTTATCCAAGCAGCATAAGCGGATCATGGAACGGCTGGGGTTTAGCAGCTTATTTCTTGTGACAAGAGAAATCCATCAATTAATCTTGAAACAACTATCATATTTGTAATGTCCTAAAAAAAAACTCGCTGTAATGCCTTTTTTTAACCATGTTTATACAATTAAATAAAACTTTTAATACAAAAACTTTAGAGATTATCATTTTATGTATAGAATGAAAATAACTCATCAATGCACCTTTTCCCCACTGGCAAAGGTTAAGCGGAAAACAGAAATACTTCAAGAAAAAAAACAGGTTGTCCTAAACATAAAAAAAATTAGGCAAATAACATATTGGACCAATCTTATAAAGAGAAATAAAAACATGTAAATCCCCATTATTGGTTTGCACGCGCCCTTTGGCATTTTTAGGTCAGAAAATTATACAAGTCTTCAAGCCCATTATGCGACAAAAAAAATCTGTGTATTCGGCGCAATCACAAACTTAGTAAAGTGATTTACATCAAAATCACTGGCTGAGCATACAATTCAGAAGGTTTATCGCGTGAAACCACACTGAGTAGTTCACCTGAACAACCCCTAATGTTTAGTATTCACCAATTTTAGTTCATTATTTATACTTATCATAAAAATTGGTAAATTTTATATATGATTATTTTTTTTTAGATTGTAGTTTCTGACATTACTGTTTATTGAGACATAAATCAGTCTATTGTATCATGAATATTCATGTACTCTTAGCGGACAAGAAAGAAGACAATCAACCTTTCACATAACAAGTAAAAAAATATAACTGCCAACAGCCTAAGCCCTGAAGATTACCTAGTCCCTAGGTCGAAACCTTGGCAAAAATAAAAAGAAATGACTGAAAGTGGTAATATTCTTTCTTCCTTCTGAATTAATGAATAAGTCACAAAAAACAATGAACAATACTCAACAATACATTTTGTCAAAGAAATTTATTTTTTTGTTCAATTCTTTAGTCGTTATGGCTACAGTATTATTGAAAATAACCTAATAATCACTGTTATTGCTTGCATGAGTTTATGCTTGTTAACCGGATGATTAGATTCCGTGCTGACATTTGAAAAAGCAAAGTTGAAAGCATTTCGATGTAATTAGGTTTTTCTAATCATATGATTGTAATTGAAGATTTGGAATTTATTTCAACTTTTTGATTGTATCCTTGAAAGATATCTGTATAGAGATAGCATTGATTTCTGCTCAAGAGAACTTTAAGAAAATGTGAAAGTTTGTCAGGCGGGTAGTTGACCCCACAATAATCACAAACAGGAAGAAAACTGTTTGTGTTCATGTTAAATAGTAGGTGTATTGATTTTCCCTTTAATTAGTGCACTTATTACACAATATAGTTTTTAAACTTATTTTCTTTGACTTCAGAAATTAAAACGTTCTTATTTTAATTAAATATTACTTTGAAACTTTATTAAATTGCAAGTTGACAATTAAATGGTCTCCTGAATTTAAAATACAGAAAACTATTGATTTTTGAACGAATAATTGACCCAGAAACATTATCTAGACATTTAAATCAGTGGTTTTTCAACCTTGTGACAGTCGCGTACCGGTAAAAATAAATAATTGTTTTTTTATATTTATTTTATGAATAGAAATACAAATTTATGTGACATTTAGTGACCCGTCTACTGTTGCTTCTTTGTGAGCAAATTATGTAAATTTTGTTTCTGAGAGACGAAGTGTAGCATTTATATCCATTTCTCACAAAACGGCATAGAGGTTTCGTGGAGTGCCACCGGTCTAAGGACCATCGGTTGAAAAGCACTGATTTAAATTCGTCACTCGTCAAGAAAAATTGGATACCAAATACAACAATTATCTATAGCTACATAGTTATTATAGCTATTTGTAAACCACCTAATCACGAACAGAATCTAAATATTAGCACATTTATTGTTCTGTTTTCTTGCTGTGCTGAGAACAAGCTAAAAAAGAAAATTAGAAAGACCTATTTGCTAGTGCTACATTTTATTCTTTGCCTAATAGCACTTCATTTAAAATTAAATTTAGCCTAAATTCTCTTGTTATTTATTTTAAATATAAATCCAGATTGATCTTTAAGCTTGACATTCTTTTTTTTTTCTCACTTCACGCATTTGTAATATTTTTTACTAGCATTTCAAGGCAATCCTTTTTTTCGTTATCTACATTTTGATCTAAATATGCTTCAATAGTTTTTAAATCTTTTCTAGATATAAGTTTTATTTTATCTTATTTTAAAGTAAATGTATAGAAAAGCCACTAAAGTTTTTTTACAGATTTTTCTCACTGAAACTATAGTCCTCGGTAATAGTGTGAGTGTATTCTTCTATTTGCCTATACTTTTCCACGACGATATCTCTGCTCAAATTTGGTCTGATATTGTCCTTCAAACGCTGGGGGTAGGATTGCTTACATCACTAAACGTCGACACTTTACGGATATGTCGAGTTACACATGCGAAACTACTTGCGACTCCAATTAAACGCGAGTAACTTATAATAATGAAACTCATAGCGAAGTAGAAACTAATACAAACTGACGATTAAGAGAGATATATAATGCATCTAAGATATTGATATGAACACCAAAGTTGCATAATTTGTCTCTGGTTGTATATTTATTTTTTTAAAAAAAGCTTACTTTAGTGCCAAGACTCTATTCAAGCGATCGAATTATATTATACGACAGTCCTTCCCCTTCGGTTCCTTCATTGATCTGAAAAAGAAACCGGATGGAATTAAAAAGATAAAAAGAAAGAAAGGAAAATCAGTAAGTTTTCAAATTCGTTAATAGCCAATTTAATATCTTCAAATTCATTTTTTTTAGGTCAATTTTACATAATCGATGGAAATGTTTAATTCATTAAAATTACCTTCAACAAACATGAAAATTGAGTTACACGTTGTATAAATGAGTTCATTTTTTTAATCATAAATGAAAAGTGGATACCTTTGTAAATTTGAAACCTGATTTTAAATTAGCACTTAAATTTTACAATAATTATATTTAAGAATTGGGAATGGATTTTTGTTTTTCTTAGGTAATTGTTGTAGCATAAAATATAAAAGTTTATATCTGGTCTTCAATAATTATAAATTAAGTGTTAATAAGATACAAGAAATTTAATGTGTTCACGTTTCTCGATGCCAACACCGCCTTCACTAAATATAGATACATGAGGTTTGTAGTTGGATACTCTGTTGGAAGCATTGTTATTAGAGGGATACAGTTCAGTGTGGGAAAGGAGGGTGGTTTCTAAGTGAGGTAAGATTGTAAATTAGGTATGGCGTCACCGTTTGCGTGCTATGTTTTCCTAGTCACGCCAAAGTGTACACGAGGGTCGAGCGGTAGTCAGGAACGCTATTGGCGAGATAGATGGGCTGCTAGATTATATCGCTATAGTACCTGCCCTCTAGGTGATAAAGTCTACTCTATAAGAACCACCAACAATTTCATAGGTCGATATTCGGACGCAACCTTCTTTAAACAACAAAACGAAAAGATATAAACCAGACGACTTTTGTACCTTTTTGGGAAAATCTTACTTTTCTCTAAAGGAAGAGAAATTATTTGTTGTCTTTTTTTTTATAACTTTTCTCTTACCATTTACAAACAGATGCTTTATACATATTTTCTGATAGAAATTACGGTCAAATTGCTTTGATCATTTTATTAAGAAGTTTTATTGGCTCTCTTGGGCTTTTGAAAAAGTACTGATGCAAACGAATCTTAGATTAGTTTCTAAGAGGGTTTACCGGAATGCAGAGTCTTGAACAGAATTTGTATGATTTGAAAACCTGTTTGAGAAGGTGACGATCTCTGGCTAACTATAGTACTATAGCGATTACTTTTCCCTCCAACTTTTTTGACTTTAGCGGCTTAAACTAGCTCTGTCTGGAAGACTCTCTTTAGTTTTCCTAGCGTTACCGAGATGCAAAGCTTGGTTTAATCTCCACTATACCCCGGCAACCAAACCTTCTATTGTTTAGCGCGGTCCCAAGAAAATGAATCGTCAGAGTCCATAAGAACTTTATAAAAGGCAAGGCAAAGCTGTGTTTGAGTCTATTCTGTCGGAAGGCCGACCAAAACTTTGGCAAGATTGCATTATTCCCTCTTACTGGCAGAAAATTGTACGCATAAAACCATAAAATTAAAAAGAAAAAAAGATTATTTTTACCAACCCTTTTATCTTTTATTTTGCAATAAACCCTAAGGATTTAGGTATATTGATTCTTCTTAACTAATGATGCAGTAAAAAATTATATTTATTACTGCATATGACAATCAGTATAGCTGCTATCATAAATGTACAAATAGCTACTTTACAATCACAAACTCAGGATTCAGAAATTTGCCCTAGGTTATCTTAGTAGGTTACAGTGAGGTGAAGGTTGATATTGTCTTGAAGACTTGCACGATATCTAAATTATTACGTTAACTATGAAGAGAAAGAGAGTAGAAGAATATAAGAAGGACATGTTTAATATGTGTATGTGTAACAAAACTATTGTTCTATATATTGTATTATTAAATCACTCTAATTAATTTAATTTAATGCATTATTAATTCTTGAGTAGATAAAAATACAGACGATGATTACTGAAGTATACGTATGACCTTGATGTGTGGGTGTTCAGTAAACAAGAAAAGTCGTCTGAGCTTTGTAATTAAGTCACGGAGTGTCATCGATCCGCTCCGTTTTGTAGGTTTTTCTTTTGTTCAGCAAAACAGCGTTATGTTACTCAAAACTTTAATTCCAATAAATTAGATTAAAAAAAAAACTAAATTTTTCTTTATTTCTAATATAAGGCGCATAAACCTGAGTCTCGTTCCTTTAATTTCAAATAGATAAAAAAAAGGGTGAAAATATAGAAGCAAATAAATTAATAAAAGATAAAAATGTAACATTGCGTTTTGGAAAGTATCTAGGAAAGATAAGTTGACAATTTAACAAACTCTAATGAAACCTTTACGTTTATAGTAAAAGGACAATCGGCTTCTTAGAAAAATTTGGTATGGATCTATAACCTGATAGGAATGAATAAGCGCTGGAGATTGAGCATTATGATAGAGCTCTCTGAAAAGGTTGGAGATGTCAAAGAACTCCCAAGAAGCTATTGTGTTGGTTAGGCGAGCAAGACCTCTGGGAGATGGTAATTAGTAGTGAGAGGAATGTTAAAGAACTTTTTTTTTATGAGAAGTGATGGCAGCAAAGAGAAACATGATAAAAATAAATTGACAGAGGGTAAGCCCCTTAGTATTGAAGTTAATGTTCTCTCTACTTTAGTACATTTACTACATCTACTAGTACATCTACTTCTCTCTACTCCCAGTTTTGTAACATTGACGGTATGTTATCCCATACTAGATTTTACTTTTTGGACAAAGTTCCGATACGGTATTTTGGATAACTTTTAGAAACTTTAAAGAACACCTTTACAAAGTTGATATGACCTGATTAAAACCAGCAGGGTAAAGGTATGGAGTTTTATTCATTTTCAACGGGAGGTTAGCTTGAGCGCTGAAATTGTACTAGACGTTTTTTCAATACAAAGCCTCCAAGTAATGCACCATATGCAACTAAGTAAGAAAGCCTGCGCTTCTAAAAATCCTAAATTGTGTTTAAGTTGAGATTAACCATCAAAAAACGTTGATCAATTAAAAGAGGCTTAGAGCCTCTAAAATCCGCAAAGTCTAGCCAGATTTCACACGCTTTTAATCACACAATTATTCCCAAATAATTTTCCCCTAGATAACAGCATATATGTACTTACGATTACTCACGCTTGACCAAAAACGAAATCGTGTGAAGTGTTGCAATGACGGTTTGCAGCTGTTCCAGAAGAATCCGTAGGACTTTAAGCGTCGTTTCGTCACTGTGGATGAAACATGGATACATCACTACACTCCTGAGACCAAAGAACAATCTAAACAATGGGTTACCAAGGGGGAATCTGCGCCAAAAAAGGCGAAGACCGTTCCTTCGGCCGGAAAGATTATGGCGACTGTCTTTTGGGATTCGCAAGGAATAATCCTCATCGACTATCTGGAAAAGGGTAAAACTATTACAGGTGCATATTATTCATCGTTATTGGACCGTTTGAAAACCGAGCTGCAAGAAAAACGCCCACAAAAAAGTCCTTTTCCATCACGACAACGCACCAGCTCACACCTCAGCAATTGTGGTCGCAAAATTAATGGAAATAGGGTTCCAACTCGTTTCACATCCCCCCTATTCTCCAGACTTGGCTCCCTCGGACTACTATTTCTTCCCCAATATGAAGAAATGGCTGGCGGGAAAAAGATTTTATTCAAACAAGGAGGTGATTGCAGAAACGAATGGCTGTTTTTCAGACTTGGACAAATCCTATTATTCGGAAGGGATCAACAAACTAGAGCAGCGTTGGACGAAGTGTATAAGCCTAAAAGGAGACTATGTTGAAAAATAAAAAAGGTTTACCCCAAAAAATTAAGTAGTTTTTATTTTTGCACGGACTTTTCAAACGACCCTCGTAGTTATGTTCTTCGAACACCATCTATGAGAGGCTTTTCAAGCTCGAGTAATCAAGAAATAAAAAATTTCCGTCAATGTTTATTGACAATCAATTCGTAATCAATCAAAATGTAAAATGTCAATCAAATTAACAAAAAAATGGTAATGATGTAAAAAGTATTGGATATTGTTATCACATTTTTGATTAATCGAGAGATTTTTTAAAAATGATCAATATAAACATGGTCAAACACGAAAGTATAATTACTATACATATAATTCCATGATCATTCAAGGAAATCATCTCTTTCTTTTTCCTGTATATAAATAAATATGATACTGGTGAAGGATACTATTCAAACAGTTCTAACCTCTAGATTATATTTCTACTCGCTAATTGGTAAAACTCTTTTAAACGTATACTCATATTGGCTGTTGAGTTTTAATATATGAATAATGATCATTTAGTGAGAATATCTAGGAATTAAAATTAAGCATGAAATTTATATTAAGTTTATTCAGCTATTTTGTGCACGATAATGCTTCTTTACAAGATCGATGGTTTTATAACATGATGGCATATTCTTCGTTGAAATTTTAATACATATATTATAATGAAAAAAGCAAATTAGCTTATTCATTTTCTAAACAGAATTTGAAAGGATTTATTTCCGTTCGAGTTAAATAGCATAAAAGCAATCGTTATTTGAGGTATCGATTTTGGAGGGACTAATTTAATGTTTTCTTTCAAGCTAGGCTTGCAAAACATTGTAGGCTCCCTATCTCTTTGTTTTCTTTTAGGAACAGAACAGACGGAGGACGCGAACGATATCGAGATTGCTTTGAGATAGTTTTAAAACTGCAGTAAAATCGTCCTAACTTTTTTATGGATCGTACAAGAAGGTTAAACAAAACTATTTTGAGAGAGACCACCAGGGCCCGAATACTTTTCAATCAGCACCGAACAGCATGATTCAAATTTGCTCATTCGACAGAACATAATTGGAGAAGTGATCTTTTCTCCTCCATTAGGGCAAAAAAGGACTGGGAAAAAGGTATCCCAGCACTTTTTGTTCTAGTCTCTTCTCAATAGGTAGTTAGTGGTATGTGTTAGATCGAGTCCAGTCTTAAGGGAGGATCTCATATTAATCTAAATATATTTATCTCGTCCCACAGCCGAAGCGTAGGTAAAATACATTGTGGTGCTAATGAACTGGGTTTGACTTGATACGATTATGCGATAAATTTAGTAAGTCTGCAAATCACCACCGACCATGAAACCTGATCGGCAGTAGTTGTAAATACCTAAACACACTAATAAATTAAGGTAGAAAAAAATGGTGACGTTATCACAAATGGCTAGCACTGAATGCCATCCATTCAGACTTCAATCAAAGATTATTACATTTTATGTGTTCTGGCAAAATAAATAAACAACTAGAATTTTATGGTTGGAAGGGGATTTTAGACAAAAAAAGTTTGGGATCTTTGGTATGTGATCAAGCAAATTCTAGCTCATCACAAACACTTTCACTCGTAATCTCATCGATGAAACTTACGAAGTACATTTTACAGATTATTAAAGTACACACACAGACCTGCAAGGGAATCAGGACAGATATAACGTAGGTTGTACAATGTTCTATTAAATTTCTTGCTCAATTGTGCCAGCGACTCTTCTACAGTAACTGAACTATCATTAGTTACTTCCTGTCTTTTGTTTTCTATCATCGCTCTCATCACCATCACAACCCTCTGTTGTAATCTCTCGTTCGGCAAACTAAAACAAAATTTTCAGTGCTTTAAAAGGCATTTCTTTTCAATGTGAATTCTAACAGGCAGCCTTAAGTTTTTACACGCCAAAATCAAATAAACAAATCTGATACTTTCACTTAATATACTTCTATTAAAAAGAAATCTGTATCAAATTAAGTAGTTTAAAATATTTCGTGCCAAAACTGTATCCGACATTAACTGCTACATTCGACATTTCGTGCTACTGAGATTTCTCTTACTTTTCAAATAATTTGCTTTCTTTTTTGATTTATTATTAACCGTTTTATACTTGGAAGAATTTTTCATCATTAATAGTTTATAATTCAAAATTACGAAAAATAGCTGTTATTTTTCTTTTGCTTTCCTCTTTCTTAAAGGGTTATGACGTGTTCAAGTAATTTGTTCCTATTTGTAGTTAATAATAGAGGAGAAGCTAAACTGGATATTTTATCCTAAATTTTAGTAGGAGTTTTAGAAAAATGACTGTTTATGAAGGTGACCCCTCTACTACGTCATTTCAAATAATAATTTGGCAACAAAAGGTTTTGAGATAACAACTACCTGGTTTGCCTGAACTTCTGCATGTATTAAGTGCCAACTCTGAGGAAGGCAGCTCTAATATAACCACTTTGACCACATTTTGCGCATATACACTTTGAGAAAGTGAAGATTTTTGGTTAGAAGTGGAAATAGATCATTCATGGTCTCGCACTTTGATGCTGTTGATCTAGTTTTAATTCCTGAATTAAAACGGAGATTCTAACTGGAGAAAGAGGAATACTGCAACTTTAAGTAAATGTTTTAAACAAAAGAGCTAATGTCAAAAGTAGTTCTGTGGAAAATATTAGTTCGATGTGAATCTGAAGTCTGTAAGCACATCAATCCGTCTAACTGAAAATAGTCTTTGTAGGTTTGGTTTCTGAAGGAATGTTACTACTCCAAAAGTCGCCTCCGAGGAAGCTTGAGCATGTAAAAAAGAATTTTACACTTAAGCCATGGAATAATTAGTTACCTGTGAAGATAAATTACTGTTACTCGTTAAGAACTCTTGCCATCCTACCCTAGACAATCAGAACTAAAACTTACACTGCACTATCAACACAAGTACTCGTAAATAGGCAAAGAGTCAATGAAGTGTGCATATTATTAAGATTTAGTGAACCCACAGGCAAACTCTACCTCAACATCTAATTCGCATTTCTGCTGAAAACGTAATTTCGAAAATTCGAACAAAAAAATCTTCGCCTAAAAAATCCTTAAAAATTCCAAAGTGTCAAATGCTAAACAAAGAGTTGTATTAACTTACATTAGTACACCCTCTGTTTTCAAAACTGACAGCACTAGCAAGTTTATAACTTCTTTGCGACTAATCAAAGTTCTTCAACAATTAAATAATTAACATAACTGCTACAATCAATGATAAAAAGGGTCAGAAAGGGATGTCTATTGATATTTTATCTTCTAAACTTTTTATAGCCTACATTCAATTTTTACCATGTAAAATTATAATGCTATAAATTATCTGAGTTCCTCTTAAAAATTTAGGAAGTGAAATTCACTTCTGACCCTAGAGGTAATAATTTCAGCCGGAATTGTGTTTATCCTTAACAGTTTTCGTGTTATCTGTTTTGTGGCTAGTAAAATGGCAGGATCAAGCCCCCACACCACGTGAGTAACGGCTGAGTTAGTTCGTGAGTAAAGCTCGTGATCACTACAATTTGTCAGACACTCTAGAGTGTTTCAAGGTACATTTCTCCCACCCTCTCTTTCCCTCGAAATTCAAATAATTATCTACACCCAGCGCTAGCCTAACTATTACCCCCACTAAAAAGAATGGTTGCATTCTTTTTCGCCTGTTTAAGCATAATATTGGGCTAGTGATTTTTTACTTCAATTGATTTTTTAGATAGTTTCTTCCAAAAAATGTGACCCTTCTTTAAAGAGTGCAGGCCCTTCAACAGCTTACCAGTCCCATTAAATAGCTGTAGCTGTTTGGATGCTCATTGTGGCCAAATTACGAACGACGTCGCTCATTCAACGTAGGCAACGTCCACCTTTACCTCTCATCTTTCCGACCAGTTTTAAAATTTTTGAGATCCTTTCATTTGGTACTTCCTGGAGGTTTACTAAATAAATAAAAATAACAATAATGAAAATTTCGTTTTCAATTCCTTTGAATAATTAATATTAACGAGAAAAAAACAAATCACTTTGATTGACAAATATAACAAACAGTAAAGGAAAAGCATAAAAGAAAGAAAATAATTATCTACAGCCAGAAAATGGCAAAAGATGTTTAAGGAAATTGGCGTGTCTAAACTTTAAAGGTCAACTCAGATTATCTAACAAACTCAATACTGGTAACAGTAAAAAAAAAAATTTAAGTTTGCACATTTGTTACTACTGAACTACTTGGTGACTCTGATAAAGGTAAGTGTGACTTTTTTAAGTGAGCGAAGAAAAAGCTATAAACAAAATTTATGGACAACAATATATCCCATTCTGGTAAAATGTAATATGTTAATAAATTAAACCTAGCACTGGTTCTCTTCAGTTAGCATAAATAATGTTGCATCATTTTCTTTAACACAACTTTTCCTCTTAAATGATTTAACGAAAATTTTATTTAAGTGCATATTTATAGATAAATATATATATATATAAGAAGTTCTGCAGAGTTTCCAAAAACTGTTTAATCAACGTACTTCAGCAGATGTTAAAATTAAAGGAGATTTATGCATTATTGAATGATAAATTTCCTTTTTCAGCGAACAAAGAGGCATTAGTTTCAAAAATATTATTTATGGAGACAGCCGTAAAAAACAAAAACAAAATCAGGTTCAGGATGCCCATCATATATTATTAAGGATGGCCACGTTTTTTTCACAAATAATGAGAGAAGTAGAGAACTGTAACAGTGTAACTTACAGTTTTCTGTAACTCAACGAACCCGCATAGCCACGCCCTAAAGAAGGCAATATATTTGTCGAAACGTTGGCAAAAAGACGAATTGTTGCTTTTTATTTGGACCGATTCCTCGCCAATTTTGAATCCTTAATTTAATATTTTACGGCCGCTAAACCAATAAATATTATTATTTCATTTTCATTACATAACATAATGTGAACCATTATATTGGGTTATAGAAGTATGTCTTCTCAAAAATTAGCGCGATTGCAATTTTCTTTAGAAGGGCAAGAAAAAGTAAAAAGTTTCTTAAGTTTTTTGGAATTAGAATTTTAATCAAGATTATTTTGACCGGCTTGAACAAATTAAATTCCAGGTTTAGAGAAAATTTATTTAGAATTTATTTTAATTAAGGGCGTAAGAGCAAATTTAATACTGGCTCACACCCGACACTTAAAAATAATATTAATTACATACATAAAATTGCACCAATAAGAAAGTTACTATTCTCTTAAGCCACTCTCGTTTCTAAATAAAAGGTATAGTTGAAATTTAAGAATAATATATTATTATTAAAAAGAGTGATTACAATGCTATCAGTAATATTATTTCTTTTTTAAGTATCACTTATTAATAAAAACATTTAAAACAGGTTAATAGAACACATTTACATATTTATCTTTGAATTTTATTTATTGTTGAAAAAATCTTGTAGTAATTTTAAAATTTTACTTAATTACATCCGATCACGTCATCTTTTACTTCTTTCTGGCATTTGTTTACTATTAAATTTATAATGCAGTTATTTGCTACGGTAAATGGTGCACTTTATTATTTATTTTTCTGTTTTAGTTTGGATTTTACAAGCATTAGGTAATTGTAATTCAATTATAGAATGAAATACCATTTCGTAATCAAAACAATATGTAGTTATTGATTTGAATAAGAAGGAATTTCTTTTGTAAAAAATTAGATAACTGTAACCGAGTAAAGAAGTTAAATAATATAAGATAGAAGCAGTTCTTGAACAGACCTTGATAGGATATTATTTTTGAAGAATATTGAGTTCTGGTCAGCCATAAATAAAGATTGGAAGTGATTAGGTTTTACATTTCTCGAAAATTGTTCGAAAGAGTCTTTTAATGTATATATATTAAATAAGGCCCTCTTTCAGAACCTTTTCCTTGTAATGTATATTTCATTATTTAATATATAATACGTAATTGTATATACACCACTTTAATGAAATTCCCATTACGAAAAGGTTCAGAAAGAGATCTACGACGTCATAAGTACTCAATCATATTGAAGGTAAATAATTTTTTAGTAAGAATTCTATATATTTGAAGACAATTTCTAATAGACACTATCTTCGTTATACATTTCAGAAATCTGCCGTACAGAACCTTCATATACCTATTTCATCAAGAGTTTACTTGATCATTACATTAATGGTTTTAGTTTTCAGCAACGGGATTACTTACATAAGTAATAAATATATGTGAAAAATTGATGTATTACAATATTGATGTAGTGTAAGAGAATAATAAAAGAGTATTGCAAGACGAGAGAAAGTCATGGGAGTACATAAAGACGGATTTTTTTCGGAATTCCCGTAACGTAATCGTGTAAAATCGTGACCTTTTGAGGTCCCCTGAATTAGAAAAAATGAGGTTTCTACTAATTTTTCTATGTTTGCGCTTGTATGTATCGTTTGTAAATTAAACAAATAAAGTATCTCAGGAAGTTAAAATTTTATATTTCGGAAAGGCGCCACCGGTAGACATAGCAAAAATAAATCTAAGGATTTAATGCAAACAGAATTCTAAATTTGAAGAATTTGATTTAGTGCTTTATGGGAGCGAATGCTGGGTTTTGACCCAAGACAGCAAGACAGCTTTGAGAGTATGGGAAATAAAAGTATAAATGATCCTGTCAACAAACGAGAAGGGTGGAGAATCCGCAACAACTTGGAACTGCAAACTCTTGATCGAGAAGCGGACATTGTTGTATTCATTTTAAAAGGAAGATTGAGTTAGTTAGGACATGTGGATAGGATTGTGGAGAATAGAATCCCTAAACGACTTTTTTATGGAAGGTCTGGAGGCGACAGAAGAAGAGTAGGCCTATACTGAGATGGCCTGATGATGTCGGAGGGGATTTAACAAAAATGGGTGTACGAAGATGGCGATTAAAGGCTCTTGATAGAGCTCAGTGGAGAGCCATGATTGAGGAGGCCCTGATCCTTTCAGGACTGTAGCGCCGAGGAAGAAGAAGAATTTGATTATATGTACCAAAAGATGCAATTAATGGTCAGTATAACTAACTTGTTGAAATTTTTCATAGTATTTTAGAGCTAAAATACAGTTGTACATATGTTACAAATAGTAACACTATTACTACTTACGCATTATTAGATAAATTCTTATTGATGTTCTTTTCCTTTCTTTCCTACTATTGTTCCTAGCTTCCTAGTTCACTTTTGTCCTTCGTACCCAAAGCATTTAATAAAAATTCAGATGAAAACTTAAACAAAAAACAAACAAAAATGTATTTAATAAATAATTACTAATACAAAACAATCAATGTTAAGAGTTAACGATTTCCCGAAAATATTTTTGTGTTAACTAATGTTCAGGTTAAAAAACCCTATTAAATATGTAAAACCTTGTATTTTTCATTTATTTTTATTTTAAAATTCTGTTTCATACGCCAAAAATGTTTACAGATCATTTCCATAGCAGTATTCATATTTGGTGAAATCAAAGAGCATTCCTTATCAACTTCCTTTCCACGAACAAAACTCACATGTATCACTGATTTATTCATTACTTTTTGGTCTTGTTTTCTCACATAAAAATAGTTGGTTGTGAAATACATCTAATAAATTAATCTCTCTGATTTAGATTCATAGCACCAGGCTATACTTCCGGATTATACAACAAACAAGCAAACAAAAAATGCCGATCCTGTTTGTTTAAAAGAATAATTCAAAAAAGGATGTCAAATAAGTATAGTATAATAATGTGACTATAGTTTACATAAAATATAAAAATACAGACAATACACAAAAAAAAAATTAAGACAATAGTTTACGTTCACTTAACTTGGTGAATTTTCTATAATTAATTTTTGAATAAAATTAGTACTTGAATAAGTTAATACTTGCTTATTCAACCTTTTTCTTTTTAATTTAAAATTATATGCCATTAAATGTAAGACCATTTCAACTAGTGAATATTTATGGACAGAAATCAAATTTTTTAAATTGAATCTGCCTCGGTTGATGTATGAAAATCTAATCATCGCGTGCTTTTCTAAACATGCAGTAGAAGAGATTCTTTTAACAGTGATGTTCTCACAGCGGCGTGGATGTGAGCATGAGCTCAGGTATCACTTTAGATTAGAAAATTATGTGTGAATTGGTAAGAAAGCCTACGCGACCCGAGGGTACATTATGGCGCCCATTGATACAGCAACTTCTCAGTGATGTCTGTTTAATTAGGCTTGGAAGTATAGTGAGCGGCTCCCTGGAAAACATATGGAGGCAAGATTTTTCTCCTATACCCGAACCCTGATCTGCACAAATCCTTCCCAATGGCACAGTATGTGCGTGCCGTATTCTCTTCCTACTTACAGAACCTACACAGGATTTTTTAATTTTCACTCAAAACAGGCTCTGACGATTATCTCTACGCATCGAGTTCATATTTCCCCAAAACATGGATTACTTCTACACGTTTATTTCTAGCCTTTTTCAAGAAAATGATTTTTAGGACAGTTCTAGGAGATGTGTCGGATACTAAAATGGGAATACGAAATAGAAGATTGTCATTTCATTGGTATGAATGGTTTTCCTACCTGTATAACGTTCATAAGAAGCAAATATAGTTCAAAAATTCCGAGTTTGAAAAAATAGAATTATAGTGATTTTTTTAAAAATTGTTACAAGCAAAATATATAATTGCACATTGTTCCTTGATCATAACCGGAATATGCACTTATAAAATGCCACCAACCGATTGTTGATAAAATAATAATTGTTAAAACAATAATTATTTGAGAGAAGTCCCATATTCTGCATTTCTTCCATTAACTAAATCTTCAGAATATCTGTTCACTTTTGCGTAATTCTTCAGATTCTTTTCCATTGGACTTTCCAATAATACCGATCTACACCTTTTGAACTTTATACGCAGTAAAGACTACCCTTTGCTTTAATCCAAGGCACATTTCCTTTGAACAAGGAAATCTATTAACATATTTAATAACTGGAGATGTAGACATTTTCTGACTGCAATGCCAAGGAATGATATTAATGAGGGGGATCCAACAGCTTCTAGAAAAATTGCTCACAACAATCAATCACAATTGGCTTTTTTTTTAACGAAGAGATGTTATTATTATTTTGTGTACATCTAATTATTTTATATGGCATATCAAATAAAACATTACTCTATATCATCTTTTACAGAGAAAAATTAAGATTTTTATGTTAGTTATGCAAATTTTAGATAGACAAAAGAGGCGGCAACTTTCCACGCATGCTCCTTATAGGTTTAATGTATTATTGGTTACAATATTCACTAAACTTCCACCCCCAATGAGAATATGAACATAGTAGGCCACCTGTAAAAACACCACCGACACTCTCAAATCTACCACCCTCCAGGCAGTGTTCAACGTTTTCATAATATATCCCCCTCACCCATCACAAAACAAAAACAAAAAAAAAAAACAGAAAATTTAAAAACAAAAACATTATATCTACTCACTCAGTTAATTGGTGTGCTTCAGCAACAAAAGAGGAAGAAACAGAAATAATTGTCATGTCGCGTACAATACTATTACTGTTGGTGATTAGCGTCTGTAGTTTTATTGGATGTATCGCTGAACCTGACATCATACAACATTCTAGAGCGAAACGCCTAACTGCCTTTTCTAAACCAGCCAGTCCATCACAAACGCCAATTGTTGGTAAGTTCTTAATTCTGGAACTAAAAAAAATAAAATAGATAAAACCTCTATTTAATATAATAATAATATTAAAAATATTTAACTTACCGCTTTAAGTATGTAAATACATATAATTATTTTTTTTAAGCAAAGCATTATTTATTAAAGTTACAAAAGCATGCAAACATTTTTTGTTTAAAACGTTGTAAATATTTGTATTTTAATTATTATTATAAATAATATTTGAAAATCCACACGATTATTTAATTTACATAAAATTAACTATGATTTTTTTTAAATTTAGTTCATTTAGAATTGTCTAAAAAAAAAAGTAGTATGAAAAATCTCCAAACAGATTGCTGAACTTCTTTAAGAAATTTCTGGCTGCAAAATTCAAATCTTAATTGTTGATTGTATACTTCAAAATAAGCTCTTAATTCAAGTTTTTTTGCAAATAGGTGAAGAAAATATTTAATATGAAAATTACAGACAGCTTAAACTGGATATTCTGCTGTTTACGGAATGATGATTTCATGACAGGTTTCGACAACAGTCAGGACGAAAATCAAAATTCTTGTAAATTTGAACAAAAAGTACTGTTTACTAAAAAAATAGTCTGTTTACTAAACATTTATCTTTTTTAATTTTCTGGGATAAACCGTAAGTTTCGCTTTACAGATGCACTAAGTAAGGCATTTATTTCGTTTTTAAAATGTCATTTCAGAATAGTGATGTCATTTCAGAATGGTTTATATTATTTTTAAAAATGTGAATACTTGGGCGTCGTCAGAATTTCAAGGTAGAAGAAAATTTATTAACATAATTAAGAAAATCTATTCAACTTGTCGCATCTATTTATTCGATATTTTATGAAGTACGGCTGCTAAAATTATCTTTAAACTGGAAAAAAATACTTTTATGGTTACAGAGAGGAAAAAAATCTGCTTAGACACTAAATTGCCTCAAGTTCTTCCCAAGTATGAAAAGAAGCGAATAATTAGGTTGTTTTCAAGTCACATTCTTAGAGGAATTGCAAACTTTAATATATATATTGGGCTTAGACCAATTTGCAATTAAACCTAGGATTTTTTGCAATGGCTGTAAAAAAAAAAAGTTAAAGCTATTAAACTCCAAAACAACTCATACCAATTATTATCAATGAGAGACAAAGATTTCAGGCCACAGTATTACAAATATTTCAGCGAAGCAGCTTAACTGTGAAGGACATCAGATCGATCAAATGTCTACTCAAAATCTATCAATTCTTTCAAACTGTCGGATTTCCTCAACTATCCCTCCAATAGTGTAATTCTTGCATTTTCTATCGTATCAATTTTGCCTGTCCTAGCAACTATAACTGGAAGTGATTTAAGACGAACTTTGGTTGCAATAAAAACACAGCTGACGGATTTTCCTCAAAGGGCATTTTTGATTCAGAGGGCACCTGAAAAAACTTGGGACAAGAGAGAAGTTCCAAATAGACCTCCAATTTCCCAACATTAATGAGATTAGCCAATCGATTTTGGTAATTATTTCTAGGAAAAATGCTTTTTAATTTTTTTTTACTAATTTTTTGTCTCATAGGTATTAAATAAATAATCGAATAATGCAATAAAAATCTCCAAAATAAACATGTTTTCAACATTATATTCCCGGTTTCATACTCCTAATGTAATGCAGAATCCAAAAAGTTAACGAAATATTTTCCAGAAGTAATAGAAAGTAAAATCTAGATCATTGAATGAAAGTGAAACAGCACCATTTTATGTTCTGGATAACTGTGCTTTTATTGGTGAGGGAGTAGCTTACGGTGTCACTACGTCATCAGCTACAGTCCGCCTAATTCACACATCCCGTTCGCCAATGTGTGGAGTGGTATGACATCATTCAAAGAAGATTTAGAGAGCTGCATAGTTTGCAGGCCCTGGATGAAGATAGGGTTCTTTCTTATCCTAGATATGTCAATTTGGAGGGTGTGCTGTAGGATGAGGTATTAGTACTCAGGCTCCAGTGAACTAACGATGTTCTCGATTCACTATCATTCCCTCCCCTCCAAAAGAAACCTTAAACACGAACATCAGTTTAAGCAATCATTTCTCATTCAGTTTTCTTGCTTGCCTTTCTGAATGTCTCACTTAAGGAACAATAATATTTTTAAAATGTAATACAAGTTCAATAAAAATCAATTAGTTTGGAGATTTCATCCATAAAAAAGTTTGCAAATTAGCTATTAAAAATAAAACCGTTGGTGTTGAATGGGAAGCATGTGGTAAGTATTTTGTGTGTGCACGATATATTATTTTTAGGGAAGGGAAAGGAGTGTAAATCGGACAGAGAATGTGAAGTTATACCCTATACAACTTGCACGATTGATGTCAGAGACCAGAGGAGAAGGTGTATCTGCAAGGACGGTACCCCTCCATCCAACGGACAATGTCAGAATAGACCAAGAGGTAAGTTATACTTTTGATTACAAATACGATCGTATGATAAAATACGAAAAAAAAAAACTCATTTTCTTTAAACATTGATAAAAGTATTTCAAAAATGATTACATAATCGTAAAATCTGAAGTGTAACAACACTCACATAATTTTCTCTTGCATCATCTCTGATTAAAGTAATAGATTTTCCCCCCAAATAAATTAGATGAACAGGAGGAGACGATTCTACAACGGCTGTACCAAAAATTGCTTACGCACTATCCCAAGTAAGCCACCCTCCTTAAAGCAACTTGAAATCAATATTATATGTTTTCTGAACCCAAGTCATTAATACCACTTTTTCTACAGAATTATCATCGCTGGTTTTTAATTATTTTTTTTATATACAGCGTTTTTCGGCCAATCTATACTGTTCACGCAAAAGTCATACCAAATCATGTCTTCCCAAGTAAGTCGCTGTCGTCCTGTCTTGCTGTCCCTGCACTCTCGCCTCATAAATGGTACTAACATAGCTTTACTAGCTGTACACCATCCTCTTTAGTGACAATATGAAAGTAAATGGCTGAAATTTAGGAGAACGTCTCAGCTGGTTTTCATTAACGATCCCTGGATTTTTATCCTGCTTTTATTACCGCCGTACACTAGATCTTAACTTATCCAAGTCTTTCCATCAACTTGGAAAAGTTAATTGCAGATTTGTACTTCTTGAGTGTCGAATTATCCTCGAGAAATCAAGGTCGGCTGAAATATAGAGCCGCTATCTTGTTCCGGGATTGCTCTTCTTCTGAGGCGTCCCACTTCACACAGTCAACTTTTCCTTAATCTACTTAAGATTTTAATAAATAAACCTTTAATGAAATAGTCTTTGAAGGCCTGGCTTGCAAGACCGTGATTGTTACAAAGGAACTGCGCGCTAAAGTTCTCACGTCAATAATTTAGATTTTCCTTATCATTTTAAAAAATTTTCTTCTAAGATTTTTATTGTGGACTTTGATGACTTTCATTTGAAGACAAATAAAGAAAAACTTATTTAATTTTTTTAATAAAAGCAAAATTTCCTTATTTAATTTTTGTTGGTTTCGTAAAATGAGACTTCGCTAGATTAGTTTAGCACTTTCGGTCTTTCAGCAATTATTAAACTAGTTCTTCGTCAATCGCTTTAGAAATAAAGATGCTTGTTCAAAAAAAAAAACTTAATGGATATTTTCCTATGCAATGTCCGTTTAAAAACAATAATAAAAATTATTGTGTGTTAAATTTAAATTGTGTAATAATACAAAAATTACATGTTCCAAATATATTTTTTACAGGTTATACTTGTATTATGTAATTTTTTTATGTTGTGAAGCATGTAGTCAGTCCCATGTATAATACACTTGTTGAAAGATATAAATTATGAAACGGACACCATACATGGATGTAAACATGGACATCAGATCGTATTTGTGCCCAACCAAAAGAAAGATTTATCAAGATTTAGAAAATCCGAAGTTGTGCATAACTTAACAAATACGATCAATGTACATACACTGCACTTTTCCTTTTAGTTTTGTTTTTCTTTACTCAGAGATCATTGTTTTGTATTTAATTTTTTTTTAAATCATGTAAATATTAGTAATTTCATTTTTGAAAATGAAATTTGCCAATTTTTTTTTATGTTGAAAACAAGGAAAATAATTTTCTTCTTCCCCTACTCTCTCTGTCTCTCTGTTGATCTGTTTTTCTTTATTTTTTATCAAATTTGAGAATTTTTTTCAATTAAAAAAGAAAAAGAAAAACTTATGAAAAAGAAATACAGAAGGCTAACGATTGTGTTTTTTTAAAATGCCAGAGAGACGGGGTTACTTACCACCTGGATATAGGCGTCCAGAAAAAGGTTTGTCATTATTTTTGTTAGTTTATTATTATTACTTTGTTTACTAATTTAAAATATTAATAAAATTACACAATCTAAATAAAAAAATGGCTGTGTATAATTTTGAAGAAAATTTGGAATTTTTCCGCCCCCCCAAAAAATATGTTTTGAAATAATTTGTCCTGCTTATAATTTTTTAAGTAAAAGATTACTTATTTATTTATTTTATATAGTATTTTGCATGTTTAAGTGGTGTGTTGTTCATGTATGCACACGCAAGTTCTTTTTCTTATAACATAAAAGAAACAAAAATTTGGCACACGTTTTCTCTGTAAGTGCAACCTGTCAGTTTTTTTTTTTTTTTTATTGCTTACACCTATCGAATAGTACATTTACAGTTAATGCCACAATATTTAGATTTAAGCCCTACTTTTCCAACTACTGGTCCAAACCAAAGTCTAAAACTATACTATCAGCGTGCGAGATGTGGGATGTGGCAGAACTTGCTAGCATAATTTTTCAAGTACAGACGTTGATTACACACATTTTGAAAATACACTTTATCATCCAGCAAAACTTAGCGCTTTTTCACGTACACAGGCATGATTTTATTTCTATTTATCGCTCTGAGCGATAGTTATATCCTCCAATTGTAGGAAGTTACAAAAAATATAGAAAGTTGGCCTCCGCTTATTGAAATCTACATTTTCCCACCTTTTCAGACCACACTGGTCTCACGTCTCTCATATGTCTATATGACTTGTTCAACATTCTAGAAGTTCCGTGTATTCAGCATTCGATAGTAAATTTTAGATAGATGAAATCTATCTTTGATCGTAAATCAATTGCATTTATGATAACTGAATCAGTAATCAAGCAACTGATGAAAAAGTTTCCAACATATACAATAATTTTTACCTTTGAATTTCACCGTCCAACGAACTTCTAACTGAAAGTATAGTATGTGTGTGGAAGATCGATACTCATCTGTTTTCTGGAACGTATCCGAGCGAAGGAAATAAAATCATGTGTAAAATTCAAGTGATCTAGCTGTCTTCATCAAAGATGCTATTTATGGATAGTAGTCGAATGTACCAGACCACTAGAAATGAACAACTATGACTTAACATTAGGTTTGGTCCATCACTGTGTTACAATCTTTTAGAATTGTAAAGGAATTTTTACCAATAAAAATCCCTACACCTTATCTACTAGGAGAGAAAATAACCTAATCATGCTGAAATAAAGCCGAGCTCTTATTACAGTATTGTTTATTTCAAGTTGCCTGCTACAAAGGCCTACTGTCCTTGAATTGGTAGTAGGTCCTCATACACGTATTTTGCTAAAGAAGGCTATAGATACTCCTTCTCCAGCTATTCTATCATAAAACGTCTGAAAGGTGCACATTTCCTCTAATCTAATCTGCTCACCTTAACTTTTCAAAGGAAAATTCTTCCATAATAACTTTCTTCCTGGAATACTGTTGTTGCCTGGTACTTCACTGCGCTGAAATTGGCGCCAGCAGGCGGTGGTTGCTATTGCACAGATTAGCTTTTTCTTTTCTCGTTGTCCATTTAACAGCATAATGAAACCTTCAAGAAATAATTTATTAAAACAAGAGAGCACAGTTTCTTGTCCACTTTATGTGCTACGTACATCAGTGTTTTTTGTTTTTTAAATATGCGGAGTATTTTCTTATAAAGCTCTTGGAGTCCAAAAATATTTTCTTAATTTCTAAAGAAACAATAAAATATCGACAACACTTTTACTGTAAAATAGTCAAGATCATCGATTGATACCTAGGAAAAATGAAAACTATTTTTCTCGTTACAATTCTAACAATAAGTAAATTTCAAGTTTGATTAGGGTAATAAAAAAATTAATCTCTTAAAATAGTTCTAACAATGAAAATATTGAGACAACTCAAGTGAGTAATAACAATAATCCAAAGTTATAGCATTGACAAATCTCACGCGATCCTAAAACTAAAGTTTAGTAACAATTTAAATTCTTCACACTACTTTTTTTAACGCTTAACTTTCTCACTAAATTAAAATAATCTGAATGTTTTCAAAAATATACAGAATAATGAAGTGATATGAAATAAAATAGTAAATAATCTAGTACGTTGTTACCTATTCCTTTATTTAATAGCATTTCATTTTAAAATCATACATAGGATATTGCCTAGAACCAACCTAATAGAGAAAGAGACATTGAATTAACTCTTCAACCCTATTCCAATTGGGCTATTTAAAAAAAAAATTTCTAATTACATTTGTTTGTCCAGATGAGTTGCCGTCCTTATTCAAGCCGGCTCCTACCCCTCGTTTCTTTCCTCCGACAGGAAATGAAGTGTCAAGTAGATTAACAGCTGACAACAGGACTAAGCTCTTCATACCATCTAAGCCTATAGGTACACCTAAACAAGACAACAACAAAACATAATATTAGCACTGCATCTCTTTTCTTACTTATTTATGACTATTATCACATAATCACATTATGTTGTTAGTTCTTTATTCACTAAAATTTACAGAAATCTTTTCATATACATATTTATATGTTTAATTGTTTAAATCAGCATTATTGTAAAGGATTATTTTTCTAGAGCCTAGGATCATTGGCGCACTCAAAATTTTTTTAAACTCGGATCAACTTCTTTCCACTTTACTTTCTCTCACTCGACAAAAATTCAAATTCAGAAGCCGCTGAGTACAAAAATAAAAACGTTTTCAGCACAAGTTCAAGGTCTGCGTTAAGAAAGCGTCACAAAAACTTTTTTCAGGATAACACTTCAGGGAAGAAATCAATTCATTATAAAAAACGTTGGTTAATGTGAATAAGCCTGAAAGGAATAAATTAGAAAGAGCATTTTTTAAGTCTTTTAGTGCAAAACCGAAAACTCTTCACCATTTCCTAACAAGAGAGAAATTTCAAAAACGGCGAAGTTTTCTGGCTTTAAAAATACTTTTATGCTAATTGTAATAATACTCATGGGAGTCCTGAAAAAAGACACGAATCAGTTACAATTCACCTTAAGGGAAACGTAGAACTGTCAGATTACGAAATAGAGCCAGCACTTCAAGTTTCGACATGAAGCAGCTGGAGAAAACAATGAACGAAATCCTGAGAGAATCTGAATGTAAAAGTAAAGAATGAAGCCCAGTCGAAAGAGCAGACTAAAAAGAAGATCAAGAAAGAGGTGGAAGGATTGCTTTAGAAAGGCCATTACTTCCAACAGAACTTTTACAAGAATCAAAAGGTTGAATTGGATAGCGATAAGAGAATTTGGACTAGACTCTCTAGACACTGTAACTGTGACATAGCAGCAGCATTAGAGAAGCGAAAATAACTAGAAGGCAATTGAACATAGGAGCTTGCTTGATGCATCATTATAATTAAATGTACCACTATTTAAGAAGATATTAAAGCAATACCCCATTTCAGAATAAAAGATTATACATTTCATAATCATTATTACTTGAATTTAATTCATGTAATAAATAATGACGTTTTAAATCTGATTTAAAAAATCGCAGCAGTTTTGTGAATTATATACCAATTACTATTTATTTTCCTAGTTTGTAGAGATTTTCTGTGAATTTTATTGAACTAATTATTACAAAAAATAAAGGGAAATTACTTCTTTTTATTTTTATTACAAGGAGCTTTCATCGTATCTGCAATTTCCATCTTGCGTATATTTTTTTTCCTTCAGTCTTTTTTTCGACATTCATCTAACGTGAATATAAAAATTCAAGGAACAAATAAGTCACGCAAACTCTTTATAAACTTAGATCAAATACTTAAACACCATCAAGCACACAATTTATGTACACACCCTAAAAATAACCAATAAATATTTTTTGATAAAACCTGAGCCTTCGTTTTCCACCCAAGATAAGACTTAACTTTTAAAAGACCATTACCGTATCTTTGTAACATAAAATTGTAATCAAACCTTCCTTATTTCAGTGTAATACTAAAGCTAAAGATATTGTTATTAATTCATTACTTTTTATCGCATGTATTGTTATCTAAGCGAGTCTTTTTACGTCCATTTTTGCAAGGGATTTTTAAATTAATAAAAAGTGCACCCCGTAATCTACTTCTTCAATAAATTGAAGTTAAATATGTTATTAACTTCACAATAAACTTAAGAAAAAATAAAAACTTTAAAGTAATAATAAATCGCAACATTAAGTACTCTGTTATCCACTGCTGACATTTTATTTGGTTTTACTAGTTTTGAAAGTAGTGATATCGTAGCCTATACATAAAATAAAAACAAATACATAACTTTACTGCTACTGATAAGGGCTTGTTGATATTGGTGATGTTATAGTTGAAAATGCATATGTAATATGTACATTATATATTTCTAGTTGATTAATATACACATTTCCATTTTTAAAAACTAAACTCCGTCCCTTATAAAGCTTACCTGTAGCGCCCTTTGATCTATAATTCGCAATAAATTCTCTGCAGATTTTCGCTAAATATTAGTTGGCTAATATAAACAAATTAAACGTTGTACGATCCAATTAAAGGCAGCGTGATGCCCTAGGTCAGTACCTCTTAAATACAATGAACTTCGAAAATAAAAATTTATAAATAAAATTAAATCTTGTTGTGACAATATAAACGTGTAATTTGTGTCTCACGTTCAAAGAAATCAATCATTTATATTTCTTCCTCTCAGCAAAGGGAACTATTTCATCGCCAAGATTTTAGATTTTGAAGTTTTACGAGAAATATCCATGTAATTTTCTCTAAGAAGTATTTTTTTAAATTGAGATAATTTCAAAATTAAACCATCCATAAAAAATAAATAAAATAAAATATAACAATCTAGTCGTTTTATTCTAATATTCTATATTTGAAGGTATATGAACATACGAAGATATTTTGTGTAAAAAAATGGGTCGAAAATGGAAATCATTTAAAGTTAATTTATAATGTAAACAACACGCCACATTTTCTATTAGTTTACCTGAAGCATGAGTTAAGTGAGTAGTTCCATGCGACTACAATCTTAAGAGTCAGGTATATGACCCGAGTTATAGTTAATGGTTGAGGTTGCTGGGCTACCAAACTATAGGATATGTAAAAAAAAAAAAATCCGTCCACTGAGGTTCACAACAATCTCTCGCATGAACGAGATACAAAATACCACTTTTAAGTCAGGTAAACTTCCTCTCAGATCTAACATTACTCAGTTACTTTGTCTATGATCATAACCTTAAGAGGACGGAAGAAAGAGAAAAAAATTATTTACAATTTTTTTTTTAAATTAAATATCAAACCATATAAAACTACAATTAGTTGAAATAACTCTACAATGTGTATTTTATGGTGGTTGCAGATTCTCACTTCTTTTCCCAATCAACAAAAAAAATCTTGTCAAATCAAAATGAATATCAATATAAGTTATACTCTCAAGTTTAGAAATAATCACTGAAGACTTTTAAAAGAAAAAAAAATCATAAATACATTTTCTTAATTCTATTTACCTGTTTTCTTCAAACTTGGTTTGACATGAGTGCTCGTATACACATACGTGGACTTCCTAGTTTGTTGCTCACAGAAACTCACGTTGTTTTACTGTGGATGTTTATAGGTAACGCCTTCCGTGCTCTCCCCTGAAGACCCTGTAAATGTCAATTTTCCAATAATCAAAAGTTTTAAATAAATATATTAAGGATTCAATTAGCGACGAATCGGTCCAGAACAAAAAAAAATCCCGTCTTTTTGACAACGTTTCGATAAATTTATTGCCTTCTTCAGGGTGTGGATATTACAAGTAAGACAATACAACAGTTGGCACAAAGACGGACTTGCTTTTTGTTCTGGATCGATTCCTCGCTAATTGAATCCTTAATATAAACATTTTACGGTCACTAAAAGCTGATACAAATTAATGTTTTAAATAAAATTAATAAGCATTTATGTTATACTTGCAGAATAAGAAATTTTAAGGAGCCATTGGAATACTTTGTTGTTTTTAAAATACACTTTCAGTAAAAATTATTTCTAGTTGCACTTTGGTAATTTTCGGAAGCTTATTGTAACGAGAAGGAACACTAAGTTTTGGGCTTTCTGTTTTTGAGATATTCTTTCAGGCACTCACTTGAGCACACGCTCGAGATAAAAAGAAGAGTTTAACACCTGAGAACAAACTAAACACTTATAAACTTCATCACATTCACTGGACATTAGTAAGAGAAAGTATCCAAATGTATTAGTCCAGACAGAAACTAAAGAAGTGTACTAAAAGAAAGTTGTGTTTTCAGTAGTTTTTTTTTTTCTAGGGACAGTAACATCATTCATTTTTTGCCAAATCTCAATACTTCCTCTTATCACAAGTAAGATAACTTAAAAATTACAATCTTATCAATTTGATGTTTACCTGACTTTCAACTAATATGAGCTAATTCCATTTAAATCACTAGATTACAATTTTCAATTGATTAGTCAAGTAAATATCTTGAAGTTTACATTCCCGGCAGCTCCCTTAGTTTTAATAAAATGAAAGGAAAATTTATTTACTTTTTTAAAAATTTGATAAAAGGATATAGTAGTTTAATTTAAAATGTTATAAATAAGCAGAAGTTAAGATAATAGTTTTTTTACGTGTGACAGTTTACATATTAATAAACATTTTTAACTACTGTATTTAACTTCTTTTTTAAGTATTCCTGTTATTTAACTATGATCACGGTGAAAAAGCAAATTAATATTTAACCAGGCAAGTTAAAGAACTATCAATAATATTAAATACTTTCATATGAACCAGTTTTATTTATTCTTAAATGAATTAAATAGCTTTTGTGACTTAAAAAGTTAAAAGATTATTGAACCCTATTACTGACCTTTTCAATTCTGACATTTTCGATTGCATAATTTATCATTAATGAGGAACAGCGAAAGGTTTTCTCAACAATTATAATTGTAATTCATAAAATTTTATACTATATATGTTATCAGAATCAAAAGCTAATATTCACTACCATTTTTATATTTATCAATAACCTGACATAAAGTTTTTTCTTTTTCTAACAGCAACACTATTTTGAAAAACTTTCTTTTATTCTTATTTAAACAATCAAACGAAAAAAGCACAAGGTAAAGCATGTTTTGACAGTATAAACATTTTTTCCTAACACAAGTTTTTATCACAAAATGCAGCATTGGCTATACTAATTTGTCGGTTTTTCCATACATCACTGTATTTAATTATAAATTAATATCACACCTATCTTCCTAAAAATCTTACTCTACAACTTTTAACTATTCCTTTGCCGCTACAAGCCTTTTTACTATTAAAATAAATATCACCGAGAATTAAACATTTAAAACACTCATTTGGTGTTGCCTTTGTCTTCATTTCGGATATAAGATTTGTAAAATTTTCGTAATACGGTTTTTAAAAATCCCCTCTATTTTCCGTCACCAAATGTACGTTAATTGAGTTGAGTAGAGATTATAACCTGTTTTCCTCACGCCTGCGCAGTTGACACTCTAGCTAATGGCATAATGTAATTTAAATTTAAATTTACTAATCTTCAATGTTTTTTAAAATTCGTTTTTCTTGTAAATGTGCAAATAATTTTATTATTGTGCAATGAGAATTTCAAATCTAATTCATAAATTGTCTTATGAAACGAAGACATTTCTTTAAAAAAAAAACACACAAAAGTTCTCCTACAGTAGATTCAAATTGAATCTGCATAAATGTATCAGTAATAATGCACTGGACTTAAAACGGATTAAAGATTTAAAGTTATAATCTGAAACAAGAGAACGCTATCCGAGCGCCAATGACTTCAAATGACTTCAGGTTTTAATGCGTCTTTATTAAATATATCTTTTTAATTCAAACAATTCAACGAAAATAACGTCTAGGATCTACTAAATGAGTTTGCTTAGCCTTAGAATCATGATCAATTAAACATCTAGACTTTTAAATTGACGATGGTATAATATAGAATCCAAAGAATTCAATTAATAATAATAATAATCAGCAAAGAATATGATCTTACTGTGATAAGCGAATACTCCAACGCGGAGATCACGGATTCAAATCCAGCTGCTAGCCTTAGATTTTCTTTTCATAGGAGCTTCTTACAGCTCACTGTCCTATGATGGACAGTGTCTTTGTAACGAGAGAACACTGTCCGGAGGCCGACAGTGCTCTGAAATGTTACGGGCGCCAACAACCTCACATGTTGACGCGCCCTAAATAAAAATAACAATAATAGTAATCAGCGAAGAATGCTCTTACTATTATTCACTTCTAACTTCCACTTATCAACTTATCCACAGCATCCACTTATTTGTTTAGCTCAACAGGCTCAAACTTGATACCAGTAATCAATAAATCGATTGCTTCTACTCACTTTTAAATTTTAAACATTAACAATTTTACTATTTATAAATTATATAGACATAAAATTCAAAAAAAATATGGACATTTTGACTCCCTAGTATGCCAATTATACACTGTGCAGACGAAGGAAAGATTTATGCATAAGTAATAATAAATAATTGAACATTAGCAATGTTTCCTGAATTTCAATAACAATTATGAACGCATCTTTTATTAACATACATAAGTTTCCCAATAAAGAACATAATTATTTCCAAGGAATAAAAGAAACGGTTTTGTAAGATAAATCTATTGCATACCAATTGTTAAGAATGAATAATTATCTAGTTTTTAAACTACTACCTCTGTTTAAATGTATATAAGGCATGTAGCGACAAAATACATGTAAAAACGTTTGAAAATTTTCCTTGCCCTCGCCTGAATAATGATAATGTCCAGGTCTGAGAGAGGCTTGCCGTTCGGAAGCTGAATGTCAGGAAGGTGCTGAGTGTAAGATAAATCCAAACGCAACAAAATCTGCTGATAAACGACAAACAGTGTGTCTCTGCCGAGAAGGAACAATTGAAATAGCAAACCAATGTAACGGTAAGTTTTTGTCATGATTTCTGAATAGTTGTACAATAAGAAATGTCTTTAGATAACGTTTGAAAATTTAAAGAAAACTTTTCACTTAGGTTGATAATATGGTGACTATCCCAAAAGTAAACATCAATAAATAATTAGTGTGATAATCCTCAATAATTAACGTTTTTAAAAAACATTTAAGTAAAACTGGATATATATATTTTTTAAGAAGGGTGTAAGAATGTATTTGGAGAGAGTTATTGTGGATCCCTTTCCAATTGGCGAGAATGAGACCTTATGGTTCGTTTATTAAATGAAGGAAAGCAAATACCTTGAGCAAGATTTACCAGGAATGTCCGTCATTTTTGTTCGTTACTAACTGTAAATTTTTTCATTAACATGTAAAACACAATGCTACAATTCCTAAAAATTGAAATATAAACCACGATTAAACAATGTTATATCTACTAAAAAATCCGTTTTTAATCTTTTTCAAAATCATTATGAAAAATGATACATACTTTAGGCTGAAGAACACGTAAACACACAACTGCAAAAATTATTAACTGTTTAATTATTTTTTCCCGTTTTAGAAATATACAAAATTAAAACGGAGATCACAGAGTTTAAAATCCTATCCGTTTGTATTAATTACAGCCAAGCAAAATAAGAATGATTAAACAAAAAAGTACATAAAAAAGAGTTTTCATAAGATTACTATTTCACACCTATACTTAGTAGTCATTTCAAAATAAAACTAAAAACAGCAATATAAAAGTTATTTTTAGAAAAGAATAGCAAATTTTTTCGCAAACATTGAATACAAGTAACAGGTAGATCTCAGATTACAAGATGACTTCTGTTATTGTTTTCTGCATGCAATCAAATGGGAACATGCAAGTGAAAGTGTTCTACACTTTTGAATACTCTTATTGAAATGACAGAATATAAAGAAAATTTCTTGTTATTGATGTTCCAAGCAAATTTCTACGATTTAAAAAATAAAAATTTTTCATTTATTTTTTAATATAGCTCATAGAAATTAGCTGTTAAAGCATCTTTCTGCCTGTTGTTAGATCACTTCTTGATTCTGTCTACTATTCCTTGGTTTGGATACAAAAATTCAGCTTTTGACAACATTGAGCAATTATATTTAGTTTAGATAACTCAATGAAAAGTCTATAGGGAATACATTTGTAATGAAGTTCTCCTATAGAGTTTCTGAAAACTTAATCTTTTCCACAAATTGTTTTCTTGTACCAATA
Organism: Rhodnius prolixus; assembly: GCF_049639745.1. Classification (NCBI taxonomy): domain Eukaryota; kingdom Metazoa; phylum Arthropoda; class Insecta; order Hemiptera; family Reduviidae; genus Rhodnius; species Rhodnius prolixus. Next base: position 36,501,338 of record NW_027411634.1, read on the forward strand.
AGGAAATGCTGCTTGATCTGATTACCAGTCCCAGAATTTCGGCAAGTAAAAATTCTTCTCGTACTTTTTTTGGTTACTTTCATTTTTTAGTAGTTCATGTTAAGTTAAGTGGAATATTGGTTGACAAATATATTAATAAGATGTTCAAACAGCAATATCCTGCATATTGTTTTTGACAATACAGGAACGACGGCTAGGTACTACCTTACTACAGCAAGTATACGAACATTAGTGGTAGAATTTGACAGGTACGTTCTCCATACAAGCTCATAAAAGAAGGTAGTTGCTTTCCTCCAAAGTTAACTTTATAAGTGAATTATGAATTTATTGTATGTAATTAATTTATTTTATGTCTATAATGTATGTTTCATAAAAACTGATTGCATTCGCATTGCTTGGCATTAACCCCCCCCCCCCCATCCTAGCATATTTATTTATTCATCTGCCGAATACGATTCCTACAAAACAAAATTGTCTCCAAACGGGATAAGATGTAAATATCAATCTATTACAATATTTTATGATCTTGTTTAATTGTTTTGCAGGAAGTGAGAAAAGCAGAGAAGACGTGAACATGGCACTATTAGGATTGGTTGCATTAATTACAGTCGTTAGAAGGACTTAAAAAACCTCTTTTAAAGCAGAAATATCTCTCACTAAACTCCCATCCTCCCATTATTAAATAAAGACAATTATATTTTATAGGATAAACCTCTTAAATTATATATATATAAATAATTACCGATTTTTTTTTAAACCATTAAAATAAAACAAAATGTTTTTAAACAATTCAGTTAATCATCCAATTTAAAAACTATCAACATTATTCAAATACAAAATAAATCGAGGTATACAAAAATTTAACAAGTTCCTAACTAAGATAGATGAAGGAGTTAAATGAGAACTAATTGCCTAAAAAGAAAAAAACAAAGCCTTAATCATATTTTTTTAAGAAAAAAATAAATAAATAGGGTCACTTCAATATCATAAATTTCATGACAGATGTTAGGGTGAAGAATTGTGAGCTTATTTTTATTTATTATTTTTGTTTTTTGTTTTAACTAAAAATAAGTATTCTCTTGCTGTTATTGTACTGCTTTGAGATTTATTCTTCTTTCTAAAGTTATTAATATTTATGAATGAGTTTCTTTGATAAATAGCCTTCCCTTACAAAGTAATAAATTAATTATTACTTTAAGAAAATTGCGAGGTGTATTTGGGAGAACTTTTCGGTTAAGATATAATTTGAATTGATCATCTAGTTTGTATTTCAACTATAAAACAATCAAACAAGTTTCCCCCAAAATGTACTTAACTATTTTTAAACAAAAATAACTTCTCAACTTTTATCACAATCAGGTAGCAGAATACAGCAACCAGCAATGAATGTAAAAGTTGATGAGTACTACATTTTTTGAAAAATATTTTGCTGCCTGACTGAAAGAATTTTTTGGAAGAAAAAGATCATTTACCTGTAATTCAGTAATAGTAGGAAGTATTAGTCAAACAGCACTGAAGATGCTCAGCCAACGAAGGTGATTGCTTAATTTTTTAATTCGTGTACCAAGCAGGCGACTGATTTCAATTATGGTGACAACTGAAACAGTGTAATAAGCATTTAGGCTTTGATTTTAACATTGATCATGTATTAAATTGAATATATTTTGAAAAAGTATTAAATTAATGCTTCGTTTGAAGGACAAGAATTAAGCATACGAGAAATATTCCATAAAAACTCAAAGTGGAATACATACATATTTTTAATGAATCAAATTGACACAATTTCTTTAAAATATAAAAAGATTGTAAAAAATGGATCCATCCAAAAGATTTAAATGAATGAATACCTAGTTACATTTATGTACTTTTTCTTAATAAATACCTCAATATTCTGAAAAATATAAATTGGAGACCAAAGTTTCAGATCAATGAAAAAAGTAAGAGTAATCCATTTCAGGTTCAAGGAAATATTCGACGGTAAAACAAACCCAGACAATTTTATCGCTTATTTTGGCCTAGATTAGAGAAATATTTTGCCTTTCAAGCCCACTAATGTCTCCAGTAAGTTGCAAAATAGAGATATTTAAGAAGATTTGGTTTCAAAGTTAGTTCAAATTTCTGGAATTATAAGATTTCACATTATTTGCAAATAATATTTGAATAATGCAATCGTAATTTTGTTAGGCAATGATAAATTTTTTGTCTTACAAGTTAACAGCATAATTTTCAACTGCTTTGATAATTTAGATGATAATAAGTGGCCACATGCTTCGAATTAGATTCGATAGTCCCGATTTTGAATTAAATTCTGGGGCAGTTTTTTAACTTAAACGTAAAGACCTGTTATTAATTTTTTTTTTCAAAGAACACATAACCTAATTCTAAGTTTCAAACATTAGCTTCGAAAATTCTCCTACACACTATATATAATAGCATTGTAAAAGAGGCGATGGTGGTACCAATGGCGCAAACTAGCGCAAAGAAACCCTATTAGATAAATTGCTTATTTTTTCTTAAGAACTTATTTTATTTATTATTATTATTATTATTTTTTTGCACGACCCTACATTTTCCCTTCCCAATAAGCTGAGCGTCCGAGGTTATTAAAAGCATTTTTTAAATATGTTTTCGCGGATAAATTAAACTTTGTGCTTTGAACAGTGCCTTTATACCATTCGAAAAAAAAATCTCTGCTCTAACATCTTTATAAGCAAGATAAAAAATAATTCACTAGTTAAGGTATTGTTATTTCAATTAAAAATCCTAATAAAAAGAACGAAAAAATTTAGTTTTTTACAAAAATGTAATAGAATTCTACAAAAAGTAATAGTTTTCCCTCTTATAAAATAATAAGTTTTCTTTTATAGTATTAATACAAATATGTTAGATAATATCTTTCAAAAATAAAACTGTAAAAAAAAAACCTATTAACATTATAAATTTACACAACTATTGAGTGACATTTATATTTGTATTTTGTCTCAATTTATTTTGTTCCAAATAGTAAAAAAAAAAGTTTAAAATAAATAAATATATATATATATATATACATAAAGTGTTTATTTTTTTTCTTATTTTACCTAAAGGCTAACTCCTGCAGACGGCTATAAGCCATGCAATTTCCAAATTTTATATTTTGTACTATTATTTGTTTATTTTAAAAATAAAGGATTAATTATTATATAAACAAAGTGTTTTAATTATAAAGCACCTCAATAAATGATTATACCAAATGAAAAATTTAGTAAAGTAAAAATTATAGTTTAGTTAGCAAATTGTTAAATACCTGTTTCGATGTTTTTAATGTAATTAATATCACATACATAAGCCATATTTTTAGAAGATATGTTAATTAACCGTGTATTTTTAAAGTTTTACACGGCTTCAAGATTATCCGTAATGTTGTGCGAACTCTTTCATGTTTAAATGGATTCATAGAGAAATATGAAAAATACTCTCAACAGGGCAACATTCTTAAAACTGTGCCACATTATGTGTAAAATGGCACTTCTGTCTAAGCAATTTTTACCGAGTCTCATTGTAGTATGACAATATCAAAGTTGAACTCTCGACGAGTTGTTATTTTTGAATTATATTGCTCATGAGCGCTTCCCTAAACTATTTGGCGGATTGTATAGTTTCCTTTGAATCGTAAAAAAGCACAACCATCATCATCTACTGCGTACTTTTTTTGAGAATTGATCTAACTTATTAATTTATTAGTTTTTAATAGTAAAAAAAATTACTCATCAGCTGTTAAACAAACATAATTACATACTGATTTTATTCTACACAATGTTAAAATTCCCAAAAAGCCAAGCTAGTGAAGAAACTAACCATACAAATAATGAAGCAAATGACCATACAACCAAAACTATATACAGTGATGAAGTTATTTGTACAATAACTATGAAAACATCAAAAAGTGGTACCAAAATGAGTGGTACTGTAGACTGCGATAGACAAGAAATGCTGAATAAAACTAAATCAAAGAAAAAACAAGTAAAAAAATCAGATGACGAGCAAGATTATGCTTATGATAATAAATGTGGTCATATAATTATTAAATCACTTGTTGCGGTAAGTGAAAAACCCAGAATTATGTTTTGTAAAATATTTTAACTAATAATTTTTGTTTCAACAAAGCCTCGGCAAGTGTTATAGGAAAAAGCATGAGCGAATATATGATAAATGTGCCAAACATAAATGCAAAACAATTTCTAACTAAAAGTAGGTGTTCCAAAGAATCTACAACTTCTTTGCTTTTATCCGTCGTGGCACGGATAATCAAATACAATAAATCAAAGTTATTATCCAGCGGACCTAAACACATTTTAAACAATTTCTAACTAAAAGTAGGTGTTCCAAAGAATCTACAACTTCTTTGCTTTTATCCGTCGTGGCACGGATAATCAAATACAATAAATCAAAGTTATTATCCAGCGGACCTAAACACATTTTAAACAATCTCTAACTTGTTTTCATTTCGTATTAGATATAATATACTAAAGAAAGTGTTACATAAACAAAAAAGTAAAATAAAATAAATAAAAATTTAATTTCATAATTAAATAAAAATATGCAATATACTTCAATTAAAATTGTTTTGTTAAAATTCGGTTAAACCAATCTAAATTTACATATGCAGTGGAGTCTCCGTTATCCGTCACCCTTTTATCCGTCTATTCCAATTAACCGTCGCTGTCCTCAGTATTTAAAAATTAAAAAAATTGTATTCATTAATTTAATACACGACAGAATGAATTGAATAATGAAAGATAGCTGCCCTTTAAGGCTTAAGCGTATAAACGTATAAAATATGTATACCAGTTAAGACAAAGTTTTATACACGTTAAACAAAAGAATCTGGAAATTTTCCTGTTTTTTCCATTATCCGTCTATTCGACTATCCGTCACGTGTCCGGTCCCGGTCATGACGGATAACCGAGACTCCACTGTATATCTTTTGGAAATAATAAGTTAATAGCTATGATATATGTAGTTTCGCTTAGCATTCTTAAAGAAGCTTTAATGATTAAACCAATAATTATTAATAAAGGTCTTCTCTACTACTAATTCACCACACAACTTGATACTTTTATTTAAACACTGAGTTGAAACCTAATATTTAAATATTAGGTTGACACATAAGTTCATGTTATTCTAAGTCATGTACTGCTGGACAGTATTGTCAGGGCAGAGGAATTGAAGTATCTGAATACGTAGCTATAAAATATCAAACTAAATCATGTGAAGCTGTCTGAATATGACTGTTTTTTTTTGTTTTTTTGTGCGGTTTGAAATGGAATGATAATAGGACCTTATTTCCAACTCCGCGTCTTTGCTAGAACGAATTTAACAAGAGATCCTAAGCCGATAGTGCTACTCGACAAATTTACGCTGATTGGGGGAGGGGTCGATTTTTTAGGGATTGTCCTGAGTGCAGCCCGATTATATTCTGACCAGACTGGAAGATCTAATTTTGACATCAATGACTCTCCTCCTTCTGATGTCTGTCACCCTTCGTTGGGGATCTTATAGCTATGTTATTTTATTCACAGGCAAGCTGTGCACAAGCTTCGCAAGGAAATAAAAGTTTGTACTTCCGGCAGTGATCCCATGATAAAATATAAATTACAATTCAATAGATTTACAATAGTGATAGCTACATATTAATATACAACTTTTTAAAACTATCGCACAATAAATATGCAATTAACATATACTAATTATAATTGAATATAATATAATAACAACATAATAATATTTATATAATACATTTAATTTCCTAACTCAGTAAAATTAGTTAGTGCTAATTAACTTTAAACATCAGTTGATGTACACATAAAGAAACTAGCTTCTCGCATAGGTTCAATAAAAGTAATAAAATAAAAACATCTTACAAATAATTTGTTGGAACAAACTTGTAGGCATACAAATTAAAATGTTTTCTGCCCTGTAGGGTATAAGAATAATCGGGGCAATAATCTGGTGTTTCAACTACACAGAATGTGAACACAGTTTTGTATGGCATGCAGTACATCTAGCCCTACCTGGATTTGTGCCAGCTGATATCATTGTTATTGTAGAGTTTGTTGTGAAACGAAAAAGGCCTTATGCTTTGGTAGGTATCAAACGCAAAAAAATAATACTTCAAAGTCTGAATTTGTGACACTCATTTAGCCTCCCTTTATAAATTCTAAGATGCGTGTCCGTGATTATATTAAAAAACCATGGTGCCTCTCACCCAGATGTGCTCTTTTATCAAATTTTCCTGGGAAAATGTTTTTAATAAACTTAGTACACCACCATGAGTACAATTTATACTCAAAATTTAAAGGAAATTCTTTTGAGCAATTTTGAAGAAAATCATTACTAAATGGTTGTTATAAGCAAGGAAAATATCTACTAGCTAATTTTGTTCTTACTTAGAGGAGCTCAAAATATATACCACTGCCATATTTTTTCATAAGTTAAAAAATAAAATAAAATAACTCGAGTCCTGGCATTCTTGATATAATCACTTGTTTAACTTTAATATAATTTTGATTTTCATCATTTGCCAAAGTCATAAAATGAAAAACCTATATACTTTGTAAAACAGATAATGAATGATTGAATTTACTTAATTAATAGAAAAAAATTCCGTTGCAGCCCTTGATGCACGATATTCTTGGAATACTCTTTGCACTAACGACTTCAATAATGTTGCCTGAAAAAGGCGTGTGTCATTTTTCCTCAAAATTGACTCGTTTGGTGCCAACGACCCTCATTGTTTGTTTACTTCTACAATTCTTCCATATAATTTTGTTTCTAGCAACTGGAAAATCAATGTAACCAAGTTAAGCGAGTTTTATTTATAAACATATGTTTATATATATATATATATTTTTATTTATTAACTATTTTTGAATGCAATAATTGTAATAATTGTAAAATTAAAACTGAAATTTTTAAATAAAATTAATTCTTCTATTTCAAGTATTTCTGATTTCGTAAAAAAACTATTTGTTAAAAACAATTTTTGGTTCAAGAGTTGAACATTTTATTAAATAAAAGTTGCTTTAATTAAATTATTTTTAAGTTCTCTTGAAATGTTAGGTTAGGTCAGGTGAGGACAGGTCACGTTAGATCAAGTTAGGTTGGGTTGGATTAGCTTGGGTTGGGATGGGTTGGGTTATGTCAGGTTAGATTAGTTGAGGTGAGGTCACGTTAGGTCAGGTCAGGTCAGGTTAGGTTAGGTTGGGTTGGCTTAGGTTTGCTTATGTTAGGTTGAGTTAGGTTAGGCTAGGCTAGGCTAGGCTAGGCTAGGATAGCATAGGATACGATAGGATAGCCTAGGCTAGGTAGGTTTGGTTTCGTTGGGTTGGGTTAGGTTTGCTTAGGTTAGGTTGAGTTAGTTTAGTCTAGGTTAAGTTAGGTTCGGTTAAATAATGTGTTCAGATTTCACTGAATTATTTACCTTACTCTAAAGAACCCGGGTTTAGCGTTTTAGGAAGAATAGATTTAGAGAGGGCCCTGCGTGGAGCAAACTCAATCTACATCACGTTTTGAACCAAATAATACTTCATTTAAGAAATTAGGTTAATTTTTAATGATTGCAAAACTTCCCCTTGGGAGGTGTAATAGTAGGTAGGGGAGCCTTAACCCTTTCATCCTGCCAAATTTTATCAAAATCGGGCTAAGATTTACAGGGTTATTAGTAATAATTTTGAGCATACATGGGGCGAACTCCTCTCCATTTCGATGTACAGCGTCGTGACCTTCAAAAGACACATCTACATAAATTTCCGAATCGAATGACATCTCATTCATGAAAATTGGTTCACGCGTTTAGGCACTAGGTTGTTTACAAAAAAGGTAACATCAAGAACATTTTCTGAAAATGCCGTTTTTGTCCATTTTCGGATGTTGTTGCAAAAAAAATACAGTTATAAAGGGGGATTTACCTTTTTTTTTTAAGAAAATTTGGGAATTTTATCTTTCATAGAAAAAAAAAATTGCCAAAGTTGGGTGTTTTTCAACGATTTTTCGTTCATTTTTTTGATGCTTAACGCTTATACAACTGTCCTGCCGGACAGCTTTAATACAATAGGAAAATAAGAAAATTAGTCGGAAATAAAGCAACCGCAGCCTTACTGACGTAGATATGGTACTCGGATACATCATGAATATGTTCAGTATTAATAGTCTGAGAACTTACAACTTGAATCGAAATTAATCGTTTGGTTAGATTGTTATTAGCTAAACCAGCAGTAAAGCCCCTGATAAGAATATAAATAAGCAATGGAAATATAAGTAAATGTGTTAAAAAATAATTTACCCAACCATGGAAAATGTTTTCAAACATAATACAAACATTCCTTAAATTACTCTATGACTTACTTAACTGGATGCCCCCTTGACATTAAAACATAATTCACATCATGCTCTTACAAGCAAGGTAGCACTTCTATCTGTTATATACGAGTATATATTACAAGAAAATATACACAATGACAATAATATCACAAATGTACAGTAATAATGATATTTTCTGTTTGGTATTGCTAACTGAAAGGTTTCCTACTACAGTGCCATAACATAATTTCTCGCATTCGGAAACCCAACATTTAGCAAAAATTTCACTATTTAAGGAATTCAGTTATTCGTAAATGGAAATTTAATATATTTTATAAATAATGTTTTTCATTTAAAATTTTTCTTTTCAAGAATGAATTATGTCTTACCTGCCACTAAATACATACATATTTTTTTAGAAATAATTGAAGAATGCTAAAACGGATTTTAGACAGCCACTGAGAAGCTATCAAGCCAAATCAATCCTCCTGTTTAACCGACTGGGAAACTCTTTTATAATAAGCTTCAGTCAACAGAACCAAACCAACTTATCTGTAAATAAAATGTGAAAGCAATGACTATCAAATCTAAGTTCTTTAGCAAATAACAAGTCCTTCACTGTCATCTGTACTAAAAATTTATAACATATGTATTACTTTAATGTGTGGATATTTAAGCAAATATTTTAATATTTTATTGCAATTTTTAATTATAAAGAGATTAGGTACAAAGAGAAAACTATGAATAGAAATGAACAAAAGCCAATAATTTTGTTCCAAACATTTTTATGCAGCTTAGTGAAGACTTTAATTGTTGTAAGTTAAAAACTAAACAAAATCATAACAACATACCTTTAACGTTAATATAAAATATTAATAATAAAATAATTCTACGTGAACAATTAAACTAAAAGAAATAATAAAACATATGGTTGAATAATCAGTGTGATTATATGATCTACCTGCTTTATTTTATTTTTATATTTTAATAATTCTTAATACTTTCAATTGATAAATATTCATATTTTCAGTTAAAAAAATAAAAATTTATTTATTTTTTAATGCCACTTACTGGTTTAATTTTATTTTATTTACTATAATTTCAGGTAACGACAGCTACTGTTTGCAGTTTGTATACATATGACCATTTCATTACCACAAAGGGGACCACTGAATTCCTTCTAACTTTAACAGCAGCATCTTATACAATAATTATTACACTCTCGCTTATTACTTGGATTTTTAATGAACCGTTATATGATATTTCGGTAATTAACATATATTTTATATTTATTTTTAATGAAGTATTTACTTAGCAAATTATTAAAAAATTTTAAATGGTTGACATTTCTAAATTTTTTTATTAATGCGTTTCCATGAAGGAAAACCTTTACATAATCCTTTCCTATATAAATATGAGGTGCCGCCCTTGGTTTTTATTTAAAACAAAATTAATAGTTTCTTTTTTTTATTACACTTAATGCACGTCAACATCTGAGGTCATTGGCGCCCTAAGCTTTTTTCAATGCATTGTCAGCCTCTGGACTGGATTCTCTCGTTACAGATCACATCACCGAGCAGTAAGGTGCAAACACCTCCTAGAACAAGGAAATTAAAGGGCCTGCTGCTGGATTTAAACCTGGGATCTCCGCCTTGGAATACCATATACGCTAACCACTGAGCTAATCCGTTCCCTAACACTTACTAGTATTTTTTAATTTAAATTGAATGTAATCCTTATTTAGTTATTTTTTTAGGTAATCACTTTTCACTTCTTGTACGGAACACTTGCTCATGTGTGTGCAGTACTTCTGAAAACCGAACCAACTTCATCAGCCAACTATGTTCGAGAATTTAGTTTTGCACTTTTAGGCTTACTTTCATATATATATGCTGGTTTCTTTTTACTTTATCCAAAACTAATGCCACTAAAAGAAATAAAGACAGAGAAAGTGCCGGAAAAAGAAGTGAGCAAAGTTGAGGAAGGTAAAAATTCATTCAATATATTTATATTATGGTTTGATATCGAAAATTCCCCCTCCCCCCCCCAAAAAGTGCCAATAACAATAATAATTTAATTAAGTTGAATGTTGATTGCTTGATCAAATAGCCAATTTATGTGGAAGGATTTCTCTGAAAAGTTATCGCAACACGTTTGTAGGGCGTGAACACACCTGGGGCTGGATACCAGAGGGCTTCCACATAAATAATAAAGTATTATTTATTGTCATTCGTCTGAAGGAATCTTCCCAGTACATATAGTACTCCGAGTCATTAGATTTGGAAGCGCAAATTTAGATAAGCAACTTTCTAAGTCCCTGGTCCTGACTAACTGTAAGCACTAATCTCTGCTGCCTTTTGTCCTAAGTTTAAATGAACATCCGTCAACAAAGAGGATTTGACGGATAGATCTGAGAAAGTCAATCTCTTTCCTGGGAGCCAGGGCAATAATTAGAAATATATTTCATTATTTGGTTCAAAAAAATGTGTTTTAAAAAATATATTTACTAATGTTTATTTTTAGGCAATCCAAATAAACTTAAAAAAGTGATGTTAATTTTTTCAGAACAATTGGACGAAGAACCATTATTTATTTACATTCCTCTGAAAAAACCATCCCAGAATACAATGAATTCCTCCAAATCATTAGATGTGGAAGCGCAAAGAACCAGTACTTCTCCGCCAGCCGTACCAGGAACCAGCTCTCAATAAGATCAATAGCAAATCAATTAACATGACATTTTTAATAAGAATTGGATTGTGGTGATTATTAGTTAGCTTAGGCCCCTTTAGTTATCACAACAAGGCAGTAGTGAGAATGTTTCTGGAAGGCAGCAGTTTGCTTGAGGTGCGCGAAACCAATATTGTGCAAATGCATTCACGTCGTATGTGTACTGTAGAGCCTGTCAGTATATGTAATAGGTGTACTCTACACATACTCTTCCTCCCTTAGTATGTGATATAAATAATAATGAAATAAGGTCAATGTCGGATTTTATTGAAATGTTATTGTTTTTATGTATATATAAATTGGCACATTAATGCCAATATTCATAAGCATTTACCTGTCTTTAGGCAAGCTGTTAGAAGCCATTGATGCAATCATTAGTTAAGTTCAACATGTTTGCCAATGATTATCTTATTTTGTCAAAAAGAAGCTGATTGTAGATTGAGAAGGGTATCAGCTGAATTACGACAAGTTCTTGAATTTTTTTTATTGGTTAATTTCGATAAACGGAAAGAATCCAGCTGTTAGAACAGTCTCGATTCATAAAAACCAGTCATTCTAGAGCTAAACCTACATACAACTGTTTAAAATATAGTCTTATATTTTAAATGTAATATTATCCGCAGTGCCAGATAATCTTGTGGATTTTATCCGTTGTTATTTTATGCGTAAAAAGTGTATGTTAATAAAATAAAATAAATACTTCTAATTAAAACTCATTAATAATTGTCCATGTCCCATCCAAATTAATTAGCACTAACCTAATACCACTTTTATAGTAACAAAAAAAAGCATTTTATTGTACATAAATAAGTTAAAAAAGGAAAAATAATGCCTGCCTAATTTTTCCCGAGTAAATAGCGTGTCAATACAACTTACCGCATTTGCATCCGAAATAGGCTAGTTCATGCTGTCACCGCTAGATAGCAACCAAATTTCCTTTTTTAACGGAGCCGTTCACTGCACAAATCGATGAACTCCATTTCTTTAAATATCTTAAATTTAAGAGTCAAAGTACACGGTTCAGTCACAGCTTTTTATATTTATATTTCCCAAATAATAAAGATTATTAACACCGTTAAACGACAAAATATTTTTGGCCATTAAATTATAAATAATTTATTTCAGAAGCCATTTTAGTTAACTCCATGCTCTAATGTAAATCGTTGAAATAATTCAACAAAAATACAGTAGCAGGCGATGAATGATAATGGTAAATTAATTTGAATTTAAATTATAAACGGAATTTTAAAAAATAATGAACAATATTTCACTGCATTTCAACATTTTTCGTATTATGGAGTTAAGATTAAGATAGTAGATGGGACGGGACCTCTTTTAGACCAGACCTAAGCCCCATGGCACCGCAGCCACAGAAGACTTATTGTGCCTATTATGGAGTTAATCGAGGTGTGTAGTAAACGGATCAACTATTGATAAGTTGCCGTTAAAATGGTGGCACTATTTACAACAGATTAACGCAACACCTGGCCTATGCTGACGATGTGTTGATCATAGCGCGGACTAAAGCGGCCCTAGAGGGAGCTTTTCAAGAACTGGAAGAAGCTTGTAAGAAACGCGGTCTGGAAATCAACGAGGTAAAGCAAATACATGCGAACTTCGAGAGCCCAGTCGCGTGGAGAAGGACAAATCCAGTTAAGCAATCACAGCTTCCCAATGTGCTATGATTTTAAATATCCAGGGTCACTAGTTACAAAGAATAGTGACATAACCGCAGAAATCAAGGCGAGAATAGCGGCAGGAAACAGATGCCTTTTCGCTATTCAAAAGGTTTTGCGGTTGAAGAATTTGTCCCGCAAAGCTAAGATAATAACCTATAAAACAATAATTAGACCCATCGTCACAAACGCCAGCGAAACCTGGGTGCTCAGCAAAGAAAGTGAAAAGATACTCGGGGTTTGGGAAAGAAAAATATTAAGAAAGATATTTGGCCCGAAGTGCGAGAATGGCGACTGGAAAATCAGAAAGAACCTTGAATTGATGGAATTGTTTGAAGAACCAGACATAGTCGCCCTAATAAAAAGGGGAGATTGAGTTGGTTGGAACACGTGGAGAGGATGCCTGCAAGAAGGGTGCCCTGGAAAGTATTAAAAGAATGCCCAGGAGGCAGAATTCGAGGGCGCCCTTGATTTAGATGGCTGGATGATGTGGAAGACCTTCGTCGGATTGGAATAAGAAGATGGCGTCTAAAGACCGTAGACCGCGACGAATGGGAAAAACTTGAGGAGGCCAGGTCCATATTTAAGGACTGTCGAACCAGATAGTAAGTAAGTAGCTTAATTTTTCTAAAATCTTTTTATATCTAGTACCACTGTTTTATTAATAAAAAGACAATATTTTTCTAAATTAAAAAAAAATGGTAATGACACAGTAATTTTATTAAGTGCATATCTGTTATCTAGCATGATCATACAGTTTTTAACCTGTTACCAAATTAAGTTTGTTTGAACTTAAAACAAAATATCTGCTTTTCGTTGAATTCGAAAAACTCCGACCCAACAATCTATCACACCACACCACACGAGAAGGAAGAATTATTTTATGTAATAATTTCAATACTGTTCAAGTTATTATTATAGCCTAATTGCACTAAAATTGATTTCTATTAAGTTCAGAGTGCAAGATGGCGGGGAGAACAACAACCGTAAACTTGATACAGAAATAAAAAAGTAAATTTTATACTAATATATACCACTTGGCTCTGAAAATAAACGGCGAACAACTTTAGTCAATATGTAAAAACTTCGAGGGATCGGATTAATAGGGTTTTCCTTCAAACATACAAATTATTCAGAGAAAAATATGTATTTATTAAAATATGTATCAGAAGTAAAAAATTTTCAATTTGGCCTTTTAAATGCTTTTCTTTTGTACAGATTTTCCCTCAAATACTTTTTATTAAAGACTGTAACATAAAATAAAAAAAGCTAAAATAAAACAAATTCAGGGGACAATTAAGAACAGGAATTATTAAAAATATATATCATTATATAAAAATACAACATAAGTTTTAAAATATATTAATTTTTTTTTTTTAGATTTTTATAAAAATACTTATACCTAGATAATAGTTTACGTTTGTAGTTTTTATTTTTCTTAAATAAATACCTCCATAAAGGCCCCTTAAATTTAATTTCTTATTTATATAAACCAAGGATATAAAGAAAGAAACCTAAAAAAAAAATACTAAAATAGTACTAAAGTAAAAAAAATCCTTCCTAAAAATATTGCAGACTTTGAGGTAACATGTTTAAACAAAAATATATAAAATTGCAATTAATAATTAAAAAAAAAAAAGAATGAAAAAAAGACATTTATTTACAACAAAAATTATTTATTTAAAAAAAAAAAATGTTTTCGTTTTGTATTAATGGATTTTCATATTGAAGTTTACAATATGCATTAGAAAAATTTAAAAATGAACTTTGTGAATGGGGCAAAAATATTTTCTTATATTGTATATATATATATATGTATTTTAAAGATTTTAATTAATTTTTTTTATTATTCGTTAAAATTCGTCAAATCATTTTGTAACTACATTTAAATAAATAATCACCACGTCTTTTTATTTCTGATTTTCTAGTAAATTCACTTTTTTTTCTTTAAAGATAAAATACATGTGTATATTCTTGTATTTATATATACTATTTACAAATGTATATATATATATATATAACATATGTACACAAATATCTACATAACAACACGAACGATAACAATTTTTGTTTTCTTTTCTTTCGACTTTTTCCACAATCAATATTGTAGCCTAGTTAATGAACGTATTGTCTGTTTCTTATGGTAACCGGGTGCCCATGATTTGGATTTAGCTCTGAAATGTTTTAATTCCGTTGTGTGTGCAGGATCTTGCATAGCTCTGTAAGATCTTGGTTCACAGAGGTTTCCATGGGTTTTGAAAAATTCTGAATAACCACCATGTAAAAGATATACTTCTGGATAATGGAGACACGGATACTCATTGCCGGCACGATCTTCACGACGTAGAAATCTAGATCTAAAAAAAAGAAAAAAAAAATTATTTTACAATAATAACAAAATTAGAGAGACTAAATGAATCTTTATGAGGTCGCAATGAATTTAACTTATTTTACAATCTAAATTAAGAGCAGTAGTTCTTGACGTCTTAACCTTCAATGCACATGGTTGTGAAATGTATTTAATCTTTAGTGGAGGAGCAGTATCGCACTACATATGATGTTCCACAAAACATGCGTTTTGTAGATGACATGACATGAGCTGGTATATAGAAGAGCTAAAATAAAAAGAAAAGAAATCCGATTCTTTGCCTTGAAAATCAGAAATTAAAGGAAAAAACAGAAAGAATTGGAACTTTAGCAACTAAATTATTTGGTTTGTCGCTAATAAACATTCAGCAGTACACACGAGTTTCTTTCTTGTAACTTGCGATAAATGCAATATTATGACATCTATAACTTAAAATACTTACAGAAAAGGACCTCTTTCAGATGAGAATTCACAATGAAAGATGAGTACATTTTCTCTTTTATCTTTACTATCTCCAGCTTGTTTGTTAGCTTGGGCTTCTAACAACTCTCTGATTATATCATCACAAGTGTAGATGTTAACTGCGCCTTTTATATGTCCTCCTTCGAACTCGTATGGATACCTACGTTGAAACATACAGTGAGTTTGTCTTCTTAATAGAAAAAAGTGAATGTAAAGAGTATTTGTACAGAGAAATAATCTAATTTGAATAGTCTTTAAAATGGAGTTTCTCCTTTCCCGCTGACTATTAAATCTTTTTTTTGGTAGAAATTATAAACAAAATGTATTTAAGAAAACGTAAGGAGCAATTTTCGAGACAATCTCAGAAAAATGAAATTAACCATTGTGAGGAGGAACTTCTGGGTTGATGAATTAGAAATTTTAAATCTGCATGGATGCTATGAGAATATCAACTTTAAAAAAGAAAATCATTGAAGCATGGAAAACTCAAATGAAATAAAAAAAACCCTGACTAAATAAGTTTTCATCAAGTTAACATTTCAATCTAGAAGACTCTAGGGATAGATCCTAAAAAAAGTTCGACCCTTACAAACAATTCTTAAAAACGTTTCTGACACTCACCTGCAATCAATGATTTTGAATGATTCAATTGATTCCTTGAATTCTCCATTTATTAATTTAGCTAAAGTTTCCGACGATATTGTTTTGAGATCTTGATGTACACCAGTCATCAATGGTAAGGCAAACGGTCGAGAGAAATCACCAATCAAATCTTCTTGAGTAGCTGCAATTGAAACAAGTATATTGAAATAAAATTTCTTGGCAGGTAATTTGTGTAAGTGAATATCTTATATCTGGAAAGTGGAGTAGCCAGTTCAGAACTTGGGATGTAGAGAGTATCTCAGCCATATGTCAAGAACAATAATAACACGTTCTCTGTACATTCTAAGTAAACCACTCATGCCCTCATGAAGGAAGGATCTCTTTTGGGAAATCTAAATGGGGAGACCTTTATTGTACAAATCTTTTTACACTCTTCCATCCATGTAAAAATGTTAATCAAGAAACATGAGATACAGGAGACTGATGAAAAAATGGTTAACGTTTTCCTACTACACGCAGGTTAAAGAGGAAAGTAATCAACAAATCTTAAGAAAAATATCTAACTTTCATAAGCAATTATCCAAGAATGACAGATTAGGTTAAAATAGCTATATAATTCACAAATCATTAATAATAAGCTGAACTTACATCTTTGCAAAGCCAATTTGATACTGATTTCCTTATCGGAAACAGGTTTGGCTAAAATTTCTTCATTAGATTCTGCACAGGTTTCTTTCCAAAAACCATAATGGAATAAGGTTCCTTTTGCACTTTTTTTCGCCCTAACATCATCTTTCATAGATTTAACTCTTTTTATCCTTTCCAAATTATTGGTACTACATATTGATGTTTTACTGTTTTCTTTGCCAGGCGATTTATTGTCAGTTTGTAGCAAATCACCTAGCGGCCTTTTCAGAGCAAATTCTTGCCTCAACGAAGTTATTCCACGTCTTCTTAAAGGGGTTGAATTCTCTGATATGCTTCTCCTGCAATTTGTTTGATTCATTTTACCATCAGAAAAATATTGAAAATAATAGTATACAGTTTTTTCTTTATCTAACAGTTAACATTTTTGATAATGGGTTTTTATTCTAAAGATACTTGGGCATTTCTTTAAAGTGATTCTACAGTTTTATCACTTGTTGCTATAAATTAAATTTTTAGTAAAAGCAAGAATTTGCTGAAAATTTGGAGGAAGGTGGGGCAAGCATGATAGTTATTAAAATAAAAGATATATATATATCAGTAATTGATAAATCTAAAATTAAAACTCACCTAGCAAACGTTGCGGGCCGTTTAGGAGAATTAATTGAGTTTCTATTCTCTGATAGAATCTGTCCTGAAATTAACGACCCTAAACCTGATGGTAACCTGGCATTCTCTTCTTCAGTCTTCAATGGTGAGGATAACATATCTAGAAATCCATCATCAGTTGATGAGCATGAATTGTCTGATGAAAAGGATGAAAACTGGAGACTTCTTCTAGGTGATTCCATACTATTTAATCTTTTTGGTGGAAACCCACATGGTTCAGCAAACCTGAAAAAATTATTATTTTTAAAATGGCTGATTTATTGAATGGAAAGAGGAAACAAATTTCATTAGCAAGCTTTACTACTCCCTGTATCGATTTATAAACTCTTCCTCCACAGAACTGATGTTAAAAAAAGATAATTTCTTTTTAGACTAATTTATTAGAAAGTATTTCTTATTTCAGAAAGTTAGTATTCCGCCATGTATAATGCTGGGGCAACTACTTTTTTCTTATTTATTTAAAATGTTTGCAGAATGAGGCAAACTTCTTCAAAAAGCAAATTTATTTACTGGCGATAGTATAACGAATGTTAGTTGTTCCCGTACTAGAGTACTTCATTAACCATTTTTTGGATCTTAGTCTCCAGATAATATCTAGATCATAAAATAATCGCACTCGCAAATCTGAAAGCTACTCCAAATTTTATTCCATCTATTACGTATGTGTAAGTAGCAATGGAGCCAAATCCTTGCTCGTTAATGAATGTAAAGCTGAATTGGCTAGCCATTAAATCCCAAATGACTGCACACACCATCTACAGGCTCAATTTTGGGAGTTGAGGGAGTTGTAAAAATTTAATTTTGTTAAAGTGGGATATGCCAACAAAGCAAAATCCTTACAGAAGTAATTAATTAACTTTCTTCCCCAGAAATAAGCCTCTATCTTGCACATGTTGTAACTACATGCTCAATGCTACAATTCAATTTGTAAGAATCTCACT
Source organism: Rhodnius prolixus (assembly GCF_049639745.1). Taxonomy (NCBI): domain Eukaryota; kingdom Metazoa; phylum Arthropoda; class Insecta; order Hemiptera; family Reduviidae; genus Rhodnius; species Rhodnius prolixus. Next base: position 36,519,772 of record NW_027411634.1, read on the forward strand.
AATAAAAGAGATTCACAATGGTGTTGAAAGTAGAGTAAAAATTTGGCTATTACAGCCATTTTTTACATAACGTAGATCACAGAACTTCACTTCATTAGGTACCTCCATTAAAACAAAAAAGATATAAATATACATCTTCTAGTTGTAGGTAGGGTGAATAAGTAGCATGGAACGTGTAGTAAAAATGAATGTTTCTACTGATATTATATGGGAAATGTTTGCATATGCACGAATTGCTATAATTCTCGTAGTTCTTGGTCAAGAATCCAAGGGCCTAGCTACCTATAAATATGTTGTAACAACAAACCCCACTTCTCATAAGAAGCTAAAGAAAATTCTTAGTTTTAAATTCAGTATGTCATATTCTTAAAATAACTTTTAAAAAAATGTAAACAATAAGGCAAACTGACCGAAAACTAGAGATGGAATCTGCGTCAGAGAGGGCACAACCACTATCCTGCGAATTAGGATCATGATCTTCAAGTGGAGTTCTCGCCCTGGACATCCTAGTGCACAGAGGTGGCGGCGATGATAATGGATTGTTTTCATCTGGGACAAGTTGCAATCGCCGAGGCGCCAATCGTCCAGGCGGGGTACTTACTCGCAAGCCAGCAGACAATAACCTACAAGGCAAAAAAAGATTTTAAGATTTATTTAAGGAATTAAAATGCATAAAACATAAATATAAATACATGAACTAAAAAAATATGTCCTCAATCATTCAAATCTAGATACCATCCAATTTTAAGAATATTTAAAAAATCAGGCTAATTTAATTACGTACTTTGCTCCTAAGAGATCACAACTGATGTCGTCTATATAAATCATGACTAGAATTAAGGTAAATGACTAGATAATCAAACACTATTCGAGATCTAAACACATTTATTCGCTGGTCTGGCAAGCCAAGCACAGGTAACCTAAACGCACTAGTTCTACATTCTGGCGCCTATTTACTATAAACAAACCCCCACCACCGTAAAAGTAAATATCCGATTAATCTAAATTTTGAATAAAAATTTGTCGAGATTTAAGCTCAAATAAAAAAATACAGCGGTAATTATAAAAATTGCAAGAAAGCAAAGCTACGTTCTTCGTGGATACAAAAAGTACTAAGATTCCAGTTCCCGCCAGCGGCATAGAGTTAGCCCTTCAACAATAGGTCTATGACCTAGAATTTCTTTCTAACTAGATACTCCCTTCCATTACCTCTAATTTAGGTAATTATCTCTAATGTACAGCGAATGAAAAAATAAGTTTTGAAGTGTAGAGGGAAATATTTAATACTGATTAAACGCAAAAATACTGACTTTTTTTTATTTCTGCAATCTAGCGCCGAAAAATAATACATAAGCCATTAAAACTACTATATACCTAAATTTTAATTAATTAGTTTAAAGTAAACATGAATTCTAACTTTAATTTTAAAAATTGCTTTTTTTAACAATTCAAGCTACAGATTAAGCGATCAAAATTGCCACGTTCCTTCCTCCAAATTATAAACACGATCTTCTAAAAATTTTTTTTTTTTTTTAAATTAAAGTAAAAATGAAACGGATAAGTAGACTCCCGGTAAACTATTTGGATCGACTCTTCGTAAAGAATACCTAGGCCAAATTTAACGAAATTTGAAATAAAGGGCTTACACAATTATTTAATTTTTCTTAAGAGCAAAGTTACAAGATAAATATGAAAAATTACAGAGAAAAAATGCGATATAACATGTCAGCAGTTGGTTGTGTAGATAATGGATGCAGTTAATGTGGTAACCAATCTAACTTACTGATAAAGCGAAGTTGTAATAGAAACTTAATATTTCTACAATTTTTTTTTAAAGGTAAATATAAACTTAATGATTTACCTTGTACAAGAAAATATATCAATGGGTGACTCCATGGTGTTATTAAAATTAGTACTTAAGGAGTATACCCGATTACTGTAAGTAAGCTTGCTGCACTACACTGTTCAGTAACTCACTAACAGAAACTGACTGACTACTGGATCTGGAACTCGTAAGTCTAAACATTGGAACAGACCCCCACTACCAGTGCAATCCCCCACTTGTATGTCTACAAGACTGGGACATTGAATGTCCCTTTCCCCCTCTTAGCCACTTAGCTTGGTATGTACTGATTAGGAATGTGCGGGTTATTTGGTAACTATTACTGGCAGTAGGTTTTAAAAACAAAGCAAGTATCTGAAAACAATTCTCAAGTAATTATTAATAATAACGATAAATTAAAACAGTACATAAATAATTGAAACTTGTCTTATGCAATTCAGAAGGAAGTAATACTGTATGTTTTAAACTCACCCTTGGAATTGGACTTTTTACAAACGACTAAATCATATGCACAAACATTATGAGGGAAACCACTACATATATATATCCTTGAGAACCTTCCATCTTAATCTAATCTCTGACTCCTGATAGTAATAAGTATTGTGATGGTGACCAATTTACGAAATTTTTCGCGTGAGACATGTTTTTATTATTTAATGAAGTCAAGACGAAATTTAGCTATGTACTGGAAACCCAAACGGAGCCAATCATTTCAAGCCTCTCCTTATAAATATCAAAAACATAAAAGAATTGACCTTGATTCATGAGAGGAAATCGGATGAGACCAGTATCAAATGCCAATAAATACTATTCTTAGGTTTCCAAAAACATTTTAAAGGCCGATTCACCCTCCGAGACGAAGAGGACAAGTTTGTACAGTTAGAGCTAACCTTTATATGTGACTATGAAGTTTGGGGCCATTTCTTACTCTACATTTACAGAAAAATAGGTTCATTGAAGAATAAGTTCGGAGGCTAAGTATCTAACTCCATCGAAAAACCGAACAAAATAGAAATAGCTAGTTAAAACTGGAGTACATCGTTGGGCTTCAACACATAGTACTTGTGTTAGGGCACTGGAATACCAAGCGGAAGCCCCAGTTCGAGTTCAGCCAACCTTGCCGCTTTTAGAGTTCTTTTTTTTTCTAGAGGAGTTAATTTTAATGAACACTTTCAGGAGGCCGGCTGGTCCAATGATTTACGATGGTATCGCACCTTAATTATAATAATACTACGAATTTTATTTTTAAGAGTTACTTGTTTATTAAGACTAATTTACTTACTACTAGTGATACGTGTGGCTAGCATCTTAGTAAAAATAGTGTACTACTACTGAAATTACACAAACAAACATACTAAACGAGATAAAAGATAAGAAATTTAAAGATAAACTGATGATAACATTACTGTACATCTGTACTTCTCTAGTCGGCATGGCCGGCCTCCCCTTATCCCCTCCACGAGATAACTAGAAATTCTGAAGAGAATACTCACACGACTTGCTGTTACCGCAGTTTATGTGAATGAATTCTCTTGAAACTTGGAATTTGTACTTCAAAAAAACATGGTTGTTTCAGGATTACTACTTTAGTAGAACCGTTTTTTTTACAAAATCTCAAAAAAGAAAAAAAAAACTATACGAAATATGCATTTCTGGAAAGCTGAATTTAGTAAAATTTGTAATTTTGGTTGTAAATTTCATCTTTACTCCGAACATAGGTAGCTTATGAGATACGAGTAAACAGTTTTGAATAATTAAACAGCCTGGAGTTTTTTTATATAATTTGAAGAAGTCAGTTAATGATTGTTTTTGAAACTGACATATTTATTTGAAGCGTCAATGAAAAAAAAGAAAATAATAGAGTGATAGGAGGTATTTTTAACCAACTAAATACATTGAGAATGTCTGTTAATTTTCTTTTAAAACCGTTTTAATAAATAATAATAGCTCTACCTATCCAAACAGAAAGATTTATCTATTCCATTCATTAATATGAAGAACATGCCCTTTCACTAAGGAACATTCTGTAAGAGGAAGTGGATGTGACAGTAATTTACTTTCTATAAATAACCCATACAGAATGTCTTAATTGTTTAAATAAAATTTGGAAAGCAAATGGGCAATTTAATAAGAAAGAATTAGTAAATGTAATAAGTATTTTGTCTAATATACTAGTAGTAGTTGGTATTATTTATAAAATGAAAAGTTCCACGTAAACCTTGCTATTTCTTAAGTTAAGAAAGCAGTGTGCAACCTGCTTCCGTTATGGAGTTAATCTTTTAAATATTTCTCACAGGCATGTCCCGCGTCGATATTGGATCATCAGTAATGTCTATCCGATCCAGATGATGAGGACTGAGGTTACGATTGAATCCCATTCCGCTCATTGTTATATAAAATCTGCTTTTTCACTGAACAAGTGAAATCAAAATATTTTAGGGCTAGCTGTCCGTTGCTGTGTATAATATGTGCCTAACGGGCGGTGAAAGTTTAGAAGAGTCCTGTGCCTCTCAAAGTCATCTTCAGAGATGTGGAACTTATTTAAAGAAATAGATTACAATCTACATTGATTGGCTGATATAATTATTGCATCAGCATTTTGTATTTATTAATCATTTCTGAATTATAAGAACAGTCATCTGATGGGCGTGAAGACGCTAAATAACTTCAACTATTACAGCTTATTTTATTTCAGTAAAGGAGACCTCAGCTGCAAAAATACTAAAGTGTTGTGTACTGTTCGTTAAATTATGAAGAAATGAATGAGTGTGTAGAGAGGAATAATTGTTGTAGGCGTTACTAAACTACAATTACTCCGAGCCGTGTGAGTCCCGTGTGCCGAAGTTAACATTGTGCTCAACAGCAGTTTTGCGTACGCCCCACAGACTTATGTAGACCAAGCTAACACACCGGGGGCCGACCATGTGAGGGAGAATACTCGATTAGAAGACCTCCACTGTGTTCTACAGCTCATACACACATCTGGCATTACTAAATTAGCTGGAAGCCAGCCACTGTACATATACATGTATTACTAGAACAAATACCTTCACTAAAAATACTGGCATTTACTTTACTTTAATTGCAGTGGTTCAGATGTGTTCAGTACCTTTCTTCCTTTAGGATCGTCCAAAAGGACCAGGATTGAAGATAGAAGTTGGTAGCCTTCATTTTGATCTCTTAGATCTACATCATCTTGTTAAGGTAACTACTGTTTTCATGTCCGCTTAGATAACTCCTGAGTTTTTAGGTTCTACTTTTCCTTGGTTTCAGAAATGCCCATCAAAAGAAAGCGTTTGCAGAATTACTGTTGATTTCAACAGCATTCCAACTTTTCATATACGTCAGACATCTTTTCGTTAACACGAACTAATTCATCACATGGGATTAATACAAAATTTATGAACTTGGATGAAAGCCCAAAACCTAAGTCTCGATTTGGGTAATCAAAAATTCCGTTTGAAGTAATTAATATTTTATAAATATTAAAAACTTTCCAAAAGTTTATTCATTGTCTTATTTTTTTAAATTTTAAGATATATTCTTGAATTCAGTGCCTTTCTATTTAGTATTAAACAATTATTGTACAATAGACTGTGGTTTACCCACAGAGGTTAGAAAAAAAAAACGACGGATTATAAAATAAATGTCTAAGGATGGTACAAATTGTAGTTATTGTTTTCTGTGGGAAAAAAGTTATATTTGGAAATAAGAAAAATAAGCATTAACATGGAACAATTGTTAGGAAGTTTTGCTTCATTGTGTTGGTCGAGATAACTGAACAAAGCAATGGAAATTCTTGCACGTTCACCTGTAGGTTTCAGTTAGGTATAAGTGTACATTTATTTGATCGTGGTAAACTAGAAAAATAATTTAGTAGCAATATTCGTAGAGAATTCTGGTGTAATCCACGTGATTTTCAGTAGATTCAACGAGCCACTCAGAATTTCAGGAAACCAATCTGCCTTGAAGCAACATTAATATGCAGCCCAGGTCTGGGGATTTAACCGGATATGAAACTTTTGAGAAGTTTCAAAGGTTTCCCACAAAAAAGTTATTCTCTTTACCTGCCAATACGTCTAACTATGTGCTAAATTTAGAGATTGGCATGTCTAGTATGTTTACATTTCAATTACATTTTAAAGTAATTTAAATTGCCAGAATGTAGATTGCCTAGAATAATAGCCGCGAAAGTAATCTATAAAAATTTATATTGGTTTAATGATTAGAAACTATTGTGTGCGCAGTTTTAATTTCCTGAGGTAAATCTTAATTCTAACTGTTCGGAGGTTTGGCAGTCAAGTTTAAATAGTTTAATTTCTCAAATAGAACGAAATGATAAATTAAGTGCTGAATATAAAGCCAGACAAGCTGTACATCATAGGTTTTATTCGAAGTTGAGCTATGACTGTAATTATATCAGCACAATCAAACTCATTTAGTGATGCCAAGCTCATTTTAAAGGCCAGATGTGAAGCGCTAAATTTAAAATATAAATATTTTAATGGAGACGAGTGTCAGCTTTGCTCCATGTGCAATTTGCGAGAATTTAGGAATATAATGCATCTCATCGCGGTCTGCGCTATTTTGTCTTCCTACAGACTTAAATATCTTAACAGAGGCGCCACGGTAGCCGAGCGGTTAGAGACCTGCTAAGCTAATATGTATTGAGGTACTGGGTTCGATTGCCGGTCTCTAGGCCTTGGATTTTATTTAATATTTAATATGAGCAATTTACAGTAACATATGTATTGCTAGTCGCCTCCGTCCACCACACCTAATTGGTAGTTGGACGCAAAGCCCGCTTAAAAAAATGAGCAAAAAAATCTCTTAATAGAAAGCTACTCACAGAGGTAGGACTTTGTAAGTACCTAAATGGTAAAAATTTGAATAAATTATGTTCATTTTTAAGAGATGCATCCAGATATAGAACTTGGCCATTACAACAATGTGATAATTAATTTTTTTTTTTGTATTAATGTCTTTAAAAGGAAAATTATTTGTATTATAAATTTATGTTTTAGAACAAAATTTTATTTTTTGCCAATTCTGGTAAATTTTGTTAGAAATTAAATTTGGCCAAATTTAATTTTTTGTTCTTTCTTTATTTATATAAAAACATATTTGTATTTATGTATAATTATAAAATTTACTTTTTAGTTCAAACTGAATTTTTGTTTCTTTTTTTAATTTAAACATTAATAATTTTTAGATTAAAATTTATTCATTTTATGGCAATTCATGCAAACGGAGTAATTTCCATGCATTATTTGTGTTTTGTTTTCATGTTTCATATCATTGTAATATTTTTTGATTTAATAAACATTTTATTATTATTATTGTTGGAGCAATATGAGTTCTCAATTGAGGTACTCATGTTGATCTGAGGTTGAGTGCGAAGTTATGTGGGCCAAGTTTTATGCTGTCGCCATTCGAAGGAATTTGCCCAATGTCGGCCGAAATTGAACTTGCTGAATCACTGTATTTAGGAGTTAGCAAGTGTAGAATATGAGACTGTAACCTGAATGAAGTTGTAGTCTCTACGCCAAACTGATTAATCTACCTCTCTGATAATGGATGTAAGTCCGAAATCGGTCAGGGATAATAATTAAACAAAACAGTCTTGTTATGACGTATGAAATCAATGATTTCTTTTTTTTGGGCAGCATTGCGATTTCTTCTAATTGCAGATAATAAAAGGAGGTATTTTCAAAATAAGATGACTAATTAGCTGAATCAGACAAACGCTCATGGTGGGAAGAGAGAAAGGAAGAAAGATACGATTGAAGTGGAATAAAGGACACACAGGTGTGCGAGTTAGTAAGCTATTTACAGTTGATGTAGTGGTAGTGTTGGTGTAGGTGGAGTTAACCTGTTAATCCTCTTTCTACCAACATTGTGTACTCTCAGCTACATATTTATACCTGGCATGAGAATGGCTTCTACTGTACCAAAGTATTGTTGCCAACATGTCAAACCCGAAACCACAATAACATACACACACACACTCTTGAAGTTAAACCATCAGATCAACCTAAACAGTCATCAAGTTACCATTTTCAACATGTCTTCAGTTTTTCTTTGGAAAATATTTGAACTAAAATCTGATGTGGAAACTCAAATTTTTTACTAAATAATAGTTGGCTTCAATATAAGTCCACTAAAATAAAAGGGCTTTCGAAAGAAGTGTGACCTGCTCAAAAAAACCCTTCTTAGAATTAAAGAAACAGGTCTTTAGCTCTGCTGATCGCGCATGAAAGCTAATAAATAAAAAAAGTCCAGCAGACTCAAAATTCCTATCAGGCGTTTTAGTTGGAGCTTGAGAGTTACTGCATACAATTAATGGCTCATAATAGTTTCAAATTTGGAAAACTCTGCCCTAGCTTTTCCCTCATAAAAAGACTGCACTTAAAAAAAAGTTCCAGACAAAAGACAAAGGTGAAACGAAAAAGTTTAATGAAATCTGATGAAGTTTATCGCGATAATTATGAAAATCTACTACTACGTCATGCTTTTTTTTTTGTGAGGCCCACAGAATACACAAAAATGACCCTTAAAAAGAAAAACAAAAATCATTCCTCCCTAGAAGTGCCGTAAAATTAGGATTCCAAGGGAAAATGTTTTTTTTTTTTCTTCCCCGCGACAAAGGCGTTAAGCCATTTTCTGTGTGGCAGCCCAATATCTTTCGTATGGCGTATTCATGCCCTGTAGTGTCGGGCACTCGTTCAAATGGTTAAAAATCATTACGCCGTCATTGCACAATGGGCAAATCGGCGAGTCCCTAATACCTATACCTATCTTGTGGAGGTGTGCTTGTAGATAGTCGTTCCCTGTAATTCCTCGGAAGAGCACGACAGACTCTTTTCTTGAGAGGCCGGCAGGTATCTTCTTTTCTAGCAGTGTTACCCACTGCTTTCCAGCGGCCATGCTCCTGTATTCCGCGTGTACTTTCCCCATTAAGTGGTTACCTATAACTCTTTTAGCCGATGCGTAACACACTGCGTGGTCGGGCTGATCGCATTGACTTCCCTGTTTCGCAAGGTTATCGGCCTGCTCGTTCCCTGGTAATCCACAATGTGCCGGAATCCACTGGAAAGCCAGGTGCTTCCCTTCTATAAGTATCTTTTCAATCATTTCCTGGCACGCTCTTACATCAGCGGAAACTCCACTCTGAGCTCCCGTTACGGCTATTAACGCTGCTTGGGAGTTACTAAGAAAGACTACTTGGTCCAATTTTCTTTCAACCACTTATCTTAGACCTATCAGGATAGCCAGAATCTCCCCATCGAAATTTGATGCCCACGTTCCAACAGGTTTTCTTTTCTGAACAGATTCATTCTTGTTCAGAGAGATTCAGTTTTAGGGATATTCATTCTAGTTTCTGAAGAACATTACAACTTGGTGTTTAATAGAAGCTTTAGCTGATAAATGGAATTTACGTGGGCTTTTCGTGAAATACCTCCTTCCAGGGAGGGGGCGAGTTTCTTCAGAGTACAAGACATCCTTGCGAGTATCCCAACCTAATGGCACGAACTATATTCCAGAAAGTCCAGTAAATTATCCACACAAATTTCATAGACGTCTATACAATCTATGAGAAGATCATCATTTATAAGGTACTTAAAGAAATAATTAAGAAATGGCCAAAATATTAGTTAATGTTTATTTTTTTACAAGATAATTTAATCCGAATTAGGAGGGGAGAGTCCAAAAAAAGATGTAACGCAATATGTGATCTCAAACTGATCTACTTCACTTTGTTTAAGACAATTCAATGAACTAGATACAGTTTCATGATTCAGAATTTTTTTTCCTCTCTGACAATTTCTCGATAAGACCAAAAACAAAAGAATCAACAGAACTAAGAACCATGGATGAATAAATACGAATAAATTTTTAGAAGATAATATTATGATTTTCGCTGGAAATACGTTCGGTTGAGATACGTAACTGTCTCGGCTCACCCCTAATTATTAAAGGCTACTCCTTGAACCCCTTTATACCAAGTACAACCCTGGGAATTACAATCGTCCATTGTTTTCGCCTCCTAGCCGCCAGAATGGACGGTACGGGAAGATTCTTTTTTTATTTCATCTTCATTTCTCTTTTCCTTCCTCATTGTCCTTTCTTTAAATGAAATTTTAAATTAGTTATGTTTTTTTTTTTTTTTTTTTTCTTAATTTAGGGAGAAGCCCTCTTTATTTAGAACGGAAGGGGTCATTTCATTCTCTGTTCGGTTTTAAAACAAAGTGCACAGTGAGAGAGAGTGAGAGGGTGAGGAGAAAGAGAGAGAAGAGAGACTGCAGATTAATTAAGGGTCTAAAGTGGGGTCCTAAGGGTAAGAGTTCGCCTAAGAAGATTATTCTCTTTTAAAAAACCATATTAGATTATTACTATTTTATTTGTTTGTTTAGAAATCCACCATCTGGGTGGATAAGAACACCGGAAGTAAATCAGATGAACAGTGGAATGAGTAAAACGTGAATAACAGGAAGAGAGTAACTACCCTAGCGTGACACTTTTGACGTGATTCCCATTTTGCTGGTCAGTCCTGAAGGAGATCTCGGGGTAACTGGCGCTTTAGTCGACATGGAAGATTAGGGCAATGAGAGAGTGTACACTATGGTACAATAATAATATCTGGATAACGTACAAAATAGGAGTTTGGGAAAAAAAAAATTAATATTTTATAACCTTGATCATTATAATTGATGTAAGTCGTGCGAGGGTTCATTCTAGTTGTTTTCATTTACTCTGAATGCCTAACCTAACATGACCAGAGCAAAAAATCTGGCATTTTTACTCTGGCGACACAGTAAGACATGCTCACTTATTGCACTTTCGTGGATAGACTGCTTTATTGATGTAGTTGTGAGAAAGCTCGAAACCTGACACGAGAAGATAGTGCCTGTTTTTTCGATTTACTAGCTCATAATATAAATCCAGTAAATTTTTTAAATAAAGCGTTGGCGAATAGAACTGCCATATTTTGTTTGCTTGTTTTTTTAAGAGGTTAAAGCTAAACCAACATATCTTCCATGTCCAATCAGTTTCGAAAAAAGGAACCTTTAGATAATTTCAAGAAACTAATTATTTCCTGCCGTTCTATTTGCGCAAAAAAAAAAGGTATTATAAAGAAATTTCCAACAGGAACCAGTGAGAACTCCTTTAAAGAGTTACAGCGTCCCTTTGGGTATCCAAATCTAATAAACTAGGAACAATTCTAATCTACCTACACGCACATCCTTCCACTCATACTGAGACTTCCTGTGGATTATCAGATTAACTCAGCCCTGGTATATCAATACATTCACTTCCATCTGTGCAATTTACTGCACACTTTCAAGGCTATGTGATTCCGTTTTGACGTCATCCATAAAAAAAAACTATACCTACATCTAAGATATGCAATACAACTCTAAAAATAGAATAATATTTGGAATAACCGTATGTAGGTAATCTTTATTTGCTATACAAGTATTGTGACATTCAAATTTGCTGAATTACTCTAATTTTCTATTTTTTTTTTCTTTGTTATAATTACTTTTAGCATTGGAATGTCTCATTAAACGTCTACATTTCAAAATGTAGGGCATGCCCTCAATAAAACGTTTAGCAGTTACCTTTTTTTCCACACTAACTTTTATATTAAACAATTATGATTTTTATTTATGCAATTTTTTTTGTTTATATCGCAAACAATTAGGTTAATAGCACGAAGTTTTATTTACGTATTTTTTTTAACCAAAACCTTCCGTGAAAATAATTTCTCTAGATCGGATAAAGATACAGGAACAGGGATAGGACAATATTCTTCTTATAAGATGGTGGGACCATAACTTAGTAGATTATCTTTGATATGTTATTAGGCTTAACCACTTCTGAACAGATAAGGAGAACTAGTTCCTATCGACTATTACATTTTTTGCTTCCTTCCTCTGACGTCAAGGATCGTGCAGATTTTCGACTATGGGTATTAACCGGAAATGTCCATTTCAAGTCCCCAGAGTGCGATTTTTTTCTTCTTTTTTTTTTCAATTTTCTCGAATACTACTTTAACGATTCTTTTTAAACTTCGTGTGCTTATTGTACACTTATAGGTCTATAACCTTTATTTGCAACATCTACCAAGGAAAAGGCTTCTTCAGGTAGTTCTGGGAGTTAAAAGTTTAAGCTTCTCTCTAAACTTTTTTTTAAGTATAAACAACGAACTTATCACCACTTAAATATTATTAGGAATTAATCTACGTAAGTAAAATTCCAAAAGTGCTAATGAGTTGAGAAAAACGGTTTCTTTATCGAAAAAAATTTGCGATTTTGATTTTCTCGCACAAATATATTAACAAAAGTTTCTTAAACAATGGTAAGAGAAAATCATGAGAGTTTTCACTTCACACTTTTCATTTTCATATTCTTCTCCAATAGGCTTATAAAAATATAGTTTCTTGAATAGCTATTTATGCAAAACAAAGCCAATAGTTATCAAAAATATTATCCAAAAAGGCTGATCAATCCAAGAACAATGGACTGAATAAAACTAGGACATGCCGCCCGGAAATAGATCAAAGTTCAAGGACTTACAACTGCTGTCAACTTAAGAACTTTTAAGTATAATTCTAATATTGGACAAGATCTGCTGCTAATATCGCTCTTTTCTTGGGGGCACCTAAAGTTGAAGTATTTAACAGGAACTTAGCAAAAGAAAGTGAAATTTGATGCATCAATCTCTGAAGATATTTGGAAGGTGATAAATGTAGTCAGAATTGAGAAAAAACAGCTGAGAATGATATTTTTAAGTATTGCCACTTTTTCATCTATTTCTTTTTTATAGTAAAAGGCAAATTTAATTTAGAAAAATTGAAGAAATTTAGTATTTACCGGAAGTATACAGCGTTTTGTGATCTACTTCGTCTAAATCGTGGTTTTTATGAAGCTGAAACTGTATTACTACTGTAACCAACCAGAGATACAATAATTTAAATAAATTCACAGCGGTATCACTTTAGACTCCTCTAAATCAGAAATACCTCTTTACTGAACGTATTTTACACTCTACTGAAATTTCTCTATTTTCTCTAGTTACTAGACATTATGAACTTTTCTTTGTAGGATTTCTCTTGGAAAATTCGTTCTAGGGTATTGCGAGGAGGAGATAATGAAAGGTTCTTCTCTAAAGTATCAATAGATATACGAGGGTCGTTTGAAAAGTCCGTGCAAAAATAAAAACTACTTAATTTTTTGGGGTAAACCTTTTTTATTTTTCAACATAGTCTCCTTTTAGGCTTATACACTTCGTCCAACGCTGTTCTAGTTTGTTGATCCCTTCCGAATAATAGGATTTGTCCAAGTCTGAAAAATAGCCATTCGTTTCTGCAATCACCTCCTCGTTTGAATAAAATCTCTTTCCCGCCAGCCATTTCTTCATATTGGGGAACAAATAGTAGTCCGAGGGAGCCAAGTCTGGAGAATAGGGGGGATGTGAAACGAGTTGGAACCCTATTTCCATTAATTTTGCGACCACAACTGCTGAGGTGTGAGCTGGTGCGTTGTCGTGATGAAAAAGGACTTTTTTGTGGGCGTTTTTCTTGCAGCTCGGTTTTCAAACGGTCCAATAACGATGAATAATATGCACCTGTAATAGTTTTACCCTTTTCCAGATAGTCGATGAGGAAATCCCAAAAGACAGTCGCCATAATCTTTCCGGCCGAAGGAACGGTCTTCGCCTTTTTTGGTGCCGATTCCCCCTTGGTAACCCATTGTTTAGATTGTTCTTTGGTCTCAGGAGTGTAGTGATGTATCCATGTTTCATCCACAGTCTCGAAACGACGCTTAAAGTCCTGCGGATTCTTCTGGAACAGCTGCAAACCGTCCTTGCAACACTTCACACGATTTCGTTTTTGGTCAAGCGTGAGCAATCGCTGCACCCATCTTGCGGATAGCTTTGTCATGTCCAAATGTTGATGCAAAATATTATGTACCCGTTCATTCGAGATGCCCACAGCACTAGCAATCTCACGCACCTTCACTCTTCTGTCATCCATCACCATATCATGGATTTTATCAATGATTTTTGGAGTAGTAACCTCAACAGGGCGTCCAGAACGTTCAGCGTCACTTGTGCCCATATGGCCACTCCGAAAATTTTGAAACCACTTATAAACTGTTCTAATCGAAGGTGCAGAGTCACCATAATGTTTATCAAGCTTCTCTTTAGTCTCCTCAGGCGTTTTGCCTTTCATAAAGTAGTGTTTAATCAACACACGAAATTCTTTTTCGTCCATTTTTTGAAAATCACTCGACTTCCTCGATTCAAACGAATGCCAAACACAAAGAAATAGACCGATCTGGCTGAAACTTGGTGTGTGTTCTTCCAAGAGATGCTACTAACTAAACATAACCTCGATACGCGCCAGTAGTGCTATCTCTCTGACTTTGCACGGACTTTTCAAACGACCCTCGTAATGTGCAGATTTACAATCAAACGTAAAAGTTAGAAAACTTTAAAATTACAGTAAGAAAAAGCCCTACATTTGCTCATAACAGACTTTAATCTTTTGAACTCAGACTTGATGGAAGTAAGCTTTGAAAAACATTTATCTAATCAAAAGATTTAACTGTCAAATGTTTCGAAATGTGAATTAGTTAATACATCCGCACCTTAGAAATAATCTGTCCAGAAATTAAGGAAACGTACGAACTATGGAACGATAAAAATCAACGATTTTATTCAGTAAAATGGAAACGCTACAAAAATTTCATTATATCTTACATTTTTTGATTAAATATACAAAAAAAAATGTATATATATATAAATATAAGTTAAAAAATTTGAATCTTTGCGTAATTCTGTGACCATTAAATGGCCTAGAACATTAATTTTATTTACCCAATAAACTAGGTAAGTAGAACAATTTAAAATTATTTCATAATTAAAAAAAACAAAAATTGACAGTAAAATTTTTATTTTGTTCCAATTAACTAATTTCATAGCTCTTCTTTTTTTTTTTCCTTCTAATTTTATAAACGTTGCATTGTTAACATTATTATTATGTAATTGGAGTCGCTTCCTCCACCAAAATAGAACGGTTGATTCATGTCATAAGCTGTTAATTTCTTAAATAGAACAAAACAGTAATCATACAACTTCCTGTAGGAACATTTACGTAATAATTTAAGTTCTCGAAGTTAACTCAAAATTATGTTGAAAAACAAAAACCAAAATTGGGAGCTTAAGGTTCTTAAGAATTCTTGGTGTCGAAAAAAGTGCCTAAAAAGTGGTAACTTTAATAAAATAAATTTCTTATAAAAAAACAAAGCTCCAAAATTTGTCAGTCTTCTATAATTATCTCTTAATAAAAGCAAACAGCAGTAAATCACCATTCCCCTCCAGCCTATGACAATGACTGGCAACCAAATAAACTATTATTCCAAAACTATTGTATTATACTATATTATAGCATTACAAATAAGCATCATTAAAAGTTAAATTAATGTGTTTCATTGTTAGAAGAACTATTTTTATCTTTGGCAAACTATTATTTCTTTAGAAAAACAACTTCTTTATTAACTGTTTTCTTTTATCCTATTTAGGGGGCATTGCAATCGTGCATATTTTCAAAAAAAATACAGCTGGAAGAACATTCCCTTTATGGTGACCTTATGATTCATATCATGTGTTTACCAACTTATTTTCAATGTAAAGTTTCATTGTTTAATTGATGACTCAGTCTGTTTTTTTTTTTCTTATTAATAGTAATGATAATAAGTTACAAATCTTCTGTGAAACTTAGATGTTTTAGCATGAATTCAAAATAGGCTCGTCAGAAAGATCAGAGTATCTTATAATGGGTGTAATCGCCAATCAGATACAAAGATACTATGATAGCAATAAGTAAAGTAATTGCCTATCTTTTTCAGGCGTGCTTTACGTCCAACTAACAACAGAAGTAGTGGACAGAGACGTCTAGCAAACATACTTTGCTATAAAATTTCTCATATTAACCATTAAATAAAATCCAAGGCAAAGACCCCGGAAATCGAACCTACTAACCAACAATACATCTTAGCTGCCTAGCTAAACCCTATGCAATATGATAGCCCGAACCTGCAAACTGTAACACAACATCTAGCTAGTTTAGGCTTCATTATCGTTGAAAAATGTAACATAAAGTCCAAATGTTTGAGCACATTCTGGCTGGTTAAACTTGGATACGCCCGTCGCTACAGTCCCTACTTGAATGGGTCGAAGGCTTGAGTGGTTCAGGACTCAAGAAATGTTTGGGCTATGGATCCAGGCACTAGGAATTATAGGAAGTAAGGCAGAGTTCCGCATAACAGCCCTAATTCCAAATCCAAAACGCACTTTAGAGTGACCCTTTCAACTTCCAAAATCACTAGAATGGAGTGAATGAAGAGACGGCTGTAAGAAGAGTTCAGATTTCTTAGATCAGCTAGTTCTTTATCAAAGGAGAATGTAAATATTACATAGAATTACGATAAGACTGTACGGCACGCATTCATTTAGGAAATTCCGTTTGAATAACGAGTGATTAACTGTAACGAGTAACGAGTAACTGTACAATTGGCGATAATAGCTGATAATTCAATAATAATAATTTACTTTCAAATATAAAAACAAAACAAGGCTATTTATTGAGTTCAATAAGTTATAAAAACCGTTCACAGCAGATATAGTTTATTGATTCAAGCTTTATCTAGTACTAACATGTGTTCATTTTTGTTTTTTTAATTTTATATTTTTATATCAAGGTGCCCTCCTGAATTTGATTTTTAAATTATTTATCCTCTATGGTCTGATTCAGTGGAATGTGTGAGAGAATACACAAAGTAATAAAACTGAGGTGCGCGGTTTTTCCTGTGAAGTTTTGAAGAAAATCGTTAGAAAAATTTAATAAAATTAGGAAAAGCTAGGGAAATCTAGCGCCATAAGTGGTAAGTGCCAAAGCGGAAGGACAAGTTTAAAGCTTCCTGCAGTTTTATACGTTGAAAATCATCTTTCTAATATGAAAGCATTCCCTTAAAACTTACATTTCTGTTTAGAATAAAACTAATACAATATATACACATTGAAATCTCTCAAAAACCAAATCTCCACAAATGTATCTCTCTAAGTAAGACTTTTTTAAAATTTTCATTCTTGCTGCAAATTGAATCTATAAATACTTAAAATTCCCTGAAACTGCACTTTAAACGAAGCTCTTCTCTTTATCCCCCGAAACTTTAAAAAAAATCTAATTTCATACAAATAGGTACTTCAGGGATTTTAATCATAGACGAGACCTATCGAAATATTTTAGTTATTTTCATTCTTAAGATACAATGTTCTTACATAATAAAGTAAAATACACTCTCTCTTTGGAATCACGGGACTTAAAATAAGTATTTTGTTGTGAAAATTCTATTTTTGCGGCATTTCAAGGAGTTATAAAAAGTATGACTATTTCCAATGACCTTTTAAAATGTTAACATTAGAATCTTTCACAGGTAGTAATTCATCAGCTGTATGGGGAAAATTCGAGGCATTTGGGCTGTAAATCAACTATTTCGTAAAGTTTGTTATTCTACTTCTTCTTCTTCTTTTCTACAAAAGGAAGTAGTTATTTTTTCTTTTAGCAGGGATAAAAGGATTATCTTTGTAAAGCAAAGGACAACACTTTTATTGTCAGGATTTGGGAAGTTTACAATAAAAAATGTGAAAGTAACGCTATCGCTACCAGTAGATTAAAAACCGTTAAAAAATAACGCAAACGGTAAACTCCAGTTGGAGGATATCATCCTAAAGTTTATGCTAAAATTTTTGATAACTAAAAGTAAAATTATTTATAAAGCAATTGTCTTCTATTTATTACATTTTATCACTGAACGTAAGCGGAAGTAATGCATTCTTATAGAACATTCGAGAATGTTTACCGGAAACAATCGTTTCAATGCAGGAGAAAAAAGCGGAAACTTCAAATCTGTAAAAATCCCACAGAGACTGTAAAAATGGTTTAACTCTACAAGTAAACCTAGCTCAACTTTATTGAGGCATTTTCCCTTCAATTTTCTATGATTTTTTTTGTTTTATTAAATTTTCGTCTGTTTTTCACCCAACTAAAATGGCTTTATTTGTATATGAAACGTTCGTTTCCGGTAAATACATCAATAAGAATCAATGAATTCAGGCGTTACGGGAGAGTGATCTTGACTGATGGACTATTAACTCTACATTCCACTTAGATTACTATCGTTGACTTAGATTGTAACAGAACTCTATTTAAGAAACTAAGGTACCAGAAATTTAATAATTAAATTTAAAATTACAGATTTGAGGATAAGGAAGAGTGTCTCACTCAACAAGTAACACGCACAAGGGAGAGTTAGAGTGAGAGGCGAGGGAGCCATTTGTAACAGCTTTGAAGTAACAGAAGATGATAGAAAGAAGCGGACAGATGTCTCGTTAGTTCGCTATATTTTTCTTAAAGAGATCTCCTGCAACTCTTGGGGCAATCAGCTGCACAAACCATTCTTCACGGCTTCTGGTTATGATCTATCTTTAGCGAGATTTAATGATATCTAGAACTAAATTGAAGAAGCTATAACCGTAGATTAAAACAAAATGGACGTATGGTAAGCTTATTCAAGCATAAAATTTCCCTTAACCCTTAAAAGACGAGCTAGGAAGAAGTTCATGCATAATCTCGATTGGACAAGAAATAATTCTATGATATTATCCCGATTCACATTGGAGACCATTAAGTTATGGAAGACGGACAATTGAACAGAACTAGCATTTTAGCCTCCAAATATGATGGTGTGAAAAACAGCACCCCTAGGTAGTAGTTTCCGGAATGGACAATTCTGCTAAGATTACTCTGCGCTCAGGTTCCTTATGGGACGGAAGTTAGCTTACGCTTCCGAACTCAATTAAAACACCACTTTCCAGACCTCACTATTCGATTAAACACAGCCTGAAGAGAAGAAACATTAGTTTCCCATCCCCGAAGAGCCGAACTCCTCCAGCCTTCAAACTGCCCTAGTTTTCACTCATCTTCAACAAAAAAATATTGTTCTCTTAATATACTGCTCCAAGCAGTGTTAAGGGTTGGTATATAGAAAAGTCAATCCATATCTTCTGTGGTCCTGAACTAGCTCTTTTCTGGAACCAATCAATTCCTCCTTTCCTTAAAAATTTCTTAAAACTCTTTCCTCCCACTTTAAACTATTTTTCTCCTACCATCCACTTTGTCATTATAGATATTTCTGGTAATTCATCTGGGGACCATATGCAACTGGTGTCTCAGCAACCTCAGCCCGTTTGCAAGCTAAATGATCAATAGATTTTTCGATTAGTTGATGTATGGGTAATTATAATACAAATTCTACAATTTATACATCAAATTAGTAATAACTTTTTGCTCGTTCGTTATTAAATTCCTTTTCTTTCGAACAGCAACCTTTCTTCGTCCTAATTATTACTCTTCTCGGGAGGTGGCCCTTTTTCAAAAAGTACACTTCAAGAGCGTGCTGTTGAATGCCTTTTTTCTCTCTCTTCAGCCAACTAAAAGCCACGCCTTCTCCTTTTTTTAGTACTTAATAGTTAAGAGTAAGTCATCGTTTGAGGTCATTGTTCGTACCTTTGACACACACACTCCTTAGGGCAACAGTCAGTTAGTCAACAATCAGGGTCTTGGTTCCTTATCACGTGTACTCTATACTTTTGTTATAGTGGAAGGCCCCCGCAAACTGTCACCAAATGTATGCTGCAAGTTATCAAGTAGGGGGTGTTTGTATAGTGTTGTTGCTAGTCTGAGGGTGGTAACCGACCGACCAACACACACAGTAGAGGAGTAGTAGAGGCAGTGAGGGTAAGCTGGCACGAGCCTCGCTATATCCAAGCAGCTGTTCCGCTTACAGCACCGACCAGAACTCACCCCTCGGAGCTCTGCTGTGTTCGGCACCCCGGTTCACTGGGTGCTTACTCTACGTATTACACCCTGCGTTCCCCACTTACACATATATAGAAGCACCTTATGGGTTACCAGCTGCTGGTTACCTACCCTACGTCTCCTCCCGTTACACCATGCTCCCACCCGTTCTACTCAGCCTTATCAAAAAATCCCCAACCCCTTCCTTTTTTCTCTCTTTTCTTCTCTGATAAACCCTTTACCGTTAGGTGATTTAAAACCACAGGGTACTTTCTTTGTCTTTTACAAAAATCAATAGGATTTGATAAAAGCGAGCATAACTAAATGATTGTTTTCCATATATTTCTTTTTCAGCTCCTAATGAGAACAAGAACTGCAAACGTGCATTGAGTTTTCATTGGAAATTTAAGTTTAAGTTACTCTTGCCCGAAAAAGTGTACCTAAAAAAAAAGAAAAATTCAGGAAGCAGATAAATAACATTTAGATTAGATATTAATATTGGGGCAACTAGGTGATAATTACAAAAGTAATCGTAGGGAAGGGACTAGCGCAGAGGCTTACTGGATTCTCAAACGGAGATCCCGAGTTCAAATGCCGTTAAATTTCATACTTGGTAGACAAATAAGGATAGATAAATTAAAGAAGATATATCAAGGAATTAAAAACACTAGGTAGAATAGGATAGAATAGAAAAGAAATTTATTATTCTGGGACAATTGTCCCCTAAGAATAAATACAGGTACAAATAGAGGCCTTAATAGTTTGGCCTGTGATTAAACAGAAAATAAATAAATAAATAAGTATTTACAAAAAGTGAAAATAAAAATAACAGCAGAAATTAAGGAAATAAATTAAAACAATTAGAATGTCGGAGGAAGCTGAATAGAAGGGATTTAAAGATAGATAGGGTAGGAGCATGGCGGACAGATGAAGGCAAGGAGTTCCAGAGAGAGGTAGCGCGTATTAGGAAGGACTTGTCAAAGGATGAGGTACGGTGTGAGGGAATATAGAGATCGGATGAGCGAGATCTGGTATTACGGGAACGGATGGAGGATTTGAACTTGAAGAGTTGGAAAATACAGAAAGGCCTTTGAGACTGGATGACTTGAAAAAGGAAAGAAACCAAAAAAATATTGGCGGCGATAGACAGGAAAAAGCCACTATGTAGTAGAAACCGTCGGAAATCGGAAACTCATGAAAAGAATGGATCATGGATAGATGGACAGGAAAATAGGTGGATAGATGGATGTATGGTTGGTTAGATAGATGGATAGATATACACAAACCTTTGGCCAACATTTCAATTTACACGTGTAACTGCCAAAAAAAATGCAACATATGTAAATTACCGAAAAATGTATAATGCAGGAAATGCAACATAAACTTTTCAATTTCCAGTTTCGAGTGTTTTTTTTTGTTTGAGGAAGAAGACCTGTTTGATCAGTTAGGTAACAAGTACCCTCCTCGCCAAACATGCTCTTATTTTGATTTCCGGTTTTGTGCATCGTCTAGCGAAAACCATTCATTTTTAAGAGGGGCGTTTTAAGTAAAAAGTAAATCTTCGAGTCTGCTTTTTCAGCCAGGAAGTGTTTTATATTTTTCAATAAGATTTAGTCTTGAAAGTAATATTATTAAGAGAATTGTTGAACGATTTAAAAAAGGCGATTCATTTGTTTTATTTTTACTAAAATGGAATCTTAGAGTGTAGCGAAATCGCCCCTCTGGAATAGCCTCAAGATGAGGCAAATTGACAAAAGTATTTAAAGAAAATTAATACAATTTAAACAATTTTCGTGGAAATCTCAACAAAGTGGAAAATCAGCAAAGTAAAATATTAGTTCAGGTTACAAAATTTCCGTCGCTACTTTATATTCAACGAAATAGAAAGCTTAAGCTTTATTCTTGTTAAAAAAAAACCCCTTTTCCAAAAAAATTTAAGAAAACTATACGCTAAGTTTATTATAATGAGCTACTCAGAAAGATTTGAATTCGAAAACGGCCACTCATAAAACTTATTTTGGCAGAGAAAATTAATTTGGCAAAAATAAAACATAAAAATTGTAAGCAATCTACGGAATTTGCATTCATAACCTATTAAAGCACTTTTATAAAGTACAGATCTAATCTAAATTCCTTATCTAATTAGGAAGCAGATATTTCTTCCGGACCCACATTGCTCTATGCTAGACTGCCCCCTGTGTAAAGATAGCCATTTGTAAAGCGAACGTTATAGATACTAGTTCTGATAAAAAAAAAATCCTTAGAAAGAGCAAGCTGTGAAGTACAACGTTGACAAATTAAAGTAATTGCCTATTTTTCTCAGGCGGGGCTTAACGTCCAACATTACGTGTCGTTGACGGGACGGGGGGGGGGGGGGTGGAAGCTCATACATTGCTATAAACAATTTTTTCTAACGAATAAGAAGTAGACATACGCTGGATTCGAACTGGGGATCTCTCACTTACAAAGCGACGCTCTTAACCACTAGACCAACAACACACCCAACAACGTTGACAAAAGAGAATCAAAATGCAATTTTTCAGCAACAATCGAGCTACTTTTATTCAGTTAACTTTAAGAACGTAGTAAACTTTATAAACTGAAAGGATACGTATATTTAGTTTGTAATATCCGGAAAGCAAGGTCGTTGGTAGCTTATCCATATCTGTGCTTCCCACAAACCGTGCAAGCTGGCAGCAGGTTATCGCTGAAGAACTAGGCGATGAAACGTAGCGCTTAGAGTTTAGTTTACTCCATATGATTTCTATTTCTTGATTGTTGGGAGTCTGAGGGGAGAGAAAATAAAAGACCACTCTAAAGGAAATACAATTGAAAAGATACTTATTGATGATTGATTTTAACTTCTTTTTTTATATTTACAAAATGTTCTTCACCGAAAATTCAACAACACTTTATGATAAACCTGAAATAACGGCAAACCTCATACGTTATGTTACTTTGATGTAATCGTCTTAATTGATAGTTATTTGACAATAACTCGATAACTTTTTCTGATAAATTTCAGCAAATTAAGGATATTATTGGTTCACTGTTGAGCCTGGGCCTAGATACCTCATTATCTGATCCTTGACAATCATGTTTCTTTTTTATTCCTTCAAAGAAACCTTTTGATTTCTAGCGGAAAGCGGAAGCGGATCAAACCATTATGATCTAGTTGGTGTTAGAGCAGTATTGCAATACTGGCTACTTAAGGAAATGTCAAGTATGGAAAACTTACAAAAGGAACGACTAGAATGCTTATTTGAATATTCTTTCCTTTTAAAAACGTGTTATAATATTAAAAGGACTAAGAAGGGATATTCTTCGCAGTTCACTTCCTTTATTTCGTAGTTTTTCTTATAAACATGGAAAATCTAGCCCTTAGCCAGTTTGAGGAGATGGTTCTAACAATACAATGTATCACTAATAGGAACGGAACAAAAATATGTACAAAAAGGGGGATAAAAGAATAAAGAGGAAATAGAAAGGTGGAAAGAGCACCGGGACCGATATAGGGAGCCGTCTTATAAAATCCGTTGAATCCCCCTAAAAATCTGCGCTAGAAATCACTTCTTACGGTATCTCCTCCCTTAACTCCCTCTTATTCCGTCATCCTGTGTCTAGTGTGCAAGACGGAGAACGAGAGACAGGGGTGACTCTCCAAAAAAGAACTAGGCCTATTGATAATGTCCTGGGATATTTCATGGAGAATGGCAAGGAGGGTTGATACAAGAAGAGTGAAGAGCACGTGCCGAAGTATAGTACGCCCTAACAGCTGTACTTGCAGCCGGGACACCCCTCTCACTTGGACAGCTTGTTGCACATTCAACAGTGTATATATATATATATATATTGCCCACCAATACAGTCACCTGGCCTAATATTAAAAACCACCAACCCTCCCAAAAAATATTACGTAGGGCTGCATAAACCAAAAAAAAAATCAAACTGTAACATTTTAATAATTATAAAACAAAAATTTAGAAGATTATATTGAATAGGTAAATCAAAATAAATATCTAGATAGAAGGCAGGTAAGAATGACAAGGCAAGAAAAGGTAGGAGGTAAGAAAAAAAAAATACAGAAAAGAAGAAAGGAAAAAACCCTGAAAAGGAAGTGTTGTCTACGATGGAGTAGCAACAGGTCTCATTGAAGGAAGCAAAAAGATCTAAGGACAGGTAGTCCTTAATTTTAAATAGGATTTCTTTCTTTCATTTTCTTTTAAGTGCCAAAACTTTTCAAACCCTATTAACTACGTAATCATTGGAAAATCCGTATTTTTTCCGGTTCTAATTCTCTTTTATTCCCTTACCCTTTCTGTTACCCAAGTTTACTAATTCACAATTTTCTTGAAAATTACAATCTGATCGCAAAGATAGTTGGCTTCAATGGTACTTAACTTACCAATAGTTAAAGAGGTGTTGTTTAAAGTAAAGGGGAAGCGTGATTTTTACAACTTCCTCAGATCCCTACTAAAGTCCGTATTTCCTGTTACAGAACCAATGGTAACCTCATAGCTAAGTCCAAATAAAACCCTTTTACGACCGTCTAGTGTACATTTTCAGAAAACATAAGATATATATAATACTTGAACAAGTATACCATAAGTTTTAAATAAATCTTAAGACTGCTTTTCAGTTGAGAGAAAAAAAAAGAAGTTTATATTTTCCGGGGCATTTTAATCCATAAGTTCCCGCGGAGACAAAGAAGACAAGGAACGAAAAATGGCCTACTAAACTCAACTCAAGACTTCTGTCAACTCAAGACAGAGTGTTTTTAAGAAGTAAAAAAGAGTCGAAGGGAGTGGTAATTATTTATACGTAGAGGAAGTGGGCAACAATATCGGAAGTTGATATTCCATTAACTAATTAGACTGATTAAGTAGGTAAAGTAGTCGCCTTTTTCTGAGACCTGCGAAGCTAATTTGTATTGTGGTCTTAGGTCTTAGATTTTATTGAATGGTTAATCAAAGAAATTTACAATAAAGTATGTTTGCTAGTCGCCTCCGTCCACGTCACCTAATTGGTAGTTGGGCGTTAAGCCCCGCCTGAAAAACTAGGCGATTAAAAATCGCCTTTTTCTTTTTTTAGGTTGGGCTTATGTCTAAATACCAAATTAGGTATCTTGGACGGGGGCGGAAGCACACATCGATTTTGGATATTTGATGTGATCGCCAAATTGTAAAAGAATATCAAAAATTGATAAATAAAGGTTATTGCTATCGTCTATTACTTATTTAAAGTGATTTAAGCATGCCAGATGCAACAATTTAAAAATCAGCTGTAAGGGTGAGGAGTGTAAAGGTGTAGTAGTGCTACAGTGGTGGTACAAAGTGAAATTGCACCATTATATTATATATATATATATATATATATAAGAGAAGAACTGGCACAGCCGAGTGGATATATGAATGGAATAAATATTGATCCCTGTATAGCCCTGGGGTCCAAGATGTACATACTAGGGAGCACCAAGACAGAACTGTAGAACAGTAGAGCAGGCTAAGCCAACATCCACGATCTCTTCTCTCGGCTCTCTCTCTCTTTGGTCCAACTTGTTGATATGGAGAGTGAGCCAGTTAAAGAGAGAGAGAGAGAGAGAGAGAGAGAGAGAGAGATAATCACCCCTCTCTTGTAGTAGGAAGCGAGGAGAGATTTTAGAGGGTTGAATTATATATAAGTTTTATATAAGTAACGGCCCAACATGAGGACCCCTAAATATGTGATAGGTAAAGCCTGAGAGGGAGGAGGGGAATGAAAAGGAAGGAAGGAACTGCAGAACTAAGAAGCTAAGAACTAAGAAAAGAGAAAGCAAAAGAGAGCGACAAATCATCCGGAACAAGAATTTGGAACAAACTAGAAGGGGAGAGAATTGTTGGTGTCTGCCTCTGTTCAGATAACAGAGGGAGCTCTAGCCATTCTAAGGAATGATTTAAGGAGCAAGACATACTGAAGGACAGGCAATAGTCAAGAAAAATAAGTGGAAAAATTAAAGCAAATTTATGATTAAATCTACGAACAAATCAATGAATACATAAAAAAAAAAAAACATCAAGATTTGATCCTTGTCCAGCAATATTCCTCACCGAATTCCGCTCAGTTACAATTACGTACATCCGCTTTAAAACTAAGATTTCAGTTAAAGATAAAACGTCACCAATCTTTCCCCTAAAAACTGATCCAATAAAATAAGCCAACATAATCCAAAAAAAATCATAAAACAGCTCGCACATAAATCGCATTAGTGTCACTTTTGGTGTGAAAGGGTCGTTTAACCAGAATTACGTTATTTTGAGAAAAACTGGTGTATTCTTTTTTCAACTACATTTTTTTTTATGGTTTTGGATCATTTTAAAAATTTTAGGAATTAATTCCTTTTTTCCAGATCATAATATTTTATGGTTACACATTCTACATCGAATTGTTACAGTTGAAACGTTGAATGCGTTCACTACATTGATTTCCCTCGATAGGACAGCTTTTTTTATTTCATCTTTAACAAAATCTAATTACAAAAAAACCGTTTTAGGATTGTGATCTCCTTGAATGAAGAAAATATTACGTTTAATTTTTTTTCTTTGACAGGAAGTCCGCCACAAGATTACTAATCGCTACTTCATTTTGGGGAGGGGCACGTCCAAAAAAACGTTCATTGTAATGTTTAAAAGGGTTATTAATCAGGAAAATGTGGTTAGATTCGCTACACATTCGTGCAGTATGAGTCGATAACTTAAGTGAAGTCGAAATCTTAGTATCAAACTTATTCATCTCACTCTGATAATGGAGGAAAGAAATACAAAGAAAAAAAAAGAATGCTACTGAGACGGGCAAAATCAACAAAACTTAACGCAGACTCATCTTTAATATCCAATTTTTTACTGTATTCAGCGCATTTTAAAACGGAAATTTCCGGTAAAAAATTAAAATTAAAAAATCTGTAGCTTCTCTTGTGAATAGTTCCGAGGAAGATCAGGTGGGTGAACGCTCATCGCCCAGCATACTGGATTCAGTCAAAAGGAGCCAAAGAAATTTCCACAGACAGTGGAAGCAATCCGATCTACGGATCTACCGGGCTTCCGAAACACAAAATACGCTACTGAATAATTTTATTTATTTTTTTTTGCGTTTATTGTGCTACAATCAGCGCGTGAGCGCTATAAGTAACAATGATAACAGTGAACAGTAGAAGTAAATGAGTGGAGAAGTTACCCAGTGGTAACACTCCAAAACATTAGACTGTTAGTCACTCTCTTTACTAGAGAGGAGATCACAGGCCACTGTCTCTTAAGGCGTCTTGTCGGGTTATCAGGAAGAGTTCTTGAAGATTTTGAGCTAGAGGGATTTATGTGAGATTGCAGGTTGAAGTGGAGTTGTTTGTATCTTGTTTTAGTAACTTGTGTAATAAAAGGAATGTTAAGGTCAGTGTGTATAGTCAGGTCGGACACATAAAATGGTTCGAAGTATTTTAGGTTGTAGCGATTAAATCCTTTGGAGATTGGAGTGTTTGGTTGAACCCCACAGCTCTATTCCATACGCCCAGATGGGTTTCAAAATAGAAGTATAAGTCAGTCTTTTGTTGTCCAGAGAAAGTTTTGATCTATCGTCTAAGAGTCTTTTAAGTAGTCGATAGCGTCTGTTTAGCGTCTGTTTGTTCTTTTAAGTCTAGTGGGGGGGGGGGGGTTCCAAGACTGAATAAATTAAAAAAAATATTTTATAGTAAACTTCGCAATTTTTTTTATGTTTTATTATAATTGTTTTAAATGTGATATTTAAGTCCTGAGGGACATTATTATTTACGTAAGTACAAACTCTTTTTCTTCTTTAGATATCACCGTCTTTAGAAGACCTGTCTAAAAGTGATGACAGCATTTTCTACTATTTTAAGCTTTTCCACTGAGAAGAAACAAGAAACTGAGCGAGCTGAACCAAAAATGAATATTTTAAAGTGAGCCACATTAGCAAGTCTCCTGGTAACAATAAGACGCAACATCCTTCTCCCCCCACCACACAAATTCTGAATGTAGTTTTACAGCGGCCGATACTCGTCGCTACCAGACCTGTGACCCCACATCGATATACTACTGTATAAAAAAAAAAAATTGAATTTATATACACAGCCCGGGAATAAGATCCTTATGGGTAAAACTAGATCAGCCCCTTTCTAATTGGCTAATATATGTCCATGGGAACCAACAGGGATTGCTTCCTTACTCTAGCGTGTTACTATCCACCCCAGACAGTATACTTCCCTGGTCTTCTCCACCCCTTGTATACCAGCCTCTCACTCTGTATCCGGGCATAAAAAAAAAAAATTAAATAAAAAAAAATTACTTACAATGAAGATGAGATAAAAAAAATAAAAATTAAAACCTTAGTTCTTGCACTGACTGCCTGGGAGCAGTGCAACATTAGCATAATACTTTTTTGTTAGACGAAAAAATGTAGCATAATTAAAATGCGCACTCGAAATGTAAATGGTACCGCTTTTTTTATTTTAATTACTTTTTTTTAACTGCATAAATATAACTTCAGTTCAAAAGATTCTGTTTTTGTTTTTTTTAATCGGATTTCCAACAACTTATTAGAAACTCTATGTGTGAACCCATACACAATCTTAAACTAGCCGAACTCCTAGCCACATTCTTATTGGTACGAGTTTGCCATAAATTACTCAATCAGATGTGGATAGATAAGTATGTTACTGAATGGCAATAAAGTAACTAATTAATTAATTAATTAATTAATGGCATGCGCAATCATTAAATCCGTGAAGAATGGTGATATTTAGAAGAGTTAGTTTTAGATTTGCCTTATGGAATCGGTATAAAACGAAGCCCTACTGAAACCCTCCCTAATGATCAACTATGGATACCCTTTATGATCAGTTTTTTGGGCACTGTATCGTTGATTTAACTTTTCGTTCATAATAAATTACCGCTACGCTAACCACTTCTTTTTTAAAGTACGAGTAAAATCTATGTTTGTAAAGTTTTTGCCTATTTTTTCAGGCCAAGACTTTACGTCCAACTATTAAAAGTAGGGATCCTATGAAGTTCTCATATTAAATAATATTTAAAATCGATGGCCCATTTCGAGAATCTAATACTTGTTCGCTTTGCAGGCCAAACCTCTAACCGCTCAGCCATCGTGGCGCCTTAAATACTACTTATTTTATTAAACCACAAAAAAGTTTTCAACATTTTATTAACTTCATACCAGGATCATCTTAGGGAAACTAAATTGAAAACTCTCCCGAAATTTCCCACTCTCCCTGAAAAAAAAGGAATTCTGGTAAAATAAAAAAAATTATTTCAAGGAGCAGAAACCCCAATCCCCTCTATTTCCCACATTACTAAATGTTTGTTGATACAGTCCTGATTTCACATCAAATTCAATCAATATCCATTATATGTTTTATTGACAGTTTGACAGTACTGTATCGTTATTAAATATAGTCAGTAAATTTTAATAACTTAAAAAAAAAGAAAGTCTAACCACTGCACGTCAATCAATCATAATTTCTAAAAAGACACGAGCTACCTCTTCAAGTTCACAGGGTGGCAAAAAACAAAAAGAAGGAAAAACCACGCACCCCTCTAGAAAAGAAAACTCTGGGGCACCCCTTGCTAACTTCCTTTAAGAAAAAGGGAAGGAAAAGAAAAAAATAGAATAACAGTGGAGGCCAAAGTAGACAAGAGTATTAGCATTTGCAGAAGGGAGAGCTTTGAAAGGGTGTATAATTATATGTTAAGCTGGAGTATTATGGAGACCAGATACAATATGTGTAAATTAAATATAACAAAACCGTGAATTATGTATTAAACATTTTAGTTAAACTAGAAAGAAATGTTATGGAACGTTTGCAATCCGTTCTCTTACTGGACTATTCTTCAAACGTGGTAATTTCGTTGCCTTACATAAACATTTAAGTGGTTGTAATGGAATTCACGATGTGAATTTGCAGGCATTAGCAGGTTGGTTGACTTTATATATGATTTCAACTGTAACTGTACTGTAATATTAGCGGTTAATGACTTTGTCACCACAAAAAGCTTGACTTCAAAAGTAAAATTGCTCTAAAATCCTCCCAGCAACAAAAAAAAAAAAAAAGTAGAAGTAGATAATATTCTATGAATTTCAGCGTTAAATTCATTTTACGAGTAAAGAACTGAAAGTACAGGAAAATAAAAGAAAATCTCTTTTATTTGATAAAAAGTTACTTCCGGATGAAGGACCCGCTAGGTCACAGTGATGGCGAACCTTTTGAGCTGGGCGTGTCAAAATTTTGGGAAACCCTAACCTAACCTCTGGTGCCGTGTCATAATTTTTTGATATTTGCAATCACAGTAAAAACAAAAAAGATTTATTAAATGACCCACTTTATGGTGTAATTGATTTGAGAAAAGTTTGCCAGATACTTACTCTCAATTATTACCGTAATTTCTTCAAAGTACTTTAATTTTAAATAATAACTAGAATCTTCGCCGTATTGTAAAGGAAACAGAGGAAAGTGAGTTCAAATAGGACACATACTGAGATATGCTTATTAAGTCGTTCCCCAGCCAACTTAGGAGAACAGCATGGAAACTTGGAACAAGGGACTTGCTAAAAGCGATAAGCAATCGGTTAGCGCTGGTTTTCATAATGTAGCCACTTCCTGTTCCCGTTTTGTGTGAGACCGCTCATGGTACAACAACCCCTTCTTTCAGCCTATCTTCTCTCTCGCTCTCTCTTTTCAGCTTAATCTTCAAAAGGTCTCTTAGGAAGACCGTATGGGTCTCTATGGAAACTCTATCAGAGATTCAGAGAATCTCAGACAGAAAATGAGAAGATTTCCGTTGCCGACCTTAGTGTGTCTTTCACTTAAAAAGAGAAAAGGCAATTGTACTATAAAAATTACTCGCTTAAACAAAGCACAAGATTTTTGTAGTTTTTTTTTTTTTAAGACAATAGTCAATTTCTACAAAAGAAACTAATTACAATAGATGTAAACTGAACAACATTAGCGTATTTACTAATTATCAATATTTTGACATTTTCTTAAATAGAATTTTTTTTCAACTTTTTCTCATTTTAATAATCTTTCAGTTATACATTCCTGTTGTAATGAACCGGTCTAGAATTAAGTAGTAACTTGTTCTTTTTCTCATTACTTGTTTTTCTCACATATCAAGTTCCCTGAGGACTTACTGGGGGCAATACCGTTGTTATTGCTCAACCTACTAATTGACATAAGTCCAGATATTTTCCCTTCTTCTTCTTCTTTAAAGCAGAACTTCTTTGCAGGGATAATAATTTGGGAGGGGAGGGTGTAGGAACTACTTTGTCCAGTTTAGCTCTCTAATTGGTTTTCTTTTAAGATTCTACGAGAAAGTAATGAAATATTTTTTTGCTTAAAATAACTGTTTTGAGATCTTCTCAAGAAGATAAAAGCGGTTTTTTTCTCTCTCTTTTTGTTGACTGGAGCTTATTTTTGTAAGAAGATGTAAGAAAAATTGTTTAAAAAATCACACAACACACACGGGGCTAATTATTAAAAATCATTTCGATCTCATGGGAGCTCAAATTGTATATTTCCAGTCAAAACTATAAGTAGCAAATCTACATCCTCTCTAGGTAGGAGTAACTTGATAAATCAAACATCTGTTAAGGTAAAAGTCAATCTCCAGAAATATTTTACTAGAAAATGCATAGGAAAATGCTAGACGTTCTCACATACATAAAAATAATAGGCTCAAATCAATGTGAGAAAAACCTATGGAAATTGTCAAATAGCAGCTAGTCTTCTAGGCTTGACTAGCTAGCGGGCACTTTTAACAAAGTCAGCGTTTAAAAATAAGCCCCTTAATTTTTTTTTTTTTCTGAACACTAGACAGTTCACAGACGTCTACAGTTACCTCGAACAAAATAAACAGTGGAGATTGACTGACATGGGTGAGAGTGTTCCAATGAACCTTAGACAACAACAACAACAGCAACAGCAACAACAGTAGGTTCAGTGTACATAGTTTGAACAATGTTACAATGATTGGCAACCAATGAAACCTCATGAAAATTGTGATGCCTCTTGAAAGGACCTACTACCCCTCCATCCCCTCTCCTGTTTTCCCCACTATTATAAAAAAAAAAATTAAAATAAAGGAAACAAAAATAACTTTACCTACAATCACCTGGATGTTATTTTGTGTAAGTTAACTATTGTCGCGACAAATACCACATAACGGGCAAGAGATTGCATTGAGTATAAAATGTATTTTATCAAAAGAACTTACATTGGATTGGAAGAAAACGTAAAAGTTTTGTGGTTTTCAGAAAGCGTAATAAATATTCCATTAGGATAGATCTAAACATTTGGGTTTAAGCAACGCTCGGGAAAATTTAAAAAACTATGAATTTCCAGCAAGTTTGACTTAAGGTTTTAAGGGCTCTTCAACTCACTACCTACATGCATGTACTATCACACAAAAATATTTTTGTATTTCCGGTTCATTATTTCAAAAATATTACAAGAAATTTTAAAACAAAGTAATTATTTTATTAATAACAAGACATTAATTAGATTAAGCTTAAGAATGAAAACTAAAAAGATATAATAATTATTTTCCCTTTGAACAAGAAATGAAATTGTGTCTGAGAATAAACGGAAACCATTTGTGGAAATAATTTAGCGTAAGCATAAATTATAATAGTACTGAATATTCAAATTGAATGGGCAGCAGCAGTAAGCGGGCAACAGAATAAGGCGGCGGAGAGTATTTACCCGCGCGCGCTGGTAATTGACATTATAACAGCTGGCTACAACAGAAGGTTTTACAACACAAACAGCTGATCTCCCCACCACTACTCGTACCTAGCCAGGCAAACTTGACCTGTTATGATCTAGCAGAAAAGGAAGGAGTTCCGGACATTCCTTAACCACTTGACGAGCGTACATTGTACTGTTCATTCCAAACAAGAAAATGTCATTAAAATATTTTTTATTTAAATCTTAAGAAATTTTATTTTTAATTAAAATTATTGCTTACCTTAATTTATAGTAATATTAATATCGTAATATGGTAATTTATGTAGGTGATTTTAAAGCAAGACTCTTTACCACTTAATACTAAAAATCATTTTCAAAAAATAAGAATGTTTCCCCATAACTATGTATGCACACCATAACTATTGTTCGTCTGCTACAACAGTGTCCCGAAATTCAAAACATTTCTGGAGAGAGGGACAGTTTAAAAATACTTGAAATGACCCACCCCTTGACGTTCTATCATTCTATAAACAAAAATAAAATTTTTCTGGGTCTTGAAAAAGTTAATTAGAAATACATTCCATGAAAAGAAGCTTGTCTGAGTTGGACGGAAGCGGTTCCTTTAAAAGAATTATCGAATCTATAAAGTCAAAACATTATCATACAAAACATTTCGCTAAAGCCCAAATTCTCTTTCTCAGACGACTTCAAAACGAACAAATTTTCGCGCGGTAAAAATTATATTTCATTTGACAACGAAATATACTTCCTTTTTAACGTTCATATACGAAAAAAATGCTTGTTATAATGAATTAAAATGGATTCCCCCCACTCTTTTATGTAAGCTTCGAAAAATTGCTGAAAAAGGTAAGCGTTAAAATAAGTGGATTGATGATTATTATCAAAGTAATAGATGAAAATGTCAAATAACAACAGATAAAGAAAATAAGACACTAATAAATAGGTTATCTATTGTATATCTATTTTTATCACATTATAAAGTACTCATGTGTACATCAACCAATAAAAAGTGATGGAGGTCAACATTCTTATTATAGGAAAAGGGCGGGAACCATAGAAGGCGGGAGAAAGACTCCCAAGAGTTTCCCGCCAACATGCGCTGCTCGAACAACTCCCACAGTGAATGGAATACCCTCTAGTTCTCGTCCCAGGACATTGCCCTCCTGAAGGAGTAAAAACAACAACCAACTGGTTCCTCCTCTAAGAATTTTTGTTTCCTTAATAATATTTCTGGGTAATTTTATAAAGAAAAAAGCCGGTGTGGAATCCTCACACGATTTACTCTCACTATCGTAGTTACATTAAGAAAATATTCTGTGGATTTTCCGCAACTTATTTCCCGAAGTGCCATTAATATTTTCTTGCAAAAATTATAGAATTTAATGTTAAAAAAAATTAATCCAATTGAAATTAATCATTAAAACAATTTTAATTTCAATATTTCATTAAATTACTAAATTTTATAAACAATAAGGGCGCTAGTAAAGCTTACGAAATAAATTCCCGCCTTACTAAACCCAGGTCAAGAGAGGCTAGCTATTCCTTGTAACCTGTCTGTCCAATGGTTATCATTCCCTCCATTTATGTTTAAGCATGGTTTGCCACAACCATATGGTTCACTTAATCAAATTGAAAGATGATAGAAAATTTTATAAGAGTATTTAAATTGTGATTTCCTTCTTATATAACGGAAATGAAGTAAACTGCTAATATTTTCTCTTAATATTTTTAAAGTAAAAGGTTGAGGTCACCTAAGGCTCTGGAAAAGTACTTTTTATAAATTGTAGTGGTGTTTTTTCCCCTCCTCTCTGTAGTTAGCTTAACTTAAACATGGAAAATCCCAGATTGTTAAGATTTGCTATTTCGTAAAGGTGTCGGCAGTTCACCCAGGTAACCAGGAAAAGTCGTGTGAGTGTGCAAATCAGGCTTGATTATATTAAGAGCGATCCGGGGGGAAATAAACCTTTGGAAAATTTTCTGATTAAGCCTCTACTTGAAGCTCGTAATTTTGGCCAATTGCATACAAGTGCAATTAGTGCACCAATTTTAAAGAAAACCTTTCGAGAGATATTCAAAAAATAGAAAAATTAATTCAGTAATAGTGCATTTCCGGTTAATGGATTTTAACGAAAACTTCTATTACAGTGCTCTCTACTGGCAGAACTACCTGAATATCAAATTGGAACTATCTGAAATTTTGCGTTTGTTAGTTAAAATGAGTCGTAGAAGCTGCTGGACGCACAGACCAATTTTTCTCAACAACTTTTTCTTCTTCAAGGGACATTAATTCCTTCCTGGAAATTTCTAAATTTTTGGAGAAAACTAGAAAATTCAATATGTGCACAACTGTAATACTTCCGCTTACAGGCGTTAACAAAAAGTGAAAAGGCCTTATGTGTGAATGTTGTGTTAGAATGCGAAAAATGGAATTTCAAGTCCCCCCCCCCATAACTAATAAATTTTAGGACCAAAATAGAAACGGAACTGACCAGAGGCCTGAGAGAATCAAGGTGAGTGACACTAAATGAAAAGATATGCGACAACATGGCAACGGTGAAATGATGAACCACACAGATTATCGAGCAGCTTATCGATTTTCAATCGATCGAGCAAGCAGTCTAAGTAGCAATTAATTGAATACTAAATAATCATTTCAAAAATTTATAACACCATTTAGCTGACATATCACATTATGCCTGGGTAACCATGACAACTCTACTCTACTGAATATTTACACCTGTACTTCCTCCCTCACCCCCTCCCACAAAGACCAACCTGCAATAAGAAAGCTTTCAGCAAACTTACATCCGCCACAGCCACTTACATTATCCTTAATGATCTAACTATATGAAAGAAGTTCAGCCAACCTTACTTCCCCATTCACTAATTTATAATAAAATTGTACGTATGCCGGTCATTTCATTAGTCTATAAATACTAGAAAGGGCATTAATAAATAATATTTTGTATCGACAAGAAAATAATTATTATTAATATTTTTTTTTAAATCCATTTCTTCACAATAACTCAACGTTCCGACTAATATTAGGTCCATCCTTCAGGAGCTTCTTAAAGAATGGAGTGAATAAAAAAAGCTTTCCGTCCAAAATCGGCCAAATCTGGGAAGTAACACTTTTCTGAATCGTTTTTTCATTTTTTGGATTTTTGTTTCTCTCGAAAATGCTTTCCAATGATTTTCTTAAACCGGAAATGTACTTTACTAAATAGATTTTTCAGTTTTTTGCGATTATTTTTTCCCTCCAAAATGTTTTTAATTCTTTTCTTTAAAAAATTGGGTTAGTTCTGCAGTGCTGGATATATTTGATTTTATCTCTGAACGGATATCTCTTACATTTGCTAACACTGACGAAATCTCTACACCAAACTGAATAATCTTCCTTTGATGATGGATTAAAGGACCCGAAACAGGTGGGAGATTCATTAGACTTGGATGCTACGACTATTAAAAATAATGACAGCTTCTTTAAACTTTGCTATCTGCACTTTTCCTGTTATTGGAAACATTAAAGAATCTAGGGGATAGGCTACCTTCAACGAAATCATTTTACTATGATGAAATGTACAGTAAAGAAGGCAATCATCTTTTTATTACTAATTCTGCACTGAAAGAGAATTTACTCACGTAAGTAAGAGAACGAATGTAGGACGGTTCAGACTAAATTCTCTAGAGGTGTTTATGTTCTATAATTTAATAACCGTTAAAATTACATCCAATTCTAATTAATTCCCCTCCTATGTCTAAGCGGGCAAGCTGAGCCTAAGACAACGAAACGAGTCTTCGGAAGAAAGAAAGGAGAAATAAAAAAAAATCATGTCCAAGGGGATGCGAGTGGTGGAAGAGAAAAAACCTTAAAGCCCTTGGTGGAGGAGACGCGGTGTTATGAAAGTATCTGCTAACCGGTCCACACCTTAACCAGGCCGCTAGAAGAGAAAGGTAGGCAGGCAGGCAGCCCCGTCCTGGGAAAAGGGTACACTCCAACTAGGAAGGGGTTCCCACGTCTCCTAGAGAGCGAGACCTGTGCCTGCTAGTTCGTTGCTCTCCTTTTCTTCTTAAGGATTGACATTTCAGGCAAAGAGAGGTGTATACCTACACCGTGTTCTCCTTCTCTCTCCATACGGGAAGAGGGTACAATATTTCTGAATTTACAACGACACCCTCTTCCTCGGATATTTCAAAGAAAGAAATGGTTAAATCAATGAAAATGTGCGATATAACAAACACTAACAAAAAGTATCATGAGATAGGGGTGAAATAAATCCCTTAATTGTTCAGATAATAGTGAACTTTTTTCTATAAAAGTGGAAAGAAACCAAGTATTATAGTTAGGATGAGTTACTTGGAAGGGACAATGAATTGTGGAGTGAATCACACAGAATCACCCTTTCCTTCACTGGGATATCCAGAACTGGATGGATAGAAGATAGGGATTTTGCCAAAACTATCAAAACAGCAGGGTCAAAAATTAAATTTTGAACCTACATAATCATTCTAATGCTCTGAAATTAATTTAACATTTTCAATTCAAAGTGGATTTTACAGCTTGATTACAAAATAGCATACTCTTTTTTTAATAAGAGTTTTTGAATTAATTGAGCGGATATATTGGTACCCTAATGGCCACTATAAATTAAAACTAAAATTTCATAATTAATTTAACTTTTCAATTACTTTTTTTTAGTTTTTGTGTAACTCGTAATAAATTTTAATTATTTTCGTTTCAAATTGAAACTTTCAATTTTTCCTAATTTTGTTGGGAAACATGGTTTAACATAAAACAATGATTCGAATCAAATGGTTCTCAAAATGGATTCGTTCTTGTGATCCGAATCTCCTATCCGTGTCTCCTAGCTAGCGAAATAACCATTAGAATTTACGGCATCAAAATAATAATTACGATAAAATCCTATAGCTCTTAACAATAAGACCATAAATAGAGTCTAAATGCGTTCAGATTCTTATTGGGCCGTCCCAATTTAGAAATAAATGACATGATAAATAACCGTGGACAGTAACCCTAACTTGTTCCATACATAAAAGTGGGAAAATATTTATTTACAAAAATAGGTTGGTGAACCTGTTAAAAAAAATTCTAAATAGTCTAATAAGTATAAACATTAAAAAAAATAAATAAATAAATATAATAAAACAAGAAACAAGTTTATTAGAAGGGATGTGGGGAGGAGACCCGAATAGACCTAGAAAAAAAGAAGTAGGGATGAGTAGACTAGAAGTAGGGGATCATAGTGATGCCGTTAGAAAAGAGCACGCAGAGTTCATCCAGTCTGTGATTTGTACGCCAATATGGAGTGCGAAATTTCAGATTTGGACGAAACGCTAAATAAATAAATAAATACCATTTTGGACACTATGATTTCTACACAATATTAGCGATTGTAAGGATCAAAATTGTGGTGGGCATCAATTCCAAGGATAATCAAATCCAGAATCGTAATATTTTCACGACATCCAGGCAGCTTCTACTGGTTATCAAGTTCTACTAAGTTATTTCAAGGAAGATTGAGCCATGTCTGCCTGGGATAATCTGGTGAGTATTGCCACGTATTGTGCGGGTGCCCAGGCATTCCTGGATAAAAAGCACGATGAGACTGCCGCCTGCTTGGCTGATGGGAGTTTCAATGGTAACCTGTTTAGGATGTGAGCTACGTATTAGGATAGTTCGCAGTAGATCGCAGCAATGGTAGGCGAACCTCAGATTGGAAAAAGTGAGCGTTAGTTGACTACGGTGACTGGGAGGTTATTCGGGCAATCGGCGACCTCTTGACGGACCATTGAAGACAGCGAACACATGCATCACTTGCAAAAACTTGCAACTTGAAGCTTTTCCTAATTATAACGAATTATCAAATAGCTGTATGTAATCCATTTTTATACAATCTTCAACTCTGTTACCATCTCTTGCAATACTCAACGCTAATTATATTGTCAGAGACCTAGAATTTCCTCTGGAACTGCACAGAATGGCCGTCCTATAATAGGAGTTTCCAGAGGGTACTTCTATTTCTTATGACATCCTATTCACACATCTTTATCAAACTTACTCACTGTAAACTCCCAAGATAATAGCCCTACTTAGCCAATTATACTCCAGATTTTTCAAAAACCTGGACTTAAAGCTTGTTGAGAGAAGAAATAGATCAACTTCTTTGGAAGGAGATGGTAATCTAAGATCATACAATGTTAAAGGTAAGTTTTAATAGGATAGGAGACATTTTGGATAAAAAAAAATTTTTTAAAGGAAATGACCGGAAGCGAAAAATAAAAAAAAACTATAGCATTTATTCTTTCTATCCGGCGATGACGGAGTCCCTATTCCCAAGAGTCCAGCTGACCGACCCTTAGGTAAAAGAGGGGTCTGACCTTTCCCCAAGACCCTAAACTGACCCTTTTTATATTCAGCACATCGTGCTCATTCTGGAAATAAAATAAAACTAGTCTACCATCCTCATACATACAGCTTAAAAACACAATCGATTGAGTGTGTGTGTAAAGTTAGGGGGGGGGACTATTCCTTTCGAGACAACCTTAATATCCATGGGAAAATTTGATAAACGAAATTAACTATATGGTTATCAATGTAGAATATGAGGAACAACTGCTACCATCTAAAGGTTGAAGTAGTTAGTAATCGTGTAAAATTAGCATTTCGTGAGGTACATTGAAATTCGAAAGCTCTTAAATTTGAAAATAATATACACAGGTACGAATAGATTTTAAAATTGCAAGCAATGAGTATTTAAATTTCTTCAACTTTATGATTGGGTCAAAATTAAGGAAAAGCCCAAGTGCTTGGCTAACAATTGTTAACTTTTATCAAAGTCTATCCAATAACAACTTCAACAACGGACTTTTAAGTGAAGTTAAATAGATGAACAAATTCCTTCCAATTATCAGAAAATTCCATTTGGAAAAGCTATCCACAGATACAGTACTTCCTGTTCCAGCACACAATAAGTACACGTGTTTCAAGATCGTTCTTATCGTATAAACTATTTCCCGGTTTCACCCTACATATGTAGCAAAACCCCGTGTGGATTAGAATACGGAACTCTTCCCATGATCGGGGGAAACAAGCTCTACTAACTACCTGTGTCTTTCACCCCCCTGCAAACAACCCTGTTTTAAACAGTTTACGTATATGATTGTGAACAAATACACAAAACCGAACGAGAACCAGTGGCGGTGGGGTCGCTCAGACATTGTGACAAAAAGCCGCCCTCACTGGTTTTTTAAATAAAATAAAGTTTTTTTTTTGTTTCCCTTTCTTTGTTTACTTCCTGTTTGATTACATTATGAGGAGGAATGAAGCAAAACATCAGGGGCCGTCGGGTACAGGAGAAGTAGACCAGTGACGTTAGAGGGCACCCGCATCAACCTTCCTAAAGGGAGCAGTACCCTCATAGTTTTGCTTTTTTTTTTTTTGCATAAAACAAAAAAATATTTTTTTAATTTCGAATTTTTACAAAATTATCTAGATGCCTTCAAAAATAATGCAAGGGGATTTCGAAATTAGCTTGATATAATCGATTCTTGCTAAATAAATTAGAAATAAAGAAGTGATAATATGGATATAAACCAAAACACCGAAAAATGCTTTAACCGAATTTCCCCAGAAAAATGTTACAAACGAAAATTGAGAACATAAGTGAGTGCAATAAATGTACCGAGTTTGAAGAAAATTAAGGAGGAGGGGAGTTTCTGAAAGTACCTCAAAACACTCAGTAATCACCCATTAAAGAGTAACTAAACGAAACGTTAAGTTTGAACTTTCATTTATGTTTTGAACTAGTACTTACACACAGACTCAATTTTTTTGTTCATTAATAAGCTACATGTGTCTCTTTTTAATAGTCTAAAGTAATTTTAATATGAAAAATAAAAATTAGAAAGTTTTTTAAAATTTTTTCACTGAAGAAAAAAAAATATCCTCCGGGCCGGATTTGAACCAGCGACCTATGGATAGCTGCTATAATGTTTGCCCAACTACAGTCCACCGCTCTACCAACTGAGCTACCAGAGGCACATGTTGGCACCCGCTATCTTACCGGCTCACCAATGACCTTCTAAAAATGTTCTGATCTACCTTTTACTTTTTAATAGTAAATCTATAAATTCTTAAATTTCCTAATTTTTGTTTTATTTAAATTTAATTTTAAAATGCCATAACATACAAATTATTATTAAAAAACCAAATATGTTATAATTATTAGTATTTCATTATGGGAAATCAGATGTTATAAAACAACTGAATCAATTACTGATTGCTCTAAATAGTTAAGTTCCTCAATTTTATCAAAGAAGCAAAACAAAATGAATCATCGTCAAACAGTCACTGGTATAAATAAATTTGTATTTTTTTCTGTTACCATTCTTCACAATTAAATAAAAAAAATCTATATTTTAAAAATTATCTGTTAGGTAATAATTATAAATATTTAAAATTTGGAATTTTTGCTAAATGTACAAACTAATACTAAATAAATATAAGTAGGAGGATTATACTATTCTCCAGGATTATCTCATAAATTTCGTTACTAAGTTTATATGAATCATGTTTTAATTCGCACTAAATTACACAGTTTGTTATACGAAACATTAAGTTGAAATTATAACATCTAAACTAAAATGACCCAACCACTGCCAGAGAACAACCCTTAAAAGGAATTTTCTCCGAAAAATGATTTATGTAAAAAGGTATGATTCCTAAAAGTATGGTATAAAGTTTGCAGGAATTCTTTGGATTCATTTTCAAGAGAAATAGCAAAATAAGAGACAAAACAAACCCCATTCAGTAAAGTGATAATTTTTGTTTAGAAATATAGTTTCAGCAACATATGTAAGAGATAGGACCGTACATTTCGTTGTAGTAGCACTTGAGTAGTAAAACTAACCTTAACCAACTTGTGATACAAAAACGTTTCTAATGTGCAATATGATTGTAATTAAAGTTAGATAAAAGGTTCATACCCGTTTTCGATAAAAATCCAAAAAATCGATTAAGTAAAATTTTACTTCCGTTTGGACTGATTTTCACCCAAATCTTTATTTCTTAGCTTTTCTCAACAGCTACGTGAAATATCCAATTTCAACTTCTTGGGGTTTTTCGTTTCTTCAATGAAGAATAACTTGTATTTGGACAATTTGTTTTATGTCAGTTTTAAGGAGGATTTGTAACAGTCTTGCCTCTAATGACATTTCGGCGTGACGCACAAGTTACACAAACTGTACGCGGGGACACTAAAGAAAGTCAGCAGAACAGTAGTTCTACCAAAAATTGACGACTAAACATTGTAGAAAAAGCTAGGTATCATTTACGCAAATTAAGTTTAATTTTTTTAAAAATGCCACTTTTAATATTAAAAAAAAATCATAATAAATAAATTATATTAAATTACCTCATCCAAAATGGAAAAGCATAAAAACTTACCTGAAACAAAAAATAAAAATTCAGATTAATCCAAAAATATATTATTTTAAACATTCTTTTTAAAATGTTTAGATAATTATTTGAAAAAAAAATATTTATTTAGGCACCGGCGAGATTCGAACTCACGATCTCCTGTTTACTAGACAGGCGCTTTAACCAACTAAGCCACGGCGCCTTATATTATTCCCTGAATCGATGAAAGCATAACGCATCTGCGCCAAACCTTTGAGAATTTCAAATTAAGTGAAGACAAGACAAACAACTCTTATAAACTCGTTTTCCAAAATAAAAAAGATGACCAGCCAATAAAAAAAAACATTTAGGCACCGGCGAGATTCGAACTCACGATCTCCTGTTTACTAGACAGGCGCTTTAACCAACTAAGCCACGGCGCCTGGCGGTTGACCTGCTAAATGATACAGCTCATAAGCAATTCTCTTTTATTTTTATCATTTTCTTAAATAATATGCACAAAATTCAGCATAACTATTTAAAATTAATAAAGTTGCGAAGTGCTTTAATTATCTGTGATACAAATTCCTGATACAAATGGAATCGGAAATAAAAAAAAAGTTTGAATATAGCGGGAGTATTGATTAAAGAATTTTAGCTCCTTCCCACAACAGAGGAGCTCTTTAGATTTCAATTAAATACCAAATTTAAAATTTAAATTACTATCACATATACTGCAGTTTAAGCAATTCTCTTCTATTAAAAAAGAAAAGAAAAGGGCAAGATTAAAATTGAATGATCAGAACGTTTTTCACAGCAAAGTTACTAATTTACAAATTTTCGTTTGGTTACGGAATATTTTAATTACTACAATATTACTACTAATTTGAGGGACCCTCCATAATGGTCGTTTCAGAGTGAGTAGTAATGGTCCTAACTCCTTGGTAATATTAACTAATTTTAAAATTGAGCCAAAATTTTAGTTTAAATATCATCTGCCCAAAATTGCGAGACTTCTGAGTGTTTTCGTTGTAGAAATTTTACTGACTTGATTTGATTTTTTTTTTTTTTTCTTCTGTGAACGACGATTATCGATGTTTGCGAGAGCTATCTTGAGATCCGATTTTCATGAAATCAACATTTTTAAAAGAATTGCCATCTCTTTCAGCGTGGAAAGAGAATGTGATGTGATTCTTGCAGTTTTTCGATGTTGTTTTTAATCGGAAATACTAGTACGTGCACTTAGTATTGCTAAATTTTGAAACAGCCAAAAGATTAAACTTAAAATATGGCACAGTGGCAGGGAGATTTCATTAGATTAATATATAAAAAAAAAAAAAGATAAAAAAAAGAAATGGTCACTAACCATACCAACTAACTTTACTATGGAGAGCTGCTGGCAAATATGCAGCTGTCTGTATTTATGAACATGTGGGGCCATGTGGGACTGATCGATACGAGCATATAGTCCTATAGTAATGTTAGTAGTAGTACTTCTATGACTGACAATAGCTATTACTACGACAACTATTACTACACTACCACACCCACCTCCTACCTAACCCAATCAACCTACGCAGCCCGCCCGTTCACTTCGCACCTAGTCAGGTGCGACACGTGTCTCTATAGAATAACACGTGAATATATTGCACGTTCTATATGCGTGCTTAAAACATATTTACACAGATACTATTGCCATATATAAAAATAATTTTCTACCTATTTAATCTATAGAAATATAATTTGTATTTGATTTTTATTTCCGTTGATACATTTCAAGTAAGCGTAAAAACCTTACACATTTTCACTTTAATGGCAGCATTTTTGGGGAAAATTAATTCAGTTAAGTTGGTACTCTTGGTATCATAGTAAACATGTGGTACGTCTATAAATTATCCTATAATGGCACGTTAGAAAGCAAGCAGCCATTTTACCCCTCTTCAATGCCAAAAGTTCTCTTCTTACTTCAAGTAACCATGGAAAACTTTACAAATAAAAGTTTTAAAACTCCTTTTAAGCGATAAGTCTCAAGTTTGAGTTGTTTTAAGAAAAGAAAAAAAAACAAAAACTTAAAACTGAAAATCTTAGGGAAAGATTGGGGGTAGACTTCTCCGAAGTTAAAATATTTTAGTGCAATGACAGAAACTTACGAAGTTTGAAGCTGTGAGCAAGAACTTTCAGAAAAGCCCCAAAAAAGCACTTTCATTGTTAGATTTAATAAGTAAGCATATAACTTAAATGCATATAATACCGAATCATTAAACATATTATATACATAGAAAAGATAAGAGGGGTGGGTGAATGCGGCGC
This sequence comes from Rhodnius prolixus, assembly GCF_049639745.1. Lineage (NCBI taxonomy): Eukaryota > Metazoa > Arthropoda > Insecta > Hemiptera > Reduviidae > Rhodnius > Rhodnius prolixus. The sequence continues at coordinate 36,564,036 of NW_027411634.1, forward strand.
ATATGTTCGCATCCTTGCCATAAATCATATGGGCAGCAGTAGGCTCGGGTGACAAACGATATATAAATCGAAGGAAACACACGACAAAGAGAGTTTATCACTCTCTCTCTCTCTACAACAGGATAATGGTCGTGTTTTATGAATAGAATCATGCTGATATTGTACTACTAGAGAGGATGGACTGTAGTACTACTAAATGAGAATATTGAGTAGTGGTAAGAGATAAAGATAGTATTAGACTTGGACTGCATCACAAGTGGGACTGCGAGAGTATGCTGTTAGTGCGGGCAGGTGATGTAGTTGAATGAATGCCTCTTTAAGCTAATATTGCACCCTGCTACATCGCATTGCACACGTTGGTGGTGGTGGCGCCGCTGCTGCTGCTCTCTCTAGACAGTATTCCGCAACTTAAACACATCTGCCGGACAATCTGCTATCGATCCAAATACACGCACTACCACGCTTGCATTCATTCAATTATTTTGTTTACACATGCTCTAATTCAATTTGAAAATCATTTTCTCTATTTTTACCGCCGGAAAACAAAAAAAAACTTTTGTGTCAATTCAAACAATCTCTTCTTACCACACTTTACGAAAGTAACTTAATTGACCACACAATTTGTACCTAAAAGTAAGTGTCTTCAATATTAGACCTTCCCATTATCTTCAGAGGGGGGGGGGGGTACTACTAAAAACAAAGTGAAACAGTACTTTTTAAAAATTTGGAACTTTGGGAACATGATTACTCCTTATTAATTTTTAATAGCTGATAAATGTATATACGAGGTCTGTAAATTAGGTAATGAGACTGATTTTTTAATTTTTTTTTATTCAAAAAGAATTACAATTCTATATTGTCACCTTCAAAATAACTTCCTTCTGAAGCCGCACAGCGCTGGAGACGTTTCTTTCCCTCCTCATAGCAGTGCTCGAACTCCGATACTTCAATATCGCCTTCAGCTGGTCGGTTGCAGCCGTTTGAATGTTTTCGACTGTCCCAAAATGAGTTCTCTTGAGGTGATTTTTCAACTTCGGGAAGAGAAAAAAGTTACAAGGCCTCAAGTCAGGCGAATAAGGATGCTGAGGAGCCACAGGAATGTTTTTACTGGCCCAAAACTCGTTTATTAAAATTGCTGTGTGACAAGGAGCATTATCGTGATGCAATACCCTGTTCTTGATGTTTGGTCTCCAAGTTTATTTTTGGCCAGTAAAAACATTCCTATGGCTCCTCAACCTCCTTATTCGCCTGACTTGAGTCCTTGTGACTTTTTTCTCTTCCCGAAGTTGAAAAATCACCTCACGGGAACTCATTTTGGGACAGTCGAAAACATTCAAACGGCTGCAACCGACCAGCTGAAGGCGATACTGAAGTATCGGAGTTCGAGGAGTGGAAGAAAAGTCTCCAGCGCTGTGCGGCTTCAGAAGGAAGTTATTTTGAAGATGACAATATAGAATTGTAATTCTTTTTTGAACTTAGCTTTGAGAAAATCATTGGTGCCATTGTGTGACAAAAAAAATCCCTTCTTTTAAAAAACGTCTTCAGGTTAAAAGAATTTACCGCTAATTTTCGGCCCTGTGATCAGACCAGGAAATCTTAAAACGAATATTCCCGGTGAAATCAGGCACGATCGCATTACTTCCTGTTACTAGTGAAGGAAAAGAAAGTAAAAAAAAAAAAAATTAAGGGGCCTTCCGTCAGGTAGACATTTCTAAGAAATATTTTCCCGCCAACCAAGAAGAAATGCAACGACCTCTTTCTTTTCTCTCAAAATAGTCGTTGGCCACTGGAATTCTTACCTTTATTTAAAAGGATATCTGGGACATAGACAATTCTCTTTACCCTAATAATATTACCACTAGGCGGTACCTTTTTCCACAAACACAAATATAAATTTGTCACCATAACCAATTTTGTCGTAAATAAAAAAAAGGTCGTTCTCAAATGCAGGAGATTAGTCAGGGAGAAAATCTGGAATCAATCGCGTGATAATTTTTGAGAAATAGTGAAATAGGAGCCTAGAAAAATAAATTATTTTCTTTGATTAATTTCGAAAAAGGTTTTTATCAAAGATAATATGAAAAATGCCCGGCCATGATTTTGAACTTGTAAATTGTAGAGTGTGTTGGTGATAGGGCGGAAGCCGTCAGACTGGATGTTCGTTAAGAGATCAATAAAAGACCAACGATCCTGTATGTAGTTAATTGGCCGAAAGTACTTCTTCCCATATGGCACCACCCTATTTACTACCTTCTCTCTCTACACCAAGTCGTCATGCTCATATTGATAAACGGTTCTTGTTAATAGAAAAATATTGTGAACGTAACCAATCTCCTATTTCCTATTTCGTCTTTTCACCGAAAATGAACACGTTGTTTTATTTATTAAATAATTTTCCCAAGAAAATAGTCCGGTATAAGTGTGATTATATCACTAACCTTAAAGGTCTTGATTGTTTAGGATTCTTTTTTTGTCGGTACTCTTGTACCTAAACAGTCAAAACAGAAGAGAAACCAATCTTTAAGGTAGCAATGTAAAAGAAATTACAATTTTTAAACAATATACAAGCCTTAAAGATGACCCAGTCTCTAAGACAAAAGCTTAGCAAAGAAATAAATTAATCACGACGGAAATTGGCATTAATCTTTCTTCCAGCTGTATTAATGAATCTAAAGAAAGATGTACAATTCTCTTCTGTTACCACTAAACGCTATGTCCTAGCTGAACTTTCTAAATACAGCCCCTTAAGGAAAAAGTGTGCACGCGTGATGCGGAAGTCCCAAAAAGGCCACAAAAGGCGAGCACTGTATTACTTCCGAATAGGTTTTATTTTCGCCGCACCGGATGCAGTTATTTATCTATTAGCCTAAAAATTGTTTACCACTTTATCAATTCGTAGACGTAATAATTTCTGGTGTGGCGTCATAGGATGAAATGAGTTGTTCGAAATTTCAAATTTATAAAGAGAGAGAGAGAAAACAAAAAAATAAATCACAAAAACCTGAAGTTATCATCGATTCAATAAGAAAATGTAGTATAAAAGAGACAGCATTAAAAATCTGATCGCTATCATTTCATCTCTTTGTAGTTGAACTGATAGAAGTGCCCTAATTGTTAAGATAGGTCAGTCCATTTTGGGAGAACCTTTATAAAACAAGATATATTGGTTTTTCGATAAAAAAAAATTTGTAAGTAGTTCCTAGAAATAAGGGCGTGTTTGTGGTATAAAAGTGCACTCTAGCTTCTACAAATTCTTCTTCAACATTTCATTGATAAATTATTTGTGGGAGGTTATTGTATAAGTACGAGGATAAGAGAGGAATGGCCACACAGATACACTTGTCCGCCAGCCGTCCGTATTATTTTCACTTTTTTGCCCTTTCTTTTCGGCTCTGTTCATAACTTGAAGTTCCCATTGAGGACAGGAAATGAACCTCCACTCTACAACAAACTTCTTCAAAGGGAACTCCTTCAAAAACTGGTACCTTTTCTTCAAACATACCACTTTAAATTCTTTCTTAAACTATATAAACTAATTTTGTAGAATATTTATTCAGTTACGATCAAAAAAAATTTATAATAAAATAAAAATAACCCTCGCTAATAAGTTGACTTTTAAAATCCATTCAAACGAACCTACAAAGAGAATCAGAAAACAAAAATAATAATCTATCATAAACTTATTCTTCTCACGACTTATCCTAACCACAATTTATTCCATTAAATTTTCTTAAGGTGACGTCACAGCTTCCCCCAGAACCAAACTGATAGTCTAAAACACGTTCAAATTTATCTCTATGGTGACTGCAAAGAAAATTAAAGAAAACGTGTAAAAGACTTTCTAAAAACAAAGTGGTCCAGGCCACACACAGTCATAGATCAATTTTCCCAAGACAGTTGACAACAACTGCTTCCGGAGGAAAGATCAAAATCTAAACAAAGTACCAATACTTTTTTCTTTTTTGAGGTATAAGAAAACGTAAAAACAACCCAAAAATCTATACGCTAAAATAGAACTTCCATTAATACAGATTAAATTCAATTTGCATATAATTGTAATAAATGGCTGACACATAGAACAAACATTGTTCTGACATAGCAATTCCAGAGGCTTGCTTTGGTTGCAATTTTCCATTAGAGTTAACCAAACCATTTTCCTGGGAAAATTTTTTGTAACAAAATTGGTTGGCTGAAATACCGGAAAATGCACATCAGATGTGGTGTACTTCAAACTAGACTTGTATTCAAATTTGATATTTCTTTTAGGTGCCACCCAATGGATGCGCGGCAGTTGGAGTTTTGTTAATAGATCTAATAATACCGGAAATACCACACTTTAGGCGGTTCTAAGAGAGCTGTAATGTCACGTTTCCGTTTCCTTTTTACTAAATCCTTGTACAATTTCTAAGTAAACTACGTATTAAATAAGAATTCCAAGTACCCATAAAACTTAGGAATTAAATTGTAATAAGAGAAAGTGGTGAAGTGTCAGTGCGACCAACAGAATTTTGACACACTTAAATTGTTTCCAAAATTAACATAAATATTTTAAAATTGGAACATGTGCCAACCACATTAAATAAGTGGTCATATGTTTTCATAGTTCTATTATTAATTTTCCCCTTTTTTTTGATTACAAAATTGTTCCTAAATAAAATTTAGTTTTCTGTTTTGTTGATAAAAAAAAAACCGTGTTTTTTGTATATAAAAAATAAATAGAAAATATTTTTATCTAACAAAAATGCCAAAGAAAAAAAAAGACGGTTGGTTATCGCCATTCTCAGAAGGTTCGTTAGAATATTATTTAAATCCCCCGCCATCTAGAAAGGCTGTACGCTATAAAAAAAATAAATATGGAAATAAAAAAGTACACAAACAAATTTCAGTACTGGCGGAAAAATTGGACAAAACATGGCGTAAAAAGTTACATTTAAAGATTAAAGAAGACAGCGATAGTATAAAGAAAATGTTTGAACAAATGAATGAAGAGGAAACGGAAGTACTACAAGATTACGATGAACCAAGGAAGTTTAGGAAAGAAAAAGGCAAAAGGCATACGAATGAGGAGGATGATATCGGAGTGGATTCAAGCAGCGATGTGTCGATTACATCTTCTAATACAGCGGAATATGAACTTGATGAAGAAGATGATGTAGATTTCCGACGTAAATATTCTACAGCAATTAATACGTCACCATCTAATCCTGGTGAGAATTGTGTGATAAAAGAAATCGGTACAATAGAGAATATTGGCGATTGGGACGTGATATTGTCTGATGAAGAGTGGTATGATAACGATGCAATGGAGAGCGATAAATTCATCAGCAAAGAAGGTGTCAAAATTGTGGAACTTCCGTCAGAAGACGACAAGAACAATGAACAGGTAGTTGAGGTTTTTTTTTTTTATTTAATTATAAATTTTCTAAAATAATAACTGCTCTCTGGTATTGTCAAATTTTTGAAATCAATTTATTTCCATTTCTTTTTAATGTTCAGTTAAAAGTTAACACTTATATCATAAGTACGAATGTGATGGCTTGCTAAGAATTAGCTTTCTATGGTCAACGGTGTTAAAAACAAATATGACAAAAATAGAAGGTAATAATTGATACATACATATGCGTGTTGCATGTACTGTGGACTATACTGTTATTCTAAATTCTGTAGTTCAACTTCCTTAAAACTGGGCGTTCTTTAAAGGAATATCAAGTAGGTAATAAGACGGATATTTTACGAAAAGCATTGATTAAATTGAGCAAAAGGAATTAATCTGATTTATGAAAATGCGAGGATGGAAAAGGAAAGTTAATTACAAGCTAATCGCCTCAATTTCCAACGATATTCTTTCAACAAGGACGTTGGTAATTCGGATAAAGATAGCCAATGGTCGGACAGGGGAAAAACTAAAACATACGTAGATCTGTCAACCTGTGAAGGGACTTCAATGCTAATCATTCGGATCTATAACTAAGCAGATTTTCTGCTATCATCTGGGCTTTACATTTACAATGGAAACATTGTTTTAACTTTGTTCTATCCATGATTTTTTTTATTTTTTCAGAAAACAAGGGAAACAAAAGCAGAATCTGAGGAAAACGACGAAGAGGACGAAGGTGAAGAGGACGAAGGTGAAAATCAATCAGAGAACGATGACTCGGAAGAATATTTGGAACTGGAGGATGATAGCGAAGAAGAAAGTGAAGAGGAATATGACCAAGAAAAGAAGGCCTTGCTGGAAAAACGAATGTCCACTTTAAATGACACATTGGAAAAATTAAAAGCCGAGCTTTTCGAAGCTAGACAAGCAGTTGAAGAGGAGAAGAAAACAATTATGTTACCAGGACATGCGTGTACAATAGCCGAACCTTGTAGCGTGGCAGCACAACTGGAAGAACGTCTAAGAGCAAGACGAGAGGCGGCGGCCGCCAGCTATTGTGAAGGTTTACAGCAAGTAGAAAGGATGGTATCTCAAGAGATCATACGCCTAGAAGAGGATATGCACATGTTGCAACCGTTGAATCAAATTGCAGCCGACTGGGAAATTCCTCAAGATTCAAAATTAAAGTATGTCGATCGATTTATTTTAATCAATTGAGATAAACTGATGTTTTCATTTTTAGCATCGTACTCTTTTAATTCATGTTCTTACACTAGACAAACATTTGTCACCCTGACGAGCGAGATACAAATTTTGCCAAAGAAATATCCTTTAAAAAAAAAAATTGGTTTTCTAGACAATCGAGGAAAACTGAAAAACGGCCAAAGGAGGAATTTCGCAAAAAACCATTTAACAAAGTGATGTTACTTTACTTTATTTAACTGGGTTGCCTAGAGAACTCATAAAAGAATTATAGAATTTTAACTTACAAGGATAAGTTCAACAGAAATTGCTATCAGTAAATTCATATCGAAAGTACTTACAAGAGTTCACACCGCTGCGATCGATAAGTGTTATCGACCAGTTTGAACTCCATCCTCCCCCTAAATCTCCCACTAACAAACGGTTTTCCGTTACCCAATTCCACATCATACGGGCGCCAGTGATACAGTTATCGTCCACATGTAGTTTATTAAGAGTATATTTTTTTGTTTCCATTATTAAAGAAAATAGTAAAAAGCTGTTAATGAAGAAAGTCTCAAAACTCATCGGCGGAAAAATCGATGCATAAAAAGTGAAAACTTACCGTTGACACATTTTTCGTGACACGTTTTTGAGATCCGGCGATACACCCATACCCAAAACCATTCTCCGTACTAACGAAAATTAAATAAAAACGGATATTTCTATTTGGAATCGAAAGTCTGTCCAATTCCATCTTCTTTCTAAAGAGAAATAAGAGCAAGTGACATTTGAAGCTGTGATGTGATAATAAACTCTTGCCTACGTCAGATTTCACCTCTTTTTTTATTATTATTTAAATCAGCTTACAACAGGTCAGATCGTTATCGATCTTTAAACGTTGTTAAGAGCCAAGAAATAATCGATCCACTCAAATTCAAATTTTTCTCCCAAAAGATATTTATCTCTCCCTCTATTATCAAAATAGTCCCTAAATAACAAATCATAAATGTTCATAAATTACTCAATTTTTTGTGTTTTTACTCAAAACATTTTACCTACTAGGAAATACAATATTTTTATCGATTGATTGGGCGATTGATTTCAGAGCGGTCAAGCAGGGATAGATCCAATCAAGTTTGGAATTCTACCTGAAGGATCAAACGGCCACTTCCATCTTTCTCTTACCCTCTTCCACTCTAAAGGAGGATGACTGGCAAAATGTCAAATTTTTTAAGACAAGATCTCCCCGAGGTTGATGGTTTCGATTTTCTGTTACTACCATTCTCAAGATATTCTTTCACGATAATCGAAATTGTACAATTTTCCAAACTTTTTTTCTTCACCACTTTGTTTCTGCGAAGTAACTGAGTCTTCATGCATTTCCCAGGGGCATTTTAACGGAGGCAGATCAAAGGCTCCATACATATTCTATGTTATGTTCCATTTAGCGTAGGAGCCTGATCCCACAGCTTGTGTGAATGTAGATGTGGAGTAGAAACAGAATTAAAAGAACAACTAGGACATGTTGGACAATTAGGCGGGACCTTCGGTTTAAGTGAGCGCTAGTATCGTATTAAGGGCGTTGCAAGTACCGGAGTACACAATATTTTTAGATAACGATCTACCTCTTTCTAGGGCTCACTTTGAAGGCAGATGCAGTTTATAAAATTTTAAGATCCTCTAAGACAAAACTGACAATAATTTGAATTCCTTATTCCAAATTTTCAGATCAATAATGTACCGACAAGATTACATGTTAGTCACGGATTTGAACTTAACTATACCAAGCGGGCTGAAACCTTATTTAAAAACAGAAATCAATGAAGTGAACTGATAATAATTTTTTCAGACAATAACCAATCAATCAACTGTGATAATAAAACAACAAAAGCCCAACAAGATTGGAAACTAGATTATCAATATAAAAGCTGCTGAACTGGTCAAATTATTTGTCTTGAGTAATCAATCAAATTACTTAAAAAATATTTTTTCTTAAGAAAAATCAGCTTTTTGTACGGAGGAATAAAATTGTATGAACTAATAAACTATGAGACAATTGAAAAAATTTTCGTTTCTATTAACTGTTTAAAAATTATGTGAATTTCATTAAAAAATAAAAACTCGATAAGAATTTAGATAAATTTAATCAATGAAAGAGCCGTTAAAAAAGGACGCAATAATGGCGATATATAAGAAGAATCAGTTTTGCTAGGTCATAACATCTTGGCCGTTAACGGTCGTTTACTACAACTGGAGAAGATAAGGATTTTTTTTTTTTATTGTGAGACATCAATCAGCAAGGCAACATCTTATACTGTTAAGTAAGCCTTTAAATGATTATCTATTAAGAATATATTATTAATAGATTTGTCGGCATAAACTCCATCGATTCTCAACAACTATTTGAGAAACTAGTCTTCAAAAAGTTGGAAAGTTTAGCCTTAGAGTAGAGGTGGATACGCAACTTCCGTTTGAAGAGAGGCGGTGGTGAATCTATTAAGATATCTGAGTATCCGATTGCGGCAAACGTTCTTTGATAGTGACTAATAATAAGGAAGGATATCAAGACTGATGTTTTGTCGGCTCTTTGATCTAATATCCACGAAAAGAAACTTAATTTTTTTGATTATCTTTTTAAGTTTGATCCTACAAAATTCGATTTGAAAGGCAAAGCTAGTTTTACACCAAGGTTGAGCTAGAGCAATGAGAGAATTTTAAGAGGAAAATAATTTTCCCGATTAATACTACAGCGGCACATTAGACCAACTGCTACTTCTTCAGTTGGGAAATTGCCTAGCTAAGTTATTTCCTTGCCTAGTCCAGCTGGTACTCAAACTAACTACGAATCTTTTAACTTCCTGCGATTTTCAATTTTGAGCTAAACTGTTCCACATCAATCACGTACTTTCAAAAAACCTTCTTGTTTTTTTACGCAGTGTATTTCCGGTATAAACTCAAAAAAAAGTCTTGCATCTGACAAGATAGAAGTAAGTTTACTTCCTCTAACTAGAAGTAAGCGGAAAGTAATGATCGTCACGTGCTATAATTATGTTACAACGGTCTTTCAATAAACACTAACCTACATATTTTGCTATGTCCATGTTGGGGGAAAAAAAGTCGTAACTAATATACGTTATTATTTCTTATTAATTACAATGTCAGGAGAATCGCCAAAGCACGCTTTATTTTAACATTTCTTTTTATGAAAAAATATTATATATTAGATACTATTAGGAATGCTGGATGTTGAAATACAAATAAAGAAAGTACTAAAATTAGATAAAATTACAACTGTTATCGCTAACAGTTAGACGAACATCTGTCCCAGTTTGCTTAATAAAAGACTACGCATTTAACTTGAAATTAAATTACTTGAAGCAGAAGAAATTGTATACTTAGTATTTCTTTCAAATCGGAATAACAAAATATTAACCACAATCCATAAATTTTTAAAAAAGTGTTAAGAAAAAAATAAATCTACGGTACAACTCGTTTGACTTCCTTTTTCTACCATTAATTAAATAACCATTATTTGAATAATTATTTTTTAGCAAAATCTTTGGCATGATATTCAGATTGATTTGGCATTAATTTACTAACAGACATTTCCGGCGTATCGCATTTTCCTGTCACCAAAAATTCTAAACCAATTAAATTTATGAAATGATGTTATCCAATTCCAAAAATTTTCACAAAATATTCAAGCTTCATAGAATTGTAAAAAAAAAAAAAATGCACAATTTAATAATTAAAAATTGTATTCACAATAAATTTTATAGAATCCTTGACCTTTGCCCCACTGAAGTAGGCCAAAAACAACGACCAATACTACAGCCATTGTAGATTATATAATTTTTTTAAACATTATACTCCTTAATTTTGTTGTATTTTATTTATTTTTATTTTTTAACCCCCAACTCACATTAATCTTAACTAACTAAAAAGAAAAAAATCATTAATGTTCTTAATGAATAACGTACATTTAACTAAGACTGCAATTGTATGAGCATTCTAATAAGTCATAAGAACTGTACAACCATTAACACGTTTTAAAATTAAGCTATTTATGTTAATGTTTATGTTATTTGTGTAGTACGTAGTTTTCATTAAGTTAAGTAAATGTTAAGTCGAATAGTAAACTTTGTAAATTACATTACCTAATTCTTTGCGCTTAAAGCTTTCAAGAGGAAGTACTGCAATCATGATATTGTAATCGAGTTTCCAACGGAAGTCGATGCTTTGAGGAGATCTGAATACTAAGATCCTAAATAAAATATCCTAAAGAGAAGTTCTTAGTTTTTATAGAAAGCCCAAAGTTATTTACTTTTTTATTTTTTTAAGTAAAGAAAACATGCTGTACCATTTTGGTCACCATCCTATCTTACAAACGATACTAAAAAGCTAAAAAAAAATTAATGCTGCATTTGGGACAGAAATAATGTTAGTGAAAGCAGTATGCAACGATGGTTCATGAAGTGTCGGTCTAGGGCACTTGATATTGAAGACAGCCCACGGATCAGTCCAACCTACGGTAATCGAAAAGAATAGTTAAGGAAAACTCGAACTACTGGATATTAGTAAACACTAATCTTAGGGATGATTTTTCAGAGATTTGGAAAGTTGGAAAAACTAGAAAAGTGTGTACTCCGTGATTTGAGCGAGCGAAAAGAAAAAATTGTCACCTTTAGAGATTCGTTTTACACAACATTTGCGCAATCATTTTTGGTTCAAATCGTAACTTGTCTCCTGTACAATAGTAGGAAACGTTAAGGATAGAGATTGGACAGGCTAAGTCCTGTAAACACTAACCAAAGGCTAAAGCCACAAAAAAAAAAGAAAAAAAGGTTACATAATAGTCAGCGACTGGTGTCAACGACTATAAATTTTAGAAAACCAATTAAACCAGAGAAACATTGTCAAGAAATGTACTGGAAATTACCTCAACAACAGCCTGATTTGATCAACAGCTTAATCTACTCGGACCAAAGTTTTCCATCAAGAGAGAAACACGTAGTAGGAGTGAGGAAATCTGAAAATGTTTATTTCCAGTAAAAACTAGATATTGAAAATTTTTAATCTACTTAAAACCTGTAAGAGAAAGTATGGAAAACAGAAATTTACGTGTGTTTTTTGCAAAGTTTATAAAATACAGAAGGCATTGTAAAGCAATATTTTGATTACAAAAATTTAACAGATGGTGTAGCAAATTGGTCAGACATTATTTCCAAAATTATAACCCACAAAACAGAAAGCTAAACAGAAAAATGCATCAATGAATGCACACTTGATGGAAGTGCTGAATAGCGAAAACATTCTTAAGTAGCTTAACAACAGATTTGAACAAAAAAATAAAAGATAAACAAAATAAATTAAGAGTGAAATAAAGAAACATGCACTAACAAAAGATGCAAGTTCAATAAAGTATCATGTGTACATTGTGTTTCCTATGCAATTTTATAAATAAGGTTGTAATATTACATAGAAAAATTGCAACAGATGTTTCTTTTTAAAAACGATTATGTGCAGAACATGTGTGATGTTGGGCTGTTAGTGAAACAGAGCTTGAGAGATGGAGAATGATTTATTAAAAGTTCCAAGTATTTTAAAAATAGGTGAGGTAGATTGAGTGACCGAGATAGAGAGAATATAAAGGACAGGTGGTCTTCACTTACGGAAAGGAAATCTTGGAGTATGGTGGAAGTCTGGGATTGAAGGCTAACCTCAGCCTCCAGTATGTGTAGCACCTGTACAACTGAGGAAGGTATAACGAAGGTTAGGTTTTGATGATGTAGTAAGGATGATGGGAGAAGAAGGAAACGTGGATGGTAAAAGAGGCTGCAGCAAGAGAGCAGGTCCTACACACAGATGTGGCACACACAGAAAGGAGATCTTGTTTTTGTTTTTATTGGCCAAACTACTCGCACTATAAAAACACATTTCATACTAACACACTATAGTCTTAGTAGTAGTAGTAACTATAGACTCGCATGCATACATCTACACACCCCCACCAGGGCGCCACTTCTAACCGTCATTCTGCTGCACAACTCTCAGAGTGGGGATTGAAACAGTGATTATGATTGGAAGACTTGGGTTTACAAAGCCAACAGGAGACGATATCACACATACTTCCTTTTTTTGAATTTTTGAAATCATGCTTGTTTTTGCTTCCTCCACCACTCTTATCTCTGGGCCCAGCCAGCTTTTGTAACGGTTATGACGGTTAGAGAGTAAAAATATTTTTATTTTTTTAAAGGAGTGGTACTTTGTGTCAGCCCAGGCAAACCAGCATCTGTGGACCACAAATGTTAGGTCTCTGCTGCACTCCTTAAGTTATCTTTACAAGAGAAATTACTTCTTCAACAGACCCGGCTGTTGTTTGCTGCCTTTGGCCGCTTCTGGCTAGAATTCTTCACGTATCCTCTACGGCAAAGCACCAAATTATGTACTTTTATCTATAACTTGTTAATTCTTTTATTAAAATTAAATAATCAAGTTCAAACATTCACGCGGCATTCTTTTACCGGAATTCACTAAAATAATTTCTTCCATCCAGTTGAATGTCTCTTCCGCTCAACCATCCTTCCGATTCATTACATCCATACATTACACTTAATCAACGCCACAGCAGATATTGATCCTTAAATGCCTTAAGAAGCATTTTCCTGGGAGAATTTACGACGTTTGAAGAAAAACGTTACAGCTGTTTTTGACCATTTATTTCCATATATCTTTCTAGATAACTTTATTGAGTAGATAGTCCAACTCTCCTCTAATGTGCCTTCATCGTACACTGTACAGTTCTAAACCATCTATTATATACACAGATTTGTTTTTTCTAATTTTCTGTAACTGTAAAAGCAGTGTTCAATTTTTCTTGGATATATGTTAGGCTGTCTTGATTAAAATTATTTTCTCAAAAAGAGTGGGGGAGCTATAATGATGTCAAATATCCTTTTTTGTTTACAAATTTTAAATTAGAAGAAATTTAAATTATGGTAAGGCAACGTCATCTGATAGTTTTACATTAGTTTTTTAAAATAACATAAATAAAATAAAATAAAGGCTTCAACCCAAAGAATCAACGAAAATAAGTCCTGAAGCTAAGACCGGAAGACATGTTGGCTATAGACAAAAACAATCAGTACCCTACAGAGAGCATTCTCCACGAATGCTGTTTAGTTCTATGTGCTTTTAAATAAGAACATCCTTTCTAGATAAATTCACTTAGTAGTTCCTGTGTTGAGCATTCATTACTAGCTTTTACAAAATAATATCATTTTATACTTAGATCTATCGGCGGAAATATTGATAAATATTTTTGATATAATAAATAAAATACGATAAAGATTAAATAAAATGAAACAAAATAAAATGCTGGAGATACATTCAGAATTAGAAAGTGAGTACACAAATGACGTAAACTAGCAACTATGTCCGACGGCAATGAAATTATTCCACAATTAGAATCTTCCAAGAACTAAGTATAATGAGAACTTCATTTTTTAAATGTGAGTAGAAGTTGTTCGAAGAGGAGTTTGGGCAGGTTTTTCCTGTTTTAGTTCAAAATAAGTAAAATGTTCGAACTAACCGGTAACTTCAAAGTAAAAGTAAGAAAAAGTAGTGGTCTCAACAGAATTTTTTTTTCTTTTTCGTTTAAGAATTATGCTGACTTGATGCACAAGCAGGCCAGCCAACTAACATAGTTACAAGCACTTTACTGATTCAGCGGCGGATCTCAAATTACGCACTTCCGATGAATACATACTATTTTTTCTTGTCATAAAAGGGAATAAAAAATGTATTTCCGATAAAACTATTTCAAATGCTATTATTGTTTTTCTAGTTTAACAATGAAATACTTAAAAAAGTACAATGATTTATGAAAGTAGAATTAACAGATGTCCATTCATGCGGTGGAGTTGTAATATTTTTGTTTGATTCAAGGAGTTATTGAACTCAGGCTGTTCCACATTTCAATTGAACACTTTATTACAATACGTACAGGGCATTGTATTACGGTATGTGGCGTATGGTATTACTACAAGTAATGTAGTTAATAGTTACTCACCCACCGAACAGAAACCCACATTACAACTTTTTTTTTTTAACAAAAGATTTTCTGATAGAATATGTTACATTAATTTATAATATAGAGTAGGTACTGTTCATCTTTTTTTGGTGACGTCATTCATTAATCCAAAGAGGAGAAAGAATATTGCCAAATTTATAAAAATAATCGAGCTAGTCTGAATTTTAAAGGATTTAGTTAATTTTCTCGAATCTCGTAGTTTCCACGATTTCCTTTTTTCGGCAGTAAAAATAAAACGTCTAAGAAAATGTTTTAATTAATATTAAAACTTATAAAGTAAGTCTCAAATCAAAGGGTCGTTAAGTTAAAAAAAACGTTTCATACAAAGTGACCAACCATATTTCAGACTGAGTCATAGAGAAAATAATACGCAAAAACGTTTTATAGGAAAACTCGGGACGTTTTTTTTTTTTAAAAAAGTAGATATTTCTCCTACCATCTCTACAAGGAATCGGTACAACGATTGTACAGGTTCCCGTAAGACTTACGACTTACGTATATTAAATTTGAATAGGATTAAGCAGAAGTTAGAGCACGATCAGATCACGAAAAGTTATTTCCTGTAACATTGCTAGGCCAGCCAGTAGTATTTGTAAACTAAACTTATGTTACTTAATCACTCAAATAGTTGAATAATAACTTCAGCTATTATCCTCCGTTTCCTGCAGATATTATACTTTTAAACTACAATAGTAGAGAAAAGATATTCGTGAGGGAATGTATACCTCTGGAGATCATGGTAGGTAACCTAACTATGGAGGCTTAGTTTTCGGTTTTAAATCTGTAACTTGGAATCTTGGAGGTTGACGCCTTTTCAAACTCACAAAAAATAGAAATAAAAAATTTTTTTATAAAACCGATATTCCAGGAACGTTTGATTTAGTCTGTTAACTTCATTCAAAAGATTCATGAATTATATTGAAACTGTTTTTGTAAGTACGTAAAATTATACGCAATATATAAATGTAAGTTGGTGGGGGAAAACATGGAGACTGAGAGAAAAGTTTAGGGATGAAGACATGAATACATTACGTACTTCCCATTGGGAGGGAGGGAGTAAATTACGATTACAGTATTTACCTGCAAGAGCGGTAAGATCAATTGTGAGTGTAGGAGAAAAGAGAAATTAACCTCCAAAGAGGATCAAATTTCGAATCCAATAACCCTTTAATTCTTAAAAATCGATTAAAGTATCGATCAATAATTTGAAACGATTACAATACTTCCCACTTTGCAGGGTGGCACATTAATGCCACACATTGGAAGCGCTAACCAGTTCTTCCTGCCATAATTTATCCAAAATTAATCTTAGCCTAAGATTTACGAGAGTTATTCTTAGCTAAGGGGCTGGCCGTTAAATGCACAACAATGTCGAGACTCCCTAAAAGCCATATATGCACAAAATTTTGAATCGAATGACCACACATACATGAAAATCAGTACAAGCGTTTAGACGCTAAGTTGTTTACGATAAAAGGTAACCACAAGAATAATTTCTGAATGGAAACACTGTTCTTACCCATTTTTGGCAACGTTTTTTTGGGGGGGAATTGATTTGAATTGCGTAAATGCAACTTCCGGTAGGATTACAATCGTAAATTTGGCAATTCTTCTTACTAAACATAGAAGTTCTAAAATAAACAGAAAACGATTATAACTTAAAAGTTATAAAGTTCTTAAATCCCATGAAATAAACAATAGTACTATTATTAAAGTATTTTTTCTTTTTATTGAGCAAGCATAGAAGATTTCGCACTGGCCACGAGGTACTGACCTTCAGTACAGCAGGATGGTTACGAGGAGTTCATTGAACGCATACTTCCCTCTTCTCCAGAGTGCTCCAGGTATGCTCTATTTCACTTCAATTAATTTCGCAACCATTCCAACAGAAAGCGCTTATTTAAAAAAAAAAAAAAAAAAACTATGGTCGCTGCTACATTTAAACACTATTTTATAATTTCCAAGCGAAGAAGAAACTGCTGATAGTCCAAATGCAAAATAAAGAGCATTCGATATTCCCACAGAAAGTTAGAAGAGAACCCAGTATATCTTCGAACTCACAAAATAGAGGATCATTTTTTTAAAAAAAAGACTAACAATTATGCGATGAAGAACAAAATATAAATCTGATATACTTGGTACTCTTAAGATTCAGATCATGAAAGTTGACTGTGGAAGAGCTCCCAATAAAGTGTTAATCTGGTGCACCAAATACAAAAATAACATTTTTCAATTTAACAAAAAAACTGCTTCAAGACTATTTTTGAAAAAGATATTTTCAAAAAATATTTTCGAAAGCGTTAACCTATGGTGCGAAGGCCACAAAGATTGGAATCTTTGGAGGTTTGATGGTAAGGAGAGTAAACTATGGTGCGAACACTCTAAAGACTGGAGATTCTTTGGAGGTTTAATGGAAAGGAGCATTAACTATGGTGCGAAGGCTACAAAGATTGGAATCTTTTGAGGTTTGATGGTAAGGAGAGTAAACTATGGTGTGAACACTCTAAAGACTGGAGATTCTTTGGAGATTTAATGGAATGCAGTGTTAACTATGGTGCGAAGACCACAAAAGTTGGATTCTTTCGAGGTTTAATGGAAAGGAGCGTTAACTATGGTGCGAACGATTCATAGATTGGAATCTTTGGAGGTTTAAGTTTGCTTACATATATTAGTCTTTTGTTTTTCAGGAAAAGTTTGTTATCTGTTGTGTTTTTAGATTGTCGGAAAAATCTTTTAAGTTCTGTTAAGTTCTTAAGTAGAGCTTGAGAAAACCAAACGAGTATTTTGTCATAGTCTAAACCCAAGGTAGTGCTAGTGAAGGAATTTGATTGTAGATGAGATGAGAAAGTGTGATGGGTCCAAAACTGGCTGCAATCTGTTGATACTAAAATATTTAAAATTGATTCTTTGTATTCGAAATTTATTTAATAGAAAATTTTTTGATTAAACTTCATTAATAATAAAAATATTGAAAATCAAAAAATTATATTCATGTTCACAAACTTATGCTCAATCAACAATGAGCATAGAGAATAAAGAATGCCTTATTCATACAGGTATTGGATAGACAGGGTACCTAATTAGAAGGTAGTACACAACCTTACCACGAACATACACACACGAGGAGAAAACCGGCTGAATCTTCTACGACTTCACAAGAAATGTCCGTTAAATCACCGCTAGACGCAGATATATTGTATCCTTCTCTTCTACTCACTTCTTTAAGATAAAGTTCTCAAGTTATAAACTTTGTTTTTTTCAAGAAACTATAGCGCACAAACTGAAATTATTTATAGTTTGTAATTTAGACATTAAACAAAAAATAATAATTAAAATCAATATATACAAAATTAAACGCAGGAAACTCTAACTTTACATTTCTTAAGAGAGGTACCACATCTAGGCTTCTAGTATAATGTACGGTTCTATAGACCACGTAATGCCAGTAAAAATTTAGTTCAGAATTCAAAGGAAACTGACGTATTTAAATTATTATTTCCAGATTTGTTGGTAGCGCTACTGACGGAGTGCAAATGTAATCAACCATTTCCTTTACCCGGATGGTTTTACAAGAACCTAGGTTCTAATTTAAGGGGAAATAAGTATATTAAATTATGTCAAAAAATGTCAAGTTAGCATCATTTTTGTTTTTCAATATCGCGTTTGTGACCGATAATTAATTTTGATAACGGACATTATTAGAAATGAGAAAAGAAAACCATGAAAATTTTAATTAATGAACATACTCACATAATTGAGGAAAATTAATGTAAATAGTTTTGAGATGATTGGTCTCTGTGGATGAGTGTATCTGTTTGTACGTATGGTGTACTGTGTTCTTTAGAAGAACTAACACATCATGGACAAGAAGATGGCCTTGAAGGAAGCCTATCATACAAGAAGAAGGTGGCGAGGCTGGTGGTAAAATCTCACACGAGATATAAACCTCCCCGGGGATTTAGAATAATATTCTCTACAAAACTGGTGAACGATCAAACTGGCTATAAGCAGTGTTTAGTTGGAACTGTTTGTTCGCATAGCTTTTAAAAACAACTTTGCATAGTACGTAGAATTGCATTTCTGCATAAATAAGCAGATCATAAATGCAACGTGTTTGATTGAACACTGTTGCCATTAAAACTTTATTTAATATTACGAGTGATGGAATAACTTGAAAACTGTTAAAAATAGCGTCGTGTCTAGCACAAATCATTTATCTATGAATGAAGATCTTATATCTATTTTTTCATTTAAGCGGAAGTATTGTGAACGTATTAAATTTTGAAATCACTAAAATGATTTTTCGAGAAAATCAAAAAAAGAATCAGTAATCTATTAACGTGGAACATCCGGTGTATTTCGAAACCAAACCTCAAGTACTAACTTTTTGTGGTTATGTATTTTGTGGAGTAGACAGTTAACTTCCTGGAGATTCTCAAGCAATTTCTGGTAACCTGGGGATCTCAAACCTAAGTTTCCGCTTAGAAATTTAAAATTCTACATTATTTGCAGCCCATCCACTTAAAAGAGACAACAGAGATGAACAAAGTAAACCTTTTAAGTAAAATATCATCCGCAAAAACATTTCCTTTAGGTTTATAACATTTTCCAGTGACGGGTGAAAATTTGAAAGGAATTACAGCATTAACCGTCAATTTATGCTAATGCAAAGGAGTGGATACCATCAAAAAATTACCAACAATATGAACGTACAGAAGGTCAAAGATGCCGAAATTCCTGTAAAAGTGGAGTAAATTAGAAAAAAACGAAGGCTATAATCCTGGTTGACGCCTGATGGCGGCGGCACCTTAAACTACCTTCTGGAAGGACCCATCACTCCTACCCACTGTGCCTTCGTAGTATCTTTTTTTTTTTTATGATCCCTAGGGCACACCACAAGACCGGCCAAAAGGAGGACCCTTTCTAACGTACAAACATTCCTTCTTCACAGTTGTTATCCAGTGCTAACTAAATAAGCCCTAACTAAATACCATCAAAAGAGTCTTTTAATAAGCCCTCTGTGTGGTTTTTACTAATTTTTACTTCAACGTTGAATACAACAGGTTTTTTTTTTAAAATATAATGAATTTAAATGACGTTATAATACCCTAATTACGTGTGAAATACTTCCGTTTTTCATTATAATTTCCTGTTAAAAGCGAAAAATCTACAAAAAGGAACTTAAACTATCAAGGCAGTTAGAGAAACAATTCGTTGCAAGAGCAACAAACGGTGCTGCCTAACTCCGTGAGGTTGCTAAAACACAGCTTACATATCAATCCTCCAGATAATCTTGCATCTCGTTTTGCGGGTAACTTTTAATTTAAAAGAGTCAACTTGTAGTGCATTAAATAAATAACAATAAAATCACTATTTACATGTAGATAAAATTCACTAAATATACAACTAAAATATAAATAAATAAATATATATAAAAACAACAATGAGGGGAATGCCCAGTCAATATAAAAGACATACATATTGACCTCGTCACTAATCCATAATTACACAGTCACCTTAGGATTTAAGCACCGTAGATATGGTGATGCAGAATTCCCAAGGAGTCCAAAATAATTGACTCAGCAAGATTGTGGAGGCCGGTAGAGTAAAAACCCATCTCTCTCGCAAAATCAACCGTAAGCCTTGGCAGGGTTCCCGGGGCTCCGAACCAAAGGCCCATTACCCTATACTCCCTCTCACCGAACTCCTCGCGGAACTTTTCTTTGAAGAAGGGAATACACTTTTCATAAATTCCCTTCTTTTCAATATCCACCTTTTCCGCTTGGTTTGGGTCGTTTGTTTCATATCTTACCGTTGGGTCTATTACGAGCGCTTTTTTGTCCTTCTTAGAAAAAGCCAAAATATCGGCGAACCTTGTCGACCCATCGGCATCGATAGAGAAAACCTCCTCAAGGCAGTCATAATCCCGCTCCCTGAGCTTCTCGGAGATCCAATAACAATCCAGTGAAATTGGCGCGATTTGCTGCTTTAGCAGTTTTCAGCGGGAATAATGTAAAGTAGAGGAAATTTCAACTTTGGAAGGAAATAACGCAACCGGAAAGTGTGGATTCACTGAAGAGTTTTCTAAGTTTTCGGAAATACTCCAAATTAAGTTTTCAATCATGATACATTAAAAAAGGAATATCTCTCGAAGATAAATAACCGAAATCAAATATACGTCGTCTCTATTAACTCTAAATTCTATCAAAGAAAATTCCCGTCTGCTCTCCTATCTTTTGGACAGTATGTACTAGGAAAGTGCGCACAACCAGAAGGTTTAACTTCCTGACATCTGTTGTGTCCTGGCCTAACAGCAAACTCAACAGAGTGTGACCATAAAGTACCTTAACCCCTTATCTATTTTTATTTATCACTCGCCGCAATTATCATAACTAATTTTGGAATAAAGAAAGGAAGAAAAAAAAATTCTTAACAAAATTATTTTTTGACACTTGTGAATCGACTTCGTCATAAAACATTCAAAAATTTTGTAAACGCATAATTTTTAAGACATATTTAATTTTTACTGAAGTTATCTAGATTGCTTAGAAACTGCACATTACGTGCGAATAAATTTTTTAAAGGAAATCTACTCCTATCTATCCTTAAAATGTTCTAAAGGATAATTATTCAAATAAAAGTAGTAAATCAACAGGAATACAAGATTTTTACCAAGTGTGTTGTCAAAATTAGTTAAAAAAAATCTTTTAAGCTAAGTGGTACTTCTGTTTAAAACTTTTTTTTTTTTAAATCAGATTTACTGATTTTCATAACGTATTTCCGGTTAAAATCTCTGTTGAAAGTTTGTCATGATTACATCACTTCCTTTCAAGAGAAAAATAAAAAAAAAATATTATAACTAAAATTATTATTAATAGTTAAAAAATGTAAAATATGAAAAAAGTAATAAAATATAAAGCAATAAAATATGCACTATAAAGCAATTAAGTTAATTTTTATCAGCGTAATTAGATCGTACTCCCTCGGCTACATTATGAATACGTATATGGTTGCATTATAGTGAATTAATAATAATAAAAACCATGTGGCGCTGTTATTTAGTTTGAATAACTTAACAGCGAAATTAATATAAAGTTTTCTGGGATAAAATAAAAAATTAAAAAGTTACATGTTCAATGATAATGCTCTGAGAAAACAGGGAAAATTAGTTTTTAACCGTATTATGTACATATATATTTTTTAAATAGTTATGTTCTCACAACAATATAAACATTTTAATTTAGGAAAAGACGAAAGTGATAACTATGGACAAATAAGAGTTTGTTAACTTACAAAAATGCATTTGCATTACGAAAATAAATAATTTAAAAAAATAGTCTTTCAATCAATCTACCAAGTAACAACGGTGGAGTCTAAACTACAGTCTAGTACATATCCTGACATCTAGCGGCAATGATCTCTACTATACATGTAAACAAACCCAACATGCTAGGCGCGCCAAAACAACATTCCTACAAGAAATTGTATTTTTATTTAGTGTTATTAATTGTACCATTAAACAAATGAAATATAGGCTTTTCTATTTTATTATTTTTTTAAGGACGTAAATAATAATAATAAATTATGTAGGCAGGCAATGAAATAAATAGTAAATAGAAATCTACAAAATAATTTTGGAAATATTTTTTACATATGTAGCTCAAAAATACAGTTAGTATAATTTTTTTAGGTCCCACTAATGATAAGGTTTTGGTCCAAACCGCTTCAACTGCAGTGCCTCTAGTTATAACAAAAACTTACAGTTTAAAATGTTAAGTATAAGGGTTGATTAAACGCCAAAAGGTACACAAATCAGCAAGTACCCAACATTTCATTAATACTTCATTAATATTTAAGTAATTCTACTGCATTAATTTTCATTAATAAGTTATTTTTTAGAATTTATTAGATGTCACAGACCCTTATGCTGGCCATTTTCGTCTACAAAATATATGTTCATGTAGCACTGTAGATTGACTGTAATATCTAGTTATCTATAATAATGAAACTATTAATTACAGGTTAAAAAGAAAAACGTTACAAAAACTAAAAAAAAATTATGAGGCTAAAAAATTCAAAACTTTTTTTTAAAAGAAACTTCACCAACATACATCAATGATTTTCAAAAATCGTCGGTTTAAGTTCATTCTTCGATTAAAGTAATTGTTATTTTATGAAGTAGTCAAACGTTTATAATAATAGGTAATAATTATCTGGCTTTATCGCAAATAATATAGTTTTCTTCAATTACATTCTCAATCTAGGTATTCATCCCACAATGTTGTATATATGTAATATAAAGTAAATAAGATATGCATATTTTTAGGACAGCTAATTATTCCAGTATTTTACTATAAGTAAAATTAGGGGGACTAAATTAAATTACAATCGAGAAATCATAATTGTTGTTGAATAATCTACTTGTTATAACTGTATGTTATTTGTGCTCACGAATATTTCGGTAAGAGGAATTCAAGACAGTAGCCAACTCTAACTTTGTCTTTTTCTACTTTAACATGCATGTACATATATGTGATTTATCATAATTATAACAAAAAAATATTATAAATGAAGTGGCCAGCATAAGGGTCTGTGACATCTAATAAATTCTAAAAAATAACTTATTAATGAAAATTAATGCAGTAGAATTACTTAAATATTAATGAAGTATTAATGAAATGTTGGGTACTTGCTGATTTGTGTACCTTTTGGCGTTTAATCAACCCTTATACTTAACATTTTAAACTGTAAGTTTTTGTTAAGGAGATTTTTGTACCTTTTGGATAGATTTTCCTTTTTGTCTATTTTACAAAGTTACATATCTGCTTTACAGATTTTTTTAAAATTTGGAATAAGCAATTCTATAATTATAACCTGATAAGGTGTTAAGTCGGAACCGTAACTACCAATGGAGAGATCTTTTTAAAGAATGATTATAGTTGCGGTTCCCCAAACCATCCCCAATAACAATATTTTTGAAAAAGCGTTTTGAATAACATAGGAAGGTATTTGTACGTAAATAGCAAAATTAAACTGCGATTTCAGTACTTCCTTTTAAGAGGAGTAAGAAAAATAAACTACGATTGCAGTACTTCTCCCTAAAAGGCAAAGAGGCAAAGATTTTTTAATCGAACGACAATTCATTGATTTAAATCGGTTCACTCATTGATAATTTAAACGATTGCAGTACTTCCTCTTAGTAGGTGCAAGAGCATCAGCAACGTAGAGGAGCTTTAACCACTTATTCGAGCTGAATTTTATCAAAATCGTACTAAGCGTTATAGAAATATTGGTAATAATAGTTTTAGAAAGGGCCTTATTTGGGTGGGGCAAACTCCCCTCCTTATGAGGCACGGCGTCGAGACTTTTAAAGTGCAAATCTGTACAAAATTTCGATTCGAATGACACTTCGGTCGGTTCACGTGTCGATAATTTGAAACGATTGCTATACTTCCCCTTAACAAGTGTAAGAGCTGATCGCCGCTTTAATGTTACGTAGGGGAGCCCTAACCCTATCATCCTACCAAATTTTATCAAAATCGGGCCAAGATTTACAGAGTAATTAGTAATAATAATTTTGGGAGGGAAGGGATTAGCTATGAGGTTAGCATACTGGACTCCCACGCGGAGGTCCCGGGTTCGAATCCAGCAGCTGACCCTTAGATTTTCTCTTCCTAGGAGCTTCTTACAGCTCACTGTCCGGTGATGGACAGTGTTGTCTGTAACGAGAGAACACTGTCCGGAGGCCGGCAGTGCACTGGAAAAAGCTCCGTGCGCTAATAACCTCAGATGTTGATGCGCCAAAAAAAAAAAAAAAAAAAAAAAAAAAAAAATAATAATTTTGGAGGGGGCCATGCATAAAGGGGGCTAACTCCTCTCCCATTCCATGTATAGGATCGAGACCCCCAAAAGGCACATCTACATAAAATTCCGAATCGAACGACACCTCATTCATGAAAATCGGTTCACGCGTTTAGGCGCTACGTTGTTTACAAAAAACGTAACAAGAAGAACAAGAAGAACAAGAAGAACAAGAACAAGAACATTTTTTGAAAAAGCCGTTTTTGCTCATTTTCGGCAACTTTTTTCTCGAAACCTATTAAATCTGGGTCGTTACAAAAAAATTACAGTGATAAAGGAGGGTTTGCCCTATAATTTAAAGAAAATTTGGGAATTTTATCTTTTATAGAAAAAGAGAAAAAAATTGTCAAAGTTGGGTGTTTTTCAACGTTACGCTTTTTCGTGCAGTTTTTGACGATCAACCCTTATACAACTGTCCTACCGGACAGTTTTAATAAATGTAACATAACTCAAATGTTCGGAGTTTTAATGAAATTTTGTGGGTTACAGCCCCTTCAGAATAATACTAAGATTAGAACGTACGAGTTTTCACAACAGATTTCCAATAAACTAATCCATCGTAAAAGATACGGAAATAGTGGTACAGGATGCGGAAGTATGCCACCAGATTCGCAAAAGACGACAAAGAAACCGCAGAGACAAGATACAGCATCAAGGTGAATGCTATTTTTTGTTGTGGATCTCACCTGTTGTTGCCAAGTTGGATGCACAAGAATGCGGCTAACAACACAACCTTGGCGCTCAACAGTCCAGGTAGAGTATTCCCACCTACATCATCTAGTCGCCCATTGTTACTACCACAGGTTAATGATGCACTTGTTCCCTTCAACAGCATCAGGAGGGATTCTTCAATCCCAGTCGGCTGTCTCCCACTAATATCTTACAACACAATAAATAATGCCTTGTAACCTCTCCCAAACAATCTACCATTCAACCATAAAATTTATAACAAAGAACATTTTGCTATTTCTAAGATTTCACTTATCACTAACCAAAAGTACAAAAAACTAAGAAACCAAATTTCAAATTTCATCGGAAAACACCCAATTTTCACCAGTAGAAGATTTTTATTTTCCTTTCACGTAATCTCCTGAATATGAAAAAGTGTTCTTAACTAATGTGTGTCTGTCTGTCTGGAAGATGTACCTATCAGAACTCAAAAACCGAATGCTATTTTGGCATTTTTAGGATCCGTTGGTTACAACATCCTGTATTGAGCCATTTCAGTGTTATGTATGCGACCTTATCACCTGAGTAATAAATTATAAGAATCAATTATAAGACCATAATTCCAGTTTCGAAGAACTTCAGCAGATGGAAAGTGCACTTTAATTGAACAGATTTCCTAGCTTGTATCCGAAGGACTTTAATTTTTTTGTGACTTTAAAAAATAAATGCAATTATAATCTGAGTTACTCTATTGAAGCAGAACTCTTAGGAGCAGTTAACTCAAGGATTTCTTTTAAGTAACATTTCAATATTTTGATCGGTTCTAACGTAATTTAGATAATATTTAAGCAAAAATTAACAGCAAACGTATATATAAAATGACGGTAAGATTAACATTTTCCATACCATCCTCAAGAACATCTAATTACGTAACTGCAATTACAGTTGAATGAGCGAAAACAGTCAGTTTTCTTCGTCATAAACCTACGTTACTTCATTATTCCATAGTACCAAGTATCTATCTATCAGTAAGGTCGTTCAGACATTACTCGACTTATCCTCGACATCCCAAATGCCAGATATAAAGAATACGCACTAAGAAGAATATTATTCTCGCCGAAATACTTTCCCTATTATCGTTGTGTGTCCATCCAGAACCCTGATCAATGACCACCCGGTCCGCGAAAAAACTGACCACCAGGTTTCTTGAGAAAAAGTATAAGAAAGATTTGAAAATAATACGCTTCCGTATGCGGTTGGTCCTAATATCCAGTGAACCGTGAGACCACTGTTTTGGGGTATCCTGTTTCTCTGCAGTTAGAAATACCACTTTAGACGGAATAAATACCCACAATCTTCTGGGCCGGCATTTCTTCTTGTTCAAAGTTAAATAGATTGAGAAGAATAGAGGAAGATTCTTGACTAGAGAGGCCAATTCTACTTTCCACTCCTACCGGAGGGGGGATATATTTGTCTCTCTCTTTTATGAAATCCATTTAAATTTTCAACCATGAGTTTTTTTTCCTAGGAAAAATTTTTCCTTCGTTTGATAGAAGGCCCTTAGGTTTCCTATCTGTTCCCATAGTCACTTGTTGTTGGCGGAGAGAAATGACACCTTACCTGCTGAGCCCTTTTCTACACAATAGCCCAGACAACCTGTCGCCTTACATCGGCCTCTCTAACCTTTTTAAAGGGACTCCCTCAGATCCTATGGGAACTATTCCATGTTCAACTCCTAACTTTAAATCAAGTTTATTGTCTGCCAAAAAACCTTCAAGATGGGTAGAATGATAAATGTATATTGATGTTTATGGGCGTGGGAGTTAACGGATCACGTTCACTATATAATTATGTCAGACATAAATTTTTATGGTTAGTTCTGGATTATGATTCTAACATTTAGTTGCAATTTCTAAACTTTCCGTCCCTTTCTTTATCGGCTTTTACGTCAAAGGCAGCCATATTGTGTCATTGTAGGCGAATTTCAGCGTAAAATTATGGTTAAAACAGGCAATGGGCAGTATTTGCTACATTCCCAAACTACTGAATGATTTTATTTCATTCTGTACCAAATTTTTCTTGGAATTTCAAGCGACTCAATTACCAACGGATATTGAATCCTCTCTGAACATCAACTGGCTCCTTAGAAGAAGAAGAAAAAAAAAAGTAAAGGCAAGTAACTGGACTGGAAATCTTAAGAAAATGTCGTGAAGAATTTCATACCGGTACCACAAGCAGCAGTACATCTTATTCTTGAAGGCCGCACACATTGGAAGAAGGATTTCCTAATTAAAAAATCTTCAGACATTTACGTTAATTAGAAAAAAAAACTAAATCCATTATTTCAGAAAAATAGATCCAAATGAAATCCTTCAACAAGTTGCAGCAAGAGAAATCACGCATACCAACCAAACGGAAGAAATAGCTCACATTCAAGGAAGTGTTCAGCGCATTCATTTTTCTTTCTTGTTCCAATACCTTCTCTCTCCCTCTCTAGTAAACCATAGCAAACCGTAATCCTTTTTTTTATGTGGGTATATGCACTAATTTCTGTGTAAATAGTTATTACTTGGTAGTGCATGAAATTGTTAGACCAAGCGTACATGAATTTACAAAAGAAGCCAGGTAGTAAAACTACTTGAATATATTTGCTTGTTGAACAGTGGGACCTGTAGTTTTCCCGCCCTTAACTCCCGCACACAAAGCTATGAAGGCAGTTTTAGGTACAAAACTAGGAAACAAAACAAAAAAAAATGTGTAAGAGAGGGGGAAAAAAGCGCGGGATTTCTACACTTTTTCAATAATCAACAGAATTTAGCTTTTAAATACGAGCCTAATAAAATTTGTCATTTCGAAAACATATTATGCTTCTTTATCTGTATTTTTGTTTTTGAAATAGTATTTAAAGCGAAATTGGAAAGCTTTAAGTAAAACTAATAGAATAGCTAACTGAATAACACTTGCCGAACAATAGCTGTTTGTAAATACCAATCCCTAGAGAGCCTGGACCGCTACTAGGATTCCAAGGGTATCCCCCTTAGAAAACTTCCAAGTTTTATTTTGAGACCAATTTTACTATTAATTCCGTAGTCCATCAAATGATTATACCTTACAAACTCCCTTCTCTTTTAAGAAATTCCCTAAACAGCTTTAAAGGAGTCATCCTTAAAACAACTCGGAGCGATGAATGGAGAGCATAACTAGAATCCTTGTAGAGCTTCAGTAGATATAATGAGAGCAATACGAGGAGGAGTGGGTTTGCTCAAACGAGCAGTTAAGACTCCTACTTCTCCTCACCGAGAAAAACCATAGTGAAAAAAGGGCAGTCCAGTGAGTAGTTCACCCTTGAGTTTTCCTGCAACAGTATAGCTAAAGTTAACTCCATTGTACCGATGAAGAGTGCAGGAATGTCTAAAACGCCTTTGTGAGAACTTCTAGTTTTCATTCAAGAAAAAAGTTAGTTGTGTGGTCGTAGAATTGTAACTTATTCTGTAGATTTTTAACAGAAAAAATTCTTTCTGCGTATTTAAATCTATATAGAGCAACTAAGAAACCATTACTGGTTACAACAGTGTTTAATGGACCGTAGTGGCTGTAGACCATTGAAGATTCCGGGAGGTTCAATGGATGTTTGGATAATGGCGGCAAATTTCAAAAAATAAATTTACTGTATAGATTTGTATTTACAAAAAATCCTATTGTTAGCCAAGTGTTATTCAGTTAGCTATTCTATTTGTATTGCCTAAAGTTTTCCTATTTCCCTTTAAACACCATTTCCAAAACAAAAAACGGAAACGAGATTGAGCCGAGAGCATGTTCTAATTTTCAATTTTGAAAGCTGACTTTAATTTCTTTCTTCGGTGCAAAGAACTTAACTATAATTCTAATTCTGAAAAGGAATTCTAAAAAGCATCCAACAGAATCAAGAACAGCCATTAGTACTTAATGAGCTACGTTGGGACTTTTTGAACAAGAACTTTATATAAATATTAATAAAATTTTACAACGAAATTCCAAAGTAGCTTAAAGTAAATTTTGCCACATGTTTTATCTTTTTTAAATAATTTAATTACACATACTATAATATAAATATATTTTTTAAAAAACAACATGATGTATGTTTTAATAAGCTGTGCGATCTACATCATGTGAAACACAACTACACATGTTGCTTTAAATAAAAACAAATTCTTATAAAGCTAATGAAGTACTTTTCATTGGCTTTTGTAATTAAATTAATTTGAAAAATTTACAGGAATGTGCCATTTTTTAAGAAGTAATATCTGGAAGAAAATTTTAAAGATTAACTATTGCGATTGCTGAATTGAAACAAAAAGAAATCCGGAGCAATGAATAATATAAATTTCCGGAGCAATTGCATTAAATTTTTATTAAGTAAGTAAGAATGAATTTATTTATACTAATAATTCAAATTTAGAAGTTTTTACCTTCAGGTAAGTGAACAGATTTAAATTTTTGAAGGTTCAAGCTGGGTTACGAAAGATGCTCCCAACGATTGAGGAAAATCTATTAGTTTTTGGGAAAACAGCTCTAAATTTGGAGGAACGAAGATTTGTGGAGAAACGCGCCACAAAATTAGGTAATTTTTTTTTTTGTATCATCGTATTTACATGATAGTATCTTTAATAATGATAACTTTTGGGGCTAATCTATACTAAGACCACGAAGACCATGATTGCCTGCATTAGACTAAGCAAGACCAGCTGAGTCAGCTAGTAAATTGCCAGACGGCAGACCTAAGTGATGTCAAAATCTCTACACAAAACTGATTTATCTATCTCGATAATGATGGATACAAGAAAGGGTGTGAGCTAAGATGGAGAAATCTAAAGACACTACGGATCTAACCACATTTTCAATTATTCTTTCTCCTTGTTAGTCGAACCTGAAAACGTTTATTTCCGGTGAAAGCTGAAAATCGTGTAAGCCTGTACGAAAGCAATACTTCCTTTTACGAGTGACGAAGAAAAGAAGGCAAATAGAAGCTCAGTAAATTTCTAGAAAAATAAAATATTATAATAAACAATCTATTTAAGCTCCCATTTACTAGAAAGACAGCAACATATGTTTTCCCGCCAAAAGTTTCCCGCTCAATTAGCCCAGCTGAGTGGCAGGTAGTTAAGTGCTGCACTATGGGGACCCTTTAAATGTTTCCCTGAAATAGAAAGCCTCTCTTTTGTAAAAGAAAAACATCCTTTAACCACTCCTCTTTCTGAAGGAGACACAGAGGTGGGTCATTTAAATGGGCCCTGGTCCCATCCAAAGCCCTTTAAAATTGCTGTGGTCACCACACACGTTGAGAGGCGACCATTTCAATTTGTCCACATTACTTTGAACTGCTTTTCTCCAGAGGAAAAAGAATAAAAAAAAAAACTTAGGAAAGATATTTAAATAAGAATTTTGTGAGAAAGAAACCGTTAGTTGTCAACCCATTCCTATATCTCTCTCTCCTGTGTATGTAGAAGGATATGCAGAAGTTATTGTCCTTAGGATATCCGTCCGTCCAGGATATAGAGATGTTGTAAATACTGTGGTACTGGTTTGAATATAGTATAGTGTTCTCAGTACAGTACAGAGAAAACTGTCACCAATAATAAAGTAAAGGATCTATTACAATACTTACTCTATTTACAAAATACCTTCTTGTACCTTTAACAATTGTACAATTGTGTTCAAGGTATCTGTAGAGTCAAGTACAAAACAACATGAAAACGTAACAAAACATTTCCTGTATACACTATTTTGGAGTATTCAGACTTTACGGAAATAATTGAAAAGTTAAAAAAAGACAGTAGCAGTTGTTGAACAGGAAGTTTGTAGCAAAAAAAACAAACATCAAAAAAGTAACATAATTTTTTTGATGAACCTCGAAAATTTAGGTTTCAAAAATTTTTTAAAAAATCACCAAAGTCGTTTCATCTATACGATTTCCTTTTACGTAATTAAATTTTCTTTAAACTAAGAATTTGAACTAAAACGGGAAAACTAAAATAAAATCTCTTGGAAGCACTTCCGATACAAACCCGGAGATTCTAAACTATTCAAACTCTGAATTTTCAATTTTTAATGATACTACTTCCTCGCAATGAAACTAATTTTCCCAGTAAAATTATTCTAATAAAAGCTGTACATCTACGTGTGTGTAGAATTTTCGATGTTTAAGAAAATCGTAGGAGTTATTTTCCCCCAAAAAAATCTCAGAAAAGCGAAAACTTCCTTTAGTAAAAATAATATGTCCTATTGTGAAATCATCTTCTTGCTAAGAATTTCGAGAACAAATTTACACTCACTTCAGCAGATATTCATCAGAATCTGTTATCAAGTTTCTTCCTCAATTCCGATCTAAAATTTTCAACTATTTTACACACACCCGCCCGCTAAGATCGCCCTATGAGGTTCTCAAACAAATAACGTTTCTTAATTACGATCTCGTGCTAGCTAATATCGTATCCCTGACTGATTTCCGCCTTCTGAAAGAAGTCGCAATCTCTACCAAATTAATGTTACCTCTAGTGATGGATGACAATCCGAAACCTGTCAGGATTTAATCAATATGCTCGCTACAAGGGATAAAATCAACGAATTGCGTTTGTTTCAGTAATTTTTCAGAATATTCTTTAAATTTAGACGCTGATAGCTTCGATATCTCGAAATCTAACTTTTATTTGAATCATTTTTATCTGATAAATTCGACTTCCTGTACTTCTACTTGTCGAAGGCGTTGGTTACAATAAAGCTCATTAAATAGGGCAATATTAACTAATGATGCTGAAAGAAAGAAAAAAACCGTGCAATGACGGCGTAATGATTTTTAACCATTTGAACGAGTGCCCGGCAGTGCAGGGCATGAATACGCCATATGAAAGATATTGGGCTGCCACCCAGAAAATGGCTTGACGCCTTTGTCGCGGGATAAGAAAAAAAAAAAAAAATGCTGAAAGAACTCCACGTTTGGAAAAATATCAACAGGAAATTCCTTCGAATGATTGGATTTCGACAATCTGAATCTGAGAGAAGGAATACTGGAACATTATCATCATCCTCTCGGGCAAAATTTCATTAAATGTTTACTAGTATGTGAATTTAAGTAATATCTAGTAAAATATAATGTGAGACAGTTTGTGTCTTGAAAGTTTCCCGCCTTTTTTTCCCCAAAGTAACTTTTAGTTTCCCGCCTTGAAGCCCCCAAGTGGCCCCTATTACTTAAAATAACCAACCAAAGTAAGATAAGAGAAGGATGGAAAAGGTCTATGGCTAAAATAAATTACTTTTGAGAAAATTTCTTTCTGTATACTTAGCCCTACCACTACAGTATTCCAGATAAAAAGGGAAGTCACTATGGTGTGGGTTATGGGTTTGTATTTATGGAATGAACAGGTACTAGTTCGGAGACCTGCACCAGGATAACCTTGGGGACTTGGCCAGTAGAGCCAAAAAAAAAAAGGGCGGAAAATGGAGTTAACTAAAATAGTTAAAAGGCTTTTCAATGAAAATCTTTAGCGACCTAATGAACATTTAACAATAGGCTTAAGAAACAAAAACACTGTCGCTGTATACAGGATGTAAGTGTATTTCCCAAATTAAACTTTTACGAGATAAAAGTATTATGGCAAATTTTACGGAGAAGTGATGGAGATTTTTTGAAATTCATAACTGGATTTTAACGTTCAAAACCACAAAGTAGCTTCCATTGCGAATGATCAGTATGCGGCCAACCAAAATTGATCTTAAGAACGGATAAAAAGGAGAGGAAGCTGACTTTTATATTCCTTGTGCGACGTCTCTGCAATTCCTCTGATAAAAGTTTCACTCAAAATCCATCAACCTAGTACTGTTCAGTTATTATTTGATGGATGTGGTCATGCACATGCCAGAGAGTCAAAAAAAGAACGTCGTAATAAATGCTGATCATCAGTTTTAGGATGGGCTGAGATCTGTCCTGTAACTAGAGTATAGGATGGGACCGGAAGCTGCCTTAGAATTAGGTTCGTGGCAGCAATTATAGTGTAATCGCTTAAGGAATACATTAAGAATTTGTATTAGCTTCTAGTGAACGTAAAAATTCGTATATTAAGGAATCAATTTAGCGAGGAATCGGACCAGAAACAAGAAACAAAACAACTCCGTCTTTTTGCCAACATTTCGTCAAATTTATTCCCTTCTTCAGGGTTGTTGGTTCAGTTACAGCAAAGTGTTCTGAAAATATAGAATTTTAAACATGACAGCGGCCCGAAGGTAGTGTTTCAAATAAACCAATCCCACATGAAACGTCATGCTATATCAATATGATAGCAAAAAAAAAACAACTAAAAATTGTATAAAATAATTTACTTACATTTCCTTTGATGGTGATGTAACAGGTGACAATTTGGTGTCATCTGAAAAAAAATAAGAAAAACAATTATCAATATTCAAATAGAACGTTAAAACCACTTAAAATATGTTTTTTGTTAAATGTAATTGAAACGAACTTAGTGAAACAATAGGATCCTCTTTAAAATTTTTGTTTTAGGACGAAAAAGTTGAGGGTAAATCCTTTGAGGACAGAACAGTACTCGAAGAAAAATGGATTGACAAATTTAAAAAAACTTGGAAAATATTGTTCTTAAGCTGGTGCATACATTAAAAGAAAAAGAACAAGAACAATTGCAAATGCTGAATATGGTTCTTCAAATCAACGAACAGCAAACGATTGACGACAAAAGGTACTCCTTGCATTCATGTTATGTGGAAAACATTTTCTAGGATAATTCCATTCCAAGAAGGGTACTTCTTGTTCAAGGAGATTGGTAGACTACTCTTTAAAGTACCATTCCAGTAAATTGTACGGTACTGCATCAAATAAATTATTAAGGAAGGATAAATGTGTTGCGAGATTCTTTACAGGAAGTTTGAAGTTGCTTTTCTCTGAAATAGTACTGCCTAATCTAGAGTTCGAGAACGACCCTATTTTTGAATCTGCTGTGAATAATGAGTTTCGAAATTTAGACACGAATCCTCGTCTCTCTGTTTCGTGTGACTATATTCGAAAATAATACCAATTTAATGTCATCTCATTACAATAATTATTCAATTCAGTAAGAAAGTTAATAACAAACATTTGGCTGAACAATACCAACATATGTTGGTAACTTATGGTTCAGTGCATGAGAAGTTAGCTAACCGTCTCTTCTTGCCATGCTCGTTGACTTGGCATTGTCTCTTTCTCTCTCTTCTTCAGCAGAAGATGATGCATATGGTTCTTTTACATGACAATATATTAGTTTCACAGCTGTTTACAGATAATACGTGCAGATACTCGTCAATTCGTACATCGCCTCAGTCTTTTACAGTACAATAATTAACTTGGTATCTAGCTAGTTTCAATATCGTTTAGAAAATCTAATTACCCGCTGCATAAAAAAGTGTTAACGATTTAGGTTACAGATGTTTACAAAAATTCATAATGGCTTACTTTGGGTAATTCAGTCATCTTACAAGGAATAAATTCGCTGATATTTTAAGAGAAATGCCATATTTGATGAAGTCGAAATAGATTTTCTTGTAAAAAAGAAATGAGAAGTGCAATTTAAGTTTTTTATTTAAAAGTTTTAAATATGAAAACCCAAATTCAATATTTAAAAAAAAAAAATTCAGCTGGCCTCAATGCCACTTTGGTTTAGTTTTTAGCGATTAACATCACTCCTTTCCAGATGTTTTGAGGTACCGCCTCCAAAATTTAGAAATCCAGATTCTCCAGATAAATGTTCAGAAAAGAAAGGAAACCAGGGATGACCAACCACTCATGTTGTGCAATGTATCTCTTCCTCGCCCCACACACAACCCGGAATCCCAAATTAAGAAATTTTTTAAAGACTCATAGGAAGGTGTACAACTTCTTCCTGGGCGGCTACTCTCTTAATCCAATGCAAGGAGGACATATATATATCCAACTTTAACAATAGGCAAAATAAGCAGGCTTCCTAGGGGAACTTCACAAAGCCTTCTAAAGCCTGCGGTACTCCGAAAGATGCCTCGGAAGCTACGTTTTCGATAAAGTAATCACAAATCCAACCATCCTTCGACACAGATCGCAGATGTCACCTTGGATATGGCTGAACTAGAGCTTGCCTGAAGGATCTGTAAGTCCATATTGTTTCTCTCTTCAACTATCTTCATATCGTAAGTGATGGGGAAGACAAACTGTTTTGACTTTGCTGTGTGGGAACAAGATACTTGAAGAAGTGGCTAATTCACTTACTTCCGCCAGATAGTTTGATCAGCTGCGATGATTTAATGTTTCCGCATTCAATGTTTTTTTTTAAATTAAACACTCCTTTAATTCACTTTTCTAAAATTCTATTTCTTGTCTTATAGCGTAATACAAAATGCAAAAGGCGGAAGTTGCAAATTTGACCACAAGATTGGACTACACGATAAAAAACAAAATCACACGAGACCTGATATTAAGTTAGTAGGTGTAATGCTTATCGCCACTTTTTAACTAACTCCATGGGGTTTTTTCCCCACAAAAATAAACCAGCGAACTTTATGGAAAGGAATTAGGCTCTTTTTCCCGGTTTCTTCCCTTATACCTTGGCCAAGTATATTGTCCTTTCACGGAAGGCCAATAACCCTCCCTCATATGATTTCCAAACAAAAAGAGGGCCCCCATTTCCCGTGTTCCCTTTATAGTCCAGATGTTTGGGCAAACTATAATGGCCAATAGTTCATTAACCACTCAATTTTAGCACAGTTATTGAAGTAAATAGAAATAGTTAAAATAAAAACGATATCCAATAATTTTGAACAACCATTTGTTTCAATTTTAGCCAATGTTCAAAAGAAATCCTTTAGTTCTATCTGATATGAACATTAGAAAATTGACCAATCCGGGCATAACCTATTTTTTAACCAGGAATTTTCGCCACACTTCAAATTATTAATACAACCAACAGGAATCGCTTTTTTTTTAATCAAAAAATTCATTGTAAAATCATTTAGGGGACTAGTCTGGACGATAAGGCCTGTAGCTCTTAGATCTCTTCCTCGGAGTTTCTTATAACTCCACTGCCCAGGGATAAAAAGAGTAGTCTGTAACGACAGAACAACTCCAGGCGCCAATGTACTCAAAAATTTTGACGCTCCTTAAATTGAAAAACAAAAATACGATTAAATTTATAAAAAAAAACGAAACTTTTTTGAAAAAAATGAATTTGGAGTGAACACTCGCAGGAGTTCCGCTCATCTTAGAGTTTCCGTAATTACGTTTTCTCGAAACAAAAGCTAGTTCACTTCAATATTATGCTTGAAACAATTTAAAACGATCAAAAAGAAGAAAATGAGTGGTACTTCCGGTCAGCCAATCATTTAGCGCTTTTACTTGTGAGCATTGCGTTACTAAGTTTAAAGAAAATCGTACGAAAACTCAAAAAAGTTAAATAAAAATCTCTAAAAACTGAAAAAATCTATTGTTGGATATTGTTAAGTGCGGGCAAACATTGGGTGCAAGTAACTTAAGACGTAACCTTTCAGCCAAATTAGACCTCCTTGAAACTTATCTTTGTACCAAAATAGATAAATTTATATTTTGCAAACAATAAATTTGAAGGTCCTATTTCCTGTACACATCAAGAAAGGAAGTAAGTTTTTTTTTTCTTTTCCTTAGGTCACTAAAATGGCCACCAATTTTACGAAATGTGATATCTTACAATGAATTACGATAAATAAACAGGACGCTTACAGTATGTGAACTTCCTGTTGTTAAGGGAAACTTAAGATAGATGGCGTAAAAGAAAGAAAGAAAGAAAATATTTCTCAATTCTGGTTCACACGCCTACTTGTCTCAACAAATATAAAAAAAATCCTTACTGGGCAACAAGAATTGGCGGGAAAAGATTGGGACGTCGCCCTGTGGTCAAGGCGGGAAAAGAGGCAGGCAGTTCCTCTCCTCTCTACTCCTACTTTGTCCTACTCCTTCCTACTTAAGGGCCTCTGCCTCCCTTGTAACTGCCCTAATTCTTGGAAGCAGGCAAAAGGGCTTTGCTATTATCGGCTTTTGGGTTATGTTAGGAAAATAAAACTATATACAGGCAGAGGCCACTCCTTTTCCAGTTACTGTCTTAGAACTTATTATTTAAGTCTTCAAAAGGAACAAGTGTGTTATTTAAAACAAATTGAGTAAGAAAACATCTTTCATTCGAAATTTGAGCACCATATTTATCACTTCTTTATAATAAATAAGTCTTAGTACCGTTAATTAATGACTAAATACAAAAACGGAAGCCTAGTAACCAGTGTAAGATCAAATACATGTACAAAGAGAGCATCCATAATTCGGAGATTTCTTTGGAGGCTCTAGAAATTTGACCAAGTAAAGAGCTTTGTGTACTTGGGTTCGTTCAGTCTTGACACATCCTTGAAGATCAAAAAGCAAATTCTGTTCACAAATAAAAGCTACTTCGGCCTCTCTAAACACTTAAAAGAACAATCTTATTTCTAGAAGCACTAAGTCCGTGCTTTTTAAAACCCTAATAAGGCCAGTTTTAACATATAGGCACGGGAGACGTGGACTCTCGCCAAATAAGGATGAAGAAGATTTTGTTGATATTCGTGGAATATTTGGAGCAGTTCGTGAGAACGACGTCCTGGAGAAGGAGATCTCACCAGGAGAGCTAGGTTATTTATACAGAGAACCAGAGGTACTGAGAACATTGAGACAGGCTAGGCTAGGGCGTCTATCATACCTCTAAGGGTTGAAAGCGAATGTTTACGCGGAAAGAGACGAGTGAGCGATAGCCAAAACTGAAATGGTCTGAGAGAGAATTAAGGATGCAGCTTTTATTTTGGGAAACTGGAACGCAGGAACACAAATTAGAGAAATCTGATTCAAAAACTTTTGAAGGGGGAAACCAAGGCTCACAAGTGAGGGCTGGGGGTCACTGATGACAATGATGTGAGATCCATCAACCCTAGAAGTGCCCCTTATCGATTTTTCCTATTGAATGATATTTCTGGTTCGAGTTCTAGTGATCGCTTAGTTACAATCGAATTACAATAAGTTACAGCTATCTGCAGTTTTTCGTTTTTGTGTTATTTTTATAAACATGGAGCAATGTCTCTAAAAACACCTTTTCTCCGATTCAGAGGACTTCAGAATGGATATTTTCGGAAAAAATGATCCAATAATTCCACAAGAGAATATTGATTTTGCAGTGGCTTTCTTCAATCCTTCGTTATACGAGTATAACAGAAAGAGTACGATATAACATTGAAGTCTCGGCACTACTGAGAAGCTAATTTGGAATGGTATTTCAGATAACGGGATTAGCCCAAGTTTTGGCCACAAAGGAGATTCTCAGGTTGGTGTGAATGGTGAGATTAGATACGTAAAAGAAAGCATTGACTATGGTGCGCAGAATTTTGAATTTCGAGGATTGAATGCGATATATGTTTGTCTGATTGGCAGTCTCGTGTAGTTAGAATTCGTACGACCACTTTGAAAGCTAGCAGCAAAAAGTACAATTATCTTTTGATATACAATTTAAGTTTAGATGCGTTTGTTTAACAGTCTTTTTCTACATTTTCATTCTGTTTAAGTCGAGTGTATGATTCTCCTTGTTGATCGTCAGTCTATACGCAGTCCTAGGTCTTGGACTTGAGTAAATTGTTAGAGGAATATGGCTTAAATATGCTTGGTTTTTAACTCTTATATTAAGGAGAATTGAATAAGTTTTCGCATTGAAAAGTAAAACCGATAACTTCCTGGACGTCTGGAAGGACTCTAATGTTCTAATGTTTTAAAACACATATTCTAATAATTTCCGGATTAATTTAGTCTACCTTATTAACTAACCCAAACTTATGAGCGTTGACGTTATTTCCGAAGTTATTTCTCTATTTTTACTCGTAGACCAGGGTGGGTTCGCCTATCCGAAGGAAGCTTTGAAAAAATAAACAAAATAACAAGAACAGAGAAGATTAATTATTTCAACTACACTACGATCTGTGTAGTATATAGTCCATCAAAAACCAGAAAATTTTCTTTTACTATCTGACGACAAAATATATTGCTAAAAATCATTGGAATGATTTACTTTCCAGCAACCGTGTCCATAATAAAACTGACTTTACGAACCATAAAAGTAACCCAACAGTTTGTTTACACTGCCAATAAAGTCCCTATAACCCTGTTGAACCATAAAGCATAGTTCAAAGCTTTAAAAGGGTCTAAATCCTAAAATTGGTTTCCATTTAAATGGGGTGGCGAGGGTGTAGGAAATACCAGTTTAAATACCCACTTGTTGCAAAAGGGAAATTCCGTTATTTTTAAAGGGCCAAAAACTTCCTTTTTGTTATGAAAAGTTTAAATGGAAAAAAAAAGGGAAATGACCTGCTAAAAGATGGTCATATTTTTAAAGGGACTGACAAAGAGAAATCAGCTGATCGTACCGACCAAATCTTCAGAGGTAAAAAGGGAAAAAAGGCGGGCACATTCTTGGTTATTTAAGATGGCAGCAGGTACACAGAACTTTCCCGCCTAAAAATATAAAGTCGATTTCTAACTTTACTACATTTATCAAGGTTTTCTTAAGATTTCAATTTTTTGTTTTTACAAAAATGTTAAGTTCGCTTCAATATACAAGAATTATAGACTCACTGAGAGATAGGCTTACCATAATTACGAAGAGCCAAACCGGGACGCAGAGGAGGAAGAGGCTCATTTTCATTTTGCTTTTCGCTTAATTTGTGTTTTTCATATTTGAAATGCAATCAAAATTATTAAGAACTGAAAACATATTAATAAATGTGCGCGGGTGAACGATCGGCCGGGGTGTCGGTGTTGTTCAAGTTTGACCGGGACGCCGGGACAGGGATCTCAAACCGGAACGTATGGTAAGCCTACTGAGAGATAGAGATAAGCTTGATGTGATGTCAAAGAACCCAAACTTAAATAAAATAAAAATAAAAAACCTTCATATTAGCTATTATATTTTAGAATTAAGTTTGAGCAGGCTCTTAAATATCTTATAAATGGAAAATTATAGGTATCCCAAAATCTGTTTACAAAACTTAAGGTCTTCAATAGTTCAATAGCTCAAACTCAAAATACAATTGGCTTCTTCAATTAAAAGAATTATTAAATAAAATTGATTTTGCTCAGATAATTTTTGTTGAGGATTGGGTTCATTTAAAAACTATCATACCCCAAATTTTAGACAGATACCAGAACTATTTA
Source organism: Rhodnius prolixus (assembly GCF_049639745.1). NCBI lineage: Eukaryota > Metazoa > Arthropoda > Insecta > Hemiptera > Reduviidae > Rhodnius > Rhodnius prolixus. The sequence continues at coordinate 36,604,458 of NW_027411634.1, forward strand.
ACTGCAATAGACCTAAATTATTTATTCAATTCCACTTTTAGCCCATATTATCGTTTAATATTTAATTCTAACCTGACAATTCAATTTTATCTAGCTCTCAACCTGCCTCCTGCACCAGATTAATAGCTCTTACTCCGCACTTCTAGCAAGTATATTATTAAATACACTGACAAAGATACTGTTCATAATATTAATCTTCAGATTCAATCAATGTAAACTTTGTCAATTAAATGAAATCGAAATCTTGAATCATATTTTTCTCAAATGCCCCATGTATGTATCAACCAATGAGTGAATATTATAACTTCAACAACGAGGAGAAGTGGGACAAGTTGCTTAACCCTAAAACTGTATCGGCTCTAAAATTCATTTGTACATATGTGAGTAACGTACTCAAACTCAAATTAAGAGCTTTAATACTTAAAATTATTAAAATTAAACTTGGAATTAAATTGATCTTTATATTTTCTCTTCTCAGCTAACAAAATTTATCTAGGTTCGTCTAGGAGTGTGAGGCAAAATTTAAAATAAATGATTTAACGGAAACTCACTTCCGGTCAAGCGGAATATTCAGCAACATGATCAATTTTGTCAAACAAAAACAAGGTTATGATACAGTTAAACTACATTTTACTGCAACACTAGTCAAGTTTTAAAAAATAAGGCCAAAATTTTTGGAGTGCCCACTAACCAACCCTTATTTTAAGGCATGTCGTCGTCCTAGATCTAAACCCCCCCTTAATAGAATTTTTCCCTTCAAAAATTGTTCAAAATTTAAAGGAGAGAATTTCCAAAATGTGAAAATGAGAAAAAAAAACGAATAAATGCCTGAGAGAGAATAAGATTAGGAGAATGTCAAATCAGCTGTTGATTTAGAAGTAAAAACCCAATTATTATATTTTGTCAAACTATTGAGTAGAATGGTAACTTAGTAACACAAAGGAAAGCTTAGTAAGTAGCTTATATTAGGGTTTTTCCTTTACGAAAATAGAACAGAAATAACTGTTCTTAGAGGAAACGATGTGTGACTATTAAGTATATTGGTGTTTAAATAACTGTTACAGACCATTAGCGCTAATATTATTGGTTAATGAAAAGTGTTAGAGCAGGAAGAGACTGGTGAATTCCGTCAACGCTTTGTCTAGAGAGTATGTGACGGTAGACCACAGGAAAATGAGGACCAGCCAAGCAGACCATGACGTATGAATTTTATGTCGCCAGATCGGCACCGTGCATGGAGGGTGGTGACCAATTACTTGTAATTACATCAGATAAGGATTTTGACACGAAATGCTGCATCTATGTCCGAAACTATTATTTTATTGGGTCGTCAGAAAGCCGAGTACCGGCGTAGGAAAACGAACTGAATTTCCTTGGAAATTTTCAATCACTTATGTACAGAATATTTTTATGAAAGACAAACAATTGAATATTCATTGCTATTTACACTATAAAAAGTATGAGAGGACCTCTGTCCTGGCTAATACGAAGGGTTCAAACAGTGTAGAACGATGGACAACTCGTGGTTGCCTCAAAAAATATATATTTTTTGAGGCAACCTCAATCTCAACAAACTCAAATGTTTTACTCAATTTAATTCCGTCATAAGGATGAGATTATTCTGTTTCTCATTGCTACGTTACTTTGCGGTCCGGTTTTACAATGTTTTCAAAAATGTAACAAAATTCGCACCAACTGAAAGGTGCTAAGACCGCTTCCGGAAAGTTATATTCAGATAGTGATATCATGAATACTGAAAAAATTAAACAAGTAATAAACTAAGCGTTTAAAATAGTTGAGATTCGAGTTCGCTAAGGCTGGAAACATAGTGGAGCGGCGGGCAAAGCGGCGATGATAGCGAAGAGCAAAGCGGCAAAAACAAAAACTAGAAATAGATAGAGTTGGTCTATCTTCCCTTTGCTCGCCACTATGCGCGGTCCCATATGTTTACTTGTGTTTGATTTCGCCGCTTTGCTCTTCGCTATCATCGCCGCTTTGCCCGCCGCTCCACTATGTTTCCAGCCTAACTGAACATCCATAATAAATTGCAACAGTTGTCTAATTAGGCCACAAGAGGAAATTAATTAACTGCTTTTAGACAGTTCTTTTTTTTAATGACTAAATTTCAGCTTACAATTTCAGACGCACATAACCATAAATGTTAAAAAAAAAATCACTGAAGGGATCCAGGTTGTTTTTTACCCGCTTACAGAATATCCCCAATCCTGCAATAATTGAAAAAAAATTAATTAACAAACGATCTACACCTAATCTTCCTTTAAGGAAGATTAAGGCAGGACGTTAGTTCTTGCTTCCGTGGGATAATTTCACATTTCATTTATGGGATAATAAACTGAGGTTTTTTTTGGCGGGGAAACCTCAAATTTTGTTCCAATAAAAAAAAAAAAAAATAGAATATTGGGCATCAACAAAAATTGTATTTAAAAATTATAACTATTTAAATAAATAAAATAATATGTTATACAATTATAATAATTCTTTAAATAATATGACGTTTTACAAAACTAGATATGAAAAGTTATAGAAAGAGGACGACCTTGCTCAAGGGCAAAAGATATGTTATAAGGAGAACAAGTGAGAAGGGTTATATTATATATCTAACTAAGAAGGGTCCTGTAGAAGGGCCGCAACCCCTCTGTAGGGTTTCAGAGAATTTCTAGTGCCATCTAGTCTAGACAAGTCTAGTAAAAAGTAGAAGGGATATATATATAATTTACAGAAAAGGGCTACAAAGTGGACCCACTGATACTAACAGTCAGCTAGTGCGTGAGAAAAGGAAAAACTAAGAATTTCGCCTAAAATATCACCTCCAAAGATAAAAAGTTATGTTTGGGCTCATAAACTTTTTTTCTCAAATGTAATTACAGCGCATTAAATCCTAAAATCTTTAAAAATCAATATTATAATAGATCAAAATTATTTAAATATTATTAAAAGCGCAGTAATTATTTATTTATAATATACAGTGGAGTCTCGGTTATCCGTCATGACCGGGACCGGACACGTGACGGATAGTCGAATAGACGGATAATGGAAAACAACCGGAAAATTTCCAGATTCTTTAGTTTAACTTGTATAAAACTTTGTATTAACTGGTATACATATTTTATACGTTTATACGCTTAAGCCTTACAGGTCAGCTATCTTTCATTATTCAATTCATTCTATTGGGTATTAAAATTAATGAATACAATGTCTGCGACATCTAATCGGGTTTTGTGGGCGGTTTTGTTTGTGGTTGATCTTTTTAGGGAAAAAAAACCCACAAACTGTCGAATGATGGACCACGAGTATGTACCTAAAAGACAAAAGGAAAAAATCTCAAAAGAAAATATTCACACTCTGCGTTGAACGGGTTTCTTTTTAAAATAATTTTTGGGTTTTTTTTTAAATTTGTAAATACTAAAGGACAGCGACGGTTAATTGGTATAGACCAGGGATCGGCAACCTATTTTAAGTACAGAGCCATTTCTCCTTAAATAATTTTAATAAATCTTACCAAGAGCCGCAAGGATGATAGTGTGAACAACTCTGAAGATCTTAAATGTTTTATATATTTATTTTCACATATTGCAAAGTAAATAATTACTAAATCTGTATTTGAATGAAAATGGCGGCAGTCCTGTATATCACGTACTGTATTTTAATATAATTCTATTCAATGTCAAACCTATCACATTTAAAATTCTTTTTGAGAAAAATATCTTTACTTTAATAAATGAAATTTTCATTTGTTTCAATAAAATTGAAATATACAATTTATTTTGGACAGGCTGAAGAGCCATAAAATTTGGATAAAAGAGCCGCATGCGACTCGCGGGCCGCGGGTTGCCGACCCCTGGTATAGACGGATAAAAGGGTGACGGATAACCGAGACTCCACTGTATATGCAAGAGTATATACACAAAAAATTTTAAATCTATATACTTGAAAATAACCTTCCAGAGTACACTTAATTCACCCTCAGCTGACTAGAATATCAAAGACCTTCTTGCATAATTAAAATATTTACCAAGACCATCTAGATATTCACTTATTGTAACGAACATTATATACAGAATAGTTGAATGTAAATGCATTGCTTAAGGGCCCAGTTTCTATGATTAAATATATAGCATAATCATTGCTAACTAGAAATTAAATTATGGATTTTTAATCCATCTATAATACTAGGCTGTAAGTTGCCTCCTAACGAGGATGAAGAGTTCAGGTGAAGAACTAGGATGCCCCCCCCCAAAAAAAAATTGATCCCCCAAATATTTGAGACTGCGCAAAAGGTGTTTTGTAATGGTAAGAATAAAATAAATTCGATGGAGAAAATTTAAAGTATTTTTGTGGTAAACACTCGGTACGATTTTTGCCTCAGTGCAATTTACGTCATGAAATTTTTATTGAAAACTATTTTGTGCGAACAAAAAATCGCTAAAAATCCCTAAATTTTTACAATAAATTGTTTCCCCCCCCCCGCTAAAATAATTGTGTTCAAATTTGAAATTTTATTTAACTTCCTGTTAATATTAGATAAGTGGTGAAGCCCCTTATTATACTTAGATACTGTAAGGAGAAGCTTAAGAAATCATCCCCCTACAAGAACTATCTTAAGAAGCATTTTCCGGCTAATATCTCTTACAATTATAAGTTATAAATACGCTGTGATAAAGAAAATCGTTGAAGCCATTTATTGAAAAAATTCCTATCGAATGAAAAATCGACACAGTATAGTGATCATTTCCGGTGGGCAGTTTTAGTTTAAAAGCTTATTATGAGGTTTCACCAGTGACACTTATACGAAATATTCAAATTTGAACTATTGTATATGCAATATTTTCCGTTATTTAGTTAGCTGCTTACGCGCATATAAATTTCTAAAAATCATTTCAACGGAATCAACAGACTGCTATTTCCGTTGAAAACTACACGATCATAATTACATTCTTCTAATTAGTAGAAGAGTGAAAAAAAAAAAAAAAAAAAAAATTGGCAACAGATTCCATTAGAAAACAGTGGATTAAAAAGAAGTCGACTTCAAAATGGACGGAGGACTTAAAAACCATGTTGTAACGGAACATGACTTTGTAACGTTCATACATTCAAGCAACTAAACAATTGTTACCTTTAGTGTAAAAATGCCTTTCAAAAACTATTGCGTCATATCATGAAAATATAATATGTAAGACGGCAAAAAAAAAAATATAAGGGAAAAAGTACATGGTGTATGTGTAAGGATATAAATAAATAAGTGATAAAAAGAAACGCTAAATAGTGACAAGTGTATATACACATAGATCGGGTGAACTATTGAATGAATTTGGCAGAGGGGCAGGTGGGAGAGTATGGTAGTAAGTGGTAATAGAACGCCTAGTACAGGTGAAGTAGAAGGAACGTTGAACGTAAAGGCGGTAATGAATGAATGTTCAGCAGTAACAAGGACCTAGAAACTCAGGAGTAGGGATATCTGTCCTTGTACTCCTTTTTTTTTTTTTACTTGAGCAACCCTACTTGAACCCTTTCATCCCTTTAGCTGAGCACAAAGAACTCACGCACACACATACGATATATCTACGGAATAACCAGTTTGTAAGTTCTCCTGCTTTACTTAAAACTCCCTTAGTAGGGATTTTTGTTTTTTTGTTTTCTAATTTTTTGTACTATATTCAACAAGGGATTATTGGCCCTAGAAGATGAAATTAAAAATATATTGTCATGGAAGTTAAGGAAAAATTTAGCAGTTAATTAATATAAAAAAGTAGGGAGGAAAGCATGTTCCTTTTGGAGGATGGAGTTCCTAAATTTATCCTTATAAGAACGTAATTATACAACAGGCATTTGATTAAATTTTTAAACTTGAAACCCAAAAATGGTGTAAGGAAGGGAATCAAATTTCCTCCTACTAAATACTCAGCACTAAGTTTTTTAGATTCCCGGATATGGTAATCTCAAAGACTGACGAGTGACAAACCTTTTTGTTTTTGAAAAAAAAATTTTCATGGGATCACAAAATATATTTTTGCGGTGAAAACACAGAAATTGAAATCATGTAAAGACTTTCCCTTAGCACTGAAAGGAAGAGGAAAGGTAAAATCAATATTCCCGTTGGACATTCTCACATATTTCCTGTGTTACTGAATTATGATAACAAATAATTTACCTCCCACTTAGAGAAGTAATAAAGCTTATCTATTTGGAAACTAAGTGTAATGAAAAATCAAGGGGCTCGGCAATCTGCTTTAATAAATACTTCAGAACTTAAGTAATGACACCGATGACGGCGTAGAGGAAGCAGCGATAGTCCCGAACCCTTCCAGAGCCTGTACCCCGGAGAGGGTTACCAACCAAACCACCCTTTGTTATCCCTCCACAAGTCTTCACTTCTTATTTCATACATATATACGCGTTTTTTTCTTCTACTTCTACTTCTTTCACCTCTCGTTACTTCTCTCTCTAACTGTCTAAAATCACCTCTCTCCCTCTCTCAATCTTTCTCTTAACAGAATACATTTTCTTTCTCTATCTGGTTTAGGTTAACGGAAATCTCTCCCCGTACTGGCTGCAGAAAGAGGAAGAGAGACAGAAAGTGATATTGTGTGAGTGAGAGAGAGAGATCTTGTAGAAAAAGAGGAGCGTGCATTATTCAACAATCTGTTCACTTCTCGTGCCCACAATAAATTTGGGGAAACCAACCCTTCTCATTGAAAGAAGTTATTTTGGAGGTCGTCTATCGGGAGAATATCGCAGGTGTGAGAGTACTGCTATCCAGCGATTATAATATAATCGATTAAAAAAAAAGAAAATAATCGAGTTTGTTATTTACTTTCTCTTACGCCTGCGGAGCGAGTCGAATTTTAGTAAAAATCGAATTCAGATATCGAATTTTCACCGAAAATTCATGAATAAGTAAGATAACGTAAAAAATGTGCACATACACATGGTATTTCTCTTAGAGCGCCATAAAGGAGATTTCCTTAGAGCAATTTAATAAATAAAAAAATATCGATTAGCATGTATGAAGTCGAAAATTGTAGAATAAAAAAATCGTTTGTATGTTTTTTTAGTAATCATAGAAATCCTCATCTCGAAATAAGATTACAATACTTCCTATAACGACAGGAAGGACAAAAGGACAATTTTATATTTTTTCTTCTAACAATCAGCCATAAATATGAATTCTTTGCTAGAAGAATATACACTCTCTTCATTTTATCCTATCATAGTTGAAACAGCTGATGGGGATCTATGTTAAAGGACACTTACCTAGTTAGAAGATGGAACAAAAATGTACGACCGGTCTAACAACTCTTTACTGCGAGTCTGCAGTAACGGTAATCTCTTTGTTTTCATGATTGAAAACTTGATTGTTCTTACCGAACTATTGTCAACAAGAAATCCCTCTACAATTGTACGTATGATAAAGTTTGAGGACTTGTCCGTTTCCGTTTACCTTCTCTTATTACTAGTAAGAGGAAGTACTACGAGCTTAATAAATCGAAACTTAGTCGGAAATGCATGTTTTGAAGTCATTTAAAACTATTTGTCCGGCACCCAACGAAAGGGAAGTCTTGGCAACAGAAGTTCTCTCTCTCTTGACTACATTAACTGCGATTAAACTAAATTCAAATATCTCATGTGAACATTTTCACATTAAAATCAGCATTAATTAATGCTATTTAATTTATTTGAATTTAAATATAAAGCGCAAACTTGTGCAATGGAATACGAATGTCTCTACAAGATGCATATCCGGTCTATTTTCGTATATGGTTAAGAAACGTTAGTCATAATCAATATATTTTTGGCATAAATATTGTAGGAAGTATGTCAACTTCAATACCAAAAAAATTAAAACAAAGGAAACAAAATCGGATGTTACGAGCACTCTGGGAAATGATTTTTTTTTTTAGCTAATGATGTCCGAAGGTCGCTAATCTAATAACTACAGGAAACTGTAATATTCAACATAACCTCCCAAAGCTGTTAAAAATGAAACAGCTGATAATATAACATGCACATATTGCACGCACATTAATATAATTCAAAGATCATTTGCCTAACACTACGAGCTTATTTAATACTATACGCATTTCAAAGATTACGAATATGAATGAGGGAAACGTGTGTGTGTGTGTGTAAGAAGAGAGAGAAAGAGAGACAGTGAACAACCTGGTTATTTATTATAATACCATAAACGTAATGGGTTACTGCACCTGAGCCGTTGCCCTGTACACAGTTTCCGCCGGAAGTTGTAAGAACGTGGAGGAAGAAGGTGTAGTATGTAGAAAGGAAATAAAAAAAAGAGAGCACGTGCTGTTCGTTTGTAGCTACTACCACTATAATTCGTCCACTCTCATTGTCTAATCTTATACTGTTCTCCTTGTCTAGTACAAATGTGGATTTTAAACTTGACAGCCACCTGGAAGTACCATATGATCTGGATCAGCTTCTCACACTAAGAAGAAGAACAACATAAACATTATCTGGGTCAAGCTGAATTGGTCTAGCGAGAGTGTTACGTCACCATTCAATAAAACTTATACGAGTATTTAGGTGTTAATTCATCGTACCTTTTTAAGTGACTGAAAATGCTCTATGAATTCTTGATATTACGGCAATTAAAGCAGGAAAACATGGGATAACTAAAAAAAAAAATACCTCCTGCAAGATCCTAAAAAAAAAGTTCTTTTTCATGTTGTATGTCCAGGCCTCCGTACAAGGAAAGAAAAGAGTTTCAGTACAATTGGCAAGAGAACGGAAAGAAAAGAATTTCAGTACAAGTGGCAAGAGAACTGCGCAATCCAAGTTTAGGATTTTAAAGAAAAAAGAGACTGTGAAAGAAATAGTTGGGGAACTTCAAAAGAATGGAAGATTCGGAGGCTGTGTGGGTCCCCGGAAAGACTAAAAATAAAGAAGTCACCGAGATTCAAGTGAATAAAACAATATTTAAGATGCTTAGGAATAAGATGGTGGACAAAAGTTGCAGTGACATTCCTCACATGGTCTTACTCATTTATCAACTTAATTTAGGATCGCGCCGATCAGTTTCAAAATTTACTGATTTCCCTTTTACAACAAGTATATTCTTAACGAACTTAGAGGCATGTGCTACCCCAAGGAATAGTTGGAATCGTGTGCGAAATTGACATTGAAGAATAAGAAACAAAGGGGGATTTCCTATGTCTGGGCCCTTTTGTGTACCTGAACCAATTAAGGTTCTTTGGATACGTTGAACTTTGTAAACACATTGCACTGTTTTTTTTCTGAAGAATGCCTGGAAGTAGAGTTTCCAAAAAGTTTCTGAAAGATGAGGAGGGAGCCTTAACAGTGGGAGATCTCGTAAAAGATGGTTCTGGTGTGGAGAAAGTTAAGCAGATATAGGTGGTGGCTAGCTGAAGTTGGTGGATGTAAGAGCCCTAGAAAGTGCAGAAGAATGAAGTATTCACTTGATTTTCAGTTGTGGGTTTTGATTGCCAACTTACGAAATATAAAATTTAAGCTTCCTGCAATTTTTGTATTTATTACTTTGTATTAAGTTTTTCCGGTTGAGAAACTTTCGGGAGCAAATCACCAACGGATCCCAACAGTACAGCTAAGCGCTTAGAGAACATTAAAGTTGTTGAGGTATTTTGTTCATATTTTTACAGGATTTTAAAAACGAGTAACTTCCGGTGTTGACTCAAGTTTAGCAAATTTGATTACATCCAGTCCACTTTCTCTTACCTAAAGTGAGAAGGTGTAGAAATAAATACATCATCAGAGACTTAAAGTAGAACTGAAGGCATATCACCCCAATTTTCTGTACTTGCTTTTTAATTATTTATATAAATGGGTGGAGGGGGGTTAGAGTATTAAAAGTCCCTATCTAACAGTTGGTAGTTGAATGCTAAGTAAACGTTACGGACAGTAACTTAGCGGACAGGATGGGCGCGTGGACTGGATACGGGCCGATGAACATGGTAACGTACGAACCCAAGACAGAACCTTCCCCGTCATTTGGCCAACATTATAAACCTAGTTAATGTAACCGCCGTCCCTTAACTTCTAACTATATTATTAACATTATTCTCAATAACGTTTACTAGAATAAATTATAAATTGATATGAAAATTTTGATCCAAAAAGACAAGGCTTAGTAAAACGTTATCGTTAACGTACGTCTAGATAATGGAATCTGGAGTGGAAACTCACACGTCTTTTACTTACTGCGATTAAAACATAACTAATTATCGACAAATTTTCTACAAAGAATTTTACTAAGACTTATCCTAAGCAGTCTTATCTAAATATTCAGGAGGGGCAAGCTAGGTAAGCAAATGCTTCTTAGTTATAATATAGTGCCCACCTCTAGGCCGGACAGCGCAACCATCACATTAAAGTTGCTTTAAATTAAATCTACATCCTTCAAATCAATCAATCTGAATGGCAAGACACTCACTCCATCAGGCTCTAAAAGATGAAGAGATTTTGCACAGAATCATTGTGCTTATTAATAAACTTAAATCTTTATTTCCGCTATTAAAATGTTAATTGTGCCAATAATGGGACCACAGGGGAAAGGATAGTCTAAGCATAATGGATACCCATGCGGAGTTCGCTCGGGTCTTCGACTCCATCAGTATGACTCGAGTAAACTTCAATAATAAGAACAATATCAGTGCAATGTCCACATACTTCCCAACTTTCCAGATAGAAATTCTATTCTTATCCCAAACATAAATAATAGAATATCTGGATATTGGACTGGAGAAGGCACCCAGGGAGGGGTCACACGAAAAACTATTGACTACTTCATTCGATTCATAACAAATATCGTTCCGGGAAAGAGTGGTTTTTCAAAAAAAAGGAAGCAACATAAGATCATTATCTTAAGTTATTTGATTTAGAAAACTGAACTTCACATTTGAAGTTCAGGTTTCTAAATCAAACAACTTGACATTTTCCTCCACGAAGACCCCTAAAAAAAGATTGTGTGTTTTACAAATAAATTTTGCCTGCCTTTTTATGTGGCGCCTATCTGGCTGTGTAAAATCTGGACTCATCATTAAGCATCAAATGTGTAAAAAAAAGTCAGAATTTTTTAGTTTTCAGAAGTTTTATTCCTTTAAAACCACCAACGTTTAAAGTTAACTATGTTCAAAAATAATTCATTATAAGGTTGCAAAAAATTGAACATCTGAATGTTCATATTTTTCTTAAATATAAATGAAATTAATTATTATGAAAGGGACCAAACCTGGGTAAAATTCAAAAAAGGACAATGTAATAAAACAAGCGATTAACTTTTAAATAAAAAAATAGTAAACAAACATATATAAACAACGTAAACAAAAACAAGTTTGGTCACTAAAGTCAGTGTGCCCAATGTTAATAATATAATGTTAATAAAAACAAACTAATGAATAAGCGAAAGATAAGATGAAAACCTTTTACTAATCTTATTTCTTTTAAAATAATAAAATAGTTCAATAAACGGAAGTTTAATATACTAAACTAAATGATACAGGTGACAAACACACTGCACCTGTGTATATTAAAGGAAGATGCAAACAGGTAAACTAGTGGGAAGATGATAATGATATTTAAGCATCATGATTTATCTTAAACACAAACAAGTCAATTAGTTAGGAATTATACTAATTCCAAGTGTGGCGGGGGAGAGGCTGCTATAAAGGAGGATACAGGTGCCAAGTGACAAAAATTGGGAGCATATATTGGAGGGCTATAAAAAATTAATTGAGGTGAGAAAACTACTCACACGAATTTCTCTTATTACACTTCTCACGGGATCCAATCAATTTTATTGTTTCAAAGTTTAATTCTGTTTCTACTGAGTTTAGATTTAAATGTACGCTAAGTACCAAGCTCCATTAAAATCAATGTTATCCAGGACAACAAATAAAATTGGTAATACGGTACTCTCGATTAGAAAAATCTAATCGAGTTTCTAGGGTCTTGTTTTTAACCACAATGTTAACCATTTTAGAAAAAATTTTCTCCTAACTCAGGGGACCTCAACATGTGTACTTGCAGTGACAGACAGGTGGATATCCAAAGGTTTTCACAACAGCGATTCCTTACTCTTAAAATACAGCAATATCCCATTTCCGTTTAACCGATATAAATAACATTTATAAAATAAATTTACAGTACAAGAAAAGATTAAAATCTCATCCGTACCATCTTGAAATGACTATTACCAGAAAGATGAGACCAATAAATGTCCTTAAAGGCTTCAGAAAGGTTAAAAAAAAAACCATCGGAAGCATGTTTAAGAAAATCGCACAAAAAAATGAAAAAGAAAAATCATATCAATTAAGTAGAACTTCTGGCTATCGGATTTTTAAAAAATGGAATTCTAATAATCCATTAAAAAATTATTTATTATTATACAGATGGATATATTAGGTGTTTAGTGCAACGTTTGTAGCTAACTTACCAAAACAAAATCAATTTTAAAAACCATTCAGCTGGCAGTGGAAGTTTACTTGGAAAATTAATGCGATGTCATAAATTTCGAAAATTTTGTGTTGATAATTTTGCTAAAACAGAAAGTAAAACTTTTTTTTTTGTATGGCCAAGAAAATTAAGTCGGTTTTTCTTAATAGTCTTAACTGTCAATGACTTTACTTACAATAAGGGAAGCCGAATAAGTTTGACTTGCCCCGCACAGCGAGAGGTCTGCCTATCCATTCCCTATTGAGATATACGCATTAAATTTAATCACCTATCCATTCTATCAAACCAGGAAAGGGGAAAAAATAAATTTACAGTAAAAAAAGAAATATTACTAAAATATAAAGCACTAAGCCATTAGGTCAACAACGGACGGAACATTTCTATTTCGGTTTTTATGCTTTACAAAAGAAATTCACCTGCCTGTTTTTCATACACCTGCATCGCTTTTTCTGCATTCTTAATTTTTGTCATCGTTAATAGATCGATAATAAAAGATATCATTTATCATGGAAAGAAATGCAAAACAAAGTTTATTTTTAGAGAACAAAATTTGTTGCTTGTAAGTAGAGAAAGAGTATTGCACAATAACAGAATAATGTCGGGCTCTAATTTCAACTGGGTAATATAAGTGATTTGTTAAATAAAAAACTTGCCTACGGATCGCCATTGAAAACATGTCGCTAAAACAAAGAATGTTACAATAACAGCAATGACGTCATCTAATAAAACACAATTCATTGAGCGCCCTTCCAATGGATGTTCCAACGAACAGCTTGCAATATTTTGACTAAGTTATTATCAGATCAGCTGTTTTTCAATGTCACTAGTCGAAAGAAAGGTTAAAGTTGTTTACTAACCGGTACTATTCGAGCGCGTAGTTTTGTACTTTGGTACAAATTGTCAACTACTTATCCTCAATTAGTCTACCATTAAACAGATATCCTTAACAAAAACTAACAGTTAAGTATAAGGGTTGATTAAAACGACAAAAGGTTTATACAAATCAGCAAGTACCCAAACATTTCATTCATATTCCAGTACGTAATTTCAGCTATAAAAAGCATGTGTCTGACATTTTATTACAATATGGGGGGAGCTTCTATCTCTTTATTGAAGTTTTCATGTGTTATATCTTATCTTTTGAAATGTAGTAGTTGTTGGAGTGTGACCTTTAGATTTTTTAAAACTCAGGAAAAGAAAATCGTAGAAAATTTCAAATTTGATAGTTCAGGTGACCCCATATAGGACACCCGGCGAAGTTTTCTCCTCTCCACTTATAACTTCTTCTTCTGAAAGATATCCAGAAAATCAGTTGATAATTTTTTTTTTTTTTTCAAGAGTCTTACAACTATATAGGTTTGTTCAAAATAGGTACAACGGAAGAACCACTTAACTGAATAAATTTTCACTTTTTTTGGAAAAACCGCTTCTTGGATTTTCTTCAAACTTGGTATAATTACTGCTCACAAATAGTTCTACAACTTTTGTTAGAAACATTATTCTGTAATAATTCCATTAAAGGCACTATTGGGTGAGAGGGGATGGTGGGGCAGTCCAGTAGAATGTCAGTTCGCTGCTCTTTACTGAACAATTCTTAATTCATAACATACATACTTTAAATATGAAAATGGGCAGCATAAGGGTCTCTGTGACATCTAATCAATTCTAAACAAAATTAATGAAACAGTAAAATTACTTGAAATGATAATAATTGTAATAAATGTAATGTTCGTTAAGATTGATTTTGATTTGGATGCAGGGAATTGAGCTTCCGTCTTACTCAAGGATGCTCAAAATGGATATTACCAGTGAAATCTTAAAATGGGCAAATCTTCCCGATTACTTTCTTTTTATTAGCAGTAAGAGAAGGTGAACAAAATTCTAGATGAACAAGGTGTACGAAGAAGACAGCCTGGAGGTAAAGACGAGTTGGCTGGTTCTCTAAGCACAAGGTGTAGCGCACATAATACAGACTCACAAACACACACACACATCAAACAGGACATATGATAACAGCAGCATAAACACACCGTTATGCTAAATAAGAGGAGTATGCATTGTCATTGTAAATTGTAGTCTGTATTGTATGTATGCATACTATAAGATTTGGCTTGTATGTATGCACTTTTAGTTACTTGCTCTTTAGTTACCCATAAGATGTAAGAAGGGAGAGCACTCCTGCCACTAACTGCAACCTTCTACTTCTCCCTTTCTCTTCTGTAGTTACTTCCATCTTATTACTTGTTATCCACCTATCTGTGTTTGGCATGTGCCCTTTCTAACGGTCCTTACAGCACGTGCGATCTTCTTCCACATACACCCCTTTTTATCCCTCAATCTCTCTCTTTCTATACATATAGTCTCCTTTTTTTCCTTTTAAATTTCTTTTTACATTACACTTCTTAATAGTGAGGGGTTGTGTGAATAACTAAGAGAGGGGAGAGAGAGGGAGAGAGAAAGGAGAGAAGAACATGTGCGAGAGAGACTCTTGGAAAAAAAAAATTTATCAACTGATTTTCTGGATATCTTTCAGAAGAAGAAGTTATAAGGGGAGAAGAGAAAACTTCGCCGGGTGTCCATAGACACCTGGTCGAACGGTTAGCTGCTGCCAATGTTATTTAATTTTTCAGTTGTCCCCTTAAATTCGAATTAAACAAAAACATAAAAAATAATTTGGACGATGTCTCTTACTTTAATTCTCAAAAAGTTTTAGATCCACGCGCATAAAATGTAAATACGATGTTTACAAAAAAATCTCTCTTAAAGAGTTTAGAAAAAATTTCAGAAAAAAGAAAAACTAGAATCTTCTTCAAAGTCGGTACATTAGCAACATATTTAACACTTTTTAAAAATACAGTTTAGGATTTGGGATTAGAATCAATTTTATCTGAACATGGACTGAAAGAAACTTCAATAATTTAAGATTTGCTGATTTTTTTTTTTGTTTGCTTCTTCAGAGTTAGAATTAGTGCGAATGCTAGAAAATCTAAGAAGAGAGAAGAGAGAGACTGGCTGGTTAATGAATTGCAGAAATAAATAAAGTTTTAACAATTAAAAATTGAATGAATTGAACTGTATTTATAATAAAAAAGTTGATCTGGTTCACTTATTCTTTTTTAAAAACAGGTCTTGGAGTCGCACGGAAAGCGATGAAACGCAGAATGCTTACCATTAAAAGGAAAGATGAAATTAAAAACTCAGTTATTAAGGGTAAAAAAAAAAGAAACTAACAAATGTTGTACTAAAAGCGAAAACGCTAAAATGGAACTGACCAGGTGATATGTGGCTCACGGAAAATAGATGGACTAAGTTGGTGGAAAGGAGGCAGTACACTAGATGGAGCGACAAACTTAAGCTTAAGGGAAGGGATTAGCTATGAGGTTAGCATACTGGACTCCCACGCGGAGGTCCCGGGTTCGAATCCAGCAGCTGACCCTTAGATTTTCTCTTCCTAGGAGCTTCTCACAGCTCACTGTCCGGTGATGGACAGTGTTGTCTGTAACGAGAGAACACTGTCCGGAGGCCGGCAGTGCACTGGAAAAAGCTCCGGGCGCTAATGACCTCAGCTGTTGATGCGCCAAAAAAAAAAAAAAAAAAAAAAAAAAAAAAAAAAAAAAAAAAAAAAAAAAAAAAAAAAACTTAAGCTGCAGACAAGAGAGGCAAAAGATAAAGAAAATTGGAAGAGACCTCTGAGCCTAATTCCACCAGAAGAAAAAATTAATTTTATGTTTCTTATTTGTCAGTAATACTGATATTATCATAGCTTAATTAATAATGTAGCAGTCTCTCTCTTACTGCCTTTTTTGTAGAATAAAGATTATTTATTTTATTTTCAAATTCAAGACCATATACTGTATTAAACTGGCACTTTAGAGAGCAGCGAAACCATCCGCTACTCTCAGAAGGGGTCTGGGTCAAAATGACCTAAAAATGATGTTATAAATAAAAGTTACAAACAATGTAGAGTGAGTATAGAACGAAATGTGAGTATAACTCAAAAAATCTACCCAGAAAATGGTTAGTGGTACTAAAATAATAAACCAAAGAAGCAGCAATTGGTCTGAGGTGGCACAGTAATTACAGTTTGTAAGACTTAAATAGAAGCAGACACCGACTAAGTTGGTTAAGGGCCCAATTTATTTCAATCTGCAAAGGTAAACTTCAAACTCTTCGCACAAAATTGTCTTATTCCTTAAAATCCTGACTTTTAAAAAATTTAAAATTCATTAAATAACATTAAAATAAAATTTCAAAAGTAGCGATACACTCACAAATGCTTTATTCTCAATTTCCTGCAGCCATCTTCTGTGAAGTAAATTAGTAGTCACTAACTTTCATTCAAACGCGACATTTTAAGTTACTTTAGATATATTAACATATAAAATAATAAATAAAAATAATATTAAATGAACAATAAAAGCAATCGATGAATTCACATTTCTCAAAAAAATAAATTAATTAATTAAAATAAAATTCATTTCATCTAAAAATTCAATTTGAACTTCCGCCATTTTGATAAAACTAAGCCATTGGTAGATATATCAGCTGAACCAGAGTTGTCTTCTCAATTTGAAAATCATTACTTTTTTTAAAAAAAGTAATTTTTTAAAATAAGGATAACTCAAATATATTTGTACAAATTATTTGACAGATGTCTTTTAATATTTAAAGCTAGATGCCCACATATGTACATATGTTTAGGCGATAAAATTTGAGAAGGTTATACAACTTGAAGATAAAAAGGTTATAACATTTTAATCAAATCAAATACGCATTAATGAAATATTTATCTTATAATAAGACCTGAAAACGCTAATAAAAAAAATATATAAATTTTTTACTACACACTTACCCTCTTGAAAATCTAGATTTTTTAATGCTGCAACATTTTCTTTATTCTTGAAACTTGTTCCTTGAAGTCCTAATGCTAAACTAGTGATTGGTGATACTCCGTTGATTAGAGTCTTTTTATTACTGTTTGATTTCAATATCTTCTCATTTTTCGTCATCAAATCCATTCTATAAATTAGGTGCAAATTTATTGTTAATTCCATTAACTCTATTAACTCTTACTACACAATTTTACTATAAATTGTTAAGTATTTAAACAATGTCCACATTAATAATTCCCATAGTTGCAAAAAATTATAAGTAATAAAGTAACTGTAGTAATGTTCCAAACAAAGAAAGAATTTACAAACAAATAAAAACTATAATTTTATATGGTCTTGTTTTTCAAAAAACCTCTATAAAATGTATTAAGGGAAAAAAATATAAAATCTACGAAGTATAAATAAAAGTTATCTATTTTGCAAGCTGCACTTATAATTTATTGTAAAGTTCAAAGTTTTTTCTCTGCTTGATGGTGAAACTTTTAATTTAACTTCTTACCGTAAACGGTTTTCCCAGACTAAACAAAAAATTAAATGTGGCAAAAAAAAATGTAAGATCAGAATGCTGGAAAATTCGAGAATTTGATCGTATGTGTCACACATTTTTTCGTTGTTTACTACAATAAGAAAAATAAGTATTATTTCGAGACAGATTCGATGATTGGTAGTTGTCTAATTTAGAGAAACAATTCAGAGTAGTATGAAACGAAACATTTCGTTTTGTACGGACAGAATAGAAAATTTGTCATCTTGCAGGTTATTGCAGAAAAAAAAAATAATAAAAGTATTCAAAATCGCATTTGTGATGAAAATCAAAACTTAAAATATGGCATCCCATTTGTGCTATTATTTTCTATAACGCTTAATTACGGCAGAATCCAATTTTATTTATTTATTATTTATTTTGTTTATACTATAATTATTTAAGAATCATCTCTTAATTATAATTTTTTATCTTGATGTTAATAATTAAAAATTATTTCAGAAATATATGTGAGTATATAAGTATAATACAAAGCTATTATCATCCGACCAATCTATACATTCTATTATCCCAAAAATTCATTTTACAATACAAGTAATGTTCTGGAAAATAATCTTAAACAAATAATATAAAGAAGTTAAAATATACATTTACCTGCTCAAAATCTGATCACTTTAGAAATGATGATCCAGATCAACCTTATTTTCTGAAACTGTTCTTCAACAGTTTGCTTAATTTATTAGTAAATAATAGCAGAAATTACGGATACCATTTTTAATACTTGATCATAAAAGAAGACTTATTCCAATAAGCTTACAATATTATTAAAAGAAAGAAGTGACTGCTTCTTCTTTGTAATAGCATATAGTTGGTTTTTCATGTATTAAACTTTTCTGAACTAATGACACTTCCAGATTCTGATCGTCCAAGACTTTTTATTCTATTTGCTCGGAAAATAGAAATCCAATAAAGGAGAGCATTAAAAAAGAAAAACTTGAAAAATCTGAACATGATGTTTTTGTAATATCCCTAATCTCTGAGAAAACATTTTACACCAATTGATTAAAATCTGTAGGCTAACTGATAATATGGTAAAATAAAATGATTTCAAATACGCTTTGTATTGTTAAACAAGGTTTGTGTTTTATTTTACTTTTTTAAATTTAATATAAGAATGAACTTACCTGATTTATGAGATAAAAGAACTTAACAATAACTAACAAAATAATTTGTTACACAAGCACATTTAAACTGCACACTGCCAAGGGCTAGGCGCGCTACAACTAAACTGACGTAATGGTGTGCTTGAGCCCGCCTAATTTTAAATACAATAGATTTGTATGATATGAATAGGTCAAATCAAACAGCAATACAATTTAAAGTCAACATTTTTGTTTAATGTTTAAATGTTTGTTTGTAAGACTTCATCAAATTAACAGATAAAAATTATGTTAAAAGTACAATCTTCTTAAGAAATAATAACATGTTTATTAATATGACCAGTGATCTTGCGACAAATTTTTTTTCGTTTAACTGTAGGGACTTTTAGAAATTTATTTATTAATTTGTACTAAATTAAAATACTAAATATTCCCTTAAGAGGTTTATTATGCCCCACCAATGCTATTCACTAGTTCTAGGTCATTTTCATATATAAATACAATATATTCCTGGCTAAGAAATAGAATGTTAGAAATAAAAAATAAGGAAATTCCTGGAAAAATTCCTATGCTTTCCTGTTTTTTCCTTTTTACTGAATCGTTTTAACTAAAACTAGCCGACCTAATATGTACAATGTATGCCTGGCTAAGAAATAGAATGTCAGAAACAGACTATATGGAAATTCCAGTAAAACTAACTTCGATTTCTTATTTTTCCGTTTTTATTGATTTTCTTTTCTGTATTTTCTGTATGATTTTCTATATTTCCCTATTTATTGAACCTCTACATCAAAAACAAGCCAACCAAATTCGTATAATGTACTGTGGCTAAGAAATAGAATTTAAAAAAATGAAAATGAGAAAATTCCAGAAAAACAAATAATTATTTCCTATTTACCCTTTTTACTGAACTTCTTCATCCATAACTAGCGTACCTATTGAGTACAACGTATTCCAGACTAAGAAATAAAATAAAAGTATGGACCACAGGAGACCGTTGATACCCCCACCCAAAGCTGGAATTAAAGTCTGCCTCGGGGTGCCCTCAGGAGGGGTCTGATGTCCGCTCCTGTTGAGCATGGACGTAGACGACTTTCTTGAGATGCTAGACATTCGCGGGTTCTCGGTCCTGGGCTAAGCGGATGATATTTTTGTGGTGGTCAGAGGCTGGCACGAGACAATAGATGCTGGGCTCATGCAGGAAGCACTCAAGATCATAGTGAATAGGTGTTGAAGGGTAGATAGAAGAAGGGCCATAGAGAGCTACAAAAATCTTCGAATTATTGCCAAAACTGTGGTTGTGTCGTGTGAGGTTAAGTATCTGGGCGTTGTCCTAGACTCCTGACTCACTTAGAAAGCACATCAAGATAAAGTTAAAATAAAGCCAAAACAGACTATATGTGGTATCACTAGAACCTGTGGTTTTCGCCTCAAAATCTGTACACAATCAGTCATTTCAAATTATGATCTACACTAGTATGGTGGAGGAAGACTGAACAACAGACGGCCATCAAGGCTATAGCCTGGGTGCAGAAACTGGCCGGCCTGTTGATTACGGGGGCCAATAGCAGTGCCCCTACTGCCTGAGAATCACCAAGGATCCAGTGCTCAGAGACTGGATCTGGAGAGAACATTAAAACAACATGGTGATATGTCCTGGGGTAAAACACAGCAAGACTATGAGGCCTTGGATAAACAAAGAGTCAAAGTGACTCTGTGCTTGCGCAGAAATCAGATTACTCCGATCACAGGCTTATTCACTAGGCATGATAGGTTCAGGAAGCATCTGATCAAGATAGAGCTTATTAGCTCAGAACCGTTGTGCAGATTGTGTTAAGAAGAAATGGGAACGACCTCTCACTTGTTAATTCAATGGCGTTGCAATCGCGTGGTTACGAAATGAAATCTTTGGATGTTTGAGACCAAAGATAGTATCGCAAAATGAACTAGAAAGGCAATTCCTCTACTTCTTTAGTAGGGAGGTTTCGTCTACTAGATCCAAAAATCCAGCCAAAATAAACCACTTTTGGATGCGGTGCCGTGGGGCTTAGGTCACGTCCCGTTTTATTTAATCTTAATCTTTACTATGATTTCATATTTTCCCTTCTACTCAACCACTAACCATTAAATCAATAACACACCGACCTCATGAGTATAATGAAATCCCTGCGAAAAAATAGTATGTTAGAAGTAGAAAGTAAGGATATTTCATACAACTAACGACGCTTTCCTATTTTTCCCTTTTTACTCAACCCTTACATTCAAAAACAGTCGAATAAAAAAATGTATTAAATTCCTGGCTAAGAAATACAATGCTTAGCCAGCATACATCGTACACATTACCTAGCCTATATTTTGATACCGACGTTCAGAAAAAAAAAAGTAAAATGAGAAATCATGGCTTTTCTAGAATTTCTGTTTCTAAAATTCTATTTCATAGCCAGGCATACATTGTACCAATTAGATCATCTACTTTTCTATAATGAGCTTCAAGAAAAAAAATAATTAAAAAAACATAAAAAAAGGAAATCATAGTTTGACAAGAATTTCCTTACTTTCAGTTTCTAAAATTCTATTTCCTAGCCATGCATACACCATACACATTACCTCGTCTACATTTTGATGCTGAGGTCCTGTAAAATAGGAAAAATAGCAAACCATTGCTAGTTTGTCAAGAATTTCCTTCTATTTTGTTTCTAAAATTCTATTTCTTAGCCAGGCATACATTGTACATATTAGGTCGGCTAATTTTAGATTTCGGGGTAAATAAAAAAGGAGAAAATAGCAAACCATTGCTAGTTTGTCAAGAATTTCCTTCTATTCTGTTTCTAAAATTCTATTTCTTAGCCAGGCATACATTGTACATATTAGGTCGGCTAATTTCAGATTTCGGGGTAAATAAAAAAGGAGAAAATAGCAAATCATTGCTAGTTTGTCAAGAATTTCCTTCTATTCTGTTTCTAAAATTCTATTTCTTAGCCAGGCATACATTGTAAATATTAGGTCGGCTAATTTCAGATTTCGGGGTAAATAAAAAAGGAGAAAATAGCAAACCATTGCTAGTTTGTCAAGAATTTCCTTCTATTCTGTTTCTAAAATTCTATTTCTTAGCCAGGCATACATTGTACATATTAGGTCGGCTAATTTTAGATTTCGGGGTAAATAAAAAAGGAGAAAATAGCAAACCATTGCTAGTTTGTCAAGAATTTCCTTCTATTCTGTTTCTAAAATTCTATTTCTTAGCCAGGCATACATTGTACATATTAGGTCGGCTAATTTCAGATTTCGGGGTAAATAAAAAAGGAGAAAATAGCAAACCATTGCTAGTTTGTCAAGAATTTTCTTCTATTCTGTTTCTAAAAGTCTATTTCTTAGCCAGGCATACATTGTACACTATACCTCGTCTAGATTTGAATGCTCAGGTCTAGTAAAAAAAGAAAATTAGGGAAACATTGTTATTTTTTCAAGAATTTCTTTACATTCTGTCTCAAAAATTTTATTTCTAAGCCAGGCATACATTGTACACTATACCTCGTCTAGATTTAGATGAAGAGTTTCAATAAAAAAGGAAATATATGAAATCATAGTTATTTTTTCAAGAATTTCCTTACTTTATTTATCTAAAATATTTCTTTTTCATGTATACATCGTACACTATACCTCGTCTAGATGTGGATGCTCAATTTCTGTAAAAAAAAAATATGAAATCTTTTTTTTTTTTTTTATAGAATTTTATTATTTTCTGTTTCTAAAATTCTATTTCTTAGCGAGGCATACAATGTACACAATTCCTCGTCTACTTTTGGATGCTGAGGTTCAAAAAATATTGAAAAATATGAAATTATAGTTTTTCAGGAATTTCTTTCCTTTCTGTTTCTAAAATTTTATTTCTTAGCGAGGCATACAATGTACACAATTCCTCGTCTACTTTTGGATGCTGAGGTTCAAAAAATATGAAATTATAGTTTTTCAGGAATTTCTTTCCTTTCTGTTTCTAAAATTTTATTTCTTAGCGAGGCATACAATGTACACAATTCCTCGTCTACTTTTGGATGCTGAGGTTCAAAAAATATTGAAAAATATGAAATTATAGTTTTTCAGGAATTTCTTTCCTTTCTGTTTCTAAAATTTTATTTCTTAGCGAGGCATACAATGTACACAATTCCTCGTCTACTTTTGGATGCTGAGGTTCAAAAAATATGAAATTATAGTTTTTCAGGAATTTCTTTCCTTTCTGTTTCTAAAATTTTATTTCTTAGCGAGGCATACAATGTACACAATTCCTCGTCTACTTTTGGATGCTGAGGTTCAAAAAATATTGAAAAATATGAAATTATAGTTTTTCAGGAATTTCTTTCCTTTCTGTTTCTAAAATTTTATTTCTTAGCGAGGCATACAATGTACACAATTCCTCGTCTACTTTTGGATGCTGAGGTTCAAAAAATAAGAAATTATAGTTTTTCAGGAATTTCTTTCCTTTCTGTTTCTAAAATTTTATTTTTTAGCTAGGCATGGATAGTCCATATTAGGTCGGCTAATTCTAGATTCTGATGTACAGAAAGAAGGAGAAATAGGAAACCATAGTTTTTTTCTAGAATTTCTTTACTTTCTGTTTCTAAAATTTTATTTCTTAGCCATTCATACATTGTACACATTACCTCTTCTAGATTTGGATACTGAGGTTCAGTAAAAAAAAGAAAAATAGTAAATCATAGTTTTGCCTGAATTTCATTGTTTCCTTTTTCTAACTTTGTATTCCTATCTCGGTACACCTTTGGTCTGCAATTTAGGATGTGGTGTTTCAGTAAAATGGGGAAATAGATAATCGTAGTATGTTTTTCTAGAAATTCTTTGTTTTCTGTTAGTTATATTCTATTTCTTAGCGAAGTGTACATATATTGTACACATTATGTAGTCCACGTTTGAATGAAGTTTCAGAAAAAAGAGAAAATAGGAAATTATAGGTAGATTTCTTGAGTTGTTATTTCTAACTTTTTATTTTATTTGCGAGGTGTACATTGTACTCCTTAGGTTTTTTATTTTTCGAGGAAGGTCTTCTGTGAAAAATGTAAGATAAGAAATAATAGCTTTACTGAAATTTCCATTTTCTTTTTGTAATATTCTATTTCTTTGCCATCCATATGTTGTCCACATATTAGGTCGTCTAGATTTCGTTACAGAGGTTATGGAAAAAAGGAAAAATAGGAAATCATAGCTTTACTAGAATTTCTTTATATTTCGGTTATAATATTCCATTTCTTAGCCAGGCATACGTTTTACAGAATAGGTCTGCTAGATTTTGATGCAGTGGTTCAGAAAATAGGGGAAAATAGGAAATGATAACTTTATTAGAATTTCCTTATTTTCTGTTTTTAATATTCAATTTTTTAGCCACGAATAAATCCTACCTCTTAGGTCGTCTAGTTTTGATAGCAGATGTTCAGAAAAATTGGGGATGAAATTTGTTCATTAGCTTTATTTGAAAAATATTATTTTCTGTTTCTAACATTGTATTTCTAAGCCAGAGCTTTTTGTACACATTACAGCCACTAGATTCAGTTGTAGCGGTCTAGAAAAGAGGGAAAAGAAATATATTTATAGTTTAACAGGAAATTCGTTATTATCGTTTTTTAACATTCTATTTATGACTGTACATTATATACTTTATACTGTACTAAATAGTACATAATAGTTTTTGATACACAGTTTCAGAATATAGGGGAAAATTGAAAATGTTTTATTGTTTGTTTTATTTGTTTTATTGGAAGTTCCTTAATTTTCGTTTCTAATTATGTGTTTATAATCCTGGTGTAATATCTCATGATAACAGCTAGTTTTGGATGTAGTAGTTCATAAAAGTGGGAAGAAATGGAAAATCGTTGTTAGTTTTTTGAAAATATTTTCTGTGTCTAACATCGCATTTCAAAGCCAAGCATATATAATACATTTTAGGTTGGTTCATATGGAAGTGGAGGTTCAGAAGGAAAAAAATGAAACTCTTCATTAGTTTTTCTGCAATTTCCTTATTTTTTTTATGTAATATATTTTTTTTAAGCCAGGCCTACATTATACACATTAGGTTGCTAGTTTTGAATATAGTTGTTCAGAAAAAATGGTTAAATGGAAAATCTTCATTGTTTTGCTACAGTTTTCCAAGCAAAATAAGGAACGGTATGATCACACAGGAATAATGTTTGTTTGAAATCAACCCATCCACTGATCAATAGTTAAACACTAAACGGAGAACTACTCTGAAATCAGAATGATTAAAAAAGTAAAGGTTCATAACAAATAAGTGAGACTTTTTTTTTTTAACTATTCTTCCTTTCTGGGTTCAGTAGTTGCGTTCATTAGGAGTTTCTGAAGGTGATTCTGTTATCTTCTAAATTCAACCACAGACAACTTTAACCCATTCAAAATGTCCTGATGAATGATACAATGGAACCAGAATCTAACAAGAAACTAATCGATTGTTTAAAGATTTCTCCGGCGACGGCAAAAATACTGTCAGAATTAATAATTAAGAATTAATAAACAATATTGACTAATAATTGAGCCGTTCACTGCTAAACTCGATTAACTCCATAAAACAAAAAGTGGAGTAATTCGATGAAATAAAGTACACTGTTTTTTAAAATTCCGTTTATAATATAGTCAAATAAATTTACTTGAATCATTTTTCCGATTTACATTAGAGCACTAGGTAAAACAAAATGACTTTTGAAATAAATTATTTGCTATTCAACGGCCAAAAACATTTTGGCGTTTAATGGTGTAATAGTTATTATTTGGGAAATTTTTTATAAACGTAAAAAGCTATGACCGAATCAAGTGCTCTGCCACTTAAATTTAAGATATTTCAAAAAGTGGAGTTAATCGATTGTGCAGTGAACAGTTCCATTGTAAATAATGGAGAATTAGTCATACGCATAACTTTAATTTGATTTGAATTTTCAACAACAGGTAGAAACGAGATCCCGTACACTTATTTTTCTGGAGTTGAACAGGAATCACACAAGACACTCAACCCAGACGAATATTACTCACATTTCAATCCAATAAAAAATACATAAATGCTTCTCAATTTGAGAAAACTGGTTTAACTTTCAGCTGGAACATTATTTTACCAGATTAGAAGAGGTCATTACCAAGGAACAACAACCAAAAAAGATGCCATAATTCTTCAAGGTCCATAGGAGAATCCTCCCAATATTGTAACATCCTGGCATTTTCCCAGCAGTTTTTTTTGCATTCTCCTTAGGCAATCAATTGGCGTAAGTCTCATTTCGCCATCTAAACATATAGCACAATAAAACATGTTATAAAAAGCTAATAGCTCTTTTCTAAGTGGTATTGAAAAAATAATTCCACCGAGAGGGGGCTGTCCTTCATCGAAAGAAGAAAAGCCAGATAAACCTGTCTAAGGCCATTCAGCTAATTTTAAGGGTTTACGTGTAGTTTACAATAGTATAATTATAAATTACGTTTTATTTATAGCATTTACTATAGTAAAATTTTTAAATATTATAGTACTATTTTGGGGATGTCAACGGCTTGGAACCTGAATCTAATGTACCTCATTTTCCATTATCCCTAACTAAACCTCTTCAAAAAACTTACATATCTCCTAAGTCACAAAATTACTTCGTAACATCAACCAATTAATACATATTGTTAGGTTACTGCTGCAGGGACTAGGTCATCTTCAAGGCTTATACTTATTAACAGTTGTAACCTGTTTGGTATGGTGAATTTCACTGGTAAAATTAGGCACACGATATAAAAGCAAACTGATGATAATAAAAATTACAGAGACAGTCACCAAAAAAAGAAACACTACTCAACAATTATTATATAAATAAATAGCAGACGAATTTTTGTAATATTTTCCGTCATAATCTGTATTCCGTAACCTGTATTATTATTCGCCAATTGAATTAGGTATGTGAATGAATTTCGTGATGAATAATTTAGGAATATTAAATAACTTTAATGGTTTAAATATTTTATAATACATACCCATACTCAATAAACTATTGCACAACTACGGCTTTTTACCATTCTTTGCATTTAATGAGACGTGTGCATCCTTTCTCTTTATAAATTAATTGAAATTGCTCTTTTATAAGTTTCTTTAAACAATTAAGGATGATCAGGGGACATGTGTGCAAAATTATCAATACATTTGAAATAACTGCTATTCTGCAATTAAATCACAAATCGGAAACTGGAACCAATGCGATCTCATATTATCTCCACCTTAGGAATAGAAAACTCTCCTTACAAAATTAATTAATATCTATTTTCAGTGGCAAAAACACTATACACACACACACGGGCGAAAGCTAAAAAGAAGTATGAATATTTAACACTACAGGTAGTTTGCAATAAAAAACAAAAAGCGTATTTCGCTCTTATGTCAACTTCGTAAACCCATCTTCCTAACATAAAAAAAAAACCAAACATGTAAGTGATTAAGCAATGCTGAATACCATTTGCCATTAGCACAAATAATAATTATAAAAAAAATCTTTCCAGAATTATTTTTCCATTATTATAATTCTTCTCCACTTCAAAATATGCACTTGAAAGGCAATATTGGAGTAAAGTTGACTCGCCATCATTCCTTCCGCACATCAATAGTTGGACACCACAAGGAGGGACTATCTGAAATGATAATTTTAAAACTTAAGGATTCTCAAAAAATACGCAGATATTTTAAATAATAGTAAAACAGTTAAAACGGGTAAATATTATTTTTTTTTTAGCTCCGTTGGTACCTTTTAATAGAAGCTTCTGGATTAGATTCTGTTAACTTCTTATTTTAAATACAATACACACACATTCAAAAGATGAATGATGCTAAACAGAAATAGAAAAAAATTAAAATAGTTTAAGGACTTTTCCAACATAGGTCAAAAAGCTCATATATTTCAAGGCCTAAAGAAATATTAACCAATTGTAACACCGTATTATTTATACCTATTAACTAAACATCTGATTTCCATTCATAAGAATAGTGAAGGAATGAATACCTGAACTATTTTTTCTAAGGAGATCAGCAGGAACCTCACATCTAAGTCCCTCAATCCTCTTTTTCTAGATCCGCTAGAAGAGTTCTCCCATCTTTGTAATATCACAGAATTTTTTCACCAGTATTTTTTTGCGTTCTCCTCCTCAGGTCTTAAAGTCCTAAGGGTATCTTATTGCAAACATATTATGAAAAGCCAATTCCACCCAGTGAAGGCCAAGTTAAAATATGTATGCCTAGATAAACTGACATTGAAGTTAAAAAATCAAATTAAAATCTACAGGTCTTTTAGAGGAAATGGATTTGTCTCCGATATTCACTCACCTCTCTGGCGAAAAGAAAAATAATAATGTAACTTTAAATTATTATTATTATTTACTATTTATTATAATTACATAATACTTAAATACCATTCTTTTAAGTTTTACAGATTCTTCAGAGTCGCTGCTCTTAACGATCAAAATATCCGCCTGACGTATAAGATTAAATTAAAGTCTCTTTCCCATCTTCTTGTACAAGAAACAAAAATAATAAAATCATAGCTCCAATAAAAACCTGTTGGGTAAAATAACCAACTGAATATTATCAAAAGAGAAGGTTATTGTTGAAGGTTTAAATAAATCGCCACCAGGGCGCTCTGATTATTGAAAAAATTCATTTTGCAACCAAATAATATTAAAATTTCAAGTTTTGTATTAGGATACAAACCAGCGTAGGAGCTCTAATGTGTTAACATTTTTTTTTTCATTTTTAGAAATTTTCTTTAAATACTTAGCAATAAAATATTTGTTTTTGACAATTTGTTTATTCATTAAATACATATAATAAACAAATTTATAGTTCTTTAACTATATGCTTTTT
This sequence comes from Rhodnius prolixus, assembly GCF_049639745.1. Lineage (NCBI taxonomy): Eukaryota > Metazoa > Arthropoda > Insecta > Hemiptera > Reduviidae > Rhodnius > Rhodnius prolixus. The sequence goes on from NW_027411634.1 coordinate 36,633,354, forward strand.
TTTAATGCTATTTAGTAAGAAAAAAGTGAATTTTAATCAATTTCTAGGCTAAAGGTTAGAAAGAGTAAGGTTTTTTTGTTTATGATTTTATCTGTTCCTTAAAAAAGAAATAGCATGTTTCTGTTACAGGCCATAATTTTCCTAAAAACTACTAGGCTGTAATAACTTTTAGAAAAGAATTAAAGAGCATATGATAAAGATAAGAGTTTAGTAAAGAACTATCAGACACAAGGTAATTCTTTAGTTTCTTTGTTTTTACTTTTAATTTTGATAATATAAATGTGCATAGTAAAAAAGGTAATGTACTATATAAATAATTAGTGATCCCAACTTTTAAAGACAGAAAAGATTTGTGGTTATTGTTTCATATTTTTCAAGGGAATTCAGCTCACATTAGGTGACTAGAGTAATAATACTGAAGAAAATGAAACTGGAAGTACTTTATTCTGTACCTTTCCTAAAGAATAATTACATTATGTTTAAAAGTGTCAGTTCTTGTGGCATGTACAAGAGAAATTTCAATTATCTACCTTAGAGAAAGTACGTTTTATCAAGTAAGTAACAACTAATATCAATTCGAGAAATAATAGAACAGTTTTCTTTTTTATCTCATTCTATTTTCACCATCACTTTACCTCAGAGATTTCGTTAAAAATCATTATAGTGGTGCTTTCTTTTTTTAGATAGATCCAATTCGTAGGTGGAGGATAAAGGCGGAATATTGAATCCCTCCTCAGTGAAGTATAAGGTTTCCAAATACACTACTTGAAATTTGAAATGTACCAACTACATATTCACGGAAATAGGCAACCTTAGCTGCTAGCGGGATGTTGAGGTATGTTATTACTTTCTTAAAAAGTCTGTTAAGACAAAAAAGTAATTTGTTATAAGGCAATCATATAAACAAAGTTTTATTGCACATAATTAATTTTTTTACAAAATAAAAATTGAGCTTCTCGTTTATTGGATCACAGTAAATTGGTGAGATTTTACGGTAACAATGTCGGTCTTTAAATACGAGTAGGTCAGTCTCGAGCTTGAATTACATCCTCCATTCTATTCTACATACTCTCAATGAATGATTGAATGAATTCACAGGAATTTGTCCCATTCTTCTATTATGTCAGACCGCAACTCCTCAAGACTACCAGAATCCACGCCACGTGACCTAATCCGCCTCTTTACGAAATCCCGTCCATGTTCAATGGGGTTTAGGTCCGGAGTTTGAAGTAGCCATGTCATTCTCGTAAATTCAGTAGCTGTGAAGAAGTTGTATACAGCTCTTTCTTTTGGGGACTTGCATTGTGTCTATTTAAACAAACGATTAACCATTTGCTTGTGATAAGGGCAACACTGTAGCATGTAGAACTTTGTTTAAGCAACGCTCAACAGTCATCTATTGTTGATGTCAATGAATCTGTCCTTTCGTTCACGAGTTGCTCGTAATCGACCCCCTCCATGCCTACAAACTACTGTTCCTGTCCTATGAAGACGATTTCGGGCAATCATTATCAGTTGGTAGGGAACATTGAAGCGAGCACTCAAAGATTCGCCTAACTCCACATTCCCATAGCCTGATTAAGTAGAACTACGCACAGACGGTTCATTTCGGCATACTGCGGTGTCCTACACTACCGAACGGCAAGCATTAACTAATAGGAGCTTTTTAACTTGAAGTTTATCGTTTCATTTGTTTTAAAAGATATAGCTTATAGGGTTTAATGTCAAAACTCCACATAAAATTTTGTTTGTATTATTGCTTTATTACAAATAACTTTTTTTATTTTAACAGACTTTTTAAGAAAGTAATAAAATAACTACCCGTCAGCAGCTGTTCAGGGAATTTGTAGGTGGTACGTTTCAAATTTTGAGTAGTTTACTTCGACAATCATTGGGCGCAAGAGATCGATCTTGGGCTTGAAATGCCTCTTAAAATACAATGTTTAGGATTATCTGCAACTTAGAGTAGAAATTATTTTTATAAAAAGTATTGAATAATCAATATAGAATGTGTTGTTTAAATAGAATAGAATAGATGTAAAAAGTAATCAATTATGTAATCTACACAGTCGAAATCTAATAAAGACTGTATCTTTCATTGATGTTTACATGATTACAGAAATTTCATTTTTTACTCTTAGAAAAGTTAGTTATCTGAATATCTCGTAAATAATGTCTAGTTAAATCATTTAGTAATTCTAATTATCGGCGTTAAAACATCTGTAGTTTATAATAATCAATGTGCATTGATATATCTGATAAATTTCAACATGGAATTAATAGCTGTGTTACTATGTTGTCTAATGTATTACACGTTCATCTATAAATGTTTTATATAATATATTTTTCAATTATTATTTAATGTTTATATGAAATTATGTTTTATCTAGAGATGAAATTATTATTTTTAAATATATTGTAATTAGCTAACTTTATTAGTAAGAGAACAAATAAACTATTGTTAAACATAAAAACAAATAAAATACAGATTGCCTTAGTTATAGAGTTTTGTTCCAAACATAACTTTATTTTTATTCATCCTATTGTGCGCCAGTAAGGTAAGGAGTTAGAAGAATATTTGCAGCCCTCAGACATATATAGGTATGACGGCGTGTGGGTTTGTTTTTGAAATAGATAACTAGTTTTTTACGTTTGTTTTCAAATTAGAGCACCTTATCCTTCTCTTAGATTTGAAGAACGATTTGATTTCTCTACCATGACTTAAAGAATTGACTACTAGAATAAATTGAACACTTCTACGCTTTCAATATGATAAGGTTTAGGTAGGATATAATTTTAAATAAAGTAACACTCTATTTCTATTCATATATTTAAAAGATAAAATGAATATTACAATAATAGCGATAATACAAAATACAACTGCTTTGAACAACAAACTTTAACTAACGAAATGTTTTCAATGCAGAACCACAATTTCCTGAGGAATGTTCCATGGGTAGTTTCTTAGTTAGTTTAGATCTAGTACACAAGATCCCACTTCATCGCAGCCAACGACGCCTATATTATGGGCTACCATTTGTGCAGCAAATCCTTCCTTTAGTATTAGCTTTGTTGAATTGAATTTGATGATCAGCATCATTTATTTCCAATGTATCGTAATATCTGGAACAGTCAATTATGAGAGTCAACGACTTTGTGATATTAGAGACAACAAGTATCCATGTAATATTACAATCCACATAAATGATTAAATAGATGGTGTCTTTTTCACACCAATCTCTTCTATCTCAAAAACATTGCTAATGATTACACAGTTTATGCGTAAACACTACCACCGAAAAAGCCTTAAAAGAATTTTAAAAAAATAACACTAAAGGGATTTTTAAAATCAGCTGAGGCTAGCGTTTCCTTCCATAAAATAATTCATATGACTATGCCATTATGCTTCCTCATTAACTAATAAACGATAATCATGATCCATATTTACAAAACTATTGATAGATTTTAATTAAATTTACAAAATTTAAAATTACTTAGTCTTGAAAAATGATTTAAAAACAAAAAATTCTTACCACTATAAATTATTCCAATAAGAGTTGTATCCACCTTCTTAAAAAAAGTAAGTTCTTCTTATGAATTTAATTTATATTTATTTTCAGTAGCAAAAAAAGCTTTAATACTCAGTAAAAGGAAGTTTTTTAAATTCCAAAGATCCCTTGAGTGCTGCGGATTTTGATCTTATACACATCCCCCTAAATGTCCGTCAACAAAAAAGAGTGGAATACAAAACTACATGCCATTGACACAAACATATATACATAATAAAAATATATATGTTCTAAGTCTATTAATAGTCATCATCTGATGACTTTTCTGAATCATCTAATGGATTTTCTGAAGGTGATTCCGTTATCTTCTAATGTTAACTTCAGACAACTGAAACCTACTCGAAACGTTTTGATGATATAATAGAACTAGAAACTTACAAGAAAATAAGTCCTATTTTTAACCATTTTTTCGGCGACGGCAACAATTTCAGGCCTAAAGAATTAATAAACAATCGCAATAGAGATTTATCTACAAGCATGAATCTTCATGAATGTCTAGAATAAAAAATAAATAAATGCTTCTCACTTTAAGAAGTGAGTAATATTTCAGTTGGAAGAATATGTTATCAGATTATAAGAAGAGGTCATTACCAAGAAACAGCATCCAAAACAGTCACCACAAATCTTCTAGGACCGTAGAAGAATCCTCCCAATTTTGTAATATCTTAGAATTTTACAAGAAGTTCTCTTTGCATTCTCCTCAGTCAATGAGTGGCGCAATCTCCGAGAGGAGGATGTAGCGAGATTCCAAATCAGTGTTCAATTTCACTCCACTTTCTTCTTTCTATTAAAATTCAATTTCTAATAATATCATTTAGTTTTACTTATTAGAGATTATTAGTGGAACCACTTAAAATAATTAGTCTTAAAGATGATGAAGGAATTTAATTTATTGATCAAGGAATTTTGCGATGAATGATTCTCATTAGTGAATCATCTAGATATTAAAACAACTTTAATGATTTAAATTTTTTGTTCCTGCTTGAACATAGTCATGCACAAATTTTGCCTTTCTTTGCACTAGTTGACAGGCAGGTATCCTTTCTCCATAAATTAATTGATATTCCACGACAATTTTTTTGTTTGTTTAACCAATTAAAGATGATCAGGACTCATACGTACGAAATTATCAATACATTTGAAATAATTGAAATTCTGCCATTAATTCTCAAATCGAACTTGTTATTATACATTTCTTATAACTTAACGGGATCTCATATTATCTCCATCTTACGAGTATTTATTTTCAGGGGCAAAAACGTACACCAAACAGGCGGAAGCTAGAAAGGAGTATGAATATTTAACACTACAAGTAGTTTGCAATAAAGTGCAAAAAGGGTATTTGGCTTTTACATCAACTCCGTAAACCCATCTTCATAACATAAAAAAAAAAAAAAAAAGTAAGTGATTAAGCAATGCTGAATACCATTTCTCAACAGCACAAATAATAATAATAATAATAATAATAATAGGTAATAAATCTCATTGACAATTTTTTTTTTGGTATTCAGAATGTTTAGGTGACTATTCACTAAAACATAACACACGGACACTTTCGGACCCTCCATTATAAAATTCCAAGCCAAATATGCACCTGAAAGACCACAGTGGAGTAAGGTCGGTACGCCATCATCCCTTCCGCACACAATAGTCAGACACCACAAGGAGCGGCCCTCTGAAATGAAAATTTTAAAACTTGAGGATTCACATAAAATAGGCAGATATTTTTTGTAAACAGTATTTTTCTTCTAGTTCCGTTGGTGCTCCTTATTAGAAGCTTCTGGATAAGATTCTTTTAACTTCAAAAGATAGTTAAGTACAAAAGAAACACGATCAAAAGATGAATGATGCTAAACAGAAATAGAAAAAAATTAAAATAGTTTAAGGACTTTTCCAGCATAGGCCGAAAAGCCCTTATATTTCAAGACCTAAAGAATTATTAACCAATTGTAAAACCGTATTATTTATACGTATTAACTAAACATCTGATTTCCATTCATAAGAATAGTGAAGGAATGAATACCTGAACAATTTTTTCTAAGGAGTTCAGCAGGAACTTCACATCTAAGTCCCTCAATCCTCTTTTTCTAGATCCGCTAGAAGAGTTCTCCCATCTTTGTAATATTATAGAAATTTTTCACCAGTATTGTTTGCGTTCTCTTCCTCAGATCTTATAGTCCTAAAGCAAACCTATTATAAAAAGCCAATAGTTGCTCCTTACTCAGAACCTCCGAAAAAAACAAATTCCACCCAGTGAAGGCTGAGCCTAGATAAACTGACACGGAAGTTAAAAAGCCTAAAAAACCAAAAGTGAAGGGAAGATTGTGTTAAAATCCACATATTTTTTTTTTAGAGGAAATGGATTTGTCCCCAATATTCTCTCATCTATCTAGCGATAAAAAAATATTAGCAGTAATTAATTTACAGATTTGTAAATAATCATTACAGATTCTTTACTATTTATTATAGTTACATAATATTTAAATACCATTCTTTTAAGTTTTACAGATTCATCAGTGTCGCTGCTTTTAACGATCAAAATATCCGCCTGACGTATAAGATTAAATTAAAGTCTCTTTCCCATCTTCTTGTACAAGAAACAAAAATAATAAAATCATAGCTCCAGTAAAAAAACCTGTTGGGTAAAATAACCAACTGAATATTATCAAAAGAGAAGGTTATTGTTAAAGGTTTAAATAAATCGCCACCAGGGCGCTCTGATTATTGAAAAAATTCATTTTGCAACAAATAATGTTAAAATTTCAAGTTTTGTATTAGGATACAAACCAGCGTAGGAGCTCTAATATGTTAACATTTTTTTTCATTTTTAGAATTTTTTTTTAAATACTCAGCAATAAAATATTTGTTTTTGACAATTTGTTTATTCATTAAATACATATAATAAACAAATTTATAGCTCTTTAACTATAAGCTTTTTTTAAAATGCTATTTAGTTGGAAAAAAGTGAATTTTAATCCATTTCCAGGCTAAAGGTTAGAAAGAGTAAGGTTTTTTGTTTATGATTTTATCTGTTCCTTAGAAAAGAAATAACATGTTTCTGTTACAGGCCATAATTTTCTTAAAAACTACTAGGCTATAATAACTTTTAGAAAAAAATTAAAGAGCATATGATAAAGATAAGAGTTTAGTAAAAGTACTATCAGACACAAGGTAATTCTTTAGTTTCTTTGTTTTTACTTTTAATTTTGATAATATAAATGTCCATAGTAAAAAAGGTAATGTACTATATAAATAATTAGTGATCCCAACTTTTAAAGACAGAAAAGATTTGTGGTTATTGTTTCATATTTTTCAAGGGAACTCAGCTCACATTAGGTGACTGAGAAATAATACTGAAGAAAATGAAACTGGAAGTACTTCAGTAAATATCTATCTTAGAGAAAGTATGTTTTATGAAGTAAGTAACAACTAATATCAATTTAAATGTAACTCGTACTTATAAATTTATTCGAAAAGCAAAGTGACAAAAACAAGTTTGCAAAACTATCGAGAAATAAAAAGGCATTTTTAAACAATAATAATGTGAAGGAGGTTCAACCATTATGTCACGAATCTACACCTGCATAAAATCAAGTTATTAGATAGTTCTAAATATGATAGCCGTCCTGGGGAGGATGAGGACCTAACGTATCAATTGTGTTCACCAAAAGAGTTGCCTGATAGACTTGTACTTCTAGATATAAGGTCTATCTGAGACAAACACCACTGCACCTAAAGGATATGTGGTTTTTAACAGATACTCTTTAATGATAAAGTTTTTTGAGTTTATTTTTGCTGTGGCCAAAAAATAAATTTTTTCCTAGTTTCCAGTTTTATTATATCATTCATTTGTACATTTTGAGAAGGTTTTAATTGTCTGTTGTTAACCCTAGAAGATAACAGAATCAGTACATAAATAAATTAAGTTTTTAAATACAATTCAAGGTGAAGATAACAATGAATCATATTGGAATGGCTTATAATGGTAAGAAGTTGCTTTTTTCCTAATAATTTTGCAAGACAATAATGTATGAATTTTAATTAATATCTGCCAACAGTTTTATAGGTATGGGTCCAGATTATACTTTATTTATTAAAAGAGTAGAAAAGTGTAATTGTAATATAAATTAGATTACGGTGAAAAGATGTGCACGCGACAACTTATGATAAAGGTGGTTATGTTTATGCTGGAGTATAATCAAATAGGGTATGTACTTAAAATATATAAATAATAAGGATTTTTAATATCCTATGATATTAAAATGAGAAATTCATTGATCAGTAAATTGAAGTACTTCGCTATTTTCACGTTATCGTTATTATAAGGGTTGCACTTGTCTTTATTAAGTATAAGTAACATTCTATTGGTACAAATTGTACGGAACAAAATCAGAGTAGACTGTGGGGTGAAACTAATCACTTGGAGAAGTATAGAATTGAATATTAACTGCTCTGGTGTTTCTAAAATCTAATTGGGTCTTACTAATTAACATTTTAAATAAATATTACAGGGATTTATTCTTTATGAGCATTACAAGATTTTACCAAGGAAATTCTTGCTTCTATACTTCACTTTCAGTCAATGAATGAAGATGAAATGAAGAATATGTTCATCCCTTCTTATATCGTAATTTCAATAAAAGAGACAGAGGAATTAAGAGACCGCAGCACCTTTAAATTCAGCTCAGCAGTAAAATAATTATAAACTAACGAATAGTAACCAAGGTGAGGAAGTATTAATCTTTAATTTTAGTAAAATAGGCAGAATGTTTTTAATATTTTCTTAGTTTTTAAAATTAAAGGAATCTAACACGATTATTCCACGATAGTTTATGATTGTGACACCCAAACATTTTGGGGACATCACGTATGGGATTTGAGTAATATTCAAATAACTAATAGTTATATTGTTCATACGTCTAGTGCTAAAATCAAAGGTGGTCGATTGGAGATCCAGCAGATTATTACTTTCGAAATATTGTTTTATCTTGTAGCACACAATCTTTTCGAAAGGATTAGAAACTATAGACAGCAATGAAATAGAGCGCAGTTCCCATAATGAGAATAGAATTTTTTTTTTGTAATGTAATAATTATTGATACATTTTAGTTGATGCAACATTTTTAAAATTTTATTAGAATGGTCAATAACCTGATTATTGCACGATTTGTTGAGATAGTGACAGCCAGTCATCGATGATTTTCTATGTATGTGCCCTCATAAAACTTAATTGGTTAAACAAGCAAGAAAATGGCAGAGCAATATCAATTAGTTTATGGAGAAAGGATACCTGGGTGCCAACAGCCTCCTCTCGGTGGAATTTGGTTTTAGTACTACTTAACACAATGTGGTTAACATTAGAAGATAACGGAATCACCTTCAAAAAAAATCCTAAAGAAGGCTACCAATGGATGTAGAAATAACGTTTTCATGATTACTCACTTTTCTGGTGGTTCTAAAAACTAATGGGGCCCTGCTAATGAACATATTAAGAAAATGTTGCAATTATTTATTGCAGAATGGCATCTCTAGTAATTACTATTGAAATACTTGTTCTATACTTCACACACAGCAACCAAGAAAGATGTAGTGAGGGATAATATGTTCATATCTCTTTAAATTCAAAATAAAACTGATGGAGGAATTAAGAGATCTTTGCAATGTTATATTCAGCTAAGAAATTAATTCATTTAATATCAACGAACAACTGTTCGTTAATGTACTCTTACTGTTCTTATACTTAAGAGGTAAGGAAATATTAATGTTGCGACCTACTGTTTTCTTAGTGTAATAGGCAGATGGTTTTGAACATATTTTAGTTGGTGCAACGTTTTTGAAATTTGGATAGAAAGCTAGAAACATAATTATTCCACGATGTGTTGCGATTGTGACACACAAAAGATTTGAGGATTTTTTGTATGAAACTGGGATCTCATCTGCAGTAATTTTCTGAATGGAACTAATAGCTATATTGTTGACTTGTCTGGCACTTACAGTACTCATGGCTTTGGTTTTATAAATATTGAACGTAATATTATTTTGTTTGGCTCACGCACCAACAGATCACTAATCCAAGTTAAATTATATTATACTCTATACTAATTCAAAGAGGGGGCAGTTTATGTAAATGGATTATAAAAGATGTGATATAACAGATACTTGTGAAATCCTGAATGAACACTTATATGTCAAGTAAATAACTTTTTTCAAACTTGAAACATATTTACAAAGTCTTGTGAATAAACTATCTTATGTGGATAATGGAACGCACAGAATAATATTTTTGATGACTATTTGTCGAGCAATTTTTTCAGAAAGGAGGAATTCATGGCGGGAACAATATGGAGCAGTTAAAGTGGCTAATAAACTGGCACATAAAGACTGAAGAACGCAGAGATTAGTACGCTACGCTCAGAGATTGTGCGACAATCGTTGGTTGGTGATATGATAACCTTGGCACTTTAAGACTTGAAGAGGACGTAAGAAGGACTAGCGCAAAAAATTCCCGGGATATTACAAAAATACAAGTGTTCTGCTGCCAAACCTATAACGTTCATTCTTCTTCATTGAGCGCCTTGAGTGTGATTGGTGTTAAATTCCTGAAAAACAAGTGTCCGTTTTCGGTTCTACTCGCATAACAATTTTTATGAGTGGAAATCAGATCATTAGTTTATTGATAAAAATAATTCTATGTTACAATTGTTTAATAATTAATTAGGTCATAAATTATGAGTTTTTCGGCCATAGCAGGATAAATCCGTAAACTGTAACAATTTTGTTAGTGTTAGTATCATTCATCAAGAACTTTTGAATGCTATTAAAAGGGCACGAACGGACCCGGGAAACAAAATCTCTGTTTTTTTTTATGAGATACTTCACTTTATAGAATTATTTTTATTTCAGATTATTTATCATATTTCTCACTATTGATCTGTGGATAGGATAATAGCGAACCAACATTGCTCCAGTATTGTCCTTCTGTTACATATTTTGCTTGGAACGCTACAGCACTGGGGAAGAATCATATTAATTGAAAAACATATTATTATTTGTGCAAAAGGCAAATGGTATGCAGCATTCCTCACTTATTCATTATTTTTATTTTATTTTATTTATTTATTTATTTATTTATTTATTTATTTTAGTTCCATAGTCGTGTTTATGGAATTGATGTAAAAGCCTAATCTGCATTTAATATTTTAGTGCAAACTACCTTGTACTGTTAAGTATTCTACAATTAAAGTTTTAAAATATTGTAATATTATAGTTTTTTTTAGCTTTCGCTCATGTTTGTGAATTGAGGTTTTTGCTATTGAAAATAAATAGAAATCAATTTTGTATGGCGAGCGTGCTATTCGATAGGTGGAGATTATATGCGATCGGATTGGAAAGGTTTATCGTAGTAACATATATGCTTTAATAACAAGGTCGATTTGAGAATTAATGGATGAATTTCATTTATTTCAAGTTTATTGATAATTTTGTGAGTGTATTCCCTGATCTACTTTAATTGGTTAAATAAACAAGGAAAATGGCAGAGCAATATTTTTTAATTTATGGAGAAAGTATTTCCACATCTCGATTGGCGCAAAGAATGACAATAGTTGTGCAAGATTATATACATAAGAAGTAAAGAAATATTTTAATCATTAAAGTTGTTTCAAAGTTATTAATTTTTAACAGTCTTCCAACTGAAATCTACCCCATTATTCTCCCATTTTTACTGGGAAGTATTTATTTATTTTTTATTCTGTTGAAACGTGAGTATTATTCTTCTTGGTGGAGTGCCTTTAGTGTGGTTCCTATTCAACTGCATTAAATATGCGTTCAGGCTTTCGTTGCTACTTGCAAAGCATTCTTTTCAATGGAAATAATACTTTTATATTATAATTTATGCTTATAAGTAATTTTCCAGTTACAATTGTTTTTTAGTTCGTTAGGTATTTAATTATGAGAGTATTTTTGCCGTTACCGGAAAAATCTTTAAAAAGACATCAGTTATTTTCTTATTAGATTTCACTGTATCATTCATCGGGTAATTTCGTGAGGTTTAAATAAATCAGGCCAATTCCATAGTGATGATTTCGTATAAGTATTATTTTAATTTACTATTAAAAGTATAAGAAAATGTGTCATCAGATCAGTTTTATTAACTTACTCTACGTTACAGATATTCCAAGCCATGATGATGATGGATGATGCTGTACATACAGCTATTGTATACAGAACGAAGGATTTGATAAAGTTTACCAATTTAAATTAATTGAAAAGCTTTTTAGTTTTCATTATTTGTAAGGGTTGCCACTTGTCGCTTACAAAAAAAAAAAAAAAGGAAGTCAATTATTACTTTTGCGACATTCAATTAATTCCAATGGGTGAGTACGCAAAATACAATCAAGAAATATAGCAGAGCAACAAACAATAAATAAATTTGTGGAGAGAGTGTACCTAGTCATCAAAAAGTGCATAGAATGGCCCATAGCTGTAGAAGGGTATTCTATCCGGGTACTTTGTAAAAAAAATCTAATCATTAAAGCTTAACTAATGAGAATCGTGCAACAAATTTCTAATGAGTAAAACTAAATGATTTTAATAGAAATAGAAATAATTTAAGAGAAATTGTTTAGATTACGAAATGAGACTTGCGCCACTTTATTGACCGAGAACTTTTTGGAAAATTCTAAGATGTTACAAAATTGGGAGGATTCTCCTACGGTCCTAGAAGATTTGTGACTACTGTTTTGGATGCTGTTGCTTGGTAACGACCTCTTCTTCTAATCTGATAATATATTCTTCCTACTGAAATCTAAATCAGTTTTCTCGAAATGAGAAGCATTAATTTTATTTTTTATTCTAGAAATTTATGCTCATAAATAAATCTCTTACAATTGTTTACTAATTCTTTAGGTATTTTTGACTGTCGCAGCAAAAATAGTTAACAAATCAATTATTTTGTTGATAGTTTCTAATTCTATTGTATGATGGACGTTTCGAGTTGTTTCCAGTAGTCTGCGTTTCTTTAGAAGATATCGGAATCACCTTCAAAAATACTGATGAAGGCCAACAATGCACGTATGAACGAGCAATATTAAAAAAAAAAATCACCAATTTTTTGTGAACCTTTTCTTTCTTAATTACTGTGATTTCAGAGGAGTTCTTCCTTTTTGTTTTTCGTTATAGATCAGTGTATGGAATGATATACAATCGCTAGTCCAATGGAAAACTGAAATAAGGTCGTTTTTATAATAATAGTAATATTTTTATTATTATAATTATTTTTGTCAATGGCATTCCACTTTTTTATTTATTTATTTGTAATCCACTTTTTTTCTTTTTATTTTTGTTAGTTCGATGGACGTGTTGATGGAGTATAAGGTTTAAATCCACTGAACTTAATGGATCTATGGATTTCAACAAACTTCCTTTTAGTTAGAACGCTTTTGCAACTGAAAATAAATATAAACTAAATTTTTACGAAGAACTTACTTTTGGTAAGGTGGATTTAACGTCAGGTCATATTGGAATGATTTATATTGGTAACATATACATATTTCTTTATTATTGTTAGTGATTCCTTATTTTGTGTTTCTATATTTGAGTTTGTACGCCTACTGTAAACTAAACTCATTAGGTCAACTATTATTGATTTGGAGTTTCGAAAAATGAGGAAAAAAATCATCTTTAGTTTTACTTTAAATGTTTTATTTCTTTTTTCTAACATTCTGGTCAAAGCTATGCATAGCTTAGGTATACTACTTTTTTGATATTGAGGTTCAAATAAAAAAGAAAAAGTTCATTAGTTTTATTGGACATTCTTTATTTTCTTATTTCATCTTGTATTTCTTAGCCAGAAGTACGTTATGCACATTAGGTTGGCTAGTTTTGGATGCAGAGGTTTAGTAAAACGGAAAAAATAGGAAAGCATAGTTATTTTTTTCAAAAATTTCCTTATTTTCTATTTCTAAAATTCTATTTCTTAGCCAAGCATACATTGTACACATTACCTTGTCTACATTTGGATTCCAAGGTTTATAAAATAAAAAAGCATACAAAATCGTAGTTTTACTGGAATATCTTGAATTGTTATTTCTTACATTCTATTTTTAGCCAGGAATACATTGTAAACATTAGGTCGGCTAGTTATGGAGGTTGGCGTTCAGTGAAAAATGTAAAATAAAATATCATTGTTAATTTTACTGAAATTTCCTAGTTTTCTGTTTTCTAAGTTCTATTTCTTAACCAGGAATACATTATATTCCTTTTAGGTTGGCTATTTTGGTTTCAGATGTTTGAAAAAAGGAGGAGTTAGAGATAGTTTAATAGTTCAACTGGTGATTCCTTATTTTGTGATTCTATATTTTAGTTTGTACGCCTAGTATAAACTAAACTCATTAGGACAACTATTATTGATTTGGAGTTTCAAAAAATGAAGGAAAAAATCATCTCTACTTTTACTTTAAATTCATTATTTCTTTTCATACTAATCAAAGCTATGCATACGTCATACTCATTAGGTCTACTACTTTTTGATGTAGAGGTTCAGATAAAAAAGAAAAAGTTCATTAGTTTTACTGAACATTCTTTATTTTCCAAGTTTAACATTGTATTTCTTAGCCAGAAGTACGTTATGCACTTTAGGTTGGCTTGTTTTGGATGCAGAGGTTCCAAATAATAAGAAAGTTTTCTTTTTCTCAGTATATATATATAAGCCAGGCATACAATATACTCAATAGGTCAGCTAGTATTTTGGATGTACAGCTTCTGAAACATTGAAAATTTACATTAGTTTTCTTGGTAGATTCTTTTTTCTACTGCTTACGTTTTATTGCTAAGCCTGTTATTGCTATAATACACACTTGATCGACAAGGTTTTAATGAAGAGCATCATAAAAAAAAGAACTATTTCCTAGTGTAGCGTAGCTAGTACACAATAGGTCGACTAGTTTTGTGTATAGATTCAGATAAAAATGAAAAAATCTACATTTGTTTTGCTTAAAATTTTGCGCTATGAAACCTTTGGCTAAACGAGATAGCACAAAAAGAACTAGTATGGAATGTATCTATGGAATCTATCTAGCGAAAAGAAAAATAATTATTATTATCATTCACTATTTATAATAAAATAATATTTAAATACCATTCTTCAAAGTTCTACCGAATTTTTTATTGTCGCAGCTTTTCGACCAAAATATCCGCCTGATGTATTAGACTAAAATAAAGTATATTTCTCGATCTTCCTATTAAAACCGAAAATAATCATAAATTCATACTTCAAATTAAATACTTTTGTTTGAAATAACTAACTCAATATTATCTATTAAAAAAGAAGGTTATTGTTTAAGGTTTACATAAATCGCCATTAGAGCGCTCTGCTAACTGAAAAAATAGTTTTTTGAATCAAAGCTGCTTAAATAATGTAAAAATTACAAGTTTTGTATTAGGATACAAACCAGCGTAGGAGCTCTAATATGTTTATTTTCCTTTTTTTTAATTTTTATCTATTTTTTTAAATATTTAACAATAGAATATTTGTTTTGGACAATTTTTTTATTCATTTAATATCTATTAAACAAATTTATGGCTCTTAAACTTTAGTTTTTTTAAAATGCTATTTAGTGAGAAAAAAATTAATTTTTATCAATTTCTAGACTAAAGGTTAGAAAGAATACTGTTCTTTTGTTTATATTTTAATCTGTTCCTTAGAGAAGAAATAACATGTTTCTGTTTCAGGCCATAATTCTCTTAAAAACTGCTAGTATATAATAAGATTTAGAAAGAATTTAAGAGTGTATCATAAAGCTCAGAGTTTAGTAAAGTACAATTTACCAACTTTCAGACACAAGGTTATTTTTTCCTTTCTTTGTTTTTACTTTTAATTTTCAATATATAAATGTGCGCTGTAAAATTATTGTTTCATAGTTTTCAAGGAAACTCAGCATACTTTAGGTAACTGGGAAATAGTACTGAAGAAAATCAAACTGGATTCTAAACCTTTCCTATAGAGTAATTGCATTATGATTAAAAATGATTGGTTCTGATGACATTTATAAGAGAAATTTCAAGTATCTATCTTTTATTGCAAACTACCTTGCCTTGTTAAATACACTTCCTCTTTTTTAGCTGTCGCCCGTGTTTGTGAATAGAGTTTTTGCCACTTAGAATAAATAGAAATCAATTTTGTATGGAGAGCGTTACTATTCGATAGGTGGATATTATATGGGATCGCATTGGAAAGGTTTATAGTGGTACGTTGTGTTATAATAATAAGGTCGATTTGAGAATTAATGGATGAATTTCCATTAATTCAAATTTATTGATAATTTCGTGTGTGTGTGCCCTGATCAACTTTAATTGGTTAAACAAACAAACAAAAATGGCAGAGCAATATTAATTAATTTATGGTTAAAGGAAACTTGAGTGACCACAAGTGCAATGAATGGCCTGAGGACAATGCAAAGAGGAGTTTTGGTTAAATTCTAGGATATTACAAAATTAGGAGGATTCTCCTGCGGTCCCAGAAAGGAAACCTGACTGACCACAAGTGCAATGAATGGCCTGAGGACAATGCAAAAAGGAGTTTTGGTTAAATTCTTGGATATTACAAAATTAGGAGGATTCTCCTGCGGTCCTAGAAGAATTGTGACGTCTGTTTTGAATTCTGTTCCTTGGTAATGACCTCTTCTTCTAATCTGATAATATAGTCTTCTAACTGAAACTAACCCACTATTTTCAAACTGAATCAACAGAAGCATTTATTTATTTATTTTTTCTGTTAAATTGTGATTAATATTCTTCTGGATTGAGCGCCTTGAGTGGTTTCTGTTCAACTGCATATAAATGTGTGTTCAGGTTTTCGTTTCTACTTGCATGCCATTCTTTTGAATTGAAATCAGAGAAAGTAGAAAGAAAGAAAACTTTTTTTTTGTTCTGGGAACAATGTTCCTTCGGAACAATGAAAAAAATGCTTTGTATGAAAGAAATTAAGCATGATAAGCTCTGTATTTAAAACCTTTACAAATATTATAAATTCGAAATTCAAATATTTAATTATGTATCATACATATAAATATTGGGCTAATAATTCACTATTAAATTAAATTTAAATAATACTAAATTAAAAAAAGTTTAATTACGCTTATTAATTGCCGTCATTTTTGAGTAGCTGCATTAAAAATTATTACAGATCAATTTTAAATGTGGCTGTTGTAGTATTATGTATTAATGTTAGAGCTAAATATTTCCAGCTCAAAAAGGATTGAATTAGAAATGAATTTTCACAAATAACCACTCCGGACGGTGAAGTATAGAATGAAGTAATTAACTACTCTGTTGTTTCTAAAATGTAATTGAGCCTTACTAATCATCATATCAAATAAATATTACAGGGGTTTATTTCTGAAGAGTATTATAAGAAGTTACCAGGCAAATACTTGTTCCTACTTCACACATAGCCAGCCAAGAAAGAAGAATTGTGGGGTAATATGTTCATCTATCTTATATTCAAAATAAAATGGACATAGGAATTAAGAGACCTTTGCAATTTTAAATTCAGCTCTCTAGTTAAGTCATTATACATCAACGTATAGTATCGAGGTAAGAAAATATTTATATTTCCACAGTTTTCTTAAAATAGACAGAATGTCTTAAATATATCTTAGTTGGTGCAACGTTTTTAAAATTTGCTTAGATAATCAATATCATGATTATTCCACGATGTGTTGTGATTGTGACACCCAAACGTTTTGAAGAATATATGTATAGAACAGGGATCTGATCTGCATTAATTTTCAAAATGGAACTAATAGCAACATTGTTGACATATCTGTTGACACTTTCAACAACCATGGATTTGGTTACAGAAATATTGAACGTAATATTATTTTATTTGGCTCACGCACCAATGAAAACATTAAATTTTTTATACTCTATTCTAATTCAAACCGGGGGGCAGCTAATGTAAATGGAATATAAAACATGTGATAAAGCAGATCCCTGAGTAACCCCGAATGAACAGATACCCAAGAAGAACTGTCCCCTTCCATCTCTGATGGTTTTCAAATATATATCAATCAAATATCAATACTTTTGAGTTTTTAAATACGAAACATATTTACAAAGATATGGTGTACACCAAATCTTATGTAGATAATAGAATGCAAGAATAATATTTTTGATTTCTGATGACCAATTATTTCAGAAAGGAGGAATTCAGGACGGGAACAGCATGGAGTAGTTGAAGTGGCTAATATATTGACATTTAAAGACTGAAGAACAAACAGAGCTACGTTAAGAGATTGTGCAGATTGTCAATCGGCAGTTGGCGATATAAGTTGGGCACTTAAGACCTGAAGAGGACGCAAGGGCTAACGAAAAAAAATCTTTAGGATATTACAGAAATTGAATAATTCTGCTGCTGAACTTAGAAAAATTGTAACGTCTTTTTTGGTTGAAGTTTGTCAGCGAATTGCGTCATTTTCTAATCTGTAAGTATAGTCTTCTAACAATAATGTAATCCACATATACTCAAACTGAGAAGCATTTATTTATTTGTTTGTTTTTGATTGACTTTAGTTGATGCAACGTTTTTAAAATTTTATTAGAATGTTCACTTACTTGATTGTTGCACGATTTGTTAAGATAGTGACAGCCAGTCATCGATGACTTTCTATGTAGGAGCCCTTTTAAATCTTAATTGTCTAAACATGCAAGAAAAGTGGCGTAGCAATATCAATTAATTTATGAAGAAAGGATACTTGTATGTCAATAGGAGCTAACACTGGTAATAGTTGTACAAGAGGATAAGAGTAGTAGAAATATATTTTAATCATAAAGTTTTTTTAATATTCTTGAAGCTTATGCAACAAGAATCGTTCATCACATAATTCGTTAAACAGTAAATTAAAGTGGGTCGACACCATTAAGTACTAACTATTTTAAGAGGTGGCACAAATCTCTGAAAAGTAAAAACCAAATGATTTTATTACTAATTGATTGGTACGTAAACAAATAAACCATTTGGGAAGAAATTGATCCCTTAAATGGCGCCTCCAAAAAAAACAGCCTGCTCTCGGTAGAATTTTTTTTCAAAAAAACCATTTAGTAAGCAGCGGTTAGATTTATATAGCTTGATAAATTGATTTTGCAATAGTGTTTAGATTTCAAAATGAGACTTGCGCCATTGCCTATGGAGAATGCAAGTGGACTTTGGGAAAATTCAAGATGTTAACAAACTGAGTGG
Source organism: Rhodnius prolixus (assembly GCF_049639745.1). Classification (NCBI taxonomy): domain Eukaryota; kingdom Metazoa; phylum Arthropoda; class Insecta; order Hemiptera; family Reduviidae; genus Rhodnius; species Rhodnius prolixus. The sequence goes on from NW_027411634.1 coordinate 36,652,161, forward strand.
TCCTCCTAGTCCCAGATGATTCATGACGCCTGTTTTGGATGTTGTTTCTTGGTAACTATCTCTTCTACTAATATGATTTTATTGTCTTCTAACTTAAATCTAAACCCATTTTTCTCAAACTGAGAACATTTATTTATTTTATTATTCTAGATATTTTTATTAAAATTTATGCTCATAAATAGATCTCAATTACATTTGTTGACTATTCTTTAGTTCTTAAATTATGATAGTATTTTTACCTTAGCTAGAAAAATCCTTAATAAAATAATTGTTTTCTTGTTAGTTTCTGATTCCATTGTATCATCAGAACTTTTCACGTAGCTTTCAGTTGCCTATGGTTAACATTAGAAGATAACGGAAACACCGACAAAAAATCCTGATGAAGGCTACCAAAGGACGTAGAAATGTGTAATAATTAAAGAAAAGAGTCACTTATTATTTGTGAATCCTTATTTTCTTAATGATTCTGATTTCAGAGGAGTTCTTCTTTCACTATTGATTAATAGATTAGTTGATTGCAAATCTACTTTATAAGAGGGAGATCCATTTGTGCACACTTTGCTGGACATCTATAGCAATAGAGAAGAACTAATGGGAAAACGTTTCTTAAAATAAGGTTGGTTTTATTTTTATTATTTCTGGCAATGGCATGCGAAATGCGCTATTCTCATTGGGTTTTTGCTTAAAACAATCTTCCTTTCAGTGGTAATTTTTTTAAACATCCTTACGCTCAGAGATTGTGCGTCAATCGTTAGTTGGTGATATAACTTTGGCACTTTAAGACCTGAAGAGGACGCAAGAAGGACTAGCGAAGAAAAAATCCTTAGGATATTACAAAAATACAAGTTTTCTGCTGCCGAACCTATAACGTTCATTCTTCTTCATTGAGCGCCTTGAGTGTGGTTGGTGTTGAATTCCTGAAAAACAAGTGTCCAAGCTTTCAGTTCTTACATAACTATTTTTATGAATGGGAATCAGATCAGTATTTTATTGATACAAATATTTCTGTATTACAATTGTTTAATAATTCCTAAATTATAGGTTCTAAATTATGAATTTTTCGACCATAGCTGGATAAATCCGTAAACTATAACAATTTTGTTTCCGTTAGTATCATTCATGAAGAACTTTTGTGTGTGTTTCTGTTGTAGATAACATCAGAAGATAACAGAATCACTTTCACAAGTTCTCAATAAAGGACACGAACGGACCTGGGAGGGAAAAAAATCTCTGCTTATTTTATGTGATTCTTTACTTTTCTGAATTATTTTTATTTCAGATTACTTATCATATTATTCTCACTATTGATCTGCGGATAGGATATTAGCGAATCAATATTTCTGAAATGTGGTCCATCTGTTACATATTTTGCATGGAATGCTATAGCACAGAGGAAGAATTATAATAATGGAAAAATATATTATTATTTGTGCAAAAGGCAAATGGTATGCAGCATTCCACACTTATACGTTATTTTGTTTTTGTTTTTGTTTTTTTTTTGTTGGTTACATAGACGTGTTTATGGAGTTGATGTAAAAGCCTAATCTGCATTTAATATTTTATTGTAGTGCTAAATATTCTTACTCTTTTTGAGCTTTAGCCCGTGTCTGGGAATAGAGGTTTTGCCTCTGAAAATAAATAGAAATCAATTTTGTAAAGAGATATTTTTTATTCTGTTCAAATGTGAGTATTATTCTTCTTGGTGGAGTGCCTTTAGTGTGGTTCCTATTCAACTGCATTAAATATGCGTTCAGGCTTTCGTTGCTACTTGCAAAGCATTCTTTTCAATGGAAATGATACTTTTATATTATAATTTATGCTTATAAGTAATTTTCCAATTACAATTGTTTATTATTTCGTTAGGTATTTAATTATGAGAGTATTTTTGCCGTTACCGGAAAAATCTTTAAAAAGAAATCAGTTATTTTCTTATTAGATTTCATTGTATCATTCATCGGGTAATTTCGTGAGGTTTAAATAAATCAGGCCAATTCCATAGTGATGATTTCGTATGAGTATTAATTACTATTAAAAGTAAAAGAAAATGTGTCATCAGATCAGTTTTATTAACTTACTCTACGTTACAGATATTCCAAGCCATGATGATGATGGATGATGCTGTACATACAGCTATTGTATACAGAACGAAGGATTTGATAAAGTTTACCAATTTAAATTAATTGAAAAGCTTTTGAGTTTACATTATTTGTAAGGGTTGCCACTTGTCTCTTACAAAAAAAAAAAAAAAAAAATGGAAGTCAATTATTACTTTTGCGACATTCAATTAATTCCAATGGGTGAGTACGCAAAATACAATCAAGAAATATAGCAGAGCAACAAACAATAAATAAATTTGTGGAGAGAGTGTACCTAGTCATCAAAAAGTGCATAGAATGGCCCATAGCTGTAGAAGGGTATTCTATCCGGGTACTTTGTAAAAAAAATTTAATCATTTAAGCTTAACTAATGAGAATCGTGCAACAAATTTCTAATGAGTAAAACTAAATGAATTTAATAGAAATAGAAATAATTTAAGAGAAATTGTTTAGATTACGAAATGAGACTTGCGCCACTTCATTGAGTGAGAACTTTTTGGAAAATTCTAAGATGTTACAAAATTGGGAGGATTCTCCTACGGTCCTAGAAGATTTGTGACTACTGTTTTGGATGCTGTTGCTTGGTAGTTAGAATGCTTTTGCAACTGAAAATAAATATAAACTAAATTTTTACGAAGAACTTACTTTTGGTAAGGTGGATTTAACGTCAGGTCATATTGGAATGATTTATATTGGTAACATATACATATTTCTTTATTATTGTTAGTGATTCCTTATTTTGTGTTTCTATATTTGAGTTTGTACGCCTACTGTAAACTAAACTCATTAGGTCAACTATTATTGATTTGGAGTTTCGAAAAATGAGGAAAAAAATCATCAGTAGTTTTACTTTAAATGTCTTATTTCTTTTTTCTAACATTCTGGTCAAAGCTATGCATAGCTTAGGTCTACTACTTTTTTGATGTTGAGGTTCAAATAAAAAAGAAAAAGTTCATTAGTTTTATTGGACATTCTTTATTTTCCTATTTCATCATTGTATTTCTTAGCCAGAAGTACGTTATGCACATTAGGTTGGATAGTTTTGGATGCAGAGGTTTAGTAAAACGGAAAAAATAGGAAAGCATAGTTAATTTTTTTCAAAAATTTACTTATTTTCTATTTCTAAAATTCTACTTCTTAGCCAAGCATACATTGTACACATTACCTTGTCTACATTTGCATTCCAAGGTTTATAAAATAAAGAAGCATACAAAATCGTAGTTTTACTGGAATATCTTGAATTGTTATTTCTTACATTCTATTTTTAGCCAGGAATACATTGTAAACATTAGGTCGGCTAGTTATGGAGGTTGGCGTTCAGTGAAAAATGTCGTTGTTAATTTTACTGAAATTTCCTAGTTTTCTGTTTTCTAAGTTCTATTTCTTAACCAGGAATACATTATATTCCTTTTAGGTTGGCTATTTTGGTTTCAGTTGTTTGAAAAAAAGGAGGTGTTAGAGATAGTTTAATAGTTCAACTGGTGATTCCTTATTTTGTGTTTCTATATTTGAGTTTGTACGCCTAGTGTAAACTAAACTCATTAGGACAACTATTATTGATTCGGAGTTTTGGAAAAAATCATCTGTAGTTTTACTTTAAATTCATTACTTCTTTTCATTCTAGTCAAAGCATTTCAATACATCATACTCATTAGGTCTACTGCTTTTTGATGTAAAGGTTCAGATAAAAAAGAAAAAGTTCATTAGTTTTACTGAACATTCTTTATTTTCCAATTTTAACATTGTATTTCTTAGCCAGAAGTACGTTATGCACATTAGGTCGAAGATGTTCCAAATAATGAGAATGCTTTACCCAAAATTCCACATTTTATCTTTTTCTCAGTTTATATATAAGTCAAGCATACAATATACTCAATAGGTCAGCTGGTATTTTGGATGTACAGCTTCTGAAACATTGAGAATTTACATTAGTTTTCTTGGTAGATTCTTTTTTCTACTGCTTACGTTTTATTGCTAAGCCTGTTATTGCTATAATTCACCTTGATCGACAAGGTTTTGATGAAGATCATCATAAAAAAAGAACTATTTCCTAGTGTAGCGTAGCTAGTACACAATAGGTCGACTAGTTTTGTGTATAGATTCAGAAAAAAATGAAAAAATCTACATTTGTTTTGCTTAAAATTTGCGCTATGAAACCTTTGGCTAAACGAGATAGCACAAAAAGAACTAGTAGGGAAAGTCCGCAACCTTCTTAGTAGGGGTGGTTTCCTCTACTTGATCCTAAAGGGGAAGGCATAATAAGCCTCTTTTTTGCTTCGGTGCCGTGAGGCATAGATCCCATCCCACTTTCTAATCTTAATCTTACTTGAAATTCCTTTTTTCAATTTCTAACATTCTATTTCGAAGCCGGGCTTATATTGTACCCATTAGGTTTGCTAGTTTTGGACCTAAAGGGTAAGCAAAAAAGGGACTAACAGATAGCCTTCTCAAGTTTCTGGGAATTTCATGGTTTTATGTTTCTAACAATTAATTTCAAAGCAAAGCTTACATTGTACCTCTTAAGTCGCCTAGTTTTAATATCAGTTGTTCAGAAAAATTGGGCAGGAAAACTGTTCATTTGTTTTATTTGAAAATTATGATTTTCCGTTTCTAACATTATAGTTCTAAGCCAGAGCTTTTTGTACACATTACAGCCACTAGATTCAGTTGTAGATGTCCAGAAAAGAGGGAAAAAGAAATATCTATATAGTTTTACAGGAAATTCGTTATCATCTTTTTTAAACATTCTATTTATAGCTGTGCCGAAATAGTACACTATAGGTCTGTTAGTTTTGGATACACAGTTTTAGAATGTAGGAGAAAATTGAAAATGTTCATTTGTTTTATTGGAAGTTCCTTAATATTCGTTTCTAACCATGTATTCTAATCCCGGTGTACATATCACATGATAACAACTAGTTTTGGGTTTCTAACGTAGTATTTGAAAGACAAGCATATATAATACATTTTAGATTGGCTAGTATGTGGTGTAGATGTTCAGAAGGAAAAAAAGAAACTATGTTGCGTATTTGCCAAAACAGCAGAATCTCTTACACCAGAGTTTAAAACCCACTAGAAGAAATGTCAACTGTCCGAACTGTCTGAGGTGGGCTAAGGTATGAGCCAAATGTCTACAAACCAATAAAATATTTATTAAATTCTTGATTATAACCCACGGAAACAGAGCAGGACAATTTCAATACTTCTGTTTTATCTAACTGAGTCCGCACTGGAACATCAGGGCAACAATGAAGCTCGCACGAGTTCCAAAGGATGAGTGTTAAAGTTACAGAAGATATGAATTGAATCGCAAGTGGTCAGGGTTAGTAAACGTCAGAATAATAGAATAAATGGCAGACAAATAATATGAGGCTAACTCTGCTGGTAGCCGCAACAGAGACAATTACCCAATTACCTAGAGTGAATTGAAGTATACCTGAAGGTGAGCAACTATGTTCCACAGTGGAAGTTTCAATACTTCGCCACAGGAATGGTTAACACACTGATTAAGTTGATAATTGGGCGCTTGCTCATTTCAGCACGTTGTCTCTGTTCTGGAAAATAGAGCAATTAATATGAAAATGGGTTATTGTTTTAACCACTAAATAGCGTACAAGGTTAATAAAATTCCAGTGGTTAATATAGTCGCTCCTAAAGAAAGAGAAGTGTACAACATTTACGTAGTTACTCTTGTTAAGGGTCTACAATTAGTTCAGGTTGACCTGCAAATTACCAACGAATGGTTCCTCTGAACGAAAATCCGTGGTGGATTACACTCAAGCAGCTATTTAGAATGAGTAAAAAATAAAAGACAACAAGGTCCGAGGCTGGACAAAAGTATATAGAAAAATAACTTACCAGTTTAGATTAAGCGACAACGTGCACGGAGTATTCCACTCGCAACGGAGTGAAATAATAATAGGGAGAGAAGATAAACAATTGTGTTTAGGAAAGATGAAAGGATAAAAATAAATTACTCACAACCTTTACATGAGACATGCATATCAGTGAAGATGTTTTACTTATGTTAAATTGCTGCTTGAGTTGAAATAATCAGATAAAGATGAATATAATAGAGGCATACCATTCACTAGTGAGCCAGAAACTAAGGAACATAAAAAAGTTGCTATGACAAAAAAGTTGAAAACGGATAAAGGCTAAACCAACCTGATAAAAGAAAAATAGCTACTCTCCGAGCTCTCAACTCGAGCGTACACGCTTATGGACTCCTTGTTATTAGTTGAAACCTGAGTTAATGTGGTTTATTTCTGCTTATCCACACTTACAAAACCTTAACCAGACTTCTCCATCATCAGAGCCCGGCTGGTCCTCCGTTTATCAGACAGGGATTTCTGTCTTCAGCAACCATGCTTGTGGAACTCGTGCGAGCTTCTTCGTTGGCCAGTTCATTCACATTACTGCTAGGATCGTCCCTGTTATTTTGATACACTAACTGTTGAATACACCATTGATCCGGTACTTCAGGAGATTCAATAAAATTATTAATAACAATGATTAACACCGAAGTGGTCTAAAAAAAAAAGAACTCTGAAGGGATTGTGTTAAAATCCACGAATCTTTTAGGAGAAAATGGATTTGTCTCTGATATGCACTCATCTATCTAGCGAAAAGAAAAATAATTATTATTATCATTCACTATTTATAATAAAATAATATTTAAATACCATTCTTCAAAGTTCTACCGAATTTTTTATTGTCGCAGCTTTTCGACCAAAATATCCGCCTGACGTGTTAGACTAAAATAAAGTATGTTTCTCGATCTTCCTATTAAAACCGAAAATAATCATAAATTCATACTTCAAATTAAATACTTTTGTTTAAAATAACTAACTCAATATTATCTATTAAAAAAGAAGGTTATTGTTTAAGGTTTACATAAATCGCCACCAGAGCGCTCTGCTAACGGACAAAATTCTTTTTTGAATCAAACCAGCTTAAATAATGTAAAAATTCCAAGTTTTGTATTAGGATACAAACCAGCGTAGGAGCTCTATGTTTATATTCCTTTTTTTTAATTTTTATCTATTTTTTTAAATATTTAACAATAGAATATTTGTTTTCGACAATTTTTTTTATTCATCTAATATGTATTAAACAAATTTATGGCTCTTTAACTCTCAGTTTTTTAAAAATGCTATTTAGTAAGAAAAAATGAATTTTTATCAATTTCTAGGCTAAAGGTTAGAAAGAGTACTGTTTTTTGTTTATGTTTTTATCTGTTCCTTAGAAAAGAAATAAGATGTTTCTGTTTCAGGCCATAATTCTCTAAAACTACTAGGATATAATAACATTGAGAAAGAATTTAACAGTGTATCATAAAGCTCAGAGTGTAGTAAAAGTACAATTTACCAACTTTCAGACAAAAGGATATTCTTTACTTTCTTTGTTTTTACTTTTAATTTTGAAAATATAAATGTGCGCAGTAAAAAAGGTAATGCACTATATAAGTAATTAGTGATCCCAACTTTTAACGACAGAAAAGATATGGTTATTGTTTCATAGTTTTCAAGGAAACTCAGCACACTTCAGGTAACTTGGAAGTAGTACTGAAGAAAATCAAACTGGAAATACTTTATTCTGAACCTTTCCTATAGAATAATTACATTATGATTAAAAATGATAGGTTCTGATGGCATGTATAAGAGAAATTTCAAGTATCTATCTTAAAGAAAGTATGTTTTATCAAGTAAGTAACAAATGATGTTAGTTTAAATGTAACTCTTATTTTTTATAAACTTATTCTAAAACCAAAGTGACGAAAGAAGTTTGCAAAACTTTTGGAGATCCAGCAGATTTTTGCTTTCGAAATATTGTTTTATAGCACACTATATTTTCGAAAGGATTAGGAACTGTAGACAGTAATGAAATAGGGTGCACTTTTTAGAGTGAGAATTGAAATTCAGTTTTTGTAATGTAAGAAAGGTTTTGATTTATTTTAGTGATGCAACGTTTTTAAAATTTTATTAGAATGTTCACTAACTAGATTGTTGCACGATTTGTTAAGATAGTGATAGCCTGTCGTCGATGACTTTCTATGTATGTGCCCTTATAAATCGCAATTGGGTAAACATGCAAGAAAAGTGGCATAGCAATATCAATTAATTTATGGAGAAAAGATACTTGCGTGTCAATAGGTGCAAACAGTGGTAATAATTGTATAAAAGGAGAAGAGTAGAAAAAATATATTTTAATCATAAGTTTTTTTAATATTCTTGAAACTTATGCAATAAGAATCGTTCATCACATAATTCAAGTAAATTAAAGTGTGTCGTCACCATTAAGTTCTAACTATTTTAAGAGGTGCCACAAATCTCTGATAAGAAAAAATCAAATGGTTTTATTACTAATTGAATGGGACGTAAACAAATAAAAACAATTAGGAAAAAATTGATCCCCTAAATGGTATCTCCCAAAAAAAAACAGCCTACTCTCGGTGGAATTTTTTTTCCAAAAAAAAACATTTAGGAAGGATAGCTTGATTGATTGATTTTGCAATTGTGTTTAGATTTCAAAATGAGACTGCGCCCATTGCCTATGGAGAATGCATGTGGATTTTGGGAAAATTCAAGATGTTAACAAATTGAGTGGTCCTAATCCCAGAAGATTCATGACGCCTGTTTTGGATGTTGTTCTTGGTAACTAACTCTTCTACTAATTTGATTTTATTGTCTTCTAACTTAAATCTAATCCCATTTTTAAAAAATTCTGATGAGGACGTAGAAATGTGAAATAATCAAAGAAAAGAATCGTCCTCAGTTACATATTTTGCATGGAATGCTTCAGCACTAAGGAAGAATTATATTAATTGAAAAACATTATTATTTGTGCAGAAGGCAAATGGTATTGTATGGTATGGTGATGGATTTTAATAACTTACTCTACGTTACAGATATTCCAAGTCAAGATGGTGATGGATGATGCTGTACATGCAGCTATTGTATAGAGAAGGAAGGATTTGATGAAGTTTACCAATTTAAATTGATTGAAAAGCTTTGAGTTTGTCAAAAGCCAATGATTACTTTTACGATATTCAATTAATTCCACTGGGTGAGTACGCAAAATACAAGCAAGAAAAATAGCAGAGCAATGAATAAAATTGTGGATAGAGGGTACCTAGGCATCAAGAAGTGCATAGAATGGCCATAGCTGTAGAAGGGTATATTCAATCCGGGTATTTTGTAAAAAAAAATTAATTTTAAATCATTAAAGCTTAACTAATGACAATCGTACAACAAATTTCTAATGAGTAAAACTAAATTATTTTAATAGAAATTGAAATAATTTAAGAGAAATTGTTTAGATTACGAAATGAGACTTGCGCCACTTCATTGACCGAGGAGAATGCAAAGAGTACTTCTTGGAAAATTCTAAGATATTACAAAATTGGAAGGATTCTTCTACGGTCCTAGAAGATTTGTGATGACTGTTTTGGATGCTGTTTCTTGGTAATGACCTCTTCTTCTAATCTGATAATATATTCTTTCACCTGAAATCTTACTCACTTTTCTCGTACTGAGAAGCATTTATTTATTTTTTATTCTAGACATTCATAAAAGTATACTAATTCTTTAGGCCTAAAATTAAGAGAGTATTTTTGCCGTCGCCGGAAAAATTGTTAAAAATATGATTTATTTTATTGTAAGTTTCTAGTTCTATTTTATTATCAGAATGAAGGCTTCAGTTGTCTGAGAATAACCTTAGAAGATAACGCAATCCCCTACAGAAAATCCCGATGAAGGCCATCAATGGACATAGGAAAGAGCATTAATTTAAAAAAAAAAGACACTTATTTGTTTGTGAGTCCTTACGTTCTTAATTATTTTCATTTCTGAGGAGTTCTTCCTTTCGGTGTTACACTATTAATCAGTGGATGGTATGATGGCAAACAAACATTATTCCAGTGTGATCCATCTGTTGCTTATTTTGTTTGGAAAGCTATAGTAATAGGTAAGAATTATTTTAATGAGATAACTTTTCTTGAAATAGGGAAGGCTTGAAATAATATTATTAATGATTTTTGTTTTTTTTCGACCGTTGTTGATAGATGATTTTTGGTGAATATCGAGGTGCGGTCTTGAATAAAAACAACTTTTTTGCTTTATACCAACGTTTCGGTAATTTTTACTATTTTCTTCAGGGTATTATAAAAAAAGTTTGTGAAGTTCAATGTAGAGCTACGAGTATATCATCATAACTTTTAATATTCTAAGAAGTTTACTTGTTGTACATCTTGATAGTACATCACATAATCTATTAATCAATAATTGAAGAGCATCAAGTTGTCGTTATTATAAAGGTTGCCTTTTGTCTTTTATTATTATTTATACTTTTATTTTTCTTTTAAGTAAAACGTTAATGATTAGTTTTGTGACATTCAGTTATTACAGATTGGTTGGTATGCAAAATAGAAGATCTAGGAGTGAAATTATTCACTGAATTATTGGTCATCAAATTATGAGCAGAAGAAAGGTTAATGTATCACCATCGTCTATTTTCATTGGCAAATTTTTAAAAAATCTATGATGACCATCACTATTATGTAAGTCGTAATCTTTAAAATTAATTATAGAGTACTTTTTACCACTTTTGTGACTAATTATTGGAATAAAATGTATGAAATATTATTTGTATTAATTAAATGTTTATAATGCAACCATATATTTTTGTTGTTAGTCAGTTGGACGTTTAGACGCTGCCGATTTAAGTGGCCAATTTAAAATAGAATACAAATACAAATTATACAAAGGAGGTTTCAGGCTGCAGTGCCTATTTACACTCCATAACTTTAATATTTGCATTGGTAAATCTGCCAAACTTACACACTAAGGCAAAAAACATAAAAAGAATCTTACTACATTCAGTGAATTAAAGCAAGATATGCTTTAGCATTTTGTGTTTGTATTTTTTATAACCAAGAGAACTTAATACTTGTAGTTATAGTTTACAATACTCGTTAGGTAGAATAAATAGGGTAGGGAGTATGTGTACAGGAAGTTACAAATTTTTCCGTAGCATTGAAGATAAATGTAGATACGCTGGCAACATCAAGTGCTACGTGTATGTAATCTATGGGTGTCCACCGGGGATGTGACCCAACTAGCCTTGAGCATTTATTTTGGACTCTTTGTAACTTCACGTAGTTGGTGCGACAAGTATTGGACCACACAGGGGCTGCATATAAGAGTACTGGACGGATGTAGATAATAAATTAGTTTTTTAATAATCAAATCTATGTTAGAGTTGCGGTTTAAGAGAGGACAATTTCTGGCACAAATTCAAGATCTATTAGTTGAAAAAGAACTTAAACTTCATATAACACCCGAAGAATTTGAAATGTTAAGGGAAGATTTTCCAGTAGAAAGTAAAGTCATTAGGAACCATACAGTTGAAGAAGTTAAAAACCTTAGTGCAAATTACCTGAGGGTAAATGATAGCTAAATGTTTAGGCACTCTTACTAGACCTGCTGAAAAGGTATTTTAATGTAAATATCTTATTAATTTCTATACTATATTCATTTTGTAAAGATAATTTGTATGTTTGTAATTGTAAAAAAAATAAATAAATGTAATTGTATATAAAACAAAATTTTTCTTTACTTTCTGAACTTTTCTATGTGATTCGTAGAATATTTTAATAATTTTAAAAAAAAGTTCTCTTGCTTTGAGGCGTAAAATACTTTGGAGCAATATAACTGCACAACTTAGATTAGGCGATATTTAAAGGACAGTTTACCATGAAAAAGTAATATTTTTATAATAAAATACTAAAGTAAATATATTTTTCAGTACATGTTTTACTTTGCATGTTATTTACTGCTTTTTATAATTAATTAATTTTCAATTTTGGCTTTCATACGCGTTGAATAACATTTTATTAAATAGCTATAAAAAGAAAGTTCAAAAATAACTTTTTGTGGAGTAGCAGGTGCTGCTCCCTGGCAGCCAATCTACAAACTAAAATTTGGCTAAACTTCATTATTTTTATTAATTTATTTTTGGTATTAGACATTTTTTTAATTAATAAAAATTACAATTAGGTGGTATTATATTATTTTTAACTAATGGTAATAAAATTAAGCTTAAATAGGTTGTATTGACAAAAAAAAAGGCAATAAATGGAAGTTGCTTCGATAGCGGACATCTTGACATGGCGTCTATATGAGCAAGTTAAGTCCGCGGGCGTGGAGGGTGGGGCGAACGTTTAGCTACAGTATGTTTCCAATTTTAACCCTTAAGAAGACTCGATGTTTAATCGTCACTAACACCACTTCAACACATTTACATGACACTTTTAGAGAGATGTCAGACATATTTGGAGAGACGGACAACAGAGCGACCTTTCCTCCTCAGTCACTGAGATGATACTGAATGGAATTTATTTTTTTGCTGACGTAATGCTATCTGATGGCTTCAAACAGTTAAAAAACTACATTCTCATGCTTTCTAGCGGCTATAGCTTAAACTAATGTGTTACTATAGTTCAACTGATTGCCGCTAGAATGCATGGGCATGCTACTTTCTGTTATTTTTCATAGACAAATTTTATTTTTCCAATTTTTTTCCTTTATTTACAAATTATGACCAAATGTTTTATGGTTGTGTTTATGTTTATAGAAGTGGTATTAGATTAGTGTTATAAATTATTTATTCTATTTTAATACAGTGCAATTGTAACTGATTCATAATGAAATCATTTTGATGCACAAGTTTCCAAACTTTATTTTAGAGTAATTTGATGACACAGTTTTGCAGCAGTGCTCCGGTATTGACTTTTCAATCTGAAAAATAATTATTCGATGAAATAATTTTTTTTTTGGCGTTCCTTTTTGCTACAATGAGCGCGATGGCGCTATAAGTTACAGTGATGACAGAGTAACAAATGAAGCAAACGAGTGGAGAAGTTACCCAGTGGTAACACTCCAAAACATTAGGCTGTTAGTCGCTCTCTTCACTTGAGAGGAGATCACGAGGGCTCTGTCTCTTAAGGCGTCTTGTCGGGTTGTCAGGAAGAGTTATTGAAGAAAGATATTTATATAGAGGATTTATATGAGTTTGCAGGTAGATGTGAAGCTTGCTGTATCTTGTTTTAGCAAGTTGCGTGACAAAAGGAATTTTAATGTCACTGTGTATAGTTAGGTCGGAGACATAAAATGGAGCGTTTTCAATAGTTCGAAGTATTTTAGATTGAAGGGACTGAATCCTTAGGAGATTTGAGCGTTTAGTTGAACCCTTCAGTTATATTCCATACGCCCAGATGGGTTTTAAAAAAGTAGTATAAATTAATCTTTTTGTCCAGAGAGAGTTTTGATCTATCGTCTATGAGTCTTTTAAGTAGTCGATAGCGTCTGTTCGGTTCTGTTCTTTTTAGTCTAGTGTGGGGGTTCCAAAAAGTCTTCGGTCTAAGTAAAGTCCAAGGTAGCGGGCAACCTCAGAAGGTAAAAATGATTTGGGTGAGGGAGATAGAGGAAGAGGTGGTTATTTCATTTATGTAGATGCATTGTTTACTATAATACTACAATAAAAAATTGTGCGGCCCTGTTTAAGATGCATTTTTGCTGTAACATAAATGAAATTAATTGAAGATTAAAGTTCTTTAATGAATAATGTACATATTACAGGAATAAAGCATTGTTAAATATTACTGAGAATAAATTGTTGTATCTTAATTCACCCTTACGTTTAAATTACAGCAATCATAGCATTTTTCAAGCAGTTTGAGTTTATTTCAACCTCAAAAAACCGTTTTGCAATCAGTTTACTAGAAAAAGGTATGGTTTATATCAAAAAGATTTATTATTACTGAAAAAAGCTATAGTAATTAATGTAATACGATTTTCTATCAAAATAAATCAAGAATACTGAACAAGTGTTGACGTCTACAGTTGAATATATTTTTTATAATCCCAAATAATTTTATTATAAAAATGAAAATTAATTAGATTTCTAAGCATACACATGATTTCATTGACAATCTTGTTGACTGGTTTGAAAAAAAACAATATCACTCCTGTAATTTCTTAAGATTAGCTTTTTTTAATAAGTTTTATTTCAATAAATTCAAAAATGATAAGCCCAACTAAAAAAGTTTTATTTAATTGAAAATTAGTATACTATTTACTTGTTATTTATTTATTCTGTTTGTGGTCTTGTTTGCACATTATTCAATATTTTTTATGAAGGCTGGAAAAAACCAAAATGTTGGTATACTCAGCTACAGTTGGCTTCTAATACCTCAATTTACATTATTTTTGTGGAAAAACCGGCACTATTTTTTCAATATTTAATTGAGTTGAGGAATATCGCAGGCTCTTTCACTTCTCTCTTCTCCATGACTGCCTCAAGGTAAGAGTGACTCTCTTCCACAACTTTCTACTTCGCAGCTTCAATGATAACTTGACCGATGCATACTGGCTTTTCCTTCCTAGAACAATACAATGGTATCTGAATCTTACTTCGTTAAGTGTTGTGCGCTTATTGTGGTGTATTTAGTCGTGTAGTGGTGATAGTGTTTGTGTGAATAAATAAGAACTAATGAAGACAATATGGAGTCTCTCTGTATCCTATATTTTTATTTTATCACCACTAATGAATTTTTAAATGCTTCGTAGCGCATTATAGCTAAAATAGTTTTGGAGCTAAAGGGAAATGTGCTGCCAGTCCCTTCAGGAACTTGTGTCTATTTCTGCTGCATCTAAAGATGAGATAAGATTTCCAATAATGCCTCAATATTACCGTAGAAACTGTAGCTATCTGGAAGGTGGTAATTCTAAACAGTAATTCTACTTAGTGATTCTAAAACTTAGTGAACTAAAACGCTAGTACGTAAACTTTCTCATTAACTATTATACCAGCATGCCCTTTCAGCCACACCAGATGCAACCTATACATTCTCTTTCGCGTTTACCAAAAGAGTTGCTATTTCTGTATTTATGGGATCTAACACATCACAAGGACGTTTTACGTTTTGGTGTGCAGTTTTAGAATCACTAAGAAGAATTGCTGTGCAGAATTACCACCTTCCAGATCGCTACAGTTTTTACGGTAATTGCCTTAACAGACTTTTTAAGAAAGTATCAACATACCTACAACTTCCCGCCAGCAGATAAGGTGGCATATTTCAGCGAATATGTAGCTGGTAGTTTTCAAATTTCAAGTAGTGTATTGGGAAACCATATACTTAACTAAAGAGGATTTCATTTTCCGCCTTTCTCCAACAATTGAATTGGATCCATCTAAAAAAAAGAAAGCACCACTTTAATGATTTTCAACGAAATCTCTGAGGTAAAATGAAGTGAAAGAGAAAAAAGGAAACTGTTCTACATTTCTCGAAAGTTTTGGAAATTTGCTTTTGTCACTTCGGTTTTGAACAAATTTATAAAAAATTCGAGTAAAATTTAAATTGATATTAGTTGTTACTTACTTGATAAAACGTACCTTCTCTGAGGTAGATATTTGAAATTTCTCTTGTACATGCCACAAGAACTCTCACTTTTAATCATAAAGTAATTATTCTTTAGGAAAGGTTCAGAAATAAACTATTTTCAGTTGATTTTCTTCAGTACTATTTCCTAGTTATCTAAAGTAAGCTGAATCCCCTTGAAAAATATGAAACAACAATCACAACTTTTCAGTTGTTAAAAGTTGGGATCACTAATTATTTATATAGAGCATTAACTTTCTTACTATGCACATTTATATTTTCAAAATTAAAAGTAAAAACAAAGAAACTAAAGAATTACCTTGTGTCTGAAAGTTGGAGAATAGTACTTTTACTGAACTCTGATCTTTATCATACACTCATAAAGTATTTCTAAAACTTATTGTGTCCTAGTAGTTTTTAGGAAAATTATGGCCGTAATAGAAAGATGTTATTTCTTTTTTAAGGAGCAGATAAAATCAAAACAAAAAAAAAAGCAGTACTTTGACTAAACTTTAGCCTAGAAATTGATTAAAATTCACTTTTTTCTTACTAAATAACATTTAAAAAAAAGCCTATAGTTAAAGAGCTATAACTTTGTTTAAAATATATATTAAATGAATAAAAAAAATTGTTAAAAATAAACATTTTATAGTTAAATATTTGAAACAAAATTGATAATATGAAAAAAGAAATATAAACATATTAGAGCTCCTGTGCTGGTTTGTATCCTAATCCAAATCTTGAAATTTTAACATTATTTGGTTGCAAAATGAATTTTTTCAATAATCAGAACGCTCTGGTGGCGATTTATGTAAACCTTTAACAATAACCTTCTATTTTGATAATGTTCAGTTGGTTATTTTACCCCACAGGGGGTATTATTTGAGTTGTAGTTTTATTTTTATTTCTAATATAGGAAGATGGGAAACAGACTTTATTTCAATCTCATACGTCAGGCGGATATTTTGGTGGTTAAAAACTGCGACACTGAAGAATCTGTAAAACTTAAAAAATGGTATTTAAATATTACGTAATTATAATTAATATTAAATAATAATAATATAATTTAAAGTTACTATTAATATTTTTCTTTTCGCCAGATAGGTGAGTGAATATCGGAGACAAATCCATTTCCTCTAAAAAACCTGTAGATTTTAATTTGATTTTTTAACTTCAGTGTCAGTTTATCTGGGCATACATATTTTAACTTGGCACAGCCTTCACTGGGTGGAATTTATTTTTTCGGAGGTTCTGAGTAAGGAGCAACTATTGGCTTTTTATAATATGTTTGCGATAACATACCCTTAGGACTTTAAGACCTGAGGAGGAGAACGCAAAAAAATACTGGTGAAAAAATTCAATGTTATTTCAATGATAGGAGAACTCACTTAGGGGACCTAGAAAAAGAGTATTGAGGGACCTAGGTGTGAGGTTCCTGTTGAACTCCTTAGAAAAAATTGTCCAGGTATTCATTTCTTCACTATTCTTATGAATGGAAATCAGATGTTTAGTTAATGGATATAAATAATATGATGTTACAATTGGTCTTTAGGTCTTGAAATATATGAGCTTTTCGGCCTAGGTTGGAAAAGTCCTTAAACTATTTTAATTTTTTTCTATTTCTGTTAAGTATCATTCATCTTTTGATTGTGTTTCTTTTGTACTTAACTTAAGAAGTTTACAGAAACTCATCCAGAAGCTTCTAATAAAGGGCACCAACGGAACGAGAAAAAAAAATACTATTTATAAAAAATATCTGCCCATTTTATGTGAATCCTTAAGTTTTGAAATTATCATTTCAGAGGGTCCCTCCTTGTGGTGTCTAACTATTGATGTGCGGAAGGGATGATGACGAACCGACTTTACTCCAGTGTGGTCTTTCAGGTGCATATTTAGCTTGGAATTTTATAATGGAAAAATATTTCCTGAGAGAAGGTTTGTTTTATTACTATTATTATTATTTGTGCTGTTGGCAAATGTTATTCAGCATTGCTTAATCACTTACTTGTTTGGGTTTTTTTGATGTTAGGTAGATGGGTTTACGGAGTTGATGTAAAAGCCAAATACCCTCTTTGCACTCAATTAATTTATGGAGAAAGGATGCCTGCCTTTCAACTAGTGCAAAGAAAGGCAAAAGTTGTGCATTTCTATGTTCAAGCAGGGTAAGCAGGAAGAATATATTTAAATCATTAAAGTTGTTTTAGAATATTCACTAGTGAGAATCATTCATCGCAAAATTCCTTGATCAATAAATTAAATTGCTTCTTCATCTTTAAGTCTAAATATTTTATGTGGTGCCACTAATCTCTAATAAGTAAAATTAAATGATTTTAAGAGAAATTGTTTAGATTACGGAATGACGTTGCGCCACTTATTGACTGAGGAGAATGCAAAGAGAACTTCTTGGAAAATTCTAAGATATTACAAAATTAGGAGGATTCTTCTGCGGTCCTAGAAGTCTTGTGATGACTGTTTTGGATGCTGTTGCTTGTTATAATGACCTCTTCTTATAATCTGGTAATATATTCTTCCAACTGAAATATAACTCACTTTTCCCAAAGTGAGAAGCATTTATTTATTTTTTATTCTAGACATTCATAAAGGTTCATGCTTCCTGCAGACGGCTATTAGCCATGCAATATTTCCTTATATTAAAATCTATGATTTATGTATGTATATTTTGTATAACAAAGGTTTATTATTATTATTATTATAAAGGTTCATGCTTGTAGATAAATCGCTATTCTAATTGTATATTAATTCTTTAGGCCTGAAATTGAGAGAGTATTGTTGCCGTAGCCGAAAAAATCGTTAAAAATATGACTTATTTTCTTGTAAGTTTCCAGTTCTATTGTATCATCAAAACGTTTCGAATAGGTTTCAGTTGTCTGTGGTTAACATTAGAAGATAACGGAATCACCTTCAGAAAATCCCGATGAAGAATATTAATGGACCTAGAAAAGAGCAATAATTAAAAACTTTATCTATATATATAATTGTTTGTGTCAATTGTTGTATTCCACTCTTTTTTGTAGACGCACATTTAGGTGGAATGAGTATAAGATCAAAATCCGCAACATTTAAAGAATCGTTGGAGTTTAAAAGACTACCTTTTACTTTGTATTAAAGCTCTTTTGCTACTGAAAATAAATATAAATTAAATTCAGAAGAAGAACTTACTTTTTTTAAGAAGGTGAATACAATTATTGGAATAATTTATAATGGTAAGAATTTTTTGTTTTTAAATCATTTTTCAAGACTAAGTAATTTTAAATTTTGTAAATTTAGTTAAAATCTATCAATAGTTTTGTAAACATGGATCATGATTATCGTTTATTAGTTAATGAGGAAGCAAAATGGCATAGTCATATAAATTATTTTATGGAAGTAAATGCCAGCCTCAGCTGTTTTTAAAAATCCCTTTAGAGTTATTTTTTAAAATTCTTTTAAGGCTTTTTCGGTAGCAGTGTTTATGCATAAACTGTGTAATCATTAGCAAGGTTTTTGAGATAGAAGAGATTGTGAGTAAGAAAGACAGCATATATTTAATCATTTATGTGGATTGTAATATGATATGGATGCACGTTGTGCCCAATATCACAAAGTCGTGGACTCTCATCATTGAATGTTCCAGATATTCCGATACATTGGAAATAAATAATGCTGATCATCAAATACAATTCAACAAAGTTAATACTAAAGGAAGGATTTGCTGCACAAATGGTAGCCCATAATGTAGGCGTTGACGGCTGCGATGAAATGGGATCTTGTGTACTAGATCTAAACTAACTAAGAAACTGCCCATGGAACATTCCTTAAGAAATTGTGGTTCTGCATTGAAAACATTTCATTAGTTAAAGTTTTTTGTTCAAAGCAGTTGTATTTTGTATTATCACTATTATTGGAATATTCATTTTATCTTTTAAATATATGAATAGAAATAGAGTGTTACTTTATTTAAAATTATATCCTACCTAAACCTTATCATATTGAAAGCGTAAAAGTGTACAATTTATTCTAGTAGTCAATTCTTTAAGTCATGGTAGAGAAATCAAATCGTTCTTCAAATCTAAGAGAAGATAAGGTGCTCTAATTTGAAAACAAACGTAAAAAACTAGTTATCTGTTTCAAAAACAAACCCACACGCCGTCATACCTATATATGTCTGAGGGCTGCAAATATTCTTCTAACTCCTTACCTTACTGGCGCACAATAGGATGAATAAAAATAAAGTTATGTTTGGAACAAAACTCTATAACTAAGGCAATCTGTATTTTATTTGTTTTTAGGTTTAACAATAGTTTATTTGTTCTCTTACTAATAAAGTTAGCTAATTACAATATATTTAAAAATAATAATTTCATCTCTAGATAAAACATTATAATTTCATATAAACATTAAATAATAATTAAAAAATATAAAAACATTTATGGATCATATGTAATATACTAGATAGATAACATAGTAACAGCTATTAATATCCATGGTGAAATTAATCTGATAATATATTAATGCACATTGATTATTATAAACTACAGATGTTTTAACGCCGATAATCAGAATTACTAGATGATTTAACTAGACATTATTTACAAGATATTCAGATAACTAACTTTTCTAAGAGTAAAAAATGAAATTTCTTTTCTGTTATCATGTAAACATCAATGAACGATACAGTCTTTATTAGCTTTCGAGTGCGTAATTGATAATTGATTACTTTTTACATCTATTCTATTCTATTTAAACAACACATCCTATATTAATTATTCAATACTTTTTATAAAAAAAATTCTACTCTAACTTGCAGATAATCCTAAACATTGTATTTTAAGAGGCATTTCAAGCACAAGATCGATATCTTGCGCCAAATGATTGTCGAAGTAAACTACTCAAAATCAGAAACGTACCACCTACAAATTCCTTGAACAGCTGCTGACAGGATGATGTATGTAGGTATTTTATTATTTTCTTAAAAAGTCTGTTAAAATAAAAAAAGTTAGTCGTAATAAAGCAATAATACAAACAAAATTTTATGTGGAGTTTTGTCATTAAACCCTATAAGCTATATCTTTTAAAAGAAATGAAACGATAAACTTCAAGTTAAAAAGCTCCCATTAGTTAATGTTTGCCGTTCGGTAGTGTAGGACACGCAGTATGCCGAAATGAACCGTCTGTGCGTAGTTCTACTTAATCAGGCTATGGGAATGTTGGAGTTAGGCGAATCTTTGAGTGCTCGCTTCAATGTTCCCTACCAACTGATAATGAGAGCCCGAAATCGTCTTCATAGGGCAGGAACAGTAGTTTGTAGGCATGGAGGGGGTCGATTACGAGCAACTCGTGAACGAAAGGACAGATTCATTGACATCAACAATAGATGACCGCGGAGCGTTGCTTAAACAATGTTCTACATGTTGCCCTTGTCACAAGGAAATGGTTAATCGTTTGTTTAAATAGACGACAATGCACGTCCCCACAAGATAGGGCTGTAAACAACTTTTCCACAGCTAATGAATTTGCGAGAATGACATGGCCACCAATAACTCCGGACCTAAACACCGTTGAACATGTACAGGATTTCGTAAAGAGGCGGATTAGGTCACGTGGCGTGGATCCTGGCAGTCTTGAGGTGTTGCGGTCTGAGATAATAGAAGAATGAAACGAAATTTCCCGTGAATTCATTCTATCACTCATTGAGAGTATGCAGAGTAGAATGGAGGATGTAATTCAAGCTCGAGATTAACTTACTCGCTTTTAAAGATCGACATTGTTACCGTAAAATCTCAAAAATCTACTGTGATACAATAATCGAGAAGCTCAATTTTATTTTTATTTTGTAAAAAAATTAATTATATGCAATAAAATGTTGTTAGTAACATTGCCTCGTTACAAATAACTTTTTTGTCCTAACAAACTTTATAAGAAAGTAATAACATACTTCTAAACATCTTGTCAGCAGCAAACGCAGGCTATTTCAATAAATATGTAAGTAGGTTGAACTTTGTAAATTACTAGTAGCGTATTTGGAAATCCTTATACTTTACTAAAGAGAGATTTCATTTTCCGCCTTTACCCTCCAACTGTAAATTGGATCCATCTAAAAAAAGAAAGCACCACTTTAATGATTTTCAACGAAATCTCTGAGGTAAAATGAAGTGAAAGAGAAAAAAAGAAACTGTTCTATATTTCTCGAAAGTTTTGGAAATTTGCTTTTGTCACTTCTGTTTTGAATAAAATAAAAAATACAAGTTAAATTTAAATTGATATTAGTTATTACTTACTTGATAAAACGTACTTTCTCTAAGGTAGATATTTGAAATTTCTCTTGCACATGCCACAAGAACTGTCACTTTTAATCATAATGTAATTATTCCATAGGAAAGGTACAAAATAAAGTATTTCCACTTTGATTTTCTCCAGTAATATTTCCCAGTTACTTAAAGTAAGCTGAATCCCCCTTGAAAAATATGAAACAACAATCACAACTTTTCAGTTGTTAAAAGTTAGGATCACTAATTATTTATATAGTGCATTAACTTTCTTACTATGCACATTTATATTTTCAAAATTAAAAGTAAAAACAAAGAAACTAAAGAATTACCTTGTGTCTGAAAGTTGGTAAATTGTACTTTTACTGAACTCTGATCTTTATCATACACTCTTAAATTATTTCTAAAACTTATACCTTAGTAGTTTTTAGGAAAATTATGGCCGTAATAGAAAGATGTTATTTCTTTTCTAAGGGACAGATAAAAACAAAACAAAAAAAAGCAGTACTTTGACTAACCTTTAGCCTAGAAATTGATTAAAATTCACTTTTTTCTTACTAAATAACATTTAAAAAAAAGCCTATAGTTAAAGAGCTATAACTTTGTTTAAAATATATATTAAATGAATAAAAAAAATTGTCTAAAACAAATATTTTATAGTTAAATATTATAAAAATTTGATAAATATGCTGAAATGGCATGTAAACATATTAGAGCTCCTTCGCTGGTTTGTATCCTAATACAAAACTTGAAATTTTAACATTATTTGGTGAAAAAAAGTATATTTCCAATTATCAGAGCGCCCTGGTGGCGATTTATGTAAACCTTTAACAATAACCTTCTCTTTTGATAATGTTCAGTTGGTTATTTTACCCAACGGGGGTTTTATTTGAGCGATGATTCTATTATTTCTATTTCTTGTACAGGAAGATTGGAAAGAGACTTTATTTTAATCTTATATGTCTGGCGGATATTTTGGTGGTTAAAAGCTGCGACACTGAAGAATTTGTAAAACTTAGAAGAATGTTATTTTAATATTATGTAACTATAATAAATAGTAAAGAATAATATTAATATTATTTAAAGATTACTATTAATATTTTTCTTTTTGCTAGATAGATGAGTGAATATCGGAGACAAATCCATTTCCTCTAAAAGAAATGTGGATTTTAACACAATCTTGCCTTCACTGTTGGTTTTATATGTAGGTTTTTTAACTTCAGTGACAGTTTATCTAGGCCCAGCCTTCACTGGGTGGAATTTGTTTTTTTCGGAGGTTCTGAGTAAGGAGCAACTATTGGCTTTTCATAATATATTTGCTTTAGGACTTTAAGACCTGAGGAGGAGAACGCAAACAATACTGGTGAAAAAATTCTATAATATTACAAAGTTTGCTAGCTATTACTAGCGGATCTAGAAAAAGTGGATGGTGGGACTTAGATGTGATGTTATATGTATATTTTTTTTTCTTCAAGGAAGATTAATTGTTTGTAGAGAGACGGTGAACTCCATTCTTCCTTTTTATTATTATTAAACTTTTTTGTCTTTATATATTATTTATTATTATTGATTTATGTATTATTTACTTGTGTAACTGTAGGAATTTTTTTATTTGTTTTTGTGAACACTAATCATTGGGATTGTTATTGAAAATTAATTTACAAAACAGAACACCCTGTAATATGTAAGCTTACATAAAATACAGTTATTTATTTATCTTTATCTTATCTGTTATATACTTGGTTTTAGCGGAATAAAAAAAAGAAATCAATAAATTTAAAAAGCGTCTTTATTAATTAATCTAATTTTTGTATAGACTATTTATAATGTGTTTGCTTTAGGACTTTAATTAAGACCTGAGGAGGAGAACGCAAACAATACTGATGAAAAAATAAAATAATAATAAAATTAGAAAATATTCGTTCATTTCATTTCATACTGTAAGTGGAAGGTCGATAAAAATAAAAACAATGAGATGCAAAGGAACGTGAATAAGTAGTTGAATCAGTTAAAAAAGTCTCATCAAACGCTAAAAAAAACTAAATTGTAAATCTTAAAAAACTACAAAAAAATAAACAAATTATGAAGAAACATTTAAAAAGGTCGAACTGCAATAAAATCCGATGTGTACAAATTGATAAGGCTCCCTAAGTCTTGACTCTATGATCTTTTAAAACGAAAACTTTGTACAGGCTTTTAAAGTAAGAATTGCCAAAGCTACATTGAAAGTTTGGCATAATTTAAACATATTTACAATATGTATTAAAAATAAGTACATATACAACCAAAAATAAGAACTTGCAGTGACCATACAAAAAACGCAGATTTTCTGAACTTGGAGTAGAAATCACAAAACTAAAAATCCATTTGATTTGAAAATGATCTTTTAATATTTATTGAATTTGTTAATAGATCAATATGATCATTGTTTATTTTACAAACTATATAATTCAACAAAAATGTTTCTCTGTAATTGTTATACTAAGGACAATTCAAAAAGATCTGAAACAATGTTTCTTGATCAAGTCAAAATTAACAATTAATACTACATTTTTCCCCATCGCTCAGGACGCTCATGATAGGGAAGGATGGATATACTTGGCGCAAGGAACCCAGGCTAGGGAAATACCTTGGAGGAATAAGAAGATATCTGGAAGATATATAGGCAAGATTGGAAAATCATTCGCGATGCCCGGATTTGAACATACTTTTAATTTGTATAAATGTTGACAAAGATGTATCAGGCACAACTGATTCTTTAGCAGGTAAGTTTCTATCTGAGTGCACCATAATCCTGAAACGTACGCACCTGTAACATGAAAGGAATCAATGACGTACGAGTACATTCTACATTTAAAAAAATCTGTAATTCTAGAAAAATGTTTAAAATTCAATAAATAAAACCTAATACATTTTTTGCATTAAAAATGTGATCTGGTCCGCAATGCTGGACAATATCGCTGGACTTTTATAGGTTCAGAGGTTCAATCAGTTTGGTTTAGAGAATTAGAGTTTTGAGGATATTTATTTCGTTTCTGTCTCATGCTGAGTGAGGAAGGTTAAAGTGTGTTATATTAAAGATTCAAATAGCGAGGAATGGTACAGAACAAAAACAACTCCGTTTCTTTGCCAATTTAGTCTTTTCTTCAGGGAAGACTTATTACTTCTATTAACTAACTTAATTTAAAAATAAATTAACTTCTATTGCTTCTATTAACTTAATAGAACTACTTCTACAGGAATGCTTGTGAAACTTTGCTCGCGATGTTCAAAGTCCTAGGAGGAACTTTTCTTGAATATTAAATTCACAAATTAAAATCACGACATTTCTGGACAATGTTTTTAAAAACATCTGATTTATACCATTGAGGCACTTAGAATAACGGGAAAAAATAGGGTACTTGTTGAATCTAGAATCTACGCAAGCGCCAGGACCCACAGCATCCGAACTAAAATGAGCTCCATGGTTACTACAGATGACACTTCAGTACTCAGCCAGCTTTCTTCGCCAGCTTATTGTAAGTTAGTTTTTAGATTTTTTTTTTTTTTAATTTTTCATATATTTTTTCGAAGTCTTTTTCGAGTTATTAATTTTTTTTGTACAATAATAATAATAATTATTATTATTTATTTTTTAAAATAATGTACATTTCAGTATTACTTCTAAAATTAAAGCAGATATTTTAAACAGTTAAATTAAATTTTGCGTAAATAAAGGAAAGATAAAAGATTTACTTCAGCTGAAATGTATGAACAGCTCAGTAAGTTATTACTCCAAAATAAACAAGTAAATATTAGTTATTTGGTGAAAAACACTCACATGACTCCTTCTTATTACAATTTGAAAATGTTTTGTGTGAAAAAATCTCTAAAAACTATGGTTTTTTCCGGATAAGTAAGCACTTACGCTAAACTTTTTCAAATTTGGAATCCCATAAATATTCCCAAGGTCCATGAGGCCACTTAGTAAAATTAAATGAGATTTTAGAAGGAAACTAAATCAACTACTTCCTTACAACTGTTTAAAGAAGCATTTATCTGGGAAATAGGTTCCAAGAGCATACAAAGTTAAGAGAAAAGTCATTGGAGGCATTTCCGACGGAAAACCTTTTTTTGGGGGGCATTGGCTTTTCACCATTCAGCCAACTTCGAAGTTCATTCCTTCCCAGGAACTTTGTTCAAAAACTACTACATAGTTACTAATTAAATTAGTCAAGTTTAATAAATCCAACATTTTCAAGATAGAAATTATTTTATGCATCCTAATTCATTCATTCATTTTTTTGCGAAATTAAAATATTCTAATTCAATGCTCAGCGAATTACTTCATAATATGATTAACAGCTGATTGGCGGAAAAAAAGTACGCACCTGGTTAGTTGAAATCATTGAATGGAGCAAATTGATTGCATGTTGAGTTTATGTACGAAGTCATCATAATGCACACATAGTTATGCAGTGCCCTTAACTGCTGTTCATTGGACGAAATCTGACCACAATTCTTGGGTATACAGTGAGACACTGGTCATCGGCAGTTTTATGCCGAACTCTGGACTAAAACCAATTAAAATAATTTAGTTTTTAATTCAACAAAGGGGGAGTATTAACTTTTTGGATGGACAACTCTTTTACTTTGAAACATCTCTTTCCATTGCATTCCTTCGTCGTCTTGAAACATTTTTTCACATTCACTTGGAACAGTCTTCTCCTTAAACTGTTATCCCTTATTGAGGTTCGACATCATCATGAAGAGACTATTGTTTCTGACTGTTTTCTGCTGCCCTGCATTCACAACAAAGTCTTTATTTGAAGTAATGAAACTTAGGAATCTTGAGGACCTTAGGTTTACTTGTAATAAACTTTATCAGATGGCTGCTGCAATCTGAAAAACACTTATAATGTATATACTTGTAAATTTTTCAAGGAGGTATTATCATTGTATACAAAATTATTATACTGAAAATCTGGGATAGCTGAAACAACACAATATAACCCTTAAATACATTTATTGGGCAACTAAAACAAGAGTAACCTCTTTTATTTTTATAATTTGTTTATATTATTATTTTGTTTTTATTTATGATTTAAGGCGCGTCAACATCTGAGGTTATTGGCACCCGGAACTTTTCTATGCACTGCCGACCTCCGGACAGTGAGCTATAATAAGCTCCTAAGAAGAGAGAGTTTAAAGACCAGCAGCTGGATTCGAACCCGGGATCTCCGCGTGGGAATCAAATACGCTAACCGCAAAGCTAATCTCTTCCCTGATCTATTTTTATATTTAACTTTTTAATTATTCATTTATTTTGAATATTTTTACAAACGCCTATAATAAGAAAGTTTCGATCCTTGTGGTCTCCTTCATTATTTTTTATTTTCATTTCTTTCTTATAAAAAAAATCTATTTTCATTCTTCTTCATTCACGTTTAGTGGACCGCATTCCAAAGCACAAAGAAATGATATATTTCTGCTTCGAAGAGAAATAGCAAGCTGAATATGACCGTAAAGGTCGAAACGCCCTCTAAAAGCATGTATGAAAAATAAAGAACAGATTATTAATATTGGGTAAAAATTCATTCCTAAATAAAAAAGAAATGTACACTGCAAAAAAAAAAACAAGATACGAAATTTAAAGATTCACCTAAATGTAACTGTGCCAAATTGCGAAAACAGGTCTGGATGTTTCTAAAATAAGAAAAGAAAATTACAGTCATTACTGTAACTACCTCATTACGTACTATTATGTAAATGTCCATCAATTTTCTTTTTTGTCAGTAGATATGAGAGTGTTTTTTTACTAGTGGAACAGTATTTTATTTACTTTTATAGAATATCTAGTTAAAGAAAAAGATTGACTTATGGTGGAAGACAGCACTTTGGAATTTGTGGTAAAATAGTTCTATCCTAGGAGCGAACTGTACCTTTTCACTACAATAGAACATTAATGATCTTTCCAGCAAATTTTAAGTTCGAAGAAATACTGAATACGTAAATTGCAACAAAATTATTTTAGAAAGTTCTTTAAAAAAAATAAATAAATAAAATAAAAATCGATGCAATTTTTTCTGCAAGCACTGTACTTAACTAAATCTATCACAACTGTTATCAGTTACCACGGATTGCACTTAACAAAATTTAATTCAAGCACAGTCCTAGCTTTCTAACAGACTGGCTGAAACAATACATGTTTTTCACATTACCAGAGAGAAATCTAGTGAACAAATATTATTCTTAAAAATCTGATTTTAAAAATATTAAATTCTTTGTAATTTTATACAGTACAGTTCCCTTTAAAGGGGTAACCTACTGAACTGCCAGGAAATATTTTTCTAGAAAAAAAAAAAAAAAATTAAAAAATGAGTTTTTAGTAAAATAGTATTTTTTTATTGAGAATTTTTTTTTCAAACACGGAATTTTTAGCTTTATATTTAATTAATATTAGTTCTTTAACGGCGGTACATTACTTATGGTAAAAAATAAACTTTTTTTGTACGCATGTAAATACAAATTAAGGCGTATCAAGATCTGAGAACATTGATTGATACCCCAAGCTTTTTTCGGTGTACTACTAACCTCCGAACAGTGTTCTCTCGTTACTCGCAACAATGGGACAGTGAGCTTGTAAGAAGCTCCTAGAAAGAGAAAATCTAATGGTCAGCAGCTGGATTCGAATCCGGGATCTCCGCGTTGGAGTCCAGCACATCAGCCTATAATTTGCCACAACACAATTTGAGAAATATGGCAGACATTATTTTCTAATTTTAAAATTATTAGAATAAAATATATCCTTAAAAACATTTTTAATTTGGTTGAACATTTAAATTGTATTTAATTGAAATTTGAACTGTAATGTTAAGTCTACAATGTTGAATTCATTGAACTGTGAAAAGCTCCAACATATTTAATTGGCATTCTTTTATCTATTGAACATTTGACACTCTCAAATGAAGCATGTTGTAATTCTAAAGTAGAACAAAGAAATTATATGTCCATTGTCATGCATAGCATTTATATTTAAATAAATTTTATATATTTTCATCATATTTACTGATTTTTCTGAGGAATAGCTCTGTACGGAAATAGGTCACGAATAATTACGACAAGAAAACAGTTGATCTTTTTTTTTTTTAATTTCAAAACATTTTTTCCTGGGAAATTTAATTAAGAGCCCTCCAGCGTGAAGGTGGTGGTTAGACTTTTCTCTCAAGGGCCTTTTAGAAAGATGGAAAATTCTATCAATTATAGTATACACTAACATTAATGAGTTTCAAAACGTCCGCAATTGAGTAAATATTGCTCCAACCTAAATTACTAACTAGTTTGGCTTCCATTAAGTGTCTGCCTTAAATACGTGCTTCCGCCCCCGGCCACAATTAACTGGAATCTGGACATTAAGCTGCGCCTGAAAAAAATAAAATAAATATGTTATAAAATTCCCAGTTTGCAGAAAACATACAGGTTAGAAATTTGGGTTATTGCAGTGAGAGAAGGTCTTGTGAGTGATTAACAAAATTTTTTTTTTTTTTTTTTTTTTAATTTTAACATGCGTCAACATCTGGGATCACTGGCGCTCGGAGTATTTCCCGTGAGCAGTCCAATGGTCTCTGGGATAGTGGTTTCCGGGTTTCCATCACCGGACAATAGTAAGAGGCTTCTAAGAAGAGAAAATCTAAGCACTAAGATAACTCCAGTACAATAGGCGCCCTCAAAGATTTGCCAGAAGTTAATAAAAAATTCCTAATTTATTAAAAAAAAAAAAAAATATATAATAAATTATTATTTTTTATTCAGTTCCCTCAAGGTGTGGCAGGAGAGACCTGTCGAATTAGTTTAATGACATGTTGCCAATAGTTGTTCAAACTGTTTAACTTTTGTAACGGATTAAAAATGTTTAATTAAATCTGTTCCTAATTAAAATAGGCCGGAAACCCGGTTTTTCTGCGTGTAATACTGAAAATAACCATCTGTTTAGTGCAATAAACTTTGTTCCTTATTTTTATGGTAATGGGCCAAATTTAATTACTCAACGTGCGTGCAAGACGAAGTCGTATTTTTTTTTTTTTTTTTTTTGGCGCATCAACAGCTGAGGTTATTAGCGCCCGGAGCTTTTTCCCGTGCACTGCCGGCCTCCGGGCCGTGTTCTCTCGTTACAGACAACACTGTCCATCACCGGACAGTGAGCTGTAAGAAGCTCCTAGGAAGAGAAAATCTAATGGTCAGCTGCTGGATTCGAACCCGGGACCTCCGCGTGGGAGTCCAGTATGCTAACCTCATAGCTAATCCCTTCCCTCGTATAAGTATTAACATCAGTTTTTTGTTTTGACTCACTATAAATGAGTTTCCGGTTAATAAATATAAATGATCATGAAAATATGTCTCAATAAGAAAATTGGTACAAGTAAATGTATAAATTCTGATCAGATAAAAAAAGGGCAAATAGCAAACCATGTTTTTACATTAAAGTTAGCCAGGTAAAAGGACGAGTCGTGTCCTAAATACATACAAAATCAGATTATATCGACTGGAATGTTTTTCCAATAATTTCATGTCAAAACATTCAAACAACAACTGTAGCATTATTGAACAGTGAAAAGGTTATGTTATGTAGGAAGATTACAATGTTAGTAAAGTTAGATGACTGACTGTTGACTTTACTCAGGCGAACAAAACATTTTATTCCAGTAAAGTCATTTTTTGTTTATTGTTATTATTCATTTAGCTGAAAATAAGGAAACCCCGGGAGTACCAATTTAGATCTGATTGTGATCTGGATCCAGATCGTGATCTCCAGGATTTAGCGCCTGAAGAGTGAAATCATCAAACTGATTAATTTACCCTGTAAATGATGGATGTAAGTCCGAAATCGGTCAGGGATACAATAAACATGCCTGCTATGGGCGAATAAAATCAATGATTTTACAATTACTCACTAAACATCCAAACAATTAAGCCATAAATCTTTTGGTACGTATTAATCACGAGCATTAGAATTGTTAGAGCATAAAAATTAATATGAAACTGATTGAAAGCATTAATTTCATTTCCAAACTTGACGGGCGATAAAATATTTAATATAATTCTCAATAACAGTCTAAAGCTGATGTTAACGCCTTCCTAAGCAAGCTCATAAATGTACTTAAAATGAAAATCGTGACAGAATGAAGGAAACTGAAAACAATAACGCTCACAATAACAGCAGAGAGAGAGATATGTTAAAGTACAAGATTTCATTGATATAGGAAAGAGAAAAATTATTATAACATAACAAACAGGAAAACTTTGAGAAGCTGACTGAAAATAAAGGATTTTTTTTTTTTGTGCTCACAAAATGATATCCCAAAGAGATATGGATATTTTATTTCACCCTTGGCGCTCTCATTCTTTTGAGAACTGAACTTTATCTCTCGCATCATTATTTTTCATTGCTACAGGCTGGAATTTAGATTTAGATTTGTAAATAAATAAAAAAATTCATGTTGAATGGAGGTGGATTTAGCTCAGTTATTATTATTTTAATAAAAATTCTTTTAATGATCTTAGGGTACACGCCAATATTGCGTTTTGGTTATTACTTTTACATTGTGGTCCCTACTTAGGTCTTAAACAGTCTTAAGACAAAAGTACCACTTTCATTAACAGACTTTTTATAAATGTATAAATTCTGATCAGATAATTTCTCAGAAAATTCCAACCATGATTTTCTAATTCTTTTATATTAATATTACAGATACGTAGATGTATTTTTTTCTAAGCAACGTCTTACTACGAAAAATTTGTGTGCGTTAAGAGTGTAATGTAAACTACTGTAGAAGACATATCGGTGTAACGTTTCGTTTTTGTTTAATATTAGTAAGAAATGAATAAATTTTATAATATTGAACCTTGTCAAATTATATCGTAACAAAAATGGTCGTGAGAGTGTTCAAATAGCAATCATCGTGTTGAATATTCACAATCGAGTTTCGACCGGAAACACACATTTTGAATATTATAAAGGAAGCACCAATCTTTTGTTTTTCATTCAAGACTGTTGTCGCTTTAATAGCTTTTGCTTTTCTGACTTTGCCAAACACTTTTTTTCTTTTCCTTTCTCAGCATGGCGCCCTTGTAGAAAGTTAAAACAAATCTCAAGAGAGCCGCAAAATCCACTCAGCAAAGCGAAATATCGCTCGCTAAGATCGGGGCGCACGTTGCTAGCTACCCCACAAAATGAATTTAAACTTATGTTGTGATTTTTCACGTTTAAGCTAGAGATTTCACTCATCTAACAATTCCTAAAATATCACTGTCATCATTAGAGGATCACAAAAGTGAAAACTCTTTAAACTTGGAATTTTTAATAAATTTAAGTTTGCTGCAAAAAAAAAAGTGCTTCAACGTAACGTCCCTTAAATAGCAATTTCTATGCACATAATTTAAAACTACGGTTTCATCAGAGTATTTAGGCTAGTCCAGTTTCTTTGCAAGCTTTCTGCATCGTCGCTTCCCATTCTTGTTCACGAACAATAGTCATTTTTTTTTTTTTTTAACATATAATACCTTAACTAATATTGCATAGTTCTAAAAATAGGGTTTGAACTCTTACTTCTATCTCAATATAATTCCCAAAGTTCTAGCCTTCACATTTTCTTCAATTCACGGAATTCCAAAACATATTTAACTCTTTCTTGCATCATAAATTTGGTAAAAATCGTCACTAGAGTGAAGTCAATTCCATCTCTCCCTGAATTCTCTCAAGTCTATGAAAGAAAAATAAAAAAAGTTAAGAAGTTATTTTTGTATGTACAAACATACTTATCTATTAAACAGCTGGAGCACCATTTTAATAATAATTTAAGATTTTCTAAAAATAATTACATTTGAAATTATATAATTAGCAAAATATTATGCTTAATATAGTACTTTCTTAAAATGTAAGTGGTTTGTAGTAAGTAACTGAGTAATATCAAATTCGCCCTCAGGGACCCACAAACAACCCATTGACTAGACCCTAGGGATCTCTGCTTCATAGTTGGGACCAGTGTACTAACTTCCTCTCTCTATTATTCACCAAGATCTATAGCCTTAACTAGACAAAACAAACCAAAACAAATGGACCAGAATATTTTTGTAGAGAGTTATTCTGGTCAGTCGTATTTATTGTCAAATTTGTAACCATTATTCTCACTCAAATCTTCTTTTTTTTACCTGTAAATACAAAAAAAAAATAACTTTTCAAGTAAAAAAAAAATTTAATAAAAGTGATTGTTGAATTATGATACAAACTGAAAGCATTCAAAATTACATAAAATCGTAAAAAAATGAAAATCACGGCATTCTGTTCCTAGCCTTGATTACGGAAATGACGATTATGTTATTTGCCAAAGATTAGATTAGATTAAGTGGGGGTTAGACAGTTAGTCGATACCCGGTGACCTAAGGGATCGATTGTGGTACCTATACCACTAGTTAGAACAGTCCTCCAGTTTTGGTAAAAGGGCTGAATTTTTACATCAAATTTCTATTTATTTTCAAAATTTAAGCTTTAAGAATCTAAGTTAATAGTGTACAAACAGGACCGGTCCTATCTCTTGTGTACTATCAAGGTGGGAGGTGAAATGTAATGCTAAAATCGAATTAGTAAAACAAAAATCCTCTCCGGAAGTGCCCGTTTAATCATTGGATAGTCCATTTTTCTCGAAAATGTTTCCTACCACAGTCTGTAAACTTGATATTGGTTAAGTTAGACTTCCCTGTAAAATGATAATTCAGTGCAATGTACGGTTCCGACTGTTAGTCGGAATAAATATTGGTCAAATATTGCCTGTTCGAAGAATAATAATGTGCTCGACCCAAAGGTCTCTAGAGAATATTGGTGTATGTTCAAGGCCAAAGTTTTTCAGCTCAGCTGGTTTTTAGTTTCATCCCCCGCTCATTGCCTTCATCCTTGCCTAGGCTCTCGCCTCTCCTACCATCCCACGCCGACAAAAACACCAGCATTTGCCCCGAGATCTCCTTTGGGACTGACCAACAAAATGGAAATCACGTCGAGAGTGCCAGCCAATGTTTACTTATTGTGTTTGTTTAACTACACAGATTGTAAATTTCAAAATAAATTTTTCGGATAAAATCCATGTTTTTAATAACTGAAAGACGTGTTAATGTTTTCACCTGAAATTTTTTTGTAAATAATACATCGCACCGAGGAAATGAAGAGAAACGAAAAATTCAAGTTTTTAGTAAATTACGTTTTAATCAGTTTATAATTACTTAATTAATCCAAAATCTAAACAGAGATTTGGAGAAGCTTATAAAATGTTAATTCAATTTATCCACGTCGTATATTTAATGCGAATATAATGGTGAATCCTAATGAGAGGATACTGGGTGGTCTCATTTGGCGAGGGAGTATCTTCTGAAGTGGTAAAGTGGTTAGGGTGATTACCGTGTTACGAGGTGGCACCACTATCGAGCTCAGTTTACTACGATTAATCTGCATAAATGATTCCTACGATGTTGATGTTACTAATTAGTAATTTCTAGGAGATCGTCAATGGATATCCAGGGTGTAGTTAACTGACTGCCCTTTTACGTTAAATAAAATCTGCTTGACAATCGTAAGTACTTATTTATTAAGACATTAAGAAAGCCACAATTCTGTGAGGGGGATGACGTAATAATACCAAATTGGAAATTAACCAATTATAGGCCAAAACATATTTAAAAAATATACTCTCTTTATTTAAAAAAAGTATTTTTTAATTAACATATATTCGATTCAATGCCAGATTTACTTGGCAGAAAATTGTTACATTGTCAGGTGCCTCCGCATCACGCAACAATTCAATGAAATGTACCATATTGTTTTTCTCTTGGATAAGAATTTAAGAGAGCGATTCTGTTGGAAGCATCGATATTAGGTATTACAAGAAAAAACGACAATAGTTCTGTTCAGAGAGGATAAAGACATGAATCATCTTTCAAATTTAAAACATTCATTAACAACACTAAAAGAACAAAACTTAAAGATTTAGATTATTAGATAGATCTGGTATTTATGTGTGTAGATTATTCGATATTAGAGTTTCAAGGGAGATCCTGACAGTACACACAGGGCGACATACAAATTTAAAATGATGGTGTGATTTCCGACTGTTGTTGATACATTATTCTTGGGAAATTTTGAGGAGCGGTCAATACATTTTTGTAGACTGATTTCTTTTTTTATACCAACGTTTCGGCAAATTTATTGCTTTCCTCAGGATAATATTAATTTGTAGATTTCTATGTATAACCAGATCATCATAACAATTGATTATTTTAAAAAGTTATTCTATCATATACACAATAAATATTGAATTGTAGAAATCCGTCTAAGGCTAAACTTGGGAGCATTAGATTATCTAGCTCATATCCTCAGGGAAATGATATTCCTTGAATCATATTACAAGACAAATAATTCTCTTTGGATTTGTATTCATCAATAATAGCGCCAAATTCCCGGATAGTATCATTATCAGTAAAATTAACACAATTAACCTGTTCACACAACTAGCACTGATTAACAATCAATACTTGCTAACAAGTATTGTTCTCTGCGGATATTGGTTGTGATTTAACAAGAGACAGTAGAGGATTTAATTAAGTATTTAGATTTTAATTAATTTGATGAAACTCATTTGACTTTCACAGTTATCAAGGTTTCTGACTACTATATTTACTTCAAACTTCCAATGTTTACTGAATCTTAATTGGGTTTTAATGATCATTTCAAAATCAATGCCCAGAATTGTTCCATATTTTTGGTTTATATTGTAATTATAATCTTATCTAAAATAATCTAAGTTCTAATGTAAATTACAAAAACTAGTGTATATGACCTGAAATTAATGCTGTTCAGGTTCATGAATCATTTTTTTTTGCAATTTTTATATCATTTTCTAAATATTTTTGTAATATTACAGTTCCAATAAAAATCTTTTCTTGTTGTATTAAAAATAGAAATACAGACACAACATGAAGTGGAGTAGCAAAAAGGTAAACTGTATTTCTTCCGTTTGTTTACTTTTAAGAAAGATTAGATTTTCAACTAGGAGGGGGCGCTCTTTATAAGTTCCTAAAAGGAGTGAGTTCCGCCGATATGAGTAACTAGAAAGAGCAAATATTCTTTCAGGAACTACTAGGGTTAAAGGAAGCACTGTGTAAGTCCATTTCCGGTAGGTAAATATAGAGCATAACAGTCATATGCCTCGAAGATTTTCTTTTTCTTTCCATTGAATGTACTTATACAATTTTTATTTGAATAATCTTTCAAGTGTAGTTCATTTTAGGACATTGTGAATTGGTGAAGATTAAAAGCTGTTTTTATAATTCAAAGTATATATATAACAGATGTATAAGCTAAAATTCGAAATTTCTAGTAAAAGTGCTCTGTTATAAAATGCTTTAAATGCCAAAAATGTCTCAAATAGTATTCTAAAAATAATTATTGTACTATAAGAGAAAGTGTCCCTCCCATCTTTGTAAAATTTGATTTTTCTCCCTAGAAAATAAGACTGAGGTGATTGTCACTCGTATGAAGACAAAGAGATATGAAAAGAATATAAAAATAGAAGCTGACAGTTTTGAAGAAGAACAAAAGATTCTCTTTTCTATCTCTTTGTAACCGTTGATCCTTTAACTTATATTTTGTATTTATAAATGTTTGATAAAATTTGAACTATTATTATACATACTAGCTTAATATGTAATTGTTAGGTAATGTGTTTGCCACCTCATCCTTTCTTTCTCAGTCACTCTACGTCACAGAGACACACAGTCAACTCTGTGAAAGAGAGAGAACCCTTGGTTGAACGGATTAAATAAGGGTCTACCACATTGTTAACTTCCTGTCACCTGACACTGGCCATCATTAGCCCCTTATAACCCAGTGGGTTATAATAACCTTCTCTTTGATGATAGGTATATGGGTGGGTTATTGTCGCCTTTATTGGATTGGACCCTTTTTCAAATTTAATACTATCGCTATAAGGACAGAAATGAATTTTGGTGTTCATATCTTCAAATAAATCATTAACACAGTCTTCTAAGGGTATCCGATTCTTCTAAGGGACGGAGAAGTAAATTTAAACGTTTTGTAAGGGCCATTTCACCACTGAAGGATTCGTTAGTTTCTCCTTAGTAGATCGATTGCAATAGTATAGATTTTCGATTTAATGTTTTCACTAGAAACATACGTTTTGAGGTCACCTTAGTAAGAAATAGGTGAATAAGTCCAGGCGATTTTAGGGGATATTTTTTCAAATAAAATGCATTAGTAACTTGTGCTAAGTAAATTACTTAGGAAAAGCTGTGAGACAAGATTAAATTAATTAATTCTCCTGCATCTGTACAGAAACATGAATCCATCTGAGGTCTGCGTCCTAAACAGTAATTCTCTAATCTAAAAATTAGACGTAACTAAGATTAGATACCGTGGGGGTTGGCCAATCAGCCTATGATACCCACAACCAAAATTTGAGATGTTATGATTTGATTTTGCTTAGGAGTCGGGTAAATGTGGATTGCACGAGTATTTCTTTTACAAAGTGCCTCTACTTTCACCATCTTCCTGACGGGAAATATCCTATATGTGTTATGCCGTTGGTTCTTCTTTTTGTCAAAAGTACAAAAACTAAAGATATAAATATTATTTATTGGTAGTGGCTTTGAGATTTAGGATCATCTCAGTGTCCGTGTTGAAAGTAATGCTCTAGTAAACTTATGCCAGTGGTTATGATGAACTTTTACGCCTGCCACTGACTAGAGGTTGTCATCCAACAATGTTACCTCGAATTTCGTGCCCACGCAAAAATACTGTGGCGTTCGGCAAGATTTAAAATTCTGGGTGTTCAGTAAAAATATGGTACAGTAAACAAACTTTAAAGTAAAAAATCCAAGTCTGAAGAAAACTTAGAGAATTGTAAAAAGAGAGAGACGTTAGCGAAATATAATTTAAAAAAAGAATTCCGTACATGGAATAATTTTCAAGATAAGCTTATGAATAAATTGTATTCATAGCTAAATTCCAAACATGCATGTTTTAATAGGAACAAAAGCTCTGTTTGTTAGGGAACAGAAGAACAGATAACAGGTGACATCTATTTCCTAGAATTCACTGTAGAGTGAGAGCTCGGCTGCATGGAGTACATTAGTAGCAACAACGCTACCTCACTTTGCTAAATGGATTTAAAATGAAACCTTCCACTAGGGAATTGTATACCATCCCACAATGTACAGTTCTCCGCTTACAACTAACGCTTTTGATTGTTTATCTGTGAGGACAGGGGTTAGGTTACGGCCAAAATAAAGATTTTATTTGCTTGAGGTATTTTTTGTTTTGTTTTTTACTTTTTCACGTTCATCCGAGAGGAAGTAATGCAATTGTGTTGGATTAATTAAAATGAGTTTTAAACGGGAAATACACTGTAATGTTGATGTGAATGTGGTAAACGATGTTGAT
The DNA here is from genome assembly GCF_049639745.1 of Rhodnius prolixus. Lineage (NCBI taxonomy): Eukaryota > Metazoa > Arthropoda > Insecta > Hemiptera > Reduviidae > Rhodnius > Rhodnius prolixus. The sequence goes on from NW_027411634.1 coordinate 36,690,444, forward strand.
TACAACCTCCTTACAAAGAGAATAAAGATAGCTAATAATTTAATAGAGGTTAATTTTAATTTAATGATGAACATTAAAGGGCTTAATAGAATAAAAGGAATATTTAAAAATTTAATGTCTGAGATTAAAACTTACTTGAAACGAGAGATGATTACAATAATTACTGAGGATTTATGTAGCTATCTGCAATACAATTTAAAATTAAGTATTTGGCTAAATAGTAAATAATATCGGTGGCATGTTCAGACGGAGTTTTCGAATTATCGTATAATGCCTCTTGGACCGCACTAGGCACGCTTAACTGGAATGAGTCCTTTTTTAAAGGCGACAAAAAGGAATATAAGCGACTGGTCATTTCGGTAGTTTTCGGAAGCCATGGCAGGCACTGAAAAAAAGCTCCGGGCGCCAATGATATACGATATTGACGAGACTTAAATTAGAAATAGAAATTGGGAAGAAGAGGTATGTTTAGTGAGAGGGTAGTGCTTATCCCTGGCGGTTTTTTAAAAAAAGTGAAAAATCTATTGAGTAGATAAATTTTGGCCAAAAGCTAGGTACAACTACATGAAAACGGAATACCAAAGTTTGTGCATTCGGCCAGTTTTATTGTTTGGAGCTTCTGTACTTGCTAAGAAAATTTATTGGTATATTTACAGGAAACCCAAAATAGGTAATTACTATGAAAACTCAATTTCCGCTTATTAATAAATAATTAGGAAATGTTTTTTAAAAACTTGGGCTGAGAAAAAAATTATATTTAATTAAAAAGGAAAGGAAGCGCTTTTTAAATCATGTTTATTTAGTAGTTTCTAGTAAAGAATATCTTTGAATATTTCAGGAAATAAAACTTAACCAGAGGATTTTTTTTTTTAGATGTTGGTATTGACTATGGATAAAACAAGTTGCTTTACTTTATCTAACAAAATTAAGTTTAAAAAGGAAGGAAGCCCCTCTTATCAGCTAAAAAAAAATAAAATAAAGCTTTAAACTTTCTCTTCGTATTTTTTAGTACAGAATATAGCTGGGCTTAGTCTTTAGGTCTTTTATTTTAAACTTTTTTTTAAGCTTTTACGTATTACTTTATCGAACCCCGCATAAACGGCAGAGTAACAGATTTTCTAATTTGTCTTCACTAAAGTTACAAGCTCTGGGATCTCCTATTTACGAAAAGGTGGCTTTTATGAATTCTTCTATGTTTATATAAGCATGGGTATACTCTAAAACTCAAAATTGAAAATAGCAGGAAGTTCAAATTTGATGTTTGATTAATGTGGAATTAGGAAATGCAACAATGAGATTTTTGTTACCAGAAGAACCTCCACATTAGATCGATTTTCCACTTTCTTTCTTTTCTCGATTTTTTTTTTAAATCTAAAATTAATTACTTTTTCTCACTATAAGAAAGAAAAGAACAAAGCAATCGGAAAAATTTTGGGATTTTAGTTTTAAAGGAAATATTTTTAAGGATCTCAATTGAATGAAAAAGTTATACAAAATATGTTACTTTGAGTGAATATTTACAGGTATTTTAATAGTATTGTTTAATTATAACCTGGGAATTATAATATAATAATGAATCACAACTGTTTGGGAAACTCTGTAGTGTATTGTACGTATTTCGTAGTGTTGTTAGTAACAAGAATCATGAAACTCAAATCAACTTCCTTACGAATTTCACATTTCGTTCATAGTTTCTGAGGGAAAAAAAGAAGTGGAAACACTATCATCGAACTAGGAACGAAACTAACAATTTCCACAAACAGTTATACTTGCTGCGACCAAAATAGATCTATTATGCCTCCAAATGGAAGCCGGGTAAGACTATTCATCCATCAGCGCCACCCAGGTGATGAAATCATCTCTCCGAATTCATCTAGGGATATAAACGACCCCATGTCATTACGCTCCTACACCTAATGCCCTTTCAAGATATTCCGAAAAAGATACCTTTAAATTAATCAAATTAATAGAAACACGATTAATTCTAGTAACTTCCCAAGTTCGAGGGAATCTTCAGGAAGGATAGGGCCAGTTGTCAGAGATAACTTTTTGCTGATGCACCGCTGCCTCAACACCTTCTAAAGATATAAAAAAGTGAAACCTGAAATGAATGCTTAAGAAGGTTCTAAAGGTAGACACACCTTCAAAGACCTAGTGACCATTCAGGTACTCAAGAGAACCAGGAAGACACAGTTGCAAATAACCTCTCCCTGATGTCAAAAAATCTCTTTTCTAATGTCCTCAGGAAGGTATATCCTCCCCCAACAGGAAACTCCACCCAAGCTCACTAGGGAAGAAATTTTCCTAAAAAGCAAGCTGCATTCAGAGAACCTTGAAACTAGGATCTTAGACTTTTCATGGACTAAGAAATTAAGAACTTAAATGAATAGTATTTTGTTCTAAAAAAGGATTTCCAGAAACTTATTAGAGTAGGATGCTTGAATACTCCAAATAGATCTCAACTAATATAACCAGATTATATCCGCGCGCGAACAGCTTTATACCAATTAAAATAGAAAAATTCAATTAATTAGTAAGAGATTACGCGTGTTCGCTGAAAAATAATTTTAATGCTAAATATCTCTTTGTGAGCACTTAATTTAGCAGCGCTAATTGCAGGCTGGATTCGTTTATTTTCTACTTTTATAGATGGGAATTTTTTAACCTTTTTATAAACAAGCTAGAATTTAATAAAGAATCTCGTAATCTCGTATAATTAGTTTTTAATTAAATAAGTTTGAAATGAATTTTATAGCAATTATTTTTAGTGTTAACAAGTAAAGTGATGCTTATTTACTCTTTTGTTTTTAAATTAAAATGTAACTACGGGAATGAACTCCTTCGTATAGAACTGCCTTTGAGGCGATTAAAGTGTGGCTCATAAAGATTTATAATTCTGTTAACGCAGATAATTGAGGAAAAAGAAACTCCATCACAAGTTTTGGGAACATCAGTATGTTTCCTAGACATTCTATCTCCTAGGGTATAAAAATGGTTTACGCCGCAATGGTAAAAGGTTATTATTAAGAAATATTAATGATTTCTTATTAAGAAATACCAATTTTGGTTTTATTGGAAGACCCAATTTATGCAGGGCATGGTATATAGATTGAAAATTCCATTTTCCATTGCTTACATTTGTTAAGAGCGGGATCAAGACCCCGAATCTGGAATCTAAACAAATCCTTAGCCTCAATCGAATGTTGATCAATAAAACTTGAAATTGATAAACGATACTACCTTTGATGCAAATTTTTAATCTTCTACTTTAATAAATACATAATTAAAATTAGTAAAAATGTATTTAATATTTCAATGAGGCTTTTAACTTTTAAATTTTTGACCTCCATGGAGCAAAAACTCCCTTATACTAAATCATAAATACTGTACATCTAGCAGGGCTTAGAAATGTGGTTTAGTTCAAGCCAAAAAGATGCCTGAAGGCATCACTAGCAGACATCCACCAAGCTCTTTAAACCTTTAAAATATATGTTCTCTATTTCTCTCTGGCACCCTAAATATTCAGTGGTGGGAAAGACAAATAACTTTGGCTTTAGTGAACCTGCATTGAAGTAAACCTCTAATAAAACCTTCAACATTTGTTAGGTCTTTAATCCTTTACAGGTCTAAAGCTGTTAGTAACCATGAGAATGCTTTATGTTCAAAAATTTATATTTATTTATTTTTTTCTAAAATGGCTCTCCTCTTCGTACTACTGACGGTTCCTGGGCTAAATGTGACTCGGAAAAAGCTGAACTATTTGCAACGCACCTTTCAACTGTCTTCATTCCGCATCCTGACGTTCTCAACTCACAACATACTCAAGACGTTATTAGGGACTTAGACATACCTTTACCTCTTTCTATGCCTCCAAAACCGTTCACACCCTCCCAAGTCAAGCAAGTCATTATTAATCTCAATAAAAAAGAGCCCTGGTTACGATCTAATTACTGCCAACATCCTACTCCAACTACCCAAAAAAGCAATAGTCTTCCTCACTACTATTTACAACTCTATTCTCAGAACTACTTACTACCCTATACTCTGGAAATTTTCTACAGTTTGAATGATACCCAAGCCCAACAAACCGACTCAACTACCTTCTTCCTATCGACCGATAAGCCTACTGCCTCTCTTGGGCAAAATATTCGAGAGACTTCTGTTACCACGCCTCTACGAAATTACAGAATCTCTCGAAATTATACCGGACCATCAGTTTGGTTTCAGAAGCTACCACTCGACGATCCAGCAGGCCCATCGTGTTGTAGACACCATCGCTTCTTCACTCGAGCGAAAACAGTACTGCGCTGGAGTATTCCTCGATGTTTCGCAAGCCTTTGACCGAGTCTGGCACGAAGGTCTACTGTGGAAACTAAAACGCATCCTTCCTAGCACTTATTACCTCATACTCAGCTCTTACCTCTCTGACAGATTCTTTCAAGTTCTTCAAGGCACTACTCACTCTTCCATCTATCCCGTCCTTGCTGGTGTGCCTCAGGGAAGTGTCTTAGCTCCTCTTCTTTACACAATCTACACTGCCGACTTACCTTCTAACCTTAATACCTCTATTTACACCTTCGCTGACGACACTGCCATTCTCTCCACACACTCTGACCCTATCCTCGCAGTACGTTCACTGCAGTCCCACCTTCACTCAATAGAACCTTGGTTAGAAAACTGGCGTATAAAAATTAACCCAACTAAATCTAAATACATAGTCTTCACACTCAAACGTCAAACTCCGCCACCTGTCTTCTTACATCACACACCTATCCCACCAGCCGACCATGTGCGGTACCTTGGAATGTACCTAGACAAGAGACTTACCTGGAACCCCCATACGAGACTTAAACGTACCGAACTAAACAAGCGATACAAACTTCTAGCCAGGCTACTCGACAAACGCTCAAAACTCTCACTACCAGAACAAACGACGACTCTATACAGCCCTTCTCACACCAATATGTACTTACGGACTCGAACTTTACGGTACAGCTAAAAAATCCAACCTCAATAGACTACAAACACTGCAATCCAAAATTCTCCGCCGCATACTAGACGCTCCATTCTACGTAAGCAACCACACTATACATACAGATCTCCAAATTCCACTTATCTCCGAACTTGCCAAAATTCGATACAAAAATTTTCACCAAAAACTCTCACTGCATCCCAACCCTTTAGCTGCAAACCTGTCTACAACTACGCTACCCTCCAATCCTCGAAGACGGCTGAGGCGCCGTTGGCCCCGTGACCAACTGGGTGACTAACGGCGGCCATCAATGGATGACCGTCATTCACGTCTGCCACGCTATTCACATACATTCATCGCATTTACCTATTGTACCTGTAGGTACAGGTGTAAATTTCATTAAAAGGATAATAAAAAAAAAAAAAAAAAAAAAAAAAATGGCTAGTGATAAATTCAACTTAGTGAAAATAGAGAGGCTTATGTAAATGATAATTGTAATTTTATAAACTGTAACGATCAGCACTGGAGTAATAACGCAGTAATATTTTGACATTTACGATTCTCGTATTAGCTTAATACATCAGATGATGGTCATAAATGCTGGTAGTTTCTTTAAAGAGTTACTTGAAACCGTTATAATACTGTACCATTCTTATTTTCAGTAAGTGTTTGTAATCAATTTTTGAACGAAGGTGACATATATTGTAATAATATTGATAATAAAAGCTATAAAGGCTAATGGACTTACTTGTATTTAGTTGCTAATTTTTTTTACAAAGTTTCTTATCATTTGCTTCTTTGAGGTTAGATTTGCCTCCAATCTCAAGAGAACATAAGACAAAATCTTGAAACATTTAATCACTCTGGACTCACAAAAGTATCTGTAATTAGAATTTTTGTTTAACTATAGTTCTCGGTTAACTACATTATGATCGGTTCCAAAGAACTGCCAAGCTCATAACTACCTCCAATAATCACCACATTAACAATTTCGCCTTTTTTTTTTAAATGGTAAAACATTGATTTAAATATTCTTCATAAAATGAATCAATCCTAAGTTATTCAAATCAAACAAAATTTATTTTTAAATATTTATTTGTAAAGAAAAAAGTTTATAAAGTGATTTAACAAAACACTAACCAATTCATTTCTGAGCATGCATGATTTTTTTTAACTACCCATTATCATCGATTTTATTTAATTTTTTAATGATATATAAGTCATAGTTCAAAAAATAATTACCTGATCGTTTTGATGATTTTATTTGTAAAAACCAGTTTTTCTACTTATTACACATTAAATTGGTAAATTTATTGACTTAAAGAACTTGTACTTTTACATTTAAGAACACCACAGAAAGCCTGTGAAGCAACTGGTGCCAGTGAAGAGAAATCTGCTCTTATAAGTTTGAAAAATATATAATTTTTTGTTTGTTTTTTATTTTAACTATGAAAAAAATAATTGAATTTATTTTAATATATTTTAAATAATTATAAATTACAATTTTCAACATTAATTCAAAATAAAACAGTAGATTACAAATTAAGTTTCAAAAATTATTTTTATGATTAAAATGTATATAATATGGTATTAATTTTTATTTTATTATATTAAATTATAATTTGAAATTACAAAAAGAAAAATTATTAATACTTTATTACTTCCCATAAAATTTTATGGCGTCAATTTCTTTCCCGCTATTGGAGTGGCCATTTTTTTTCTTGTCTTAAAGTTCGGATACGAATTGTGATTGGTGACCTTTTAAATTTAAATAATCTAACTTTTCTAAATCTCATTTGTCCTAATTAGAATTGTGAAAGGTGAAATTAATAATTGTTTTGTTTTTTATTAATAAAAGCATGTTTCAAGAAATAGTTGAGTGGTTTGATATTGAATTTCTTTTCAAATTAATGATTAAATCCCTGTACTAAGGATGCTGTGGCCATTTGGTATGTGAGAGTTTTATATTCTATTTTTTATTTGAAATAAAATGATAATTTGGAATTTTTAACACTACGTGTATTATTGTTGATTGAAAATAATTTCATCTTAACATGACATCATCTTAACGTTTTATTTGGTACGTGACTTATGTATATATCTTGTCATATATGATGATCTCAGATTTCATTAGATGTGCTTTAGTATCGATTTTTGTATTAGGAGAATATTTTAGGCGTAAATTTAAGTACATATATTACAGATTTAATGAAGGAATTCATTGTAACTTTAATGCAAGTAAGCCATATACTTCAAATCATTTGAGAACTTGCTTGGAATCTTGTATTCAGCATTTTAATAACATTTTTAATGGCCGATTTAGTTATTATTATTTTTATTTTTTTTTTCAACCAACACAAATTGTGTAATAGATTATCTTAATCTCTATCAGCAGATAGTGCAAATTGTTGGGCAGATATATTGAGTTTCACCGGATGGAATTTAGTAGCTTATAGAGAGAATTTTAATTGATTTTGTTTAAAGCTTTGTCGAAAGAAACCAATTAAAAAAAGTTTACAAGCTCTGTTCTACTTTTTTTTTTAGGAATAAGTAATATCTGCAACTTCATTAATTGAATACTTCGTTCTTGTTATGTGATAAGTATTTTATAATTTGTTTTGTATTCTGAAGTAAAAGGGGCTTAGCTTGCAGATTATTGAAGGTTTTTTAATTTTTGAAAATTGAAAGAAAACTGCGATATTTTCTATTTTTTTTTTCTTTTTAAATGTTCAAGGTTTAATTTGAATTCTCTAAGGTTTCACAAAAAATTAAAATAAATCCTTGGTTTTCAATTATTTGAGACAATTTTAAAGGGGTTGTCTTCTGCTTTTAGAATTGTGTTTTTTGATTAAAGTACTTTATAAGAGTGTAGATATTCTTTTCTTTTTTAAGAAAACTCTTTTTCTTTTCAACTCATTAATTACAGATCAAAGAATTATTGTATTTTACTGGTTAGTGAGGGGCTATGAAGTCCATTTACCAAGGACTCATTTCTGCTTTCTTTTGCCTTTGTTTGGAGCAAATCCAAAGATTTATTCAAGCATCACTGAACAGGATTTAAGATTATCTTTACTTGCCTCTGAATTTAATTTATTTTCTTACATTCATTCTTAAAACTTGTTCTTTATTTTCAGTTTATAGTGTGTAGCAATTATACTTTTAATTACATGATCATTCTACAAAGGATATGATGAGTATTTCCTTTAAAACAAGAAAATGGTTAAAATCAGCAGCTTTACTTAGTTTAAGCTCTATTCTATTTGTTGTCTTGTAATTGATCTTCACACCTCTATTCGCTTTCTAATCATAAACTCTTTTGTTCTGTAATCTTAAGTAAATTGCAGAGAGGCCAAAAAGTTTATTTTGTGAATTTTCTGTAAAAAAAAAGAAGAGATTATTACTTTGTAATTCTCATTTTAGGTAATGGAATAGCGCATAAACTTCAGTAATGAATTGAAATTATTGAATAAAAGTAATGTTTTAAGGGTATCACGTTTTTTACCAAAGATTATTATTGATGGCTTCTTCACAGATCTAAATTAACATTTGTTGTCCTATATTCCGTTATACATTGATTAAAGAGCACTGATTCTTTTTTACTTTGATATTGTAATTGAGAGCCGTGATTAACGCAGGATTTTTCCTACAATTTTCAGTTCAACATTTGTCTACCTTTTAAAGTAACAATTTTCGACTAGCTGTTTGCAGCTCTTTCATCTCCAGATTATTTTGTATCCAAATTTTGAATTTTAATTTCTCTCTGAGTGCTACAGCCACGACCTTCTTTATATTGATGTATTTTCTTGGAGTTTTTCGTAGCTCTTTCACCAAGTATTCAGAAGGTTGATTTTCCGTTGCTTTTTTCCATGACTTGTTCAGCAAAAATTATTATTGATTGAAAATAAGCTGACTAGACAGATCTGCTTGGGCAATTGCCAGATTACGTGAATGTACGTATTTAAACAGTACATTCACGCAGAAATTAAATAAAAAAGATGGTTTATACGTGGGATCGTTGAGGATTCTTCCTGATATCAGCAGGTGTAGACTTCATTGAACATAAGCGATTGGTTTTTTTTTTTTTAAATTAAAAAGTGATTGACAAATATGACAATCATAATGTTTTATCAATTAATTTCGTAGATCCTCTCATCATTTCTTGACGGTCAAACTCAGTTATTTAATTAGCAATAGAAATACTTCTATGGAAGCTGTTCTTTACATATGATCATTTAGATTATAGTCAATATTGATTTATTAATTATTAATGTTTATTAACAATTAATGATATGAAAAGGAATTATGGAGCTCCATTTTTATGATAGTTTTCTTATAAGCATAAACAATTTTCATCTCAATAATTAATTATAGAATAATTAACTGCATTCTTATTTTAAAAATATACTATTCTTCTTCTACTTTGACTTCGTGCCGGTTCCATGTCTGTCTGGATGAAGACGTCTTTAATCTCTCTGTAGTCTTTCCAACTCTCCACGAACTCTTCATGCAACTCTTCGTTTTCGAACGTTATGATAAATAAATAATTGAATATAATTAATACAACCAAATTTTAGGATTCCTATTTATTTCTGTCAGTATCTTGTTGAACGTCCTCGCTGCCATGGTACTTAGATTTAGTCAGTCTCTTAATTTGTTGTTGAGTTCATGTTTACTTCGAATGTTTTAAGGAGAGCGTACAGTCCAGAAATATTACAGATTCTTCATTTGCATTCTTTTTCAGAGTGAATGCTATATTCTAAGTTTTCCCTTGGTTCAGTTAAAATTCATTTGAATGCAACCATTCTTCTAGTATACAACAGTTTTCTCAGACTTGTGTTTACTTTTTTTTCTTCACTGTTCCTTTCTTTCGAAATCAATGTAGAGTCATGCGAATGTATTTCTTCCCATTAAATAACTTTCTAACGTCGTTAATTACGAGGATTACGAGGGACATATATATATATGCCCCTAAAACAGATGTAGCTGGCTCGGCAATTACGTATTATCTTGTCTTGTTCACAACACTGGTTAAGGCAAAATCAAAGCGGGGCCAAAAAATCAAAAGCACGATGATTGATGCTTCATAAGTGTGTAGCTCTGGATAGAGACACTTTTGTTTTTGCTCTTACCCATGCAATTCCAAGAGACCTGACGTTTGAGGCATAAAATGAGTGTTCCTACCTGAAATATACTTAAAACATTTTTAGGATTTCATTTGTTCCAATTTAGTTTAATTTATTGGATTTCATTGTTGACAGTTTTCTACTAAAATTGAAAAGTAGATTTTGTGTAGTTCTAGGACAGTTATTTTGAAATCTGCAAAATTTGAAGATTGGCAAAAAGAGTTTTTTTTTAGTGTGAAAGGTTCACGCTAGAGGGTAAATTAATTGACGTTTAATTGGAAATATGTTTTGAAATGAGAAATCTAATGAGATGGAAGAACTTAATGGACCGAGCAAAATTGGCACCAGACTAACCCCACCAACCCCTCTTCTGACTTATACACTGTGGACACCATTACAGTTCACTTTCTCTAATGACTCTATTCATTCAATATGTATTATCCATAATTATGACTTGCAACTATATACAAAAAAGGTTTTTTGGGTGTGAGTAGTGGGGGGCTTCTGTTGTAGAATGTTTTTAGGGATAATGGGGAGAACTTTTGCTTTTTAGTTTCCTTTCATCTGTAGCTAATTAAGTGTTAAGTGTGATCCCTAAATTAAGGCCATCCTTATAAGGTCCTCTTCATGCAGATTCAGCCCTTTATTGTTTTAGAATCAATTTCTATTTAAATAATAGATTGTTTTCTCTTCCTCATGATTTTTTTTTTTTTCTTAATTTATAAATTGACAACCGTATAAAGATGCAATAAGTGAATAATGGTTTAAGAAGAGTGAGGTGGAGAGGGAGTAAGAGGAGAGAAACTATCTACGTGAACCAGTGACACTGCTCAGTCCCGAAGGAAATCCCATGGCCACTGGCGGCGGTTTAGTCGGTGTGCAGGATTGTCAGGAATGGTTGGCTAGGCGAGCGATTACATGAAATGATAATGAACAATGAGATAGAGCTTTATGGTAATTTGTAAAGAATGAAATCCCATTACGTTCAACGTTCAAACATCAGATAACTTGGCATATTTATTGAATAGTTGGTACAGTATGTTTTCTGTTATCAGTAAACATTGTTTTACTCCATGAAGCCTATTATACCCATGCCCAAGAGAAGATATAGCAGAGCAGTTATCTCCTCACCACTTTCTCTGTGTGTAAATTTGGAGGAGGGATAATATAATCCAGGTGCTCGATAATATCCATGCAAATTGGACGGCATTCACTTATCACTTGATCACTCTTGGCAACAGACTTGACAGCACTGTACGTGCCGATTTAAAAATCCGGATATCATACGATCAATATGGATTTCATACAAAAATTGTTATACTAACTGAGTTCATTGTCTATTAATTGAAGCCACAGTCGCATCTACAGAAGGTTTTAGGTGGTGAGGTTCTTGTAAATAGGAAATTCTTGTTCTAGGACAAGATTAAATGGCCTAACTCTCTCCCACATCTATATAGAAACATGAATCCATCTGTTGGATGCATTTTAAATATATTTCTTTAATCTAAAACCTTGGACGTAACATTAGATTAGACTAGATTCCGTTGTGATTGGCCAGCCAGCCTATGCCGTTGCACTATGTTATGGCTATCTCTAGTCTAGTTAGAATTTAGCTTCTGGAGTGAGATTCTATGTTAGAGCATGGAGACGCTTGTTTGTCTTCTTCTAGAAAAGTCAAACTCCTAGAGAAAAATGCCCTTCTCTTTGTCAGGAAATAGTAGGTTTGCCATTTCTTCTTCTTCATGACAAAACTATCAAAACCCAAGCGATTCATGAGTTTACGAAGTCTTTAGAGCTCTGTCAAGAAGAGCTTAAACGAGTGAATAACCAACTTTTTCGTCTACCTTTGATTTTTCCCATCGTTGTTACGATTATTTGTGCGTCCACGCTTTGTTGTCTCAACGGCTGATTGCTGTGACTTAAACAGTAAGCTCCTCTGAGGGTATCAAGGGAATCCTCCTGGGCTAGTCAGTGCTTTTGTCCTGGTTGCAAGGAGTAAATTGCCTTCAATACATATTTAACACCCCGATTTCACCTTTCTTTCGGCTTGGAAGATTCATTAAAAATATTCAAGTTGAATGGAAACTTACATCGTTTTGTAGGGACAGAAAGTCTACCTATATTTCTCTTATTAATTCAGCGATGGATTTATTCAGGTATTCTGTGATAAGGCTCAATTTTGCGAAAAGTAGATTGACATGTGATTACATAAATGAATCCTTTGAATTACTTGTGAAGACGTGATCAGCAGGTTAAATTCAACAGTCGAGACAAATGGCTGTCTAATTTCACCAAAGAGGATTAAAGCATTATCTATGTACGCTAGAAATTTAATAAGATTAAACTGAGATATCTCTTTGTAGGTTAAGAGAACGAAAGGGAGATTATCCTATATGTAAATTGTAATGCTATTGTAATACCTTTCTCTTTGTATCATCATCTTATTATTTCCTACCCAATCTTCTGTTTCTATAAGAAAGGGATTCTAGCTGTGTTACCCAAATCACCTCAGTGGAGCGCTTATGTATGACGTAGGTTAAAGAATTTATCTTATTCTAAGCTATTTCTTGGTTGAATCTACAGATGAATCCATTTTTTTTACATTTTATTAGTTCCTTATGAGCAAGGTTCGTTTTACCTCTGCTAGAACAATCCTTGTTTTATACTTATTGCAACCCGAATAGAGTTCTATACAACTCTATGAAGTGCAAGCATGCATGATAGAGATGTTTTAACAGCGGGGAATTGTTGAGATCTGAGTGAAAGATGGATCCACAAAATCGAGCTTTTAGAAAATGATTCCCTTCGGTTCCAACTTTCCACCCAATCTTGCCCTTCATTTCAATTTGGTAAAACGTACAATTAGCTGTTTTCCTAGTCTGAAAGCATTCAATAGGTCAGTGAAAATAGCACAAGATCGTAATTGGTTGAAACATGGAAATAATAGCGAACCAGTAGAGTAATTTGTACAAGATAGAGGGAAATGTTTAGGCTTAACTGAGAATGGCAAAGTCCAAATTAATAATGTTGGCATGTCCTGCCAAATAGCTAGCTTATCGTACGTACATAAACCCTACAGGAAGATAACTTTATCCAGGACACACCGCAAACACTAGTCAAGCTCGCTCTCTCTCTTTCTCCAGGACTTCTGAACACAGCCTTCTTGCTTAGCTTTAGGACGAACGATTCCAGGACTTCTGCAGTCGTCCCTTGTTTTTGTGCTCCTTTGAAGAAAAACGGCACCGATGTTTTACCATCCGCTTTTCACTTCATAAAAACCTTACTTTTTACCAAATCTTAATCAGAAATAAATTGGCGTATAACTTATTTTTCAGTTTCGTAGTATAATTTATGTATATTTCCATTTTTTATTTCTTCCTTATTTTATAATTTTATGTTAATTAGGTGGCTTTTAACATCTATACTTTTGTTACCTTTCAAGTTTTCTTTACTTTTTTCAATTCTTACATAGTACTTCTGTTTACTTAAATAAAAAATACAGAAGATAGATGGGAACCGCCAAGTTCTCAGAAAATCTTACTCCAAACTTTTTTCATGACCTACGTTATAAGAAGAACTTTCAAGTCCTTATAATGACTATTTAGTGGATCTATTTCACCAAGTGAAGCTCGATTTGGTTTTTGAGGTAACGGGAAACTAAAACAAAAATTCTATAATCGGTACTTCCGGAAAAGCCATTTCTATCAAATATGGAATTTTAGCCACTCTTTTGAGATTTAACTTGCAAACAAGTGAACTATAACCTATTTAGTATTAATCTCCAGGTGTGTGAAAAGTACATGTCGGGCGGAAGTAAGAGCATTCTAAGTTTGAAGGAAGTTGCCCAGTTTGAATGATTATAATTACAGCGGGAGAAAGTTTTGAGAGTTATTATGTTCTCATACTTCCTTCCTCCCCGTCGGGCAACCACCCTTAGAAGCATCTGGAGGATGTTTTGGGTAGGAAAGGGAACATGCGATACTGGAGTGTAGGATGCCGCTCCCGACTATTGCCTCCTCACTCTTCTCAGCACTTCTCTAACACAGCCTTAACCTTCGTACGATCCTAGCTAAAGAATGGAAATCACAGGAATGTCTGTGTCGAGAGTGAAGCGTCTAAATAGCTACCAGTCGGTTGAGAGGGCATCCTCCTTTGGAAGGGATAGAGTGTTTTAGGCAGGAAAGGGTGGTTTACTAATTTGACTGCTCCTCTCTCTTCATTGGTTAAAAAAACTGGAGACCGCAAAACGTGCATTTCCGTTGACAACTTGGTTTCGAAAAATTTTACATAAATGCGTTACTTCCTTTTTATTGAAGAAAGAGAAATTAAAAATAAAAAGAAGTAATTTCTTATAACATTTTAATGAATATAACCAATAAAGTTTCAGCTGATCAACTACTTTTGAATTTTAAAAGAGTAAGAAAGTGGTGTTTCCATTTGCAAATAGAGTTGAGTTCCCTACAGGGTTTCTTATTGAGTTGGTACCTCCCCAGGGAAATATTTAAAACATCTCCAGTGTAGTTGTTGGCTGAGAGATGAGGCCAGAGAAACAACCTCCTCCAGATACTGCTTTCACTGTCACTTCCTCTGGACAACTCTTTTTCTTTTAACAGGATAATCTTGAAAACGAAGTTTGGGGGGTCTTTCCATCCTGCTTCCGGCTTTCTTTTGTGATAAGTTCACTGAATTATTCCGGCCGGTGTACGTTAGGGGAATAATATCATTAATAGCTATATCTATGAAGGAAATGAATTTATAAAAGACGAAAAACCCCTCTGGTGATAGTTTAGCCCGGGAAATAACCCATTTCATTATTTTGGGGAAGATATTCTTGAGTCTTTAACTTTATTATTTCAGATAAAAATAATTTCTTAGGGTGCTTATTTATGTTAAAAGAGCATTCAACAATGGACCATTTGGGATGTTACCCCTTTTCACTTCAAATAATACAGTACTAAAACAAAATCCGATATCATATAACTGGACTTTACTCAGCTTTTGTTCTAGTATTCTTGATTAAATTTACGGGTTAGGAGTTTAGAAATGAACTTCTTTGCGCCATGAACTTCACCGTGCAATTCTGGGAAATTGGGATGGAAAGTTTTTCCTACGGTCTTGCGTAAATTCAGTTTCTTTTTTTACCATGCGGAAAATCATACTTTGCTATTATGTACCAACTTTCTTCTGCAAGCTTATTGATCTCAGTACGGTGCCTTCGGCTCGTGTCGCTGCTGCTATATTCCGAACTGTAAACACTGTCTACAGTACTGTAATCGTGCAAGAGCCAGTACTGACCCTTCAACTTTCTTTCCCTAGAGCTTCCTCCCACTGTCTGTGTTGATGGACAGTATTGTTATTAAAGAACACTCTCTGGTGACCTCATTGTAAAAGCTTCTGGTATTAATAGCCTCAGATGATGACGCGCTTAAAATTAAAAAAAATAATAATGTTAATAGGGAAGCCTGAGCTTCTGCTCCAGCCCTAATTTGACAGTTGTGGACGAGGGTTAAGCCCCTCCTAAAAAAAAAAAAAATAGACGATAGTTTACTTTCTACGTGTTTGGGGTTCTTTGTGAACAAAAAAAAAGGTGATCTGTTCTGTACGTCGGTCTCTATGTCAGGAAGTGCGTTTTTAATACATTACCTTCAAAATGTCATTTCAGCGTAAAAATTCAGTTTCATCTCCTGTATAATATTAATAAGAGAGAGAAAAAGTATGTACGTAAGTGCAATGCAAAACTTGATACTGATCGCTTGACCGGAAACGCTATTTTGCTGAGCTGCAGTTTTAGCGATTTTCTTCTGTTTTTCGAAAATTATTCCAATGATTTTGTTTAAACTTTGCAAGTGCAGGTCTATTACTTTTATTTGCAAACGGGTTCTTAGGCTGTGGTATAAGTCAAGTCCTCTGTCCCATTGGTTGGAAATTTTATGTAAGTTTAAAGAAAATTTAATAACATAAACTGCTGTAAGAGGAAGTCGTATGGGTGTTTATGCCTTTAGTGAAGGGGGAGGGGTGGATCTTAGTTTAATAGCAGCCCCGCTTCGTTCATTAAATATTTGTCTTTGCAGTTTTAAACTATGCAGTTAGTAAGAAATAACATATATGTATCTCTTGTTAAGATTTTATCATCTACTTGTTTAATTACGCCATTATGATGCTAATTTTTAATTAACCCACTGTAAAAACCACGTCTAGTTTTTATTAAATTCACTGTTCGACTATTAATTTACTAGCGCAGCCCATTAATATACTATTTAGAGAAATTACAGTACGAGCTTTATCATAAATTTTGACGCTGAAATTACAGCCAAAAGTACTGCAATTTATTTCTCTATAGAATGAATGAATTTCAGTATATTTCATTGTATTTATTAGACTTATTAGTTTTGAAGCAAAATAAAACTTCACCTTCATCATCATTGCCATAATCAATCAATTAAATGTTGATTAAAATATAAAAGTAAATTACATTGAAATTATAAATTTACATATTACAATCAATCAACTGTGTATTGTTTGCAATGGTAAAATTGAAAATTATTCAAATTTATACGAACAATTGCCAAGGATTGGGGTTAAATCAATTACTCAGTTAATGATGAATACATTTGGTAGTGACAATGCTGATCATGATGAAACCTAGAATCATTATTTGCCGTTTCCTCCCTTCAGCTGGTTTCTCTTTAATTGTCAGTAAATTCAATTGAAGATTATTAAATATAGAGCTATCTTTTTTAAAATAGTGTAATTTTGCTAGCCATTAATTAAAAAAAGATATACATATGTATATAATGGTATAAAGTTAACATTTGTAATTTCCTGACATACTTAAATTTTAATGAATTTTAGAGTTTTGATTGAATGAACAAAATTAAATGAAAGTAGTGTATGTAATTTTTTTACTAGCGGAAGTATAAGTCAAATTTTCATAATCATCCGGTGGCAGTATCGCTTCTATTTTCCCAAACTGTTCTTACCGGAAACTCATGCCTTGTGCGCGAACAAAAAGAAAAACCGGTATAAACATCCGCACAACTTTTACTTCCTGCAGTATCAATTTAAGTGCCATTTAAAAGTGAATTTGAATCGTAATTTAAGTTGCCTACTTCTTTAGCAGCAGTCGTAAACTGTCATTTGGAAGTCTCCAATTGGTATCAATCTGAGAAAGTATGGTTTACTTAGGTGGTTAGAATCTAGGATAAACTTGAGCTTTTAGAAGTTGGAAAATTTAGAGAAAAATATTTTATGAATTATTTATTTATATTGCTGTTAATTATACTTAACTGGAGTCTTGCTGTTGATTGGTAGCTACAATTATATTATTAAATTATCTACCAATTTTGCTGCAACTGAATTCAGTTTTAGGAGAAGAATTTTCAGAAATAATATTCATCACTGTTGCGTGATCAGACATTATTACGTGATATTACAATGCAGCGTTAAGCTTTTTCCAGTCGCGGACAAAGGCTAACAGAGTTTTCACAAGTTTCTGCTATAGTCAGATATTAAATAAAATCCATTAGAATAGAATTAATAATAATAATAAATCTCTGAGGGAAGGGATTAGCTATGCGGTTAGCATACTGGACTCCCACGCGGAGGTCCCGGGTTCGAATCCAGCAGCTGACCCTTAGATTTTCTCTTCCTAGGAGCTTCTTACAGCTCACTGTCCGGTGATGGACAGTGTTGTCTGTAACGAGAGAACTCTGTCCGGAGGCCGGCAGTGCACTGGAAAAAGCTCCGGGCGCTAATAACCTCAGCTGTTGATGCGCAAAAAAAAAAAAAAAAAAAAATAATAATAATAATAATAAATCTCTGCTTTGCGTTCCTTAACCATAAATTAATTAAATGGAATGTTAATTAAAATTGATTTGAGGTTTTCTGCAGTAATATATTTGATTAATTTTGAAATTAATTGCAGTACTTTTTTATTAAACTCTTCTTTTTTTTTTTTATTGCAGGAGCACCAAATGATGTAGAGTCTGCGTTGCTGTGAGTACCTCTAACAGTATTATTAGATAATAATTAATTGTACGTAAATAGTTTTTTGTTTATTAATTATTTTTTAGCATGAACTTTGATTTTTTAATTTGTTCAAATTTTTACTATTTATTTACTTTTTACTAATATTTATTTGTTAATTTCGAACCTTTATTCCCCCTTTCCATAAGAGTTGTCGCATCGCAAATAAAATGTCTTTTTTTAATTAATTTTTATTTAAAATTAGCTGTTAGTTAGACCATCTACTAGTAAGGGACTATCTAATGGCGGCACTTTAACAATGCACTTTATCCGAGTAATTATTTTTATTTAAAATTAGCTGTTAGTTAGACCATCTACGAGTAAGGGACTATCTAATGGCGGCACTTTAACAATGCACTTTATCCGAGTAATTATTTTTATTTAAAATTAGCTGTTAGTTAGACCATCTACGAGTAAGGGACTATCTAATGGCGGCACTTTAACAATGCACTTTATCCGAGTAATTATTTTTATTTAAAATTAGCTGTTAGTTAGACCATCTACGAGTAAGGGACTATCTAATGGCGGCACTTTAACAATGCACTTTATCCGAGTAATTATTTTTATTTAAATAAATTCGGCATTAAAGTTTCGAGCTCTAACACAATGGCGAGATCATCCTCTTCATCCACATGGGATATTTGTAGTCAGGATTGGTTATTGCAGGGCACGGTTCTCCTCCCACCCACTGGAGGAACGCTACGTGTACGAAAACTGGAAAACAATTTGATCGCATCAATTCATTAAAGGAAGTAAAACGTATTAAATTTAGTACTTAAATCATTGGCACAAGGGAAGTACTGAGGATAGAAAGCAGTAGCGCAGGAATTTCTGTGATAACGAAATTTCAGCAACACATACAATTCTTAGGAACATGGTAATGGTTACAAAATCGCGAAAATAACGTTTTCGTGGTGAGTTTAATGTATTTCCTCTTCCGGAAATTATCTAAAATTAATTTTCCCGAAAAAAATTTCAAACAAAAGTTCAAAGATTTTTATTTAAAGTGGAGAGTTTTTTTTGGGATAATGCCGGAAAACTGAAAGTAGGAATTTTCACTTTGATCAAGTCATTTTCTGCAAGATCTGTAGAAGGAGACAAAATGAAATAGGTGGAAAGAAAACTGTGATTCTTTTCTATGTTATTTGGGACTTCAAGGAATCCAGGCTAATGAAATGGCAGGCAAAGTTGGGAGGGGGGTTCCTCTCAATCCTTCAGAGGCCTAGGAACTGTTACCCTTTCTGGCAGCTACTGGGTTGCCAGAAATATACAGTGGAATCTGTGAGATGAGGACATGTGATGCGCTCAATCGAAGAGAGATTTATAAAGAATGTTAAAGCCTAAGGAGACTTTCAAGGATCATCAAATGGAGGAGAGAAGATCTAAGGATTTTAGCGTCGATTAAATGGACATGCCTCAATGGCCGCTCTGATCGTTCAATAAGAAGATAATCCAGTGATAACAGTCAGAAATTGAAGAGTAGGTGGCGAACTACCTTCGGGAATGCCAGCGCTTTGCCGCAATGTAGATTGCGAGGATTATGGAGTAGAGGTAATACACAGAGGCAAGTTTATAAACCTGTCTCTCACGATTTGAGCGTGTACTATATCGAGGCTGGCAGGTTCAAGATAAACCTGATTGAAGATAGAATGTGAGTTGTTTTAGGTAGGGGTCCTAGGCCCTATGCCTCAGGACACCCGTCTTGAATACAATTTTCTTCATAATCGGAATTTTAGCTGATATAGTCCTAGTAAATATTATATAAGAGTGATATATAAGTGCCGTGAATAAAACCGGAACCTGTTCTCTCAGAAGCGTCCTAAAATAATATTTCCAGGACAAAAATTTTAAATAAAATGTATTGATCCAAAAGGCATTGCATCAAATTTAAAGAAAATCGTGAGAAATCTCCATCGTTTTCTAGAGAAAAGAAAGAACAAGCCACATTTCCGTACGCAGAACCCTTTTTAAACGTGAGTATTTCCTGTGAAAAGATAAAAACCAAATATGAAAACCAAATTTACACGATCGCAATTAATTCTCTTACGAAGGGCTAGAGAAATGAGAAATCACTTCTCTGAAGGGACGAAGGGCCAGAGAAATGAGAAATCACCACTTCTCTAAACACTCTTTACTTGTCAAATGAATTAGTATTTTTTACTTACAAAAAAAATATAAAGCCAAAAACACCAAAGTTCCGGAACAGGTATATCTGGCCCAAGTCGGCCAAGGTCGTGCTCCTAGAAATAATCAATCTTTTAAAAAGGAAAATTCAATTTTCTTTAATCTTAACAAAAAAAAATCGTCTATTTTTTAATACCGTTCACAAAGATTGTACCTTATAAAATCTTTCCAATTTTTCGTCCTAATTTAAAGCTATAGTGTATAGTGTTAAGAGGAGATCTAATTTTTGGTTTTGATTCCTCACCAGGACTTTCTTCCCACTTACCGCCTGCCTTCTATAGGCATCATTTCACTGTAATGTACGGTTTTACTACTTAACTGTCGTCTTACTAATACCAGGTAAATCTGTTTCGAAAAATTGGTATTTGAAGAATAGTAGTAACAGAAAGGACACATCAGATCGATCTCTCTCGTACGCGATAACGGATAAGTTTTAATTATCCAAATCTTATGTCTACTTACTAGTCTTAAGACATGAGCACACTCCTACAGTTCCAGCGTCAGTGGCAAGAGTTATCAAATTAGCTCGCTCCCGGGCAATCGGAGTTGGCGTCCGTTTTGGGTGGCTCGTGCTTGTCATCAGAAAAAAAAATTGTAATCACTTAGAAAATAAAAAAGAATTCCTAATACTTAAACAATTACAATTTAATTCAATTAATGTAACATATGTTTTCCTTTTGTGCCAACCTAATTGGTCTATTTGTGAGCGCTTGTCCGCCCATCTGTCTGTGGAATGATTGTCCAGCGTAATTGATTTTGTTGTGTTTCCTGTATTTTTTTGTTTTAATTTCTTTAAAATTGTTTTGTAATTCTTTAACTTTAATTCAACAATTTTTTAATGGGAAAAATTCGATGGGAGTATCGATAGTGTGGGTTAGGGAATGATTGAGTTTCCCTCTAACATGCCATTTCAGTGTAATGTATGGACTTATCACTGGAGAATTTTCCACTACCACTAAGATCTTTAATAGCACAACACTGTCGTTAAGGCTAAAACATTAATGAACAGATGACTTATTTCACCTTTGTAATCCTTGACGGAGGAAAAGCATGGGTACGATGCTTACAGTGCCGTCCATTTTCAGAGCTAGATGCTTCGGATGGTGGTTGCTAGTTTATGCTATTAATAAGGGTTAGATTAGATTAGATTAGATTAGCGGTGCCCCATGGCACCGCAGCCAAAAGAGCCTTATTGAGGTCTTTCCCTACTAGTTCTTTTTGCGCTTCTATTTCCTTCGATCTCAAAGATACGAACGTTTCATAGCGCAACCGCTCAATTGCAACACAATCGAACAAGTGAGAGGCCGTTTCCTTCTCTTCCTGACACAATCTGCACAACAGTTCCGAGCTAATAAAACCCCACCTTCTACAGATGTTTCCTGAACTCTACCTTGCCCCGTAAATAGGCCTGTGATCAAAGCAATATGATTCCTGCCCAAGCCCAGAAAGTCACTTTGGCTCTTCATTTACACAGCCATAATCTTGTTGTGTTTGACCCCAGGACGCATCATCCAGTTCTCTTCTTAATAAGTGTTAAATATCTTATCCAAATCCCAAACTTGTTTAATTCTAATCAATCATTCTGCAAATAAGTCAGAATTAGGGAAGGGATTAGCTATGCGGTTATTGTGTTGCAACTAGGACTCCCACGCGGAGGTCCGGGGTTCGAATCCAGTTGCTGACCCTTAGATTTTCTCTTCCTAGGAGCTTCTTACAGCTCACTGTCCGGTGATGGACAGTGTTGTCTGTAACGAGAGAATTCGTTTCACAGAATGATCTTTTAGAGTTTAATTCCAATAACCTTTTAAAATATTTGATATTTAATTTATGTTCTAGTACCAGACCGGATAATAAGCTTTATTATTTACAAATCAGGGTACCGGAAGTATCACTTTAAACAATCGATTTTATTTTAGCTTTTTCCTCCCAAAACGTCATGTGAGGTTTTTTTTTATTAACTTGGCAAGCTGGTTGCAGTAGTTTGTAACTTTTTTTTAGAAATATTTCCCCAGAAAATTCATTTTCTAGGATTTTCAGCCATCTTGTAAGTCATCTTGAAATATAGAAATTACGTTAATTTTGGTAAAAGAAAACCAATATTTTGGTATCACTTGGATTATTTTTTTAATAGGCCTGTATTACGGAAGTACAAAATAAATCAGTAAACAGTTTTGCTACTCCTTTCTTCCGGGGCAACTATTAGCCTGACGTTTTTGCTCAGCCTTAAGGATAATGATAGCGTGCTTTGTCACCTCTTTATAGAGCATGACGGAGAAGACATCCATTCATCGATGGTCGTGTGTACAGAAACTGTGAACACAAAAAATTGGTGTGAATTCATACGACTTCCTTCTACTACAGCTTACTTAGTTTAATTTTCTTAAAACTAGAGATGTTTACTAAAAGGTAATTGATTGATTCCAAGTTTCTACGAAATATTCAAAATAAATGATTGAACGTGGCCAAAGAGAACAAAAAAAACATAAGAATTTTACTCACAAAATAATATAAACGATACCACAAGTGCGATTCCTGTACATAAATAACTGACCCATCTTGGGCAGGGCGTTTCTCCTGGAAAGAAAATTGTAGCTTTATTCAATACGCACATGTTGGTCGGTTATTTTTATTAGAAAATCTATTTCCCAAGAAAATTTAGACATGGTTCCTGTTGAAGTGACATTTTCATGAAATGTGCAGTTGGTATTATTTACACATTTTCCTAAATAAAATGGCGCAACTAGCACATCAATGGTTTTCCTCAGTGAGTCTTTGTCAGACTTACGTATCCTGTACCACAACCATCCAGTTTCCTGCAGAGGCGGTTACAGTCGTAATCCCGACTTTGACTTCCTTTCTAACACAATGGATTTTCTCTTTGAACACGCTCTTGACCGTCTCGCCTCTCCATTCTAAAGAGATGCCCTGCAAATCTCGGTTATGCCAACCCTTATTGCTTCCATTTTCCCGAATACTCTATATAGGACCTGGAGATTATACGAGAAGTTTTGAAACTGATAATTGATTGGTTAAGGCGGCTAGAAGAAATGAACTTCAGCCCCGTAGCTTCTTTACCTGTTATAAGTACGAAAGAAATTCATCTTCCAATCAAAAAACTTTGTATTAAACGTATTTCTATGTGTATAGCTTCCTAGCTAGAGCAAGTACTGCGCTAGTCAAATTTGGCCGATTAAGACATCACCGCAATTTACTTGTTTAAATGAAAACGAATAAAATTCTTTAGTCTAAAATAATTTAATCAGATTCTTTGTGTGTCAATTCAGAATATTTAAAGAAAAAAAAAAAGAAGTCAAAGAAAATTCAAAAATTGTTTCAAAGTTCTAAAGTTTCAGATTCTCAGTTTTCGGTCTTCTAAATATCTAAACTTAAAGTTTTGAACATTTTTCCTGGCAAATTTGATTAGGGGTTCTTCCCACGTGAGTTAAGAGTCTTAAGTATCATTTTTGGGCAATTTACGGTCCCATCTCTTGTTTACTGATATTTCTCATTTATATTCCAACTTTAAAGAAAATTCCTCAAGACTTAACTCAAAGAATTTTTATTTATTTATTTTCCTGGAAAAACCTCCTAGGATTTTGGGCAAACTTCGTATATACGAGTACTTTACATGTGAGTTGTATTCTGGGTTGGATTTCCTGTTTCAGAATAATGCTATACAAACTTGATAAAGAATTAAATATAAATATAGTTTATTTTTTTCAGAAATTTTATGATTTAGGACGTTGAGTGTTCACACCAGTTATTCCCCCCCACTCCGGTAGAAAATTCTACGTTTCCGGGGAAATTTATCACCGCCAGTTGTGGGTAGAGAGAATCATGTTAGTTTTTGCCCCAGATATTTTTATATTATTTCGTAAATCTGCGATAGATTCAGCTGGCCAGAGCCACATCCGGCCCAGAAAGAACAAGATTTTTCTTCCTTTTTTTAACAGCTATAAACATTTAGAAAGACCACGGGTATGAAATGAACTAGAAGGAAGCTGAATACTGCAATTTACTGGGACTGTATTCTCCTGTATCTTTCGAATGTCTTCTACTTCAGTCGACAGTCTTTTCTTACTCTATTGTTGTGTGTGTGAGGTTATGTTCATATAAACTGAATGTGGTTTTCTACTGTCTCCAGCTACAATAACCTTTTTCCTTTTTCCGCCTCCATCGTTGGGAGGTTCTTTCTTTCTTCACGATGTATCTTTGGCTACCCTCTTGCACTTTACAACTATATTAAAGAATTTCTGGTTTTTTTTTTTTTTTAATTGTTTAACCTTTTTATTTAATTTCTCTTATTGTCTTATTAAGTGAATGTTTTGGAATCATACAGATTCCTTGTTTTCACAGAATATATCCTGAGTTCGAAAAATAAATGGTTATTACAAAATAGTCTGTATTCAGCTAACCATAATGTACCACTTTAACGACGATATTTTCCAGTAAAAGTACAACTTGGTATTCTTATTAGTTACGAGGGTCGTTTGAAAAGTCCGTGCAAAGTCAGAGAGATAGCACCACTGGCGCGTATCGAGGTTATGTTTAGTTAGTAGCATCTCTTGGAAGAACACACACCAAGTTTCAGCCAGATCGGTCCATTTCTTTGTGTTTGGCATTCGTTTGAATCGAGGAAGTCGAGTGATTTTCAAAAAATGGACGAAAAAGAATTTCGTGTGTTGATTAAACACTACTTTATGAAAGGCAAAACGCCTCAGGAGACTAAAGAGAAGCTTGATAAACATTATGGTGACTCTGTACCTTCGATTAGAACAGTTTATAAGTGGTTTCAAAATTTTCGGAGTGGCCATATGGGCACAAGTGATGCTGAACGTTCTGGACGCCCTGTTGAGGTTACTACTCCAGAAATCATTGATAAAATCCATTTTATGGTGATGGATGACAGAAGAGTGAAGGTGCGTGAGATTGCTAGTGCTGTGGGCATCTCGAATGAACGGGTACATAATATTTTGCATCAACATTTGGACATGACAAAGCTATTCGCAAGATGGGTTGCTCACGCTTGACCAAAAACGAAATCGTATGAAGTGTTGCAAGGACGGTTTGCAGCTGTTCCAGAAGAATCCGCAGGACTTTAAGCGTCGTTTCGTCACAGTGGATGAAACATGGATACATCACTACACTCCTGAGACCAAAGAACAATCTAAACAATGGGTTACCAAGGGGGAATCTGCGCCAAAAAAGGCGAAGACCGTTCCTTCGGCCGGAAAGATTATGGCGACTGTCTTTTGGGATTCGCAAGGAATAATCCTCATCGACTATCTGGAAAAGGGTAACACTATTACAGGTGCATATTATTCATCGTTATTGGACCGTTTGAAAACCGAGCTGCAAGAAAAACGCCCACGATTGGCCCACAAAAAAGTCCTTTTCCATCACGACAACGCACTAGCTCACACCTCAGCAGTTGTGGTCGCAAAATTAATGGAAATAGGGTTCCAACTCGTTTCACATCCCTCCTATTCTCCAGACTTGGCTCCCTCGAACTACTATTTGTTCCCCAATATGAAAAAAAAGGCTGGCGGGAAAAAGATTTTATTCAAACGAGGAGGTGATTGCAGAAACGAATGGCTATTTTTCAGACTTGGACAAATCCTATTATTCGGAAGGGATCAACAAACTAGAGCAGCGTTGGACGAAGTGTATAAGCCTAAAAGGAGACTATGTTGAAAAATAAATAAGGTATACCCCAAAAAATTAAGTAGTTTTTATTTTTGCACGGACTTTTCAAACGACCCTCGTATAAGTAGTTCTGCAAATATTATTTGAAACATTTGCCCAGAAAAGTTCGGAGGTTCTTATAGCTCACTGTCTGGTGTCGTCTGTGACGAAACACTTCCGGAGGCCGGTAGTGCGCTAAAAAAAAAAACAACTCTAGACACCAGAGTTTTCCTTTTTTGGCAGGAAGTTTTCACTTTGATTTGAAACTTTTTGGGGAGGGGTGGAATTTTTGATTACCATTGATACCATTTTTACTGTTAACCATGTGGGATGACAGAGGCGCTGCGAACCTTCACTTTTCAAAATTATTGATAAAATATCTATCAGAAATAAAGAAAACAAATAAATAAGCAAGAAAGAAAGAAATAAAAGAAAGCAAATTCAATTTAGAAAGAAGAATAGGTTGAGATGTCGCCTCAAGACATTCTGACAAACTGTATATTGAAAAGTATAAAATATAAAAAATATATTATCTGAAGATCGATCTGAAGGATAGCAGCATCCAAGGGTAGAAAGTTATATGTACCATCTAAATCAACACATTCACACTGCTTTACCTCCCCAGCATACACCTTATCTTCCACATCTTCTATCTTATCTTCTAACAGACATGGGGGGGTATCTAATATTTACTTACGGTTGCGTGCGTCTGTAAGTGTGCGAAAATATGGGACTTTTATAGATGAATGTGTGAAATACTGAAATATTGAAACAGCCAATCAAAGTTTTTATTATTTACGTCATTTAAAGGAACTGTATCTTATAACTAGCGATACAGTAACACTTATATAGCTTTCTGCGGTTATGAACAATTTCTTGAGTAAACGATGATGATTATCTCAGTTTTGTAATTAAGATCTCTTTTAACTTCACGTTACAATTCTTTGCTTTGTAGATTCGCCATTTTCAAAAAGAACGTTAAAAAATAAAACAATAATCTATTCAGTAAAATTGCGCGCCTTTCCATCACCAATATTCGTCAAATTTGAAATTTAGGTTACTTATTAATATTTTATTGGAGATAATTCGAAAACCCCTCCACGCCTTGAAGTTTCCTTTTTATCTTTTCCCGTGAAAATGTACCAAATTAAAGTTGTAGAACTACTCACGTTCAAGAAGAGTACCAAGTTTTTCAAACAAAAATCGTTAGAGCCATTTTTTTAGAAAACCTCAAAAAAAAAAAAAAGAAGAAAAATCCATATCCGGTTGGCTGTTTTTGTACGAAAGATTATTGTCGTCTCGGAAGTTGGCACCCAACACCCCAGGTATCTAATTTTTCTTTTTTGAATCAAATTTAGAAATTAATAAGTAAAATATGGCCATAAATATGTCAACAAAATAAGGTCCACTTACTTCTAAGCCATGTGCAATATTTTACATTTGCAATTTCAAAAATGAAAGAAAATAAACCATCCCAGTCAAAGGAATCTTCAATCGGTTCATTTTTTTGCCTATCTTTTGAATCGCTTGGTTTCATTGCAAGAAAATGGATTTTTTGTTTTTCTATTTGTTTAAATAATACCAAATGAAACAAAAATTGAAATCACTATTTAAATAATCACATGATTGCTAATTAATTATAAAAAAATATAACACCCATAATACTTTCTCTTGAGTGTAATTCTCAAATTTCTGCAAATCCCGAATTTGGTAAACACATCGTACCCATTTTTTTTGAATTCGAAATAGAATCTGGTTGTTAATTTTGAAAGTGGCCTAACTCCATTCTTGATAAGAAAACGCATAATAATTGCCTTTATTTTAATAGTAACTATAAATTTAACACCTTTAGATACAATTAGGCAGTATGGCTCATTAGTATCCTGTACGTATATTTGTAATTGCGTTGAAACACAAACCCTTAAATGTCAATTTAATTGTAAATGGACTTAGGCCACTTTCAAAATAAACGGCTCAGATATACAAAAGGAGGATTCAGGCTACAGTGCCTATTATGCACATTTGTATAGTAGAGACTAAACTGGCCAACGGGTGAAGCCTAACCCTAATCTCCTCCAGAACTACATCAAAACGAAGGAATATATATACGATATAAAAGTCCTATACCTAACGTATTTTGTGCAGTATAGAAACGATTTTATCAAAGAAAAGATTATATAAACCATTTTCGAGAAGATCACAGAAAAATAAACTTTAGTATAGCAAATTTTATTGAAATTTAAATTTAAAGAGGGAAGCCTAACCATTCACTTCCGCTTAATTGAATTTTCCTAGAAATAAAAAATTGTCCACCAAAAATTCTTAAACAAATTTTCAAGAAAATCTTTGGCGCCACAATTTTCGAAAAAATACCAACAAAATGAAGTGGTACTTCCGGTTGAGTGATTTCGATCTCGAGATTATGGAAGAAATATCAAATTTCAGTTTACAGTGATTTTTTTTTGTTAAATTTTGAAAGATTTGATTCATACTCAAAATGCAAACACAACATACAGAACATAATAATTAGGGGACTCTATCTATTGTATTGTAGTTCCAATGATAACTAGATTTAAAACTTCTGACACGATCGCATTACTATATCGTAGTAAAGTGAAAATATGTTTTATCTGTTAACTCGCGCACAAATATCCTGTTAACTCCTATTGTCACAGCTTAAGTGACAGAAATCGGCGGATTTTCAGCAAATTTAGGATCTTAGCTATATATTTAAGTAGGAATAGAGAAAGTTTAAATTTCTGCTTCCCCTGGAAAAGCTTCTAAATTATAGTTTCAAGAAAAATATTTCAAATCAAACTGATAAGTTTTTTTGTTTTTTTAATGTAAACTTAGTCGCTTTAAAGTTAATTTTTTTTCGCAGGAAATCGCGTAAAACTGAAAATCAATTCTCTAATCCGGTATCCGGATCAGGTTACAGTAGAGACCTTAGGTTACTTGAAGCGACAATAACAATAATACGTATTGTAAAGTTTTTCTAAAAACTTTACTTACACAACTAGTGCCTGCCACTAGTTATTTTAATAATATGTGGGTTTGATTAAATAATAAAACTCGCTAAATTTGTAAGTAATAACCTTATTTATTAACATTACTCACATTAACATTTACAAACAACTAACGCTATTCATTACAGCTACCATTTTCAACAGTCACAACAGTTTACTGTTACTTACTCACTTCGTAACGCCACAAAACTGTTCCACGACTGACCACTGGTCCGCACTGCCCCGAATTGCGCTAGACTCAACCGCACTAACAAAGCTCTACTCACTAACTGACTAATTGCCCAACTAGCTACCACTGAAGCACTCCACAACACTGACTCTCTCTAACTATGTCTCAACACTGACTCTCCAAGACTAACTCCAAAACTCACTGACTGACTAGAAACTACAAGACTGTAAAACTCTTAGAACTCGATTAAAAACTCCTTAAAACTACTTCAAAACTGACTTCTCCAGCTGTGTCTGCCTCCTTTTAACTGCGTGCCTCCCTCCAACTGGGACTGCCCTCCTCCAACTCTCTGAGCATAAGTTTCTACGCCCTCCTGACGTTCATTGGCTGGAGAAAACATACTGCCACCACCTCAGCTGGGGCCGCCCTCCTCCTACTCTCTGTCTCGCTCCTACCTGTCAATCACTGGCTGGGAAAACACATATGCCACCACCCCAACTGAAGCCTTTCTCTTAGCTGGCTTTTACACAGGTCACTAACTCCTTGAACAATCTAGCCTTTTCCTTTCTAGTTCAGGTAGCGACCGGCCCTTTTGTCTACACAGTGGTGGCCTGATACCGACTTTGGTCGCTTAACCCCTAGAACAATCTAGGCCTCTCTTCTCTGCCACAGGTAGATACCGCCCTTTTGTTTATGCAGTGGCGGCCTGTTACTGACTTTGATCGCTCAACCCCTAGAACAATCTAGGCCTTTCTTCTATGCCCAGGTCAACTTCGTTACAGTATTTTTGAGCAATTTAAGTACTTTTTTTAAATGTTTATATTGCTATAAACGTCACTAGAAGATCAAACTTATTGTTGTATTTCTTTAGCTCAAAACTTGAGTAAAGATCAGAATTTTAATTATTCAAGTGCTCAAATTAAATTTAGCTCATTTAATAAAAAAATGTATTTATCATGATCATTTACAATCGTTGTAGCAAGTCAAACAATAGGAAATCAACAATCAAATAATGTAGTAGTATCTTGATGAATTTCCACCATCATTTGAGATCTTTACAATCTTCATTAGGACACGATTTATCGCCAACAAAATTCCTCAAGTTTTCCACAGCAACTGTAAACAGAAGTATATCTCCATTAGTTTCATTTATCTCTAGTTAGAGGATTGTTTCAATGGTGCAGAATTCATAACCGGAAATAGATATTCTAGGCTTGGATAAATGGTTGTTACAGATTCTGTGGGTGTGAAAGAGAGAGGTCATACATCATAATTAAAATAAAAGAAGATAAATCTCACAATTATAACTGATCTTTAAATGCACTAAAAATCTTTTGTTACTTACGAAATGAATACAAGGTAAATAGGACTAGAAACGCTATAAAGATAAATCTTCCCCATAACGGCCAAGTTGTGGGACCTGAAAAATTTGAACTCTTAAGAAACAAAATTTCATTAAAACAAATTTAAACAAAATTACTAAAAACTTTAATTGACGAGCTCTAAACTTTAGGCATAGTTTACACCATGATTCGTCAGTTTCCTGTTGCCATAACAGGCATAAAAGGAAGTAAATCCATTAAAAACAAATTAATAAAATGTATTTTCAACGGAAACGCTCATTTTGAAGGCAGAAACACGGAAATTTATCAGATATAAAAATTTTTCTTTATATATCCTTTACATATTCTATAGAAAAGTAGAGATTTCTAGAATCAGTTTTTATCGGGGTTTTTAGACTTTCCTACTCAAGTCTACCATGGTGCAATGTGCGTGCCCCCTCGCTGAAATAACATAACGAGATTTTAATGAGATTCTAATTTCAAAGGAGCGCTTTGAATAGTAGTTGGAGAGGAGAGAGGGTAAGCGTAGTTTACTACAGCTGACTTCATAGCGCTACCATTTCATTTTCACGTTATGAGAATATTTGTGCCAATCTACATATATAAGGTAGTAAATTCTCTAGAAGAACATGAGCAAGATTTCGTGTCGGGAGGTAGTGATTATTTCTAAAGATTCCCCTGCCTTCACAGCACTTCTCGGAGGGGAGTGCCTGGTTCTCTTGAGGTGTGGGAGCCATCCTCACGGTGTGAGAGCGTTGAAAGGTGTGGGTGGTTTCCTAAGGGAGCAGTTACCCCATAACTCTCTGCTCCTCACTCTATTTTGTACTTACTGAAGTGCTATGGATTCTTATTGAATGTAGGACCCACACAGAACCCTCTTAAGGAATTGTATTTGAGGAGGGATGTGTGACTTGAAGAGGTTTGCTCCTACTTCCAAGTATAATCTGATCCCTAAAAATTCAAAATGTTTATTTCATTAATTTAAAAATCCAAATAGCCATACAAAATTTCCTAAAAGTGAAATATTTTATAGCAAATTACTCGCACTTTTTATTAGATCAACAGCTAAGAGAGAGCTCCGTAAAATTTAACACTGTGTGCGCTGGAGTGTAGAGCATGTTTTCCAAAATATAACCAAATTTTCTTACCTCTTTTAAGACAAGCAAAGATTCCCCCTGACTCGTTTCCTAAATTTGCCTCAGGATTGTCAACTGTTGACGACTTCTTTGTTGGAATATCTATCGATGTCATTAAAAAAAAAGTCTTTATATTTTTTAAATTTTTACTTATTTCAAAAAATTGGAATTAAAACTGTCCGGTAGGACAGTTGTATAAGGATTGATCGTCAAAAAGTGCACGAAAAAGCGTAACGTTAAAAAACACCCAACTTTGACAATTTTTTTCTCTTTTTCTGTAAAAGATAAAATTCCCAAATTTTCTTTAAAATATAGGGCAAACCCTCCTTTATAACTGTAATTTTTTTTGCAACCCCCCAGACCTAATAGATTTTGAGAAAAAAGTTGCCGAAAATGAGCAAAAACGGCATTTTCAGAAATTGTTGTTGTTCTTCTTCTTCTTCTTCTTGTTGTTGTTGTTACCTTTTTTGTAAACTACGTAGCGCCTAAACGCGAGAACCGATTTTCATGAATGAGGTGACATTCGATTCGGAATTTTATGTAGATGTGCCTTTTGGGGGTCTCGACGCTGTACACCGAATTAGAGAGGAGTTAGCCCCCTTTATGTAAGGCCCCCTTCAAAATTATTATTACTAATTACTCTGTAAATCTTAGCCCGATTTTGATAAAATTTGGTAGGATGATAGAGTTAGGGCTCCCCTACGTAACGTTAAAGCGGCGATCTGCTCTTACACTAGTTAAGGGGAAGTATAGCAATCGTTTCAAATTATCGACAAGTGAACTGATTTTCATGAATGAAGTGTCATTCGAATCGAAATTTTGTACAGATTTGCACTTTAAAAGTCTCGTCGCTACGCCTCATATGGAGGGGAGTTTGCCCCACCCAAGTAAGGCCGTTTCTAAAACTATTATTACCAATATTTCTATAACGCTTTGTCCGATTTTGATAAAATTTAGCACGAAGAAGTGATTAAAGCTCCTCTACATGGCTGTGAAGTGCCATCATGCTCTTACACCTACTAAGAGGAAGTACTGAAATCGTTAAAATTATCAATGGGTGAACCTATTTACATTAATGAATTGTCGTTCGATTCAAAATCTTTGCCTCTTTGCTTTTTAGGGAGAAGTACTGTAATCGCCCGTTTATTTTTCTTACTCCTCTTAAAAGGAAGGTCTGAAATCGCAGTTTAAATTTGCTTTTTACGTACAAATACCTTCCTATTTTATATAAAAAGGCTTTCTCAAAAAAATTGTTATTGAGGATGGTTTGGGGACCGCAACTATAATCATTCTTTAAAAAGATCTCTCCAGTGGTAGTTACGGTTCCTACTTAACACCTTATCAGGTTATAATGTTAGAATTGCTTATTCCAAATTTAAAAAAAACAGTAAAGCAGATATGTAACTTAGCAAAATAGACAAAAATGAAAATCTATCCAAAAGGTACAAAAATCTCCTTAACAAAAACTTACAGTTTAAAAAGTTAAGTATAAGGGTTGATTAAACGCCAAAAGGTACACAAATCAGCAAGTATCCAACATTTCATTCAAGCTTAGTTGATATAATTTAAGTAATTTTGCTGCATTAACTTTTCCTTCACATTTTTTAGAATTTATTAGATGTCACAGAACCTTATGCTGGCCATTTTCATCTACAAAAAATTTGTTCAAGTAGCACTGTAGATTGACTGTAATATCTATTAATCTATAATAATCAAACTATTAATTACAGGTTAAAAAGAAAACGTTATAAAAAATAAAAAAAATTACGAGGCTACAAAATTTAAAAACTTTTTAAAAAAAATGCTTACACCAACATACATCAATGATTTCGATTATTTTATTTTTAATAAAAATCGTCTGTTTAAGTTCATTCTTCGATTAAAGTAATTGTTATTTTATGTAGTAGTCAAACGTTTATAATAATAGGTAATAATTATCTGGCTTTATAGAAAATAATATAGTTTTCTTCAATCACACTCTCAATGTAGCTGTTCTTCTCACAATGTTATATATATGTTATGTAATATAAAATAAATAAGTATTGCATACTTTTAGGACAGCTAATTATTCCAGTATTTTACTGTAAGTAAAATTAAATTACAATAGAGAAATGAATAATTGTTGAATAATCTACTTGTTATTAACTGTGTGTTATTTGTTCTCACGAATATTTCGGTTAGACGAATTCAAGTCTGAAATATTGTTTTAAATCCTCCGTGATTCAAATTTAAACAGTAGCCGACTCTAACTTTGTCTTTTTCTACTTTAACATGCATGTATAAGATGTGACAACTTCAGAATAAAGGGCATATTAAAGATAAATCAGAAGAATAATAATTATTTGGAATAGAGTTAAAATAAAGTACCTATTTAAAAACGAAGATATAATATACATTTTATCATAATTATAACCAAATAATATTATGAACGAACAGGCCAGCATAAGGGTCTGTGACATCTAATAAATTCTAAAAAATGTGAAGGAAAAGTTAATGCAGCAAAATTACTTAAATTATATCAACTAAGCTTGAATGAAATGTTGGATACTTGCTGATTTGTGTACCTTTTGGCGTTTAATCAACCCTTATACTTAACTTTTTAAACTGTAAGTTTTTGTTAAGGAGATTAATATTTGAACTCATCACATGACTTATTTTTTTGTTTTTAATAATTTGTGATAATGTATCGAAGGCAAAAATAACACTGCGACATAACGGTACTTTTAGGCCCTTAGTCTTACTAAAAAGTATATAATGTTCGTATATGGTTCGAAATTAGTTAATTAGAAGAAGTACTGCCTTCGAGCAAATTTTCTATTTATCGACTTTTCTCGATCCACTAACAGACAGGAAGTGGGTGGGAGGCACCAACTTTCAAAAAAAGCTATCACTTTTCTTTGGATTAATGTTGACGGATTTTAAAAGGAAATGCTTCAGTAATGCCAGATTTTGACATATTTGTTATCTGAATAAACCCTACAGTGTACCGTGGTATTATACCCCTAAGCTTTGCAATATAGTAGAGTGGAGTAGAACGACAAATTTATTACTTGTACAGCTGTTTGTATTCAACCCTCGGTTCTCTTTACTACTTCCGCTTTGTCAGCTTCATCTACCATTTCCTGTAATGTGAATTTATCAAAATAGATAAATATCTTTCAGATTTTAAACTACAAATAATATTTTACTTTTTCTTAGTTTTAGTACCTACGTATATGTATATAGGTCTTCGTAAATCAGGACCAAGTCTGCTTACTAATTACTGCCATTCTCGCAATGCTCTAATGTATTGAGTATCGCCATAAAAGTTTATAAAAAAATCAGTTTTTAATTAAAAAAGAGGGAGATCCAACGGTGGCTAACGCTGTCCCCGACGGCGCTCCCCGCTGTTTCGGAGTCAGCAAACGCTGGATCTCATTCAAGTGAATTCGATTGTATGCTTTCTTTTTATCTTGGTGATCACGAGGCTATCAACGCTCCAGCATTTGGGGAAGATTCCAGTGAAGGACAGTTTAAGGCGGTAGGCTGCCTAAGTGCGGGTTATGAATGAAAATACGTTCAACAGGATTAGGCAAGATCAAGGAGAAATTGGCTTTTCATTACGATTCATCTGAATGTTAGAAATGTGCGTTGACGACGTTGATTAGAGGTTCATTTTGGAGTAAATCTCTTTAGTCGATGAAAGGAGTACTTTTTGCTTTCGTTGAACTAGAGAAAGTTCTTGAGAATGTGAAAGCGGGTTTGGTTGGATTGCAGAATTTCAGTTATGGAATAGGGGTTGGTCGTATGTCATCATAGGAATAAATTGAATTATTGGAATGGAGAGGAAGATCAGCGTTTTACAGGGTATGGAGTGAATATTCCCTTCAGAAACAGTGGATTATTAGGGAAGAAATAATAAAAATATATTTTGGGGTAGCTTGGAGTAAGCGATTTCTGAGGAAGGACATTTCAACCTCAAATTCAACCAGAATTCCTCAACCAAATGTTTCCACTTTTCTGATTGAATTTTCCTCTTATTTTTCTTGAATATTTGCTTGAAAATGGTTCAACGATTTTCTCGGAACTTATTTTACTCATTTTATTCATGTATCTCTATAATTTTTAAGAGGAAAATTTACCAAGAAAAGTCGATTGAGGGCACTTCCTATCTATGGTCCCATAACTTGTGTACTTTTAAGGGCAATTGAATGTGTTGAAATCAGTTAAAAGAAAATTCCTCAATTAGAAGTGCCTCTTTATGTAGTGGATTGTTCACTTTGTTGAAGGAAGCGTGACGTCACAGCTCCCCAAAAGCAATACAATTTCCCTCACTATTTCTAAAAAAATAAAAAAGAATTCTAACATACGATATGTCTGGTTAATTGACTAACTTTAATTAAAAACCGTTAGGGACTTTTTTTAAAGTAATCCCCTATTTTTTCAGGTGGTACTTGACATCCATCTACCAATTAGATGACCAAGACAGAGGCGGAAGCACATACTTTTTTTCCTAACAAATAAAAAATAGTAAAGTAAAGTAATCGCCTATTATTTCAGGCGGGGCTTAACGTCTAATTACCAATTAGGTGACGTGGACGGAGGCGACTAGCAAACACTACTGTAAATTTCTTTTATTAACCATTAAATAAAATCCAAGGCCTAAGACCGGGAGTCGAACCCAGTACCACAATGTATATTAGTAAATAAAAAATAGTACACGCTGGATTCAAACTGGAGATTTAAAAATCCCCGCTCATAATACCATAATCATTATACCATCATCCCCACTAAAGGGACTCATTGTAGCCAATCACAAAAACCATTCAGTACATCCGTACTTCCGGTACACTAGAATTTCTTCCAATACGGAATTTTGGGAGGCTGAAAATGTTAGTTTCCTTATATACCTTGTTTAGAATTCAGAGCATCTCGGTTATAAATATTGCCTTAAAAGAAGATGACTAAGAAAAACAGTTTCATTATAAAGAGCTGCGCCCTAATGGCGGAGAAATTCCCTAGTAAAACCCTCTCGCCAAGTCTGGAAACTTTATAGTAGGATTTGCCCTGTACTCCTTAATCCTGGAGAGAGAGAGAGAGATAATGATTGAATTCCGGTCTATGCCATATATTAAAACTGTCCGGAAGGACAGTTGTATAAGGGTTGATCATCAAAAACTGCACGAAAAAGCGTAACGTTGAAAAACACCCAACTTTGACAATTTTTTTCTCTTTTTCTATAAAAGATAAAATTCCCAAATTTTCTTTAAATTATAGGGCAAGTCCTCCTTTATAACTGTAATTTTTTTGTCAAGACCCAGATTTAATATATTAAGAGAAAAAAGTTACTGAAAATGAGCAAAAACGGCATTTTCAAAAATTGGTCTTGTTCTTGTTGTTGTTGTTGTTGTTGTTCTTCTTGTTGTTACCTTTTTTGTAAACAACGTAGCGCCTAAACGCGTGAACCGATTTTCATGAATAAGGTGTCATTCGTTTCGGAATTTTATGTAGATGTGCCTTTTGGGGGTCTCGACGCTGTACATCAAATGGGGGAGGAGTTAGCCCCATATATGTGAGGCCCCTTCTCAAAATTATTATTACTAATAACTCTGAAAATGTTAACCCGATTTTAATAAAATTTGGCAGGATGAAAGGTTTAGGGCACTCCTACGTAACATTTAAACGACGTTCTGCTCTTACCCTTATTAGGGGGAAGTATGGTAATCGTTTCAAATTATCGAAACGTGAACCGATTTTCATGAATAAAGTGTCATTCGAATCGAAATTTTGTACAGATTTGCACTTTAAAAGTCTCGTCGCTATGACTCATAAGGAGGGGAGTTTGCCCCACCCAAGTAAGGCCTTTTCTAATACTATTATTACCAATATTTCTATTACGCTTAGTTCGATTTGGATAAAATTTACCACGAAGAAGTGGTTAAAGCTCCTCTACGTGGCTGTGAAGTGCCACCATGCTCTTACACCTACTAAGAGGAAGTACTGCAATCGTTAAAATTATCAATGAGTGAACCGATTTACATCAATGAATTGTCGTTTGATTCAAAATCTTTGCCTTTTAGGGAGAAGTACTGTAATCGCAGTTTATTTTTCTTGCTCTTCTTAAAAGGAAGTACTGAAATCACAGTTTAATTTTGCTATTTACGTACAAATACCTTCCTATTTTATTCAAAACGCTTTCTCAAAAAAATTGTTATTGAGGATGGTTTGGGGACCGCAACTATAATCGTTATTAAAAAGATCTATCCAGTGGTAGTAACTCCGACTTAACACTTTTTCAGGTTATAATGATAGAATAGCTTATTCCAAATTTTAAAAAAATCTGTAAAGCAGATATGTAACTTTGCAAAACAGACAAAAAGGAAAATCTATCCAAAAAGTCCAAAAATCTCCTTAACAAAAACTTACAGTTTAAAATGTTAAGTATAAGGGTTGATTAAACGCCAAAAGGTACACAAATCAGCAAGTACCCAACATTTCATTAATACTTCATTAATATTTAAGTAATTTTACTGCATTAAATTTCATTTATTTTTTTGAATTTATTAGAGGTCACAGACCCTTATGCTGGCCAGTTCATTCATAATTTTTTTTTTTATTGATTTAAATCGCGTCAACATCTGAGGTTATTGGCGCCCGGAGTTTTTTTCAGTGCACTGCCGGCCTCCAGACAGTGTTCTCTCGTTACAGACAACACTGTCCATCACCGGCCAGTGAGCTGTAAGAAGCTCTTAGGAAGAGAAAATCTAAGGGTCAGCAGCTGGATTCGAACCCGGAACCTCCACGCGGAATCCAATACGCTAACCGCATAGCTAATCCCTTCCCTTAGTTCATTCATAATATTTTATTTTTTGTTATAATTATGATAAAATGTATATTATGTCTTCGTAATTAAATAGGTACTTTATTATAGCTTTATTCCAAATTATTCTTCTGATTTATCTTTATTAGGCCCTTTATTCTGAGTAGTCACATATACATGCATGTTAAACTAGAAAAAGACAAAGTTAGAGTCGGCTACTGTTTAAATTTGAATCACGGATTTAAAACAATATTTCAGTCTAGAATTCTTCTTACCGAAGTATTTGTGAGTACAAATAACGCATAGGTAATATCCAGTAAATTATTCAACAATAATTATTCATTTCTCAATTGTAATTTAATGTAGTCCCTCTAATTTTACTTATAGTAGGTAAAATACTGGTATAATTAGCTGTCATAAAAATATGCATATCTTATATTCCAAATATATAACACTGCGGTAAGAATACCTAGATTGAGAATTGAAGAAAACTATATTATTTGCGATAAAGCCAGATTAATTATTACCTATTATTAAAAACGCTTGACTACTAAATAAAGTAACAATTGCTTTAATCGAATTACGAACTTAAACCGAAGATTTTTATTTAAAAATAAAAATAAATAAATAAAAGGGATTAGCTATGAGGTTAGCATACTGGACTCCCACGCGGAGGTCCCGGGTTCGAATCCAGCTGCTGACTCTTAGATTTTCTCTTCCTAGGAGCTTCTTACAGCTCACTGTCCGGTGATGGACAGTGTTGTCTGTAACGAGAGAACACTGTCTGGAGGCCGGCAGTGCACTGGAAAAAGCTCCGGGCGCTAATAACCTCAGCTGTTGATGCGCCAAAAAAAAAAAAAAAAAATAAAAAAAAAAATAAATAAAATAAACAAAATCATTGATGAATGTTGGTGCAAGCATTTTTGAAAAAAGTTTTTGAATTTTTTAACCTCATATTTTTTTTTATAAAGTTTTTTTTTTTAACCTGTGATTAATAGTTTGTTGATTAGATATTACAGTCAATCTAAGAAATAGTGTTCTATTTGAACAAATATTTTGTAGACGAAAATGGCCAGCATAAGGGTCTGTGACCTCTAATAAATTCAAAAAAATAAATGAAATTTAATGCAGTAAAATTACTTAAATATTAATGAAGTATTAATGAAATGTTGGGTACTTGCTGATTTGTGTACCTTTTGGCGTTTAATCAACCCTTATACTTAACATTTTAAACTGTAAGTTTTTGTTAAGGAGATATATACATATAGCGTATACTGTTTCCTCTGATACTATGAGACAACCCTGTCAAAAGATGGTGCCCTCAATCACAGCAAACTCAGAATACGAACTGACTACCCAGAAATTTTGATCATCTATTGATACTTCATTGGGAACAGTCACAGCCATCATTTCACAACTTAGGGCTATCTTATGGAAGGATTATTAACAAAAAATAAGTGGATTATTGTTTTTCTTCTAAGGGTTGTGCCAATCAAATTTCTAGATTACCACTGCAATAATGATTCCCTGTATAAATAAATGTAGAATACGTTTCAACAATTCCGAGTTTGAAGCAAATCCAAAATGGTGGGAATAGGATTGATTTGGAAGGACATTTTTTTCTTCTAAAGGATCTGCTGTTTTCTAGAACAACCTTTGTCTCCTTTATTTATACGTTCAGATATTATTTTATGGAAATTACAGCACGAACTAAACCGAATGAAATAGAAATGAAATTAAAAGAAAATAAACCGGAGACCTTTATAAAATCGTAATCGGAATAGGGTTGGCAACACTTCCAAGGATAAAACTAACTTCCTTTTTTTTTTATTCGTGTACCCGATATATTTTTTAATTTATTCTCTAATGAACAAAGAGCTTTTTTTCTTTTTAAATTAATATTTTTTTTAAATTAAAGTTCTTAATTAAGGTGAAGAGTTGAATAATTTTTACCTTTTTTTTATCAAATTTATAAATAATGAGTTTCTGCCGGAAATAGAAAAGTTTTGAGGTCCCTTTAGATCGAAAAAAGAATGTGGCGTGACGACTACTTCATGTAACTGCAGTTCACGTGTATAACTTACAAAAAAGACTCTGGTGTTGAGAAGAAAAAGTATATAATATATTCTTTTATTTACCCGTTTTATTTAGTCGTTTTGAAAAATTAATAATATATAAGATATATTCTGAGATAATTCCGGTTCATGAATGAAATTATTAAACAACTTCCTGACGGAAATATTAAACGAGGTCGCTTAGATACGAGTATAACCTACTTAAAGTTGAGGAGGAAGTTTTAAATTAAACTCATAGAATTAATATTCCTTTTTAAACGTTACTTAAGCTAAGTTACGTTGACTTTATTATGGGTTCCATCGTTAATTACAGATCTGTACCGTTTTTATTTGTTTTTCTGGAAGTAAAATTTAATCTAAACCTTTGATATTTGAAATAAAATGTACCTAAGGATTCATTTCATCTACTAAGTAAACCAATTAAATTTGAAGTTAAAAATCAGGAATATTTTCTTGTTTAACGGAAATAGATTTTGTAAAATGGCCCCTGGGAATTTAACAAGTGCTTAATGGATTATTTATAGGTATCTTCCTCTACAGTATTTGATGTAATAGTTGAATGCAACACCACTATTTGCACAATCTATTAGAAGAACGGTTAAGGCAGAGTTCAAAATTGAAATGAATTCCTGACTGCTGCACCTCCACTCTCCATAGAACATCCCTAGAGGTCCATATTCCTTTAATCTGGAAGAGCCGTTACTTAGGAGTCCTTTTCAAGTGAGGCAAATCACTAATTGTTTCCATGGCCATGATGAGCCCGCGATATTCGCCGTGTTCTTTAGAAGTTTGATGATATAATATTGATCATTAACTCCAGCTACAGCCTATCCAGTTAAATTACGCTATGCCACTGGTCATGCCATCTCTAGAGTCCAGTTTTTAGAAAGCTTTCTTCAGAATACCCAAGGAAGATATGGGAAGGGTAGCGTAGGGAATGGAAAATGGTTGATTTGGTTCTGGACTATCGGGAATCGCAGTGTCAGAAAATCATGATGGTGGTCCCATGATTTGGTTTGGTCTAATCTAGAATTAGATTTTGTAGGTTATATATTGATCAAATCTAATCAAAACGATGTTTCCGATCGATCTAGTCTGTAACTTGCAAGCTATAGGAAGATTTATGAGTTGCGTGTTTTCTTCTTATTTTCAACAACGCCATCGCAGAAATTATATTATTCTGGCTCTCTCGATCATTTATTATGATCGCCAAAACAACTTAGAAAGCGGTGGTTATTGTAAACAAATAAATAAGCTCGAAGCAACACAGCATTCCAACTAGAAATAGCAAAATTTATTCCGATTCATAAATATTATTGTAAAACTTTATCATTTTACAGTCGGTAGAACATCGGCTATTTTCGCCTGTCAGAGTTCTTTACCATCATTTATGCTCTTCTAGTACTTCATGAAGTGAACCCAGCTGACAATGGGTCTCTTTTATCTTTTATCTATATTTAAATATACGTGAGGTTTACTTCATTCTTATCGCTTTACTTGTTACTTTCATTCATGGCTTGAAAGAGGAAGTATTGTCATGGTGGTAAACTTCCCTAAATAGCGTTCAAACAGGAAATACAGAGTTTTACAGGTCCTGAAAAGAAAAATAGTTTGATTGAACATTCTCAATTATTAAAATTGTATCTTTCATTTGTGTCAGATGAAGCTCGGCATCATTCCTGGTTGTGAAACAACTCACCAAGGAAATCTAGGGAGTTCTAGGAGGAGAAGTTAGAGCTAAGAACTGGGATACTACTCTTTTTCCATCGCTTTCCCTAAATGTTCTGAAGGTAGCTTCCCAACAGAATTCTAGGCAGGAAAAATTCTGGTAACTACCCAGACACTTCAAGAATTTAGGTTTCTCCTCTTATGCTACGCTAAAAAGGCTTCCCTGTTCTTTTAAGAGTGGCTCCGTTAGATGAAAGAGAACCAAGTTCTTCAGGGAAATTCTAGAAAGAGAGGGGAGCTGGTAGTTGTATAATCTCCTTGGTGATCTCATGCACCTCTTCCCTGTAAAGCTCTTTCCAGATTACATTCCAAAATTGAACCCAGATTGATAGGTTGGGAGTTTTTCAAGGAGGTTATTAAATCTCTCCTGCAGTTTTATTGCTTCATTCAACCTCAGACCTTTTATCGGGACTTTTCAATTAAGTATTAAAGCAGTCTTTCATTTTTAAGTTCCTAGCGTCTGACAAAGAATTTTCTATTGTCTGTTAGAATCCACCAGTCTTGTTTTAACTTACTGAATGGAATTTTTCAAGATTTTCTTGAAAATAGCTTAAACTATTTTCATTAAACTTTTGTACTCATGGTAGTCCTTAATGTTTAATTGGAAATTTTGCAAAGAAAATCCAATTAAAGGCTCTTTCTAGTAGAAAGAGGGATTAAATAATACCACTCCAATTAAATGCACGGCCCCCATTCACTTTAACATTAAAGGAGGTTAAAGAGGTGGCTGCAAATCAGAGTTGGAAGGAAATTCAACAAAACGGAAGGGCTGCTGATGCTTTTTTTTCCACGTATTTAAGATTTCCTTTAAAACATCTGGAAGGACTCGCTTTAAAACCTACTCAGACGTTATAACATTTTATTAGTAACATTTATCAAGCGAAATTCGAAGCACAATTCTGAGATTTTTTCTAAGTTGCCTCCTACGATTTTTATAAACTTTGTATAATTACGTTCATTGCAGATCAATAAATTTATTTTACAGTAGAACCTCGATTAACCGGCTATACCCACCCCGGAAAACTGAAATCCTGGTTAAACCGAATACACAGTATTACATTTGTACCTATGAATGTACATATGTATATAAGTATGTATGTATTATACGAGTTAATAATGGTCGTTTCGTCCCAGAGATCAACTCCTTATCTTAGACGGCAATCCTTTTTTTTTTTATTTTTTACATACATACATACATAATGACCCTTCAAGAAAATCAGGTACAAAAGAGTTGCTTACCACGCCTACCAATTATGTTACATCGGAAGACTGTAAAAGTTTTCCTGCCGCCACCGAAAATTAACTTTTGTTTCGGCGCCGATCTGAGGTGTTCTTATGATGGCTCAACATGTGACCGGTTAATCCGAGGGCCAGTTAATCGAGGTTGTACTGTATTAAATTTTTATCCAAGGTAATTCTTTTTAGTGCATCCTGAGGAAAAGTTTAGGTTGCCTTAAAGGACAATTTCGATGTAATTCAGTGAGAATCAAATGTGTTTCAAGACTCAGAATTGAAAAAAAATAAAAAAATTCTTTTGAAGTTAGGACCTCGAGAATTGAAGTAGTCGTGTTGGTGTAGCAATATATTTTAGGGTTGTATATTATTACCATTAAAATTATAGCGTAGAAATTATAAAATTCAATTCATTTAAATATATGTAGTCCCCACTAGGGACTCTGCGGCTCCTCTAGAGCGGGTTGCATGCTTTATTATACGTTACCATTTGCCGGGGTTCACATCAGTAGTTTTTTGCTTTTTTTCCTATTTGTTCGTGTGTATTCATTAAAAAGTGGAACTCTATACAGTCATGTACGCATGCGTGTCTCCTACAGTCATATTTTATACACGCTGCATTTTCCTGGCCTTTTTCCATTTTATATTTTTAACATCTCCAGCCCAAACTCTTGTTTCTGGGTTTTTTCTAATTAATAAATGCCCACAAATATAAATTTAAAGCAAAAAAAGAACAAAAAAATTGTTCCTAATAGAGTTGAATTACTAATTTCAGTTTTTATTCTCTCTTTGTTGCCCACAGATTATGCAGGCTCCATAATATAGTAAAAAGAAGTTTCAAATTTTAAATCCCAGATCCAGCGACATATCCCAACATTTCGAGCCAAGGTATACCAGTTATATTGTCATACTTTTTTCACTTACGAAGATTTTAACTCCTCATTTCAAAGAAATAGTTACACCATAATGGATTTGATGTGTTTTAATAAATCGGTATTTTTTTACCTACATGCCCTAATAAAACTATCAACAACGTGGAAACATTAAATTAGAAAAGCTGCCCGAATGCCACATAATAAATCGGTATTTTTTTACCTACATGCCCTAATAAAACTATCAACAACGTGGAAACATTAAATTAGAAAAGCTGCCCGAATGCCACATAATAAATCGGTATTTTTTTACCTACATGCCCTAATAAAACTATCAACAACGTGGAAACATTAAATTAGAAAAGCTGCCCGAATGCCACATAATAAATCGGTATTTTTTTACCTACATGCCCTAATAAAACTATCAACAACGTGGAAACATTAAATTAGAAAAGCTGCCCGAATGCCACATAATAAAT
Source organism: Rhodnius prolixus (assembly GCF_049639745.1). Lineage (NCBI taxonomy): Eukaryota > Metazoa > Arthropoda > Insecta > Hemiptera > Reduviidae > Rhodnius > Rhodnius prolixus. Next base: position 36,735,293 of record NW_027411634.1, read on the forward strand.
CGGTATTTTTTTACCTACATGCCCTAATAAAACTATCAACAACGTGGAAACATTAAATTAGAAAAGCTGCCCGAATGCCACATAATAAATCCTCTTTACGATCAGTATAAGAGAAAATGAAAAGCAAGATTTCCTCTCAGAGACCGGAAAGGGGCTAACAAATTACAGAGGAAGTTTGGAATTTTTCCCACCATCACTTCCCGTGCTGTCATTACGGTTCACCTCCACATTGGAATTTAGCTGCGAACGAACAGACAGATTTTTTTTTTTTTTTTCCTGTGTACGTAGCATCACTTCCTTCACAATTTTTCAAGCTCCAATTTTCCAGCTTACCATGATTAAATCTAGAAAGTTACCTCGATGATTTGGATCGATAATCAATCAATGGATTTATATTATAGTTGATTACTTCCGCTAATCACTTAGTATCTATAGCTATTATGATTTTTATTTTCGATTGTAAGTTATGACCGGAAATACAAGTTTTTAACTTCATTAAATACGAAAAAGTGTTATTTTACAAATTTTTCTAGGTGCACCGAGGGCGTATAAATAAATTGTAGAAAGATCAGATTTGACAATTTACTTAGTTGTAACCAGATGACGCGACAATAAGATATTTTTTCTAAATTGGTAAACCTGAAGTTGACCTGAAGCACAATTTGAAGAAAATCGGTGTACCATATGCTCCGGAAGTCTAATTTTTGGAAATGTACTAATTGCGAAAGATCTACATCTTATATTAAAACATTTTCACTAAAAAATTCAATTTTCTCAACTTTAAATTAAGTAAATGCAAAAAGCAGACTTATTCAAATTTGATCTATTCAAATCTCGATTGCAAAATTACCGGGGAAAAAAAGAAAAGATAAAATAAACCACTGAAGATGAATTGAAATCAGATACTTGTATGGAGAATGAATAACATCAAGCAGGCTATGGCGATTAGATTCTTTTTGTGGAATCTCCTACCATTCGACTCCAAAATATCAATTTTATTCCAATTATACTGGGGTTACTCAAACGTATATTTGAATGCATATAAAAGTAAATATTTGATTGAAAGAAAAACAAATATTCTTCTCTATTTTATTGGAAACATTGAAGCAAATTAAAAATATAATTTGAAACAAATCACTCAAATGCTTTTGCTTTTATATGAAATATAAACTTTTCCAATTTAAATACAAAATTTAATCTCTCAAATACATTTTCAAATAAATAGCTTAAAGGAAACAGAAAAAAAAATCACTCAACTATTTCGTTGTAATTTTGGACATTAACTAATTTTCTTTGAACAATTCAATAATGATTTTCTCTAATTCCTGGGTAAGATTAAGCAAGCATTAGGATTGTTTAAAATGCTCCCAAATATGGAGGTTTTGCTGGGAACATGTGTTTTGGGGGATTGCTTCCGTTTCGACGTAAATTGTTTGTAATTATTTTGGCCGGAAATTGGTAAATGCGAGGTAGGTGGATATCGTTTGTCACTTTTTTCTGATTTCTGAAAATTAACTTTGACGATTTTCTTTAATTTTTGCTCCAGTATTCAATGGATTTTCTACAATCGGCATGACTCTAATGGTCTAATGTAACACATTTAGTACCATCATAAGCTTTAAACAGTTGCTGTTTATTGATTAACTATAAAAGTCCTGTAAAAATATGAAATATAACTTATATAACAATAGAAAATTGGTGTTTCTTATTGGTGATGAAGATTGTGGTTTTATATGATCAGACGTACAATTTATTAGCCAATAAATAACCAATCTAACCAACTGGGTCTGATAGTTTTTTTTTTTTTTATTGTAAGTAGTTTTCTGATTTCAAGTCGCATAAATCAAGTATATGTGACTTAGAATTTCATATGGCCAAACAAGTAGAATAACTTTCAGATAAGTTATTATCAGTTATTTTCTTTTCTTTTTTTTTTGAAAAAAAAGTAATTTCTTAGGTAAGAAAAACACATTTCCCAAGACGAAACATTTTCACACAAACTTTTCTGAAGTTAATTTCTTTCTAGAGAATTTTCTGTGTAACTTCCCTTTAATAATTGTAAGGATTCTATCTAGAAAGGGCAGACAGCCTGTTACACACTGACAGACCTACCACTCCATCTCGCATACTGCGTGAGAAAGAGAAACGATCCTTGCAGGAAAGAGAGCGAGAGAGAGAGAGAGAGAGAGATAAAGAATCTTTTGGAAAAAGTTCTTTTTTCCAGAAAGTTTTGTGAGAAAACTAAATTAAGTTTTCCTTTCCAAGTGCTTAATGTCAACCAACTTTTTCTTTTTCTTGGGTTTTATACTATTATACAATTTTTTATTTAATTTCTTTTCGACATTGTATAGATTTAGAGTTTATAAAGTTTTATTGCGTGATTTAGAATTTAAGAGTATAATACAAAGATTCAATTTGATTTCATCTCGTTTCCATAACTTTACCATCTTTAATATGAATGCTAAAGATTGGTTCGAAATTTAAGGGTTAGAGTTGAACTTTAATTTATATATAGATGCAGGAATATATGGTTCCATCCGGTAATGTCACCCGTTTGGCAGTTAAGGCGACAGGGCGTGCTACTGCCACTCTGGTTAGCCGATGTCAAGCATTCATATGGGTCTGAACTTTGTGGACAGTAAAAGTCGATTGTTTCCTGTCAAATTTGAAAATCTGCCAACCCATAGTAAATTATCTAGCTGACTAGAAAGAGGAAAGTTAGGTTATTAAAATTTCCCGACTCTATCGATAAATATTTCTTATGAAAAACTGAATTAACCAAAAAAGTTGAATAAAGTTCTTAGAACAAGTAAAACTTCGCCATAAAACCTCTTAAACAATTGAAGAACTTCGCTTTGTTAGTTATTACCACCCTTCTCACCCACAACGCTCGAATAGGAAGGAAGAAAGAAATTTTCTGTAGCACTCTGTTACTTATTAGAAACAAAAAGAAAATTTAGAAAGCATAAAAGAAACTAAAAAAACGTTGAAAATGGTTACGTTAATATTTTATTTTTAGGGAAGAGAAGAGGGTGAGGAGTTACAAAGTTCCTTTCTCCTTTGAACAGCCACAAACTAAGAACTTATTAAGACTTTGCTCCTTTTATTCCTCAGCTAGAAAAGGAAGAGTCTTAGGTGGGTGGGGCAGTGTATATTTTCTGGTAAGGGGATGTACTAAGTAATACCTCCATACATACTGGAAGTTACAGGAGTAACAGAAAGTTTCTCAGACTTAAGATAATGTAACAGCACAAATGATAACGATTATCATTGTAGGGGAAGTACATTATGTAGGTTTGACAGAATTAGGGACTTCAAAAAGTGGTTGTGAAAGGTTTAAGTCAGCTAGGCTCAGAACAATTAGCAGCTGTCTAAGAATCCGCGCATATAAGGACGTCCAAAAACTGTCCTAGCTTTCACACATTCACTCTACTCGCAGTATTTATGACGTCATTCTACTCGTGATTCTTTTAGAAATAGTTTACCCCAGATAGTTATTGTAACTTCCGCTTGTGGCTAAATTAGTGTTGTAATGTTCAGCTTTCCATAGTCAAATATAAATATTCCTCTCGTGCCTGTAAATAAAAAAAAACTTCTTTTCGTGGCTGTACTTATAAAAACGCCTCAACCTCATTTACAGCATAATAGCACAATTACATCCACGCGAGATCTGTAACTTTTATTTTAATAATTCTTGATAATGGATGCGTCAGAACCTTGGAAATTGGGATAAGAAAAACTTGTTAATGTTCGCATCGGGATTTTTCGTTTTCAATGAAACTTGAAAAACATATATTTCCTGTGAAAAGCTTCAAACGATATCTTTACTTCCTTTAACTGGATCAGAAAAGTATTTTGACCATGAAAATTTTCAATTTTGAGTTCTAAAATATTGTTTTGAGTTCACCAGTGTCTGGAAAAATGAGTGTTCACATCAGATTTTTCCCATTCTCTGAATGAATGAATAGAAAACCTTTCTGCAGAGAGAAAATCTTTCTAAAGGCGGCTAAAACGGAAAACCTTGTTATACAACCAATTTGCCTTTGACATGGAAAAATCACCAACAAATTGGCACAATGGAAACGCTTCCTTTTGGGTTTCACCTAAAAAAAAAAAATGAAGCGAGAAAATTTCCAATTTTTCTTTTAAATTATTTTAAAATATATTTCTAATATCAAAGCAAGGTTAGTCACAGTCAGAGAAATTTTAGTGAATTTCAATTTGATATTTAATTTATGTTCGTGTTAAGATTTTCAAATTAAATTCAGTCAAACGGAAGTTTACTGTCAGTTAACTTGATTTCAACAATTTTTTTTGAAGTTTCAAGTATGCCCTCATAAACCGGATTAATATTAATTCCAAATCTGAAGAAAGAAGAAATTAAATAATGGCTGATTTGCTTGCTCAAGAGGCCAATAACAAAGGAAAAAAAAAAAAAACAAAGGAAAATCTGAAGAAAAACCGTCTGCCCGAAAGTGCCACTTTGTCGATTTGTTCACTTTTAGAATTCTACAAAAAATACTCGCAACAAACAGACGACTGATAATAATCCATAAGAGAGAATGCGCAGGTTGGTTGAAAGCTAGAAAGTTCACGACTGCACAGTTGACAGCCGACCGCTACATACGCAATGGGTCACGAAGTCACCAACTTCAGGTCACTTCAGGCGTTGGGAAATATTAGTAAGAAGAGTTGAGTTTGAGAGGATTTGGATTAAATGATTCCTGTGCGATATAGTTGGCAGTGGAATTTTGGGTAACCTATTCTAATGGCAGGGATTAAAGGAATTTTTAATGTCATTTTGTGTATTGCAGTTTGGAATATAGAAGGGAGCATTAAGACTAAGTTACGTAGGGTTTTGGATTGAAGGGATAAAGGTTCGAATGGTTCCGTATAGTGAGAAATACAGCTGTCTTTTGTGAACGTATGTAATTTCAGCTCCAAAACAGCTCGTTAAGTCAGTTCGTTTAGGGACTCCTGGTTAGTCGTGTGTGCGAGATGAAATCCGAGATAACAAACTTTTACGTACTGGAAAGATGATTTTGGTTAAAACGTGAGTAAAAATATGATCGGATTTCTGCCGATTAATCTTTCATTCTCCACTTACAAAGCCAGTATTTGAGGATATATTGAGATGGGAATGAAGATGGCGAATTGCCATGATAGGATCATGTTAGGGGATAAGATGATCATATTGTCGGCAAAGTTAAAGGTTCCAGGATAAAAATTTCAGGAGAAGTAAAACAAGGTTATTTTTTTTTTTTACCGGAATGGATAGGAAATGCGACAGAAAAGGAAATACCTCGCTACAACTATAAAATACGGTAACTATTTTTTACGAACGAATAAAGTTTAAATTTATGTGCACTGGAGAAATACTATTGGATTACCTGGAAGAGAGAGAGAGAGAGAGAGAGAGAGAGAAACAAGGAAGCCAGTTTGATACATACTTGACAAACTGGTCACCACCTGATTGCATCTCATATGGACCTATCGTACATGGATTCTGCGCTACCACATGGATTTAGGTTGTAAACAATTAACAAGAGAGAGAGAGAAAACAAATCTGTCTTCTCTAGGGTGGCCATTGATGTAGTTTTGATGGACAGGGATTACACTTTTGGCCCTTTATATCCGGTTATTGACTGTTGAATTCAATCAGAAACATCCAGTGGGATGTTCGGAGTTTTAATTTTAATTGGCGGTTTTTTTCAATCTTTGCCCACTTATTGGCTGATAACTGACAGGTGTTGTGGTTTTTTTTTCAATTAAAATCCAAAAATAATCTTTTGCGCATTTTAAATTCAAGCAAGGGAATTTTATAAAACCGCCATTTTATAAATTGCTACACAAATTGGCGTTAAGACTCAAATGAAATCTAATCTTTGAGGTTTTGGCCATTTTAGGTTTTTCACCTAGAGCTATGTACAAACCACGTACTTGTAAAAGAACACATTCTTTTCGCTCTCTTAAGACTTCAAAACCTGCCTTCTCTGAGAAAACTTGCTGCCAAAAATTATTAAAAGTAAAAATACCTCTTTACAAAGTTACATTTGGAAAATTTTAGTAAAGATTCATGATAAAATAGAAGAGATTTTTAACCCAGTTAACAGTACGCCATTATTAAAAGCTAATTCTAACATTATTTAACATTCTAAATGACAAGTTAGCTTTATATAATCAAGCTAAACTTACTAGATCAATAGACAAAGTTCTCCCTCTCTCTCTTTTACAGTCAATCTCCCTCTCCTTCACTATGAAATATGCAATATGTATTTATCAAAGTTAAACCTTTAATCCTTCGGTCCCTGTTTTACCTGCTCAAGTATTTACGACTTTAGGGACTCAAGTCTTTCTGTGTTAATAAATAATAAGGTATCCTGTGAAGTTTATTTAAAGACTTGTAAATAGAATTCTGACTGACATTTATTATCAAGTCTGTGTTTTTGGCATATGGTTTAATTTAATATATATTTCGCCGGAAGTGAGAGGAATTATTGCGATCGTGAGTGAAGTTAACTCAAAGAAATGAGAAGGAATAAATCGATCATTTATAAAACCATTTGCTGATCAAAAATCCTATACGGAGTAGAGACCTGGATCCTGGCTGCGTAAACTGAGCTCCATCTAAATTGTTCGGAGAGTTCGGTCTAATGGAAAAAGTAGGGTTCACCGTGCAAGAACGTTTTGTTTTAAGAGCTAAGAGGTTTCTAGGCTCCTAATAGAGAGTCACGAGAGATCATGGAATGAGACGGTTATAAAAAGGACATCTTAAAAGCGAAAACCTCCTTGGTCGATCACATGCTTTAGTAAATTGGACAATGTGAAGAAGAATCTGTAGTGTGGATAGTAGTGTGACAGTAGAAGAAGAAGGCGTCGACCGCTAAGAGTGGGAGATCCAAGACCCTGCATGAAAAGCTCAGCACCACAGAAAGAAAATTTAAAATTTTCCGAAATGTTGAGTTTTGCCGGAAATAATAGATGTTTTAAAGAGTAGACAGTACTAAAGCTGTGCATAGTGTATGTGTCAAAACAGAAATGTCGTAGAAAACTACAATTTGTTACTTTGTTTCGATTCTTTTGGCACATTTAACAGTTTTTGGCGAATCTTGGTGAACCGGAAGTTGTTTGCGTACTGGATTCCCCTGGCGGAAATAGCAGATTCAAATCTAGTTACTGGGCCCTTGGATTTTCTCTTTCCTACAGCTCACGGCGATGAATATTGCTGTCTGTAACGATGGAACTCTCCGACCGGAGATCGGCTGTAACCTGGAAAAACCTCCGGGCGTCAATAACCTCAAATGTTGACGCTCCATAAAAAGGTGTATGTGAAGATCTGGAGTATGATCATTTCAGTTTTTTATTCTTGGTTTTGTTACTTGGTACCTGTTGAGCCGTTGCTTGAAAACTGATGAGAAAGAGTAGTTCAGCTTTCAAGAAACTGTACTCTTACAATTCTCTTGAGATCGCTAATTACTGTAAGTTTAAAATGAGTGATGTGGACGTCACATGTTCCCGAGATAAGAGAAAATTTAAAAAAAATTCACTTACATCAATCAACCTTAATGTCTTTAATTTTCTTCCTTAAACTGTGAAGCAATCCAAGTGATGAAAAGAGTATCAAGCGGCCAATAACTTCTGCCGCTTGGAAAATCTTTAACTTTTGGGCATCTCGCCAACAGAGTGAAAGCTGCAATACTCCACCCTCTCTTTTCTTCTCTTTTCCTGTCTGAAGCGCCCTTCTCCCTTGGTCGGGCAATAAAGATATGTCAACCAGACTTTGCTAGTTGTTCATCTTGTTGTTGCGGTTCACATTAGAGATTTATTTGGTGCCCAACAAAGGTTATTTGATTTATTTTAGTGATGTATTTTTTTTTTTTTTTTTTGCTTTTACTTACTCCTGAGTATGGAGGCGAAGATCTTGAACTGAGTGTGGAAATATACAAGGATCCAGTAGTGGGAGATCTGGCGGCTGTTCAGAAAACAGCCCTTGGAATCTGTCAGGCTGGAATGAAGTTAATTCAGGCCAACGTGTCTCTTAAAGTCCATTTCCCTCTTAGCCTGTTGCTGGGCAACAAGGCAAATGACACATTTTTATTTTGCATGGAAAATGTGCAGGTCGAATGGCCATGCCTACTTGATCTGAACCTTATAACTAACTTTTCATTGAGTACGACAGACTTAGAAATCATCTCCTACTAAGCCCTCCAGAGGATAGATCCACTTCCTGCGCAGACCGTGACAGAAAAACAAGAAAAGGAAACAGTGTCTTCTGCCCTGTCTTGATTACAATCGTCGCTTTGCGATCACTTGAAATTTTCCTGACAAATGTATTTCTTGTTCCAGGTAAAACTTCCTGGTGACCACTGTGAGCTGTTTTCTGGCAGATATCCTAGAAAATAGGTAAGTTTTTTTTTACTACATATTTTGTTTATTCCTATTCTATAAATGCAAATACTTGTAGCCTTATTCGCTAGCCAAAACTGATCATCTGTTGCATTAAAACTAGTGGTCATTAACGACTCAGATCTGAGTAGTTTAAGAACGTTAGTACACCAACTGACTCTCTCACTCTTTCATATGTAAACACTCACAAAATGATGTTCTTCTTCAGCTACAAGAAGACATTCAGTCAACTGAGCTCTTTCTAAGTATTCAGCCCTACGATGTTATTTACACACCTTTGTAAACACACTTTAAGTTTTGAAGAATAATATTTGTCGTGTTTTTTTGAGTTAAAGTATTATTATTTGCTTAAATTTCTTTGATTTATTTGTACATTAACTGCATATTCATCACGAATAGTTGAATAAAAGGATAGCAGAATAAAGACTGTTTCCCCTGACTAGTTCTTGTTTTTGCCAGGTAGAAGCCCATGATCAACTTACGGTTGATCATTTTCACGTGAAACTCCTTTAAGGGTGTGGTAACGAAGGAAATAGTAAAATGTGAACTTACGGTGACTGCCATAAATGAACGTATCGATTAATTGCTATAATCACGAGGAAAATATCGATTCCGGATGAAAAGTTATTTTCAATTCATAAAAAAATACTGATACAAAATTTATTGTTATAATATTTATTGAAAATAGGGCGAAATTATTCTGTAACAATTTTATTCTAGTTTATAGTGTGTGCCTACCAAATACACGGAGAATATATCCTTTTGTAGCCCTATCAGGGCCAGATACTCTTTCCACCCACGGCTCTCTGAGTAATCACTTCCTATTTTTATCGTGACGCCATCCATCACAGGTTTTTTTCACTTACAGTTTTTATGACGTAAACAAAAAAAAAAGGAGGGAAATAGATAAAAATTACGTTCAAAAATTGTTTTCCGGCAGTAACTGAGTGATAGGAATTTTATTTATTTGAAAAACTGGGGGCCCCAGCTGTGTTATTAATATTCTTTACGCTTACGAGGTGGAGCTAATAATTTTGACGTTTTATCATAAATACGCGTCTTCTTTCCTGAGTGAGAAAAAGTTTTTTTTAAAAAAAAGAAAATTGTTGCTGTCAACGGAAACGGAAGCTACAAATTTCAGACTCTTCTTATCGTTCAACCAATTACTTTATAGAAATAAGATAGATTTATCTAGAAAATTATATCAAATAAAAACGCTTTTTCCGCTAAAAAAACTCAATTGGGCAAGAAAAATCAGAACGATCTAGAAAAGATTAGTTGATTAAGAGAGAGAGAAAAAAATACTAAATAAATAAATACTACGGAAATGAATAATGGGAAAAATCAAACCAATCTACAGGATCGACAGTCCTCGATGTGATAAAGTTTAGCTTGATCCAATAATATCTACTAAACTTTTAAGTGTATTACCGGCAGATCGGTTAAGAACCTGTTAAATGAAACATCGATTTAAGATTATCACGCCGTAGATTCCAAAATCTATTCAATTAAAAAAAACTGACGAAAAGTGGTTTTAATTTAGATTCATCTATTTATGAAGCAGTTGAGATCACGTGCTTGGCTGTGGAATTCAATATTCTGTTTATTATGTGGGTCACTCGCGTATAATTGGGATTCTAAGGGAGTCATAATAGAATCATTCTGATTTAAAACTTACCATAAACTGGAATAGACGCTAAATTCACCTGCAAAGTTGAAGTACAAAGAGTACGATAAAGCTAGAATTCTGGATCTTAAAAACCCAAAGAAAATTTGTTCGGTACATTTTAAAATGTCTTTTCGGGTTTTCTTCTATTTTGGGTTCCTTGAATCGCATTATTATCAGGAATGGTTCGTTCACAGTACCTATTTTGGTGAGAGGGATGCTCGCTCTCAAGGTGGCCCAGCCAGTTCCCTAATACTTCAAAGCAAGAATGGGATTATAAAGACGTACCTCAACTTCCTGTAACAGCCTTCAATCTCTTGAACCATTCAGATTTCAGTGAGGAATACCTCCCCTTAGCCTAACGTATTGTGCTTGTGTTTCTCGGGCGCAACACTAGGAGGTTTCACCTCTAAGAATGGAAACCGGGACTTTAAACTTCAGCTAAGGAAATATCTCTGCATCAAGGCAGGAAAAAATTAAAATGTTCCAGGGTGAGGAATCTAGCCGTTCGTGATAGAAGACCTTCTCTCTGCTTAGTTGGTTTGGAAATGTTATCTGAATGGATGGCTCTAGAAACCCGTCTACGAAGCCCGTCCACAATCATTTGCTCGCTCTAAGGCCACAAAATTGGACCAAATAGTGATCTATTTGACAGCGCCCTACCATTGACCGTAGCAGAGTATCGACTAAGTATTGTAACAAAAGAAAGTCGTATTTGTGTTTTTTCTTTCTTTTTTTTTCACCAGAAATATCCGATTTTTTGGGTCTTCTGAGAACGGAAACTGGTGTACGCAATCATCCACTTCTTACGTACAAATTGGTCTATTACTTTTATTTGGAATATTCTTCTCGGGGGAGAATTCGTTAAAGGTTACTTCCGGGCGTGTAGGTATGCCTACATAATAAAGGGTTAAATACGCCTAGATTATCGGAAGTGCCCATTTTTCTGTAATAGATTATTGAGTTTTTGACGATTAACTTTATGCACTAAGTACTAAGATAATCAAAATGGAACACGTGTTCATGTTCACATCGATTTGTTATTTTTTTTGTTAATTGCAATGATATTGCTGCTATTGCTATTATCAATAAACTCGAGTTTCTATTAATTAACTAATCAAACCTTGTTATTGTTTATTTAGGATACGAATGGTCGATTGCACACGGTATGAATGTAGAATGTTTTTTTTTGTTTTCTTTTTTTGGCATTGGCTTCCGCCATACAGCCAGCATCGTCTAGGTGCTTATCACTAGAATATCACTTACTCTCCGTTCTTACCTACAAATACATTCGCTTCACACATTCATCTCTGTACTATATACCGCTATTTACATAAACTACTGCATAAACAAAGAGGATAGTCATCTGGATAGGTATAATTGATGTCGAATTGATTAATTATAATAAATTCCGCTACCATGGTTACTAGCTGAGTTGTAGGCGGAGCTGTATTTAGGGTGTCTCTAAGATATTGTGAGGTTATAAGGATTCTAATTAATTTCTTATTGTTTAAAGTCGATCTCCTATTATTTCATAGATAAGACACAAGTTTGGAGTCCTTTTCTGGTTTAATTTAAGTTAATCTCTAATTAATTAATTACGGATGTTTTGTTTTTGACTTGGATTTTCCTTTTTTTTAAAGCTAGACGACATTAAAGGCATAATAAGCACTTTGCCTAGCTTCAGTCATTAGGCATATTCCCATATATCTTTCTTAATGTGTCTGGACGTTAGCAATGCTAAAGAGGGTAGCCTTCAAGTTTTTCATTAGAAAACAAAAAAAAAGAAGATTTTTCACTTCCTTTAATTAACTTTTCACATTTTCTAACCGGAAGTACATGCTTTTACATCGCTTGTTATGAAAAAATGATCGTCCTCTTTTTTCCCAGTTTTCTCAAAAATTATTTCTTTAGAGTTTCTTTAATCCCAGGATTTTCTTTTTTCGTGAGGGGTTTTCAGGGAGCTTATTTTCCGTAGCTTCCTTTTAAAATGTCTTCCGGTTTTACTAACTGAAAATTGTGTTGACCTATAAACAATATGTTCTTGAAGGTGAAACACTTATTTTGCTTACCGCTAAAACTGTTCTTTCAACATAAGTAGTCACAGAAGATATTCCTTTAAGTTCGCCGGAAAGAGCGCCAAGTAGCTATTAATAATCCGCTCAGGGAAGGAAATAGCTCAGTGGTTAGTGCATTGGATTTCCACGAGGAGATGCGCGGTTCATCCAGCTTCTCCACCTTAGGTTTTCCTTTCCTATCAGTTCCTTACAGCACACCATCCGACAAAGGAACATTGTTCAGAGACCAGCAGCGCTTCGGAAAAGCCAACAGATTTAGGCGCGCCTTAATAATAATAAAACAACTTAAAAATAATAAAAACATAAAAATTAGTTTGAACACTGATTTCTTCTGGGAGAAGAGAAGGAAAATGAGCCTTCTTTTCTCTTGGAAAACTCACGAGCTTTCTCATAATTGCTTCGTGTTAGGAGGCTGTACAGGGAGAATCTGAGATAGCACATCTCATCGCTCGTCATGGCCACATTCTCAGCTCTAACTCAACCAATAGCATATCATACACCTCAAACTTCTTACTTTAATTCTCAAACTGATAAGATATTAAACACATTCAGCTCGACTATTATAATCTTTAAGAACTTATTTGCGATATTTAATTAGTGACGATTACACAACTTCTCTCTTAACTTATTAACATAATTCTGTTGTTTAAATTCTTAAAACTGCTGCCATTGAAGACATCTAGAACATTCAAGTTGACGTATTTAATGAGAAAAAAAGAAATAGAAAATCAACTTTGACGGAAAAACAAATGAATTTAGTAGAGCTTGCGAGGAAAACTCAATTTGTGCATACCCAATTTTTCCCACACTAATTAATTCCACTACAGAAATTGTAGGTTACTGCTTTTGGCATTCAAGTTTCGCCCAGTGTAGTTTGCTTATCTGCGATTTACATTTTCATATAACTTAGTTTAAACTTGAACTACACTATCTGTGCACTAACTTTAGTAAACTAGAGAATGACGTAGTAAAACAGGGAATAAATTCTGGCTATGAAAATCACCGGATATAAAATATAGGAGAGTTTATTACAAAACGATGAACATAGAGCGATATAAATACAACGCGTCATAAATTTATGGCGTCATCAAAAATACTTGAAAATTTCTTCAGCACTATTTTTATGTGTTATTATATATTTTTTCCATATTTAGTTTTTATATTTTTTGTATGAACCATTAAGCTAGGTGTATCTATGCTTGGTGCAATACCCCTTTCTTTCCTAGATCCCATTTCTTAAAAATTGGAACTGGCACTCACAGCTTCCAGTCTTGAGCATCATCTGGATGATTCCAGACGATTTCCATTGTTCTATAAAACGTTTCATCAACGTCTTCTTCCAAGTAGCTAAGCGTTCCTGGCGCAATACCATCAAGGCCGGCAGACTTTCTTATCTTTCAAGTACTAATAGACAATGTTTTCTTAACAGTACAATTTGAAGCACTTCTTTCAGAGTCTCTTTGCCTCTCTCCCCAAATAACACTATCTGAGTCTTGGTCAATATAATCAACTCCCTGACTTGATCCATCTAAGATTACCATAGTGATCGCAAGGTTTTGATCAAAATCAAGGTTTTTGATGGGAGGGGGGCACGGCTTTGTTAAAAATTCACTCTAAATTACACCCCATAGGAAATAAGAGTACATGATCTGCATTAGGTGGTTTTACAACCTAGGGATGTTCGGTATTTGATCGAATTCAAAATAAGCTCTTCAAGTTCTTGAAGAGTACATTAGGGCCGTCTTATATTAAATTCAGTACTAACCAGTTTACTGAGGAATTCAGACGTTCTATCCAACTTCCTCTTATGAATTTCCTTAAAATGAACAAGCTGATATGGTTTTCCTTTTCAAACTCCTTCGCAGCTACTTCGCAGTTATCTTCTTTCTCTTTTCAGCTTCCAAGTTCCTTCTCATTACACCCGAGATCCTCTATCCGTCAGTTCTAAATTCTACAGATATAATTACCTTAAATACTCAGTCCTATCTACAATACAATGATGCGTTTAGCAAACTATTTTACTCAAAATGTCTTACACCACCTGTGTTGAAAGCATTGCTAGAAACCTAATTTTTTTTAACAATTGGCTCACCAGAAAATCGTTTTTACAGAATAGATTTGTGAGGTATTCGGAATTTTCTCGGAAAGAGCTGAATAAAACGGCTGAATTAAAGACATCTAATATTAGTAAACATTCCAAGTTAAAAGAAAAGCGTAGGGAATTTCAGTAAGAAAAGATCATAATTTCTTATTAGCATTTCTATCCTTATTACCCATTGTGGGGGGGGGGGGGAGGTTCTTGGTCCATAAGTTGATACAAACTCAGTTATAAAGGACAGCAAAACTTTCTTATTGGTTAACCAGTACGTGAACACAAGTGGAAAACTGAAAAGCAATTATCTAGAACTAAGTGTGAGTATTGGTCGTATTTGTGAAGGAAAAGACAACAAGAAAAACTTGCCCTAGCTTTTCTTTTTTATTTAACCAACCAGTTACAGACTTTATCTTCCCATAGTTTTCATTTCTGGTCACGATTCGAACCAAAAATGGGTTGTTTTTGTTACGCAATTTTAGTGAAAAACCTTTAAACGTGACAATTTTTTTTTTCCAATGAAGGGTTTTTCCATCTAGAACAGCAATACGGCTGATATATCCACGAAGTACGCAATAATCTGGATCGTTCGAAAAAGGACAGTGTCCATGATGGTCTTTAAAATATCATCTTCAAATCTTTTAGTTCCGCCGGATATGGGCTACTTCACTTCAAAATATCCAGACCCAAAGTTCTGGAATTAACGTTTCTTTCACTAACACCTTAAACAAACAAGCCGCCTCAGCAGCTTTACTCTAGTTTGAACTTGACACATACAAACACATCGTTTTCCTGAAAATGCAATTAAAGGTCCTTCAGAATGATGGTCGGTCATTTTCTTTCTAAAATGATGAAGAATTGAGTGTGACGCAAATTTGTAAGTAAGAACTGTGAGAGTAGTAGTAAGAGAGAGTCAAGTGAGTCTTCAATTAGTTTAATTAATATTGACTGCATTAAGTAAAAAAGTTAAGCTTTACGTCGATCTACCAAATTAGATGTCGTGGACAAAGCGACAAAAAAAAAGTGCATAATTATAAATTTTTATATTAATCATAAAATAACTTCCAACTGCTAGACCGGAAATTGAACCCATTAAATATATGTTCGTCCTCGCTTTTACCCGCTTGCTTATCATGGCGCCTTATTGACGTAAACAATCATTTATGACCTACCCCCTATAAAAAGATAAAAAATAAAACAAAGGGAATATGAATATAGACTTCTAAAGTTAGTGGGTATCTTATTTTTTTTTACTTCCAAGATAGGCCGGAAATATCATTACGCTACTTTACTGGCCTGAGTGTTGAATTGCCTGAGGCTGAGGAATTTTTTTCTCTCTTCCGCAATTCTGATTCAATTTGCCAAGAATATTTGATATAAAAGTGAGCTGTAGAACTTTTCTTATTTCCCAGATTAAAATTGATACTTTTTTTTTTTTTATAAATTTCATTTTCAAACTCTTACTTTCGTGAAACTGTAGAATTCAGTTGTTAGAGCACAGTTTTAGTATGGCGAGTAGTAAAAAAAAAGTTTACCTGAGGAGTTAGTTTAATATTTGGTAATGCCAGAAATTATGAAGCAATTGTAGAATCAAGTGTGGGGTTGTTTGGCAGGATTCTGCCACAGGAAATTGTTCTGTGGCAAGTTCCTTTTCTATACTTTGTCCTCGAAAGTATTCTACCTTTACTTTTAATAGCAGCAGGGGATTCATTCAATTTAAGTTCATCATAGTAATTATCCTAGTTTCTCCGGTGGCCAAATTAAACTTGATAATTTTCTTATTATTTAAAAAACTTTACTCAACTTAAGAAAATTTAGTGTAATTACTAGCCCGACTTCCGGTTACCGCAATTTACGTAATTATATTATATATTCTTGAAACTTAATGTTTGTTTTTAAATATCTAGTTGGCATCCTTTATTTATTAATGTATTGTTTTCACGTTTTTATCACTATAATCTCATTAAAATAAATATTTTCTTAGGTAATATTTCACACCAAAGTGATTGGGTCTAACTCGTACTTCCAAGTTTTAAAACAATCTCTTTGGCCACTGCCACACGAATATGAATTGCGTGCTCGCCGATCGATAAATTTATTATTAATAAAAATTCAACAGGAAGATGATAGATATTCTTCTCTTGCTGTTTTATTCAAGAAAATAAAGTAGAAACCCCTTGAACAGCAAAGCCTCTTCTCCTCTGTCTCTCACACGCACTATATCTGAAGGGTAGATTTCTCTTTCTCTTTCTCATTCTCTCTCTCTCTCTCTTTGTTTCCGTTTAACGATGGAATAAACTTGCAAGTTCAACTAGTGGGAAGTTGGATAAGACCAATCTGGGCAAAGGCATCTCTACAGCTGGGGCGGTTTTTCTTAAGGTGTTCTTTTTTGCAGCGATATTCTCTTATCTCTTCCAAAGTCTCTTAGTTCACTTATTTTGTTTCTTCTTCTACCAAACTCTGCATCCATAAAGGTATTCATGCTGAAGAGTTTCTTCGCTTTTTTTTATTCTATATTTTGGTTAAAAGAAAAAAAAAATGAACAGAGATCTACATCCGATGATATTGTTTGGCAGACATGGATTTATTCAAATTAAAATTCAGATTTAGTGTAGTGTCACTTCTTGCCAGAATACTTCACAAACGTTCAAAAATTAACCTACTTAACAAAAGACTCTTATACCTGTTGTTACTGCGACCTATTTGGTCATGCGGCATCGAAGTATGGGGATCGACTAAGCGTTCCAACTCACTACGCCTCCAGACATTACAGTCAAAAATACTTCGAAAACTTCTTAACGCTCCGTTCTATGTATCTAACCTCCACTATCCATAATGATCTCAAAATCCCTTTCATTACAGATCTTGCTAACACTCGTTTCCTCAAATTTCATTCCTCTACAGCAGCTCATCCTAACCCTCTCTCATAGGACACCTATCTTCCTCCACATTACCAGGTAATCCTCTAAGGAGATTGAAGAGAAGATGGTGGCCTCGTGATCTACGTACTCTTATCGTGAGAGCAGTATAGCAAAGCTCGTTACTGGAGTGAGACACCACTGGGTGCCTTCTCCACTTGTGATTTTCTTTTATTTTTTTGCTATCAGGTACCATATTTGCTTGTTGCAGTTGTAAATTCCAATAAAAGATTTAGAAAAAAAAAAGTATAGTATTCATGACAAAATTTGGAAATAACAGCTTAATTAAAGGTTTCTTTGAGTGTGAAAAGTGATTTAGTGAGATGTGGTTTTTACCGGATGAGTGCGTATTCATGAACAAACTATCTCAAAAACGGAAATGTAAAGGTTTTTTTTAAATGTTTAGCGATCAAAATTCCTCAAACTAAATGGATTTTTTTTTTTTTAAATTCTAAAAACGACATTTCAATGATAAAACCATTTTGGGTATTATCAAAACCGTTATTTCCCGGTAAAATTTCAATTTAAAAAAATTGTGCTCGATAACATTACAACGTGCTAAAAGAAAGAATTGAAGAGAAAGAGAATTTAATTAAATGATTCTTAGTCTAGAATTAAGATTAAAGTTGTTCATTGTTTAAATAGTGGAACTTCCTGAAACTGGTGTCAAGTTTTCCAGCAAACAGAAAGAAAATTAGAGGTCATCTAAACACTTTTCAAGTTTTTAATTACATTTTCCCCTTTTTTACTTTATTTTCAGATAAAAAATAAAGTCCAAAACACTTGAACTGAAGCTTCATTAAATTACTTTAGAACTGTTCCTTGTTTAAATTATTTATTACTTTAGTAATAAAAGTAGGAAAGATACACATTGACATTTTAAATAGAGTCACGTTTTTACAATATTTTCTTTGGACTAAGATCAAGTGCAATCCATTTATCTCACAGTATAGGTTGCAACCTCCTAGATTATCCATTCTTTCATAGTTTCCGATTTCTCATCTTTTTTTTCTACTTCCGCTTACTTGTGACAAGGAAATTATTGCTATCAAGTTTTTGAAATTGCATTTCCACTATGGAAATGTTAAAAAAAAGAAAATAACTTTTTCGTTTATGGTACAAATGCTCCGGAAGTGCGATTTTTGAAAAAAATTTCGACGATTTTCTTATAATTTTACCACTCATTGAGTAACTACCTGCCATTTTTAAATTGTAAATTTGACTTGGTTAAATATGATTTTAGAAGGTACTTAACATCTGAGACGTCGTGCTTCCTTTAACAGTGGCCTTTTACTGTAGTGAACGTATATAACTCTAAAGTCAACTCTCATTACATTTCGGCGTAATGTACAGTTTCGCAATCTAAACAATATTAGTAGGAATTCAAAATTTGTAAGATGTAGGTCATCAGAATTGTAGTAAGAGTCGTATGTGTGTACGTATATTTGCGCGAAGTATTTTTAAAGTCTCGGGACTTCAAAATTTATATTTCCGGTAAAAACACAGTTTCAAGAATTAGATTCAATTACACGACTCCATGGATTTTAAGATTTGTGTATAAGTATTTTTGAAACCGAAAAAAAAAACATAATTTTGTAATTTCATTAGGCTAATTAATGACATGGCATTCTATATAGAACAACCTAAATGCCATCTAATTACGCGTCTTTAAAGTCATAAGCATATAATATACACGTCTTATACCACTTCCTGTGTGCCACTTTAACAGCTGTGGCTTGAATTAACTGGGTTGACGGCATTTCACGTCTTCTTCTAAAACCATTTCTTAAAGGATAATCCAATATTCATAACCTTCACATTCCTTCCGCTTAATATCACTCTCCCGCCAATGCTATAATCTTCTCACACACACACACACACACACATCTCTGTCGTTTGCTGGAGTGCGTGTTTGTGTGGGTATTTTTTTTTTTTTCTCGTAGAGAATGCATTATATCAGGGACTTCCTAAACTTCATGTAATGACGTGTAAGCAGTTATTTGTTAAATTTATTCGTACTTCCGCGCACTCAAAAAGCAGTTGGGAAATTTGCTTAAAGCTTAATTTAATTTTTGCTGAATCATGAATTCTTCATTTTACAGAAGTCTGCTCAAAGAGCTTGTCTGAAATGGCTCTGTTGTGTAATTACGGACATTATTTTTCGTCGCTAAAGAAGGCTCATTTTATTATCTGAAAAATGAGGCCTCGGTTGATGCAGTGGCTGTTACTTCTATATTCCGCGATGGTAGCTAATGCTCATGATGTGTCGAGAATAACCTGTTCAAGAGATGAGGCAGGCACCTAACTATGAGGATCAAAATCCTACAACTGGATTGTAGCAGTTTTTCTTATGGTATTTCTCATATTTTCTCGAAAATCCTTTCTTTTCGTCTACAATAATCTTTAAACTCAGGAGGTTATAAATAAAATAGATGTCGGCAACTACAGTCAATTGTTCATCAGTAGTGTCATCTATAGTGTTGTCATTTGGTTTTAGTTGCCAAATTTGACGTCAGCAGTCTCAAGCCATTAAATTGCTCCCAATGCTATTTACGCTATTTATTCAATGTTTGAACCTAATATTATCGTCAAATATGTCCCAGTCTCACTTCCGGTAATATTTGCACAGATTTTCGCCTGCCTCAAACCCGACAGGACATTGTATAGTTTAATTCTGTAGGTTTCCTGGGAGAAGTCAGGATCGATGTCCTGGCCCTTTTACTGTCCTGTTTTATTCGTTAACCCCCCTCCACCTAAATACTTAAATAACAACCGGAATAATTTGCTCTTTTTACACAAATTTATGAGCAAAACTGATGAAATGCAACATTTTTTATTCGTCAGGAATACAGAGCACAAAGTGTATTAAGTTTGATTAGACAAAGAAATATCTATAAATCTTTTTACTATCGTAATAAAAGTCTGTGCACCACTACGTCAACGGACTGTAATTCTCTTCTAGTTAAAGGTCCCCAGTCACACACAATGATACTAGCTTTAGATTTTTTTAAAAAAAATGCCTTTTTCTTTATGCAGACCGTAAATATATAGAAGTGCATAAAAAGAAACATGACCTGAAGACGTCGGCACTTGGAAAAGCTCGTATTAATATAAAACATGACTTAGCTGGCATAGTAATTGGTACATGAACTTTTCTTGTCTGTAAACCACAAACCTGCTGGAGTATTTAAATTAGTTACTTACGGACTTGAAACATTAGTAAAAGATAGTTTTAATAGGAGACTTTTATGTAGTTGCCCTAAAAGGGTAAAACTATTGCCCTCGTACAAAGCTAGATAAGAAGGCTCGTTAGTAAATGAGAAAATTTTACTACTTAATTTTAATTTTGTGCCCTTCCATTTGTTAGTCCTCTCATTTCTTAAGGAGAGAAGCAAAGTGTTGCGATCGTTGTAAATCTATTAAATAAACTAATTTTTTAAATAAAGATTGTGACGTCACAAGTTTTCTCCAAAACTAAAATTAATTATCCGAGAGAAAAAGTGTCAAACCAAAAGTGATAAGTCTGCCTCTAAAACTGCCTTAATTCCAATGGAATAAGTAGGAAAATCAACGCTTTTTTTTACAAAGTCTGGGAGTTTCTTCCTGTTTTTCCTTCAAGTCCGGAGCTTTCATATTACAAACTAGCGAAGGCAGTGCAATCTAGCCGGGTATGTATGACGTTTCCTCTCTTCCTATTTTAGTCTCCAGATGAAATCACAGAGCGTTTTATGTTTTTCTGGCCTGTCGTGTCTTGTAAGTAATTCGGCATGGTCAAACGGCCTAGTACGGCTCAAGAACCACAACCTGTTACCAGTAGGACCGCTTGGAAGTACGCTATTTGCCTTGTCCAGAAAGGACTAGTAGTATGAATTTGTATGACGCTTGCTGGTCCTAAATAATTTACCATCTTAGAAACTTTAAGGTCTTGAAGAATGCATCCCTTGAAACAGCAGCAAAGTCTGCATTTCTGACAACCACTTACATCGCCCAAGAATTAGGCAGCAACCTTCTAAGATAGAAATGTGTCTCCTGTAAATCTGGGGTCTTCCAGACACATCAATGAAGAAATAATCAGCCTTATGATAATCGGGGATAGATGAAAA
Organism: Rhodnius prolixus; assembly: GCF_049639745.1. NCBI lineage: Eukaryota > Metazoa > Arthropoda > Insecta > Hemiptera > Reduviidae > Rhodnius > Rhodnius prolixus. The sequence continues at coordinate 36,756,556 of NW_027411634.1, forward strand.
GGGAAGTAAATAATTTATCCACATTAAAATATTATCTAGCGAGCATTGTTTAAATTTATTACAGCAATTTGATATCAGTTTAATTTTACAGGATTATAGTCCCGGTAATGAACATTTTAGGAGTTGTACGGGCAGTAACATAAATCCCTAAGGGAAGATTACATTGCACTAATCCTCAGGGAGGGGATTTTAATTTTGAATCATTAAAAGGAAACACTTAATATTAGGTTTCAATATTAAGGTATGTGCCTAGTTTCTACGAAAGAAGCTTCTTCATAAGTTAGGCTCTGTTGTGTAATTACGGACATTATTTTTCGTCGCTAAAGAAGGCTCATTTTACTATCTGAAATTGAGGCCTCGGTTGATGCAGTGGCTGTTACTTCTATATTCCGCGATGGTAGCTAATGCTCATGATGTGTCGAGAATAACCTGTGCAAGAGATGAGGCAGGCACCTAACTATGAGGATCAAAATCCTACAACTGGATTGTAGCAGTTTTTCTTATGGTATTTCTCATATTTTCTCGAAAATCCTTTCCCACGATTTTCTTTAAACTCGTAGCAACACACAAACAGATCTACAAAACTTATACTTTAATCCGTTTTTCAGGAACATCCGTTGGAGCTATCCCGAAGAACGGATTTCTTATAGGGAATCCTTCTAATGCGATTTTCTCGTATTAAGAGCTTTCAAAGTTTGTCACAGAAAATTCATTTCATTTAGTAAAAACTTTACGTTTGAAATTATTGAAATAGTCGAGTGACTGTGGCGCTCCAGAGTTTTCCTAATTGTGATTGGTTGAGACCATATTAATAGAATTTTTATTCTTTTCTCTAATTAAATATTTGAATTATTAAAATTCTTTGGTTACATCATTAACTGGAGCTTTTCTAATTAAGACGAGGTGTAGTGGAGGAGATCACTAATCAATAGAGAGGGCACAGGTGAGGACCATGACCTCTAATATGCCTTGGAATATAACCTCAATGTCCGGCACTATCCAACTTTGGAACTTTTTATTTTTCTCATCAGTTCTCTCCCAAATGGTCTAAAGCACGTACTTTCTTTCTGTAGTTATAATCCATATTATGGAATTGGGTTCAATTCCAGGTGTAGGCTTTTATTTAATGTGATAATATGAAAAATTGACTTAAAGTATGTTAGATGTTTACCTCAATTCTTATTTGCTAGTTAGACGTAAAATCCGCCTGAAATAAATGGATATTTCAAAATTCATTTTAAAGTGGACATCAGTCAGGTTTGTAGGGGAGATTATTACTATTAGAGTGCCTATTGTGGACTAATGCCATACGATCAGTGTGTCTGTGGATAGACAGAGCCAAGAACGGTCTTCTAGGCATCAGGAGTCTTTTCGGAGTAATGCGGGCTGAAGACTTCCTTAGAAAGATACCAGATGTAGGAGTTGTTGATCAAGTACTAAGAACAAGTTATCTTTACTTGCAGGCACTCCACTCTTCTGGGAAATCCCTTGAAAGCCTAGGTTGTGACCACTGTTAAAGGGAAGTCTACAGCCTCCCTAGTAGAATCCACCCTGCTTCTTAATTTGTGGTGATAATCTTGGAATTTTAGGTAGGGCGTTGCGGGAAAGTGTCCAGAAACTAAATTACTCTTTTCCTAGGACTTTTTTTGTATAGAAAACATCCGTGGAGTGCATAAAAGAAAAAGCGTGTGTTGGCGAGGCCCTTAATCGAGTTTTTCTGGAAAAAGTTTGTAGTAAAAGTTATCGATCTAGATTTATGCGATTCGTACACCAAGCTTAAAGAAAATTGTGGGAGCTGTTTTTGAACAAATTTCAAAAAAATTTAGGGAAAATTCATTCAGTAAAATGGTTCTAGGAGATACAGCAGTTAGAAATATGAAGGAAATGCATAACTCCCCCCAAAAAATAAACTTTTTCGTACTCTGTGTACCTCAAGACGGACATTTCCGGTAAAAACCTTCACAATGCCAGCCAATACCTGACAAGTGCAATAAGTGTAAGTAAACAGGAAAGAATGCAAGAAGTAAAATTGAAGTTAGCAATTTATTATTGGCCAATAATAAATCAACGATATAATAGTGTGTGACATTAGCACCATTGAAAGTGTACAGGTCTTATGTGATATACTAAAGGGCTGGTTCACCTCTCTCCTCACCCTCAACCTAGCCTTGCTAGCAAGCTTCTAAGGTTCTATAGAATCCCTGCAGGGCTAATAAATGGATTACGTCAACAGATGCTCCATGCCCTGTGTTAAGAACTTCTGCCCTACTGGAGCCACCACGCCTTACTCTTAATTCCTTTTTGGGTCCCTACACTAATTCTGTTCAGCCACTTTCACTGTTCAGACTCCTCAACCCCCTTTAAACAGTCAATACTATGGAAAAATTAATATTCTTTCTACTTTTTTGAAGATCTCCCTGTCATTCAGCAAAATAAATCTGGCCCTTTTTATAGAAATAAATCTGTATAACAATTAGTATTAATAGAAATAATGATAACACAAAACACAGTTAACTGGTTAGCGTACTGGATTCTCACGTGGAGATCCGAGGATCGAATCTAGCAGCAGGTTCTTAGATTTTCTCTTCATAGTAGCTTCTTACAGCTCAGTGACCAAAGATGACCGGAGACTGGCGGTGAAGTGGCAAAAGCTAAGGGCACTAAATAAACAGAAAAAAGTAATCAGAACGATGCCGGGGATTGGCAAAAATCATTGTTAAGGAGCAAATTGTTTGGAGAGGTTGAATATGTGAACATTCAATAAGATGAATGCCTGATATCACAGCTTTTACAGAATCCTTTCAAAAAAATCAATTTTCCCTAAGAAAAATTCTAAATCCAAAGTGAGAGGCAGAGATCTAAGTTCAAATTGACGTTATGTTCTTGTTTAAATGAAAACTCTTTGGCACTGCTAGGAAAAATAACACGAGAAAAAGGCTTTGCGCGAGCATATTTGCACATCCGGTGGACTGATTTTCTTCTAACTCTTAATTTTGATTAGGGCATTTCCGAGTGCATATTAAGTTTAAAGAAAAGCTTTAGAAAACAAAAAAAAAGTCGCTTAAAAGTGGAAAATCTACACAGTAACTTTGTTGCACTTTGGCTCGTCGTTTTGCTCAGAGTTGTAGATTTACTTGCGCATTTAGTTGCTGCTAGTGTTGAACAGGAATTGAGATACTTTAGTGGGAAATCTTACAATCTCCCGGTCTTTCAGCAGTGGTCGAATAATTCAGGAAAAATATTTCAAACCACAGTTACAGATCTAAAAACATTTAATTAGTATTCTAAGTTTCCAGAAGATGATGCTATTATCGAATCAGTGATGTAGCACATCCTGTTGGATTATTTTTTCTTTTACGACAGTGACGTCTGATAAAAATTTTAAAAATTTTTCATTTCTAATTTTTGCTGACCACACACGTAATTACTTTTTTCCAGTTTATAAAAAAAAAATCACTTTTTCGAATTGGGGAAACCTAAAAATAGTTATTTACTGTGAAAATTCAAAAATGGTAAATCTAGAGCGAAGTGAAAAGGGAAATTTCCCTAGATAAATGTAATACGAGTACGAAAGAAACTCTTTACGTTCTTCTGGGAATACTATAACAGCTGGTGATTTATCAAAACTGACTTTTACTATTTTTCCTTGGCTCTTCCTGTCTCACAGGTTTTTCTTACTAAATTACTGCACTATCTTTAGACATTCGTATCTTTAAGGGGTAGTTTGCTGCACAACTGCTGCTTGGTTCAAAATCTGTAGTAACTAATTACAGGAAGTTAATTTGTCTACTGTTTGACAGAAAACTGTTTACTATTTGTGACTTCCTCCGAATGTAATCCGTATTCGCATATAAAAAAAGTCGGAAATGATACTCACATGACCTTCTCTTACGAAAGTTAAGGAAATTTATTTTATAATACAAATTATATTAATATATAAAATTGTTAATAATATTAGATTGGTGGTAACTCTTTACTATTCCGTAAATTGGAAGATATATTCTCCTTTACAAGTTTAACGAGGGATTCTCAACCGCAAAAACTATCTGACGAACTTAAGCGATAAAGGGTTAGTGCTGATGACGAGAGTTTAAAAATCGAAGATCCGTGTTGATTCTTATTATACAAAAAAACTGATATAAAATTTTGATATAACAAGACACGAATTTTTCCATCAATCTCTTACAAAAAAGGATCATTGCTTTGGGTTTCCCAGAAAGCTTGTATAACATTGAACCACTGATTTTTCCATTATTCAGTTTTCATTAATCCAAACTAAATATCACCGTCTAGTTCTTGTTTTAATAGACATTCGGAATTCTATATACCTTTTTTTAAAAAACCAGATTTCCATTTGTTTGGTTAGAATTCAAAGCTTTGTACGCCCCCCTCAGAGAACATGCATATTTCATTTGATTAAAGAAAATACAATGAAAATACAAATGAAGCAAACAAATCACAAAGTACAGCTAAAAAAAAAAAGATACAATTTTCATTGCTGCGAACAGACGGAAAATGTTTTATTAAACAACTCAATTGCAAATAACGCAAAGTTTTATAGTGGAAAATGTGGGAGATGGTGAAAAACTTGTATATAAGCAATTAACAGAACTTTCCTCCATAAAGCTAGAGATTTTTCCTCTCGTTTGAATTGTTAATTTTCTTTTTATATTTCAAAAAATAAAAAAAAAAGAACCTCTTATTTTACATTTTACTTTTGTAGCCTATTGAATCGAAAGCAATTTCCTTCAAATTCTTTAAAAATATATTAATTTCCTTTTTTAAATTGCTATACTTATCCTAGGTTTCCATTAAGGGTTGAAAATTAATTAGAACATGTTTACTTCTTTTGACCCTTTTTTATTAATTAAAAGCCCTAATAACAATTTTTCAATGGCATTCTCAAGGACCAAAAGGTTTTCCGAAAAGTTTCTTGAAAGCTGCTGGGGGCTGCAAAGTTATGCTTTTCTCAAAAGTTAGAGTCATTAAATTTATTCAAGGAATTCCTTCAAACTTTGAACACCAACTTCTCACATTTAGGACTTTTACTTAACCACCAGGTAAATTGCGGCAACAGAAAAATCTAATGGTTATCGTTTGGTGAAGACAATTTGACTTTCGTTAACTAAGCTCCCGTCAGCAAGTTTAACGACATCAAAAAATATTTAATAATAATCTTACTGTTAAATTAATTTTAAATTCGTAAATTAACAAGATGAGCCACAAGTAATATAAATTACTAAAGCTGATGGAGAACATCGACCAGCTGGAGGAATGTGTACCCCTCTTCAGTGGCCTCCGAGTATGACTAGAATGCGAGCGCTACAATATTGGAATTTCAGTTGAAACAGATAGTTCTCGTTTGTGTATAATAAACCTAATCTAAACTGCCGCCGGATGTTATATGTCCCCTTGTAATAACATTGTTACCAATTACGTCCTAAGTATGTATAATAATTTCCCTGAACAATTATCCTAAAATAGGATCTCGTGCTAACCTACCCTTGTTTAAATCTACCTGTAAACCCTTTATTTAGAAGGAGGATTAAAGGTGGATCAATGATTTTTCTGTACTTCCACTTACGCCCACTAGGAGGTGGTGTCTTGATCGTGTCCAATATTTTTTCCCCACCGGAAATACACGTTTTGATTTCAACTAGTTACGTGAAAAGTGTTTCTTTTTCAGAATCGGAAAATTGAAAACCATTCAAATTTTACCAAAATTTGTTTTGTAACGAAAGTTTAGATCGTTTATCGGGTAGTCTTGATAGCATGCGAAATCGTATTTTAGTCTCTTAGGTTCCAAGTTAGTTCTTAGTCCACATGTAACCGGAGGTAGCGTGCTCTGTCAGAAGAAGGAAGCAACTTAATTATTACATTTAGAAGCAGTGTCGCAGCGTAAAAGAATATTTTTCCATTTTTGTATCTTTTTTAAATTGTGGACAGGTGTTGTTGAAGGTGTCTAGAGTTCGATGTAGGTTCGGAATGGAAAGAGAGGATTACAGTATCCAGCAAAGGTCGAATTTACTGCAATAGGATGCAGAACAAAAACTTTAACACCTTCATTAACAACAATGAAAACAGGATAAACTGCCATAAATAAGTAATACGATTAGGATATCCTATGAACAGGGACGTAGAAATTTTCAAGACAGGGTAAGATGTAAAACTTTTACTGCTTTCTTTATGTGTTTTCCATTTTATTGCTCGCACAATATATTTTTCCCATGTGAAATCCTAACTCTTGTCGTAAATATCAGCAATATTACCTTACATCCCTGTTATCACAACTCCTACCATACGGAATGCAGAATATTAACTTGAAAAAAAGGTTCTAACAAAACAGATTCCGATTTTTCTTAAAGGAAATGGATTTGAGAAATATTGTTTACTTATAAGATGGTAGTCATAACTATTTCATTGATGAATTAACAGCTGTTGCACTTTTTTCTCGCAAGATTTTTTTGAGGGGGGAGAGGGGAACTTGATCAGTAACAGTAACAGCCTCTGTAGTAGTTTATGAATATTCCAATAGAATAAGCCTATCGAATTATTTTTCAATTTTATTCACTGGCATAATTGTTATAAAGCTGTAATCGATAATAAAATCGATCCCAGTAATATAGTATTGTAATTTTTAAAGAAAAGTTTTGATCTTCTGAATGCATAACACGTGTAAACAGTATTGAAGGATAGCCTGAATACTACATAGAATATTTAGTATGCAGATGTCGTGCACACAACTTTCACAAAACGGAGGCGTGTTGGTCAAATTGTCCTTGGACATGTTCCTTCCTGTAGTTCCGCGCTGGATTAACTGTCACGTCCGGCATCGCCATCAGGAAGTAATACCTGAATCACAGATCCATTTACCGTTTTCAACTAATTATTATCTGATGTTGTTGCACGTTTCGATCTCTCACTCTCTCTCTCTCTTGTTGTTTGTGCATGTTTTAACAGGAGTTATTCAGAAAACAAAAACTTCTTATTCCGTTGTGGTTCTACCGGTGTCTTGTAAAGTTTTGGCCCCTATCCGACAACCGGAAAAGCGACTTTATAGCAGCGATTTTTCAATTTTTTAAGATTTTCTTTAAAATTGCTCCAAAAATTTTCGGAAAACTTCTCCTACCAAAATACGATTATTTTTTCAGGAAAAATTGTTTTTTCTGGAGCTTCTTAGCAAATTTTCCACATCACTCATCTGATCTCTATATTCCCTCTCACCGTACCTCATCCTTTGACAAGTCCTTCCTAATACGTGCTACCTCTCTCTGGAACTCCTTGCCTTCATCTGTCCGCCATGCTCCTACCCTATCCATCTTTAAATCCCGTCTATTCAGTTATCTACTTTCTATTCAGCTTCCTCCGAAATTCTAATTGTTTTTATTTATTTCCTTAATTTCTGATGTTTTATTATTTTATTTTTACTTTCATTTTCACTTATTATATTTTCACTTTTGTAAATACTTATTTATTTATTTAATTTCTGTATGATCACAGGCCAAACTGTTAAGGGCTCTATTTGTTCCTGTATTTATTCTTAGGGGACAATTGTCCCAGAATAATAAATTTCTTTTCTATTTCTATTTCTATCAGATAAATTTATCCTTTTTGATTTATTATTGTTATTCGCCCATAGAAAAATGCTAAGCGCTGAGCTGTCCGAAACCCCTCTGGGCCCGTAATACACTGATCTATCTTCTATTTTCACGTTATTCTAAGAAACTGATATTTTATGAAAATCAGGAGATAGGATTTCATTGTAGCAGTAACCGAATAAATAAAACAGTGAGTTATACTAATCCCGCCGTACACACATGTCTTGTCATGGCAACTTAGTCTATCCTACTTTTTCGCTTTCATATTCTATATTCTAAAATATCTCTTTTTTAGTCGCTTTTAGAGTTTCACTTCATCTTACAAGATATTCAAGGGATTTTTCTTCCTTTAACTGTTAACCGAACGTTAGTCAATTTAGATCCACGACAATAAAATTCAGTTCAAATTATACCTACTTACAATAGAGGAGAACTTCCGCGTTCTCCCAGATCTTCCCTAAAAATGAATATTTTTGAAAAGTTGGTAACGCAGTACTACTTCCTTTTTAGATGTGAGCGAGAGAGAAAACATACTGCAACGTGTAAAAAAAAAACAAAAACAAAAACAAACCTTTATATATACACATTTATTCTAAAATATTTGAAAAGATAAGCTAAGAAAATATAAAACATAATGCTGTATTTTCTTAATGCAAAAAGAAAATTTAACAAGATCTTTCTAGAAGAATTTCCAGAAAGTACTTTATTCAATATTCAAAGCCAGTGGGGACCCATTTTCACTAATGGTGGAAAAACTTGTTTTCCTCTACTCTTTTTTCTTTTTATCTCTGTTTGAAAATACAAATTAAATTTGACGATGATAAATTGAAATTTTAATAACAATCGAAATTGTTTTTATACGAATTAATATTTTCATCGTGGAAAAATGAAAATTATTAAAAAAAAAATTTCATTTTAGTAATCAAGTACTTTTTATCCCCGGCTGTCTTATTGTAATTATTGAAATCGTATGTCCAGTTCGTTTTTGTCTATTTCATCTGATATTTAGCTATGGTAACATTCATTACATCTGCATATTCGCAAAGAAATTATGAACACGAAAATAAATGTCGAATAATTGCTGGAAAATTTAAGCTAAAGCTGGAAAAGTGGATGTTAAATGTGGTCAGAGTCTGAAAATCTGTCTTCTGGAATTCTGGAGTGGAAGCTCCTCTCCTCTTGAATGTCTAATATTAAAGAGAGAAAGAGAACCATCTATTTGAAGGATCTTACTTGTGAGTCTCTACAAATAAGCTGCCCATTGTTTTTGAGCTATGAGCTATTGAGCTCAAAAACAACCTTACAAAAATTTAGAAATCACAGAGCCAGGCTAACATCCTGTTTTCATCATTACAAATATTGTATCAAGCAAACGATAGCTTGGGAAAATTGGCAATAAGACTATGAACGTTATTTCTAGTTAGGGCGTCTCAGTTTGGGTGCCCTTGAAACGTGCGATAAAATCGTAAAATTTTACAAACTTTGAACGGCTCCTAGGGTGGGAGGTGGGGAATTATTGAGAAGTTTTCGAACACTCTAACAAAACAAAATCGAGGATGTGCACGTTTCACCATATCTCTTGTCCTCTTGTTCCGCTACCTTAATTACTGGATCCGCTCGACGCGATCTAGAAAAAAAAGAAAAGGATAACTTAGAATTCAAGACGTCATTCGTTTTTGACGTAAAACGTTTGAAATTTTTTTTTCTAAAGTAGCCAAATACTAGTTTATCGTTGAATAAATCGACAAAACTTAAATCTTAATCTCATTCTATAAGTAAAGCTTTAAAGTAAACGCTTTTATTGGCCATCAAATAAACTTGAAAACGCATTAACCATCACTATGATTTCCTGCAAACTTCCATGGTAGATACGAGTATTACTGTTACAATGGAAACCGATTAGGAATTATTCTACGGAAGTAAAAGAAAAAAAAGAAAATGGAATCCTTTTTAGAACAGCTGGTTTGAATAACATTATCTCCACTTGGTTTCATCTCCCCTAATCTCTTTTTCTATCTATCTCCTTCTTCTTCTTACTGCGCTCTCTTTCTATAGTTGTGCAATTTTATGTCTGCCCAGTATAATTTCATAAATATTAAAAGGAAATACGAAACTAAAATATAGAAATTTATTTTTCACTAAACTTTATTATTTAAACTGTAACCCAGAAACAGGGAATATTTCACATAACAGACCGGATATTACTGAAGTATAATAGAAATAAATTCCGAGCTTTTCTTTTTCCTGATAACTACTAAGTTTAAGCATGGGAATATCTTTTAGTAATATTGCAGTTTTCCTTGTTATTTCTTTTGCTTTAAGCGCAATCACTTAAAGTATCACTTTACTAAATAGAATTTTTTTTTTTTTTTAGTTATTCTGCACAATAAATTCACCGATTTATCTTTAAGCTTTGTATACTTATTGTGCTAATGTTAATCTAAAACATATTCGATCAGTAGCAATTCTAGAGAGGAAGTTTGGAGCAAGCTTCCTCTTAAAGTAAACCCAATTCAGTAAACCGGACGTCAGGAACGAGGTATTTGTTGCTTAAATAAAACAACCGGAAGTACCATTTCACTAAATGAGTATTTACACTTTTCTGAGATCCTTTTTTCTCTGAAAATGCTACGATGATCTCTGAACTTCCTATTTAGATTACGTACGAATTTAAATTTGAATGATTTTTGGTTGCACAAAATTGTTTTAACGCTGTTTAAGGACGAATCCGGAAATGGTTTCTCCCCTAAAGTGCCGTATCGGTGTAATTGTGCACTTTTATTAATTCCAGATAATTTTAGTAATAATTTAATAGGTTTTAAAATTCGTTGTTTGAGTAAATCGATTGTGTATCACCACCTTATTTTTTTTTTTAAATTAACTCGATATACGAGGATCGTTTGAAAAGTCCGTGCAAAGTCAGAGAGATAGCACCACTGGCGCGTATCGAGGTTATGTTTAGTTAGTAGCATCTCTTGGAAGAACACACACCAAGTTTCAGCCAGATCGGTCTATTTCTTTGTGTTTGGCATTCGTTTGAATCGAGGAAGTCGAGTGATTTTCAAAAAATGGACGAAAAAGAATTTCGTGTGTTGATTAAACACTACTTTATGAAAGGCAAAACGCCTCAGGAGACTAAAGAGAAGCTTGATAAACATTATGGTGACTCTGCACCTTCGATTAGAACAGTTTATAAGTGGTTTCAAAATTTTCAGAGTGGCCATATGGGCACAAGTGACGCTGAACGTTCTGGACGCCCTGTTGAGGTTACTACTCCAGAAATCATTGATAACATCCATGATATGGTGATGGATGTCAGAAGAGTGAAGGTGCGTGAGATTGCTAGTGCTGTGGGCATCTCGAATGAACGGGTACATAATATTTTGCATCAACATTTGGACATGACAAAGCTATCCGCAAGATGGGTGCCGCGATTGCTCACGCTTGACCAAAAACGAAATCGTGTGAAGTGTTGCAAGGACGGTTTGCAGCTGTTCCAGAAGAATCCGCAGGACTTTAAGCGTCGTTTCGTCACTGTGGATGAAACATGGATACATCACTACACTCCTGAGACCAAAGAACAATCTAAACAATGGGTTACCAAGGGGGAATCTGCGCCAAAAAAGGCGAAGACCGTTCCTTCGGCCGGAAAGATTATGGCGACTGTCTTTTGGGATTCGCAAGGAATAATCCTCATCGACTATCTGGAAAAGGGTAAAACTATTACAGGTGCATATTATTCATCGTTATTGGACCGTTTGAAAACCGAGCTGCAAGAAAAACGCCCACGATTGGCCCACAAAAAAGTCCTTTTCCATCACGACAACGCACCAGCTCACACCTCAGCAGTTGTGGTCGCAAAATTAATGGAAATAGGGTTCCAACTCGTTTCACATCCCCCCTATTCTCCACACTTGGCTCCCTCGGACTACTATTTGTTCCCCAATATGAAGAAATGGCTGGCGAGAAAAAGATTTTATTCAAACGGTGATTGCAGAAACGAATGGCTATTTTTCAGACTTGGACAAATCCTATTATTCGGAAGGGATCAACAAACTAGAGCAGCGTTGGACGAAGTGTATAAGCCTAAAAGGAGACTATGTTGAAAAATAAAAAAGGTTTACCCCAAAAAATTAAGTAGTTTTTATTTCTGCACGGACTTTTCAAACGACCCTCGTATTTCCACGATTACCACTTGTTACAACAAAATAACTAAATATCTCCCTGTCGCCCCCCCCAAACTCAAAAACAAATTATTCTCAAAAATTATAAATGAATAAATCAAAACAATTTATTCTATCTGAATAAAAGTCTGGCACAATTTAACTCCGTAGTACACCAGAATGGTGTACTCGTAAATAGTGGTAAAATTTTATTAGTAGCTATTCCTACTTTTATTCGTGTTTGAGGCTATTATTTGCAATGTGAATTCAATGCTGTAAATGACAGGTGTTTTTCCAGATTTGTAATTTAATCAGTTCTCATTGATTTGTATATAAATCTGTTCTCATTGGCTTTTTCTTTTTATTGCACGATTAATTTTTCTATTTCAAAATTTTCTACGGAAATACACGTTTTAGAGTATAAAAAAAAAGGAAAAAAGTGGCACAATTGATTGTGTTTGTCAGTCTGGGCTATAAATTGTGGGTGATCACATTATTTAAAAAGCGGAAATTAGCAAAATCTATTGTTTTATTTATTCAAATTAGATATTTGATTTAGGCGCCACCGTGGCAGTAAATTTTACTTTAAAGATGGTTTCCACGCTTTCTTTACATGGGAAAAAATTATTATACTGTTCTAATATTTATTAGTATCAAATGTCATTTCTAAAGTACCTTTTTTGAGTTTTCTTTGTTGCCAAAAAGTATTAAAATGGCGTACAACTACCTATTATTATTACATGGTCAAACCATAGTCGTTTACAAGAAAAAAAATACCACTGTTCTCAAGAGAGTTCCTCTTTTTTTTCAACTAGAATTATATTTCGGACAGGAAGACATAAAAACTATTCTGTATGTTCCTATATCTTTGTTGAACAGGAAGTTTATGAGGCGTGCAGAGAAATTATGGCCTAGCTCCAATCTAGTGTACTGTTGTAAAAGAAGCTTCTTGCCAAAATCCTAACAACTAAGAATTCTCTCCGATCTTCTAGAGTTGTTTTTATCGTCTTACTAACTTAGTTCTAAACACTTTTACTACAGTTCTGAAGGTTTCCTTGAAAAGATGTTAATCATCTTTTCCGTCGATTCATTAATGATAAAAGTTACTTTTTAGGATGCCAAAGGATGTTATAGGCTAAACTGTTATTGAAATCGATTTAAGAGTTTTCTTTATCTATTTCTTTTATCGAAATATTCTGCAAAACATACCTAATTTTGTAGTTGCAGTAAAAAGTAGGTCTTAATGAAAAAAGAAGGAAAGAGAACAATTTGTTTTTTCAACCATTTTTTTTTCCTACTACGGAAGCACTGGAAAGGCCTAATTTCCGGTTAAGACAGTTTTCAAAAAAATTTAATAATCGCCACACTACCTTTTATAATTATTAAGAAAATGATATAGAAAAATATGTTACCATGGCGACCAGTATAAATAACCATCGCGAATTGACTCTGAACTTAGATCTGGAATAGACTGCAGCTTCTGTGATCTTTTACTGACCATAAATCATCAACATCCAGCTGCAAGGTAAAGAGAAAAACAGGTGTCAGTGCCGGTCGCGAATAATTTGATTCGCGTATACCAAGTAATATTATCTCTTTGGAGCGTGGAAGTGTCTGCCTAGATCTTGAGATCTTGTTCCTTTAGAGAGGAACTACGGATACTGATGTTGAGGTAGAGCTTAAAGAGGCAGTCATTGCGCAGTAAAGAACTGGTTTTTACTCGCAGGCCGCGAAGCGCAGATAATATTAATGAATAATAATTACAATAATAATGAAGATGATTAAAATTAGTAAATTTAGTCGTATATTAATTAGTAACCCAGATAATTAAAGCACTAAGCTCCAGAATAATCAGATTTCCACGATACAGCCGCGCATAGATCCCTTTAATAAATAATTTATTCCAGGAAAATGTGTAACATAATATGAAATCAAGTTAAAGTCAGAAGATGAGTGAGAAAAGTGTAGTCTATGAGGAAGTTTCTATTTATTGTTAAAGAACAGCTGACTTAGGAAAATTTCATGGTAACAGCTGGTAATAAGCTAACTTTACGGCGCATGCTCGTCTTATACGTACTTTTAAAACCTTACTTAGTTTGCATTAGCATCTTCTCCTTCAGAAGTGAACTAAAATGGTTTTTTTTTCAGCGGAAAAGTTGCAAATACAAGTTCCCTGCTTACAATAAATCAGCATAGCAAATTAAAGGAAATCAAGGAGCCATTTTCGAAAGAAAACTTGAAAAAGAAAAATCTTTTCAATTAATATTAATTTTTATTTTGACTGTATTTAAGAACCACTTATGCTTTCTCAGTGAAAACCCCAAAAATAGTCCTTCTGGCCTGGAATCAGAAGAAAAAAAAAAAATCTTTATGATTTATTTACTTTTTCTTAAAAGCGGTTCTTGAAAATAAATATTTATATGTTTCTAGTGTGCCGGAAGTGACAGAAAAAAAGAGTTTGGTCAAGAGTTTGAGAAGTGGATGAACCAAATGGTCCATTAGCGAGTTGGAAGGGTGGCTATTGAGCCACTTGAAAACTCCATTTCCAACTTAGTGGTGGCTGGTTTCCTAACTCATAACTGTTTAGCCAACGGCTCATAAACCGTCCTCTCATCTCTTTTGTATCCGTTATTAAAAATAAACCTCTACAGCCTCCTGCTGTATAACGGCACCCCAACAGCCAATCAACTTTTATGGCCTACTTTCCCAATTTTTCCGAGGTGATAATTTTAATAGCCACTGCAATCTAAACTGAAGGTGCGTATGAAGAGCGTTGCTTTAAGGAATACAAATTCCTTGGGGAGCTCTTTCATATTTTTAATTATTTATTTATTCTAATAGGGTATTCTGCACTGGACCAAATAGTTCTGTAATGTTCCCCATTAGTGACAGGTGGAATCACTCACCCTTCAGCACTCCAGGTAATTAAAGAACTAATCCAAGTTCTCTGGAGAAGTTTCATGAAGAGAAATGGGTGCCGGAAGTTAGGAATTACCTCTCCCTGGGGCCAACTTAACCCACCACTCCCATAAATATCCGACCAAGAGGATTTTAGTAGAGCATACATATTCCAACACATTGTAATTCCCAGGCTCTACCAGGGAAGCCCCTGATAGAGCCTGGGAGTCGGTAATAAGGAATAAGAAATCTCCTCCAAGCACCAACTTTCCAAAAGAAGAAGTTGGGAGCTTTCTAGGAAGGGTATAAAGCCTCCAATTCTCAAAAGGTTCTCTCAGGAATCGGAGAGTCTGCAGATTAGGATAACCACTCGCTTGGGAACAAAACATTCCTCCCTTCCCAAGAGATGGCGGCTTTCTCCACAGGCTCTCTGAGGAAGGGACACTACTCTTTTAAGCTAGCATTAGTAAAAAAAAAAGGTTACTTACTCTGTCGGGTGCCTAGTTCTTTGGGGGCTCCGTTTTCGACGCAGACAACCACCCTTCGGCATACGTTGATGAACATGGGATTAGACTGAGCTAGAGGGCAAGCTTCTTTACTTGATCTTGTTTTTTTTTAAGATTCACCTTTTGACTCCAACGAAAGAAATTTTTTTTTAGCCCAAATGTTTTTTTTTTAAAGAAAACAATATTAATTGCGTTAAGAGTAAGTCGAGTGAATGTTCACAGCAAATTTTTAAAAAATATCCTGGGAATTTAAAAAAAAATACATGTTTATTGTAAAAAGTCATTTATCTCAAATTCTCTCGCAATACTTCCGGTTACTACGAGTGGGAAGAAGTAATGTATTCGTTACTATATCCGGTAGTAAGTATAAATTCATAAATACATTACCGCCGACTTCAAGATACTTGAATAACTTACTTCAAGTTAGTCGGCCGAGTCTAACTGTAGCACTTCCTTTATAAAGCACTTAAAAAGATCAAAGTATGAACCTCCAACCTACACCTCCACGCCCAGTCAGACATCCGGTTGCGAAAGTATCTACTTTCCATATATTTATTTCCACATTCTCGCTCTCTTTTTTTATCATATTTATATTACATCTCGCTTTCATAATTTACACATCTTACTTATCGAAGTAAGACGTGTTTTTTTTACTTTTACAAAATGCCCTTACTGGAGGTAAATTACAGCCAACTTAGTACATAAATTTAAGTCCATTGAATTGCCAAGCAGTTTTCCTCTAATGAGCGTCTAGTTTTTGTTACTGACCAACAGTACTTAAAAAGGGACTTAGTGCTTTAGAGTGTGGCAATTTATTCTCTTCTCTAATGTGGTCATTGGCGTGACTGATTATTGGAAGGGGGCCTGCCCGCAACATTTTTTTAAGAGCAGATCTCATAAAAAAGTAATTAAAATGTTTCATCTTGTGGGTTTTGGTATATTGGATACTTTTGGTTAAATCCAACGTTATAATTTAGCTCATTCTTAAAAATCATGTAATTTTTTTTGCCAAATTTTTAAGCTCCTTAATTCACAAATGCAGATCCTAATGAAGGAAATTTTGTAGTTTGAATTTGATGATAAAATCATTATCGATCAATATTCAATTTGGTTTACATTCAAACTCACATCGATGGAATAGAAAAGTATAACGCTTGGCGTATTTCCTCTATCACAGGAAGTGAGTGTAAACCTCGCTTGGACCAAAATCTTGGAGACGGACGTTCATGGGTTTATAAATATTTAATGGCTCACAGTAAACTCAGTTTGCTTTATCTGTACTGTTTATTTATTACCGGTTATGCTGTTTCCCACATCCGTTTCTTAAAAGGATTTTGCTGAGTAGAGGTTACACATGCGCAGTTTCATTTTAATCATTTCTAAATAATAAATAGTTTTAATTTTAGTACTTAATGTATCCATGAATTTAAACTACTTTTTTGAAATTCAGATTTTGGAAAAAATAAATTAGTTGTAAAAAAATGTTTAAGAGATATTTATTTCGCTTTGATATTGAAATCTGTTCAGTTTTATTTGTCGTTCCAAAAAGAAAGGTATTTTACTGTCAACAATATATTGGCAAAATGCCCGCACATGGATTCAATTCTGGAGGGAGACTAAACGAGTGGATATTTGGGATATTGCAGAGATATTCATGCAGTACCTTCACAGCAGTAATTGGTGTATTGCGGAATTATTTACTAAGGATATTCACCTTCAGATTATAGTCTTAATAAAAATCCGTCCCTATGATGTGGGAGCCCTCTTACTGGAACCTCTGGATCTACCTCTATGATCTAGCAAGAAATGATTCCTTCAATCCCATGAGCCTCTTCAAATTTCATTCTGACCCTGACGAAGGCCTGGCTTACGGTCATTTACTGTCACGGATAACAAGCAATCCTAAATATTTTTTAAGTTGTTGGCTCGTCATAATAATGTATGCCTAGATTTACATGAACGGAAAGAATTCCAGACCATAGCAAATATTACTTTTTAACCCTTTAAAAATAAAAACTTAATATTGAAAATTAAAAATCTTTCGTCTGCAGTTTTTCTTAAAGCAGAATAAAAAAAAAATCTAGTATTTCAATGGTGTTTCTTAACAATTTATTGGAGAAAATAAATTGGGAGCAAAAAGAAAGAAAAGGGTTTATAATAAGGGTACTAAAGGAGAACTCTTAACAAGATGTTTGCAAACAAGAAGACACTATTTGTATGTTAGTGTGGGTGTGTGGTGCTTAACCTGGAACACTGGAAGCTGGGTACAGGAAGGTAGCTTGAAGCTTCTTCACAAGTGTATAAAAGCACACCTCTCTCTTGTACGCTTCGTCTTGCAAGTTTTCATTCTAACAGAACATAACAATTTACTTTCACGCGATCTCCCTCCCTCCTTTCCGACGGCAGTTTTCATCCTACTAATTATCCAGTTTCCCTTCAGAGCTTTAATATTTCATTACAAAAAGGTTGATCATAACACTATAAAATAACCTTACATTGTCCTGAAATACTGCAGCATTTGCTGGTAAAGACCAAGCTCACTGGCACCAATAAAGGGATGGCACCATATAGAAAAATTTTAGGGACTCCTGAAGGGGTCTTTGATCCTGGGAATTCCTTAAAGTTATCCAGGAAATGAAGAAAATATTGAAGGTGTACAATGACATATTTTGGCCACTTTTATCAAGGTGTTTCTCCATTCTAAAACAACAATATGTTGATTCAGTTTCATGATTTTTTTTTTGTGGAAGCAAAAAAAAAATACGTTCATATTAAAGAAAAAGAAAAGCTACTGAAAGCGTATAAAAAGACGAGATTTTTTACTTACTTACTTTTTGTAAGAGAAGGTAAAGAAAAGATTCATAATTGTAATAAATTTCGCTTCCCCATCTCTCCATAAAAATAAACAAGAAAAGCATATGTGGAAGTATAAAAGAAAAGATAAGAAAAAATAGAAGTAAATAAGTAAAAGTCAAACAAGATGTCGCACAAGAGTACTGTATGCCAAATAATTCCAGGCCACCAACTATGTACAGTTCACGATTGTGTGCTATAATATATGCAACCGAAAATAAAAGAAGCAGAACGAAGTGGAGAGAGAGAGAGAGAGAATAGCAAAGTTCCCAGTCAAGAAATGGAGACCTGGAAGAGATAGAAGGCCTTGCCAGCATTAAAGTAAGCAAAGAAGATCTACACGTCCTTAGATTCTAAGTTGGGTTGCTGTTCTGCTGCGCTCCAGGAATAAACAAATAAATGTGCCCTCACTTTATCTCTTCCAAGTTCTCTATCTGGAATCTTCTCCAGTTTTCCAGTCTCTGGAACAAAAAAAAGATAAAGACAATCTTCTAGTTCATGAAAAATGTTTGCTGTCCCAGTTCCTTGCTGTTTAAATATACAATAGATGGACGGGAAATTTAATGGTATTTGGTAATCTGGTGAGTACGCGACTTTTTGTACTCTTACTTTAATACAATGTGTGGTTTTCCTGTAGACTTTTCTATTTTAAGATTTCAAAGGTCATGTTCTTTTCGAGGTCCCCTGGGTTCGATGAGGTAGTTTTACACAAATTGGTCTCGTTGACATTAGAAACACCTTTTTTTTTACAATAGATATTGTAAACCTTAAACTTCCATAGTCGAATGATTCCTCTTCCAAAAAGGAAATAACTACAAATTTACTTTCTCTTAGATCTGGAAAATATAAAATTAGTTTGTGAGAAAAGCTATTTAAAGTGTAGTTTAGTAAAGCTATCTTATTAAACTTTGAATTCAGCTTATGAATAACTTTGCATTATGAATAACTTGGTATTAAATGAGACGTGTTTACATTCGTCAATGCAAACTTGATGGCGTTTGACAGTTTACAAAGCGAAAATTAATGAAAGTTTTAGACAGTTAATACACTCAAATGCGAAAGCAAAAACTATCCTTAAAGTTGTGTCTAATATCCTCCAGATATTTATGACTTCCTTGTGTAAACAGAAACTTGAAGAAAGTGTCACATTTTTTTTCTGGATTAAATAATTCAAGTGTTTATTTTGTCCATGGACTTTATCTTATTTAAATCTCTAGACGATGTTCTTTTAGACTGGATGTCACGACATGTTGTTATTTCGGGTAACGACGAGATGGAAGAGACCAAATTAGGCGACAATCTCTCGCTCTCTCTCTCTCTCTCTCTCTCTCTCTCCTTTATTGATCCCAAAATTGCTAAGGGCCTATCTCTGAAATCATGCTAATCATGTGTCTAGCATCCGTAGATTTCACTGGCCTCCATCCTGAAGGATAAGCTCAGTTTGTTATCGGCAATTTAAAATTTGCTCTGATTGTAGATCTCCTCTGGGCTATTTATTAAGAAGATTCTGTATGCTTTAATGGCTCTTAGATTCTGGACCCCATGACGGAGGCATTGTGATACGTCCTTAATCATTCAATTACATTAATTGTTTGTACCAGATTCAAAATTCTATATTAACGTTGTTTATTTTATTATTTTTCAGAAAAGAGATGTAAACTCTCAATTGAGAGGCTGAATTTTCCATTGGTCATTCTCATTGAAGTGAAAAGGTAAGCGGTCAAATTTACTCTGCAAAATTGTTAAAATTATATTATCTCTCAATTAATTTGCAGTAAAAATTGTTCAAGGCTTATAGTTTGTTCGTACTGCATGCTTTCCGTTTTGGAGTTATGCTAATCACACACACACACGATCCCATATTTCCTGTTGTAACGTACCGTAAGAGGAAGTTACCAAATATTCTGTTTTAAAGAAAATAAAATATTATTCAACTTTAACCAGCAATTTCTATAATGCCTAATGAACTCATTAAGAAGTGAATTTTCGTTGTCCTTGCGGCCTAATTGATTAGAACTATTATCTTTATTTCAACAGTACTATCTGCCATTTCAAAAAGTTTTAATTACAAAAAAAAATATATACAGGGTGTCCCAAGCTATATGGATAACGACTTTTTCTCGGAAACTAAGATAGCTAGAAAAAAACTAAAAAATACGAGTTCCCTTAGTTTTTTGATAGGAATCCAAATTTACTTTGTATTTTTTTTTTCGGTGCTTCCAGAAGCGAGATACAGACACCAACTTCATTTTTTCAAATGGGGAGGTGGGGTTTTTATTTCAGAAATAGATTCCTCTATTTTTTTTAAAGAAAAATTTACTTGAACGGTTTTTTTTCTGTGAGCGATATTTTAGAAGTTATGAATGAAAACATGATTCTTATAAGAAATTTCAAAATGATAATATTATAACGGTTTTTTTGATTGAATAAGAAGAAAAGTACTATTTTATTATAAATTTTACTCCTCATTAATATTACAGATCTTGCTCGAACTGGCCTCCACCATTAGAGATGCATAGACATGCTCTTTCCTGCCAATTGTCCCTTACTGCCAAAGAAATAGATTCGGCTTTAACCGACTTACAGGTATCTATTATTCTCTGCTTTAGTTGCAGATGCCATCCCGGCTTGATTCTGATACATCTAGATTTAGAAATGCTTTTAGATAAGCAGAAATAAGAAAAGAAAGAAAAAAGTTATGAATAATCACCTTGTTTTTCAGGTATCCCCAAAGGAAATAGTCCGTAGGTGTCAAATCCGGTGAACGAGGTGGCCACTGAATAGCCCCCGTGATGGATATAACACCATCAGGCATGTAAAGAGATATCTCGATAGGCAATTTGATGGGCGTGTTATATCGACATGGGGGGCGATTCAATGGCCACCTCTCTCACCGGATTTGACACCTATGGACTATTTCCTTTAGGGATACCTGAAAAACAAGGTGATCATTCATAACTTTTTTCTTTCTTTCCTTATTTCTGCTTATCTAAAAGCATTTCTAAATCTAGGTGCATCAGAATCAAGCCAGGATTGCATCTGTAGATGAACTAAAGCAGAGAATAATAGATAGCTGTAACTCGGTTAAATTCGAATCTACTTCTTTGGCAGTAAGGGACAATTGGCAGGAAAGAGCATGTCTATGCATCTCTAATGGTGGAGGCCAGTTCGAGCAAGATCTGTAATATTAATGTGGAGTAAAATTTATAATAAAATAGTACTTTCTTCTTATTCGATCAAAAAACCGTTATAATATTATCATTTTGACATTTCTTATAAGAATCATGTTTTCATTCATAACTTGTAAAATATCGCTCACAGAAAAAAAAACCGTTTAAGTAAATTATTCTTTAAAAAAATAGAGGAATCCATTTCTGAAATAAAAACCGCACCTTCCCATTTGAAAAAATGAAGTTGGTGCCTGTATCTCGCTTCTGGAAGCACCGAACAAAATTTGCAAAGTAAATTTGGATTCCTAACAAAAAACTAAGGGAACACGTATTTTTTAATTTTTTTCTAGCTATCTTAGTTTCCGAGAAAAAGTCGTTATCCATATAGCTTGGGACACCCTGTATTGTATATTCCTACTGGTATGTAGTGTATACCCAAGAATTGTTTTGCCCCATCATTAACAGTAAGTAAGCAATAGCGGACCGTACATTGTACGGAAATAGCACATTAGAGGGAAGTCTATCTGCACCCTCTCTCAGAAGTGCCTTTAATCACTTTTTTCAAATGTTTAATATCTTCTGTGAGGTTATTCTTGGAAACACTGATCAAGGGCGACTGTTAGAGTAGTAAGAGAAGTAGAAGGAAGAAATATAGAACACATCGGCTTTTTCGAACGTTTCTAATTGGCTGCTAAAGTATGAATGAATTGTTGGGTGCATACTGATTAGTCGTTTAATCAACACCTTTAAACTTGAACTTTTGCTAAAGGAGATTTATGAAAATAAACTATGGGAGCCATATTGTATTACATTTACCAGCAGAAGTGACCATACACTTTAATGGTAGAATTGCGCCGTCCTGTACTAGTCTGCCCTTAAGAGGAGACAGACGGCTTTTAGCTGGAGAATAATAGGAAAGTATCTTTAGCAGAGCCATTCTTCTTTATTTTGCTTTCTGCTACTTATTTTTGCTTTTAGTTGTTCTATTATATAAAACAGCAGCTTTCTTAATAAATTGCTAAAGCGGAAACGAAAAGTAATTGCTTCCGCTAATGGACAGTGCTAGCGTTTTTTTCTTTTGTTTTATTCATATAACCTCACTTTATTCTTAACATTCTATTTGAAATTAATGTGAAATGAGAGAGCATAAGAAAAAAATAATTGATTTCTAGTTTCTAAAGAGTTTCTTTAAACCATGAACACACATTGTACGGACGGTGTTCTACAACAGGTTCGAGGACTGTTCTGCTTCGTCACCATCAGCCATAGAAGCTTATTGTATCATCTGCCTTAATCTCTCGTTGGGAAAGCCCAATATCTTACCTATATTAGTCTTTTTTGCGACTAGATCTCATACAGTAACCATGTACTTCCAACACAATTAAACAGGATGTGGGAAGCTGTTTCCTCAAATTAATTTGTTCCAGAAGATAAAAAAAGAAAAAAGAAACATAATCCTTGAAGTTAACCAATTTTCTTGGAATTTAGGATTCCAGGTCCTTTGACATTATTAGACTAATGAAGACGTACATTGATCTAAAAATAGCGCTTTAGACGTTGCCCATGGTTGCAATTTTCCGAGAAAAAAAAAAAAATTCTGATAAAACCATGATAAGTTTAAAGAATGCTGTGGGAAATATGTTCAAAAAAACCGTGGAAAGCTGGAAAAAATCATGTTGTAAGATCCAAAACGAAAGACCCACTTTGAGCGTTTTCGCCACTTCCTGTTTTTGAGCTATCCTGTTCGCATACACATACTTTGGGGGGTCTAAGTTTTTTTTTTGGGGGGGAGAGGTTCTCATTCAGGGGACTTAGGAGAAAGTAACTCTTTCAAATAGGATTTGAATTGGGAATGGAACTATTGGTAAAATTTTCTTGCCAAGATACACTATTTTTAGAATTACAAGAAAATATAATAATTCAATAAAAGGAAAATTCTATACTACAATCAACGGTATACTTTCCAACAAAAGAAAAACTTGGATATTCCCGGATGACGTTTGTCCCACTAGGCCAGCATCCAAGGAAGTTTGTTGCGTTCTTGATTTCAAAGAGAGGAGAGGATATGTGACGTGAATAGAATTGGACCCCAAAATAAACCCATCATATTATACAAACCCATATACTCTACTGAATGGGTATAATATTGTGCAGGATGTAACCTGTTTGCTGGACACGAATAGGAACATTTCATCGCTCTACTGTTCAACCCCTATAAACCCGTTTTCAACACCCTACACACATTTCCCATATCGTGCCTCTCCATTATATGTAAATACATCTTTGTCCAATACATTTTTCAAAATAAAACCCCATCTTGAAATCCATTTTCTCTGGAACCGTCTAATAATTAAAAGAATTTTCTCAAAAGTACACTGGTTTCTGTTTAGAAAAAAATTATTTATCAAATTATTTTGAATTTTAAATATTTAGAAATGAATGTAAACAAATAATTACAATTAGGTTAATAGTTTCTATTTTGTGAGCATTATTCTAACTTACGTGGCATGTATTATAAGAACTATGCTAATAAAACACTATTTTGTCCAACTATTTACTACAGTTATCTCGCTGCGGTGTCCGAGCGGTTAAGGAGTTGGACTTGAAATCCAATGGGTTTTACCCGCACAGGTTCGAATCCTGTCCGCAGCGATTACTTTTTTTTTAATCATTATTTTTGGATACTTTTCAGGAAGAAGCTCGTAAAATAGACGAAACTGAATCTTCCGAGTTTTTTAGATAACCTTCTCCGTAACAATAAGGATGGTGTGTGTCTTCTTCATAGCTTTATTCCGCGTTTTTTATTGTCCATCGTTTTTATTTTTGCAAAAATTGTTTTATTTTTCACATTTCATTCACATATTTTTTGGAAATCAAAATAAAATAAGTATTTCCAGTGGAAATACGATTTCATAAAATGTGTTTCCACAATCTTAAATACGTCCTCAACAATAGTACATTAATCAACTCAAATAATATCGATTAATGAAGAATTAATGCTAGACACCCATTTTCGATTTATTATTATTTTAGAGATAACTACATTCATTTTATCTCTTTGCTCTAAAATGGTAACAACAATAACTGTAAAATTAATTAACTGTAACATAACGTTAACAATATTATTATCTTGAGTAGGATCTTGAATCTGACCAACTATAAACTATAAACTACAGACTCTGCTAAATCTAGTAGTCCATGAACTTCGCTTTTAACATTTACAATTAATGTAATGGGGAGACTACTTTTTCTTTAAAACAAATATAAATCAACAATTCATTCAATTAGTTAACCAAATTTGAAATTTAAACCAAATCTAAACTAAATTAAATTAATGTTACAACTAACTTTTAACACAATTGTTCTTCTTCTGCACATTGTGTTACAGATCTATTGGAAGACTCATCTATCAGAGTCTACCATTGGCAGCCACATCCTTAATTATCTGTGCGACGGAGATCATTCGCCCAACCAGCTTAGACGTGATTAACCTCTAAGACTGGCATCTCCCGTTCACACATACATCTCTTTCTGCGCTATCAGTCTAGCAACATTCGCACCAAATGGCCAAGCCATTGCAATCTCCCCTTTCTTTATAAAAGAGTTTATGTTCCCTGTATGGTCTCTTTAATTCTTGATTAGAACGAATTTTACACTAATCCAATGGAAAATTGCTGCACCAAAATCTAAAAGGAAGTAATTAAAGTTTGAAACACTGTTTTACTAAATTTCTAATTCAATTATCTTTGAACTTATGTTTTATTATATGTTAGCGGTTGTCCAAATGCACAATTGTAACCCAATTGCAGCCAGTGAAAAAGGTTGTTCGCTACATTAAAACACATTCACATCCCTTCATCAACCTCATCAACCGTATCAACTCAGCACAACACACCTGCTAAGCTGAGTTGTAAATCATCCTGTAATCTTCCCATCTGTACATTACATTTATCTTAAGAGCTAGCTGGATCATTTTGGTCTTGTACCTGTGTCAGTTTAGTTAAGTTTATATGCCGAACAAATGCAAGAGGAAAACGTAGAGAAGATACTAAGTGAACCCAATAGCCTTGCTATCTGTAGATAACTCTAATCTCTGCCGATTAAATTTATTTAAAGTTTACTTTTCTATTACAGAAAGACGTGAAAGTTTTTAAACAAATATTTTTTTTTTTAAATACAAAAATAGCTTCTTTTTTTAACAGTAAAAAAAAAAATTATTCGCTGCGGACAGGATTCGAACCTGTGCGGGTAAAACCCATTGGATTTCAAGTCCAACTCCTTAACCGCTCGGACACCGCAGCTCGCGTTATGTTGTTTTTACTATTTCAGTTTACTGACCATTCGGACTATTAAGAAAAGCATTGTAAATTGAAAAGTAACGTGTTAAATTTTCAAGTTTTGAGAATGGCTGAACAAGAAAAAATTATTTTAACGAATCATTTGTGTCCAATAGGTGCATTGGAACAAAATTTTACAAAAACTAATATATAATAGTTTCTACAAAACTGGATTTTGCAACCTGCTGAAAGAGAAAGAAATCTTTTTTTTTTCATATTTTTCGAAACTTATTGATAATTGAAATTAGTATGACATTTATTTCATTTAATCAATTTTATTTATTCATTATATCAATTTATTTGCTATAATTTTCTTAATTGAAAATGATTTAGAATAACAATATTTTCAATTATTTAGAAAAAAAAATATATCGTTCGTTAATTTCTCTCTGCTTAATTTTGTGAATAAAATTGACTCTTTTGTGGTTAATTATACCCAATAGAAACTATTGGACCCAATAGAAACTGGTTTGTTTGCTAAAATGCTGAAAATTTAACATGCAAATATTGGGGGGGACGTCATGCTCATGCTGTTCTATTGAGCACAAACAATATATATGTGGCCATTTTATGCTTCTAATTTATAATTTCCATTGTGCACATAAAATTAACAATTCTGTAATTAAAAAAGGGAAAAAAAATCTTCTCTATTTTTTGTGTTATTTTAATCTGCAGGCTAGTTTTTATTTAAAAAGTATTAATTTGTTCAAAATCAAGGGATAAAGATGAAATTTTCACATTGATTCGACAATTTTTCATCAGGAAATTTTGATTTTAGAAGGATTTTTAATTCCATTCCCCCCCCCCGTCACAAAATTAATTACGTAAATAGCGGGAAGAGGAAGAAGTCAAGTTCCCGCCAGAAGTTTTTTTTTTGGAAAATTGATTATTTTGAAGGGATTTTTTGAAGGGCAAATGTGACCTTTTAGCTTTTATTGAACTTTCTTTAATTGAAAATTGAATATGTAGATAAACTCCGAGTTTGCTGAAAAATAGAATCAGTTTGAGAGATCTCAATAGAAAAGTTGTTCTATTTAAAAGTAAAAAGGTCGAGAACCCTACCTTGCTAAGGGTCTAGAGAAGGTTCTTGGCACAAAGCCTGAATAATAAAAACATGTTTTTCACTTTGTTGTTTATATAAAAATAAAAAAAAAACTCAAAATGTTCCATTCGATTGGATTAAAATAGAGGAAGTAGCCAGACAGACCACGCCTTTGCGCCCGCCATTAATGGATTTTATTTTGGCCATTTTTGGGAAAAACTTTCCCTACTTCCTGTCGCTGAATCGTCTTAAAAGGCCGTATATTCAGGCCGTTCGTTTACGGATAAACTATTCGAAAATAAACAGTTTTATAAGCAAGAAATTCTACTATATCCATTTTTTATACAAAACGTAATCAAGTTTGCTATTGACATGCCATATTGAAATACACGCACCGACAAAGTGAAAATTGCAATTCCATTATTGCCATCTGTGTGCACTGTCGAAAACTTTTCACCTCGCTGAAGCTGCCTGTAACTGCTCTCTCTTAATGGATTGGGCAAATAAATAGTATTTCAAGTTCCCAATTTGATCTGTAGCAATGACAGCCTTTACATAACATAACATATATATATATATATATATATATATATACTATATACTAGCTGTCCTAAGAAAGACTTCTTATAAATGGGTTTTTTTGCCTCTTCCCCCTCCTCTAAGCACCCCTTCCACTTTCTTCTACTGTTGCTGCAAACAGAACCACCCTTGGGTAACATTTGTGAAGTTATCATGTCTGACGATAGGGAGACAAGTTGGATTTAAGAGAGCTAAGTCATGTTATAAATGTCAGCTAAAGTTTTTATTAAGAGATCTTATGTTGGAAGTTTTTAGGTGAGATGAGAGCTTTTCTTATGTTGTAATAACTTGAGCTTTCTATTTTACGTGGCTTTTAACATTACTTAGTAATGCTTTTATAAACTTTAACACTTTCTATTACTACCAGCAATTGGAACTATGGGGATCACGATCAAATTATTTAATTTGCACCGGAAATACCTGTTTTTGAAGTCTGCTAAGATCGATAAAGAGATTTTTATAAATTGTTCCGGTAGTTTGTCTGTTTGTCTAGAAGTGTGTTTCCATTATAACCCAATAAACGCTGTTATTAACACTCATAGGTACTTATTACATACTAAGTTCAAGAAAAATTTAAAATAACATTTTTTTGCTCCAGATTGTCTCTAAATGCAGCCAAAATAATGGTTCTTCCGGTCGTGCATTTCCTTTCAAAACTTGTTACATCACCAACTCATTTAACCCTACTTTATAAGTGACAAACCATACATTGTACTGAAATGGTGCTTTGGAGAAGACCTACCTGCCCATCTTCTCTCAGAAGCGTTCTATATATTGTGTCCAACATGAGTACAATTTGTATACTATTTTTAAAACAAGTATTTGGAAAAAGTATTCGCGGAAATTTCAAAAATATGGCGAACTTCCCCCTTTCGATCGCGGTACTTCCTCTTTGGAGAACCAATAGAAAGAGTAAAAAAAGCAAAATTATGAAGTAAGATATTCTGGTGCTTATAAAGCTGTAACATATAATACGCCATTAAGTACGGAGTTACACTTAAAACATATTACACATGATAAGTCTATGTTTAATTTGTAATTAATTTTGTACATATGCTCACTGCACAATTAAGCCTCATGATAAATATAAGCACCTCAAGTTATATCCACAGTGTCAACAGGCATAATGGTGCTGAAAGTTCCAGACTAATACATGTGACGTTCTAATTGTACTAACTTGGTGACGGCGACAACCGCAAAACTCCAAAAGTGCCAGTTACACTTCTGACACTTTCGGTTTATTCACCCCTCAGTTTCTAGCTTCCAGAATGTGGTGTGTACTCCTCCTCCTCCTCCTCCTCTTAAGAGGCATGATGTGCATTCTCTTAATGCCGTTACAGAAAGTCTTGTGATCAAGTCAGAAGTTCAAAATTAAATTTTATTTTTGGCCTCTACGTCACACCTTGGTTCTCCAATACCTGTTTAAGCTTTGTAGGTATTTTTTTTTTTGTCTTTTTTATTGAACAGCATTAGAAAAAGAAAACAGACGTCACCCATACTTAAAAGTGACTCCGGAGCTTTTGATAAAAGTCCATCTGGGAGTCGAACTAGGAGAAATTAGAGGGTTAATTTCTCCACATGCTGGGAGGGAAAAAACTAGGAGACATGGCGATTCAGTTTCCCCATGCTTTGAGACTTTAATTCGCCAGACTAGATAATCTCTCAGGAACGGAAATATTTACCTCGCTGAAGGCAAGGAACCTACTCCACTTGAAGAATTTAGATCGTTAAGTTACCAAGTTCACTTTCTCCTAACAGAATTCGAACTTGGAGGACTTTGAGTAAAAATTCAATTTTGAAAATTGTTTGATTGTTCAAGGCATGATCTTTAAGGCCTACTGTAAGAGACAAGAGAAACTGAACCTGACTTGTAACAACACTGTGGATAGAAGCAAGCCATTGTCCACACACTTCCTTGAACAACGCTACTTATATGCTGCATCAAGCAAGTCATGAAACCTTTGCGTTTTAAGCGATCCTGGGCGGAATTCCAGGGATAATTTTGAAGATTAGAAGCGGCTTTGATGGCTTGGAGTGACATACAGCTTGAAGTAACGGAATTGGGAACAAAAGTGATGTTAAGGTCGTTATGAATGAAGATGGTACGTTAAATGTTCTAATTTTTGGCTGAACTTCTTGGATCGATTCCGTGCGTTCTGATTGGTTTTCTTATGCTGGAGTGTTTGTCTTTTGTTAGTCGATGAAAGAGAGTGGTTATCCAAAAGTCGTCGTCCCCAATCGTCTCTTTTCATGATGGGTTTCTCAAAGTGAATATTAATTTATACGAAAATATATTATTTTATTTTTCTCTTTTTATTAAAAACGTTCTCAGCATCTTCTACAATAACTGAAAGTGACAATTTAAATTAAATTCAGCAATAAATTAAATCTATTTAATATAGAATATTATAAAATCAATGATACTGAAAATAGCTGTCTTAGCGGAGCTAACGAACTGTGTTTTTCATTTTAAACGTTCAGTTTTGAAAATTTCATTGTACAATCGATCCAATAAAATGGTGAAACGTAAATTTTTCATCTGACTACTTTAAATCGATTATCAGTTCGAATGCAATATTTTCTTTTACGTGGGGTAAGAGGAAGTAAAAATTAACCGCTGCATTAGCAGGTGACTTTATAAATTATTAATTGGGATACATATGTACAGTTAGTTACCAACAATGATGAAATTAAAATTTATTGTAACCCTATGAAAAGAAAAACTCTCTCGTCCTGAGTGAGGAAAGTAATTAGAAACGGTTGCCATGGTGAAACTGTTGAAGTTGATAAATATTTTCTTATCTCATTCACCAGTCGATTATTGACACAACTCCTTGAATAAGACATGGTTTCCGTTTGTTTGAAGAGATTCCAGTCGAATGCTCATCCACTTAACGATGCAGCATCTTATAAGAGTTTTCAATTTGGCGAACAGTTGATACGGTTCGGTTAGTTAATGATGATACTTGTTGGTTGGTACTTCTTTTGATTCCTTCTTGCCCTTAGGCACTTTCCATCAGTGCTATCGTCCTTGAAACTTTTAAAGTTCTTTGTAAACTTAATGATCATTCTATTTAAAGTTCTGTTTACTTAGCGGATGATTTATATAGAACAATTTGCAAACCACTATTTAGGGCCACAAAACGGATACTTCTGAAGAAGACTCGAAATTGTAAAATTAAGACGATCGCAATGTTTTCTTTACCTGGTATAGTAAACAAAGAACTTAATTTTCTTTTGGTAATAGTCGTTCCCTTTTGTGTGTTAGCTCCACTCATGTGGTATGCATAGATCTAAAGTCTTGGGTAGCTATTTCTGTTGGTTAGACCAATGGTGTCAATGGGACAGAAGCCTCGTGTACAAATAGCTCGTTGGTGGGGATGATTGAGCCCTAAGTGCCGTTTAAAGAAAGTCTTATCTGCAAATGCGGGTTATAAGAGAATTCTTCCTCCTCTGAGGCCTCGTAGATACTTCTAATTCTGCTAAATGTAATGTGGACCACAAGAATATGCGAAGAGCTGGAAGCAGATCTGATTTTGGACCTTCCTTCTATAGAACGGCTCCTGAATACTTACCTTCGATGAGTTGAGTGAAGTTTCTGCGCTAGGATGTAAGGGATGACGAGTGACAGAAGAGAAAAGTTCCATTATTAGCAAATTGCCCGAGAAAGTAGTCACAAAAAAACGGGCAGCTATTCGGACAGGTTTCTTTTTCAGGATAAGAGGGATCGGCAATGAGAGCACTTTGTCTAGTGCAAAGGGCAAAAATGTCTGAGTCAGAGTTCGGCTCTTCAGAGAAGAAAAACTCTCATCTTCAAAACCTTACCCAGCATCCACTTTTACCCAGCATCAATTGAAAGTTATTTTATATTATTATCATTTATTTATTAAAAATAATAACTTCAGGGTTGTAAAAATAAAAATGTTGGTTTAATTAAAGCAGCACGGTCTAGTATTACAGCGGAAGTAAAAGAAATAATGTCGTGTTCATTCCGGAAAATGCTAAGTTAACAAAAACAAAAAAGAAAAATAAAAAAGTGGCCGTTTTTTAGTGAAGTGGAATATAGACACTAAGTAGCCCTTCCAGAAAGGAAGTTGTTTATACCCTTTGTCTTCAGAAAAAGCTTTTATCCTCTCAGACTCAGAATTAGGGCAAAAAAAAACCATCTGAGATTGTTAATATTATGCATATTTGAAACATACATATGTTCTATAATTCCCTAGAATTTATTCCTTTGTGTGTGTTTGTTTACTCATATAAAGGGTTCTTAGCCTTTCTCAAGTCTTTTCTTGTCCTTCTGTTATAGCCCAGAGAAGGGACAGTATACCCACTTGTCTTGGAAACTGTTTAAAAAAAAAAACAATATAATAAAGTGAAAAGTCAAACATCTTTGATATAAACCTCGTTCAAATCTATTAGATAAAATATATTCTAGAGCGAACACTCTCACGACATCCTGTTACTGCCATTCTCGAGGTTTGAACCCAATAATATTCCTCAAACTCGGCATATTTGGGGTTATTTTTAATTCTTACAAACAATATTTGTATGTAAAATTTTCTATGCTCATTCCAACAAACATGAGTCCAATATTGAGTTATTTACACGTACACAGCATTGATTTTGGGTCTCGAGAGGATCTTAAAACGGATATTTCCGGCGTCAAATTGAAACAATAAAAAATCAGCAGATATCTTGCTTTATTGACGTAGCAAAGAAGCAAGAGAAAGTAAACCAAACAAATCAACGCATTAAAATGACTTCGTAAGTGAATAAGATTCCAGTTAAATAAGATCAAATTAAGGCCAAATTCAAATATCCTTAAATAATTTTAACTTTAGCGAAATATAATTC
This sequence comes from Rhodnius prolixus, assembly GCF_049639745.1. Taxonomy (NCBI): domain Eukaryota; kingdom Metazoa; phylum Arthropoda; class Insecta; order Hemiptera; family Reduviidae; genus Rhodnius; species Rhodnius prolixus. Next base: position 36,788,556 of record NW_027411634.1, read on the forward strand.
TTGTTGACAATAGACCCTTTAAAATATTTACATTTGAAAATGAATTAATTTGTATCCGGTGAGACTTCAAATCAAGTACGTAACTTCCTTCTGTTAAATTATCTTCATTTGAATTATTAATCAGTGGTACCAAATTTTGTTATCAATTTAATTTAAAACTTGGCAATTCGAGGAAGGAGAGAGTTAAATTCACAATGTCTTATTAGCTAAAAATTGAATTTCGCATCTGTAGTAACGTCAAGCAATTACATCACTAAATTTTCCTGTAGTATTTCCTATTTGGGCCAAGTTTCCTTTTCTTTTTTTGTTTTCCTTTATATCGTTTCCGTCCAGGTTTTTAGCTTTTTATTTTGCAGGATTTATTTGTTCCAATGAATAATACCTAAAAAGTGGCTTTTTATCTTATTCACAGAAATGGCTAATTCCAGACTTCTTATCTTTTATTAAAAATATTGTCTCTTGAACATTCATTGAGAAAAACTTTTTTAGGAAGAGTGTAGGTAGGCTTTTCTCCAAGGATGCTGTTTAAGAGCAATTTACGGTCTTGTTGCCAATTAAAAATATTAAGAATATTCCAAATGTTCTAAATCTTAGGCTGGTGTAAAAATCTTCCCAGCCAATGACTACAGAGAGTCCTTTTTTGGGGAAACAATAAATCAGAAAAATCCACTCAGTAGTGATAACTTCTGGTTGGACTCCTGAAGGGATGAACAAAAAAGAGGCAGTGAAAATTAATTCCAATGACGTAGCTTATAAATTATTCAATAACGAACTTGTAAAAACAAGGTTTAGGGTCAACTGGGAAATACTATACACGTCCCCCAGGCAATGGACCGCAAAAGTTAAGGGTATTATTCATGCTGGAAGTCTGTTTAGGGCAGCTTTATTCGATTATCCTGTACCTGAAACTGGTCTGAATTCGTGCTAACAAAAGGCTCTGAAATAGTGGTATGTAAACTGTATATACTCACTAAATAGTTAAGTAAAAAACTATTCAATTTCATTGTCATATCATCCACGTATGAACGTGGATTATTGCGATGACGCAATAAAATATTTCTGTTGGAAAAAAAGTTCACGTCATTGAGTCCTACGAAGTTTTCGAAGCAGGAATATCTACGACATGCGTAATTGCTTCACTGTATGAACAATAAAGAGTAATCTACGGATTTTACTACTATAAGAATAGTAGTAAGAGAAAGTCACAGCGGAAACTGGAAGTAAATAATCCAGAATACAGAACTGGTGAGATAGTAGGGAGTTTGATAGTATTTGCTGACCTTTTTCACTCTCTTCTGTTCGAGTGTGGCCTAGTTTGGGTGAAAAGGTCACAAACAGAACTGAGGGCGACCTAATAAAGGGAAACCCTACCACACTAATCCTTCACTAAAAACAGTAGGAAATCTTTACCCGTTTATCTGGAACCAAAGCTATAAACTATCTCTCTGTTCACTCAGCTAAATAAGAAACGCTCCAGATCTGGAATCACTTTTCCATGGTTCACTTTCCTTCCAGCTGATAAAAACTTAGTTATCTTTCCGTGATTTTCTTTTGTGGTAACAATGAATGTTTAACTTTTCCAAGCTGTGTATAATCTCTTATCCACATCTTCATTTTTGTGGAGACCTAACTGAAAATTTGTTTATTTATCAAACGCCATGGATAAAGTTCATTGTTAACTACTCGCCTAGATGTACTTTCGTATTATTTCAATAAATCGAGCGGCTAGGCTGTGTAGGTGGTCCTCGTCTGGAAGCAAAGGAAACATCAGTGCGATTGTTTTTGTTTGTACGAAGGGCTAGTAGGGCTGGAAGTTCTCCTCTAAGGACAAGAAAAAACCCCCATACCTTATTACATTTTTATTTTAATATAAGCACACCATGCTTACATGGATTAAAGGCGGAGTAAATTTGAGGCTAAAATTGTAAGTTTGAGGCAAATCTGATTTGCATTCTAATTGCATTACTTCCTGTGGTGTTTAAAAACAGTGGCAGCTTCTAATTGCATGCATTTCCGGCCAGTAAGCTTTGTCCACATATTTCTTATAGCTTAGCTCCATACATAAATTCTATGAAAGAAATATGATATTTTAGCCGCATTTTTTTTTCTTCAAATTTCCTTATTTTGTAAGTTGATCGTTCTTGTTGTTAATTTCAATTTATATTCAAATTTGAAATTCCACAGATTCCTTCTCTCCTATCCGTAATAAAATGCAAATTAGACATTGTACTCAATTAGGGCGGTAAAATTACTTCTACTAGAGGTTTCATTTAAAATGTAAATGTTTTTAGGGTTTCAAAACTTTTCATTCATTCTTCACAGAAATGAGAAATATCTTTATTCATTTGAATGATGATTAAGCTTGGGATAAATGGGTTTTCTCCCGTTTCTTTGATTACTTTTTCTTTTCTTTTTTATAACATTTCCTCTAGGGAAAGAGGAGAGAGATGTGATGAAAGATTTGTTTTATTCAACACGAAAGGGAAGCTTTATAATGGGATAAAAAGGAGTAAAACAAATTAAACAAAAAAACAAAAAATCTTTCATCTAAAAGAAAAGGATTAATGATAAATGCTGTTGCAAAAATTAATAACTTCCTTGTATCTCCTCAAAGAAGGCTCTGAAACTTCATTCTATTCATTTCATAGGGATACCTGATAAGAATTACTAAACTTTGCCGATTATTTGGACTACAAAGAAAGCGAGGAGCTCTAGGCTCTAGATTAATGGGATTCATACGTCTACTGGTTCTGGAACTCCTCTAGGAAACATTTTCTGGATAAAGTAATATTTATCTTCGTAAAAAAGTTTTCTCTAGAGACTGACTGATGAAGTATAAGAGAAACAATAAATTAGTGTACTGCCCGCCATTTTTGGGAACATGGTCAGCTGTTCTGGAGAGTTCAGATTGATTGAGGGGCTGCTCCGTCGTCTATCAGTTCGTATGCGATCAGAATCATCGCGTAAACTTAACGCAACTCTTTGGTGGGAAATAGGCACCCAGAGAGAATGACAAACTAGCTCTTGTTAAACCAATTGGAAAACTCCTACACTTCTTTGCTTTAATACTAATCTCAAAACTGTTTACAATTTTCTTCAAGCTTCTAATTTAGGACTCAATTCTTACAATATTTTATGTTCCTAAACCTGTATCTCCCACTGAAATGTCACTTCAGAGGAAAGCTACAACCTTCTCTCCAAGGATTACTGCTTGGGAAATTTCTTCTCCTAGAAGGAATGGAAAAAATTATATAATTTGGTCTATTACACAAAATTGTACTTGACAGGGAAATCTACCGAACCGATTTCCATAAGCCAAGCGGTGCCCTAAATAGAATTTCTCCTGGAAAAACGATTCAAATAAAGCTTTGATTATGTATAATGGAGCTTACTAAGTTTAGAGAAAATTGTTGAAGCCGAAGTTAATCTCAAAATGTTGGAAAAATGCATTCACTTCGGAGGTATTTCCGGTTATTGTTGATTTTATCTGCTCTCAATGATAGCACCTGAACTTACTACGATTTCCCATCGAGCATGCACAAGCGCAGACGATTTTTTTTGGGTGGAAAGCGGTGAAAACTCGCAATGAAGAAAAAAATTGTTTTATCTTATTCTTCCCTCTCCCCCCTTTATAAAGTGAACAAAATACTTTATCAATTTCCGTAGTTCAATAATTTTTTTAACGATGATTTAATTAAGTCGCGTCAACACCTCAGTTTATTGGCGCCCGGAGCTTTTTTCAGTGCACTGCCGATATCTTCTGATATCTAAGCGGAATATTAAGTCTTAAATATTTAAATTAAAACTTTCTTTCTAACTTGCAAAAAAGTTCTTAAGAATATTTACGCCAGAGCTAATAAAGTAATGGTATTGTTATAATAATGAATTAGAGCAAGTGATTGATACGAGACCAGATCTTATTTTACAGCATCCAACAAAGCACCGTTTTTATTGACAGTGAAAGCTGAAACCTCTTCAACTTGCCACTTCAACTGCCAAGGAGACATTAGAGTTTTGCCCCTCTTTGAGCTCTGTGACAAAGAGAAAAAGCTTTGGCTATTTCCTTTCGTGCAATATATTGAGTACGTAGAAACGTCCTTCCGCAAACTGACCTGCATTCCTCCAACTTTTTCCACATGAAATACTTGACTCAATTTTGTTGCTACTTCGTTTTTTGTTTCTTTCTTTAATTTTACCTTGAATGTTTTCTTTTTGAAGAAAGCGTTTCTTGACTGCGCCATTAAGTAATTACTATTCAAGATCAGAACGTTTGCTCTGAAGCAGAAGAACATTAATTAATTGAAATGGAAAACATCCATTTTAATAAAAATTAGATTCTACTTTATGAAAAGATGGAAATGCTTGAATGATCAATGAATTGCTTTTTAATTTAAATTTCTTGTAACTTTTTGTCTCTTATTTTTATTAGCTTTACTAATTTATGAGGAACTATAATTATTCCCTTTTCCTTTTTAGTGCATCATCTTCTAGAATTTCAAGTGCCCTAGGATCTAGAATTTCAGATTTTTGGTGTAACAACATTTACAACGTATTTTTAACTTCCTCTTACTACATAAAGAAATTATTGCCATCCGGCCAGATGGCCCCCACCCCAAAAAAAAAGTTTACGTGAGTGTTTGAACCCTTAAGCTGATAAAAGAAAACTTGTAGAGTGAGCTTAGACTTTATAATATCGTTTAAGTACGCTCTTGGGACCTGAGATTAATATAGCCTGGGAAAAAAAACGCTCAACCGGAAGTACCAACCACATGGCGGAATTTGCATTTATGTTCTACGTATATTTTGTGAGATTTTCTCAAAAAACGACTCCAACCATTTCCTCTAAACTTGTTATGCTTACTTTTGTGCTTATTATACTTTAGAAAAACTTGTATTATGGCACCTCCGGTACTTCCTTTCTCCAAAGTGTGTGTTTGTGTGTGTATTTACGATGCTTAAGATACGAAGCGAGAAAAAACACGACAGGTTCACGAAAACACGAAAACGTTCACGACAGGTGCTTACGTTACTTACTAATAATGTAATTGTCTCAGTTTATAGGTGAGAATACGCCAGGTTGTCGGGTGTATAGTGCAGATTGCACAATATCGAACTTTAAAGTTGTTTAAAGCCTTTAAAATGGTGTCAAATGTTAATAATTAAGATGAAATTCACAATTAAGTGTCCAAAAGTCGACAATCCAAATATATGAGAATTTTTACTTAATCATCCTATCTCCTGTATTATCCTTACACCTGGGTGTATTATGAAGATGTCTCGGTATGCTAATAAAATATTTCTTACGATCGTGCCCTTTTTTTTAATATCTCAAAAATATTCTAAAATTATCTAATAATCTTTACAGCGGAAGTACGTAGTTCACAGAGTCACCATGTCACACCTTCCCTCAGGCTTTCTTGGAGTTTTATTAATTTTTCTTTTTTCATGCATTATTACTTTGAACACTTTAAAGGTGAATTTTTTCTCTTTCGTCGTCCTTTTATCCAATGAACCTAAAAATAAATAAATAAAAAAAAATAGAAGATATTCTAGAAAAATATCTTGGGGAAAAAAATCCGATCTCACACATGGTTCATAGTGAAAGTCCTGTTCTAAATATTTCTCTTAGTGTTTTAATAACTTATGTGTTAGAGGGGAAGAGAAATAGAGAAAACAGAGAAGGCCATTAGAAAGAGAGGGTAGATTTAGAAATAGCGAGTTAATTTTACCTGGTTAATTGTTGAACTAGAATGATGTGATATGAGAGAATGTTAGATGTATCAAAGAGCAAGAACGATGTTGTGGCAATGATTTGATGACGTTGAATTGCGGTGATTCGAGCATGGAAATTGACTCTAATTGACTGATCTAATTGACTTAAGATTGATTCTTTCCACGCCCACTTTTCTAATGGTCCAGGATTGTTCCTGCTCGAATCATTTTGGCTGTTGCGTATGTCGCTAACTGTAGATAAGGTTGATGTCCGTGAATGCAGCCGTTAGATGAGTTTTAAGTAGCGGCACGAGCGGAAAATTGAGATTTGATTAGGCAGGATGAAGGACTAAACAGAATAAAAGATAAAATTAAGTTTAATGGCTAGCCTAGCATTAACATGAACTTTGAAACGAGCGAAAATTACAGTTACTAATTAGATTAAACCGTTTCTGAAGATTAAAACATTGCAGTGAGTGAATGCAATGGCTGAATGCGATTGAGAATCCCGAGCGATGGACCGGCGTCCTTTACCCAGATGATTAGGACAGTATTCTGCGCCTACTTCTCAACATTTCACAGACCCATTTTTCTCCATCTTTTGAGTTTCCTAATTTTGTGGCAGTACAAGCGCAAACACCTCCTTCTCTTCTAAAAGGCTGCAAACTAATGGTTGCATAGCAATCAAACGCTATAAGGGGCTGTTTCCTAGATTTTAAGTCGAATCGTACTCTCTTGGTCAAAAAGCTCCAAGGGCCTGAAATAGAAAGTCCAAATCTCTCGGTAGAGCCATTTTATCTCATCACTTGAGATCTCCCAGGTTATACCAAACTGCTCTCTTAAGAGAGGTACCGTTCTCACTTCGGAGAAACTTATTTAGCATACATCTCTGTACTAGCATCCCAGCTCTGAAACTAATGCTTAATGCTTCAGCGCGAATTCACTCAGAGTTATACAAAAAAAAAAAAAAATGGCAAAAAAGTTTGGGCATATTTGAAAATGACATTTTTAAAATGGCTGGAAGAATTTTTTAAAAATAATCTAGTTCATGGCAATGCTCATACCAATATTCTATACCAAATATTTCTTTGTTGGTTACATTGGTAACACTTTGTTGTTTACTAGACCATTTTTAACTACAGTGGACTCCGCAGAATGTTCGTAACCATTGATTTATTGCATCCATACATTAGCAATACTCACAGATGACATGACCTCAACGTTTTGAATAAACATGGTGACCGGATGGATCTGTATCCTATATCAAACATTATTTGAATACCAGTTTCGAATATATTATAGCCGGATGAAGTTTATTATTGTTGTTCCGGCCAAATTCTCTACAAAATTCTTGTCCTCATCTCCATTCTCCTCGGTGAAAGTTTGGTAATATTTAGAAATGTCTGATTGGTCGATTAACTTAGTTACGGGATTGTTTCTTATTCAAGTCCCTCCGTCGAAAAAATTTAATATAAAGTTTATGCTTCAATAAATGTTTCGTTTAATAATATTTCGATCAAAAAGCCCGTTTTCTTAAAATAATAACAATAATTTTGTTTAGACTTTAACCACTTTAAGTTAAGGGGACCTCTAATCAAGATTTGCGCAAAATCTCAAAATAAAAGATTTGTCACTTATTAACGGAAAGTAAAAATTATCATCCACTTACCTGAAATTATCTTTTGCGTCGATAAATATTTAGTAAACTTTCCATGTTTGAAGATAAACGTCATTATTAGAGAGTGAGTTATTTTGTGCAAGATCTTTTTTATTCTTTTATAAGTCAAGTGTCAGCGCTTTCTTCTTGTAAACCTCCTAATCCTTATTTCCTGTTTCTCGCACCATCAAGATTACGTTGTTCTCTTTGGATTACTAGAGTACCGTTCTCTTTCTCATTTCCTTCTACATTTGTTTCCCCCGGGTAATTTCCCCAGCCTGGAAATAGAACTGGCTAGACAGGATAAAACTTGGTTTTTCTTTTCCCACTCGTAGAAAAATCAGTAAAATCTATCGTTTAAGTAATTGTATTTGTGTTTGGTTTTGTACTTCAATTTTCTCCAAGTTTTAACTTGGTCTTTGATTTTACTTTTTCCGGTCAGAAAGAGGATGTACTTGCTGTTAGTTGATCAAGGTTTGAAATAGGGTTTTCGCTTGCTTTTGTGGTTTTAACAAAGTTGTTGTTAGTTTTCTCTATTTTGTGGCAAAACGTCTTTTCCAAAAACTTTATCTTGAACTAGGAAAACATTTGTTGGGGGTTTTTCACCTTTTTCTCGAAAAAAAATATGAGATTTTTAATAGAAAAGTTAATAAATATGAGCGGTACGAGTTCACACCCAGATTTTTTTGGAAAAGCTTTTTGGGTAACCACTTTTCCAAGACGGAAATTTAAAGAGCAATACTTATTATTTTCTTAAACCTGTTGATACATGGCGTAGGCACGTAATATCAAGTTATAAAGGTGTAGCTTACTTTCTAAAGTTCAAAAAGTTAATCAATACGTTAACTGAGGAAATTAAACCTTTCTAACTCTACAAAGCTTCCCTAATCTAAATTATAAAATTGTTATACTGCCAAGAAAATAAAAATACTTGAACAAGTTTGGAAGGGTTAATTAAAACTTTCATCTAGGGGTTCAGCTTTCATTTAAAATTGCAGGTTAATTTTTTTCTTTTTTTTTATTCACTACTATCTTTTCTAATTACGTCTTAATTTTTAATTAACTCTTTTTATATTTTAATTTTAATTTATTAATTTAATACCTTGCTGACAATTTTCACTCATTATATTCATGAAAATCTAATAGTAGTAATATGAAAGAGTTTCCTATTAAACATCTGAGAGAGGAAGTGGGTGATTAAGCTCCGTTAAAAAGCCATCTATTCTTCTACCATTAACATCATATTTAGTGTGTTGCGATTTCCTGTTGGGTTCATACCAAGTTTTCCAAGATTTTCTTGAAAACGCTTCAAATCATTTCTTCTTAAAGCACAGTATTCAAGGAACAGCCGAAAAACCCGTCGATTACGATTTTATGACAATAATTGCCGAGATAAGGCGATTTCCATTCGTGAAATTAATTCTAACTCATAGCTTCATTATTATCATAGATGGCGTTAAAATTTACCTTCCGTGCCAGCCTTAGAAACAGTAGTAAGGCGACGTTCTCCAGAGAACTTGAGGAAGATTTATGGTATTACGCTAATCCAGAATAGTATCCCAATATCAATAACAATAGCGAATATATTACTACTATTATTATGTATTAATTATTTTATTGTTTGCATTTACTTAGCTTAATCGAGGTTTTTCCCAACTTACTAAAGGTTGATTATAATTCTCTTTTTCTGAATCTACACCAAATTATTATCATTTAGTAGGAGATATCCAGACTCAGACTTTCTCTAAAGTTGAATTTTTTTAAACGCCCAACTTTTGGTAGGTATTCAAGACGTTTGGCTCAAAACCCCGATATCTAACTGAAACTTTATTGAGGGCAACGTTTGGTTAAAATCTTTCTTCGAAATTTGATTGATTTTTTATTTATAATGAGGAAAAGTCGTTTTTTCTAGATTTTTTTTTCCAATTTAAGGCGCCTCCACGTTTAAGTTTAGCCGCCCAGAGCTAAGACAGCGCTCTGTCCATCGTTGGACAGTTAGCTGCAGGATATCATCTAGTAAGGGTAGCACGCCTAAGGACTTTAACCAGGAGCCTTCGCTTATTGGTCCACCGCGCTTCCCACTGTGTTAATCCCTTCCCTTTCTCCTGCAAAAAGCTAGGAAAAATAAAATGAAACAAGCACAGAATTTAGGAGAAATTAATCCTTTTTTAATGAGAAAAAAGAGAGGCTTACAAAAGGTCAGTGATTAACGAGAGTTAAAATCCCGTTTGTAATGAACGTAGTAATCCCTCTGAAAGTAGTAATTAATTCATTTTACCTGACCTCTCGATTAATACACATTTATAAATAATAACTTTAATCCTTCACCCTAAAGAAGTGAAGTTAGATTCATGAAACTTTCACAGTTAATTTCAGATTATTCAAAGAAGTAAAAAAGATTTTTTACTTTTTTTATTAAAGGCGCGTCAATATCTGAGGTTATTAGCGCCTGCAGCTTCTTTAAATTCACATCCGGCCTCCGTACAGTTTCCCTTGTTTAAGACAATACTGTCTATCACGGGACAATGTACGTAGCTCCTAGGAGGAGAAAATCCAAGAGTCAGCAGCTGGATTTGAACTCACATCTCCGCGTGTATATCCAGTACACAAAACCAAAGAGCTAAAGGGAAATAACACGTTCGTTCTGTAAGCGGGCAAAGAATTATCATGCGAACGAACTGTCACTAGCTTCGTTTAGCTTTCACTCAGACTGGCCGTGTCACAAAGCATGACTTCATGAGGGAATCTTGGAGTTATATAACAAGAAACATTGATCACCTCATTAGAAGCTTGCTTCGACGTTTTTATACTTTGTGTCAAACAAAGTGACAAAACATTTTTTATTAAATGCTTCTTTGGTTCATTTTTTTAAATGTAAATTTTATGAAAACTAGGGAAAATGTTACAAATTTCATTTTCCCATATTTTATTAACTTAATCAACGTAGAGAAATACGATAGTTCTGTTAAATTAAGAACCTGACTTGGTTACATTGTACGGTTGCTAGGTTACCACTAATGATTGCTACAGCGTTTTGTAGATACCTGGTTTGTCAATAATTTGTACTGGTTTTAATCTTGATTATAATTGGTAAAATATTTCTTTTCCATCGGATGAAATCCCGTTCTAATGAACCATCTTTAGCCAATTTTGTTAAATTAGACTTAAAATGACCGTCTGTCTGAAATATTGCCGCAGTTAGATCTCTAAAATATGTATTTAATGAAATATTACCATAATATTTCCCAAATTATCGAAAATATTAGTTTAGTAGGAAAGTTTATTAGGGTTTCAAAGGGGATGGTTTATATTTTGTACTAATCCAGCTGTAATACTCCTTTAATTTAACCAAAATTAGCCCTAAAAATATAGTAGTTAGCACATCTTTTCATCGTTTACAGCAAGAAACTAAACTGTTTATCCAATCACGGTGGAAAATTGGAAAAATAGATGAATGCCATTTTGACTTGGTCTACAGTGACGAAGGTTTCTCCTAGCAAGAATGTTATCCAGTTGCTGGAATTAGTAAAAATCCTTGGGACGTAGGATGGGTGATCTTTGAATTATTCAGTTTTTGGACTGTGAAACTGTGGGCGTAGCGATATCACTTAATAGGATCGGACGTCTTCTGATATCGGTTATTATCTGTGAATGGCGTAATTTCCTTTTGTATTTTGTGGATTTTATGACGATAGCTCTCCGGATTGGTTTCCTGCGTTTGGGGGGATAGAAAATAAAGAAACTGTTAGTCTGAAACAGGCCTTAGTGGCTGGACCGCAAACCAAAATGGAAATCGTAAGCTTCAGTATTCTGGGATTTTCCGGTTTTGAGATATTCTGTCCGGATTTAGATCCACTTGTTAAAAGGAAGAAGAGATATGAAAAATATGTAATTCGTTATTGCAAATATTATTTAGGAAGAGAATTACTTCGGTAGCTTAGAGTAAACATTCAGTGTTTGAAAACTTTATTCCATCTTAGGAACTTATTAGATTCAAGTTTTCTTTTTTTTTTCTCAGCAAACTTAGTAGTGATGATAGTGAGTGAATACACGTAAAGAAATTTCTATTAACAAGAGCTTTGTGTATGTGTTTGTATTTGCCGGGGTAATCTGCTGTGAAAGCTCTGGTCGAACGAGGGTAAGTAACCCACAGTGTACAACTTCATCTAAGCCACCCCTCATTCAACTCGACCCAATTAGAACTGAAGTCTTCTTCTACTTAAACTTTCTTGTACTGGTCCATGAGAATAAGCTGTTAATTAAATAACGTTCCTCGCACATCTTAAGATTTTTTTCGGGCTATGTTATTCACTATAATATACTAAGTACATGAAATACTTCCATGTAACTTTGTACGTTAATTATATTTATTACCATGTGTATTGCTTACATGTTAAATTTTTTCTAATACTTGTTACACACACATGTAGATCTAGAACTTTTACTTCATTTTCCAAAGAAATTTCGTTTTAGAGTAGTCTTCAAGGGGGGTTAAGTGCAATTCAAGGTAACTAAGGTAAACTATCACTGCCTAAAAGAGACACCTTTTGACGTTTTCAGCCTGCTATTGTCAGGGTCGCTAGAGTTATATTTTGTTCTATAGATGAAGCTGTTGGAACTGCTGTGGAAGTTTATTTTTAAAATATATTTTCTGAAATCTTTGTTTTGAAATCCTGGAGCTCATTCGGAGGATAATGGTGGACAGTACTTTTTCCTTAGTAGAACGTTGTGATAAATATTCAGAGTTTCTAGGTAATACTGAGAGGCGTTTCCGTCAAATAATTTTAGCCATTTTTATCCTGGATAAAATTGACTGTATCGAAGCCTGTTGTCGAGCCATTTGAAATTGTATATGTAAAATACAAAGTGGAAAGTCTCCTAAAAGCAAATGGGTTGGTTAAAAGCAGGATTTTGATCGGGTTAAAGCTTACAGTTGGTAAACTGTTCCTTGAAAATTGTTACTACCACCAAGAACCGTACATTATATTCTTATAAATAGACTAAACAAAATCAGTTTTCGAAGTACAGCATAGAATTACAACTTTGGTCCATTATAATATAATTTTTGTATTTTTTAAACCAACTTCAAAACTTGACGAAATAAAATTACAAAATAAATTTATAATACATACATGTTTTTCCTTCCTTTTTTCCAGGTCAAAAAAATGCCCGTAGGAGGTCGAGTTGCTGGAAAAGTAGGGATTTATTCATCCGTCCGGGATGGTAAGTAAATCCTCTTATTCACTTATATTTGTTCATATTCTATTTTGTGGGATTATTCCTTCCATTTTATTTCTATATTACATTCAGAACTATATTTGATATCCTATATAAAAAGAATGAACAATATGACTCTTTTTTGAAAATAGCTAAAAATTTCATGAAAAAACTAAATTTGATGACTTTCCCTTACCTATACTGAGAGAAGTTATTGTAATCGTGCGGCATTTCGAATTTGAGACTTTTGAGATTCACTAGTCCGGAAAAAAAAGGTTACTTAATGAATAGATATTTCACTATTTGGAGATGAAAATGAATCATATGATTTTTCTTTTAAAGTCGTTTTGTTAGTACCATTTATGCAGCTCTACAACTGATATTTGATTAGAATAGATCCCCCCTAAAACGCAATTTTTTAGTCTTAAAAGTACATATGGTCACAACTGTTGGGTTATGTTAAGGAGGGTGAATGTATATCTTAACCCAGATTGAAGAAAATTCCTCATTCTAAAGTACCTATGTATAATAGTTAATTTTCTTGAAAATTGTTCCTAGGTTGATTGATAGATTTATCAACTTCAATTTTAATCATTTTTCTTGCAAAAAAAGAAATTGATTTCGGGTGATTTTTGAGGATGGGTTAGGTTAGGATTGTTAGGTTCACTGTAAAGTACAGTTTTAAAAACTGTAAAATTTGATAGGAATATTTGGTTAAAACTTGGAGCTTGTAAAAAAATAAATTTAGAGGCTTTTAAAATAAGTTGTTACGTTGTTGAGATAAATTCTATTTTCTTAACCTAAACCTAAATATTTAAAACTAAAAATGGATTAATTGCATGAACTGGATTCAATGCTGAATTCTTTAAGGACAATGATTCATACTGGAGAGTAAAGTTGAAGTGGTGACAGGAACAGACAGCGTTTCCCTCTACCCGCGGAACAAAGGGGTTTTCTGAGTGCCATTCATCCTACGGACAGAGTATCTGCAGGACGTTAAGAGAGAGGATTAAAGCCTAATCTGCCGACCAACCACTGGGCGTATGTACTTAGATAATCCTCCTCCCTCGACATTCTACGATCATTTATCTTACTAAGAAGGCCACTTAGATGATATCACTTGTAGAAAGGCTTAACAACCGGACATAGGGTTTGTAGGTGTGTATTTCTGTCTAAATGTGTAAAAGCGAACATACACAGGAAGTGGCAAACTTCGAGTTACCCATTAGTAAGAGAATTTATAAATTATTTATTCGTTCGTTTTTGAGATAACATCAGCTGTAATATTTTAACCCTAAATAGGTATCGTACTAGAAAACATCCTTTGAAAACACTAAAAAACTAGCGACTATACCTTTTTCCAATTTAGGTAATCAAATTTTCTTTGAACTCAGATCTTTATATTTAACCAATTACATTCACATATTCACTTTTATGAGATTCGCATTGAGGAGATCCTTGTAAAGGTCGTCGTATAACTGCTATTGACTTTCTTCCGGTCTCCAATTTAACTTGTAAGGCCATAAATACGTCCAACCACCTTCTTTCAAGAATTCCTTGCCTGTACTCATCCACTTTAGACGGGGTCTCCCTGGTTACCATTCGGGATTTGAAATATTTATTAAGGTCACATAATAGCCACGGTTGCAACTAAGAATTCACTTCCAGAGTCTTATCATTCGATAAGTCCTCAAATGTGCCCAAATAATTAAATCTTTCTACCCTTTCATAGCAATAATTTCCAATCTAGAGAAGGAGGGGGATTTGATCTAGTTATAGGCGCTCCTAAAAACAAAAGCTTGAATAATTGTTCTAGAGCTTGTTCGTAATATCAACTCCTACAGCTTGTCTATAAAACAGTTGGGTCCTGTGGACCGTCTTGCCTTACTTGCTTTAGACTCATATCTCCCTCCCAGAAAGTTTTAATTCAATACAGTGCTGTAAGGAAATATGCCCCTCCTAACTTTACAAATTTCTCGAGCTTATTACAGTGAAGTCTTTTAATATCACCCGAATTTCAAAATTTAATTCACCCATTTTAAAACATACTAAATCAATTCAAACGGTCAAAACTGGACTAATTACTGCCACACTCTGAAGGTAATGTAGGCAGTCGCGATATTAATTGATGAAAGTATAAGAATAACTGAATGGAAAAATAGGGGCAAAGTTTATTTTTCATACTTTTGGTATCTCAAATTATGTTTCAAAAAGTCTTATATTTTATAAACTAGGTAAAAGTAAATAATCTGCGACAGGAAATGCTTTTATTTAATAAAAAACTATCAAATATTCAACTAGTAATCTTCTGCAAAATATGAAGACAGGAAGTTAGATCTCTAAATAAACTAGGCGGAACTCTCTCTCTCTCTCTCTCTGGGGAAAGTTTATACTCGGCTGACCCTAAAGTTGAGGAGAGTCTTTTCTAACTTGGCTGGTAGTAGTAAAACCTTAGAGGCTTTCGGGTACGAACTTATCAATACCCCCTCGGCAACACTAAAACATTCTTGTACTACGATAGTAACAACACTAGCAGAACTTCCTCTAGTTAGATAAGAACCAGCAGATAGTAAATTTACTTCGAAAAGCACTAAAAAAAACAAAAAATTCTTATTTCTGGTATTTCTGCCCCCACCCCCAAATGAATATCCTTTATTTATTGGAAATCATGTCTCCAGGAAAGATGCATTTTTTAATAGCTAACTAAAAGCTCTTACATAATTATTTTTCCAGATGAGATTCTTCTGTGGGGTAATAAGATTAGTTAGTGGATCATCCAAAGGGACTCAGAGCAATCTCATAAGGCATAAGAGCATAAGGGCTTGCTCATAGTGATGTCCATCGTTTATTTGAAGCTCTTTTTGTCAATAAAAGTTCGATTAAAGACACTTTTGAGAGAGGGGTTACAGGTTAGGCATTCCTTTAAAACAGGGATATCAAACTGGAGGTAATTTTTTATGGCCCACGATGTTCTGAAATGAAATAAAAATAGAAAAAATAGCCATAGTGGGAGATCAAGGCAATACTACCGAGCCCACAATTCCCTCGTTAGCCCTTTAACTACTGAAGACGAGTGTACACGACGTAGCCTAGTGCCTTTCCTGGGGGCCTGTGAGCATGTACAAAATGTGCTGACTCAGTTCCGGCGACCTTTGGAAGTGATATCTTTACCGCTCTCAGTGCCACGTAATTGTAAACTAATTCCAAAGCAAAAAGGTTGTAAAAAGCATTCTAGGTTGTGATTTTATGAATCATACCTATCAAATCAAATTTTTATGCGTGATGAGTCCTGCCTGAATCTTGCCTGTTGCACCTAATGGCCTGTGTTTTAATTGAGCTCGTTTTTTAAAGAACCAATTAAGTGTTAAGTACGGTTTTATTCATTACATATGGAAGACTTAAATGTATTGCTAAAATTCCAATAATTTTTGGAATAATTAATTTTTGTGTTATTCTTTCTTTTTGTTTAGGTGGTTCCTTATCCGGAATAAACGAAGAGATAATATGGTGTTCAATAATAATGAGCATCATCATAGCCGTGCTGATCACAATGGCATTGTGCTACCTGGCCAGGGAGAAGTGCAAGAAAAGGAACGACTGGCAAGCCTGACGGCGGCAGGGTCCGCTCTCTAGCGGACCGCAGAAGGAATACTATATCAATGTGTAGCTGTTAAATAATCTACGCCAGAATAGAGCAGGCAATGGCGGTTTATATAATTCCTTTACAACACCTGACATTACCAGAATATATTCAACGAATAATAATTGCCCAAATGATCAATTACCTTTACGATCACCATTAACCAATTATCCAAATGTGTTACCCAGACAACCAGTGATTATGTCATCATCCACGGAAACTGATTTAGATTTCTATCGTAAATCACACAATTCTTTACCAGAACATGTACGTAGTTCAAATCTAGAAGATAATTGTCAAGATCCTGCATTCTTTCGAATTACATTTAAAGGTCCAACAGAACGATAGCAAAATTATCTTTTCCAGTTATTGTTATCAGTTGCTTTAGCTCTTGGTATTTTATGTATATAATTATTTTTACTGGCGTATGTAAATATGGGCATATTAACTTTATTATCCTTGACAAAAGTTGCACGCCCTACCACTGCTAAACTATCCTTAAAAATATACTTTCTTATTGATCAGAAAGTAAAGCAAAGCTTTATTATACTACTTTATTTATTAACCATATGAGCGCTACGTATCTCTCCCTTTCTAAACCTGCTCTTATTAGTTTAACCCAAATTCATGTAATAATGATCACTTTACTAGAAAATGTAGTTGATTATCTTTTTGAACTCTTTTTGTCCTGTTCAATACAAAGGACATGTAACAGTTGCAGACCAATGGTCCAATGATGAATAATGAATCGAAACAGAAATGGATTTAGCAATATAATTTCGTTTCATGTTTCGAAATATTAATAAGTGCCGGATTAAGAGCTAGCTACATTTGTTAATAATATTAATTATCAGACATAAATAAAACTCAAACTATAATAAAATAACATTCAAAATATCAATTCATTTTAATTCAATTAGTTGTTTTTAACAAATAATAGAAAACAAGATTTAAACTCTAAATATGTATCTAGAAAATTCAACTCGTCACGAGATATAAAGTTGCAGCATTCGAGCACTCTGCTTAAATTTCTTATTTATTCTAAAATTTATGTCATATTCTTATTAATAAAATCATACGCGGCACGCAGATCTAGTTGCGTGGAAAAAATTTGCTGCCAATAAAATCAACTTCTTGGTGTCACCCTCCTAAGAATTTCGTTAGCAACAATTTGTAGGCCTAATTTTAGTTTTTACTCATTAATAAACGTCAATTTTAATTACACCAAATAAATATGAATTAAATAAAAAAATATATTTACATTTCGTTAGATTCAAAAATATTTACCAAATCACTACCTAATCTAATAACAGTTAGAAAAAAGTTTATATAATAATAAATATTACTTAATCCTAAATTGGTTCCATTTTTTAATTGTTATTAAAATAATAGTATATTACGAAAATTTTACTTAACTCTTTTATAGAATATCTTTTGGATGTATAAATTTCTATTCAAAAAATACTTGCTTGTAACAGAAGTCTATGGTTTTCACTTCGTAATTCAAAAACGGCTCGTTCACTTCATTTTAACGCTATTAAGGTAATTTCAACCCATCTGTAAGTCAACAAGTCCACAAAAACCTCAAAACAAAATTTAGCCAGTAGAGAACAGGCCCTAATCAGACAATGGTATCAGGGCTGAGCTGTAAGCTGGGAAGGGAGATGTTCGAAATTTATGTATTTTATTATTTAAAAACGTTTGACACGAATTTGGGTCCTTGCTTTGGTTTTATCAAAGTATACAATTTCTAAGAATTTAGATGCTCGGGACCAAGCTTAATTTCCACCCTTTACACCAACTTAAAATAAAGTTCTGAGCAGCTCGTTCAGCAATGGAGCCTCTCTCAAGTTCAATTACTTCAAGAGGGCGTTATATTCTGTTTTAAAGTAACCTCGCAAAGTCGCCTTAATTTCCATATTTAAATATTACTTTTTTAAAACATAATATTTCATAAGCTGTTGTAAACATTAACTGAAATTGAAATGGGCTGTAAAAAAAAGTTTTTGTTAAGCTCAGTAGGTACACAGAATACGAAGCTAATTGAAGATTAAGAGAGAAAATAAATCATAGACTTTGATTACACCCTAGTTTAGATTTTCATAAAAGACCATTTAAAATAAATGTAAGAATATATTTAATGTTTAAATTGATGTAATTGGATATGAATTATTGTGCGAAATTTTAATTAGTACAGTAATTGCAATCGTATAACCTTTTTATCTCATTAATAACCTTCTTTTAATACATAGCGTGTCAGGTGTACTAAAATTGTGGTTAGCCGGTTTAAGTTTAGTAGTTGTATAATGTATGTATAATAAATTAAATAGTATTGAATATTATAACAGTTTAATCTCATTATAATGAGAAAACCTATTTATGGACGTTGGTATAAATTAAATTATATTTTGCAGTTAGCAAACTGAGGTTTGAAATGGGTCCAGATTGATCTTTTGAATTGCGTTATGCACTTTTAAAGGATAGACTGTTGCACGGTAGTTTTTTTTTACATCAGATGAACTAATTGTAAACTATAATAACTACATGTGTTAAGACGAAGGTTTTTTGGATATGAAATGGTGAGTAAACATTAATAAATATGAAAGTTATTTTTATGGCATTAAAAAAGAAGATTATTAGTTGGCTTTATAATAGATATAACAAATAATTTCCAGCTAATAGATGTTAGAAAATATTAACACTTATATAATAATTTCATTAAAGAAAAACACCAAAATTTCAAAAAATAAAATAAAATAACATTACAATGTTATACATTAAATAGTGACCTGTTTCTGATAAGGAGAACTGTTGTTTAATTAAAGATTGCATTGTTGAGGTAACATATTTTAAATATTGTAAATCTCAAAATAGTTGCTCAGTGATGTCCTATATACTATTCAATCCAGATTGTAATTTTGATCTTTAAAAAAATCTCAATTACGAGATTCAGCGCCACCTAACGCCATCCTAATTCAAAACCAGTTATTTGTTAATGAGAATGATCCCATCCCTCGATAGAAGCATTACTAGAAACATTCGGGTATATGTTTAGCCGAGTCGTATCCTCTTGGACGATTTTTATAACCTGTTCCCTGCTAGGTTCCTAAAAAAATTGTTCTAATGCAGGGAATAAATTGAAAAAACGATTTTTCATTTTACACATTATTTCCATTCGGTTCCTAATTTTATATTATTACAGGGGCTTCGTGCCACCCAACCGTAACTGCAGGTTCTCAACACTGGTGCCCCCACTGGGCATTGCCCTTAACGAAACATTCTGTATCCCTAAATGTAACAAATTCATAAACGCCCTTTTTGGTGTTTCTTTGTTCATTAGTGTTTTGCCTACAAACATTTATGACTCATAATAGTGAAGTGGAAAAGTACATTACGTTTGAAGACTCCTTAGTGATTAGGTTGATATTACTTAAATTAAATCTCATTTTCTATTATGAGTTGTGTCTTACTGATTAAAACAAAGTAGTCGAAAAGGGAGTGTGAAAATTGAATGTGTCTTCAATGTTCTGATTAAACCAAAAAAATATTATGTTTTTAGTAGGACCGCAGCATTTGGTTAGAACAATAGAGATCAAAGCTTTTGGTACATAAAAAGATCAGTGAAGAATCTTAATTTCTTGTTTGTCAATGTAATCTAAAATTTTACCAAATAAATAAAATCAAAAGTATGGGGTTCCATTCCGTAATTCATTTTATAAATAATATTCATAAGAAATATAAAAAACAATATTCGAAAGGTATACCAATATCGCTATTATCTTTTATTTCCGGTAAATGGGATTTCCCTTTCATTGTTCTACAGTATTTGAGGCAATCCGTTTGGTGGTCGATGAATTATTGATTTGATATTGAACAGACTTGGTCATGATAGTATAACTAAGTCGTTTATATATGGTTTATCAGTGCTCTACGGCCTAACTAGGTCTATTGTGCACCATGCAAGAATATATGATCTTCGACACCCACTATAAATTAAGATACTCAGAACCCACAGAATGTGGAAGAGTATAACCTCCTCCTATACCTGGTAACCTAACGATTTCTCCCTTTGTCCGCCTCTTAACCACAAGATTGAGTATGACCTCAATCCCGGCTGTGAGAGAAATCTTCATATTGTCAAGTTGGTCGAGGAGGTAAAAACATACTTTGCTTCACCTCTAAGTTCATTAGCTTTGTCATGACAACCAGTAAAGTCATCTGCTGCGACCTAAAACTTTTATTATGGTTCCCTTAAGTTCAGTGTACGTAGATTATAAGTTTCTGCAAAGATTATGTCTATGATAATTGACTAGATTTAACCTGAGGGTATGCTCATTTGAAATAGTTCACACATCACCTGCCTCTGCTAGCTTTCTTTTTTATTTTTAATTATTAGGCTTGTCAGTATAAATTAGGCTGGATCAAGATTAAGTGGCTTGTCCACTTACCCATATGAAAGATTATTTCCTATTAGACCTTCCTACATTGGGCTAAACTTTGGTTAATATTAATCTGGTACTTGAAAAGAGCGTAATTTAAGTAAAAAATTATTACCCAATTGTCGCCCTTCACGGCCTTCTTAGTTGACGTTTACTAGTCAGGATATTTGCTACCAACCACTCACTATTATCAAGATCATTTATATCATTAACCATGTTAACTATATCATTCTTATTTAATACTTCATCCGCCTACATTTGAACAGTTCTGCGCCATTGACCGTAAAACCTCATACTTTTTACCACCCGCAGTAGGCGTCAACAGAATTTCTAAATAAGAACGTTGTAGTTCCATTCGGAAGACAACGGGGGATAGGAATACTAAGTCATTTCCCGTATACTAGTATTCTCGTAGTTTATATTTCTCAGAGATCTTTTCCATGAAAACCTGCGACACTTTTTTCGTCCTAATTGATCTTGATGTGAGGTATATAGTGATGCATGATTTTCTGACAAATATAAACTTCTGTAATGTCGCTTGTTTACAAAGATGGCAAAAATCAATTATAAAAAAGGAGCAGTTTCATGTAAAAGATTACTGGAACGTTATTTAATATATTTAAAAATAATAATTGAAAATAATGCACTATTATATTTGTTACAAAAATATATGTGTTGTGAAAATAATTTTTAAATCTCATAACTTTATTTTCTAAATTTAAGAAAGAACTTTTAGCTTTTCAAAAGATTATTAATGAAATTTGTAAAAATGTTAACTTTATTTATATTATCTAATTATTAAAATAAAATAAAATGTGTACAGTTCAGATCTTTTTTTAGATATTGATTCTTCTTTAAGCATTCCAATTTGTTCGTGCTACACGATAAATATTTACAAAAGTAACTTATAAGTCATGGACTACCAAATGGACCAGTTATTTTTATGCAGTTATGGTGGAATCGATTATTTTTTCGTTGATAGTCATTTTAAAAAGGTTAGATCATTTGGTTCATTTGATATAACAATTTTTTCTTCTGTAATGTACAAATTACCTAATTAAAGGCGAGATGTGTTTCTTATTCAGTAAAGTAGACGAAACTTATATGTGATGTAGACTAAGATATTTTAAATGTATTATATTGATGTTCAACCAAAATAATAATAAGAATGATAATTGGGTAATAAATATCGAAATTGTAGAAAATTTGATTCAGTATTTTAAAATCCAAAAATAAAGAAATATATTTTGTTAATACCAATTTCAGTCAAGCCTACTTTTATAAAAAAAAAATGTACTAGTGGAAAAAAATTGTAAATACGTATATTATTCAGAAATATATTATTAATTGATTGGAATATCAATTTTTAGTTTTTGTCTTTCTTGTTACAGAAGATTACTATTGATCTAAGACAGAAAATGTGGTCCAAATTAAGTCCTAACCTCAATTTCCAGTTTCTTACTAGAGAATATGCTGCATTAACAAATGAAAGAGTTGTACCACGTACAAAATGCTTCCTAAAGTGATTTCGTCAAGAACATAATAGAGATGTACCGGCTAAGTTTAAATTAGTATGGCAGATCAAAGTGGCCAAAACTGGTGATATACTTTAAAGTAAGTCTTCCTTTAATGTCGTCAAAGACAAAATTATTTAGGGTAAATGGTTATGGTTTGAAACTTCTCATAATCCATCTTTATTTACACAGGCACAAGTCCCGTGTCTCAATCACTTTTTGGACCAAAAATCCTTCTTTAACACTTATATAAGTTAAAGGACCTTAAACGTTCTATTCATTTCCAGATTTGAAGGTCGGTTATAAACCGTGCAAAATATAATCCCCCCCACTCCCTTTAATGGCCTTAATTATACTTATTAAAATTTGAATGCTAACTGTTCAAGGCATTGTAAAGGACGGTTTTTCTGTCTATACTTCTTACTCCAGTAGTTGTGGTGTAAACTGAAATAATAAACTTCAATCTTTTACCGCCCTCAAAAAAAAAAAAAAACATTCTAGCGTACCATGGCAATATAAGCGTATCGAAAAGTCATGAGTACAGACAATCGAGAAAAAATATTACCGACTTTTATTGGGATGTTTCTTGCACCTTCTCTTACCAGCCAGCCCACCACTTTATCAACAACAATTCCGCATCGACTAGATAGCCAATCTGTGTAGCTTTCTTCTTTTCGTTTTAAGTTTTTTTTTTTTTTTTTTTTTTTTTTTTTTTTGTAATATTCTGCTAGGGCTTATAAAGGTCTCAAATAATTCCTATGCAGCTTCCAATATGTAGAAATGGTCTTTTACTGCCTAGAAATGGACGCTTAAGGAACCACCTGAAAGTCGTCTCACATCTACATTAAAACGGGGAGAATTTCCCGAAATTTACTTATTGAAACTTATATTTTGGCCATTGGTAGGCGTAATTTAAACAAAACCATTGCAGTTGCAGACACAACTGTGGGCCTACCTACAAAATTGGTTTTGAATGTTTATTTTTACAATATCTAGCCATGGATTATTTACTGAAAAATTATTTCTTATTTTTAGGGAATTCAGTAATAGTATCGCCGTTTGAAAATTATGTTTCGAATATTTGGTCAGCTGCTTTAGCATAAAGATTTAGACGAATTGACTGGTCATTTTAGAAGGGTTTCAAACTGCTATGTGTGTGGACATTCCAGATTAAACACAGACACATTGGGTTCTGTATTTATGGCAGAGAATAGACAATATCTGTTAGTATGTATTTATTCTGTAGCCATGTCTAAACTACACCTTAATTTCGAAAAGAAAATTTTTCAAACATTCGTGGATTTATCCTTATGAAAACCAGATTGCCTGACAGTTTTATATTCCTCAATCATTTCTGTGATCTAGAAACTATTCATATAAACTGAAAGATTTTTTTTTTTTTACTGGCAATCATTGAAATGATACATGGAACAGAAAACTCCGTTATTTGAAAATTTGATCATCAATATCCAAATTCTCTGGTTAAAGTATGATATTTCTGGTTTCACATTTGCAAACTTATTGAATCAGCAAGTAGGTGATTAAAATTGTTTCTGTTTTTATGGGCTATTTACAAATATTTTATAATAATTATTTTATTATATCTACAAATAAAACTTAATGAAATAAGTAAATGCAATTCAAAAGAGAACAAATTAATCTTCACTTGGGCAAAGTTCTAGATTTCGCCGCTAGATTGTAGTAACTGTTTATGCAACTTGAAAAATTAATAAAGTGCTCAGTTCAAGTTGTTTTGTGTATTAATACTTTTATTTAATTAATAAACAATGTGATCACAAATAAAAATGTAAATATTCAGCTCAAGAAATGATTATTTACTTCAGTTACGGATTATTAAAGAGAATTTATTTATAAGTTGAAATATTGAAAGTTTAAGTTTGTCTGAGTACCCTGTCTGTACAGCATTTTGAACTCTTTTTTGTTTGTTAAGATTTGATCAAAAATTTGTTAAGAACAGTGATTTTTCTACTAAATCATAATCACATAGTGCTGAATTAAGAGTAATATTTATTTTTGACATGATACAAACTGTCTACTTAGCAGAGGTGGACATTTTCAAGTGACACTTAATTTTAAATTTTCTAAGTACTGAATAAAATGTAGGTAGGTTTGTAAATGTAAATTTTATTGCTTAAAGAATAATAATTTTATATTAATATTCAAAAAATTTATTAGTTTTCTGTAGTTGTTAACCATTTTAAGACAGGCTGTTAAATTCAGTGCCGATACAACTTTTTACGCTTTGGAGTAAGTAATAAAGTCTTGATTTGTAGTTTTTGTCTGGCACGATTAGAACAAAACATGGTAATTGGAAATGCAGTCTATCCTCTTCAAAACAATATAAGTAATGAGTGTAACTTTTCAATAAATAGTTAAGGTAGGAGCGACCATTCTTGAATTTATGAAACCAGTGTTGAACAGACCTGTTACCATTCAGGGGCACAAATTTTGTTGATTTTTTTCTTCTTTGCAGACGAGTCGTATTCAATTCACTTCTTTGAATCACTAAATTTTGTAATTTTTCGTTTGACGATGATTAATTTATTTAAAGGAGTTCCAGAAGTGGCAGAGAATTTTTGAAAAATATCTGTGTTTGTGGAAGTATCTTGGAGGATGGATGTGCTAGTAACTCTTAAAGTCAATTCTGTACAATTTATTGTTCTGATACCTGATGGATAGTTAAGTTACTTTCTGAGAAACTTTTCCAGCGGAAATTGAATATTATTAAATAAAAGTCTTTAAAGATTTTTTTTTTTTATCAGCTTCTCAGGTGACGATTCAGTTGTTAATTATAAGGCCAGGTAGCAGGGAGAAATGATGGGATAGGTCACGAACAGTGAGACGAAAAAGAAAGTAAGATATACAATCACTATGCGTGACTGGCTGAGCTTTTAGTACACAAACAATTACTACAGTAATGTTAAGCTGAAGGGAGCAGAAGGCAGGTAACGTTAAGCAGAATGACGTTGCGTGCTTAAATGACAAGCAAAAGTGGTGAATCATCGCTGTGCCACCGTCAATAAACTAATGAAAATAACACTGTTTGCTGCCCAGTTAAGGGGATCAGCGATTTTGTAAGTATGACATCGTTCATTTAAAACTCCTACATTTCTACCAGTGACAGAAAATGTTGATCGCTATCTTCTAGATAGGTGGGAGTGATATGACGACTACTCTGTTCATTATTCGTACTTAAGTAGTCATTACGTCATCAGCTATTTTTACTTTTTTGTCATTACTTTTTAACTTATATTCCAGTCCATTCAATTTATTTTTATTCCTTTTATCTGGGCCAATTTGTTTTTTATACTCTTGAATAAAAAAAAAATCTTGTTAGTTCAAAGAAAAAGTATTCGTACAGATAAAATTTTTTTTAATTTTATTCAATGTAGGAAATACACGATTTTGAGTTGAGATCTCTTGAGTCAGAAAAAGTGTATGTTAAAAAATGGCCACGGTCTATGATCAGTAAAAATCAAAAACGGAAAATCCCATAAAGTTGCAATTTGGATTTGCAATTGGAATTTGAATATTTGGATTAGATGTCATCCATGCCTAACATTCAGCTTTCTATCGAAATATATCAATGTTACTGAATGGATTTTTTCTTTTTCTTTTTCTTAACGAAAATATGTTCTTTTTCTTTTAGCTTTAATGTAGATTTATATGTTTTGATTTTAGAAAACTATTTTTAGGGCATTTTTAATTGTATGGAATGTGGTACCAGCCAACAGTGTAAATCTATTTAATGCCTGTACAAAACTAACGAGAAGGAAAAGTGTCAAACTTGCTAGTTTTAGAAAAAAAAACTTGACATAAGTCCATAGTTGAGGTTGAGGAGCAAATGTGTTATATCTGTGAATTGTTTTTTCATGGTTAAGATACCTTGTAAAATTAGTGAATTGTGTTTATTCAAATAAACGATGTTTAGTTATAAAGAAAATAATAAACGTTGTTTATTTTAAAGAAAAGAGGTCGAGAGGCTTTTTTGGTAAAATATAGAAACAACTTGGTGGAAAACTAAGTTGAATTTCCTGTTGTGTGATTTGCATCACAAACTTCGTATCTCATGGAAGTCTCCTAACGAAATATTAAATTTGAACTTGATGGTTTCATATTTCAATTAGTATTCACAGACCTATACTATTTATAATTTATATCAAACTTTTATATTCAGGCAAAAACTATCATTGAAAAGCTGACATGATTACAAATTCTAACTTTTATTGTGAGCAATTTTGCACTAGAAAAACGAACGAACGTGATGGATGTATTGGAAATCATTTGCTAATTGATTATACTAAAGTTTAAATTATATTAAATTTTATTCCTTTCTTTTTTTTTTAACAGATTATTTAAGGAATATTGAGATATTGTGGAAACAAAGGAGTTAGGAAAGACCTTAAAAATGTCGAGGAAGAGGAAAAATAATTTCTTCTTGAAGGTTACAGCCCACTTAAGTGTAGGCCCACATTATGACCCTTACCTGTAACAGAGGTATTTATTTAAATTTTTAATTTCTAATATCATTGAAATAGTATTAAGTAATTTATAAATGAAGCCGAATGGAAATCGAAAATAATTTAGGAAATTATTCAAGAATTACATTTTACAATAACTCGTTTTAGGTGGTGATTAGAATTAGAATTAGTAGGATGTAAAAATGACCTAATGTATAAGCTTAAAAAAAAAAAATAAACAGTACAGTTAGGAAAAAAACAAAAACAAAATCGAAACAGTAGTGTTCTTTATAACGTTAGACGCGATTAAAATAGAAACACACTGTTGTACGCATCTAATAGTGCTTTAAGTGAATGATTAAGTTAAGTTGATTTAAAGGAATAAATAAATGAGTGGACGTGCCTTAAAAGTAAAACATTAACCAGCTCAAGCTTTTAACTATATTAAACAGAAGTGGTTTTCTTTGCCTCAGCTACCTCGCACGATGCCATCCGATATATCCATTTCTGGACCTCACCTTACATCGTTCTCTTCCAGGTTTTTAGGAGTTCCGGTTTTCTTCTCCCAAGCAATGCCCGATCTAAATGAATAATTTTTCTCCTCTTGTAAGTATTACGGGTGCCAGTCTACGATTTGCGCTTGTTTTAAAGCCATGTTCAAGGCTTTTCTTCCATATTCACTGCATTAGTTTCTAAAAACAACCTTCTGGCATTTTAGAAGAAAAATAATCAGTTAAGTATTGTAATAAAAGCAGATTTGACAATAAGCCAACTCAAGCGATCTTATTAGAGGAGAAGCATTGTAAAGAAGGGAACAAATATTAAGGATCACCTGTGAAAAAAGAGTTGTAGGGTGATCAGATCAAAATCACAGAAGAAGAAGATCTAGAAGAATTAGGTAGAAGCAACAGCAGGTGCCTGTGAATAATAAAGTAATTAAGACGAAGAAGAAACCAGACGGTCTTGGTCAGGGATGTTTGGAGCAAGTAGACCGATTTCTAACTGCGATACAACAGAATTATGGACTACTACAGAATTACCATGGATTGCAGAAAGGGAAACATGCTAATTTGGATATTATTCCAGATTTTTCTTCAAATATCGATTTTCTTAGTTTTACGTATTCATACTACTGTAATACGATAATAGCCTCAGTTACTGAATCACGCTAGAATTTTTATATTCATAGCGTGCTACTTTCTGCGAGAAATCCAATCTGCCTTTCACCTCGGTTGGTGGACGGAAGTTCTCAGTGACTGGTCTCAGGAGTGAACTGAAGATTAACTGCCCGTGAACTCTCTAAATTGTAACTACTTTTGTTTTTCGTTTTTTTTTTTTCAAATTTCTCAGGTCATAATGACATAATTCCTCCCCTAACATTAGTCATTAAAAAATTTGCGATCTGAACCTAAACTCTACTTTTTTTTTAACTTAGATACTAATTGTTTATATTTAGATATATTACTTTTATATATTACTCCGGGCGCTAATGACCTCAGATGTTGACGAGCATTTAAGAAAAAAAAAAAAAATTTCTTGGAAAAAAAAATTATTTTACTAAGGTGAACGTATTAAATGAAATTAAGGATGCATGGATGCCCACGATACAACTTTCTAACGAAATAAACCATGAAGTTCATAATAAAATAATAACAAGGAAAAACAGAGCTAACAGCAAACACCGAACATTAAGTACTTTGAACTGCTAACAAAATTAAACTAAGTTTGTGAGAAACAAAACGAATACAAAAAAAAAAGCAGTCAGTTATTTGTTCCATTTCACACTCCATTTCCTGTAGAGCACTTTATGAAAGTATTACAGTACAGTCTTTAAGGTTGTGAATGTGGTTTGTAAGATATAAGTTTGTACTCTTAAGTGTAGGTCTGCTGTATTGTCCGTATTTCGTGTAACACTAGCAATTGATAGTTTTGTAGTTTCTTGTTTATTCCTTTACTTGAATTGGAAGTGTAATGTCTTTCTTTGTTGAGAAGAGTTTTTATTAGTTGGTACTTACTACTTACACTATTTTTATAGTTTATACTGCAGTTGTTTAACTACAGAATCTATTTTCTTCTACCCTTCTAGTAGGAAACTCTTCTACTTCTTCTATTCAGAGATTTCACAACTTTCCCTAAGGTTTCATAACTTTTCCTAGGTATTAATAAATTATAATTTAACAATTTCCTTAAACATCACAGAAAACTAATATAAGCCCTTCGGAAAATTCTATTTTGATCAAACCCGGACTTAAAAAATGTAACTCTCATTAATATTAATTGTCTTATTAATATCTCAATATTATGTAAGTCAACATTTCTCAACCGCCTGTTTGTGGAAAAAATTCTATGAGGAAGATTTGTTTTAAAAACCATCTGAATGGAACTATTTATTTGTATCTGCTACTGGTCTAATTAACCTAAAATCTTGCTTGATTTGGGCAATTCGCTGGCTACTCCAAGGTCAAAGTCCCGGTTCCAGAAGATACATCTGTCATCTGCAACCTTAGGAAAGAGAGGTATTAAATTAGAAGCATCATGCGTCCATCCCCCAATCCTCTACTGGCAACTGACTTATCACCGATTGTGAACCGTCAGTGATAGGCTCGCGGGTTTGACCCTGACAATGTTAACTAACTGCCCGTACGCCTTTTTAAGGGACGAAGGCACAAAAAACAACCTATTCCAGAATAGAATGTTAGCCGAAAATTATCTGCTAGAAGTGCAACTTTACTGCAGTGACTTTTTTTCCGGAATTTAGTTTTTCTTAAACCTAGCTCCAGCGATTTTCTTTTAACTTTGTGTGCTACTTATATAATACCAGAGCTATTTAATATTAAGCTAAAAATTTTGTAATAGTATTTAGTTATAATTTTAGCATTGATAGAATACTTAGATTGAAGAAAATCGTCAAATTGAAAGAGCCTTTTTACCATATCTAATGTCGTATTTTTCGGTTATCTTGAAAACGTTTCTCAATGATAGAAATGTATCTATTATCGCTTCCCCCACTCGTTAAAACATGTCCTGTGTTTATATATAGCTCTTACTGGAGCCTTACTATCTTGTTACTAAAATAACTATAACTGTGAGGTGTAAGGTTTATGTAGTGTGACAATAAAATCGCCTACTATAGCTCTAAATGTAACTTTTGTTAGGTTAATCTAAATAAATGTTCAACATAACTTTTAAAATTGACAAAACGTCCTGTAGAGTCCAGACTCCACTCTGCTATGACTCTACGTCTTCTAGAGATGTCATTTTATTATTATCGTACCCTAATCCCAAACGCCAACAAAATTGTTTGAAAGATTTAAATCTTTTTTTACTTAATTTTTCACCACATTCTTCAGCGAACTAACTTACTATTGTGCTTGTGTAGATTAACTACATATGTATTAACTAATTTGCCAACCAGTTGTTTTTTTTGTATTAAAAAGTAAAGATACTCTCTTGAACATGACATCACTCACTTAGCTATTACTAAGAAATGTTTACTTAAAATTGATATTTGATTTTATCACTATTTTACTAACGTATATATTTTTATCTTTTTAATTCACCTTTTTCTCTTAAAAAGAAATTGTAACAAATCTC
Organism: Rhodnius prolixus; assembly: GCF_049639745.1. Taxonomy (NCBI): domain Eukaryota; kingdom Metazoa; phylum Arthropoda; class Insecta; order Hemiptera; family Reduviidae; genus Rhodnius; species Rhodnius prolixus. The sequence continues at coordinate 36,818,810 of NW_027411634.1, forward strand.
TTACATAATCTATTATTAATTTTATCTTCAATTTTGATGTTTCATTGTTTTCCGGATAAACTAAAAGAAATCATTACATACCTAGTAAGATTTTGCTATGTTTATTAGGAAGCTTTATATTACATTATTAATATAGAATATATGTATACAGGAGAGATCTCTACTTTTTTTACAAGGTCCAGATTTATCCCATCAGTAATTTTTGGGTATTATCTTCTCTGGTCTCCAAGTAATCCAGAGGTATTTGTCGGAAACTACTTATTGCAACGCAAGATATACTGTTTTCCTCCTGCACACAATCTGCACAAAAGTTGTGACACCTTTTGGAGATGTTTTCTGAGCACATAGTTCATTGTACAAAGATAAAAATGCCATGTGATTACACATGGGAATGCAGTAAGTACAGGTCCAGAGTCTAGGCCAGTTATCACTAGAGATGCTGTTGCCTAGACCTTAGAGATTAGTGGGTTGGATTTGAATGTGCTTGATGGCTCCTTGTAATCTTCCAATCTATGTATTCAACTTCAAGAAATAGTGCATGTATATCCAAGGCAGGGATATACATCAAAATAGTCGCGTCATCGCCACCGAGACAGTCATATATCTTCCTTGTGGTAGAGAAGGATACCTAGGAATCCCCCATGTCCCCTCCCCCACATCGTCCCAAACCTTTTCACAAAGAATAAGTCTAACTCTAAAAAGTACCTCTTCGTAACAGAGAAATGTGGGAATAGAGTAATTACTTCTCAACTATGGTACAATTAACATCTATTTATTCAGCTATTGGTTGTCAGATATTATGCCGTTAATGTTTAAACAACTAATAAATAATAAATTATAAACTGTTTGATATTTAGAAACTGTATTATTCACTATTTTAGTATTTAGAACTCATATTTTATTACAGCACCCACAAATAAATGTTAAAACTAATTAAACAAAATAAATGAATAATAAATAAATGAATGATTCATATCCGTAGCTGAATTGTTTCTTTAATGTAGAAACATTATTTCCTTAAATAAAATGACATCACTTTATAAATATAGTAAAATAAACTTAATACTGTAAAAATTGGATTTTAATTATTAAAGTCGGGTATAATAAAAAATTATCACTTTAAATACAAATTACAAATGGTTACTATAATCTGAGTCACTCATACAGTTTTGTGGAATTTGATAGTAAATTATAATTATAAACACTGCAGAGAAAGAAATCTATGCGATTTGATTTGATCTCTTTTAGTTTAAACAAAGGGTCAACCGGCTCGCAATTTGAAGAAGATTCTTCTATTTATTTTATTTTATTTGTCAACAATATTTTTTATTTTGTTCAGTTTTAACAGTTAGCACTGTTATTTATGTACATTACAAACATCTCTCTCTTATTAGTATTGTAGTCCTGATAAGGAACTATATGTATTTGGAAAGTTGGCTTAGTTTCATTTCTTTGATGTACTGGCTAATCATTACTCGAACACCCTAGAACAAAAGTTGGTGTAATGTTAATTGAAGTAAGTCGGTTTTAAAAAATTTGAAGTTGGGAATTTAAGAATTAGAATCTTGAGAATTGAATTTTTAAAAAAGTTGTTTGAGTTCACATTGGGTTGTTTTCATTCTGTTAGGTTTCGTGTTTCGTTTAGAGAAATTTTACCAGAATTTAGAAAGTTTCAGTTTCTTTGTTACCCACTATCACCGATTTTTGAATATTTAATTGTACTATCTTGCGTTCAGGTGTAATTGGCGTTGATTTATTGGTTTTAGGGCAAAAAAGCAATTCAAGGTCAAGCTCATTTCACAAAGCCATCAGAAACTTGTACTCTATGTTTTTTCGGTATTTTTTACTTGTACTCTATATTGCAAACTGAGATCCTCACTTAGAAAACATGTCACTTCGCCAGGACAATTGATACTGCCCTAACAGTCTTTGCAAAAAAATGAATCAAGTGTTAGTTGAGGATGAGCTCCGGTTGCCTGCTGGAAAGCAAAATCATAGTTACAAAAAGCAGCTTAATCCAATGGGGATGTCACTGAATTCTTTGATTTTGCAATATTCTTCCTAGGCAGGGATTCACAAAATCTTCAAGCAATAAATCGCGTCAATTTTACTTAAGGATTGTAAATAATATCATTAACTTGTTTAAAACGAACGTAACTTATTTTTAGAGATGGTCTTCAACCATTGATTCATTCTACCTGTATTTTCATTTAAGGGTCTGGTTATTTTATGAAAATTAACAGCAACAGTTCGATAAATCCTTTAAACATTATTATTTCTAGGTTTCACTACATCATTTAATATGTAAATAACCTTTTACTATATTACCTTCTGATGAAATGCACATAATTGTGATTTTATCCTATACAACATGTACGTAAGTTATGTGATGGCGTTTAACCCTAGGCATTTTAATAAGTTTTATCAAATAAGTAAATCATTTCTAACGAATTAAAATTTTGCTCGTAGCTTCATCAATTATCTTGATTAAAATAGTCGAACGTAAGAACTAAATAATCAGGAAAACGGTTAACCATTATTTCTGTTTTATTCTTTACCAAATGATGTATCTGCTTGTATATTTTGTTTTAGTTTAACATCACAATTGACATCAAAAGCACCACATCTACAACAAAATAGCCAAACAATAAGTCAACAAAAGTTACTACAGCCTTCAGTTTGACCTAGATATAGCTTATCTGTTACCTGTAAGGACAGTTGCAAATGTAAAGAAAGAATACAAATCAAGGTCAGTTTTAACACCATCATCGTACTTCAAGTTAACATAATCGCAACAACTGTTCTGTATAAGTGCATGCAAAATTATTTTTAATATTTTGTAACTTCATATAGCATTCATTTTATACAACGAAATTATAAAGATATGATTGCTGAAAAAAAGTAGCAAAAAATTGATAATGGGCTTTACATTTTTCATATTGACTATTTCAGCGGGTAATAAAGTCTGAATTAATGTTATTTTACTTATTTAAATTACGAGGACATAATGAAGACTTGAAGATTGAAGCGAATGATTTTAGAGTAAGCAATATTATAAGATTTTTCCATTTTGTTTACGGTATGTGCTTGATATTGTGATATATTGATGATGGGAAAATCTCACATGATTTTTTTTTAATATTTCTTCAATTCTCATGATGGAAAGGTTAACTAAATATCAGAAGTTTAATTAAAATTAAGGCGATTTGTTCTAAAAACTGTAAAGCTTTTAACTGACACTCTTTAATGTATATATGTATAAATAGATTAAGTATATCTAAGGGAACATGTGCTTAGTATGCCAGATTTAAAGAAACTTTTCAGACTGTTCAGAAAGGGAAAAAGCAGAACAAAAGTTCGAACCAAGATTGGGTAATAATTATTTTGTAACCTAGCACACAGGCACTTTTTGTATTTCTATATTTTTTAAATCTGAAAATAAATATTTTATCTATTACTTACGAATGGGTAACTTATAAATTCTGAATGGGAGAATTTGTTTTAATCGGTGAATAAGAACGCGTAGAAGAAATATTGTGTTCAACGTTAGTTCTTCTTTTTTCCAATTCTACCGTTTTACTTTTAAAAAACTGAAAAAATGTTATTTATAGTTATATCAGATCGGTGAGTATGGTGGTTAAAGGTTAATTTAACATTTTGGATTCGGGTGTGGCCAAACATTTATCTTGTTAAAACAACTATTAGAGTGATGGGTGCTTAATGATTAGTATGAATTAGCTGGGAACCAACCTGGAGTTATTATTAATGAATCGAATCCTTTTATACCCACCAAGCACGTAATAAGAATTTTGCTAGTTGTCAATTTTGTTTTTGGAGTTTATATTGCAGAATAATGAATTTAGGATGATAAATGATCCCTTAACTTTTGTCCTTTATTTTTATTTTAATTGACAATAGCGAAATGACTTTTTTTTGGTTTTTAAATATATTTTTTCGTGTGAAATCTGAAACTGATGAGAATAATTGAAAACAGGTTTGTCGAATAAGATCACCTGCATTAACTGGTTTCGCGGATTTAATCTTTACTAAAAAATCTTTAACTTGAGATTTTCGTTTGTGTATGGATACGAACTTTTTGACCAGAATGGATTTTAAATATTTTTCCCCTTTAAATTTTCTCCTAAATGGCTCTCAATTTAATTTTTTTTTTTTCCTTATGTTGAACTTGAACACAAATTAGCGATTGCAACTATATGATTTTGCGAACCTAAGGGCAAACACTACAACTGTTAAGAGAAGTCTTCATTCTTCACACAAGAACAAACTATAAAATAGATCTTGAAGGTAGCAGTGGTTTTGGCTATTAGCCTCTCCCCACACAAATCTATCTTTTCTACGCTTACTCTTTTAAATTTTCTTGCTTAAGTTAGCAAAGTTATTTAATGCTGAATGTTTAATGCAATTATAAAATTACTAATCGTAAAACCAATGGTGAAATTAGTTGATTCCGTTTAAAACTGTCGTAGGATAGGTCAAAACTAAACCTCCGGGAATCGAAACATATTTAAGAACCTTGAAACAGTTAAATGAATACATCCACAAGTACAATCCTTATTTATTACTACATTCAATCTTTGGTTCGTTCATTCATTGTTGCTTTCCTTCATAGTAATGGAGGTGAATGAATTTATAAAAAATAATTTAAAATAAAAAAAGAATAGAATGATGAAAGAGGGGATAGTTTATGAAGTAGGTTGACTCAAGGTCAGACAGTTTGACGTGTGGGGTATGACGCCGACCGGCCTTACGTGTAGGTTGTAGTCAAGGAATTGTAACGCCCATCTCATCTCGACGTTCCTCTCTTTTAAATTTCCTTCCATTTTTTTAGCATCATAACAATTTGGACTTTGAAATAATCATAATACATTCTCTTGTTATAAATTTCATACTGGCAGCCCAAGCGTTAGTAGTCACGGAACATAACTAGTTTCTAAACTAATGGTCACCTGCTGATATTCAGACATTCACATTTTCTATTTTCTAATAACAATGTTTGAACTGAGAAGATCCCAAAACATGTATTTTCGGTGTAAACATTGATATATTGCGATATTTGCTTTGGATTATGAGTTGATTGTTAGGCACACTTGATTTCGCTGATGGCTTAAAGATATTACGACCTAGCATACTTGGACATTCGGACTCATTTTAAATTTGCCGTATAATACTAATGATTAATTTGGAAAACTTTATCGTTTAATTGGCTCTCAAATAAAAGTAAAAAGTGCTCTCAAATGTTAAGTACTTCAACCGTAAATGGTGGAGACTGTTCTTTCTAAACCAACAAAGATGACGACTATAATTAGTTAATTTTTTTCGAAAATAGATGTTATTTTCTTTCAATACCTGAGCGGGCGTTGGTGCAATAGTTACGAAGCGTTGCTTTGTAAGTGGAAGCTCCCAAGTTGGAAATCTGGGTGTCGCTATTTCATATCTGCTAAAACAAAATTTAATAACCTGAAAAAATAGGCATTACTTTACTTACTTTCTTCTTTTCTTTCAAAATAGTTTACTTAGTGCCCACAAAAACCGTGTTTATACATATTTCTGATTTTTATTTAAAATAGCGTTTCCAGAAAGATCTATCTTTTTAAAGGCACTCCTCTCCTCAAAAGTACGTTTCAGATAGAGCAGTTTTTGAATATATCAAGTTGGGAGAAAATCAGTAAACCCAGAAGTACGATTTTAAAGATTTAGATTTCTGGTGAATCTGAATATTCAGTTTTAGTTCACAAAACTTAAGAAGACTTAAAACCAACATCTGCAATCAACAACACTTATGTTTATGTAGTGTCCTGTTTTGTATTTCACTTTTAAAATGATTTGCTTTACAACCTTCAGATGTTAGTCTCATTTCAGCTTGCTATCTTTTTGCACGGTGTTTAAACATTATTTACGATAAGGGGCAAATATTAAATTGATGTTTACTGGTCGGTTTTTATTGTTTTATTGAAAAAAGAATATTATACTTAATAAGTACGATATAGTTGCTTTTAGTATTCGACATTAACACTTATTTTCAGCTTATATTCTGGACTTAATAAGCAAAAGAAGTTTATTTCAAATATCTTTTAAGCGTATGTATGCAATTTATTGTCATAAAGTCACAAAAACTAAATGGGTTTTTTACAAATATTTTATATTAACAAATTCAGTCTTATCAAAGGAAAAAATAGTACTAATAAATGTAGAAAAAAAAATGTAAAACAAAAAGGAAAAAATAATAAAAAAACAAAAAGTTATAACACAAAATATACAATTATTTAAACATTTATCTACTTTAAAAGCTCAGACTATAAACTGAAATAAAAAAAAATCGAGTTAACAATACTTAAAATTCATTCTTTAACTAACTTAATAAGAATTTTCTGTGGCCAGAAGATAGTATTTATAAGATTATTTAAGTTATAATTCGAAAATAATTGTTCTACCCTGGTCGTGGTTGCAAGGCAACAGTTACTGATTCAGATAGCTATTTCAGTAGGTGAGAAGAACGCATAGTACTGCAGGTCGTCTCTCACATCCGAGTTGCATTCTGTACTTGGCTGTGCATATTTAAATTTAACTTTCTCGCGGGCTTACAATAATACCGGCCAATCTTAACTGTGAGAGAAACCTGATTTGAACAATAGTAACATTGTAGTAAAGATAGTCTTCACGCGTTTCTAAACCACTTACACGATGGAAGTAAGTATTAAATACAAAATCTGCTTCTTTTGACAGCTGATGATTTTCGAATGCGAAAACTAGATTGTAATCATTTTCATCAACAAAATCCTACTATCCCAGACATGATAACGCAAAAGCACTCTTAGTGCTTAAGTTCAATAAACTGGGATGAGTTCCAATTTCAAAAACATGTAAGAATGTTTAGGTAGCTTATCAATTGTCATTTTTAGTAGTATACTCTAATATGTTCGCGGATACCACATACATATATTGTTCTAAATATGAATGTTCTAAATGGACGGAATTCAGATTTAAGTTTTTCAAAGACGCCTTCATTAAATAAGTTTTGTTGCCTAAGAAATGTTTGTATTTAATAAAATATAAGGATTAACTGAAGTAAATAGTTTTAGCGTTGTGAAGGTGCGTTGTTGAACTGTACTGTTAATTTTACGGATGGTTGTTGGATTTAATACTTCAATTAAAAGATTCATGAGCTGGTTGAATGCTTTAAGTTGTGTTCCTTTAAATTCCGTATCTATTTCAGTAAAGATGTATAATCAGTAATAAACTAGTTCATCTATTTATTATGTTAATTAACAATTATGCCCGATATTTTCTAAAATGGAACTTCTTCTTTCACAGCGTTTGAATAAAAGGTGTCCAGGATCTCCAGTAATTTTGAACAAATGAGTCTCTTTGGATTATTGATTGCTGCTAATAATAGTTCTAGGATGCGCGACTAAGAAGTCATAATTAGCTTATATTCTGGACTTAATAAGCAAAAGAAGTTTATTTCAAATATCTTTTAAGCCTGCAAATACACCAGGGACAGATTGCTTAAGCACGAGTTGAACTTATTCAGGTTTATTTTTTATATATAATAATAATAATAATAATTATCCCTAAAATTTAAGGCCAAAAAGTTCTTATTTTTCTTTTTACTTCACGTCTATCTTGTAAAAATCAGGCTGCACTTTCTTACATGAGAGGCTTTTGCAATACCAAAATTGATTTTCTTGTCATCGAAGAAGTAATTAAAAAAATTTCCTGGAAAGAAAAAAAGAGGAGAACCATTAGAAAATTGGATTTCACACCTGCAGGAAGATGATTTGAGAAGATAGGGATTTTTCGTGAATCAAATGGGAGGTTAAAGTCAATCTTGGGCAGAAGAGCCGATCTAGGAGTATCAGGTACTAACAAGAAGTATTAGTACATGCTATTTAGATATGCCTCTAAGTTTGTGACTACGTTAGTATTCCAGATATGAAGAGTTTGCATGTTATTTTTGTAGCAGTTGTCAGCGGGTACGCTAAACCCAAATAGGTGCTCACTTCAACTGCATATTCAAATTATCTCTATGTAAATTACTTATATTAAACATAGTTTAAAATAAATCTTACAGCTCAGCGCAACGCGACTTTCAACTCAAGAACTACTTATAGAATAGAATTTTAAAATCTACAGGATTTCACTACTTTTCTTAAATAGGTTAAAAGAATGTAAAAAGAAAGTTTATTCTATTGTTTTGAAACAATTACATTATCTGAGAAACTAAAAATAACAAGGAAACTGACTTTAAAATAAAAACAATACAAATTATTTACACTAATTTCTCAATCACAGGAAGTGTAAAGAAGAATATTTAGATACATGTCTCACTTCTGATTGACGATTAAAGTTGAAGTTAGTTTCAATAGAAACCGAAGAAACCTGTTTCTTGATAGTTAATCTGCTTTGTAAGTTAGATGTCTATTTTTTAATATGTAGTTTACATTTTGTTTATGAAAATAATTTTCTGAACATTCAGTATTGATTTAGATTTTAAATTTATAGTTCATTTAAAACTATAGTAAATAAGAGAAAGAAAATAATTTTAACTAATTAAGAATTAATAAGTTCCGTTCAAGTAATAATTTAGTTTTATCATTAAGATGTTTCTTAATAAAAAGAAATATGTAGTATATGTTTAAGATCCTACCTAACTAAAATTTCTATAACCTGTAAAAAATAGAAGTTAAACAAAAAGTAGTTGGAATAAAAACTTGAAAGGATTACGGCAAAAAGTTAGAAGAAGGAATAAAATGGATGAAATTGATTTAACGCAAATTAAAGGATTAAGAAAATGGTGAAGTTACTAAGAATTCCAAGGATAAAACCCAAGAAATGATCAAATATTAGAAAAGTGGAGGAAATGTTTCAGAAATCAGAGGATAAGCGATTTGGGAAGTGAATGACTACATAGGCAGAGGTAAATTTAGTCGCAGTTTTAACATAAGTTAAAGTTTTGGAAGCCCTTGGTGTTGTTGCATGCTGCAGGCGCATATAGTTGGTCTTGGCCTGTTTTACAAATGCCATCCATCTAATTCTATCTTGTGCAAGCGTTAAACTTATTTTCTATCTTTATCATTTTATGCAATTGTACCTCGCATCTGTACTTAGATTATCTTCTTAGTCTCCCGCTGTCAGGTGAAATTGCTCATATTTCCTTTGCAGACCTATCGTCTCCCATCCTCAAGAGGTGTGACAGCCACTTACATATTATATGTTACTTATCAAAAAGATGATATGTAACATCCTCGGAAGCCTCATACAATTCCTTAATTTTCCTTCGATTTCAGACACCATTCTTTCTTAAAGAACCTAAACTTCGCCTCAGAAGCTTGCGCTCCAATCTATCAAGCAGATTAGATGACGTTTTCTTAAGCGTTCAAGTTTCCGATGAGTTTGTAAAGGTGGGTGTTATTAGGGTTTCACATACTATTCTTATTTTCGTGCTGCGAACGATAAGGCTACTGTTAATTCTTTTTAAAAACCAATATAACCAAAATCTACAATCTAAGTATAACTGTTATTTGACTTTTATTTCACACAACGACAGCAGAAATGATAATTTGATAAAAATAATTATAGAACATTAATTAAAACACTTATTAATCAACCATTATTTAAAAAAAATCTTTTTTAGATAAAATTCCCGAAAAATAAAATAAAAGTGAGTCAGCTTGTGTGATTCAGCCTTTAAAATGAAAATATAGAGAGAGTGTAATCAACAGAAGGGTCCTACAGCAGTAACAGTTTGCTTGGGGAGAATTATAGAAGATGTATTGTGTGATAAGGTAGCGATGACTTTATATCTTTTATAGTATTTACTGATTTGTTTTATACGCATGCGTATTAAGTAAGATGGACTTGGAGACTTGACTGGAGAAAAGATGTGGGCATAACTACTACAACATGCCCACACGTAGTTTCACTTGGTTTGCTATAAAAGGTAAACACTGGTCTTATATGGTAACAATCTTAAGTGTGTCACGCTCTTGTCAACTCTCCTAGAACATAATACTGATTCAAAATTTAAAACTTTAAATGTTAACAAAATTGTGTGAAACACTAACAAGAGTTTACCTTACTGCAATTTACATAGTTATTGGTTTCCAAAACTTAGAATTTGGACTACTACAGTTGCAAAAAGTTACGCATTTTTTTTTTTTTACTTTTAATACATTATGTTTTTTTAAGCTTATAAAAAGATCTACGCTAATTGACAGATGACCGAGTATCTTGAAATCTTGGCAGGATTGTGATAGTATTAAAGGATCATAAACAGCAGTTTACTAAATTAGAAAAGTAGGTATATAAGGGCTCTTTTCAACGTGGACTTACAGGCAGGGAGAATATTGGGAAGAAAACAGAGCCAAACTTTTAGATTTAGGTTTCTAGTCTAGGAAGCTGGGATAGATAAATTTGGGCAGATAATATGGGAGCCACTTGTGCGGTCGTTGGCCTTCCAGTATTTTGCGACCAACCACCCATTTTGAAAACTTAGAGATTGATAGAGAAGGAAAGTCATCCACCTACGGTCCTGGGTAGGAATGTTTGAATGAATAGGGCCGGAATGTGAAAACAAATACATCTTACTTTTACCTGTTATTCATGGCAAACGACGCTCTTAGAGGTCGTGCGTATTGACACTGGATTAGGCAGAATGCCCATGCGAACTTAATTCTGCCGTACGACACCAGTTTTTAGTGCACGATAGGTCAGAAAACATCTTTTCAGGGCCTCTCCCTCTACGTGAATGGGTTGTTTATAAATGGTTTTCTAAGGTTTGATCGATAAACTAAAGCATTGGTGTTTTATTAAGCTGTTACGCTTGAATAAAACATAATTGTAATCGTTCAAAAAAATTAGTTATAAAAGTATTCCAGAGATCGAAGAAATTACTTTTGTTTTTTCTTTGAGCACATGCGAGTATGATGTACAGAAAAAAAAAGTAGAAAAATTTCAGGTAGCTCTAAATTTGAGACAACACGATAGTAAGATTGGGATCGTTAGTAAACCCGCCGTCAAACTAGAAATATTTCGTTGTTTTCCTATGAATAGTTTCAGTTCTCTAGTCTATTTTCTGAAAATTATACCTCTTTATTTTGCAATTTAGGCTACTTATTAAACCAAAAACAAATGGGTTAAGGAGGACTTTGTAAATATGATGAGCAAGTTTGAAAAGGGTTAAGAAAAGTAGGGTTGAAAATTATTTATTTCAAAAACAAATGTACCAGAGAGGCAGAAAATACGTTGAAGATGAACGAGTGAGTCTACGTTTTCTTATACTCGGTTCCGTGGGAGGCAGAGTTGAAGCGAAAAACCGCATGTGATCTCCCTTCTGGGATAGAGATTCCTCTCTACCAAAGCAAGAAGATCTTCACTAGCGCATTCGAAGTTATACCCTGTGGAACTCTTGTTAGGCTGTGAATTCCAAGTTAAGATTGTCTGATTATCTGTAAATGTCATCAATGATGACTTTCCGGGGAAAGTGAGTGCAGAAAACAAAAGAAAAGCAGTCAATAATGCCTTATGGCAAGAATGATGCCATGAGGCATAAGTCAAAGAAAGTTAAAATGGAATGGGGCTATACTCAGAACGGATGGTGGCTTCAGGTGACCCGAACATTAAGAGAAAGAAAAGGAAGTCGTTGATTATTTCATTTTCATGTCTGATGAATAGTTTCTTATTTCGATAATACAACAAAAAAAAACTCATTTAATTCCCAGTATTTAATTTTTTAATTATTTCTTTTTTTAATAATTTTGAGAAGTTTCGAGCTCACATTGTTCATTTTCAAATTGTTTTTAATTGGTAATAACTTTTAAGAAACGATTTTTAACACGTAATCATTCTTTCTTATTTTTTAATAGATATTTTATTATATATCTTATCTGATTCCACTCCTCTATATTGAAATTTCTTCACAAAATGCACGGAATATCTCCAAGATGTTTTCTTTTTTGTATGTATTGTTTAAAGAAACAAATCCTTAGTTTTTAAGAATTTTAACATATGGAAATAATGTTACTAAATCTTTTTTTTTCTTTTTTGGATTTCTTTGAAAATGTAGAATATCTTGTTTCCTACTATTCGTTTTTTCTTTTTAATTTATTCATTATAATCTCATTTTTCTTGAAACCAATTCTTTGCGTTATTTTACTAAGTGTTCAAAGCTATTATTTTATTTTACTTTATTTTCTGAAAACTGTAAAGATTGGCCCGGCATTTTGGAGGAATTACATTTCCAGAGTCTAGAAAGAAAAATTCGTTGGTAAGCTTTGTTTTTCATTGCAGAGATGATGTGACACAGAAAATTTTTGAGCCAGGAAGACTGAAATGAACGGTATTTATTGAAGATCGCAACTCGAAAGCTGCTTTGTGTGACGAAACCCTCAGAAAGGGATAAAACGTTTGAATGAAAAAAAAAGTCTGAAAACCCTGAAATATATGAAAGACAATGATTAAACAATTTTCAGCACTTCACAATAATTAAAAAAAAAAAAATTATTTGCTGATTTTGAAAAGGAAGATTGTACAAACGCAGATATTTATGGAACTGGCGCAAATGGTTCCCCCAATGGTGGGAAATAGTTGGCCATATCGTGACTACATGTTTGAAGTCGTCTTCAATAACAGTTAACTCCTTTGTCTAATTGGTGTAAAAATGGATCGAAAAGTGTTGGATTTCAAAATGTTTATTATCATAATAGTTTGCTTTTTATCGCTAGTCCCTCAAACAGATGATTCCCAAACCCAGGCACATTAACTTTGTAGAAGGTTCCTTCCCTGAATTACTTATCCGTTAGTTGATTCTAATTCATGTCGATGCCTTATGATACTTTTTACGCCAGTTGAAGGGAATTTATGATCATTCTTCTCGAATGGACGCAAGCTAGAGAACGTTCGAATCAATTCAAAAATTACTTTTAGTTTTCATTCAGAACTACGGGTATTCTTACAGAGGTACTATTAATTTCTGAATGGGATAAGTAAGAGGATTGCCAGTTTAGATCAATGAACATTGACAAAGGTAGCTTGAAATTAGTAATGTTTAGTGCTGCAGAATCCTAATGTACTGTCTAGTTAAATTTAGTGCGATTAACACGGCTGCAGATGTATAAAATATGTTTTGTAAGGTAAACAGTCAAGCTGGTATTTGTTGTTATTGTACGCTTCTAACTAATAAAAGCAACCCACGTTATCTGTATTATCTTTGAATTATTTTAAGCCAGAATACAAGTTGTCATTAGCAAGATGAGAAAGAAAAATTTGGATTTTTTATCATGAGATTTGTTTATTTCTTCTGTTTCAGATTCAACATCTGTACACATTCCAGTTGGTAGATGAAACGTTTGTCCTTCTAATGTTTCCTTCCTGGTTAAAAATGTGTTCAAAGATGTCAATTATAGTTGCGGTTAAGAATGAAGAGTAACAGATAAAAAAAACTTTCCAATATTTTATTTTGATGTGAAACCATAAAATGCACAATGAACACTGCGAAGAGAAACCTGCAATGTGATGTTTTAAAAATTGTTACATAATAAGTGCAGGTAAAGCTTTTTTTAAACAGGAAATATTTTAATAAAATAAATATTACATTCTGGTGAGAAACATTTTCACTTTTGTGTGTGTGTTCTTTCCAGAATTAAAGTTTTAAGCGTGGATTATTTATGAAGTGTGTAGTTGTAGTTGTTCGAAATGCGATTGTACAAAAGGTAAAAGCTGGCAGTATACCGATATGCAGGGTACACAATGTCTCTCTTCAATTTATAATAAACAGTAGTTAACTACAATATTTTACATGTTTATTTTAAAGGTACCATTTAAAAAAAAAAATCTCCAAAGCTACAAAAATCTTTTCAAAAATGGTACTTTTGGTTAGGCCATTTTTCTTCAAATGGGGAAGTTTAGATACACCTTTAATAGGTGATAGTCTGTGCATAATACTGAAATGGTTTGTTGGAGGTAAGTGTTGAATAGGAATTAAGAGAATAGCCATTGTCATTAAGTCAGTTATAGAAGGGTTGATAGCTTGCTCGTTATTTTCGAGGGATTTGTAGTTGAGAATGCTAAGTAAAGTTTGAATTGTCCGTAAATGTTTTATATCTTTTTAGAGTAGTGTTCATCTTTTTTGGTGATTGATTCATTAGTCTAAAGGGAAGAGAGATTATTACGAACTTCAGTCATAATTTTTTTTATATGTTTAATTGCCAAGCTTTCTATGGGACAAGGTCAAAAGCTTGATGAATATCTTAAATATAATGGATCTCTTCGCTTGCGCCTCACAGCTTGTTACCATGCATCTGTACCATTGCCATGGTTGACTCATAGATTGTAAAGTTCGTCAGTAAGTGAATTTACCTATCATCTTCACGCAAATACTTTCAACCTTCTGTATTTTTTTTTTAATACTAATAGTTTGTGGTCCTTCCAGATCAGTCGTTAGTCCAAATTCCGTTGTATGTAACCGTGCGGTAGTGGCAAGATGAAAGTAATGGTTCACTGAAAGCAAACAGTAGGGCACATATATTTTCTTATCTATCTTCATCTTCTTAGATAATTGATCATATAAATTGATTTGCAGTTTTGAGTTTTATTTTACCAGTGTTTAGTCTATATGTTAAGTGAATTTAGTTGCTTCGTAATATGGTAATAAAATTGATGTGTCTTTTGCAAATGTTGCTGTGAGTGTAATGGATTGTGGTGGAAAGTCTGCTGAGTACACAGAGTAAAGAAATGGACATTGTGCATTTCCTTGAGGTATTCAACTTGCACCTACCTATGTAATAGTCTCATTTGCAGGTTAAAGCAAAATTTGAATTTAGAAAATCAGTTGAGAGAAAATTTCTATTCAGAATTTAATTTCAAAAATTGGACGTGTTAAATGAAGTCAAGAGTTCTTTTAGCTTATTTTCCACTCACAAAAATATTCTAAAGCCTAATTGCTAAAATTTTCTTCAAAATTACGTATTATTTAATTAAATAGTTAATTACATTTGTGTGCAAGTTCTTTTTACCTTTTACCTCCTTTTGTTGGTTCCAGGTGGGTTACGTCATCCTTTTTTACGGCTGCTACCTCACCTTATTTGGAATGGACATTAATACCACCTGTTGGTGAGTGATACTTTTTATTTTTTAAAATTCCTTAAATTTTAATTTGTTTAGTTAATATATTTAAGAAGATCTATTGTTTTCTACAAACAATAATATGTATCGAATTTAAATTGGTACAAAAGAAAGGCAAGGTCATCAGAAATATAAGAATTGAGTATTTAATGTCACAGATGGGCGCGAGGCTATATACGGGGAGGGGCTAGTCTGTTAGTAAGTAAATTCTTGATTTAAAAAACTTGCCAGTATTTTCACCAAATATTTAGTATATTTGCAATTTATTTAATTATTTATCTATAATAATTCCTTCGACTTATACTAGATACAATTCTTCACTATTCTTATTGGCAAATTTTAATATACATATGTATGTAAATGGTGGGGATAATACTTGACCTGAATGAGTCTATAATTGTCTATCAGTCCTCTCTGTAATCGAATCTAACTAGAGGTCAGTTTAAAGTTACACTTCTTTCTCAGATTTCCTCGTGTAAAGTTTTTATTTTTGTAATTATTATTTACGGGAGGGAAGAATTTGAGTTTCCAATATGGAGAAAATCCATAGTTGTTTCAAGAAAATTATTTTTGAACAATGCAGAAAATATTTTTATTCTCAATTATTTATTTCATATTTGAAATATTAGCAACACTCATTATCGTCGCTCATTACTCAAAAACTACTAATTTCTTTTTTCAAGATCGAATATAGTCCGAATAGTTAGTTTCAAGTTTAGTGGCTTCGCTGTATCTTGTTTTTCATCTGAAGTGTCTAACTAGGATCAATAGTCCAAGACCGATTGTATAAAAAGAAGTGGTATAGCCACTTTGGCATCTTCGCAAATACGCCTATAGTAAACATATTCAACGTTGTCATGCCCAACATTCACGCAGAACACAACAAGGCCTGCAGAAGCAGATAATTTGTGCAGCTATTACTTGAGTTTAGCGTACCCACTGACAAACTCTAGCTTATCATCAACACTCATTTCTATGCTCACCTATTGAATGCGTCACAAATGGATATAATTATTTTATTAATATTAAGGAGACACATGATAGATCTTTTAAGGCGTGTTGGATTTGGCTTTTATCAAATAGATTTAAAGAGGGCCATAACCCAATTCTTCTGCGACCTAAAAGCTCTATTGGTCCTCTAAAATGTACTGTTGCGACATAGAATGTAGAATTGTAAATGGTGTAGTTACAGGTTCTGTACTAGAGTTCTATGGAGTTTGCCTGTGAATTCGCTAAACCCAACCATCTCTGCAAACCCTACACAATTCACAGTTGAATTTTTGTTTTATCAGTGAATGTGTTCTTCGCGTTGTTAGATTGTGATGCCCACGAAGGCGCCAAAATTCTTGAATCTGAAGAAATGGGGTTTTTGGATTAAGCCACTTTTTCAGACATTACCTGTCCTAGATCATCTCGTAAAGATTGCCATAATCACCTAATTCAGGATGCTAATTGTAGGAGCCAGCTTCTCGCGTCACTCCAGCTGGCCGATTCAATGAGGATTTATAAAATAACCACAGTAATCATTGTTTGCCGCAAGAGCCTACTAAAAGAGAACATCCCTGTTTCTTACGGTTTCCTTTACCCTTTCTTTGTAGCATCCTCGTACTATTGGTATTTTTCTTTGTTACTCAGTCTTCTCCCACTTCCTAACTGACACTGTTTTTCAAACCGTTTTCACGTAAAAACGCAAAAATCACTTAAAACCGGCAAAGGGAATCAGAAAAGCAGCGCTTCTGATCATTTTTTTGTTTTTGTTTTTATAGTAACCTTAATAGTCACCTTAAATGCCAGATTGCCTTTAGGGCCACTTGCCTTTTATTTTTATTATTACCTATATATTTACAAAATTAATTTAGGCCAACTCACTAAGAGCTTTATACATAGTGATACATATTTTTAAAAGAGTTCATTTCTTTATAGATTTTGATATAGTCTTGATTTCAGTCATCTTGTAGCTGTACGCTCGCCAAAGTGGTAATGAAATATGGATGCAGTGTGTGAAGGGTGAGGAAGAAGTTGTCTCAGTTTGATCATGCAAGTGTTAATGACTTGAATGTAGAAATTTTCTGTGTATTTGTGTTCCTAGTAGTCCATGTGTTCAGTGCAATTCGTAGTAATTCATTTTTAAAATTTTAGTCTTTTAGAGTACATTTTGGAAAAATGAAGTTGTCTGTTTCTCATTTCTAAAAGAGAAAATATTTTTAGGTTCTTGATAAATTTTAAAGTTAACTTATCACTAGAAGGGATTCCTTTGAATTCAAACAATTTTTTTTTAGTTTTTAAGATTTTTGGTATCCATTCTGTGGACTTGGCTCATGATGATTTGACTTTAAAGTTCTTCCTCCCATAGCTTTTTTTATTTTAATTATCTGCCTCGTAAGAGTGGTAACTGCTAGCAATTGAACGAATCATATTATAAATTTTTTTGCAAATCAATATAGTTAATTTTTTTTCCTTAACTAAGGTTCAAAATACGCAAGAAAACTAGAAGAATATCGAGAAAATATTATCTTTACTCAGCAGTAAATATAAAAAAAAAGTAAACAAAGGACACACCACATTCGTTTTTTTTTAGCCGATTCTCTCTATTTTCTGTACTTTATTAACATTATTTTTTATATTGATACAATTTTTGTTTACAAAATTAGCAGACAAAAAATTTTAGATAGTAATTTTTCTATGAAGTTCAAGATCAAATTAACGTCATCATTCTAGTATCTCATCCATAACAATAAATTAATTTGAATTTCGTCCACTATTAACTATATATATATATATATATATTAACTATATATATATAATTTATAATTTTACTTCATGTTAGTATTGCTTCAATCGGTACAGCTTCAGAGGGATATAATTATCTATCTTTTATTAGAAGCGTTTTGTACCATTTCTTCCAGTATAAACCACAAATTAAATCTCTGATCAAAATTTTTCAAGACCGAACGAATGCGGATTATACAGTGGCGTTTTTGTACTAATATTCAAAGAAACTTTCCAGAAGTCTCCATTGGAAAAATCAGAGTATAGCATTAAGATCGGCCAGCTTTCTTCATTCTTCTACTACTTTATATTATAATAAAACATTTATCGAATTCAATACATTTAATCATTATAGTGTTATATAGAACTTAGTGCCGTACAATCTCTGTACAATAGCACTTTGAGGAATAACTTCTCCCGGAGATATATTAGTATTAATTACCTTAATATGAAAATATAAAAATATGAGGATTGCGTTATATTCTTAAAATATCTGGGCTTTTATAAAATTATGAATGTTTAAAGTAATGCAAATGCTTCATTTCTGTGCTATGTTCTAGAATATAGATTACTTATCGTCAGAGAGAGATTTATTTGTTTATTCATGTAAAAAAAAAAATAACTGTTAAGTCTGTTAAGCTATTGTAGAATCGTTGGTGACATAAATTACCCAGCCACAGTACGATGAAGTGCACCAGATAATTAAAACATAAAAAGGCAAAATTCCAGGGTTTCAAATAAAATGCACATTACTGCAATATACAATGTATACGTGTATATATACATATGAGTAAAGTAGCAGCTCTTTTTGGCAATCCTAATTTTGACACTCATTATGTTAAGACTAATTCGAATAATCAATTTTTTTATGGCACAGACCTCGGAACCTCTACTGCCCATAGAATTCGAAAGCCAGCGAAAAATAGCGTCAGCTGTGAAATAAAATTTAACAAACAGTTAAATAAATAAAATAATATTTCTTTAGATTTAAATATTTAATAGATAAAACTGAAAGAACTGAATAAAAATTAAATAAATTAAAAGAAGTAGAATATTTCCATTGCTTTTTTTTTTAGCCTATGTGTGAAGTAGATTTCTCCTTAATTGGAGAAAGGCAAAGAACTTTGCTGTATGAATTAATAATAATTTCTATATCATTTCATTCAGATTTTTTTATTGAATATAGAAAATAGCATTTTTAAAAAATAATGCAAAATGTGAACAATCACATATAGCTTTCTTTTATTAGAATTATTTCAGTTCTTAATTTATGCATTTTCCGAAATCTTAGGGAAAAATTAAGTCATAATTACTGGTTTGATATACCATTGGCGGCAGGACGTGAGCATTCTGTGCTTTTTAACTCCCTTGAACATAGCACACCAAAAATTAGAAGCGCTAAAAATTTATGGCTAATCAAGTATGAACTGAAGTTTACAAAAAATTCTAGTTTAAAAACCTTTTCAAGGAAGTGCTAAAAAACTTAAAATGTTGGTCAATAAAAGTGAATTTCCGTTTAACCGATTTACCTCATACTTGAAATTCGGTCGTGTTCTCAATGAGATATAATGTAGATGGTGGTGTTTTAATGAATTGAGCAGAATGTGAAAGAGGGAACATAACATGGCACTTCTCTGAGAACCCCCAAAAATTAATTTTAAATAAAAGTGATAGGCATTAAAGTGTTTCTGTTAATGGATTTCAAAAAAAAAAGTTATTGATGCAATTTTTGAGAAAATTCTCGAATTAATGGTCATTTTCAATATTCGGTAAAAATTTTATATTTAAAGGGAGATAGTTTGTGTTATACTGGTTCTCGTAGCTCTCACCTACGGATAACGCGATTAAAACTTATGTACTGGGAACTTCAAACTTATATTTGTAGAAAACTCTAATTTCTAAAATCGCAGTATTGCCTCTAACTCTGCTGAATAAGAGAAAGTATGTAAGTAAGCTGTTAAACAATGACGACTTTTTTTTTTAATAACGTGTTATTGATTTTAAAATTTAATTCATTATTATTCATTCGTTGGTTATTTAATGTATTCCTGGACTCCCTCCCAATAACTATTTTGAAAATTTTAAATGTTAAAACAGAAAATTTCCACTTTAGTGCATTTAACGTGCCAATAGCCATATCCCCACAGCTGCAGTTTGTTAAAGACGTGTCCGTTGCAAGTTGTACAGAGAGCGCCACATGTGATTCATAAGTGAAAGAAGCCCTAGAGTAAAACTCAATTTTTTACAAGTTTATTTAAGCCTTGCAGATTAATAAAAATTATTTTAATAATTTTTGAATCAACCTTTACTACTATTTATTGATAAAAATTGCTAAATATTACTTCAGTTAAGTGGAAACATTTCAATTTACCACGCCCACATGGTATTAGTGGTCCAATCAGAGCGTAGTATTCATATGGTGGTGGTAGCTTTATAAGCTGCAACCGTGTCCGCTCACCCTCATTATTCGTCTGAGGAACTGTCTTTGTTAGGTCACCTTCTGTACGAACCATAATTTTTTTTTACAATTACTTTAAAACTTTTCTTGATTAGTTTTTCTTAGTGTTTGAAGCTTTATTTATTATTACAAAACAAAATGGTGAGTAAATAACTTAATTTTCTATTGAAACCTTTTTTTTATTGCAAACATGAGGCAATCGTTTCTGCGATATTTAGTTATGTGAAATTTGGAATAGGTATAAGTGAACTAGTAAATTGTTCTATTTAATCTCAGAAATAAGTTATATATTTATAAAATGTTAGTTTAAGAGTGTGTTGGAAGTGAAAGGATCCCGCCTTTTGTTACTTGCAGTACCGTTAAAGCCGGTTATGGCGACGGGTGTGCCATGTATTGTTGCGTGCTACTTTTATTTGACATTTAATATGCTGTTTAAACGCATTTAAAATTATTTAATTAATATACTATTTAAAAAATGTAAATGTAATTCTTTTGTTTAATTAAAACGTGTACAAAGGTCCAATAATTACGGTTAGTCATTGACCTTGATGAATGCCGGTTAGCAGCAACGCCTTTATTTCCCTCCATTTATTTC
Source organism: Rhodnius prolixus (assembly GCF_049639745.1). Taxonomy (NCBI): domain Eukaryota; kingdom Metazoa; phylum Arthropoda; class Insecta; order Hemiptera; family Reduviidae; genus Rhodnius; species Rhodnius prolixus. The sequence continues at coordinate 36,839,773 of NW_027411634.1, forward strand.
TTCGTCATGAGCACGAGTTCACTTGGGTTTTTTAATTCTAAGAGGACGATATTTACATTTTGGTTTCATTTACGTTAATAGAGACAATTTATTTTATTGAAATGAATTTTAAACGTTTCATATATATGTACATATTTGGCCAAGTAAAATTAAGTTTTAGAATTCAAAATTTAACCTTTGATAAAACTGTATATTACTTAACTGTGCACGAGATATTTCCTCAAAATGTCTTAAATTAGTTCTTACAAAAAAGATGTATCTAGAAAATATTAACTTACGTGTATTCTAACAAAAACTTCTGTTTTACTTCAGTTGTTTTTGTAAAAAAATATACCAAAATAATTCTTTAACGGGAAATTGTAAGAAAACTGCTAGGACTGTAAAACAAAAATACTGTTATGCTGGATTTTCAATAATTTTATTTTTCTTTTCTTTTTCTAGAGGGAATGTATTTCAGTACACGTTGGACAGGCTGGAGTCCAAATTGGTAATGCCTGTTGGGAATTGTACTGTTTGGAACATGGTATCCAACCTGATGGACAAATGCCATCTGATAAAACTATTGGAGGCGGAGATGATTCTTTTAACACATTTTTCAGTGAAACTGGCGCCGGAAAGCATGTTCCTAGGGCAGTGTTTGTTGATTTGGAACCTACAGTAGTCGGTAAGTTTTTTAATTTATTGTTGCTTAATAGTTATCCACAATACCGTATACTCAGTGTAATTTAATTTTCAGATGAGGTTAGGACTGGAACCTACAGGCAACTGTTTCACCCTGAACAACTTATTACTGGCAAAGAAGATGCGGCAAATAATTACGCCCGAGGACATTATACTATTGGTAAGGAAATAGTTGACTTGGTTCTCGACAGGATAAGGAAATTAGCAGACCAATGTACTGGATTACAAGGTTTCCTCATCTTCCACTCATTTGGTGGTGGTACCGGATCTGGATTTACCTCTCTTCTTATGGAAAGGTAGGATATAATTCTATTATAACTTGGAAGTATTTAATTTTTTTTTCTTTTTGTTTGTTTTAGTAACATAATTATTTTTATTGCAGATTGTCTGTTGATTACGGAAAGAAGAGTAAACTGGAATTCGCCATTTACCCAGCTCCTCAAGTGTCCACTGCCGTTGTTGAACCATACAACTCAATCCTCACCACACATACTACCTTAGAACATTCTGACTGTGCATTTATGGTTGATAATGAAGCTATTTATGATATTTGTCGTCGTAATTTAGATATTGAACGCCCTACATATACAAACTTGAATCGACTTATTGGACAAATAGTTTCCTCGATCACTGCTTCCCTTAGATTTGATGGCGCCCTGAATGTGGATCTTACTGAATTCCAAACTAACCTGGTTCCTTACCCAAGGATTCACTTCCCCCTGGTTACTTATGCCCCAGTTATTTCCGCTGAGAAGGCCTACCATGAACAATTATCTGTAGCTGAAATCACGAATGCCTGTTTCGAGCCGGCTAACCAGATGGTAAAATGTGACCCTCGCCATGGAAAATACATGGCGTGCTGCATGTTGTACAGAGGTGACGTTGTGCCCAAGGATGTGAACGCCGCCATCGCCACCATTAAGACGAAGAGGACTATTCAGTTCGTGGACTGGTGCCCAACAGGTTTCAAGGTAGGTATTTTGTTAAAAGCAAAAATAGTATGCCAATTGCTTATATTTTTTGAAACTAATTACCTGATCTCTTTTGTTCTTTAGGTTGGAATCAACTACCAACCACCCACTGTGGTCCCGGGCGGAGATCTGGCCAAGGTACAGCGTGCTGTATGTATGTTGTCCAATACTACTGCTATTGCTGAAGCCTGGGCAAGATTAGATCATAAATTCGATCTTATGTACGCCAAGAGAGCTTTCGTTCACTGGTATGTCGGTGAAGGTATGGAAGAAGGTGAATTCTCAGAGGCCAGAGAAGATCTTGCTGCTTTAGAGAAAGATTATGAAGAAGTTGGCATGGACTCCGCAGAAGGCGACGGAGAAGGTGCTGAAGAATATTAAAAAAAATATATATATATTTTTGTACTTTTTTTTTACTTGTGTTCATACGGTGAATTTACTTACAAGAAAGATTAAAAACAGGCATTTCATTTATTTTGCAGCTTATTTCGAGTTGTTTTGACACCTACCTTTATCTATAACTTATGTTTGAGGTGCTTTAGACCTTTAGTAATAATTCTAGAGTGTAGAGGTGTTCATGCTACCTTTCTCTTGCTACATTTCTCAAGATTCAAATTTCTTTCAAATATTCTTTTACTAAATATTAATTTACTTCATTGTAATTGTTATAATTGACAAAGAAACTTTTTTGTACCAATGGAAGAAACCTAAGGTGCATTAATTTTCTAAAAACTCCAGGGTTGTTTAACTTTCTAATGGAATTTTGATCACTGAGCAGTTTGGGCCGGCCCCTCGTGTGTCCATCCCTAATTTTTTCTGTTTTAATGTAGAAAATTCATGTTATTTTCTAAAAACTTTTTTTTTTTTGTCAAAACGTGAAATTTCAGTGAAAAGCATTTGGAAAATTAAAGATAAAGTATTTATTGATAAAACATTTCTAAATCGATTTACGGATTTGGTTTCTCACGTTTTAGTTGAATCTTAAAATTGCTCTTGCACATCAAAGGTGAGAGAATGTGGGGGATTAATTTAATTATAATCTCTTATGAACTTGCATTGAAGCCAGCTAACATTTAGTAAATGTTATCGTATATGAAGGGAATTTTGAGAATTGTACAAAGAAAAAATTGTGTGCTTCAAATTAGAATTTTTTTCCCCAGCGTTTTTAGGTGAAATCTTTGATGAATAGTTCCATAGGTCGTTAACAGTTTTTTATATATCCATTATACTGAAAGTATTAATTATGTGGCCAGCTTTCTAGACTACAAAGATTAGAAGGAATATACTACGATGTTGCAGATACAACCAGAAACTGCATAGTGATGGCGATTCATTCTTTCCTGCTACCAAGCAGGAGATTCATCAGTCTTATAAACTTCATATTTCCAAGAATTAGTGGGAAATTGTAGGATACAGACGACGTAAATAGTACCTATTCAATCTTAAGGTTTCTTGCCATTAAGTTAAATAACTGAAGATTTACCTTAGATTTATATTAGTAAACAATATTTATAGACTACAATACTTGAGATCAAAAAAGGATATGACTTAACAACAACAGCAAAAAAAACTAATTTGAAATATACATGTGAGTGGATTGTGTCACCATTCTACAAACCAACAAAATATTTAGTTGAAAAAAGTAGTATTAAATATTTTACTTGTGTTCTAGAGTGGTCTTACGAAGAAACTTCCACACACAGTTGAGAACAAATGTAATGGTGATATATAAATGTGCTTAGCTGGCCAATAAGTCCGTAAGTGTATTCAAAAACATATTAAGTGTAAACATTCAATGTAACTATTTGGTGTTACTGATATTAGGTTGAGGAACGATGCATTGTTAACATGCATATTTATTTTATCTAGTGATATGTATTTAAACAAGTCTGCAATCATAAAAGTAAGCAAAACCTTGAAATGTGAATGAATGGTCTCCTTAACTTGTAGGAACCTCAGTTCCATCGGAGAAGAGATTTCTCAAGCGCGTTGTGAAATCGGTGAGAGAGTTCAAGATTTGTAGGTTTCATTTTTTAAAAACTTATTTCTGGTCTCTGCGGGCCCTAATACGATCTTCATTTGAATTTTATTCGCCTAATATATATATATATATACTTGTATTTTCGCATAGGCTGCTTTACAGGCTATCAAGTCTTACGAAGTTAATTCGAAACATGTCCCTGCCTGGATGGATATTTGATCAGTTTTAGTACATAATGTCTAGGGGACGGGGCAATTAGGTCACCAGAGAAATGAGTAGCTAGTTTGCCCGGCCCGGAAAACCCCGCTACGGTACCTTGAATGAACTGAGCTGTTTAAGACGCAGAAAAATGCCGTAGTAGCGCAGCCAACAGCATTAAATTACTCATATAATGAGATTTTAGACCAACGGTGAAACAGTTCATTATTAACCTCTCTCGTAAGTATACTGGCCATTCCGGTGTTCGTTGGCCTCTAGAAGGTCTATTACAGATTGAACATACAATGTATCGCGTGAGCTGGTCAGCGAATAGATAGCTTTGTATGTTTATAGATGGAAGTACAAAAACGGTGCACTACCTTCATGAATTCATGTGAGTGGAATATGTACCACACTGTTCTAAATAATTTTGAATGAGAAGTTGGCATTGTAACATGCGTTTTGGAGCAATCTCACGATGAAAAATCTATTAGAAAATTGTTGAGAACAAACTCTTCCTCTGCAAAAGAGTTTATTCGACCAATTATTTATTATTGATTGAGCAGGATTCTAACAATTAGCCAATTCGTTTTACTGGACCTTAGAACACACTATAGATCAGGAAGATCCTGTTTTTATAAAAACCCATAACATTTTTTATTCTAATTATTTAAACTTCAAGTATAAAGGGTGTTCAGCATAAGACTACCGTAACTTCGGGAGGCGATTCTGGGCATCATTTGCAGCAAAAAAGTCCATATAAACTATGGCTCGATTCGGCTCCGTTTTGTAGATATTTTTAATTTTATATTTTTTCAGAGTACTACTACTTTTTAGCAAACAGTTGTCTATATTTCTCAAACTATTAGAGCTAAAGAAAGTTCATTCAGCACACTAGAAAGAAGGTTAAATTTCCTTTTAAATAAGCTAAATTATATTTCAAAATAATAATATTAAGTATTTCAAATTGTGGCCCAAACATAAGAAATAGCAAGTTTCTAATTTTTTCCCAAAACTTTGATTTCATTTTTCTCAAAAACATTTTACACGAAAAAACCGTGCACTATTCAGGATTTTTGTTTAACTGTGAATTCACAGAATTGTGGTTCTCCATTACTTATTAGCTCTCCACAACCGCCTAGCTCCAAAAGCTTGTTGAGTAGTTTAAAAAAATCTGTGTTTTATTCAAATTATTTAGCATATTTGTGAATTAACTAAAGAATAGCACACAGTCCTAAACTCGTTAAACAAAAATCCTTTCTTTTGGAATTGATACCTAACGCTCATTTTTCATACACCAATTTCTTCTTTTTAATTTATTTTATTATTTATAATGTAAATTATATATTTTTAAATATAGTTCTTAAATAAATTAATTATTAAATTATACGTCTGCAAAAAATCGTACTGGATTTGATGATTCTGATCAATTATATTCTAATGGTAGGTGAATTCCTTTCATAATGCCGACGCCGTTTTGAGGCCTACTTTTTTTGCAATTAATCACAGATTTCTGCATCAATTTTTAAAATAACCCCTATGCATTGTATACCTTTCGAAAGGTGATTGTATGTAGATGTTTTTCCTGAATAGTGCACGGTTTTTTCATGTAAAATGTTTTTGAGAAAAATGAAGTCAAAGTTTTGGGAAAAAATTAGAAACTTGCTATTTCTTATGTTTGGGCCACAATTTGAAATACTTAATATTATTATTTTGAAATATAATTTAGCTTATTTAAAAGGAAATTTAACCTTCTTTCTAGTGAGCTGAATGAACTTTCTTTAGCTCTAATAGTTTGAGAAATATAGACAACTGTTTGCTAAAAAGTAGTAGTACCTTGAATAAACATTTTTTTGTTTTGTTTAATATACTTATTTGTATATTTACAACTGCAACAATTGTTGCATCAAGTAAATTTGATCTTACTGTAATGTCACATGGTTCAATTCACTTGTAATGTCATGGTTAGAGCAATCACCCACTGGTGAAACTCTTTCACAGTGATTTAATCACAATAAATCTCTAGGCCATTTCCGCTTCAAACGACGAGGAGGATTGTCGGGAAGGTGAGGAGAGGAGAGTTGTTGGACAAGAGGATTGGAGAGCAAGGAGGCTGTGAAATTTGCGGTAGCGAGACTTTGTTAGGTCAGTGACGAAAGGGATGTGAAGGTCAGTGTGTATTGTAAGGTTAGAAATGTAGTATGGGGCATTCAGGATTTTTCTTAGGATTTTAGACAGTAGTGTCTGCAGGCGTTTGGAGTTAGAAGGTTTGGTTGAGCCCCACACTTCTGCTCCGTATGTCCATATGGGTCTTAACAGTGTCTTGTAAATTGTCAGTTTGTGATTCAAGACGAGTTTAGATCTGCGGTCAAGTTGTCTAGTAAGTAACTTGTAGCGTCCGTTCACGTCTTGTCGTTTCAGTCGAGTATGTGGGTTCCACATGAGTCTCTTGTCATTGTATAGTCCTAAGTATCGTACTACGTCAGCTGGAGGAATCGTTACACCGTTCAGTTGATCTGGTGGACTCGCAGAAAAAACATAAAATTAAAAATATCTACAAAACGGAGCAGAATCGAGCCATAGTTTATATGGAATTTTTTGTTGCAAATGATGCCCAGAATCGCCGCCCGAAGTTACGGTAGTCTTATGCCGAACACCCTGTGTAAAGTTGCTAAAAAGGGTAAATCATAGAATCTAATTGTATTTCATGTATTATTTTAAAAAACGTAATATAAAATTTAGTGTGAGACATTCCTACCCAAACAGCCAACTTCCGTTCTTACTGTAATTTTTATCAGCAGTTTCGAAACAACAATGAAACTAACTCGTTTTTCTTTTCTTTTTTTTTTTTTAATAAAATAAAAGGACATTTTAACGAAAGATGTACTTAAAAAATTGAATCACATGTGGAGAACACATAATACGGAAGAAACCTCATGCAAAGTTTTATTATATACAGAAAAATGTTTATTTCTTCTTACAAACAAACTGCCACAAAAAATCTTAACTTCTTAAAAAACAAACTTTTAAAAAAATAATAAATCAATACAATGTAATGCATTTATTGAAGTTTATTAACAAAATCGTTACATGAAGTACTTTCTGATAGATTCAACTTCCTCATTTCCTCAAGTACCATTTCTTTTAACTTGATCTCTCTATTTAGTTCTCTATTCTGGTTCACAAGAATTTTAAATTCCTGTAACATTTAACAAGTTTTCAATAGGGGGAAAACAAAAAACAAAAAACTGAAGTACAAGACGAAATTACATCAGGAAAAAAACTGTAAATAGAAAGAACTAGCTTGTAAATTTTTTTTTTTTTAAATCACGTTCTTTACTTGCTCTTACTAATCGTAACAGGAAACAATCTGATCGTGACAAAATTTGAGGATGAGCTTTTCTTGAAAATGCACGTTTTTATGGGGTAAGTTAGGCATAAAATATGTAGTTATGAGCAAGACATGGTATGTAGGACGATCCCAGTTCGAGAGCGTTTTTATTTTTAATACTTTTTAATACATATTAGAGAAATGTTGACAACAAATATATACTAGTAAAAAATTATTCTAGCCATAAAAAAAAATCCTTGTATATTGCAAATTAATGCCTGTAATTTTTGGGTTTGCGTCCAGTAAATTTTCTTATTTAACATGTTGAAGAAAATCCAAACCCTAGACCGAAAATCGAACGATACATCTCTAACCGCTTGACTACTATTGTAGATCGAAAAGCATTCCTCATAGTTTAAATGATTAAAAAATGAGATTATGAAGTTAAGTTAGAACTTTGAGAAGTGCTGTGAAGAAAATATATGTTTATAAAATAAAGGGAGCCCACATTCAATATGTTCACGGCCGAAATAACATCAATCCAAAATATTCTTCCAGAAATTTTTATCACTATTTCTTCAATTTTAATTATCTAAGAATTCCAAAATATATTACTACTAACAGGCTGTTGATCCAATTGATTGTATTGTTCTTTCAAAGAATGTACTTCTGCCAATTTTTCATTCATTTCTTCATGTTCTTTTTCAAGCATTCTTGCTTCTTCCTCCATCTTGCCATAGCATTCCTCAGATGGATAGACAGCATTTAATGTCGTCTCGTATAAGTCACTAAAAGAAATGAAAACTAGCATTTTATCTATTCTATTTCAAAATTAACACTTGAATTTTTTTTTACTCTAATTAATTTGAAGTACTCTTTCTTATTTTTACATTCTCCTAATTGTAGTAAGATGATTGCAATCGCGTCGAATTTTGAATTTGTTAGCTCCCTTCAATCCAAAATATGGTTTTTAAAAATAGGTCTGGGGATCGGGTTGTGTATGGATGTATATTTACTTTCTTTCAACCCTCATAAAAATAAACTATTGGAATTATGCAAACATTCATCAGAAATATCAGTTTTTAAATCTTCCGAGTACGAATGTTTTTTTTTTATTTATTTTCTAATTGGAATGGCTCAAAACCGATAAATCGAATGAAAATAGAAATTCATAATTTGAGGCCTGATGATTAATTGGCTAGTTTGAACAATAGAACCTTCGTTCTCACGAATCAATAATTGTACAATAATCTTTCCGGGTTTTTCCTGGTTTCCACGGGAGTATTCTCTTGATCGAATTTTCTGGAAAAATGTTTTTTAAGAAAGGATGTAGATCTACTTGTGAAAACGAGAGCATCTAATTTAAAGAAAATTTTACTAGACGACTTCGGGAAAGACTTAAGAAAGTAAAAATTTCAACCGTTAAGTTGGGCCAGATACTCCCATGGAAAAGAATGCTTACAGTTTAAGCTTTCAGCGATTTTTGTGTAACTACTCTCATGCACATATACACCATTGTAATCAAATCACTTTTTTGGATTCAGAGTACCTCAAAACATTCCGGTCATAACAATATCATTAATCTGTCGCCGACTTTTTCGAGGGATAAGAGAAGGCAATACTTGGTATATTTCTCAAAATAAAATCGAATTCAATAACGAGAGAACATTTCTGAAGTCTAAGAGAGCCGGAAATATACATACGACAATGGCAAATGTTGCAAGCTTAAATTTAAATTACAAGATATCGAACTAGTAATTACCAAGCCGCTTGCGATATCTTTTTAAGATCTTCTTCGGCTTGCTCTGCTTTCTTAATTTGAGTTCCTAAAATATCTTTGTACTTCAGATCAATAAATTCATTTTGATACTTTACAATATTTTCGATCTCCGTTGTTAAATCTAATCCAAGGCTTTGTAGGTCTTCAACAATTTTACAAATATCTAATCCAGATGTAATTGTTGAATCTATAAAAAAAAGTTATTTTTATTTAATTTCTTTTATTTACTGTACAATAATTACAAATAAACATGCATTTTACCAAATAATAAAATAAAATTAACTGATAATTTCTGAGTTATTAAACTAAACTATAACAAAATCTGGTAATATCTAAATCCAATTGCAGGTTTGCTAGCGTGGAATAATTTTTGTACTTACCAAACATACTAACGTTATCAGAAATCTCCTTGGTTACTTTGGGTACCTCTTTAACAAATAATTCTTTGATTAGTTGTAATTCACTGGGTGTAAAATCTACTGACGTAAGCTGGGCCATCATATCTTGCGGCAGACCAAGAAGATTAAATTCACTATCATCTTTTCCTAAACATGAAGTCTGCTCATCATCACTTATTGACATCAAAAATAGGAGCTTCTTTTTAAGATGTAGATCTAGCGACATACTTTTGGCGGTACGTTGTAAAGATGAGAAGATGACCTCAAGTTCTAACATTTCTCTGTGAGCTCCTTGTAGATCTTGTAACGAATCTTCAAATGTTCTGCAAGCCATGATTTAATACGTGTCTTTGTTCTTTGGAATGAGAGAAACTGGTTTTAACAGACAATGACTACAAAAATCAATTTATTTTTATTTCGGTAGAAGCAGTTGGAAATCCTCGTCAGCCAATATTAAGTTATAAAATCTAGGTTCATACAATAAAATGCTTAGTACTAACTTCACTAGCCTGAAGATCACCTATCATGAAGCATGACAGGTGACAGAGTGTTATAGCTGTTCATTTCTTTAAAAATGCGCCATTTTTTCAAATCTTGAGAATGAAGTGACAATTGTATCATTGTGAATCAAACTAAAAATTCATCCTATTAAACTTTAACTTAAACTAGAAAAATATCTATTATTCATTAAGTAAGCAATTTTTTTTTATAATGATAGTACATTTAAGCAACCATAGTTCGTTCGCTAAACATACGAGCAAGGGCTAAAAGTGGGGAGGTTACATTTTGTTAGGTTACTTTTGATGGTGGATAAATTTTTACCAGCAAAACAAAATATGTCAAAAATTTGGTGTGTGACGCTTTCGTTCAAACAGAACTAATTGATTATTAAGAGTTCAAGCAAAATGACGTGTACAGTTATTGAAGGAAAACTTTTAGTTTTCCAGCTTCCTCTTGACTATATATAATTGATTGCTGTATTATAGCTAAATTTATTATCTTCAAGAAAGATGAGAATTAAAAGACTTGCCCTTGCCGGAGCCTCAGCCCTGCTTATTGTATGTTTGGGATTGTACCATATTCTTGACAAGACTCTTTCAGAACAAAAATATTTGGTAAGACCATAGTCGTAGACACTTGACACTAAATATTTGATAAGAATATTGTTTTAAATTTTAATAATTAAGCAAACATTGAAACTAAATAGGCATTTATACTTGGATAAATTTAAGTTCAGCTTTTACAATTAAACTTGAATTTGCACTATAACCATTTTTCAAGTGTTAGTGAAATCATTTCCCATTTCACAACTTAAGCCATTATGCTATGAAAATGGGTATAATTTCTTGATAAAGTTTACTAAACAACTGGTTTCACATTTAGTAAAGAAACACATCGTGAAACACATTTAGTTAATTTATTGTAAAACAATCGTGAAACAGAATCTGCCGCAGACAACCAAATTGTCACTTGATTAAGCTTAAGGGATAGTCATTAACAAATCCTTAAAGATCTAGACTTCAAAATTTTATTAATTAAGTAAACTTTATGAGATTCGCTGAGTTAAACTAGGATTTGCTCTTTATGGAAAAATTGAGAATTTTATCTTTCATATCAAAAGAACAAAAAAATTCAAAGTTAGTATTTTCAACATTATAATTTTTGTAGTTTTTTAAGATCAACTTCTACAACGGTCTTACCGGATAGTTTTCCAAACCTACATATGTATCTACTTTCGAGCAATACTATCTTTTCAGTTTCAACAGACAAAAAAATTGGATACCTTAATTGTTTAGTAATAATGGAGGTTTTTATTAGAACTATGGAAAATGAAAACTATTCCATTAGTGAATTGAAGGCAAGCCATATCTAACCCTTGTTGACTACAATTATGTATAACAAACATTTCTTCAATTTTTGTTTCTCAAAAATCTTTAGTAATGTTTTACTTTTTATAAAGTCCTTTATTATCTAGTGTTTGCATCTTATTTGTTTAAGATTAAAAAGCCTACCACATACACTTCTCAGTTCCTAAATGATCTTCGAGAATATAAAAATTATACCGATAAAAACAGGAATTATGTTACCTCGGTAAGTTAACTTAAAAAATGTAATATTATTATAATAAATCTTAATTACATAAGTTATTATTATAACGTAACTATAGGTTAGGTCAGGAACAGGGTCTAGGTCCTACAGGATCCTGGATTTGGGGTAACTGGACAAAGTCCTTTATTAATAGCTCTGTTTAACTGAAAGTTTGATAGATTCTTAATTCATAACTTTTACTTATTTTAATAAAGGTTGCCTTGGCATTTCATAATTTTTTTTTCAGTTTGACACTCGAGGAATTGTCGAGGAATTCCAAAAGTGTTTCGTCCCCAAATCTGATCCTTCCGTTGATGTGCAAGTAAGTTATGTATTTTTCAGTTTCATTTGAATGCATTTACATTATTTTGTTTATTATATATATAAATTCCATTTATTCCCCTACTGATTGTTGTCTGCTCAATTCGAGTAGATCCTAACGGTGGTAAAACGAGTGCTATTCCGTGTGGCACTTCTAGCCCTTATCTGATCTTACTATGTGCAGTCCCACCTTGCTTTAGGATGACTGTCGCTGATTACTTTTGCGTTCACCAACGTTCCTAAACTTGGTTTTATCATTACAACTTTATGCATTTTAAAGAGAAACAAATGAAGGTTTTCAATAAAGATTTAACATTTTTCAGTTGTTCGTTTTTCTCTGACTATAGCTTTCTGTTTGCCTCTGGAAACCTTGCTTACCGACAAGGTTCTGTAGTTACGATTGTTCGCGCTATATCTTTCAATTTATCCTAGGGCTGCAGCTTTCCTTGTTCTTTGACTTTGAAACAATAGGACCTTGAATAAGTTCAGTTAAATTCCTTCTGACAAATGTCCCGGAAGAAGTGCCAATTTTTTTGGACTCTTTTATTTTGGCCAGTTATTTGATGATCGATCTTTACACTTTTCATATCAATTATCTTTTTGGTGCTGCTGGCAGTTACCACATCAAACAATTACACCATGTATGGAAAGTTCTGTGAACATTGAGGCATTTCAGATCTACTCCTAGGTACTTTGGTTTAAACCGGTTATAAACTGGCTTTCAATTGTTATTAAGCTTTTGGACTTGTCATTATCATATTCTTAAACATCTAGACTTCAAAATTCTACTAGTTAAGTAAACTTAATGAGATTCGATGACTTGAACTAAACACTGAAGGTGTACATTTTCTTTGAACAGATGGGACGTGTATATGATCAGCTGAAGTTTGATAATATTGATGGCGGAGTATGGAAGCAAGGTTGGAATGTGAAATATAACAACAATCAATGGACACCTGACCATAAATTGAAAGTTTTTGTAGTGCCACACTCACATAATGACCCAGGTAGATAGGTAATTTTAATGGAATCAAAGTGTTTTCTTACTTAAAGTAAATCGTTGGAAGTTATTTTAGAAAATCGTAAAAAAGAGAAAATTTTTGAAAGATTTTTCTATTTTTGAGTTTTGCTGACTGGAACCTACGACACTTTTCTGGACTCAAGAGAGTTCATGACATGTACTGTCGGTAATAACCCAAAAATCGTAAATTATCCTGATTACAGTACTAGGTCTAAACAAAGGATAGGGAAAATTAAAATTTATTGATAAAAATCTATTTTATTTTTCTTTTATCAGGTTGGAAAAAAACGTTCGAGAATTACTATACAAGTCAAACGAGGTCAATTCTAAACCATATGGTTTCAAAGTTGTTAGAAGATAGCAGACGAAAATTCATTTGGGCCGAGATATCGTTTTTTTCGCTGTGGTGGTCAGAAGCTTCTCAAGATGCAAAGGATAAAGTTAAATTGTAATACTAAACAACTCTTTATTAACTTAAAATTGGATTACTAGGATGTAGTTTTAATTTCTACTCATCCAATTTATCAACAGTTTAATTGATAAGCAATGTAAACAATCTAATAGTTTAGGAAAATTAAATCCCAGAAAATATTGAAAATATTTGTTGAGTACCAGGTTTTTGAGCTGAACAGTCGTCTTAAGATAGTATGCCTCACAATATGTTACTTTTCTTGCATGCTACAGATCTTTATATATAAAACTAATGATTGATAAAAATTCGTTTAAAATATAATTTATAACTTTATATTGGGAATAACACCAGATATTTCTCACATATTTGGCGCTTAGGTTATTATTCCTCTATTTTAAATATTATTTTATGATTTGTAAAATTGATTTTTGTGTCTAAAAATCAGGTTATTATCACGAGGACAGTTAGAGTTTGTAACAGGAGGTTGGGTGATGCCAGATGAAGCTACTTCGCACTACTCTTCGGTATTGGAACAATTAACTCATGGCCATCAATGGCTGCTTCAACACCTTAATTATAGGCCGAAGTAAGTAAAAAAAAAAATTATATAATTAGCTTTGCAATGAAATAGAGAGGATAGCATGGTTGATTTTTGTTCGTCATAGCCGTTTCTTTGAATTCTGTCTGCTTATTCTTTGTTTATTCTTTTCAAAGAAAGTCAATCAAGTTCACTGTGGGAAATAGATTTTTCTTTATTTTAGGCCTATTAAAGTAGATGAAATAAGTAACATTTATTAATGTTAATGCCTCTCATCCACTGTTTGAGATAAGTTGGCAAATAAGAGCGCAGTAAGGAAACACCAAAAACGTGATTATTGAAAGTGACAATAAATTGCAGAATTCTCGCAAATGTAGACGACCACAAGCCACTCTTATCTTTAGAAAGACTTCTCAAAGTCGCCACATAACAATTGTTTCTTGTTCGCATGTCTTTAGTGTATCATCGACAACTTCTCGCGTTCATAAGTTTCATTTACTTGATCCTACGTATCGGTAATAAGTAGTAAGTTGGTTATTTTATTGGTACTTTAAAGTCCATTTGTATTGGTTATGCGACTAAAAAAAATTGGACTAATCCCTAAATTAGTCATCCATCGCTTATGAATTGAATTTAAATTAATCATCGATTGTCCAGATACAAAATTGAATTAATCGTTAATCATCACAAATTCTGTGATTAAATCTACTGTTTCAAGTCATAAGTCTCGATTTAAAAGGTGGTGGATAAATTTAATCATAAGAGATTCAAGTATTCAGATTACTAACCTAGGGTGGCATTTTACATTATAGATATTAAAATATTTTATTATATACTATTTTTAAAGTATTTTAAAATAAGTGATTAGTCTGAATTATTTTAAATATTTGTTATTTGTAGCCACAGTTGGTCAATTGATCCGTTTGGCTTATCGCCTACCCTTCCATTTATTTTGAAAAAGTGTGGGTTTGATTCACTTGTTGTGCAAAGAACACATTATTCTGTAAAAAAATACCTAGCCAGAAATAAACAATTAGAATTTAGATGGAGGCAGTTATGGGGTAAGTTTATTGGATAACGGATAATATAAGCAGGATATTTGTAAAGAAATGTGTTTCATATAATTTTTGAAAATGTTTCTAGATGGTGAAGGGACTACAGAACTTTTAACACATATGATGCCCTTCTATAGTTATGATATACCACACACGTGCGGTCCAGATCCCAAGGTGTGTTGCCAGTTTGATTTTAAACGATTGCCAGGTTATGGTGTCTATTGCCCTTGGAAAGTTCCTCCAAAGGTGATAACGGAGAAAAATGTAGCTCATCGGTAAGTATATGTTTTATTGATAATACTACCATATTTATTATTTGAGTTGATTTATTATATTTCTTAAACTGTAGCGAAGGGGTTATTTTTAATTATCATATTACGTTTAATTAATTTTTGATTATTAGCAAACGTATTTGGGCTCAGGGGATTCGGCAGATTTATTTTACTTAGTTTTAAAAGCAGATGGGAAATGTAATGAAGTCCCTTTTCAATTCGAGAGTAATTCTGCGAGGTAATAGACCTGAGACCCCGCTCTTCCAGACCCCGTTGGGCTTAATTTTTTGTAATTTTAGACAATATTTATTTAGTACCTAGCTTATAATTATTAATTATTTGTGCGAAATAGAAATGAGCAAAATAAAAAAATATTTTTTGAAAATTCACCACTGAAATTATATTTATTTGTATATTCTCTTATTCCTTGTTTGAGAAATAATTGAATAGTTTTAAATTTATCACTTTAATTTTTTTTGTAAATACATATTTTGAAGTTAATGAACACGAAAAAATTTCTTATGCGTGTGTTGTATATGATTTTTTTATTTTTTCACTTTTTAAAAGTACATCTCCAAAACTAAGAACTCACAATTTAGTTCTTTTACATTGTTTTGTTTTTCTGGAAGTGAGTTTATACTGTGCAATTTTTTTCAGTCATTATTAAATTTCTCAAATTTAGTTCCGATGATTTTGTTCATATTTCGTTTATTGTTTTTCCACCTATCTTTGATTTTATTTGAAATGTTTGCCCGAGAAAATTACGTTTTTCTAAGGCAATTGCGATTTTAGGTATCCCTCTAAAACATCCCTACAAAACAAGTTACTGTTTCGTCGTTTATAAATTTGTTTTTTTTATTTAATAGTTTTTAAAGCATTGTTTGAATTTCAAATTTGAAATTATTGAAAATATAGGTTAACGGAAAAACCAGCTTGGTACTTTTTTTTAAAGGGGGATTTCTATATTTTACTGTCATTTTATAAAATCTTCATTTACTCGTACATACAAAAAATTATAAATATGTAGTAACCAGTATTTAGATAC
Source organism: Rhodnius prolixus (assembly GCF_049639745.1). Taxonomy (NCBI): domain Eukaryota; kingdom Metazoa; phylum Arthropoda; class Insecta; order Hemiptera; family Reduviidae; genus Rhodnius; species Rhodnius prolixus. The sequence goes on from NW_027411634.1 coordinate 36,855,865, forward strand.
ATTGCAATATTTAATTTTATTTAAAAAGCTAGGAAATTCATAGCGTTTATTAAACTTTATACAGCAACTAATTAATTTTGCGTTACATAAGTTCCTTGGTGTTTAATGTTTTCAGCGCAGAATTAATTCTAGACCAGTATAAAAAGAAAGCTCAGCTTTACGACTCCAATGTGCTTTTGGTGCCTTTGGGTGATGATTTCAGATACGATCATTTCACTGAATGGGATGCACAGTATAATAATTATCAAAAACTATTCGATTATATCAACAGTAATCCAGATATGAATACAAAAGTAAGAATCTAGAAAGTATTAAAACTAACCGAATATTTTCGTTTTTCGACGAAAGTTTGCTTTCTTTTCTTTTATTTCACTCTTTCCTAGTAAGAACAATTATTCTGATTTTGTTAAATTTTCTAAATTGAGTTTTTACCAGAAATTCATATATATATATCACATATATATTATGTGTGTGTGTGTTGAGTGTTATCAGCATATCTCAATTTGAAAACCTTTTTGAAAACATATTCAATTTTGGAATAATTATCACTTTCTATTGAAAGTAAGGTGACGGCCGAAATTCTACAACCAGTATGTGAGACTTAAATTTTTCAGTAATTCGCGATTTTCTTTGAGGTTATGGATAATACTATAAACGTGTGTGTAACGACAGATAAACATTATGCATTAATGAACAAACGAAACCGGCCGTTACTTCTAATATGAAATATTTTGCCTATAGTATATACCATATTATTTTTTGGGAAGTTCTTAATAAATTGCTTAACTCAGGGTTACATATCTTTGAGACCTACCACAGTTACTTCATATAAAATTAAAAAATCACTCCAAGAAATTTGACGAGCCAGTGTGACTTCTGCAAAATGTTTGAAAACAGTTAATTAGTTCACATTTTCTAGCAGAAAAGAAAAAGTATTAAGTTAAAGTTAAATTCAGAAACATCTTATACCATATACCCCCATCTATGTCAGTCACCGTTCTAATTAATGCAAACGAAAAATCTACTGGAAATAGCATTTTACCGTCAGTTGCATCTTACAAGAACTTAATTGGTCGTTACTTCCATGTACGCAGACTTATGGAATTTCCACTTCTTTGAGAGATTTTTCTTAGGATTTTTGCGCCTTTCATCTAATAATCAAGTGTCTACTTGCGCTACCGTTATATTGATCTGGGAGAGCGCACAATATACATTAGATCTGTGTTTCCAGTCATGTTTTAGCAATCCAAGGTTCTATATTGCTATTCACAAGAAATTTTAGTCGCACATCAACGGAAGCTCTCAGATGCTCACTGAAGAAGTTCCCCCAGGGGCCTAGTTGTGTTGTAAAATTGTCCCTCATTTTTTTTTGTTTTCTCTAAGAATTATTTGAGTAGGAGGCGATTATAGGGTTTGGTTATTATGGTAAAAGTAAAAACAGTAAAATCTTTTAGAGAAATAAAAATTCCATTGATATATATCTTTAAAAAGAAGGACCACGCAAGTTCTTGTCTGATGCATCTGAGTGCTTTCCTAGATTGCAGAACCTTTCTGATTAACTGAACAAGCTTAGGTTCTATGTCTGGTAGAACGTACTATAATCAGGTATTTACAATTATTAAAAAAAATAATAATTTATTTTCAGATACAATTTGGAACGTTGACTGATTATTTTGAAGAATTAAGTAAAGAAAAGCCTTCGACCGATTTTCCTACATTATCCGGTGATTTCTTCACTTACGCTGACCGAGATAATGACTACTGGAGTGGTTATTATTCTTCAAGACCTTTCTACAAGCGTATGGACAGAGTTCTTATCAGTTATTTAAGGCAAGTCTTTGGATTATTTTCAAGTAGACAACTTGAACCTGCTCAAGTAGACATTTTTTTAACCTACTCAATTGTAGGTTGTAATTTTTAGTCCAATTTGTTGGAATAACGATAAATTTATAATATTCTAGGAGTGCTGAATTCCTGACTTGGGAAGTTCTTAGAAAGAATAAATATGCTGAAGGACCAATAAAATTGTTAGAATATTTAAAAGAAGAATTATATGATGCAAGAAGTCATCATTCACTGTTCCAACATCACGACGGCATTACTGGCACAGCTAAGGATCATGTTGTCCAAGATTATGCTAAGAAGTTAGCTCTTTTTCTGAAATATGTTACTTTTTAGGTTTTTTATTTATTGTTAATTCTATGGATTTTAGTCTAGTAATTTTTTTTGTAGATTAATTATTAACTACTTGTTTTTTGATTTTTTTTATTTTTGCCTTTATTTAACTCCCCCTAAATATTTAAATGTGTGAGAAAGGTTTTTCTGAATATACTGTTGTTAACAAGAGAAATTCTTAGGCAACTTTATTCAGTGACATCAAGTACTGTTAACGACCTTATAATTACAATAGGCATAAAGAGTAAACTTTTCTGTTATACATAAGAATCATTGATACCAAAACGTTTATCTAAATATAATTTTTTTTTTATTTTTGTTTCAGAATGTTAGAAGCAATAAAAAAGTGCCAAAATGTTATACAGATGGTTTCTTATTATTTGCTTTCAAATGGAAAGGTTAGATTTCTTGTCATCAATGCTTTATAATGAAACGTTATCTCTCTCATCACTGATATTAACTTTAGTTGTTTTGTTGGAAACTTTGAATATATTACACATATTTGGATAGTTCATCAATAAACGTGTAGATCCCAATACCGTTACACGATTGGCACCCACAGACTTTAGAATGAAGTAAAATTGCTGTAAAAGTATCGCGAGACGTTAATGTATGTGAGGTCAAAATCGCTATCTAAACAGATTAATTTAATTTGTTGATGGATGATGGTTCGAAACCGGTCAAGGATACAAGAAATGTGCGTACTAGGGCGGATAAAACTAAAGAGATCTTCTAGTGGTTAAAATGTGATACATTGATTAAAAGATAAGCGCGTCCAGCTTCACTGAATAATTCATGCTATCTTTTGGGGAATGTTCTTCTTATTCGGATTTCAGCAACTCTTGGAATTCTATGAATACTATAAAGTGATAGGACTGCAGACATTTCACTGAAGTGATACTTTGGATTAAATCATTACCAAATCCTTTTATATATCATTACTAATATACATGTATTACATTTATGTAATATTTTTACCAAGTTTAAAGAAAATCATTTGCTGATATTTATTGTAAATCCTGAAAAAATTCATTCAGTTCATGCAGAAGTCACACTTCTGGATGACGAATTAAGGGTTAAAGCTCAATTTCAACAATTCGTAAAAATTTCATTGTTCCCTCTCATTCAAAAAACTAGGGCGGATAAGGGTGGTAAGTGGATGATTTTTAACCATAAACTGATTATTTCGTTATGTGTTGTATGTTTTACATTGTAAAATACTTTGAATTATATATTTTTTTAGTCTTTGATGTATTTCACAGATACCTGAATCTAACACAAAATACTTTATACTTGACGGCCATGAGAAATTATATTACGGCAGGCATAAGGAACAGACGATTCTCACATTTCCTTCAGGAGTTCAAGCAAGACTGGTTACCTTCTACAATCCGTTAACTTTTACTAGAAATGAAATTGTAACCTTGAGAGTAGAAAATCGTCTGGTACAAGTAAGTTGTGTTTTAATTACAGCTCTTATTCCTGCCGATTTCTTTTTAAATTTCTTATTCATTTTCTCTACTTCAATTTAGGTACGCGACAACAACGGAAATGTTGTAGCACATCAGATCAGTCCGATGTGTGACCTAATGGATGACTTGATTAAATGCTATCAACTCTCATTTGTCGTATCAATACAGCCTCTTTCGTTGGTCACCTATTCTGTTGAACCATCCGATGATGAAAAGTACTTCAAAAAAAAAAAAAATTTATTTCTGTATTAATCCAACATTTTTTTAAAATTTTGTTTATGTTTTTTGTTTTTAGTGAAGCTCATGTAAATATACGGCTTCTTAATCCTAGTTTAGCGTATAAATTTGATGATTGGGAAAATAAAGAAATTGTAACTGGTAAAGATTTTACATTGCAAAACAATGATTTATCAGCAGCTTTTACAAAGGATGGATTTCTAAAGGCTGTAACGCTTAAACAGGAAACCAACGTGGTTACAATTCCTGTTCATCTAAGCTTTGTAAAGTTAGTATTTTTTTATTTGCTACTATTTTTTTTGTTTTATTCTAGTGAGCAGTTATCCTAGATTTGTTGCCTGTCAAGGTAAATAGGTAGTAATATTTAAGTTTGTAAGCATTCCTTCCCCCTGTAGTTAATATCCTGAAATTGTTTTTAGTGTGACCAAGAGGTTCAAATAACTGAAATTTCAGGGTTAATTTTTTCTGCTACATTTTCTGAATAGTCAATTAAAATTTTCTTAACTTTCATGTACCGTCGAAGAATCGGTGTAAAAAGTAGCTTCGTAATATTTTTATTTATGTAAAATCTTGAGCGCGCCATTTATAGACCAGAAAAATCAGGCACTCTCGGATCTATTAACATTACGCTGTTCGTAAAACAGATATAACCTTCTACATTAATTGTTCAAAAAAAAAAAAAAATAATAAAAAAAAAATTCTGTTATTCATAAAATGTTTTTAAGTTAGATATGTCACAATTACTTTTTAGATATTCTACTCCCTTTGGTCCAGGACATAGTGGTGCTTACCTGTTTCTGCCGGATAGTGAAGGTGAAACAATTAAATCTACTACAGCCAGGGTTATTATAGTTGAAGGCAGACTTATTTCTCAGGTTATAGTTGAGATGCCGAAACATGTTCACGTGGTTACTTTGTACAATTCTCAAGGTATATACTGTTGCCTTAATTTTGTTTTTAATTTATGGTAGGTCAACATCTGTGATCAGTGTTGCCCGGAGCTTTCTACAGCTAACTGTCTGGCCTCCAAACAGTGTTCTCTTTTTAAAGAGAACATTGTCCAATTACCGTACATTGAACTGCCATTTACCATTTTTTGAGTTGTGATAACTAAAATACAACAATTGGTATATAACACTTTTTCAAATTCATGGGATTTCCAAATATGTATTTTCGATAAGAACTTATTAATTATTGCCAATTTCAGTCAATTTTTTGTATTTATATAAATGCGATGCTTTTGACATAGAGACTAAATCGTCTTCAGGGCTCATACTTATGAACAAATATAATTTATTTTACTTTATGGGTGATGCCATGTAGATTGGTGTATTTCTGCCTATTTAGGTACATATTTATTATAATTAGTTTCTTATTTATTATTATTATTATTATTATTATGTAAGGCAAAAATTATAATAGTTCATTAGTATAAGGCCTAAAGATTATCTAGTCCCTAGTTCGAATGCTAGCCAATAATACAATTAGAAAAAATTATGACTGAAATAGGCAAACATCTTTCTTTCCATTGGATTAATGAATTCGCCGCCAAGAAAGAAGAACAGTTCTCCACGATTGATTTATTAAATTGATTGTTTACTGCTTTAATGTTAAATTCTTTTTTCAGGGATTGACAGCAAGGGAATCGAAATACATAATTTGGTCAATATAGAAGGAATCAACGCTAATTATGAGTTAGCAATGAGATTATCCACAAACATTAACAATCAAGATGTTTTTTATACAGACTTAAATGGTGTTCAGGTAAGAGTTAGGATTTAAAATTCTTTCAAAATATTAATAAATATGCAAAACTGAAAGAAATTTTGTTATAAATTTTTGAAGATAATAAAGAGAAAGAGGTTGAATCGTTTACCGCTTCAAGGAAATTATTATCCAATACCTTCTTGTGCTTATATTGAAGACAACAATACTAGAATGACACTTTTGTCTGCGCAACCTTTAGGATTTGGATCGCTTTCAGAGGGACAGATAGAGGTTAGCAAGTTTGAATATTTATTAACATTCTTATGGTGCTTACGTTTTATATAGCCAAGATCAATGTTTTTATTTTAGGCTCAATGTAAACACTAAGTCTTCTTCATTGACCCTCAACAAAGATTTTTGTTTTCTTCAGTAAATATAACATAAATGATATAATTTTTATGTAAGCAAATATAATATAAACAACTTTTCTTCGTTACTTCGTTTTATGACCATTTAAAAACTTGTTTAGTCTTGCCAGAAATAGACTTCAAGTCTTTTAATACCGTGAAAAATGGTACTTCTTTTGAATTGGGTAATTTTTTTTGTACTTTTTAAAGGTGCCCAACATCTAAGGTCCTTCGCACCTGACAATGTTGGGTAAATTCTCATAGGTTTTTAAGTCAGAATATCTGTGACTGTTTAGGTTATGCAAGATAGACGACTTCTTCAAGATGATTATCGAGGATTAGATCAACCAGTCATGGATAACAGACCTACCTTAACCATTTTTAGATTACACTTGGAGACAAAGGTTCCAAATTGCAAAGTTAGTATTTGTAATCTGAAGTTACCTATACTTTTTTTCTAATCATTGATTCCATTAATTTTGGCATCAAGTAATGCTCATTTAGTCCCTTCTAAGAAAGCCTTCTCAGCTTAAAGGGTATTTAATGATTATACTAGCCGAAAATTGACAAATACAGTTGTATTTGTAAAATGCAAAATAATTTTCAGTTAGTATATTCGAAGTGTGAAATGTTTTTTACTGTTTACCCCACAATTGTTCGTAGGCAATCCTCTGTGTGCGTCTAGGGTATTTTCAAAGATAACTGCCTCTTTTTTTCTTGCAAGATAGACGACTTCTTCCACGCAGAGACCATGAACTGCATTATTTATACAACACTATACTCTCAAAATGATAGTTTATATGAGATTTTTTGTATCTTTATAACAAATTTTTATTTAAGTGCATCGCGTTTAAGAAACCAATGACTCTTTCATTTGGTAATTCTTTTGTCCAATTTTTTTTCCTGCAGTTGCAATTTACATATTGTGATTTTAGATTTTAATAGCCTGATTCAGATGCTCCGTTTCATTGAGGTTAACACTGAGATCCCGCTTCCTAAGTTCCTCAATATGTAGTTTCCATTCAACACTCCGCAGCTCAGCTGATTATCTGCTAATAGCAGATTATTTGTAAAAATCTTATCACTCTAGTCTTAAATAGTTGCATATCCGCTACCTCTACTCGGCGTGATAGGGGAATTAGATGAGTGTTTAGATTGAATGATTAATCGTGATAGATATCCAATAAATTCAAAGTTTTAGGTTATTTAGGTAATTATTGAAAACATTCTACGTTGAAAGTACGAAGTTTAGGAAATTTGTTTCTAAAACTATGAAATATTTAGAATAACACCAAATGTTGTACTTTATAAAATGTTATAACTTTATCTAAAATAAAAATTTAAAGCAACTTTATTTACAGAAAGCGGAAACAAATAAAATCTGGGGTAGTCTGTCAGATACCAGTCACAGTTCATTGATGACTATACTACATCCGTTACATTCTTTAGCTTGGACTCAAACTGATACAACATTAGCTGGTGAAGATGACCTAAATAAACGACCTAAATATGATCCAGGATTGCCAATACCATCAAACATACATCTAGTATCTGCTCATATTCTACAGAATATGTCCACAGGGATTGTAATACATTCAACTTCATTTGATAGTTGTTTCTCTACTTTACAAGATTCACCGGATATCTTGGTAATGTTCATTTTGTATAATTTAAAGCCTAATCTCTGATATCTGCTTTCCTAGATTAATGCGTATTATCTAAAGTTCCCATGAATAATTGGTAATTCTGTTTTTCTGGCGGCCCACAATAAATAAAATTCCTATGTCGAGTTTTGTTTTCTGAGTTGATTTTAATAGTTCGTGTAAATTCCTTTTCTTCTTTTTTTTAAAAAAAAAAATGTGCAAGCAAAAGAAAAGGTAGGCTTATAATTTAGTACGCCCTAAAGCAGACTTTAAACCGTGAAAAATATTAGCAATAATAACTCTTCTCGTTTCAAAATAGTAAAAATCACCACGAAATATAAACTTCTTTGAGTAAGGCTGTATATAAAAAAAAAGGTTTCTTTAGGAATGATTACTTCCAAATCTTTGTACATTCGTTCGTTTTTGTGTTTCTATTGGAAAATAAAATTTTGAAATCACTTGAGTTTGAAAGTAGTGGTTTTACAAATTGATATGAATGTCTATTTGCCGATCTACCAGTCTGAAAGCAATTTAACTCAAAAACGGATTCTAGCAGATAGTTCAAATTTTACTTTATGTATTAGATACCACCTGGAGGGAGTAGTAAGCAAGTCAAATTCTATAATTTGTCAAGGTTTTGGTCAAAATCGACCAAACGAAAGTGCCATTTTACTTAAATCGAGTTTATTAGCATTTTCTCTTAAGCCATAACGCGAACCGGATATGTTTCCATCTAAAGTGTCCTGGCCACCATCCTTTCATCCTTTCATATGTTATTAATGAGGATCTAATGTGTTTTTAAGAACGTTCAACATGTGAAGTATCTTGAACGATTACTTTTTAGCTTGCTTAATCTTCTATTCAGATTAATGATTTATTTGAATACTTTCCATGAAAATCGATTTCAGAGTTTATTCAAGCTTTTAACTCCTCTTGAAAATTATTTTTATTTCAATGAATGTATTTTGAAGGCAATGACCATTTAGTAAATTTCTTGAAATTTAAGAATTGTAGTAAAAGATGCCGTGTGAGTGTTAACATCAAATATCTACCAGGTTCGTAATTTTCTTTTTCTGTCTTGAAAGTAGTAAACCTGATAACATAGCTTTTAAAACACAAAAGGTTCACTGTCACGCATGGTCTTTTCATAGTAGTAATATCCTTTTCTAAACAAAATATTGTTTAAGTACCTCATAAATCTATGTTCCACAATAAAATATTGTTGATATGTTTACAATAATTGTTTAAAACCAGAACATGCTGACGATTAGGTTGGTTTGACTCGTAATCTTTACTGTTCTGCACTTTTTATTGTAATTAGTTTTCTAAAAAACATTGTAATTAAATATCCACTTAAATGAAATCACTCGAAGCAAAAGCATAACTCTTTTTTTTTTTAATTGATCGTTTAACGAAAATACAAGGTCATATAGTATTAAAATGTCGTATGACATTTCTTACTTGACCATAAAGATAATCTTTATACACTTGCAACTATATCATAAAATTGCCACAAAAAAATCTCTCTCTAAATATCGTCCAGCTTTCTAACCATTTTTCTCCTATGTTATGGATTATTATTTTACAAGAAAAACATGTTTTTGAATTTTAAAAAGTATGTTTTTAATATTTATCATAACTCAAAAACGAAAACTAACTCTAAAAAAAAACTCTGGAAGTTAAAATTTATTATGTTGTTAGGGTATTACCTTAAAATTTTGATTAATCTCAGTTTTCTGGAACTACTTTATTATTTAGTGATTCTTTTTATAGCCAGCCAATTGCACCAATCAACTACCTCTACACAACCTCTTTGAATCATGTTAGTGTCGGAGCTGTTAGTGTAACTGTTGTTTGTGTTAGGAAGTAGGGTACCACCACAATCCCAGAAGTGGCTGGTTCACGAGGTGAACATATAGTCCGTAAACTACAGAGTGACTGTAACAAGTCTTTTGCATTCAATTTTGATATTATTATCGCTTCAGATACTGAAATTGAAGCCGAAAGTTTGCATTTACTGAAGCAATTTTTCGCCTTTTTCATTAAATTTTATTTACTAAAGCTGGATCAAAAGGCCCTACCAAGGTTTATAGGAAAGTGTTACTAAAGACGTCTCTCTGAAGTGAGTCGTTAGAACAACCCTATGTCTCTATTATGTTACTTTTGTGAAGCGTTACTGGCCACCTAACAGTATTACAGGGTTAATCTTTCTTTAACTTTTTCGTTTATTAGTGAAGCTGTACACACACATATATCCATTCTTTGTTCAGAATTAGGTTTTTTTTTCGTGCTCACGAGAAATAAAAATCAATATTACTCTAAAAACTTCGTTTCGAACATTTTGCTGGAGTAATACCAGTTTTTACTAGAGATAAATGAAATAATAAAGATCAGACCAAATAACCATATCTGGATTCTTTAAGGCAGTACTGATTATTATCTATTAAATAATCGATTCCTTAACGAATTTCTTGATAAATTAATAGAATTTATGTTAATTCATCTACTTGAAACTTCAAATTATTAATAATAACATATTTTAATTAATTTTAAATATTTTATGCATCATTATGTTACATTAAGCTCTTAGTGAGCTAGTCCATATTTCATTTGTAAATATAATATAAATGTTTTATTAGAATAACAGGAACGTACAAAATTTCTTCTTTGCAATTTTTTTTTACATCGAAAAGTAGCTTAACCTTTAACAGATATCGTAGTTCAACTTTATTAAAAATTCCTTAGTATTGTATGGTTATTGACAAAGTATTTTCTTTAGTTAATAATGTTTTTTATTGTTACAGTTAAATTTGGGGGCATTATTTAATGTGAAAAACACTGATAAGATCTATGGATCATCTTTAACATTCAACAAGCTTATGGAAGAGATATCATCGCATAATATTCACATTTGTGAAAATGACATCAAAGCTTTTTTCATTCCAAATAATTTAAATCAGTACAATATTAATTTAATTACAAACTAGAAAAAAAAGTAGAAGATGAGGGACTCGTTAAAAAATAAAAAAGGAAATAAGACAAAAATCAATAGAGGTCCTATATATTTTTTAACTGAAAAAATAAACTCTGAAATTATAATGAAAGGATTGTGAATAATTATTTTATGTGTATTATTTTCCAATTTCGTTTTGCACGGTGTTATGTCCTTTTGTATTTTTAGTATTTTGTTATTCGTTGTCTCCATAATAGCTTAGTGTAAAAGGGTGTGATGTTGATGCAAATCTAAGTTAAGGAATCATTCTACCAAGTCTTCCTACACTGATTGATTTGTCTTCTACAAAGAAGAAAAGATATTGTAAAGAAAGCCCCATCACATGTGAAAAAAAATGACAAGCTTCAATTAAACAGTTGGAGTAAGTGAGGAACTTTTTATTGTATTTCAATTGTTATTGTTGTAAGAAGTGATATTGCAATGGTGCACATTTCCGATTTTGAGTTTTCGCGGGATATAAACGTGTAGGTCCTGTGAATGTGAAAAAATAAAATAAATAAATAAAATTTGTGCGTGTGTTACCGTCATCAACGTCAGTGATTTAAAGGGCTTGGGAAAGGAAACGTAATAAAAGTGGTAACCCGAAAGTACAAATTTACTGAAAGGATTTGTCAGCATTTTATCTCCAAAATTTTATTGACAACATATGTTTTGTTCGGTAAATATGAAGAAAGAGTAAGATAGAAAATGCCAAAGGTATTTTTAATAGGCTTTTTCAGCAGAATATTTTGTATGTAGGTTCTCATGAGCCTCTTTGTATTATAATTGAAGTGGCACCTTGGACGCTAAATTGCTTTGTTTCAGCAATCTTAGCCGGCGTTCTATATAAAAGTATCGTCCGCCTTGAGACCGACCTGGATTATCTAGCTCTCCAGACTAAATTAGTCCCATTTCTACACCCAGAGAAGCCAAGTTTTTCAAATTGTGTCTGGTATGTTATTTTAATTATATCATGGTTAGGATTGAATTTCCGATTTTTTAATATTAAAATGTTATTGATATGTACCTCAAAATAGAATGTAATATTTCTTTAAGGATAATCATGTCGTTCGAAGTGGGACACCTTTAGGAGTATAGGACGCCCAATATCCTTGAAACCAATAGCGAGCCCGGTTTCCCATATGGGTTAATGTGTGTTGAAATATAGAAATGTAATAATAGAAGATCGTAAAATTCCTTATTTGAAAATTTTAATGATTTTTTCATAATATTTATCGCAGAACCTATTGTAAATAGTAAGTTATTAATTTACTTTTCCCTGGGCAAATGGGCAAAAAAAATATAATTTTTTTCAAAATCACTTGCTGGTAAATAATTCTTATATTGCTTTGTACAATTACTCTTTTGTAATAATGTATATAAATATAAGATAAGGTAAGTGTATTTTAAGTAAACATTTTCTTCTTAACATATTTATTTATTTGTCACTAGAGAAATAGTAAAAGTTAAACATACACAAAAAGGAAGTTTGATTTTGTAAATATGTTAAAAGAAATAAAATTATATTTGTAAAATGGTTTTTTTTTTTTGTAATATTTATAAATTTTTTCTTACTGTAAGCTCTGAGGAGTATGTATTTATTGCGTTCGAGTCTAATTTTTTAGCATATATATATATAAATGTTTTTCGTACATCCTGTTTTTGTAAAAATGAACAAATTCCAAAAACCTTTGTTTTGATACTTAAAGCTTCAATTACTAACGTATTTTCAAAAATCCTTCATTCGGTAATGCAGTCTTTTTGAAGCGATTTTTGTATTGGTATATTTTTTTAATTCGTAGAATCTTTTTTATAAGATGCGTCTACATCTGAGATTATTGGCTCCCTGTGATTTTTCCACTGCTTGCCAGCCTCCGGATAGTTCGTGACTCCCAGTCTTACTGGACAGTAAGCCTAAAGAAGCTCCTTAAAAGAGAAAACTAAGAGACTGCCAACTGGATTCGAACCTGGGAACTTCGAGTATGAATCTATTATGCTAGCCATTGAGCGAATTCTTCCCTGATTACTATCAACATTACAGATTTTGAATAGAGATCGTGCTATCAATACAGATGGTGTGAACGAGGCAAGGATCATGTTGAGTTCCCGTAATTGGAGAGCAACCGCAGAAGATTCAATAATGGAAAAAGTTCATTGAGGAGGCCAGAGCCTAATAAGGTTGTAGAGTCACTGAGATAGATTGTCAGAATCAGTACTGATTACCAAGTAAGTGAAGTTTAGTTTGCTCACTTTGAATTTCGCATTTCGAGCTTTTAAATATTCCATAGATCATTAACTTCTTAAAAATTCAAATGGTATCAAAATATATAAAATGTTGAAATTTTTTATTTAAAATGCTCTAATTGGAACAAAGATAACAGTTAACATGGTGGTACCATAAATGATAATAAAAGAAAGTATTTCGCAGAAGTAAAAATAAACACAAGACTTTCTATTTTTGTTCTGCATCATTTCTCTATACAGCCCGTTAATTTCAAATTATATGGAAATTATTATTAAGGTGTCCACTAAATTTCTAGTAACAGTAATAAAAATGGTTAGAGTACAGAAAATTATGTTTGATAATTTTAAGCTTTCTTTTTCCTATCCACATGAAAAGGTATTGATTAAATAAAACAGTCACTTCATAATTATAGCTGAATTTAATTACTTATAAAGATACAAATCTTACGAAATTATCCTAAAATAAAACTAACTTGTATAAATATAAGGCACAAAAAAAAAAAGAAATTTGTAGAAATCAGCTAACATTTACATAACCTCTGATCTTATCATGTCATTTGCTTTTGTACTTATGCTAACATTTCAAGTATAGTAACAATGAAAAGGGAATACATACACCTCTTTTTAGAAATATAACAAATAGAAATGAATAAATAAATATATTATTATTTGTGGGACTAGTAGAAATTATATTTAATAAGAGAAAATACATATTCTTTTAAAAGTTTCTCTTTAGATGAATATCATTCTTTATACAGGCTTTCTCCGTACCTTACGATCATTGGAAGAGATCATAAAATCTATGACATTTGACAGACACATTTATAAGCCTAAAAAGTCAAACTACGGTTTTTATAGATGACTGCGAAAATTAATTTAAATTAACATTTAGCATATCGAGCTAAAACTTTATTGATAAAGCTGTAAATGTGACGTTCGTAATGTTAAAGAAAAACCAGACTTTAGTAAGAAGTGTCTTAAATCTCGAAATTTCCATAAATTGAAAGATAATAGAAAGTTAAACTTTATTTTAATAAATATGTCTGTTAAATAAAAAGTGTCTGCTTTATCTATTAGAATTTATAACATGTTCGTTTGAATGGTTCTATCATACTAGGTACAACAGTGATTACATACTATCACTGTATACATCTTATTGTCTTTTAACATTATATTTTGCCCTCATTCTTTCGATCCATGAAAAACAATTTAAAGACAAAAATGGTTCTTTCAATTTCATTAATACTAAAATGATCAATGGTCCGTCATCAGATTATTTCTTCAAACTGGCTGGTTACAAACTTTCATCCAACTTCAGCGGTTTGAGCTATTAATGAGGTTAGCGGGAGATGAAGGAAAACGAGCATGGTATCATGAATCAACGAAACCAGACGGGTTAGTGAATTTAAAATCTTTTCAAGTCCCTGCTTCTTCAAGCTAAAAAGTATTTCAAACTTTACTTTTATAAAAATATAAGTTTATCAAATAATTAAGGCTCTTTGAATAATTAGGATTTTTTTTTTTAACAGAAAAACTCTTGATTATAATTTAATGTAATCAATAAGTCTTTGATATGTCACTTCAATTACTTTACACTTTCAAATAGGAAAAATCACTTGAAATTGTGGATATTCACGTGGTCTTGAAACTTGTCAAGTTTGTCCAAATTGTTCCACCAAATATTAAGTTTCTTCTGTGTAACTAAACTAAACCAAGGCGTAATTGGTGCTCGGATATTGTGCAAGAATTCATAAAAGTTATCCTTACTTATGTAAAGAGTTTCACTCACCTCTTCTGGATTTGGATGGATTGGTAAGTCTTTTATCAATACTAGTATATAATCTATTTCATGTTCACCCCAAATGCCATCACCAACAGATTTATACAGTATCCTTGTTAAATAAATAAAATCATCAAGGATTATCATTTCTTTTGGTATGCCCAGTTCATGATACAGACGTCTTTGGGCAGCCAATTTTACACCGATTGCATCTTTTTCTTCACGTTCTTCATAAAAATCAATGAGTGGATGACTACAGCAAGTGTTAGTAAAATGTCCAGGGAAAGTGATCTTAGTATCTGACCGTTTTTGTAACAATAGTTCACCTTTGGTATTAAATAGAAACACACTAAATGCCCTATGCAATGGTATATCACCATTTGGTAATACTAAGTGACAGTCTCTTTTACTTGCATTTCCAATTACTTCATCTTGATCGTTGACTAAAATGCACGTCTCTTTCAGAGAGGCTTCTTGTATGGGATCAATTTTTACTGTAGCAGAGAGTGTAGTAAGTCCTCTTCGTATTATGTTTTTAATCATATTCGGTTCTTGTTTTATATGTGGAAACTCAAAACAGAACTAGTGCTAAAACACTTGTATACCGCTTCACTCATCACTCACCATGTCATTTACTAAACAAAATTTCTTCATTCACATAATTAACTAAAATAAGAAATAAAACCTTGAACTATGTATCTTTTCTTAGCGACAGCACCTGTGTGATGGAATGTTAATGCAACCTTTAACGTAACCTCATTGTTTATATACGTATACCTTAATCGATTGGGGATAATTTAGACAGTTGTTGAATGTGGTGGGGCAGCATTCATCACTTATGGCTCACCACACAAGATACGATCTATAATAAAAATAATTATAATAAATTCACATAATAAAGAGCTGAAACAACATTCATTTGCCAATGTGAAGAAACCAGGTCACCAATTGCTCTCAATCTGTTCTAAACTAATAAAAAAACCTTGAAAATAATTTAGCTCTAATCTTTAAAACAATAATTTGTACCTTCACATTATTGGTTTGTTAGATTAGAAAGATGATAGGCTTGCCTTAAACTCCCTAGAAACACACACACACACAAAATTAATGTTAAATACGCTACTCACACTGTTTAAGTACTAGAACTTAGTATTAACTATAAGCATTGTTATTTGAGGCAAATTTCGATATGTTGCCTGCCATGTACTTAACAAATGTTTTTGAAGGCAAGCCCCAACTTAATTAAATAATTTCAATATTAGAATTACATTAAAAAAGGTTTCAATATTACATTAATTTTTAATAACATAATTGTGGTCATTTATATTGTTCTCTTTCCAGCGTATTTGTCTAACATCAGCTCGCAGTTACGAATAACAGCCTTTTCATTCATCCAGCATTTCGTCTATTATTACTCCGGATAATCAACATAAAAAGGAACTGAACCTACACTCTTTATGTGAGCTGTTGTTTAGGTAGGACTGTTCATGATTTAATACCTAAAAACATTTCAAAAGAAACATACCCAATTAATACTAGATACATTTCTCCTTAAACTGGGTGAGAAAAGTTTTATTTCATTAAAAAGTAGTTAATATGATTGTAAAACAAAAACATAGTACAGTATTACAAGTAAATAGTATACTAATTTTTAATTAAATAAAACTTAATAAAACAGTTGGGCTTATCATTTTTTAATTCAATGAAAAAAGTTCTGACTTATTTAATAAAGCTAATCTTAAAAAATTACAAAAGTGATATTGTTTTATTCAGGCAAATCAACATGATTGTCAATGAAATCACGTGTATGATTAGAAATTTAATTAATTTTCATTTTTATAATAAAATTTTATAGGATTACAAAAAAATATATTCAACTCTAGACGTCAACACTTGTTCAGTATTCTTTATTTATTTTGATATACATCATTTTACATTAATTACTATAGCATTTTTCAGTAATAATAAATGTTTTTGATATAAATCATACCTTCTTCTGAGAAAATTAATTGCAAAGCTGTTCTTTATGGGCGAATTAAACGCAAACTGCTTGATAAACAGTCATCACAAATCTTCGAGGACCGTAGGAGATAAGCACCTGAAAGACCACACTGGAGTAAAGTCGGTTCGCCATCATCCCTTCCGCAGATCAATAGTGAGACTCCCAAAGGAGCGACCCTCTAAAATGATAATTTTAAAACTTAAGGATTCTCATGAAATAAGCAGACGTTTTTTGTAAATAGTATTTTTTTTCTAGTTCAGTTGGTGCTCATTACTGGAAGCTTCTAGATGACATTCTGTTAACGTAAATATAAAAAAAAATGAAATTGTTTAAGGACTTTTCCGGCATAGGCAGAAAAACTCTCATATTTTAAGACCTAAGACATAATTATTAACAAATTGTAACAGCGTCATCTGATTACATCTGATCATAATAGTTAAGTGAGTAGAAATGAGTACCTGGACAATTTTTTCTAAGGAGTTCAACAGGAACCTCACTTATAGGTCACTTAATCCACTTTTACTAGGTCCGCTACGAGAGTTCTCATATCTTTGTAATATCATAGAATTTTCTCACCAGTATTGTTTGCGTTCTCCTCCACAGGTCTTAAAGTCCTAGAGGTATCTTATCGCAAACATATAAAAACCCAATAGATGCTCCTTACTCAGAGCCTCTGAAAAAAAAAAATTCCACCCAGAGAAGGCTGTGCCAAGTTAAAATAAGTATGCCTAGATGAACTAACCTGACGTTAAAAAATCAACATTGAAGTGAAGATTGTGATAAAATTCACGGATCTTTTAGAGCCATTGGATTTGTCTCCGATATTCCCTCATCTATCTCGCGAAAAGAAAAATAATAATAGTAATCTTCAAATAATTATTACCAACTATTTACTGTAATTACATAAGATTTAAATACAATTCTTTTAAGTTTTACAGAATTCTTCAGTGTCGCAGCTTTTAACGACCAAAATATCCTACTGGAGTATAAGATTTAAATAAAGTCTGTTTCCTATCTTCCTAAACAAGAAATAAAAATAATAAAATCATAGCTCCAATAAAATTCTGTTGGGTAAAATAACCAACTGAGCATTATCAAAAGAGAAGGTTATTGTTAAAGGTTTACATAAATCACCACCAGAGCGCTCTGATAATTGGAAAAATACTTTTTGCAACCAAATAATGTTAAAATTTCAAGTATTGTATTAGGATACAAACCAGCAAAGGAGCTCTATTATGTTTATATTTCTCTTTTTCATATTTATCAATTTTTTTAAAATATTTAACGATAAGTATTTGTTTTGACCATTTTTTTTTTATTCATTTAATACATATTTTAAACAAATTTATATCTCTTTAACTGTAGGCTTTTTTTTTTTAAAGCTATTAGTAAGAAAAAAGTTAATTTTAATCAATTTCTAGGCTAAAGGTTAGAAAAAATACTGCTTTTTTGTTTTGTTTTTATCTTTACCTTAGAAAAGAAATAACATTTTTCTGTTACAGGCCATAATTTTCCTAAAAACTACTAGGATATAATAAGTTTTAGAAATAATTTAAGAGTGTATGATAAAGATCAGAGTTTAGTAAAAGTACAAATTAACAACTTTCAGACACAAGGTAATTCTTTAGTTTCTTTGTTTTTACTTTTAATTTTGAAAATATAAATGTGCATAGAAAAAAACATAATGCACTATATTATAATTAGTGATCCCAACTTTTAGAGAAAATAAGGGTATAACAGAAAGGATATGGTTATTGTTTCATATTTTTTCAAGGTAACTCAGCTCACTTTAGCTAACTGGGAAATAGTACTGCAGAAAATCAAACTGGAAATACTTCATTCTATACCTTTCCTAAAGAATAATTACATTATGCTTAAAAGTGACAGTTCTTGTGGCTTGTACAAGAGGAATTTCAACTATGTATCTTAGAGAAAGTATGTTTTGTCAAGTAAGTATCAACTAATATCAATTTAAATGTAACTAGTATTTTTTATAAATTTATTCGAAAACCAAAGTAACAAAAACAAGTTTGCAAAACATTCGAGAAATATAGAACAGTTTCCTTTTTTCTCTCTCACTCTATTTTCACTATCACTTTACCTCAGAGATTTCGTTTAAAATCATTAAAATGGTGAATTCTTTTTTTAGATGGATCCAATTCACAATTCCAATTTAGTTGATGGAGAAAGGCGGAAAATGAAACTCCTTAGTTAAGTATAAGGTTTCCAAATACACTACCTGAATTTTGAAACCTACCACCTGCATGTGAGTATTCGCTGAAGTAGGCCACCTTAGCTGCTGGCGGGATGTTGTAGGTATGTTATTACTTTCTTAAAAAGTATGTTAAGACAATTACCGTACTGAAGCGATTTGGAAGGCGGTAATTCTGCACAGTAATTCTTTTTAATGATTCTAAAACTGCACACCAAAAAATAAAACGTGTGTTAGATCCCATAAATACAGAAATAGCAACACTTTTGATAAACACAAAAGAGAATGGATAGGTTGCATCTGGAGTGGCTGAAAGGGCATGCTGGGATAATAGATAATGAGAAAGTTGACGTACTAGCGAAAGGAGCCATTTTGTCAGGGATGCATACTCCTGTGCTCAGATTAGCCATTAACGATGGCGAAAGCTGTGCGATTTGGAAAAAGAAAATAAGAGTAAATATTACTGATTTACAGCCTAGGATCCCCAACAAGCCATGATTTGTAGAAGCACTGGTGGGAGATAGACATTCTTAAACTGTCGCCAAATTACTCTAAAATAGAAGAAAGTCAAGAAACAACCATCAAAATGATTTCATTATGGATAAATTATAATTCCATGTATTAAGGTAGAATAAAGAATTTGTAACACTAATCTAATAATCCTTCTATGAACATAACCATAAAACATTTGGTAATTTATGTAAATAATAAAAAATTGTAAAAAGTTGAGAAGCATTTTTCTATGGAAAAAACAAGAAATAGCATGCCCATGCATTCTAGCGACAATCAGTTGAACTACGATAAAGCATTAGTTTAAGCTATTGCCGCTAGAAAGCGTGAGAATGTACTTTTGGAAGCCATAGGTAGCACTGCTAGACGTCTAGATATACGTCAGCAAAAACAATTTCTGTTCAGTACCATCTCAGTGACGGGGAGGGTAGATCGCTCTGTTGACCGTCTCACCAAATATGTCTGCCATCTTTCCAAGTAGTTTCCATTAATCGTAAATGTGTAAAGTGTGGGCGAAGGATTAAGCGCCAACGCTATTCGTGCTATAGCAGTAGTTGGTCAAGCGCAGTATAGGTATGAATTATTCGCCCCACCCTCCACGCCCGCGAATTTAACTTACTCATATAGAAGCCATGACAAGATGTCCGCTAGCGAAGCAACATCCATTTATTGCTTTTTTTTTCAACAAATACAACTATTTTAAACTTAAATCTATTACCAATAATTAAACAATACATAATACCACCTAATTATAATTTTTGCTAATTAAAAAAATGTTTAATACTTAAGATAAATTAAAAAAATAATGAAGTCTAGACAATTTCTAGTTTGTAGAATGACTGCTAGAGAGCAGCACCTGCTTCTCCATAAGAAGTATTTTCTAGATTTTTATAATTATTTAAATAAATGTTATTCTACGCGTATAAAGGCCAAAAGTAAAGATGAATGTTCCATTTATTAGCTACGCTTATGAGATAATTAACTATTGTCAATAAAATTTAAAATTAATTAATTATAAAAAGCAGCAATCACAAAGTAATGTTCAGAAAGTTGAAAAATTTGGTTTTATATTCAATTACATTTATTTTTTTTAATTTTATACTTTTTTACAATTACATACATATAAATTATCTTTAGAACATCAATATAGTATAGAAAATAATAAGATATTCACATTGAAATAACTTTTCAGCAGGTCTTGTAGGAGTGCCTAAACATTTAGCTATCTACCCTCAGGTAAGTTTGCTCCAAGGTTTTTAACTTCTTCAACTGTATCGTTACTAATGACTTTACTTTCTACTGGAAAATCTTCCCTTAAAATTTCCAATTCTTCGGGTGTTATATAAAGTCTAAGTCTTTTTCAACTATTTTTCCACAGCTAAGAACAACATAATTTCTTCCATTGAAAGTGTACTGGTACTTTGTAAAGCTAGTCTCCAAATTAATGGATATCTTTCAGCGAAAGTCTCTTTGGTTAGTCTACTCAAAAAATTTATTATTCTCTGGTGAGCATTCTCTTTTGTAACTGAAAAATAAAAGTATCGATGAAAGAAAAAGTGGTCAGAAATGAAATTATTTTAAATACATTTGAAAGAAACAATGAGGAATATCGGAAAATTCCTACAACAGGGTTTTGTGATTGAACCGAGGTATTTTATGTAAAAAATGTCTGATGTATGAAACAGTAGAAAGGAAAACTTTGTGAAAGCAATAATTTAGTAGTATTTAATTTAGTAGACAATGGGTAGTGCTCCTGTCATCATGATTATCTCAAGAACTATTTGTGTTTACTTTATTGACGGAATGGTCGTTTTTTTTTATTAGGCAATTGTCATTCGTGTTTTTTTCTTAATTGAGTAGGTCGTATTTAGTCACAGTAGGGCTTAATAACATTGCATATTATTGACAAAGAAAAACTGAGGATGGAATATAGCGAAGTACACCTTACAAGGAATTTAATCTAGAGAAACAAAATAAAAAAAGTATAATATTTTTAAAACTCTTACTAGTTCTTGTTTCTGCTCTGACAGCAATTTTGTTAAAATAACATGCGATGAATTAATAATGTTTTATCTGGAGATGAAATTATTATTTTTTTAAATAAATTATAAGTAGCTAACTTTATAAGTAAGAGAACAAATAAACTATTGTTAAACATAAAAACAAATAAAATACAGATTACTTTAGTTATAGAGTTTTGTTTCAACCATAATTTTAACTCATTTTAATCTGCAAGAATATTTGCAGTCCTCAGATAATCATAGATGTTGGCGTGAGGGTTTCTTTTTGAAATAGATAAGTAGTTTTTTACGTTTATTTTAAAAATTAGTTCAGCTTATCTTTTCTCTTAGATTTGAAGCAAGATTTGATTTATCAATTACAGCTGAAAAAATCGACTTCTGGCATAAACTGAACACTTTACGTCTTCTAAGCTTTCAATTTGTTATGTTTAGATGAGATATAATTTTAAAGAAAGTAACACCCTATTTCTATTCATACATTTAAAATAGGAAATGAATATTATAATAATAGCAATAATACAAAAGAAAACTCCATTGAACAACAAACTTTAAGTGATGAAATGTTTTCCTGACAGAATCACAATTCCTTAAGGAATATTAACTGGGTAGTTTCTTCGTCATAAGATCTATTACACTAAATCGCGCTTTATCGCAGTCACCAATTTCTGTATTACAGGATACCATTTATACTGCAAATCCTCCCTTCAGTATTAAGTTCTCTGAATGTGCAGCATCATTTATTTCTAATGTATCGGAATATCTGGAACATTCAATTAAGAGAGTCAACGACTAATATTACAATCCACTTAATTAACTTAATATTAGATCCACAATCTGATTAAATAGATGGCGTCTTTCTTACTCACCGTCTCTTCTATTTCAAAAAGTTGCTGATGATTTTACATTTTATGCAAAAAAACTTGATGATTTGAACTTAGAGGAATCCCGTTATATTTAGTTATTCTAGGAGATTTCTAAAAATACAATTATAAAATGGGAAGATAGATTTTTGTCAGTTTCTGTCATACTTTCAACCGCGAGATCAAGTCATCTTCTGGGTAATCCTATGAACAATTGTAAAGTGCTTGCAGTTCTGGGTAATCTTTGATTTTATCTTCCGCAGCACGCATTTTTACTGAATGTTGACCGGTTGCGGACTTCCATCCATTATCAATGGGAGTTTAATAATTTAGCCTAGATATTTTAACTTCATTTATATCATAATAAGTTCAGTCAAAATTGAAAATCTAACCAAATTATCTACTCCTGATGATGGTTTAAAGCCCGTAACTGGCCAAGGATACAATAAACAGTTATGTTTGACGGAAAAAATCAAAAAAATTATCACTTGTTTTAGATTGTGAATGACTAATGTAAAAATCGGCACCGATGTAAAACAAACAGGCAATAATCTATCTCTCCCTTGGAATATTGAATAATACAGTAAAAGAAGGAGAACAGAATTTTGTAATTTTAATAAAACTGACGACACATCTCTTAATTTCAATGGTAATTAATTCTTATGTTAAATTACTAAAATAACAATTTCCGATCACTAACGAATTGGCCTCTTACGACATCGTATATCGACGGCATCTAAACGTCCATTCGACTAACAAAAATTAATTTGTGGATTATGAAATACTACTCGCCATTATGACTAATAATACATTATGTAATCTATTCTAATAATTAGTGTCTTAAGTGGGGAACAGTACTAAACAATTAATTTTAGAAATAACGACTTATATAATAATAGTATAATAGTGATTGTCTTCATCATAGATTTTTTAATAAATCGCCAATGAAAATAGATGAAGATTGCAACATTAACCTTTCTTCTGCTCATGTTTTGATGACCAATAATTCATTGCATAATTTCACTCCAAGGTCATCTATTTTGCATTCCAACCAATTAGTATTAATTGAATGTAGCAAAACTAAACATTGAAGTTTTACTTGTGAGAGACAAATGGCAACTCTTATAATAATGACAACTTGAAGCTCTTCAATTAACTGATCAAAAGATTTTGTGATGTACTAGCTATTCTCAGCAAGTAAACTTCATAGAATGTTAGAGGAATATTGAAATATTGTTTAAATACAATAAATACTCTTTTTGAATATACTCTTGCACAAAATAGCCACCTACAGCTTAGTTGAGGCTGGTGTTTTCCTTCCGTAAAATAATTTATATTATAAACGATAATCAGGATCCACACCTACAAAATTATCAATAGATTTCTATTAAAATTACAACATTAATAATAACATGGTCTAGAAAAATTATTTAAAAAAAAAGAACAATTCTTACCACTATAAATCATACTAATATGGTTGGTGCTTCCTCCACCTTACAAAAAGTATGTTCTTAACAGGAATTTAATTTATATTTATTAACCGTAGCAGAAATACCTTAATACAAAGTAAAAGGAAGCTTGTTGAAATCCAAAGATCCATTAAGTGCTGTGGATTTCGATCTTACACCCACTCCACCTACTTGTTCATCAACAAAAAAGAGTGGATCACAAAAACACTACATTCCATTGACACAAATAATTATTAATACTGATTTTTTGGGGGGAACAATAAATTTCTTTCTTCATACCAACGTTTCGGTAAATCTATTGAATGAATGAATGAATGAATGAATGATGTATATTTACAAAATATATGAAAATACATAAACAGAAAAGTATATACTTATTACAAAATGATAACTACAAATAAATTAAATTATAAACAATTCACATAAAATAAAATTTCACATCATAGACAATGGCTCGTAGGCCGTCTGTCGAGTAGTTCCATTTAATTTTAAAAATACAATATAAGTTTGATAATGAATGATAAATGTAATCTAAAAGAACAATAATGTGCACACAAGCGATGAGGGGCTAAAAAATGTAATAATTGTGTTATAATTGCCTAGTATTAATTTATTTTTATTTTTATTTATATATTAGTTATTATAATTAAATTCAGAGCATAACATTTTTCTGTAACTATATGCATCGCGGACATATTTATATAAATTATTTAAGCTATTGACATCATTATTTCCATTTAATATATCAATATATTCCTGCCACTCCAATCTCTTTTTCCCAAAAAACCGTAACCGGAACTCCTTAAGTACAGGGCATACTGATACAAAATGGTTCACATTCATGTTACAGAGGGAGCACATGAAGATTCTGTCTCTTTTCCATGGTTGGTAATTTAATTCTAATAACTCCCCTCTGACACGGAAAATAGTCTGTATCAGATGGAAGTTACTACTGTCGTTAATATACCTGCTACCACCCGCCAAATCTAAACATTTATATTGTTTGTGGAATTCGCTGTTTATAACTTTCTCCTGTAGTATTGTTGCCTGTTGTTCACATAATTTGCCAATAAAGTCTTTCAACCATCTCAAATGCCGGTCCATTAGAAGTGAAACAGATATTTCCAAATTATATTTCCCTGCTTGTACCAATAAAGCTTTGTACCAGGACAACTTGTTTTCTATGATAATTTTGGCCAGAAAATTTGTTAAACGATCAGGGCTTTGGTTCAGTAGTTTGTTTAAATAATTAACATGTAGCCTGAGTGTATAATTGTAGAGTGGCTGACTAGAGGTTTCTAGAAACAACATGTAGTTAGGCGTGTTGTTGGGCAGTTTGTACAATTTCTTCAAGAAATATCTCTGTAGTTTCTCCACCTCGTCATGCTCCTCACCACCCCACACTTGAGCTCCGTAGCACATCACCATCTTTGAGGTAGACTTGAATAATTGCATCTTGCTGCTGAGAGCTACCGCATTATTGCTTATTACATGATGCCAAACACTATTCAGTCCAAACTTGGCGGCTGATAATCTTTCTTTAAAGTGTGGTGATAATGACAAGGTCGGGGTTAAGGTCATTCCCAAGTATTTATATTTTCGCACAACCTCAATCCGCTGATTCTTATAAAACCAATTTTCATTTTTCTTATATCTGCCACAACCTTTTCTACATACTATAATCTGGGACTTTTTTAAATTAATTTTTAAATTCCACTGTTCACAATATTTTTCTAAATTCTTAATCATGCACTGAAGTGTTGTTGCATTACTAGTGATTAAAACAATATCGTCAGCGTATTTTAACAGTTTAATTCTTCTTCCGCCTATGACCAGACCACCGTCAATAAAATCCTCTAGGTCGTTTATAAACAGTGTGAATAATATGGGACTTAGCAAGCATCCTTGCTTCACTCCCATACTACTTTCAAAAAAGGGGGATAGTCCGTTCCTTGTCCACACCGTCGTGCTTGTACCGTCATATAAAGTTTTAACGACGTCCAAGAATTTATTAGAAATGCCACAGTTATGCAGTTTAAAGAATAAACTATTCCGATCTATCCGATCAAACGCCGCTTCAAAGTCTATAAAGAACAGGTAAACTTTCTCATTTTTATTTTGTTGTATATTAACTATATTAAACAAATTAAACAAATTATCTACCGTGGAGTAACCTGGTCTGAATCCCGCTTGAGACTCATTTAAAATTTGATTTTCTTCCACAAACGCTTTCAATCTTTCCTCCAACACACCTGTAAATATTTTTGCAATAGAATCAATTAATGATATCCCTCTATAATTACTGATTTCGTTTATCTTGCCTTTCTTATGGATCGGAAATATAATTGATTTCTTAAAACTGTCGGGTACTTTATTGCTACTCCAGATCTTATTATATATATCTACTAGCGTGTTTAGCGTTTCAGGTGGTAAATTTTTGAAAAATTCAAACGGTGTTCGGTCCAATCCAGGGGCTTTATTGTTTTTTGTTTTATTTATTATTCGCTTTACTTCATCTGCACTAAAATTTGAATCCAGAAATTCGTTTTGTATTAATGGAACGGCAAATGAAATGGGTGAAGACTGTATTGGCGGATTTAATAATTGTTTAAAATGATTAACCCAGTCGTTTATTTGAAAATGTGGTTCGGTAATAAATTTATGGGATTTTAAAGCGTTAAAATTTGACCAAAGCTCCTTTGAATTCTTGCTTTCTTTAATGTTATTTACTATAGAATTATAATAAGTCTTCTTTTTATTACAGCACAACTTTTTATACTCTTGATTTGTCTGTACATATAATATTCTCAATAAACTTGTGTTCATTTTCCTGTAATAATTAAAAAATTTAAAGGATCTTTTTCTTGCTTAGCGGCATTCATCGTCAAACCATTTCTCTTGTGTCCTATTGTTATTGCTTTGTTTTATGTTTGAATTTTGTCCCGCACATCTTTTTATTAGTTTTAAAAAATTATCTGTTAATATCTCGGCATTCGAACTTATAAAATCATCCTTTTTGTAACTGTTAATAATATTATTTTTATAATTTGTTTCACAATAACTAGACCAGTTTAATTTCGGTAGCAACGGCAAATAACTTTCTTTCGGTTCATTTACATCTTTGTATATGTATAGTTCAAGTGGTAAGTGATCAGAATAAGTAACCGTGCCTACTTTAAAACTTGAAATTAAATTTAGATAACTTGTGGGCACTAGACCCAGGTCGATCACAGAGCTACCCCTGCTAGAGATGAAAGTGAACTCACCCTCTTCATCCTCGCCGACCCGACCATTCAGAACAATCAGGCTCATTTCCTCACATAGCGATAACAAACGTTTACCTTTACTGTCTATAAATTGATCTTTAGAATTTCTTTTATGATTTATTAAATTACTGCCAATCAGCAAGTCTTTAGGTACTGTTTGTGCATCACCAACACGCACATTTAAATCACCAATTATTATGCAGTTAAAGTTTTTATTTATATCAAAAAAATCACACAAACATTCATAATCACTTTCCCATTTATTGACATTTAAATATAAAGGCAAAATTTCTTTGGAGTTAACTTCAAACGAGAACAGAATTTTGCCAGAGATATTTACGAATTTTGCTTTACTATTTTTAAATCTGAATTTATTATAACCACAAAGTAATCCCCCGCTCGCTCTCCCAAATTGGTTCCCCTTAACAGCTGGTATCCAGTATAATTCAAAATTTGACAATTTTTGTTCTACATTTTCTTTGCTGCCATCTACTACAAATGTTTCTATTAAACAGAAAAAATCAAAATCTTTAACAAAGTTATAAAAACTGCTAGTTTTACTTTTTAAACCTCTAATGTTATAGCTCAAAAATTTATAATCCCCTATTTTATTATTGTTTTTAGTATAAGTTATTCCTCGACAGACTGACCTACCTCATTGTTTTGGTTGTTTCTCTTCTCTTCTCTCCCCTTGTAGTAGTGCTTCCCTCCTAGTCTGCCCACGCTGAAAATCTTCTTTGTTCTCGTCTAACAGTCTCGAGACCAGTGCCCGAAGATCTATCCCAGTTAACTGCTGTAGGGTATCCACTCCGTCTCTGTCATCATGTTGCAACCCTTTTCCCTCTTGCCATCTAAATATCTTTCCGCCAATATACATTCTGTCTTGTTTCACCGTTATTCTTGCTTTGAAATTCTTTCTCATCATTTCTCTCCTGATGGCTAATAGTTTATTCCTTCGCTGACGGCTTCTCCAGGGTAGATCATTCTCCACACTTATTCCGCTTCCCTTCAACTTGTTTATATTCCTGAATATTTGCTGTACATTTGAACTTAGCGCGAATTCTACTTTAACGACACTTTTCTCAGTAGTTTTCAAGTTATAAGCATTACTAATTGATGGTTTATCCACTCCCAGTACTTGTTCACAAAGCCCCGTTACTATTTCCTGTGGTGTGGACTAAATCTATTACATTCTCCAGGGTATTGTAAATTTTGTGGAGTTAAATGTTATGATGATGTAGGTTAACATTAAACTCCACAAATTGTACAATACCCTGAAGAAGGCAATATATTTACCGAAACGTTGGTATTTAGAAAAAAATTTGTTTGTGATTTATTGACCTCACCTCATTAATCCCCAAAAATCATCAATTAACAACGGCCGTAAACCAAAACTGTCATTAAAAATTATTAATTCATAAAACCAACCTTATTTCAATAAAAGCTCGTCAATTAAATTCTTTCCTGTTGCTATAGCTTTCCAAGCATTATAAGCACATATAGTATTATAAGCAACAGATAGATCACACTGGAATAGTGTTTGTTTACAATCATACCATCCACTGCTTAATAGTGTAAACCAAATGGAAGAACTCCTCTGAAATGAGAATATTTAAGAAAGTAAGGATTCATAAACAATAAGTTTCTTTTTTTAAATTATTGCTTTTTTCTATGCCCATTGATGGCCTTCATCGGAATTTTTTGCAGATGATTCCGTTATCTTCTAATATTAACCATAGACAACTGAAACCTACTCGAAACGTTCTGATGATACAATAGAACTAGAAACTTACAATAAAATAAATCATATTTTTAACGATTTTTTTCCGGCGTCGGCAATTTAAGGCGTATAGAATTAGTAAACAATTGTAAGGAGATTTATTTTAAGCATAAACCTTTATGAATATCTTGAATAAAAAATAAATGAATGCTTATCAGTTCGAGAAAAGTGAGTAATA
This sequence comes from Rhodnius prolixus, assembly GCF_049639745.1. Classification (NCBI taxonomy): domain Eukaryota; kingdom Metazoa; phylum Arthropoda; class Insecta; order Hemiptera; family Reduviidae; genus Rhodnius; species Rhodnius prolixus. The sequence continues at coordinate 36,884,820 of NW_027411634.1, forward strand.
TTCAAGTTGGAAGAATATATTATCAGATTAGAAGAAGAGGTCATTACCAAACAACAGCATCCAAAACAGTCATCACAAATCTTCTAGGACCGTAGAAGAATCCTCCTAATTTTGAAACATCTTAGAATTTTCCAAGAAGTTCTCTTTGCATTCTCCTCAGTCAATGAAGAGGCGCAAGTCTCCGAGAGGAGGCTGTAGCGAGATTCCAAATCAATGCTCAACTTCACTCCTCTTCCTTCTTTCTATTAAAATTCAATTTCTATTAAAATCATTTAGTTTTACTCATTAGAGATTAGTGGTAGTTGCACCACTGAAAATATCTAGATGAAGAAGCAATTTAATTTATTGATCAAGGAATTTTGCGATGAATGATTCTCACTAGTGAATCTTCTAGAGTACCTTAACAAAAACTTACAGTTTAAAATGTTAAGTATAAGGGTTGATTAAACGCCAAAAGGTACACAAATCAGCGAGTACCCAACATTTCATTAATACTTCATTAATATTTAAGTAATTCTACTGCATTAATTTTCATTAATAAGTTATTTTTTAGAATTTATTAGATGTCACAGACCCTTATGCTGGCCATTTTCGTCTACAAAATATATGTTCAAGTAGCACTGTAGATTGACTGTAATATCTAGTTATTTATAATAATCAAACTATTAATTACAGGTTAAAAAGAAAAAAAAATGAGGCTAAAAAATTCAAAACTTTTTTTTATAAAAAACTTACATCAATGATTTTATTTTATTTATTTATTTATTTTTAAATAAAAATCGTCGGTTTAAGTTCATTCTTCGATTAAAGTAATTGTTATTTTATGTAGTAGTCAAACGTTTATAATAATAGGTAATAATTATCTGGCTTTATCGCAAATAATATAGTTTTCTTCAAATACATTCTCAATCTAGGTATTCATACCACAATGTTGTATATATGTAATATAAAGTAAATAAGATATGCATATTTTAGGACAGCTAATTATTCCAGGATTTTACTATAAGTAAAATTAGGGGGACTAAATTAAATTACAATTGAGAAATGAATAATTGTTGTTAAATAATCTACTTGTTATTATCTGTGTATTATTTGTGCTCACGAATAATTCGGTAAGACGAATTCAAGACAGTAGCCTACTCTAACTTTGTCTTTTTCTACTTTAACATGCATGTACGTATATATGTGATTTATCATAATTATAACTAAAAAATAAATGAAGTGGCCAGCATAAGGGTCTGTGACATCTAATAAATTCTAAAAAATAACTTATTAATGAAAATTAATGCAGTAGAATTACTTAAATATTAATGAAGTATTAATGAAATGTTGGGTACTCGCTGATTTGTGTACCTTTTGGCGTTTAATCAACCCTTATACTTAACATTTTAAACTGTAAGTTTTTGTTAAGGAGATTTTTGTACCTTTTGGATAGATTTTCCTTTTTGTCTATTTTACAAAGTTACATATCTTCTTTACAGATTTTTTTAAAATTTGGAATAAGCAATTCTATCATTATAATCTGATAAGATGTTAAGTCGGAACCGTAACTACCACTGGAGAGATCTTTTTATAGAATGATTATAGTTGCGTTCCCCCAAACCATCCTCAATAACAATTTTTTTGAAAAAGCGTTTTGAATAACATAGGAAGGTATTTGTACGTAAATAGCAAAATTAAACTGCGATTTCAGTACTTCCTTTTAAGAGGAGTAAGAAAAATAAACTACGATTGCAGTACTTCTCCCTAAAAGGCAAAGAGGAAAGATTTTTTAATCGAACGACAATTCATTGATTTAAATCGGTTCACTCATTGATAATTTAAACGATTGCAGTCTTCCTCTTAGTAGGTGTAAGAGCAAGATGGCACTTGACAGCCACGTAGAGGAGCTTTAACCACTTATTCGGGCTGAATTTTATCAAAATCGGACTAAGCGTTATAGAAATATTGGTAATAATAGTTTTAGAAAGGGTCTTATTTGGGTGGGGCAAACTCCCCTCCTTATGAGGCACGGCGTCGAGACTTTTAATGTGCAAATCTGTACAAAATTTCGATTCGAATGACACTTCATTCATGAAAATCGGTTCACGTGTCGATAATTTGCAACGATTGCTATACTTCCCCTTAAAAAGTGTAAGAGCTGATCGTCGCTTTAATGTTACGTAGGGGAGCCCTAACCCTATCACCCTACCAAATTTTATCAAAATCGGGCCAAGATTTACAGAGTAATTAGTAATAATAATTTTGGAGGGGGCCATACATAAAGGGGGCTAACTCCTCTCCCATTCGATGTACAGCATCGAGACCCCCAAAAGGCACATCTACATAAAATTCCGAATCGAATGACACCTCATTCATGAAAATCGGTTCGCGCGTTTAGGCGCTACGTTGTTTACAAAAAAAGGTAACAACAACAACAAGAACAAGAACAAGAACATTTTTTGAAAAAGCCGTTTTTGCTCATTTTCGGCAACTTTTTTCTCGAAACCTATTAGATCTGGGTGGTTGCAAAAAAATTACAGTTATAAAGGAGGGTTTGGAGTAAGATTTAAAGAAAATTTGGGAATTTTATCTTTTATAGAAAAAGAGAAAAAAATTGTCAAAGTTAGGTGTTTTTCAACGTTACGCTTTTTCGTGCAGTTTTTGATGGTCAACCCTTATACAACTGTCCTACCGGACAGTTTTAATTAAAACAACTTTAATGATTTAGATATTTCGTTACTGCTTACTATGATTGAATATAATCTTGCACAGCTATTGCCATTCATTGCAATTTTGGACAAGTAGGTATCCTTCCTCCATAAATTAAAACTGTCCGGTAGGACAGTTTTATAAGGGTTGATCATCAAAAACTGCAGGAAAAAGCGTAACGTTGAAAAACACCCAACTTTGACAATTTTTTTCTCTTTTTCTATAAAAGATAAAATTCCCAAATTTTCTTTATAATGTAGGGCAAATCCTCCTTTATAACTGTAATTTTTTTGCAACAACTCATATCTAATAGGTTTCGAGAAAAAAGTTGCCGAAAATGAGCAAAAACGGCATTTTCAAAAATTGTTGTTGTTCTTGTTCTTCTTGTTGTTGTTACCTTTTTTGTAAACTGCGTAGCGCCTAAACGCGCGAACCGATTTTCATGAATGAGGTGTCATTCGATTCGGAATTTTATGTAGATGTGCCTTTTGGGGGTCTCGACTCTGTATATCGAATGGGAGAGGAGCTAGCCCCCTTTATGTAAGGCCCCCTCCAAAATTATTATTACTAATTACTCTGTAAATCTTGGCCCGATTTTGATAAAATTTGGTAGGATGATAGGGTTAGGGCTCCCCTACATAACATTAGAGTGACGATCTAATCTTACACTTGTTAAGGGGAAGTATAGCAATCGTTTCAAATTATCGACACGTGAACTGATTTTCATGAATAAAGTGTCATTCGAATCGAAATTTTGTACAGATTTGCATTTTAAAAGTCTCGACGCTACGCCTCATAAGGAGGGGAGTTTGCCCCACCCAAGTAAAGCCCTTTCTAAAACTATTATTACCAATATTTCCATAACGCTTAGTCCGATTTTGATAAAATTTAGCACGAAGAAGTGATGAAAGGTCCTCTACGTGGCAGTGAAGTGCCATCATGCTCTTACACCTACTAAGAGGAAGTCTTGCAACTGTTAAAATTATCAATGGGTGAACCGATTTACATCAATGAATTGTCGTTCGATTCAAAATCTTTGCCTCTTTGCCTTTTTGGGAGAAGTACTGTATTCACAGTTTGTTTTTCTTACTCCTCTTAAAAAGAAGTACTGAAATCGCAGTTTAATTTTGCTAGTTACGTACAAATACCTTCCTATTTTATTGAAAACGCTTTCTCAAAAAAATTGTTATTGAGGATGGCAACTATAATCATTCTTTATAAAGATCTCTCCAGTGGTAGTTACAGTTCCGACTTAACACCTTTTCAGGTTTTTTTTTTTTTTCTTCTTCTTAAATGGCTTTTAGTTCTTGCTAATTAGCCAGAGGGTATTATCGGTATAAATAGTTATATTGATATTTGATTTGATTTAATACATTCGAATAGTTCCATGTATACTATGGGGTCTTTTGTCATTAGGATGGAATTTAAGTGTGGTGGGAGCGTGCAGTTTGAGGCTATAATTGCCTTCCATAATTCGTTACTGTTTTTTGAGAGTTGTGGGCATGCCAGAATTAAATGATTGGCGTCAGCATCCGATTCTGAATCGCAGGAACAAGTTCCGTTGATGTTGACGCCTATTCTTGCCAGATGATGGGGGGTGTAATTGTGGTTTAGCCTCAACCTGGTTATTGTGCCATAAAACCTCCTCTCCACGCTAAAGCCATAGAACCATGGCTTTTTGGGGATGAATGGTTCAATTGCCGCGTAAAATTTTCCTTTTTTCTGAACCTGAATTTTGTATTCCCCTTGCCAGGTTGAATAACATTTCACTTTGTAATTGTTTTTTACATCGCTGGGTAATAATATTTTTAGTTTTGGACAGCTAGTTGATGTGACTGCCTCTTTGGCCCCAGCATCAGCAACTTCGTTGCCTTTGAGCCCTGAGTGGGCCTTTATCCATATTAGGTGGGTAGGCTTGGTGAGGGTTAAATTGTGAAGAAGTTTCACTGTTTCTAAAATGAAAGAAGGGGCATCCTGACCTGGATGCTTTAGTTTAAACAGGGCGCTCTTACTGTCGGACAAAATTCCTACAGATTCTACATTATTTGTTGCCTGTGCAATCTGTAAGCTTTGGTTAATGCCGACGAGTTCTGCAGTGAAAATGGAAGCCAATTCGCCAAGCTGGTACTGGTAGCTCGCATCCTGCTGCACGTCATATACGGAGCAACCCACACCGTCCGCGGATTTAGAACCATCCGTATAGAGTACATAAGCACTGGGAAATTTATTCTGAAGCTTTTCCAAAAAGTATGCGTTATTTACCGAGTTGGGTTTAGACTTATCATAGTTATAAAAATTGGTGTGGATGTTCTTGTTAACGTCTAGGGATTGTTTCAATTCCGCTGTATAGAACGGCAAAACCTCCCTCCTCTGGAGGGACAAGGAGTGACCAGATAATTCGGTAAATACTCCCACCAAGATCGGATACTTTTTTCTTAGCCGATATTTGTGCGTAAACACCGTACATGCAAAGTTACTGATTTTTCTAATTACCGGTTTACTGTTGACACATAATCTATTAGTAATAAATCTCGAGGCGAGTATTTTTCTCCTTATATTCAGGGGAAATTCTCTAGCCTCCACTAGCAAGGCGTTAATGGGAGTCGAGGTGAGAGCCCCAAGGGCGGACCTCAATGCTTTATATTGGATTTTATCCACCCTGTTTAATTGGGTAGGAGCGGCATCGCCGTAAAGGAAGCTTCCATAATCAATTCGAGAGAGGACAAGATGTTTATATACGGTTAGAGAGGTTTTGGTGTCAGCTCCATAGTGCAAATGGTTGATCATTCGCAATATGTTCAAGCATTGCTCGCATTTTTTAGTGACATAATTGATGTGATCCTTCCAGGTAAGCTTCGAATCTAACCAAACGCCCAGCGTCCTCATCGAAGGCAAAACCTGTAGGTTATAAGGGCCAAGTGCCATGGTGGTGTTGGTGGTAAATCTCCTTCGGCGAGTGAAGATAGTTACGCTACTTTTGCTTTCTGATACTGTTAAGCCGAGGTCTGTGCACCATTTATTGAATTTATCCATTGCTGCATATAGTATGGACGTGGCTTCATTCAGGCTTTTCGCTTGGCTGTAAATGAGTATATCATCAGCGAACTGTGATATTCCCACTTGTGAATTAATTGTGTCTGCCAAATTTGCGGTGTACAGTGTAAATAATATAGGGCTTAATATAGCCCCTTGAGGAAGTCCAACGTGAGTTTGACGCCCTTGGCCATAAAGGACACCATTACATCGGACATATATTGTCCTATCGTAGAGCAGACTAAGAATTTGCTTGGTTATCCTCGGCGGTGCCTCCATAGCTATCAGTTTTTGTATTAATATTGGTATGCTCACATTATTATATGCATTACGCAAGTCTAAGTTAGTAGCCACCAGGAATTCTCCATTTGTAACCTTTTCAGGTTATAATGATAGAATTGCTTATTCCAAATTTTAAACAAATCTGTAAAGCAGATATGTAACTTTGCAAAAAAATGAACATCTATCTAAAAGGTACAAAAATCTCCTTAACAAAAACTTACAGTTTTAAAAGTTAAGTATAAGGGTTGATTAAACGCCAAAAGGTACACAAATCAGCTAGTACCCAACATTTCATTCATGCTTAGTTCATATAATTTAAGTAATTTTGCTGCATTAACTTTTCCTTCACATTTTTTAGAATTTATTAGATGTCACAGACCCTTATGCTGGCCAGTTCGTTCATAATATTATTTTGTTATAATTATGATAAAATGTATATTATATCCGTTTTTAAATAGGTACTTTATTTTAACTCTATTCCGAATTATTCTTCGGATTTAGCTTTAATTTGCTTTTTATTCTGAGATGTCACATATATATGCAAAAGTAGAAAAAGACAAAGTTAGAGTCGGCTACTGTTTAAATTTAAATCACGGATTTAAAAGAATATTTCAGTGTTGAATTCGTTTTACCGAAATATTCGTGAGCACAAATAACACACAGTTAATAACAAGTAGATTATTCAACAATAATGATTCATTTCTCAATTGTAATTTAATTTAGACCCCCTAATTTTACTTATAGTAAAATACTGGAATAATTAGATGTCCTAAACGTATGCATATCTCATTTATTTTATATTACATGTATACAACATTGTGGGAAGAACACCTAGATTGAGAATGTAATTGAAGAAAACTATATTATTTGCGATAAAGCCAGATAATTATTACCTATTATTATAAACGTTTGGCTACTACATAAAATAACAATTACTTTAATCGAAGAATGAACTTAAACAGACGATTTAAAAAAATAAATAAAATAAAATAAATAAATAAAATAAACAAAATCATTGATGTATGTTGATGTAAGCATTTTTTTAAAAAAGTTTTTGAATTTTTTAGCCTCATAATTTTTTTATAATGTTTTCTTTTTAACCTGTAATTAATATTTTGATTATTGTAGATTAATAGATATTAAAGTCAATCTACAGTGCTACTTGAACAAATATTTTGTAGATAAATATGGCCAGCATAAGGGTCTGTGACATCTAATAAATTCTAAAAAATGTGAAGGAAAAGTTAATGCAGCAAAATTACTTAAATTATATGAACTAAGCATGAATGAAATGTTGGGTACTAGCTGATTTGTGTACCTTTTGGCGTTTAATCAACCCTTATACTTAACTTTTAAAACTGTAAGTTTTTGTTAAGGAGATTAATTGATATTGCAGTGCCATTTTTCTTGTTTGTTTAACCAATTATGCACATATGATGCATATGAAATTATCAAGATATTTGAAATAATTGATATTCATCCATTAATTCTCGAAACGAACTTGTTATTATAACACTTTTTACTACTTTAACCTTCCCAATGCGAACTCATATTATCTCCACCTGGCGAATAGTAAGTTCTCCTTACGAAATTGATTTCATGGCAAAATAATTCTACACACACACACACACACACTCACGGGCGAAAGATAAAAAGAAATATGAATGTTCAACACTACAGGTAGTTTGCAATACAATACAAAAAGCATATATTGGCTCCTACATCAACTCCGTAAACCCTTCTATCAAACGAACATAAAAAAAAAACTAAACAAAAGAGTGTGGAATACTAAGTACCATTTGCTATCAGCACAAATAACAATAATAATAAAACAAACCTGCATTTCAATACATATTTTTCAAATTATTATAATTCCTCCCCACTGTGTAACATTCCAAGCAAAATGTGCACCTAAAAGACCACACTGGAGTCAAGTCGGTTCACCATCATCCCTTCCGCAGATCAATAGTGAGACACCCAAAGGAGGAACCCTCTGAAATGATAATAATTTTCAAACTTAACGATTCACATGAAATAAGCAGACATATTTTGTAAATAGTATTTTTTTCTAGTTCCGATTGTGCCCTTTATTAGAAGCTTCTATGAGATTCTGTTAACTTCTTAAGTTAAGTACAAAAGAAACACAATCAAAAGATGAATGATGCTTAACAGAAATAGAAAAAATTGAAATAGTTTAAGGATTTTTCCAGCATAAGACGAAAAACCAAATCTTATAACTACAAACCATTCTAAAGTGATTTATACTTACCTAGATCTTACGAATAGTAAGTTCTTTCTAAAAATTTAATTTACATTTATTTTCAGTAGCAAAAACATTCTATACTCCAACACGGACAGGATGAGAGTTTTATAAAAGTTACCAGTAATGAAGAAGTCCGTTAAAATGCAAAACTCTATTAAAGGTATCGGATTTCGCCCTCCATTGACAAAAATAATAATAATTATAACACAAATCCTACTTCAAGAAAAGTTGTCCCATTAATTCTTCCCTATTCCCGTAGCTTTCCATGCAAAATATGCAACAAATGGATCACATTCGTGTCAACTCATCCACTGAACAATGGTCAGACAGCAAAGCGACCAACTCCTCTGCAATCAGAATAATTAACAAAATTAGAATTCACAAAAAATATTTTTTTTTTTCTATTATTATTATTTCCCCTCTCTGGGTCCACAAGTAGGTACCCTTCCAAAGAAGTTTCCGATGTGATTCTATCTTCTACTTTTGTTAACCGAAGTCGACAAAACTCACTTAATAAGCCCTGATGAATGATATCAATAAAAACAGAAACTAAAAGGATAATAACCGATACTTTTTAAGGATTTTTTTGGCTACTGTCCAAAAATCCTTATAATTTAAAACCTAAAGAATTAATAGCCAATTGTAACAGACAATTATGTATTTATATGCATAAACCGTAACATAAAGATTTGATTTCAATTAACAACTATGGGTATGTGAGCAAAAACGAAAACCTGAACAAATGTTTATCTAGAGTTTAACTGGAGCTAAACTCAAGGCTCTTAACATAATAGTACGAATATTACATTTCAATACAAAAAAAAAAAAAATCTGTGCTTCTTCGTTTGAGAATAGCCGCGGTAGCCGAGCGGTTACAGGCGAGACCTGCGGAGCTAATATGTATTGTGGTACTGGGTTCGATTCCCAGTCTTAGGCCTTGGATTTTATTTAATAGGTAATAAAAGAAATTTACAGTAAAGTACGTATGCTAGTCGCCTCTGTCCACGACACCTGATTGGTTGGACGTAAAGCCCGCCTAAAAAAATAGGCAATTACCTACATCACAATTAAGAGACTATATTATCAGATGAGGCCATTCCCAAGTGAATTTATCTGCAGCTAAAAGAGATGTCACAAATCTTCGCCTAAAGGAGCATTAACCTGAGTCTAACGTTCCTCATTTCCTATTATTCCTAAATCTCTCAAAAACCCTGGATGTCTCCTATGTCACAAAATTACTTCGCAACATCATCTGATGAATACATATTGTTGGGGTATTGCAGGAGATTCTATAATAATATTATACATACAATATATATATAAGAAAAAAGAGAAAATAGAATTATGCCAGTTTCAGCATTAATTGTTCTATTTGAGTGTCATGTCTTCGAACTAGGGACTTGGTTATGTTCAAGCCTAATACTTATTACAATTATAACTTGCTTTGCGAGTTGTGAGTTTCAATGGTATAACTAGACCCACTATGAAAGCAAACTTATAATAATCTATCTTCCTAAGGATTAATGACAGAGTCACCAAAAAAAAGTATAATAATTATTAAAACTATAATATAACTATTATAAAACTATATCATAATGGTCTGACCGAGAGTTTCGAGACAACCATGGGTGTGAAGCAAGGGTGTTTGCTGAGCCCCCTCTTGTTCTCTTTTTTTATAAATGATTTAGTAAACTATGTTAATGGGGGCGTGCAAATTAATAATAGTCTGTTTAAAATATTGGCATACGCGGACGATGTGGTGTTGTTAGCTACAGACGGAGTCGCCCTGCAACAGATGATTAACTCGCTTCAAAACTATTGTTTAAAGTGGAACTTGAAAATTAATTTAAATAAGTCAAAAATCGTTGTTTTCAGAAATGGTGGCAAACTTGGCAAATACGACAAATGGTGGTATAACAATGAAAAGATTGAAGTTGTGAACTGGTATAAGTATTTGGGAGTCACCCTCTCCTCAGGGCTATCCTTGGATAAGCATTTCAGGGAGAGAACTGTGGTAGCCAAATATGCCCTGAATTCCTTTAATAACTTAATATTAAATAGAAGCATACCCTTCTCCTCCAAGTTACAGGTATATAATGCTGTCAGTAGAGCTATCATTTGCTATGGAGCCCAGATATGGGATTGTACATGGTATAATCAAGTGGAGATTCTTCTTAAGTTCTTTGTCAAAAAAACGTTTAGCCTACCGCGTAATATACCTGTGCTATATCTCGAGACTGATGTACTGCCCACATTCCTGTATACAGTAAAATTGCACATAAAATATGTAAAAAGATGTCTTACCCTACCGGCGCATCGATACCCAAATATTCTGATGAACGAGATCATTGCGAGAAAATTGTTTGTGTATAAGGATTGGGTAAAACTCTGTGATACCTACAACATCTCGTTCACTGAGTTCATCAAATTTAACATAAGTGTCAATTCAGTAATGGAAAATATTAAGAATGGCCTACTTAATAAATACAAGCTTTTAGCCATAAAAAGTCAGCATCACATACTTTATAAAACGTTGGACCCACAACCCAATTTAGTACATTGCAATAACTTGGATGCTCGCTCCATTGGGTGGATAATTAAAGTTAGGGGAGAGTCGCTATACCTCAATAAATACGTATTCAATAAGGAAATCAAGTTATGTTCTCTGTGTAATTTACAAAACAGAGAAGAAAACGTGTTTCACTTTATAGCGGTATGCCCAATATTAAGAGAGTTTAGGTCCATATATTTTAAGAAAGATTGTTTAAATGAGCTGGAGTTTATGGACTATTTAAATGGCAAATGTTGGAAAAGCTTGGTAAGCTATTGTAAAGCGGCATGGGCATATAGATACGAACTGGTGAAGGAATTCAATTATTAAACTGTTTTATCTATTATTAATGTGTACCTGTATCACCTAAATGTGTCTGTATCCCTATTCCGTAAATAAATGAAATATTAAGTGGCCTTAATTTTGATTATTATTTATTATATAACGTCGTGTACTGTATTTAAGAATATTTTGTTTTCTGTATTCTATTTTTTGCTTCTGTCTGTGGTGAGATTATTTTTTATTTTGTTTTTTTTCTTTTATTGTTTCTGTTTTTCTTTGTTTTGTTGTATTTATTTAACAGTTCATTCATTGTGCTTTCATCATGTAGAAGGGTAAAAATAAGTAGGGACAACCCTCAGACGGTTCTTCAACCATGAGTATTTGTCTGTTACGAATTAAATAAACAAATATGTAATTCTGTAAAATTTTGAATAAAGGCACTTTATTATTATTATTATTATTATAAAACTATAATTATTAAAATAAATAATACTTATGACTAATTTTTATAATATTTAGATCCACTCTACAAACACATTCATCTAATATAAAAAAATATATATAAGCGGAATACTAAATACAATTTGCCATCAGCCAAAATAATAATAACAAAACAAACCTTCTTTCAAGAAATGTTTTTCCATTAATATAATTTGTCCCTAGTGCGGAAGCATTCCAAGCAAAATATGCACCTGATGGACCACACTGAGTCAGTTCGCCATCTTCACATTTACAGATCAATATTAGATACCAAAAATACGTCTCTCTGAAATGAGAATAACTTTGAAAAAATAAGAATTCATATGAAATAAGCAGACATTTTCGTTTATTACTATTTTTGCGTGGGTCTGTTGGTGCCCTTTATCAGCAACTTTTAAATGTGATTCTGTAAACTTCTGATGTTAAGTACAACATAAGCTCACTGAAACTTCCTGATGGCATACCATTTAGATTTTTCCAGGTACGCCGAACAGCTTTTTTTATATTTGAAGACCTAAAGAATTATTTAGCAATTATAACAGAAAATTAATTCTATCCATAAGCGAAAGATCTGATTTCAATTTATAAGAATAATTATGTGAGTAAAAACGAAAACTTGGACACTTGTTTCTCAGAAGTTCAACAAGAACCTCACTCAAGGTGCCCAATCCAGGAGAATATTACTCACATTACAATAGAATAACAAATATATAAATGTTTTTCCTTTTTAAGATATGAGGGTTACATTACATTTAGAAGTCTGTATTATCAGATTAGAAAATGAGGCCATTACCTAATAACTTCAGTCAAAAAAAATTGTTTCGGTAGGAGTATTCTCCTATTTTTGTAATATCCTAGGATTATTTCACCAATCCTTTGTTCTCCTAAGGTCTCGAACTGCCAAAGGTATCATATCGTAAACTAACGATTCAGGCACGATCAAACATTGTGAGAAAAGTCAATAGTATTACCTTTCTCCGAGGTACTGAAAAAAATAATTCCACCCTGTGAAGGATTTGTATGCCAAGTAAAAGAATAATGGCTAGATGAACCATTGTGAAGGAATTTAGCTAATTTCATAAGTACCTGTACTTTATTAATATAATTATAAATATATTCATTACCTTTGTATAATTTACAGGTACATATGCATAATAATAGTTGAATCCTGAGTTAAACGTGGCTCATTCCTCCTTATCCACTGACTTTTACGACGGGCCGGCCTTCCATGTCACAAAATTACACCATGCCATTAACCGTTGAATACATCATTGTTCGGGTATTGCAGTAGATTCAATGAAAGTGTTAACAAGATTAATTAACTGACACTGAATAGAGCTAAACTTTATAGTGGAAATTAAAATTCTCTTAATCCCTATGTCAGTTTTATTTTGAATGTAAGAAGGAAAGAACATATTACTCTTCACTGATTAAACTCTAATTTTAAACTAACAAAATTTCTAATACGTGCACCATTAAAATTTATTAAGAAATCAATTGATCACAACCTCTATATTTCCATACCTTGATTATTAATAGTTGGTGTATAATTATTTTAATGTAGAGCTCAATTTGAAATTGCAAACGTTTCTTAATTTTTCTTCTATTTTGAATGCAAGGAGAGATGAACATACTCCTATTATCCCTCACTTCATATTTCTTGATTCTGTAAGTGGGTGGTACAGAAGCAAGTATTTGCTTGGTAACTTCTCTTGTAATGCTCTTCAAGAATAAACACCTGAATATTTATTTCATATTATCATTCATTATTTATTTCATATCATTAGTAAGGCCTTAATAAACTTTAGAAAAACCAGGCCAGTTAATAGTTAATTCTATACTTCTCCATTCAAAACAATCAGTTGCAAACATTTATTTCTAATTCACCTTTTTTTAATAAGGAGCTCTTTATTACTCATAATAATCTTGATCAGTTTCACCCCACAATCAGCTTCGATTTCGAACCGTACAATTTGTATCAACTAAATGTTACTTTTACTCATTGGAAACAAGTGCAACCAATATATTAATGAAAAAGCGAAGGTGACGAATCCATCCATTTACTGATCACTTAATTTTGTGACGTACGATTCTCAGCAGTTAAACTTTATAGAATAATCAAGGAATATAAGTATTGAAATATTTTCTAACTGCATACGCTGTATGAAAATACTATTGCATAAAAAAAGACACCATTAATATTATTTGAGGCTTGCACATACATCCATAAATGAATTCATATTGCTATGCCACTTTTCTTGCTCGTTTTAACCAATTAACGACAATCAGCACGCATAACTTTCAAATTATCGATAGATTTCAATTAAAATTACAAAATTAAAAATTACATAGACTGGCGAAATTATTAAAAAATAAAAAAATATATCTTACCAATATAAATCATTCCAATATGACCTGTTGTTAAATCCACCTAACCAAAAGTAAGTTCTTCGTAAAAATTTAGTTTATATTTATTTTCAGTTGCAAAAGCATTCTAACTAAAAGGAAGTTTGTTGAAATCCATAGATCCATTAAGTTCAGCGGATATCGATCTTATAGCTACTCCATCAACACGTCCATCGAACTAACAAAAAAAAAAAAGAAAAAAAAAAGTGGATTACAAATAAATAAAAAAGTGGAATGCCAAAGACAAAAATAATTATAATAGGAGGCGCTAATGACCAAGAAGTCGATGCGCCGAAAAAAAAAAAAAAATTATAATAGGAAAAATATTATTACTATTATTATAAAACCGACCTTATTTCAGTTTTCCCATTTAATAATTATAAGCTTAATAAGCAACAGATGGATTACATTGGACTAGCGATTGTTTGCCATCATTCCATGCACTGATCAATAACGAAACACAAAAAGGAAGAACTACTCTGAAATCAGAGTAATTAAGAAAGAAAAGCTTCACAAAAAATCGGTGATTTTTTTTTAATATTGTTCTTTCCTAAGTCTTAGTTATATTACTCTTACCTAAAGAATTAGTAAACAATTGTAAGAGATTTATTTATAAGCATAAATTTCTAGAATAAAAAATAAAATTAATGCCTCATTTCGAGAAAACTGATTTAGATTTCAGTAGGAAGAATATATCATCAGATTAGTAGAAGAGGTGGTTACCACGCCACAGCATCCAAAACAGTCGTCACAAACCTTCTAGGACCGTAGGAGAATCCTCCCAATTTTGTAACATCTTAGAATTTTCCAAAACGTTCTCAGTCAATGAACTGGCGCAAGTCTCATTTCGTAATCTAAACAATTTCTCTTAAATTATTTCAATTTATATTAAAATCATTTAGTTTTACTCATTAGAAATTTGTTGCACGATTCTCATTAGTTAAGCTTTAATGATTAATTTTTTTTTACAAAGTACCCGGATAGATTACACCCTTCTATAGCTATATTTTTTCAGGAATCCAACAGGAACCACACTCAAGGCGCTCAATGCAGAAGAATATTACTATCAATTCAATAGAATAACAAACAAATAAATAAATGCTTCTCAGTTTGAAAATATGTGGATTACATTACTGTCACAAGATTATATTACCACACTTGAAAATTACGGCATTCCCTATAAACCACAACCAAAAATGACGTTCCAGGATCGGCAGCAGAATTCTTTTATTTTTGTAATATCTTAGGGATTTTTTTTTCGCTAGTACTTCTTGCGTCCTCTTCGGGTCTTAAAGAGCCAAAGTTATCAAATCACCAACTAACGACTGACGCACAACCTCTGACCGTTGCGTAGTAATCTCTGTGTTCTTCAGCCTTTACGTGCTAATATCGCAGCACCTTCAACTGCTCCATGTTGTTCCCGTCCTGAATTCCTCCTTTCTGAAATAATTGGTCATCAGTCATCAAAAATATTATTCTGTGCATTTCATTATCCACATAAGATAAGTTATTCACAAGACTTTGTAAATATGTTTAAAGTAATAAAATTACTGCAGATCACATCCTTGTTCCATACATAAAATCCTCAGAACGTTTGAGTGTCACAATCACTACACATGCCGCTTTTCTTGCATGTTTAGCCAATTAAGATTTATGAGGGCACATACATAGTAAGTCATCGATGACTGGCTGTCACTATCTTAACAAATCGTGCAACAATCAAGTTAGTAAACATTCTAATAAAATTTTAAACATCAACTAAAAACAATCAAAAACTTTCTTACTTTACAAAATCTGAATTTCTATTCTCACTAAGGGAACAGCACCCTATTTCATTGCTGACTATAGTACCTAATCCTTTCGAAAATACAGTGTGCTATAAGATAAAACAATATTTTGAAAGCAATAATCTGCTAGATCTCCAAAAGTTTAGCAAACTTGTTTTGTCACTTTGGTTTTCGAATAAATTTATAAAAAATACGAGTTACATTTAAACTGACATCATTTGTTACTTACTTGATAAAACATACTTTCTTAAGATAGATACTTGAAATTTCTCTTATACATGTCATCAGAACCAATCATTTTTAATCATAATGCAATTATTCTATAGGACAGGTTCAGAATCCAGTTTGATTTTCTTCAGTACTATTTCCCAGTTACCTAAAGTGTGCTGAGTTTCCTTGAAAACTATGAAACAATAACGCATATCTTTTCTTTCGTTAAAAGTTGGGATCACTAATTATTTACATAGTGCATTACCTTTTTTACTGCGCACATTTATATTTTGAAAATCAAAAGTAAAAACAAAGAAAGTAAAGAATAACCTTGAGTCTGAAAGTTGGTAAATTGTACTTTTACTAAACTCTGAGCTTTATGATACACTCCGAAATTCTTTCTAAATCTTATTATATCCTAGTAGTTTTTAAGAGAATTATGGTCTGAAACAGAAACATGTTATTTATTTTCTAAAGAACAGATAGAAACATAAACAGAAAAAAGTACCCTTTCTAACCTTTAGTCTAGAAATTGATTAAAATTCACTTTTTTTCTCACTAAACAGCATTAAAACGTATCCTACAGTTAAAGAGCTATAAATTGGTATAATGTATATATTAAGTGAATAAAAATAATTGGTCAAAAACAAATATTTTATAGCTAAATATTTTAAAAAAAGTGTTAAGAAAAAAAGGGAATATAAACACATTAAAGCTCCTATGCTGGTTTGTATCCTAATTAAAAACTTTAAATTTTAACATTATTTAAGGTGATTTGTAGCAAAAAGTTTTTTCCAATTATCAGAGCGCTCTAGTGGCGATTTAAGTAAACCTTTAACAATAACCTTCTCTTCTGATAATTTTCAGTTGGTTATTTTACCCAACTGGATTTATTTTGAACAATTATTTTCTTATTTTTATTTCTTATTTATGAAGATAGGAAACAGACTTCATTTTAATCCTGATATCTTGGTCGTTAAAAGCTGGGACACAAGATTTCTAAAATACCTTAAAGAATGGTATTATAATATTTTATTATATATATAAATATAATAATTATTAATTAATTATTATTATTATTTAAAGATTACTATTATTATTGCTCTTTTTGCCAGATAGATGAGTGAATATCGGACGCAAATCCATTTGCTCTAAAAGATGCGTGTATTCTAACCCCATCTTCGCTTCAGTATTGATTTTTAACTTTAGTGTCAGTTAATCTAGGCATACTTATTTTAACTTGGCACAGCCTTCTCTGGGTGGGATTTTTTTTTCAGGGGCTCTGAGTTTGAAGCAACTATTGGTTTTTTATATATGTTAGCGATAGGATACCTTTAAGACTTTAGGACCTGAGGAGGAGAACGCAATCTAGACTGGTGAAAAGGTTCTATGATATTACAAAGATAGGAGATCTCTCCTAGCGGACCTAGAAAAAGTGGATTGAGGGACCTTGATGTGAGGTTCCTGTTGAACTCCTTGAAAAAGTTGTCCAGGTATTCATTTTTACTCGCTTCACTATTCTTATGAATGGAAATTAGATCTTTGGGTAATAGATATAAAAAATACGCTGTTACAATTGGTTAATAATTCTTTAAGTCTTGAAATATGAGATCTTTTCATCCTATGCTGGAAAAGTCCTTAAACTATTTTAATTTTTTTCTATTTCTGTTAAGCATGATTCATCTTTTGTGTTTCTTTTATGCTTAACTTAAGAAGTTAACAGAATCTCATCCTGAAGTTTCTAATTAAGGCACCTACGGAACTAGAAAAAAATACTATTTACAAAAAATATCTGCTTATTTTATGTGAATCCTTAAGTTTTAAAATTATCATTTCAGAGTGACCCTTCTTTTGGGTGTCTCACTATTGATGTGCGAAAGGGATTTAAGGCGAACCGACTTTACTCCAGTGTGGTCTTTCAGGTGCATATCTCCTACGGTCCTTGAAGATTTGTGATGACTGTTGTGGATGCTATTTCTTGGTAATGTCCTTTTCTTCTTCCAACTGAAATATATGTAACTCACTTTTCTCGAATTAAGAAGCATTTATTTATTTTTTATTTTAGACGTTCATAAAGGCTTATGCTTATAAATAAATGTCTTTTAAACATTTTTTACTAATTCTTTAGGCGTTAAATTAAGAGGGCATTTTTGCCGTCGCCGGTAAAAAATCTTTAAAAATATTTTTTCTTTTCTTTTAAGTTTTCTTACTTATTAATTCTTCTGATTTCAGATGAGTTCTTCCTGTTGGTGTTTCGCTATTGATTAATAGATTAGTTGATTGCAAACCGACTTTATACAAGAGGGATCCATTCGTTGCGTACTTTACTTGAAAACTATGGCAATAGAGAAGAATTAATGGGAAAACGTTTCTTGAAATAAGGATGGTTTTATTTGTATTATTATTTGTGGCAAAGGAGTTCGAAATGCGCTATTCTCATTGGGTTTTTGCTTAAAACAATCTTCCTTTCAGTGGTAATTTTTTTAAACGTTCTTCGTTTTCGGGTTTGTGAATGGAATGTTTTTCCACTGAAAATATGTGTAAGTTAGGAATATGCTGTTAGAAATGTTTTATTACTTATTATTCCTTTAATATTCTATAAGGTTTAACTAATGAGAATCGTACATCAAGAAATTCATTAATCAGTTAATTGAAGTGTTTCGTCACCATAACATGATTATTCGCTTTTCTGGTGATCTAATGAACTAATGCGTTATTAATGAACATAACAAATAAATATTGCAGGTATTTATTACTGAACGGCATTACAAGAAGTTGCCATTGAAATATGTACTTGCTTCTATACTTCACCACAGCCAACCAAGAAAGATTTAGTGAGGAGCAATATGTACATCTGTTTTTATATTCAAAACAAAACGAGTGTAGGAAATAAGAGATCTTTGAAATTTTAAATTCAACTCTGAAGTTAAATCATTTTACATCAACGAACAATATAAGAGTTAAGGAAATATTAATGTTGCGACCAACTGTTTTCTTAGTGTAATAGGCAGATTGTTTTAATATATTTAGTTGGTGCAACGTTTTTGAAATTTAGATAGGAAGCTCATTAACATGATTATTCCACGATGTGTTGCGATTGTGACACACAAAAGTTTTGAGGATTTTGTGAATGGAACTGGGATCTGATCTGTAGTAATCTTCTGAATGGAACTAATAGCTTTATTTTGACTTTTCTAGCACTTACAGTACTCATGGCTTTGGCTTTGGCAATATTGAACCTAATATTATTTGGTTTGCCTCACTTACCTAATGAACACAAATACAAATAAAATTATATAATAATCTATTCTAATTCAAACAAGGGGCAGTTTATGTAAATGGATCATGAAAGATGTGATATAACATATACTTGAGTAACCCCTGATTGAACACATAAATGTCAATTAAATCACTTTTTTTCAAAGATGAAACATATTTACAATGTCTGGTGTTTAACCTACCTTATGTGGATAATAGAATGCCCAAAATAATATTTGTTGTATAGGATGATAAGAAATAGACTTTATTTTAATCTTAAACGTCAGGCGAAGATTTTGGTCGATAAAAGCTGCGACACTGAAGAATTCTGTAAAACTTATTAGCATGGTATTTAAATATTATTTAATTATAATAAATAGTAAATAATAATTTATATAATTTAAAGATTACTATTATTATTTTTATTTTTGCCAGATAGATGAGTGATTATTAAAGACAAATCCATTTGCTCTAAAAGATCTGTGGATTTTAACTCAGTCTTCCCTTCAGTGTTGATTTTTAAACTTCAATGTCAGTTCATCTAGGCATATTTATTTTAACTTGGCACAGCCTTCACTGGGTGGAATTTTTTTTTCGGAGATTCTGAGTAAGGAGCAACTATTGCCTTTTTATATTATGTTTGCGATAAGATACCTTTAGGACTTCAAGACCTGGGGAGAAGAACGCAAACAATACTCGTTTTCACCAGTATTGAAAATACTAAAATCTAGGATTTTACAAAGACAGGAGAATTTTCCTAGCGAACCTAGAAAAATTGTGTTGAGGGATCTAGATTTGAGGTTTAACTCCTTAGAAAAAAGTGTCCAGGTATTCGTTTATACTATCATCACTATATTTATGAAAAGAAATCAGATCCTTAGTTAATGTATAAAAATAATTCGCTGTTACAATTGGTGGTTAATAATTCTTTAGGTCTTGAAATATGAGTTTTTCGGCCTATGCTGGAAAAGTCCTTAAGCTATTTCAATTGTTTTCTATTACCGTTAAGCACCATTCATCTTTTGATTGTGTTTCTATTGTAGTTAACTTAAGAAGTTAACAGAATCTCATCCAGAAGCTACTGATAAAGGGCACCAACGGAACTAGAAAAAAATACTGTTTACAAAAAATTACTGCTTATTTCATGTGAATCGTTAAGTTTTAAAATTATAATCATTTCAGAGGGTCCCTCCTTGTGGTGTCTGACTACTGTGTGCGGAAAGGGATGCTGGCGAACCGACTTTACTCCAGTGTTGTCTTTCAGGTGCATATTTTGCTTGGAATTTTACTGCAGTGAGAAAAAACTATAATAATGGGAAAATATTTCTTGAAAGAAGGTTTGTTTTATTATTATTAGGTATTTGTGCTGATGGCAAATGGTATGCAGCGTTCTACACTTATTCGTTATTTTGTTTTTTTGTTAGTTACATAGACGTCTTTGTGGAGTTGATGTAAAAGCAAAATTTGCATTTAATATTTTATTGCAAACAACCGTGTGGTGTTAAATATTCATACTTCTTTTTAGCTTCCGCCCAATTGTGTGTATAGAATGTTTCTGCCACTGAAAATGAATATAAATCAATTTTGTAAGGAGAACTTACAAGGTGGAGATAATGGCTGAATATCAATTATTTCAAATGTATTGATAATTTCGTATGTGCTCTGATCATCCTTAATTGGTTAAAGAAACAAGAAAAAGAGCAATTTCAATTAATTTATAAAGAGAAAGGACGCGTACGCCTCAGCAAATGCAAAGAATGGCCGTAGTTGTGCAAGAGCATATTCAATCCGGGTTTGTATTATAATTTTTTTTTTTTTAAGTTTATTTATTGAAAAATTTACAAATGCAGAATGCAGGAAAAGATGAGCACAAGAGTGGAACAGTTGTCCACTGACAACCCTCCGAGATATTGTCAAGCTGTGAGGAATGAGAAATATGCAGACGATAGATTGTGAATGTGATAAAGAATAGTGAACAACTTGAGTTGAGCGAGATGAGAGTAATAGCAAGGTAATATAGCTGAGTGAGAATTATAAAATATTTAAATCATTAAAGTTGTTTAAATATTCTTAAACTTTAACTAATAAGAATCATTCATCGCAAAATTCATTGATCAATAAATTAAATTGCTTCTTCATCTTGAAGTCTAGTTATTTTAAGTTGTGTCTTATAAGTACAATCTCTTATAAGTAAAATTAAATGTTTTTAATAGAAATTAATGGTACAAAAACAAAGAAGAAAGTGGATTGAAATTGAGCACTGATTTGGAATCTCGCTAAAAAAAAAACAGCCTCCTCTCGGTAGAATAATTTCATCTATACCACCTGAGAAAGGAGCTGAGGAGCTGATAGCTTTATATAACTTTTTTCTTTTTTTTTTTTTGCTGCAATGTTTAGATTACGAAATGAGGCTTGCGTCACTTCATTGACTGAGGAGAATACAAAGAGAACTTTTTGGGAAATTCTAAGATATTACAAAATTAGGAGGGTTCTTCTACGGTCCTAGAAGATTTGTGATGACTATTTTAGGTGCTGTTGCTTGGTAATGACCTCTTCTTCTAATCTGATAATATTTTCTTCCAACTTGAATATTACTCACTTTTCTCGAACTGATAAGCATTCATTTATTTTTTATTCAAGATATTCATAAAGGTTTATGCTTAAAATAAATCTCTTTACAATTGTTTACTAATTCTATACGCCTTAAATTGAGTATTTTTGCCGACGCCGGAAAAAATCGTTAAAAATATGATTTATTTTATAGTAAGTTTCTAGTTCTATTATCTTATCAGAACGTTTCGGGTAGGATTCAGTTGCCTGAGATTAACATTAGAGGATAACGGAATCACCTACAGAAAATCCCGATGAAGACCATCAATGGACATAGGAAAGAGCATTAATTAAAACCAAAAGACACTTATTTTTTATGAATCCTTACTTTCTTAATATTTCTGATTTCAGAGGATTTCTTCCTTTCGGTGTTACACTATTATTCAGTGGTTGGTATGATTGCAAACAAACATTATTCCAGTGTGATCCATCTGTTGCTTATTATGCTTGGAAAGCAATAGCAATAGGGAAGAATTATTCTAATGAGACAACCTTCCTTGAAATAAGGTTGGTTTTACAATAGTAATAACTATTTATTTATTTATTATAATTATTTGTGTCAATGCCATATAGTTTTTTGTATTCCACTCTTTTTGTTGATGGAGATGTAGGTGGAGTGGGTATAAGATCGAAATCCGCAGCACTTAATGGATATTTGGATTTTAAAAAACTTCCTTTTACTTTGTATTAAAGCTTTTTGCTACTGAAAATAAATATAAATTAAATTCATAAGAAGAACTTAGTTTTTTTAAGAAGGTGGATACAACTCATATTGGAATGATTTATAATAGTAAGAATTTTTTTTAAAATTATTTTTCAAGACCATGTTATTATTAATTTTGATTAAAATCTATCGATAATTGTGTAGGTATGGATCCTGATTATCGTTTATTGGTTAAAAGGGCAAGAAAAATGACAGTAATATAAATTATTTTATGGAAGGAAACGCCAGCTTCAACTAATGTTTAAAGGTAGCTATTTTTATGCAAGAGTATATTTAAAAAGAGTATATATTGCAGTTAAACAATATTTCAATGCTCAGTATTCCTTTTAACATTCTACGAAGTTTACTTGTTGAAAATAGTACATCACAAAATCTATTAATCAATAATTGAAGATCTTTAAGTTGTAAATCCCTTACAAATACGCCAGTGTTTAGTTTTGAGACATTCAATTAATTCAAAGTGGCTGGTATGCAAAATAGAAGACCTAGGAGTGAAAGTATGCACTGAATTATTGGTCATCAAAATATGAGCTGAAGAAAGGTTAATGTTATCACCAACGTCTATTTTCATTGGCGAATTTATAAAAAATCTATGATGAAGAAAATCAATGTTATGTAAGTCGTAATTTTTAAAATTAATTGTAGAGTACTGTTTACCACTTTTGTGACTATTTATTAGAATAAAATATATGAAATATTATTTGTATTAATTAAGTATTTTATAATGCAAACATTTATTTTTGTTGTTACTCAGATGGACGTTCAGATGCTGCCAATTTAAGTGGCCAATTCGCTAGTGATTGGAAATTGTTATTTTACTGTAAATTACTTATTCGCTGCTTTGAAATTTGAATATCCTAGCGATGCATACATAAAACAAATTAGGCCGGCAACTTTTGAATGAAGAATTTCAGGAAAAAAGAAAAAAAAAAGTAAACCTTCAAGATATTATAAATAATTCCCTTTTTTCTTTTTCTAACATAGTACCTCGAAGCCAGGCGAAGATTATACATACACATTAGATGAGCGAGTTTGGGAGATAAAGTTTCAGAAAAATGAAAAAGTATGAACACCTTCATTAGATTTTCTGGAAATTTGTAATTGTAATTTTTAACAATGTTTCTAACGCCAAGCGAGTATCATACACATCAGGCCATCTGATTTCTGAACCTCTACATCCCAAACTAGACAACCTAAGGTGAATAATATACATCTGACGTAAAAATACAATATTAGAAACAGATAGCAAGAAAATTGCAGTAAAACTAAGCAAGATACCGCATTTTTTCTGAACCCTTACATCAGTACTACCATACCTCATTCATATAATATACGCTTGGCACAAAAATGCATTCTTAGAAACAGAAAATAAGAAAATTATTGTAAAACTAAGAATGATTTTGTATTTTTCCCCTTTTTTCTAAATCTCCGCATCCAAAATTAGCTCACCTAATAATGTGTATAATGTACGCTTTGTGTTAAAAACAGAAAACAAGGAAATTCCAGAAAAACTGTTGATTATTTTGTATTTTGTTATTTTTACAGAATCTCTACGCTTAAAACTTGCTGCCGTAATATGTATAATGTACAATTGGCGTAACAATTTTTTGTTAATAACCGAAAACAAGGAAATTTTAGTACAATTATTGGGGATAAGGTACTTTTTATTTTTCTTTATCACTACACCTAAAACTAGCCGACCTAATGTGTAAAATATACCCTTGGTTTAAATATTTAATGTTAGAATAAGGAAACCAGGAAATTCCTGTGAAACTAAGGAAGATTTTGTTTTTGTTTTTTTTTTCATGAACGTCCACATCTAAATAAAGCCTACATACGTGGTATATGTAATATACTACGGCGTAAACATAAAATACTGGAAACAGAAAGAAAAGAAATTGAAGTAAAACTAAGGAAGATTTTGTGTTTTTCCTTTTTTTCTGAACCTCTATATTGAAAACTAGCCCACCGAATGTGAATAATAGAGAATAGACATAGAAATACGCGTTAAAAACTAAAAAGAAGGAAATTCCAGTAAAAATAATGAAGATGGTTCATTTTTTCTTTTTTTAAACCTCTATAACTAGAACTAGCCAATCTAGGGCGCACATCGTACGCCTGGCTTAAAAATACGATGATACTAACAGAAAATATTGAAAATCTAGTAAAATATCGACAAATTTTCGTATTACATCCAAATAAGCAGTTAGTTTTACTGGGTTGTCCACACTTTCTGTTTCTAGGGAAGGGATTAGCTATGAGGTTAGCATACTGGACTCCCACGCGGAGGTCCCGGGTTCGAATCCAGCAGCTGACCCTTAGATTTTCTCTTCCTAGGAGCTTCTTACAGCTCACTGTCCGGTGATGGACAGTGTTGTCTGTAACGAGAGAACACTGTCCGGAGGCCGGCAGTGCACTGGAAAAAGCTCCGGGCGCTAATGACCTCAGCTGTTGATGCGCCAAAAAAAAAAAACTTTCTGTTTCTAAAATACTATTTCTGAGCTAGACAAACAATGTACATATTAGGTCGGCTATAGTTTTAGATAACAGAGGAAAATAGAAAATCGTAGTTTTACTGAAATTTCCTGAATTTCTGTTTCCTAAATTCTATTTCTTAGCCAGGAATACATATATTCCTTTTAGGTTGGCTAGTTTGGTTTCAGCTGTTTCTAAATAAAAGGAGGAATTAGAGATAGTTTAATAGTTCAACTGGTGATTCCTTATTTTATGTTTCTATATTTGAGTTTGTACGCTTACTGTAAACTAAACTCATTAGGACAACTATTATTGATTTGGAGTTTCAAAAAATGAAGGAAAAAATCATCTGTAGTTTTACTTTAAGTTCCTTACTTCTTTTTTCTAATATTCTAGTCAAAGCTATGCATAGCTTAGGTCTACTACTTTTTGATGTTGAGGTTCAAATAAAAAAGAAGTTCATTAGTTTTATTGGACATTCTTTATTTTCCAATTTCAACATTGTATTTCTTAGCCAGAAGTACGTTATGCACATTAGGTTGGCTAGTTTTGGATGCAGAGGTTTAGTAAAACGGATAAATAGAAAAGCAGTTTTACAAAAATGTCCCTATTTTCTGTTTCTAAAATTCTATTTCATAGCCATGCATACATTGTACATATTAGGTCGTCTAGATTTTTTTGCAGAGGTTCAGAAAGTAGGGAAAACTAAGAAATCATAGTAATCAAGGTAGTATTACTGTAATTATTTTATTTTCTGTTCCTAACATTCTATTTCATAGCCAGAGATACCATACACTCATTAGGTCGGCTAGTTTTGGATGCAGAGGTGGAGTAAAAAAATGTAAATAGAAAAACATAGTTTTTCTAGAATTTCCTTATTATCTATTTTAAAAATTGGATTTCTCAGCCTAGAATTTCCTTATTATCTATTTTAAAAATTGGATTTCTTAGCCTTGCAAACATAGCACACATTACCTCGTATACTTTTAGATAATGAGGTTCATAAATTAAGTGACATATAGTAAATCACCGTTTGTTTTACTGGAAATTCTTTATTTTCTGTTTCTAACTATTTCCTAGCCATGTATACATTGTACACAATTAGGTCGTCTAGATTTGGAGTCAGAGGATCAGTTAAAAAGGAAAAATAGGAGATCACAGTCAGTTTTTCTAGAATTTTCTTATTTTCTGTTTTTAAATTTCTACTTCTTAGCCAAGCATTCATTGTACAGATTACCTTGTCTAAATTTGGATTCCGAGGTTCATTAAATAAAGAAGCATATAAAATCTTAGTTTTACTGGAATATCTTGAATTGTTATTTCTTACATTCTATTTTTAGCCAGGAATACATTGTACACATTAGGTCGGCTAGTTATGGAGGTTGGCGTTCAGTGAAAAATGTTTAATAAAATATCATTGTTAAATTTACTGAAATTTCCTAGTTTTTTTTTGTTTTTTTTTTGCCTTCTGGGCTTGCAGATTAGCCATAGTTTTCTGTTTCCTAAGTTCTATATATTAACCAGGAATACATTATATTCCTTTTAGGTTGGCTAGTTTGGTTTCAGATGTTTGAAAAAAAAAGGAGGAATTAGAGATAGTTTAATAGTTAAACTGGTGATTCCTTATTTTGTGTTTCTATATTTGAGTTTGTACGCCTAGTATAAACTAAACTCATTAGGACAACTATTATTAATTTGGAGTTTCAAAAAATGAAGGAAAAAATCATCTGTACTTTTACTTTAAATTCATTATTTCTTTTCATTCTAATCAAAGCTCTGCATACTTCATACTCATTAGGTCTACTACTTTTTGATGTAAAGGTTCAGATAAAAAAGAAAAAGTTCATTAGTTTTACTGGACATGCTTTATTTTCCAATTTGAACGTTGTATTTCTTAGCCAGAAGTACGTTATGCACATTAGGTTGGCTACTATTGGACGTAGAGGTTCCAAATAATAAAGCTTTACTCAAAATTCCACATTTCATCTTTTTCTCAGTTTATATATAAGCCAGGCATACAATATACTCAATAGGTCAGCTGGTATTTTGGATGTACAGCTTCTGAAACATGGAAAATTTACATTAGTTTCCCTGGTAGATTCTGTTTTCTACTGCTTACGTTTTATTGCTAAGCCTGTTATTGCTATAATACACACTTGATCGACAAGGTTTTTATGAAGAGCATAATAATAAAAAAAACTATTTCCTAGTATAGCGTAGCTAGTACACAATAGGTCGACTGGTTTTGTGAAGAGTTTCAGAAAAAAATGATAAAATCTACGTTTGTTTTGCTTAAAATTTTGCGCTATGAAACGTTTGGCTAAACGAGATAGCACAAAAAGAACTAGTACGGAATGTCCGCAACCTTCTTAGTAGGAGTGGTTTCCTCTACTCGATCCTAAAGGGGAAGGCACAATAAGGCTCTGTTTTGCTTCGGTGCCGTGAGGCATAGGTCCCATCCCACTTTCTAATCTTAACCTTACTTGAAATTCCTTTTTTTCAATTTCTATTTCGAAGCCGGGCTTATATTGTGCCCATTAGTTTTGCTAGTTTTGGATCTAAAGGGTAAGCAAAAAAGGGACTACCAGATAACCTTCTCAAGTTTCTAGAAATTTCATGGTTTTATGTTTCTAACAATCAATTTCAAAGCAAAGCTTACATTGTACCTCTTAGGTCGGCTAGTTTTGATAGCAGATGTTCAAAAAAATTGGGGAGGAAAACTGTTCATTTGCTTTATTTGAAAAATATGATTTTCCTAAGCCAGAGCTTTTTGTACACATTACAGCCACCAGATTCAGTTGTATAGGTCTAGAAAAGAGGGAAAAAGAAATATCAATATAGTTTTACGGGAAATTCGTTATCTTTATAAAATCTCTTACACCGGAGTTTAAAAACCCACTAGAAGAAATGTCAACTGTCCGAGTTACAAATATACACAAATAAGCAACTTGTGCTAGATGAAATTAGGTGGGCAGGATGAGTATTAAAGTTACAGAAGATATGAATTGAATCGCAAGTGGTCAGGGTTAGTAAACGTCAGATTAATAGAATAAATGGCAGACTCGCTTGCTCAATTCAGCACGTTGTCTCTTGTTCTGGAAAATAGAGCAATTAATATGAAAATGGGTTATTGTTTTAACCACTAAATAGGGTAAAAAGTTAATAAAATTCCACTGGTTAATACAGTGGCTCTTAAAGAAACAGAAGTGTACAACATTTACGTAGTTACTCTTGTTACGTACAATTAGTTCAGGTTGACCTGCAAATTACCAACGAATGGTTACGTCTGAACTCAAGCAGCTATTTAGAATTAGTAAAAAATAAAAGACAACAAGGTCCGAGGCTGGACAAAAGTATATAGAAAAATAACATACCAGCTTAGATTAAGCGACAACGTGCACAGAGTATTCCACTTGCAACGGAGTGAAATAATAATAGGGAGAGAAGATAAACAATTGGGTTTAGGAAAGATGAAAGGATAATAATAAATTACTCACAACCTTTACACGAGACATGCTTATCTGTGAAGATGTTTTACTTATATTGAATTGCTGCTTCAGTTGAAATAATCAGATAAAGAAGAATATAATAGAGGCATACCATTCACTAGTGAATTGCTGCTTCAGTTGAAATAATCAGATAAAGAAGAATATAATAGAGGCATACCATTCACTAGTGAGCCAGAAACTAAGGAATATAAAAAAGTTGAAAACGGATAAAAGCTGAACCAACCTGATAAAAGAAAAATAGGTACTCACCGAGCTTATACGCTTATAGACTCCCTGTAATTAGTTGAAACCTGAGTTAATGTGGTTTATTTCAGCTTATCCACAATTACAAAACCTCGACCAGACTTCTCTATCATCAGACCCTGGCTGGATTTGTCTCTGATATGCACTCATCTATCTAGCGAAAAGAAAAATAATAATTATCATTCACTATTTATAATATAATAATATTTAAATACCATCCTTCAAAGTTCTACTGAATTTTTTATTGTCGCAGCTTTTCGACCAAAATATCTGCCTGACGTTTTAGACTAAAATAAAGTATGTTTCTCTATCTTCCTATTAAAACCGAAAATAATCATAAATTCATACTTCAAATTAAATGCTTGTGTTTTAAATAACTAACTCAATATTATCTATTAAAAAAGAAGATTGTTGTTTAAGGTTTACATAAATCGCCACCAGAGCGTTCTGCTAACTGAAAAAATTCTTTTTTAAATCAAACCAGCTTAATAATGTAAAAATTTCAAGTTTTGTATTAGGATACAAACCAGCCGAGGAGCTCTAATATGTTAATATTCCTTTTTTCATTTTTATTATTTTTTTTAAATATTTAACAATAAAATATTTGTTTTGACAATTTTTTTTATTCATTTAATATCTATTAAACAAATTTTTAGCCCTTTAACTCTAGTTTTTTTAAAATGCTATCTAATGAGAAAAAAAGGGATTTTTATCAATTTCTAGGCTATAGGTTAGAAAGAGTATTCTTTTTTTGTGTATGTTTTAATCTGTTCCTTAGAAAAGAAATAACATGTTTCTGTTTCAGGCCATAATTCTCTACTAAGATATAATAAGAGTTAGAAAAAATTTAAGAGTGTATCATAAAGCTCAGAGTTTAGTAAAAGTTCAATTTACCAACTATCAGACACAAGGTTATTCTTTACTTTCTTAGTTTTTACTTTTAATTTTGAAAATATAAATGTGCGCAGTAAAAAAGGTAATGCACTATATAAATAAGTGATCCCAACTTTTAACGACAGGAAAGATATGGTTATTGTTTCATAGTTTTCAAGAGAACTCAGCACACTTTAGATAACTGGGAACTAGTACTGAAGAAAATCAAACTAGAAATACTTTATTTTGAACCTTTCCTGTAGAATAATTACATTATGATTAAAAATGATAGGTTCTGATGGCATGTATAAGAGAAATTTCAAGTATCTATCTTAAAGAAAGTATGTTTTATCAAGTAAGTAACATCTGATATCTGTTTAAATGTACATAACTCGTATTTTTTTTTATAAATTTATTCGAAAACTAAAGTGACTAAACAAGTTTGCAAAACTTTTGGAGATCCAGCAGATTAGTGCTTTCGAAATATTGTTTTATCTTATAGCTCACTATATATTCGAAAGGATTAGAAACTATAGACCGCAATGAAATAGGGTGCTATTCCTATAATGAGAATAGAAATTCAGTTTCTGTAATGTAAGAATGTTTTTGATTTATTTTAGTTGATGCAACGTTTTTAAAATTTTATTAGAATGTTCACTAACTTGATTGTTGTACGATTTGTTAAGATAGTGACAGCCAGTCATCGATGACTTTCTATGTACATATGTGCCCTCATAAATCTTAATTGGCTAAACATGGAAGAAAAGCGGCACAGCAATATCAATTAATTTATGGCGAAAGGATACTGGCCTGTCAATAGGTGCAAACAGTGGTAATAGTTGTACAAGATGATAAGAGTAGTAGAAATATATTTTAATCATTTAAGTTTTTTTAATATTCTTGAAGTTTATGCAATAAAAATTGTTCATCACATAATTCATTAATGTAAATTAAAGTGTGTCGACACCATTAAGTACTAACTATTTTACACAAATCCACAAATCTCTGATAAGTAAGAACCAAATGATTTTATTACTAATTGAATGGGACGTAAAAAAAATAAAAACAATTGGGAAGAAATTAATCCCTTAAATGGCGTCTCCAATGAAAAAAAAGGAGCCTACTCTGGGTGGATTTTTTTTTCAAAAAAAACATTTAGGCAGGAGCTGTTTGCTTTATACAGCTTGATTGATTGATTTTGCAATAGTGTTTATATTTCAAAATGAGACTTGCGATAGATAACACCGTCAAAAAAAACTGACGAAGGCCACCAAAGGGCGTAGAAATGTGTAATAATTTAAGAAAAGTCTCTTATTATTTGTGAATCCTTACTTTCTTAATTATTCTGATTTCAGAGGAGTTCTTCTTTCACTTTTTATTAATAGATTAGTTGATTGCAAACCTACTTTATAAGAGAGGGATCCATTTGTTGCTCACTTAGCTCAAAAACTATAGCAATAGAGAAGAACTAATGGGAAAACGTTCCTTAAAATAAGGTTGGTTTTATTTTTATTATTTATGGCAATGTCGTGCGAAATGCGCTATTTTCATTGGGTTTTTGCTTAAAACAATCTTCCTTTCAGTGGTAATTTTTTTATACTTTCTTCGTTTCTGGGTTTGTGAATAGAATGCTTTTCCACATAACCTAATTATGTGGATAATAAAATGCACAGAATAATATTTTTGATGACTGATGACCAATTATTTGAGATAGGAGGAATTTATGATGGAAACAATATGGAGCAGTTGAAGTGCGTAATATATTGGCATTTAAAGTCTAAAGAAGAAACAGGGGTTCGCTCAGAAATTGTGCGTCAATCATTAGTTGGCGAGATGATAACTTTGGCACTTTAAGACCTGAACAGGACGCAAGAAGGACTAGCGCAAAAAATCACTAGGATATTAGAAAAATAAAAGAATTCTGCTGCCGATCCTATAATGTCTATTTTGGTTGAAGTTTGGAGGGAATGAACTCATTTTCTAATCTGATAATATAGTCTACAAATAGTAATGTAATCCACATATTATCAAACTGAGAAGCATTTATTTATTTGTTATTCTATTGAATTGTTAGTAATATTCTTCTGCATTGAGCGTCTTAAGGGTGGTTCCTGTTGAATTCCTGAAAAACAAGTGACCTAGTTTTCGGTACTACTCACATAACTATTTTTATGAATGGAAATCAGATCATTAGTTGGTTGATAACAATTATTCAGTGTTGCAATTGTTTAATATTCTTTAGATCTTAAATTATGAATTTTTCGACCATTGCTGGATAAATCCATAAACTATAACAATTTTGTTTCCGTTAGTATCGTTCATGAAGAACTTTTGTGTTTTTTTGTTGTAGTTAACATCAGAAGTTAACAGAATCATTTTCACAAGCTGCTAATAAAAGGGCACGAAAAAAAATCTCTGCTTATTTTATGTAATTCTTTGCTTTTCAGAATTATTTTTATTTCACATTATTTATCATATTATTCTCACTGTTGATCTGCGGATAGGATAATAGCGAACCAACATTACTCCAGTATCGTCCTCAGTTACATATTTTGCTTGGAATGCTAAAGCACTTGGGAAGAATTATATTAATTGAAAAACATATTATTATTTGTGCAGAAGGCAAATGGTATGCAGCATTCCACAATTTTTTCTTGTTGTTGTTGTTGTTAGTTACATAGACGTGTTTATGGAGTTGATGTAAAAGCCTAATCTGTATTTAATATTTTATTGCAAATTACCTTGTAGTAAAGATAAACCAGGAAAGAAATATTTTAATCATTAAAGTTTTTTTAAACTTATTAATTTTTAATAGTCTTCCAACTGAAATCTATCCCATTATTCTCAAACTAGGAAGTATTTATTTATTTTTTATTGTGTTGAAACGTGAGTATTATCCTTGTTGGAGTGCCTTTAGTGTGGTTCCTATTCAACTGCAGTTAAATATGTGTTTAGGTTTTCGTTTCTACTTGCGTACCATTCTTTTCAATGTAAATGAGACGTTGACATTAAAATTTATGCTTATTATTAATTGTCCAATTTCAATTGTTTATTAATTCGGTAGGTATTAAATTATGATAGTATTTTTGCCGTTGCCGGAAATATCTTTAAAAAGAAATCAGTTATTTTCTTATTAGTTTCAGGTTCCATTCATCGGGTAATTTCCCGAGGGTTTTATAAATCTGGCCAATAGGCCAGAATACTATTAGTAATAATTACTATTTAAAGTATAAGAAAATGTGTCGTCAGTTTTATTAACTTACTCTACGTTACAGATATTCCAAGCCATGATGATGATGGATGATGCTGTACATGCAGCTATTGTATACAGAACGAAGGATTTGATAAAGTTTACCAATTTAAATTAATTGAAAAGCTTTGAGTTTGTCAAGAAGTCAATGATTACTTTTGCGATATTCAATTAATTCCAATGAGTGAGTACGCAAAATACAAACAAGAAAAATAGCAGAGCAATTAACAATAAATAAATTTCTGGATACAAGGTATCTAGGCGTCAAGAAGTGCATAGAATGGCCATAGCTGTAGAAAGGTATGTTAAATCAATCCGGGCATTTTGTAAAAAAATTAAATTTTAAATCATTAATGTTTAACTAACATAATGAGAATCGTGCAATAAATTTCTACTGAGTAAAACTAAATGATTTTGATAGAAATTGAAATAATTTAAGTGAAATTGTTTAGATTACGAAATGAGACTTGCGCCACTTCATTGTCTGAGAAGAATGCAAAGAGAACTTCTTGGAAAATTCTAAGATATTACAAAATTGGGAGGATTCTTCTTCGGTCCTAGAAGAATTGTGATGACTGTTTTGGATCCTGTTTCTTGGTAATGACCTCTTCTTCTAATCTGATAATATATTCTTCCTACTGAAATCTAAATCACATTAGATTAACATTAGAAGATAATGCAATCGCCTACACAAAATCCCGATGAAGGCCATCAATGGACATAGGAAAGAGCATTAATTAAAAAAAAAAGGCACTTATTTGTTTATGAATCCTTACTTTCTTAATTATTCTCATTTCCGAGGAGATCATCCATTGGGTTTACACTATTAATCAGTAGATGGTATGTGGTAGATGGCAAACAAACATTTTTCTAGTGAGATCTATTTGTTGTAAATAATTTATAAATTGTTCAATAATTTATAAATATCGCAATTAAAATCACTACTATTAATATATCATCAATTTCACCATGGGATCAATGCTGGTATTACTGTGTAATCTAATATATTACTTGTTGCAGAGTAAGTGTTTTATTAAATTATATTTTTGTAACTATTTAATGTTTATATGAATTAATAATGATTTATCTCTAGATGGAATTAATGTTTTAAAATTTAATTGTAATTAGCTAACTTTATCAGTAAAAGAACAAATAAGCAAACTGTTGTTAATCATAGAAACAAATAGAACACTAATTTCCATAATTTTAGAGTTTTGTTCCAAATCTGACGTAATTAATTTTAACTTATTTTAATCTGCTCCAATCAGGTGAGTAGAAGTAATATTGTGTACATTGGTTCTTTATTTACTCAAACAAACACTATCACTACTACACGACTAAATACACCACTCTAAGCGCACTTAACGAAGTGAGATTCAGATACCATTGTAATGTTCTAGGAAGGAAAAGCCAGTATGCAGCGCTCAAGATATCATGATCTTGTGAAGAGAGTCACAGTTAGCTTGTGGCAGTCATGGAGAAGAGAGAAGTGAAAGAGCCTGCGCCATTCCTCAACTCAATTGAATATTGAAAAAGATAGAGCCGGATTTTTACCAACAAAATATTGTAAATTGAGGCATTAAAAGCCAACAGTAGCTGAATATAACAACAGTTTATTTTTTCCAGCCCTCATTAAAAATATTGGTTAATGTGCAAACACGACCACAAACACAAGAAATAAATAACAAGTAAATGGTATACTAATTTTCAATTAAGTAAAACTTTTTCAGTTGGGCTTATCATTTTTTTAATTTATTGAAAAATAGTTTAGACTGATTTAAAAAAGCTAGTCTTAAAAAATTACAAAAGTGATATTGTATTATTCAGACAAATCGACAACATTGTCAATGAAAACACGTGTATCCTTAGAATTTTAATTAATTTTCATTTTTTTTAATAAAATTTCTTGGGATTACAAAAAATATATTCAACTGTAAACGGCAACACTAGTTTCAGTTCAGTATTCTTTATTTATTTTTATAGAAAATAATTTTACATTAATCACTGTAGCTTTTTTCAGTAATAATAAATCCTGTTGATATAAATAATAACTTTTTCTAGTAAATTGATTGCAAAACGGTTTTTTGAGGTTGAAATAAACTCAAACTGCTTGATAAATGCTACGATTTAAACCTAAGGGTGAATTAAGATACAACAATTTATTCTCAGTAATATTTTACAATGCTTTATTCCTATAGTACATTATTTATTAAAGAACTTTAATCTTCATTTCATTTCATTCATGTTTCATTTATGTAAAGAATGCATCTTAAACACGGCAGTTTAATTTTGTATTTGTAGTATTATTTAAACAATGCATGTTCATGAAAGAAATAACCCACCTCTTCCTCTATCTCCCTCACCCAAACCATTTTCACCTTCTGAGGTTGCCTGCTACCTTGAGCTTTACTTAGACCGAAGACTTTCTTTGAACCCCCACACTAGACTAAAAAGATCAGAACTAAACAGACGCTATCGACTACTTAAAAGAGTCTTAGATGAAAGATCAAAAGTATCTCTGGACAACAAAAGTCTAATCTATACTACTATTTTACTATCTATACTACCACCTAGAGCTGTGGGGTTCAACCAAACGCACAAATCTCAAAAAAATTCAGTCCCTTCAATCTAATATACTTGGAACTATTGTAAACGCTCCATTTTAGGTCTCCGACCGAACTATACACACTGACCTTAAAATTCGTTTTATCACGCAAGTTGGTAAAACAGATACAGCAAGCTTCACTTCTACCTGCAATCTTACATAAATCCTCCAGATAAACATCTTTTTTCAAGAACTGTTCCTGACAACCCGACAAGACGGCTTAAGAGACAGTGGCCTTGTGATCTCTCAAGTGAAGAGAGCGACTAACAGCCTAATGTTTTAGAGTGTTACCACTGAGTAAGTCTCCACTCGTTTGCTTCATTGTTTCTGTTATCATCGTAACTTATAGCGCCATCGCGCTGATTGTCGCAAAAAAAAAAAACTCCAAAAATAAAATGTATTTCATTAAATATTTTTTCAGATTGAAAAAGACGATACTGGAGCACTGCTGCAAAAGTGTGTCATCAAATTACACTAAAATAAAAGAAAGTTCAGAAACATCTATCAAAATTATTTCATTATGAATCAGTTGTGATTGCACTGCATTAAAATAGAATAAAGAATTTATAACACTAATCTAATACCACTTCTTTAACAATAACACATAAAACATTTGGTGATATATTTGTAAATAATAAAAAAAATTAGAAAAATAAAATACATAATTTTTCTATGAAAAATTACAAAAAATAGTATGCCAATGCATTCTAACGGCAATCAGTTGAACTACGCTAAAAGTAGTTTAACCTTTTGCCGCTAGAAAGCATGAGAATGTACTTTTCTAGTTGTTTGAAGCCATCAGATATTATATAGGTAAGCAAAAAAATAAATTCCATTCAGTATCATCTCAGTGACGAAGGAGAGAAGGTAGCTCAGTCGCTCGTCTCACCAAATATGTCTGACTTCAATCTTCAGTACATATGTCTGACTTCAATCTTGAATAAATAATTGAAAATGGGAAAAAATAAATTGCTGAATTTTTCTATGAAAAATAACGAGGAATAGCATGCCCATGCATTCTAGCGGCAATGGCTCGAACTACATACAACATTAGTTTAAGCTATTCGCCGCTAGATAGCATGAGATTGTACTTTTATAACAATTTGAAGTCCATCATCTCTGCTGGATATACGTCAGCAAAAAAAAATTCAGTACCATCTCTGTGGCGATAGGAGGGAAGGTTGCTCGTCGTCCGTCTCATCAAATATGTCTGCCATCTCTCTAAAAGAGTCATGGGAAATGTATTTAGGTAAGTGCAGTTTGAGCCAGGTTGTTGATCTAATGGCAGGTAATGGTAACCTACAAGGTGCAAATATTCGCCCCACCCTCCACGCCCAGCGGACCTAACTTTCTCATATAGAAGCCATGTCAAGATGTCCGCTAGCGAAGCAACATCCATTTATTGCCTTTTTTTATAGCAAATACAACCTATTTAAGCTTACTTCTATTATCAATAATTAAAAATAACATAATACCACCTAATTATTATTTTTGCTAATTAAAAAAATGTCTAGTACTTAAAATAAATTAAAAAATATAATAAAGTCTAGACGAATTTTAGTTTATTCCATGACTGCCAGGGAGCAGCACCTGCTGCTCCAAAATGTTACTTTTAGAGCTTTCTTTTAACACTTGCTTAAATAAATGTTATTCAACGCGTACGAAGGCCAAAAGTAAAATGAATATTCAATTTATTAGCTATGCATATGAAATAATAAATTATACTAAATAAAATTAAAATTAATTAATTATAAAAAGCAGTAAATAACTTGCAAAGTAAAACACGTACTGAAAAAATTTTTTATTTTATGTATTTTATTATAAAAATATTACTTTTACATGGTAAACTGTCCTTTTAATATCGCCTAATCGAACTTTTGTACTTATACCAAAGTATTTTATGCCTCTAAACAAGGGAACTTTCTTTTAAATTTTTAAAAAATTCTGTGAATCACATAAAAAAGTCCAAAAAGTAATGAAAAATTTTGTTTTATATTCTGTTACAATTATTTTATTTATTAATTTTTTTTTTCAATTACATACAAATTATCTTTACAAAATAAATATAGTACTGAAAGTAATAAGATATTTACATTGAAATACCTTTTCAGCAGGTCTAGTAAGAGTGCCTAAACATTTAGCTATCTACCCTCAGGTAAGTTTGCTCCAAGGTTTTTAACTTCTTCAACTGTATCGTTACTAATTATTTTATTTTCTTCTGGAAAATCTTCCCTTAAAATTTCCAATTCTTCGGGTGTTATATGAAGTCTAAGTTCTTTTTCAACTAATAGATCTTGAATTTGTGCCAGATCTTCTGGCAGCATTTTAGCAGCTTCATAGTACAATATCTTTAAAAAGCAAAAAAATAAAAAAAGATGTAAGATTGACAAAATACAAATTAAAAAAGGAGAATGTGTGCAAACAATCGTCTCATTTCGATCCCCGAAAAGAGGTTCGGCGCCCTGCTCATAAATCGACAGTTGGTTCTGGTCGCGCCACCCTACAGTTGCAGAATTTGAAAAGATGAAAGAGAGGGGGCTCCAGCTTGTGCAGGGAGTATGAGCCAGTTGCCCTGGGGCTTTGTCAAAAGAACTGTTTTCTATGTCCGAATTTGTGTGTCTGTGTGTCCGCCATTACCAGGTTCTTAGCTGGAACTGTTTTCGCCAGGGACTGGACAATCCCTTTGCCGCCCGGTTGAACGATGTACTGGTTTTCTTTTGTTCTCTTGCGTTAAGTCAATTTGTATGTATTACAATAAGTCTAATTAAGTTAGAAAACCTGTAAGTCTAACTAAGACAATCTTAGGTGTTTGGATCATGATCCGTTTTGTGTACGAGTTCAAAATTGTAAAATAAAATTTGATTGTATTGGTCTAAATCGGCGAAAGTATTTCGAGAGTTGGTGGCGTCCCCCACCCCTGATCCTCCGTTGTCCTTTTGTCATTATTCATTTTGCTTTAATAATTATCTTCCGCTCATCCAAGTCATTTCCGGTTAATATCTCTTAAATTATTGCGTTATTGCCCTCTTGAGCTATTTCAACTATGTATTTTTCACAGATGACGATTGCGAATATTTTAATTCAATGTTAAAAACGACACTGCTTCAATTAATAATGCAAAGTATAACATGTTTAACACAATCTTGTAAAAGAAGCTTTCAAATTACTTATTTTTACTGCTTCCAAAATGTATTTTCATTTAACATGCAAAACTAATTCATTTACTTTTAAACTGCACTCTTTAATGAAATTAATATTCATTAATATTAATGAAATATTCTTGTTTACAAATTACCTTTATCCAAGGGCATTTTTCCACAGCTAAGAAGAACGTACGTTTAATTTCTTCCATTGAAAGTGTACTGGTACTTTGTAAAGCTAGTCTCCAAATTAATGGACATCTTTCAGCGAAAGTCTCTTTGGTTAGTCTATTCAAAAAATTTATTATTCTCTGGCGAGCATTCTCTTTTGTAACTGAAAAATAAAAGTATCGATGAAAGAAAAAGTGGTCAGAAATGAAATTATTTTAAATACATTTGAAAGAAACAATGAGGAATATCGGAAAATTCCTACAACAGGGTTTTGTGATTGAACCGAGGTATTTTATGTAAAAAATGTCTGATGTATGAAACAGTAGAAAGGAAAACTTTGTGAAAACCCCTTCACTTATGTATGTGAAAGGACAAGATTAGACAATCGGTAGAGCTCCTGTCATCATGATTATCTACAGAACTATTTGTGTTTACTTTATTGGCGGAATGGTCTTCTTTTATTTTTATTAGGTAATTGTCATTCGCGTTTTTTTCTTAATTGAGTAGCTCGTATTTAGTCACAGTAGGTCTTAATAACATTGCATAGTATTGAGAAAGAAAAGCTGAGGATGGAATATAGCGAAGTACACCTTACAAGGAATTTAACATAGAGAAACAAAATAAAAAAAGTACAATATTTTTAAAACTCTTACTTAGTTCTTGTTCCTGCTCTGACAGTAATTTCGTTCTGAAGATAAAAACTAACATGACACAAGCCAATGGTGATTTTGTAGAAATAACATGCGATGAAATTGTTTGCCATCTAGCCCTTGACACCTATAAAAAAATTAAATACAATTACATTATTTATAACATTATTTTGATAGCAAAATCTCTAATTAATAATAGTTTGGGTCTATAAATTGAAATGTATTTGTTATTAATTTTGGGTTCGTTCGTTTTATTTTTCTTCACAGGAGAATTGTGGTCCCTTACAAAATGAACAATCTTAATCATTTTAGAAGTGCAGTAGGTGTAGCAGAGGTATTGACGTTGCACTATTTGGGACTGGCTTATTATGAAAACCATACAACCTCGTACATCAAGGAAACTACAACAGATTTTTTTTTAGTTCGCATTCTAGAAAGATCTATTTGAAATAATAATTGAAAAATAATATTCAACGCTTTTTTAATAATAGTTCAAATGTTAGATATGATGACTAAAGACTAAAATGCAAAAAAGAAAAAGAAAGAAAAAAGAAAACCCCAGCGTAGACCGCTAGATACAGTCCGGTCCCCAATCTAAATATAAATTTTCAAAGTAGAAAATTTAAAATCATCGCAATACTTTCCTTATCTAGTTAAAGAAAGTAAAATGAATTCAGTTTTTGCGTAGGCAAAAGCTCATTTCTTAAAAAACTTTTAAATTACTAAATTTAATAATCAACACTATTAAAAGATATTATTAATCTGCCACATACCTTGGAAGACGCTAACACATGTAAGAAATAAGTGTTATTTGGAAAATATTTAATAGCTCTATCCATCATCTCTTGTAATACTTGAAATTGAGAAGAGTTTTTAATACAAAAATGATTCATAATGGACAACAATGATTCATATAAATTTTCCAAAACGCAACTTCCACTAAACAAGAACAATAAAAAAAAAGTTGTTAGTGTTTTAATTTATAAATTAAGTATATAAACAAACATTTGGTTTAAATTAAAGAAACAAAAAATTAACTAACTAAACTAATTAACTAAAAGAAACTAACACTATTAAATGAGGGACACTGCCACATATTGGTTCCAATGTTCGGATCGCCTTCTCTAATACCTCACAACCTTTCCAGACACCCTTTGTTATATATAAAAACCACGCGTTACAGGACAACCACGACACTGGTTCACTGACTATAGCTACTTGTCTCAATGCAGTTATTTCTTCTGTCATATTATCATTCTCTTTAAATTCTCTTACTATTTCTGTAGTAATATGAGACAATCTGCAACAAAAGATTGTAGACATAAGCATAATATTAATTTGTATTCTTTTTTTTTTTTTGCTTTTTTTTTTGGCATTGGCTTCCGCCATACAGCCAGCATCGTCTAGGTGTTTCTTGCAGTTTGTATTCTTATGCAGTTAAATCATTATTTCAATGACCAACTTAATAGTATGCTATTTATAATACTTACAAGAAATAATACAAAAAAATAAACCGTTTCACTACCACGATTTTTAAGTAAATCACAAGTTAAGTTCATATTAGGACTTTTTATGATAAATAAAAGAATGTTCATAACCAAATGAATTATGTAAAAAAAAACCCTTACTTTTCTCAGTGCCGCTAATCTCATAAATGCTAAGATAAATATTTTTGTAGCGACTGAGTAGAACACTTAGGGGATAATAAATACAACTGCTAATTTTCTTCATCAAAAGAAAATTATGAAACTGGAGCTTGTACACATCAGAGTAATCTTGGTAACCTATCCATTAACTCTTCTAAACTACCTCCCACCACTTAAACATAAATGAGATTCATGTAAACTCGGAATAGACATTTATCTTTATCTTTACGAATATTATTGCAGAACATCCTTTTATTGACATCAAAGACAAAATTAATATTAAATTACGAATGACAGAAATAATTGAGGAGAGTGATACCCCGTTCCAAAACGATTATGGAACCCGTATTAAAAATTAACTTACACGTAAAATGTACTTACATGGACATCATAAGTTATATGAGAAATTTACCTTTCTAAAGCTCTTTCTGTTAAATCTTCGTTTGGAACAATATTCTTTATTGGCTCACCAAATGACATTGCTGTTAATACTTTGATTACTTTGTCCCTGCAATTGGTATTAAAATTAAACAAAAATGTAATACATATGATATACACAGCGGGGAATGTTAAATTTCAAAGAAGATTAGATTAAATCTTTGAGTGTGTCTTCTTCCCCAGAATTGCATCTACAAATGGTTTACAGCGCCGATCATAGAAGGATTTGGAAGGCTTGAAGGAATCGCCTGCTTTTTAAATGGTCCATGATTTTCCCATCAGTATTTTTGCATAGTACATACTCTGGTTTCTAAAAATCAGAGGACTCTTATAACAAACTAGCGATTGTATCCTAAATAGGACGTTTACCCTCTTCACACTTAGCCCAGCGGCTGTACCCATCTACTGTAGAACACTAGAAAATGTTTCGGAGACTGTCACACTACATTAAAAGGCACAAGTACGATCAAGCGCTAAGTCAAGTACGGCATCCCTATCTTTATCCAGTTAGATGACCAAATTTTAAAAAAATAAAAAAAAGAGAAATTTGAGAGAACGATCTGGAAATAAAAAATTAACTCAGGAACCCTCAAAAAGCTACACAATATTAGTATAAAAGGGGTTCTTATGGTTTGTGCTAACCTATTAGTGACGAAATTATTTCTCAGTAATAATTCCACATATTCCTTGTACAAAGCACAAATATCCCTTCGATCTCTACCAGCAATCAATGGAGGCTGTTGTAGTTCTAAAGCAGTTTCAAATACCTTCAACGATACTTCCAAGTTACCTAGAGCAACAGAATTCCAAGTATTAGCATTGTAAGAACCTCAGCTGTTGATGCGCCAAAAAAAAAAAAAAAAAAAAAAAAAAAAAAATTAGCATTGTAAACTAGAGTGGAAATAACAATTCGTATGGCATTAGTAAAATTTTAATTTAGATTAATAATAATTATGCTCCTTCCAGGAATATCGCGCATTTGGTAGGGATTTGATAGTACGGGTGTAATTAGATTAGAGGAAAATTAGACAGAATGGAAGTATGTACGATATGTACGATAGATAGATAATGTTAAATAAA
This sequence comes from Rhodnius prolixus, assembly GCF_049639745.1. Classification (NCBI taxonomy): domain Eukaryota; kingdom Metazoa; phylum Arthropoda; class Insecta; order Hemiptera; family Reduviidae; genus Rhodnius; species Rhodnius prolixus. Next base: position 36,927,477 of record NW_027411634.1, read on the forward strand.
AATGTGTAAATTTTAGTGCAGTTTTAGGTGCGAATGCGTCTCATGGACACCAGTTTTCTAGACAAAGAATGAAGAAGAGATGTTACTAACAAGAAATTTAGGCTAAAACAGGGAAAAAAATCTTCATTTTACAACAATAAAGTACAATATTTTATTATATACCTATTTAACAATCTTGTTCTTAATGTATTTTAGAAAGAACATTCAAGCATGAAGTGAATGGTGTTATCTTTTTTACTTTCTGCACAAGTAAAACAAATCATTTCATAGTCAAATCATGGTATATTCCATTATGAAGAATCCTGGGACACTCAATACTGGCCTAATCTGAGCCAAACCTAATCTGAGCTATCCGATTTCAGTAATATTACACATGAGATTTAAATATGAGTTGCCTTTAGCCAAAGGACATAACAATCTATAATTGGTATTAAATGAAGATTTGAGTACCTCACTAATGTCTTTAGATAAAAAGTTGTTATAAAATTTTGAGTTGAGATTTTTTAGGTTATTAAATAGAATTTCAGAACTCTGTAGCTCCCAGACATCCTGTGCTCCTATAAAGAAAAGCATATCTCTTATGAAAACCACCCAATTATAAGGGTTGCCTGGATTATCTGACAAGCTCGTAAGTCTCCTATAGCTAAGCTTCTAAAGTGAACTGTTTTACATCAATAATAGCTTCAGTCAGAATTTTATAGTTTTACTAAAATTCTTTTGAACTGCGGGCATTCGGCTTCAAGGTGAACATAACTGTTGGGTGTATTGCGCGGTAAATGTAACAGTAATTTTAAGAATTTCAGTTGTACGCGCTCAACTAACGAAAAGTAATTCAGCGCCCAAATTTCAGAAGCATACAGACGAATTGCAGAAAAAATACTGTTATAAAGAGTCACTTTAGACTGTCAAGTGTCTGACTTGTAAAAGGAGAGATAGTGTAAAACTCTTGGAATAGCTATAGAGGAATTTGAGACAAAATTATTAAAGGCTAATTTAAATTTCCCAGAAGATGCAAGAGGTACCCCCAGATAAGTGAAGTTATTTCTAACTTCTATAGGAGTACCTTTAAATGTAGACATTGTGCTTTTTCATTCTATCGGTTCTGTTGAAGGGTACTATTACAGTCTTTGGTGTATTGACTACCAATTTATTTGTTTCACAATATCAGCAAACAAGGAGAGTTTAAATTGCAAGTCAGGCCATGAGTAAGCTAATATCGCCAGGTCAAACAACACCATTAAAAAGTCCAAGTCACCATCTAGGCTGATACCCGTTGCCCCCCTGAGTCTGAAATACTCCAAAAATCATAAACGAAAAGAGAAAAAAGCAAAGGGCTCAACTTTTCTCCTTGAAGAACCCCTCTATAACATTTATTTGTCAGATTGTACATTTTGCTGGTAGATAATGACCTTTGCTACGTCATGTACTTTTTTAATTACTCTTACAAATTTCGGACTTGTACCACACCTGAGCAGCTCAAGGTAAAGAAGCTGGTGGGAGACAGAGTCGAATACCTTCATGAAATCAACAAAAATCACCCAGACTTGACTGTTGGGCGCTCTCAGTTGGATATTAATAGCTGAATTCAAAAGGAAAACAGCGTCCACGCAGCTTCTATCGGCTCTAAAACCGAACTGTTCGTCAGGGAGTATCCTATTAGATTCAGCCCATGTAGTAAGTCGGCTACACGGAATTTTGGTAAAGATCTTTGTGGTACAGTTCACAAGCGCAATTCCACTATAGTTAGTTGGTACCCCTTTTTAAAGAAAGGTATCAGCTTAATAAGACACCCGTTTACAGGGAAGGTCTAAAATTATAGAAACTATCAATTTTACGGTATTAATATTTTATACGATAAATAACTTAATATATTACTGAACTAATTACCAACCTACTTGTGCTTCATACAACGCATACTCAGTATACAATGGTAAGCATTGTCTATGCTTTTTTAGCAATGCTTTAGCTTTGGTACGGAACTGTTTGCTTAGATCCAAATCTTGACTGGCGTTGAATGAATGTTGAAATATGTAGGACCACCATCTGACTTGCCACGCTAAAAGACTTGGAACATCCTCTTGGGCACAATTATTTATACAACAATTAAACAGCTTGTCTACACCTTCTAAAAATTCTTGTGCTCCTATCCGTCCTCTATTTAGATATTGTGGACCAATTAGCAATTCTTGACATGCTTCTAAGTATCTCGAATCCACTGAAAAATATATTATAGTAATATTAGAACATGGCAGTTGATGCACAAAAATAATAATAATAAAATAATAATGCATCAAATGCATCCATAGTGTGAGAATCCCACTTACTTCAGAGAGACAGTTGTACTGGAAGTTATTATTGTACATAAATACTTCTAAGTTGAATAAAATGAAAAGTTCAGGATATTACGCAGCAACATTGCAGCTTATCCAGCAAGTTGGAGGTATGAGGGGATGCCGATTAAACTCATTGATCACCTCAAGCTTTTACTAGTTGTCTTAGGGAAAGCGAGTGCGGATGGTGTCAAAATCTAAAGCTATTTCACGACAACAGTATATTTGCACGTATTGAAGGGAATCGTTATAGTTATCTTCTTAATGGGGACTCGCAGTATCTGAGATTATACTTCATCTTTCTGAATTTCTATTATCTCTAATTTTGACTTGAAGGATTGGAAAGTATGACTCTGGTAGATAAAATTGTTTTCAATAACGATTACTGAAAACTGGTGTTTTAATGACAATTTCAAAGTATCCAAAATTGAAGATCTTGATTTCAAACCAAAGAGAAATTATTTTAATTAATTTTTAATATTCGGCTAGTAATTTTCCTTTACTTAAGATATTTTATTAAAGAAAATAAATAAAAATAAATAGACCAATTTGAGCCTTAAAAAAAGGTGTTTGTTCATAAAAGCTATTTAATAAGAAGGTATTTCTCGAATTTCATGCGTTTAAGTGATTCGATAAATCCAGAAGTAGCAATTTATATAATTTTTTTTTTCTGATCTATTTCCACCTGAAACGGTTTGCCTTTAACTTAGGAAGACTATTGAGTCCAGAATTAAGGCAGTCCGGCCTTAAATTTTCCCACACATCCGAAAATTGTGTGAATACGAAGTCTTTAAGAATTGATTTACACAATATTTTAAAAATTATGTACCAATATAAATTATTTGCAAATCATACTTACAATTCATAATCCCTTTATTAACCATGTTGGCAGTTAACGAAATTTCTACACTATCCAATGACCATGGAATCGTTTTGAGTCCAACATATTGATAAAAAGCTTCTGTCATAGGCAACGGAGGAACTTTCAGCGTAACTAGTGCTAGACACATTAGTCTAAACAATTAATAAACAGAATTAGATTTATTAAAAACATTAAAATAATTTCAATATAATATTTTGACAGTCAGGCTTCAAAAGGTTGTCTTAGACAACATCAGTTCAGTTATATTATAAAAGTAAATAATTAAATCTATCACATACGAACCTCGAATATGTGCCACTGCCCAATGGAAACAATAGTCCAGAAAGGTCGTCCACAAAGACAGTTCTCTGCGGATCAGGAGAGTCAATTGTTGGAATGAAATGAACGCATTCTCTAAGATGCTCTATCCGAAGCCAAAGTGCTCCCAAAGTTAAACCAGATGTCAGAACTGTATCCTCCAAACTTTCTGTGAAAGAAATAATAAACAAGAAAGTTATAATTAACAAACTTATTATTAAGTTATTGGTACTTCTACACTGCAATAATGCTGTTCAATTGTGCGTAATTAACAGCGATTTGGAAGCGACCTAATTGTCTTTAATCACTCTTGTATATTCTGAGTCCGGACCAATGAGCAAGTACTACCAGGCTTAGTACTGTAGGAAGAATTTTGTTCAAACTGAAGGCGCTGTAAGAGTGAAGAAACTACTGTAATGATACTCTCCTACGCTCTTCACTTAACACTACCACCACATCAACAACATTAATCACTCGGCTCTCAACACTTTCCTATATTCTCACAGAGTATTGAAAAATTACAGCGCAACTTTAGCGCAGTAGTGAGTGTCGTATTATCTTTGATTTATCTCTAATCTTTTATACCAAACTTGACCAAAATTAAAATTTAACCAAATTTAATAATACAAGTAATAGTTTTTACTTACGAATCTCTTGTTCTGGTATTTCTATATTAACTTTAAATGCTCCAGAACCGGCAGTTGTGTAAGTAAGCTCTAAGTAAAGTTCTATCAGTAGCCACAGTTGTTCCCATAAACCAGCTTGTCTTAAGAACATCATACATCGTAGAATATTATCTGTAACAATATAGAATTTTATATATATATAATATATAATATATATAATATTAGGAATTCGTTGAAAGTCAAGGCCCGCAAAGATAAGATGCATTATGGTCGATATCCTTCGAAGGTTATTGAAAGAAATTTATAGGAAAGAATGTTAGCTATCCACCCCCGTCCAAAGCGTCTAATTTGGTAGTTAACGCAAGAAACGCCCGCCTGATAATATAAAGGCACTACTTTACTTTTTAGATTAAAAATATAACTTCGCTAATAATTGCACAAATTACATAGAAAATATACGAATGTTATTAATGTTTTAAAGAAAATACTCTCCATGTTTAGCGAATTAACACAGGAGTAGCAAAAAAGTTGAAGAAAACATCTATGGATTTCTTTAGAAAGATAGGTTCAATATAAAAAAGAGGTGAGTTCAAATTCATCAAATAAAGTGCAATAGGATGTTAAAATTAAGTAAAGGTGAAATAACAGGAATGAAAAGGGAGAAGGTATAAAGATATGTAACCGCAACAGAATTGGAGGAAACTATTCACAACGTGGTTTTTCAGGTTGAAATCTGTAAGACTAAAAAGAAAGTTGTAGAAAAATTACGGGTACAGTACGGAAAATAAAGGGGATATCGCTAACAACGTACTAGAAAGATAAGAAAAATCTGCTGGATATGGACTCAAAGAGCCATGAAAAATATTGGTAAAACAAAAAGAAACTGACGTCTAATTGCGAAGGTAATGTTAGCAAAAGAGAAGATGCAAGATGGATGTAAGAAATAGTCAACTGATATCCAAGAGATAAAGTGGCTAGACCAAATTTTTCATTGAATTCGGCACGTAATAGAATGGAATAATACAAATGATAGATGAGAGTGGAAAAAATTAGAAATTTTTGATTATAAATAAAAATAATTGTTAATTATAAATAAATTAAAAAAAAAATTAGTGGCTATAATAAAATTTTATTTTGGATCTTTTTGTGGTTGTACTTTGAATATTAAATTTGTGCTGATGTACCCAATAAGTAATGTATGAGAGCACATGAATGGTGATCATCATCAGTTTTCCAGATGGTCATGACGTCAACAGCGCCTTAGCCGAATTAGATGATTGGACGATTGGAGTGCGATAATAATGGGATATTGCGTATTTATATTAAAGTTAAATCGCTGACATAAAAAGAAGCATACACAATTCAACGAAGGATTTTTGACTGTAACGTTTGTAATTTGTTATGCTGGATCTTTTAGCTGTACCGTATAGACAAACTCTGTAGGTCCAAATTGATGCAAGAAGAGAGATACTACCTGGAAGAAGAAGATACTACCGACGTTTGCTATGTAGAAATAATTTAAAGGGTATGTCAAGTGCCAATGATTTGCCTTGTATACTGGTTCCAAGTTGTCTGGGTGCAGTCCAACAAACCTTCGATTTTCTGCCCTAGCGACTCAAAATTTAATTTGTCAAAAATTTTCATTTTTACATTTTCACTTTTGTTTAGAAACTTCTATTTCATGAAAAAATTTAAATAAAATAATAGACATCACAGTAAACATTTAAATCCGAGTTAGTTTAACCTATAAAGATGTGTTCCTGATTACCTTCTATAAGAAGAGATTTCAGCCTAGAGAGTTGACTTTTGCTAAATGATTTTATCTTAAGCATTTAATTGCTGAATTTTATTGAAATGGAAATATTGTATTAGGTTTATAGTTTTACTGCTCGTTGTATAACACAATTAATAGTTTATTTCTTTAAAACTGCACCAAATTTCTTATCTAAAATGATGAAACTCACCTAGAAATGCAGGAGTATTGTGATGTCTAATTCTATGCATTCCTTCAAGTACATGTTCATAAGCTTGTATAACACCAGGGGCAGTCATTTTTGACAGACTGCACTGTGTAGCTTGAATTAACCAACGCCAACCTACAGGATTATGAGGATATTTGGTCAATAAGGAACGTGCCTCAGAAGATACCTGTTAAATCAATTGCCTTGTTGTTTTTTGTTTATATAAATTGAAGAAAATTATAAGTATAAAAAACAATCTGTTGTGATAGTCATGACTTTATCTTACGATTTTGAGAATTTTCTTTTAACTTGGTATGTTTACTAAACGTTAATTGACTTCAATTTAGATTCATTATAATAAAATGGCCTTAGAGATGGGTGAAACGTTACAGAACCAACTATTTTTAAAGTGAATGAATGGGAAAAAATCCTTTCAGACCGAAAAGTACATCTGGAATGTAGAGCGATTTCGATCGATATATTACAGTCATAACACTATATAATTTCTATTAACACTGTCAATTTCAGCAACTAGGTTAAAATATTCCACAGTTACGAGTATGCCATCTTAATGTTACGAAATTTTATTTTTAAAAAAAAATTATTAACTGAATGTAATTATAACAGAAAAATAAAATAAACCACGAGTTAAAATGTAAATAAAAACTATAAATCAATGTAAATTTTAGAAGCGTTTTGTGCAAATTAGCTTAGATGTTGCAGAACTTAGGAACAATATTATATTAATTTTTAAATTCATCTGTGTTTCTCTTATAAGGTATTAATTTTTATTTTATAAATACTAATTCTAATACTTAAATATGCCAAGCAACGCCAAACAAAATATAAAGTTTGAGTTTTCTGACATTTTTTGTTTTTGAGACATTTCAAACACATAAAATATACAATACTCAAGACTATTTTCTGAGAGAACCTATACATCTATTTCCGACATCAATTAACCTATACATCTATACAAAATATCAATTAACCGACTCTTAGAAATACGAAAAATATCATTCAAACATAATTTTCACTTCGGATATCATTCGAAAGAAATTTAGGAGAGAAACCTGTTCAATTTAAGTACGCAATTTTAACCCAACTTTAAGAGAATTTGTTAAAGTAACTTTGATAATCAACCATAAGTAAGGATTTTTTCCCATAAATATTATCAAAGTTAATTAAAGAAAGATATTTGTCATAAATACATTGCTACATTTACTTCTTCTTTTTTTTCTCACCTTCTCAAATGGATAAATAGTTTCATAAATTGTCATCTGTTCATTCAACAATTCTTCAGATTCTCCATTTTCTTCCAATGCACGTCTTAGAATGGACAGCTTCTTTTCAGATTTACCAATTTTCGTTCCAACACCATGATCCTACAGATTTCCGTTATATATATATTTATATATATATAAAACGATTAATTAAAACAAAAAATTAATTCAATTATAGAAATAATAACATTAAAATTACAAACTGAAAAACAATCTACATGGACAATCAATTTTGACAATTAATCATTCGCATTATCCTAATCAGGGCATGAGAACTGAGCACAATGTTTATCCACCTTCGACATCAGTCAAACCATAAAAATAAAAAACCCTTTCTTCGAAGAAACTTCCCAGTATGCTGTAATTTCGCAAGGTCCTCCCGTGCGCCAAATCTCCCAAGCATTCCTGCCCATACTGTGGAATAGACGCACTGACTTAAATAGGGTTGCACCTCTCCCCAACCCCCTAATCAAAACTGTCTTACCTGTTTTTCACCAAATGGACTAAGCTGTCCAGGCCACATAACTCTTAGCTACATCCTGCTCAGGTAAAGAAGAAACTTCTATATCTGTGACAGAGTTCGTTTCTAAATTATTTAACCTGGAATTGAACTTGTTCCCTTCATCCACAACACCTTGATACCTCTGCCAAAAAAATTGTAGTGGTGAACACTGGTTTGGTTATTCCAACCAATCTAGCTCGCAATCACTTGCTCATTACCAGTAGATTTCCCAGCTGCTCGAGCACCCAAGAACTTCATATTGCAATAAGCTATTGAATCTACTCGTTTTCTTCCATTAAGATAGAGCACGATCACGGCTTGTCCAAAAATATCAGAAAATTTAACTACTTTTCTGTATAAAAAGTACACTAACCTGTAATCGAACATATTCCAACCACAATGAGGTATTGTTGGGTTCTAATCGAAGTTTTTTATTAAATTCCTCGGTTCTCTTCAAGAATTCATCAACTTCAAGAGTTGACGAGGAGCTTTGTAAGTCTTCCATTTCTTCATTTTTGTTATTCATTCCAGAAAAATATCTTTTACTCTTCTTTCTTCTTTTCTTCTTGGGTTGTGATGTCCTTGAACTGTACAGTCAACGAATTTTTATTTTTTAAAAATATTTTTTAGAAATAAATTATTTATAAACAGAGGTAACCTTTTTAAATGAAATTTACAAACCCTGTATATACAGGTTTAGTCAATTTAACTTGCTTCACAAGATTTCCACCAGAATTTCCTTCAGTGTCCAGAATAAACAATTTATTACTTCCGTTGTCGCTGACACTGTGCTGCCTATTACAATACAAATACATGACCAATTAAATTAAATAACTCAGTGAAATGGTTTTTTCACAAGTTAAAAGTTTCACGTTCCTCCCGAAAAAGAAAGTGTGGCTAATGTTTCTCTTGCTCAAAGAAATTACAATTTTAATTCAAATCAAAATTAGAATAAAATAAGTACGTTTTGTTTTTTTTTTTAAATAATTTTTGTTTTACAGTAGTGATCACTAAACAGAGAGAGTCATCTAATCTATAGATATATTATACGTTTTTCGACGTTTACTTTTTTAATAAGAAAATCTAAGAACTAGAACTCAGTTGCTGAATTAAATTCAATTTTCATAAACAACGACACGTAATGACAGATAATAATGTCCTTACATCAACTGATGCAAATAGTTTGTTTTTATTTGAAAATTTATTTCTTATAATATAAGAAGAAAAGGTGTAAAACCTCGTTTTAATAGAATTATAAGCAATGATAGTAAATACTGTTATAAATTTAAGAGTAGAATCTCCTTAACAAAAACGACCGGAATTTAAATGTAGATTCATAGCTTTTTAACAATTGGCATTTTCTAACCTATGTTTCATTCCATAATCCATCTGATAGCTTTGAGGAAGAATCCCTTGATTCATTTAAATTCTTAAATCTATTTTTTTTTTTTAACTGCTAATTTACTAGAGATATACTGTTTTAAAGATTTACCTCTTAGTCTTTTTCAAGCTTTTCTTCTTTTGTTTTCTCTTTTGATCGTCCTTAGAATCTTGCTGGGCATGACACTTCTCACTTTCTGAAGATGTACTTAAAGAAATAGCTTTCTGTTCAGAGAGGGCATTACAAGGATAATTTAGCCAGGAAGGTCCCGCCAAGTCTAAAATAAATAATTTATTACAGCTTTACAGAAATTATATATACAATCATACAATAGTAACAAATTATTAATTTTATAACTGCATTACTTTCTTTTTTGGTATTATCGTCCTCTTCTTTGTCTTGTGAATAAGCGGGAAATAAAGACATTATTTTGTGATAGATAAATAAATGTACTCAATTCTAGTAACTTTCTAATTTATAAAAAAAATTGTCTTTGTTTGCCTATGTAACACTATAGAAACCTTTTGCAAAAAGGGCAGCATTTGATACATGTAACCATCGATTTATCTTATTTTTGAAATTGTATCAATTGATTAAATACTCCTTAGTTTTATCAATTCATGAATTTAAAAAAATCTTGATTTCTATAAATTCTGTTGCAAACATTATTTACTTTTGGTGATCATTATAGTGAGAATTTTATAGATGTTCTGAAACATAATCGGCCTATGATTGCTGCATTTCCCTTTTTGTAAATTGGTATAATAAACCCTATTATCCATTCTGCAGGCATTTCTTCCTTAATCCAAATTTCTAAAATCGACTCATACAATTTTTTGATTAATTTCATTCCTCTAGCCCTCAGCAACTCAGCGGAAATTCCATCTTCGCCTGGAGCTTTATTCTTCTATTATTGTTTCTATCTCCTCTTGCGATGGCGTCTTGGCCTCATCATAAAATTCATCCCTTCCATCAACCATTCCCTCTTCCTCAGGTCTCTCCTTAAATTCCTCTTCCATCTGAACACCTGTTCTATTCAGTACTTTGAAAAAGTATTCTTCCAATCTTTCCAGAATTGCTTTTCTTAACCACCCTTAGCAATCCATCTTTTCCTTCAACCTCATTTATTGTTGTCTAAAATCCTTTCTTTAACTTTTGAACTTCCTGAAAGAACTCCCTGCTACTTCGCTTCTCATACGCTCATACCTTCTATTTTCCGAATTCCTTTTTTCGTTCTACACTACCGTTTGACAATTTACTGACTCTGTTACGATTTTTTTTTCATAAGATAAACGGAACACATCAGTTATAAAAAAAATTATAGACCTTGAAGTACAGACAACGAAGTTCTAGGCACGTCTCTTACCCGAATTACAACTATAATACTTTGAGGCGTGTGCTATGAAGACACTTCCTAATTTTTTACACAGATAAAAAAAAAATTATTAAATAAAATATAAAAAAATACGTTCCTACTTTTGGAAGAACTACAATATCATTTAAAGCAGAATTCTAAATGTAATTTTCATATTAAGCTTTTCTAAAAGGTAATCACTTTCTAAATAATTTAATTCGCTCAATTCCAGAGCACCAGGCGTAGAGGATATTCTACAATCTAATTAGTTAAGGGAATTTCTAGATATTAAGCGGAGGCTACGGGGTTAACATCATGCCAATACATTTTGAAATCAACTATAATATTAAAGTGAAGTCAAAAATATTTGGGATCTGACGATAGTTTGATTAATACCAGAAAGTGAAAACAACTATTGTTAGTAACGTGGATGTATAGTTTCATATTTTATTTTATATTATTAATTTTTTATGAGCATTTCCAGAAGTGAGGGATATGTTTCTTGAAATTTATATGAAAGCTGATATTTTAAATTCAAGAAAATTTGTAAGATTGATGCTTACAAAAAAAGGCGCTAGAATGTTCATTCTAGCTTCTTTTTTTTTAATTTTAAAGTTTTATTGTTTGATGACATATATTTGTATATGTATATATATTTGTTTTACAGTACAAAGTTGTTTTCACTTTCTGGTATTAATCAAACTATCGTCAGATCCCAAATATTTTTGACTTCACTTTAATATTATAGTTGATTTCAAAATGTATTGACATGATGTTAACCCCGTAGCCTCCGCTTAATATCTAGAAATTCCCTTAACTAATTAGATTGTAGAATGTCCTCTACGCCTATATATATAATAACTTTAATGTAATGAATTTCTCTTCATAATTTCTGCGTACTTAGATTTACAATCCAGAATTTGCCTTCTCTCGTCTTCTAGCTTGATTCAGATGCCATTTTCCATTCATAAGAAGTATATGAAGGTGATTCTTTTGACTATGGGAAACTGAGTTCTGCAATTTTTCTTCTCAAAATGTAAGGCTGAATGAATTAGGAATCAGCAATAAAAGCCAAGGTAGCAGACACGTTGCCCACGTTTTCGGTGAAAGCTAAATCGCAAACCTGTACAATTAAAAGATTTCTACTAATGAAGGCTAAAAGAAAGAAAACGTCAAAGGTCACTATAAGAAAAACCAATTTTCCAATGCACCTTGATTTTTTTTAGTTGACAATTATTTTATAATATTATACACAGACTAAAATTATAAATAAACAAATAATATGAATATTTTATTATTTAAACTAAAATGATATGTTACAAATATAGAAATCAACATGTATAATTGTATGTATCCCTTTTTTCCAATATGAAAAAGCCAAAAATTACTTTAATTTAATAGTAATGCATTTTATCAGTTCTATTTCAACATAAAACTGGGCTAAATATTGTTTTCCTGAAAATTAATCAATAAGACCACTTAATGTGGGGCTATTAATGTTCAAAATGGAACTTGATATGGATTATGAAGCTATTTAAGTTATAATATAAGAATAATAAGTACAATAATGATAACCCGATTTCTCGTACTAAGATACATAATATTTCTTTGAAGCAAAGTTGTCAAGAACTTTTGCAGTTCATCACTACTTATTTTTAAGATAACATAAAATAAATAAAACATATAATATTAAACTAGTTTCTAATTTTATTAGGAATAGTTTTCTATTAAAAGGTAACAGATATCCCACATCCCAACATAAATTTGCTTTTTAAAATAATATTTCAAATAGAGAGAAAAAAAGTTTTTCTTTGGTTAAAGTACTTTAAATATTTGAACTTCTAAAATTTTCACTTTAATATTAAACCATAAAATACTTCGTAAGTATTTTTATGACGTATAAGAAAATAAACAATTACGAGCAGTTAATATTCTTCGTACAATATAAGCTTATATATACGTAAAGGAACAATCACTATTTTGGAAAGCATTTGATTATTTAAACAAAACATAAATAGGATTAAATCAAAGCATAACATTCGATAAACTAAGACCGGAACTCTGCAAATTACTACAAGACAGCATCTTTCCATTCCCAAAAACATTGAGACGGTTGATGATTTATAAATTTATAAAGACAAATATCGGGTAAATTGGTATCCATAATTTACATCCCACGCATGAAATAAATTACCATACCTTCTACGGGAATTGATGACGATTTGATATGAAAATAATTCATTTAAATACCTTTAGGGTTTATAAGAACCCTGCAAGTAAAGTTCCAACTTACGAACACGACAAAACTTACACTGTCAACATCAACTCTTACTCAATTCACAAATGACCTGCAGAGATAGTTGATGTGTACAAACAACCTGGCTTTAGGAACCCATGAGTGGGTTCACCATCTTTCACATTCATACAATCCCTTAAAAATTGCCATAACGAAAACTGGATACCTACAAAGATAATAGTAATATTGATAACTCTTTTAAAATAATTCACGATCAAAGCAGAAGACATTTATTTATTTATTTTTTTTAATCATCCAAATTTAGAGTACTGGTATTACTTATAAAGGTAGTTAGTACACCATTCATATTAACTACCTAATAAGAGGAAGTAGAAATATCTTCTTTCTTTCAGAAGAACAAAAAAGAAGGAATTACCTTAGCGTCACTGCAGTTTCTCCACCTGAATGTTTGGCGGAAAGCGCAGGGAATAATACCAAATCAACTGCGAACCTGAAAATATAGCTTCCTTGCAAATGTATCAGTACGGAGTATTTATTCATCTGAAGAATAAAAAAGTGTTTGGATGCCCTCCTTGAGTAGATAAAACGCCCACTTTGATAAAAAGAAGACGAAGAATTCAGATTAGTAGACATAACCAAAAATAAAGCCACTCAAAAATATCAAATTGAAAATTGTAGAATCAAATAGGTGTTTTGCAGCCCTGCTTCCCAAATATACGTGAAAAATATTTTTTAAGAGTGTCATCATTTTCAAATGGATCAGTGGTGGCAAATAAAAAAACCCTTAAAATTTTTTTGATATTTGCTTAGGAAATAAGTTTAATTCTTGGAGAGGAAAGTTTTCGTGACAACTTTTGGATCAGCAAGGCGTACATATGATTCAAAAGAGAGAAATCAGTTCTAGTGTTGTTCATTCTATTTTCATGAAACAGAAAGAAAAAAAGCCAGAAGGATAGGGTACTAGTATAGCCTAGGTAGTAAAAGTCAAAGTAAATCTTGGATTCAAGATTTAGAAAATGATTTGTAATGGATTTGGATTATACACAGAGAAGACTGAGCAAGCAAGACAACATTTGAGGAAGCCACGATGCTCTTTGCATTAAAGTGCCGTTAAAAGAAAGTTTGAATCGCATATAAGTAATGTCATCTAGAATTATCTCTGAGGTTTTGTGACGGGTAGCCCAGTTTCAGCGTAACACCTCACTGGTCGCGATATTATTTTTGTAGCTGTTATAGCGAGGGCTATTTCAGATCAACCAATAATACATTGCTGAAAATAAAGCTTTAAGTTTAAATAATTTGTTTTAGAATCCTTAAAATACTCAATAATCTACATACCGATGATTCAGACATTTAAAAATCCACATAACTTAAGGATTCACTAATTACAAACACTTACATCCAAAAGAAAGACATAGATTTTCATCTTTAAGAGAGTAAAAGGCGACAGGATTCTTAGATAGGAATTCCTTGTTATTGTACATCTTAAACAAAAATAATTAGTTATTATTTCAATAAATCAAATCCAATTTATATGTTCTACTTGTTACTGTCCATTTTCCGAAAAAAAGTGCTACACCTTGTTAAATTTTGGCATTTCGTTGTCTTTTCTTTATGTAAAGAAAGAAGAAAATTCTAAATACATGAATTAAGATTAAAAATATTATATATTTAAATAAATAATAACTAATATGTTTACGCTAAAATTAAAAGTATCACAGCTGCTTATCTAAATGATCAACCATTTTTTTATTATATACTTTTCACTTAATGTTCCTTTAATTAAATTAAAATATATTTATATATTTTCCTATTTTTGCAGATAAATTATCACCTTAAACTAAATAATCTTTTAAACGACAAAAATTTTAATATAATTTTATATATTTTGGGCAAGATTACTTTTAAAAATCTTTAAAAGCAATGTAGGTCATGGTTTTGTGCTTTTTATATACTTATGTTTTTTCTTGAACAAATTATTTTATGCTTTCTTTTCATGCGGCAAATAAATTAAATTAAGTATTGGAATTAAATAGTAAAATTCTTATAAAAATAAGCACAAGTTGGGAGGAAAATATTTTAATAGGCATTTGCTGTTTATCTACACCACTATCAATTTTACTTCCTAAACAATTTGACTGATTAGTTTGTATTTCGTTCATATAATCTTAAAGAAAAATAAATACTGAATAAAATTATAGTTAATAAAAATCAATTGATTGGAATGATTAAAACTAAAAACATTTTGTTTACAAAAAATAAAAACGAAGCAGTGTCCAATAAAAAATATAAATATATAAATAAGATGGAAGACTGCGAATTATTAAAAAAATAATAATAATAATTTATTAGTTAAAAAATGAGTATATGAACTATTCCTCTATTTTGTTGCAATATTTGGGCTGAATAAATTGGAATATTTCTTATAATATATTTCAGCTTACCTACTTTTCTGTTTATTGTTAAAATATTAACTTGAATAAGTTTTGCTTTATCTATAATACATAATAGATTTTTCTCTTCTTCTTTTTTATTTTACGTCAAAAATCAGTAGGGCACTGAAGACTGCAAATACGATTAAGTTCGCACTATTGTTGGCAGTGTGTACTGTAATTAAAGAAACCTAAAAAATAAAAAAATAAATAAAAAAAAGAGTGATTGTTTTAGTTATTTAGAATGAAGTAGTTTTTTTATAATATTAGAAGCAAAAGTACAGCTCATAAACCATTTGCATTGGGTTTTGATTGCTTGGTTTAGTAATTAATGTTTGGAAAAAGAGATGGAAATAATTGGAGGTCTAGAGACAAAGAACTATGTGGCACCTAGATTTGTGGAGATCAGCAACCTCTCCACCAGCGAAACTAAAAATAAAAACCAACCGGAAATATAGAGCACAACCACTTCAAAGAAAATGTAATAAGAATTTTGCACTCCCCAATCAAGGTTTTATTTTTTTCCTAACTACGTGGTAACGTTGTCCTTTCATTTAGTTATCTACACTCTTTAGCCTTTAAAAACCTAGAAGCACGTAATATCGTAAAGTACGAGCAACAGGACAGACTTGGATGAAGTATTTAGAATGAAATCATAAAACAATAGAGTATTAAAATAAAAATAAAAATGTATAAATCATTCATCAAAACTAGCAATTTACACGTTTCTTTAAAATTATTCATATATTAGAAAAAAAGATATATGAACACAGTAAAAAATGAAAAATATTGGTCAAAATTTCAAACTATAATTTTAAAAGTAGAATTTAATTTAATAAATACGGAAAAGTTGTTTAAAACTGAAAAAAGCCTAAACTAATTCAACACATAATAAAATTTGAGATATACCTGCACCCATGTAACTAAAAAAAAAAGAAGTTCCTCTAGGCTGTAATAAGTTGTAAACTTCAGCTGAATTCGTTGAAAGCTAGGAGACAACCTACTGCACCAAAATATCCCTGTAACAAAAGGGTAAAGAAAAAAATAATTATTAAGAGAATAAAGTAGAAGTTTCAGATGCGTGGAATTGTAGTTAAGTCGCAATAACGTTAAAGAATTTGTCAAAATTGAACGAGAATTGTAAAAAACATTTTTACCAATTTCAGTCCTTATTTATTAATTTATTTATTTTGCCAAACTTTTGGCCTATGACTAGGTCATTTTCAAAGCAATTTTATTACTTATAAACAATTATAATTTTGTTCTTAAATGTACCTAAACATTCAGGACTGAACACATACCAACATTTGACATTAAAAAGTAAAATTAATTATACAATAATTGTTATTGAATAACATATATTATAATTTATAATAAATATAAGCCGTGAAGATGCCGTTAGTCGACACGAAACAAATTTTTTGTCAGGGGAATTCAAAAATGAAGGATGAAGGAGAACGAGAAGCACAAGGTTCAGGAATCTCGCAACACAAGATTCCCAATAATAATAAAGTGTGGCGGTAGGTTAAAGAGCTACATTTTTAAAAAATTATTAATGCTAAGATAAAAATAAATAAAAACTTACTTCATGTTCTAAGAAAAGTGCTTTAAGCGTTCCTTTAGACCAATAATCCATAGCGTATGCAAGTAATTTCATTGAAATAGGATTAATCCTTAAAAAGTTACCAACAAATACAACCTGAAAATAGAACAATGGAATTTCATTAAATGGTGTTAACTTATATTTTTTCACATGGGAATGTTATTTAAGTTTAAAAGAATGAAGTTTTTATTTTGTACAATAATGAATAAGCAAAATAAATAACTAACTAATAATAATAAAATTATTACCTTGCTTATTTTTTCATTTAGTGCACACATTCTAGCTATGGAACCAATGTTATTGGTTATAGTTACAAGTGTAGCTCGGGCGAGATCTTCTTTTGTCACATTTTCTCGTTTCTCACTTGACATCATCTGGCCAAAACTGTAGTTGGGAAAAAGTAAGAGTTTAAAAAGTAAATTTAAAAATTTAAGTCGAAAGAATCGTAAGAGATAGTTGTGGAAATTTAATTGCATTAAGCAATGCAAATAAAAATATGACGAGTAGACTAGGTTTTGGGTGAGAGGAATTACGAGGACTTTCCTAAATTTCAGTTAGGAATACTAGATCTTTAAAGTATGAATGTTTGATTGGGTGTCTGTATTTACTTGGAAGTATGGGTTTGAATGTGTTAGGATGCGTGTTAAATCACATTCATCGATTCTATATGCATTTTTAACTATTTAATTTATAAATTCATACAAATCTAAATCTAATAAATTAAACTGTTCCAAGCTAAAAATGTATCTTCTTAAATATGCGTCAACTTCGATGAAAGTTTCTGAGTAAATAAATATACTACTTTTTTTTTTATCGCGAAGTTTAAATATCTTTTTATTAAACTTTATGATGACTGCATTAGATTTGAAGGAAACAAATAGAAACTACTTTGAGAGTAACTACTACTAAGAGTAATCTTAAAGTAGTCTATTTACCTGCTAGCGACTAGATCGCCCGGAAGTCCAAATCTATCGTAATCTCCTCCATAAATATCTTTAACAAGTTTATCAACTCTTGTATTGTCACCGTCGGCAGCAAGCTGTATTGCCTCTTCATAAGAGTTGCAGCCAGTCAAAAGACAACATAAACCAAGAAAAGTTCCTCCGCCCAAACTGTAAAAAAAGCAATTTATAATAACAAAAATATGTATAGTAGTTTGGTCTCAAATTACATCGAAGTTTGGATAGCTTAAAACCATTTAAAAAATTAAAAACTGTTTTTTTTTTTAATTACAAGACACTTTGCCTAAATTAATAAAAAATTTATTCAGTTTTTAAATTTACCTTGTACCAGATATTCTTTTGTAATTATTTGGTCCATATACAGCTAAGACACTCACACCTGATCCTATATTAACTATCTGAAAAATAATTAAATCACATATTAAACAATTTATGCATTTCTTGAAGTTCTGGGTGGACCAACAATAAATTTTCCTGTAAAAATTAAAAGTAACCCACTATCATCTAACTTACTATTCTTATACTTTGATGCGATAAGAAGTGATGCATTCGGGAATAATTTTTGATGAGAGTATTGCAGAATAGAGTCATTGAAATCTCCTTTTGGATTAAAACGTCTTTCACTTTACTTTGGAAGGGTTTTGGAGAAGTTTTCACGTTTTCTTTCAACAAAATCTACCTATTATAGTGGTACGAGTTAAATATTGAAATCAACTGTCTTTTTAGGACTAATTTTAAGATTAAAAAAACAAAACTTTAATTATGTAAATAAGGTAAATGTAATGTGAATGATTATAAAATTTTAGCAATTTTCTTCATAAGAACATCAGGAAGATTCATGAAAATTGATAAATTAACGTTAGATTTAACATAAATATAATTTTTAAATGAGATTATTACGCATCATAATAACTGTTACGAACAATATTACAATAAATTACAATATTTTAATTACATTAATTAAAAATCTAATCAGGATTTCAGTAATATTTGTGAAAGTCAATCAGGCGGTAATACTTCTTTAAATTTTAATATTTTGAAGGATAAAATAAAGATTTAGAATATCTGTTTGTTTATAAGTGAATAAATAAGTAAACAATGATTTTCTGTTATATTTGTGATTGAAAGGAAAATATGAAACTGCACTTTTATTTTGGAGCGCCTTACATTAAAAATATTATAAATAATAATAAACTCACAATAAAAGGATATGGTTCACTGAAGTCGTAATTCATTTTAACACACTTATCGTGTTCTGTCGGATTTGACCAGTAATAACATTCTCGTGGATTGTTCATTTCAATGAATAACATTCCCCTTATCAGTGAATCCAATTCGTCAAATTTTGCGAGTCTCATATTAACTTCCTGCAATAAAACGTAATTATAAAAATTCTGTAATCATCTTTGTTAAAGGAGGAGAGGGTTATACTCAGTCGTGGAGCCAGTAGTGGCAGCAGATGCCCCGGATCCGACACAGAAATTGCAGTCTTTAGAATTTCTTAACATATAGATTCCACAGTTCATTATTCTAAACCTGGGCATTTGAGGTAACAGTTAGCGAGATTCAAAAGATCTCTCGAGGTCACAGTGAACTATTTAATTATTATTATGTTATCATAAAAGATAAAAAACAATTAATCTGCTATCAAAAGGATATATGCTATCAATATGTTCACAAACTAAAGATAACGTTACAAAAAATTAACACTAATAAACAATTCTTATAAATTTTTATTTCCTCTACGCCTAGTATGAAGATGAAGGTGTCGAAATATTTGCCACATAAATAAACAGAGTTCTTAAGACCTAAACCCAACAAAACTGATTTCAAAACTTAATTTAAAATTATTGCATTCAGAGACCCTTGAGAGGGTTTTTAGCATATTTTTACGTCAAGATTTACCATTCAATACCTAGATTTTTATTTTCAAATGATTTTTATTTGATATTGATCACTGTCAATAATGACATCTATGAAGTGCAAAAAACTTGTGAAAATTATATTTTAGTAAAAAAAATATATATATATTTTTTCAAAAAAAGTTTTGGGCTGATTTACCTACACGTGCAAAAGCTTCTTCAAATTTGTAAGCGCCTCCTCCAGTAGCACAAACCGTCGTTATTAAAGATGCCATCCCTTGCCTTTTGGCCAGTGCCAGAAAATTCCCCACTTCACTGGTTGGAAATCGAATGAAATGCACTGATCCTATTCTTCCCCCTATTGGAACATCATCCATCTGTAACAATAAGTTACTGTACGTAAATAAACAATTTAGGGCAATCTAAAATTGCAGGTAGCAATAAAATTACAATAAAGATTTGTTGTAAGATAGAGGATTTCGTGCTGTTTGGAGCGTAGGGAACTTCAACAAACCATTAAAGCTACAACTGTTCGTCACTATCTCAATGGCATTTTAATATCTTAATTATCTCAATGGATTTAAACTCTCCGCAAAAACATCTCCTATTAACCTATTTTTTTGAGTTGAAAATTCAACTTGTATTCCTATTTACTTTATGTTTATAGATAGAACATTCAATAATTTTATTAAATACGCTTATCTGGTTACGTTAGAATACATTAACTCTAAGTATGATTGGATCTAAACTTGGAGAATGATAAATTTCTTAAATTTTCTGTTGTAATTGGATTATTATAGTCTGAAGGTTGATTCTGTTAAAATGTTTGTAGCTTTACTGAACAAAACGATACCTTTCAAACTAATGTGTCAGTCTTTAAAATTTCATCCCATCTCCAATCAACTCAATCATTGTATAGTCCAATGTACTCAACCTCAAGATCGAACTGGTCCATAAATATTGATAGAAACAGTGGATTTATTTGGAACTGATCACTGATTTTCCACAACACAGTACGGTTCTTTTTTTTGTGACAAATTCGGTATAAAATGTTCATATTTATGCAAAGATTCAAAGAGTAATCTCTAGAGACGATGTGAACATCTGAGGTTAAAGTCCTCGGAATTCTCCTTTAAAAGATTTTAAATATAGTTGACAAGTTAATCTCTGAAATTTATTATTTTAAATTGTTCAATCTATAAACTGCTAATCCTATTTTTCATATTTATTTTTATGTTAAATTTGATCAAATCACTGAGTGAGCCAATCACATTTATTTATTTTTTTACAAGTCGTAAAAAAAAATTATAAATTAGATAAGAATAATTTTTTTTGGCGCTGGTGTTTTTAGTTATCTTCTTCCGAAATGTTATAAACAGAGTTAGCAATCAAATCTTGATTATTAGTGCAACTGGATGAAAAAAATTGCGATTTATCAAAAAAGTTAGTTACAGATATCTTTCTTGTGTTTAATCATCAAAACAGCTTTTGATAAGTTAATAAAATTAAGAAATCAAAATTATTTCTAGAAATATTTTTATATTTTGTTAAGTGAAAAGTACTTTAGTAAATGTATATACATATATATATATATGTATATGTATATAAAACAGTAAAAGTTCAGTTTACATTCTACTTATCGTACTTGCATGACTGCTCAAAAGACAACCGCGACTATCTACTTCATTTTCTAAAATGATTTCAACAATTTTCAAAACTCCTTGAAAAAGAATTTCCACTTTTACATTTTAAAAGGAAGTATATTCAGAAGTTTCCTGGAGAAATATAATGGCAAACTAATCAATACAGAATCTAAACCTATCGTCCCCTGGCTGGAACATAAGTAAAATTTCAATTTTTGTACTGTGATTTTTGTCACGGCGGATATACATATATGTATACTAGCACACACACTTAAAAATTTGTAAAAATCACTTTTCAGAAGACCACAAAATGGATATTTTTCTGGTGAAATTTCAAAATCGAAAATCTACACGATTAAAATACCTCCTCTTAGAAGTGGAGTAATAGAAAGAACAGTATGTAATAAAAAAAAAAATGGCAAAAAAGAAGATAATTAATCTGAGGTAAAACTGATTAGAAAATATGAAAAGGAAATCAAATGCTATTTAAAATTCATTATTTTTAGTATATTTTTTATTTTGCCTTACCTGTAAATGCATATCTCTATGCCCTGTTTTTCCATAAGCTGAATTTTTTGTTAAATATCTTCTTATATTTTTCAATACTTCTACTTCTTCGTTTTCTTCATCCTGTGTAATATCTTTTGGTTCAAAATATACTAATTTTGTTAAAGTACCACCAATATCCATACCAAACCATGGCATACCTTAAAAGAAAAAGTAATTATGAAATTACAGGAATATTCACAATCTGAGATATTACAATTTAAAGAATAAAATTATAGCTGCAATAATTAAAGCTGCATTCGAAAAAAAAAAGTTGAATAAGTTGATTTGCTAAAATACAAAAGATGCAACATATTTCGGCTAAGAATAAGAAAAATTGCAAAATGTGCAACATTTACAGACCTCTCTCTCATTGCTCTGAATAAGATGTTAACGTACATTTCAAAAAATTGAATAAAATACAGTTTTTATTGTTCACTGTTTTTGGAATTTTTACTTCCTCTTAAAATGCGTCAGAGAAAGGATTGCCCTGCGTATTTTGATTTTCCAATTTCACTGAGAATATATGTTTTGGGTTCAGAAAATTGATTGTTGCTAAATCACTTATGTATGTGTGAGTATGTTATGTTTTAATTTTTATTTGGTTTAGATTCCTCCAGATAATACGACTATTAGATTTTGCCCAAAAATTTGGTACCAATTTTTGATTAAAGTGTAATTTTTTGTTACTTTTTTGAGATTTTCTTTTTATACTAATTATTGATCCAGTATAATGAGAGATTCTAACACCCTATTCTATATGTAAAGTCTTACCACTTCCAGCATTTTATTAAAGTAAACATGTATAATACTAAAGGTTAAAAAGTCCAAGGTTTCAAGATAATTTAATAATATAAACTGCGGTAAGAAAGGTCGTGTGAATGTTTGTAAGAGATTTTGCTGAATTTTTGTCTTCAAAATGTTATAAATGACAAAAAAAAAACTTTTAGTTAAGAAGGCAAATTGATTGTCCGATTTTGCCCAAAACCTTTATCTCAGTTTTTCTGGTAACAAGCTAAAACTATCAAATTTAAACACTGCGATTTTTTTTTAATTAATCTAATTCAGAGTCTTCCTCCCTCAAGGCTAGTATTTCCAATAAAAAGGTAATTTTAGTAAAATTTTCAATACTTCCACTTGCTATCATCAGCAAAAGAAAGTAAAAAGGATAATGCTGGTTTTATTCACACTAACCTGATGTGAATCGTTGACAAGATAATATCCTTTTAATGCAAAATGAACTTTTCATCAATTTTTAAAAACTTGAGATTCAGAATTTAAAAAAACTTTTACTTTAAATGACGATAACTTGTGGATTTTTAGAAAACACGAAATTTCAACAAACATTTATATTAATAAATATTATAGATGGTAGTTAAGTCATAGAATACTCTCAAATTGTACTTTATGAAGAGAATTAAAAACTCCCCGTTGGATCTTAATCAAATTTCACAGAAAATGTTTGAAGCAAAACTGTTTAAAGTATTCTTAGTTTAAAATGTTCAACCCGACTGTTTTTCGTACAAACCAACCAAAGCATAAGAGGGGGAAAATTCGCACTTATTTCCTGAAGTGCTACTTTTTTGTAATATGGAATTTTGGCAATTCATTTAATATTCATAAATGTAGTTTTAGTGATAGGCCCATATATTACACTAGAATGGCATTTTAGAATAATTGCTGTCTCCCCCTCTTACTTAAGTGAACTTACAAACTTCTTTTTCTTTTCATTTTGCTTCTTATAAAAGTTGTAAAGATCTACGTGCAAGGAATGAATTAGTATCAAGCTTATAAAGGATCATTGGAACTGTTTTCAAGGAAATTAAAAAATAATATCAGCAAAGAGGTACTTCCAATTTAGATATTTTCTCTGTTACAAATCTCATGAGGGTTAAAAAAAAATTGTTTTTAGCGTGATTGACAGGGTTCACTTTGAAACCACACACCTTCATAAAAATCACTATTTTTTTTTTAATCATGGGATCTCAAAAAGTATTTCCTGTTTAAATTCAATACCTAAAATTTAATATGATGGAATTAATTTTTTTACAGAAATAATTTCCAAAACAGCCGGTTTGTAGTTTTTCCTAGATTTTTTCTTAAAATCAGTCAAAAAATTGTATTTTTACTTACAAGGATACTCTGAAGATTCGGACAATGTCCTGCCATTGGGTATACTGCCTGTGGCCATCCTCAGCTTATCACAAACTTTACAATTTCTGGGAGCCATCTGTAAAATCAAGAAACAAAATCACCACCCGTTTTTTAAAAAGTTATACACTAACACTCCGCACCGAACTGGAATCAAGTATTTTTTCTATAACATTTTTTTGACCTAGGTTTTTTTTCCTTTAAAAAAAGCACTTCATAAAAATCCTTATTCAAGGCTAACAACCACACTGAACGACTATGGCTAATAAAGAAACATAATCAACATGAACAACGATATAATGAAATATTTTAAGAAAAAACTTATCCAAATTAGTTATTAATTATTAACTCTAATCAATAACCAAAAATTTGTTAAAAGTTATTTATTAAAAAATTATGAGAATAGTTTATTATTACAATGTTAATTATAATGACAAAGCAAATTAAATAAATTAAAAAAAAAAAAGAAGAAATAATTTAAAAATGCAGCCGAACCTCTAATAAACGTTGATCCTTCGCTACTGTTCATTTAATTGATGTACATTCAATTAGAGATATGATAATGAATTTCCTCAAGGACTATTAAATTTTGCATACAATATTATCTGTGGTAAAAAATCGATTTATATCTCCTTTTTTAAAAAAATTAAATCATCGAATAAAATGTCTTCGATAAGTTCAAGACATAAAAAAAAATTTGCAATGGAATATAGGTAATGAAACTGGCCTTGTAAAATGATTTTTCTAATTCTCCCCACTTGTTCAATTTTAACTTTTTTTCAGTCATAAAACAAAACAAAAAATGTAGATTAAGAAACAGTGTAGTCGAAAACGAATCATACGATTGGCAATGACGCAATAATTGCTTTGGAATTAATAGAAGTTAAATATCGAAAATAAAAATGCATCAGAGTTACAATAAAAACTGAAAGTAACTATAAATCACGTGCTGCTAGTCCGTGAGCGAATATAATTTTCTAAAAACACTAATGAAAGTATAATTATATAATATTCAAACATTGATTCATTGTTCAAATAAATAACAATCTTTACTTTCTAAATTGTTGGTGATATAGATTTATTTTATTAAGATCAATACTATTTTGTTTAAATAAAACATATTTGTGGATAAATTGACTTCTCAAAATATCATTATTACTTAGTGCTTCTTCATCAGCTAGCAGATTTTTTTTTTCTTAGTTAATTAGGAACAGAAACAAAAAAAAATATCAAGTTTAATATTTATTTATTTATTAGTATGAAACAATAAATAGGATAGGGATGAAATATATCCACAAAACATGAAAATAAAATGTAATGAATAACACATATTGAAGTGAATATTGAACATGCGAAGAGTATTATTACCTGTCACTGATTACTTGCGTAATAAATACACTGTGGTTCACGGATTGTCGAGGACCGAAGCTGGAGTGTATGGTCCAAGGATTCTATGGCATAAGGTGCAAAGTTTACGAGTAACTTCCTTGGATTAAGGTAATCGAAGGTCTACCTTGACAATTACAAACGAAAGAAATCTAAGGCTTGACTCGGATTTCGAACGCTATAACACAAGCAGATTCTTTGGCTAGAGGGGACTCAAGTATATCTACTATTGGCCTATGATGCCGTCGTTCAAAGGATACCGAGACTTTTCAGATAACTGAATTTGGAGGAAGAGCAGTCAAGCTTGGTATCTGAAGAGGGTTTTTTTCTAGATCTATATAGGAGGTTGCAGTGAAATACACTCACAAATTATCCCCACAAAAGAACAGGAATTGGGCAATTTCTCTAGGCTCACATTTGGTAATAAGTCCAAAGTCCTCTAGATTCATGACACTCTTCTTCAAAAAGCCAATATGTTGTGAAATTCATAATTTTCCCATAAAATGTAACCCACACTTCTTTCCCCCTTAAAATACACATCCTTTTCTAAAATCTAAACGGTTGAAACAAATTCTTTAATAAAACTCTTTAGATTTAAAAACAAGCTTAAGTATCATTCACAGCAATAAGTGAAAATACAATTCTCTCTTACAATATAAATTTTAAATTGGTCAATAAAATAAAGTGTTTGCTTACTTTTATCTCTCTAAAGAGGTCTTGTCTACAAATATCGTTTACTCTTCTAAAAACTATTTTATTCAATACTGAAGACAGCAAAGAAAAAATAAAAATTCATAATGAATGAGAGGAACATCACAAACCTTCTTAAGTGCATTTCATTGAAACATCTTTTTTGCTTTCAACAAAACAGCGCAATTGGATTTTGTTTTTTTTTTAGGTGGACCATTTGTAGAAACCGGTTTAACAATTCACAAAAACATATTATTATAATCACATTCAAAGAATTCAAGAAAAAAAAATCAAAATATATAATTTTATTTGGGAATACCAGAATTAAAAACAGGAAGTTAAAAAAAAAAGAAATAACAATATCAATAAAATTTCCAAAGCAGCTTTCTTCCGTAAAATAAAGAAACTTAATTTAAGATTTATTAAGTTTAATACGTCACACTATTAAGATAATTGCTATATTCTTCTCAAAAGAGGAACACCTTGATTCAAATTGGAGAGCAAGGTTTCTCCAGTTAACGTCATTCATTTCAGCCAGGGACCCTATTTTTCTATTCCAATTTATATATACATGTGTATATAATTAAAAATGAATTAAATTATCAAGGAAGAGAAATATAGTCAAGCTACCTGCATTTTATTAATTTAGATGATCATTGACGTTAAATGAAATTCTTATTCACTGGAAAATGTCTTTAAAAAAAAAGGGCAATAAATGAATTTAAGTAGCAGTGGAATATGGAGTCAAACTTTTTTTTTGGCACATCAATTGCTGCGCTCATTAGGGTCTCTAAATTCAGTCGGTAAACATAAAATGGCAGTACGTGGAAAGCAACTAGTCTCGCGATAAAGATTAAAATAAATATAAAGATTAAAGAGTTGCTGTGTCACTTTGCAGGAAATGCTCGAAATGAAACCCGTATTTCTAATTAGGTTTTAATGAAAACGATGAGTCCAAAAATTTCCATTGGTTGGTTTTAAGAAATATTTGAAATGATCTGAAAAATCGTTGGTTTTTTAACGTTATGGCAGAATTTATATGACAAAGTATATACTATTCAAAGTAATATTAACCCAGATACACGTTGGTATGAGATGTTAAAGGGGAAAAGGCAATTAAAAATCTGTCAAGGTTCCAACCGTAAACCGCGCCTTTATAAAGCAAGGAGAGATTAAAGATTGATTTTGAAGTAGATTGCGACTTTAAATTTGCTCTTTAGTTGGAACAAATTCTGTAATAACAACCTCTTTGGGGGAAGTAGATTACCCACCATAAAAAGTCCTTAACACCATCACTTTCAACTTTTACATAAACTTCGGTGCCTGCCGAGATAATTGAAAGATGCAAATACTTTAGTTTAGCGTCCCCAGGGAAAAACTCTAGCTTATCACACACACCACACAAACTACTCACATTAACATTTTTAAAAAGAAGACTATTTGAACAAACAGACACTTAAGGAAGGAACAATAGATTTTTAAGAGGCCATGGATTTGGATTTAAGTCACTTCCATATTACCTACATTAAATCAAAATGTTGTATACAGCAATTTATAAAGGAGAAAATGAACTAGCCACTCCATCAGGAAAATTAGCATCCCTGCGACCATACTTGCTGCGGCCCGAACACAAAGCGCGTGCAGAGATAGTTATTGAGGACAACTAATAGTTTTAGCAGACCTGCGGACAAACTTTAGCTCATTATCACACATCATAGTGGGTATTACAATACTCCTCTGGATCGCGGTGAGTTAGTTAACCATTATAGAACCAAATGAAATACACATTACATTATACACCTGCAATACTTGAATCTATTTATAAACTAAGATACATTAATATTAAAGTTGAAACAATCTTTTAGATCGCGGTAGTTTTGACTTAACAGCCTCTCTGAACAAATATAACCTAACCTACAACATAAAAACTCAGCAGACCATATAGTTATGCCATACATGTACAAGAAGTAGGAAAACATCATTAAGAGGCAATGATACGTAAGCGAAAGAAAGAAAATGCTAGAAATTTTACACAAGTATTTACAAGCACCCTTACGAGGACGCTATCTTCTCCAACAACAGTAATGAACTTCAATGTGGAACGCTTTACTTACAAAGTAGGTTCAATAAATAGTAAGTATTTATAGCAAGTAAGATGTGAAGAACTTAGAAGGCACTACTTAAAGACATAAATAAATGTCGCTTGGCTAGCTAATAAAAACCGATGATAAAACAAAAACAAAAAAAAAAGTCAATGGAAAAATCTGCTTCTTACAAAGAGGTAACAAAAAAAATATTGCTGAAAGAAATAAAAAAAAATTTATTTATAAAATGGAAAAAAAGAAAATTGTAAAAATAATGTGGATCCAAATTAGCAAAACTTCCTATAAGTTCACAGTAAATATTGCAGCTATTGATTTATGAGCAAAAATTATCGATTTGATAATTTTAGACATGAGAATGATAATTTAAAATATTAATTTGTCAATAATTTGCATTGTTAAATGCAAATATAGCCAAAAAAAAAAAGTTAATACCGCAGCAGATGAGAAAAATTAGAAATTTAAGAATGACATTAGTCACAAAGAAAACAAAAATACATTATTATGTTAATTATAATGAATAATTTCCATAGATAAGTTTCTATAGCATAAATTTAAAATTTTCATAATAGATTAGGTAAGGTCAACACTTATGAAAATATGTATGTATAAAAATGACAGTGGCTAAAAAGCTTCTTTTTTTTTTTTTATAAAAGTAAGATTTCTTTTACACTATTGTTATCGATTATTTTTAAAAAATGCATTGAATTTAATCTATTTTACAGAAGTAATAATGTTACAAGGTAAAATTATTTACTATCCAAAACAAAAACTTTGCCAAAAAATAGAATAATAGATTTTTAATTATCAAGTTTTATTTAACCAAATTCAAAATGATTTTTAAATAGGCGATAAAAAGTTTCAAAGTAAATAACCAGAGACCAAATTAAGATAATTGGCCAAAAATAAACAAATTGAGATAATATAATTGCGAAATTTAACAACCAAATTGCAACAATCAATTGGATAAGCATGCCAAAAGTACTTGAGCAATTATTTAAATTGCGCGCCATTGTAAAGAATCTACATTTAAATTTTTGCTTGGGATTTTGCAACAAATGGACGAATAAAAAAAAAACATTGACAATACATCACAGACTACGCAAGAAAATGCAGAGTCCTCATTCAGACACAATAATTCATTGGTAGGGGAAACTAGTAGATGAATGAAAGAGATTTTACAAACCTCATAATGAGATATGTAAAACCACAACTGCTAAAGAGTTAAAACATTTCAACTTAAATATCAATAAAAAAACAATACTTACAAGTATACAACGATTCTGAAGACATTATGTACCTTGTTTACTTTTTTGAATATTAAATTAAAACTAATCACAAAAATAAGAAACGAGGTTAATGTAAACGAGGTCGGATTAATAGTTACTATAAAAAGGATGGAAATATTTTTCTTCTCTTGGCCTTCAGTAAAACAAAGTAAAGAGATAACGGATTGTCAGTCTGACTTGTAGTAAAGTTAACTAAAGTTTATATTCAAGAATAACCAAAATCATCTTTTAATAATAAACTGTATTTCTAAATGGAAGGCTGCTTGGAATAAATTTGGAGTCAAATTTGAATTAAATCAGTAGTCAGTGAAAGGAGTATACGTGCCCGGCTAACGAGCCGTTTCAGGCCAGATATCTTACGTTCAAAAATCACTAAGAACAACTCAGCACCATTTTCCATACGTCAGCTGATTTAGAAGCTTGCAATATCACGTGACCCACATTATGAAAAATATTTCAGTAAATTTAACCGTGTATACAGTTGTAGCCTCTGCGTTACTGTTTCCCAACTCGTTTAAAGTCATGTAATATTTTTTAAATTTAAATTTAGTTACTTTTCGAAGCCATGTAGATTTCTTTATAGTTCTGTTAATTATTTTAATATAAACATTTTTAAAGCAACAGAATGAATGAAAATCAAATATCATCTCCTGTCAAGGAAATGCCAGATTGTTGGGAAGACGATAAACGTATGAATGTGCTCTTTTCTCCTTTTCGTAAACGAGAACTAAATCCAGTTGATTATGATTCAAAAATGAAATTTTGGAACAATATTATTGAAAAATGGTGTGTTGAAAACAATCATTGTGTTCTTACGTTAACAACTTTACGAACTGCATTCAAACGCAAAGGAAGGACACCTTCTTGCCTAACGACTGTCGTAGAAGAACTTCTTAGGTTTGTAATGATAAAATATGATTTTAAAAGAAATGGCAGTTTTTGCTTATTTTAAAGGCTTAGATGATTTTTGGTTTACCTATAGAAGCAGTTTTACTTTACTAGGAAACGAAAAAAATATTATTTCAGAAGAATCTAATTTTGTCTAGTAGTCTTACGCTTTATTACAGAATTTCTAAATTTATTTCAAAAAGACCATAAATATTTCTTTTCTCCTGAATTTAAATTAAAATGTTTGAGATCTAAAAAATAAAATGAATTTATTATAAGCTGCACTAAATGTTGCTTTTAATAACCGGTTTGTTAAACAAAACATTTTCTGAATAATTCTTAGTTTTTTAAGTGACTTGAATATTTAAATTGCATATTCATTTAGGGCTGGAGATTTGAAAAATAAAAATGATTTTCTGAGTATGACTATGTCCCAAACATCTTGGACAGGTTGGGCAATGAATTCTGTTAAATCTCCTTTGATATGGTCTTTATCTAAATTGAAAGAGGTTCTTACCGAAATTGATGTAAATGAAATTCAATACATTTATATAGGATATCTTAAGGTAATATATTTTTTCTTTTTTTTTAATCTACTTACGTAAACGAATAAAAAAATTATACAATTTTTCATAGCAAGAACAGGGTTTTTTTTTTTTAGAGCAAAGAGAAAAGCATTTTATCAAAAGCGGAACAACAGCCGGAAAAGACTCTTTATACACTTGAAGAAATGCGAAAACTTGCTGAACCACTGTGCTCAACAGAAACAGCTGAATTACTTCTACATTGGTTAAAATTAGAGGGTAAAGCGTGTTCAATGAGATGTGATGATCAAGAATTAATTAAATTGACCAGTGGTTCTAGTTCTTTACAGATAACTGATAGAGATATTGCCCAGTTTAAGTTAACACAGAGCAAGGATGCTTTAATGAAGGCTATTGAAGTACTAGAAGAAGAAAAACAAAAAGCGTTATATGATGCAAAAGAACATCTTGCAAAAGGTTTGAGGATGGCGGTGAGTTCTGTTCTTGTGAAGTGAATTATATTGTTTTGTTACTTTATCATGTATACTTTAAAATAAAACTTAATGTAGCATGGAAAGTCTCCAATCTAATCTTCAAAATTGCTCAGTTGAAGTAATTCTTTAATTTCTTAACTACTTAATATACGAGAATAAATTGTGCCCCGGAGGGAACTGGACTGTAGAGTCTGTTGCTATTACATCTCTAATTTTGATCATTTTTAAACAACGTCAACAGTGGTGAACAACATTCATTGTCAAATCACTTATAATGTGTAAGACTATATTGGCGAAATATTGCTCCGTTTCGTTGAAAAGTTTTGACAAGAAGCATGCTTCAATAAAACAATACTGGGATCTTAATGAAATGGTATTATTATCTGAACAATTTGATGAATTTGTTAGCATAGTTTCTTCAGAGCTTTATAAATAGAGTTTGAAGTGAAAAATGGAGTTGTTCCAGTAACCCATTGGAGAGATGAATTGTTAGGGTAAAAAGAAAAAGATGCAGATGATGTAAAATAAAAATTAAAAGTTATTTCTCAAAGGTTTTTCTTTTGTCATTTCATTTTATTTAGTTTTGCAATACATATTCCACTTATCCAAAACACCAAATCAGATTGATGATAAGATTTAAAACATTTATATTTTTATAAATTTATATATATTAACTATTTTACAGGCCAAAAGTAGTCTGCGTAAAAAGAAGGCTCTTGAAGAATGTATTACCAAAAGAATATCGACACTCGATAATTTAGATCTGTTATTTACCAGAATTAGAGATGCCCAGTCGGATGCTGAAGTAAGTATAAGAAACAGTATTAAAAGTGTTACTTCATGCTCCAAAGTCTATTTAGAACGCTTGAGCTTCTTGATCTATCTGCCTTCTTTGATTTTTTTTAAAATAGAGAATCATGAAATCAATGTAAGTTTTCTAAGGAGCAATTCAATTACTCGCAACGTGATTTGGTAAGGAAGTGTAAGTTCGCAACATTACGTTAGGTAATTTTTTTGACGGCTACAAAAAAACTATAACATGAGGATAATAGTGATAAGCATAAGATAAGAGATAAGTAAGTCTCTTTGGCACACTTCAGATTTTTTTTTCTTAGCACATTTAAGAGAATCGCATCAAAAGTATTTTAAAGTGGTCAAAAGTGTATAAGTAAAATTGTTCTAGGTGTACGATTCATATAAAATTGGAGTGTCAGCATTGAAGGCAACTTTTAAACAAGCAGGACTGTCGGAGGATAATGTCGTTAGTACCATAACCGAAGTTGAAGAGGTGTGTTTCCGTTTTTATTTTACTGCGCCGAGGCAAACATGCTAAAAATTTGTCATTCATTTAGTAGTTTATTAGTGTTAGCTTAATCTACATTATACTTAATTTAGTATACTTATATATAAGTATATATTATACTTAGTTTTCAATTTTGTGTTTATGGTAATGGGGTAGTAGGTTGAATTAATCCAATGTAGTTTCACATACATTATCTATCTCTGCAGCGAACTGTTAGTATTGTCAGTTTGAGAGTAATGTACTGTCTCCTATACATTATTTATTGTCTGTTCTACAAAGACAAGAAATGGTGTAAAACTAAGTAAATACTTGTAAATTTAAGGAAGAGGTTTAAAATATTATATAAAATTTTAATGTTTCTTTTAGCTAAACGAAAATTAGTAACCTCTGTTGTATCAGTCACAGCAGTAAAAATGTAGGATATGATATTCGAGTATTAATTTAGCTGCTTTAAACCATTATTTTATCGCTACGATTCTGTATTTGATGGAAATCATTTATGGGAATCGTGATTTTGAAGAGTAATCATCACAACAGAACAAGTAATTTTTCTAGGAAAAAACGGAGGAGCTGAAAAGTCTTTGCTATAATTTGGTCACTTTACATTTTTAAGCCCCCATTCGACTTCTGGTCGGCCCTTGAAAGCCATCAATCAAGTTAAAATAATTTTGATTTTTAAATAAAAGGGCCTCACTAATTCCCGCAGAATTAAATTATTTTAAGTTTTTAAAAATATTGTGATATCTTGGAAACCAGTTTTAGTCCATTTACATTTATAGGTGAGCGAAATGCAAGATGAAATCCAAAATATGTTAGCTCAACAATTGCAACTCCACACTGAAAGTGAACTTGAGGAAGAACTGTCTACGATTTTGTCATCTTTCAAACCAGAAGGTGAAATATATTCAATAGTAATATTATATATATTATATCTGAATAAAAATTTACTTTCAATATGTATATATTTTATTCATTTAGATGAATTAAACTTACCAGAAGTGCCATCAATGGATTTGCTAGAACGAAAACAAAATGAGGACAAGAAATCAGACCCAGTAAAATTTGCTTTAGCTGAATGATCTGTGCGCTAATCTTTAGCTTTCCATTTGAACTTTGCGTGAACTAACTAGCGAATTAATGTTTTAAATGGTTTGCGAGCGAGAGCCGTATTGTATTTTTATTAATAACTAAATCCATAATTATATTTAATTTTTCCCAATGATTTTATTATATTTACCCCCAAACTTTTAATAAATTATATTCTCTATTTTTGTTTTATCTGTGTTTACCTTTTTTTAACAAAAAAAAAAAAAAAGTGGGATTGAAATTAAATAAGCAGCACTTATGATTATGTTAAAATGATCAATGCCTTTCTCTACATCATTTCATCATTTTTAGTTTCTAATGAAAATTGTGTAAATAACTTTCGATACATACTCTGAATGTAAAGCAATCATAACTGAAAATATGTAGATCAAGAGGAGCAAGTTAGGTAATTTTGTTTTAGTACTTACATTATTTTAAAATAACAGCAGCCTATCAATTGAAGAATCGTAATAAATTAGAAAACCACATTAATGTTTTTAAAAATAAACTACTTGCTCAAACTGTTTATAACACTTTACAAAGCCTGTTTATATATTCTGTAATTATCTGCAAATAATATATTTTAAAATTTTGAAGTACTTTTTATTAAAAAAAAATCCTAAAATAAATCAAATGAATACAGATATTTTACAATTCCTCTATCCTGATTTTGAACATTTTTTTTAACTGAATTATTTCTTTCTTAGCACTTTGATGACCTATTCAAACAGACGAAGTTTGTAACAATTTCTATTGAAATAAGTATAATAAAAGTGTGTATCCGGCAATTTTGTAGCGCAGACCGAGAAATAAAAAAAAATATTAAAACAAAAATCTAGTTCTTTATTCTTAATATTCCCGTTTACTGAAAAAGAACTATTTGAATCGTACCCCCTCCCACAAATTAATAACTTGGTGTCTATAAATGAAAACCTGAAACCTGTTAGAAAAAACAAAAAGCAAAAAAAATCATTAATAAAGTTGTCAGATTACTAAGGCTAGGTTTGTGGCTACTTTTCTGTTTGAGTTGGGTTAGACTGCGCTTGCCCTGCTGAACTTCTACTGAGCACCTGGATGGATGGCAATGGGAAAGCCGAGGAACTAGTAAGCTAGACTAAACGCGTTAAAAAGCTTTAAAGAGACAAGCACGTCTGATCATAAAAAGGATAGACTAGGGAGACGCTAAGTTTTCTTCTCCTGAGTAAAACGGATGTCATTTAAATAAGATAGAAAGCGAGGTCAGTCCTAGGTGAAAGAATTGTGATGAAGGAGTACTGGAAAGAGAAATGGGTACCTACCATAAATCAGTGAGCTCGCTTCGCCAACACGAGTATTTTGAAGAGCCATTCTCTCAGAGGACTATTTGGAGCTCAAGAATACTTGATATTGTAAGCAAACCGGGTAAAATGCCCTGAAGAGTTTTTTATTCGGCCGAAAATAGGGGAAGCAAGAGTCATAGTAGTGCTCAGGTTCCTCGACTGTTGAGGCACTCCAATAATAAAGTACAAAAAACATATATATATATATTATATATTCATCCTGAAATATATTTTCTTTCTTCCTCCAATGCAACCAGTACAGTCAATATTTCAAAAAAGAAACAAAATTATTATATATATTAAAAATTACACGATTCCATTTATATAATTTGTTTGAATTACATTATGTATTAAAAAAAAAAAAAAAACAAACAAAAAACATGGAATTATTTTAATATTGCTGCTAGCATTAATTAATTTAAAAAAAAAAAATCAACAATTAACAGCTAACAAAAATTAATAAATAAAAAAAAAAGTCACAAATTTTTACTTTCTTTTTCCTCATGAAAAATTATGGAAAAAAAATTGTGCCTTCAATTTAGCTATAAATTTAGTGTACTTACAATAAATTTACATAAACATACATTACATTATAGATGTAATCTAACCTTTTCTTTCAATGCGCAACTTAAAAATAAAAATAAAACTAGCACGACTTTCTCTTATTGCAATTTACGTAGTCAAATTTTCTTTAATAGACAACAGATTATGAAGGGAACCCTAATAAAGTCGCATATCCCCACTAGAAAACAAAATTCTCTAAGAAAATAAAATTTACAATTGAAGTGATTGGTCTCCTACTAAAAGTATGGTTTTCAGAAAGTACAGAGAAACTTGTTTGGGTCTTTAGATAATGGTACAGACAACAGTTCACCACTTTTGTTCTAAAGCATTTTTAATCGCGGAAATTTTTGGCGCACAAACTTTATTTTTAATAATATTAAGATCTCTTTTAAGAAAGAAGCTTTGGATAAAAAGTTTTCCAAAGTTTTATGATCTTCGATTCATATTAAAGAGTGCCTCTGAGAAAATCTTTAGTAAGTGGCAGCTAAACAGAGTTATTTAAAGGCAATCCTCCCTAAAGTAGAGAGAGATCTACCAGAATACAGTAGAAAGGATCAAGGGTTCAGGAAGACGAGGAGAAAACAGTGATCAGCGAGATACTTGTGGATATTTCATTTTAGAAACCTAGTTTTTCTGTCTCAAGAGGAAATACCTAAAGTTTAATTCTGGAGCAAATTCTATTTCGAAAATTTGACAAAATTAAAAACACCTGCTTATAAGAGAAAGTAATTTAAAAAAAAAAAAATTTTGAAACAATTAACCGGTAAAAATTATATTTCTTATTGATAGTAGTTATTTTAAAAAAAATGTATTTTTTCAAATCTTACAATCATTGGTTTTATTAAATTTAAAAAATATTTTTAAATAATACTTGAGCATGTGTATAATAAAAAACAGCTGTTTTTATTTTGAATTTTAAATTTAAAATATATAATTAATATAATTTGAAATTATAAATAATAATATCCAACATTTTGCTTAAGCATCTTCGTTTCGTTTATCACTATATTCCTTAAACCATCTGTTCCAAGCAAAAAAAAAAGAAAAAGATTAATGATTCATTCTAAAAGAATGGAATAAGATTACAGGTCGATTTATAATTTACTTTTTCGTTCAAAATCCTTTTTTTTTTTTTTTTGGAGAGACAAAGAGGGATTTTTTTTTTTTTTGAAGGGCACAATCTTTCACACATATACATCTCTTCTAAGCACTCTACTTTTTCTTAATTACAGTGACAAAATTTTTCCCAACAAAGACTTTATTTCCCAAGTTTTCTTTTTGCCTCCCCATTTACCAGAATATTTTTATTAATTCTGTCAAAATTTACTTGAGCAACCACCTAAATAATTATAATGTACCCGGGGTTTTTGTACAATATTAGAAGAAAAAAAAAAAAATCGAACGAATTATTGTTGATACTAAAAATTCTGTTGCATTCTTCGCCCAGATTCAATGATTCGAGAAAATCCGTATATATTTTTTCTTGATTGAAATTATTTACTTATTTATTTTTTAGCCATCTTATGCTACATATCTAACTAACTTGATTTTGAGATGGTATGTTCATGTACATTGATGTTAAGCTTAATGGGATGTTGAAAAACGATATGGTGTGTGCATCAGTAGATAAGGGTTGTCGAAACTGTTGTAAAATAAAAAAAAAACAGGAATAATGTTTCAAATAAATATGTACGTATTACAGGGATACATATCTAGTATGTCCACGATTTAAGGAAATCATTCCATGCATTTCCGGAAAAACAAAAATTTTAATGTGAACATTCAATTTTCTTACTACAAATCTTAAGGTTCAAACTCCGAATTTTTGAAATATACTTTATTTTCCCCAACATTATACGGTTAGTAAAACACACATTGAAATGATATAATAGAGCCCCCGCCATCCCCATAATTCCTATAGCAATTCCTATAAGCTTTGTTATAGACAAATATTACAATATGAGTAAAAGAACTACGTATATTTAATATGAGAAGGAAAAAAGAATAATGCCAACTTCAGTCATTATTTTATCTTGGCCGAGCGTTTGACCCAGGACTAGGTCATCTCCAGGGCTGTGGAACATATTTTACAGTAGAGTTATAATTTATTTACATTAATTTGTATAAAATTAGCGTATATTATTCGTACTAATACAAACGTATAATATAATGTACATTATAACATTGCTGTAAGATATGTTCTACAGCCCTGATGTGACACCAAGTCAAAAGGTCGAAAGCTAGGCAAAAATAAAAAAAATCATGACTGAAATTGACAATATTCTTTCTTCCTTCTGTATTAATGAATTAGTCACCAAAAACAATGAACAATAAATGTAACATGAAGGTTTAGGAAAATCGTTGGATGTCTGGTACAGGAAAACTTAATGGAGTAAACAATTCAGTATAATGACATTTCCGACTTACTTCGCTAAGTTATATTCAGATCCTCTTCTTATAGAAGATCTCATCTCAACTCATTTCCGTTCTAAATAATTATAAAAGTTATCTCAACTTTGAAACAACAGAAAACAATGAAAACGCTGTAACCGACCAACCAAAGGGAATTTTCTCATTCAGACGAACAGCTCTGTTAAGAACAGTGGGAAAATATATTAAGAAAGAAACTATTCTAGAGGATATAAATTACAATAGTCTGTTTTGAATAATAAGTAGGACTCTTGATGATTCCGACAGTATAAGTCAAGGGACTATATCGTCAATTTAAACCACCCTAAAAATACCTATTTTTTTCTAAGGCAATTGTGGTGGGGTGAAACTGTTCCAGAAAAACACGAAATGCAACTTGGGGTCCCAGGATAGCAGTTAAGTGGATGAAACAAAAATCTTCTTCCTTTATTAACCTTATTTTATTTGGGGGTTGCTCAAGTAAACTAATTCATCCAGCACACCAACCATACTTTTGTTTAAATCAGTGGCTAATAAAAAAAAAATTAAAAAAAAAAGTTTTACTGAGAGATCAGCCTCCAAAAATTTCCGACGAGGAAGTCGAGACCTCAAAATAACTTTACATCTTTTTTATTTATTTATATATATATTTATACTTCAATTTATTTGAATTTATATTTATAGTCTTACTCCTTTATAAAACCTAAAATCTGGTCTTAAATATACACATTTATTTTAATTTTTCCTGTGCACTTTCATTTTAAGTATAAATACTTCCCTATAAAAATCTTTCTTTTTCTTAAATTTTTCAGTTTTATATTATTTTTTAAACTCATCAGAATGCTTGGTTTTCCCCATAATATTCTGGAATAATTTTAATAATATTGTACCTAGTACCTTCACGTTTTTGTATTTTTTTTTTTTTTTTTAGCTACAAAGCATAACTCTTTTTCCCATACAAACATCCGTGGGGGAAAAATCATTTTTCCACATTACACTTCTTTTTTCCTTTTTCTTTTGGTTACTGTTATATATATGTATATATATTTTTTAGTTTACAAAAACAAAACTAAAGGTTTGGTTTTTCCAAATTTGAATATAGAAATATTAAAAAAAAGTGGAAGATCAGCATAATAAATAAATTAATTTAAATAATAATATAAAAAGATTCATTAAAAAAAAAAAAAGAAAGTAAGAGAAATCAACTAATAAATTTCAATTTATCATTTAAGACACTTTTCGTATGATACTAGTTTTCCTCTCTTAGTTTTTTTAATTAAAAAAAAGGAAAACAAAACAGTAGAAACTAAGAAAGATGGTTAAAGAAAATTCTCTTCTCTTAAAAGAAAAAAAAATATATTGTTTGATTTTTGTAACTTGTTTCAAAAAAAGAAAAAAAGAGAGAGGAAAAACAGTTTTGTTTTTCTCCTAGCTCTGCTGTACAGAAAAAAAGAAAAACAACAGAAATTAAACATGGCTCATCCTATTGTGCTTTACCAGTTTTTGTCACCTTCTTTTCTAATTGGTTTTTATTTGTTTGAATGTTTTTTTCATTTAATAATCATCAAGGTCGTAAATATCGTTGTCTATTTCATCACACTGCAAACTTTGAAAATCAACTTTATATCGAAGCAAACCTAAAAAAAAACAAAAAATGATTTTTTAAATATAAAACTATATTGACAACATAAAATCTATGAATGATAATAAAATGTCTAGCATGCAAAAATTGGAAATAAATATAAAAAGAGAGAAATAAAAAATAAATTTTGGTATAAAATAATCACACGATTTTATTATACTGCGACATTAAAGCGAACAGCTCATTTGATCAAGAACTATACAACCACTATGTACCATTTAATTTATGGAATAAATGTGTATTTAAGTTGGTATATTTGGAATGAAGAGTTTTTTCAGGATTTTTCATTTTCATGTTTGGGTTATTCAAGTACACCCACTTTCCATCATAAGTTCTAATTCTGATTCGCTTTATAAATCGTAAGTACTCAATATGTTTGTTGCTGAGGCGAGTATTGGGAAAGTGCTACAGAATTCAGATTCTTTCTAATGTCAAGAGTGCATACTTTTGATAGAGTCAATAATGATTCATGAATTCCTGACATACTTGCAAATTATCTAATTCTTGATTAAGTTCTGCTTCTAGACACTAGAACGGCTGAGTTAAAGGAACGTAAATTAGTTTTTATTTCTAGGCCCATATTATTTTACAAGCTCAATAATTAGGCTTCAACCAATTTATAAAAGAGGAATTGAATTGGCTGAATGATGCGATTTTAAAAACGCTCGAGGAGAATATTTACAAGTACGGCATAATTGTTCTCAACAAAGCAACACAAAGTAGGCGGCTACTGATGAGATCGGTTGACTTTAGCAAAAAATAATTAAAAAGCTGAATAGAATTGTTTTTTTCTGTGCAAAAAGTTGTGTATCTCAATACAATTATTTGAGAGACAATTACGAATTCGCACGTGAAACATATTTTCACGTCTTAACAATTAATTCCTTTTTGTTTAACTGACTGGTGCTGGACAAGACTGCTCAATCTACAGCACTTCCTCTAAATTAAAACACCTGAGGAAACTAAGAATGTGGGATCCCACACCAATTGGTTATCTCTAACACGAGCTTTCTACTGCTCTGACATCTAAATCACCATTGACTGACGACAACGCAGTCCGTTAGCAGGTTTCTTAAACAAATAAATTATAAGATACTTGAGTCTGGGTAATATTTATGAATATTAAATACATTAACAATTCTGAATTTAAAAACTAGTAGTTCACTGGAAGTGCAATGGTTTTAAACTGCTTTTTACTTTCTACAAATTCTTAGATTCTCGCTAAAGGATTTGAACATGGATTTAAACTATAAATCATCGCGTAAATGAATTAAACCATCACGTAAATTAATTGATTGATTTATCATTTGCAGAGAACATGCTTTTTGGAGACCTGTGGGTTTCACTAAAATGTGCTATAATTGAATGGTCTTTTTAAGTAAAATCAAAAAATTTAAGAAAATTTATGGAAAAATGAGGCAAAAGAAAAACGTTTGAGTATTTTCGACAGGTTTTATCACATTTTTGGCACACATCAATTTCAGTCTTGTGGGATCTAAAAACTTGTACTTCCTGGATAAATTCATTTTAGAATTTTACACGATTCCCTATTTACTCCCAAGAGTAAGTGTAGTAAGTGA
The DNA here is from genome assembly GCF_049639745.1 of Rhodnius prolixus. Lineage (NCBI taxonomy): Eukaryota > Metazoa > Arthropoda > Insecta > Hemiptera > Reduviidae > Rhodnius > Rhodnius prolixus. The sequence continues at coordinate 36,968,826 of NW_027411634.1, forward strand.
GAGTTTTGGTGGCAACTCAATTATTAGTAATTCTCACAGAATTAATTCAAATATATTTCCAAGTAGAAATTATTTTCTAAATTAATTAGTTTTTGTATCTTATGAATGTGTATTATACAATTGTAAAGGGTAGTAAAAATTTACTAGGTATTCTGAGAACCTTCTTTTTCAAAATAAATTAATCTAAAGTATTCTGATTTTTATTTAATTATTTTCACTAATACTAATAAACTGTTTATATAATTATTTCGGAAAAATGATTTCTTTAAGTAAAAGACAACTTAGTATTCTCCATCAATAACTAAAGTTTCTGACAGATATTACACACAAAGGCAATTAATTTATTTACTTTTACTGACTGTTTAAAACCTAGTTAATTACAATGAACTAGACAGAGGCAAGAGGAATAAATTGTTTAAGTGGAATGACGTCATAGTCCACCCCTAGTATGACGTTAAACTACATAAAGGGATTTCCAATACTGCTAAGTACCCACCCTGAGTGTGTGGGCGAATTCCTGTCTCCTACAGAGTACTACACATCGAGGTAATAACATAGAAGAGGAGTGTTTTCTCGATGCATTCCATTGCATCTAATAAAAGTTGACTAGCTCTTTAGCTAGTCTAAACCTAGCGAAGGTGGTTCTCAGAAATATATCTTCAACTTTATTCTGCCTTCAAATTAAATTATACTAATCTAATATACGCAATGCCTACTATCTTATATATAGTAATACTGAATCTTGATGTTATAGAAGTTGTCAAAGGAAGTTAAGTTAAAATTATGGAAATCATTGGAATAGAAAATATTATATACCCAACTTCTAAAAAGCTCTAAATAATTAAATTTAACATACTTATTGATCTTACAATCAGCCACGATCATTTCATGACCAACTGTGTAAGTCGTAAGTTGAAAAATAAACTACTGCCATTTTTTAAAACAGCAATGTATAAATTAAGAATTTTTTGTGGCCTCTGTTACATAAGTAATTTAGTTATTATTTGAAATATTGAATAAAAATTCAGCATGCACATGCAAAGGCATTAAAACAATTTACAAATTGGTCAAATTAATAAAATACTAATTTCAAAAAATAAAAATAAAATTAAATCCAAAAAAAAAACACAAAAAAGACGAGGAAGGAAATTAATAAAACAAAAAGACATTGAATAATAAATTGAAAAAAAATCTATAAATGATATGAATAGATTTTCTTTTTTCTTTTCTTTTTAAATAAAAAAAAAGAAAACTCGCTACTACCTTTCTTTTTGTTAAAATTTTTTAAAAATTTAATGATAGGGATTTTAATAATCATCAAGGTCGAGATCGTCCAAAGGTTCTTCAGCTTGGAGTGACTGGAAATCAACTTTGTAGCGAAGAATTCCTGTTTAACCAGCCACCAAACGGAACAGACAGGAAAACACACAGAAAGAGAAATAATATTTAGATTAAGTATTTAAAAAAATTCTTGTTTTAACGTGTTTTACAAAGATATAAATATTCTCAAGAAAAATTTAATATTGTCTTGTGTTTACGATTTCATATTAAATATTTAAATTTATTTTAGTTCAAATTGCTACGTAATCCACATTTTAATCAAATTATAATTTAAGTTGCTTTAAGATAAGGAATTATTAATATTTAAGTGGAACCTACAATAATGCACACATTACATTGAAAATGTCACAATTTCCGTTTTCTCTTTTGTCTAATAGAAAAAGGTATTTTAATGAACATTATTAAACTAGCTTTAGAGAAGCTACGATTCAATATTAATTTTTCGTTAAATTTTCTATTCAAAACCGAATAGGCTCATGAAATTCTTCGAAATGAACTCTTTTTATGTCGATTTTCTCCAAATGGTTTATTCTTTCAAATATATATGTATATAAAATGAAGAACACCTCCATAACATAAACCCCACAAAAGTTTGTTCTAGCCTTTATAACAAGGCTTTTTATTCAAAAAGAATATTTCTCTCTTAATATAATCAAAGGTAATTAATAATCACCTGAGTCGAGAGTATTGAAACTAACGTTCCTTATTTTTGGACTGTTTTTTACAGTAGTCTAACAAATGTACAAGCAGAAATTACAGAAAAAGTTTATTTTCTCACCAAACATATGACGGAGAATAAATAGTTTGGAACTTACTTCAAGATTTATGAAAATCAATTTCAACCAGATCATTCGAAGTTACATTAATCAAAAAATGATGTCAAGCTCTCACGCTAAATCTAGATTTATTTAAAATAGGAAATAGCCATCTTGATGTGTACAAATTTCTCTTATTTCCGCGACCTACCCGAGAGGTGGGTGGCGACGTTGGGAAATCTCTTGGACGGGCTATTTTAAGGGATACCTAAAAGATTTAGCCTAGGTCTTAAGCTTTTCTTACAGAGCACGAAAGGCTTGGGAAACATCTCCACATCAGTATTACAATCACCAATTTTTTATCTTTAATTCGGCCGGTAGGCACGACAGGAGAAGCGGTAATTGGCTGGTACAACCGATCTGATTATTTTTTTATATTAGTAGTTTGTGAAATTACTCTCATAGGAAAACGTTTGATCTTCAAAAAGGAAGCATTTCTTCTACATGAGATCCTGGGGAATAGAACCCGTCTCAAGTCAATTCACTGCGACCTGTAATATCTTTTGTTGCTTTTATAGAACATATGCAGCTATAGTTCATTGCGTAAGATGTGCTTGCCCACGAGCGCTAAAAAATCTCTCATGACTAGATGTGGAAATATTGAGAATGTAGATGTGACTGTTGGAAGTCAAGAACCTTGGGCTAGACTACATTCCTCTAAGGGGATTTCACTCTCTCCTGCATTTGGCCTTCGTTACTGAGTTCAATTCCAAGCAGCTCAAAAATTGATAAACAAAGATTTTGAAATTCACGCAATCTCGAATATCCAAAATAAGGAAGGTCTTATAAAATAATACGCTTTTTCAAACAAACTTATGACATGGATGTGTGTCTTCTCCTTAAGACTGTGATACGGATGTGCGAAAGAACTGCATTCTACTTGGTCGCTAACAATGCCTATTCAATTGCTGGGTAAGATATATCCGTTTTGACATAGCAACGTCGCTGATGAAGGGGTGCTGACATCAATTGGAAGAAATTTTTTATACATTTTATAAGATGGTTCATGCACTTGAGTAATATGTCAACTTTTATTATTTTCCCGTAATACTCAAAAAAATTGTTAGTGTAAATTTTGAGCAAATTTATAAAGTTGATAAAAAAAATAAATGTTATTGGTAACATTGAAAATAATCATATTAATATACTGTTTTTCTTTTTCTTACCACCAATCCCACCGAACCCGCGGACAAATTGTGATCCTTCCTGTGATTTGTCAGTAATAATCTCCAACGTAGCTCCAAAGCTTTTGTAGTTATTTGCAAGCCATTCCAGTAATGGTTGACTTTCTACCAGTTCAAGTTCAACCCCGCTCTATATCCAAAAGAAGATAAAACAAAATTAATTTTAACAAATATAAAGCAACTAATCTTCAAATAGTATTTTCCATTTTCACGAAAATACGACCAAAACATGAAATATAGTATATTGAAAAAAACATACAAACAAACAAAAACGAAAAAAGATCTCACAATTCAATATTTTTTACTTAAGATATTATAATCAAACATTGTATTGAATCTAAAGAAGAATCTTAGTTGATAAGCACTCTCCAGTTAATTGTAAGATAAAATAAAAAGGGTATCTCTAAATCGTGCTTAGTTTCTCAACGGCCTGTAGTGGTACTTGTGAAAGATAGAAGGTATCTTCTTCATAGATAGGATGTTGTTCATTTTATAAGATGTTCAACTTTCTAATTTAAATAAGATGGGACCAAAACTCTATGCTTTTCTTTTATAGCTTTATTAAAGTTACTTCTTAAGCTTTTCTTTTATAGCTTTATTAAAGTCATTTCTTTATTTTTAAGTTACAAATTTCTTCTAATTAACACGAGATTTAAAAAAAGAAAAGAAAAGACGAGGGCTAATTCAATGTTAGACGCAATTATGTTGTTCGTAAGTATATATATCAACGAGTAGTTTTCTTCAACAAGTAATTTTTCCGCTCTTTTCCTATATTAACAAAATAAAGTCATACTTTAATAATAATCAGTCTACTATAAATGTAATCTATCACACACCTCTATTTTTTTTTTTTTTTATTTTTTATTAAATACTTAACAGTGAAAAAATACCTTGACACACATCCAAAATTTGGCGCCAAAACAAAACATACAATTTGAAATTACAGTTAACCGTCTTACAAAACGATTTTCAAAAATGGATTTCCAAATTCGAAAATGCACACTTTTGAACAAAATTTCTGGGAAGGAATTAAAAATTGTGTAATAGAAATTCAGATGAACAACTTAAACCGAAAATAACCGAGGTTTAAAATTGCTTAAGCATAAGAGAAAACTAGATGAGAAACATTTATTAACGCAGGCATACTTAATTTACTAATAACTGGCAAATTTTCTACAAATTTGGAATTTTCGCTAAAATAATAAGCAGAGGTAAATGATTTAGCTTTCCAACGCACATAATTATCTTGAATAATTTTTCAAATAAAGGAAAGTGATGAACAAAGACAGCAACATTAAAAGCTGAGAAACCTAGTTTAAAGCGTTCAGCTCGATTGGTTTTCAAGAAAACTGCAAAACAAAAATGGCTCTTTTGTGTAAAGCCTAATCACCCTTGTCTTCCACAGAAGTATTTAAAAAGTTTTCCTGAAAAATATTTCAGATAAAAATTTGAGATCGTGTTAATGAATTTATCAGGTGTAAAAACTATAATTGTTGGAGTCGTTTTCGAAAAAGTGAAATGTTACTTCTCTAAGTGGTATTTTCGGTTGAGAAACTGTCATCGTTCCTAAAACATGAGCATACAAAACATACAATTTGAGCTTTCTGAGATTTTTGTTTTGCTAGATTAAAAACTTTTTTACCGAACCCAGGTCTTCCCTATAGAAAAGAGACAGCCGAACAAAAACAATTCGGTTATATCAGATATATAATTGCTTTGAAAATCCAAAAGTAAAGAAAATTCACTACACTCAACTTTTTATTTTTTTTCCAGCTGAATTAATATTGTTCAAAAATTAATTTCTTTCCTTAAAAATTTCAACATAGATATGATTATTTTTATTGCACATAATTTACAAAAAAAAAGTAGCCACAACTTAAGAAATTATAAAGTTGGAAAAAAAAATATGAAAGAAGGTTAAGGGAAAACAATTTAACAAATGATGGCATATCTAGCCCTCCAGGGCAAATCGCATTCAGAGGTTCACCGGCGCCACTAAGATTAGCGTGCCGCCAAATGAGAAATAACTACATCGTGCAAATTATAAAACTGATAAAAATTTTCCTTACGTCTCACAAAAATTCAGTTCTAATAAATAACAGGGCGGTTTTTATTTCTCTTAAAATCTAGAATAATAATAATTAGAAAATTGTTCCCTAAAGAAAAATTGTAAATTATAATAATCGTCATAGAACTATCAATGGTTAATTGTAATTAATGCTGGAACAGTCAAACTAACTTAAAGCAACAAATTAGAACTCTATCAATATATATGTTTAATTTCCCTCTTTTTTTTTCTATGCAATGTAAGAAAAGCTTCCATTAAGTAGGTTTTCACAGTAGAAAATACTTTTTTCTTTAGAATACAACAGTACACGCTGTTTCTGGACAAAAAATATACTTGAAAAATGATAAATTACAGTTACTCCAATTATGCTACTTATATATATAATATATATTGTCGAATTCTAACTGAATTTAGCAAAATGCTATTCAATATATGCAAACTTGGTAAAAATAAAATAAAACAAAAACACACATTTAGGAAATAAAAAACATTAAAAGTAACATTCTGCTATAAACTGATACAAAACAAATACTTAAAAAAATAGAAAAGACAAGAACAAATAACAAACCTCTTTGTCAGTAAAATGGGTTTTATCTTTTTCTTGCTCCGGTGTCAGATGAAGTACTTTCTCTTCGGCATTAGAGTGATTCTTAAGAACATACCGTTGTATGTCGAGATTCTCCCAACAGATGAGTGTCTCAACGGAGCCTAATTCTAAAGCTCGAAGGGTATCTTCAACTCCAAAACAGTATTTACCAGTATCTTGACTTATTTCGTCAAAGTAACGTCCTATATATTAAAATAGAAAGCATCAATTAAATTAAAGAAAGTGAATTAATAATACATAGTAAGTGAATCTTCTGTTACTATTACATGTTATGTAGTACTTGTAAAAGACACCTTAAATTACCTTTTCTAATCTTTAACTAACAACACCACAGTTAGGGTACATTATTTTCACATCTAACGATAATGATCAGTACATTAGTGAAATACGGAATTCTTTCAATGAATGTTACTTAGGAAGTAAAAATTAAAAAGAAGAGATTCTACATCGGAGCCAGACTGGAACCTTCCTCTTCATTTATTATAGTTAAAAAGTGTATTTTGTTATCAGCTGACTATTTACATCTTTCAATGCTTATTTAAACGGTTATATTAAGAAGCAAACATAGTTTTATTACGCTAAAATAGATTTTACTAAGGTACATTGTTACGTGTCTTATTTAGGTGACATTTCTAAAGCAAATAGTATATGACGGAGGTTGTCAAAAGTGTTGATGAAAAAAAAAAACGTTTGTTTTATGCATTTAAGAACTGATCTTATTTACTTAATTATTCAAGTTTAATTTTTACTTTACACATTTAAAGCTATGAATTTTATTTTAGCTAAGTGGCAATTTTTACAGTATATGTAACCCTGATCAAATGACGATACAATTTTTTAACCTACTCGCCAAGCCAGATGTTATGTGTCTCGGCAAAAAATATTTTCCTAAAAAAAGTAATTTTCTTGCGACGTATTTACACACCCTAAAATACTACCCCTGAATAGATAATGAACATCTTTCTTGTTACAGGTTGGAATACATGTTGATTTTATATTGGAGTTTTCATTGTAAAATATCAAATGTTTCGAGGTAAAATAAATATATGTACAAACATGTATATAACTAACCTATAAGTTTTTTCTCTTGAATAAATTTTACATTTTGTAAAGATTCAGCAGCTAATTCAATAGCCTGATTAAATCCATTTTCTCCACCATAAGACACATCTACTAGTTTAATGATCTTTGCTTGAAGACGCTAAAAAAGTAATAATCATTTGAAAACATTCACAGTCAAGAAGATGGAATCATATTTTCAATAAATGTCAAAGCTATAATTTTCATTTTGTATTTTACTACTTACAGGATCAAACATATCAGACTGACTGAGTTCCGTTTTAAAATCCGCACTTCCAGCTAAAATTAATCCAGCAATATTAGGTTTATCGTTGGTTATAAACAATGTTGTAGCAACTTCGGCTACTTTTCGTACATAATTATGTCGTTTTTCCATACGCAATCTCGCAAAACGCAAAGCAGATTGACCACCACGACCTTAATTAAAAACAAAAAAAATTTTGAATATTATGTGCAGTTGTCGACAAAACAAGCAGATTTACAATGTATTGTAAAAGTTCATTGAATTTATGCATTTACTTACGAATCAATCAATAACCATCTAACAATAGTATTTAAATAAAATTATGTATCAATCAATAACTATCTAACAATAGTATTTAAATAAACTAACGAATCTATAAGTAAAAAACCTTTTACATCTCAACAAAAGCTAATAGAAGGTGACCTGGTCATTGATTTACCTTATGTTATAATAACTGACTAAACCCAAAAGTTTTATTTGTACGAACCATGCTTTTTTGGCAGATCAACAGTGAATTTGTGCAACACTTCTCTCGTGTTACCTTGAAGAGTTCCGAACAGGGCACCATTACCATCCATTACAATAAAACCGAACTTATTATCATCTGCCAGAAGTGCTGTTAAGGCTTCCGTATGAAACTAAAAATTACAGTCATAAAAATTATTGCAACAAAACTACAATGACCTACTTCGATGGTATTCTGGAAATTCATTAGAATATATTAGAGATCTTTATATTTTCTTTATACATACACACCTTATTGTCACAAAGATATAACGAAGTATTAATGGGTTTAAAAGGTTCAAAGTCTATGTTAACTTTCTTTTCTTTACCTTCTTCTGTTACTATCGTACCACAGTATATGACAAGGCCGTTCGGTGGGACTGCAACATACATTTAATTATATTTCCTCTAATTAAAGACTGGCTAACTTATACAGACAACAGTAATTTACCTTTAGTGTACAGCTTCAGTCTATGTTGTACAGAAGTAATTGCACCAAGCACTGACAGTCTATTAACACGGGACTTAATATTTGACGCTGTCCCGAATTCATCAGCCAACATTTTGCTAACTCTGGAAATTTGGTCCTTAGGAGGTATGATCAACGAAATCATACTTGTGCCATTCCTAAAAATTTCATTAAAAATAATAACGACAATTTTAAAACTGGGAAATTCCCAAGGAAAACTTCCACATAAAAGAATTAGCAGCCATGATACATATGCTTAACTCACCCTCTTGCCATTTCCAAACTCTTAATAAGTTTCTTTATTTTCCAAATTTCTACATTCCTATCAGAAGAAGTTTCTTCTGTATTATATGAGGAAGACATATTGCCTTTATTATTAAGTATACAAATAACTAGGACACTATATGGTCAATTAATTCCCCGTAAACCAATTAAATCAATCCAAACGCGTAAAAGTCACTGCTACAATTTAATTAGACTAGGAATTTATAAAACTGCGATAAAACTCACAAATTTACCGAAAAATGCTTATTAATGAACAAGGCCTTCGGCACCTGAAATCCAGTTATATCCGGATGACTGTCTAACCACGACACGTCGCGTAATAGTTAGAATGTAGGTAGAATTTGAAAATACGCTTCCGAACACCAGGCACACCACTATGCATTTCTACACTAACACTCTTAATATTAAATCAGGCTATTAGATAAATTACTTTATAATAATGATTTGAGCCATGTGGTTAAAAATGGCTAATAACAAGACCTAATGCTACCCCCTACCTAATCTCCCATTCAGACAAGCCTATTTTATTGACGTCACACTAAGCTCATAGATATCATTTCTAAAACATTCCACGCAACTAATGTTCTGCTTTCCATCAAAAGCTGATAAAAAATTATAAAATATTACTATGGGTTAAAAAAATTGTATTTTTGTATAAAATTAAAAATTATAAGGACCACATACACATCATTGAACATCCATTATGCTATATCGCCACATTAGGCGGGCAAGATCGGCGCGATATTCAAATTGAATTTAAGAAACTCATTTCTATTTTTAATACATGAAGTCTATAAAAATTCTTTAAAAAAAAATTTATTCAAACAAAACATTACTTTGATAAAATGAGTTGAATACAATTTATTAATCTTAACACTTTCTCTTTAAGTATCAAATGATATCTTTTTGCTAAATTTTTAGTTGCACAACGAAAACCAAATTATTTTTTTGAGTATTAAGAGATAATGATCGTTGAGACTTTGGAATGAATCTTTGGAGAAAATGCAGGGAACATCAATCATTCATACTTCTGTCCATAAATCTGAACGTTTATCTTTAAACTTGAAATTTCAGCAAAATATTTTACCAGATAGCGACGGTTGTAACCAAAACGGAATACGTTTGATTTTCATTTTTCCTGTTGACGTAATATGGATAAAATCTAATTACATGGTCAAGTTTATGGTGCTTAAACGAAAAAATGGATCTAAACTTCAAGCTACTCCTCATATACTTATACTTATAGTTTTGTAGATATATATGTATGACATGTTTCAGGCGTTCTTTCTCTACTTAATTATACTACTAATCATGATATATATGTATCTATATATATATACATATATATCATGATTAGTAGTATAATTAAGTAGAGAAAGAACGCCTGAAACATGCCATAAATGGTTGTACTAATCGTGTACAACGATTTCCGACATTATCATGTTGGAGTGTGACATCGAAATCTCGATTTGGATGTTCCTGATGAATTTCCTCTTTCACCCAGCAGAGTTCCTCGCAATAAAGTGTAACATTAATGATCTAATTCCTTTACTCTATTTTCCAAATAAAAAGGCAATTCGTGAGACCCCAGGATCACAATGTGATCTTTTCTAAAATTGACGTTTTTCATCTCCTGTACCTATTTGAAATCCGAACAAGTTCATCCTGTTGTCCTTAGAAGATTGAACTTCAGGGCTATCCCCAATTTCAAGGTCTGCAAATAGAATTTTAGAGGAACATAGAGAGAAAACAGGGTAAGTTGTGGCCATGAGCTCTTAACGTAATATAAATCAGACGTTTTTTTTAATGCAAAACTTTGCACATCCCTTATAAGCCTGAAAAAAAAATCATATAAATAAATAAATAAAATAAAACTCCTGTAGTAGGACGAATTTATTCATTAATTCAATATTCTTTACCGCACTGATTTTAACATCTTTGTACTGGATGATGCTCGTCTTCCAAATGTTTCTGGCTTCCTCCCAATTATAGTAAGTTTTCCTTACTTCTGGAAAAAATTTATTCCAAATTTCTTTATAACAACCATTAAATCAACGCCAATCCCAGCATGTTTTTAAAATGAGAGTGTAAAGGCCTGTTTCTTGCAGTTTTTTTTTAGTTAATCTAGCTTATTTACAATTAATTTTATTTTTATTTCAATCCAATAACGTACCATAACATCCAATGACATTGGATGAAGAAAATAATATTAAAATTGTAAGAAACGTTGTATGAATTTACTATTTTATTTTATTTTTTTGGAAAAGGAGATTACCAATTAATCAGCAATATTGTATGTAGATAAAGAAATCTAAAGAGCTAAAAATTAAACGTATAACTTTCAGATATTTAGTTCTTTGTTTTATTGCTTCATTGAACAAAGGTATTTTTCTGTTTTGCTTGTACTTACTTGTGTATTAGTCACAATTATGATAAGCTTGTTTAGAATTTATCAATTGATAAATATAAACAGGACTGCAAAATTTGGTTTTTAAACGCAGACGATTGGAACCAAAGAAGTAATTTATCTCAACAGAATTTATTTAGCAAAACCAACTGAAATACATCATCTATATAAATAAAATATAAACAATTATATCGTAAACGGATATTTTTTTAATTCTCATAATTTTAGTTAATAATGCAGAGAATTCAATATAGGAAAGCTAATTAAGCTCAAACTATCTTTAATAATTTTCATAAACTTACTCAAGAGTTAACACTTTCAGAAGACGCAAACGTAGTCAGCTCAAGTTCTAAGAAAGTTTAAGCCATTAGCAAGGCAAAAGAGGAGGTAAACCTGCAATGCAGTCGTGATTGATGTTATATGACATAATAGTGCACTTATTCAAATTACTTTAACAAAGCCAGCAGGGTACTTTGATCTTAAAAATTAATTTACTTTATACATTATAATCGTCAAGTCTACTAAAAAGATAATCAAAAAATTATGTTAACGATTTGCAGATATAACAATAACGATTGTCTGCAACTGCAAAGCGTACAAGACCTACTGCAAGTAGGTCCTCAAACAGAACGCGGGAATTTCGTAGGATTCCTGCTATTCTTAAATTTCCTTTTTTGTAACTACTCTCTTTTCCTTCTACTTCTCACGCCATTTTTTTTGTTTTGTTTTTGTTATGGTGGTTCCACACACTCAAAACTCTGCACGATTAAAATACATACCTTCTATTATTACAGAACATTAAGACAAAGTAAAATAACAACAACACCAATGTTTTGATTTTACGAAAAACATTTTGAGAGTTCAGTTTTAGAGCTTAAAAATGTTGCTACGCCAATTTAAAAAAAATTATTTCATTAAACTTTCATAACTAGTTTGGTTGGATCAAGTTATGACATGATCCATGATCCAATGACTGAATGGCTATTTTTTCTATGGTTCTGATTCGTTTTGAACTTCTTCCACTGTCAAGCTAGTTGCGCTAAATGGGTAAACAGGAGACGCTTTCACTTCCAATTTTAGAATTACTGCCACAAGGTAAATCTTTCTGAAAATCCATCACAAAAAAAGAATAAACTTATTGAAAACAGTTATTAAGGTAATATTTTATTAAATAGAGGAAAACTGGTTACAATTGTATCAACATTTCTGGTAATACTATCGGACAAATAAAAGCTTACAAAAAGTTCCGAAGAATATTTGAAACAAGGACCTTGTTCAAAGTAATCAAATTATCAAGTTCACCAAATGTACAGGACAAATAAGGTTCTGTTGAAAGTAGGAACTAACATTTTATAAGATTCTTTTCAGAAATTCTTTCCTCCAAGTTAGTCATTTCTTTTTAATTAAAATTTGAAGATTGTTCTTTCAAAAATGAAAAATTACCTTTTGATTTATGAATATTTATTTAGAGAGGTAGAAATTTCTACGTCAAAAGTTTGTAATGTTTCTTATGGAGGAATCTTCTTTCGGTAGGGAAGGAACTCCTTAAACATGTTTTTTTCCCATTAGCCTTTATATTATATTAAAAACATCTAATGCGATTTTGCTCCCTCTTATCCTTCGTGAAAGCTAGTATTTGCAATCTACTGATTTTCTATTTCGAGCATCACAGAAAATAAAAATATTTGAGGTCTCCATAAGTAGAAAATGTGGTTTTCAAAAACTGGTGTACATATATCTATCTGACTGCAGTCAGCATAACTAAAAAACAGAAAAGAGCAGAAGTCTTACGATTTGATTGTTTAGGTGCTACTATGGTGTCAACAATCTAATGCTCTCTATGAATGAAATATTGAAACAAATAAAAGAAGCTGAAGTATCTTTCGACAGATGGCAGAGGCATCATTTCATTTCGCTTCCCATCATTTAACAGAGAATCGTAATTGCCTTTTTCACTCTTTTAAATGTGTTTATTGCTATTCGCACTTCTTTAGTTTCATGCTTAAACACTGCAAGAAATGTTTGTTTATTTTTGTCAAAATATAGGCTTAATCATAATTAATTTTATAATGACCTAATTTAAGTCAGTTTTTCCTGTAATTAAAATTAACAATTTCTATTTATACAGACAAGTTGTCTCATAAAGAAATGAGTGATTTACATAAATTCTCAGGTTTTCTTTAAACTTACAGCTTGTTTTAAATATTACTCAGCTGCAAGATTTATTCACTACTAAAACTGACTTTTTGGCGAAGCCTATGGTCCCTAAATCCTTCTTAAAAATACTTTTAATACAAAATTGATCTTTATGTTTACCAAGTCGGATATGCCAATTAAATCCTAACTTGTTTCATACTGGTACGCAATCGATCAGAAGAATTTAACCAGAACCGAACTTAAAAAAACCTAACGGTTGAAGATAATAGAGTATCCCGTAGTTATGACCAGCCTCTACATGTTGGATGTCACCAAACATTGTTAAAAGTTTTTGTTGACTCTGACGTTTTGCTATGCCGTAAATGGTTCATATGACATATTTCGAGAGAACCAAGAGTATCCTCCCAGAGCTGCCTGAATGTCTGAAGAAAATTGCTACTCTCTAATTGATTATACATTTTTAATCTCAGAAGTACAAATAATTGCAACTAATTCTAATGGAAAGAGTGAGGGTAGTTTCCTAAAAGTGATATTATAACTTGGGTTAAAGGCCGCTTCGTACCACTCCTTTTATCTTAGAGCCGTCCGAGAACAGCGACTCCATCCTGCAGAGACTCAAGTTAGAGTAATTACATAATATTAATGTCTGTCAATTATTAATATCATTTTATAGTTACTAAAGAGATCATATTACAAATTAAGATATTTTCAGACATGATCTCATTAAGAAAGTAATTGCGTTGTAGACTAAAAATTTTTTTAAATAAAAACTTGATGAATTTACTTCTCATACCAAGCTCACATGCGAGAATAAATCTGAGTGCGCGATTGTTACTTTAGGAGCAGAGACAATTGCAAGAAGAAAGTGATCGGTTGATCTCATTCATAAATCAACGCCAGGCTCCCCTTCTTGTTCTATTTAATAGACTGTCCGAGTTTGCAAATGATGCTTTATTAACCAGCTGGCAGCATTAATCAATCAGTTTGGTTGTTTAAATGATTATCAATTTAAAAGCAATCAATTTCAAATTAAATTTAATAAACATACAAAAAGGAGCTAACTCAAGGGTGTTGCCTGGTAAGGAATGAATTTATCTTAATTTCATTTATTTAGCATTGAAATTTACTTTCTTTTAATATTCTCAAGAGGAAATATTGAATTCACATCGGAAATATCCTTTTTGTGGGCCTCTGAAGCCGAAAGTTTAAACAAAATAAATTAATAAATAAAAACAATGTGTGTGTGAGTGTATTTGATTACTTAAGCTCAACAGCAAAAACCGAGGGTAGCTCAAACTTTAGTTTTAGCAGACCGAATTTTAATCCAGCAAGTGAAATTCCTCAACCAAAGGAATTAGCTCTTAAGGCTGTTCTAGCGATAATTATTGGTAATCGTTCACACACTTTCATTCCTCTAACTTGCCATTGTTACCTGTATAATACTGAAGTGTTGTTATAATCCCGACTTTGAAAGGATTCACTAATAATGCACGGGGACCTAAAATATCTACTTGGCTCCCTTTAACATTAATGCGCTTAGTCACTGAAGAAAGGAGTTTGTAAAAATATAAAATGTTTTAATGAAACTGAATGTGGATTAATTTTGAGATAGACCCTGCTCGTCAAATGTAAGTAGTGGCATTCATAAACTTATCTATGCAAACCCTATGTGTGTTTTATGATTATTAGGGATGTCAGTGTGAGTTGTTTTTAGTACAGACTAGTTTTGGATAGGGCTTATCCAACATTTAATATTTCATTAAACGTAGGACTTCAGGGATAATTTCAGTCTAAGTGGGAATGTTTGAAGATTCTTTAGCCAAAATAAAGTCTTGCCATTGAATCTATTACACTAGGTTACCCGCAGGGGCGCCAAGATTCCTGAAGAAGTAGCTAGCCCATTACCCTTCCGTTTTAAAGAATGCTAATTTCTGATAAGAAAACTAGGCATAAATGTTACAAAGCTGAACTGTGAATAAATTTATTAACAGTTATTTTCTTCCTTCAAATAGGACTAGACACTTTTTTCTAACAAATGGATCCGTGACGTGTCAGACAAGACAAGAACATTTTCTAACGTCTTCTATTGTCGTAAAAAGACTTGATCCGTGGAGAGGAAAAAAAAAACTTTCCACAGCACGTGCAACAACTGCAATAGATATCATTATTTGTGAGAAAGAATACGAGTAAGTTGTATTCAGTAATTACAAGTTACGGTAAAGTGTATTTTATCGTTGACTTTTTTTTTTTTTTAATTCGTCATAGCACTTTTGTTCCTTTTAAACCAGTTTCGAATTTTCATTCATCGACAGAGATTGATTGATCAATTTAATGTAGGAAATATGATTACCAATCAACTAAAATTAATTATTGTTTTGTAAAAAATAATCATTACAGAAATCTGAAGGGATACATTCGCATGACTTTCTCAAAATCAAATTTTAGTAGAGCTGCAATAGACAAATGCTTTCAATATTTGATCTTACAACAATAATTAAAAGTGAAGCAGAGAAACACTCTGATATCGTGTGCGTGCTTATAAGGAGCTTATATTTTTATTTAAATAAAAATATTTTTCTAATAATTATTAATATAAATGCCAATTTTAAGTAACTGTTTATTAGCTGTTTATTATATCAATAGTTTGACCTGTTGTGATACCTAATTAATAATGCAACTTTTGAGATATTACATATTCTTGGGCGGAGACGGCAAAACTCGTTGGCTCAATCCTAAGTATATGAGTGTAAAGCTAAATACAAACAGGCGCACCCAAAAGAGATTGAAAAACGCCGAACATATATTCATAAAATAGAAGTTCTGTATACATAAAATAGAAGCAATAACCCGCTATAAAATTTGTAATTGTAACGTAGGCTACATTCATGACTTAGGAAATTTCAGCTTGATCTTGTCTAAGAGCCACAGTCTTAAGAGGTAATACAATCGAGCAAATGTAGCCTGTGAATCGTAGCAATGCCCCAATACTATTCCATGAGTGGCTAATAATGAATTATTAAGCCTAAGGTTTTCACTCACAATTTCTGTTCGTGTATCACGCTTTGTTGGCTGCACTTTTTCGACATTTTGCTGTGATTCAAGTCCTCTGAGGGTATCATAGGATTCCTGAGTGCCGGGACTCTTCATGAAAAAGTAAAAAAGAAAAAATCAATATTAAGATTATTGGTAATCAAATAAACAAAAAATAATACAAAATTAATTTAACAAAAAATCTAGAATATTAAATTATAACTATACTGATAAAGAATTATTAATAAATAATAAAAACATCAGTTTGATAATGAAGTATAAAGGAGAAGAAGAAAAAACTGAATGTAAAAAAAAAAAATTCCAGAAGCTAGCGCGGTTATGCGGCCGTCGTTATAAGGTCCGTAGAATGCCGGCAAATCTAGATCTTTGACTGTTAACAGGTTCTTCTGGCAGTTCAGTCTTCAGTGTCCAAACGGAATCGGTAGTGTGAAGTAGTCATGGTGGAAAGATAACCTGAACACGCAAGGAGCATGCGGCCTCTTATCAAGTTAGCATAATTTAATAATTTTTTATGAATAAAGTTATTCAATTTTTTCATAAATAAAACTTATCATTATGGAATCTTTGTTGTTGCTTTTAAACAGAATTATCTATAACTTTAAATGAATTTAAAGTAATCATTTAATGTAATTATTGTTTAAAAAAAAACGCAAAATCTTTGTATTTTTTGTTTTTTTGAGCGCCCCTTAAACTAAAAAAAAAATTATTAAGGAGTTGAATTTTCGCGCATGCCTCAAACTTACTCAATATGCACTGGGCAGCCCACGTATTAGTCAATGTGCAACCATTGTACACTGTTCACATCATTCATAAAAAAATTAATGAAAAAAATAGAATCTTAAAACTTTCAGCAGTATAATCTATAGTCACATTAGAAGCAATGGGTAAATCATATTCTTGATTTTTTTGTTGCATGATATTTTACTTATTTAGATTTTAAACTACACATTGAAAGAGTTCAAAATGTTATAAAAAGCTTTAGCAAATTTTCTTCTATACATTATGATTATCATCCACATTTTCACGAACTAATATTTAATCAAGGATAATAATATAATTAAAGGTGGTAAAACGGCAAAAACCCCAGAAACGGCTCTTTGCTTCCGAAAATCCTCCAAAAATTAATTTTCACGAAAAAGTTTGAAGTGAAAACGCCTCAGGATCTTACTTGCGCTTTAAGCAAAGGTCGATTAATTTTCGAGAAAACCGCAGGCAAACTTAAAGAAAAAAAAACCCTACAAGAAATTTACTCTTTTTAGAAAAGTCATTTTCTAAAAATTTTTTGCAACTTATTTTTATATTCGATATTATTTTAAGAGAATAATCCTCACCCTGAAATGACACTTAAAAGGGAAGCCTGCCCACTATCCCTCAACAAAAGTGCCCTTAACCCACTGTCTATAAAAGTGTTACAAATACTGCAGTCTAAGCGCGATCAATGAGTATTGGGCAGTTTTATATATAATGATTCAGTAAAGAGGTACATTCAGTATTTGGATTTGATTTGGTTCGTTAATTTAATATTTCTTTAAATTTTCAATTTAGCGCGAGACCATTGATAATACACATATAATGTTTTCTGAATAGTTTTTTGGGTCCAGGGAACTCCAAATTGTATTTCAGGTACAAAATCACTACAGAAAATTGGACACGACAGCAGCACTTCCTCTTACTGTGCATAATTAAGTAAAACATAAATTATCACTTTAGATGGATAATCTGACAAAACGTCCATCACAGAATAATTCCCTTAAAAATAATACTAATTTCCACAGGGGCAAGTAAGTTTTTGGTGTGATTTCGATGTAAAATTTTGGAGGACAGCTTTACTTTACATCCCACCCTCAAAAACTAAACTTTCCAGGAAGATGATCCACTGACTTATATTTTTGGTAAATGCGTCGTTGAAAAATTATTGCAGCCGTATTTACAAGAAAACTTGAAATAATAATAATAATCACCTGAACTATCAGCCACAGCAAAATATACTTCCAGTTGGTTGATCAAGAAGTGTCAGAGCTTTATCTTGTTTTTTGTTGTATGTCTGTAAGGACCAACAATTGAGATTTTAAACAGATGAGCAATTTTTTATAAATGTTGTAATTATTACAATTGCTTAGAAAACATAAATTATTCTAAAGTAATATTGGAAAAATTGAAAAAAATTCCGTCTAAAAAAGTTCATAATCTTTACTTAGGAACATCAAAGCATTGTCACACTTCATTTAAAGCATGATAAAAATTTTGTTAATAAGCAAACTTAACAATATTAACAGTTCGCTTGTTACACCGGGTCTCAAATTAACCTTCTAACATGTAACAGTCATTTACTTGCTTATAACCGTTTTAATAGTTTACTTTTTCTAATTTTATTTTCTAATTCTAGCATTATAATTATGATTAATTCTTATTATTATTACTTTTTAAAGACGATGATGATAATAAATTAATTTGGAAAAATGTATCGAGGAAGCTGTAAAGTAGAACATGCCAGGGCTAAAGAGAAGAATAGGACTAGAGCCTGGGTATATCATCGAGTTAATCGATACAGTCATCCAGGGGTTCTGTTCTCTGATCATCCACTGTCTGCATTTTGCTGGAGCTCCCTTCCTCACTCTTACTAATACAATCATTCTCATGTTAATTCATTGTTCTAGGTTCTTCACCTGGATTTACATTTAAAAGTTAATTTGTGTATGATATTTTTGGAGAGAGGTTAAGCTTTAAAATGATGGGTGGCTTTAGGGTGAAATATAGTAATTTATTAATTAAGTGGAAGTCATCCACTATTAGGATCGTTTAAAATTTTCAACAGAAATACCCATTTTCAGAATTTTAAATAATTTAGATGTTATATATTATATATAAAAGGAGAAATTTTCAACTTTAAAGCAACATATTTGATTATAATAAACAGTACCAATTAACTTTACTCCTGGAGTGTATGAACCTGATAGAACTGCTGAAAGAGAATGAGAGACATCGAGAAATTCCCACATTAAAATGGGAGTTAAGAATGCGAGAGAAACAGAGATGAATTAGAGGAAAAAATAAGCTGAACCAGGGTCGCCTAAAATTACTCTAACGCCTACAAACTACCCTAACTCTGCTTTGCCAAGACAAGTGGGGTCTATATTGATGTTAGTGAAAATTTTGAGACAAGACCTCGTAATTAAAAACGTAAGTTCACGGACTCTACAAATATAATCATCGAATTTACAAAAAAACTAACGAATTTTAATTTTGATAAGAAGTGAAGTCATTCGTATGTAAGTTCATCATTAACCATTATAACAGCAGTGTTAAAATAAATGATAAAATTAGAATGATATGGCAAAAAAAAAAAATAAATAAATATTTAGTTTAGTTACTGTGAATGTGGTTTAAGGGACTGAGCAAAGAAGTCATTAAACCTTGGTCGCTTACGTTGACCTAAAGAAAATAAATTTATTGTGACCTTTAAAGGCTCTATAGGCTCTTTCAAAACAAAAAAAAATCACAAAGTTAACTAAGGTTTAAGATAGTTCTAGGGCACTAACAATTTCACAACAGAAATATTTTTAAAAGTTATATATGCCAAAATGAGAACAATTGGTCAACTTGAATCGATAAAATGATGACCGTTCTAAACGGTAGAAGAATGCTGTACAAGAATTTAAATACATCTAATAAATATGTCCTTGTGATTGATACATATTTTAATCAAAATACAGAGAAATATACACAAGGAACGTTCTAAACTACTAAAGTTATATTCTGCACAAATATACATTAATTTACACATTTCTAATATTGGAAATCGAAATAGGACAACCAATCAAATCAAACTTTTCATTCAAGAAACGGATTCGGAAAAGCTAAATTCTGCACGTAATTTGTCAAGTCTTAAAATCGATTATGTCTTCTTGATCTATAATTTTCGACAAAGCAAAATATTGTAAAGTAAAGCGCTGATCTTGCCGCTCTGTATAGAAAACTTGCAACAAGATCAGAGCAAACATACCAAAAACTTCGATGTATTATGGTAACTATTCTTGCTTAAAATTGAAAAAAGTAATCAAATCCTGCCTATCGTTAGTGCGAAGGCAACAGATTGCACTTTAAAACTGGAATTTGGACAGTCAAGTCACCTTACTTCTAGGATCTGGCAACAGTACCAGATGAGAAAGAAAATAAATTTTATAATTAGAAAAATAAATTATATTTTTTATCGTAATCTAAATCTAAAACTATCACATTTCAGAATTGAATAAAAATCTGGGTGTTGAGTGAAATCTGTTGCAACAGATTTAGCTGCTTACAAAATAACGATTACAGATCATTTTCAGACACACGCAATCATGAAACACAATTTCAATAGTTTCTCTTACAAGAGAGTCAGTCAAAAAAGAAATTTCTTTAATAAACATTGAAATTTGTAATAAGTATATTTATATATAATTTTTTTTTTTTTTATTCAGGGGACCACAAAGCCTGTTCTACAGGCGAAGTGTATATAGATATCGAAAATTTGATACGAAAGAAAAACGAAAAAGCAAATATCCTATCGGAATCGAATGTAAAATGTTACTGTACTATAAAAAGATTACTACATTTGTAAGTGGAAGTCACAATCTCTAAAACCTAAATCGATGATACAAGAATTTTAAAAGTTACTCAGAAGATCCACACTTCCAGTCTGATTTTCAAATCAAACTCACATCTCCAAAAAATTCAAAATTAAATTCTCTCCAAAATCACATCCTATAAAACGAACATTCTTATAAAAATTATTCGAATAAAACGAAGCTTATATTAACCACTTTGAGCGAAAATTATACCATCTTTCGAAAAATATTTAAATAGTAAAAAATCCTTTTAGTGAAGTAACACTTCCAGTTAAGGAATTTTGATCGCTAAGGTGCAAAGGGACCCGTTGTAAAACCCAAACAAAAGTTTGGAACCTCTTTGGATTTTTTATCTTTGAGATATTTTACATTTTTTGACAACTAAGGGGACCTCAAATAACTATTTTCTATGAGAACTAAATTATTTGGAAAGATCGCTATACTTCCTCGGGATAGTAGAAAGAGAAGGAATAAGATATAAATAATCCAGTCACTGAAATAAATGCTAGGAAATGGATCTCAATGTGACACAATTTAAATTGAATTAAAGGTGCTTCAAATGATTGGATAAAAGTTATATTTTATTTTTAAACTTTACGAATTATGTAACATTAGCAACTTTAACCTTACCTTATTTAAGATTATTATTTATTTTTTGTAACCTTACTTTGATTTCTCCACCATTCACACACATAAAAAAAAAAAAAATAATAATAATAATAATAATAATGTAACCTTCGTGATACCCCTTATATTGTGTATGGTTATATAGAATTTGAACTTGTTTCAATCCAAACTTTTTTTTAATAGCAAATAGATATTATGAAATAGAACACACAAGTGTCTGGTATCCTGTAATCACGCGACATGCTAATTCTAATTCGGAACGCCTTTTTGTTAGAGCACAATTTAGGTACAGATTGTTATGATCCAATTTTTATTTTCTTTTACTACTGGTAATACGAAATACTTGTTTGTAGTCGCCTAAGTCGTGTTGTTTAAGAAAATAGTGTGCTTGTGTGAGTATAAAGTATTTTTAAGCTCTCTTCTAAATAATAATAATGAAAATAATAATAATAATAACTGTGGGAGACTGTAAACTGTAAATGTCATTTAAGGACCACCATTGAACCGGACCATAATTTAGCTAATTGGTCAAAATCAAAGTGATACTTAACTGAGGAGATTTCAAAATTTTCGCAACGATTTTCTCCAACGTTTTACGCATACTAGATTCATGTAGATATATAACTCGCATTTGAATAATTTTCTAGGCCTCGACTGAACAAGTATAGCATGTAACAAGAATATTATAAGTGGAAATCAAATTCTCCTTCTCAATCTGATGAAACCTCTGATGTTGGATAAAAAATTTGAAAACGGATAGAAATTGCAAAACATGCGTTCTCAGATGGATAAATTAACAATCTCAAATGTTTTTCATTCGGATATCAGATCGGATACCTTTAGCAAATAAAATCTATTCATTTGAATTATTTTTTTCTTTGCTAATTTTCTTGTTAACCAAACATAAGATTTTCTGTGAGCTCATTATGCGATTTTTGAATACAAGTAAGCTTTATAAAGATTGGCATAAAAAAAGGTCTTCTCTCTTTAAAGAGCTTTGCTGTTTACTTTATGCTTTTATTACCTCTGTTATGTTTTTTCCTGTCAATGTCCCGTCTCCCACACGACTTCTGTACCTCTTCTGTTCGTTTCGCTCTCCTGGATCTGACTTAATTAGACTTTTGGGACAGTACACTCAGGATAAGTGAGCCTCAGGACTTAATTCTACCTAAAAAATACAATACGAGTATAGTTATCTCAGAAAATACATTTAAAAATCTCGTGCTTGATGAAATCTGTCCTGATTGCATCAAACATTTATCCTGCGGCTTTCAATTTTCATTTATTGAGAGATATTTCCACAAAAAAAGTAATAATTATCAGATTTAATTTAAATTAGAATAATTCTATTTAATTAAAAATTTTGAGCAAAAAAACTAAATTTTCAAAAAATATGACCTACACAAAGAAGATCTTAAAAATAAAAATGTAAGGACACATAAGAGGTCTCCAAACATTTTCTTCAGTTTTCAAACAATTATGGCCTTTATTTATTAAAAGTCAAAGAAAAATATCAGGTTATTTGGATGTCTCTAAATGAAGATAATATTATTGAGCTACTTTAGAGCTCAATAATTACTATGTATTTCAATGAAATAATTTCATTTTTTATGAAAATATTTAAAAAAAATATATAATAGCAGATGTGAAATGATAGTTTATAAATTAAAATATAGAAGTTAATAAGTACATAATTTAGAGACCATTGAATAATAAACAGAAATTATTAGAATTACAAATGTGCATTCAAAAGACGCAAAATAGAACAATTGACCATTGTTTAAGATACTTTGGGCAAATTGTCTGAGCAAATTTGAGTTTATGAGAAAAGAAATGTATAAGTTAAGACTGCATAAGTTAAGGTTATAATTATGGGAAAAAAATTTAAAACGAAAACGGAGTTATATTTTTCTGACATCAAACAAATGAATAAATAAATAACCAGTTTATATATATTATCTTCAGATTTTTTTTTTTTTTTTTTCTAGTTTTATCTCGCCTAGTTCCATTATTTCGTCTAAGAGGGGTAGAAATGATCTTATAGAATAACAGCCGACTCATAGCAGTCCAAAGAGATCTACGATCAGGGGGCAGGTTGGTAAAATAGTCGTCTTTTTTCTTTTTTTATTTTGTGTGTGTTCTCAGTTTTTGCAAGTTCCATTTTAACATAGTCTGTTATAAGTACGTTTGTCATAAGGATAATTTGAAGGCCCGGACTCTTCCTTTTTCATTGAATAAAAGATGGTTATGGACAGGTAGATTAAACAGTCCAAGACAGGTCTTTTGTCTTCAAGTGAGTAGTTCACTTCCAGATGGACATCTTGGTGGGGAGCGACAGTACGTCTACTTCGTCCCATCCAATGGTACAATAATTAGAATTGATTGGTGAGAAAGTGTCATAGGTTTCTTATAGAGGGTTGAAAGCACAGAATTGTAGTCTGTACAAAGATTGTATGCGTAAAGTGATCTTCAGACACTATTCAAAACTATCATCAGACAAATTTTTATTTTAGTAGTAATTAAAATTTTAAAAGCAATATTCTAATTCACAGTACTCTAACATTCAAAAATTATTAATCAACTACTATTATTAGTCAACTATTTCAAAGATTATCCACATAGTTATAAAGAACTTAGTATAAATTACTAAAGACCTATAAAATAAATTACTGTAATATTCCATAGCAATTGTTTTGATGAATTTGTTTGTAGTTGAATTTTTATTAAATAATTTTGATAAGATATGAATACAAAGTATGATCAGAGGGCCTTCTATATCATCGATGCAAAAAAAAATCCAATGAAACATAAATTGAGTTTCTCATAAGTAAATAGTATTTATGCAGTTATTTCGACGAACTGATTCCTGTTTCTTTAGCGTGACATTACTCAAATAAACAGAAAGTTGCAAAAATTTATTTTTTAATGTTGCTGGAAGAGCAGAAAACAACAGTACTGCAGAACAAACTGTATAATGCTAATGGGTGGAGGGGAACTCGTTTTTATTGTTTAAATATTATATTTTCACCAATATTGAAAACTCTTTCAGTAAAAATTAATTACCTTGAAAGAAAATGTAGATATTTTCTTGCATAACTTGAAGCAGTCATCGTATCCTTCTAAGTAGTTTTCCATGCAATAACCTGTCAAACAATAATTAATAGATTAGATTTATATAAAACTATTATTTTCAACAAATGAAATAATTATTCTGCTAATAAATAAAATACTAAACTTTCTACTTTTAATCTTAATAATATCCTCTCCAGACACAGATGTCAGGAAATCCCAGAATATGAGTTCAAGAGAGGATATGTCCTAAATCATTTTGTAGTTTCCAAAGTATCTGAATCTTCCTTGAATAATAGAATCTTAGTCAGCTAGTAGAAGTTTACATTGACAGGATTGCAATATTTTCCTTTCCTAATTAGAGAGAGAAAAAGGCAATAATAATTTACACTCGTCAAATAAATATTATCCTGGAGCTTAACTCTGAAAATTTAATTTAGATAAAAAAAAACATCAGGCAGAGCAAATCTTTAGAATTTTATAATAATAATAATAATAATAATACTGGACTCCCACGCGGAGGTCCCGGGTTCGAATCCAGCAGCTGACCCTTAGATTTTCTCTTCCTAGGAGCTTCTTACAGCTCACTGTCCGGTGATGGACAGTGTTGTCTGTAACGAGAGAACACTGTCCGGAGGCCGGCAGTGCACTGGAAAAAGCTCCGGGCGCTAATAACCTCAGCTGTTGATGCGCCAAAAAAAAAAAATAAAAATAAAAATAAAAAAAAAATAAAAATAAAAAGATGCTGAAAAAAATCACTTACAAAGAATTCAATTTGTTAGATAATTAAGTAACAAATTGTTATTCAAGTGAATATTTACTTTTGTAATTGCTATTAGAACAAAGGATGAATGAGTCATTAGGTAATCGTTCTTTTATCAATTGCGTTCATTGAGTCACAAATTCTTTGTATAAACGAAAGTCTAAAGCTCTGAATAGATTACAATTTCTTTAAAGAGACAGAAAAAAGATGGGAAAAGAATGAAAATAAGAGGGATTATATATTCCAGTTATCTAAGGAGAATCAATTGTTTTTATTGGAACTCTTTGTAAACTTATGTTCATTTGTTTCTTTTGTAGAAATGCAATGGCTGTTCATTTAAAATAAGAAAGATATTTAAAGTTATTATTTACAATTATTATTATCTTTGTATTTAAGGCGCATCAAGATCTAAGGATATGGGCGCCCGCAGCATTTTTCAGCATTAAATTATTTAAACTATAGAAATTTCGGCGATTTTCTGGTTTTTTATTTATTCAGACTAGGCGTTTCAAGGAATGATTCCCGTTAATAGATCAATACCAAAATTTGTCACGAACGAAATGTTTACAAGGAATAGGAGGAAATGCAAACTACTATCCGTCTAATCTGATTCTTATTTTAAACATAAACAAATTTACATTTTATTTGATTTACTGAAAAAATTTATTTTACCATCTGAAAGGAAATATGGCTTGATAAGGCACATTTCATCTCATAAAATTCTATAGAAATGACCATGAAAGTTTTAGATGTCCAAATATTACAACACCAGAGTTCCTTATTAAACGGCCTGTTATTTTTTTCTTTACTAAATTATAAAAATACTAACCTAAATATTTTAAGTAGAAAGAGTTTTTTTCTTTCAGAGTTTCTCAATCTAGAACAGAATTTCAGTATTTTTTTTTTTCTTTCCATTTTTATCCACATTCATTTAAGGAGTGTGTGTTTATTTTAGAGTGTGGTCAGCATAAATCAAAAACGAAAATTGTTCTAATTCAATTTGGGCATTTCGATTTGATGGTACTTAGTATCAAACTTACAATAAGCTTTTGGATAAAATCTACTAACCAGAAACATCCATTTTATCGCAAACTGCTCAACTATTTTCTTTAACTTCGTTTGCTCATTGCACATATACACTCATGTATTCGTTTCAAACAATTTTCGAGGAAAATCCTTCTTAAGACTGTGAGAGTCCGTGGTGGGGTTATCTTTTCTGTGATTCTCACAAAAGTGAAATTACTGTTACCTCACTGTCTGAAAAATACCAATAAATTTAATACGTAAGTAAAATTTCAAATTTAAAGGAAATAAGTTAATAGAAATTGCCAAAATAAGGCTTTAAATTTTGTGGATTTTTAGCTGAAATTTTAGATGATGTTTAAAGAAAAAAAAAATTTTTTGTAGAAAATCTTTTAATCTTGAACTTTTCTTTGAACTGTAATCACACTTTATATCTTAAAAGAAATAAACAAACCAGCTTATCTTAGTAAATTATTTTATGATCGTAACTTTTAAAAGTATAAATTTTACTTTATACTTTCCATCTTCTTTTTAGAATGCTTGCCATAAATAAATTGTAAGCAATAATTGTTAGAATACATACGTGCATTTACTGATAAATAAATAAATACATTTTCGTAAATAAATATTTAAATTTACTTCCATTTGCTTCGTAAGTTTAGTTGCTTATTAATGAATAGCAACAAGGTTTTAAAGAAAATTACTGGAAGAGCCCTTTTACTGAGTATAAAGATCTTTTGAGATTTTCTCGAAAAATACTGAAACGATTTTCTTAGAACTTGGTACACTCAAGGGCACATGTTCAGATCTCGAAACATTTATTTGAAAAATTTTCCCAGCAAAATCCATCTCCAGACAGTTTTTGGGGAAGGTGGAAGCTTTCCCCTACAGCGTAATTAGTGTCAGGTGCGGCTTTAATATCTATACCATTAGTTCAGAATTACTTGTAAGATATGTAAATAAAATTCAGACACAATTTATGAAAATCGATTGAGCAGAACTGCCAATTTACTCGATTAAATTTTGTTTCGCACAAATTTTGTCCATCAAGTTCCTTTACTTATATTGCATCAAGTTATTTTTTGTTTGCATCAGTTTATTTTTTGAAATTATGAACGAAAGGATCAACTAACTAAAGATATAATTATAATAATAAAAATAGAAAATAATATAGTACGAGTCCAGCTACCGGCCCAGAGATTTTCTCTTCCTAGGAGCTTGTTACATCTCACTGTCCGGTGAATGACATTGTCAGTAAAGATAAACACTATCCGGGAATAGTTCCAGCGCAATGGCCTCAGATTTTGACGCGCCTTAAATATTAATAATTAATAAATTCGTTACAACAATAATTACAGTAGGAGAACATGTGGATGTGAATGACCATCAAACCTGAATCTTTCAAAATGGAATGTATACTCCAGATAATTAATTTTTATTGTTTATTCATGTCTCCCCCATTGACTGCGTCATATCAAATGTAAACAAGGGAATAAAAATGTGGATACACTTTTTATTTCAGAGTTTACCTATCAGAGTAGATATTAGAAGATTAAACATGGCTTTTGTACATTGATCTTCCTGATAGAGATCCTTAGCTTTCTAAATGGGTCACACCTAAACTTCAAGCAGTTTATTCGTTTTCTGTATCAAAAAATTATTGGGCTAAGTAACATAAGTTTTAGGTAAGGCAACTAGAGAGAGTGTAAGTTTGATAATCAGTGATTGACACATTAATAATTTCGTAGTTTAGATAGAACCTGCACGATTCTGGTTATCAAACTATATTTCTAATATAAACTATTCAGCCTTGACACTTATTTACGACTTACTTATTCACGTATTTCCAAATTAGATTTATTCTGTCCTTTTTTTACTAAAAATATTTTCCAAAATTATTCATAAAATAAAAGTGGACCCACACATTATCTTAAAGCAAATACTCTCAGTTCTAACTTACAAGTTCTTTAAACTTCGAATTTTTACAAAATCAATTTTTAATAGTAAATACCCAAATATCTCCCTTTATTTCGATGAATGGTAGGGCTCATATTCTCCCGGCGAGGTAGCAGGGATTTAAAGTTAAGTTTCTAGAACGGGATGTCTGGTACCTATGTTTAGGCCGAATAGCTAATCTGAGACACAAGTTTCAATTTCACCGTAACATTGATCAGTTCCCAAATCGGCTCATGAGAGTTGTGTTAAATTCGAAGTGATTTACTAACAACTTTTCTGGATGGTAAGCTCTAGCCTATTCCAATACCAGCAAGATCGCAAAAGGCTGTAGTGTGACCGGTCCAAGTTCAGTTCCAAGTACAGCTGAGTGTCCATGATCTTTCACGTTGAACATATAGGCATAGTGCATGATAGAATCAGAAAATATCTTCACAGGGTGAGACACTTCATTATTCGAAATAACCAACTACAACTAGTTTTCAAAAATTCGTTTTTGAGTTAATCCGTTTCATACGTTTGTAAAAAGACAAATGAATTTGTAAAAAGCTAAGTTTAATTTAGAGCACAAATAGAAATTTAATGTCATAAACTTGACAAACGTTTTGCGTGGAAATTTAAACTCGAATAGTTTTATGAATGCAGCACATGAGTACCTTAACCAGCATTTTTGCTTTGGCACTGATTTGAATGGATCGTTCTCAACTTGACCTAAAAACTATATGTGTCACTGGGCGTTCTGTACTAATTGTACAGTCAATTATAAAAGCAGAACTCAATAAATAAAAGGTTATTGTAATGATTCTGAACATAAACACGCAGTTTCAGAGGATTAAACAGTGGCAGATACAGAACATCGTTTTAGAAGGGACGAAACCTTGCGCGGCCAATATATTGCCAATAATAGCCTAAGATATTGAAAATAATATTAAGTTGAAATAATGATGAAATTTGATCAATATTATTTAAAGTAAATATAATTATTATATCTTGATTTTTTGACGAAATAATTTTACAATATTGATCACACAGGATCAGTTTTGTTAGAAACTTATGCAGACGAAAACCTCAGACCTAATGCAAATAGTTCATTATTAGCTAAATGTCAAGTAGTAACTTTACATAATTACTTCGAAAATCATTATTATTTTCTCATTATAATATAACGCTTCCACTAAAGAATAGTAAGTGAATAACAACATGTAAATGGGAGATATACTAACCTTAATATCAATAGTTATACTTCATACGAATAGTTCGATCTCTTAATTCTTGATCTTATTAGCAATCTGGCAATCTTCAAAAGGCCTTCCCATATTTCACCTCTTCTAGTGAACTCAGGAATGAGCATGAAGCTAGAGTTGCAGATTTTAACAAATAATTTTATTCATAAAATCTGCCGTAATATTGGCCACATTTAATTTTTTTTTCTGAAACAAAATAATAATAGAACAATTTAATAAAAGATGTTAAAACGTGTTTTTGTCAAAATAATGAACTATTGTTGTACTTAAATTTAAACACATTCTTTACCTTTGTGAAGGTAAACCTTTTTCTTATAAGCATGAAAAGAGTCGTACTTTCTATGTCTTTTATCTACCATGTATTGGATGAAATTTTTTAAAAAAAGTATATAAAAAATTAGTATTCTTTAGAATAGTTCAAAATTCTGTAGAAAAAAAAATCCATTATATACTTTTTTAATACCTTAGAAAAGTTTTTTAAAAGTGCATTTAATTTGGCTCATTCGTTTATGCACGTTTTTATAACGTGAGTCTGTAGGTATAGAAGTGCCATTTTTCCGACTAGAGGTCGACCAAAATATCTTGAACCGTGATTATATATGTATATATGTTGCTTGCATTCACAATCCTAATTTACGTGGGAAGATTTATAATCTGTTTCTCTATAATTTTCAAAAATGAATTTCCACAAGGTATCCAATTCAGTAAAGAGTATATGATTAATCGCTAATAATAATCAATGACATTCAAGACATAGCTAAAAGTTCATATAATATGATAAATACCAAAGTTAACCGCAACAGCAACGTCATAGAGTAATATTATATATAATGTTTTCAACTTTAACAGGAAATCCTGGGAGTTATAGGTGTCTGCCACTGAATCTAAAGAGTTGTTGCAGCATGTGTAGCCCTAAACCGTTATAAATAACTTGAAAACATTTCTGCCGCGTCAGGATGAATGAGGTACTCCAATGTATTTGCACTGGAAGATGTCCACTCTACTTCTCATAATGTTGGATCAATTTTAGATCGAATTGATTTGTGTTGAATGAATCGAATTGATCTAGTTTATTTATTGTCGGGACTTCTAGTGACATTTAAACCTGGAAAAAAAGTCATTTTTCGGGTAAAAGGGATCACAGAACTTGAATTTTTGTTGAAAACTTTAAATCACTAATCAAAACGACTATAAACACAGTTTTATTGAGAATAAAAATTAAAGAATTTGAGTTTTCTGTGGAAATACAAATTTTGAAGCTCTTAAAGACAAAAATATGGTTTTTAAATTGATGTTTGTAAAGTCAACAAAACTTAAAAACGGAAGTACAGCAAGATCAATTTAATATTTCATTTCGAGCTATAAAAGAAAGTAAAACTATTAAAACCATATAAATTCATGGTTGACACAAAACTTAGGACTTTTCAACACATTTAGGGATATTAAGCAACAATATTTTGAAAGATTAAGTTTGATTAATTAGAAAAAAATAAAACATGTACCTGCACGTGTCTTAAGGTAGATTAAAGAAGTTAATAATTAAAGAATAACAAACATAGTTCGAGAGTCTATAATTATAAATGATCGCACTTGAAGATATATTGTAAGAAGATAATAACAATATTTTTATCGATCGTCCAAATTTTTTATCGCCTTCGTCCCTTTTGCTAATTAAATTTGTTTATATTAAATAATTTTAAATTTTCTTTATATGTACCATCTCTTTCCTATCTGAAGATGTATTCGCATTCATGATTTTCGAATTTAAATTTTCTTAGGAAATATACGTTTCCCCACTCCAGAAGTGATTTAAATATATTTTCGACTGTTCTAATTCCTTCATTATACCATAAAACTAAAGTGCTAAATGTTTTAGCTAAATTCTATGATCCTCGCAACAAATGTTTCTAAATTTTGTTTGGTAAATACTCAAATGTCGAAAAAGGAGGATAGTCAACTCCAAAATATGTCACTGTCGCTCTACTAATGTATTTATCTTCTAAGTGTGCTTGATGTCTCTCTCTAGCCAAATTAGTCTTCTGCAATCTTGCAGAAAAGCACCATACAAACACACACTCATAAGACTCAAATCAAGAAAGAAGTGGCATGAACTTATTTACAACTGAATACCTTCACAGTCAGATTAATGTTCTCATTACACACAATGCAGGAATGCAAATGCTTCTGTTACACAATAACCTACCTGTAAAGGTAAACAAGTGAATCAACTGCCGCAAAAACAAGTCACAGAACTACTGTTCGTAGTGGGATTCTTATTTTAACACATCAAGCAGTGCATCAACCATAATCTTCGAATTCATGCTTTCGTAAAATCTTTCTAATTATATGTTATGTTTGGAATTGGGTGCTCATAGCATGGACGACTCTTTGCCCAAGCAAGTGGGAGTAAGTTCCAGTTTTCTAGAAAAAAAATAAAGTTTTCTCTTCACAACAATCTCTACTATTGTTATCGTGAGTTCACTCAAGTAGCACTGAAGGATTTTGAGCAGTTCTCTATAGCCAAACAAACCCCTGGAGAAGAAATAAAAAGGTGATCAAATAAATGTTGATGTAAGTTAGAAGAGAAAAGAATTGTGGAAATAATGTGGAAATTTACTCAGATAAAGGTCAATATCCAATCACATGAACTACAGGAGTACAAGGTAGACTACGTCCATTTAAACGAAATAATGTTTGAGGAAATGAAAAGATTGGAGTAGCCTGTTTGCTCAATTGCTTAGTTGTTTTTCTTAGGATTTCAGAAAAAGTTTTAACTTCTAAAAAATTCTAACACAGTCCTAAAGGTAGGATGAATGATAAATAAAGAAAAGAAAATAGAGGGCGAAATCGTTAGAAAAGAAAGCTTTTTACTTCTCTAGAAAGAGTAGAAACTTTATCCCTATGTGCCACCATGAGCCACGTAAATAACAAAGAGTAGAAACTTTATCGCTACATAAACTTTATCCCCATGGGCCACGTTAAAGCTTTTGGATAAAATAAGTCAACCCGGAAAGGTTTATTGAAACGATTTTACCACATTTGGAAGATTTTTAAGAAAATGATTCCATCGATTTTCTTAGAAATTAATTAATTTGTTGCATACAAGAAGATCGACACACTTCTAATTGAAATATTTTACCAGGAAATAGAGTATTGTTTTCTCGTATATTTTGAGTTTTGAGATTCTGTAGGCACGAAAAATTGATTTTGAAAACTATGTAAATTTGGGTAAACAGAAAAATGGCTAATCGCAAACAGTAAAAACTGTATATCCTATTGCAAGATTATAATCAAAATCCATCCATCAGATATGACACTTAACTGTTGTTTTTCCAACTTTCTGGAAAATGGTTCGAAAGAGCACTTAAAGCATTAATCTGCAACATTTATTTTAAAAAATAAGCCCAGGAAACATTATTTTTGGCAAAAGTTGTTTTTTTAAGGGCTGCCTTCTACTATTAATTGCCGTTTAGGGTGTGATGTATGGGGGAAGTTCGTATGAAATATTGACGAGGACTAAATTAGTTGCTGAAATACCGTGAATGGCCCCCAACTGAGAAGATAAGTTCTTTTTTGTTTTCCGCAATTTTGACGAAGACTAATCTATTGTTTTTCATTAAATTTGATTGAGAGGATTCGAAACTCTCTCTAAAATGCTTATTTTTGTGTATTGTACATTTTACCACATACTGAGAATCAAATATGTGCCTCTAATTCCACGTTTGCATAAAATATGAAGAAATTTGTTCTATTACAACTATGACAATTTTATTACGATTAGTTAGAGAGTTTCATTCCAAAGGCGACTCACTATTGATTGATTGATTGTGCAAGCAATTATTTAATCTAAACAAGATAACTCCAGAAGAAGTGCTTCGTACTCTCGACAATAAGATAAGTATAAGTCTCCTCAAGGATGAATTTTTGATAAGAAAGAGATTAAGAAAAAAATAACTAGCACTGATTATTGTGGTAGTTAATATTGTTTCTTGGCAAAATTACTATAGGGCAAATAATAATTAAGTGAATCCAAAATCAAGCACTTGACATTTTTCTGAGCTTATGTTTGCAAGAGATATGAGATCCTGGTGAAACAAAGATAATAAAATTAATTGCGTAAACAATAATCCAATTTCTTATAGCTTGTACATTAGCTGAGCACTACCCGCATCACGACCTTACTTTCGCTACAAAATCGAATGTCTAAACTATATTTCATCAATTTTAATCGAAAGTTATTGTAAAACTCTTTTCTTTTCTTTTTCTGCTTTAAATTCGACTTCACAACTTATTTAATA
This sequence comes from Rhodnius prolixus, assembly GCF_049639745.1. Lineage (NCBI taxonomy): Eukaryota > Metazoa > Arthropoda > Insecta > Hemiptera > Reduviidae > Rhodnius > Rhodnius prolixus. Next base: position 37,002,622 of record NW_027411634.1, read on the forward strand.
CATAGCATAGATATAATCTTTATTTCAAAATATGTACATTATTAACAAAGATAATTAAGTACCAATGTATTAACATTACGACCTTCATTACGTAGTTTAGGAGACACTTAGGATGGGAAAAGTATATCAGTATTAATCTCCTATTTTTTCAGGCGGGGCTTGACTACCAATTAGGTGTTGTGGACGGAGGCGGAAGCTCATACTTTACTATTAACAATTTTTTCAAACAAATAACAAGTGGTAATACGTCGAATTTGAACTGGGGATCTCCCAATTACAAAGCCACACTCTTGACCACTAGACTAACACCCGCTCCGAAAAGTATATCATTTGCAAAGAAAAAGAATAGAAAAACCTGTGACTGAGGGAATGAAAGGTCTTGGATGGCTATTTCGCGGAAGAGTGGGTTAAAAATGACAATATGGAGTGGAGAGCAATTTCAGCAGACGGTTTTGGATAAAGGAGTACACTGGGATTATAGAAGCTACCTCATGGAGGGAATCAATTCTAGTATGTCGAGGAGAGTCAGTCGCAAGTTTCGGAAATTTGTTCTGAGTTGTCTGGAATTTTTGTTGATGTTACTACAAAAGATCCAAGCTCAAGGCGGAGCAGGCGCAGAGTAACATCGCCTGATGAGGAGAGAAGAAGGAGGAGGAGTACATTCGAGTGTTGTGAGAGTGAAGGGGAAAGTGTTATTGTACTCAGTTTACCAGAAGTAGAGAAGGCTGGGAAACCCAAATTAGTTGATTGAAAGTACAGTATGAGATTTTTAGCAATTTATTTTTATTTTTTAAAAAAGAAAAAGTTTAGCTTACCTTTATTAGGTGTGCAATGCACAGCGTAAAGAGGATTCCAGCTTACTCCCTTTAGATTTTTTTTCTTCCTTCTTACTACCGCAGTCGCAGTCACTGGAAGGCCCCGGGCTTCAAGGATCTTGGGGCGATTAGACGCTAAAATCAAACAAATAAAAATTAAATAATATAAACAAACATTGATGTATAGAACATTTGTTTTTCAATTTGGTACACTCACATGACTTTTTCTTACCTTAAGATATAAAGGTTAAAACTCCGAACTTTTTAAACATATCTAATTCACTCGTAACTGCCTAACACTAATTATAACTCTAAAATGATGGTTTGTTTAGTTTTCGACCTTTGTTTATTGATTCTCTTGGGATAATATCAAGTTTTTGAGTTTTGATGTCACTGTCAGATTCCCTGAAGATCTCAAAGTACAGTCTGAATTCACTACGCATTTTCATGCTTAGGCTAGGCTCAGACAAACACACAAAGATAGAGAGTGACTACGATCTAAAAACTAAGTATTTTTCACAAAATCAGGAACATTTCCGTTGAAAATTTAAAATCTGAAGTTTGCCATCATCAAAATAACATTTAACTGACGACTAGTCAAGTAAACATTGGCATAGTCCAGAAGATCGAAATAAATATTTCCAAAACCGGCAAGAATTTCTAAAACTGAAATAATAGTATAAATATGCGGTCACACGCGTCTTTGTGAAACTATATGAAAATTGTAAAGAGTAATAAGTTCATGTAACTATATCATGCAACTTGTTTTATTTTATTTCTTATAACTCTTATATACTCCAATATACAGAGCTTTATATTTTTGAGTCTGTGTCCCGGATGAAAAATGTTAAGTAGAATGGTTCCGCGATTTTTGAAATATGACCAGATGTAGCCAACTTCATTTTGACCGCAATATTTATTCTACTTATTCTTTACTAATTCATTATTAAATCTATCTCCAAAGTAATGAAAATATTCTATTGAAAACAAACACTATCAATTTGGATTAATTAATGTAATATTAAATATCAGTCAAACTACATATTGGTAAACAAACAGGTAGGCATGTCATGGCTTTACACACTAGTGTTGCGTAAACATGCTGAATATAAAATATAAACCAGTCGGAGCGGGCACACATTCAAGGTCCTGACTTCCTAAACGACAGTAAATTAATTTTACTCTCTCTAACGCTGATATCATTAATGATATGAGATAATAGGAAGTGATTCCTGAAGGCGGCCTCAATCTTTAAACGGAAAGAAAATCACACGACTTTCTCCCATACTATTATTATAATTTTAAAATGTTTAATGAAATTTGAAAAGGGTACACTTTAGAAATATAGTCGGTTGGGATTGGGGAACCTATTTTCTTCAATCTTGTAATTCTACAAATATTTTTAAAACTAATTGATTCAGCAAATTCATCAAAACAGTACTGAATTAGCATCATACTGCAGCAGCAGTTCCTTGAGTGCAAAAACCATTTCTCTTAGAAAATAAAATAGTCGCACTTCTTGCAAACGGATTTCGATCAAAACCTTCTCAGAAACAACAGAATCTATACTTGCTTTCTGTTGCCAAGTTCCAGCTTTCTGCAGTTTTAGTTTAGGGATTTTTGGAAAAATCACGAATTTTCAAATAATGGTGACCCAATCGCAATACTTTTGCGAGCCAACAGCGGTCCTTATAAGCTTTTACTCAATCTTATATCTATATGTAACCGTACGAGGCTCTTAGCTATTAAATTTTTATATTTCTGTAAGCTACCATATAAATAAGCTTTTACTCCAATTCGGTTAGTAGGAAGTAACACTAACTGAGTCGTTTTTTCATTTTTTTGAAATTTATTAAAAAACGGCTCCTACTGATTTTCTTTAAACTTGGTGTTCATAGAGTTTCTAGGTATCAATGTAAGTTTTATTTCAGAACAATGTAAAGCCTCATTACCTATTACTAAGTACTGGCTTCTGAAATCTGCCTTTCTTAGGCAGAACATTGAAGCTCTATTATCTACATCTCTAATGTCCAGAAAAATACTGTTTAGTGGCTTGGATATCCAATCTTGTGCGATCCTCTTCACTGCAAAGTCTCGTACGCCTTTAGCAAGGAAGTTAAATTTCTCCTAGCCAATCTTGATGTTTTAATCTCTGAAGAAGATTAAAGTCCGAAACCTAAAGAAAACAATCATACTTTAAAAAATGAAATCACTGGTATACAAATTGTTGATGTTATTTAAGTCTGTTGAACCTCAATCAAGGTTGTACGTTATAGCTCAGCCAGATCTATTTTTTTTTTTAATGCTTTAAAAAATGGCTCCCATTTTCTTGATACTTGGTAAGTTATTGAATAGATTGATTGCATTCTTTTGGAATATTTTTCACAAAAACTGTGTAACAGAAGAGTTATTAGTAGTCACAAAAAAATAGGATTCAGCTGTATAAATATTTTCTCCACCTGAATTAAAATTGGACAATCCAGAAACCAGTATATAATCACCATATAAGTGGTGATTTTTTGAGAAACAAAAACCTTTTTCTACTTCCTTTACACTTCTGATAAATATGTGCCAGTACATTTAAACAAAACCTTGTAACGTTAATTATATATTAATCTAACCACATGATTGACTGTGCCCCCTAGTTATATTTAATTCCAAAAAACTATATAAGGGAAAAACTCACATCCAGCGCTATGGTGGACACACAATACTTGTCTGTCCGTCATTATAGTGTGCGCGTTTGTCGTCTGTCCGTGCGGGTGTGTTTAAGATAATTTACTTTGTCATATAGATAATAATATATAATTATTAAAATTACATTTCCTTTTTTACTTAATATTTTCAAATTATTTCTAGTTATAGACCATCAAAAATAAGCCAGCACATGCAAAATTGAAAAAAAAAATTTGATTTTTTTAAATAACTACCTTAGTTAGTTGCTAATACGTACATTGGTATTTTAATGGCTCTTTTCCATTTTTAATTATTTTAATAATTTTCATTTAATAAAATATACTTAAACTAAATTCTTGGAAAATAAATACATTTAGCATACTTTGAAAATAGGATTATTATTTTGATGTCTTTTTTAAACAAAGTTTTTTCCTTTCACTTCGCATACTTATTCGAAACGATTTTCCTTTATTACAACGATCCGCCTTATTCCATAAAAAAAATTCCTTTTGAATTTCCATATTGATGTTCTTTGATTACTTCGTGCGATGCAAGAAAACTCCAACAAATTTGATAACAAAATTTGTGCAGGGTCGCTTAACAATTTACACAAAAGAGGTGTGTTTCACAGTTAACAGGATTCTTTTTACACGTCTGCCGGTAATGAGTGAAATAGGCCTTAAAATACAAAGCCTAGTCGCAATTTAAAATTACATAAAGTATAATAAAGTTTTATTTTCATCATATTATAATTTTGAAAAACTTTGCTATTTAATTACGACAAAATCCAGTTAAAGACAAAAGATTGTTTCTTGCTGTTTTTTATGAGCTAATAAAACAATAAAATATTATAAAAATCGAATTTATAAGTTACCTCCAAAAGAAAAAAGCTTATCATACTTAAAGATATGAATCTTCAATAAAATTTTAAATATAATAGTGAGAACTGCTAATAGCAGTGATTACTGTCGTACCTTGATTTCTATCAACCACTGTTTAAAACTATTTGGGTATAAAACTTCTGTGGTCATTTATTGAATTTTTAGAAAACAATTGAACCATGTATATGTATGTATACTGATAATTAATCTCTTTTTTAAAAAAAAGTAAAAACTAGACATTTATAATTTTAACACTAGAACTACCGACCGGTCAAAATGACCAGCCGTTATGAAAACTTCTTAGGAACTACTTCAATCCGCCACAACGGCGACGGCGAAAATGAAATTGCTGTTCTCAGAATTTTGCAATGTTTTATGGTGCATTTTTATTTTCTTTTTGGTAATTGCTGTATACTGTTGAAATACACGCAGTACTCAAATCATTTTCTTATTGGCAGTTTTTGTAAATGTAAATAGATGTATATGTCATATACCTACAGTATTAGAATGAAATATATTTTATTTGCTTTAAAACTTTTCTTTGAATTTTTATATTTTGTCAACTAAATATCAATTCGGTCAAAATGATCAATATAAATGCATGGTATATATAGAGTTAATTCAATATAAATATCTGAAATTTAACATTGTAAGAATATATCAAATGATAATATAAGCAAACCTGGGCATTCTAGAAACGCCTACCATGAATGTTGACGTTTGTAATTAAAGGTTACAGGTTTAATCGTAACAGCATCCAATTTAATGCTCCACTCTTCGTTCATAAAGTGAGTGCAGAGAGTACAGTGCAGAATATTTATTTTCTGAAATTGACTGCAGATCTATGAACGAATAAAAATAAAGTTTCTAATTAGTAGTCTGTCTCTATTCGTTGTATCAAAAAATACAAAAAAAAAAAATCACTTATACTTCAAACTTAATATTCTATTTATATTTTTGAATAGTTAATATTCTGTTTACACAAAAATTTTCTCCTCTCTCACATAAAGAGGGCTACTTCTGGGTAGTCTCTCTCCTCCTCCTCTCCTCCCGCAACAGTTCATCACTCTCTCCATATTTACTGATTGTATACAATGTATACAGATAGTAAATCTATATATATATATATATATATATATATATATATATAAATGAATGTGTGTCTGTTCGTTTGTTTGTACTGGATAGATTCAAAAACCATACATCCAATCGCTGTGAAAATTTGGGAAATTATTAGGTATATCCCCGGGAAGGTTTTTGCAAATTTTTTTTTAAATCAGAGTTGGGGTTCTAGGTGCACTCGAATAAATATCCCAAAAATATCAAAATAACATTTAATTAGTAATATTTGTTAAAAGAGTAACCATGAAAACCATGAAAAACAGTTTTTTGCAATTATTAATACGAGAATAAATTATACCGAAGATGGTGGAAAATCCATTAAACTAAAAGTACTCAACAATACTTTGACGTTGATAATCGTTGGGTAGTACCATATTCTCCATTACTACTAAAAACGTATTACGCACACATAAATGTTGGGTACTGCAATTCAGTGAAAGCTATAAAATATATTTGCAAATGTGTGAACAAAGGAAGCGATATGGCAGTGTTTAGAGTGGAAAATACAACTGCATCTAACGATGAAGTCACCCAATATCAACTGGGACGCTTCATAAGTAGCAATGAGGCTGTATGGCGTATTACCTGAATATCATTTTCCATTCATGAACGATATTCAACGGTTGTTCATTTAGCAGTACATCTTGAAAATGGACAGCGTGTGTATTTTACATCAGAAAATGTACGTGCAAGAGCAATGTCACCACCGCCAACAAAATTAACTGAATTTTTCACATTATGTAGAAATGATACCTTTGCAAGGACACTACTGTACTCTGAAGTAGGGATAATTTTATTGTTAATTTTCATTTCGATGTATTGTATACATTTGGTCATTAATAAATTATGTTTGAGGTATCAAAACTGCCTTTTTGTTCAAACACAGCAACGTGTGAACGGGTACAGCTAGTTACAAAATAAATTAAAAAAAAATAAAAAATACCAGAGTAGACATGTTTTTCTATCTGCATTGTTCAAAAATTTCTCTTATAAATGAGAATGTGCTCTTTATTATACAACACACAACATATCGAAATTTTGATTATGTATATTATATACAATTTTAATATTATGAAAAAATTACTGCACATATCATATACAACACTACCACTCTGTTCATTAATTAATTTTTAATTTTAAAAACCAACCATAATAACTGTTTTAATGAAAGACAATAATTTTGTATTTGTTTGTCAGATAAATATCGATTTTATAAGCTATTAGTAACCATCACGTAGAAAAATGATTTAAAATGCAAATTTAAAAGTGACACTTTGCTGTGGGAAACTAATAGAAATTTGGGATAAAGATAGTTATAAGTAGGTTGATTGGTGCTGAAGGAGGAAGTTGTTAAATTGATAAATTTTAATTCATTATTTTTTTAATTAAGATATAAATTTTGTATAGACCAGTGCAATTTTGAGGATGTGTCAAAAATTTGATAATTTTATAGTGTTTAACACGAATAAATGATGCTATCAGTTTCATTTAAATATTAACTCTTAATTATAAAATAATGAATTCTATATGAACCGCCTGATTAATTAATTTTGTAACGATTAATTAAAAAAATAATGTTTAATTCAAGAAAAATATTTTATGGCCTTCATTAGCATCCAACCTCAAAATATTATGCAAAATTAAAACTCCGATATTACGAGATCAGCGCAATTGACTTCCACTTCACATTCACGCACTCTGAAAGAAACTGTGACACACCCACGAGTGCTTATACACAGCTTGAAACTTTCACATTTTGACTTACATTTAACTAAGTAGAGGTTCAATTGTGAGGGAAAATGACTGCAATTAATGAAGTTACCTTGGTTTAAGATAAGATTAACATAATAATTGCAGATTCACTGCTTGCTGCTAATCTTCTATGAGTAGTCCATTACTCGAAACGTTCATAGGAACTACTACTAATAATGATTACCATTTTTTTTAAAATTATTATTAATATTACTTTTAATTTAAGGATCGTCAACATCCAAGGGTATTGGCACCTAGGAGCTGTCTCAGTGAAATTTCTTTTGTCATTATTAATCAATGTTAGTGAGAACCAATGTTTCATTTTTTCAGTTTTTTCCATTGATGGAAGACAGCAGAACTGCGTAATGAATGTGAAATATATGTTAATTGTGACTGGGTATCTAACTGCCATTTGCAACACAACTAAAAATGTTGGACGCTAGAGTGCTGGAGAGGATGAGATAATCATAGACCCGTCGTCGCCTGTGTCATTACGTAGCAAGGACACCTCTCAATAATAACAGATATCGTGCCCTCTGTTCAATTTAACTGCTATACATTCTGTACAATCACCTCTTTGTATTTTGTAACCAAACATATCATTCTTGTGTCAATAAAAAGAGACAAACAAACAAAAAGGTTAATGTAAAAATACTCACATGCTTTTCTCTTTCAGCAGTAGATATAATTTTTACCAATTTCTTCAAACTTACAGCACTGCTCAGTTGGGTTAATCTCTCTCCCAACCAGCATAGCAGATTCTAGAACGTGTTCACTCTGTTTGTAGTCCGAACTTCAACACATTCTATACTCCACCCTGAAATCAAACGTCGTATTTGACTAACTTAGCTAGAATAACGAGCTAACAAATAAGCTGTTACCAATAGATACTTTTAGTCTTAACAGTTACTGCGCCATAAATACGATAACGTTTATTTCCTTTATATAATATAGTGCTAATTAATGTTTACACTCGAAATTATTGATCATTATGCCGTCAAATCATCCGTACTTCATGACGTCATTTTAATATTGTAAATAACAAAGAATGGACACTGGCAATGTAAAATCTACACATGAGTCCCTGGAAATCTCGCTGTCTTATATTAGCTCCCCTTCTAAACATAAAGAGGATTTTGATACGCCACTTCTTTGACAAAGCTCATGATAATAATACGAAATGAGGGAAAAGTGGTTTAGACGAGAATTCAATTTCACATATATTTGGCCATTTGTATGGCAAATTTATACTGTCAATTGATTACTCCCTCTTTCTATGAAACTTCCCACCTGCCCCGTTCATTGAATAATTCTGAAAACTCTGAGCGTAGCTTGCCAAATATTTTTTCAAGCCAAATTTTATCATATTATGTACAAATTATGAAGAATACAAAACCATTCATGAATTTTTAAAAAAACCAATTACATAATTTTTTGTTTTATGCAGTAGCTAAAAATAAGTTTTGAATATTCGTTAAGTTATTTGAATAGCAAATTTTTTGAGTATTAAGATGTTTTATTAATTCCTAATTGAAATTTTAAATGAAATATGCATAAACAAAGGTGAAATGTGAAAGCAAGATTTTCAAATGTAATGAGACTTCAGGATCTATTTCATTTTAAGTAATTGTTTAAAGATGGTTACAATAACAAGCTTTTTTCTTTGGATGGCTTTAATAAAAAATTATTTCGACAGTAGAGTTTAACCATGTAGAAATAAAACAAGTTTTAAAAATCTTGATGTATGAAATATTCGTACTACTTTACCTCAATGCAGTATTTTCATTCTAATTTTCAAATTTTATTTAATCTACGGCAAACAAAACTTATAGGAAGGATGCCCTCTGCATTTCCTTTTTCCTCCTTGAACTTACTAAAAATATATATACATAAACTCACTGTTTCCCCAGATATCCCCACAACTATTTTTCAGAAAAACGTTTTTCTATAAATATAATAAATCTGGGTTAATCATTTTTCTTTATGCTTGGTATTTTAGCAAATATTACTACATATCAACTCAATACAGAATAAATGTTAGACATCAGTGTATTATCAGAAATCATAATTTAGAGCGGGAGTTCCAAATCTTTTTTATCGCCAAGCCTCACCTATACATCTCTAAAAATCATATTTCATTCTCCAATGAGACGTACAATTGTTATTAATCAATAAGTTAATAAGTGGAGTAAGTCAGTAACGTGGTATGAATAAGCTTCCAAAGAACATAGCAATCATGAAAAAGAAAAATAATTTAAAAAAAAAGTTACATTGAATAGCTGAATATTTACCAAAAATTTACTGTAGATAACTCATTCTCGAAGTGCATTCCTGTAGGGCATTCTGAGAACTACGACTACGGGATGATGTCTTCCTTAAAAGTCAGCCATAAATCAATTTCTCTGAAAAAAAAAAAAAAATGTTATATATTACGACTTTCATTAAACTTTAAGTTGAAAGTCGTTCTTTAAACTTTGTATGTGTAAAACATACTCACATATTTATAACTTTTGTTAGAATAATTTTTATCAAGCAGCTTTGAGACAGGAGCAGGCTGAACAAACTGGATGATGTTAGCAAGACTTAAATATGTTTTAAAATCGAGAGTTTCAAGAAAATATAAAACTTAAAACTTTGAGAATACCAATAAGAGAAAATCTGGTGAGTAAACTTTTCGAGAATAACGGGAAAAATAGTTTAATCATAACAAACAGTTACACATTACCAAAGTAATCTTATCTTTAGCCATTTTTTATTTACAGAAATTTAAATATTTTTGCATTTACTTAAAACGTGAAATATCTGCTTACTTTTCATTAAATAAATAACTTGAAAAGGAAAAATGTAAGCTTCATCTTTTTCTTTCAAATCTGGATAAACTTAAAAGTTCTTAAGTTTAAATGCCACAAAACTACTTTCTTGTTCCCAAATTCCACCAATATTTCGTTTTCGTTCTAGCAAATTTTATTGAAATTTGCATTAGTCGCATTATTCATACTTTTCATTTTTAATCTTTTCTTTTTCTAAGTAGAGAAATCAACGAAACAAGCGTTATCATTATTTATTCTTTTCCTTTTTTGAAGTGTTTCCAAAGAAATTCTTAATTTCAAACCACTTTTACATAACTATGACCAGCTTACGAAAAGTACTTTGCGCTTTAAAAATATCAGGTGAGATACATATTATATAATATATTCACGTCTTTTTGGTAAAATGCCAGCTTTTAAAGCTTTTGGACAAGATTATCTTACAGTATGCCACATCTTTGAATCGATTATATAGTTTTAAGGGATATTTTCTTGAATACTGCTCCAACGATTTCTTTACACTAATAATTATACCAATACTTATTAAACTTTAAAATAAACTTATTTTTCCAAACTTGATAGTTACAATTTAGACTTGATCTATTTTTAATGTATTAGAGATTTAATGTTAAATTTATTTGTTGAAAGCCTTATGTAATAAAAAAAACTCCAAGTCACAAAAAACTTCCGCTTGTACAATGCTTTTTCCTTAAAGCGACTCATAGACTGACTTATCAGTTATTGAAACATTCGTGACCCATTCGTAAAATATGTTTTATACAAAATTAAAATCGAACTATACGCTTCAACCTACATAATTTAGGCACTTGTTGCCATAGAATTAATTTAACCAGATCCTGGGTGTGAGCTGATGACAACGAATTTATTATTTAACAAATAATCAGGACGTTATCTTGTAGGTAATTAACATCAAAATGTGATAAATTTCAAAAATAATAATATAACACAAAATAGAGAGAAAAAAAATAACTACACCGACCAAAAGGCCAACGTAACAGTGAGCTAGTTTAACTTGACGGTTTATTACGTAATACTCGTAGCTTCTGATGGAGGTTTAGAAAGCTCTATAATACACTACATCTATCTCAGCTGTGGCTGAAGGTCCTTCTTTATCACGCACACCCCAGGAGGGAAAAAGAATGCGACCTCTCCTTCTTTGTCCACATGATCTACATTATTTTAACTTTGTTGTTTATTTGAACCTCATTTACAATTTCGGTCATTTAACTAGCAATAAATAAAAATTTTAACAATTCAAATTAGTTACATTGAATTAAAGCTACTAATTTAATCAGCCTTGAATTAAAACAAAAAGAAAGTTAAACACAAATTTTTTCCCAGATTCTACATTTCTATTCTATGTATTGAATGCTAAAATCAGCACGATTTTATTTAAAAAGGGGGTTCTAGATGTAAATCAGTGGATCACCATCATAAACAATGGAGAGGAATACCTGGCTGCTAGGTTATTGATAAACTGTGTCCATGATTGTGCTACAGGGGAAAAAACACAAAAGAGAAAAAGAGGCACCCAACCTATCTGAATAGAACTGCCCTAGGTTGAAAGAAAGTGCAGACTGAACCACTTAAAATTTTTAATTACTTGTTTTAACTAAGGCCCCCAGCACTTGTTTAATGAAATAAGAACTACTCGTCTGGGCTATACCTAGTGAGTATCATGCCGATCAAGTAACTTTAGTACGCTTTGAAATCTAAAAAGAATATATAAAGTCTGCTCGGGAAGAAAGGGTTAAGCCCATTTTATAGATTTTTCAGGAGAGCAACTTTAAAGTTTGAAACGTTACAGTTTCAGTGTTTATTGAAAGAAGCTTTTGTAATTTTTACAGTGCATTGAATGACCATTCTTTAGTATTCCTTAATAGTATGAAACAAATATTTTTAAAAATTGGGGCCTCTGGGTATATTTGTTGTCTGTATGTATATTTTCCATTTCTTAGTATAACCCAATAATCAGATTGTGAAAATAAGAATATAATGTAATATAGAGATCATATTTCACTAAACAAACTCCTTGCAACTCCCACGACAAAATTCTATTCATCTGTGAGTCTAGTCATCTATTATACAGATTGTTCATGAATAATTGAGTTTCAGAAAATAATAATAGTTTACAAATTTTCTGCTTTTATTATGAATGAACTTATGTAAATTATAATATATACCTTTTAATAATAACAGACAAAACAATTAATACAGCTTAGAAATCCACACCTGCAGGACTTCACCCGTTTTCTCAATGTATGGTATACCATACATGCAACTGGCTATAACTCTAAGACTAAAACCGTTACATTCAACTAAGTTGACCCATCTGAAAGTTGGTGTGATGAACTACATAATGATGCCAAAAACTCATTATTTTCCGTGAAGTCTTCATATATATTATATCTAAGCCATTTAGTTATAATGTGGATAAATTGTATGTATGGTATATTAAACATCTTAATGTTTGAGACTTATTAATATTTAAGATTTATTTTGATGCCTAAATCACTTTTAGTCGAACCATCCCAAATAACCTCGAGTTAGCTCCAGAAAAGTTCCCCAACTTTGCTTTCCTCCCCTGAACATTCGATACCTTTCCGTCCAGTTTTGGACAACAAATACTATCTGTATTCTTTTTCTTCAAGCTTACTTAAAACAGAATACACATTTTCACAATAGATGTTTAATGTCATATGCAGACACTGAGTTTCAGGCGACAATACTGATAAACGCATTTTATCTCAATTATCAACATTGACACTTCTCAATTTTTTTTTTTAACAATCAACACTGCTTCAAGCATTTTGCTCTCTTAACTTTTTTTATTGAAGCATTATTGTCAATGAATTATAAGTTAATGTTAAAACTATAATGCTTACAATCGTAGATTATTCTTTGGTTGTGTAGCGTGCTGGGCTCATTCTTCTATTTTATCAGTTTCGGTCAAGCACACGTACTCAGGTCGATTAATACGGTGAAAGGTTGATGATTAATTTGCAATTATGTTAGCCTGTAAAGAAAGAACCATTTAATACTTTCTTCATTAAGTGTGAAAGGAATCCTCAAACATGGTATAAGAGACACGGCTGAATATGTAACCTTACCACAGCACTATCAGGTGTTTCTATTACATATTTAAATGCTATTATGTAACCTGTATAAGTAATGCATTAACTTACTTACGCTTTATTATTAAATAACTGTGATGGATTGATACAAGTTTTAAGTAAGGGAATTAAAAATTATTATTTTTTTAAAATTAAAATTAATTTCTCAAATTCGATAGTGTTCCTAAAATTTAAATGGTTATGCAAGCAATTAAAACAAACATTGTTAAATTTTCAGTCACTATTTCTATGATTTTAACTCTCATAATTGAAAGAGTTTCTTTCAGATTTTGTATTTTTACAATTCATTTAATTAGTATTTTGCAAACGGGAACCAAAGACTAGAGTTTTGAATCCAGGTTTTCCATAAATAGTATCTGCATACAGTATGATCTCGGCTCTCCAAGAGCTAGTCATTGCACCTTAATCAGACAATTTAAGAGACATTTTATTTTTACCCTCCATTGTAAACCATGTAGAGATGTTTTCAGACACTTTGTATCCTATAAGTAGCCTAAAGGTCAGATTAAGTTGTAGAGGACACTTAAACTAGTACATGTCAAGATTCACGAGCAATTACGGTAGGACCGTTAATAGGTGTGCCTTTACTTTGACCAGCAGTGGCTTGCAGGATGGACTTGAAAGTCATATCTAGCGATAAGCTCCAAGGGCCATATGAAAAGAGGGTAACTAAAAAGGACCGGGTCTGAGTTCATGATCTGCTCAACGCTAGATGTTCAACAACTGCTCAAGAGAACTCTTCAATCCGGCGTAAGCTAAGTGCTTGCTTTTCTCTTTCATCTCAAACTTTCTTTTTCCACTTTTCGGAATATCCCAATTCTAGAAACCTAACTTTCAAAACTCAACGAATAATCACCAAAAATTGAGACAGAAAACATCACAGAAAGTGTTTTTTACAGAGCATTTTCACTGCTTTTTTTTCTTAAAAATTTCACCTTACAACAGCTTTCACACTTCTGATTCTTCAAGAAAATTCAGATAATTTAAATGAATAAAAACCTTTTAATATGCTGATCCTTCCCGGTATCAGTTTTTCAATTGATCCAGAATATTAATAACTCTAAATGATTTTCCTTAGGAAGTGCTGGTTATACATAACCAGAAGAACGAGAGGATTGCTAGCCACCTTGTTAAAATCTCTCAGAGGACCTCTGCACTCTATACTGCTTCTCTATTGTCACATCTATAGGAATGAATATATGTAAGTAGGTTAGAAGATGGTTTTGTTGTTTGAAGTGTGTTTATTTTAATAAATAACAACGTGAATGAAAAACTAATAGATAATTTTTTTTAATATTTTAATAGGTAATAATAGTTATAAAAAATAATAGAAAAGATAGTTTTTCTACTGTATAAGTTCAACGGCCTCCCATCCACATAAGTAAATGGGATGTTTACAACCTCGACGATTTATTCAGACTTTTAGAACTCAGAAAAGTTTGTTATTAAAACTGCCCGGTTGGACAGTTAATAAGGGGTTGATCATTAAAAAGTGCACGAAAAAGTGTAACGTTGAAAAACACCCAACTTTGATATTTGTTTTCTCTTTTTCTATAAAAGTTAAAATTGACAAATTTTCTTTAAAATATAGGGCAAATCTTCCTTTATAACTGTAATTCTTTTTCAACAACCCATATCTGATAGATTAAGTACTATGTTTTCTTCATATAATCAGTTCAATGTGAACTTTTTTTAAAAAAGTACCTTGAATATATCTTACGATTTATTAGTAATTTTACCTAGTACAGAAAACAAAAACAAAAATCCGGTGACGCTTGAATGCACAAAATGAAACTAAAGACAACGTCGTGGTTAACGCAACTACTGCCGGTCTGGGATTACTTTAAAAATTTCAGAATTATGCTACTAACATTAACAAGAATGACAGGTCAAAGCAGCCGACATGTGACTTGTCAATCTTTAGAAACGAGACAAAGTCCAAGATCTAGCTGTCGTGCTCCAGAACTTGAAATATCTAAATTCTCTGCCAACTTCATACTATGGGAAAACCCTAAAAAAAAAGAGATAAAGATTAGTACCATACGAACTTAACTTGATTAGCCTGCCAACAGAATACTATGTGTACAAAGAAGATTAGTACCATACGAACATAACTTGATTAGTCTGCCAACAGAATACTATGTGTACAAAGAAGATTAGTACCATACGAACTTAACTTGATTAGTCTGCCAACAGAATACTATGTGTACAAAGAAGATTAGTACCATACGAACTTAACTTGATTAGTCTGCCAACAGAATACTATGTGTACAAAGAAGATTAGTACCATACGAACTTAACTTGATTAGTCTGCCAACAGAATACTATATATAAAGAGTACAATCTAAAAAACCATGGGATGATTTTTTTGGATTTCCTATTATTATTGTTATTTTTAATGCAGTTACCAGCGGAAATAACGTAAATTATATTTGGTTACAAACTTTTCTTTAGGGAATTGATTTATTGGGATTTTGGGAGGAGCTGTTACATCACACTTTCTCTAAGAACATCGTTTTATTGCAGTTAACATTTATATATTGAAGGCAACTATAATGAGCAAATTCTAAAATTCAATTCATTATAATTAAATAAATTGCGGTAGAAAAAAGTGTTTTCACATCAGTACTTCTTTAACTATTGTACTCAATATTCTCTTTATAAACGAATTGGCTAAAGAAACCAATTGAAACGATTATTAGAAGAGGTTAAAGCACTCATTTATAAGGTTAAATGCATATGTTTCGTAGATTGTCCATTGCATTGTTCAATTATTAAAGATTACTTTTTGCAATGATACTTTTGTATCTTTTTTTTCCCCATAATGTGGTACATATAATATCGTGATTTATTGCATTACATAATACATTGTGATGGAGAATATCTTGATTACAGTTTTATACTCTAATAATAGCAATGCAATTGCCAGATTGTTTTTAATTTTTTACTTCCTCTTAATGCTGGGAAACCTGTATATCAATCATGCTAAGTGCTAAGTGTAGAATTTTCGTCGGAAATACAAAATAAAGATCTATTGAGTCCGGAAAAATAGAATTTAAGAAACCTTGAGTGTGTCTAACAAAAACGAAAACTAGCTTAGTAATATTTTGTTTTCATACTAACAACGGATCCGACGTAACCTAGCTGTCAAAATTTCTAAACTGGAAGAAGTACTCCACTGAAGATAGTCTCTTTAAAACGACTCCCGCTACTTTCTTTAAACATTGCCCTCAATTACATCTACAGCTTTTATTTGAATTATTTTTGCAGGCTTTCAATTGAAGGCAATTTTGGGAAGGCGGGAGAGTGAGTATGTATCTCCTAAAGGACATTTCAGTGTAATGTACGGGTGTAAAACTACATGATGTTCCCACAAAAATTAAAAATGTCCTTCAAATTCGGAGTTGGAACAAAATGAATGAAAATGAACAAAAAACGGAAAATCTCAGAAATCTAGATTTCATTTAGGAGCAATCAGAAAGAAGCCTGATTTATATTATTTTTGCAGCCAGAGTTAAGAATAACCACTGCCTTATGCCTTCCTGCATTTTTAAAAAGACTTCTCTAATTAAAGAAACAGAAGTTCTAAAGACCGCATTTAAGTCTTCGAACCATCATACAACTCCAGGATCTCTAGCGAGGAATGGAGTTGGCAGAGCTGGTGCCTAAAACACCCCTCCTCCAAAACCCCAGGAGCGACTGTCCGGAAGAGAGGAAACCTAGGATCAAAATCACACACCTCAGGCCCTACCACGTTGGTTACTACGTCCTCTCCATTAATCATTACTACCATCAGACTCACGATGCCTAATCCAATGATTAAAACAAAATACCAAATTCGAACTTTCTTTGAATTATGCTGGCCACACACGGACCGGCAAGAAAGACCAATTACAAAACAAAAAAAAAACTCTTTCTCAAACTCAGGTCACTTCATGATCGCAAAAATTTGTACGATGGTAGTTTCTCTTTCAAGTATTTAAAAGAGTGCACTATTACTGAATTATAAGGAACATCTTCATTTGAACTTTCAAAAATTAATGGCCTAATGCGAGAAATAAAAGTTAGTGAAGACTCTATTAAGAAAAACTACAAAAAACATAAATTAAAAACCTGCTGGGTTATAAAAAGACATAAGATCCAGTTCAGAGAATGACTTGCACACCTCACAAATCAGCGTGACTGACTTTGGTGAGTTATTTCAGTAACAGCGACCTAAAGACCTACTTGATACGCGCATTATTTAACAAGACATTTCTTAACATGCATATTCCTCATAACCCTCGTATCTGGAAGTGTTACAATCGTGTAGATTTTTTGAGGTTTCACCAGAAATATGCCGAGATCTCTAGAATACAAAAAGTGGTTTCCACAAATTGGATTATTAGTCTGCGGCAAAAGTTGAAGATCTCGATGAAAAATCTTTTTCTCGTGTTCCTAAATAGTAACTTCAAATTGCAGAGTTAGTAAATTGCTTAGATATAGTCACCACATTAACTCATTGCGCATTGATGTAATGGAAAACATCATGTTACGACAAATCAAATCAACGATATAAATTACTACATTACTACAAGGGCTGCAGCTTTACCAATAAGTTCTCCACCATATCATCCAATTATATAAATTTCGTCATAAACTGCAATCAACAGATTTCATTAGTTCCATAGAAACTTCTTAGCAAAGAAAATCTCCTGTAGAACGTGATAATCAAGTGGGAACGTCTTGGCCAATAAAGAGGTTGTTGCACTTACTACCATGGCTTTTCAGAAAAAGATAGGAAGGCTCATCATATCTAATACTCCTCTATGAATAAAATTTCTTTCTACGTTCTCGGAAAACGCAATGGAATCTAAGTGTACACTTGAGCGCAAAAAATTACTACAAGAAAAAAATCTCACAACTTAGAAGTGGATTTCGTAGCATAAACCGAAGAAAATGGATAAGTGGTGATACCGAACAGTAGTATAAATAACTATACAAAGCTGAGGAGTCAGTTTAATGGGAGCCTAAACGAATCAGATCCCCTGAACGCCAAAAAATAAATTTTTCCGGAACAACACAGTTTTACATTTAAAAAAAAGTCACAAATGTGTAGGAAGCTACAAGGTATTTGAGGACGTCATACCCTTCTTATAACCCTTCTAGATTCTCAGATATCTTAATTTGGAGGGAATACTGAATAGTATACTTGCGACCAGCAAAAAACACAGCAGGTCATATAGGTCGCAGTGTAGGAAGTCCCATTTAATGAAGTTGTGTACCTTTGATTTACAGATTTCAGCTGGAAAAGCGACGAAAACGTCAATCGGGTTCAAAAGATTTTTTTTTTTTTTTTTTTCACAGAAGTTTTCTTGGAGTCAGCAAATTTGTTAGAATGACCGAAATATACTTGAGAATTAGTAGTGCGTTTTCTTGTTCTTTGTTTTAATTTTTGTATATTGAGTATGAACTCGGACGAAGAACAACCCCTTGCTATTAGCTTTGCAAAGCAAAAAGAAGAAAAGACAAAGTTGGGTGCATGAAATCAATAAGAAGAGAGAACAATTAGGGGAATACCACCGCTTATGTATCGAACTGGAGTCACATGAAGATAGTTTTTTTTTAAAACACTTTTATAATGTCCATGTGAATCATCAAACAAAAATCTGTATTTGCGCACATTTTCTTTAAAATTTCAATTTCTTCACTCTTTTTTGATCAAAAGTGGTAAGGCGGTCACGTTAAAATCAGTAATTTTGTACTACCAGATCGCTTGTCGTCGGGAAAAAGACTAGCCCGCGGGGGTAGACCGCGTTCTGTTTGACAGAGATGATGCAACATTGTTTAATACAATTAGACCGCCTGACAGCCTCGGTCGGAGATCGTTGCCCGCCCGCGAGAGACCGCTTTCTATGTGCGCAAGCCTTTACACCTCCTTTTAAAGGTCAGATAAGCTTTTAATTATATTTCTCAAGTAGAGAGCAAAGCAATAGAAATATTTGTCAAGTAGATGAAAAACTTTATAGTTTGTGAAAATCTATTCTATATATCACTAAGAAATTATATCCATGAAATCATTTTATCTAAGTAGAATAATTATCTATTTCTCGCTCTCCTAGAAAGCATTATGATTTCGTCAAACTTTCAATTCCATATCTTATTTTTAGCGTGGAAACTGGCAGTCGTGTCTAATTTTCGAAATTCCTTTCCACTTGAAATATTGCAAGTTTTTTAAGTATATTAAGTTTTAGTAAAAGTCATGGGCCTGAATTCTAGCTCAAACAGAAAAATTGCAGGAATTTCGAACCATATATTTCATTTTGATACTACCGAGGAACCCAAACGAAACTTAAGAATGAGCAAAATTGCTCAACGAGAAGTGTACTATATTTATTTCCCTTTTTGAATATTTTTTAGAAAATAATACCACGATTTTTTCCAAATTTATTTCATACAAGTAAATCGCTTCAATCATGTTTCTAGAAAAAATTGTGTGCGGGTGGTTTTGGATAGGCTTCCCTCTAGTTACAGTTTCCTATGAAACTATGACTGTTCATTTGCGGCTTTACGAACTCTATGGAGTCAATAAGATTGAAATATGTACTTGAAATTCGGAGTTTCAAGGAAATTTATAAATTAGCACTAACAGAAAATCGTGAGTATTTTCTAGCAATTCTCTCACTTTGCTCATATTATTGCAATGAATTGTTATTTAATTAAAGCACGTCAATATGATAGGAGTTGCCTCTTAAGAGAGGAAAAGTAAATGCTCCAATCTGGGACATCTGCGCGGGAGTCTAGTGCACTAAAAAATGAGTTTATCTTCTCCTAAGGTTAGTACAATTAAAGATCTTCCCTTAAAATCAGAACTTAATATGGTTCTTATATTCCTCTACCCTAATTAATAAAGAAATTATTGAAGATAGTTTAAAATTAGGCAGCATACTTACTAATTTTCAATATCCTTCCCGTTATTTCACTATTTGTTATATTTAAGTAAAATGTTCTGAAATTCTTCACAATTAGTGTTCTACCAGTGGCCACGATATTGTGACTTCCGATAGTTTCAGGGTTTTCACCACCTACAACATTGTAACATAAATTGTATTAAAAATTTAAAAAAGAAAACAAACTAGAGGAAATTTGAATAAGAAAAATTATAAGCTCGGATGATTTTATCCTATATAAAGAGCTGTTATTTTTATATTGCTTTTACGTGCACTGCTATAGCAGTCAAAATGACGTATTATAATTCAGTCTCAAATAAGCTTGTATCTTTCATTTAATATTTTTTACATCTTCTCTTATTTATGTAGAATACATTTTTTTAATTAACAAATAAAACTATATCACACACACACAAAAAAAAATTATTATTTTAAAACACTATATATTATTGACTATACACATGGGGCAGTCATCAAAAAATTGTGTTGCAGTCATCTACTGTTTTCCACATTTAAGATATTATTTTAAAAATTATTTCAATGTGAATATATGTAAACAAATATATAAATTTAAAAACATTGACTTTCTCTTGTGATTTGTGAGAAGGTATTGCAGAACCTACCTTTTTTGATAATCACACTTGTGACTGACGTTGATTTCTGATAAGAGGAAATATCCAAGAGTCTTCGTAAAGTATTTATTAAAATATTTCGGAGTAAAAGGAAATGCGTGCGCTTGCTCTCCTTAACACTAAAGCTGAAGCTAGCAATTAAATAAAACATGATACAAAAAAATTTCTTCTAGATAGAAATAACGAATCTTGGAAAAATGTTCAGCTTCTACCATTAATTTGTATTGTCAATGATGACGTTCATGTTGTGATGAATATGGTTAACTATGTTATTAGTGATTAAATTTACAGTGAAAGTGAAGTTGAGAAATTTATATTCTCAAATGTTTTCTTTTTTATATATTCCTTTTTTTTTAATTTTTCAGTTTTTTATTTATTTATTTCGTAAATAGCATCAAAAACTAAGTTACAAATAAAGAACGAAATTTGCAAAATTAAGCCTTTGGGATTGGACAATAATAATCAATGAACATTCAAATCTGGTACACGTAGAGTGGAAAAGTGCAAATTAAAAGAAAAACTAAACCAAACTAAAACTAAGGTTTCAGGACAATGTATAATTTTGTCACCAACGTACATATGTATATTGTCAGTGAACATTGCGACAGTTTCAAATTTGAGGACAATCTTAATCCATAAATACGATTTTATAGTTCAGCTTTGAGTTTTTTGGATTTTTTGTAAAAGTTTCCGCAACGATGTTATTTTAACTGCTTAAAATTTGTCAGCTTAAATGTGTGCATCTTTTGAAACTTTATCGTTTCGTAAAATTAACTAGAAAGTAAAAATAATTCAGTAAACTGTACCTGCGCATTTGAAACCCCCATTATTAAATACTGGATAAAGCCAAGAAATTTTTTACTCCAGTAATCTTTCTTGAAAGTAAAAAATAAAATTGATTTTCTGAAGAATACCAGTTAATGATCTGATATGTAATAATAATGACAGTATGCAAACAAGAGATTTATGAAAATGAATTATTCAAATTTAAGATTTACGTAACTTATAATGTAAACAAAAGTTGATGCTGAAAACTTCAGGCCCACACACCCGTCATATGGCGCTCGTTTTGTAATTTTCAAGGCTTATAAAAAAGATTAAACCAAACAAAACAAAACCAATGAACCTTGGAAAGAAATAAAACCTATTCATTTTTCGTTTGTGAAGGACGAAAGGAAGCGGTAAACGTTCAGCTTTTAAATGTATGTCAACAAACATCTGTTTATTTAACACTTCGCTGAGCCTAGTCTTTTTACCCCCCAGCAACAAGTGCGAAAGGACCATGAAAAGTCTTTGTATCTTAATTAATCTTTGATCAATTAACTGCATTTGATATAATTGAATAAGAGATCTCAATAAGGGCAATATGTTTTTCCTCTACTATTTAAATAATCCCTAGAATTGAATATTCCAACAAATGAATAAATTTGGATTGCATTTTTAAATAACTCCAGTGCATGCACTCCTTCTACTACTTCTTACTATAATTCTGAAGAATCGCACTTATAGTTTTCAACTTAAAACGCTTATGAACACTTCAATACCGTCCACTGTAAAAAACGCAATTTTGAATGAAAGGGTGAAGTCCCAGGAATCTCATCAAACTTAATATTAAGAACAAAATTTTAATAAATGTTTTTAATTGAAAAGAAGGGGAGATAGGCAAGTGTCTCATCCGCTATTAGTTGAGGGCCCAAAAGACCAACATTGATCGCATGCCCTAATAAAAAAAAAACCATTGAATTGACTCAGAATTTCTAAAAGTCCTTCCCCAGGACGTATAGCTGTCTTAAAACGGACTCTTCTTGAAAAAATAATAAAAGCTTATACTTGTACGAAACGAACCGATGTCTAAAGAAAATCTTAAAAATGTGAAAAATTAATTCGTAAATTCTACCGGTTGGAAGATTTTGGTCCCTTAGAGAGATGCTATTGAATATAAAACGAAATTCAAGTCTCCTTACCAATAAATTAAACATAATTGAAAAATATATATCTTTATACTAAGTTACCATTCATTACTTCATTCTTTTCTCCTCCATTCTTTTATCAATAACTCTATAAGATTTAAGCACACTTTTACAAAGTTATTGCAAGAAGCTCTTCCCAAAATAGTAACATTATTATTTATATCGTCGTCTGCAACATAAAAATCAAAGTCAATGACACAAAAAAGTTAGAAAGGACTTCAAACAAAATAATTGTAATTTTTTTTAACTTAGATTTAAGCTTAATAAAATTCTAAGGGCAAAAGCCACTTACTTGTTTCATGGACAGAACTTTAACAGGAGTAAAATAAAAAGCTGTCTAAGAACTTTACAAAAAAATCTTTTCTTTGCTTGGTAATGACGACAATAGTTTTCCTATAATTCCTGAGTATCAACATGGCCGCGGTTACTAAGTTCTAATCTCCTACATTATTTTAAGGGCAGCAATCCACAACCACATTGATAACAGTACATGTCAACTTCCTCAATAGATGTTATGTACCTTATCAAGATGTTCATGATTTTTTATAAGGACCGCTCGATTATAACCAGCACAAAACCTTAAAATTCCTTAATTATGAAGATGGTAAAAAGTATAATTGAACCTTCTTATTTAATGTTTATTTTGTGTTTTGCAGTCTGACAGTGGAAACAGAAATAGCTGAAACCAATAAGGGTGAAGAAAATATTCAGGACCAGTCTCAAAATTACAAGTACCTTAAGATTTCTATAAAGTAAGTAAGATTGTTTTTCTTCCCTGCAAAATATTTTCATCTTAAAATTTATACATAACAAGTATGCTCGTGTATTTTACGACTACCTTCCTTCACCCGATTATCGCAGATAATGTCCCAACCCTGCTGAGCAAGGGAATTCTTTAATAGTTACTCCTCCAAGGCGTTTAGACAGCTTATTCAAAGTTATCTTCTTAAACTACGTTCTCTCCTGAGCCATCTGAGCCTTCCATTAGGTGGTATGAATAAAAATGAGTTTTTCAAATGAAAATGATGACATGGTTGCTACTTTAATAAAAAAAATTACTAAATTTAATGCAATGTTAGAATATTCTTTGTTGCTTGCGTATAAAATAAAGAGGAAGCTTGAGAAAATTACAGTTGCAAGTATCTTGCCAATTTCAAATTTTTGAAAGGAATAAATTTATGCTGTGCCCCCACATTTGTTAGCTAGAAAGCAATGAGCTAAACCACATTCTCCACCATTCAAGTATGAATATTCTTAGAATGTTGCCGCCTACTGCGAGATGAAAAACTATCGAGTATATAAAAAACTGATTTATTTAGCACAGTTAATGGTACAAACCGTTAAGCAACAGACTTTGTAACGATAAGGCCAAGATCGAAGACATAATTAAGAACAAAAGCTCTTCACTGCTAAACTATCAGTGATGACGTAACAAGGGCATAAAGTAAGTGAACCTTGCACATTGCTTTATCATATAATTCAAGAATTCTTCATTAGTTATTTATAGTGTGACTCCAAGAAAGTAGTTTTTATTCTGGTAATGTATGAAAATATTGAATTATTGAAGCGTTTTAATATAAAATTTTAAGTTTCAAGAAAATAAATTCATGTAAATTGTTGTAATGAGAGCGCCTATATTTTATGTTGTTTTCCGTGTAAACTTTATTTTTGAGGTAGCCCCCTGAGCTCGAAAAAGTGATTTTTTAGCTATCATTAGGTGTTTTTGTGTGTGGTCGAGTCACGTAAGTGATCAATTAGCTCTAAAAAGCTTAACTTAACATATTTCAGTACCTCCAGGTAGTGGCCGAAAACACTTCAGAGAGAGGTAGTTCTTTATTAAAGAATTTTTAGGTTTTTAATTTCCTCTAAAATGGCTGTTACAATTTTCTTTAAAGTATATTTATTTAAAGCTAAAACTATTGTTTGAAACCTTTTTTCCTAGTAGAGTTAAGACATCCCTCGAAAATACCATTTCACTATCGTTTGGGTCCTTCCATATTTAACTATGAGTAGGGTAAATTTTGTGCTTAAGTTCTAAGTTTGAAGAAAATTCCTTGACCCTTAAAAACCTCTTTTCAGAATGGCTTATTCTATTTTTGTTCTTTAGACTTAAGAGTCACAAAGCTTTAAAACTTTTATTTGACTTATTTTTCTAGAAAAGTTCATTCTCTTGGGGTATGCTTCGTTGGGAAGTGTGATGTACTCGGAGGGTGAAGAAAATAAGTGAGTTATAACCTAGTGAATTGGACTGAGAGTAAATCGGGAAAGTGCCCTCACTGATTTTTATTTATGTTCACACGACCAAAAAAACAAAAACAAAAAGTTTCATTTAATCATGGTCATATGATTCATTAGTAAATACCTATCAATTACAAAATCATACCAAATTGTTTGTAGCTTTAAAAAAAGGTAAAATATTCAACACTGGTTCAGTTTTCTAGACTTCAAAAACATATCCTCAATGAATTATTTCTATTAGTGATAATGCAGAAAAGAAGAATACCATGCCGATCTGCCTCTTATCGTTCTTTTGTAAAATGTAAGCGTCCTAAATGAACATTTATTGTAAATAAGAATTCTGTTATGTTGAGTAAAGTGCGAGCTGACATTAGTGACATATTCCAAAATCATGATTCACGGGAATGTGTGGTAAATAATTAACAGAGAGCCAGACATAAATAAATAAGACACACATAATGTCTCTGGGTCAGCAGGTTGTTTATGTATGCGGCCATCTAGGTTTAGCGTATACCTACCGACAAACTTGAACTCATTAACAAGTTCCCAGTCACTCTGGGGCAGTTATAAGGGCCCGTAGGGCTTTGGGATTACAATTAACCCTTCCCCAGTCAAACGAATCGTAAGAATGTGTTATAATCAAAATCTATTTAAATATTAAAACCCCATGAAACTTCATTTAATTAAATAGCACGGAGTACGGATGATTGTAATATCAAACCATGTATTATCAAATCTGGTGTTTGCTCTCAAATAACTTTCTGATAGTATAATTCTTACATATCTAATTAAATTTTAAAACTCAAACCAAGAAGTTTGATGGCGGATTAGTCATTTCTGAAGAAAATTTTAAATGAAGAAATTGCCTACCTTGAGCTTCTGACAGTCGTTCTTTTTTAAGTGCTAGCTCACAGACTAATGTGCCAGTGTACGGTGCGGTTCTATTTAATCGCAAAAGCATTCTTAGAAACATCAATGTTAGTTCAAGAATATGTAAGAATGCAATTATTACATTCATTTTGATGCTGATTTACAAATAGAATCCGACGTTTTTAAGAAAATACATTTGAACTTGTTATTCTAATTTTTTATTTTTGTTTGTTAAATGTTGTTATTACTTTGGCGAATTGCGTTGATGTAATTTTGAGATAAATTCATTTCTCTGTTACAGTAAAGTTCAAGTTGTATCCAGTTACATTAGCCTATTGGTTCCACTTTTTATCTCCATATACTGTAATTGGGCAAGAAAGCAAAAGTACCTATTGAACAATATTAAAAAGCACATTTCAACAGTACACTTAGATGTCATCTCCAGCAGAGTTGTCTTGAGCGCAATAACCGTCGGTAAGTAAAGTTGTATAGTGGAAGTAATAAATATCTAACAAAAATAAATTAATATGAAACGTCATCGCACATACAAACATCTTGCTTATTATTATTATTATTATTTACTTTAACTTGAAATAAAAATATAAAGTGTTAGAGCCGTGGAAAAAACATAATTGATTGTTTTAAGATCTGGAATGGAACCTAGAATTAAAATACCCCCTAGCTTTGTGGTCCCCTGAATCACTACATTCTGGACCAATAATGAATGTCTCAGAACAGAGTGTTAGATTACTGCAATAGTTAAAGATTTGTGAGCATTTTAATGGAAATCGATAGTAGTATATTAAAAAAAACCTCAAAACTTGCAATCTTATTTGATATGGACTCAAATCAAATTAAATGATTTTACTTAACTCTTGGGGTTCTAACATCCCATTTCTGGTTAGCATGAGCTATTCTTCTGTTCATTCCCTTAAAGAAGACGCATTAGGGAATTAATCTGAGATTAAGAGTATAAATTCCTTCAAGGTTTTAAAAGGAACATTATAGAGTTGCAAGCTTACTTCCTACGTCTATTTAACATTTTTATCTATATATGTGATTGTTGGTTATATTTAGGAATTAGGAGCATATAGCTTTTATATGCAACCGGAGGATATTTCATTTAATCTACCTTTTTCTTTTTTTTTAGGGGAAGTGCTCCAGATAACTGTTACAAATCGTCTAGTTAAATCACTGCTGAGACCTGCAGAAGTCTCTAAAACTAATAATAATAACAATGAGGATGAGGTGACAGAAGCGATTGAAGAAACAGCTGAGAAGAGTGTACATTGTGAAGTGCTACACGATCCAGGTCCAAAAAGGCAGGCAGACATAATCTTCATACATGGCATTAAAGGTGCTTTAAATAAAACTTGGACCCAAGGGATATGGAGGTTGACACAATTTCAAGTTAGTTTATATTTGTGCTGACAAAGTTATAAAATATAAGATACAATCGAAATTAATCTTATAAATAAATGTTTTTTATTTTAGTGTTTCAACTTTACGTACTCTAAAACTTAAGAAAGAGAACTTTTTAGAAAACCTCACTACATTTATTTTCACTAAGGTTGAACACGATCGCAGTACTTTCTTTTAGCTTTAGTTTAGAATCTGAACTCTTATGGTGGCATAGAAATAAAAACGTGGTTGCTCAATAGGTCGTACTATCTCAGATAGGCGAAAAGATCTAATTTAACAAAGGACAGCGCCAATTCAAGCTGGGCGAACACTCAGAAGACCATACAGGCCTAATTAAAGACCATTGCAGATTAAGCTTGCTTAACGTTTGGCCCAGCATGACTACACCAAACTCCTATTCTTACTGAGGAGAAAGGGGGTTTTGGGTCATTATTGCTTAAACTAACTGGCCGACGTCCTCAGAATTTATCTAAGCTAATTTTTTTTTAATGCTCTTGTAGATAGATTCTAATGGTGACATCTAATAACAAGGCAATTTCGTTGGTTTTTTTGAAAAGTTCAATGATTGCAGTCTTGACACCAAATTTTTTTTCTGGGTGTACATAAACATAGATATATATACTTTTTTTTAACTGAATAGGTGCTGAATTTGAAGCAAGCACCAGAAACTACCTGGGAAATACAGGTTGAAAGTATTGATGAAGATGGAAACGGAGGGCGTTCAATATGTTGGCCTAAAGATTGGCTGCCCAAGGATTGTCCTACAGCTAGGATCATAGCATTAAATTATACGACTGATCCGTATCTCTGGCGACCATTTTTCTTTTCCAAATCCAAAAGGTATTTATAAGACTATAACAGCTGTAATCAATAATAAATAAATAAATATATTATTAGTAGCAGTGTTTTTTAACTTAAATCTAATTTAAGGCGTGGCCAAATCTAAGATTTATTGCCGCCGAAGCCTTTTTTCAGTGCTCAGATGTTACTTCCTACTACCTGACTGAGTGCTGCAAGAGGCTTCTAGGAAGAGTCACTTACTGATCGATCGTTGGCGAGAGAACAAAGTCTTCAGGCCCTTAGTGCTTTAGAAATAGTAAAACGTTTCTGGATGCCAATCTTAGATATTGTCGTGCCTAAAAATTTCTTTCTTTTTCTTTTTTTTTAATTTGAGGTGCGTCACCATCATCGGCACCCTTAAACTTTCGAAAAAGTACTCTCTTTACAGACTTCCCTATCTAACACCATACCGTAGCTGTAGAAACTTCGAGGAAGAGAAAAATTGAGAAAAATCTTTTAGAACCCACGCCTGGACTGGAATTCCCGATATCCAGCTTGCAAGTCCACCATTCTACCAAATTAAATGAGAGCAAGGCGCATAACCTGTTCTCCAGGCACTGCAGTCAAAAGTGGCGTATCGTCCGTCATTTTAGTGCTAGAAGGAAAAACCTCTCCGCGTTAAATTATCCACCACAGCACTAACTGAGCTAATTTGTTCCTTTGTTTTTTTTTTTTTTTCCATAAATTTATGAATAAAACTTAATTTTTAGAACTGGCATGCCTGAGAGATCATGGGAAATGATTAATAATCTTTTGGATATTGGTGTTGGTAAACATTCCATTATATGGGTTGGACATTCCAAAGGAGGACTTTATGTAAAGCAAATGCTTGTCAATGGTACGTGTGATTGTTTATTTATAGTGGAAATACTTTTTTGTACGATATCGTTACAACATTTTGTATAGAACTGTTTACTCTAGGGTATCAAATCGTTTTTAGCAAAATTTATAATTAGAGAATTACTTGAATTGTAAAAATGTCCATTTCTTTTGAAGCAATTGTAAATTGCTATTAAATTCTAGCGTTCTTTAATACATCTTTAGACCTTAATATACTCTGCACACTGCAAATTAAAAGAACTTTTTTTTTTTGGAATTTACCTAATTAGAGTAACTAACAAATTTAAGTTTAATAAAGGGGAAACTTCTTCGCTTACACTTGTTGAAAAACAGTAGAGGTTTTTCTTAAATCACATCCTTGAATTGAAAATTGGTATCATTTTAAAAAGTAGAAACAAGTCTACGGCGATTTAAATATATATATATATAAATATATTTATATATTTACAAATTATGAATACAAAACTTAGGTCTGAAATGTGTTCTTTTTTTGAAATAATAGATAAAATGAATAATTTTAATGACTCGATTATTTGCCTAAAAGCGCTCGCTCTTTATTTTGTAAACAAATACGTATCTATACATTATACAGGATAATGGTTTTAACATTATTTCCCGTTTAGTTAAATAATAAATTACCTATTAGCGATAAGTTAGTTTTTATCAGCCCAGCGATTGTTTAGCTGTGATGAATAAACTACTTAGTTTGGCTAAATATTATGAGGCATTTTGGGATATAATTATTTAAATTATAAATGGATCCTCTTTATGGAAATTTTATGATTTCATTTCTAAATAACAATTTAAATATCAGTACTATTGGGAAATTAGGATTTTTTTTCTCTAAAATTCAACATGTCAAAATATTATAAAAATAAGATTAAGTATTTTATTGTTACTATAACTTGAAGTTATGAATGAAAAATAAATGGAACAGAAAATCAGGAGAAAGTTGCTTAAATTTATGTCTCAATCTGGTGGTAGGTATGGTGGGCGCAAAATCATTTTTATCTCCATAGAGAGTTAATATTATTATAATTTCAATAGGTTCATTTCAGTTTTTAAAAGAACTTGAGGTATGCAAATTATTATTCCACATTTTTACAGGAGAGTTAAATTTTACAAAAACTTTCTGATTTTGTTGTAGCTTGTGAAACAGTTGAAAACAGGTATAGGGACTTAACTAGGAATACAAGAGGGATAATGTTCTACAGTGTGCCACACAGGGGATCACCTCTAGCAAATCTAAACTTGCCATTATTTAGACAATCTATAGAGCTGACAGAAGTTCAGAAAAGTAAGTGTACTGTTCCAGGTTTGAATACTTTATGTGAAAGTCTTTTGTTTTTGATCTGAATCGAGGAGTTGCATTCAATATATTTATAGTAAAGTTCATCATATAAGTAATATTGTTACTGAGTATGATTGAAGTTAAGTTAAAGTTTCTCTTTGGTTTCGTGTTGGATTTATCTTCATATGAAGGTAGATTAGTGTCGGGCACTAATTGAGCAGCGGGCGCTGTGGAACCTCGGACACAACTTGCAGAAACCCTTTTCTATGTACCATACAGACTGAAGCTTAGGGGAAGATAGATAGACTGAAGCTCTTATTCTTGATTCGATAGATTCTGAAAGATTGTCAGAAGATGACGTGGCTATGCAGATCTGATGCAGTGATGACGATTATTACTTGACTTTAGTTAAAGCACAAAAATACTTAAAAGAAGTTACCATGTAAGTTTTATCTTCCATAGGATAACATAAAACGAAGTATAATATTCAGCTAATATTTTCGTTATGAAATATACTTAAATCATTGATAAAATTCGAATTTGAACAATAGTAGATTAACCATACGTTTATCCAAAAATAGCTCATTTTCTCGAAAACGGCTTTAGTTATTTTTGTTTGCTAATTAAATATTATAGGACCATCGTTTTTGTTACAACGTTTTTCAATTTTTTAGTGAAGTTCTAAGCCGAGATGCAATGTTAGGTTCCATAAGAAAATGTTTTATAATAGAAGGTTCAAAAATATTTTTACCATTTACCTAGATTTTTCTCTTTTATTTTGTTTTTTATCAATGTATTCAAATTTAATTCTATTTTTTCTTTTATTTTTAAGATTGTAAAGAAGTATTGACATTACACAAGAAATTTTTGGAACTTTTAAGTAGTAAAGAATTGAAGATGTCTGTGAAGAGCTTTATAGAAACAAGGCTTACTTTGATGGGCTTTTTATATGTTAAAATAGTATCCGAAGAATCCGCAGGTTAGTATTTGCGATTGATTTTCCCAGTTTCATTATATTTTTGACGAATCCCATTTGTGATATTCATATTATACAATTATTCTATTTATTTATATTTTATATTTGTTTATTTTGAGTGATGTTTTGTGGCGAGGCTTACTTAAATGATAGTTTATTTATTTTTTTAAAGTTTCGATAAGGATTTGTGCTGTCTTCATTGGCCAGTTATGATGTGATTATTTCACATCGTCAAATCTGATAGTATTGAATTTAATTGACACAGTTTGTTGATTGCTTTATTCTGGCATCTAGTACATTGATCTTAACCGACTTCATTCTGACTCTAGTGAGACGCTTGCCCAAACGAAGCATTGCTGATTTATGTGCACCTAATATTGACTTAACTGAATTATGGATGTTGCTTCTCGGTGTCGCGAGTCAAACTATGATAGCGAAGCTCGTCCGATTAAATTTTAAAGCGTTTTGCATTTGCTTAGCTTACGTGTTAGCATTTGACGTCCATCAATGCTTACTTATAGCGGCAAACTCAACTGAAGAAAAGCCATGCTGGAGAGGCGTTTCATTCATACCTGCCAGAAAAGAGTTTAGTGACCTGTTTATTAATTGAGAGGTGCCAGCCGAGATGCTGGAAGAAAAAGAAATATCCATTGCTTTGTGTAACATTTTACTCTGCTTTAAATGTGTTAAAATTTGCACAAACCAGAGTTTCCTAAAGTTAATTGTGGAAAGCAGAGTATGTCTCTTAATCACTTTTAGATCGCGTAGTAGCAGATTGTGTGTTTGATGGAGTCGATGCCGCCGATGTGTTCTCAAAAACATCTAAATAAGTATTACGGCACATCCCTAACCATTTTTCGAAAATTTCTGTCAGATGTTTCGCCACAATTTCCTTACAAAATCAGCGAATTGGAATAATAAAAGATATGTTAGTTTTGAAGTTCAAAAAGATTTATCTCAATGAGCAAAATAGTTTGTTAATTCAAAACTTATTTAATTATCTACTTTTTGAGAAATCATTGCAAATTCAAGATCGCAATACTGTGATTGTTTCCATAACCAAATAACTGTTTTTATTTTACGTCAAAATTTCTTTAATTTAGATGCTGAAGTAGGAGAATTATATGGTGTGCCCTTAGATCATCGGAACATATGCAAGCCTAAAAATAGGTAAATACACTTTTTTAAACTAATATTGATTAAGAATCTAGTCAGAATTTTAAAACTGAATTCAGATTTTAGCTACTGTAGATTAACAGATTCGAAAAATGATACTTGTTTTGTAAGATCAGTTAGAATAAGAAAAATATTCGAGGCAGGAATATTTTATTTTAGCAGTAATTAACAAAAAATATTAAAAGTAAAAGTGAATTAAAAAAAAAAAATTGTTAAATGGTGGCAAAGAAATAAATTTTGAAAAGAGAGAGTGTGCAAACTGTAATCAGTTGTTTGGATTGCCCTTTTTAATAATTATGTTTAACATTGGAGCAAAATAGTAACTTTCAAATGTAGAAATATTAACTATAATGTTCGTTTGAACAAGTGGGTAAAGGGAACAATTTTAACATTTCAAGGCTTCGTGTGAAATAATAAATTGATCTTCGTAAATTTTAGTCTTAAAATACTTTTAAAAGAGTTTAAAAAAAGAGGATATTTTGCGATGAATAAAATATTTCCAAATTTAGACATGATCGCATTATTTTCCTACAGCCATTGTAAATATAACAAAAAGAGTTGTGCACAAATATGCGATCTTTTTGACAGAACTTTTTCTTTCCGACACGCACACGATAGAGAGATACTAAAATACAGAAATTTTAAAAAGTCTTTTCCATTTAATTTGGATGTTAGCAGTTTTTTTTCAAAACTTTAAATGTTTATCAAACCTGAATATAATGTTTTCAGACTGGTGTCTTTAGTAGATGATATTCTTGCATTTGAGCTTCTAAAATTGAAACATTATAACTCTTAAAATTTCTTTTTGAGATCATACAAAAGAGAGGCCACAACTAGAGACTATTTAAATGAATATTTTTTAAATTTGCCTGGTAGTTAAAATGATTTACCAATTTTTGTAAATGTTACTTTCAATGTCCCCTTCCATTTTCGTTGCCTTTTTTCTATTACTTAGATTGAAACTACTTTGTGTAATCTTTTTTACTGAACAGCTTTATTGAATAACATTAATTGCTTTCTGCAATTGCAAATTTCTGTTGTAGTGTTACTTTTAAATTTCATTTTCTTACAGAGAGTGCTTCCTATACAAAGAACTTGTAAGATTGGTTCAAGCTAACTGCTCCAGTGAGACAGAATTGTGATATTTTTTTTAATAAGTAAGAAAAAATATAATATATTTATTAAGTTTTATGTATAAAATTAAAAAAGAAAAAATTAATTTATAGATTTTTTTTTTTACACTATAATATATAGTTTATTCGTTTTAGCGTTTTATATATTTTCATAAATGGTCCAAATAATTTTATGTATATGCATTTCTTCCATTAAAGTAAAATCAATTAAAATTTTAATATAGATAATTATATATATTTTTGAATTAAGTGACAATCACCTTAGTATATTTTTTGAATAGAACTTTGACATGTTGGTTATAGTTTGTTCCAACAAAACGTCTGATTGGTTTGTGATTATTAACTTAAGTGATGAGAGATAGTGATCCAACAAAACGTCAACTAATTTCAAACTGATTTGTGACCGAGTAAACCGTATACTAAACCGTGGACCAAACCGTGTACTAAACAATCCAAACATTCTAACAGCGCTGTCGGTCGCATTCACTTCTCTGGTACAGGGAACGTTACAAGGAATTGCTTCATAATTCATGAATATGCGCAGAGTAATAAAAGCTTCCATAGAACTGAAATTCAAACAATCAGGGGTCAAGCATGTGCATTATGTAATGTCACAAACCAAAGGAAACGAATCACTAAGTGCTTGTTGGAACAAACCTTACAATAAAGAAAAAAGTTGTAACACTTTATTACAACCAATTAGTAGATTAAAAAAATTCGAATAGAAACCAAGGATGGAACAATACTTGTAAGTGGCAGGTTTAGATTTTATATCCATTGAACAGGTTTATACCGTTGCTATTGTTATTTTATTTTATTAACAAATAATTGTGATTATAAATAGAAAAGTTAAAAATGAAAGATGGATGAACTCAATTAGTCAAATCCTTACTGAAAATTAGTGCAAAGACATGTTCTATAAATAAATGAATGTTGGACATGTTTACAAACAGGACCAGGCAGATTTTGCCTGTCCGTCGGCTTAATTTTACATCAGCCGTCATTTGTTTGATTCATTCTGCGAATTGCCCTTTTTTCCAGCACGTTTTCATTGTTATCTTGTTTTCTTTAACTGGAAGATTGAAGAAGGAGGGGTCAATCCACTCTGTCCTCTAAAAGTTCACGGTGTTTTATTCCTTGACAGTGTTGAATTGCTCTTAAAATACCCTTTAGTCTTAAAATCTTAAAATTTGTTTTGTTTATCACAAAACCCAAATTCAGAGCTCAGTCCTGGATCCAGATCACGTTCAAGAGGGGAGGTGGAGAGGCAGAATGAAAATTGCCATGAGTCTTGAAATATCGCGATGAGTTGATAAGCTGATAGTTGGAGACGCAGATGAGGTAATGTTTGGTAGGCTAGATAAATCTGCCTCCTGAAGACCTTCAAAATTAAAATAAAGGTGGGCAAGTGGGATAACCGCAATTCTATCAGTCATTTAACGATTTATCGACCAACAAACTAAGTTAAAATGGGGAGCATCGGCAATTTCTGAGCTGGCTTCAAAATGCATCGCTTGATGGCGAACTTATTGAATGTCACAACTAAACTAAATTCAACAAAGGTATACTCATTCTAGCATCTTGGCGTCAATTAAATTCAAAGAAAAATACCAACGCTCCCGACCATTGTTTATTTATTTATTGTTTTCTCTTTGCATAAACTAGTTTCCCCTGAAAATGCTTGTTACTAAAATTTATAGAGTAGCTCGCTTTAGTAGTAAAACGATTTTCTGATGGCCAAAATGGAATGAATATATGTGTTTACTCCATAAGTTCAACCTCAAAACTTTACAGCAATATTAGATAACATACATTTGGAATTCCAAAGATACTAACCAAATATATTGAATTTTATAAGAATTTCAGCATTGTACGGAATCTATAATTTAAAGATAATTAGTTTCCCAACAAGTTTACTGGCTAACATTACTAAAAACCTTTTTAAGCAGTTAATTGTGTTTTGTCAATTTATATTGTTCAAAAAAACTATTGTGAGCATATTTTTTAAGATAAGTTCCTATTAAAAGTTTAATCATTTTTAATTAAAAAACCAAAATAGTACAATATTAACAATAAAATCATTTTCCTTTTATAAATATAATCATTAAGAATATTCGTTTAAGTATTAGTAATTTTATATATAAGTGCAATATACATGTTTATATATAAGTGCATCACCTACTGAGGTCATTGGTTGTGTATTGTTTTGTTTGATGATTTATTATTGTTATTACAATTACCATAAACCATCGGTTTTTTCAGTTTTTAGTAAACAATCCAGAGGTAAACTATTAATTCAAATCACTTTTATTAATAAACAAATAATAACTCCCTGCATATCACACGCACTAATGTAACGATTTACCAAACTAAAGAAGGTTAAATAAAATATTAACCGACCGAAGAATACCGACAGTTGCCGACTATATTCGGGTTGATGTACATTATGTAGTTGAAACAGATTGCGGAAGGTAACACGCGGCCAAGGCAGCCGGGGTTCTGACCCATGTAAAATCTTTGTGTTAGTGAGGTAATTCCAAGAAAATTGGTCACTAACACAAAGATTTTACGTGGGTCAGAACCCATGCTGCCTTGGCCGCGAGTTACCTTCCACAATCTGTTTCAACTGCAACTACCCGAATGTAATCGGCAGTTATCGGTATTCTTCGGTTGATTTTATTTAATTTACCCTTCTGCTTTAGTTTACTTGTATAGGTTAAGGAGTTACATCCCTTTCAATATTTTTAAAAAAGACATTACAACTAGTCGCCCTCGTATTTGGATTATTCAGACTATAATTCACTATTAAATATTTATTAATATTTTATCTTAATAATCTCTCAGTCTCTCTGACCAGGAAATTTATAATACATTTTTAATTCATACTACAAATTGAAAATTACCAATAATTTTTTCAGAAAAAATTATGAAAATAAAACTCACTCGAGCTTCTTTCCATTTGAAAAAGTTGTGAAAGGTTTTGTTTCATGTGATATTTGAATTTAAGGGATTTTTAGAAAAAAAGGGTCACGTTTCTGTTAATTTTATTTTTATATGGTATTTGCAGGATGTTGATAATTATTTTTGATATCATAGAGAAACTTGGACAGACATTCTGATCTTTAGATTGTTATCATTATTTAAATGTTAGCCAGGAAAATCTACTTGCCAATGAAAATAAATGAACTATCTACCTACCCTGTGGCGCCACGGTCCTACACGGACTTGGGACCACTTCACCATTTGTTGCCATTTCGACCTATCGCAGGCTTTCCTTCTCCAATTTTCTTGACAATTTTCCTTTAAGAATCTTCTGTATCAATATCGCCGTGTTCCAGGACTACTATACGTATTTGGGTTTCTTTCAAGAGTGCGTATTCTTACACAAAATTCATTATGTACATCTTATTCTGTAAATTGCCCTGTTAGTGATGGTGTACTGATCTTATTTATCATCTTGTCACGTTCTTTCAAAAGGAAACATTTCTTTTTCAAATCGAGTTGAACATCTAGCGTTACATTGTTGTGCTTTATTATTATTAGAAACCACTAAGATTATCTGACCAGAGGATCCTAGGTAGCGTCGTGTTGAAGTGGTGTGATTGTGCTTAAAGTTGGTGTCTATGAAGCAACTGAAATTCAGAGTAAACTTAGTAGTTGTTCTTACTAGTTGAACGTAGACCCTCAGCCACAAGAATGTTCGATAAATAAAATATTTTCATTTTAAAATTTCAGTTTTTTGTTACCAAACTTCTGCTTTATACGATTGATTCAGTTGGAAAAAAATAAATGTGACGTTTTTACTACCGACATTGAAAAAAATATGGTTCTCTTAAAAAACCTAAATTATCTGCATTTTTCTTCAAAAGGTAATGCATAAGTTTAAAAATAATTTTATTTTGTTTTCTCCTTTAAAATTTTAAATATTAAAGAACCATCAGCCATGGTAAAAGCAATAACAAATTTATTAAGAATTTTGTAAACATCCTTTGTGAGATACTACTTATAGTTACAGTCATAATTTAACTTATTTGTTTTAAACCTTCTACATTACTGAAATGTTTTGAACCTACTCAGGATTCATCCTGTATAAGAGGTCATTGTTTTTATTATATGAACATAGTATGTAATTTACAAGTACAATAAATGTATGAACATAAGAATGTACATACCTTTGCTATTCTAAACAAATGATTTTGGAACACTGTTGAAAAGGTTTTTAAGTCTTACAAGTTAATTATTCATAATAGCTACAGAAAGAATTAAAAATTTCCATTGAAAATGTTACATTTGCGTCTATAGCTTGAAGACCACATTATTCGTGGTTCAATATTCATCGCTCATTAAGAGATGCAAATGTTATTTTCTGACAGTGTTCATTTATTTACTGAATTTGTTAAATACAGACTGAGGATGAAGCTTGACTAGGTTCGAAAAGTTTCACTCATGACAAGTTCTTAAAAACAAAAAATCAATTGGAGACTATAGTAGGTTTTTTTCTAAATCTACGTGATGTAATAAGTTCTCTCCGGAATAATTCGGCAATTTTGAATAAAAACAAGTTTTTGAATTTAACATAACTTATTATCAAATTTAAAAGAAAATTAAAAAACTGTGGCGGACAAATGAAACTTTACATAATTTGACTGTTTTCCCTTTTACATTCAGTTTGAGGAATAGATTTCATAATTAAACATAGGACATATCTTAATGTTTAAAAAATATGCATTTATAAATGATGATACAAATAAATGACTGAAACCCATTTTGTTAAATATCTTTTACTATGGATTGATATAAAAATGTGTGCCAAAATTAAAATCCCTAGTTAAGCCTTCTTTAATTGATTGGCGATATTTATATTTTGAGAAAAAATATTTATTATTTATTTACAAAAGATATATATTTTTATGTAAACATGTGCATATAGTTTTCCAACAATGAAGAGTATATTCTGATAGAGGATACCTATTCTTTAACAGCAGATCGTACCAATTGTAGTATTGTCTGGTAAATAAAAGAAAATCTGTAAACAAAAAAATATATTAATTAGAAAAATATATTAGAAAAGCAACAACTGTAGAGTTCCGATTACGATTTTCTTTTGTATAATAATTATAAAAAAAAACAAAGAAAACAAAAAACCTGTTATATTTTTTAACAAAATGTCATTAAAACTTGTTAATCTAATTTTTTTTTTTAATTTTCACTATTGATTGACTTTCTGTGATTTTAATAACCAAAAGAAAAAAAAACTATGTTAATAATTAAAATTTAAATTACCTGCAAATTGGTTTGCAGATATCCATATGCCCTAATGGTATTTCATAAACTACTCCACTTCCAACATCTGTGGAAAACATTTTTTTTTGTTTTGTTAATAAGTTATAGTTAATTTAAATCTGAGTGTTGTAAAAACGTATTTCCGACAAGATAGTTAACAATAAATAAATTATCTAAAAGCAAATTCTATATTTTTTGAATATACCTAATTTCATGTTGCATTTCAATGATAGAAACAACAAATTCATTTATATCAGAATTTTATTACCTAGCTGAGTCTGAGTGGAAGCTATCAAGGAAAGATATTCTTTGAGCTGCAAAGGAAGGTGAGAGTTAAGGATTTGAGGGAATTATATATATATTTATACACTTTTGTTGCAAGGTATAAAATCTTAGATACGAAAACCGACAATTTTCTAAATCCACCTTTCGCTGTTATGGTTAAAAATGCTTGAGAGACCTAGCGTGGTATTTCTGTAAAAAATACACTTAACCACATAGATATAAGAAGCAATAAAAAACTTTATTTTATTGATATGTAATATTTAGGAAAGCCTATCCCAACCCTTCCCTGACAACTACGCTAAAACGTTTTTTTCTAGAAAAATGATAAAAGTCAAGTCTATGTGCATACAATGTAAGGACCAAGTTTAACGAAAACCCAGGAGCCACTTTCAAGAAAGTAAACAATCTTATGGATGATATAAAGAAGTATATTTAAACCATCTGCACCCTTTGTTTTAAAACATTTATAGCACCCGAGAGTTTAGACCGTGAATGACAGATAAATGACACTTTTAAGAGAATCTTGCTTTTTCTTTTGTCAAAGAAAAATCAAAATTTTCCAGAGAAAACGTATCAAATAAGTATTTATATATTTATTTTTATAATTATATAAATATATATTATATATTATTAAAGAAAATCATTTTTCTTCAAAAAAATCTTAACACACTGAAAAATCTATTAATTAAATAGCACTTGCTGTCAGCTAATTTTTTTCAAATTTGGAAATTTAGTTCCAAATATGATTCTCCTTGAAAGGTAGTAGGATAGTAGTACAATATGCAAAAATGACTGTTTAGAAAGAAATCTCCTCACCCTCTCACACAGATTGCGCTATCTACAGCTATACTGCTACAGCTGAAAAAAAGGCTGACTTCTGCAAACCTTTCAGAATCTTTTTTCAGGGATTGAATTAATTGACTGGGAAAATGTTGGATAATCTCCATTACTAAAATCGTCTATGTAGAACAATTATTTAGGTTATTTTTTTAAAAGACAATTTGTTCAAAAGCTAAGAATATAGGTTTAACGCATAGGCACACATTTCTTACCTCCAGGTGGAACACATCGCACTTCTAATTCCCACGGTGTTATTTTCATACTTTTAGTTTCCACAAAACTCACTACTTTGATTGGATGTTCTTGAAGGAATTGAAGAAACTCTTTATGTAAATTCACTAATGTTGGTGAATCTATAGAAAATTAATTAATAAAAAATTATTAAGAGTCCATTGATAAATTTTTAGCAGACCGATCGTTGTAGGAAAAGTCAACTAAACATAAAAATCATCAAAATGTCCGCAACATTTAAATATGCCTATAATTATAAAAAGAAGAAATTATTATTAATTACTATGTTAACTGTAACAAGAAACTAAGTGAAAGAAGTGAAGACTTATCCTGTAAATGTTTATCATCTTTTAGACTTTAAAAATATAAAGTTCAAGTTCAAAAAAATCTTTTCATTTATAAACAATTTGTTTGAAATATACGTACTACAAATATTATACATAATTTTCTAATTTTTGATTGTATTTACTTTTTTAATTATACAATAGCAGTAATTGTTTAATATTTATCTTATAAGCAATTCAAAGGTAATGTGTTAGTTAAAATTAAGAGTATTGCTCTAATATTTTGCTATAATATATACTTATCGCTTACTGTAACTAAGTTCTTGAACTT
Source organism: Rhodnius prolixus (assembly GCF_049639745.1). NCBI lineage: Eukaryota > Metazoa > Arthropoda > Insecta > Hemiptera > Reduviidae > Rhodnius > Rhodnius prolixus. The sequence continues at coordinate 37,043,401 of NW_027411634.1, forward strand.
CACGAGAAGGCAAAAAAAGAAGTTTAGAAGCTTCATTTAAAGTTGCCAAAGGAGATCCGTAATGTGGAGTGCTCATGAACACAACGGCGTTAGTATTTTCTATCAAATTGTAGAATGATTTATCTTCTTGCTTCTTCCATGCTAATTCAAGATAATTATAATCAATATTTTTCACAAGAAAAAACTTGTTTGAATGGAGTACGTAGGCAATTTGCAACTGATTATTTTTCAAAACGGCTAAGTGAAATTTAGAGCCCCTAGTATTAGAGTTAAAATTCTGGGTTTATTTTCAATACGATTAAAGAAAATTTACATTTATTTTTAAATGTTGAAATTAAAATGATTATTGTTGGTAAACTTACCTTCCATAAGCATGTGTTTAACGAGGATACCTCCCATTGAGTGCGATATCCATACTATTGGTTTTTCACCTATACCACATTCAATTAGTTGCGAAAGAAGTTCTTTTGATTTATTTCGAAGTCTTGATTTGCGACTGTAACATTCAATACAATAATAAATTTCAATACAATAAGATTATATTCGTCGGAGCAAGCACGTTCTTGGTATTCCTTACCGGTTTCATGCTTTCATCAACCATCGAGTTGTTAATCAGATTAATGTAGCAAATTCACTTCAACTTTGTTTCCGTCTCGCAATATACTTCTAAATAGTTTCTTATTAACCTCTGATAATAAATGAAAGTCTGGAACTGGTCAGGGTTACAAAATACATGCCTGTTACGATGGATAATATCAGCGATATTATCAAACACTACGGACCTTAACCAACCCAAATTGTCAACCAAATAATTGTAAATAAAGCCCATGTGATCACTGTTCATCTAATAATTTTTTTTTTTCTTACAATATTTTTAACATACTAAATATTCTAGGGAACAAGGGAATAAACTTCATTTTGTGTCAAATTTAATAGCAGAGAACCTTCTCTTTTTTTTACCTTTTTATAAACTTTATTTTTAATCGTGTACCAAATTCCTTGTCCATGACTTTTTGCGAACAAGTAGATAAATTTTCAATATCGTATCAAGAATGTTCATAGTTTACAAGCTTTTAACCAAGTAAGCATGAATATTCATTTGTGGCTTCAACATTAAACGATTAAATTTGTTTTCATCAAGAAAAAAAAATTATTTTCTTGATTAGACCTTAAAACATGCAATTCCGTTAAAACTCAAATTAAAACTTGGATACGATTGCAATACCTCCTTTTCCTATCTAAAGAAATAAGAATCTAGGAGGGAGAATGTAAATTTTAGTTTAATACCAAATAAGTATTATTAATGAGCAGCATTGTTGCAGTTATTGTAAACGTAAGTTTCAACGATAAAAAAAACAAGTTTTTTTTATCTTTAAATAAAAAAGTAGGTAATTATTGATGTTCATATATTCTACACACTTTATTCATTTTATTATAATGTTTTCATTTAAAAATTGCAAAGTATTGTGACAGCTCCTCACAATAGTTTTTTTTTTTAAAAAGTAAAAGCTGATTGTCCGCGAAAGGTGACCGCAAATTAGCGTTAACAAGTGAAAATGGAGAATTCCCGGCCGAGAACAAAATTGGTCGGGCCAGACGTCTTTCCAACTTAAATTCCTTAATTTCACTTCATCCCACTTAAATTGTCCATTAAATGATGTCATGAAAATTAAAGGGATTGATTGAGGCAGAAGTCATAACTTTTCTTTGTTTCTTAAGACTTTTTATCATACTTTTTACACTTCTTTTCTTTTTTCATGGCAAGTGTTAGTATTGCAATCCTGTCAAATTTTAGAAAATTGGGTATCTATCGGACAATACATGCGATTTACTGAACATGAACATGAACTAAATTTTTTCATGTAACATATACATACATATGTACATATATAAGAATATGTACGAAGGTGCATGTTCGGAACACCTCAAAAACTTGAATTCGTTGAATGCCCAAACTTAATACTCAAATTTGGATTTGGCAGAAATAAGTTTACTTAAAGCAAATTTATCGCCCAAATATTGTTTTGTTTTTTTTAACTGTTATTATTTTTTCGTACTCAACGTTTACCTTTTTATACTAATCAGATTTAAATTAAATCTTAGGCAATTATACACAATAGTTGTCTCTACATATGTACGAGTAAAATTGAAACCTAAACGTATCAGTAGTTTACGAGTTATTCGGCGCTAAAGTTTTCACCGTTTAAAACATACCCAAAATTTAACTCCATAAGAATCCCTTGTGCAGATAAAACATATTATGAAATCAACTTTCCTAGAACAAACGTTTCTCCAATCTTTGGCATACTAAATAATCATTCCTGAGTATTCAAATGGCTGGCTCAGAAACATTTTACCTAATATCCCCAACATAATAAAATTGAGAAAAGTAGTACTGGAGAGACATATGATAATTTAAACTTAACTGACTTTGTTGAAAAAGTATTGCTATCTGCTAAAACTACATCACTGTGTAAATTTACTCTTTGTCTTTAACAGGGCACCAGGATAACCAATCTGTGATTTTAGTTTCGTAATTGAGGCCAATCACCCGAACTTTTTCACAGTCTTGTGAAAGCCAATCTTTGGGCCAACACAGAGTTGTACACATAGGCGATTTCCCCAGTTGCTTGAAAGCTTCTTCATTCCTAGAAAACAATTTATTTAAAATCTGATCTGGACATATTTTTGTAAAACATTTTTTCAGCTTTATAATATTGCTCTTAAAAAAATGAATAAATTAAATTATGGTATATAATTTATATAGAAAGGTACTATATTTACATTGATTATGGATCGGCGTCTCAACCTCAACAATTAACAATGTTGCCAGTTTTCAGTTTGAATTATATGTAAAGGCTAAAATACGGTAATAGAAACGGAAAAAAATTCCATATATATAAATAAAATATATATTTTATTTTTTTTAAATATTGCGTGTGGCAACAATATACATAAATTAATTTGTGAACTAAATAAATATAAATTATCTATTTAGCATTAAGTAAACATTCCTGTTTTTAAACACTTGAAAAGCCTAATCTAAATTTCACTTCACTGTCCAGTAATTTTAAGCGTTTCATAAAAAGTAATGTACTTAATTAAATGCAAGCGAGTTCCATTTGCCGTATGTGTTGAATTAACAATTGACAAACCTGCCTTCGTGAAAGTGACCTCTCACCTCTAAGCAGTCATTAAATGTCTGTTATCATTTATCACTCTTAAATAGGTAGGCTAAAGCTTTCAGAGTAAAACTTACCAAACTCTAAAACATTGTGTTAAAAAGAATACTTCAAAGTGATAAAGAATTATTGCAACAGAAACAATTTGAGCTCATGTAAATGTCAATATACCTCGACTAGGAGTGCTAGATGCACAATGAAGAATAAATTACATGAAAGTATGTTCACGAAAACTTACCGATCGAAGGACAGTATAAAGTCATCTTTTTCAATTAAATTGCAGCTACCAGTTTGTGAAACCGGAATGTCACAAAGAACGTGCAGAAAGTCGGATCCTACAGTATCTTCTTCATCAAGATCAAATAGAGTGCAAGGGATGTCACCAATTGAAGAGTTATTCATTGCACATTTAACAAATATATCATCATTGCGGGTTGTTATACCTGTAAAAAAAATTAACTCGGATAATTTCTTCATGTACTGCATAGTGAACTGGATCTTTGAATATCTGATTTATCTACAAATTGTGAGATTACGTAGGTATTTGTCCTTAACATCACTTAGTAAATATTAAGTGCGAACTTCGTTCGTGGGATTTACGCGAACATCTTTTCGATTTGACGCAAGACTTTTAGACAACTAAAATCTACTGTTCATAGCAATGTAAGTTATTTCCTAGAATAATTATAGAGTGATGATATTTTATGATGGGTAAAACTTGAGGATCTGTCCTGGATTATAAGCGCAGACTGTTGGATTGCCATCGAATGGCTATGTTCTTATTAAAAATGGCTAAGTAATTTAAAACTGAAAGTGATTAAAGAGCTTTTTTAACACATTTCTTTCACTGTGGGGCTTCGCCCCTATTTTTTTAATTTATTTCTGGCCTCGTCAGTTTTATTTCATGCCTACCAAAGAAAGTAACTAAACCCAACTTGTGTCACTTTTAAATAGAACATTACTGTTGAAGATTAAAGAGAAGATACTTTCGATTGCATATCTTATTATACATTTTCTTTATATTCCAAAAACTATTGTAGATCCATAACGCAGACTTCTCCCGTGAGAAGTTCCAACAACAAGGGGATGAGACATCTTCTACTTAAGAGGTTTCTTTTTTTCACGAATTACTTAAACATGCGAATCACAAACCAGGAAGCCGAAACTTTCTTTTCTGCGATAAAATAGGAGTTCGTTGACAGTTACAAGGGCGTTGCCCTGAAGGGGAGCTATATGAAATTGTGACCAGTGTCTCAAGTACTAAAAGCAAAGTTCCTTTGCCTATCTTATACCTTCTTCCTTTCATACATTTTACCAGGTAATATGTTTATAATCTTTTTTGTGAAATTAATGAGTTGAAATGTACTTACCAAAAAACGTTTTTGCTTCTGGACAAGCTTGCCTTTGACTCCACGTGTAATGTATACCACCAAGGAGGCCATGTACCAAGACAACATCGACTGCGGTGGTTTCTTGAATTTGTCTATGTGTTGGGTGAAGCAAGTATAAATTCTTACCCAATTTAGTGCCACAATCTCTGTCCATATTAGTTAAAACTGTTGCAGCTGGAACTGATAGCCGGTTGTCTGTATCATTGACCCATTTAGCCAATACACCAATCCAACCTGTGTATTTGTTTATTTAAAATGAATTTTTAAATTAATTCTTGCGATATAAAAGTAAAACTTTTACTCTGAAGATTTATAAAAGTTTTTTTATTCCAAATTATGTAAATATGTGCTTATTATTACTTTTTTACCTGTCACATATAGGTCGTTCAGGTGTTCTGGATAGGTGGCTATGAGTTTAATAAGTTTCACTAACAAGAGAGCAGCATCATTTGTGCTTCCAAGGAATCTGTACGTATCCATCAATAGTGTGAGTACTCCATACTGTACCATAACTATAATGCATTAAATATTATAGAAAATTTATCTCATACTTAACAATTATTAAGTATAATAAAAAGTACTTTTTGTTTATCCTTAACCATAATTTGTCGGTTTACCAACTGTATTTACCTAAAGTTTTTCCCTTTGCATCAATTTCATTTTTCATTTAGGCTTAAATCAGCAGTTTTTTAAAACAACTATAACTTAGCCAAATAGAATTTAGGAATCCAGGTAATATTGCGTCACTGCTTTCAGAATCTACAACGCCACAAGCTGATGTAAAAGTGAAAGATGTGATGGAACTCACCACGCAGCGAGTTTTGAAGTTTAGAGTAATATAAGCCTGTACAAAAAGCGTCGTCTAAGACGGATCCTTATGAACAATAGAAAACTTTTTAGTTAAATTTAAAACATGTCCACCGTCTTTCAGCCAGCAATGATTCTAGAAGGTGATGAAACATTCACATCCCGTCAAGTTCTCATCAAGTAAAAGTCTGTAAACCTCTTCAAAACTGTTTTTGCTTCTGGACAAGCTTGCCTTTGACTCCACGTGTAATGTATACCACCAAGGAGGCCATGTACCATGAAAACTGGATTTTCATTTTGTGAAACGAATTATTTCTTGCTTTTGAAAAGTTACTTTTTGATTTTATTGCGATACCCGATCCATAGAAACATTGGACATTACCAGGCCAATGTGTTAGTCGCGCCTCGTAAAAGAAAGATTAGACAAAAAATATGCTTGCTTTTTGGCCTATGTAATTTTGAATTGGATCTAGATGTTCGCGTAATTACGCCATTAATCTCCTCAGACAGAAAGTTACAATCTTCTGAAATTAGTAAAAAGAACTTCTTCTTTCTTTTTAAGATACGCAAGCCTATACAGATATCGAAACATCTTCAAAACAACTGAAGATTTCAAATTTAAGTTTTCCAACGTACAGCCTAGATCTAGTATCTTCTTCATCTGTTTTAAAAGATTTACTAACCCGGAAGAAATGAAATCTCATGAAGGAGTCTTTTGTCACTAAAGATAGCGCTTGGTATCAGAACGGCTTCGAATTGTTAGCTTTTGGGGGGTTAAATTATAAAAAATGCCTATATTTGGGTAAGAAATTACGCACTATTTTTTAATTTTAAGGTGAAAACATGGTTTTCAATACATTCTAGAACATTTGGTAGTATCGTCACTTTGTGATAATAAATGATAGACCAATCCTTTTATAACTTTTAAACTTTTAACTTTTTACATAGAAAAACAAACTTTTTACAGCCGGTAAATTCTTGGATAAAAATAGTGCTTCCTAAAAAATACCTATAATTACTCAACTTACTTTGAACGTTTCCCGAAAGAGAAGAGTGATGTTCCAAAGACTGTATGCACATAGGAAGTATAGTGTGTTCTGAGATTGTAAGAGGCGGAGGACCTTCTAAAGTTATCATTTCTAAATCCAGAATAGACATCCAATCCTTTACGAAAATAAAAATAATGTTTATTTTGAAATTCAAGATGGAAACTATTAAAGATGTTTTTGTATAATTACCCTAAGACGTGGAAAAGCTTTATTCAAAAAATATTTAAGACAGACGTGTTTTTGCGCTCGATTCAGTACATGTAATAAATCACGCAGACGATTAATCAGCTCCTGCAATATGAATGTTCAGATTGAAAATATTTCTTTTAATTAGGACCAGAATATTCTTTGTATATTTCTTTTTATTTTAGTTAAAAAAAATTTATATCTTCGGACAAACAAGATATGATGCTTAAGTATAAAGCATGCCTCAGATATTGTGAACACTGCTTCGTTCATTAATTTTTTATATGTGATATAAAACATATTTAGTTAAAAATATTTCATCGGTTCATTAAAAAATGGCTCTTAAGCATTAATTATTAAAGATTCCATTCCTGAAGAGCAATTTTGAAGTGGAACAAAATACCTTTCGTCGACTATGACAAATTTAACTTATTCATTTGAACGTTTACTACCAACGAATTTCTTTAGATTTTGCAACAGGAGGAAGTCTGAAGAGTGCCAAATGTGGTGATTACCGTGGGATGTACCAACTGTTACGAGTTATTATTTTAAATTTTCACCACAACCTAATTGCTGCAGCTTGTCACAAACAAAATAGAAGTTGAATCAACTAACTATATTTGTCTTATGGGACTTTAAAACGTGTATTTCTGGCTTAAAGACCTTAATCACTAATTTGTGCTATAATAGGTATTTTAGTCACTTAGTTTCTTTCGCTATTATTTGAATAAGCACTAAAGATGGGGGACCTGGGACTACATGCTACTTTTAAAAGCATCGCTTCACTTACACTTGAATTTGTATATTGTAGAATCCAATTAAAATTAGTTATAATTCTTTTTTATTTTTTAATAATTATTTCATTTATAGGAGAGATTTGTACCAGCGATTACACAACATATCTTGTGTATTTATAATTCTCTTGTTCAAGAAAAAAAGAGGATTTTTTTTTTAATACCGCAATTATAAAACTTACATTTTTGTCAGTTGAACTTTTAGACCAAGATGGATTTAAAAAGAACCTCAAATCTACGTTTTTACTTCTGGCCAATGCTACGGCGTTATCAGCATTTGAAAGTTGGGCTAAGTGGCAGTAATCATGATCTGTAAACTATAATTAGCATTAGTTTTTTGAAAATGTAATTTTTTTTGGAAAGGGTTATTTCTTTTTTCAATGTTACAAATATTTCTTCTGCATTGTGCGAAATCCCACTTTCTTTTAATTCTGTGAAGTGTGTTCTAGAATAGTTGATTTAAAGTCTCTATAACTCACTTTGTATTTCTTAGCCTAATTGCGTTAAGGAATGTTAATGAAAGCTGACGCTTGTGGTCTAAGATGTTTGGAAAGACCTAAGAATATCTTTCTTCTAAAGTAAAAACTTGAAATTTACCAAGTTGTTTTCTTTTGTTTTGTTTTTAGGTTTATCTCAGTTTGTCTTCTGCATTAATCAAAAGATATAAGATTATAAGAAAATAAAAATCAAATTAATGGAGACAAATATTCAATACTATAATTTCTACACCTGCAATGTTCTTTTAGTAGTAGATCAAGGTCCTTGTGCAGGAAAAGCTTGAATAGTTATAAATGCAGGGATTCAAGATAATCTGGAAAAGACCTAAAACATGATATTAGAGAAAGGAGAGAACTTTTAAAGGTAAAATAAAAAAAAGCTGACTAATTATGTAATTCGGTTCATTCACAGCTTGACGAAACGACGGTAAAAGGAAATCAAATACGTTAAACAAATGCAAGAAAGTTATCAGAAAGGGTGAGGAAGAGAACTCAAATAGCTCGTTAATTGCTGGAGGCAGTCTGAGTATCTGGGAGGTCTTGCATCATCATCCTATAGAAGAACTGCTTTCATGTTGACTAAAGAAGAGGATCTTTGGATGGCATGGACTTCATTTAGTCACGCTGAATAGAGTTAGGTATGGTAGGGAACTTACTCAAAATTCAAAATTCTTCAGTGTAATAACAAAGTTCCACCTCACTCCATTACCTTTTTGAACAAAATAAACTTATGCACAATCTTTGAAACATCTTGATTTTTTTTCTGAATATTTTTTTCAACATCGTCTGTTTCTAGTATCGTCTCCTTAAATCCAATCATATCCAGGAACATTTGCAAATTTTGAAAACTGTAAACGCATTTGTCTGATAAACTTCTACATATTCACCGAAATCATATATACCTGTTGTAGGATTATTTTCTTTTGACTGATCTGTGAATAACTAATAATCTGGAAACCGTTAAGAGTTATACAGTGTTGAAAAATAGTCTTTTTAGATCGACCATAAAGACCATGACTGGTTGGGCAACTGTGAATATCGGACGCATCTCCTTGTCTTTAGAGCATGTCGGAAAGTAAAAGAAAAAAAGTCCCGTAAATAATTTAATTGATAGAAGAAATTTTTATTCATTAACTCTGTTGTAGATTATAACTTATTAAAATTCCTGTTACTAAGAATGCAAACTATTTAGGTAGTGTTTTTCTAAAGGGAAATTTTATGAGTGTGTATAATGAAAAAACAATAGTTCTTCATTGCACATCAGCGCAATGCTTCTAAGTTAAATAAATTTAACTATATAGGCAGTAATAAATGTTTCAATTAATTGGGGAAAAATTCCCTTAGCTGAACTATAAATACTTATCATGTGAATTATTATGACCTTGTAAATGTTTCAGTGATACCAATGTCCTGATGGCTTTAATTCTTTCTTCTTTAACTTCACTTTGCGACATTTCGAGCAGTCTCCATGCAATCATACTTTTTTTGTGCTGCCACCACTGTATTAAAGAAAATGCTTCCCACATGGATGCGATGGTCTCAGGTGGTTGTGATACTTCTTCCATGAAATTTACATTTATATGGTGTTTATGAATATCTGTACAAGAAAAAAAAAAACAAAGAACAAGGTGAGTGACAAATAAGAAAATCTTTAGCATTGATAAGAAAAATGTTTTTGTAAAAATATTGAATTTCGCTAGCACTAAAACTAGAAATAACATCACCAAATCCTCACGGAAACGTAGTATATTATTAGCTTACAACGTTGTTTCATTATAACAGGTAAGACATAAAATAATATGATTACTTTTTTGCAAAACGGAAACATCACAGTTTCTTAACTTTTTTTCCGATTATTTTATTTTCATATGTTGCTGTCAATGTATATGAAGTATTTCGCAGTTAATAACGCAAACCTGTGGCAAATTAGACTATACCGACTGAGCATAATTGCAAAAAAGTTATTTTCCTATTATCTAAACAAATAGCAAACTTATAAAAAATTAGTAAAATTTATTGGAACTAAGAAATAAAGCTTACCTTCAGCATGGCAACAAGTATTTTTGTAAATATATTGACAATAATTCTTTTTTCGTGTTACTTTTGTATCTACTATTCTATCTAGAGTACTTATTGTAGATTGTATTGCATATATGATTCCACATGTCCTAGAGATTACATTTATTAATAGTTTAATTATTAATTAAAGGCAGCCAAGAAAATTCTGTGGCTAAATTCAAATAAAAATTATTTTTAAAAAATTAACAAAATTCTCTTGGTTGCCTTGAATGATTTTTATTCTTTTTAAGCTTACTAATATTAAAATTAAAATTTGCAGATCTTTAAATTGTCTGTTTTATGAGATTAAGCACCTTCTTAAGAAGTTTGGAGACTGACAGTCAAAAATGAAAGAATTTTAAAATACTTTCCTGGCTGTAATCGGGAAAATGGAATTTAAAGACAAATAGGTAAGTGAAAAATTAGTTTTCAACCCAGCGTTGTTGAAATCTATAGCATGAAATTCTTCACCAATTGAATAGAACCTTTTGCTAGCAGATCCGCATTTTTTTTTTCATCTCTACTTCTTCTTTGATCTTCATTAAATTTATCTTGCTAAGTTTCAGTCACAAAAATTATCTCTACTTCTGTGATTAACGGATATGGATATGTTAGCAGACCACTGGATTTAGTGTCCTCTGAAGTGCGCATTTCGAGTAATTGGCAATTATTACGGTGATTCCCCTCTCCTGGACGTTTTTTCCGGACTGTTATCTTTTCTGTTAGCCAAGAACTCCGCGTAAATGCCTATGCAAATTTCGGGAACTTGAACTTTAATTAAGTTTTATTCCGTTAGATTGATTTGAGATAGGAAGCTTCCTCAATTTTGGTGCGATTTTGTTTTTTAAATAGTTCCTTTTTTTATTTAAACTTTATTTACATATTTTATTTACACATTCATTAAATATGTTACATACATGCAATATAGTATAAATATATACTTTTATTGAAACTTTTTTCTAGTGAACATAATTCAAATGGGTTCTAATGAGGAGGGGTAAAGTGTAGTTCTTCTCTAAAGTCCTGCTTAAGGATGTTGTACGGTTTTAATAATAAGAACTAATATTTATCCCCTATACGAGCTTCCTAATATCAATTTGGACGCTAGCCTGCCTAGACTCAAAATATGTACATAATAAATAAAGCTTAAATTCATAACCATCAGCTGTATGAATACTTATTTTGCATACAATAAACTATTTTTCTGCTTTTTAATCAATTCTTTATGTTTATAAAAGAAAATAAGACCATTAAATTCATTGTTACTTTGTTCAATTTCAGTGCTAAACAAGTAGTCATCCTAGAAACAAAGTTCAGTATATAAAGTAAAAAAACATGGTGTAAGAATGCTTTTTTGACCCACTGTAAGTATATATATATATATATTTAGCAAATTCTGTTTGATAAAACTGTAATTGCATAACTGATGAAAGAAAATTATTTGAATAGTGTTCACACCAAATTCTATATGCAAATGCGTTCTCTAATCTCTTTGAATTCTTAGCAGTGGATGTAAATTATGTTTTGACATAAGATCTTATATCCATTTTTTGTTTTCTTTTTTTTAATTAACATATATCTATTTATCTGGCCAAATTGAGGTACAGCAATTAAGCAAACAAATGAAGTTTTGACAAACTCATAAAAGGGCGTCTGTTTATCACTGTTTTCACAATAATAAACAAAATATTCGCAAAACACTCATTTTAGAGTTTTCACGCATTTATTTTATTTTCTTTGCGTACCGAGGTCATGTTCTACATCAATAAATTCAAATATGCTTCGCCACCAACGCGCTAACTACTACGAACTATCTCAACTAATTCGTTAACTACATCAATCATTTCTTCATCATAAATATTAATTTATTTAATTACCTACCCAACTATCAGGGAGGCCGCGAATGCATTCCAAAAAGTTATAAATAATTTCTTTCGATCTCTCATGACATATGAATATCAATCCATGACTGTAGCACTTTCTTAGTACAAAATGAACTGGGTATTACGTTTATCCTAAGGCACTTTACAAAAATATATCTATTTGTGCTGATTGATTGCTTTTCTTTCTTAACTAAATGAACTTGATTTAATTAAATATAATATTCAACTATAAAACACAGCTGATCAAAATGAGGAGAATAAATATTGATTAAATAAATATTGATTAAATAAAGTGATAACCATGCATGAATCCTTTTTACGAAAAATAAATAAATTAATAGTTACTTTTTTGTAGAGGTTGTAGTTTTTGCATCTTTTTTATAATAGGGTTCGTTTTATTCCTCTTTGCTTGATTATTTTATTGATTTTAATCATCTTCAGAGATTGTTCAGGTTTTCCAGAGAATTTACAAAATTCCTTCCAAATGTGTGACTGAAAGATTCTCTGCCTTCGCCAGTTGCTTAAAATGGTTGAATTGAATAAGCTGATCACGATTATAGAAAGTCATACAGAAACAGGCTAACTGAAAAGAACTGGGCCTTGCTTTGCTTGGAGTGCGCGATGTGTCAATTCTCAAAACTGCCGTTCTGGCCTCTAGGACTTCTTGTAGAACACCCAAATAGGCAAAATACTGATGGTTCCGGAGCTGTAGATATGAAGTTTGTGCACGCTTTCAGGTGAATTATATCAAAACTAACGATCCATGTACTATTTTATCGTATTCTGTACCTATTTTTTATAAGCCTTCAAGATGGATAGGATCCATTGCGCTTAAAATTATCTATAATCGTCAAAGGAAGTTGTAATGCAATTGTAAGGAAGTTGAGAGAACGTAGTTCTGTTCAAAGTTTAGTAAATGAGCATTAATTGCTAGCAGGAAAGTATTTATTTATAAAACTGTTACATATGTATTTACTAATATGAAGAAAAAAGATGTAGTGCATACCTATATTATGTATAGACTAAGTGCCCTTGACACTCTTTTCATTGCTAATAACCAATGCAGAAGCACTTGTTCTAAAAGAGGGTAGATTGTTTTAGAGTAATTGACTTTTTAAAGAGGATTGGCTAGTGGCAGCTGGCCGAATTCAGGTAGGCTATAAATAAATGAAAGAGGTTCTCGCACTTCACAAGTTAATACTCGCCGCCACCTTAATGTTTATTTTTATTCAGAACATTTAACTAGTATCTTGTAAAAGAAAAAATTTAAACCTCTTTGTTAGTTATTGTAGTTGCCAAGTTAGCAAGGTTCGTTGAAATTCTAACTTTAATTTTCCTTTTCTTCTTTCCAAGTACGCAGTAAAATTCTTGGTCAATTTTTTAAACAGTTTCGATAATCTTAAAAATTAATGTTAGGTGATTTGTACTACGAACTGACACCAGAAGTAATAATGTGCTGGAATATACTTGCACAAAGTGGAACAAAATTATGGCAAATCCAAACCTATTTTATACAGCTATATATGCGCAATAAATATATTTAATTTAAAGAATATTGAAAAGCCAGTTTTTATCATTCTCAAGATAACGAAAAATTATTTCTATATAGAGATCCTTCGATTTTTGACAAATTTTGGCTATAATCACAGTGTCTCCAACCTTAATGGTTGTTTAACCAAATAAGAGAATTGAAGTTTTTGATATTGTGTGTTTTGAGTAACGGTGTATAAAAGCAAACATATGTACATTGTAACTCATTTTTAATAATCCCTGTTTTGTGGTGAGGGATACTCAAAACGAAGCCTCAGCAAACGAAGTACCATGGCCCAGGCTTCATCTTGGGTGTGATATAAAGTAGTGGAAAATTTAGAAATAAAATTTAAGTCTACAATAATGAATTTACCAGTGATCTCTTTTCGTCCCTTAGGTCACTATTCTGTAAAGACACAAAAAACTTTCCATACAAACGTTTGTACTACCAAAAGCGATACTGGCATAATGTTAGTTAGGAACAATGGAACGTCATTAAAATAAAATGAAGGAAGATAATTTGTCGTTAAAATTGTAGTCATTGCAATAAATGTAAATATAAAAACTAGGTTTTTGTTTTTGCAGTGCATTCTGGAATACGTGATGCTTAGCAGCGGTAAGGAAGGTTTTTTTGGAGATAGAAAAGTTTATTATCAACTCGATGAGATCACAGAAGGTGCACTGCTGGCGTTGGGGCTCATTAGGAATTTTTCACTTCTTAGTGGTAATCAAGGTGAGAGGAATAAAAAACAGCTGCCACTTACTAATATTGAAATAAACTTATATTATCAAGCTAAATATTAATATGTTAGAAAATTTATTCTGGGTGAACGTAATCATTGGGATTTTGACCATCTTCCAACATATAAACAGGAAACATTTTTATTTTTTTGGGAAAAGAAGCTGAAAATAGATTAGAAATAATTGCAAATGCTTCGTCTCAAATCATGATGACGCACGTAGCAAAATAAAGTTGTGTGGAGAGAAACAGAGAAGGAAAAAAGCGAGATTAGAGAAGGATAGACTGTACTTGTGAAATGGGGAGATTTTTAGTCAGTCGACTCCTTTAGGAGTGTTTGGTGGTGTATAACAAACATTAGAGGAGAGTATATATGAGTGTGTTAAATTTAGTTTGTGGTTCTCAGGCGGGGAGGTTGGTTGCAAGTTTTTAGTTCAGTCCACCTCAATCTATCAAACTATAAACATAGGCTTATTTAAAAAAATTACAATAAATGACAGCTTCTATATGTTCTAAGAAAGAAAAAATATGTTCAATTTTTTTAAAAGGAAAAATAATGTTAAAGAAGATAGAAAAGAACCCAAACGACCACCTAGAAAAAATGAAATGGGTATGAATCATAGTATTAATAATACTAACAAAACAATACCAGCACATGAAATCTATCATACACCGCCTGGTTCGCCGATACTAAAACAAAAAAAACCTATAACGTTGACAACTGTACAGAAGAAGAGATCGGTGCCAAATAAAACTATAAGCAGCACAGGTACAAGAGGTGGGGATTTGGATGACGAAGACGACAGTAAGGCGAGCCCGCCAAACAATGTTAACAACGTGTTACCGGCATCTCCACCAAATCCTCTCAGCGCGCCATCATCAGCCGCCGAAATGGGTAATAACATCTCCAAACTAGAGGACAATATAGGCGACTGGCCTACAACGACACCGACGACAACTTATGCAAACAATGAAGATCCGACGGCAGTCCCCAACCGTCTTGTAAGCGAAACAAATAACTGTCTTATGGATACGACTAATAAACATGTAACTAACATTTCCAATAATATTAATAATAGTAAAAAACTGCCAGTAACTGATAAGACTGAAAATGCTATAGATTTAAAAGAAAATGCATTTTTAACAGAAACTTTACTTAAAACTACCAATATCTGTGTTAACACTAGAGATGCAGAGTCACAAGTAAATAAAACAGGTGTTAAATTCGAAAATAATCAAAAGAAAGATTGTAATGTAGAATCCAGAAACCAAGAACCAAACATTTCATTGTGTAAAAATAGTGAGATGAATAGAATAACACAAAGTTTAACTACTAAAGAAAAAAACGGGATTGAAGCCAGCAAACTCACATCTATAAATATAAATCTGGAGAATAAAAATAATTTTAAAGAAGATAGTAGTAGTACGAAGAATGATAATTTGTTTAATGAAAACAATAAAAATAATGACCCTGTAGACCATAGTACAACTGAGGAGAGTAAAAATCCCATAAAAGAAGGTGACCAACCAATTACCTTTATAGATGACACAGTTTTAGATAACGAAAAGGACAATAGTTCAAATGAGATAAGTGGGAATACTTGCTATGATATTGAACAAGCTTTTCAAGAAGATGTAAATACTGAGGTATCAGTATTGGTTAAAGAAACAAGAGAGATGATACTAAGCGTGTCTGAAAAAGATAATACAAAGAAAGATTATACGGAAAATGTCGATGATAATATGATATTAGATTCACCCTCCGGGAAGCCGTGGCTAAGAACCTGCTCAGCTGTGAATCAGGTGATAGAAAGAGAAGGAAAAGAACTACTACAAACGACTATCAACGAAGTCAAAGATGACGTCAAAGAATCTTCCGCCAATGATATACCATTGGGGGGAATAGATGTGTTAAGTTGCCAACAGAAGATACCAGTCAATAGTCAACCGTGTACACATTGTGAACCAAGTACTGATAATACTAAGAAAATGTTAAGTATACGAACAAGTACAACTGGATTAGAGACATTCTCTAGTTCACCACCTAAAGTAACCGATAGTGAAACAGAAGAGGATAGTTCTTCCAGAGAATTTCTGCCGAAGAGTGATTTGGAAGAAAAAGATGAAGATAATAGTATGAAAATGAAAAAACGTGTCCACTGGGCAGATTCTGAAGGTAGAACATTAGAAAGTTTTGAACAGTGTTCTAGCTCTGAAGAGGATGAAGCAGTTAATGAAGATGAAAGTGATGTTGAACAAGGCGATGGTGAAGTTAATAAAAATGAAAAATCGTCCAGTGAAGAAGAGTCATCCTCTTCGGAAGATGAAACCGTGGAAAGTTCAAAGGGAAATCTTTTAGAATATAAAAGACAGGATACTTGGTTAGATGTGATAGATGAGGTATCGAAAAGTAATACGAGTGACGCGAGTGAACCATCGACGAAAGATGATTCAGGTGAAGAGGAAACCAGCGAAGAAGAAAATTCAGAATCTGAAGAAGAAGATGAGAATGAAGACTCTAAAAACGATGAAGAGGATTATAAAGAGGAACAGACTTCACAAAATGCTGACAAGTATGTGCATTTTAGATTAAATTTGTTTTCTAAGATAAAGGTTTCCCATTTTAAAAATAACAGCGGAATTAATATCCCAGCTTTGGTTTTAGCTGCTATCTTCAAAACTCTTATTTGTCTTGGCAGATGTTTACAGGTGATTAAGAATCTAATTTTAAACTATTGTTCGCAAAAGATTTTTTCTTTTCTCATTAATTACTATTTCTGCAATTATTTTTTCCAAAAATTTGAATAAGAAAATTTATTATAATCAAAATCTGAATGAAGTTTAATAATTTCGTTTTTTTTTAAATAGTAGATACAAAATAATAGATGCGCTTAAGAGAGATGTCGGGGCTATATTAGTAGAAAAAGTTTACGTCGGTGAAAGGAGTAGGGTTTAAAGAATTTGTTTTTGCTTGAGTAAGTTGGTTTTATATAGGGTTACAGTAATTAAAGCGCAGTTGTAAAAGTTTTGCGCTATCACCGAGTGCGTCTCAACTTTGATTAAGGAAATGTGGCCAGTGCCTTAGGCATAAGTGGCTCTTAATGTCGGATTTCTTTTTTATAATTTGGGTTCGTATATGTTTTTCTTACTGCTAAATATGAACATTTATTATTTTGGATATTTTTCATTGTAGTTTTTTATTATTATTTTTAGATAGAGACTTTTGGTAAATCATTATAAATTTAATACCTATGTAAAATCGATTTTTAGTTTTTAATTTATTTCTTCGAATGTTTCTACCTTACATGGCTTGTAGTCAGATTTTTAAAAGTAACATTAGTAAATTCAATATAAGCCAAAAATAATTCTACAAAGCAGTTCAATCTTTTAGAATTAAAAAAAATAAATAAATAAAAGCGTTCATACAATCGAAATTATTAAATATATTCAAGATAAATAAAATTCTCTCTTGAAATAAAATAGATTAGCAAGACGATTTTTCATGATTTTATATTAAATTTTGATTAACCTTCTCTTAAGAAGAAAAATAATATGAGGAATTGCGAATTATCAAATTTTTAAAATTTTAATTTTCATCGAAAAGGACTTGTTTTTGAGGTCGCTTAAGTGAAGTGAGGAAAATGTTTTAAGACAATCTTTAGATTTGTACTATCACTAAAATTCTTTTGCGAGGGTTAAACTCACTAGGTCGGATGTCTAAACTTCTCTTTTCCATTTCCTTCGTGATTTCACATAGAGGTAGGCAGGGGCTAGTTTTATAAATTGGGAAAGCTTGTGAAAGCTTTTACTTAAGTTTGGGCCGAAGTAAGGGGGCCTCCAGGACGTTAGGTACTTACTGGGCGATCCCTAAGTTATATAGATTTAGCGGGTGCTCCGCTGAAAAGGTAAAAACAAAATAATCGCTTAACCTGTCTGATGTACAAATTCACAGATAGGTTAATGAAACTAGCACCAAGTCAATTGTATCAATGATATTTAATGATGGAACGATTTTTGTATACATTTATACTATCATTTTAATTAATCGCCAGAAAAATATAAACAAATAGTTTTTGGAGGATCAGGAATGTTAAGTTCGAATTCGGGGGCTATCTGTTGAATCAGAGGGCAACTAAACATTCCAATCCTCTTTATCGTAGTGAGAATCAATACCACCTCTACCATCCGAACATTTATAAGAATCAATACTACCTCTACCATCCGAACATTTATTTGAAATATACTAATTGTTTGCAGTAAATTTAACATTTTGACTATTGAATTACAGAAAGTCATATGAGTGTTCTCGTTAGATTTTTGTAAAATGGACTGCACAATGCAAGAAGATGTTAGCAATATTGACAGATTTCTTGTTGATACTAGTTGAGCGAATCAGATGAAAAAGAGATGTTGATGTAATACTTATATTTATCATCTGTTCTATACTTTATTAATAGCCGAAAAAAAAAATTAAAGCCGTATTAACCATTTCTTACTCAGGGACGTCTAGAAATTCCCAGATCTATCTAAACGCTCTATTTCCAAAAGGAAGGTCATTTTACTATTAAAATAAATAATAAAACTTCTGCCCCTAGACGTAAGCGACATCAAGTGCTTTTATTTTAATATTAAGAGGGGAAGCTACCTATTGCAAATATATATATATAAAGGTATAAAGATGGTTGTATCACCTTTGTGGCCCACTAACATAAATAAAAAGAATATATCACTCTGCCAAAAAGTCGCATCTTGTAAAAGATTTAACCAAGAAAATGTCTACAAACCAAGAATGACATTTTCAACTAGTTCAAGAATTCTGTAGTATTATCCTATTTCCCATTATGTCTAAAAGTACTTGCACCATCCAGGAACATTATCATTTTTAATGTTATAATTGTAATTTATATACTTTCATTTCCAAAAAAATACATTTTCAATAGTTAGGAGGTAAGAACTAATAACAATGAATTAAGTCAACTAAAGGAAGCGAGAAAATATTGCTAATATAAAAATTAGGAAAGGAAGCTGTTCTAATTTGAGTACGATTTGCTAGTAATAATGATCTCTCCCCGCCAAAAAGTTCTGGAATCTGATCCATCCAATGAATAAAAGTGACGAACCGATGAAGACTTTTTAATAGGGAACTTTTTAAGTAATAGGGAAATGCATGGTTGGGTAAGCTTCTGATTAAAATAAATAAAGTTTCTCGAAAAAAAAACTCAAAAAGAGAGGAAAATCCTAAAAATGAAGAAAGAAAAACGAAAATATTTACGACTTATTACAAGGGTGTAATTGTTATGAACGTCACCGTCATTAGTTTAACAAAAGTTTTACTATGATTTACTAAGCAAATAAAATTCAGCTATTTATAGAGAGAAAAAAAATCATGAAACTAGGGTTCAGACATTAAAAACATTAAGAAGAGGTATTAAGAAATAAGTTATAATAAGAAAAATTAGTTGGTAATGTTTGTTTCGTGTGTTTGTGAACGTTATGTAAAAAATTATAAGAATCTGCTATTGTACAGATTTACTTACGAGATGTACTGCACCGCATCCAAATTGATCTATTGCGCCCCTAATTTCAACGTCTGGTAACTACCCTGGCTTTCTAATGAAGCTCCAAGAAGGAAGGTGAGCCAGCTCAAGCATATCCTGGTGCCAAAGCCCCCTTCCCTTCCAAGAATGATATATCATCTTCCCCAAATATTTCATGCATTCTAGGAAAACCATTGGGACTTCGAATAGCATAAAGATTCATTACCTTCCTCATTATAGAGGAGAGGTATTCTTACTCCGTTCGTGCGAACACTAGGCAAGGGAGCCTACCCACTCTGTCTTGTAGCTCGCTCTCCAGCACCATCAGATTCCTTTTTGTTCAGTTCCGTAGAAATAATGGTGTCAAGTTTCACGAAAAACCTATTAGTAATGTACAAAGACATATTTCATTTATTTTGTTCTCGGACAAAAGCCAGTCATCTTAAAATTGTATGAAATTTATCTTCGGTTACTGGTAATCGTGGAGAGTTCGTGGAATTAATTATCTGATAGATTGAGTCTGCTAAAAATTGTCAGGATTGTCTGTGTCTGTGCCGTCTTGATTGATGATGTTTTTTCAGTATTGGGAATGTTTCAAACTTACTTTTTATAGTTTACATCGACTGAACTGGTTTTGAGGTCATTGAGTTAGGAAAAAATAATCAAATAAAGCAACTTGTTTTTGTTATGTAGCGCTTTGAGAATTATATGTATAATCCTTGTATATTAAATTAAGTCATGCGTTTGTTCTCTTCAAAGGTTTGCCTATAATTTTTCGTACTATTGTACTGACGAATCCGTAGCGAATGAATGATAGTAAAAAAGGTGTAGAATATCCGTCCATCGTAGCCACATTATTTGGTTAATTATCACAGTTACTTGTCTGCAGTTTTTTCCGGAGTAAGTCTCTCGATTTCCTTTGTTCCTTCTGAGACAAAGACTTGTCGTTTTTGTTTGAATTCTATTCACACAAATTGATTTTAAGGAGGAGTTCCGACATGAAACTCTACCTTTTGTTCCTGAAGTTCTTTCTTGAAGTTTAAATTTATTTTAAAAAAATCGAACTTAAAAAAAACTCGATTTTTAGCTATGTAAAATTATTAAATTTTTTTCCGCAAAGAAAGGATGCTTTAGATTAAAACAAGTGGTAGTCGGATGAAGCTAAGTATTGACTAAAGGTTGGATTAAAATAAATTCAAATCTTCCATTCAAATTTCAGTCTAAAAGAAGATTTATAGCCAAGAAATATCTTGCTGAAAAACAAGCCTTTTTTTGCGATTGATTAAAAGCGTAAAACACTAGGCTCTTCTTTAAGAACATTGTATCCATTTGTTTAAAGGAATAGCAACCTCTTTGAATTAATTTTTTCTTTTGCCTCAAACTGAGATTACAATTCCAATCCTGTTTCAAAACTTCACAGTTAATCTACTTGTCATCGTTCGCCTGTGAAGACTTGAGAAGTTGGCGATTGTCCATCATTCGTTTGGCTTGCATTGAGGTGTAAGTTCATGCTACTTTATCCTATAACTATTTTTCATTGGTTTGGAGATACCTGCCAACCTGTCTTTAGCTCAAGAGTTTTGGGGTAAATATGTGACTCTTGAGATTGGATGTTTTGCTCGACTATTTACGTGAATGTTCATCATCTGCATATGATGGCTGGATACGGCTTTTTTCTAAACGTATTTTTTTTTTTTTCTTTCAGTAGGACGGAAAATTACCTAGTAAGTATAACTTGACTCAGAGTCATGATTTACCAAAAAGGTTCACAATAATTGTTCTATTTGAAGGCACCATAATAATTGCAGAATTTTTTTGCAAGTCTAAAGAATAATAATATCTTGATTTTGAAAAATAAAATCACTTCCAGTGAATATGAATTTTAATCTGCAGAAATTAGCGGAGTCTGTCTTTCAACATTTAATATAAAAATAAAAGTCTGCAATATCATCTGTAAAAATATTTTTATGGGAAGATAAATCATCTTAAATGGCCTTGTATACTCTTGCTGAAAAGCAATTATTAACCTTTTTTTTTTTTAATGTTAACACTAACTTAATGTTCATTTTCTTATTCTAGAAATGTTAAAAAATTCCAGCCTCGAATTTATCTTGAGCCTAGCATTCCAAGCATCTCGGTTGTCTGCTTTAAGGAATGCACACTTCCCCCAAGTGTTATTTCTCTATTTCCAGTTGGAGAAATTTTATTACATCTTAGCAAGTATTTAGAGAGTATGTCATTTTAAAAAGGGGAGTTTTTTTAGATCGAATAAATCTGATGAAAAATCTAGGACGATATTCTGTTACAGAAATTTACGAAAAGAAATTTTTTAGAAACCAACATATATCAGCGAAAAAAAATAGAAACTACAAAATTTATTAAAGGGCATTTCCACTCAATCGATTATTTCAAATTTAAAATTTGACCTTCATACTGAATTCCTTTGTTGATTATAAAGATAATGTGGCCTCACATTTCACTCAAATGGCTTAGAAGAAAGATTGACACCAGAACTTCCTCTCCTGGTAAAATGTAAGAAAAAATGAAGATCAACCGAACATTTGTGAAGATCTTTTGTGATCAACCGAAGATAATAGCTAAGGGGAACTTCTACGTTAATACATAATGAATAAATATTGTGGTTTTGAAGTGCAATATTTTCGAACAAATTCAAAGATTCAAGCAAGAAAATTTCGTTATGTAAAATAACTAAGTTAATGTGTAGCACACAGATTTTTTTTTTCACGAAAACTGCCCCATCGAAGTACTTTAAACTTGCATTACACATTGACTTTACACGTACGACTGCATACTGTAAAATTAATGATAAACATAATTTTCATGCTGACACCAAGTGAATGTTATTGACTCGTCTAGAATGTCTCATATTGGACTTTTGCCAATAAAGTTTCACGTCATTTTTGCAAAAGTAATTTTACTTGTCATAAAAAAACCAGGAAGTATCATCAGCAAGAGTTTGTACCAGTGGCGAGCCTTGTTAATGATAAATAAAAAAATTAATCTTAAGTATAGCACTTAGTAAAAATATGTTTTTAGTTTTCCAATACTGATGGCAGAATAAAAGTTGGAATATTTATTGATAGGCAAGATTTCTCGATTGAATTTTTTGTGTATATTCATGTATAAATTTTTATCTCCAATATTGTAGTGATACTAGTTGGCAAGTGCGGCCTGATTATTCATAGGTTCTGGACAAAAATAGTCCTGTTAGATCAGATATTGGTCAGATGCCTAATTTTTGGGGTAAGCCTGTTTTTACTCTCTCATGTTTTGGCTTCTTTTGTTCTGTATAATATTGATTCTTGCCATTCGTAAGAAAAATATTTCTTTATAGTTTTTTCATTTTGAGAAATTGGCTTAATTGAAAATGCAAATTTGCAAATGCCATAGGGTTAGAAAAAAGAATTGCTTAATTCTTCTGAGGAAGGAGCTGGGGATACATTTTCTTCTAAGATCGTGTTTCGAGCAAAGTTTGAATGTAGTTCTTATATGACACAACAAATAAGGATAGAATGAACTGCCAAAATTTCTAATTCGATTTATGTCAATGTAGTGAATCAGCTGATTTAGTACATAATGATTAAGTGAAAAGTAAATATGTTGCACAATTTTGTATTCAATTCTTTTCTTATAAAAAAGTCACAAAGAAAACATTATGCAGTGATTAGGCATAGAATTAAGGCATCACGGTAGCTGAGCGGTTAATGATCAGGCCTTACAATTGAGGGTTCGATTCCCAATCCAGGCCTTGGATTTTATTTAATGGATTATATGAGAAATTTATAGTATATTTGAATTTATGTTTGATAGTCGCCTCAATCTATAACACATAGTATGTTAGTTGTAGTAAAGACCGTCTGAAAAAATAGGTATTAATTCATTATATATGTTTTACTCTCAATTATGTATTAAAATATTTCCTATTCATCACTTGGACTTGAACTGTCTTGTAATCAAAACATTAAATTCTGTCACAAAGAAAATACCGTACCATAATCATAAAATCTTTAGAAATTTGTCAGATTTAAAATACATTTACCAACGAATCTGATAGAATAATGTTGGAAGATGAATGAGAGTTCGAAATAGGACAGTATTTAGATACCGAAACATACCATGATAAATTAAATTGGCAATATTGTCATTTCTTATTCAGTGAGCTAGCTAAATAGTGTTGATAATTAAATTTAAAAATTGTTTAAATAAAGAGTAGATCTTTAATGTAGATGTTAAAAGAACTAATAATAACAGAGAACGTTGGCATCTTTTTGTCTATTTTTAATAATTTTATTTCTCTATTTCTTCATTTTTAGATTTGAAAAAGTAAGAAGGAAATCTGTGTGTATAAAAATGGTGGCAATAAACTTAGACTATTTCAACAAAGTTAAAGTAAGAACAGAGAGTTGATCGTCCTGTCGGCAGCTCTCCTAGTGTAGAACGGACTCTTGCAGTTCCTAGTTTTGTTACATGCTTGTTAAGTATGCCAATTTTAGTTTTGATTCTATTTTGGGATGTTCGTCGGAATTACAAACCTTCTAATTGTTACGTCAAATGTAACAAATGGCGCAACTGCTACCAGTCGGTATGTCGCCTTTCTTCTCAAGTTTATTTTAATAATTATTTACTGTGATCTGCTTAGCTAGCTCATTCTTGGAAAGGTTAGTTTGTTTAAGTGGCAAAAATAAATGAAAAATACTAAAGAATTATTGTTGAAATAATTTCATGTAATGATTATACGGAATTTTTGAAGTGATGACTTTTAACGATAAATCAGTTCTTTGCACCGTTTCCATCTAAGGAAGAAGGAAGTGATAAGTTATGGTTTTCAAAGCAAGAAGTTAGCACACACAAATAAAAAAAATGCTTTGGAATGAAAATATACATTATTCTTGAAGATTGTCATTTTACTGTAAGAGTGCTATTACTTTTATTTATTTTTTAAAACTGTAAACCTTAATGTCTATTTACAGTTCTTGTTTTCCGCGATGAAATATTAAATAACTAAAAATTTTATAATAAATCTCTTAGAAATAGAAAAAAAAACAGGCTTTCTTATACGTATGAAATTAACAATAAAATTAAATATACAATTGTCTATACGCAATTCTCTTTTTATATTTTTATTTATTTATTTTTAAACTAATTGTTTTCCAAGTAAGTAAGATAATATCTGATTTATAAAATAATAAAACTAGATAAAAGATTAGGGTAGCATATCTCTGCGAGGTGAACAGTTTGCGAGAACAGCTCGCTTGCCTCCCAGCTGTTCACAACTGGCATATTTATAAAATGGCAATCGTGAGCCAAGAAGAGATTGCGTCTAGGCGCAATGTTATTACTAGAGCATTAGAGGCCGAGAAGAGAAAACGAATGAAGAAAACACTAAAATAAAGCGTAGTGTTGTTCTAATAAACATCCTTGTTATTAACTCTACTAAACGAATTTCTTCCGCATTATTTTCGTCACAAAATATATTCTTAAGATTGTTACAACGAAATTGCTCATTTACTTATTATTCATTTTTTTTTTTCTTGTCATTTCATATTCTTTATTAATTTTTTGACTTTTACAGTGTAGATATTGAGAAATGGAAATAAGTACATTCTAATTGTAAGAAATGTTTTAATGGACAAAATGTTTACTAATTAATTATTAAAACACGACCCTTTTGATGGCATATTTTGTTTTTAACTAATCTAGGAAAAAGATGTTCAATCTTGCAAAAATTTACAGGTAAATACTTTATACAATAAAAATCATTTTCATGGTATTAATACCGAAGTTGTTTACGAGTACAATCTGCCTTTACGTCAAAAAAATTTCGGGATATGAGACTTCATTTTGAATAAGTTTATACTTTTCCTTACCTTCAGTTTGTTTCTCTTTTATAATAACGCAATTCGGGACGACCAACAATCCTTTCTTAAGGATTTCTGGGCACCCCTCACTGTGGCTTTCATATCCTGTCGATCACAGTCTGCTATGTAATAGCTTTAGTAATTTTATGCTCTTGGAACTATTCCAAAGCATTTGTTTTTCTTCTCCAGAGTTTTGTTATGCTTAAGTCGGCAATTGTCCGAGGTCTTACATCTCAAACTCTCGATTGCAAGCAATCATAAGCCTTCTCGTTTTGTGCTGCCACAACAAATAAAGAAAGCTCCTTTAGAGAATTTTACTGGGCAAATCGTGCCTTGTAAATTGTCAAAAGCCCAAATATTACCGTAAGGGAACTCTGCCTCCTTTAGTCAATGTGTGAAAGCTGGGAGGTACGCCAGTTGCCTTGATCCAATCAACCCAAAATCTTCTAGGGATGTGGTGAAACGGGCATTTCAAAACCGCCCCGAAGCCTTTCATCGGGTCAGATTGAGAGGAATCGCCCAGTAATACCGCTCTTAAGGCCCACTTGGTAGCAACCATTCCAAACTGAAAACTTATCTAAAACTTGTCACTGCTACTTCTTTATGATACCACTAATCTTTGGAAATATTAAGAGATACTGGTGTATGGATTTAGTGACAAAAATGTAAATTTCTCTTTTGCGTCTTTTGCCAAAGCTTGTTGATTTGTACGGATGCTTAAAATAATCTTGAAGATTCACTTTATTATATTTATATCCGTATCAGATATTTAAAAAACTCATTTGGCACTTAACGGTAAAAAATTACCGTTTGTTTATTTCCCTTTCTAAATGTAGCAGTATTACAAGATTTATTAATAAAGTTGAACATCTGGCTGTTGTAGACTGTTTTTTTTTTTCAAACAGTTTTTGTTAATAAACGAAAACAATCAATTATTAGAAGAAATGTTCATTTTTGGTTATAAATTCACAAAACAATGACTGATAGTCCGTTAATCTTAGAATTGTGGTTAATGTCTATGTTTACATCGAAAACGATAAAAATCGTAACAATCTGTTTAAAAAAAGAAAACGCCTTGACCCGTCTAAAAGTGAAGTACTGCAAACTGACGCCAGTACTGTTTGATGTTTTTATTTTTGGTTGTTTATGTTTTTTACTTTAACATTAACTTTTCAAGTTGTATTATTCAAACACTAACTTCTATTGAAAACGTTTCCGTACAATTTGATTAAGGAACTTCAGTGTGAGAAGTGGGTAGATTTAATTCTAAGAAGGATTTATTACATCTCATAAGAATTCAATGAATCGCTGGAATTTTCAAGTTTCGAAGGAAATTTTGCATTAAGATTTGAGAGTTTTTCGTTTATAGATTCTGCTTTTTTTTTTCCTAATCTTCATTTTCTTCAAAAACATTTTAAACATTGTAGAAGCCTCGTAACTTTCTCCATTCTGAAGGCTCTTTGTGACCTGAATAATTTGATAGCCTACTTCACTGTTTTTTAATCACATACATTTTTTATCATATTTTCTATATGATATGTCCTCAATAACTAATTCCCGTAGTTGTCACAATTCCCCTTTGTCTAAGCTCTTCGACAAAAAATTTTATGTACTTTTGTAACTTTCCGTCCACGACACTTGGTTTCGTAGTTGGACGTTAAAGCCTGAAATAAATGGTATTACTTTACTTATGGCGTCGTGGCTAATGTCAAGGAGAAAAATTGATCATGAATATTCTTAAAAAAAAAATAATCGTGAGTTGTAAGACTGTTTTATTGGCCTTTTCGATTAATCTCCCACTGGACATAGGCCAAACACCAGACTGGGGTTCCTTTGCGAAGGTTAATCTACTATTTTCATCCATAGCAAACATTTCAATCGACCCTCACCAATACTTACATATTTTAATATCAATAACAATTTCGTTTGTTGTTATCAGTAGTATTAAATAAATTTGTAAGTAAATATCCATTCCTTTCATTCCAGTTTAATTTTAGTTTCAAGGAATATTTTAGACTAAAAATAGTTGTGGGTTTCCCATCTTTGTAAGGGATACTGTTCTCGGTATCTAATGTCAGTTTTAAGGGATGGCCGTGGGCCAAAGTCATGTTTGTTCATAGGCATTATTTCTTCTTACATTCTTAAAATATTTTTACCAATGGTAGTACCCTGCGTACATTATTTTCTTCAACATTGCAATAATGAACAAGAGTTAAGGCCAGCCATGCTTTCAGTATATTATGTGCGCCTATGTTTTTGATGATAATTGTTTAAAAAAATTGATTTCTCTCACCACTTTTCCTAAACGTAATTTACATAAATATATTTTCTTGAAATAAAATAATGTGTCCATTTAAAAGGTCACAAACGTTTTAAAGGGTAAATGTAACAATTCAAAGTAAGTGATGTATATCAGTGCTATGAGCAATCGCAAAAATGGAAAAATGGATTTAGTAAACAGGCACTGCCAATTGATCATTTTATCTAAATGTATTTTCTAGTTTTATTATAGTGTCGAGGCTAAGCTGATTTTACCTAAATTACCTAGTATTGACATCGAGTCGAAATATCAATTTTCGGTGTTAACATCTAGTCTAAAGTCAACTTTCCACAGTTTCAAAGTAATAACAATGTTTCTGTGACAATGCATTAATTTGACAAATTAATTGTAA
The DNA here is from genome assembly GCF_049639745.1 of Rhodnius prolixus. Taxonomy (NCBI): domain Eukaryota; kingdom Metazoa; phylum Arthropoda; class Insecta; order Hemiptera; family Reduviidae; genus Rhodnius; species Rhodnius prolixus. Next base: position 37,071,605 of record NW_027411634.1, read on the forward strand.
TTATAATAAATTCTATAATTAAATTGGAATATAATTCTCACTAAACGAAGAGCTTGATGTTTATATCTATTATTTTATTAGTAACATTTCCTTTATTTATAGTTTAATTTTAAACATTGATAGGATCAAAAATAAGCAGAAGTTGACACAAATCCAACTTTGGGGAATATTATATTTAGAACTGACTCCAGTGAAAGATCTTTCCAGACATTTTTTTAATAGAACACACTTCACGCTACGTTAAGCTTGATTAAATGTTTACCGGCAGTTAACAGACTCGTCTTTTTGAATGAATCTATTTATTTATGAATGAATGCTCTCATCAAAAAGGGAATATTAAAATAGATTAAAGAAAGAAAATGGGCGCATAAGTTATTTTTCTGAAAATGTTCTATTCTAAATTATTTTAACTTTTCGTATTTTTATGTGTTCCAGGACTGATTCAATAATGAATACTGTAGACTTGGATAGCAGATCGTTAATTCCAGTGCATGAACTTTATGAACAAATAACCAAACTACAACAGGAGATTATGGTCAAAGCTTCTGGAATAGAACGTAAGCTGTAGTATTTCATTTTATTACTTTCTCTTAATTCTCTAATAATAAGTAAGTATTAAGTTTGTGGTAATTTTTAAAACTGAGCTTCCTCTGGAAATATGTTATATTTTTGAGTACTCTTCAGTTTCAAACAATTTTTTTTAGTGTAATATCTGTATTTTGGTGTCCATGTTGGTTGATATTTAATGCAGAATACCTCCCAAACTATTTTTTTATGCTTTATTATTAGTATTCTGTTTTGGGTGGTTCTAACTCAGATAGTAAGACAATAAGGTTTAAGTCCAAATCTGCTTACTACTGATTGGATTTCTCTGTTTTGCGCATATTTCTCGAAAAGTTTTCGAACACTTATATTTAAAATATTTTTTATTAAATAGCACATTCTTAGAAAAGTACAGTAAAAAGCAAGCTTATTCAACCATAATTTCTGCATTAATACCATGGTTGAGGTATTAACTATCTGATTTCAAATTTATTATTTAAAAACTTTTGTCCAAAAAATCTTTATTTTGGTCTTTGGAAAGGTAAGAGAGAAATAATAGTTTGATTGCCGTACAAATTCACGGATTCGGTCAAAGGATGCTTCTTAAAAGCGTTAATCACAAATTATAAATCTTAGCCACATTTTTGAAACTACAGTCGTTACTGCCTAATATATGTAATATTGTAGAAAAACTCCCCGTAAATGTATTGCAATCTTACAGATTTTGAATGCGTGATTGAATGCGAGACGAAAAAATGTCAATTTTTTTATTTAATGTACGTTAAATTTGAAGTATTATTGAGGTACCTGCAGAGGAGCCGACCATAATTCTTTAATCGATCTTATTTTTATGGAATTGGATTTTAACTGAATCGGTATTTTCTTTTTAAGGATATCTTACTTTACGTTCTATATTTTTTTGAAAACTTCAATTAATCATTAGTCAGTACACGCATAAATGCCCAGGGGCGTATTCTCCATTACTCTATGAAAGCAAAGGTGCAGTACATGTCACTGGATTATTTTTGTTTTATTAATTTTGGATGAAATTATAAAGTATTCATTTTGCTGTCAGAATTCATTGCGCGACGTTCGATGGGAATTATTAATTTAATCAGAGTCTAATAATAATAAAAACGCTCATTTTGCTATTGAATACTCAAGAATTATGATGACTCAACTAGTCAGGCTCCGACCAACAAACAAATGCCCTGTAAAAGCTTTGTAAAATAGTCTGAATGCATGCTATTTGAAATCCGCATATGTAACAAGTTTATAAGTACGGCTATAGTTGAGCTAAAACAACACAATTTGAGTTAATTTTTTGAACATCGGAAGTACAACTGTTAGAGCACACCCAATGCATGTATGTAGGCCTAGCATTTTCTTTCAGAATTTATTTTGGTAAAGCTTAAAGTGGTTCTAGAGAGTTTGGTAGTGTCGTTTCTATTATAAGTGGTTACAGTGGTTTATTAGTATTACTATGAAATACGGAGAGCTATCAAAATTTAACAAAAAATCGAAATTTAAAGAAAAAGTTAGGATCAGGGTATGGTATAAGATATTGTTTTGTGTGCGGTCACAACAGATTTTAATTACATTTTCAAGGGTCGGGAATACAGCATTCGACTAAAGGCATCTTTAATAATGCGTAACTAAATACAAAAAATAAATTCTTCATTTTTTCAATTATATTTTGTAAATAAGTTGGCAAACATATAAATTATTTTTAATAAAAACAAGCATATTGCGCTGTTATTTTCTTGCACGGAACAACACATTGTATACGATTTCTTTAAATAAAAGTACAAATACTATTTTTGGCAACTACTAATGCTACTATTTATCTCTTTTATTAAGAGTTTTTGCAACATCTCATAATAATTAAAATTAGAGAAAAGAATAACTGAGAAATACTGCTTTAATTTTGGCAAACATTTCATATTTTGATATTTATAAAAAAAAATTATAATAAAAAAAATACTAAAAACAGTATGCTAAAGATTTGCTCATCGCTTGGCTCATTTAAATTAACGTCAAATCGTAGGGGAAAAAACCTGTCTTCTGTTATTTTAGAGTACTTGGAAGTATATTTATATTTATTCCGCTTTGTTGTTTCGTAATATTACAATGAATTTGAATCCAGACTAATTACGATAACGTATATTCAAAATATACAGTCAACAATGGATGCCAGGCCACCTTATCAGGTTACCGAGTCACGTAATCATCTGTACCGAATTAATGTGCAACTTTAACCTGTTATTTCTCTGCAATCGTACTTAATTAGTATTTTTAAATATTAAATGGGAGAAATGATTCCAAATGATATTATGCTTTATTATTTAAATAATAGTGTGCAGACCTTTACAAGAGCAGTCTGAGAGTTGTAAAAGACGATTACAGTTAAGGTTTACCTACGTCTATCATTTACTCGAGTTTAAGTACGTTATTCATTTCATATCAAAATTTCAGTAAATGAAAACCTTTTTTTTAACTGGAATGCAATTTATTTAAATGTTAATTGGGATAAGGTAGAGAATAAATAATAATGGAGTCAAATCTTATGAGAGTTGTCATTTGACATTTAAAAATGATATTGTTAATAGATGTTTATGTTTTCGCATGTTTTATTTTTTGTACAGTTTTTACACTCATTAAATATAAATGTTTTCTTGTGACAGTTTGTCAACATTTAGTTGGCAAATAGTTCAAAACTAGTTCATAGGTCAATTAGCAAATATAAATATAGATAGGACCGACTATTGTCTTTAAAATTGTTATTACTTTTAAACTTTTGGCAAGAGTTATATCGTACATTGAATGCTTCGTATTAATGGCTTAGGTATCATTATGACGTTTGTGTTCTTCTTTACATGTGTAACGCAACAGTCTATCCAAGTATACAACAGAATTTCTCTAAAAGAAATAGAGATAAAATTTAATAAAAATTTCTAATTTCTAAAATGATTATATATATGCTCTCTAAAGGTACCCTCATTCATTTTTATCATTGACAAAAAGATGAGGTTTGAGGGAGATGATGGCAATTATGTTGGAAGCGTACATTTAAATATTTTATTGAATTTGTTACATTTAAGCATCGAGAACTAATATAAATCAATTAAATTCATTTATCTGTCCTCGGTCAACTCTTAATCATCTACCTTGATGTGATTAATAGTTCAATAAATTAATTAGTTTAGTTTAAATAGTACTTTATTTATACGAAAGAAAATAAATACAAAAACTGATATATAAAAATAAGTACAATAGGCATGGCTAGACCGTCTGCCGGAGTTTGTCTTAAGTACAATATCATAAGTAGATACAAAAATAAAATTACTATTTGCAATTGAAGCAAAGTAATATGTAAATTTAAGTAAAAAAAAAAAAAAAAGAAAAGATATCTACAATAATGTAATAAGTAAAATATAAATTAGGAAACTTCTACACAAAAAACAAAGAAAATACAGATATAAAAAATATATAGAAAAAGAAATGAATAAGATCACATAAAAATAAAAAGAGACAAAAGAAAGAAAGAAAGAAAAAAAGAATTATTAAATTCTCTGAATTATACTGCCTAAAGAAGTGTACATTCCTTATGTGAAGAGTACATACGATATTTAGTTTGACAATCTTAAATTTCTTATGCCCCAAATATGACGAGCAAATTTAAGCAATAACCGATCTGATGTGGAAAACAATTCAACAATAAATCCACCAGAAATGAGATCAGAGCCGAAGAACCTTTTTCGCGAGTCAACAAATGCTGGACATTCCCCAAGAAAGTGATAAAGAGTCTCAGGCTGCCGAAGATTACACACCTGGCAATACTCCTTGTCCGGATCCCTCTCCATCCACGGGACTCTATTTAAATTTAAGAGCTCCCCTTTGAGTTTAAACCACAAACTCAGATCAGATAAATTAAAACAAGTCACTGAGTTCAACCCGCAATGAGTACCGAAATCTTCCTTGTTTTCTATTAAAGCTCGATACAACAGATACTTATCAGAATTTCTAGCACGCTCAAGAGATTCTTTCCTATAAAAACGTGTTAAAGTAGAAATTAATGAGCCTAGTTGCTTTGACCATACGGATTTATCCTGGATTGATGAGTCAAAGTGTACACCATGCAATTGGGATAAACTAATCCACGAAGAAAACCATGATAATTTACGCCTAATTACTTCCATGGCCACTATCTTAGGCAAGCGATAGTCAGGTAATTCAAGCAAATTAAGACAATAACCTATATTAAGTTTCAATGTGAAGAGAAAAACCGGATCTAGGGAAGTTTCGATGTGCAGCATATAGTTGGGAGTGCAGGCAGGAAGAGAGAACAACTTTTTAAGAAAGTATCTTTGAAATTTCTCCAACAATTCATATTGTTCATGCCCCCACACTTGAGCACCATAACATGCTACTGCCCGAGATACAGTCTTATAAATTTGATATTTGACCCGCAATGGCGCATCATTCACCGAAATCACATTGGCCCACGTGGTATTAATACCAAGTTTGGCAACTGAGATTTTCCTCTTAAAATGTTCATAGAAGGAGAGCCGACTGGACAGTGTGATTCCCAAATAATTGTAGGTTTTTACGATCTCAATTTTCTGACCCCCATATCTCCAGCACTCACGAGATCCCAATCGACCACCTCTACGGAAAACTAGGATCTTAGATTTACTAAGGTTAATGTGTAGGTTCCATTGCTTACAGTATGTTTCCAAAATATTTATATTTCTCTGTAAGAGAAGCGGGTTATCCGCCATCAGGACGACATCGTCAGCATACAATAGTACCTTCACCTTAGTGGTTCCTAGTCGGACTCCACCCTCTAACACTGGGGGCAAATCATCTAGAAATATAGAAAACAAAAGAGGACTGAGGACACAACCCTGTCTAACCCCAGTACCAACAGAGAAAAACTCAGACACCCCGTCCTTGCTTCTGACCGCCGATTCCGATCTCGAATACAGAGCTTGGAGAGCCGAGATGAGCTTGGATGAGATCCCAATATTAAAAAGTTTGAGAAACAAGGAGGAGCGATGAACACTGTCAAATGCCGCTCTGAAATCTACAAAAAAGCAATAAAGCTTTTTCCTGGGTTGAGCAAACGTGATGTTAACAGCACTGATTAGGATAAAAAGATTATCCAGGGAAGAATAACCTCGCCTAAACCCAGCCTGGCATTCACTTAATAAGTCATTGTCTTTGACAAAGGGTTCAATGCGACGCAAGAGAAGACTGGAGAAAATATTGGCCATAGAATCAATACAAGAAATGCCCCTATAGTTGCACACCCTGTTCACATCTCCTGATTTGTGCAGCGGAACTATTAGAGATCTTGAAAATGTTAGGGGCACTGTACCAGACTCAAAAATATAGTTATACAATGACAGCAGTTTATGTAGAAAAGATGTAGGGGCATACTTATAAAATTCGTAACTAACTCTGTCGTACCCTGGGGATTTATTATTTTTTAGATTAGACACTACCATATGTAGTTCTTCATAGGAGAAAGGGGCGTCCAAGGTAGGAGACCTAACACAAGGCTCAGCATACAGAGTCGGGCAAGGATGTGAGGAGGGATTAAGCAGCGATCGGAAATGTGCAACCCACTCACTTAATGAAATTTTATTATTATAGGCAAAATTGGAACCTCTTAGGTGATTAATTAAAGTCCATAATTGCTTGGAATCCCTTACGGATTTCAGCTGCTCATTTATAGAAAGAAAAAACTGCTCCTTCTTTGCTTTACAAAGTAGGTTGAAACTGTTGTTGGCTTCGCAATAAGCTATTTTAACTATACAAGAATTGGTCCTGCGAAACAAATTTAACAACTTAAATGCCCTCTTTCTAGACTGTAGACACTGGTAATCAAACCAAGGCTTGTGCCGGACTATTTTCATTAGGGTTTTAGAGCTCTGTAAATGACAAGATTTCTTAATAAGACCCGTTAGTAAATTCACACTTTCCTGAGGGTCTTCGGGAAGAACATCGATATTTGTTATAAGACTTGTCAACGTTTCTCTATAAACATTAAGTTTGCTATCGCGCCAAGATAGCCTAGGCAACAAGCGCGACTCGCAGGTTTCATCTTTAGATATATCAATAGCGATACTACATTCAATCGGTAGATGATCAGAGAAAATTTCTGTTTTAACAGTGAATGACTTAATAAATTGTATATAGTCAAAAGATACACCACAATAGTCAATCACTGAGTTACCCCTTCCGGCTATGAACGTAACCTCTCCCTCCGAATCATCTGGGAATCGACCATTTAATATCAACAAGCCTAAACCATCACACAAGTCCAAAACTTTAAGCCCATTTCCATTACAGACAAGATCTTTTGACTTTCTAACACGACTACACATGGGATTCATAATAACAAGCTCATCAGGAAGTGTTTGCCTATCTGCCATTCGCGCATTAAAATCCCCTATTAGCATAAATTTCGAATTAGATAAATTGTCTAAAAAATACGATAAACTAGCAAGTTCTTCATCCCAGGAAGCCCAGTTCAAATAAATAGGAATTATTACAAGATTTAAATTAGAACTTCTAACAGAAATTACTGTTCTGTTAAATACATCTGAAAAAAAGACCAAATTAGACACAATATTCAATTTAATGCCCAAAAGAGCGCCACCACTTGCTCGTCCTTTATTAAATACTTTTTTTGCATATAACCACCTTAATTTATACTCAGAGAAAAATTTTTCATAATAATTAATATTATCCTTCATCACAAATGTTTCCAATAAAATGAAAATATCTTATGACTTTACAAAATTAAGAAATAAATTGTTATCCATTTTACCTTTTAAACCAGAAATGTTGTACGACAAAATATTTAAAGTTTTAGCCTTTGAATTATTACGAAGATGATTCCGACAGACGAGCTCTTCTCATTTCTCAGCACTAAGTTTTTCCATCCATTCTTGATCCTCCTCACTGGCGCCTTTTAGCCCCTCTTTCTCATCCCACTTGAATCGGCGACCTTCCATTATTAGTGTGTCCGCCACAATTCTAATTTTCAGACCCGGGTTTTTCTGCAGAAACTCCTTTCTACACCTAAACAGTTTCCCACGCTTCACTCTTGTTTCCCAGCAATAATCTCTATCAATAAAAAAACCCTGTTCCTTTAAGCCTTTTTGAGTTCCTTAAGATATCCAGGACCTGCTTCTGGCCGGCACACACAACTTTAATCATAGGAAAGGATGTTTCAACTCTATAAGCTTCCTGCACCGAGTCTGACACTTCCGTGCCCAGCACCTCCCTACAGAACTTAATAATTGTCTCCCTCTCCGCACCCCTATCTCCTTTAACTCCCTTAAAAAGCAGATTATTTCTCCTAGTGAAGTTCTCTAATGCTTCCAACTTAATATCTCTTTTCTTTATTTCTTCTCTCAACGATTCAACTTCCCCCTTCAAACTCAGATTTTCCTTTTTAATTTCAAATAATTCAGTTTTAATTGACTCAATGTCATCCTTACTTGCAAGGAGTTTTCCATCAATAAGAGAACTAATTTGCTCTAACAAATCCTTTCCAGACATTCTTCCTACTTCTTTATGTATCTCTGCCATGTCGCTAGTAGATTTAACTTTTTTTAGACTTACTGCACCAGATGACTCCGGAGAAGAGCGTAATCTTTTAGGTATAACTTTGTTAACTCTAGTCGGAGTGTCTTGATTCCCTAATATAGGCAAGTGTTCTTTTATTGTGTTAGGCATTAACACAACCACGGTGTTCAAATAAAATTAATCCAAAAATTTTAATTAAAACAATAATTATTTAATACGGAAGAAAGAAAGAAAAGTATGAGCCAACAAAATTGAAGAAAATAAAATAAATGTCAATAAACACAAGTAAATAAAGTTTGTTTAAATACTTTAAATCTTGTTTGTACACACCTCCCACCAACGATGCGCTTCAATACACTCCAGTCAACCCCACTCCAATACAAGATAGATAAGTCACACACTACTACACTTTTTATAAATTCAATCGTAATTTTCAATCCAAAATAACTCAGAAACGCTTCGATAGATTTTTTAAAAATTTTGCATAAGGGTTCCTCGTCACCAACTCTAAACACATGCAAATTTTTGTGACAAAAACTTCGCATAAACTATGTGAAAAACACAGTAAACGACTACACGAAGTGAACAGGTCTAAGACTACAGACAAACTCCAATAAATTAATTAAATACCTTGTAAGAATTCTGAATATATATGTTTATAGTTGTCTGTAGACTTGGAATTTAGGTGAAAATATATAATGTAACTAACTATATATAGAATTGTATAAATTGAGGGAATTTCGCTGCAATGACGTCAATTAATATCCGAGAACGATAAATATTCAAAAATATCTGAACGTTAAAAAAAGAAGAATTTTTTGCTGCCGTTGACGCTTTCGTTATATTTTTATCTCTGAAAATAATTTTGTGAAATTATTTTACTTTATTAAGTAACATCTTAACATCTTATTAGATGTCAATTAAAAACCAGGTAGATTCTATAATTTTATACATAAATTATAGTTTTAAAAGTCTTTTCCTAATTTAATTATATCAATCATCAGTTCAATGCTTGATGAATTTTTGCAATATCATAGAAAGAATTGGATCAACAAAAAGAAATTGAATATTTTGTTGTAAGGAGTTTGTTCAACTACCAGATATTTTTTTTTTATTACTTCTTTTTTTGTAAATGGAAATATTTTATTGCAAAGTATTTAATAAGTACGTAATTCCTTCATTGCAGGGCAGCGTGCCGAACTGGAAGCCGCTTATATTGAGTCTGAAGCTGTGAAACAAAAGTCTATACAACTTGAAAATGAACTTCACGAGTACAAATGTCGTAATACTGAATTAACCCTTAGGATATGTAATGCAGGTGAGTTGAAGATATAAAAAAGAAAATACCCTTTTGTACTATTTCTGCAATCCATTCAGAGGCCTGACATTTTGTCCTGTTATATGTTTTACCAGAAAATACTATTCGGTCTAATCCTTTCACATTCCATAAAATATCGATGAAGGTAACCACTTCGTTGCTAATGGATCTATGGCAGAAATCCACTATTCATTACAGCAATTCATCTTTAGGAAGAGCAAATAGTTCTCTTCACTTTGAGTTTTTTTATTTATTGGAACAAATATGGGACTAGTTTAATATGATTCTACATTATATTATCCTTTTCTTTTTTTTCAAATATCCTAACTCACAAATAGTCTATCGCCAGGCTTGATTGAAATTCGTAACATTTTTAACAGTTCAGTTTTCTCGCATAAACAGTCGGTATTGTTGTGTTTCCAGAAAGTAAATTATTATCAGAAGGTGATGTAGAAAAGCTAAAGGAAGCTGAAAAGAAGGTAGTTGAATTAGAAGCCGAACTGGAGCAGGTCCGACAGGACAAATTGAAACTGGAGGAATCCATTAAAAAACTTGAAAGAGAGCGCGATCAAGAAATACAATTGATCCGACAAGTAAGTATGTAGCGTATATATGTTATTGTTTAAATTGTAAGTCAAGTATTTTGTTAGATGTTGGTATATGTCTTAGATATTCGTACACCTTTTTTTTTTATTTAGTATGAAGTTTTTTTTTGTTCTTTTTGCAAATAAAATTTTATAACTTTATTCAGAGCTGAAAAAATTTGCTACATTATTGCTTCAACTATTAGGCTGTTGTTTGTAATATATATGTGACATAAATATGTTTTAGAAAACGAAGGGAAAGTGAACATTGTCATCCTAGCTGTAAAAGCTGTTTTTTAAAGTGCATTTATTCTTCTATGAATGGATGTAGGCTTGTTTTTGTTTAATGCACTTTATCAAACTATTTTAATTGAATTCATTCAATTTCTGAAGTGAGTAAATGCATCATGTTCAAGAAAGATGTGCAAAATACCCTGCACAGAAGCAAAATGATTGCTATCATTTCTTCATTTGGTTCGAAAAGGTTTCCAGCTACGAATTCTTTAACAATTGGGAATAGCGAGAGCATGGGATGTAAAGCTGGTGATTATAGTGGATGTTCCTTGAGTAGTGGCAATATCGTAACCAATGAAGGCCTCCTGAGGTGCGATTAGGGGCAAGGGTTGGTCCAGTGGTAAAGTGGCTATGAAATTGGGAGATCCCTTGTAAGAATCCCACGTATGACTACTTTTTATTTGGTAGAAAAAATATTTATAGTTAAGTATGAGCTTCTGCCCCCGTCCACGCCACCTAATTGGTAGTTAGACGTTAAGCCCCGCCTGAAAAAATAGGCGATTACTTTACTAGCAGATATTCCAATAAGTTTACTTTTAGTTTTGAAACTGAGCTTTTTTCATTAATTTCGAAAGCAGCGTTTTTGTTAAAAATAGACGCAATAATGTCTGAATTTCAATAGAAAGTAAAAAAAGGTATTTATTAAGAAACTATTACAAAATAAGGTAGAGAAACTTGTGTAGTATTGTGAGAGACATCTAAAATTCAATTTTTTCCTCTCGATTCAGTTTCACTGACATAATGAAGACTTATTTAATATATATTATGTCACGAAAGTCGTATTATTTATTTTCAGGCATTAGACGCCACGTTAACTGAACAAGAAGCAATGGAGGTCAGATATAAAAAAGAATTTGAACAGTTACGATCGTTAAACTCAAATCGTGAAGTACAAATGTTGGACGACTTTGAATGGAAGTTACGAGAAGTAGAACGACTAGGCAAGAAAAAGTTAGCTGATACTGAAAAAGATTTGACGGAGAAAGTTAAAGAACTTACTACGAAGTTAAATAAGGCTGAACAAGAATTAGCGCAGGTAAAAAAAAAGTGTTTTATTTGATTGATAAATGATGGTTGAGTCCGTGGTGATATCTTCACAAATATGGTTATATTACTAACTCTTAATCAACGCATTTTTTTCTGCCAAAACTATTTAATAATTATGCTCTTTTATTTGGGGATTGCATAGAAGTTTAAAAGGTGTAGCTCGACTGTTAATGACAGGCTGTTGGTATCGGACTGATAGGAGCCGTCAAGGCCATCGTAAGGCGTGAATGAAAGAATGGTTAGACCGATTAAGTGGAGTCCACTCTTGGAATACCTATCCCTTCAAAACTTTTGCTGCCTATTCGTAGTCCTTGTTTAATTTCTTCAGCCTTTAAAGTTGAGTGAATCAAATTTTGTAATAGTTATGAGTTTAGAGTAATTCTACGAGTATTTAGGTAACCGTGAATTGTGTTAATAATTTCGTGCCACGAATTATTAAGAAAATAAAGAACTCCTTTTGGAGGAGGCAACAGTTGTAAATTAAGCATGTTTCCTAGTGTACTTGAGGACGCTTTCTGGTTCCAAATCTGCTTTCTCTGCTTTCCCATTTAATGATTTTCCCTGAGGCCTACTGCCGCAGCGTCCTGTTTGGCCTTCTTTTTCTTCTTCACTCCTCGGGACTGTGAAGGACCCTTTGTTCGGTCATCTTTCTCCCCATGTGAATTAATCTTTATTTAGCCACTACAGATCTAGATCTGAGGAATTTGACTTTTAGTTTGACTTTAATTTGACTTTTTTTAATTAAAGAATTCTTAATTAAAAATTAAACTAATTAAGTTCTTTTTGTATCTTTTTCTTTCTAGTACGGTCGGTGGGAATAAGCTCACTTTCCATTCGTTTAGTTTCTATTTTTCTTTCTTTTTTTCTTTACTCAAAACGTTTTATCATTAATTTAATTTGTATTCTCTCTTAACTTTTATAAGAGGAAGTATTGCAAACGTGTGGACTTTTATTTTGAATTTTCTCCAGATGCAGTACTTACAACCAGAAGAGCCATGTCACCGAGGTTGATTTCGTTTTTGGGATTTTCTCAAAAACAGTTGCAACTATATTATTTAAACTTTGCACAGACTAAGTAGATCAAATAAGTGAGATTTGAAAGGTTCTTCGTTAAATTTCGTATAAGCAGGAGTTCTAATTGAGAGGTGAAGTCTTTCTTCTCTAAGTGCCATTTCTGTGCAAAGTAATATCAGTGGTAATATTAATGATATGAAAGGCATCATCAAAATTCTATGTTGGAAGATTATCAGTTCGTTACTGAACGGTTTTATGTATATTTTTCTGTTCTTTCTCGGCAATCTAGATCCTATTATCTTCTTTTTTAAAAAAATGAATAAGTTACAATAAATTTTAATTACTTAGTGTGCGGTAAGAGGAAGTCTTGTGAGTGTTCACATATTATTGCTATTCTTGTTTATAGGTAGCTCACTTACAGTTATGTGAAATTGAACTGAAACAATTAAGAACTACTGCACATGAACATCGTAAAAATTTAAGAACAGTAACAAGACAATTAGAAGATCTGCAAGTTGATGAGAAAATTTTACAGGAGGAAGTGAGCAGGCTGAGAATTGCTGTGGATCGAGAAAAAGCACAAATAATCGCTCTCCAGGTATTTATTTTAATAAATTATTTTTTGAACATTCTGGTTTTTCTTAAAGGATTTATTCCTTTATGAGGGAATTGAAGTTTTCGCTTCTTCAAGGACATTAAGGCTTTAAACGTTTAGACATCATCCTCAACCTCCTGAAACCAATTTTTCTAGGTCGACCTCGTCTGCTTTTCCAGTCAAGGGAGACTTATAAAATTCTGTTGGGTATTTTATCGGCGCTCATTCCCTCTATGAGTCCTAGTCATTCAATACTCCTTGTTTTAATAAAATTAACTGTATTTATGCTTTCATACGACTTCCTTAATTTTTTTATTTGTTCTTATGTTTTATACACCTCTTTCTAGAATGTGCTCATGTACGAGGGGGTACCCAAAAAAAACCGGAATTATTTTTTAAAAGCTATTTATTTACAAATTTTTTACAGAACAACCTTATCCCCTTCAAAATACTCTCCATTACAACTAATACATTTGTCCCACCGGTGCTTCCACTGTTCGAAACATTTTTTGTAGTCATCTTTAGAAATGGCTGACAGCTCCTTCTTCGTTTTTTTCTTGACCTCTTCAATGTTGTCAAATCGGTGACCTTTCATGCCCTTTTTCATGCGTGGAAATAAGAAAAAGTCGCACGGAGCCAGGTCAGGCGAGTAAGGTGCGTGGGGCAGCGGAACCATGCCATTTTTAGCCAAAAACTGTGTAACAGAGATGGCTGTGTGTGCAGGTGCATTGTCGTGGTGGAAGAACCAGTCTCCTGTTTGCCACAAATCGGGTCTTTTTTGGCGAACACTATTGCGCAATCTTTTCAAAACTTCCAAATACAAGGTTTGATTGACGGTCTGACCTGGGGGGACAAACTCTGAATGGACTACGCCTTTGGCATCAAAAAAGCAAATCAGCATTGTTTTGATGTTTGACTTGACTTGACGACATTTTTTTGGTCGGGGTGAAGATGACGTCTTCCATTGGCTCGACTGTTGCTTTGTTTCTGGGTCATAACCATAGCACCATGACTCATCACCAGTAATGACCTTTGACAGAAAGTCTGGATCAGTTTCAAGCTGTTGTTTCAAAGCACGACATGTTTCAACTCGATGTTCTTTTTGATTGTCAGTCAGAACTCGAGGAACAAACTTGGCAGCAACCCTTTTCATCCCCAAATCTTCCGTTAAAATTCGCTGAACCGAGCTCCAAGATAACCCACTACTCTCTGACAGTTGATCAATTGTCTGTCGACGGTCTGTGAACACCAGCTCTCGAATTTTTTCAACATTTTCGTCGATTCGGGCAGTTGATGGACGTCCAGAACGAGGTTTGTCATCAATCGACATGTCGCCATTTTTAAACCGAGTAAACCACTCGTATACTTGAGTTTTTCCCATAGCGTCATCTTTGTAAGCTGTTTTCAACATTAAAACACTTTCAGCAGCATTTTTGCCGAGTAGAAAACAAAATTTCAGAGCTGCACGTTGTTCACTTAAACTTGCCATCATAAAAAACGAAAAAAGAACAAAACAGCGCTGGTAAAAACAATCACTGCAGATTAACAGAACAAGCCAGGCAGACAACACAGGCAGGACTGAACTGGCAAGGAATTGCGCTATACACGTCTAGCGGCAGAAATGCGTACTACATAAGCTCCATGCGCGGCAACGCAATTCCGGTTATTTTTGGGTACCCCCTCGTATATCTTCCTTAATATTTTTGTTTGAAAGATACGGAGCATTTATCAATTTTACGCTTACTACCTTTGTTTCCGATACATTGGTTACCACGGATTTCACCAGCGTTTATTTTAGTTGTTCTTTTTAAATCATAAATTTATTTACAATACTTTGTTTGCATATGTTCACAAAAATGAAAAAAAATAAAAAACAGAGTAAAGTAAAATTGTTAACGAAGAAACCTTAGCTTGATATAGGTAGTTAGTTATAACAAAATATGTTTGAACCTCTATTTAAAAAAACGTGGTGAAATCCTTGGTTTTCCTTAGAAACTTATAATTACCAATGTTTTCTATATGAGGGTAAAGACTTTTATTACAGGTAATAACAAATTTTTCTTGAAAATAATAAACAGTAGTAGAGACGCTAGGAACGTCAAGTAGGCTTGCATATAGTCTATGGGAAATGAACCAGTTAATCTCAGGCATTTATTTTGTACTCTTTGTATTTTATTATAATTGGTAGCGCAAGTATGAGTCCAGATAAGGCTGCATGCAGGAGAATCGGTCGAATGTAAAGATAATATATTAATTATTAGTTTCGGAATGCCAAGGTCGAGTCTCTATTTGGTATAACGCCTTAGCAACTTATTACATACTTGTTTCGTGCTTTGTATAGGATAACTATCCTATACAAAGTTGAGACTAAAGTTAAGGATAAATGTTTAACTTCTTTTTTCCATGGTAGAGCGGTAGCGTTTATTTTAACAGTATGGTTGACCAAGGATTATCTACGAGAGATTATAGTCAGCTCAACTCTTGGAATTAACTTGCTTTTAAGTAACTTTATATTGGCGAAGTATATTCAAGGAAATTAGCAACCGTAATACTTTCTTGACTTCTCCCAACTCACAGTTACTTAGTCTCATAGGTCGTATAAGAGGTATTAGTGGTGTTTTAAATGCCATCACTCTTATTAAAACTTACACATTTGTACAATTGGCATATTTCTTAAGAACAAAGACGCACTATGGAGCCTATATTTTTCATATCTTTTAAATCTCAAAAAATTAGGTTTATGGTTATTTTCTCATTAAACTTTTTGAATTAATTATTATTGTTTTATTAAAACATTTCAAAGTCTATGATTAGATTTTCTTCTAATGTATTGTTATTTTTTCAGAATTCGCATAAAGATGAAATAGCTGAAAAGGACAGAAAGACTCAGTTTAAACTTCAAGTACAGATGAATCAGATAAATTCGGAAGTAAGTTAGTAAACAAATAACTTTCATAGCTTTTAAAATACTTTTAAGTTGTTTTTTTAAAGTACTAATGCGTACTGTTTGCTTGCTATGTTAACAAGTAATTTTGTCATTCATTAGCTCTACCTATTCAACTGTACGGTCTATAAAGGTACAGTCTGTAAAGGGCGCTTCTTTATAACTGTATCCGGCAGTCATAAAGGATCTTGAAAAATTAGCTATATATTTATTTTATAAATATTAACTCCAAATTCACATCAGCATGACTTTGATAGGTCATAGGGTATCCTTTCTGATTCTTACTTAAATCACAAATAAAACCTACAAAGCGGTTCCTTCATTAAACGAAGTCGTTTCTTCTCGGTCTGCCCCTTAAATAAACAATGTTATTTATGCATTACGTTTTTCTTGTGAATGTACATCAGTACTGCAGTAAATTCTAGATTTTTTCCTCGATTATTCAAAGTTGATATGGTGTTATTGTTATTGCTGATTTTTTTTTTGTATTGTGTTTTGCTGGAAACTCGAAGCAATTTTTTTTTTAGCTTGACAAATAATTTTAAACTAATATTAATTTTTCCAGTGGGAAGAAAAATTGAAACGAGAGTTAGCCCGATTGAAGAGTGATCTTGAGAAAGTGTTTAGAGAAGAGAAAATGCTTGCTGTGGAAACAGAAAAGAGGATAAAAGAGCATGAAATCACTAATCACCGACAAATTTGGGAAAAGAAATTGGAAGATATAAAAATGGAGGTAAGCGATGTAATTGTTACTTTTTTGCTTCTTTTCTCTCTTTTTAGTGATAAGTATAATTAATTACAAAAGGTTAAACAATGTGAATATTATTTCGAAATTTGGTAATTAATAGTTTTATTTATTAACTTTAGATTGACAATTATAAGAAGAGATTAGAGGAAAAGGAAGAAAAGCATAGGCTTGAAATGGAAAGCGCCCAGACACATTCCGACAGAGACGTTCTCGACTTGCGAAGGAAAATGGATAAATTAGACATGCAATATCAGGAAAAAATAGAAAAACTACAAGAAGCTCATGAAAAGGAAATATGTAAGTACTTATTTTTAAAGGGGTTATGTTTCGTGTTTACTTCCGGTTGAAATTTGGTTTCTAACTAATAACTTGTTTTGAAAACAGTGCTCGAACTTTCATCCTTATCTTAATATCCCCCCCTAATATTAGGGCACTACCAAACATGAAGTTTTCCTCTGTTTCAATTTTTTTTTTTTTTCATCAGTCGTTATGTAATACATTTGAAAATGATTTTTTGGCAAAGAAAAAGTTTTCTGAAAAAAAGTGTGCATGAGCTGTTGAAACAGGTGAAGCTGGTTCCACAGGTAATTAGAATTATGACAGTAATCTCAGGAAAAAATAAAAATAAAATTACTCTATTACTTATTTCGAAAATGTAAAGTTATAAACTTATGGGCTTTATCGTCTTCCTCGATCGGTGTCGAGAGATACCTATTTAAAAATGGAGGATATAAAAATTACATTCTAATAAGCAGGAAACCGTAAATGTATGTAAAAGAAGTCACATATCTTGAAGCTTGTTTGAATACTGTTTATATGGCTTAGCCATCGGCGAAATCAAGTGTGTATAAAGTCATACTCAAAGCCCAATACTAAATTCAAACATTACAATTTCTAAGTTGTTATTTTTGGGACTTTGAGTCCCTATAGAGGTATAACTTAAAAACTTCCGAACTTTAATTTTAATGGTGGTTCTGAAAAATGGCAGTAGTTAATTTTATCATGTTTTTAGCTTTTCTTATCTGCTAGCAACTTGTGTTAGTTCAAAAAATTCATTATTTAAAAAAAATGTTTATTTCACGAATTAGAAGAATTTAAAAAGAATTGGAACACCAGAAATGGAGTACGAGAGATCTTAAAAGATTTTTTTTAAGCTTTGTAATTCCCTGCTACCGTGTGTGGTCTACCGATTCTTTGAAACATCAGACAACCCTTTCAACAAACCCTTAGGAATTCCACAATCTCGAGAATGCCCAGGCTTCTCTTATATTTCTTTGATTAATCGCAATACATCAGTAGTTATATAGGAATGTTTTTCAGGATCTTCTCGAATGTTCATAGCCCCATGAGGAAGCGTTCCATTTATTGAACTTTTCCTTAGAATTATTTCAGATTTGGATAGTTCAGATCTATGTAGCATTGTAAGTATACCCATAATTCTTGCTGTATTCAGTTGTTCCAGAATATCTCTGCATCATTTGCCATTAAAACATTGTTTTCATCTCAAGAACTTTATTCATTTTTTGAGGAAGCCAATATTAAAATTCCGTATATATATACATTAAAATATATATATATTTTTTATAATTTTATTTTCAGTGGTTGTTAAACAAGAATGTGAGAAGAAGATCCAACAGTGTGAATCCAGTGTTCAGATGCAGATGGGTACCACTAGGACTACACTGGAGCTGGTCAAACAGCAGATGGCCAATGAATGTGAAATGAGAATAGAACAGTTAAAGAGGATACATCAAGAACAACTAGGTAATACAACTCTATAATATGCAATGCCCATTTAGGTGTGCTTATCTAACGGAGGGCCCAAAAACATAACATGAATAATATATAAAATTATTGTAAAATTGTAGGCGCCACGATAGCCAAGCGCTTCCAGGCAAGACTTGCAAAGCTGAGATTCATTGTGTTACTGGGGTTTGATTTCCAATATAGGCCTTGGAGTTTATTAAATGATTTATTTGAGAAGTTTATAGTAAAGTATGTTTTGTAGTATTCTCCGCCCATAACACCTAATTTAATAGTGGGATGTTAAGACTGACTAAAAAAATACGTATTACTTTACTTAATATTGTATTCTAACTAATTTATCGATTAAAAAAAATGACGGGGAACACTCACACGACTGCCTCTTGCTTCAGTTCTTATGGTTGTAACTGCTTGAAGTGGCAAAATAGCATATTGCTGCTTATGTTCAATAGGCTAAATTACTGCCCCATCAATTCCTAACAAGGACCATCTTGGGCATAGTCTTTTCCCCACCAGAGAAATCCTATATTATGTTCTTAATTTAATAATCTATTTTCTTATCTTATCAATAGAAGATCAGTGGGAGCAGATGCAACTGGGCAAAGAAGCTGAAATAAAACAATTAGAAGAAGAACACAGAAAAGCGTTAGAATTACTAGAGAAAAAGTTGGAAGAATATAAGAAACGAAACAATGATAGATCAGAGGTCTCTGCAGCAAATACAAATATCACTAAATTGTTTAACAGCTTTATGAGATTATTACATCAGGTTATTTTAAGAGCGTTCGATTGTATGATTTAGTTTCTGCTTATTTTTTTGAGCGTATGGCTTTTATTGTATTTACTTCTGAAAATTAAGATTTTTCTTGCTTAAGTTTATCTTCTATTGCTTATACAGTAATTTTCCTTCAGCGCATTAACCATTCTCATATATATGAGGTAGCTTTATATATATATATAAAGCTTTATCTACTGTTTTTTTCAAAAAGTAATATTAATTTCTTGGTCACTAATTTGTTTTTAATTAAATAATAGTTCTTTGATATTAATTTCTAGAAAACTAAACAATTTTGGTACAACCAGAAAGATAAACAAAATTAAGTGGTTTAAAGTTTAAAAGATATTATAAAAGCCGAGTGTGGATGATTTGAAGAGTAGCTTTAAACAGAAGTGTATATTTTTGTGTTTATGTTTGTAAGCAGAGGTTAACAGTTTTAATAAAGCAACACAAGCTAGGATTTTTCTGTTGCATGCTCAGTATCTATAGTAATCCAGTTTAAATGAATAATATTTAATTTGGTAACTATGGTTGAGTTAGCCAAATAAATTGGCCGCTCAAGATCACAATTGTTCTGTGTGGTACATAATGTTTCTTTTCCGTACTCAGATGGTTCGTTTTTTACCCCACTGTAGGCACCTCTGCCAGCATCCCCTTAAGTGTGTATATTTATGATATATAAGTACATATTTTATATTAATATATATACAAATTTTCCGAAGGACTGTGTACATAAGGAGAGTCTTGATGTCTTGAGAAAGGGATAAAGAATTTTGTTCTTAAGCCAATTCACATTTCGCCAACTTTTGCTTATGTTTACATAATCTGCTTTATATACATATAATGCATTTTCATTAAATGGAGCTCTTTTACCTTACCTGATTTGTAAACCATTTAGATAAGAGCATAAAGCAAAATAAGTCGATGATATAATAATTATTTACCTGCAGAATAAAGAACGTATTTTATTGGAAGTTTCAAACTACTATATTACCATTAGCTTTTATTATTATTATTATTATTTTTTAGTAACACGTCTTTTCATTATCTAAATAATGCGCGGAGATAAAAAGATAAAAGATGACGTCTCTCTCTCTTTCTCTCTTTCTCTCTGCAAGTGTTATTCAACCCTCAGGTCAGGAAAGGTACCTCTGAGTCTGTCTCTGGAAAGGTATGATAGCGTAGGAAGTCTGTATTCTCATCACAGTATGCTATTAGTCTTAGAATAAAGGCAGTGCTTAGTGTAGAAAGGCATTTCTTTTGGACGGAAGCCCTGGAGGAGCTCTACTTTGTGGTGAGAGATAGATTACTTTGTGAATAGACAACTGTCTTTTAAGTTGAGGTCTTTGCTTTCTTTGTTCTATCCAAATGAGCTTTAAGAATAATTTGAGATTCATTAGAGATTTTGGTGTATCTATTCGAAAAATCAGTCTGCAGTGAAGGTACTAATTTTCACCTCCCCAAACTGGTGCTAGAATATTCTTCTGTTAATGTTGTACCTTTTTTTCTGGGTACCAAGCCATTTGGGTATTTCAGGAAATAAAGAAGCTGGTACATTGATCAAATTTGGCAATTATCTCACCTTTACTGGTCGTGTGCCTGCTGTTGGTACATTGCTGGGCCAGGTATGTAAGGCTTTACAAGCATCATCTTATTGGATAAGCTCAGTGAGTTGATTTCAGTGTAAAATGCTGATTAGGAATCTGAAAGGAGCTGATACATGATTCTGTGTTTTATAAAATCATTTTTCACTTCCTTACTATACTGCGTTTTAAAAACTATCTTTTACATTTTGAGATACGTATTCTGTCTCTTCCATTGATGCAAGCAGTTTTCTCTGTATTGTTTTCTGTAAAACGCGAAATTATGTTTTGACTCTGCGTCGGTTTAAAAATAATATTTTCCACATCATTGCGAATCCCTTGAAATCTTTTTTGGAATTTTGTTTCCTCGTTTAGGTTGTAATAAATTGAGAAAGCTATAAAATGTATTTAACTAATTTTCAAAAAATTAATAACATATTAATTCATTTATATCTTTCTTCTCAATTACTAATATTATTGTAAATATTACTGTTCCAGGCGGTCACACCTTCCCTGAAAAAACAACCGTCCAAAGAAACTAGTGTACATTCACAAACCAAAGAAGAAGAAAAACAAATAAGTAATGAGTTATCAAATAGAGAACAAATGAGGTTGGTGTAAGAATTTAAATAAAATGTGACTTGTTTTCTATATTTAAGTTATCTAAATGATGACCTAGTATAATTATTTTAAAAAATCGCATGAAATACATATGCGTATTATTCGCTTTTGCGTATTTTAGGTGTAAAGCGTTCGTCTAGGCAAGCAGTTTCTGACCAGATGAATAGCTACTATGATATCTCTCGTCTTTTTAGAGTCATTTTCCTTGATAAATGGTTCCTAATAATGCTGTTAGGATAGTTAAATGGCTTTACTTGATCAGATCTT
Source organism: Rhodnius prolixus (assembly GCF_049639745.1). Taxonomy (NCBI): domain Eukaryota; kingdom Metazoa; phylum Arthropoda; class Insecta; order Hemiptera; family Reduviidae; genus Rhodnius; species Rhodnius prolixus. Next base: position 37,093,307 of record NW_027411634.1, read on the forward strand.
ATTATTACTTGAGGCGTAATAGTACAGGGTTCAGATTTAATAGTTTTCAGCAAAACAGATGGAAATATTTACTGTACTGATTGTTAAAAATCACTTCCTGAATTCGATAATGTTTGTAAAATTTAATGATTACTTAACTTATCATGAATACATGTAAAAATAATTTCTTCTTAACCCGATTTGTTTAAGGTTGTTAATTTCATTTTCTACTGTCGTTTTTCATATGTAAATTCCGACGGTTACTAAATAATTAAATATAATTTATAAACAAAATTGTTAATAATCTTAGGATGGAAGATTTGCGAGGAATCGGTCAAATAAAACAACTCGTCTCTTTGCCAACGTTTCGACAAATATATTGTCCTCTTCAGGGCGTGGCTATGCGGGTTGGTTGAGTTACAGAAAACTGTGTCAGTTAGGACCCCTTGGTATAGTTCCCTAAACCTGTAGCGCCCTCCTATATGCCATAGCGATTTAATCTGGTCTGGGTTTTAAAACCCATTGCTATTTCACTCGACCAACAGAGAATAGTAGGATGTACTTTTAGGATACATATTCAGACTATAAGTACTTCTCCAACCCAAAAGTCCCATGGGCCATATGTGGAGGGATATCATTCAGAACCCCTCACATCAACTCTACTGCTAGGACCGAATTGCCCAGAGCTGGATGTTTGTCGTTAAAAAAATTAGGTAGGTTAGGTATAATAGATGTGTATCAACTCTAAAAACTAGCCCTGCTACTTCATCAGGATACCTCCTTATTCATTAAATATAATGGGCGAAATTGGATCAGAGTTGTGAAGGAATAGTACGTCCTTTAATATAATTTATACGTATTGACTTACTTTAACGTTAGCAGACTGATCCTGGAGAAATCAGATGGTTATAAGATAAAAACTATTATAGTCCAGTTGCAATTAAAACCTTTAACTTTAAAGTCATAACCCTAGAACTGTTGAATAATTGAATGCTGAATTATTTGACTGCTGAAAACAAAACACTTAGTTAAGAAAAGGGCATTTTAAATTTTTGTTTATGCATACAAGTTTATAATCTCACATGAAAACTCTCTTCTTTTTATTTTTTTCATAAAAATGCACTTCTATTTCTTATTCATTCTTCTCTTGAACAAGTGTTTACATTATGTTTCTCTTTCATTTATTGTAAATTATTATTGCATTCATTACTAACATTAAACACTATCTGCAGGTAGTACAAAAATAAAACAACAATTTTGACGCAAAAACGAAAACTATATATTATACCAATTCATTTTAAAGAGACTTCTGCTTGTATACTGACAGCAAATGATCATTGTTTCCTTACAGTGATTTGGCGACAATAAAGTAACCTTTAATTTACCTTTAAATTGCGTCTGTATTGTACTATTTTTAACTGTATGGTTAGTAAAGTCGGTCATACTTTAAATAAATCTATCGGTGTTTACCTTTAATGTCGTTGTTTATCAAAATAGTGTCTTTCAGCTCATTTTTATTCACTTTTATTAAATGCAGTAACCATCGTGTTTATTTCATTAAACTTATTAGTACTTTTATTAACTTTTACATAATATGTAATTAACATGGATGCTATCTAACTCAATTTCTGTTTTAAACTAAATTCTCTACGCATAATTTTGTGCACTATGTAATTGCGGTTAACCAGCATATGAACTTCGAATCACATCTGGTACATAAGCCCAATGCTCACAAGCTATAGATTTTACGCCCTTGATGGAGAAATCGTGCTCTTGTCAAGTAAATCTTGCAACTGTGTCGACCTATCATGACTCGAGAGTCTGTCATTTACTTGACTTTAAGTAAGGGTTACATTACCGTTTTGAAAGTTTCGCTTTTGGCTTTTGTTTGTTCAGTGTTTTTAAGTAGCCTTAAATTTATCAAGGATTTAAATCTTAAAAACTATTTTATTGCTGCTCTAGAGCTGTGGAAGAGCTTATCTGTGTAGCATTCCCGCACCAGGCTTGATAAACTTTCTATCTTAGCGATTTCGTATTAGGTAGGTTTTCTTTAAAGTAAAAGCCAAATTCTGTACAGTTCTACTTCGAGTAGAATTTTCTATATCTTAAAAAAAAATTGTATATTATTTACATGTACCTCTACACAATTTTGTAAATTACTTGTGATAATTATGATAGTACAAAATATCAACCTAACCTGATATTTTTTTTCTTTCGTTTTTGTTATGTTATAGTGTTGGGAATGCAATATTTGTTCTGCTGCTCCTAACATCCTTATATCCTTTCCTGTCACCAGCCATGTTTTCCTTTACGTCAATTTTAATTTTACTGTATTACGTAATAATGCAATAATAAAACAAGATTTTAAAAAATTTAAACCAAATTTGTAAATTAGTGAGAAGTCTATTTAAATTTTGTCGTGTGAAAATTAGATAATCTTCCTTGAGTTTTTGTTCTTTTATACTTTTGTAATACAAATATTTTTTTTTTTGTTAGCTTCAAAAATTTATTTCTTTTTGCTTGCGTGGATATTGTTTTTAATACAATTAACTATTTCTAAAATATCAATTCTTCTTCTCTCGGCTTAAAAACTATGTTCTATTTTAAGATTTAATTTTTTTTAAATCCACATTCTACTTTAATAAAAAAGAAAATTTCAGCTTGTTCTCTGATCTCCGTATTATGTTTGCTAATTTAGAAAGATACTCGTATATTAAACGTATTTACTAAATAATAAAACCGTATTGATTAAATCATTAAGTTAAATTATAGCAACGATAATCTTCAACTCCATCCTGTTAATGGTTGGTCAGTATGATTACTGATCTTGCTAATTTTTTTTGAAGTACTACTTATTTTTGTTAATTATTCTATAAGAATTTCACTATAAACGGATCGACTGTTTTAAGAAATAAGAGAACGGCCCTTTTGTCGAGGAGCTTTTTGTATAAAAAAAAAAAAATAATAATAATAATAAGGGAAGGGATTAGCTATGAGGTTAGCATACTGGACTCCCACGCGGAGGTCCCGGGTTCGAATCCAGCAGCTGACCCTTAGATTTTCTCTTCCTAGGAGCTTCTTACAGCTCACTGTCCGGTGATGGACAGTGTTGTCTGTAACGAGAGAACACTGTCCGGAGGCCGGCAGTGCACTGAAAAATGCTCCGGGCGCTAATAACCTCAGCTGTTGATGCGCAAAAAAAAAAAAAAAAAAAAAAAAAAAAAAAAAAAAAATAATAATAATACTTGAAAATTGTAATTATGTGATCCTAAAATTTCTAAAAAAACAATCATATATTTATTTTATTCTTTAAGGGAACGTCATTCTTTAATACGTCATAAAAACTATAACGTTACAAAAAGAAACTTTAAAAAAAGAAAAACGTATTTTTTTCAAAACCTATTTTTTGTAATTATTTGTTTTGTTCCTAATAAACGTAATTTAATTTAAATTATCCCATGTTTATTAGTCGTACCACAGGATCTTAACTTTTAATTAGCAAAATTCATTAATTTGGGGCCCGATATTTGACTATCAACCTGTAAAAAATGTCGGATTTTATTGAATTTTGCACTTGAAAATCTTTTACCTTATCTGTGATCCTAAAAATGTCTTTCAAAGGTGCATTAAATAAAAATTCCCTTTTTCTGTGATTTTTTCCCATTTTTTGTTTATATTATTTCTTTACGTCTTCATTATTCATTATTCTTTTTCTTTTTTATTATTAATTTTTTTTTTACCTAAATATTAATATTTAAAAAAAAAGCTAAAGAAATTTAAAAAGATAATAATAAACTTAATTAAATTTAGAATATTTAAAACGATAACTATCCAAATTGACTATCCTCTCTATTCCATATCCAGCTCAAGAGAACATAGAATGCCCGGACTGGGAACATCTACTAATAGCCTTTGTATATCACCGGTTGAGTTAGAGCTCAGACAAACTGTGGAGAAGCTAACAAAACAGTGAGTGTAATTAATTCATATATTTATGCACGTTATATATATGTATATATATTTACAAATGCACGATATTGCAAAACTTGAGTGATGACTTGTGAAAGAGTCTGAAGAACGTAGTATTTGTCGGATTTTTATCGCTAGATATCCCGTCACAAAGTTCTTAGCGCTAGCATTCGCTGATGCTAGGCTTCAGAGATTCCACTTGTTAGATCGTCGCTTCATCATTGCTTTTATCCTTGTATGTCCGGGTCTCTTCACATTTCTCTTCTAAATCTGCATTTTACCTATAAGCTGAAACTCAAAAGATTTATAATGATAATAACCCTGCCTGCCACTCCTTCAACAGGCAGCAGCTTTCATTTATACCCAAGATCTCCTTTGGAAATATTCCTTACATCCTGTGAACTTCTTTATAAGGCTTTAACCACTCTCAAGTAAACTGCAGATGAAGTATGCTTTCTGAATAATTCATTATGAACGAAAATGAGCTAGGAAGGATAAAAGAACCGAACCTTCTAAACTTTCTTAGAATGTTAGTACCGCAGTCTGTCCGGAAAAGTATTGGAGATACATCCGTCCTTCAAGAGAATCTCTGCAAAAGTTACCAATGCCTAGATTCTACTACAAAAGTGTAATCACAAGATTGGGCCGAATCTAGGTTTTGGGAGTTTTTATTTTGAATTCCCAAAATAGCTCTGCTTTCATTCTCTATATTATGCTCACTGTGACTATTTTGATTGACAGTCGATAGCAGATGAGAGCTTTTTATAATTAAATGATTAATTTTCGAATGTATACTATTTTTTCTTTTTAGAGTTTATGATGATAGACTGGAAATAGAAAGGCTTCGTGAACAGTTATCAGAAAAGATATATCCTAGACAACCGACAACATCGGCAACCCAGAAATCGCAGCCACCATCTCCTCAATATCATCATCACAGGCGTAGTAGAAAATCAAGATCAGGAAGGAATTAACAACTACCATTATTTTTTAATATTTTTTAAAAATAATTTTAAGAAAAATGATCGTTTTCATTATGTTGGTTTTAGCGCTTCAACAGAGCTGTCTAATCCGAAAATAAATTGCAATTTGTATATTATATTGTTTATTTAAAAAAATAAAATAAAGCCTTTTTATTGAATTACATACATACATGTATTTGTTGTACGCTACTTGTAGAATAAATAATTTTGCATTATAAATGAATTATTCAATTTCATATGACTATCATCATCTTACATTGTGACTACTATAGCTACTCTTATGCAGAATTAACTTTTTACCGATGGTTAATGGGCAAACAAGACCACAAACACAATAAATAAATAACATTTTGCCCATTTAAACTAATTTATTTTCAGTTTTTTAATTATTCCTTAAGTTACTGTGAGATAAAAATGTATCCTTAAAAACGCTCGAGTTTTTATTTGTATTATTGAATAGAACGCTTCTTAATTCAAGATTAGCCTTATAAGCACTTTATCTAATTGAATAATTATGATTTTCAGATTTAAAACAGCCAATACTGGGAGTACTGCCTGCAAAACTGTTTATCAAATGAAGTTAAAATGAAAAAGACGTTCATCCAATCATCCAATGAAAATATACAAACAACTTTTATTATGAATCAATTACTAAAAATGTATTGTTTAACTATAGTATTTAATATGCATGATTATATCATAATCTAATTAATTAAATAAATATTTGACTTTTATAAAAAAAAAGTTTATTAGTAGAATAAATAAATTATTCATTTGCATACAAATTTTTTACACAGACTTAATATTGATCTATTATCAATCTATTATTGAAGAAATATAAATTATAAATGAATAAAATGCAGAAAGAACAAAAAAAAAAAAAAATTAAAAAGCGTAAAAAAATAATTAGTTTAAAAAAAGTCCGTCAAAGAGCGCCACTTAACAGACAAGTTAAATTTAGTTCCAAAAATGACCACTAGGTAGCATTGCTGAACCTCCCCACATATTCGTCAAGGAACTAATATATTCAGTACGACTTAAGCGATGTTAGGGAGTAGATCGACTTGTCGCTCGTTTATTAAGTCTCCAATTATACAATCTCGGTTTCCTTTCTAAGAGTAATGAAAATTCAACCAAGTTATAAGGGGTTATTGCAAAGGAAAGGTATTTCAAATACTAGCTAGAGGTATTGTAAAAGGAGAATAAACGCCTCACCCACCGACCTGGGCAGGGGTATTTGTGTGAAAGCTAGATGTGTACCCTTCGGCGGTTGACAAGTAAATAAACGCCCCGCCCCCCGCACCCCGGGTTTTGTCTGCTTTTATACCAAGCAAATTCAATATGGCCGCCTTTTTATCACCATGACAACGACCTCGTAGTTCTTTAAACTGCCACTAGATGGCTCGTGCTACCCTGTTGTAACCTTGCTATATTCTCACGCATACTCTCTAAGACTCTGGCGGCCATTTTTAACCTTTTGTTTAGGTTTTCCTGTTTTTTTCTTTATTCTTTGTAATTTATTATTTTGAAATTCGACCACAATATTAATTTTTTAGTTACTATTAATTTATGTTATTTAAGAGATTAAAAGGAAAAATAAAAACAATATTACTAATTAATTCGTTTATTTTTAAAAAATTATGTAGACACTTTTTTTTATAATAAAAATCTTTACAAAAATGTTAGAGTTGGGCAAAATTTGGTGGTGACCCACTAGACCTCTGTAAGACCACCTTACATTCATATTTAATCAAGTTAGTGACTCTCTAGACCTATATAATATAGCACCACCTCACACTCTCATCTAACTGTTTTGGTGACTCACTAGACTTAAATAGGACTGTTTTACACTCTCATTCACTTTTTTTCACATTTAACCTAATTATATGTTAGTCAATTTTTTTGTTTTTTGTCAATCTTTTTACTACACATCTCCCTAAATATTATAACTCACAAAAATATATGAACGAATATTATTACAGATATATACACATATATATTGTTTGTATGTTTGCGTGTATATACTATATGTATAACTCAAGACTAACAAAATGATAATTTTGAGAGTACATCTTTATTCAATTATCACATTTTACATAAATAACGTTTAGAAAGTATAAGATGCATTCTGATTATGTCTCAAAACCTAAAACAGCATTTCTTTTCTGAATCTATTATCACGTATGTACTATGTTTGTTAATAAAATGTTATAAGTTTCAGTTACTTTTATTACTAAAATTTAAAGTTGTCTTTAGATAAATCAATACATGTGTTAATCAATTGTAAATTGCATAAGTCTTGAAATTGCATATACATTTTTTTATTTTTGTTTAATTAACTAATTTTAAGTTATATTAATAATCTTTAAAGATTAATTAAGTAACAACCATAATAAATGAAAGACATAATTGTCTACGTAAGTGTAGTAAATGTTTCACGAAAATCTTAAAATACATGGTTAAATGGATAATCTTTGTGATCTTTAAGCCTGAAACAAAACAAATCCAGAATCATTGCTTAAACGTTCCTCTTAATTTAATAGGTTATGAATTTTCAAAAATACTAACTCAAAAAATGGAATCATCCGGCCTTGAGGATGTTCCAAATGGTTTAACAGTTCCATATCTTGTTCCAATAATTTAAAACTCAATGCCTCAAAATTACCCTTAATTCTTTCTTTGTTCGCTGTTTTTGGGATCACAATTACATCTCTCTGTATCTGTAGAAACAATATTGTTATTATTGAAGTTTCAAACTAAGCTTGGTGCTTAGATATGTTGCACATGTCACATATGGTACCGACCCAAAAATAGCCCTTCTGCTTTACCGAAATTTAATTTTATCTAAAATAGATTATGGTTGCGGTATTTACGGAGATGCCTGCCAAACTTCACTATCTGGGTTGGACAAGGTCCAGTACAAAGCAATACGCATTTGTCTGGGAGCTATGAGATCAACTCCCACAAATGTTCTCCTTGTGGAGGCTAAAATTATGCCTCTACACATACGTCGAGAATTATTGTTGGGAAAGTTCTTAAGCAAAAGGCTAATTAAGTTTAAGGAAGTTTCCTTGATGAGAGTCTCAGAGCTCTCAGAAGTGGTTCGCTCACACAGGTTTTGGTTAAAAAAGAAAACGCCATTAATGTGTGAAATGTTTAGAGTAACGGAGAAATTGTACTCTGGCCTAGAGGTGTTGCACGCGTCTCCTCGAAGATCTCTTCACTATGAAGTATCTTGTAAAGAATCTCCGTACGTCCATTTAGATTTATATGATAAGGTGAAAGAAGAATGGGGGGATTTAACATACCTAGCTTTTATAGCGCGCATGAGGGAAATCATAATCAACCCTTATTTACTATTTACGGACGGATCAAAATCGGAGCAGGGAGTAGGTTGTGCTGTACTTGACCCGCAAACGGGAAGTTTTCGCCTATACAAGCTCCCTAATAATGCCTCAATATTTACCGCAGAAATCGTAGCGATTTGGAATGCGGTAATCCTGGCGGAACAAATACAAAGTAATGACATAATAGTCATTCTTAGTGATTCTAAAAGTGCACTCCAAAAAATAAAACGTCCGGGCGATGTTTTTGATCCCATAATTATAGAAATTATAAGTCATTTGATTAATGCAATGGGTAGGTTGCATCTGGTTTGGCTGAAAGGGCATGCTGGGATAGTTGATAACGAGAAAGTCGACGTGCTAGCAAAAAGAGCGATCTTGTTAGGGGAACACACTCCAGTGCTCAATTTAGCGGATTTCGAAGGTGCTTTAAGAAAGCGTTGTTATGACGCATGGCAAAAGCTCTACGATCTGGAAAAAGAAATTAAGGGTAAATATTACGCTGATTTACAGCCTAGGATTCCCAACAAGCCATGGTTTGTAGAAGTACTGGAGGGGGGAAGGCAATTTTACACAACAATAATGCGACTGAGGTTCAACCATAATCTCACAAATCCTCATCTGCATAAAATTAAGTTATTAGATAGTCCCAAATGTGATTGCAATAGCGGGGAGGATGGGGACATCGATCACCTCCTCTTCAGATGCAGTAGATATAATAGAAATAGAGACAAGTTCCTAAATGAATTGGCAACACATGTACGATTTCCCTGTAGCGCTAAAAGTGTTTTAGCTATAATGAATCCTGATGCGCTACGAATTATTTACAAATTCATTAGAGAGAATAAAATAAAAATATAGGATGCAGCTAAACTCCATAGTTGCGATTTTAGTTCTTAATTACTCACACAAGTACTATCATAACTACACTACTAATTACACCACTCTAAGCTCACATCAAATAACGAAGTCACATTCAGAGACCATTGTGTTGTTCTAGGAAGGAATGTCAGTACGCAGCGCTCAAGATATCCTTATCTCATGGAAGCCACGACGCAGAATGTAGTAGAAGAGTGGCTGGCATGACGAAGAAAGAAGGGAAAGAGGCTGCGCTATTCCTCAAATTGAATATTGGAAAAGATAGGGCTGGTTTTTTTCCACCAACATATTGGTAAATTGAGGCGCTGGGAGCCAACTGTAATTGTTCATACCAATATGTTGGTTTTTTCCAGCCCTCATATAAAGTAATTGGTTAATGTGCAAACAAGACCACAAATACAATAAATAAATAAATAAATAAACTAAGCTTTTTTAATTAACCATCATTAACCAGTTAACAGTTAATGATGGTTTGTTTCTATAGAACCCTTTTAGAAGGTCAGTTTCATTTTAAGATTCTCAACAGGTTTCACATGCTTCCAGGCAGTCTGATCTAGTTCGATGATACCACAGATTATTTGCCTCAGTAGAAGGCCGCTGTTCCTATATGTATTATTTTTTACAAATGTATTTGCAAATTATGTTTTAATAAAAGATTATAAATTTATTATTATTATTAATCACCAGAACATTCAACATATGTTCAAAAAATACTGAGGGCGTCTTTTTAGTAAGACAGAATTCTTTTTTTCACTCCAGAGGTTTTCTACTCATTAAAATTCTGTTTCAATACGTGGTATTTTAAATTACCAAAGAACAAATACATTCCCTTAAGTTGTAGAATATGTTGCAACTGACAGGGTTCTTTCTATTATTTGCAAAATGTTTTAACTGCAATAACAACGAAATATCTCTTAAAACATTGTTAGGTTCTTGTTTCTTATTGTAACATTAACAGACTGCAAACTTTTCACTTTAGACTACTAGAAGAAGCATGTAGAACAGAAAAATATTTCTGAATTTTGTATTATGTTTACTTATAATTTTCTCAAGAATTGTTTACCAAAAAAGTAAACACAAAGAATGTATAATTAAAAAGTATTTTTTCACCTAATATTCTTATAGTGACTTTATATTTTTTCATAGTGAATCAAAAATAAAAGGATTTCTGTTTAATGGAATTTTGTTGTGAACCTGATTCTATTAGGTTTTGTTTTCCGCGCTAAAATTGTGGAATTGCCTACAACTAAACGAGAAAAATCCTTGCGCTTCGTAATGAAAGAATAAATGAAAATATTAAAAATAACATTAAGAGTGCGGCAGAAAAAGAGCCTCATTTAAGGCCCTACCGTATCATCACTACAAAGTTAACGAAATAATTACAAAGGAGATTAGCCTTACCTGCACTTCGTGGGGCAATGGTAGATAAATAAATTTACAAAGATCTGTGTTAGTTAAATGTTTAACCAACACCTACTTTGCTGGACATTATGCTTATAGAATCAGTATTTAATAAGTAAATAACTTTGACGAATCTATAATTAAATGGAAACAGACTTCAATAGCTTTCATTTTATCTAAAATTTTATAGTCTACATAAAACCAAAGCGCAAGACTTATGAGATAGACGTATTTAGTATGCTCCGAGAAAATCACTATACTCTGTTGTACCGTAGCTTAAGGGTTCTATTTATTTTCCCCATTAATCTAATTACTGCCTCATATTTAGCTCCCGTATGAAAGTATCAGTTATAAAGAGAACAGGCAAATCACGACTGAAGAAATGAAAAATACATAATAAGATGAATTTAAACACCCAGTTAAAGCACTTAAATTATTAGTGCGGTATTCAGAATTCATAAGCTTCATCACAAATTTTCTACAATTACATTACAACCATCTATTTCAGACAACATTTTTGAATTACCTGATATCTTATTAGGATCTGGGCAGCAGTTTTATTATATTTTTCAGCCAATTCTTTCACTATCTCATCATCAATTACCCGTTTTGCTATATCTGTTGGCAGCGGCCTCGCAGGAGATCCTAAAGGTGAATAAGCCGTGACAGAAATCCCTTTTTCACGACAAAATGCTATTAACTTGGATTGATTAAGATATGGATGGCACTCAACCTATAAAAATATGTATACATATTGTGAACTAATGTGTAAAAATTACTCTGATAACATTAAAGATTGTCTTTTAGCCTTTTAAATTACCTGATTATTAACGGGAACGACAGTAGCTTTATCTAATATTTCTTGCACTTGTTTACTATTAAAGTTTGACAAACCGATAGACTTGGTTAATCCTAGACGTACACAATCTTCCATGCCTTGCCAGGTTTCTGAGAAATGTGTATTTGAATATATCACCTTACCATTATCATCTTTTGGATACGTTTCATTTCCTTCCTTATAAAAATATATAAATATGAATAAATAAATTATAAATAAATAGTTCCATTAGTTAAAATTAGTTAATAGTGAATAAATAATATAAATAAATAGTAACTTTAGACCACGTTTAAAACTAGCTAAGCTGATACTAATTAGGATACATTCACTCTACTTTGATTCTATTTCGAAATTGGTGACTTCATTTCATTTAAGCAATATGATTTGAAAATATATCCTTTGAAACAGCAATAATAATACTTAAAAGCAGATTTCCAACTCAAGTATTTTTCTGAGGCAGGAAAAGTTATAGTTAATACTTAAGAAAGCATGCTGCTGCGACATTTGTATTCATACATAAAGTTACTTTAATGCAGCTTGAATTGCTAGTATCTTCTACTACAATTTAGTCTAGCCGCTAATTATGTTTACATATTCAAAATATATTTATTTTAAAGAAAAAGTACCTTAAATCCCATTGGCCAGTGTATTAGATAGAGGTCTAGATATTCCAGCCCTAAATTTGACAGTGATTCTTTAATGGCAGGAACAACCATTTCTTTCTTGTGACAAGTATTCCATAACTGAAAAGTATAGAATTTAATTTATATAGTGATTAAACAAATATTCAAAAGTTCTAATTTAAATTACGACTGGTGAAAAATGACAAATTTAAGAGTCTGAATTTTCAAATTCACAAATGTTTTAAGATCAGTTAAGACAAAATACGTTGTTTTTAATAAATGCTTTCACTTCGCAAGAGCAGTACAACCGCTTCGACCCAACACATGTCTTTGAACTTGTAATGAACCCCACTTGTTTAATTTAGTTCATAACATAAAAAAGTATTATATCAGAAGGATACTGTATTTTACTCCGAATTACTTGCTATTATGTAGTATGTAGAAACAATTACCTTGCTCGTGATGAATAAATCTTCACGTTGAACAGTTCCATCTTTAAGTTTTTTGTTTAATCCTATCCCTATTTCCTTTTCATTGCCATAAACATGAGCACAATCAAAATGTCTATAACCAGCATTAATAGCCTCTTTCACAATTTCAGTTACTTCACTTGGTTCACACTAGAAAAAAACAATTTAAAATACATTTCAAACTACTTAAACTATAAAAATTAGTTCGTTTTAAATGTTGAATTATTTACTTTATAAGTCCCAAAACCTAGAAGGGGGCATAGTCTTCCATTATTGAAAGTAATTTTTGGTTGTACAGCAGCCATTCTTGTCAAAAGATCCCTGAGAATTGCAATTGTTTTTAAGAAGTAATATATTTTTTTCTGAACAAAAATATAATATAAGTAATACTGTTAAAATGTAAAATAAACAACAAGAGTTTTTAGAAATGCGCATAAGCTCTTAGATTTAAATAAAATTAAAAAAAGAAAAACAATGTTGTCAATGTGATTGAAAAAAATAAATCGGGCTAAAGGCTTCTTTCCAAAACAGACGTTTTTAGATAATAATAATAAATTGAGTTTATTTTAATCTAAAGGAAGAAGTTAATCTTTTTTTAATCAAAATAAAAAAACAAAAACAAAACAGATAATTGTTCCTACTTTAGCATTATAAACTGCACATATTTGCAAGGTTATGACTCCACGACTAGACAAAACTTGTAAATAGACTACAAACACATCAAACAGTCACACATGTAAATTATAAAATAATTTTAAACAAATACTTACAAACTGACTCAATGAATTAAAGCTCAGATCCTCATAAATTTTCACATTTACATCTAGGTGAACAGAAAAAACCAACTACACTTATATTATCGACTAATACATTTAATATTCTTTTTAATGCTGGCAATTATTCTATTATACTATTAACAGGGTTCACATCGCTTTTTTTTTTTATCGAAAATAATGATTTCATTTTCAATAACACATCTATTGTTACCAACGAATTCCCGATCTGAAAATGAGATATTATCCCGGGAAACAAAGACTGAACGAAAAAAAAATCGATATAATTTGAAATAGTGCCATATCATAAGGTTTAGTGTTAATAACACTTGGTACAATGTTGGCTATTTTTAAATTATTTGCCGTCCTACTTTACTTACAATCAGCCGATCTCCCTCTTAACTTGGGTATAAAATAAAATATAATAAACTCAGATTCAATAACATATGTATACAAATGTACTCCATTTTAGTAACTACTTCCTTTCTACTAACTTAGAAACATCAATCAATGTTTAAAAAAAAAAAGAAAGAAAAATCAGTAATTAAATGTATTATAATTTTACCTGTTTTACAATGAAACATAATAAAGATAACTAAATATGTAAATGCAATAATATAATATAACCTCAATAAATGGGTTGTTCTAAAGCTCTTTTTTCATCAAATATTATAAGTCAATAAAATTTAATTTATTAAATGTATCACAATTAAGAGAAACAAATTTTAATACTAAATTTGTTAATGAAATTAATGAAATAAACAAAATTGAAAAGAAATCTTGTTGAAAGCTTCATGTTTCTCTTGATGGAGGATTTTTAGTAATCTCTGTTAAAGGGATAATCTTCGTGATCGGCAATGCTAAAAAAAAAAAAATAATAATGAAAACAATATTAGGAATCATTGCGCTAATGACCAGTTGACGATGCGAAAAAAAATCATTGTATGAGTGAAATGATCTATAAAATTAAAAACCATCCAGACTAGGTATATTGGAGCATCTTTAGCTAGTTCTAAATAACGTATAATGCGGGGATTGTTATCTAAACTTTGGGACTAGTTTAAATTTGTTTACGCAAACGAAAAATAAAAGCTGTTGGAGAACTATTTGGAGTCCCAATGCTTCCCTCTTGGGTAGAAACCAGAGAAACATTGTTATCAAAAATAATTGAGTTCAATATTAAACTGAATCAATTATATCCCAGCAAAAGCTAAGTAAGTATGTTCCAATGAAATTAATTAATTGTTAACAGTTAAATTTTAGCAAGCAGAAGTATTCATTGTGGTTTGCTACCTTACAAAATTATTAAAAAAGAGAAGAAGGTTTGAAAGGTATGAAATATAGTGGAAAATGAATTCATCTAATAATAATAACTAAATGCATAAGTGTCCCTGTAAAAATATGAAATCGGAATACACTCTACATATCCTACTACCCCAATCGGATTTTCTGGATTGACATTAGTATCCCTTCGGAAGTATTGATAAAGTAGAGTCAAATCATTAATACTTCTTTCACTTTAGTTATGCTGCCAATATAACAATATATCTATGAAAAGGGCTGTATTACTACTACCATCCTCTTCGCCACAAGGTAGATGAGGTGGTGAATAAGTATTATTACCAACGACTAGACAACCCGCTATTTTAACAGTCCTCAAACGTATCCCCACTGTTTTTTTTTTCTTTGTTTTTAAAGAAATCAAAAAACTCGTTCACGAACAACAAATATTAATTGTTCTTATAAAAAAATTAATTTGTTCTTTGTAATGTATTAGTGTAAAGAAACTTAAACCAAAGAGGATTCTCACCACTAAGCATAATAAAATCAGCCAACTATAGAAAGGACATACCATGAAAAGTTTCGGTCACAAAAATAATATAAAAGCATTCGCTAAGATAAGTTAAGCATATTTCCAGAATATCACTAGAAAGATTGGCAAGCAATCCACATGAAACACAAGCAAAAGGTGGTAGATTTCGAAGAATATACCCAGACAAAACCTGGATCAGAGGGTGCCATTTTGCAAAAGAGATATTTATTGCAACAGAAAAGAGCAGTTGTAGAAATAATCTAATTTTTACTCACTTTTCAAGTTTCAACATTCTTCCATCTGGTCTATCCAGACTATCCAAAATCTTCAAATCATCTTTGGACAATGTAAACGAAAGAGAATCGAAATTACTTTGAAGTCTTTCTTTATTAACTGATTTTGGAATCACTATTATATCTCTTTCTATCTATAAATAGTTACATAGGCAAAGTTAATTATAAGTCAAACTGCCAAATAAGAAATTTATAACAGGAGCACATTTAGAGGTTCTATTTTTTAATTTTTTTTTTTCGATTTTTTGTTTATTTGGATGTATAAAACAATTAATAGACAGTATAAAAATATATCATTAATGGAGAAATAAACAAGAGACTAGCTTACCTAACTTAAGATAAATACTAGCGGAAACAGTTTACTATTCAAAAACATTCTCTTAAAACAATTTATACAAGTCCTGACGACAGGACTTCTTCATAAAATTTGTTAACCTACTTAAACGTCTTTCGTATTATTGGAAAATACGTAAGTGTAATCCTGAGGAAAACAGAATTAATGCAATAATTCTGAACGCTGCTGAATTCAAGATTAGAGAAAAAAAATCACTAGCACGATTTTCTTTAATTTTTGTATCCTGTATGGTAGATATATAAAACTTTTAATCTAAACATTTTTCCCGAAAAATTTGATTAAGGGCATTCTGGAGAAGGAGGGTTGGGTGGCTTCCCTAAAATGTGTCACTGTTTAAGGTTAGTAAGAATTAGAAGTTTAAATAATTTGGAATTTTAAAAAATGTTATGAAAAACAAAATTTTTGTTAATTCTGACTTTGAAGAAGATGTATAAGTTGGAATCTTGAGAAATGAAGTAACGTTAGAAAAATCCGAGTGTTCATTCAAGTTTTTTTTTTTTTTTTTTCTGAAATTATCTTAAAACTACTTCCAATAAATGTTACGTCAATTAAAAAGAGTACTCTACCTGGTATCTAATAAGTATTTGTGCGGGAGTTTTATTGTACTTATCACCTAATTCTTTTAATTTTGGTTCTTTTAGTAACTCTAGATCTCCTGGCTTCGCCATAGGTCTTCCAGGAGAACCCAATGGTGAATAGGAGGTAAGTGTTATTCCATTGTCTTGGCAAAACTTGTACAATTTTGTTTGATTCAAGTAGGGATGGCATTCAACCTGCGAAAATAGAAAAATGCTGTTAATGCAAAAAAAAAATCATATCATAGTATTGTTCAGTAGCAAAGGTACGGACAAATTTAAGCATTCTCACTATAGTATGTAAATAATGAAGGATACATCTATTGTCAGTCTATAGATAGTGCACCTTCGGATATTCCCAGAATCGATCAGGTGAATACAGAGTAACAATCACTAAGCTAACCTCCAATTCTTAAGGGGATTCTTTCATTATTACCCAATTAATTAATTATTTAATTAATATTCTCTTACGACAAAAACCAGCATTGTCCGTTTTAATTTTCTATTAAAATGCTGCCTATAATTTAATACAAACCAAGTATGTTGTAATTATTTACTACTTTGACTTTCATTTAAAAAGTTAAAAAAAAAAAATTAATTTTAAAATACCTAACTGGCTTCATAAATTTTATAAAGATCATGAAGGTAGCTCTCCCATTTCGTATTATTTTTTGTTCTTAACGATACCTGCTAACGTTCTCGATAACATTTCAAAAAGCTATTTGCTCAATACTAAAAAATAAGAACGTTAAAAATCCTTAGAATTTTCAAAATAAAGATACGCGTCTAAAAACCAAATCTAAAGCGACCTATAACAACTGATTGTACAGCATATCGTGGTTATTTTATTTTGATGGACTAAGTTTTGGAGATTCTCCGACTGTTATACAGTAAACTTTCCACTAAACCACACTTCTAAATAACGAACTCATAAATACCATTTTTTAAATGCCCAGTAGAAATACATTGAGAAAAAGCTTTCTAATCCTCAACATTTAGTGAAAAATGTACCGTCGGGCTACCTCAACTTCTTTAATCACATCGGTGCATCTTCTTGATGTTTTTCACATAATCAGGATCAAGATTTTCCAAGGGGGTTGCAGCTTAAGAACGCCTTTCACGTCGAGCATTATTGAGAGAAGACGTTTAAATTCATCAGTGCGTATTTTTATGAAATGCCTTCACCATCTTGGAATAATTTCCAAGGCAAAAAAAGTCCACAATTTTTAAGACAGCACAATATTCCAGTTCATCAATTTTTACGGAATACATTTAACACTAGTACTTTAAAAATGTATAAAGAGAACTATTAGACAGATCAAGTTGACACATCGCCCTAAATCCTAAGTAAATTCAATTTGCACGGATGACAGGGATTTTTAACAGTTAGGCTGGGGTAGTCACAGGATCCGTTAAGTCCGCATAAACTTTCGCAAATAAAATACTTCCTGAATAAAAAGTGGCACTAACCCTTATTCAGCTATCTTGGAGCATCAGCTTTTGTATAAACACAAAAACACTGACACTAACACTAGAATTATCCATAAAATAATGTGCTGTACACAGGTTATTAAATAACCATCCCTGACAGAACGGCAATATATAGTTGTAATACAATTATTATTTGATGTAAACATTTGCATACCTGAATGTTAACGGGTTTTATAGTCGCAATATCCAAAATTTCTTGGATCTGATGGCTATTAAAATTTGACAGCCCAATAGATTTAGTTAAACCTTCTTTAACACATTCTTCCATTCCTTTCCAAGTTTCGGTGAAGTGTGAGTCCGAATATAATACTTTACCATTCTCATCTCTTGGAAATAACTCTCCATCTTCCTGTAATTTTTATTTAAATATATTTTGTTAATTTTGCTTGCGATTTCTATTAAAATTATTTATTTAAAACTTCAAATCAGTCCTTTAAACAGTAATTTAAATGTTAGATAATAAGAAAACCAAAGTGATACCTTATCAAAATTGTTCAGTTTCATGTTATAAGCTACAATGAAGGAACATTTAAACAAAAATAATAATAACTTCATCACAGATAAGAAAACTGCTTTATTTGCTGTTTTTGTAAATGAGAACTTTTATTTAAAATCGTACCATTAATTATAATAGGAAAATGCATAATAAATTTATTAAATAGTCATTTCTCTGAGCATTTGAAAAATACATACTTTTAGTATTTAATGTGCCATAAAGCACACTGCTAATTTGTTTAAAAAATCTTAGTATCGATTATTTAAACAAAAAATTAAACAAGTTTTTAAATTAAATAGGCTACCTTAAATCCCATAGGCCAGTGGATTAAATAAAGATCAACATAATCAAGTCCAAGATTGGCAAGAGTCGTCTTAAGTGCTGGCACAACTTGTTTCTGTTTGTGAAAAGTGTTCCACAACTGAAAACAAAAGATATTCTTTGTCATTTTTTTGTAAAATTTTTCTCAATCGTTAACAATGTTCAATTCTTGATCTTTGGCCTCGTGACCAATCTAGGAAATCAATAAGGGCCCTATCAAAGCCTAATTGGTTGCCTTACGAGCAGTGTTCCCTCTAATTTTTTGTGACCTGTGTGCACACTTTTTTAGGTGTGTGCAGTTTTTTCCAAAATAAACAAATTTTGTGCGGCAATTTAAAAAAGCGCCTATAATAAAAAAAAGACAATACAATAACAGTGTGAATATTCAACCAAATTTTGTTCCTACTTAAACGCAATGACTCGATCCTAAGCATACCACTTGTACTACATACAATACAACGGAACACAATGAAAAAACTACCCTAAAATCAAGTCAAATCATTAGATCGTGAAGACAGAATTTAGCTGATTACTGTGGTTTCCCTTTTCCATTCAAATGGAAAATAACAAAATTTAAATAGGATGAAAAAATAATTGCAATTTCAGTCGTGATACATTTATTCTGCCGACCTAGGGACTAGGTCATCTTCAGGGCTAGTTTACAAAGTAATATTTTTACATTGTAGGATTGGTGTGTCTTCTGTCTTGTCTGTTCTTGGACTCTCATCAGCATATCCATATGTTCCTGCAACCGGTTTCTTTGTTTCGTTTTAATCAAAAAATTTTTGTGCGCGCAAATATTTTTCAGGTGCGCTATGTTTAAAATTTATGTGCGCGCGCACACGCGCACAGCTTAGAGGGAACACTGCTTACGAGCCTTTCTCGTGTAAGCCCTCACATTGTTTAGAACCAATTCTTCTTTCAAAAGAGACATTATGAAATGAGTAGGCAGGGAGTGTAACACACACAAGGGGACAGGACATATAAGAGGAAATGGCTGAGAAGGTCTTCGATGAGAATGGAATGAAGTTCTAAATGAAATTCCCTGTAAAAAATAGAAAGTAGTACCTTGCTAGTAATAAATAGGCCATCTCTCTTTACTGCACCTTCTTTTATTTTTTCATTAAGAGCTTCACCAATTTCCTTTTCATTTAAGTAGATATGAGCACAATCAAAATGACGATATCCAATGTCAATGGCATCTTTAACAGCTTGCCCAACCTCGCCAGGTTGTGACTAAAAATACAAAACAAAAACATCAATTTTTTTTTCTTTTTTTAACATTTGGTAAAAACGACATGCACGCGCAATAATCTATAACTTTTATTGCCCCTTCTCCTTTCATAAATATATTATCAATACTTTCTTTATTTCATCCTATTGTTTATTTGATCAAAACCAAGGTTAACAAGTCAAAGCAACAATAATAAGGTGCTAATGATCTCCCTCCCCCTAAAAAATAATGCAGATTAAAAATGGTTATCATAACCACTTTACAGACAAAAAAGGTGTGCTTCTTAGAAAATTGATACCAAGAAAAAAAGTGACAAATACCATTCTCTAACAAAAATGTGAAATTCACCAAATTTGCATAAGTTTCAAAGACAGAAAGAAACATAACATCAATTTGGTCTTACACTGAACTGTCTTTTGCTTAAAAGAATCTCAATATTCAATCTCAAGTCGCCAATAAGATTTTTTTTATAGCAGAATTTTTGAATTCAAGAAACTTCGCAAAGAATATTTAACCGCTTTTAATCACAATAATACTGAACTAAGGATTCTTAAAGAATTCCAATAAATAACTCAAAATACATTTCACAAAACCTATAATATTACACATGTCTAAACTAAGAAAGTAGCTAGAGTTAAATGTGATTCTAGGTGTGGAGTAATTTGCGACCAAATTTACTCTTAAAATGCAACAAATGTACTGCAATTAGAGGTAAATGTTTTAAAATAGCTATATAGATATTACCGCTAAGGCTTTAGAAAATACCTATTGAGTTTGTACAATGTCGTTACAGAACAAAACAACTTTACGTATAAAAGCAGATTTGGGTTAATTTCTACACAGTTGGAGGCCTGGCCAGAAAGTCTTACGCCGATCGACCGAGGTCTACTGTGGCACCCACTAATCAGAGAAATCCAACACCACCTACATTTAACTGGACCCAGGATCCTAGAGAGAGGCTCCTGAACAAAGTATAAAGGCATAGATTTTTTTTCCGAAGATATGGGCCAGACACGCCATACAACTCGATATTATAAAAAAAAAAAAAATTATACTGAATCGTACCATGACAATACACTGCAAAGAAGCGTTAATAATATAGTTGATATATAGATTTGAATGGTCAGGTGGTAAGTTGCAAAGCAAATAAAAATGATTCGAGCTTTTTTACTTAAATAAGAAATCAAAGCCAATAGATGGAAAGTAAAAACACAGAAGCCTTGGACGGAAAAATAAAACTATAGTAATCATCATTTAGATTAGATTGTTTAAGACGGGCGGTTCCAC
The DNA here is from genome assembly GCF_049639745.1 of Rhodnius prolixus. Lineage (NCBI taxonomy): Eukaryota > Metazoa > Arthropoda > Insecta > Hemiptera > Reduviidae > Rhodnius > Rhodnius prolixus. Next base: position 37,114,431 of record NW_027411634.1, read on the forward strand.
CAAACAAGGGGAAGGAACGCAGGCAATCCTGATGCCCATTGTTCCCCGCCCACCCCTCATCTCATGAGAGATACCGGGGTAAGTAGTAATCATCATAATTCAAAATTAAATACTTAATTAAAAAACTGAAGACCATTTCAAACTGATTTGAAAAACTAATGACTGTATAAAATATTATAACATGTCAAACACTTGAAAACACCAATAAAAAAAAATTTCAAACGAAATTTTGTTTAAATGTTTTTATTTTTCAATCCGTATACGAGTAACCAATTTACAAAATTATTTCAGAAATAAATAACCAGACTTCTTAAACTTTCCAAGGCGATACTTTATTCTTGATTACATTCACCGTCATTCAATTATCCTATTGTAAATTTTTACACATATAGTGTACAAGCCGTACTACTGTTACAAGTTCCATTGTTTGACACAATATTATCTCTTAAAATTAGATTTTATTATTTTGCAAACAAATTAGACATACTTCTGCTACTGTGCTAGGTAAAAGATTGAAAAAGTTAATAACTTACATTCCAAGTTCCTAAACCAAGAAGTGGGCAACGGTTACCATTGTTAAATTTTACAAATGGTTTAAAAGCCATTTTTTTTAACCTTATAATCACTTTTTTTATTATTTAGATATGACGGTTTATTGTGAGCGACAACTGCACTACGCTAGTGTTACCAGCGGCCTTGGAATATCCTCCAATAGCAATTTGTTTGAAGGTAACAGCTTTGTTATATCGACTTATAGAAAATATCGACTTGTTCGCTTTCGATAACTATTAATTTTATGGACAAGTTCATTCTAAATATACATAGATATTTACAGCCTTAACACTTTTCATTAGGAAATTAGCTTACGTGAATTAACAACATGAAGTCATTTATTAGGGCAAAAACAAAAACACCACACGGATCTTTATTGCCAACTTTTCGTCAATTTAAGATGCGAATGAGAAATAAAAGGCGCTATCGGATTAGAAAGCAAACTTCCTATTGCCAATACTGGCGATTCGAATTAAGAGTAAACACTCTTTCAAAGAAGTCAGTAAACCATCATATGCTATTGACAAAGGGCACTAACCCAAAAGTTCAGACACAAAAAATAAAATTATAGACTTTCACTTTTTGTTGCCTCTAAAAAACTCGCCATAACTTAATTCTAACGATTTAATAACCAGTCAAGAGAAAACAATTTTTTAAAAAACGTATTTCCTAATAATCCTTTTTGATTTTGATGTGAAATTCTATTTGTGTCAACATTCATTTTCTACGACTTTAAAGTTTACGGCTACCGTCCTCCGCAGTTGCCTTTATAGGGAAAATGTTAGGGGTTCTTGTTTAATCTTTAAGTTCAGGTTGGACTTTAAAATTACCAATAAACCTTTTATGAAGTAAGAAGGCAGAGAATACATCAAAATAATTATTTCTTCAAGTCCAGTGTTTGATCTCACACACTACAATTCCAGCAATAGCAAAATTACGGAAAGCCAATGGGACACAGTTGTAACTTAATTATTTATTTTTTTATGTACAGAAACTTCGACTTTAAACAAAAATCTCACAAAAAATGTACATACATTTTTTTCTCACTACAAATTATTAATTCAAATTAAAAGAATAAACCCTTTCTATTCATTTTGCAGCAGAGCACGTCATTATTGGGATAAATTGGTTGGAGGAAGAGTACATTATAATACATACAAGGAAACAGAAGTAACTGCATAAAACATAACCTGGTTACTTCAAAAAACAATTATGACTACCTTTTTTTTATCGCCTAATAATAACGTTAACCTTTGTTGTTTTTTTGCGATAAAAATTATTTTTATACATTAAGGTAACGTAAAAAATAATTTTTTAAAAACTTAAAAAATCAAGAGTTAATACAACTTTAAATTCAACATTAAAATTATTTACTCTTCCATTACTCCAGCAAATCTCCAATTAATTGTAAATTTTTCCAAAAGTAAAAGACGATACGAAGGCCTATTTTTCTGTTTTTTCAACATTTTTTGTATTTGACAAAGAATTGTTTTAGGAGGAATAAACCAAAAACTACCTGATCAAATCAAAGACTAAAAAAATGCATTATTTTAATTATGAAAATGATGTTGTACTTAAGGTAAAAGTTAAATAAAAATAATTCAGAAAGTAGCAAGTTGTTTTCAAAGTCTTTCGGCTCAACTTTACAATGGTATCTTTTAAATATAGATTCTTTCACATTTACATCATTTTTCTTCACATCTGGTGATCCTATTTAAATATAATATATCGTAATCATGCTTTATGTAAATTTATTTCATCTTTCTCATTATTGGATCCTTTTTATTACGAACGAGCTGCCAAACGAAAAGGCCTAGCAAAAGAGATATCGAATAAGCCAACGCACGTGCATGACCAAGAGCCAATTCGAGCGGCTGTCACTTTAACTGCATTGGAGACCACAATTAATGTATTACACTATCCTTCTAAGAAATTTCAGCAACTTTAAAAAGGGCAGGGATGACTATTTTCTGATTATTTTTTATACCTTGTTTTTTTTTGCATCTTCCCATCCCTTAAGATTTTATAACATATTAATAAATATGTCCAACATTTTTAGAAGCACCTAATGAAAGGCATCTAAACAGGAACGGAAACAAAAAATATAAAAAAAATACTTGAACTGGTAATTAAAATAAAATAATAATAAAAGATCAAAATTTAGTTTCATTGTTAATGAACATGAGGGAAAAAATATGTAAGTATGAAAAAAAAGTTTACAGGATTGCTTCTCAATGAATTTTTTTTTTTTAACTCACTTTTAACTAATGGTAAAACAATTACTCTGGAAAATTTTTATGATAGTAAAATAATAAGGACTGAATATATACATTTTTCTTTTCATTCATAATGATTGTTTTAATGGTTTCAAAAGTTGATAAAGCTAAATATTAGATTAAATTTTAATCTAGAAAAATCAATATTACTATTGAAGAGATTTTTCCCAATTCACGCAGCTTAGGAATCATTATTTAAAAAATTATCCATTCTTTTTACCTGTAACTATAACCTTACTTGGGCATGCCTTTCAAATTTGTTGGACATTAAATCATTACTGACATTCATTTGTTCACATTTGATGACCAACATCAAACATATTCTAAAAATAAAAATAAAATAAAAACTAAAAACAGAAGCAGCCAATGATTTTCATGATAAAGATTCTGATCACTCGCTCGGCAGATAATTGATATGCAGGAACTTAAGCTTCAAAGCTAAATGTACTGGTAAACTTTGTAATAACGTATTTGGTGCAAACGTATTTTCCAGATGTGCTCTAACGCATACAGGAACACATAGATAAACGTTGGCCAGCGTGGAAATATGGTAACATTTCCCATTCATTTCTCGCCACCATTCTATTGGAGATTTCTCTAAATCCGCTTGACTTTCCCATTCGTATTGAACGTGTTCTAAATCTGCGCGCTGTCTTGTCGGCATTTCACTTTTTATTGTGCACAGTTCACCCAGAAGATATTCCATTCCTGTTTTTAATAAAAAAAGAAAAGGAAATTAGAAAACTACTAATTTTTAACATTAAATTTAATAAACTATAGAAATTGACGAAAGACCAATAAGGCAAATCCTTTGGAGGTGGGTCCCAGAACCCACTATCCAACCAATTTCACTAAACAAAATTTCAAACAAAGCGATGTCTTTAACTGATTTGCATGTAATACTGTCCACCGAACAAGCGTGGACAGCGCGAATGCTAGAAAGACATTGTCAATATTTATACTTCTTTTTTCCATTTTTCTTTAAACTGATGTAAGCCAAATCATCCTCTTTAATAGAATTTTCCAGAAGTGTTTTATATAAAAGTACATCTACATGAATGTTTTCATCAAACTTTCTTTTAACGATTAATGGAGTACATAAACGATTTATAAAGTTACAACATAAAACAATAATACATATTCTAAAAAACCAATATTTAGTATTTAATAAACACTAATTTTTGTTCTATCGGTCCTCAAGGCGAGCATTTCCGGTGAAAAACGTACGGCGGTGTGGTACGATTACAAAACTAATTACTACTTCTTATTTTTATTTAAATTAAATAATAAAAACTACCTGACAATCTTTTCTTCGATTGCAAACCCATTTTAGAATTCTCAATGGTGTCAGTAGAATTTCCTACTTGATCTTGAACCAAACTTTGGATTTTCTTTTTTACAACTGACCTTTCACCGTCGGTCATAAATGGTAGACTTTTGAACCTTGGATCTAATGCAGAAGAAAGATCTAACATTTCTTTAACTTTTTCAGATTCATACCTAAAAACAAAATAGAAATATATAATATACACTAAGATGTCACGGTTTTATGCCAGAGTAAATATATTTAAATAATGGACATTTTTTAAGAAATTCGTTAATACCTTTCTTGTAGAACTTTAAAAAAAGAAACTTTTAGCTGAGCCGCAAAAGCTGAATCTGTGTTGTTACCTTGGAGATGAACATTTAAAAGTTGACTCAAAATTGGTTTAAGTATTGAAATTAGAGGACTTTTTTCTTCCATTAATGTTGCTATAGTTACCTGAAATCATTTAGAATAAGCTGATTCTGACAGAAATGTTTTTATTTATATGTACTATAACAAAGAAGCCTATAGGCTCCGACGTCAACCTCCACACCCCGAAAAAATAAATGCGGAGTTTCCTCAATTTGTGTATGGTTGTTTCACACAGCGTTTACTGCTGGATGAATAAGTATTGTTCACCAAAGGTTGGTAAAGTTTTGGTGTTCAAACAAATAACTTTGGGGGAAGACTAAATAAAATACGTCAATTTATTCATTTAAAGAAGATCTGGTTTTACAAGATATCGTTAACTACAGACAAAATATTTGAATCGTGCAACTTAAGCCATTACCTTAAAAGGTGATAAAACTGCTACAACATCATCTAATAATCTCCATTCTTCGGCCGTCATTTCTAATGAAGTGGTTGGACATATTGTTGAGCTAAGGCAATCTATGACTGAAGGTAGAACAGTTCGCCGAGCTTGTATCTGCTCCAACATGGTCAGCGTGGACATCCAACCACCACATGTATCGGCCACTAAAGGACTGTCTTCAAGCTGCAATCCACGAAGTATGAAACACATTATTTTATTCTATGACAATCCTCATCTTTAAATGTAAACTTTAAATTTACCGATTTTTATCTTAATTTGCTTTTTTCAACAAATAACTTCGGGGGAAGACAAACACTTTCTTTTTCTCTTATTAAGAAAGTAAGTCTCTGCAAATATGCCAACCTATCGAAATTAAGATTTCACCAAAAATATCTGTTTCGAAGTCTCCTAATTCAGAAAAAGTGTTTTTGTGGGTGTGGGTGTTGCATGGGATTCTTCAAAATATCTCAAAAATGGAAAATCGCTTACATTTGATGTTTCGATTTGGTCTCACTAACTGACCAGACTATAATCACTGGAAGTCCCTCTTTAGTGAACGGATTTTCTGTTTCGGATTCAATAATCAGGTTTGTGTACAGAAACTATTTGACTTTTACTCATAAAATGTCTGTCTGTTGTCACACTATCTGACCCCTAATCTTTTTTTTAAGCACTTCAGATTTCCGCCTAGTCTACTCCTACTTTTCGGAAATCTTGCGAATCTACGAGAACATTGAACTTTATAAACGAATTTGCAATTTTATCAAGTTCTAATGCAAATTACTTTACTTTTGTTTTAAACTCCAATAAGATACCCGCAAGAGATGAGTTCGAGAGTCTATACTGTTGGCAATATATACAATACTATTAGAGAACACAAACAACCACTTTGAGCATTTGCAATAGTTAAGAGAAATAAATAACGACTTTCATTTTTAAATCATTCTAAAATATAACAATGAAATGATTCATGAAAAATGAAGGAAAGTGAATACAAATGGAAAACCTTGTTTTTATTTTAAAAAATATTTTGAAATATTGTGTACCTGTAATAAATTATCCTGTAGCCTTAGCTCTGCAGTCGCTGTGGTATTTCTTGCAATATGAGCGATTAAGGCTCGACATTTTCTCAATACTTCTTGTACCTCTTCTTTTTCAAAAACTAGACCCATACAGGCTGACTAGATAAAAGTAAAACAACAAAAATTATTAAATTATTTACAAATGTTTATTTCGCAACTAAAGAGAAATGCACTGTAATTTATATGCGAAGAGAGATTATTGCCAATTAAATCAGGATTTTTTTATTTCTTTTATGCCAATTTTTCGACCAAGGGACTTCAGGGCTATGGAACGTATTTTTTACCGAAACATTTATAATGTACATTGATTTTAAGATGATTAATAGCTTTTCTGGTGATTAAACTGTTCTTTAAATCAATGTTACTTGTCTCTGTAAAAAAATATGTTCCACAGCCTTGAGGATGATCAAATTCGTTGGTTGAAAGCTTGGCGAGAAAAGAAATAAAGTAATTAAATAATTTTCAAATGAAAGAAATAATTTCTGCTATCTCACAATTATAAAAAATATAGTTGATTATACAAAATGATCAAATTGAACAATTTCCTCTAATCAAAATAAGAAAACAGAAATTTACGACTCAACAAGTCTGGAAACGATTCAGTACTAAATATTAATAAACCTAATTACTTAAACTAAAATATTATTAATTTGCACAAACAGTTAAGGTAGGGTTAACTTTATGTAATTATTAAAAGAAATAAATTTATTTTTTTCCCCTGATTTAAATGCCCAAATTGAACTGAACACCTAATAGAAAATAAAAATTCGATACTAATAAGACACTGTTAGGTGTCAATTTAAGATTTTATTTTAATTTATAACATCTCAAAGTGTACGTCGTGCGAAGATTTACCATTAAGGAATGGTGGATTGGGACTAAAGAAAGACTGCTGACTTCTTTAAGGAGGATCTCCCCTCCATTACCCTTTCAGCCATGCGGGGTCTGCGATAATTTTAGGTACACTGTCCATCACTTGAGTAACACAGTGTATGGCATGTTTCTATGTTTAACCAGTTATTTAATGAGCAAGACTGTGTATCTTCCTAATGTTTGTATGTTACTTTTAACTTCCATCTTCTTTAACTAAAAGTTGTATTTCTGTATGCCGGGATTACTTAAGGAGCATTGATGATTCAGAGAACAATGAAAAGTTTCTTACATAATAAACCAACTAGGACCAATTACGAGAAACCACTTTTTCGGAATCAGAGAACCTCAAAACCGGAGAAAAGTTGACACAATCGCAGCACTTTCTTAACCTATAGTGAGGGAAAGTAAATAAAGAAGTACCTGCCCTTTTTTCTATAGACCCTACCAGAACAGAGAGCCCTTCAGTCAAGATGATGTAATTTGTTAAATATATATATATATATATATATATATATATATATATATATATATATATATATATATATATATATATATATATATATATATATATATATATATATATATATATATATATATATATATATATATATATATATATATATATATATATATATATATATATATATATATATATATATATATAGTTGTCTGTAAAATAATAATGCATAAAATACGATTTACCTGCATGGCAAAACTGAAACAAGGCAATATTGTAAGTCCTTTAGCTACTAAGGAGTCATAAACATCGGCTCTGTCAGAAGCCACCACAACTGCAGTAACTTTCTCGAGTTTAATATGAAATTCTTCCAGTATTACATCAAACTGAGCACCCCAATGTAATACGTCCACTTCTGAACAGTAGATCGTAGACAGGACTCGACTCTGCAGTTCTATTTCCTTACTCTAGAAAAATATAAGAACGAATCAAGAAATGAACAGTGTAGAATTCATGTGAAATTATGTATTTGTAACACATTGTCAGGCTCCAACAATTGTTGGTCAACATTTGAGGTCAATGCCGACCTACGAGCAGTGTTCTCTGGTCACAGACGGTGAGCAGTAAGAAAAATAGGTATTATTATTAAAGATATTTTAAGCACATGATTATGGTTTGACAGGAACTTTCGTTATAAAATACATTAAAATCAAAATATCTTAAATAAATATGGTTAATAATATTTAGAAATTTCATCGCATGGCTTACAGATAAATGTTTATGCAAAACGTTGGTAGCACATCGTTACAAACCGCTGACTATACCCTTAATGATTCCGTATACAATATTAGTAATTATAAAATTAATACTTACAGAAATGAAATGAATTGAAACTGTAGAATATAGATCACCACTAGATGATATCCAGTCTTCAATACTAAGAGATACTGGGGAAGAAAGTGAAGAAATTTCCATAAAAAGTTGATCTTTAACTACTTCATAAATCTTTGGTATTAATTCTTCGGTTAAATGACTTTTTGATGGAATTTCACAAGGTGACTTTAAAGTTCCGATTAATCTTTGAAAGCCTAAAGAAATATGAGAAAAGAAATTATAAATTTCAAACTAATATTCAATATTGGGAAAATGCAAAGTAGGAAAAGGTGTAAAAGGATTACCTCTTCCCTCAACAATTTCGGGATTCTGCATGTCGAGTATAACAAATTCTGCAATAGCATCTGCAATAGCTTTTCCATCCACTAGAGTATAAGCCTAGAAAGAAATTATAAATAAAAATTAATTTTTCGACCGGCATTCACAGATAAATTATATTAAAAAAAGGCAACTATATTACCAAACACACTTATGGCCAAGCGTGCGACAAAAAAGTTATCTCCCTAGCCTGTATTGATTAAGGCACATTTCTACGATGCGGTACCTAACAGGAGTACTCAACCTGGATCTGGTTGAGTGCTCATCTCGATTTATTATAAGGTTTGATAGGTTTAAAAAACATTCCTAAGAGTATGCAGTTAGTAAAGACTGATACATAAGGAGAGAAACTGTTAGCGCTAGTTTGTGAATTTTAGCACCTGAAGACCAGAAGAGTTGAACACACAAAATCTAATGGTGAGAAAACCCTACACCCTAGAAAGGAAAGGTTTCTCCTATCAGACAAAAAACGATTGACACAATTACACTCTTTAGGTTGCAGAGTTTGGTGGCTAGGACTACGATGTGATTTAATTTAATTCAAAATTAATATTCATGCGATATTGAATAGTTAATAGTTAGTTGTTAATGAAATTTCGACTAAATAAAATATGGCACTTATGTGAGCAAATCTCATTTATAAAAATAAAGAAGATAACTAACATTTTACTCCTAAGAAATAAAAGAAAATTGGCTGAAAAATAAATGTAATGGAGGTTTGAAAGTCAAATCCAGTTAGACAAAAAATGTTTTATTTTCTTATTTTTGCCACAAGTGTCAAATAAGTTTCTATTCATAGAATTCACTAGCCTAGAGGAAAGATTAAATAAGTTTTACCGGGAGCTACAGTAAAGTAATTGCCATTTTTTCAGGCGGGCTTTACATCAAATTTTAGTTTAGCGTACAACTTGGATTCGACCATGAAATAAAAGACTAAATAAAATACGTCAATTTATTCATTTAAAGAAGATCTGGTTTTACAAGATATCGTTAACTACAGACAAAATATTTGAATCGGTCAACTTAAGCCATTTTATTTGGTCATAGAACCAAATCCTAACAATGAGCTTAATTTTAAATTTCAATTAATGTGATGCAAGCTAAAATCTTATCTAATAAAATTATTTATATGGTACACATTTACCTGATTCGAAGTAGCTTCTTTAACAATAACACTGAGTGGGTTTATGTCATCAACTTCTGCAATATACTCTGGTTCGCAATGGCTGATCTGATAAAATAAATCAATTGAATGAAATTTTTAAACTCCGAAGAACTAAAGTTAATTTTTTATTTGATTTTGAATCATTAGAATAATCATAATGTAGGTTTCTTCTTCTATAACGTTTTTTATCCATCACTAATTTATTGACATTCATATTTAAAACGATAAACGTCCCTAAAATTGATCCGTCTAAATGATTATTTTTTAAATTATGATTTAAATCACACCGACTTCTGAGGCCACTGGAGCCCAAAACCTTTTACAGGGGCATACCTGGAGTGCTCCTCGGAAGAAAAATCTGAAGACAGGCAAAACTACCTCTTTTTTTAATGATTTAAGGCGCGTCAATATCTAAGGTTATTGGCGCCCGGAGCTTTTTTCAGTGCATTGCCCGCCTCCGGGCAGTGTTCCCTCGCTACAGACAACACTCCGCGTGGGAATCCAATACGCTAACCGCAAAGCTAAACCCTAAAACTACCTAATTACTGTCAATATTATGGCAATCCTATATTGTGAGACGCAAATTCTAACAATATATGTTTGGACAACTGCTAGTTTATAAAAAAAAAATAGTTTCAGGAAAAACTCGTTCTTTATATGGCTATACAATAAATTAATTTTTGGTATAAATTTATGCAGATGCCATCAGCAGTTTAAAAGAAACTATAATTTACTTTACCTAATTTTCTTGGCTTTACCATCCAACCACTTTTAATCGAAACAAATTTAACGTTTATTTACATCAAAAAGTTATTTCAAAAACTTTTCGACGTTTTGAAGATTTCTCCTTTATCACTCGTGTGTCCGCGACTGTGTCTAGGTCTTTAATCATTATTTAAAAAACTTTTTTTTCTTTTCAAGTCTTTTCTTTAACTAAGAAAAATAGAAATACAAAAGAGATGTGTGTGTATTGCTACACATTTACCTTTAATTGTTTTGAAACATGAAAAATTAAAAAATTAAGGACAATATGGGGTACAGAAAAAAAAATAGTTTAACCTCTTTCTTTGTATGAGAATAAATATCTCTGGAGGGTCGAATAGGCTCAAAAAATTATAAGAAAAGATAAAAAATAATCAAGTACTTCTTTGGTAGATAAAAACTGATTTTGTTTTTCAAATGTTCGAAGTACCCTCTAAACTAACGATCTACAGTACTTTCGCATTTGAAAAATAAAACTTTTTTTTTAAGCAGCTTAACAGATTAAAAAATTTAAAAAATCAGTCGTACAAAATGCTTCACATAAGTAACTATATGCAATTAAAAATTACTCACTTTTTCATTTGACTAGGTTAACACAGAATTAACAATCGACTACTAACCTGCGCAGCTTGTTGTGGACTATTTATGGGGAAGACTTGAACAACAGAATCTCTAGCGGAAGATGATTTTCTAGCTTTTTTAGTTAATCGTCTATCAATTTCACCCTTTCTATTCTGTGTTGGAGTTGTAGACTGCACCATTTCTAAAGCAGCCAGTTCATTTTTGTGTTTATTTTGTAAATGCATTCTTAAGTTAGTTGTATTACGATTGTAAGTCATAGTTGCCTTGCACAAAAGGCACACAATCTTAGTCCTCGTTAATATCTCGTTTTCATCATTTGCAGGAAATCCATAACACTTCCAATAGATTGACCTTTAAAAAGAAATAGATCTGTATTAACTAATAAATAAATTATACTAATGAAAATAAGAAAAAGTCTTACCTCATATTGGAAGGAACAACAAGGCGTTTGTAATGTAAAATGGTCCCAGAACTACTGTGTTCCAACATTGGAGTGTAATCACTTGGTTCCACCTTGAGTGTGGTTGGTGCTTAAAAACATGAATTATGTTTTAGATAACTGAAAAGGTACACTTAAAAACATGTTGACATGTAAAGTGCCAAATGATACCAAATATGATAAACCAATAAACTGAAAAATTCGCTTGTAATTAAAATAGAGGGAGAGCATTTTTTTTAAATTAAAGACAGTTGGTATATTAGTTCATTGGCACCTGTGCTTTCAATAGTGCATTGACGGCATCCGGGCCGTGTTCTTTCAGTTCAGCCACAGAGTTCGTTTAGTGTGCCAATAAATAACTTAATTTTGTTTTTGATTTTTTTTTTACCATCTCTTAAAAGAGAGAAAAAAAGAAGCAACCGAAGTTGGCAGATGCAGTTCAAGATTTATGAGGACGTTTACAAAAAATTATAGTGTCTTTCTTTGAGATGTTTCACATTTTCTCCCGACTTTTTTTGTCAGTTAACAAGAGAATAACAAATTATTTCGTAAAAAAATAAGAGGAACTCAGAATGCAATTGAGAATTTTGGTAGTTATCTAAATAGGCATGATTGTGGCAGTCATATGCCAGATAGGCAGGGTAATTCTGTGAACAAGAATAATGAGGCAGTTGGAATTAAAGGTGTGCCACTAATTAAGTCAATGTTACCGTTAAGCTACGTAAATTTAGTTTATTTCAGACAGAAAAAATAATGTTAGAGAGATTTGTACCTAAGAGATGTCCGGGATTAGACCGGGAAGATCAATAGACTTTTGTGGGTATTCGGTGCTTATACATCTGTAGAACTTTAATAAGAAAAGAACTTTGCATGGAAACTCAAATCATTGACACAAGAAAAATAAATAAAAATTATATAAACAATTATAAAGGCAATTATTGACCCTCACAACTATTATGATTCACTAAGTGGATGTTATTAAATATATCCAAGAATTCATACTTTAAACAAATGTCTTCTTAACGTCCCCTTAAGTACTCTTAAAATGAGTGTAACCCTCATAGATATGCCGATAGTTTATCTGGCACACATCAGAAAGAATTACCCACGATGATGATGATCCTTGAATACAAAAACGATACAGTTTCCGTTAATATTTTGATTAATTAATAAAGGATAAAAAATGAACTAATTCTATTACCTTATGGGAAAGTAATTGTTGACTCTTAATGTTCCAACAATTTTATTATTTTTTAAAATTCCACGAGTAAAGAGCTCTTCTCTATCAAAGCCCAAATAGGCCTAATGTTAATAGGTATTAATGATGCAAGAAGTGTGAATGAATGTGATGGGCTAGTTTGTTTTAGATATCGTAACTCGCAAATAGTTACACAACCTCAACTAATTCTGGAAACCCTCTAGTGGATTGTGCGAAGCAAACTCACAAGGATGCTATTATCTCTGAAGATCTAACTAGACTACGACCCATAATGGCGATCAACACATTTAACTTTTTTTAGGACTGTGGTACAAAAAGAAGAAAATAAATGGGGATTAATACCATCGAGCAGATTTTGGTATTGACTTTAAAGGATCTTTTTAGTATTGACACTAAAAAGTATCAGAAAATACTCATTTATGAACCGTTGACAAATAATTTACTGTTGAAGTTTGAAAAGTAGTGAGAATTTATATGGATTACTAGAAATAGTGGATTTTAAAGGTTTTTTCGAGCATAAATGTTTATTGGGAGTAAATTCTTTTAGAAAACAGCAATTATAGGCAAATTTAAGTAAATTAAAGAATAATATTTGTTCTTTCAAACATAAATTTAACAACTGGACGTTAAGTCAACCAATTATTTACTTTATTAAATAACTTTATTTAAATAAAGTAATTTCAAAAATTTAGTACAGCTTAAAAAGGGATGGCTTAATTAAAGCTAAATCGACTGCCCACAGGTTTGCTTACATAGTGAGGGGTACGGTGACTTAACTGTGTTGAGAGAAAATCAACATGTTTGGCTGTTGTACCAACTAATTGTAAACATCAACTATCTCAGCTGGCTCTGATAAAGGTTAGTATTAAGTGCTGAGTTATTAGGCTAGGATAAACGCAGAAATGTCAAGAAATGAGAAATTGCCTTTATGGGGGAATTCAAACAAAATATTTCATTAATAGTTTCAAGAGAAATGAGTCAAAATTTTGTTTAAAATTTGAGGATCGAAGTAATAAACAAAATCTCAAACAGCTTCTTTCCATGAATTTTTTCTATATGAATTAATTTCTTAAATTTTGAATTTCATTGTACACGTTGCATTTCCTTCAAACGATTCAACGAAACTTCTGTGTAAAGTTCTTCCTGTTGTATTTTTTTTTAACCAAAAAATTATTCCTACTTAATGGACTTGATAGGATGTGAGAATTTTAATCTTTTATTGGTTATGAAATAGGAAATAGTGATTTTGATATATTTTTGGGGGAAAAATAGAAGAAAAAAAGAAAGTATGAGTTAAAAATAAAACTTAGTTGTCCAACAAAGTGCCACAACAAATTTGTAGAATTTACTTCCAATAAAAACGCAATTCATAATTTAACTAGTTAGGATGCTCAAATTTAATGATATATCTTATTAAATGCCAAAATAACGTCAAAATATACGTGATAAATTTTATCGATTATTTTATAACTTGTTATGACACACCAGAAACTCCCTTATACTTATAAACATCTTAATAACAAACGCGAACTAATTTGCAATCGAATTGATTTCAAATTATATTTGTTCTATTAAAAGCAAGTTTTTAAGATGTTAAGTTTGATACATAAACTTAGTGTTCGGTAGCATGCTTCTCGCAATTCAGTTAACACATTTCATACAGATAAAATACAATACATAATGATAAATTAAGAAAGAAAATTGATGAAAAAAGAAACAGTATTTAATAGAGTTATAGAAGTAATACCTTTATGCACGTAAACTTGTTTAACTTTCGAATCCATTGTAATGGCTCACTTATAATGCAACTCGTACACAAGCCAAGCCAAAATACTCCTAGAAAAAACATTGTAGAATTTAATACTTTAAACAAATTCAATAATTAAAAGACAATATTCTTATTGCACCGGCAATTCATAGAAACATACTTTAAATCGATTGAAAGTATCGCATGATTAGGATCACACCAAATAAACGATAATACATGATAGGGAAAAATAGGAAATCGACTCTACTCGATGAGAATAATGGCAATGGCATGGCGGCTATTAAAGATGTCAGACTCACGGACTGTTTGAAATCATAGCTATTTGAACACTGTTTAAAGAATAATTGAGGAACAAATATTCATTCTGAAATAGTAAAAAAACAATTCAAATTTTTAATCATCAATAACAAAAAAATACTTCATAATAAATAAAAAAATTCAAAAATCATTGACTTAATAGCCAAATAATCTTAAAAAATAAGGCTATAAAGGATATCAGAATATTAAATAATTATACTGCAGAGTTATTTTTTTAGAACAGTATGGTAATTTAAGATACTTTAAATTAAAATTGCACTTAAAAAAGTAAATCGATGAAAAATTTCTACTACACGATTTAGGCCGTCGATATGTATATAATTTGACAAATCAGCAAAGATGGCGCTGTTGTGTTGTGTATGTTTCATGCTTGAAAATGAACGGTTATTTTTTGTAGACTCCATTGTTTACTTAACTATTAGCGTAAACAAGGATAACTTTTCTGTTTCATAATTTTGAATAAAAAAAATAGCGAGTTTAAAAGAAAATTCTGCTAAATTAGTTTCAGAAATGAAGAAATAAAAAGTTAACCTCTAATTCGTTGAAACTTGCAGCGTGCTCCATTTGTGGTGTATTGAATACATGGAGTTGCAAATAGCAAAATAAAGTTATAAGATAATCCATAATTTCTATTTATTTGGCGTATTTACTAATATAACTTCTGCCAAATATCAACGCCAAACATTATTTCTAAACGTTTTTCTATTTTTTTACTTCCATTTGTAATTAATGTTAAATCTTACCTCGCAAAGAATAATGAAATAAATGTACACAAGATTAAAGAGTTGTGACCAAATGGCCATCTTTTTTCCAAAAATAAAATTATCTTCATTCTTACTGTTTACTTCAAGTCTTCTTTTTCACTTTTTCTTACATGGTACCTAGTTTTTTGAAGTCCTTATTGAGGACAATTTTAATTACTTCAATATTTGCAACCCAGAAAAGCTTTAAATAATTTTGTACATAACACCTGTGAAATCCCATTAAAGAACGGTATTATTTTTCTTCTGTAAATTCTGTATAAATTAAATTTTTTTTTTGTTTATTTTGGTTGTCATTCACAATTCTATGTACGTAATGAGAATATATAATTGTGATATGAAATCTCTTATCACTTCAGGGAAAGTGGACTCGCAACATTTTCAGTAGTTAATGTATCCTTTCTTTAATTAATGGCTCGTCACCATTTCAACATACAGCAATAGGCGTATTTCAGCAAATCATCCTACGCACTCTTTCACATTAGCTCATTGAAGAAATTACTGATACTTTGCCTTTGTTCAAAAGTATTTAAAAATATCAAAAATAGATATTTAAGTTACAGTTCACTTTATTAAGTCATCCCTCTTTAATGTACTCGTACATGTAGAGTTTTAGGGTACTGGATTAGGTGATGGAGTTTAAATCTCTAATCTCTAAATCTAATCTCTTGGTTCCTCTGACAACTCGCTCGAAACCTAACTGAACTATTGAAGATTGTTCTGCGGCCAACATCACCTCGTCAGACTTTCAATTTTGATTTTTCTTTGGAAAGATCCGTTTCGAGTTTCCTTGAGTAGAAAAGTTAGTATGTTTCTGGGTCGACTGTAATTCAAAAACAAATAATTCAGAAATTTAAATTAGATACTTGAAACAGATGCTGAATTTAACAACAATTAAAGTTTGGTACAAATCGGTCAACCGGAAGTATCAATTTAATCAATTGATTTTTTCAACTTTTTTATGAATGTCGATAACGACTCCAACGATTTTCTTTTAACTTTTATTCTTTATACATACATTTAGGTATTTTATTTATAATATCTTGCCAGGAAAAATAGATAAAGGGTACTTTTGGAAGAGGAGAGCGGTTAGGAATTCTGATCTCTTCTCAAGTATTTCAAGAGAAGTTCTTTTTACCAATAATTTGGAATTATAATTTCGAGCTGTTTCCATAGACGCACCAATCAGGACTCGTAAAAAACCACAGGGAGTCTCCCTCCTTATTTCCCAACCATCAAAGAACCTAATCTACTTCCCCGCCGACTGTTCTCTCCGGTAATTTTTTCAACATTTAGAAATTATTCACACGCGTAGGTCATCCTTGCTAATCCGCCTTAAAATAAAAAATAATAATAATGATGATGATGAAGAAAATAGCAAAACTGAATGCAGGCAATCATTTTATTAATATAATTACTTCAAATGCTTTTACAGAAAGGTCACTTTAATAATAAATAAGATTGCACTAATGAAATATATATATAATTTATACATATAAATATATATATATAAATTATATTATCTAAAAAATAGTTGATATTACGTGACAAAAAATAAAACAAGATACATTTTTTCATCTTTGCTAAAAATATTTTATAATTAGAAATATCTTACACATTTCTATGAAAAAAGGAGACCATAAAATTAACTTAAAAGAAAAACAAATTAATATTTCCAATTGAATAAAAGTAAATCAGCCGTGCTAACATAATCTCTATATTTTTGAAATATAGTTCTATAAAGTTAATCTAGGATTTTTTTTTGTTTAAATAAAAGAATAAAATATTGGAAAAGAAACAAAAGTGTTGTTACTTTTCTATTTTAACAGTTGTACATTTTTTTTTTAATGAACATCTTTTTTCCTAATTTTCCTCCAAGTTACATTTATTTTTTTTCTTTAAATCTTTCTATATAACAGCTATATTAACACTGTAAAAATACAATACATCAAAGAACTAATTTTGAGCATATTTATTTTTAAATTGTGAATGAATATATTTGATTAAAAAGATTCTTGTTTTTTGTTTTAGGAGAAAATATTGCAATGCTTGAATTAAGAAGTTTAGGAAAGTTCTGTTTTTGCATTTTTTAGTAAGTTTTAAAGATACACCATTAAACTTTGGAACCTGTTTTTAGTTGAATTGTATTATTTTGTAACAAATCCCTTTATAAATATTTTTTTTATATGCATTCCGTTTATTAATTGTATTAAAAAGAAAAGAAAAATAAAATGCTGAATTATAAAATTTATACAAATGTTAAAATAATTTCAGTAGCAAGCATTCATTCTATTTTATTTTTAATTTAAACATTCTCACATATTTTAGGTGTACCTATAGTATGTAATTTTTTAAGAAATGCAAAAGTTTAAATAACCCAACTCTTTTCTTATTTTACAAAAAGAATAAAAAGTTGATACCTTTGTGCTTAATTTGTTCTCTCAATATAGTTTTAGTAAACAGATTTTTTCCCAAAATTTTAGATTTTATAAAAATCCCTTCACACAAATATGAAAATACAAAACTTTGTTTAGCGTTTTTCTTTATTTTGTAATAATCACTTAATAAACTTTTTTCTGTTGTTTCATCTCCATACTTTCTATAAACAGGATGACCAAATGATACAAAAATAAATAAATAAATAGTATTAAGAAACAAAAAATTATTAAACAATTCCGATATGTTTCGTTGTGTCCACAATATTTCTTTTTTTTTGACTCATTTGTTGGCCATTTTTATTATTATTATTTTTTTAAACATTATAATTAATAGTTTTTAATCTTTATTTTTACACAGTCATTTCTTTTTTTTTTATTTATTTAGAGCACTGGATTTTTAGAAAAATAGGTAACACATCCGTTTTAAAAGTACTTTTGATCTACTAACAATAAGAAATATTATTATGATTGTCAAATCTTTAACAATGGTAGAGTTTAAATATAAATTATTGACAGGCATTTAATAAAAGCTTTAATTTCCTCACTAAAAGATATTAATTTGGGTAGAAAGATTTAGACTGATAGGGGTCAAAATAAAAACTGCTTTATAATTTACACTCAACGAGCGATAAACTTAATACTGGAATCGACGATTCGTAATCTTGTTTTTCTACGATATTAAAATAAGAACTCAGGCAATATATAATTAATATTACTCTTACAGACAACTAAGTAAAACTACAAATTTATTAAACATCATTTGATATTAAAAACATTGTTTACTGATTTCTTTGAATGAGTTATGATATTGCAAAAACTTTCGAATCGTTTCAATGAGTTAAATACCCGATGAGTGTGACCAAATGGTGACATCAGAAGATGGAAAATTACAGTTACAGTTACAGTAACTGCAGATTATGCAACGTCATAATGAGGCAGCAAGTAACATGAAAAGACCCAGATTTACCAGAAGGAAAGAAACTTAACGATCGAGGTAATAGATCGCTTCGTATGTTATGAATGCTGTGAGACCAATAGTTGAACGGGCCGGGGTATGCATCGCTATAGAACAAGAAGTCATGGAGCGTAGATGTAGTAAATAAGTGTTGAGGGCTGTCTAGAGTTTCAGAAAGAGTCTACAGCAATAATCATTTGAGCTACTATGATTTTAAGAGGAAGATAACTAGAAAAACGGTTGTCGAAATGGGGCATAGCAGTAATGTTGCGGTACATAGGAGGTTTCTGTGCCGTGTCCCTGGGGCCTGCACCCTTTTACAGTAACACCAAATGACTTAATAGGATCGTCATCCAACCTTGAGAGCACAAAACATAAATAAATGAACCGAAAGAATGGCGGGCTAGGTCATTCTCTTTAATCGCCTAAGTTTATACGAAATTATTCCACAATAAGGCCAGCCGGCCTTTCGGATAACCCAAGGCACCTACAAGCGTCTTCAAACAGGTTTACTTAATGTTTGGAACGGATACGACATATGGAATGTTTGTTCTATATACTCGTAAATGCAGAGGTTAACCCTATTTCCATCTTGTCTCAGAGCTTGAATTTTTTAATTATTACTTGAGCGTAGATTATTTACTGAGCGTAGATTATACCGGAAATATTTTATCTATCCAGTTCGATCTAAGTATGAGACCGTTTTTTTTTTAAACTATTATAAGATCATGCCATCTCCTCTTCATGATTCATAAAGATCTTACAACCTGAACTTCTTCATTGAGCACTGAATATCAAGGACTAACGTACACATTTGGACAGATTCATCAATGGAAAATGCTCTTTTTTTCAAAAGAAACCACATCCTACCTTCAGTCAAAAAACTTTGGAGAAAACCATTTCGAGTACAAAAAGTGTTTTCGCCTTTAATAAATCTTTATCCCAGGAGTTCACACAAAAACAACTACACGTCCAATATTAAATAAACAAAAATAAAAAAAAAGGATGTGTTTTTAGAACCTATTTTTCCTCGCATTTTTTATTTTTTTAAATTTTTTTATTTTTTATTCTATAAGTCTTATTAATAGCACAACCTATAATTGTTTATATTATTTTTAAACTTTAAAAAATATAACGAGTTGTAAGTAAAATTAAATTAAAGATAAAAATATATTTATATTTACCACCAAACAGTATTCAGAGTTGAATCGTAGTCTAATTCAAAAGAAAAATTCGTAGTCTAATCAAAAACAAAACTTTAATTAACATTGACTTTGGTTTTCTTTCTTTAAAAATATTAAAAATACTCAACAAAAGCTGTTTGTATTTGTAAAAAAATACATATTAAATATTATTGCACTAAAAATGTATTTTTGTTAGGAGTTTTTTGCAAGGAATATAAAAACTAGATTGTTCTTAGCAAAAATTAACAAAATAAAAATAGGACATTACTTTTGTTACATAGGTTTCCATAACTATTAATTTATTTTTTTCTATTTATCTCTAAGCACACGTACTAAATTAATGGCGTTTTGCAGTTTGTACTTTTTCATTTCATTTCTAAACCTTTTTTTTAAGTTTTTATATTTTTAAATTTCTAAAAATCTACAATTTCAACTAAAGCATCTAAACAAACAAATATTTCTTGTGATATGTACATCACTAACATAAAGAATTTAACAAAAAGTAAAAGTAAGTATAGAATACGACCCAACTCTCTAAAAATTTAAAGAATTTTTTTGTTTGTATTAAGTGAATACTTATTTGTTTTGTTATTTTATAATTTATAAAAAAAAATCTAATACACAATTTATTCCTCATATATATATTATATATAGTTAACATGGACTATAAATTTTCTATACATACTAATTTGAATAAAATAAATAATTGCATTATATATTAATACATAAAGGATCTGTTAATTTTTTTTTAATATATTAATAAATATGATTTTTTTAAATTATTTTTTGTTTTGTTCTTTTTTTTTAAACTACATGACCAATCTCATTCATGCAAAAAAAATCTCTTTGATTATAATGTTTTAAGCTCATGTATTGCCTAATTATCTCGGGAGATTATTGGCAAAAAATCATATGGCAAGATGGGGAACAATCTTTCGTAAATAAAAGTAGATTTAAAAACAAATTGATATTACATTTAATAATATAGTAGCATACTTATTAAATAGTATCTAAATACATATGTATGTTATATCAAATTCGGATCGTTCAAAATAAATTAATTTACTAAAATAACATGAGAATTGTTTTTAATTACTAACATTTGGAGAATGTGATTTAACTAATTATTTTTATTTATTTTTTTATTTTTTTTAAATACATGTTTTGTGATTTTGAGAGAAAAATCTTAGATGGGAATGTACATAATCCTTCCAAATTTGTTAATAAAAAGATTTTAGGGTAGCGGTAATAATTGATTAAAATAACATTTAATCAATAAGTATTTTTCCACTTCCCTCATAGTTTGAAAAAAGGTAACGCGTATTCTTCGAAAGGCATTCTCAATAAGGACTGTTATTACACTACAGGTAAGGCGATAGCAAATTAATGTGTACTGATTTAGATTATAAGGCTGGGTATGATGTTTATACCTCCCTTATCAGACCTAATAATCTTCATCATATTAGTTTGGGAAGGTGCAGACACTGCATGTTCATTACTACTTTTAATAAAATAGCCACAGATAGCATATTGACTTCAGAACGTTGTACTAAATGAAAAATAATAATTAGATATTAGCACTAAGAGTTTTAAAATACTAAAGGATGAAGATTTTTCGGGGGGTGATTATTCAATTTGGTATTCTACCATTTACTAATCTTGATCGATTCCAAACATTCTTTCATTGATTATGACGAACGATTCCGACCAAAAATTGTTATGCTGCATAATATTATTATCAAAAAGAAAAAAAAGGGGGTAAGTTAATGTTATTAATTAACCTTACAATATTGTGTAACTTAGAATTAATTATTCTGATTATTGTCACTGTTGAACAATTTTTTTTGTATTTGGTTATTTATTTTCTTATGACTATTATATTTTTTAGAGGTCTAAGTTTGAGTTTATTTATTAACTTTTCAAAAAATATTTGAGCGATATTAACTGTTAAAAATTAAAAAAAAACTGGTAAAAAAATAATATATTACTCAGAAAAAAAAATGATTTCCCTATCTTGCCATTTTACGCCATTCTCCCAAATAGTTATATTTAATGTTATATTCTTTTTCTTCTTTTTTTAAATACATATCTAGCCGTGACTACCAAACAAAATTTGCTAACCCGTTACAAATAGTTAATATTGCTAGGAAAAAAAAAAAATTAAAATAAAAAACACAAAAACAGAAACAAATAATAAAATGGTAAAAATACAATACATAAATATTTATAAAAGTAGGAAGGAAAAAATCAACGTTATTATTTTTCTTCATAGTTGTCATTTTTTTTTTTTTTTTATTCCTTATTTTTATATAACAAAACTAAACTATAAATTCATTTATTTTATAAATAATTAAGAAAAAAATAAAATAAAAATGAGTATAAAACACAATATGTTATAATAATTAATGTAATTAAGAAAAAAAAAGTTTTAAAATTATAGTATGTTGATCCAACTAAGAAAAATATAGTTTTAAATAGAAATTTGTTTTTATTACTATAAAAATTTATTAAATTTATACGAAAGAAGGCAAAGGCATATTATGTATTTGAAATACGTATTTATATTAATTTATTATATATATATAAATATTTCTTGTTTAAGTTAATTATATTAAGTTCTTGTAAAGTTGTAAATAGAGTAGTGGTAAAAATAAATAAAAAAATAACACGACAGAAATATTTGATTCCATTTTTTTTTAAAAAGTTCTTTTTTTTGTTTTGTTTTTACTTTATTTGGTGTTACAAGTAATTAAAAACTCGAAAGCTGGGTGAGTTTTTTCGTGTTAGGTGTTATTTTTTGTGCCTTAAAAACTAAAGATTTTATTAGGGCCCCCTTTTAAAAGTCTATTAAGAAAAAATGAAATTCTGTTTGGATGATAAAAAATAAAATGCATCTCTAAAAATGTTTAAAAGTAAAAAATTTGTAGCAAACTGTTCAAAAATGTTTTAACAATGTGGAAATAGGTACTTCAAATGGATGATTAGGAGAACTTGACTTTTTAAGTAATAAAATATAGCTAAATAATTGAAGTAGGAAAGTATCTCAGTACGCTTGGACTTCTTTTTAAAAATATTATATAGAAAATAACGTTGGAAATTTAAATTTTTCTTATTCTCAAATCCAAAGGCTGCTGAGGTCCTGCTAAAAACATTTATGTCTTTCAATATTCTTCTGGAGGAAACGCTAGCATTCTTTATTGAAATGGCAGACCAGTATAATAAGTATGCGCGAGCGAGAGTAAAATCTTTTGAAAAGAGGATTAAAGGATCAAGTGTTACAACATATATAAACGGATGCGATGCAAAAGAAAAATCCAAACAGAACTTTCCCAACAACATTACCAACTGACCCTCCAATAATAATAATAATAATAACCTACAAAATTTCACTACAGATTTAATACTAAAAAACGTGAAATGAAAAACAATTAAAAGGGACGGGCAATTTTTAAAATTATTTTTTTTTTAACATGATATATCTTTACTTCTTGATTTAAGATTTTTCGTTTTGTTTGTAAAAAAACATGTTTGAAGATTACTCGAATTCCTTTAAGATCTCTTAAAGGTTTCTTGAATAAAAGAGATACCATTAATATTATTTTGAATTACTATTACTAATATACATAATTTTATTTATTTTAAAATAAATTATAATATCTCAACATTTAGAATATTTATTTTAACATCACTTCTAAAACACGCATTATTTTTTTTATTTTAATAAACACATATAGAGAGATATTTTGAAACAGTAATAATATATGTAGTTTTTTTTATAATTACTATTTCAATTTAATTAATATTGGCCACTACGAGGTTTATTAATTTTTTTTAAATTTCCTCCATAAAGTTATTATATTTTCTAAATTTACTATATTCAAAAGACTATTTTGCTATTTCCATTTTACATATTACTCTTCCCTATTCAAAAATAAATAAATCAAGGAAAAAAAGAATTTAAAAATCTATTGAATAAACTATTTCTTTTTTTATTTCTAATAACAGTGGCAATGTTATTTTTTTATTAAGAGGCGCAATTTATCTTGCAATTACAATTTATACATTATTCTGTTTTGTTTTTTGATTTGGTCCATTACAGGCTCCGCTAAACGGAGGGAAGGGTATATAATTTAGGGAGATAGATTTTATGTAAATATAAATACATACATTGTATTAATCAAGTTTTAAGCTTTATTCAGGAAGCACATTAAAACAAAAACTACCAATTATTCGAATTACACAAAAATGTTTAGTGTTCTAATACATATGGTAAAGGTTTTTGTCCAAAAAACGGAAAGGGAGAATTACCAATTAAAAAAAATACTACACCTATATTTTTCATGTTTTTTTTTCTAAATTTTTCTAAAATACTTCTTTTTTTTTATTGGAAACACAAAAACTGTGCTGGCAGGATTACATGATGTGAGCATTTTCTCGACTCCTCTATTTACTTATTATTTTTTGCCTTTATTATTATTATTATTATTTTTGTCTTAAATATATGATAAAAATCATTTCATATAATTTTACGTAGTTTTTAATTTTTATTGTTTTCTTCAAATAACATACTTTGCTGGTCCAAAAAAATGGCACAACTAAGCTACATATATATATATATATAAAGACCATCTACAAAGACAATGAATAACTTTTATCACCCAAAAAACACTTTTAAATATATCTTGCATATATATATATATATATCAAGTTATATAATAATTTTTTTTTTTTCTTTTAAATATTTATAAATATCTACCACAGCCCATTTAATTAGTTATTCAAAAAAAAAATAGAATAAAAAAGAACGAAAGGAAAAGATAAAAAAAATAAGGGGCAAACATTATAGCCCTTTTAATAGGCAACAGCAATAACACGAGTCAAAATTAAACAATTTAATTTAAAGGAAGAATTTGTGCGAGTTATTAATTTTTTACACATAATAGTGATTTAAGTAAAAGCATTTTATTTTATTATTTTTTAATTAATTACTCAAATTTTTAATTTTTAAGCAGAAATGAGAAAAAAAAAAATTAAAATTTTGCCTGAAATGAAGTAAACGATAAACATTTAGGAACAAGTGAGGTATTTTTTTAATTATGATTATAATTTATTTTTATATTTAATCAATTAGTAAATATTATAAAAAAAAAATATTTTTTAATGGTGCCGTTTAGTTATTAAATTAGAAAAATGACGCGTACATAAATACATTTTACACGCAACTATATTTAGACTTACAATAAAACGTACTTTGTGTCAAATTTTATGTAGAAATATTATTAATAACACATTTAAAAATCAAATATGCAAAATTCTTTTCAGAATTTTATTTATAGATAAATAACAAAACAGTTATTGTTAATCTTGGTAATTGGAAATTAGACTTAAGCTTAAAAAGAAATAAATAACTTTGGGAAGAGAAATGGCAGTGATAAAATGGCCTAACAGAAATACGTTAAAATTAAGGATAGCTAGATATAATAGCTGAATCTTTTTTGAGTGCATTGTTTGAAGTTTAAAATTTCAAAAATCAAAAACTGATGAACCAATTTCTAAGTTGAGGCTATTTATTAAAACGTAATCAATAAGAAAACAGAGAACTAGCTTGCGTTCAGCAATATTTATTCAAAGTTTGTCAATTGAAATAGGATTCTGTAGTACTAAGAGAGCACGACTATATAATCTTTTTCATCAACAAACCAATACCCCTTCAAAACATGTTGAGCCTATATAATGTTGCTTTCGGCTAGAAAAATATTAAAACCGCCGTAAGAACAATTATTTAAAGTTTATCTTTGAGGTGGTTCAGTGCTACCAAATAAGAAGGGGAAGCAAAGCAAGATGATCCAGCCAAACCGACTAACTTGCCAAGAGGAAAGCTTGCCTTCGGTAGAAAACAGAGCAAGAACTTTTACTCCAACGATTGGAAGTGCGGAATATCGTTCCGTCTCTTATGCTACACGGGAAAGAAAACGAAAAAAGAAAATAATATGATAATGTCCGCTCCATAAACCTGAACGAAAAAAATTGATAGGCATGAACATTAGATGTACCTTAAATGTTCTTTTTTGAAAATATATTAGTCAACTCATATATAAAAACCTAAAATCATTCTCTTCAGATGAAAATCATAAATGAAGATATCCACCTTTAAACATGATAAATACATTAGTAGGTTGTAGAACTTACAAATAGCATGCAATAATCACAAAAATATCTGCTATTTTTAATATTTTTTTTAAAGACCTCAAAAAACAAATCTAATTTCCAAATCCCAAGTACCTTCTATTGACTGTATTGTATTGTAGATTCTTTTCCAAATATGCTCACATTTCATTTGTTACATTAAAAAATTAAATGAACTAGCTAATTACTAAATGCACGCTTAATCATGTTTTTAAATTGAAACAAAAAGCCAACAAAGTGAAGGAATTCATAAATTTAAAACACTAAAAAAAAGAGCAAGCAGGAATAGCTAACTCTGGGGAAGGGGTTTCAAAATTAATCAACAAAAAATAAATCTAAGTGCCCCAGGCAAAAACTAATTTGGCAGTTAATTAACCATCACAAAAAACTAATTTATTATTATTTTAATTACTAATCAGTTTTTTAAAACAAAAAAAGTCATTTTTAATTTATTATTATTATTTTTATTTATTTCATATTATTCTTTTATTTTTAAATCAAATAAATACTGCTTTTTTGTTATATCTGCACACTAACAATAGGTTCTTTATTTTTTATAAATTTTACCCATGTGGTAACTAACTATATAATAAATTATATTAAAAGTAAAGTGAAACATTAATATATTAATAAATAGTAACCCCCAAACCGCACTAAACTTTTTAATTAATTAATTTTTTTTTTTTTTTTTAGTTTTTAATGTGACAATAAAAATCTTAAGTATATAATATTATTTACTAATGTGAGTCACTAAATGCGACATTAGATAAAATATTGCGAGAATTGAATATATTAAAATATTATTTTTTAATACACCGTTTTTAAAAAACGAATTATTGAGGAAAAAAACTTCAAATTCAAAAATTAAACAAACCTATATAGCCTCTTTCGGGGGGAGGGGGGAGAAAATATACATATATCGCAAATGCATATGACAATATTGCAATAAAAATTAATTAATTTATCATTAATTTAAAAAAAAAATAAAATATTACATGCAAAATAACAACTGTTTTTTTAAAATACCATCTGTAAATTATGAACGTACTTAAAAGCAGATTGTTTATACGACATCGTCTTTGCTCTAATTCTGATTTTGATTCATTATTTTTTAATTTAACAGCTTTTTATCAAAATGGATTCGAGACTGGTTTCATAAAGGATATGTTTATCAATAAAGGAAATTTCTTGATAGCTTATAACTGATATGTGATTATTTTATTACAGTGCGTAATTCTTGGATAGTTTGAGATTTCAGTTTTAGTATTTTTGATTTTATTGTTTATTGCATGTTCAAAAAATTCAATAATTTTATGTTGCTTCAGAACCTATGTAAAAACAAACTAACAAACGTTTGTAATTTTTATCATATTGTTTGAGTACCGATTTGAATTTGTAACATGTTTCTGCTCACCTTTCTTTGGTACCATAACTTTACCATTTGTTGAATTAAACATTTAGAGCATAAAATTTACATAGGAGCACCCTTTCCATTCAAATTGTTAATGTAACAAAAAAGAAAAAATGAAATAAAATATCTACACACGTCAACGATAAATATAAATAGCAAACCCGGTTAATATTGTTATTATTTTTTTTAAGCAAGTAATTCCGATGACGTATAAAAATATATATTGAAATTCTTTTAATTTTCTGAATATATTCAACTTTTTGAGATTACTGATTGATCTGTTTAAATAAAAAAATGGAGTAAAACAATTAACAAATATACTGAAATTGAGTAAAATACTGTTTAAGTTTCTCGATTTTCTAATCTAATGAATGATTGTGATAATTCGTTTTATATTTTTCTAAAATGTGAGTACTTAATGTTAAAAAAAAAAAATTGCTAGAATTTGAAATTCTACAAAATGAAATTAATAAAAAATTTCTTATTTAATTTAATAAAAAACAATGAAAATAAAAATAATCCAAAATTTCTAATTCATTTTAATTTGAAACCACAAAGTTAATTGAAAAAATTAAAAAAATGAGAGTGCTCACTATTCTCTCGGACCCGTCGGAGATGCGATCCCCTTCTGCTCTTTTACGGGAGTGTACAATAAAAATCTTAATTGTGCTGGAGGACAAGAGGCGGAAGAATGCCTGGTTTCGAAGAGATCCTACGGATCCTAAAAAAACCCGTTCTTTTATGGCACAACCAAATGTTTCACAAGAGCAGATGACCACCAAAAGAAGTGCACATTAAATCGCAAGAATAATTGTTAAAAACCTGAGGCCATGAGCAGGCAAAAGAGCGAGCTATAAAGCTACATTCCTACAAGTTCTGACGTCGATTCCGGATGATGTAATGTCTTCCAACAGGCCGCTGCAGACTGTCAGACATGGATGGCTAAAGCCTGATAACCTGTTCGGTTTAATCAGAAAGAAGAGGAAATGGAGGGATACTGTGCGTAATATGTCAGAGCGACATTTTTGATGTGTGGTCGACTCTTGGAAAAAGAATAATTAAGGTCTTCCAATATTTCCAGAAGTCTGTTACCAGAATCATCAGTCTAAAGAAACGTAAAGGACTGGAGTAGGTAGGAGCTCTAACCAATAAACGGGAATATGGAACCCTTCACGGGCAATGTCTAGATTTCTAACCAACCCCGGATCAAACATTGTTATGAGATGAGAGCTATGTTTAACCCGATCATCATACAAATAGCCTGACTATTTTGGAAGCAGTGGAGAATTATACTAAAGACAACATTTCTTAAATTATCCTGCACTTTTCAGGAACATAGCTAAGAATTGGGAAACGAGAAAGTTACCTTGTGTTAATAATTAATGTTAGGTCATTACTTAAATTATGATGAACAGAACAAGAATTCTCAAGACAGACAAGATTAATGGGCAACTGAGAATTTGAAAAGAGAAACGCCAAGGTACCCAAGAACTCAAGTTGTAGTTTCTCCAAATTTTCGCCAGATTTTTTTTATTTTCAATAAAATAAAAATTTAAGTTCCTAATGTTTATAAACCTTTTAAGTACATTCATCAAAATTGCACAAATGGAGTGAAAAATTAGGAGTTAGAGCAAAGCAGTTCTTGTTTTATTTATGTAACTACAATAAATATTAATATATTTTAAGAACTATTTGTTATTTTTATTAATTAATTTAAATATTCTTTAATCAAAACCACTAAATATCGGAACAAAGCAGTCTACAATCATGTTTCCTTTTTTATTTATTTAAAACTAACTAACACCGGAATGGAAGCATCATTAAATAATTGATAAGTTTATTTATTTATTATTCAAATAACATCTAAAAAACACTGCAGAAAATATATGTGTATTAAATTTTTACAAATCTATTTATTTAACTGCCGTAAATACTTATTTTAAAATTGTATGTTAGTATAACGTCCCAAAATTTGTAGGAATATTAAAAAAATGTTTTCTGTGATTTATTTCTCTAAATTAAATATTAATTAGAGATATTTTTTATTTTTTAATTACTATTTTGAGTATTGTTAATATTGAATGGATATTGTAGAAAATGTGATATTTTTTTTACGCTAAATTATTTTTTTAGTGATATAATTCGAACAAGAAAATCGTTAAAAAATCTTGGGTTAACTTTCTCTTAGTGTTTACGAGAGAAGTAATATTGGAAAAACTCTTCTGTTTTTATTATTATTATTATTAGTAGTAGTAGTAGTATTTTACATTTTAAATGTTTAGTACAAGGGGAAAACTGGGGATTGACGTCTTGTTCACCAGACTCTTAATTTTGACTTTGTTCCATGTAATTTTGTTTCCAAAAAGTGGCGAAAACAAAACACATGCATACATAGAAATACAAGCTAAAGACTTTTTTGGGAGGAGGTAAGTGTCTTTACTTCCATTTGAGGCTAAACGCCTCAAATTTAATTATTTGGGGGAAAATCGAGAGCAAGAGTTAAGAAAATCATTATTAATTTTAAATTCCCAAGATTTCTTCCAAGCCATTAAACAAAAGAAAGAATAAAACACAATCAAAACAATTTCATTTTGTTTCTTAAATGACAAATCTTAGGTTCGTCCAATTTTAAGATATTTACTTACTTACCCTGTCACTCATTTTTATCCCACTTGAAAGGTTTATCTTTCTTTTTTTTTTTTAATTTAAATTACCCATCCTTTTTTTTTATTTCTCTTTAAATATTGTTTAATTATTCAAAAAATCTAATTATTTTTTAAGTAATTATTTTTTTTTCAGGATTTTTAATTTACGATAATATCACATGGAATTACAAATTAAGATTGTCTATATATATATTTATATATATATATATATATATATATATATATATATATAATATAAAAACATCTAGCAGTGTGGCTACAAAAATTAATAAGTCTGTTCCATCAGAATCTCGGTTTGTGACTGAAAAAAAAGTATGCGCAAAAAGAGTTTGATATTCCATCAGAATTCAGATTTCCAATTTTTTTTTGTGATTGTTCCATCAGAATCGACTTCAAACTAAATTGTGATTGATCTGAGCAGGCAGAGAACTGTACCACGTACTAAAAGCCCGAGACATACACAGTAGACCGCTTCTGCTAAAGAAAGGTTGCAAAAAAATATGTCTTTAAAATTATTCAGGCATGCATGCACAATTTACAGAAATAAAATTGAAACCAGTACATTTTCATCACAATACATCTTATAATCGCCAACTAATTGGCTACTGATCACAAATTGTTTGATGGAACAAACTTAATATTAGCTAAAAACTTGTTTTTTATATTATGAATTGTTCAATTACTAAATTATATATTTAGAGAACCAACATTTAATTTATACAATTAATTTTTAATTTTGTAAACATGTATATAAAAACGTAACAATACAAAATTTGAAGTTATTTTTTATTTACATGTTTATAAAAAAAAGAAATGTACATCAAAGTGGTTTCCTTTAATTTTTTAAATCTAATCATCTTTTTTACTTTAATATGAATATATATATAAAAGCCTAGACGAGCAACGAAAAATAAATAGTAAAAAAATTTAATCAATCAAGACAAAATCTATCACATACTGTATCAAAAAGATTTTTTTTTAATTTTGTTTTTGTTTTTTTTTTTGTTTTTTTGTTTTTTTGTTTTTTTAGAACACCCGCAATATTTTTGGAAACCAACCCTCACAGAATGAAAAAATAATAATCAATAAATAAAAAAAATTATCGAAAATAAGATTGAAACACTAATAATGTTATGGAGGCGAGGTTAAGGTATAAACGATAAATGAAACTGACATCGAGATTAAAAAAACCGAAGAATGGCAAAACCCTTTTTGGATAGATAAATCTTCTTGAACAGACAACATAAAATGAAGTAGAGTAGTACCTGGATGTGATCATAATCTCTATAATATCATCATAGTGCCGAAAATATCTGTTTATTATTAGGAATGCTGAATTAAGAATAATTTTTACTAATCTTAAGTGAAACTTATAGAGGTTGCTGCCATTCTGAAGGGTATTCGGTAGGTTATTTCTAACCCCAGCTCAATGTGAAGGCAATACAGTACTGCATCTCGGCGATTATATGACATTAAATAAGCACCAGAGGAACCATGACATAGGTTATAAACTACGTAGGCGACAGGCAATCGTAGAACCGATAGATCATAAGATCTGTACAGAAGTCTCGATTCCAACGATCCTTTTAACTGTACAGACTAATACTAATAATTATTAATAAGTTTTTAAACCCATGAACCACAAGAACTTTAAAATTTAATTCTAATTCTAAATAAATTTACGCAAGCTTTTTTTTTCTTAATGGTTTCATTTATCACTTAAATCTTATCCTCCAGAGACCGACTACTAATTTATTTCTAGAAAAATAATTTTTTAAAGTGATACTTTTTTACCTATTTAAGTTATTTCGATGTTTATGAAAGGTCATTTGCACAAAGAAAAATTAAAAATCAACAAAATAAATGCAAAAATCAAATCTTAAAACAACAAAACAAAAAATATTTCTGGCACTGAACAGGTGTTTTTAGTTTTAAATTTTAAAATTGTTCTTTTTATTTTAAATATAATTTTGTTGAGCAATGAACAGGTAATCAGAAATAATTTGTTCCTTCATTTTCTCTAAATTATTTTTTTTTTAATTTAAATGATTACGAAAAAAAATAAATAAAGAATCTCATAAAAGTTGTCGTATAAGATGAAATGAACAATTTAGAACTAAAATGTTAATTTGCTTGTATTGTAGGTTAATTATTTCTTCATAGACACTAAATTATTAATCTTTAGAGCGAACTGTATTAAGGCGGAGGTGTACTAACCATATTTTCATATGTTTTCCAACGATCCTATAAATTCTGAAATTGACGAAAAACAAAAGTTTAAAAATGGAAAACGTTGGAAAATGTAGAAAAATCTAAACGCTAGAAGTAAGTTTTCTTGCAATCAATGACGTAAGCAGTTCTATTCATTACAATTCAATTAATACTTGAAATCGCCGATAAGTTGTTGGGGAAACGTTCGAAATAGTAATTTTCTTTACGTGAGAAATCGTAGCAAAATCGCCAAAATTGAGATTTATTTTTGCGTTAAGTCTAAGGGTTTTCAAAAACACAGTAAGACCGTGCCTTTTTTAAAAGATGGCCTGAGAGGGTGTTATATTTTAATGCCTGTTAAAGTAAGAATTTAATATTTAATAATTTTTATTTATTTATTTGATATTAGAATTAATCTGCTATGCTGGTCTAAGTAAATGAAGAGGTGGAGTTTCTAACAAGAAAGAAATCGTATCGTAGATTTCAAAATTAATTTAAAGTAATAACTCGGTTGTTGCAACAGGTGAGAATAGTGAGCTGAAAGACGAATAATTAAAGGTGAATTTGGGTGATCGAGATTGGAAATCAAGGAAAAATTAAGAGACGTTAAAACGAAGAAATGGAGGGACGAAAAAAGCAATTAGGAACACTATCGTGCTCATTAGAGTTCAGTTCTTACAAGTAACTAAAAAAAATTTATCATTTCGTTGTTGTTGAGAATACTCTTCCATACATGAGAAGACTTATATCTCTTTGAAAAGAGAGTAATAAAATAAAGAGACTTTTAGTAAGTAAGAGAGTAAAAATAAAGTCGATAAAAATTGACTTCTAGAAAACCCACAAGGAAAACTAGTTAGGATAAAAATATCCATGAATTCAGCTTATTTACGAACGTGATTTAGCCAAATTTAAATCTGTTATAAGCTGTAGATTAAATACATTTCTATAACACAATAATTATATGTTTCATTTAAAAATGAGACTATATTAAAAGTTATTGCATTAATGTCAAGTTGTTGATATCTTAAGATTATTTATTTAGAGTTTGAGCATAAATAAATAAATCCCTTTGAACCTTTCTTTAATATTTATTTTAGAAACGTTTCCAGATGCAACGTGTTGTGCGATTCAAGTAAAACATACATTGTGCCTCTCGGATGAATTATATTGAGATATCACTAAGTTAAATACTTGTTTGAATATATATATACAATCAGGTTCTAAATTTCACATTTCTTTTACTCTTGACAACTTTTAAGAGAAAACTCGCAAAGAATAATAAACAAATTAAAAAAAATCTATCGTTCATAAAACCGCTACCTAGAAAACGTTTACTATTTTAACAATCCACAATTAATTACGAATTTTATTTATTATTATATAAATATTAATTTTTATTTAATTTTTTCAACTAAAAAATTCAAAATAGCTTCTACCATATTCATTTTACTTCTGACTTTTTTATTTTTTCTCTAAATCATTACTATATCTCTCAAGATATTTAAAATCTAAATAGTTAACAAGAAGCGAACTGACAAATTCATATTATTGGTATATATTATATAAGTATTCATTAATTTTATTTTTTGTTTTTTAATTTATTGATTAATTTATATTATTTTACATAATTTATTTATTTTTTTTTAAAGAAGAGAGCAAGTTAGTATTAATTTGTTGAAGAAAAAAAAAACCGTGCCGTGCCGACTTTATCAACAAAAATTGAAGAAAAAAATCAGATATTTACTCAGAGCTCACGACAAAGTAAAAAAAGTTTGCAATTTATTCGTCAATTTTCAGTAAATACTAAAAACCAGAAAAAAAAAATACATATAAATGAAGATTATTTTTTAATCAAATTTAAACTTTATCTGTTTGAAAAACTTGATTTTTCTTTTTTGATTTGTTTTACTAATGATCATTAAATGTGGACCCAGGTTATGAGTTATATTATATTATTAATATCATTTTTTGATAAATGGACAGTTTTTTCTCTTATTTAATTGTTATACATATAGTATTATATATATATTTTAAATACATATATTTATAATTTTACACACCTACAACATTTAATTACAACAGTTATTTTCAATTAGACAAGGCAAGCAATATACCGTCAATAAATTTATTTATTTATTTTTCTTATTGTGTACTCTCAAGGAAATGGAAACGAAATATTCCGGAAACTAGAAGTAGGCCTAATTTTTTTTTATCTTTTAAATTTTCTCTTTATTATTTACTAATAAGCGCGATAAGAGAGTATAGATTAAATCAGAGTACAAAAAAATCGTGATTAGTATTAAATGTTTAATATAATTAACGATATTACTACAATTAATCTTTACTTTTAAAATTGTTACATAATACATACAGCAATATACGGGGCAATTAATTGTAAATATTTGAGCACACGCAAAGGGCGGGAACATTTCATTTACTAAATTTGTATAAAAGGGAAGTAGTTTATAGGCATTGACCAAAAAAAATTAAACAAAACCCGGATGCACAAGGTAATAGTATTTCAGATCTCGCGCCCCTTTATCATTAAACACTTAGTTTAAAAACTTCGGCTACAAAAGCTGTTCCGAGATGTTCTAGCATAAAAGTTTTTCGAACAATGTTTTGAAATTTGGGAGAAAGAAACACAAGTGGAGAATCTCTGTAATTCAAGGCATGCACTCGAGCTTAATATAAACTCCATTTGAATTTACTTAATGGCAATTACTGATATTTTTTTCGTTTATACTATTCATTAAACCTTCGATAAAACCTACTTAGGCCATTCTACACAGGCTGGAGTTGCCGTGACAATGACAGTGATCAGTAATCAACTAAAGACAGGAAGCCCAAAACGCGGGAAGGTAGTTGTGTACACGCTATTTCAAAACTGTATGGGGGGGACAATGTTGCAATTTGTAAGATCCGTTATTATTCGGACAAATTAAGGATTAAAAAAAAAAAAATTAAGGAACTATCCAGAATTGATGTGAATTCTTAACGTCTATGCAGTTTACATCTTCTTTACGATTAAGTTCAATCCGACAATTGCTAACACTACTTTGCAATATTCGGTATAATATTTGTAGAGTTAACAGTTTCGGACGCCAACACTATACAAGTATAAGAAGAGATTGACGTTTAAATATGATTGACAGCTTTGAATAGTTTTAAAAACAGTTAACTTCTTAAGCAAAACTTTTGTAAACGGCAGTAAACAGTAACAAATGTTACGGGTCAGGATAGCCACTGGAAAAAATAAGCAAAAATTATGCGCAACATTTCATTTCTAGTCTGTGAAGTATCATAAACTTCGTAACTAATCTATTGACATTACCAAATTGATAATAAATAAAGTTTATAAATGAGGGCATACCTTTTAACCGGAATAGTACAGAGAAAGGGAAAGCTAGATCTTTCTTTTAAGTTTTTTGATCGATGTCTGATCTTCCGGACTACACAAAACTGGACAAGTAAAGAAAAAACGAAAACCAGCGTTTTATTTTTATTTTCTATAGTGCAATTTTTAATTACCTTATTTTTTTTTATTTGATTGGAAATCGCGTATTGTAATCTTTATAAATTTTTAGAATTAAGTTTTTTTTAACTTCGATTTTTTACTAGGCCACTATGTTTTATTTTTAGCGCCATGACACTTTTTTTAAGGCTCAGAAAATTTCCATACCAGCTTTAATTGCCTTCTTTTTTTTTTTTTAATCAATCCGAACAAAAAAAAAAATTTCATTTAAATTTTTGTATTAATGAAATTTCATAAATAGAAACAAAAAAAAAAAAAAAATGAAAGGATCCAATAGGTTTTTATTCTCTTTCTCTCTTTTAAGAACTATCAGTCAAATATCATTTCAGCAGAGCACTAGTCGATTTATAAAAGCATTTAATATATTTATATTTTTTTCGTTCGCTTATTTTGTTATAGCTAAATAGATATTTATATTTGTTTGAGTTGAGAGAACAGTTATAATATTTACTGTTCAAAGGTAATTGCTAGTATAGGGAGAAAAAAATAGAAATTAATATTTAAATTTAAAAAAAAATATAAATAAATATAATATATGCATACTTTACCCAAATTTTTGATATTAAGAAAAATTAAAGGAAAAATACATACCAATAGAAAAAGCGAGTAGTTAATAAATATATATATATATAAAAAAAGGCAGAGCTATGTCATGTGTAAGTAGAAACAAAAATTTAGAAAAATAACTGCAAATATGGCTGAAAGGCCCTTTTTTTTGTTAATCGCTGTTCCTACCTTCTGGGAGTGACTCAGTAGATTTGAGAAGTAGATCAGACAGCAGCAGATGAATTTACAACAAAGAAATTCCAAAAATTCCCAAATAACCTGATGACTAGTTGTTGTCGTGCAGTGTGACCATTAGCGCGCAATACATGTGAGTCCTAGCACTTCTGGTTGCAATACGTAACGCCTTTATCGCTGCAGTTAATCTTGCTATATCTAAGAATAAATAAATAAAATGTTATATATAATTTTTTACTGTCACTATCAATTTTTAAATTTTATTATTTTGCAATCAAAAATTTTCATCTCAAACAAATCTACAATGAATTTGAAAGTGAATTGGAAGAAAGCGTGATAAGTTTCCCTTATTTTTTTTATTTTATTTTTTTAATAATTTGTTCTTACTTGAGGAGCAAGCATTGCGATCTGGCAAGCAAAACATCCAACTAGTTCTTTAAACTTCGTTTAACTTTACAAAAATTAATAACTACCAATTTCGCTTGAAATGTTTTCTGAGCGAAAATTGATTTATAGGAGAGAGAGCATTTGAGCTTCCCTCTAAAGAGTCCTTTCTTGACATTCTGTGCTTTTACATACTTTCTTGGTATTTTTCTGTATTATTAATTTCATAATGTAAACGGAAATTAAAGGAGGATGTTTATCGATTAAAGATGTGCCATAATTTGATTTTGTGCAAAATTCGGTAAAAGTTTGGAACAAAGTTGTAGAAGGAGTAATGGGAGAATGTATTTCATAAAAAGATTTTTAATCGGAAAATCAATCAAAAATTTTAATTAACAAATCGGAAGTGAAACTTTACTGAATTTTTAGTTTTTTAGATGGAATTTAAACAAGTTCAGCTAATTATGTAAACTTACTTCATACAGACAACCCTTATACAACTCCATATTGTTGGATTCATTTTCTGTCAAGAAACAATAGTTTGTACAACAGTTTTTATTTAATAATAAAGCAAATTAAAATTCTCACCTGTGTCATGATGTTGAGGAGGTCCTGTAGCAGAAGCACTATTAATAATTTCATCTCTTCTTGAGATTTGAACTTGTTTAACGGCGTCATGCCACGCGGCCATACATGTGTGGACTTGTGGACATAACTCTCTACCGCCACGCAAAGCTTCCATTTTGGACAATAATGTAACGATACGTGCGTGCTCCCTTAGCTGGTCCACTATTAAACGATCTACTCTTGTTGGAGAGACTGGCAGGCGAGGAACCGGAATTGAATTGGTTGATGATACTTTCTTACCGGGATTGTATCTATAAAATTATAAAAATCTCTTAATATCTACAATACTAAATTATAAGAATATTATGGACGTAAATAGCATTAAACAGGACACAGTCAATACTATTTTATAACAGAAATTATCATCCAACGTAACGGCGTTGAACGAATTAAAAACAACACCAGGTAAAAGGCAGCAAGAACAACGACACTACTAATCAATAAAACGATAAATGATGCCCTCACATGGACTATCCCTTTGATTTCCACAATTCCAGTATTCTATCTATTTATTTTCGACTACCTAAAGCGTCAGTTTTCAAAATACATTCGCATCCACCAAAATATATATATATTACATCTTCCTAAAACCATACTTTTCTCTTGAAAACAAAGAACTGATTATAATTTATTATTTAGTATTTCTGAGATAAATAATTCGCTTTCCCGGTGGTAGACTCTAATAAACGTTTTTGTAAGGTTAAGAAAAGAAGTATTGACAGCATTCTTGGATTCAGGAGTGGATTAGGATAACGGATAAGTATTTTTGGTTAATAGCCTAATAGGGAAGGGATTAGCTATGAGGTTAGCATACTGGACTCCCACGCGGAGGTCCCGGGTTCGAATCCAGCAGCTGACCCTTAGATTTTCTCTTCCTAGGAGCTTCTTACAGCTCCATCTGTCCATCACCGGACAGTGTTGTCTGTAACGAGAGAACACTGTCCGGAGGCCGGCAGTGCACTGGAAAAAGCTCCGAGCGCTAATAACCTCAGCTGTTAATGCGCCAAAAAAAAAAAAAAAAAAAAAAAAAAAAAAAAAAAAAAAAATAGCCTAATTCAATAAATACAAACTGCATCGTTTGACCAATGCAGCGAAATGCCTCGGCAGGGATGCTGTTTATGCCTCCTCCTTTTTGGAGTCCTGATTAACGGGCGACTATACCCCAAATGTGCAGTAAGTCTACTGCATGGATTCTTATAAACCTGCAATAACCTATCTATTGGCTGATTGTACATATCTTTCAATAGATTTCATCAGAACTCTGCTCAATGTTGTTTCAGGATAAAAATCATAATTCACACATGTATCCTCCATGGCAATTCAATCTATTTTTGACAAGTAAGTACATTTACTTATTTTTGCATTTTGAATATCAGTTAAAATTATTTCATTGATTTCTATGTTTATTCCTGAAGAAGGACACCAAAGGTGTTCGAAAAATTGAACAAATAAAATTTACTAGAAACTATTTTTTTTTAATCATCGCCAACCATTGACATCTATTTAATAACAACGGCCAACAATTAAATGGTTATTTAGAAAATTAAAAACTTTTCAAACTATTAATAAATATCTTCAATAAACGTAGTTGTGAAATAAGAAGTAAAAATCTGACGTACTTATTGAAGCCTAGAACCAAGAATATATGAATTTATGTTTGTTCTAATGTACAAACGGGAAAATGGAATGACCGTTAAAAAATAAATAAATCTATAATAATAACGAGATTGACATAAATCTACCTAGCTAGATCTGCTTCAGTTTTCTTCCTTTCACTTTCAAGCTCTTTGAACTGTACATAACACTGCTCCAGTACACCATGCAATTCAGCCGAACCACTACTTCGTCTGTAAAATTAGATTCATTAAATAGAAAACTTCATTTTCTTTTTTAAAATAAGTTATACTAGACAATGGTTCTTCAATTCAACAGAAATTTAAATGTGAAAAATAAAAAATTAAAACTCTTTACTCAACATTTTGTTACTGTCAATATTTAAAAATAAAAATCATTACACCTAAAGAGACAGCGTAGAAAGTGACACCCTTTTACCTTTCTGAAACTGTTTAAATCAACGTCCGCAGTAAAAAATATAAGGTCAAAAACTAAGTTTTGTCAACCCATTGATTCTAGAAAATGAAGATATTTGAAATTCTGATTTAGATAAAGTTATAATTCCGTTAAATAGTTTTTTAATACGATTAGGAATCCTTTTTAATTTCAAACTATGCTTTAACCAATAAATTAACGAGTAACTCTATTCAGCTAAATGAAAAATATTATTTTCTTGTAAATAGAACAAGAGAATTTCTTCCACAATGCAATGCCTGTCACTTCAGGCAAACGACCTCACCTGGGTTATATCTCAGACAAAATTCACTCCGATGACACTACCTTCATGACCTCCTTTTTCATTATAAAATTTTATAAAGTAGATCATTGAGGTCGCACTGAATTTTGGCTTCTAGCTAAGCTCCTTTTTGAATTTTAAGGTTAAAAATGCACAGATTTTTTATTATCATTACATTTTATGCTTCACTCTCTCTCTAAATTCAAAGCGACTATCCAAATTTAATTTGGTCTTTAAATATAAAAAATAATAATGATTTTGTCGTAGCATGGGCAATTATATTACCTAAAAGACCTGTAAAGAGCAGGCGCAAACGCATCATAGCAGTGGAGATACTCTGGCGGTGGTTGATGCGGTGGAGGATGATGGTGTGCCATGGCTGCAGCAGCTCGCAGATGTTGCAACAAGAGGGGATCGATCCTACCCTTGTTTGTGGTGTTATTGCCAGCACTGGTACCGCTTACGACAGCGTCTCCCGTACCACTACCGTTATTGTTGTCCGCCAATATTGGATTATTGTTGTTGTACATAAGAATTGGTTCTCTTCTTCCAGCTCCCACATTCTAAAACAAAGAAGTTTATATTTAGTTACGCTTAAAAATAATAAAGATTATTTGCGAAGGAATGAGCGTTGATAAATCTTTTGTTTCAATCAAGGTATACATTTTACTTATCAACTTTAAAATATTTTGAGGTCCGCATTGTTGCATTGTAACGTTGACTTTATAAGCCAGAAGATGCATGCTATCAAAAATATACTTTAACACACACACATACATACACAATAAGAAAAAGGTTGGTGTTTTTTAATTAAAGAAGCATTGTTAAACTTATCGTCTCAGCTTACTCCAATCCGTTAGCAAGTGTAATAATTTACTTTTAAGTATTGTTTTATAGGTGGAATTCAGATTCTCTACAATTATTGATAAATCAACCTCTGACGAGGAAAACCCGAAACCGCTCAGAAATAAAGAAAACACCTATACCAGACGGATAAAATAACGGTACTAAATTTGATCTGAAAATAACAACCCTCAGGTACTTTTATATAAAAGTTGCTATATTTGAAGAAAAACAGTTCAGCAGAAGTAACACATTGTTGAGTAAATTTTGATGTACTGAAAGATTTGTTGTTTGAACATATTTTAAGTTTTAGCAAAATGTTAGGATTTAAATTACGGTAATTGATAGTCGTGTTAGTTTTCGGACCAGATTTTTACATTATGAATAACACATAACTTATTACCTGATTATTTTTAAAGTGATTTTGATTACGCTGGGAGAGATTCCGTGGGAATCCAATTGGTGAGTACTGGTGATTGGGACTATTTTGAAAAAGATCCAAATGTTGCTGCTGCAGTCCAGCTTTATTTTGAAATAATGATATATCTCCATTAAAACTACCGTTTCCTCCTCCGCCCAACTATTAACCAAAACAGAACATTGCACAATTTATCATATTATATTTTTTACATTTATACAAAATTAAATCCTAAATTTTAGAATGTCTATTGCAGTTTGGACTGTACAAATTTTATCAGAAATACATTTTCTAGTAAGTGTACGTCACTTATCAAGTTCTTAATTAAAAATTGACTTTTAGTTTCTGAAACTATTACAAATTGAATTCACTATCTCAAAACGATTCATTTAAGTCGTATTTCTGGTTAATGGATTTCGATCAAAATCTTGGTGGTTAGAAACAAAGCGGAATACAAAGTTTGAGCTTTGAGTTGGGTATTCTTTATGAGGGTACAGATTGCTTAATTTTTAATTAACAATTTCTCACAGTAACTCTAGGTGATGACAAAAATTTTAAGATACCATTTCACAAGATGTATGTATCTCTTTATATTTTCGAGTTTCTTACCATTTTTTCGAAAAACCATACAGCAACTTTTCCTAAAATTGCTTAACATCTAGCGAATAATTGGAAAATAATACACTAAATACTGAAATGGCAGCCATATGAAAATAAACTTAGAAAATAGGGTTACGTTGAACTATTTGATCACTTTTCTTTTATTTGTTAATAAAATAAACAATATTCAAAACCTTTCTGTTTTTAGCTTTCATTATAAGTATAAAATAGAAAATAAAAAGAAGGATGAATCTTTATTTTTGGTGTTTTCTGATATTTTTTTATCACTTGATAATTCAAGAACAATGTTTCAAGTTTAATTGAAACTCTTCAAAAAATACTGGGAACTCAGAAAAGCCTACTTCGTAGTCGCTAAACTCGGAAATTTTAATCGATATTTCCTACTTTTTTTTTTTAATAAAAAAAAAGTTGTTTTTCACATAAACTTTTAAAAGGTATAAGCTGAATTCCAAAATGCCACTATATTAAAAATATAAAACTTTAAAACAAATAATACAAAAGCAAGTACAAATATTTATTTGCTAACAGTTTCAGGATGCGCTGAATGAAGCAGTCCTTCCAAACTCAAGTTAAATTTATCCTTATTCAGCATCTGGACATAATTGTACATTTGCTGCTCATTAGGAAGTTCAGTCTCAAGACCTCCGCAGAAAACACCTACAAAAAAGTAATAATGAGGAATAATCTGTAATTTTGTTAGATGATATATTGCACAAGCGAAAATTAAAACCTATAAAATTGCATAAAACTGTGCCAACATACATATTTAATTTACAAGGAAGCCTAAAGTTACAGTTTTCCACGATCCTACAATTATAAAGTTCGATAAATTTTTCCAGGACAATTCAAAAGTCCAGAGTTAGGTTAGAGATATTTTTCTAAATGTTTTATATTAAAAAGAGTGAAAATTGTAAAATATTTTGCTGAGATTTGCTCTAAGAGAGCGGTTTAAAGCTTATATTTTTACAACTATTTTAAGATAGAAATAAAATATGATCAGAGTACCTGTATTTAAATCGGACGGCGGCACAGGTGGTGGCTGAAGAAATGAAAAATTATTTAAATATAAAGGAGGGTCCTTCACTGGGAAATTCTGTAAAAAAAAAATTCTACTTACATACTGTAAAATAAATTATTTGTATTAGGAGTTTATATATTTCTCTTGTTTTAACAGATAATTTTACAGATTAGCAGGATATAATCAGTATTTCAAAGTCATGACTTAATTTTTTTTTTTTTTTTTTTTTTTGGCGCATCAACAGCTGAGGTCATTAGCGCCCGGAGCTTTTTCCAGTGCACTGCCGGCCTCCGGACAGTGTTCTCTCGTTACAGACAACACTGTCCATCACCGGACAGTGAGCTGTAAGAAGCTCCTAGGAAGAGAAAATCTAAGGGTCAGCTGCTGGATTCGAACCCGGGACCTCCGCGTGGGAGTCCAGTATGCTAACCTCATAGCTAATCCCTTCCCTTTGACTTAATTTGTACATATTTATCTACTGTCTCTAATTAAAATAAAAAAATGCATTCATCATGTATTTTGATATAGATTTATTATTATTATTATTAAATGAAATATAAAATCCTTCGGGAAGTGTAGTTTTGAAGATCGGAAATACAAAATCTCATCTTATTTTATTAATTTACCTGATTGAGGGATGCTGTGGTAGAAGGAAGACCCTGAACTGGAGTATTACATTGTGTATCGATGTTCAAGAGTCCCAAACCAAATTCTACCTCCTAAAAGGAGACAGGTAACACTAATTTTCATATTCTTTACAATGAATATTAAAATTTATATAACGTGGTTAAAATTAACCTACATTTAAGTTTTTTTTTAAATTTTGTTTTAGTAACGTAAATGAGCAAACATATCCCAAACTCGACCATAAGTCGAAACTTCCAATTTTTCACTCACTCCGAGCATTCGTGAAAAAATAATGGAATGCTCACTCGGTTGGTGAAAACAGATGCGATAAAAAAAAACATGTATTCCTAGAACGTTAATCTGAGAGAGATTTAAGTAGTTTTTTTATGTTTACGTAAAAATATTTACTTTCACTTTACTGGAAGTATTGCATTGCATTTTTTGAACAATTATTTCCGGAAATATCAGTTTTGAGGTCTCGTAAATCTGAGAAAATGATTTTCACAAAATGGTCTGTGAGTGCACACACATATAAATGATGTGTGTCAAAACTAGCTCAAAAATGAAAAATCGCAAGACAGATACATAATGTTAAAAATCATACAACTATGAATTACAACTAGCTCTGCATGAAAAACCACCTTTCTTGGAATTACCAAATCAAATTAATCGTTGAAGTAAACTTCATAAGAAAACAATTAACCCATTTTTTGCATTGCCACAAACCTCAAACGTTGCGCATTTTTTCGTTTTCACATTTACTTTTCACACTTGTTAATACTGAGTTCATCCCTAATCACCAACGTCACTTAATTCAACCTTATTTTTCTCTAAAATTGGGGGTTTTATAATCACATCCCAAAAATATAATCCCGGAATACGCTGATTCGAACCTTTAGAATTCATTCGTTTCTTCAGGTAATCTTACAGTCTTCTATCCACAGATGTGGAATATTTGGAACGATTTATATTATATTTTTGGACTTTTTTTACTTAGATTTATTTTGTTTAAAAGAAAGCAATTGTTATGTACTCCTGCCTCCATTTCCGATTCTTCGATTTTCCAAAAACACTCGTAGATCGCAAACATTTTAAAATGATCGTCTGCAAATTTAGGCATTTGAGTTAATTTTTAAATGGCCCTATTTGCTAAATTAGGGATTACAGCTAGAGACACAATACACATT
Source organism: Rhodnius prolixus (assembly GCF_049639745.1). Lineage (NCBI taxonomy): Eukaryota > Metazoa > Arthropoda > Insecta > Hemiptera > Reduviidae > Rhodnius > Rhodnius prolixus. The sequence continues at coordinate 37,159,419 of NW_027411634.1, forward strand.
TTACAATACATAAACTTTTTTATCGTTATTAGCTTTGCCTTACATGCTAGTCTAGAATACACCAACAGAAAATTTGTATTCATAACGCTTTGTCTGCTGCAAATATTTCAAGTAATTCGTAAATTCATCACTAAACTCTTAAAACATTTTCCCGTACTCAAAAGTAATAAAAACCAAATTTGATAGGATGATAAAATGCCTTGTCAATAGTGCAGCAAGCAAAAAAATGTAATGGTAAATCAAATGTATTCACTCAAAGCTAGGGGGAAGTCGAGTAGCCCCTTTTCAGCGATCTTGGCACCCTTGAGGTTTCCCCAGCCTAATAACACAATTGTGAAAACAAAAAAATGGAAAATCCACACTGCCATTTTCCACGTTTTCTAATTATTTTTCTGTAATATTTTAAAAAAATACACTTAATTTTTAATGAAAAATGAATGTAGCAGTTGGAGATGAACAATAATTACTTTTTTTATCGTCTTTTATAATATATTAGCTTAAAAAAAACACCTAAATTTAGTATGCAGTCACAACGAAAATAATATTTTTAAATAACCAGGTTGTTACAGTTCGAATATTATTTATATAATCGTTCGAAGTGTTAAAATTAAATAAAAAAGAAAGCAAATGAAAAACAAAAATTGTTCCGTTTAAAGTTAAAGACAAAAATTTACAGTAAGGCTTACCTGAGTCGAGATGTTAACAAAGGGGCTCTGGGATCTTGCACACGAATTTTTATTAACCCATAGCTCTTCAGCACCATTATATATGGTGTTATCAAAACTAAAAACATCAAAACATGGGTTAAACAACCTAAGAAAAAACAAAAAGCTAAGAAAAACAAGAATCTGCAGGAAACCTACCTTTCCTTTCTATCTGAAATGACGGGACAGTCTTCATCAAGTAATTTAGTAACTATGTCGTCCACTATTGAGTTCCCGGCCAATGAACTGTCATCAATGTTCCTTCCATTCTAAACAGTTAAACAAAACAAACGATATAAAACAAATTTTATGAAAATGAATGTATTGTTTAAAAAAAAAAAAATACACTGACCTGTAAAAAGTCTGATGGAGTGAGCTCATATGACCAAGGAGAATATGATTCCATTCCAGCTGATTTAGGAAGCCCATTATAAGTCCCCTGTTAAAATAACCATTACAAACTAAAATAAGCAAAAATTCAATTATAAAAACGAATCGAGTCCTAGCAAAAAAATCTTTATGTCTGGCTAAGACAACATCTGGAACTCTTAAAGTAGTGTCCTAGATTTTCAACAAAGTTAGCCTTATAAATATACGCAAAGAAAAACCTTTTTTCAATATAGTTTAATACCTTCAACATTAAATCAAATTTAATAATTAGCTGTCGTCAAAACATAAAATGAGTCGATGTATGTACAATTGACACCAATCTTTTAAGGCATACTATAAAGTGAAGGGGAAAAGTTTGCAGGCCATATTTGGGCCACATTAATATCTTCGCATAGATAACTAAACTAACTAAACTAAAATAACAACAATTTTTATATATATTATCAACAGCAAAAAAGGAATAAAGATTACCAAATTAAATTAAAAAACATATAATACAATGAAACATATGAGTTGGCACCAGATGACAACATTGGAGCTGAGGTTAGCAATAAATAATGAACAAATGTTGGGCATTAAGGAATTAAAAGTTTAACCATTTAATAATGATAGACAAAATTTAAAATTTACCTGCTGATAATCTACCTTATTAGAGTTCAGAACATTTCCCACACGGATCTCAGACAACGCCATTACATCTCACCTGCATACTTCTCTCACTTCACTAGGGCCCCCTCTAAGAAATTTCTTACAGTTCTACTTGACATCAAGGCAGTTGTGCCAACATCCACATACTATCACTCTACATTCCATTCTCATTAGCTAATTATTTTTAAAGAGAATCTGGAAACAAGATGTTTTATTTTAAACAAATTCATTGTTTTTAAAACAATATTAATTTTCCAACAATTCCCTGCATAATAAAAAAACAAGTGGGGATATCGAAAAATATACACAACGCCCTTAGCCACAACATTAAAATGCCTCAAATACTTTTTCCCCCTTAGAAGTCCCTTTTGAAAGAGGAAGAATTAACGAATCCGTTGGTTTTATATATTATAGCACGCAGGTTTTATGTATTTCTGACTCTAATTAGTTTATACCTTCACAATTTGGTTAGTTACAGCAGAATGATTTATGGTTTTGCCTTATACTCCCCAGAAAAAAGATTCAATTCCTGTTGAACATGGAGGAAAAAGTATTTTAGAAATTACATGTACATATAATGGTCATACTACTAACACTATTTCAAACCTAGAGTATATTAACTATAAACTTGATAACGAATTACTCTAAATTTAAATCTCCATCAGAGCATTGTTATTTTAAACGTATTTGGAAATGTTGCCTGCCATGTTCTTAAAGAATGTCGAAGGCAAGTCCCAACTTAATAAAATAGTTTCAATATCAAAATTGCATTAAAAAAGGTTTCAGTATGATATTAATTTTTAATAACATAATTTTAATGTCATTTATTTTGTCTCTTTCCAGCGTATTGATCTTTTGCTCGCAGTTACCAATAAATAATAAATAGTATTTTCATACATCCAGCAGCACGCACGCACGCACATGGTAGAGGTGATTTCAACCATTATTAATCCGGACAATAAACATAAAAAGGAAATCAACCCACCGCTCTTTATGTGGAGTTGTTGTTTAGGTAGGATTATTCATGATTTAATACCTAAAAGTATTTCAAAAGAAACTTATCCTATTAATACCAAATATATTTCTCCTTAAACTGAATGAGAAAAGTTGTATTTCATTAAAAAGTATTTAATCTGCTGTTAATTATTTTTGGTGACTGAATCATGGTTTCAATAGGATGAAAAATTAATGCCAGTTTCAGTCATGATAAACTTTATTATGTCGAGCTTTTCTACCTAGGGACTAGGTCATCTTCAGGGCTAATTTACAATGCACTGTTTTACATCATTAGAGGGTTGGTGTGTCTTCTGTCTTGTATTGAGAAAGTTGACGTGCTAGCGAAAAAAGCCATTTTGACTACTGGACAGGAGCATACTCCTGTGTTCAGATTAGCGGTCCTCGAAAGTGCTTTAAGAAAACGTGGTTCTGACGCATGCGAAAGCTGTATGATCTGGAAGAAGAAAATAAGGGTAAATATTACTGGTTTACCGCCTAGGTTCCCCATGGTTTGTAGAAGCACTGGTGGAAGAAAGGCATTTTTACACAACAATGCGACGGAGGTTCAACCGTAATGTCACAAATCCACACCTGCATAAAATCAAGTTATTAGATTGTTCTAAATGTGATTGCGGTGCCGGGGAGGATGAGGACATCTCTAACCTGTCAATTGTGTCTACCAAAAGAGTTACAATTTTTGTATTTATACAGTTTTATAATTATAATTACTGTGCAGAATTACCGCCTTTTAGATCGCTACAGTTTTTACGGTAAATATTGAGGCATTATTGGGAATCTTATCTCATCTCCTCTTTAGATGCAGCAGATAAAACAGAAATAGAGACAAGTTCCTAAAGGGATTGGCAGCACATGTAGGATTTCCCTTTATTGCTAAAAGTATTTTAGCTATAATGCGCTACGAAGGCTTCAGCCTAGGGCCTCAAGATACTCAAATTGTTATCAAAATTAAAATTACACTATTCTAAAAACAGTACTAATAACAACATGTTTCATATAACATATTGATATACATCACAGTAGTGATGTATTTTATTATCTCTCATGTAATTTACAAACTTAAAAATGGGAGGTGAAAGGGCCTTATAAGCGGAATAGCCCCTTTTCAGCTAAATCCGGACCTGACTCTAAGCGTACAACTCTTAACGAAGTGACATTCAGATACCATTGTATTGTTCTAGGTAGGAAAAGCCAGTAAGCTGCGCTCAAGTGATTATCCGAACCAGATATCCACCACATTTCTTTAACGATTAAAACGTAAATGAATAATTTTGTAATCAATCAATTAATAAGATTTGGAATATATGTAAAAAAAAGAAGACAGTGGAGTAAAAATTGAGCACTGAACTAGTAGAATGAAATGTAAGCAAACACACAAATACAACGTTAGTATTAGAACCTAAATCTGTTTTCATTAAAAGGTTTAGTTTGTGAAAATGACAGTTAAAAAAATTAGTCGCTACCTTTGTAATAATTGTTAAGTATATACTGTCCACTTTTTTATTGTCTGATTATAATCCATGGGTAAAATAGGATTATTTTCAGTTTCATTTATCATTTGTTTACTTGTTTTAGAATCAAGCTTTCCACCTAAGGACTAGATCATCTTCTGGGCTTATACTTATTAATAAACTTGATTTAATTGTAAGTTGCAATGGTGAAATTTCACTCAAGATGTATAACAAGTTTCAATAGTAATAAATGTAGTCTATGAAAATTATCTTGACCCTAGGCCATAAAATTGGCATTAAAACAAAAATATATGACTGAAACTGAAAATTATCTATTTTTTCCTTTTCATAAATAATGTTTCATGTCTACTCACATACCCATTCCTATGACTTGAAATCAGATCTTTAGTTTACAGGTATAAAAAATTCTGAGTTACAATAGCTTAATTATTCTTTAGGTCTTAAATTATAAAAGTTTTTCTTAAAGAGAGAATAAAGTTAAGAGAAAAGTTATGTTTGTCTGTTTTCGTTATCATCATTTATCAGGAACGTTTGTGTGAGTTTCTGCTGTGGTTGACATCAGAAGTTATCAGAGAATCACATTCAGAAGCTCCTACTAAAGGGCCCAGGAAGAAATAATAGTTAAAAATTCTCTGCTTATTTCGTGTGAATCCTTAATTATTTTTTTTTTTTCAGAGGAGTTCGTCCTTTTGGTGTCTCATTATCGATTTGCGGATGGGATGATGGCAAACCGACTTTATTCCAATGTGATCAGTCAGGTGCATATTTTGCTTGTAAAGCTAAGACAATGGAGAAGAATTATTAAAACTGTCCGGTAGGACAGTTGTATAAGGGTTGACCATCAAAAACTGCACGAAAAAGCGTAACGTTGAAAAACACCCAACTTTGACAATTTTTTTCTCTTTTTCTATAAAAGATAAAATTCCCAAATTTTCTTTAAATCTTACTCCAAACCCTCCTTCATAACTGTAATTTTTTTGCAACCACCCAGATCTAATAGGTTTCGAGAAAAAAGTTGCCGAAAATGAGCAAAAACCGCTTTTTCAAAAAATGTTCTTGTTCTTGTTCTTCTTCTTGTTCTTGTTCTTGTTCTTGTTCTTGTTGTTACCTTTTTTGTAAACAACGTAGCGCCTAAACGCGTGAACCGATTTTCATGAATGAGGTGTCATTCGATTCGGAATTTTATGTAGATGTGCCTTTTGGGGGTCTCGACCCTGTACATCGTATGGGAGAGGAGTTAGCCCCCTTTATGTAAGGCCCCCTCCAAAATTATTATTACTAATTACTCTGTAAATCTTGGCCCGATTTTGATAAAATTTGGTAGGATGATAGGGTTAGGGCTCCCCTACGTAACATTAAAGCGGCGATCAGCTCTTACACTTGTTAAGGGGATGTATAGGAATCGTTTCAAATTATCGACACGTGAACCGATTTTCATGAATGAAATGTCATTCGAATCGAAATTTTGTACAGATTTGCACTTTAAAAGTCTCGACGCCGTGCCTCATAAGGAGGGGAGTTTGCCCCACCCAAATAAGGCCCTTTCTAAAACTATTATTACCAATATTTCTATAACGCTTAGTTTGATTTTGATAAAATTCAGCTCGAATAAGTGGTTAAAGCTCCTCTACATTGCTGATGCTCTTGCACCTACTAAGAGGAAGTACTGCAATCGTTTAAATTATCAATGAGTGAACCGATTTAAATCAATGAATTGTCGTTCGATTAAAAAATCTTTGCCTCTTTGCCTAGAAGTTCTGCAATCGCAGTTTATTTTTCTTACTCCTCTTAAAAGGAAGTAATGAAATCGCAGTTTAATTTTGCTATTCACGCACAAATACCTTCCTATGTTATTCAAAACGCTTTTTCAAGAAAAGTTGTTACTGAGGATGGTTTGGGGGACCTTAACGATAATCATTCTTTAAAAAGATCTCTCTAGTGGTAGTTACGGTTCCGACTTACCATCTTATCAGGTTATAATGATAGAATTGCTTATTCCAAATTTAAAAAAATCTGTAAAGCAGATATGTAACTTTGTAAAATAGACAAAAAGGAAAATCTATCCAAAAGGTACAAAAATCTCTTTAACAAAAACTTACAGTTTAAAATGTTAAGTATAAGGGTTGATTAAACGCCAAAAGGTACACAAATCAGCAAGCACCCAAAATTTCATTAATTCTTCATTAATATTTAAGTAATTTTACTGCATTAATATTCATTAATATTTTTTAGAATTTATTAGATGTCACAGACCCTTATGCTGGCCATTTTCGTCTACAAAATATTTGTTCAAGTAGCACTGTAGATTGACTGTAATATCTAGTTATTTATAATAATCAAACTATTAAATACAGGTTAAAAAGAAAAACGTTATAAAAAATAAAAAAAAATTATGAGGCTAAAAAATTCAAAACTTTTTTTTATAAAAAAAAATGTAATATGTAAAATAAAGTAAATAAGATATGTTATTTTTAGGACAGCTAATTATTCCAGTATTTTACTATAAGTAAAATTAAATTAAAATAGAGAAATCAATAATTGTTGTTGAATAATCTACTTGTTATAACTGTGTGTTATTTGTGCTCTCGAATATTTCGGTAAGACGAATTCAAGACAGTAGCCTACTCTAACTTTGTCTTTTTCTACTTTAACATGCATGTACATATGTGTGATTTATCATAATTATAACAAAAAAATATTATAAATGAAGTGGCCAGCATAAGGGTCTGTGACATCTAATAAATTCTAAAAAATATTAATGAATATTAATGCAGTAAAATTACTTAAATATTAATGAAGAATTAATGAAATTTTGGGTGCTTGCTGATTTGTGTACCTTTTGGCGTTTAATCAACCCTTATACTTAACATTTTAAACTGTAAGTTTTTGTTAAATATTGATGGAAAAACTTTTCTAGAATAAAGGTTTTTATTTTATTATTACTATCTTTGTCACTTGCACGTGGTAATTTGTATTCAACACTGGTTAGATAGACCTGTAGGTAAGAATGGACATAAGAGCCAAACCCGCTGCTGTTTAAAGATCTGTGGATTTTAAATGGAAATACCATAGATATAATATTACCATTAATATAGGAGATACCATTGAACATAAATATTAATTGATTGATTAATCAAATGTTGCGAGATTTTCAATGATATCTAAGCAGGTTTATTTCGGTCAATCTGAGCTATTTCGAATTTTCATCTTCATGAAAGAACAACCATCATGATATTGTTCAGCATTGCTATTTCAACCAACGAACAGGTATTTTTTTTAAGTAGATTAGAAGTCATAATCTCTAAAGCGGCAATAACTCTTTACTGATTGATTTATTTTTTTGAAAATTTCCCTACAGTTTATTTAATTGGTTTAGTAAAATTTGTACAATATCTGTATTGCTTTTACTGAAGAACCCATTTATCTGGTATGTTGGTTTTGAATAAGGAAATTCTGGGAAGCTCTAAAATACTGTAATTGGCATTTTTTTAAAACTCTGTTTTTAATTTAATAAAAAAAACCAAAGGTGTAGAATTGTCAAATATTTTTCACATTGTTTTTTTGAGGAACTCTTCCAATCACTGGTTTCATTTATAGTGTTTTAATATTCATTTATTAACTTATTTTTCGATGAATTGATTTGAAACAAAAGTTTATGTAAAACGATTTATTAATTTTGATTGTGTTTGCAGGCATGAGGGGAACCCCTTTCACTCTTGCTTTTTAGTCTCTACATCTCAGATCTGGTTGATTTCTTCAAGTCCAGAAATGCCTCTTTAAACACAGAGGATAATAATAACAAGATTTTGTTGCTGTGTTTTGCTGATGATGTGGTGATTTTTGCTAATTCAATTATTGACGTGCAAGAGAAACTTTGTGTCCTAGAAGAACACTGTAAACTTAACTCGCTAGCTGTAGTTAGCAAAAGCAAGGTAGTTCATTTTTCGAAATGTACTCGTGCAAAGAAATTTAGAAGATTAGTAATAAACAACAGTAAGTTGAAATTGTGAATTGTATAATTTACTTAGATGTTCTTTTTTGCTCATCTGGCAAATTTTATCAAACTTGCACTACTTTATTTCTAAAGGGAAAGCCGTGGCATCTAAAGTTAAAAATATTTTAATTAATTCTGGAGCGAATTCGAACCATGCTAGAATCAACGGTGAATATAAAATAATAATATAAATTTTTTAATAATAAATAAATAGAACCTTTTTTCAAAGAAAATTTACCATTAACATAAATCTTCATTTTTGTAGCTTTCATAGCAAAATATGCACCTAATAAATCACAGTAAATAACTGGGTTTTTGTTTTTGATTTAGGTGTGACAGTGGTTCTGATCTTAAAAATGAACTTGGTGAAGTGCTTTAGAACTTGAAGGACGTAATAAGAGAGTTTAATCGCAGAGACCCAACAAATTAAGAGAATTTTCTTGATAACATTATAAATGAATTCATTAGCGTAAGGTACGTCAGAAAAATTTGATTATATATATTGTCTTGAAGAATCTCTTTTAAGTACCCAGCAGAATATGGAGATGAAGCAAAAATTTCTAATTTAATTCCTTTTCACTCCAGTTTGAGTGGGCCTTTTGGTTTTCACACGTCAGTTTTTAAGTACATGTCAAAGAACAAGTATGTTTTTTCAAGAAAGCTATCAGGCCAGGAAAAATATTAATCCACCTGGAGCCTGACCAGTTAATATTATTACCGGCAGTAATGCAGATGTAATAATGCTGCTGAATGGTTTAATTATTTCAGTCATGTGGGGAAATGTATTCATATCAGTATCAAGAAACGGAACTCAAGCATAAAGGCTTCTGTATTCAGAGAAGAGCGCCGAACTAAAATAATACTAAATAGTTGTTAGCCTCTCCAACTATCAAAAACACATTTCTGTCAACACTCTTTTATAGGTACAGATTTCAAAAGGGAATACAATTATTAATATCCTTACTAGTTCTTGAAAAAAAAGAACAAATTAAACTATGGAATGTTTTGGAGACTTTTACTCTGAAGGTTTCCTAGAGAATACTTTTATTTTCACATTATGATTAAAAGTGATAGTTTCTTGAGACTTCTACAAGAGAGATATCAAGTATCTGTCAAAGAGCAAGTATGTTTTTTTCAAGAAAGTAATAACTTGAGCCAGAATTGTTCAATTTATACGTTTAAAATTTGGTCTCTCCTTTTTTTGTAAGTCAAATAGTTTGAATAATGAATTCACTTTAGGTATTATGACTGAAATTAGATTAAAATGTCTTTCCAAATGTCTAGGTTTTTTTAAACATTACGTGAAATTTCATTTCATTTAAAACAAGTTGCGGGAAATTATCCATTTATTCTTTACCTGCAGCTAATTAGTGTAATTACTAATATTTTGCATGTTAAAGAATCTAATTCTTAATTTTTAGAAAATTATGTGAATATTTGGGGACAAAATAACATTTGCAGAATTTATTGCCATATTTTACTTGAAATGAACTACTGTTATATGTATATGTATATTCCTCAAAAATGGTAAATGGTTTTCTTTTCTCTCTCATTATCTATTGTCCCAGTCACCTTACCTACCTTAATGATATCGTTAAAAATCTTGTGCTTTCTTTTTTAGGTTGATCCAATCTATAGTTAGGGAAAAAAGATGGAGATGGGATTCCTCGTTTGTATGCTAATAGGATTTCCAAGTATTTCAACAAGTTCTGGTTGCAAGATATCCATTTGGTGCTTTAAATTCCTCTTAAAATACGAAGTTTAGCATAATCTACAACATAGGGTAGCTATGTTTCTTAAGACAAGTATTGATAACTCAAGATTAATGAGCCAACAAAGAATGTGCTGTCCAAATAGAAAATACTTGGTGTAAAATGTAATGAATTATATAATAAAAAAGTAATATCTGTATAGTTCTTCACTTCTTGATCTCTGATAAATGAAATCTCGTAAAGTAAAATAATTTATTAATTCCGAAGATCAGCATTTAAACTATTGAAGTATAATATATTAAATGTACAATATCTGATCAATTTCTCCATGGTGTCAATAGTTGTATTACTAAGTTAACTAATATATAACTTGTTGCTCTATAAATTATATTTTGTAACTATTTAGTATCCTAAAGAATCAATAATGTTTTACCTCAAGATGAAATCAATTTTTTTAAATTAACATTGTAAATAACTTACTTCGTCATGAATAAGAGAACAAATAACAATTTACTGTTAAACATAAAATCAAATGATACATTGATTAACTTAATTACAAAGTTTTATTCCAAGTTTAACCAATATTAATCTGCTACAATACGGGGAGTTAGAAGAAGGTTTCAGTCCTCACTAGGGTATGTCGCCGTGAGGGTTTCGGTTTTTAAAATTGATCAACTAGATATTTACTGTATATTTATTGTATAATTAGTTTAGCCTATCTGTCTATTTAGATTGCGATTTTATTTATCAACCAAGTCTGCCTGTAAATTGCTTATTTACTGCTTTTAAATTTGAATATCGTAGCGAGGCATACATTAAACAAATTAGGCCGGCAACTTTTGAATGAATAGTTTCAAGGAAAAAGAAGAAAAAAAAGCTTAATCTTCAAGAGATTGACAGATAATTCCCTTTTTTCTTTTCTAACATAGTACCTCGAAGCCAGGCGAAGATTATACATACACATTAGATGAGCGAGTTGGGGAGATAAAGTTTCAGAAAAATGAAAAAATATGAACATCTTCATTAGCTTTTCTGAAAATTCGTAATTTTAATTTCTAACAAAGTTTTAATTTCTAACAAGCGTGTATCATACACTTCAGGCCATCCGATTTCTGAACCTCTACATCCAAAACTAGACAACTTACGGTAATTAATATACATCTGACGTAAAGATAAAATATTAGAAACAGAAAGCAAGAAAATTGCAGTAAAACTAAGCAAGTAATGCAAAGCAAGATTTTGCATTTTTTCTTTTTTTCTGAACCGCTACATCAATACTAGCATACCCCATATGTATAATATTCGCTTGGCATGAATAATGCATTGTTAGAAACACAAATAAGAAAATTACAGTAAAATTAAGATAGATTTTGTATTTTTCCTGAATCTCCGCATCCAAGATTAGCTCACCTAATGTGTATAATGTTCAATTGGCGTAACAATTTTTTGTTAATTACCGAAGACAAGGAACAAGGAATGTACCCTTGGTTTAAAAAATTAATGTTAGAAAAAAAAACCAGGAAATTCCTGTAAAACTAAGGAAGATTTTGTTTTTTCTTTTTTGTAACGTCCACATATTTTATAGGTAGCCTTTATTTAGATAAAGCGTACCTAATGTGTATAATACACAACTGTCATAAAAATAAAGTACTGGAAACAGAAAGAAAGGAAATTGAAGTAAATCTTAGGAAGATATTGTATTTTTCTTTTTTGTTCGCAACCTCTACATCAAAAACTAGCCTATCAAAGCTGTATAATATGCGCATTGCATAAAAATAAAATATTAGAAACATTATTGTTATTATTTAAAGAAATTCCAGTAAACTAAAGGAAGATTTCTGAACTTCTACATTGAAAACTTGCCTACCTAATGTGTATAATAGAGAATAGACATAGAAATACGACGTTACGAACCGAAAAGAAGTAAATTCCAGTTCAAATAATGAAGATTGTTCAATTTTCTTCTTTTTTTTAATCTCTTTACCCAGAACATGCCAATCTAGGGCGCACAAAGTACGCCTGGCTTAAAAATACGACTTTACAAATAGAAAATATTGAAAATCTAGTAAAACTAACGAACATTTTTCGTATTAAATTCAAATAAGAAGTTAGTTTTGCTGGAATTTCCTGATTTTCTGTTTCTAAAATACTATTTCTTAGCCAGATAAACATACATATTAGGTCGGGTATAGTTTTAGAAAAAAGAGGAAAATAGAAAATCATAGTTTTACTGAAATTTCCTTTTTTGTGTTTCTAACATTCTATTTCTTAGTCATGCATAGATTGTACACATTAGTTCGTCTAGTTTGGGTGCAAAGGTTCAGTAAAAAAGGAAAAATAGGAAATCATAGGTTTTCTAGAATTTCTTTATTTTCTATTACTAATATTCTATTAGTTAGCTATGCGTACATTGTACACATTATGTAGTCTACTGTTGGATGCAGAGTTTCAGAAAAAAGAGAAATTTGGAAATCGTAGGTAGTTTTACTGTAATTTCTAACATTTTATTTCTTTGCCAATACATTATACTCATTAGATCGGCTAGTTTTGGATGTAGAGTTTTAGAAAAACGGGAAAAATAGGAAAGCATAGTTAGTCTTACAAAAATTTCCCTATTTTCTGTTTCTAAAATTCTATTTCTTAGCCATGTGTACATTACATTGTACATATTAGGTAGTTTAGATTTTGGTGTAGAGGTTTAGAAAATAGGGAAACTAAGAACAGATTGTATTACTGTAATTTCTACAGTTAGTACAGGCTAGTTATGGAGGTTTGCGTTCAGTGAAAAATATAAAATAAGAAATCATAGTTAATTTTACTGAAATCTCCTTATTTTCTGTTCTTTAAATGCTATTTTCTAGCCAGGAATACATTATATTCCTTCTAGGTTGGCTAGTTTGGTTTCAGACTTTTCGAAAAAAAGGAAGAATCAGAGATAGTTTAATGGTTCAACTGGTGATTCCTTATTTTGTGTTTCTATATTTGAGTTTGTACGCCTACTGGAAACTAAACTCATTAGGACAACTATTATTGATTTGGAGTTTCAGAAAATGAAGGAAAAAATCATTTGTAGTTTAAATTTCTTACTTCTTTTTTCTAACAATCTAGTTAATGCTATCATAATCATTAGATCTACCACTTTTTGATGTAGAGGGTCAGATAAAAAAAAATTCATTAGTTGTACTGGACATTCTTTATTTTTCAATTTTAACATTGTATTTCATAGCCAGGAGTACGTTATAACATACACATTAGAAATTCCACATTTTATGTTTTTCTCAGTTTATATATAAGCCAGGCCTACAATATACACATTAAGTCAGCTAGTTTTGGATAAACAGCTTCTGAAAAATGGAAAATTAACATTAGTTTACTTGGCAGTTTCTTTTTTCTACTGCTCACGTTTTATTGCTAAGCCTGTTATTACAGTTATACACACTTGGCCGACAAGGTTTTGATGTGTAAAATTCCCTATATTTTGTTTCTAACATTGTATTTCTAGGCCTAGCGTACATTTTACAAATTTTGTTCCCTAGTTTTCGATGCAGTGTTTTAGAAAAACCGGAAAAAAGTAAAAATCTTCATTCGTTTTATTGGAAGGTATTTTTTTTTCTGCCTCTAACATTCTAGTTTAAGCTAGGCTTACATTATACCCAAGAGGTCGGCTACTTTTTGATATAGAGATGCAGAAAAAAAAAATCTTAAATAGTTTTACTGGAAATATTTTATTATCTCTTCTTAACAGTGTATTTATAATCCAGGAAAAATTGAAAATGTTCATTTGCTTAATTGAAAGTTCCTTAATTCTCGTTTCTAACAATGTATTTCTAATCCCGGTGTACATATCACATGATAACTAGTTTTGGATGTAGTAGTTCAGAAAAGTGGGAAGAAACGGAAAATAATCAATAGTTTTTTTGGAAATTCCTCATTTTCTCTATATAACATCGTATTTGGAAGCGAAGTATATATAATACATTTTAGATTGGCTAGTATGTTCAGAAAGAAAAAAGGAAACTCTTCATGTTCCCAAAACAGCAGGGAGTTTAAAAACCCTCTAGAAGAAATGTCAGCTGTCCGAGTTACAAATAAGCAACTTGTGCTAGATGAAGTGAGGTTGGCTGAGATTTGAGACAAAAGTCTAAAAACCAATAAAACATTTATTAAATTCTTGATTAAATGCTACAGAAACAGAGCAGGTCAATTTCAATACCCCTGTATTTTTCTAACCAAGTCTGCACTGGAGCATCATAAAACTTTGAAGAATGGTATTTAAATATTATTATAAATAGTAAATGATAATTATTATTAATTAAATAACAGTATTATTAATTTTTTTCTCTTTAGATAGATGAGTTTTTATCAGAGACAAATCCATTTTCTCCTAAAAGATCCCTGGATTTTAACACAATCTTCTCTTCAGTGTTCTATTTTTTAGCCCATTTCGGTGTCGGTATTGAATCTCCTGAAGTTCCCGAACAATGGTTTATTCAACATTTAATGTAAAAAAGTAACAGGGAAGATCCTAGCAGTAATGTTAATGAACTGGCTAAAGAAGCTCGCATGAGTTCCACAAGCCTGGTTGCTGAAGACAGAAATCCCGCTGCACCGAAGCACAACAGATTTCCAGCCTGATTAACGGAGGTCCATCCCTAAGAATAGGGCAAATAAAAGAGTTAATGTTACAGAAGATATAAATTGAGTCACAAGTGATCAGGGTTAGTAAACCACAGATAAATAGAAGAATAAATGGCAGACAAATAATGTAAGGCTAACTCTGCTGGTAGCTGCCCCAGAGACAATTACCCAATTACGTAGAGTAAATTGATGTATACCTGAAGGTATATGTGTGCAACTATGATGCCATAATGGAAGTTTCAATACTTCGCCTTAGGAATGGTTTACACACTGATTAAGTTGATAATTGGGCGCTTGCTCAGTTCAGCACGTTGTTTCTTGTTCTTGAAAAATAGAGCAATTAATATGAAAAGGGGTTATTATTTAAACCACTAAATAGGGCACTCTCTTATTTGTGACCCCTAAAATGATAATTTTAAAACTTAAGGATTCTCTTGAAATAAGCAGTCATTTTTTGTAAATAGTATTTTCATCTAGTTCAGTTGGTGCCCTTTATTGGAAGCTTCTGGATGACATTCTGTTTACATCTTAAGTTAACTACAATAGAAACACAATCAAAAGATGAATGATGCTTAACGTAAATATAAAAAAAATGAAATTGTTTAAGGACTTTTCCAGCATAGGCCGAAAAACTCTCATATTTTAAGACCTAAGCCATAATTATTAACAAATTGTAACAGCGTCATCTGATTTCCATTCATAATAGTGAAGTGAGTAGAAATGAGTACCTGGACAATTTCTTCTAAGGAGTTCAACAGAAACCTCACATCTAGGTCACATTCCACTTTTTCTAGGACCGCTAGGAGAGTTCTCATATCTTTGTAATATCATAGAATTTTTTCACCAGTACCTGTTTGCGTTCTCCTCCTCTGGTCTTGAAGTCCTAAAGGTATCTTATCACAAACATATAAAAAGCCAATAGATGCTCCTTACTCAGAGCCTCTGAAAAAAAAAATCCACTCAGAGAAGGCTGTGCCCAGTTAGAATAAATATGCCTAGATGAACTGACACTGAAGTTAAAAAATCAACACAGAGGGGACGATTGTGTTAAAATCCACGGATCTTTTAGAGCAAATGGATTTGTCTCCGATGTTTCCTCAACTATCTCACGAAAAGAAAAATAATAATATTAATCTTTAAATAATTATTATCAACTATTTACTGTAATTATCTAATATTTAAATACCATTCTTTTATGTTTTACAGAATTCTTCAGTGTCGCAGCTTTTAACGACCAAAATATCCTTCTGGCGTATAGGATTAAAATAAAGTCTGTTTCCTATCTTCCTAAAGAAAAAATAAAAATAATAAAATCGTGGCTCAAATTTAATCCTGTTGAGTTAAATAACCAACTCAACATTATCAAAAGAGAAGGTTATTGTTAAAGGTTTACATAAATCGCCACCAGAGCGCTCTGATAATTGGAAAAATACTTTTAACAACCAAATAATGTTAAAATTTCAAGTTTTGTATTAGGATACAAACCAGCGTAGGAGCTAAAATATGATATTATTACTTTTTTTCATATTTATCAATTTTTTTAAAATATTTAAGTATAAGGTATTTGTTTTGACAATTTTTTGTATTCATTTAACTCATATTTTAAACAAATTCATAGCTCTTTAGCTGTAGGTTTTCTTAAAAATACTATTAGTAAGAAAAAAGTGAATTTTAATCAATTTCTAGACTAAAGGTTAGAAAAAGTACTGCTTTTTTGTTTTGTTTTGTTAACATGTTTCTGTTACAGGCCATAATTTTCCTAAAAACTACTAAGATATAATAAGTTTTAGAAATAATTTAAGAGTGTATGATAAAGATCAGAGTTTAGTAAAAGTGCAATTTACTAACTTTCAGACACAAGGTAATTCTTTAGTTTCTTTGTTTTTACTTTTAATTCTGAAAATATAAATGTGCATAGTAAAAAAGGTAATGCACTATATTAATAATTAATGATCCCAACTTTTAGAGAAAATAAGGGTATAACAGAAAGGATATGGTTAATGTTTCATATTTTCAAGGGAACTCAGCTCACTTTAGCTAACTGGGTAATAGTACTGCAGAAAATCGAACTGGAAATACTTTATTCTGTACCTTTGCTAAAGAATAATTACATTATGATTAAAAGTGACAGTTCTTGTTGTATATAAAAGAGAAATTTCAAATATGTATCTCAGAGAAAGTATGTTTTATCAAGTAAGTATCAACTAATATCAATTTCAATGTAACTCGTAAACCAAAGTGCTAAAAACAAGATTGCAAAACTTTCGGAAAATATAGAACAGTTTCCTTTTTTCTCTCTCACTCTATTTTCACTATAACTTTAACTCAGAGATTTCGTTAAAAATCATTAAAACGGTGATTTCTTTTTTTAGATGAATCCAATTCACAATTCCAATTCATTTGATGGAGAAAGGCGAAAAATGAAATCGCTCGTCAGTTAAATATAAGGTTTCCAAATACACTACTTGAAATTTGAAACCTACCACCTACATATTCGCTGAAATAGGCCACCTCAGTTGCTGGCGGGATGTTGTAGGTATGTTATTACTTTCTTAAAAAGTCTGTTAAGACAATTACCGTAAGAACTGAAGCGATTTGGAAGGCGGTAATTCTTCTTGATGATTCTAAAACTGCACACCAAAAAATTAAACGTGTGATAGATCCCATAATTACAGAAATAGCAACTCTTTTGGTAAGCACAAAAGAGAATGGACAGGTTGCATCTGGAGTGGCTGAAAGGGCATGCTGGGATAATAGATAATGAGAAATTTGACGTACATTTTGTCAGGGGAGCATACTCCGGTGCTCAGATTAACGATTAACGACGGCGAAAGCTGTGCGATCTGGAAAAAGAAAATAATGGTAAATATTACTGATTAAAGCCTAGGATCCACAACAAGCCATGGTTTGTTGAAGCACTAGTAGGAGAAAGGCATTTTTAATCAACAATAATGCGACGGAGGTTCAACCATTATGTCACGAATCCACACCTGCATAAAATCAAGTTATTAGATAGTTCTGAATGTGATTGCGGTACCAAGGAAGATGAATGACATCTCTAACCTATCAGTTGTGTTTACCAAAAGAGTTGCTAACTTTTTTTTATTTATGGGATCTAACACATCACACAGTTTATTTTTTGGTGTGCAGTTTTAGAATCATTAACGAGAATTAATGTGCAGAATTACCGCCTTCCAGATCGCTACAGTTTCTACGGTAAATATTGAGGCATTATTGGGGCATCTCCTCTTTAGATGAAGATGATATAACAGAAATAGAGACAAGTTCCTAAAGGGATTGGCAGCAGATGTACGATTTCCCTTTAGCGCAAAAGTATTTTAGCTATAATGCGCTACGAAGCATTTAAAAATTCATTAGTGGTGATAAAATAAAAGTATAGGATGCAGAGAGACTCCATATCGTCTACATTAGTTCTTATTTATTCCCACAATTACCACTACACGACTAAATACACCATTCTAAGCGCACAGCACTTAACGAAGTGAGATTCAAATACCATTGTATTGTTCTAGGAAGGAAAAGCCAGTATACAGCGCTCAAGTTATCATTATCTTATGGAAGCTGCGAAGAAGAAAGCTGTGGAAGAGAGTCACTCTTACCTTGAGGCAGTCATGGAGAAGTGAGAAGTGAAAGAGCCTGCGCCATTCCTCAACTCAATTGAATATTGAAAAAGATAGAGCCGGTTTTTTACACCAAAATATTGTAAATTGAGGCATTAGAAGTCAACAGTAGCTGAATATAACAACAGTTTGATTTTTTCCAGCCCTCATTAAAAATATTGGGTAATGTGCAAACACGACCACAAACACAAGAAATAAATAACAAGTAAATAGTATACTAATTTTCAATTAAATAAAACTTTTTCAATTGGGCTTATCATTTTTTTAATTTATTGAAAAAAAGTTTAGACTGATTTAAAAAAGCTAATCTTAAAAAATTACAAAAGTATTGTTTTTTTTCAGACCAATCAACAACATTGTCAATGAAATCACGTGTATGGTTAGAAATTTAATTAATTTTCATTTTTATAATAAAATTTCTTGGGATTACAAAAAATATATTCAACTGTAGACGGCAACACTAGTTTCAGTTCAGTATTCTTTATTTATTTTGATAGAAAATCATTTTACATTAATTACTATAGCAGTAATAATACATTTTTTCAGTAATAATAAATCTTTTTGATATAAACAATACCTTTTTCTAGTGAATTGATTGCAAAACGGTTTTTTGAGGTTGAAATAAACTCAAACTGCTTGATAAATGCTATGATTGCTGCAATTTAAACGTAAGTGTGAATTAAGATACGACAATTTATTCTCAGTAATATTTTACAATACTTTATTCCTATAATATGTACATTATTCATTAAGGAACTTTAATTTTCTATTAAGTTCATTTATGTAACAGAAAATGAAGATTTGAAAGTACAGCTAGCGCGGCAAATTTTTGAGGCGCGACAGTTGGGATGGTTTTGCCATGTTTTGGGGATGGAGGATGGACCTCCATTATAAACGCTCCATTTTAGTTCTCCAACCGAACTATACACACTGTGTATAGTACCTTATAATTCGTTTTGTCACAAGCAAGTTGGTAAAACAAGATACAGCAAGCTTCACTTCTACCTGCAATCTTACATAAATCCTCCAGATAAACATCTTTCTTCAAGAACTCTTCGTGACAACCCGACAAGAAGCCTTCAGAGACAGTGGCCTTGTGATCTCCTCTCTAGTGAAGAGAGCGACTAACAGCCTAATGTTTTGAAGTGTTACCACTGGGTGACTTCTCCACTCGTTTGCTTCATTTATTATTCTGTTATCAATGTAACTTATAGCGCAAACGCGCTGATTATAGCAAAAAGAAACGCCAAAAAAATTATTTCATTGAATAATATTTCAGATTGAAAAAGCCGATACTGGAGCACTGCTGCAAAAGTGTGTCATCAAATTACTCTAAAATAAAAGAAAGTTTAGAAACATGTATCAAAATTATTTCATTATGAATCAGTTATAATTGCACTGCATTAAAATAGAATAAATAATTTATAACACTAATCTAATACCACTTCTATAAACATAACCATAAAACATTTGGTCATATATTTGTAAATAATAAAAAAAATTGAAAAAATTAAATACATAGTTTTTGTATGAAAAATTACAAAAAATAGTATGCCAATGCATTCTAACGGCCATTGGTTGAACTACGCTAAAAAATTAGTTTAGGCTATTGCCGCTAGAAAGCATGAGAATGTACTTTTCAAGTTGTTTGAAGCCTAATGGCTTCTACTAATCTAATGATAGCATTACGTCAGCAAAAAAATGGAATTCCATTTAGTATTATCTCAGTGACGAAGGAGTGAAGGTCGCTCTGTCGCTCATCTCACCAAATATGTCTGACTTCAATCTTCAATATGTCTGACTTCCATCTTGAATAAATAATTGAAAATGGAAAAAAATAGCTGAATTTTTTTATGAAAAATAACGAGGATTAGCATGTCCATGCATTCTAGCGGCAATGGCTCGAACTACATAAAACATTAGTTTAGGCTATCGCCGCTAGATAGCATGAGAATGTACTTTTATAACACTTTGAAGCCATCATCTCTGCTGGATATACGTCAGACATAAAAAAATTCAGTACCATCTCAGTGGTCGAAGGAGGGAAGGCTGCTCGTCGTCCGTGTTTCACCAAATATGTCTGCCATCTCTCTAAAAGAGTCATGGGAAATGTATTAAACACTGTTGACGGTAAGTGCAGTTTGAGCCAGGTTGTTGATCAATGGCAGGATTGGTAAATATTTGCACCTTGTAAGTTACCAATCCTGCCATTGATCAACAACCTGGCTCAAACTGCACTTATCCGTCAACAGTGTTTAATACATTTCCCATGACTCTTTTAGAGAGATGGCAGACATATTTGGTGAAACACGGACGACGAGCAGCCTTCCCTCCTTCGACCACTGAGATGGTACTGAATTTTTCAAGGTGCAAATATTCGCCCCACCCTCCACGCCCTGGCACTTAACTTTCTCATATAAAAGCCATGTCAAGATGTCCGCTAGCGAAGCAACATCCATTTATTGCCTTTTTTTTAGCAAATACAACCTATTTAAGCTTAATTCTAATATCAATAATTAAAAATAACATAATACCACCTAATTATCATTTTTACTAATTAAAAAAATGTCTAGTACTTAAAATAAATTAAAAAATATAATAAAGTCTAGACGAATTTTAGTTTATTCCATGACTGCCAGGGAGCAGCACCTGCTGCTCCACAATGTTACTTTTACAGCTTTCTTTTAACACTTCCTTAAATAAATGTTATTCAACGCGTACGAAGGCCAAAAGTAAAATGAATATTCAATTTATTAGCTATGCTTATGAAATAATAAATTATACTAAATAAAATTAAAATTAATTAATTATAAAAAGCAGTAAATAACTTGCAAAGTAAAACACGTACTGAAAAATATATTTATTTTATGTATTTTATTATAAAAATATTACTTTTTCATGGGAAACTGTCCTTTTAATATCGCCTAATCGAAGTTTTGTACTTATACCAAAGTATTTTATGCCTCTAAACAAGGGAATTTATTTTAAATTTTGAAAATATTCTGTGAATCACATAGAAAAGTTCAGAAAGTAAAGAAAAATTTGGTTTTATATACAATTACATTTATTTACTTTAATTTTATATTTTTTTACAATTAGATACATACAAATTATCATTAGAACAACAATATAGTATAGAACTCTTGTAGCAGCTAAATAAAAAAAGATATAAGATTGACAAAATACAAATTAAAAAAGGAGAATGTGTGCAAACAATCGTCTCATTTTTTTTTTTTAATAGAAAAAGTACAAATGAGAAAGAAAACTCTTTTTAGCAGTATAATTATATTGGTAGGAGGTTACTTGATATCTATCGATCGAAATAGAGAGAACTCTTGTAAGGCAGTCACCAACACAAGAAATAAACGACGCCAGCAATAATGTAGATTTTCGGAGTACACGTAATTAAAAACATAAATTCATGGTTCTGCTTATTCTCTAGTATAGATAATGAATCTCTCATTAATATGCAGCGTAGAGCATTACAAATTTATTCATTCCGACTTAATATATAAACCTATGAAGAAAAGAAAATTTCTACATGAGAAATTTCTCCCAATTTCTATAACGTAGTCAAACTTCAAAATCATTAAAAACGAATTTGCATTCTAAAGAGACCATATTTTTTCAATTTCGAGAAACATTGAACATTCCAATTTAACAAAAATTAACTTCTTATACAATTACAATTTTATTGATAATTTATAAAATATTTACAACACAATGTATATTTCAAGTTATTAACTTTTACTTTCCTCGGGTGCTTTCTTCTTGAATTTCTTTTTCGGAGGACGAGCAACTGCAGATGTGATGGGTTCTCTACTCGGTAAAGACAGTTGTGCATTCTTACGAGACTTTTTACTTTTCAATGAGAGTAAATATTCGGGTACTGTTCCACCTGAATCTTTAATTACCTTTGAAATCCTTTAAAAAACACAGAAATTTTAAAACAAAAACCAAATTAATTAAACATGTTTATAAAAATGTACACATCAAATGTTTATAATCATTATCAATTCTACAAATAAAACATTAGTTTTTTTACCATTACTAATTGAAAAAACTAACTAAAAATTACACCTAAGCTAAATTCAAGCATAACTTGAGTAACAGATATAACGATGCGTAATACAAATCTTCGTTTTTTCATAAAATACAAAATGAGTAAATTTTGGTGATATTTGGGCATGTTATTATTATTATTTATTTATTTATTTTTTTTTTTAAAAAAAAAAGCTTATGGGCAATAGCTTCTTGTCAGTATTTCATAAAATTATGAAGACCTCTAAAATTTCAGGGAAAAGTTTATGAAAGTAAGATAATATCCAGGCCTCCGCCTAAGTTTCAAAACAAAGCCGCAGATACTGTCATACGCTCATATGCTCTGGAACACTTACAGGCAAGTTACAAATTCTTACTACACACAGGAATTCGCAAAACTTTTATGACTTATTTCACACTAAAAATACAGCACTTACTTTATTAATGTTGGTTTATCGTCATCAGTAAAATAAGTGATAGCTTTACCAGATCTTCCAGCTCTCCCGGTCCTACCTAAATTAAAAATGCTATTATAGATCAACAGTCCTATAATATAATAGATCAAGTGTACAGCTCTGCAATAATATGAATATGAAGACATAGTTATTAACTATATGAATTATTTGCTGATTTCAAGAAGGAAA
Source organism: Rhodnius prolixus (assembly GCF_049639745.1). Lineage (NCBI taxonomy): Eukaryota > Metazoa > Arthropoda > Insecta > Hemiptera > Reduviidae > Rhodnius > Rhodnius prolixus. Next base: position 37,182,317 of record NW_027411634.1, read on the forward strand.
TATTTTAAAATAATATTATACATCAATGTAATAAATATGACTTCTCTCTCTAAGCTAGAAACCAGCTTAAAATAGTGGTCCAAAAATCTAATTTGAAACTTCACAAATTTTTCTCTTGCTACAACTACTACAGTTCTAAATCATATTTCTTAGAATTAAACATAACAGAAACAACTTTTAAATTTAGACGGTTAATATTACAGATCAAGGTGTCTGGCTACGATTATAAAGGAAGCTACTTCACCGATGCTGTTTAACTTCTTTCTTTCTTTTTTGAATTAATTAGGCAAACAAAGGAAAGCCTAACAGATTTCCAATGTGCCGTACGATTTCCAGAAAAAATAATTAAGTGATATTCATCTTTAAATTAGTAACAGTATCTCAAGTTGTAAGAAAATGTAAATTGTACTGAGGAGAATTTTTGAGAAACCTTAATGTGGCAATTTCTAACAATACAAAAATAAATTTTTCTGATAAAAGAGAAAAAAATGCGAACAACTTCACCAAAACCGCTCTTAACGAATTTTAGAAGCAATAGTGTATACAAATTTTTGAAGTATTCAGTTTACACAATACATAGTCATGCGTCAACTTTAAAAATAAAAATCATGCGTAAAATTCAATTTTTACCTATTCGATGAATATACGATATTGCAGATGGAGGAAAGTCGAAATTTAAAACTAATTTTACTCCTTTGAAATCAATACCTCTTCCCATTAATTCAGTACATATTAAAACCCAAATGTTTCCTTCCCTGAAAGCTTTTACAACATTGTCTCTCTAAAAATAAATAACATAAAAGTATACAAATTAAAATTATAAAACAGAATAAGTAATCTAAATAGTATCAATAAATGAAAGAAAATTAAATCTAGATATGTGAAAAAGAAACGACTAAGAAGATCTTGTATAGGATTAGAATGATGTCAATAGTTGTATGACAAGCGAAAACTTCCGATGGATATTTTAAAGTGTTCTTAGTCTGCAGTTTCACTATGAAGTTTTATCAACAGAAATCTAACTTACCTGCAGCTGGGTTCTATCAGCATGAATAACATCTACATTTATTCCGTCAAATATTAATTCATTAAATAACTGCTTGGCTCTTTCTTTGGATTGTACAAACACCAAAACTGGAATAGGCAACCCCTAAAAAAATATATAAATAATCAAGCTATTCAAAAACTAACTTTAAATCCATATTCAGTAACCAATCCGCCTTCGATTACATTAATTATGAATTGGAGAGTAAAACTTGATGAGATATTTAGGCATTAAGTAAACAAAACCTTTTAGACTTAACAACATAATTACATAATCTTTTGAATGGTATATTGTTAGCATTAAAAATTTTATTGCATTTTTCACTGTAAAGATAAAAAAAAAAAAAAAAAATTAAATAACAGAGAGATAAAAGGAGTTGGAGTTGACGTGAATCCTAATACAATCATGAGGCGAATGACAGAAGTACGACTGCGATCACAAAAACGTGCATCAGGCCCCAGAACTACTCTCACAACCCATAGCTAGACTCCACAGAATCTAAATAAGAAAAGGAGAAAAAGTAAACTGACATTATTATCACTGAAGGTTATTACTTCTGACTGATAATGAGAAAAGGAGAATGTGTGAGAGAAAGGGAGAGTGTGAAAGAGAGAATTGGAGGATAGCCCGCTATTTTTTATTTTATTGTGAAGACGTTATTGAAAAAATATATAACTTTATTGTTAAATTTATGTACGAAGCAATGCTTTTACTTTCCTGCAACATTGCAAAATCCAAGTGACTAGTTTTTGTTTAAATATATAAAAACAATAACTTAAATATATATAATAAAATAACTCGTCCACGACACTTAATTGGTAATAGGACGTTAAGGACCGCCAGAAAAATAGGCGATAATTTTAATCTACATAATAAAATAAGTACCTGTTTAACTAGATCTCTGAAAGCAATAAGTTTGCCAGTTTCATTGCCCACATAAACTAATTCTTGTTCAACATCTTGGACAGTAGTGTTTCTGCAATAGCACAATAATAACGGATATATCAATAAAACTTCAAGGTGGTTGTAATTTACTTTTTTTAATAATAATTAAAAAAAATCTCTGATTTCAAATGCATAATTTCATCTTACCTATGTCCAACAGTAACAGATAAAAGATTTTTTATATTCTTATGGCACCATTTAGCAACTTGAGCAGTATATGTGGCACTAAACATGGCTTTTTTGATGTTTTCATTACAACAACGTTCAATTTCCACTAGCTGATCTCTAAAACTTCGTATTCCAGTTTCAAAAAGTTTATCTGATTCGTCTATAATTAGCCATTCTGTCCTACAATAAAATACAAAGGAATTTGTGACATGTGGAGAAAGGTGTAAAATATCTGACCTAAAAACTACTGATATATAAACTTCCCATCAAAAGAAAATGAAGCAGACCTTTTACTCGTATAACAGCAATAATGGAAAGTATGCAGAAACAAAGGTACATAAGAAATCAATGATGACTTGCTATTAAGAGGGACGAAAGGTTATTGCTATTTGGACGGAAATCAAAGCTGGGGTAACTTGGATAGAAATTATTTCACTGAAAATATAATATGCAGGCATCTGCAGTGATATTGCAGATTATTCTTGAAGCCAGAAGCAATTACATAACTGCGAAAACAAGATTTATTTAAATTAAATTTAAGTAATACTACCTTTCAGGGTCCTCTTTTTTAAATTACGCAATCTGATTTGATTCTTTTGTTTAATTTGAAAGAATATAAGTTAAAATTCTTTATCTTACAATTTAAAAGAAAAAAAATCTGCAGATTAGGTCTTTTTATAAAGCTTCTTCATTTAATAAGTAATAATTACCAAAATTTAAATGTAAATGAAGAAAATGACATTTTTGAATGCTTATATTCTAGGACGCATTCCTGAGAGGGCTTGTGTCAAATTAGGTTTTTAATGACATAAATTAGGCTCCTAGAAAGAGTAAGCAAAATCGAAAAACAACCTGGACTCAAACCCAGGATCTCAGAGTGGGAATACAATGCGCACAACAATGACCTAATTTCTTCCCTTATTATCAAGTATATTTTGTATAAATTCTAACGATGAATTGCTTTCTCTTACCTATTAAATGACACAACTGAATTTTCTTTTTTCATGAGGTATATCAATCTGTTTGGTGTGGTAATTAATATATCTGAAAAAAAGAAAATAAGTGATAAAGAAAGTGATTTTTGTGCAGCAATAAATAGGAAGCTATATTTTAATTTAATGAATTAATAATACCAAATTTTTTCGAAAAATTTGGGCCGAACTTTTTATCATCCAAAGCAACTTTCCGGATACAATGTGGAACAATTCCAGTCCCTTTTCCCAACATTATACACTCCCTTTAACATAACATAAATTAAAACAAATAAATAATAAATTCAAAATTTTTAAAATGAAAAATTACTAAAATTATTTGTCCCTTTGGGCCCTTTCGAATGTAAAAATCTCTTTATTTTTTAAAATTTTCTTATTGAAAAATTTACAACTGCAAAATTAGCATCTAGTAAATGTGATGAAGGGAAGAGATGAGTACAAGAGAGGAGCAGTTGTCCACCGACAACCCTCCGAGATATTTACAAGCTGTGAGGAATGAGAAATATGCAGGCGACAGATTGTGAATGTGATAAGGAATAGTGAAGAACTTGAGATGAGCGAGATGAGAGTAATTAGCAATGTAATAGAGCTGAGTGAGCATAGTGACTGAATGAGCAGAGAGAGGGATATTTATATATTTACAAAGAAAAAATTATAAATCAATTTTAATCCATCAATAGATCTCTTGGCCACCGGCGTCTAAGTCTTCAGACCAGGAATGGATTGGGAAGAAAGTTCTTGGATTAATGGATTGTAGTGGGAGGGAGAGGGAGAGTTATGAAATTTTTTGTACCGAGATTTGATAAGGTCGCATACAAAAGGAACATTGAAATCTTTGTGGATGGTCTGATTAGAAATGTAAAACGGAGCATTAGAGATTCTGTGAAGAATTTTGGATTGAAGTGTTTGAAGTCGGTGATAATTAGAGCGTTTGGTAAAGCCCACACTTCTATTTTGTAATTTCAAGTAAAAATCTAAAATTTTGTTAATTGATAGAAACAGAACTGCTGGTTTTCTTTTCTTTTTTGATATATTTTGTCAAACTCAGGCCATTTTTTCAGACCATAATTTATTTTTCAAATGAGCATAATTTATTGAGAAATTAATTATACCTTAAAATTTGCTTCGATAATTCTCTAGTGGGACAAAGGATCAACACTCTAAATCCTTGTCTACTTGGTTTCTGTAATTTAGCTAATATTGGTACAAGAAAAGCAGCAGTTTTGCCAGAACCAGTCGGAGCACACGCCAAAACTCCTCGATCCTTAAACAGAAAACTAAAGTTATTCCACATGTAAGTTGAGGGGGACAAAATATAATTTATAATTAGACGTACACTTAACATAGCTGGAATAATTTGCATCTGAACAGGTGTAGGTTTTTTATAACCACAAGATTTCAAATTGTTTATGATTTTTTCATCCACATTATATTGTTCTTTAAGTTCAACGAATTCTCTTACAGGTTCAGGAATATTCTTGCCTGCAGCTGATATGCCATTAACATTACGAAAATGAGCCACCTAAAAAAGTTGCAATTAACTTAAAAATTAAAAAAAAAAATTGAGAAAAACTAGTGTGCTAAAACCATCCCAATAAAGCTTTGTTGGCGTCTGAAAAAACTGCTTGTACTCACTCAGATTCATTGTTGCAATTTATTAATATGTATTATTTATTATAAGACATAGTATGCAACAACAAAGCAAACCTTTTGCGCATCTCCTCAAAAAATCGAGTTCTCCTCTAGTTTTGATTCATTATGTCGGAATGGTAAAGGATATAGCGGAAGTATAGTGGAAGTATCCGTAGCTGTTTTCTAATTTTTAAACAAACAATCACACAAAACTACTGGTAGTTTCGTTAGTTGTTTAAAGATGGAAACAAACGTAATCATGATTTTCTCGAAATTGTGAGTTTGCTGGGATTATGAAGTTAAATCCGCAGATGTTTACTAAACATGGTTGGGGGATCATGTTTCGAAGAAGGAGCCAGATTCTGCATGCATAAGGCTTTTATCACACCTTGTTTTCTCGTTAGTGTAGAAATGGAACTTTTTCAATTTTCTGAATAGAGATATCAAATTTCCTTGCCTACAGAGGTTCTAACTTCAGCTTTTGTTTTTTTAATTTTATTTTTACATTCAATTGAGGAGACATTAACACTGAAAATATACAACTATCAACTGATTCTCTTGAACAAAGGAAGAATAAATTCAACCTCTCACATATCACATACTCGTAGCCAAATATAATAATAATAATAATAATAATAATGTTTTATTAATAAAATAATATATACAAAAAGAAAGTCAACACATTTTACGGCTTGGTAGGACCGTCTGCCGGAAGGTTGATAATGAGTGTGAAAAGAAATAAAAATATAAACAGAAAAGAAAGAAAACTAGCCAAATTAACGTAGCCAAATATAAGCAGATGACACAATGGAACTCTTTATTCTGGTGCCAATAAATTTTATCAGAATTGGAACATAAGTTTAGTAACACGCGTGTCATTAGATTAATTCATAAATGACTCCTGAATAATTTGTTTGAATATCTTGATATAAGTACGATATTCAAATCAAACAATTTTGATTACATAATTAGGGGTATACTTTATTTTTTTTTTTTAAAAAAAAAAAGATGATTCTACCTTCAAGTGCTATAAGAATTGTAGGTGGTGAACTAGATTTTGCTTGTGGATTTGCTAAATTCAGATAACCAGAACAACTTTCTAAGCGAGCGACTATGTGTCTGTGTAATATTGTTTGTGTAGGTGCCCACAGGTATGACAGGGGTCAGAGTAGTGGTAGTTTTAAATTTTAAAAATTGAATAGAAGAGCTACGAGCACGCGAACGATGTTATGATAACAACTGCACAGTGCAATTCACGAACACTTTTTCCAAAATTTACAGTTTTTTGTCACACACTTTTTCCAATGTTTACTGTTTGACAGTTAAATATATGAATTTAATTCTTACTAATTCAATAATAACATTTATTCTTCAAAATAAAAAATAAACACAACTCAAAGTTCAAGATTCTGAATATAAAATACCTGCTCTCTTCTTATTGCTTCAAGTTTATTTTTATCCACTTTCTTTTTTATCACCGTTCTTCCAGTGCTTCCGTCGTTCTTTTCCGTTTCTTCCGAAAGTACATTGTTCGCCTCCTAGAAAATTCAATGTAAGATTAGAGTAGTGGTAGATTGCCTAAACCAATAGGGGTGATATAGAGCTTTCACGGGTCTTGAAACCTCCATTTGTTTGCAAAGTCTTCGTAAGTGCAGCCATCAAAGCACGAATATGTAATAAGTCGTGTGAATGGAGGGAACTCTACGCCAGAGGCAAGAGAAAAAATTCAGTTAAATATTCGCCTAAGGAATTAGTCAAACAAGGCTGGATGGCCATTCGGTAGATATAGCCTCTTTTCGTGTCACGTCAGGCAGAGGAAATAAGCACGATAAGTACGAGCAAGTTTTGTCAAAAAGGAAGAGGATATAGAAGTATGCTTTGTACTTTTATAACTTCGGCGATGTGAAGGTTCTTTATCCATAGGTCGCGGTGATACAGGCTTTCTGGTCAATACACACGAATGTATGATTAGAATAAATCGTAGAAATCAATAGGGATGAATTTGGACCTTTTCCAATTTTAGTCCTTTTCAAAACAATGCACAATATATACATGTTTATACACCAATACAATACATGATTTCCCAATTGAAAAGAATTAACTCTAACCCTTGAAGGTCCGCGATTACCATTATGGAACAAGAATATATTGAAGGATATACAATTATTTGTACATCAATACCATTATTTTTTATAATTTTTCAGGTATTGTAATTACAAATAAGATTATTCAGTCATTATTGAAATAATCTCATGAACTTTAGAACCATAATGATTATAAGACAGTTATGATGTAAAACTCATTTGGAATATCCAAAATAAATTAAAATAAAACATACTTTTCGTGCAGCGTTAAAGCGTATTCCTTTTGTCAATTTGAAGAAAATATCTTGGGAATCCATAAATTAAAAATATTTTAATTTAAAAAAATAATTGGTTCCCCTAAAACACACAACCATAACAAAACTAAGGTTATACTAATCCTCACCATGTGAATGTCAACCGTTGACAGCTCCAGTGCTGTTTGTGATAGAATTGCACGATTAATGAACAATTTAAAATTCATGCCAAAAAAATTAACAGTGCACTTGAAATAAAAAAAAAAAAAAAAAGAATAGTAAATAAATTACTTACATATTTCAATTTTGGTTTTAGAGTCGATTATTTTCAAATCAAAAAAATTACTGTATGCATTCATGTAATAAGGCTAATTATAGTTTCTTATGCATTACTTTTTTGAAGAAACATATTTTTCTTATAAATTTGTCAGATCAAACATGTAATAAAGTAACAATGCGTTAACAAGGCTGTTTACTGATACCTTTACAAATCCAAAATTGCGAAATAAAATCAACATTGTCCTTCACATTTTATTTTCTGGTCCGAAGCCTTTCATTCCAAACGCTTTATGTGACTCTCCCAGATCTAGTGGAATAAAAGAACTAACACTCATCAGAACGCCTAAATCCAGGAAAAAACGTTGCACTGCAGAACCGCAGTCAGAGATATATTGTTCCTTTTTAAAAAAGATCGCTTCCAAGATATTAGAAGTCAACTGAATGAAATCAGGTACTGAAGACATGGGTTCTTAAACTGATGGTGGCTCATAACCACTTCCTTTTCCAAGAAATTAGTATTATTATTTCTGTAACGAAAGAACACTGTTCGGAGGCCGGCAGTGCACTGGAAAAAGCTCCGGGCGCTAATAACCTCAGCTGTTGATGCGCCAAAAAAAAAGTATTTTCTTTCCCTGCGAGTTCTTTTTTAAAACTTTTACGCCGTTTATTTAGGAGTGCGCGCGCCGAACTTTTTTTTAAATACGAACTTCACTTAGTAATTCATTTTTGTTAGTTGCAAAAGGAACTGGAAATGGTTCCTCGTATGAGAACTGCAAGTTATTTATTAACAAATTTACAAAAATCTTCTGAGCTTCAGTTTATACGCGACTTGATATATCCTGAATCTCCATTCCCCAAGCATTCCCTCATAAGTGAACAACTCCAAATAATATTGAAACTAGAATTTGCGTAATGGAACCAATTCATCGCTAAAATGCAAAGCGTTATTTTGAACTTTGAGCTGTTCCAGTCAGTAGTCCTCTAAACCCCGTCTTTAGGTAAGACCTCTTCCTAATTTATTTCTCTGCTTATTCTTTATTGATACATTAGCGTGAACACTCCATGGCGATTTCCACATTCTATGTTGCTATAACTAGTACATAACTCTTGGCCAAGGAGAAAAACCAACATAATAATCTAGTGGGAAGGAAACATGTCTACTGGTAGATACCTAACGGAGTAATTAATTGCATATCGCGGTATCGGAACCAACTGCCAGTCCTTAGATATTTCTTCCTAGGAGTCTCTTTCAGAGCTCATCTTCCAAAGAAGACAACAAGGAGAGAACACAGCCTAGAGGACGGAGGGAAAGAAAGCTCCGGGTGCCAATGTCCAGATGTTTTTTAATAAACAATAATCAGGCGTGAACATTCATGAGAATTCCTCTTACTACCATTATCAATTTATAAAACATAAATTTTCTTAAAATTCAGAATATATTTAATTCTTAACATTTTACAGTTAGTGAAACAGCACATTACACTGAAAGGTCACTTAAATTTTCGTAAAAATAAGTCCAACGGCAAGACGGAATTTTGATAAAAATCGTAGAAGCCATTATCAAGAATATCTTGGAAAAGTAAAAAAATTATTCTTGTCAAGTTGCTTCCTCCAGATAAGCAATTTTCTTCAATCTCGGAATATTAATAACATATTTAACCCACCTTAGTTATGCCGAATAATTTGGACTTAATTAGAACTTTAAAGAGAAGCGTCTAGAAACCCTTAACTGGAAATGCCCTCACTCGATTTTTACCTGAGAACATTTTAAATAAAAATAAAAAGGAAATATCCATTCAGTAAGGGGTACTTCTGATTAAGAGATCTTATCAGTAAGTTACGTCAGGTCCTCTGGAAGGGATCCTGTAGAAATATTAAGTATGAGCTCCAGAAATTTTTATCGCATTTTGTTCTAACACAAATCATTTTCTATTAACCATTTTTATTTTATTAATTTTTTTTTAAATGAGGGGACACTTCTTTAAAGCTTATATTTTCGGTATAGAAAACAAAACTTGATAAATATTTCCGCTTATTGAGTAAGAATCAGCAAAAAAATGTTTTTCTAGTAAATAAATAGAGGGATTTTTTTAAAAAAATTAATAATACGTTAACAAATTTCATTGCTAGTTACATATTTAACAATTAGTAAATTAGTAATAATTAAAAAAACAAAATATTTCTTTATAAACTGATAGTATGGATGCTTGGTGGTTGTTTCAGAAAAAACTCGTTGGTTGGCTGCAGCATAATAATAAAAAAAAAAAAGCATCTAAAAAGTACGACGTTTCGGAGAACTATGATGTCCTTCTTTAGGAATTGGATTACAGACCTTCCATCTCTCCTACCTCCACAATCCAGATCCACAAGGACTCCAGAGGCGTCTGAAACGTTGTACATTTTGGAAAATGTATTTTTTTTTTTTTTTTTTCTCAGCCAACCATTGAAGTTTTTAACATACTACAACCCAGCCAGTGAAATAAAACAACTTTCACTTTAAACTTATTTTAGAATAAATATATAACAAATTCATACACAAATAATTCTTTTTCTTACCTCAATTAAAACATTACCCTTAACAAAAAATAAAATAAAAAACTAGAAATAAATATGTCATTACAATTAGGATTCATTACCTGGACTAATACAGGCTGAATTATTAATTAATTGCACAGGATATCCTTATTTAGAAGTAGATAATAATCACATATCGTTTTATATCCTCTATATCAGCGTTTCTCAACCTATTTATCGACCGCAAAGGTGTAAAAAAAAAGTTGGCAGAACTTTTGATATTTCGAAGAATTTTATTTGTTTGTGAAATTAATACTGCTTCTAATTAGCGGCAAAAATATGACATCTTGTAATTTTTTGTTTGTTTATGCTTAGAGGTACACAGTCAGTAAATCCCACGCAATCTCTCGTCCTTATACTACCGAAGGCAACCAATCTCCAATGTATACTTTGAACTAGTGAGTTAATTGTCCAAAGCAACTTTGTATAAATTTTATGAACAAACCGTTTTTCTAATCAGTCACTAATTTATTTAAATTAGTAGAGGCACTAAAGATTCCTCGCCAATCTTGAATCCTTAGTTTAATAATTTACGGTCACGAAGCCTATATATTCATAGTAGAGGCATTTTTTTTCAATCTACTTATTTGTACAAATTTACTATTACTTTTAAGTTTTCATGTAAATGTATCTTGAATGCATTTAGTACAGAAATGTTGTGTTTGATAAGAAAACACTTCTTTGGCAACTATCAACAGGGTTAATATATTATTAAAAATATATAGATATTTAGTTATAATACACTTAACTTTAACTTATAATATTAATTGTAAGTCCATTCTTAAGTAGATAGTACTAGTTGATTTGCGTACATAAAGTATCGTGATGGTAGACTATGTTTTTTATTTTCTTTTTCACGTTTTATTTAATTAATTATAAAGTATAAAATAAAGAATTAGGTAGATCAACTTCAAAGAAATATGTAGGGTTGGGCAGCCAAAAGGTGAGAAACGCCACTCTATATTACAATACTTATGTCCATATAATTAGAATTTTGGTCACATAATATGTTAAGTATTTATATTACAAATTATATTTGTAATTTTGTTTTTTAAATTTTTACAGTTTCATATATACAGAAAAAAAAGTTTATGTACATATTGCAAAATAACAGCAATATTATTTACAGTGGGAAAAGAACAATAAAAAAAAGAAAAGAAAATTTATACCTAAAATAATAAATAAATAACTTACTAAAAAAACTTAAAAGAAAAAAGGCACATAATCCTTTAATTCCGTATTCAGTGCGTCACCGCGTTGTAGAATAAAATGTACACTTCAGAATTATTTTTCACATTTTGCACTTGCAATGGTTCAACTATCTGATCATCAAATAGGTACCACCTTTAAAGAAAAAAAAAGGTTTACAAAAAATATTTTGATTGTAAATCCAATCACAGTTAATACTTGAATAAATGTTAAATCAGAGTTACAAATCAACTTTTTGAAAGTCGGCCTATTTATTTGCCACTGTTTACTAAATATTTCCTACTGGTAGAATGTTAAATACTCATTCTAAGAGAAATTTAATATATTCTTAGAGAGCCCTAAATATGTCCAAACATTTTATCATCTGGATTAAGAGATAGTGATCTAAAATAGATTACTGCCGTGGAACCAGGGTAGCTTTCTGAAGAGATAAACCGGACCTTGTAGAGGACCAATATTGTAGTAACTGGTAAGAACAGTGGTCCCTATTAAAATATTTTTCGGTACAAGGAAATATTGCTGTTAGTTTTTTAAACTCTTTTCAGGGCACAAATACAATTGCAGTTTTTAACGATACTTTAATGTGAATCCTACGGCTAAAGGAAGCCTATAGATTCATGACTACGACTTGAAGGCTGGTGCAGCACAATTATCTTGCTCTTGCACGTGAACAGTTTTCCAATCCTGAAGGCTAGAGTTTTTGTCAACCCTTAAAAGTCATTAGGAATAAAAAGACCCATCAAGGATATCACTCAGATATAATGAATAGAAAGGCTTAATAAAACACTCATCATAAATAATCTTATAATCAGATAATTCACTTCAACAATTTTCGGATACGTATAAGGTTGCTTTTTTGTTGAGTTGTAGAGAATGCTTTTAAAAGAGAAAAATTAAAGTTCAAGAGATAGACTCAAGTGGGAAATGAAAATTTCTTGCTGAAAAAAAAGTAAAGTAAAGTAATCGCCTATTTTTTCAGACGGGGCTTAACGTCCAACTACCATTTACTAGGTGTCGTGGACGGAGGCGACTAGCAAACGTACTTTACTATTTCTCATTTAACCATTAAATAAAATCCAAGGCCAAGACTGGGAATCGAACCCAGTACCACAATGCATATTAGCTTTGCAGGTCTCGCCTCTTAACCCGCTCATACACATCTTTCTTCACTCAGTTAAGTTATAGGAGAAGTAAAACAACTACTCGTACATCTAGTATTTCCTGGAAATGCGGACAATGATTGTACACCAAGCCGGTAATATGATACCACTGGGTATCATAGTGAGTTAACGCAATACTATGAAGTTATATGAAAATAAAATTATTCCTATGTCTGCAAATGTATTATTCACAACACTAACTGCCATGCTATGCTGCTCATTACACAGTTTAAAATGAATAATATATCGTAAAACATTTAATTTAATGAAGCCGACTGTAAAGTTAATAACAACTTTAAACTGTAATAATTTTTAATAGTTCAAAAATAAAATAAATATAACTTACTTCTGATTCTTGTAATTCTTACAAATGGCTCTATAATGTCCTGATTTAAGTGTACCTGAATGAATAGACATTGCATATAAATTATATCTACTGTATCTTTGCTCAGAACCGGCGACTGTAAATTTCGACATATCTAGATCTTCTAATGGATAATATACTACATTTTCTTTTTTCTGTAACCAGGAATCATCCTCTTGCGTAAATCTATAAAAAGAGATATATGTCTGTAATAATATATAATATACAGATAACGGAACAATAAAATTACAGAAATAGCACTTTGGAAGGAAGCCCACCACCGAAACTATCAACAGTCTTGGTAAAACTGATAAAAGAAAAATGAGAGGACCAGTAGTTGTTATAAGTTCAAAAAATAAAATAAAATAAAAAACATGACTTCTATGTATATTTTTAAAACATTGTAAAGTATCTGTAAACTGACAAAAATCTTAAGCTATGTTAAGTGTGAGATTTACGTTAAAACGATTTTTCTTTGCTGCTTTCCTGGCCTCATATCTTTCCTCACTAACTACTTCTGCCTAGAAGGAAATTTTCAAATTCAAGAGACTTCAAACTTAAACTTCTGATACAACTTAATTTGAAAAAAAATCATCCCTTTACAGTAGGGAGGAACTACATGAGCCATAAATTGAAGAAGCAGAATTAACCTATAAATTACGTCTTCATTAGGGAACAGCTCAACTCTATTCAGACGTGTACTACACTTATTCTGAGAGCCCAGCTGGCTACCCTTAGAGTTTTCTGTTCCAAGGAAGCTTTTGAAAACTCACTTCGATGATGGAAGAATTTTCTTTAACAAACGCACGCAATCCTGGGGAAAGCAGTGTCATGAAAAGAGGTGATGACCTAAGTTGTTGACACGGTCTTGACCAGATATTTTATTTTATTTTTACCTGATAAGACTGTAGAATCAAAACTGAAAATTTGCAGTGTAATAAAAAGAGGTGATGACCTAAGTTGTTGACATGGTCTTGACCTGATATTTTATTTTATTTTCACCTGATAAGACTGTAGAATCAAAAATGGAAATTTTAAGAGATTCAATGAATCTATTCTAATTGCTAGAATATTATCTTCAAGTATAATAAGTGTACCCTACATTAAAGCGCTCTGAAATCTGTAGTTAACATTTGAAGTGAATGCACGTGGGAGTTTGATTGTACGTACTTTAGAAGAAATACTATGAGAATTAATAATGGAAAGAAATCAAGCAAGCAAGAGTTTTAAGCCAATAATAGGGAAAATGCCATGAAAAGATGGTATTACAGATTCCTTTCTGTTAGGCAAAATACTTTTTGCTTTAGAAAATTTTAAAGAAAATGGCCCTGGAACTTTTAAATTTTAAACATGAATTTCTGTAGAAGTTGCTGAATATCGCAATTCACCTCAAAATGTTTAATCAATGGATCGCGGCAGAGAAAAACATTAGGATCTCAAAAAACAGAAAAAGACTTAGGCGCGATCATGTAAGGAATGTCAATTTAAACGATAGTTAGAAAGATAGGAAGAAAGGAAAGATCTAATAACAGGAGGAGATCTGAAGAAGGTATAGCAGCCTTAGGAAAATGGCTGGAATGGCGCAAAGACAGGTAGAAAAATCTTGTGATCTACCTAATGACCTATTAGGCCAAGATTGAGCAGAAAAAACATGGATGGTAAGCTCTTTTTGTAGAACTTTTGCATTATAAAGAAATACTACCTGAAAAAGGCTGAAATCTAAGCTAATATTCCAGTTAGAAGCTATATGAAGTAGATATATCGAGGGGAAATATAACAAACCGTCCAAAACCATGAAGAGCATATACTAGAGGATAAATGACGATATGAGCCAAACAAATGAACGACAGGATTCGTAAGTTCTGGAAGAAGAACTATAGGAAGATCAATAAGTAAGTGAAAAGAAGAATTAAGGGAGTTTTGAGAGAATCCTTCGACGAATAAACTACTTAATGATCTTTTTCTTTATCGCATACATACCTTTTTAAAGCAATAACCAATATTGGAGGTAACCTTGAAATATCGAATTTCTTGGTGGCATTTCTTTCAGTTTTACATTTTGGACATTTCCATCCCGTTATTCTCTCACCAGACATATAGAGCTGGATGCAGTCCTAGAAACGAAGTAAATGAGAATTATTCACTAGTCAGAGAACAAATTATCTTTTCATCTAAGAAACACTTAAAAAATATTCAAACGAAATAGTAGTCAAGAAACTTACATTGAGAGTAACTCCAGATTGATTAGATGGTATGGGTACAAATAAATTGAAAAATTGTTCAAATGTGGCCGACGTATGGTTGCAAGTTGAGCAGATCACTGTCGATTTATGTTGTCCATAAAATAACCTTTGTATGACAGAACAGTTTTTTCTTCTGAACTCTCCCCATGCTTTTTCACCACTTTCAACATCTGCCCCATCTAATATGGCCACTTCAGCCGGCTGGAACAAAGGGATTATTTATTTATTAAGAATTAGACATACCTACAAAACTAGGTCTTTCCAAATCAACGTAAAATAAATAATTGTTCAAGAAAAGTTCACAAATAAACAAAGGTAAATCTTGTCCTTAACAAAAAAATAAGAGTAGAAATAAACAGAAAGTTATATCTGCTTATTTCTTCCCTTTAGAAAGATTATTTAATAAATCAGCGGTTCCCTTAGCATGAATTGCAACCCACAATAGGGTGGCCAACAACTTTGTTGTTTAGTAGATCGAGATTGGTTACGTGCATAATTACCACTTATTTCTTTAATAATCCCAACCTAATACTTACTGTTAAGTGATTGACAAAAAATAAAAATAAATAAATAAAATAAAATAACAATAATAATCTGGTTATACTAATTTCTAATCTTCCGGTTACGCTATCTTATAGATCTTACTTAGACAGCTAGGATCCCATACATTTGAGGGTGCATCTACTACAACTTTCGGCTTTTCAGCTTCTTACGATTTCTACAGCTTTTCTGAAGAGCTGAGTAGTTACCAGATATTCAAGCGCAATACAACCCAAAATTCTTTGCTTCTTTAATTCTTGGAGCCTTCTTCAGAATGTGTAGAGGAGAATGATGAGGATGGGTGAGTTAGCATCTGGGAGAGGTTAACCCATCTGTTTTCGTAGAACTTCCATAGAAAACCTGGGTGAGCTGTTTCATTATTTAAGGGGTGATCTTAATTGGAGTCTCAAGTGTAGCTAATTTTTTTTTTGTAGAAAATGTTAAAAGCTAAGTATGTGAAGTGTTAATTTGGTAACTGGTTAGCCCCACCTGAAAAAAATTACCTGGAAATTGCCTGTTTACTTAATACACTAAAAAAAAGTTACTAACTTTGTTGAGATCTTCATGAAGATGTTCCAAAAGTATAATTAAAAATTCGTTGGAATCTTGGTGGGCAGTACCTTTAAAAATATCTTTTATACTTCCCATTATAGCCTAAAAAAAATACAATTTTTTCATTTCAAACAAAATAAGTATTTTTAAATAATCTAAGCGCCATAAAAATTATAATAGCACTATAATACTACCGATGCGAAATATATATATATATATATATATATATATATATATATATATATATATATATATATATATATAAAAATACCAAGTGAATTTTATTTATATACCTTTAGTTCTTTGATAGAATACACTCTAACTTCACCAGACCACATGTTTCTAAAAGCATCGATCACTTCCTGAGCAACTCTACCTTTAGAACGACTGTGATGATTGAGCGTATGTTTATTTAAGGCTGTCATTTCTTTAACTAATGGTTCTGTATTGTTCAAACATTGTAATATTGAGTTCATGTAACAGTTGTTGGCGAAGTTTTTCAATCCAGTCAAACCAGCTGACTGCAAAAAATGCGTTATATTAATACATTCAATTAAGTCATGATTTTATTTTTTTATATTGCTTTAGAAGCTGTTTAATAAACTTTGGAAGTTCAATGGGGCGGAGGTATGATTGGCTTCACTTTTATTTAGTCTATTTAAACTAGGAATTATTTTATTGAAAAAATGCCCAGTCAAGATAAAAACTGATGAAAAGTTTCTGCATAAATATGTTGTTATGTTTATATTTAACATATACATCATTCACAGAATCCTAAAACATGGTTAACAAGCGTAGAAGTATCTAATAAGAAGTAGTAGTAATGGCTACATATCCAAAAATACATTGACCTAGAAGATTTATTGGGGCTTCTTAGAAAAGAGTAAACGCCTTAAAAGTTGAAGGTATTTTTAGCCTGCTTCATGCGTCCACAATTATTTAATCGCGCAAATGCAAGAAATAAAAGAAAAGATCAAGTGTATTTACGACCAACACAATCAAATCTTTAAAACAGTTTTCGATTCGAGTCTAAGCACACTAGCATTTAGATTAGCGGTTTGTAGCGAAATGTAGACAATTACCAGATTTTACTAGAAAATTTTTCATCAAGTTTGAAAATTTTATATTAAATTATAACTTGACCAGCTAACTACTTATTTTTTGGGGTAACATTTGCCGGGAAAGAAGAAATTTTTTGATATTCTTTTAAAAATTACAGATAATAAAGCCAAAAGAAATTTGTTACAAATAGCTGTAAAAATATTATTATCCAACTTAATTAATATCACTCCAAGATGAAACAATCGCCAATTTCCCTCTGAATTATTTCACATATTAAATAGTAGCTTTAGACTGGAGAACTAGAAAAAAGAACCACACCAACTCGAAAGCAATATTTAATTGTTATTTTTTACAATAAAATAATATGGAGAGAGATAGCGAGATAGAGAAGAATTAATATTTGTAGACCTAAAAATAACTTTTACGTTCACTTGAAACAATATCAAATTCATACATACCTTCTCTGTAATCGCATGGACTTAAATTAATAATATTTTTATATAATCTTGCTATCAGCCGGCCTCTTTCATATTTATCAAATAATAATTGATAGGTGGATATACGAAAATTGTATCTATATTTTTCGGAAAGTACTAGTTTTATTGTAGTCATAGTAAAAATACAGAAAACAAGAACTAAAAACTAAAACATGTACGACAAAGTGTAACCATTAATAGTAGAGTAAGTGAAGAGAAGAACAGGTGGTTTTACCTAACAAGATATTAAATAAAACCCCACAAAGTTCGTCGCAAATCATAATATCCAATTATGTTTATAGTACATAAATAATAAGAATATAAATTTCTCTTGCATATTTTTTTTTTAACTAAACCAACTTATTACGTACCTTATTTAAAACTCATGGCAAATTAAGGAATTTAAAAAAGTATTGCTTTTAAAAATAATTTAATATTTAGAGTGAAAAATGTATAAAATAATTAAAATTTATAAAAATGAATAAATAAAAAATTACAAAAAGGAGAGGCAGGTTATGACATAAAACTGCAACTTCTCGAAACCTTATTATTTTGTTTTTTATGATTATTATTTATTTGTTTTTTTTAAAGGTGCTCAACATCTAAGGTCCTTCGCACCTATTAATTTGTTACAAACCACAAAAATTAAGATATGAAAATTTTAATAATCCCATTTACACATGTATTATTTCTTAGAAAAGAGATTCAAAATACGCTTTTACTATAAAATATGTAGTTAGTAATATATTTATAATTAGGATATTTTCTAGTAAAACCATACAATCGCTTTTCGCGTAAAAGCTAGCATTACTATCAGCAGATTTTTTATTTAAAGTTTTTCACTAGAAGTGCAAGTTTTGAAAGGTTCCCAGAACACTAAACAATGGTTTCAACAACAACAAATCTGCTACGAGTACGTATATCTGTCACTGATCAGATCGTATAATGTAAGTGTAGTATAGTATACCTTACTTTTTTCAGGCGGATTTACGTCCAATTATCTAATATGGTGACGATGTCGTAGGAAGATAGCTAATATTCTTAAATATAAATTTGCAATATTAAATTATTAAAATTAAAGGCCGAGACTTGGAATCGAACCCAGTACTACTTTGCAGCCCAAAACCACCCATTCCAACCATTCAGCCTGAGGTTAAAATCTGAACAACCGGCGTTCAACAGAAATGATTTCTTTTTTATTTGCAATTTTATCGAAAATGGTTTCAACAATTTTTGTTTTTACAACTTTTTACGAATACGAATTGCATATATGGAGATCTGTAACTTGTAAAAACAACTTTAACTTTGGAAGGAGAACTTCGTTTTACAATCTTAATTTAGGAAAGGGGATGGTAACAATTGCCTGTAACGTAACTTATGTCTCAAAACCAGTTTAATATTATAATTAATTCAATACGTAACACAAATTTCGAATCAGCATATCATTTGTCCGATGAATTTGTAAGGTTTCGAACAGCTGGCATCCAATCATAAATTTGGAAGCCTGTCTCTCTTTTCTGCGAAGTCCCTTCTCTCAGTATTAATTTTGTGAATAAAATTTCTTAAATTTACTTTTTTTAAAAAATCTAGTAGTAATGCAAGTTTTTATGTTTCTCCAATAACCAATAACAAACTTTACTTGCTAAAGGTTTTTTAATGTGTAGTATTTTAAATCTAAAAGGTTGATTTTTTCTTTTTTTTAAATAAGCCTACTTGAATAATTCTATATTGAGAGTAATCCCCACGAATAATACAGTCTTATTAGTGTTTTCTTTTCGTCTAAAGTTTTGCTAATCTTGGGCTCGTTGCTGTGTTCTAACTAAAGCAAAGGCCAGAAATATGCTAGTGCAGGCTACTTCCATTTGTCTATTCCTACTCTAAACTTTAGCCTAAAGAGCGAATCCAAATTGCGCCTTATGTAGTAAATAACTAATCGATAACTTTAGTAACAATTATTTAATACTTACAGTTGTACCATAGGTTGAATCGGTTCGTTCACCATAAACTGGATGAGGTGAAGGACGACTCGGCTTATTAGCTCTTGTGAAGGTAGGATGTTTCACATGAAAGCTGTCATCATCTTTCAGCTGAAGAATAAAAAAAATTATAAATCATCAATCAAAATAAACTAACTAATAAGGTCTTTGGCTTTTATTAAGATGTTTTTTTGAAACAGAGGTGTTTTTAGTTTTTTCTTGATATTTTTGCGTAAAAAGATACATCTTGCAGCTATCTTGCTTGACGGCTCAAAATGCAGATAAATATAGATTTAGTAATGATAATTAGCTGCACTACCGCAAACATTACTGTAAAATCCTGTAAAATCTAAAATTACAGGTACATACAGCACACATACTAGTTTATGAGCAAAATTCATAACGAAAAAGAAATTACACATTTTCATAAAGCTAGTAACAATTTTTTTGAGACTGCAATGGGCTGATCTAAGGTTAATTATAAAGACATTTATATAAAATGGAATTATTACTGGTGTTGATATACAATCAAATAGTTACGTCGTCAAAAGAATAAAATGCTTTAGTTATTGGCTGAATCCTAGGTGCTGAGATTTGTTAGAAAAGCAAGGTAGGTATTGAAAATTATCCTACAAGTTTCAGATTTTCTTTTCTTTAGTGAAACGGAGCATTATTACAAATTTTCCCAAACAAAATATGCTTCTCTAAGAAAATTATGAGTACGCTTCAAATTTCTAATAGTTTTAATTGCGTCCTAAAGGTTTGATCCGATATATCTCAAATTAAAGATAGTAGCTTTACTTCAAATGCGGTAGGATTAGTGTCTACCTAAAAGGCAATGGACAATGGGAGATTTAAAAAGTAATCTAGTAACTTAATTTAAATCAATTAAAATACTTCTGTTTCATATTTTTATTTATTTGTGTTTAATGAAGCAAGATAAACTAAACTCTCTTTTAAGCAAAAAATGAAACATTATTTGTTTCCTAATTGGTTCTAACTATGTAGCCTCTGAGATGACGAACGGCTCAAAACGTTTTGGTTACAATTTCAACAGAGCAGCTTTAAGACTAATGAAGACCAAATTTTGAAGTAATTACATATGAAAGTTTTTTCTTAAATTTAAACGCGGGAATGCCTGATTTTACTATATACGTATATTTTTATAACATGAAGAGTGAATGGCTTGGTCACAAATTACCTGCAGAAGGTGAGAAAAAACTTATTTAGTGCAACGACAAATTTCCAACCATATTTTAGTTTTGTCAGATAAATATAAAGCTAATTAAGCTAATTCTGTTACAAGAGAATGCGGAGTTCGATAACAAATCTTGAGTGAGCTAAGACTGATCTAAAAATACCATTATTAGTAGGAACATTAACCGAAACAAAATCTTACATAATAATCAATTACCTGTGCAATATTGGGTGAAGATGATGAACGTTTAAGTCCGCCGCTTCCTCCATCTTTTTTAAGTGGGGAGGTAAAGATTCCTAATAAAATAATTTAAAATAAATTAATTTAAAACTTATTGCTTTCTACAAATTTTATTTTTGAGATTTTTTCTTCTATAAAGACCTCCGATCGTATCTCAGGTAACACTCAATATCAAACGTTTTTACACTTCCGCAATTTGCTGTCACATCCTTACCAGAATTGAAGTAAGTAAAAAAAAAAGCCTGACGTGGCCACTAAAACAACTTTCTTTTGTGCTATCCGCGATTTTCCGTTTTGAGTTATGCTGGCCACACACTTAATACATCCAAAACTTTGATAATAAAAAATCAATCCAGGGAATCCTCACAAATGTGTATTTCTATTTAAAAATCACACAATTTGTACGGTTACTTTCTTTCCTCAGAAGAAGCAAAATAAAGCAAAAAATTACTCAACTTAAACGCAATTACAGTATCACACCGAAAATATTGATAAGAATTGTATACATACTAATAAAAATAAATACAGAAACATAACTACCTTCTTCAGAATCTGAAGAGTCTCCCCTAAAAATAATATTAGAAATTATTAATTTCTAATTAATTTGTAAACATTTAACAGTGAATATGTTATACTATACACATAAACTCAAACACACCTTATAACACTATCAGCTTGTGATTTACTGCTACCAATATGAGGTTTCAGTTTCCTTAATTCGTTCAGTTCTCTGTGAGGGCTTGGAGTTCCTCTTCTAAAAAACAATTTTTAATTTTTTAGAAACATATAAATAATTAGATCAATCGATAAAAATATTCGTTTTTTTAACGTACTTAGGCTGTGTAGGATATTCACGCAATCGGATATTCGATTTTAAATCAGCCGATGGAGATCCACTTCGAGAATTATCTTCCCTAAACAAAATTTTTTTAAGTATATTTTTTATTGTTTTCACAAACAATTAATACAAATAATAAATTAAAACTACTATTTAAATTCACTTACGCATTCGTTTCAGTCTTCGAAGATAGAGAATTAGAAGATAGAGAATCTTCATCGGAAGGCTTCTGCTCTTTTGGTTGAATTTTATCAATTTTCGATGGCGTAGTCTCTTCATTTTTGTTCACCTAAGATCGCATAATATTATAATTTATTATCGAAACTAGTTTTAATTTACTTTATTTTTGTCCATTATACTTTATTATAAGTTGCTTACTGCCAAGCTAGGAAACTATTTCTCGAGCATTCTCAAATAATGAGGTATATAAATCAGTATTTACGACTTTGATATTAAAATCTTACTAGAAACAATAAAATCGACCATCTTAAGTCAATGAAGTTGCCAAGAGTGGCAGGAGGTATCTTTGAACTATGGTATTTTAGCGTAACATGCCTAGCTGGCAATTGGGAACATAAATATATTTTCAATTGAGCAAAATTTTTGTATAAAACCTTCGATTTTGAGAGATGAAGTCTCAATCTACATTGATAGTTCTATAACAAATGAAAGGCCAAGGCAATGTATTTAGAAGCAATTATAAGGTCTTCCGGTTATTTGGCAAATTAACATCGAGCTTTTGGAAAAAAGAAATCGATTTTTGGAAAGGATTGGCTAAGCTCATCAATTAATTATGAAAAAAGTAGAAATCAGTAAGCTTCATAGACAATATTTTAGATACTAAGGTATAAATTGTGTGACGAAAGTGCTAAGTGTTATCCTCGGCTATTTAAAACAGCGAAAAAAAAACCCGGCCTACAAGTAGAATATGATGCTACAAAAGGGGTCATTAATGGCTAAATCAGGAAACAGTAAAAAAAAGTCGCGGGGATGGTATTATTCAAAAAATAAAAGTGGACATAAAACGTATCCTTCTAAAATGATTAAAAAACAAATTTTTCCGAATACACACCGAAATACCTTGTACTTCATTGCGTACGCCTGATCACTTCTTAGATCGCTGTGGCTTAGACCGGTTGGCCTAATGCCACACCTCCGCAGATATTCCCTTGTTCTACTGGATAGTAAACGTATGGTTAAAAAGTTTTATCCTATGCTCAACGTAACAACGCCTCATCCTTGACCACAGTCCGGACCGGCAATCCGGAAATAAAACAGAAACTCCGGGGTTTCTTAGTCAAAGGATTGGCTAAGCTCATCAATTAATTATGAAAAAAGTAGAAAATGGACGAAAATTTGTGCCAGTTACAATAGTAATAATTACAGGTGCCAATAACCACAGATGTTGAGGCGCCTTAAATTTAAATTAAAAAAAAAAAATTACAACATACCAAAGCAACATTTTTAATGGCCTTATCAACTGTCAGAACTGAATTTGACAACTGACTAGTTTCAGAAATAGATTCTGAACTTTCTCTTGAATTCTTTGAATCATCGTTCAAAATTTTATCGTCTTCATTTATTTCTTCTTTTGACAGATGAGGCTATAACAATGGTAAGAATTAACATAAAAAACTAAAAATATTAATATTGCATTTTAAAGTTTTTGCAATATCTATTAAATAAAATACCTTAGAAGATCTGTCGACAATCAACTTTTTTGTGGTAGCACTTTTTGGAATGTTCTTTTTTTCTTCTTCCAATTCTTCCATAGGATAATCGAAAGATGTTACTGAAAACACTTTAGATTTATATTTTATTTAAATTATTACCAGAGCGAAAAATATGTAACATTAAAACTAGATTCACTGTAAAACACTAAGCATGCAAATGTTTTATTTGCTAACCTTTTCTTTTCTTTTTTTTTTTTTTTTTTTTTTAAAAAGTATATATTGGGTTGTCCGGAAAATAATGCAGGATTTTAGGTTTTCTTTAAAATACTCCTCCTGTTTATGTTTGTTGGACTTTTGACTTTTATACTTATTAATCCTCTTTCAAACAAAAATGTTTCTTTACCTCTGTAACATTTTGCTACTTGGTAATAAATAATTCAGTCTCTCCTAAGATGTCAAAGCGTGATTTTCACATAATTTTGTTTTACGAGTTCAAACTCGGCCGGAACGGGCCCAATCGGCCAGAAATATCAAAGATATTTCTTTGCATCTTTTTGCCGAAACAACAGCGATTCTTTTCTGTCCAGAATTGTGACTTGCGATGAAAAGTGGAGCCTTTACGACAACAGCAAACGCTCTGGACAGTGGCTTGACAAAGGAGAAGCAGTACGACATTTTCCAAAGCCCCCAAATCATCAAAAAAAGTGATGGTTACTGTTTGGTGGGCTTCATTTGGCCTAACTAATTCATTATAGCTTCTTGAATCCTGGCGAAACTATCAATGCCGAATTGTATTGTAACCAATTGACATAATGCATCAGAAATTCGCAATAATGAAGCCATCTTTAGTCAATCGAAAGGGGCCCATTTTGTTGCATGACAACACTCGGCTAGATCTCACGTTTGACTTCTCCAAAATTGTTGGAGCTTAGCTATGAGATTCTCCCACACCCGCCCTACTCACCGGACCTCTCGCCTACTGATTACCATTTTTTTAGACACCTGGATCGCTATTTACAAAATAAAAAATTTATTGACCAAAGGACATTAGAAAATGCGTTTTCTTAATTTATAAATTCTATACAGAGGGTATGGAAAAATTACCCACACGTTGGCAGAAATGTATAGAAAGTAATTGAGACTATTTTGATTAATAAAAACAGTAATAAATCATTAATTTTTATTTTTTATTTTAAAACCATAATCCTGCATTATTTTGCGGACAACCCAATATATATAAAAGTTACGACAAGGATAGGTGTATGCTCAACCTCTGTTACATTAAGATGTGTAACAGTAGGGTGATCAGGTTAAACTTTATCGTAACACCTCCGCATCACAACTGTCGTTATACTCAGTAAGACCAAACCATAAAGGAAGGCACACAAGTCGATACTTCGATTTTTTTAAAGAAATATATCCACCTTTTGGTGATAGAAACAGTTAATTAGATACAGACTAATACAGTTAATTTTATTACAAAACTGATGTTTTAATAAGAGTAATTAAAAGTCAATTTGGCATCAGAATTTGTAGTTCTGAAGGAAAAAATCTGTTTTGGGGCTGCATCTTTCCTATTTATGCACATTTCGAAAGTCACTTAACAAGAGTTTTTTTTTTTTAATCAGAAGACTTTTATTTATAATTTCACTATATAAGGGAATTTTTCTCCACTGTTGAGACCTGAATTAAGGAGATTCCGACGATAAAACTGAGAATTTCACGTCAATAGGAAATAATTTTGCTTTTTCTACAAAAAGAACAAAAAATCTCCTTAACAAAAACTTAGTTTATAAAGTTAAGTATAAGGGTTGATTAAACGACAAAAAGTACAAAAATCAGCCCGTACCCAACATTTCATTCATACTTCAGTTCGTAATTTCAGTCAAATAGAAACGTTCGAAAAATCTTGTGTTTATTTAACATATTACTACATTTGATAAGTAATTTTACTGCATCAAGATTTCATTAACTTAGTTCAGAACTTATCGAATTATTCTAGTGAATGTTCCTTACAAAAATTATAAAACTATTTGTGAGCTATAATTATGCCAAGTTTAAAGAAAATCTAAGAAGCAATTTTTTTAAAAAAGTAAAAAATCTATTTAGTAAAGTGGTACTTCTGGTGTACCTACTTTGACCAAAAATGTATTGTCGCTTCCTGTGGTGTCACTTGGAACGAAATATCTAATTTGAAATTTCTGCGATTTACGTTCCTGAGATTTAGAGGATAAACTCACTACAGAGAAGTAAATTCATTACAAAAATAAATGAAATATTTATAAACTTAAATATTCAATAGCACTATTGAAATTATCATGTAGCAATATATTTAATATTACCAATCATTCTAATTCACTTCACTTAAAAATTTGGGTTAGATCAACTATGCACTCACGGTCAATGCTAATCAAATAATATTATTAATCATCCAATTCAAATATAAAATTTGTACTTATATTAATACATATTGACTTACATGAATTATTGACAACAGAAGCATTTTTTAAAGGTAGCTTCACCCTAGGGTTCGTAGTGATTTGTGGATATCTAGCTAGTAATTCTTCATAACCTCCATCAAGAATTAAAGGAGGGTTACATTTGTAATTTGCATGATGGTCCCACTAGAAAAAAGAGATTATTTATTAAAATATTGGAAAAAGAGATGTAGCATATGAAACGAAGATTTCCCTATCACAAGTCAACTGGGAGGCTATTAGAAATTAAATAGAAAAGGCCTATACATCCTCTGCTGGAGAAGTAACTTCATTGTTACAACTCCTTCTTTCAATTAGCATGGGACTTTCTTCTTACTTTTTCCTTTAATTTTCCAGCTATGAACCGCTTTTCACGCTATTTTCTTTAAAGTATTTTGAAAGAAACTAAATATATATATATTCTTAATTTTTATTACCCTTAGAAAAAATTAAAAGGGGAGAATACAATTAATATGAATAAGGAACATTTTAACCTTATGATGTAAAAGTAAAGCAGAAATCGTGTTAAGAAGAGTTTAGATATTGAAAGAACCTTACAGCAGTTCATACAATCACCTAGTAACGGGAAAACAGCCGTAATACACATTCGATGTTTTTCCTAGAGGTCGGGTCAACATTAAATAAAAGGAAGGACCTAAGATAACCATTAGTTTTGGGCTGAAAGGAAATCGCATTTCTAACCTAACTGGGTCAGATACATCACCTGGGCACTTATATTTTTACGTACACTTCTTTAATTACTACATTCTACACAGTGTAGTAGTACAAAACTTCTTTAAGTGATATTCACAAAAAGAATTGAGGGCAAAATTCAACTTTAGCAGACACAATAATTTTTTTTCCAATTTTAAAATAAAATACTGTATTTTGATTTACCATCAGAAGGATGTCCTTTAAATTACTCAATGGTGATTTCTCCTCTAATGTGCTTAACGAACTGTTCCAATCAAGCAATATAAGTTTATCGACAGTAACTCGCATTTTCCATAAATTCACGCTATCGTTATCGACAAATTTTTTACTCAAAGTATTAGCTGACATCCTAAAAAAGTTTGAAAAACTTATTAAGTTTATGGTAATTAAAAGAAAACCGTTAAATATAAAATAAATACTGATGTAAGCCTATTTTTACAAACCCAGGTTGAATTTTATCGTAAGATATATTGAGTATATTTTTATGGTTAACATGTGATTCTTCGTAATGGCCAGGAGGGCGAACATCCATAATTAGGAATGACAGCTTGGATGAATCTGCTGTTACTAATTTATGCAGTTCAAAACAATCTATTTCGCCTCGCTTTAGATTTTTTTCTAAAAAAAAAAAAAAAAAAATTATTAAAAAGTGGGCATACAAAAAGTTAATAGCAGGACTTAGACTTCTTTAGCTCCTTGGATGAGAGTTTTTGTACCTTTAAGTAAATTTAAATTTGTAAAGATTGGTTCGAACGCTAAATCCACTGTAACTTAAAATTCCGACAACAGCTTCTTTAAGCGTATTATTAGTTTTTATAATATTCCGTACGGTATAAAATGTAAATCGCGCGCGCGAGTGCGTTTGAATGTGTGTGTGTGAGAGAGAGAGAGAGAGAGCGCGAGAAAGAAAAAGAGAGAGTTAGTTAGTTAAACCAACTTGTATGAAAATACTGATGTAACTATGTGGTTATTCCAACAAGGCCGGAAAGGAATACGAATGATCATATAGGCCTCTAGAAAGTGCCACCACAGACTGAAGAAGTATTAGCTTAGCTAGAACCTATTAACGGGCAGACTCATGGTTTGGTGAAAATGAAGAGGAAATGGTCCTAGGCTAATTGTTTCATTGTGCGAGTTGTGTATGAGTTTTGGCTCTATAGAAAAGAAACCCTCACACTCTCAATAGACTCCCAATTAAACAGATGAGAGATAAACAGTGACTGCTTTTTCCAGATTCTTTCATTAAAGAAGCAAATAATGTAGAAGAATGAACGATACCATTTTTTCCACAACATTTCTTTGGGTCACGATAGCGTGGCTTTCTGGCCATCACTCAGGAAATCCAATCTTTTTTTGAAGCAACATTCAGTGGCAACGGGTATCTTACGAGTTCAACCAAATGCAAGGTTCCTCAACTGAATTAAATCAAGCTTTTTTAAAATGGAAATTTATACATAATATATGTGAATGTTAAGTGAACCCATTTATGTATTAATGTAGTAATGTCTGAATTATCCCAAAATCGGTAAGATTACCAACATTCCATGTCTGAAATAACTGAATCAGCACATGATAGTAACAGCAGCAGCTGAAGAGAATATGAAGCGAAAGAAATTTTTGCACGTTAAGGCAAAATTAATACCTCATATTAAGTGAAAACTGAAAAATTCTAACCGAATTTTAGGTTTTAAAGCCCACCGATTGAAATTCAACTAACATTTTTGCATCCGCCCATTCAACAAGTAGAAGACAATCGTGTATAACTTTTGTAAAAAGAATGAGTAGCTAAAATTTGTCAAAATGATCGACTGAACTTTAAATCTTATAACGACTCATACAGCACTCAGAATCTTAACTGTAAATTAATTAATATTTGCTGTAACACATAATTACAATATATGAAACTTTTGTAAATTACCTGCAAGTTTACGAATTTTTGACTCATTTCTTGAATCATTTAGGCCTTTATTTGGAGTATCCTCCGCTGGGTAAATGGTTATACATGAGGGTTTTGACTTTTCTAAATGTTCTTGATACCTTTATTAAATCGATTTAAGAGTTTTCATTACAAAGCAATAAAAAAGTTAGCAAAGAAAATTCTATAAAAACTAGTCAAAAGTGAACAGATATGGTTAACTGTTATGTAATAAGAAAATCAAGAGATTTTAAATTTAACTTAACATTAATAAGGAGCAAAAATACTCTGAAACACCTTTTTCTAAATAGTTGCAATTACTATGATAAAATAACAAAAGCTTCAAAGTCTAAACAATCTTACATTAATCGTTTGTAATGAATTGTAAACGTGACGTTAGCTGGTGAGGTAAAGAGCATTTCCAGAACACATCTACTATTATTTTACCACCTATTTTTAGCACAAATTAAAAAGAAAGGGTCCATAAAACAGACTTTATAAATCATATCTAAAAGGCCTGAATTCTAAAGATTAACTTATTTGAAAAGTGATGGCACAGAAAATAAAATTTACAGACCCACCTGGCTTTAAGCTTTTCCGTTAAATTTCTATAAAACTTTTCATTTATTTGAGCAGTGAGGAATTCTCTCTTCCATTTTTCGTCTTTTTTTGATACACTTGGATCACTACTTGCAAAAGTAAGTAAAGTCAAATATCTGTGTAAGTACATAAATTCTAATTCTTGATCTTTCTCCCTGCGAGCGCTTGAAGCTCTATGGCTCAAATCTTTCATTCGATCAAAACATCTAAAAATAATTTAAGACAAAAAAAAATAAATCACAAGGCAATAGAATGAAAATATTTAATGTTTGTATACTTACTTCAATACACTCATTTTTCCAGGAACTTTAAAATCTGATTTCTTTTTCAGATCTTCAAAAGATTGAGCAAAATATAAAGATTTCAATGAATTGTCAGACATAATTAGATGGGACTATATAAAATTTCAAGTTACAGTCAAAAGAATATTAGACAGCCTTTATCCTTATCAGTGGGGACAAATTTGGTAAATTCATGTTATCACAGTAACTCGCTATTATAAATAAAAATCAGAAATTACCGTTTTGAGAATAAAACAAATATTTATCAATTATACTAAAGATTTTCAATCGAAAATTTTGAACGTAACAGTGACAACTTTCATGTTCAATACTGTTGAGAAGGAAATGAGTTTCCATGATAAAGCCAAGAAATATTGCATTATTCAGAATAGAAGTCAAGTTATAAAAAAAAAAAAATTAAAATAAATGATGATTGCCTTCACAGTGTACACTCTGCGATTAATCGCCAAAACCAAAGCATAATGATTCGAGTACTACATTACTAGAACAGCAGTACTCTTCCGTGGGCTATTACGTTACTGCAAAATGTCCAGGTGACCACTGCCACCAAAAGTACCAGCAACGTAAACCCAAAAAGAATGAGTGCTGCCCCTTCAGTAAAACAAAGGAACTATAAAAAAGTGAGTGATTATTTGACCGCTTGGCGGTAACCTTTAATAATACAAATACCAATTCCTATAATACCTATAACACAAATTCAATATACTTTTCACCTTTAACAATTAACGGAAATTCATTTAATTTTTATTCTTGGTCCAACCAAAGAATTTTTATATTTTCATAAGAGCTAATCTCACAATTGAGATTTATTCAGTCAAATCTGTGGTTACAAATAAATGAATGTGGTCTCTAACGACTAAGTTATACAATTAACAAAAACAATGCAAAATAAATATCAAAAAAATAAAAGAACAAAGCCACCAACGATGAATTGAACAACCCTTTCAGGACTTTAGGTTACCTTAAATTATTTGTATCACAATAAGCCAATTCTCCTCATCAGTGCGATAATTATAGTATACAGTTGGTGTATCCAAACTACATATATAACAAAGCAACTCTCCCAATAACCACACAGTTAAACTAGGTTTATACGGATAGCTGATTTGCAAAACTACTCGGGTACCCACAGGGCAGCTCTAGCTCATAACCATACACGTATTCATTTACTCGGCCTTTAATTTGCTGATGTATCCAATCAGCCAATCTTCCACTACAGCCTTTGTAAAACTGGCTTCCGTCGTTCTAACCTCTTTCAATCCAAACTTTTCCCATGCGATTTCCTCGCAGATGCTGTCAGGCATCACTCAGTTGCAGCTATTCTATTCAGATCATATTACTGATACTTTTACTAATCAATTTATTTAAAACAAAAAGCAAAAGAATTGCTTAGACAAAAACTAAACTCATTGATATCTGTAACAAGAAAATCGTAAAGGATAAAATTTGCATACAACTTTTTCTTTCTGCAACTATTACAAATCTACTGCTTCTAGTTTTCTTAAACTAAGCGAAAAGTTATGGTGGATAATATTATAGGATCTATGAATGTCCGACTTTCTCCCTTCCTTGAATTGGTTAAAGAATTCCTTTCTTTTAACAAATGAATGAATAAAATTCTTTCATTCCTCAAAAACATAATTTTTACAGAGAACTGTTTCAAATAATAACAATAGCTTTATATTATAACTGCAAATGTTCTACATGGTAGTCGACAATATAAAACACGGTGGGTCCAGACAGAATTGATAATTGATTTAATGTTTTATCATCTTCACTAAGCACTGGATGGAACCATTACTAGATACTATGGTTTAAGAGGTATCTCTTAAACAAAATTCGGCTCATTGCAGACCGTTTTTGTAGTTTTGGGGGGATAGAGGGGGAAAAGTTTGATTCATCTCAAAACGAGATTATTACGGGGTGTGAGGAGATACGGAATTTAGACCAAAACGGAGGAAGAGCTTAGGCTGCTTCCCCTTAAGGGATCGATTTGTTTGTTTGCAGCTGTGAATCTCCAGTAGCCAATATAATTTTTTTTTACTTATGAGACTTCTAAAAAAATATTTCTGGTCTATACTCAACATTAAAAATCTATACTAATACAATGCTTCCTCTTCAATAAGTAAAAAACTGAAATTCTAAGCAGCGAAAAAAATTAACTCTTCAGAGCTATTTTTTTATTTTTGAACTGTACTGCTTATTATATACCATTCACTAAAAACTTCTCTTAACTCAGAGAACCTCAAAACGTATATTTCCCGAAGAAAAATTTTGGTAGTTTGAAAGAAAATTTACGGAAGTTTATCTTTAAATTTGAAATATCTGCTTACTTTTCTACAAATTCTAGAAAGTTACAATTACAAAACAAATACAAAAGGAAGTTTCGGAATTCTAAAAAAAAAAAAGAAAAGTTATTTATTGGCACTTTTACAGTTTGATACAATTGAAACTGATCTTTAAAAAAAAATAAAATAATAAATAATAAAGAAAATAAAAATAGCGTAATAAGTAAGGAATTTTCAGATATTTGATTAAATAAACTTATTAATCAAATAATAGTCTTGAGTTAATTGTCAACAAAATTTTGAAAGTATTAGTATTAGCTTAGGAATGCTAATGAAATAACTAGAAGTCGTATATTTTTTAAATATATTATGATTTTAATTTTAAATTTTAATTTGTAGTTTGCAGATAAATTTTAAGGCTAATCGAAAACTTTAGTAGGCTTCGGCAGTATTTTATTTGTACTCATTAATGCAAGACTGTATGGTAATTTTTAGTTCCAACTTTTAGAAATATCTGTTAAAAAAAAAAAAAAACAACTAAAAACTAGTTAATAGACTTTCAAAATAATAATTATATATATAGATAGATAGATACAGTCTAGGATTTTTTAAATATTTAAATTAATATCACAAATTTATACTTTTCCTGTAGTTAACATTTATCTCACCCATCGATTTTTGTAAAAATTTTTGGAGAATTTTAAATTAAATGTGTCCAAGTAAAATTTGATGATCATTCGACAGGGAATTTAAATTTTTACTACTTAGTTCTTACATTTTAATTTAGAAAATCAGATAAATGATTTCTCATATTGTTTTCTTCTACGTCATATTTGCTTGGTAATCACAGTACCGACTTTTCTTTTAAACCAAAATAAAGAAAGAAACTGAACTGATACCAAATAAATATAAAAAGTGTTAATTCTTATTTTTCCAAAAATTAAAAATGGAATTCTTCTTCGACGTCTATAAACGTTTGGTTTAAAATTTTTAAATTGCACAAAAAATGTTTTTCTTTTTTTTCATATCTCTCTTTCCTAAAATGATTATCTAATTATTTTACAAATTTGTTTAACTTTAGTATTGCAGACTGGACAACGTCCGCTTTGATTATAGATTTTCACGGAGCATTTATAGCAAGAATAATTATGCACTATATGTCCGTGTGAATAACCACCATCTTTTGTTCTTATCATGCAAATATTGCATAAATCCGACGATGAATGATTAATATCATTATTTGATTTATTCGCAATAAATTCTTCAACAATATCCTTTTCAATACTTTGGCTAGAAGATAAACCGATTCCACTGTCTATAGAATTTTTGCTATCTACATTGGCGTTAGGTAACCTCTTCTTCCTTCCACCTTTAGGTCGTGGAGGCAAGAAATTTTTCCTTAACTTAAAACAAAAATATTTATGGTTAGTCAAACAAAAATATTTAAAAAATAAAAATAATTGTAAATAATTTTTCATTTTTCATTCAAATTGCCCTAGATTTTCTATAGGTGCAACCTGCAGAATAAAAAAAAAAAAATTGAGATAATACAATGCATATATATACTAAATCCAGTCATAATTTCTCTATTTTTGTTATTTAGACTAAATCTAATTTGTCAAATTTGGCGAAAAGAAGCAATTATAAGCCCATTATTCGCTATCCTATTTAAAACAAAAGGAAGTTGATAGTTCTCCCTTTCAGTAACTCTCCCTCTCATTATTATTATTATACAAAAGTTACGAATAACGAGCTTCCTTTAGTTTAAATTTCCTCAAAATAATATCGATGTTTTAGGGATCTAGATAATTCTTTGCGCAATATAGAAAGTGTCAAGGGACTCTAGTCTAGGCCTCTTTTCTCAGCAA
Organism: Rhodnius prolixus; assembly: GCF_049639745.1. Lineage (NCBI taxonomy): Eukaryota > Metazoa > Arthropoda > Insecta > Hemiptera > Reduviidae > Rhodnius > Rhodnius prolixus. The sequence goes on from NW_027411634.1 coordinate 37,215,985, forward strand.
CAGATTCTCCTTAGCCAAAAAACTACCTAACTAACTTTTTGAGGAAAATTCAACAGTGATAGGTACTAAGATTTAAGACGATTAAAAAATAAAACCCAATCACTAATGTTGCGTTTCCACTAAACCGATTTTTGCCGAACTTCCAACTCCAGTAGTGCTTTTAATTAATGTTCTACGAAATTGGAAGACGACGGTTCTTAAGGAACCCTTAAGAAACAAGCTTATAAGATAAGCTAACTAACCTAACTCTTCACCAAGAATTTTCCTTTTATAAAAATTGAAAAATTTCTCGGCAAAGTCGCACTTCTAATTGTGGTATCGGCAAAACCTTGGTATATCTTGAGACAAAAAAATGAAATTCTAAGTAAGAGCTAACTTTAATTAATTCATATTAAAGTATCAGCTCCCACCAAAAACAACCTAAAAACATCTTTCTTATTTACCGGACATTTGCACGTAAGATTTGTCTACGCAGAATTGTACACGCAAGGTGAGAATGGTAAAATTATTTATTTTTAGTATTTCATTAGCATTTAATAAGACACAATCCAATAATTGCGAAATAACTGGAATAAATTTTAAAATAAGATGTTGAAAAAAAAATTTTGAATTTGTATGTTTAGTCACTCTGACATTTGATACGTATCATTTTATTATTTAAAGTAACCCCTAGAGATTACAGTTATCCATTTGTTATATACAAAATGGTGGTTTCTTCTAAAGGTATTTATAAATAATCCTCCCTTCATTTTCGTACTAAATTTTCAGTTGAAAGGACTGCTCTTTAGCGTCGGCTTAACATTGTTTACCGAACGTGCCATACTCGCATTTGCAGTAAAATCTCATCTATCTAATAAAATAAACATCCCAACCTGAAAAAAATACCAAAGTCACAATAAATGGTCTCCAAGGAGCACATCACCAGTTGCGACACCGATTCGATGAACATAATATTCAGAATAGCCGATCTCGTGAAACAGCACATTCTCCGGGAGTATTTGCCAGCTAGCTGTTTTCAAGCCTTGAAAGGATACACGTTAATGAAGGTACACCCAAGTTGTCAACCAACGAGTCTTCTGGTACCGAGTTAGATTGCTCAATTTTTATTGTGAAAAGAAATTATGGCAGAATTATGTATATAATTTATCAATAGAAAATATTACTTAATTTTATTTTTAAAGAAAAATTAACTAGCATTTTCAATAAATAATTTTATCAAAGGAATCCAAAGAAATAATAGAAAGATAAGATACTAGTAAAAACATTGAGTTTTTTTTTATTGCAGACTGGGCAACGTCTGCTTTGATCATAGATATTCACGCAGCATTCATTGCAAGAATGCACTACATGTTCATATGAATAACCACCATCTTTTGTTCTCAAAGCGAATATTGCTTAAATCCGATGAATAAAAACATGAGTTTTTACTAGTATAATTTTCCCCAAAACTAGAACAATAAATAATCAAACTATAGTAAGAATTAATATAAGCATAAAACATATTTCTGAGAAATGAACACTGCTTTTTACAACTCAGCTTTTTTAAAAAAAGAAATTCAACAGTAAGATTTTGTTGATATATTTATTAGCTTCTTGCTTCTATTAAAATACTGATACTGTTCTTCACTTTCGAATGTGCTGTCCATTCCTGATGTTATGCGGACGTTTGCTGCAGAAATAAAGCCTAGAAATTTCTGACATTATAAAAAACAAAACAAAAAACTATGATATTCTTTTAATTATTCTAAACGTTTACTTAATTCAACAAACATCTTTTAAAGTAAATTTTTCCTGTAATCAGAGAAAGTGAGACCATTTTGCAACTATAAAAATCCGAAGAGAAGATTTTAAAATAATTCCATAATTTAGGCGTCCAATAATGATGTATAATTCTTTTACATACAATTTTTTCTAATTTATATTAATCATTTTATCTTCTACCTTTCCTCTTTAATAGCCATCTTAGATGAAATTGTTTTCCTCAGCAATCTTCTGGGATGATACCTCTCACTCCTTTAAGCTGAATTCAATTTGAAGGTTTTAAAATATTACAAAATTGCTCCTGGTAAACAAAAACTTTAAATTTTGTTTTCTTTTCAAACTAATAAAGCTTATTTTCTTTATTAAAGAAAAATAATTACTTGTTAAATTTTATTTTATGAAGCAATGTTGTTGTTGCTCTGTTATCTGAAAAAATTACTTTAAAAAAAAAAAAAAAACCTGCATATAAATGTGACAAAGCAGTTACGTTATTTTGGTAAATCACAATTAAAGAGAATGAAAATAAATGATTATTTGAATAGTTGAGTCTAAATTTGTTAAGTACGGTCATGCCAAAAACCAAAAATTGAGTAATAATAACCATCTTGACCATAAAAAAAATAGTTAATAATTTGCGAGATTTTAAAAATAATTATCATCATCCTCATTTACTAACTACTAACTTAGTAAAAATATGATCGCACCTATAAAATAAATAAAATTGAAAAATTTATACATAATAAGAATTTCTTTTTTGTGACATATGCCAGTATTTGAACTTGAAATAAATTTAAATAATAAATACCAACAGCAATAGTACAGCCAATAATAACAAATGATTAAAATACGATACTCTACTTGATAAAGAACTATTTAAGGCTAATAAATACTTTTTAAAATCTCACTATTTCGGTTTACTACACCAGTTATTAATAACTAGAATCACATATTCGTGTAAATGAAACACCAAATTTTAACATGTCCATTTCAACTGCCTAATTTTCACTAACGTTCTACAAAGTGTGGATGTGACTTAGCGTTGCTGAAATCATAAGCGGCTGAGAAACTTTAATGTTTGTCAGAGAAAAATGTACTTATTTTCTTTGTTAATTTATCATGGCACCCTCATTTAAGTAGACTTTGCAAATAATGTTTTAGATGCTATTAATTTGATGTTCCCTTTTATTAAATACCAAATTTTATTCGTTATCATTTGCGTATATTTCAACAAATCATTCAGAATTAGGATACCATATATGAAACCATATATCGGATATATAAATCATAAGTAGGATACCATATAAAACCATCAAGAGAACAACTTATTCAAATTTTAATTTTCATTATGTTATATTCTTTTTATTTTGTTTCTATGTATTATAGTCATGTCTTTTAATTTTTTTTATTTTTATTTTTTATTTTTAAATCAAATCCAATGTTAAAATTTTCTGATTTTTTGTATTTTTTCTTTCTTTTATTTTAGTTTTTTTTTTTTAAATATATATTTTCTACTTTCTTTATTATAATTATTTTCAATATTTTTTTATTTGAAACCTATTTTTTTTTAATTATATACAATTTTATTTTCTTGAGATGTTTTAAGTATTATTAATTTAATTTTTTGTTATATTACCTAAATTTAATTTATTTTGAACAGACTTTCAAAAAGCCAAATCTTAAGATGTAATTAGCAAAAATGATTTGCTTTTTTTTTATTATTATTATTAAGAATAAGTACCTTTCGTGCACGATTTTCATATGGATGTAAAAGAACTCTTTTTTGATTGATGATTGTTGTTTTCCGTACTGCTGTTGAAATGTCCTTCATTCAGAACGATGGTCGTTAACCTTCTTCAAAATCCGATTTATTCCACTAGTTGTAACAATTCCATGATGTTTGACTTTACCCAAATGAGGATGATGCATCTTGAGATACTAATTATGAACTTCTAAACTTCTTTATTCTTCTTTAAAGGTATCTCAGTTCTTAAGTCCAGTAGTCATCTTCAATATGTTGGCTCGGTAAGTTATAAGCATTATAATTCTTCTAAGAAGAAACATATTTGTGTGAAAAAGATTTCATGGACTTTTTTCCCCCGAATTTCATGGTTTGTGTTCTTTTTGGTTTACGATTATCTCTTTTTACAAATGTATCTTCGTTTCTCCTTTAGATGCTAGCAAAACTTAAATTTCACAGAGAGTGATCTGTTGTATAAATTACAAATTGAATATTATCACGATCAAGTTAGAAAACGGAGATAAATTTAATATTAACAGAATTTTACCTGACTATATAAATATGTCCTATCCTATTAAGTACTGTTTCTTAAAATAAGGAATATTTATTAGCATTTCTGGTGTTTAATTATTAAATTGAACATTATTTATCACTATTTGAAAATAACCCTCACATACTTTTGTAACAACAACCCACGGCGATATAAATACTCACATTTCTTTGAATTTTGATAAAATAGTTTCCTGAGAATTATTTCACGGTTATAACTAGTATCACAATAATCAATACACTTTAAAGGTAAAACTTACTGATCTATGTTCGTAATGATAAATTGCTCCAAACAAATTTAAACACAAATGGAATCATAAATTTTTGGAATGTTTAATGACTAGAAAAATAAATGCCATTTATTTTTGGGAAAGCTTGGGTAAAACAAGAGAAATACCTAAAATCCACTACACTTTTTAATTTTTAAAAAATGTCTGCTAAAAGTGGATTATTCTAAACCTAAAATGTTAAAATTATAATAATGGAGTATTGGGCAGATGTTGGGTTATCATAACTTGATTAAATGTAAAATAAAACGAACAAAACAATTGAAATCGATTCGGCAACAATATAGTAACAAAGAATCAAGGAAATTTTTATAAATATGAATGGTCCTAATAATCCGTTTAAAAAAAAAGAACTAGCCAAACTTTCCTTTAAACCATCAATTTTGATTACATTTTTTTCCCTTCGTAAAACTATTTTCCATTATCTGCCCGCCTGTAATTCTCCATTAAAAAATCTCAACATTATGCACCTAAGAACATTTTCTGTCATAACTCTGTTTTACAAATACATAATGTCTAATAGAGAAATTTTGTATTGGCTTGAATTAATAGTTCGGGCAGCAATGCCTCACTAGGAAAAAAATAATATTCCAACTAACTTAAAAAAAATACATTCGCATTACCAAGTATTATGGAAAATACTTATAATTTACTTAATTTGAAGCTTAGATTATTTTAAGCATTTTATACAATTCATTTAAGTTTACTTTAAGTAAGTAAAACTGCCTATTTTTTCAGGCGGGCTTTACGTCCAACTACCAATTAGGTGTCGTGGACGGAGGCGAATAGCAAACATACTTTTCTGTAATTAACCATTAAATAAAATCTAAGGCCTAAAACAGGGAATCGAACCCAGTACCACAATACATATTAGCTTTACAGGTCTCGAAGTTTACTTTATTTTTATTAATATTGATGAATAGGGAAATTTGTTTTCTTGTAAAAACAAACGACTTACTTTGTAACACCTGATGCAATACCTGAAGAAGGGAGTTTCGTTGGTCTGCTTACATCTGAAGCAAAATTTGTACAATCCACCTTTATGGAAGTTGATATTTAATATTTCCCCATCAGATTCTAAGTTGGAATTATCAGCAGACATGGTAGTATTTTGAGATCCCTGCTTTTCAGTTAAGGGTATTGACGACAGTAAATCCTGTGGGAACAACAGAAATAAGGTTATCAAATGTTTCGTTAATTTTATTAAGCTGAGCTGGTGTATTACAAACGAAGGAAGCCTTTCTTTATTTGACGGAAAGAGGATCTATTCTCTGTTATACAAGTTCCTTATTTATGTTTCTCCGTTTATTTCCGTTACTGGGTGATTTTTTAAAGAGAAGTATTTTTCTGAATTTTGTTTTCAGCCTGGAATGCTTGCTACCAAAATTAGGGAGGGCTCTTGGGAATCAATGAACACTGAATTGAGGACATGCAGTCAAATTCAATTGCGGAGACCAGGTATATGTTTCGATGGAAAAGTAAAGTTAAAGCAAGCACGCATATGCGGCTTCATCCTCATCCTTATACAGAGTCTACTCGTCGAGACAAATGCCACTCCTAACTTCCTGCCAGTCCCTAACCAGGGACTTGACCCAGACCATGCTGACATACGGAATTGTCTTTTACAGAGCACTTTTAATCCAGGGAAAGGTAAATATTCAGTTTCAAGTGACAGGGGTATTTCTTTTACTGCCCTTACTAGTAAATTATTCTCTGGTCTAATATCTGTACGATTGTCAGAATGGGTGGAAACTTATAATACACTTGAATCTCAGGCCTGTTTTAGACCCATTATTAAACCACTTCTGCCTTCGACTGCATTGATAGGTACAGCCTATTTTACAAATTTTCCAAAAAGTTACTAGCAATTATTAAAAGTTTATTTACTGAAACTTGGCCTCTATTTAGTGTAAGGGCGGCTTGACTCAGAAATCTAATATGGAAATGGGTGTGAAACAGTGTGAAAATGGTCAGTCGATTTTGAGAGTATTGAGACAGTGAAGGAGTACAAGAACCTATAGGGGTCAAGTTCATATCTATCTACTCTGTCCAAAAAGTTCTTTTTTTTTTTTTTTATCTGTCAAAACCAAATATGAAGATAAACGTGATCTGGTATCAATTTATAGAAAATAACATATGCTGCTGAAGCTTGGGATCGGAACAAGTTCCGAGAAAATGTAAAAACTTTTATATTTCTTTACTAAAAGGCTATTTAGAGCGCCTTTGTATACATCCTCTGCCTTTATTCATTATAAAATTAAGTTACTGCCGATTTTTCTGTTTACTTTTAAAACATCTCGATTACATATTGAAAACTGATTACATATTGGCATCCTAAAATCTTGGCTTTTCAGGTCATAACTAAATATATGTACTGGTTTAAAGAAATTAGTAACTGTTTTCAGAATCGTAACATAAATGTGAGAGTAGTGAGTTATGGAAAAACATTTTGTTTTTCTTAAAGAGACCTTAAAAACTTAATTTTATAACGATGTTCAATTGAAAAAAAGAAATTCTAATGTATCTCCCTGATATAAAATGCTTCAGAATGACTTAAATAATAAGTCTTATATAAACAATGAACAGTCCCTATCTAATATTACGTACATTTTCAAAATTAGTGGTAATCTACTTGGTATCAATTACAAAAGTTTTCAAGGTTCGGATATTCTTTGTGCAGTGTGTGAACGGTAGGACAGTGAGGACCAGTTCCATTTTATTACGGTTTGTCCGATGGACGACGAAATTCGCCGTAGGTGGCTTGGGTCTTCTACTCTTTCCGGATGCGATATTTTGCATTATCAGAACGGTGGAGATTGGGATGCCCTAATAAACTTTTGTCGATTACAGTCCATTTAAAGAATGAATACATTAAATTTAATTTTCTTTAATAAAGGCATTTTCATTGAATTATTCTGTAAATAGTAAACGTTTAGTAAAATGAAAAAATTATTTTTATTTAGTTGTTTTAAACAACTTAATTAAGGTATAATTTTCTGTTTGAAAAATTAATATGTACAACAGACTCCAATGATGGCCGAATAGCTATGATTTTATCTTTTAGCGTGCATTTAACTTGTACATTTTAATTTCTAAGAATGTTTATAATAAATAAAGACTTTTTTTTCTTCTAATTCCAGATAAGGCCGCACAGTGGGAGGACCTTCCTTCTCTGACCGAGACACAAGAAGAGGTCTCTTACACCCTATCTGACTGTAATCGCTAGTTTCGATATAGAAAGAAAAGACAATAATAGCTAATTACTTTCTGGTAAGGTAAAATAATATAAAATGAAATATTTCTCCATAAGTATTACAACATCCCAGCTAATTAAGCTTTTTTCGGCTACAATAGCAAGGGACTAGCCCCATCCCATGTTCTAATCTAAATGTAATTTAATCCTTTTTTTTTTATTAAATAATCAATCGTGTAATAAAATAATTACCTCTGGTGATGACGAGGAATCTTTTGATTGGGGAGGGTGATATTGTTCCTCTTCAGTAAACGATACAACTTCAAATTCTATCATCCGCCCTTCATCATCAGAACTCCAAGAACTTTTTGTACACGTATCCGATGTATCCTTGGCTAAATCTAAATAAGATTAAAACATATTTAAAAAAAAAATCGTAAAATGAATTTAATCTTATTAGCTAATCGTTTCCTAACGGGCTGATTTCTGATTTAACAGTTTCCATGAAACTGCAAAAAATTGTTTTACTTCCTCTGCTACACCCAGTACTGTCGGTCTTTTAGAATTGAGATACCGGTACGTTATAATAGATAAATATTATAACGTTATAATAGATAAATATTATAACGTTATAATAGATAAATATTATAACGTTATAATAGATAAATATTATTTTACATTTGAGAAATCTTCATTAAAAATATATTTACTATTAAAATGCACAAATGCAATCAATCAACTTGGATAAAATTAAAGTCAATACGTTAATTTTAATTAATGTTAAAATTTTTTAGCACTTCTCTTTTCTTCTCGAACAAGTTTTCATATTTTGAACAATAATTGCAACTCGCTAAAATAATAACAGTTTGTTTACTTTACACTTAGTGCATTCTTTTTGAAATAAGAGAATGACAATTGACAATAATTTAGACGAAATACAAAATGCTAATGAACTCTAGCAACCGAAATCAAACGGTTTTAAACTAAGAAATTTGTCGGAATTTGAAGAAAAGAAACATTGATTTGATATCATATATAATCTAAGTAAAATTTTATTGAAGATATTAGGCTAGACAAGGCGTTAAGTGTTGCTAGCGGGGCGGATTTTTAAAACGTTAATTTTTCTTTTTCTATAAATTAAAAAAATTAAAAATTCTTTTACCAGTTGATTTTTCTTGTAAACTATATATGCTTTCAGTACCATCTGATTCCAAATCAGATTCAGACGCCAAAACGTAGTACCATCTTTTTGGTGGACAACTATCTAAATCTGGTAAAAATTATTAAATTATTATCACAAACAGATTTCTGAAAAATTAGATATATACAGAATGCCACATATTCTTCATAAATACCTTCGCTGGAGCTATTATGCCGTCTCTTGAGTCCAGAACTGCTAGGTACAGCTGCAAGTGTATTTCCTAAAAATTGATGTAAGAATAATCGACGGGAATACTGAAGACTTTATAGTGCAATTAAAAAAAAAACACATTCAACACACAAACTGCAGATATAAAAGCTACAAAAATTGTAATAAACTAGGAGGACTTAAAAATACTAAAATGAAGGAAAGGTTTCTGGAACTATAATTTTTATCGACATTTCACACAGTTGGAAATATTATCTCACCAGCACTCATAGCAGAATTAAACAAAACAAAATTGGATAAGTTACACGAACACCACTTGGGACAAAAGATGTTTTACACCTATCAACAATTACATGGTCGGCCCATTTCCACATCTATTTGTTGCCATATTTAACGGAAATACAACGCAACGAGGCAAGCGTAAATTGAATACTCACTCAGCCGTGGCGCTAAATTTAAATTTCAATTCTTTAATGCTTCACTAAGTTTCCGATAAGTGTACCAGTACTAAATAGTAGGTACTTCAATAATTACGCTACTTAATAGGTTCAAAGTTACATGACAATAAATTATTAGATATTAATTGCAAAAATGATATAAACTACCAAATAATTCGTAAATATTACGTATGCATAATATGAATTGTATAATAATTATTGTTATGATTTATTCTCTTTTGATAAACGAATCAGATTTATTAAGTTTGAAAAATGAAGCCATTATCTTAAAAATGCTTTGGATTTCTATCAACTATTAACTTTCAACAATCTCAGTGACTGATAAATGAATAACAAAAAAAAAATTAAAACGTTAAAAAGGCTGCCTTAATACTATTTTTATTAATAATAAAAATAATTCTCTCTTTACTATAACTTTTAGATTAATATAACTCACTCTGTAAATAGATTTCTGAAGATGAAGATGTGGTATTTCTCAAAATATTACCAACCATGAAATGTGAAGAATGACTAACGTAGGTTTGAATACCTTCCATTAAGATGGCTTTGAGAGAGTCCAGTAAAATAACTAACTGAGTACTAGTAGGCAAAAGTAAAAATTACCATGAAAAAGAGAAAAAGTAAGAGGGGATCACTCGCAATGAATGTGGAAGGAGGTTCTAGAAGTGGTAATAGTGAAGAGGGGCTGACTCATAAAAGTACATACTACAAATGTAGAAAATAATCAGTACTATAAAAATAAAATAGTACAACAAATAAGTACTAATAAATATTTTCAGAGTAAATATTCAAAGTAGTCAACTTCCCATTAAAGATTTCATTGAAACATAAAATAAAATAAAACAAAATCGAAAAAAGTTATTCCAATCGTAACTTTTTTTACAATTAATTTATTTTCACAACTGCAGTATCTTTTTACAGTAAGTAAAGCTGATACAACATGATGCGTAGTATGAACATTAGTAACGTGAGGAGAGTATTCACCCAATGGTGAAACTCCCACATCAATAGTAACTCTAAAATTAAAAACAAAACATAAAGCAAAAAACTGTGATTCAATAAATTTCTAGTTAATGTAAGAAACATTTCTTGTGTTTAAGTCACCTTACTGATAAACAGGATTTGGAATTTGAGTTATCGAAATTATGAAAAGGAATTAATAATAAATGATATCTTTATTTAAATAATTGATGTCAATAAAATACATTGAGGTAATCAATATGTGGGAAGTAAGAACATTACTTGGAAGCCAGGAATGCACTGAGAAGGCTGCATACAAATGGGATCACAGGTATTGAAGCGCTTCAATGATATCAATTAAAAAATATATAGTACAAGAAGCTGAAAATAAAAATTAATTAACTTTTTATGCCTTTCATACATTTTCTAAGTTATGCGCTCTCTTACACCAAGGTTTGTTATTTTGCAGTTCACTTTCCTGATGTAAATGAAAATTCAAAATAAAAAAATTGTACCATTGCTATACTTCCTAAGTGGAAAAGAGAAGTTAAAATACTAGTGAAGCTATTCCAATCAAAATCAAATAGTTTTTAACAATAAAACCAGTTTCATCTCCTGCAGATATTTATTTCATTCGTACAATGAATATTTTTAAAACAGTTGTACATAAATCAATATCCAAATTTTTTAAATGATATGAATTTTAGTAAGTAATAAAATTTTTATATTTTTGTTCATCGACAGTCAAATAGTAATAATTCATTTAGCTTATTCTTTTCTCTGATAGAAAAACTCCTCTCACCCTTTTAGGAAGCAATTAAAATTGTAGAAAATGTATTATTTGATACATCGTACTTGCAAGATTTTGCATAAATGTTGTAAGCTGGCCTAGTTAACAAGTTGAAACATGCTCATTTGAAGTTTACAACAATGTTCTAAAGTATGTACCTTCTTCAGGACACCACATGTAGTAACATTTTCCTAGAAATATCCCCCACCACAAGTTTTCATGGATTGCAAGCTCACTTATCCAAATACGTCAAAACGGCAGGTCCGTGCTGGTTTGAAATTCATTTCCGCTCAAGCGGTTACTCACCCATATTAGCAAGCCATCAGTTTTATTTTCGTATAACTTTAACTTTAAAACATTGTATCTTTGCTGGTATTCTTATATAATGCCTTCAAGGCGAACATATTAATGCATGAACTGAAAAAAAAAAAACATACTTCTAAATTATTAATATGACATGACTTTAAGACGATACACATTCAAGAGCAAACACTGAATTAGACTAAAGATTTTTTTTAATGTGCTGTAGAAGACCTAATTTTCGAAAGAAATCAATGTTTTAATCAGAAATCAGTGTTCTGAGGTCGCCTGTCAAAAACAATATCTCCGTTAGTTACAACTGTAATGTTAATACAGTTCGGCCGGTAGGCAGGTACTGCTGCCTTCGGTGAAGCGATTTTACAGTTTTTCTCTACTTATTCTAAAATAAAGCTTTTATAGATATGGGCAAGTTTTTCTCAAGAAAATTGGATTTCCCGATTATTTACAAGGAACTAGTACTAACCTTTCTACTAATTTTTTTTTTTAATGTTTAAGGCGCGTCAACATCTAGGAAGAGAAAATCTAAGGGTCAGCAGCTGGATTCGAACCCGGGACCTCCGCGTGGGAGTCCAGTATGCTAACCGCATAGCTAATCCCTTCCCTCTTTCTACAAATTAATCTTACAACACATTTTGCTCAAACGTCGTTTATATATCAAGTAACATTAAAAAGCAATACCAATCAATTAACTGGAAGTGTACTTTACAATATTATGAAGTATATGAGATTATGGAAAAGGGGTATGCAACTGATCAACATTTCTCATATGCAAAAATGAACACGTTTTCGTGCACTTCACTCGAGAATAGACAAATCTCTCTAACAAATAAAAGATAAATTTGAGAGGCTGCTATATAAAAAAAGTATACATAGGTGCCTAAAGTGAGTCCGCCACAGTCAAATCCTTAAAAACAATGTGAAGAGTTAAAGAAAAAAATCTTTATTTCAAAAGTTGTTTTATGTAAACATAAACACAATAAAAATAATTTCATTTATAATCACAATTTAGCAGATAAATGAAGTAATACACAGAAAACAATTTTAAAAAAAAGTAATAGTTAATGCTTCTGAAAAAACGGGAAAACTTCACACTAAAAACAAAAATTAGATAATATTGATGACAATCGATGCAATTTAATTATCACAATAACAAGAAAATTACTAACTTTATTTTTCATTATAAATTGGCCATGGAAATTGCTAGCCACTTTATTATTATGATTATCTACATATAATTTAGGTGATTTTATTTGTTATATTCTGTTTAATTTTTTATATATACTTAAAAATATTTTTATATATAAATAAATATATATGTAAAACACGTACAAATATTTTTACTACACTTAAATTAAAACGCTTCTTAAGCGTCTGCAAATTATTTATAAGCACTTCATTTTTTGTATTACATTTGTGTACATTGCTTTACAAAAATTAAATTTTATTTATTTAATTATAGAGATATTCATGTTTTACAATTTTATTATTACACTAATTTATTAATAACAATTTCTAAAAAAAAAGTATTTTTGGCTTGGTAACTGTAATGACTAAATATTAAATTGTTTATTTTTACAAAAATAATCAGGTGTGAGGCACTCACACGACTTCCTCTTACTCCAATTACTATCGTAGTAAATATTTATTCTTCAAATTTTAGTCCCACCTACATATGTTAACTATACTAGACGGGAGAAAGGAATCTTTTCCAACCCTGCGCAGATAAAAAAAATAGTCTCGTTGTACACAAACTTCCTACACAATTGTGAAACAAATAAAAGAAGCTACGCTAATTTTATCATTTGAAATAAAAAAATACTTTCTACAGCCCAGAACTCACTAATAATCAATTTTCCTGCGAAAATATATAATCGAGACGGTCATTTTAGAGAAAAATTCCTAAAGTTTATGTAAAACCAAATTTATAGTTAACCTATTTGCCTCAAACTTGAATTTCAAGTAAACTTCAGCTGTGTATTTTGTCGAAACTATTGGGTATCCAATGCAACAACAGTATCAAAACAGAATTAGTCTTGAGCCTTCCATGATTTGTTTTTTTTTAATCCCTGTTCAAAGAACATACATACAGAGGCCATGAGCTAAAACCATCTAATTTCGAGTACTATCTCTGATAAAAAACTACATTTCGAAATATGTCATGAAATAGAAAGGAGTAAGAGAAAGTAAAATAAATAATATACATATAAATGGACATACAAAGTAAGCAATAAAGCTTTTTATATTTTCTTATTGCAATATTATTGATTTATTCAATCATTTTTTCCCCTCCTATTAGCGATTACAATACGTACAGATATGCAATGTTAGTAATAATATTCACGCTGAAACATACATAGAAAACAAGAAATTAAATAAAATTAAGCGGTAACCACTTAAATCTAGATTTTTATCTTGCTCGTAATTGACAAATAAACACACAAATCCATTTTAAAATCAACACTAAAATAATCAGCAATTATTAGATGCAATATAAATTTTATATTTACAAGTTATTATACATAAAAGCTTTATTTTGCAAAAATATCACTAAATTAATAAATTATCAAAAATAAAATAAAAATGACTATTTCAGATTAGAAATTAGAAATTTTCTATGGGATCAATAACTTAATTGTTTTCTAAATTGTATTGATCCTGAAACAGTCTGCAATATATAGAAGTCATTTAAAAAATAAAAACCTATTTAGAAGAGAAGGTCCTTATGCTATTGGTGTTATATCTCTCTATTTAAGATTACTTGTAAAATATTGCTTTAAGTTAGGCTAAACTAACAAATTAATGCATAATTTAATAGGAAAATTAAATATAAAGTATTGTATTAGTTCGTACAACCAAATTTACTTATTTACTTTTCTATATTATAATGACCTGTTAACTTATTGTGGACGAAATATATTTGGAGTTCCAGATTTCAACTTCACTGAGATGTAGATTTAAACTTAATGGTTTTTAATGTGTGTAAAAGAGCAAAGAATAATTTTCTGTGAAAAAATTAATAATTAATTTTTATTGAACAGTTTTCAATCGAATGAATTGGCGGTAACTGACACCAGCAAAACCTAAAGAAGTTATTTTACAGGTTCTCCTCCTTAAGATCTAAGGGTCATCACACGCTCTGCCGACCGACCTTTAAGGACATAACTTGAAGTCTGTAGTTAGTGCACGATGTTTAGAACCTTCTTACTATAAGAAGTATCAAAACCGGATGAGAAATAAATAGCCAGAAATTAATAGTGATAGCACAAAATTGTGATGTACACTACGCTAAATAATTGGAACGGAACTGAATCTATCTCTAGCTTAAATTTAAATTAACAAAATAAATAAGTAAATCGATCTTCCTAGCTAATGCAGCATCGACTAGAATGTAATTATTAAAGTGATTGATTCTATAGCAACCATGTAAAGCTGTTGTAATATATACGCTCAGGAAGCTAATAGTTCGTAAATTATATAAGCATTATAAATAATGATCTGCTAATAAAAAATATATTCGTATATTCAAGTTCACTGCGTTAGATCGTACGGTATATGATGAAATGTCAAATAATTTTAACTCGCCCGTCTAAAAATTTAAAAAATTCTAGAAAAGCATGTTTAGCTGAAGATCACAGCTTACAATGCAGAAAAGCTCGATGGGCGACTCCCACTTATATCACTACTTCAGATCTCTCGTTCACTGGAAGAATTTGAATATATATTGTTATTTTGTCATCCATTGATAGCAAAAGTTTCTGACAACCTACAAACCTATAAACCACAAAGCATAAATTAGAACTGCATGCCCATTATTTGACACTAAATATTACACAGTTCATTGGCCATGCTGCGGGAGAACAAGTTTTAAGAATTCATCATTTGAGATATATATTGTATAACTTTAGTTAAAATGAAAAATGGTGAGGGGATTCTAGCAGTTTACCATACGCAAAGGACTTTAAATTTAGTAAAAATTAGTGAACAATTTTGTAAAAATACAACCCTAATGTTGAATGGTTTTCCAATTACAGCAGCGTCTGTATGGAGGGTCAGTCTGTACGGTCTAAAGTTAAAACTGAAAACAAAAAATGACTGGTGAATCTCATTACTCTATTTGCACATTTTGAAATCAGACTATCAACCACCAAAAGTAGAATTGCCTCAAATACTGCCGAAAATGAAACTCCGTCAAGCCTGGATAATTTGAAAGCAATTATTTTTTTACGCTATCAAAAAATTCATTTTACTATTATTATTTATTAATTCTATATTTCTAGATTCTACGAGTTTTATTTGTACTTACTTGAAATGTGAAAAAATACGCAAAAAATCATGATTTTTTTGTCTTTAATTTAAACCTTACTAGAATTTTTATTTTACGTTTCAATAAATGAGTTTCGATAGGTACGTTTTCATTTGGAAACGGAAAAAACGATCTTCCGCGTTGATTGGCCGATAGATAGATTTAATTCTTAGAACCTCAAGACCCAGATTCTCAAAAACTAATATTTAATAAAAACTAAATCTTCATTTTTAGCGTTTTAAGTTAAATGACTTTTTTTCAGGACTGAGTAATATAGGAAAATTTTTACATACATTTAACGTCAAATTAAAATTTCATTTTATGACTTTTTATAAAACACGAAGAAAATACATAAAATTTGTATTTAACATTTCTTTGTACCTTGAAGAAGAATAAATATAATCCGAAACGCTGGCAGTGAATCTAAATAAGTTTAATGTGAGACCACTTTTCCTGAGTTTACATATCAAGCGTATTAACTTTCTTGGTTGATAGTTCCATCTACTATTGATTTTTTCAAAAATTCTCGCAAAACGAGGTCTAAAAAAAAAAAAAAAAAAAAAGATCACATATTAAGCGCCTAAAAATTTATCTGGAACACTTAATTTCATCTTTCATTTGATGGACATTTTAAACCAATTACAATTAAAATATATAATTTTAATCAATTATATTACAACTAGTTAACAGGTTAACAAAAAATTAAAAAAAAAAAACCTTCTTTTACTTGATTGGGTAAGAGAAAGTAGATTAATATAGTTTTCTTTGACAATGAACCTTCCAAATATAGCACAAAAATACAGCCACTGAATATTGACATTTCTTAACTCTATTTTCTCTCAGACGACCCAGAAAATATGCTAAAGTGCTTCTTTTTAAACTAATTGTAGGGTTGGTTAGTCCCGAAAAAATTTATGAAGTAAAAACGCTTATTTCTTTTTATCTATTAATCTTTTATCCGACGCTGGACCTGTCAGATTGTTTCCAGTAAATGCCAGAGCGCTCATTAAATACTCATTAAATGATAATCTAGCCTACTACCAATTAGATAGAGAATTTCTGGGTGAATTGCTTATAAGTGCTTATAAACCAGCACAAGCTAACAAATGATCAGAGTCAATTTCTAAATTGATGTCACATAATGGACCAAACAAAGAAGCAGCAACATCCTTATTCGGCGGTAGTGGGCTTGCCTCTTGACTAGGTAGAAATTCGCCAAGAATTCACCGCGAGAAGGTTGTAAAGAAATGTGGATCTTTTCTAAGCATAACTCTCAGTTTTTACTTTGATAAAAATCTCTTTTGAGAACAAAACCAGCTTGCATTGACTATGTCAGACAAGCGTTGGTTGACACGTGCTGTTAAAAATAAAGCCGTCAGGGTTGCCTATGGATTCCCTTTATTCTTCTTTATGTCTTCTCTAATGCCAAGTTTAGCAACATAGAAAAAAGGATATCAATTCTCAATACTTTCGAAATTGGAAAGACTTCCGATTCGAAAGTAACACCACCAAACTTGAAAAGTTAAACTTCTGTACTTGTACAAAGTATTACTAAACAATACAAAAAACTTTGAAATTATAATCTAAATGAGAAACTAAAAGTATATACAATGACTATATATATCCAAACTGTAGCCAGATGATAGGGTTGCAAAATAACTAATAAATATTACAAAATATAAGTTTCGAAATGTAACTTTTTTTACCAGCCAACCCTTAAAAAATAGTTTAAAAAGTTCTGAGGTCATTAACATTTTTGTTTTATTATTTTTGGTAAAGGTATATGTCTATTTAATTTTTGTTCTGACAGTGTAATAATTACATCTTATTTAAATATTTAATCTTAATTTTAAAAGACATCCATAACATTTAAGTATATAATTTCTTAATTTATTGCAAAACTCTTCAACTATTTGTTTTTATCATTATTTAAGTCTACTTTCAATGAGTATTGCAAGTAATTGCATATGTAATTACTTTCAATGAGTATTGCAAGTAATTACATATATAATTAAAATATATGTCTTTGTTTTAATCTTCTGAATTATAAAAGCATATTAATTTTGTTTTTAAGTATACAACCTTTCTTATTTTTTATTTATTTATTTTTTTTTTTGCGGTTATACATGCTTTCTGTTCAGAAACGAATAAATATATTTTTTACATTCTTACATTTATATAAAGCACAAAGTTGTAACGAAAATATAATCTGTTTGGTTTTATTAACTTATTACTTGAAAATACGAATACCCTTATTTAACGGCCTTCTGGTTTACTGACAGCATGAACTTGCTTTTCTTTTTGTGAGGAAAATTTGGTTTTGCACAAATTCCATGATCTAATTGCAAAGAAAAATGTATATCCAAGTTTAATTTCTGCTAGGAGCTATTTTTCATTTAACCCATAGAAAATTTTTATTTATATAATTTTTTTTAAAGAGTCATATGCTGAATATTATATCAGTACAATGTTGGAAAAATCGAAATAAGAAAATATGCGACCAAACTGTTCGACTGTTCATATTATCCAAACCCAATCACAAGCTACTCGCTTCTTCGCTAACTACTTAGACTTAAACAGATACGAACACTTAGATAACTAAAACTCTTTCTCCTTGCAAACTAGATATCTTCAAGATAAAATTTTTACTCAACAACCTAGCAAGAAAAAACAACTCCATTTTTACAACTGTCTAACCTACTTCATCAAAACAGAAACAAAGCCGTGCCAAATAAGATTTAAGTACAGTCACAAAATGTTATTACAATCCACAAAATCTCAAACTGACCTAATTATTCTGCTTGAAAAAGTAACTAATACAACCACTGTAAACAACATTTCACAATAAACGTGGTACACTCCTCTGTCTTCCCAAACCATTCCCACAAAGCTATGCTAATATAGGGAAAACACAATCTACTTCTTTGAGGGTCCTATACCTCTAGGTATCCCAACTTAGCAAGACTCTCAACTTTCACACCGTACACTTAAGGTTTGCAGAAAGGTAATAGAAAGAACCATTTGGTTGAAGGCAGTGGCACATCTAGAACGTTCATTTGGGAGAGACGATTGTAATAAGACAACGAGTATTTGATGAATGAAAAGCAGACTTTAAAACAGTAAATATTATATTTAAATCTTTGGTCCCAATGTCTATGTAGTTTGGTCAATGCTATCGAGAGGAAACCAATTTAATGTCAACCCTATTAACGTACATAACCATTGAAAATGATTTCGTAAGGATTACTTATTTTTGGAGATCATTTATAAATTTTTGAAAGTTTTAAAGCATTTTGAAAAAACAAGATGTATTTGAAGCAAGAGACATTTTTTTATTTAATTGACATACTACTTTAAAAAAAGTTATCCAGTTTCAGGGGCGATTTGCCACATTGGATCCACCCTAAATATAGCGTACTTACAGGCAAATTATAGCTCTTCATATATATATAATATATATATCCAGAATTGGGTATACTCAAATCTAAATTTTGGGAACGAAACCCAGCCGTTAAACGAGGAGTATCTGCAAAAAACAAAATATTTATTTCATACATAAATACAACATCAGTGAGTTTCATTGTTATTTATTAATTTAATTACTTGCAGATTATATTAATAGTACAAAATTTCTTTGCTTTAATATAGACTTAGCTATAGTTACTTCCTTTTAAATAAAATATCTTCTTTTTTCCTCTCCACTTCTTAATAAATAAATTTAATTATTTCATCAACTCAATTGGCATCCCTTAAAATATTTAGCAAGAATATCAATAGGTTTTATTCACAAAAATTTTATTAAAGTAAAGTAAAATTGTAACAAAAAAAAATTTAAAAGATAAAAGGGAATGAAAAAATTAAGGTATGATAGAAAAAAGCTAATCATCGAATTATTAAAAAAAAAAAAAAAGAAGTATTTTAAGTTTTTAATTTAAAACTCTAAAATCAATAAACTTAACTTCTAAGAGAATATATTGTAGAATATGAATGGATAATTTATTGGCCAGCAAAAATTGTTTTTTAGGATTTGACTTCAAAATTATAGGTCCTTTGCCCATTGTCATTAAAGAGTAAAAAATATCTTAGCTCCAACAGCAAGAATTACGACATTATAAACCACACACAAAAATTTTATTAATAAATAAATATATATTTTATAATATATAAGTGAATGCTTTTGAAATTTATATTCAACGGATTTTCAACAATTGTTTTTTCCCCCGATTTTAAAAAAATTGAAATTATTAATAAAAACTGTAAAAGTTTTTTCATTAATCCGTTTTTCGGAAAGCTAGATAATGGACCATTAAGCAATCATTCCTTACATAACTTTGGGACTCCCTTGAGGGTGTGCAGTTTCATAAGATTGCAACTAAAGCAGAAGATCATCTATTTTAAAGATTAGTGATATTAGTGATATAGCCATTACGTTTTGTGGAATTGGTGATCTATCCCATGGTCGTCAGGATCTCAGACGTGGATAGCGGAAAGAAAGATTGGTGGCAAAGTAAAAGAAAAGGTCATAATTCCTTAACAGCTTTTTACATACCAAAGATCTTTTTTGATTTCTTTAAAGAAATGAGTTAAAAACCTTCTTCTGCATATGAAGCGATTGTATGAGGCAGATTAATTAGTGAATAAAAATAAACATTAGATCACAGATCTATAAGTTTAATGATGAATAGATCCAACAACATGCAAGATTAACTTATTCCCAGCTGAAAAAAAAAAAACCTACAAATCACTCAAAATGCTTTAATTAAACAAAAAATTTAATATTTAATATTTTCCTTTACACAGAGGATCATTTCGAAAATTTATTTGTCTAAAAAATAAATTTTAATCTGTTACATTAATTGAAATATTAGCACAAAGTTAGATTTTAAATCTTCCCTAAAATACGAGTTTCAACCAATTTTTCCACATTAGCCGATCTGGTGATACTCATTTCCTATTTTGAAAAAGTCTTCGAGAACTTGACTATTTTACTATAAAATCGTGATAATTATTGGAAGTAGTTTCTAGAATGGACACCTATTATTTGTACTAAAAAGAAAGGTAAGCCAGTATTTAAAACCTCCAAACAAGCAACCATGACTTCGATAAAATCACGGACTGGACGGTCCACGTCAATAAACCATACGTGAATGGACAAGAAAATTTAGAAAAGCGATCGTTGTTAACACATGGTCATTCGACTTGGGATCTCGTGGCATTGTCTGCCACTCTTTCATAAATAAAAAGAAAAAATCGTGATTCGAAAATCCTGGCGTTAAAATCGTGATTAATGGGATTTAACGGAAGTTTTAAAGTCCGCACGCTAAAAAAGCTTTTTTCGAACTTGAAAGGTTTATTACATTGAAGTAGATATTTGGTTGCCTTCTTGTAGACAATACCCGATTGAAAGTTTATCTTGATCCTTAAGTTGTATTATAGCTGAACCGATGTAGAAAGTTGTTTAATGGATATCCAAATGATTCGAGTTCCTCGGCTTGAGAAATATCCTTACTGAAATCTTTTTGAGAAAAAAAAAAAATAAAAAGAAGAAATCCTAATGAAAACAATCACAGCCACTGAAATTATCAATATTTTTTTAGATGAAATACAGCTGAGTTAACTATGTTACAAATGAAATAACGAAGTGTCACGCCAATGGAAATATCTCTTACATAAGCAGTAACGGTTAGTTCAATAATAGTTTTCTTGTATTACACAAACAACACTATCACCTGGAAGTGAGCTAGCTAGCTATAAGAGGCTCCAGGAAAAAAGAACCTAAATGATGGCAGCATTTGAAACCGGCATCTCCGCATAGAAGTCCAGTGCCTAACCACTGAGCTCATTCCTTCGCTAGTTTTATTGTCAAAATAAACAAATTAAAATCCCAATTTGTTGAGTAGTTTTGTTTAAACAAGTAAGCCGATTGGAATTTGCAGCCAAATAAAAAATATTACTAGGTTAGCTAATGTTATACAACAAATAGCGAAAAATTACTACTTTCTAAATCTGTGAAATGCACTTTTTGCACGTTCTCAGATTTAATAAAATATTGGGGGGGTGAACATTCAAACTACTTTCTCTTACACCTGTTTACAATCTGCTATTTTTAAAAGTTAGCTTCGGTAAAGGATGGATTTTCCTGAGAACCCCTTCCAATAAATGAATCAACCTAAATAGAAATTTTAAATAAAAGTAATAACTCTTTATATGCATGTATTTATGATATAAAAATTTAAAGAAAATCTTTGAAGCTAATTTCGAAAAAGTCGCTAACTGGAAAAATCGCTTCAGTTAAGTCACACTTCCAGTTGACCGATTCCGACCAGAAAGTTTAGTATCGGAAGCCTCTTGAGTACTTATACGAAATTCCAAATTTCCATTCAATTCTGTTTTCACAGACCAACCATATATGCGCTGAATACTTTCTTTTTCGCATTCAAGGAACTCAAAGCTCCAATTTTCAAAGTTTCAAAGAATACTCCGAAAAACCTACTTCCAGAAGATCCGAAATCCTACAATATTTAAGACATCTGAGGGCCCCAAATCTCTCAAGCATTTTCTTTAGTGTAAGCCTCTACCAGATACACCAAACCTTGTGTTGTCAAAACAGGCAACTGATCTGAAGACATAGTACGCCTACCTCTTCATTATCCATTCATCACATCAACCTCCTTAAATAAATCATACACGAGGAAAGAAGAAACTTCGCATTTCCCAACCTAACTATTTCATAAAATCTTTAGCCTAGAGGCACTCAACCCCGAAATCCCCATTCTTGATTCGTGACTGTTTGTTTGGGACATACAGAAACAGTCGATAATCTCATCATTGACAGCTCAACAGTTTGCTTATTGCCTTATATTACAGCGTGTCTAGGTAACCAGAGGAACTTCAAACGCTCTTAGAGGTAAGGCTTAACCCAGACAGGGTTTTAATAATAGCTGTTTCAATAGAAACATAAAATTACCTTAAGATTTTCCACAATCGTTTAGAGTTGCTTGTGGATTTTATAATGAAGTCAATTACAGGTGATGATTATTATATATAATATATAATATATAATATATAATATATAATAATAATAATAATAATAATAATAAGGGGAAGGGATTAGCTATGAGGTTAGCATACTGGACTCCCACGCGGAGGTCCCGGGTTCGAATCCAGCAGCTGACCCTTAGATTTTCTCTTCCTAGGAGCTTCTTACAGCTCACTGTCCGGTGATGGACAGTGTTGTCTGTAACAAGAGAACACTGTCCGGAGGCCGGCAGTGCACTGGAAAAAGCTCCCGGGCGCTAATAACCTCCGCTGTTGATGCGCCAAAAAAAAAAAAAATTATATATATATATATATATATATAATTATTATTATTGAAAAACTATTCCTTCTGTTTTGGGGTGTGTCCTCTTAGTTTAGGCAACGATTTATCACGACGGCAAATCAGCTCATTATGATGTGCGTCAGTTCCATTTTTAAATGCTTAAACTTTTCTGTTTTTATGTTTACTTCAGCTATCCTTAAATAAATCATACACGAGGAATGAAGAAACTTCGCATTTACCAACCTAACTATTTCATATCAGTTCAGTCGCTGCATATCTGTCAGAGGACGCTTCGTTTGATCGATTCTTATTAGAAATTGACTCAAAATGACTTCAATCCAATCTCCTTAAACTGTAGTCTTCGAATCGTTGTCCACAATAAATAAACAGTAATAACTCAAAACTCAGTAGGAATGTACTGACTCTTACGCCAAGGGCTACGGTTCAAGTTCTGCTTACTGCCTTTGCAGTTTATCCATTTCCTTTGGGGCCTCTACAGATCACGCTCTCTCGATATGAGTCTCTAGGAAACAGTGTCAGAAGATCGTCTGTGTAATGAGAAATCTCTACATGCGCGCCAATGACCATAAAACTTGATGCGTCTTTAAAAAGAAGAGTATAAACATTATGTAAATTAGTCTCACAATCCATATTTTGATTGTTAATATTCAACAAACAATGTTAATGTTAACAACTTGATTAATAGAAGAAACACACTGTGTGTACATATCACTGAAAGCCTTTAAATCATCTATCAAAGCTAACTTCGGGTTATTTTTAATACAATTAAAAACTAATTAAAAAATTAAAGAAGAAAGTGTGATTAGGAGGCCGTTTAAAATATGAAATAAAAAAAAAATTAGCCATTAGATTAAAATGAACCGAAACTCATATAAAATAAATCTATATATATATTATTTACAATATAATTGTAAATAGTTATCACATCAAAACACAGGACATTCAGATATTGAATTCCTAAAGGGCTTTTCATTATCACCCAAATAATAAAAATAAAGTAAATAATAATAAAATTATCAAAAATTAAAATTTAAATATATATTTTATATGTATTTTGGCCCGACAAAAAAAAGCATTGTATTGATTAAAAATATATATATATATATGTACCATACATATATATATGTATATATGTATATATATATATACATATATACCATATATTTCCATATTATATATATATATGAGTAATCCTAATTCATTCTAATACTGTCGTTATAAAAAATTAACGAAAATATATATGTTTATATATTTTATATATAATATTGCTAAAGCTACAATTTCGTTATATTTAAATATGGCTGGCCCAAATTTATATGTAAATATTTCTTGTACGCATAGAGATAATGTATAATTTATACATTTACTCATGTATACACTAAATATACCTGGGAAAAATACATAAAGCGCAATAAATGTTTATTAATGTTTTTGTTTTTGTTTGAGCATCCAAATTATATTTATTGCACTGATTTTAAGAAGTTAATAAAAACAAATTAATAAAAGTATCCAATCCAATTGAATGAAAACAAATAGTTTTATGTAGAGATTTTTTTCTTTTTTTTCAACAAAAAACATTCCATGAGATCTCTGGTTAAACAATTCAACATTCCTTGTTCTTATTTTTACGGTGGGAAGTTATCTAAAGTAATAAATTATTTTTTAAAAAATAAATAAAATATATATAAATAATATATCTACAAATCCTTAATATTTTGAATACTCCAGCCAAGCGTCAATCTATCAAATCCACAAGAGAAGAAATTGGCGGCAAAGGAATGTTCATCAGCCCACGCAACACTGCATACCATTCTTTGATGCCCCTGAAATTTGTACATCTTTATTTAAAAATAGCTAATTGTTAATTTAATTATACTGAGAATCTCTGGTAGAAATAGATTTCCAACGTCATCATACTAACTTGATTTTATAGAAATGATAGAAATCTATTTCTGGCAGGAATGGGGAGGAGGATGTCTGGTACTATCCCTAATTGTTGGTTCTCAGATTTACCTTGGGGTTTCCTTAGATATCTTTGATGGCTAATTAAGTTAGAAGGATTTAAACCCAATAACTTCTTAATTAGGGGTGCCATCATTCGAACATATGGAGAAAATATTTCGGGGAAGGTTAAGTTGGCCATAGTCATGTTCATTACTAAATTCCTACTGTTCCTACTGTTCTGCTAATAACTTCCCCAGAGGACCTGAATGAGTGGTTTCATCACGTGGAGGCGCTGAGAAATGGACCAACTTAGCTTATAGAGTGGAAAATTATGATGAAATATAGTCCTTGCACAAGTTTTGGTCAAACATTTCAACAAATTATTGAAAATCAAGTTTCTATTTGAACACATTGCGTAGAAAGAATGCTGTGAGTTTCCTATATACAAGTTAACATCCATATTTACAAAACCTATCATTAATTCCTTAACAAAAATTTAAAAAAAAAACAAAAAAAAGCTCAATTGAAACTGTTTTAAAAGTTCGCCTCAATTTTCGATGGCAACAATTAAGTGTTCAGGATGGCTACCAACAAATAACTATACTTCAAGAAATCGAATTCTTTATAGATGCCGAAATCAGGCAATAGCGGCCTCGTCAAGTTAGGAGTCAGCGGTACTCTCGTAGTCTCTGACTTCTGCGAAACAAATATTTATAACGCACAGATAATCAAACTAGATGCAACAAACATACACCGATTGAATCACCACAAAGCGAAAAAATCCAAGATGTAGTGACTGAGAAGGCTCCTGGGAGGCTGAAAGATCAAGCTAATAGCAAAACACGTGAAACTACAAGAAGTCGGCTGTTGTACCTTTGAGTTTAACGCTGGATACGATTATGTGTGAAGCATCTCTAGCAGAACTGGGAAAAGGATAACCTAATATGTGTTATGTCCTGCAACGGCAACAACATTTTGATCATCTAAGAATCTGCGTGTCAGTTGAAGGTGTGAGAGGATGCAACAGACAAAAATATATACGATCAAGGAGCGATTATGGCTCGTTGTCGGATAGAATAATAAATAAACTGATCTCTCTCAGATTAAAAAAAAAATAGAAAAGCTATTTAAGAGAAAAGAAATGTTTTTAATTTAAATTTCAAGTGTTTTGCTAGGTTGAAATTAATAATTCTAATACAAGAGAAGTTACAAATGAAATGCAGGTTGTTGGTCGGTAGAATAGTTGTAAGAGGACTGATTGTCAAAAACTGTAAAATAGTTTTCGCAAATAGTTCTTTTACATAACTCTTAAAATATAACTTTTGTCCAGACTAGACATTAAATGCACGAAATTTTCGTACGCTTTAATTATATTTGTAATTCTCAAACCATACTTTAAACAAATTGACCACCCTTACCATCTAATTCAATACCGATTACAACGCCAACACTATTACGATTTTGCCATTAAATGTTATTGATGATTTCAGTAATTTGAGTTCCTATTGTTTGTGTCATATTTTACAGCAAAGGTCATACTGCAAAATTTAAGAGTTTCGTTTGACAAAACAAACAGCTTATCTTCTGTATTAGCCGCCAACTAACTCATTAGGTTTTCTTTTTCTACGCAAACTAAAAGATTTTCATATTTCTATGTTGAATCGAATATTTCGTAAAAGGAGCCATAATTTAAAACTACGTAAAATATTTTAACCGGTCACCTATTCTTAGAGAATACCTGATAATTGAATTTACTTTCATTTGGCGAAATAACTGTAAGGAGGAAAAAAAAAGAAGTTAATACTCACTTGTCTTCTATGTCTAGCAATCCTTTGACCAGATAAATCGTATAACCTTACTTGTCTGTTATCATGTGGCATAGCTATTAGTCCATTGTTTGACACGGCTAATTTATTAACAGCAGAGTCAGTCCTTATAGTGGCTAATGGTGATCTCATATTTCTCAAATCCCAAACCTTTAAAAGGAAAATGAAAAAAAACGTTGTTTAAGATAAATTTTAAATATCCTTCTGAAGATTTTTTTAAAAGTGTTTAACAACAAAAAATAAATAAGTAACATACCTTAACGGTCCTATCATCTGAACCGGATACAACTTTATCATCTCTCTTTGTAAAAATTGAAGAAGTAACAGCGCTACAATTGAAAAAAAGAGAAGTTAAACTAGATTGAAAATAAAAATTGTAAGCAAATGGAAAATCGAGAATTCACAAACAGAAATTCTCGAGTTCGAGTCTAAGCGACTGCTATTTCCTGTTGGACGGTATTATCATTAATTTTCTGGAGGCCAGTAATGCACACAGAAGTCCCCGGACGTCAATGAAATGTTGACCGTGTATTATTTAAAGAAAAGAAAGGGTGGAAGGTCGCTGAGGTTTTACATTGAAACTTATGTACATAACTGAATAACATAACTTTGACTAGCGAAAGATCTTCGATTTGTTCTATACTTTTACTAACAGGTTCTGTACACTAATGGTATTCTATTGAAATATTGGATGAGTTATGGTACCGAGAAATCGATGGCCAGTAAGGACGTCTCACAGACAAACTTTACTTTACGAACGATCTCTTAAAACGTTTCCTTTTTTTGCCAATTTCAATAAAGATACAGAGTCTTCATGAAAAGAGTAGGGAGTATATAAGCAAAAATGTTAGAAATGTAGTCACAAAGGTATTTGTGACTAAACTCATTAAAACTAATTAGAACAGTGGAGAATTGATATATACAGGGTGAACCAGTAAGTATTGTCCATACGCCTACAATGTGTAGTACATCTAAAGTGGAGTTCAATGACGTATTGGCCAACTTCATATTTCCATTGTTCTTTAGTGACGTCACTTTAATTTTTTTTTCTAAAAACATTACTTTTTTTTAAATAGAAATGTTGTTACTCAGAAAGTTTTAGTCGTATTAGTGACACCATTTCGAAGCATCAATTATTCTCCAAACAGTCTCAATCTTCATCCGGATTTTAATTAACCAATCTAACATACTGGTACAAATGTTGAATTGACAGTGTACGAAATCTGTCTCCTCCTGCCAACGCAGTCCGGAGTTTCTCGAAGTTCTTCGAGAACCAACTTAAAAATCTTAGCCAGCATTTTTCAACTGTATGAAGAATACTCATTAGCCCATAATTCCTCTAGGAAAAACAGAATATTTTTTCTCTGCCAAAGATTTAAATAACTGAAATTTAGTTTACCAATTCTGAGTTAAATTTCTTAAGAATAGTTAAGACTGCAGAATTAGCAATATTAAACTTTGCAACAGCAGCATCGCGTGCTTTATAGAACTTGGCGGTGGATGAAAGCGTGAACACCAAATAAACAAAAAAGCTTTTATACATTAATTTTTAATTGTTATTTTCAGTTTCCCTCTCTGAAAAGGAATAACAAACATTTTGGCAACATTAGAGTCGCAATAATCTCAATTGAAGTTGAGCCTCGTTATAAGTAGGTGAAAGCAAGACAAGGGGAAATATTTATACCTGAGCAACATCTCTCTTTAAGGAACTCTATACGAATCCACTAGATGTTGAATGGTTTCTTAATCATTATTAGAGATCCGCCAAAGGATTTCTTTAGGATTTAACGCAGTTAAGACCAATCACTTAGCATTAAAACTTTTTCTCAATAAAAGTTCATTTAACCAGGGTTCTGTAAGTTCTGAAGACAAGACGTCACGCATCCTTTAACATATCATTTTATAATAGCAAAGCTGTATAATATTGAAGTAACTATTGCCTTCCCAAGGCATTTTCATGGAACACTGAATTTCAGATTACTAATACGATGGCTATTTTTCCTATTACTATGTTATAAGCAAGAGAGAAAATAAAAGTGAGCAGTAACATAAAAATCTTTAATAAAAACCAGTTTGTTTTAAACTTGTAACACTTTAAACAATTTAAAGATCTTTTTTCGTGTAGCGGTTAAACTATTCCTCGGACCGGAAATTGTTCCATGGACCTGTTGAGTAGTTTGAGAATTGAAGGATTCTAAGATTAGACTAGTAAACAAAAAGCTAGAATTACACTTACTCAGTATGACCTTGAAAAACTGAAACGGAATGTATGGGCTCCCTGAAATCCCACAGCCTGAAAGTTGTATCCTGAGATGATGTTACAACAAGTTTTTGTGAATGATGAGCACAAGTGTGAGTTAATTCTTGATCATGGCCTATTTAAGAGATAAACTACATAGAATTTGAAGTTATAAACATATTTCTTATAATGCTTCTAAACATACTTCTTTTTTTTTGTTGTACCTGTCAAAGAATGAATCAATTCACTAGTCTGTACATCGTATATGGCTGCAGTGCGATCCCAAGATGCGGTAACAACGTGCTCTCCTCCAGGTAACCAATCAGCTGCTGCTACAGGACCCGAATGTCCAATTAATTCGGCAAATGGCGTGCGCAAACTAGGACCACCTCCTTCACCTTCTGGATCACAAGCAGTAGCTTCGACCGCACTCTCTAATTCTACTTCTTCATCAGATGAAGCAGTCTTCTGTTTAAAAATTATAGTTAAATTTGAGAAATATGCTAAAATTCGTTTCAATTATCAGCAAGTTTAACGAACCTAAACTCATTTAAGTTCCTAGAGTTAATACTCAAAAACCATCATGAATTCAGTCACGAAATCAAATGCAAAATTATGGAAGAAAAAAGATAATGGGTCATTCCGAAATTAAATAAAATACGGGTAGAGCGCTGAACGTAGAGCAGATTGTTCAATATTGTGAATATGATATTAGTGATTAATGATTATACTAGAGTAGGCGTCGGCAACCTATTTCAATTAGAGAGCCATATTTCCTTAAATAATTTTAATAAATCTTACCAAGAGCCGCAAGGATGATAGTGTAAAAAACTCTGAAGATCATTTGTATTCATAAATTATTATTTTATGATATTCAATAACATTTAAATGTTTTATATATTTATTTTCACATATTGCAAAGTAAATGAACAAATAAATAATAACTTGACGAATGAAAAGGCGGCAGTCTTACAATATAAATCAAGTACTTTTGATATTGAATAATTCTATTTAATTTCGAACCTTTCACATTTAAAATTATTTTTGAAAAAAAAAACATTTAATAAATGGAATTTTCATTCGTTTCATTAAAATTAAAATATACAATATATTTTGGGCAGGCTGAAGAGCCATACAATTTGGATAAAAGAGTCGCATGCGGCTCGCGAGCCGCGAGTTGCCGACCCCTGTACTAGAGGATGAAGTAGGGAAAAAAGGACTTTGAAGGATTTACACTTTCAAACAGCGGAAATACGAACCATCTTTTAGGCACAGAATTCATTATTAGCAATAACTTAATAGCTTTTTCAAGAGACATTCTGACCTAACATACTTTCTAGATACAATGACAAAATTGTTTTGGGGAGTTGGAATGCTAAAGCGTACCACCAAAAGGCACGGAAACCATACATAGTTTAGTGATAGGAGAATGCGACTTATAGACTTATGAGTAAGATACAAACTTTTCACCAACTAAAAATAATTTCATAAAAATAAAAACATAAAATTTCAAAAGTAACATCTCAACCATTACTTAAATTCTTATTTAAGGGAATAGAGGTTACAGTTCTTTTAACATTGAAATAATTATCCAAATGGAATTAATATACTAACATAAATATCCATCGTGACGGCAGCTTGCCAGATGTGTGCAGATTGATCTCCAGAAGCGGTCAAAACAAGATCACGACTAGGATGAAATCTAATTGAATTAACAGATCCAGTATGTCCTATGTATCTAAGTGCGCATCTACCACTTTCCATTAGCCAGATACAAGCCGTCTGATCTGAGAAATCCAAAATACATTCAATTAGATAATATATAAAGTTCAACAAATCTAAGTCGATTAATAAATCTAAATTATTATCATTCCCCACTGAAAAGTAAAATTGTACTTTCACATATTTGAGGTTTTACCTGGTATTACGTCATTTTGAAGTAACAATTTCTGAGAACGAAATTATATGTTGTATACAACATAATTAAAAAAAAAAGAATATTCGAAAAAAGTTCAAGTGCTGCGATAATCTGACATAAAGCTTTTGGACAAAATCAATCAACATGAAGTGTCACTGAACTGAATCGTTTTTTATTTTTTTTGGAGGTTTTTCAGAAAAAGACTTCAATAATTTTCTGTAAACTTGCTAATTGCCTATGGAAAAATCCAAAACTTTAATTCGAAACGTTTTCCATAGAAAACTGACTTAAGCATGGGAAGAATGGGGCAACTTTCCACTAAAACGACAATCTATGACCACGTAACTTACATAATATTAAAAGGAATTCAGTATGATGGTAAAAATTCAAGACTAAAGAAATCTGAAAAGATTTTTCTGCTTTTAGTGTTTTTTTTGTATTTGTTTTCAAAAATGGTTCCAAGGACTTTCTGTAATCTTTGAAACACAGTAGATATTGAACTTCTGGAATCATTAGGTACGAAAAATACAGGTGAATGGTTTAAGCAGGCTATTTAATTACTGACCATTACTGTCGTAACTGCGCTTTTAACAAAATGGTTGACCCTGAAACAAACCAAAATTCCGTGTTGGAAGAATATCAGTACACCAGCACAGCAATTAGACAACACGGCTTTTTGGATTTTCGAAGAATTGTCAACATTGGAACCAGGACAAAACATGAGGTCCCTGTCCAAATGATACAGCCTATTATTAGGAGATAAAATCTAGTGAATGTGCACCCCCTCCCCAAATTTGGTACTGTAGCAACTTTCACCATAAATTGATCAAATCTACCTGCAGATGCAGTTCCAACCAATGGTACCCCAGGTCTCGCCACTGCCACATCCCATACTCCATCTCTGTGACCTTTTAGCTCTTTTACTACACTACAACATACAGTCGTTGTTTTAAAACTGGATACTATTTTGGATGTCTGCGCTTTCAATTTATGTGCTGTTTTCAGTTTCTGTGAAGAGCCAGCTACTGAAATTGAAAAAAACGAAATAAAAATTATGTATTTAATAAAATTAAAATTTTAAAGCTAGAGTTTTTCTAGAAATACTCAATTTTCAATACTCAATGAAAATTTGTAATTAATGGACCGTTATGGGATTTGTCGGATCCCTTCTAATGTAGCTCTTAAGACGACATTAATCGTTCCAACGCTATGGTTGCAACCTCAGGGGTAGGCGCATTTAATTCTCGTCATTTTTGAGGAAATGAAGGAACCCTGTATTAAATTAAAATGGCACATTCGGTGGAAGGCTAACTCCTTCTTCCTGGTAATAATTTAATTCCTTGGAATAGTTTCAAAATAAAGATTTTGATAATGTGCAAATGACCACACAACGTTTAATCTTCGATAGAAGATACTGAAATAATAAACATGTGTATTTTTTTTTTTATTAATCACAATATTACTAATTACAGGGTCCAGGCACGAAACTGAACTCCAGTCATCAAGTTTTGAACTGTTTCTTTACTGGGCTCGTGTTCTTATGCACTATTTTCTGAAAACCATCGTTCTGAAAAACGTATTTCCTTTGTTAACTCCAGGCAGAAAATTCAACTCGCTCGCAATACTACTTACCAGGCAGTAAATGAAACTTATAACTCGCTACTGAGATAAAACGCTATGTACAAACGTTAAACCAAAATTACTAAATAATCTATTAGTTACAAAATAAAATAAAAAGTACTAAAGACAAAATTATATTTAATGTTTATTGTTTTAAAATACTTAGTTTATTAATGGAATATAAACATATATGTATAAACTTACACTTCTGTTTAAATTTAGAAGGAACATTTTCAAATTCTGTAGAATCCAAATTTTGTTTATCACTTAAATTCTGTTTATCTGAAATATAATTATCTTTTTCTAATTTTTCATTTAATGCTTCTATTTTATCTTGCACTAGAAATTTAAAAAAATGTATAATAAACAATGAATATAACTGTAAAAAAAAAAGTTTTAAAAACATTCATAAATTTCAGTATGATTTCAATTTATGGACACTTACAAGACAGGTTTTCATTGTATAGCACTTCAAATTCCTTTTCGATTTGTGAAAACAGATATTGCAGTTTCGACCTGAATGAATGAACAAATCTACTTCAAATTATTTTAATAAAATAGGAGAAACATATCGATGTGACATTATAACACCAATAAATAAATAGAAAACCTTTTTATTTGATTAGTTACATGTAACAAAAAATTGGAAATTTTCCTAGGGATTAATTTATTTTCTAAATTTATTTGTAAGAAATCGGTGGAATTTTCATTAAAACAAATTCTAGGAACTTTATACAAATTTTAACTTTCATAATTTGCAAATGATATTACTCTTTTAATCTATATCAGTTTGGTTTTCTTTGGCTTCTTGTAGCATAACATTTTACATTTCTTACTCTTCGTAAGAAGAAAGGTTTTATCATGCTTATTTGACGTTGTTTATTAGAAGTTCATTACGGTGAAAAGTTTTCTTTTTAAATATAAACATGAATAGCCTGGCAATTTAATTTTTAACTTTTTTTTGTATTGATTTTGTTTGTTTCAGACCATGACTTTTTTAAGCACATAATGTCAAGAGTAATAAATTATTAATAATAAACGATTGGTTGTAAAAAAAATAAAAAATAGTTAGACATTAAAATAGTTAAAAAATGTTATCTTCAATTAAATGGCCTTAATAAAAAATAAAAAAAAATAATAATGTAAATTAAATGTTAAAAAATACCGCAAATGTTGGTTGCTGGAATTACGTTGTACATTCTCCGATGAAAAACAATGTACCAACATATCGAACTTCATATAAAAATCATTACTAAGAAAAAACACAAATATTAAGCTACAAATAGAAAAAAAAAAAAAGTAGATTGCTGATTACAAACTTAGCCAAATTACTAGGCCGTAATGCATAACTGAACAAACCAAATAGCGAAAAATAAACCAATTAAATGGAAGAATACGATAAATAATTAAAGCAAACAACTGAAAATTATCCAATGTTCTGTATGTAAGTAACACTCAATACTAAGAATATATTTTACAAAATAAAAGAGAGTCAGAAGTGGCTTTATGAAATCAAATTTGTTGGAATTGGTCCAAAATAAGACTCTAGTACATGCCAAGAATTGGAATAATGTTCTTAAAAATCATCGCAGTTTTTCAATTATCTTTGCACTAAATTTATTTATTTTTTAAAAAAAATTATTCTTGAGTAAAATATATGCTTATGCTGCACATTGCATTTAGCTTTAAAACATTGATATCAAAGAGAACACAAAATAATAATAATTAAACTAAAGTAAATTTACATTATAATTACGTAGATACATATAAACAAGAGATATACCTAATGACAGGTGGAAGGTTTGTGTCACCATCTATGTCTGACTTGAAGCTACTGCTGCTGAACATTTCTGGATCACCTGACCGAAATGCCCTGGCAATGCTTACTCTTTTACCTTTGCCTGTTTTACTCATTTCGACTAAAAGAAAGCCTTTTTGAAAAGGCTAGCTTCAGCAAGTAATTATTGTCATGGTTTCAAAATTTTTCAGTCTTTTTTTAAACACCCTGTGGGACAAAGTTCAGAAATAAGTTCCTAACAAGTTTTACAGAAAAACAAAATTTCTTACATTCAAAGATTTTCATGATTATACTAGTGGAGTTTTATTCAATTGAACTAGAAATTACGTAAAAGCAGGAGTATCGAAATTACATAATTTTCTATCGTTACATAATAAATTATCTCCATAAATAAATAAAAAAAAACAAACAAACAAATAAATCAGTAGGAATCTTAAGATAAACGCCGCAACGTACTATAATATAACTTCAAAACCCTAATCTATAAAATACTATTAAATTTTTTTCGGCTTAGTTTGCTGAAGAGAATAATTTTCGAATGTATTTTTCATTTGTAAGCAAAAATGTAATCTAACAAGTGAAATACGAAAGATACCACAGAGTTTAAATGAGTCACAAAATCTAAAAGGTAAATATAAATGACTCACCTCCAATTAACACTTTTAGCATTTGACGTCACATAGCTTTAGGGATTATTTGAGAGAATCAATAAAGTATAGCCACTTTTTATCTTGTTGTAAATATAACACGACATAGCCAAACCGTCTTCTGATAGCTATCGGCTGATTATCTCTAAAGCGAAAACACACAGCTGAGAAGTTGACAGTATCGGCAGCTGAAGGTGCAACAAATTATATTTCAGGTTGTTCAACATTGATAAGTAACTTTCGTAATCTATTTGTCTTTACTGTTAAAAAGTGAGTTTAATATTATTATTTTAGTTTAATATAACTTCCTTAAGTTCAAAAAATGTTTCGAACAATTCTTTTTTCTATTACGATATAAAGCATATTGTTGATGTTATTATTAATTATTTCTTATTAATACTTTATTCTTATCTAAAGCTACATAATTTATCTTACCAAGCAACAAAAAAATTTCTAAAAAAGTGAAGTTACAATGAACTTGGTTTTTGCCTTTTAGAAGCTTTGACAATTAATAAAAAGACGTGGCAACACTGTTTTGGCCTCTTTATCAGCTTAACCTACTAGGTGTGTGATAATTTTCATTTTGTATTCATGTTTGTAATTAAACAATGTCGCAGATTAAGTAACTTAATTTTTATTCCTAATGTAAACTAAATTAATTGTAAAATGCCGCCCAAACAAAGAAAAATTGCAATAATGGGGTATAGATCTGTAGGTAGGTGAGTTCGTTCTTTTACTTTATTAACTAGAAAAGGTTTTACTAGAAAATGTGTGGCAAAGATTTAATGTTTATAGAAAGTACTACAAACGACCCTTGTTTTACATTTCTCTGAAATGGTCTTACAGGAAAATCTTCGCTAAGCATTCAGTTTGTAGATGGACAATTCGTGGATTCATACGATCCCACGATAGAAAATAGTGAGTTAATTTGTGATTTTTTTTTTGTCTCTCTTTGTTAGTGGTACTTATATTTTCTTAGTCTTCTACGAAAGTAATAGATTTTTGATTTATTTTTTGATAATTGTTTATTTTTTGCAGCCTTTACAAAAACCACTCGCATAAGAAGTCAAGATTATGATATAAAATTAGTTGATACTGCTGGACAAGATGAGTATTCTATCTTTCCTGCGCAGTATTCTATGGACGTTCATGGCTACGTCCTTGTATACTCCATTACATCTATAAAATCTTTTGAAGTTGTCCAGATTATTTATGAAAAATTATTGGATATGATGGGAAAAATTCAGTAAGTACAGTGGATATGTCATAACATTACCATGTTATTGTGCAACGTTGTGATCTGAAATTTATTACGCACAATTACTGCTGACTGATCCCTTCTTTTTTCTTTTTTTTTTATGTTACATAGAGTACCGATAGTACTTGTAGGAAATAAAACTGATTTACACATGGAACGAATGATAAGTTCCGAAGAAGGCAGACGATTGGCGTTATCATGGAAAGCTGCATTTTTAGAAACTTCCGCTAAACAAAATGAGGTGTGTATTAATTTTTAATACAATGAATTTCGCACATAAGCCTTATTTTTTTATATTACGCTTATTTTTTACAATTGAACAAAATGAATGTAAATTTTAACGTTTCCTAAATTAGTATAGAAATTTTGAAGAATACCATCCTTTTTAGCTATTGCCCAAAAGAACTTAAGTTAGTTGGAAAAATGCTAGTTAAGAACTTTAGGTTATGACATACAGAAATTTTGATCTAATTCTTATTGAAAAAATTAATTTTATTGAAATCAATGTTAATTTTTGTTTGTGAAGCAATCTCTTCATTGCTAAGTTGGTTTACTATGGGTAAGAATTAAAAAAAAAAAAAAACCTGCGGTTCAATCAAATCTATCTCCAAAAATGACGGAAAAGACTAGCTCCAGAATAAATATTTAAACAATTTTGTATTTAAAAAAATATTTTTTAAAGCTGCATTTAGCTTGATAATTTCCTTTCCCCTTCAATTTTGTCAATTTTATTCAGAAGTTCAAATTAGATTTCAAACTTGTCAAAACAATGCAGCTTTTCTAGATTATTGAGATAATTTATAATTAATAATTATTGAGAAAAATTTACTTTTGTATTCAATAAGTTCGAGAGCGATTTCATTTCTTGGGATAAAATTCAAGTACTTTTTTTTTTACTTTGTGTTACTTTTATTGAAATTCTCAGTTATTCCCCTTCGCTTCATTTCAGTAGGCTAGACATCCAGACAATCTGAAGGACTCTTTGAACATGAGACAGCGTAGTCAAGATAATAAACACGTAATGACCTTACCGTAGATCATATTTCACTCTTCTCCTCTTCGTGCAATTCTTTATACGTTCCAAAAATGTTGTTAGTGTTGGATAATATCTCTACAGTTTTTAACGTCAGTTTGAGCCTTTAAGCATTAATAAAAGAAAATTTATCTTTTCCTCCTAAATTTAAAATTACGATAAAATCTGCACAAGGGGACTGTTTTAAATAATTTTTTTATTTTATACTGAAATTACTTCTAATAGGCCTTTTTTATTGGATCTGTTCCTATGTATGTTTTCCAAACTATATTTTGTAGTAAACTGAATTTACTTCAGTACATATGTCTGGTTAGGAGTGTTTCAGAATTGTATTCCGTTTCCAATCCTTCCAATTATAAAATGTGTAGGTAGTGTTCTTGTTATTTATGAAGAGGACCTCTTGCTAATTAAGTCCTAAGCAGGTGTAAGATCTTATTCTGCCGCTCATCTCATCTACCTCATTTGATGGTTACTACACCCACAGAAAAGTTCCGCAGGTTTTCATTACGACCTCATACTATAGCACTTTTCGTCCTATCAGGACCCTTTGTATTACTTTTATTTCTTCACCTACACTCTCTATTCATTTGCATTGTTTAACACTCATACTTCATAAACATAGTAATCGGCCGCAATGTTGTCTGGAAGATTCTTACTTGTGAAAATCTATCCAAGACACACATTTATTTTTAGAAACTGGTAGAACCGCTTTAAGGTACCTTTATTGTGACGTCTCATGATTCTCTCACAATTGTCTTTACATAACATACATTGTTTTTAGAGGTAACAACGGCTCTTAAGTATTTAAAGCTCCTGGAGAGTTCAGGGGATTTTTCGCAGGTTGTTTAGATTTGCTTTCTTTAGTTTTATTTATTTTATGTATTTAATTTTGTAGAATGTTTTTGTTATTGTTATTTTATTTATATTAAATAAGATTATTAACAATTGATTATTTTTTTAGTCTTCTAATCCATTTTTTCAGTCAGTAGCCGATGTTTTCCATACAATGTTAATAGAAATTGAAAAAGCTAATGGAAATGTAACAGAAAAAGGAAATTGTATTATCTCATGAAGATGAGATATGGGTGCAGGAAGTTGAAGAAGAAAAAAAGATGCCGACAAAAATAGAATCAAGACCCAGGATATTTTTAAAACAAATATCGTCCCGTATGTAATTTTTTGTTTTACACAATGCTGTTTAGAAAAAAAAACAAAAACAAATAATATCAATTTTTTTTTTTTTAAATAGTGTTATTCATTTTAATCTTTATATATATATATATATATATATATATATATATATATATATATATATATATATAACATGGGTTTCTGCCTTTGAGATTAAATATATACGCATATATTAAAAAATGTAAGTATACAGATTACGAACACTAACATTCAATGAAATGGATTACATTTATTAATATAAAAATAAAATCATCTGGAAGTCAAATAAAAATTTGGATGATTTTTTTTCTTTAATAATTAAAAATAACAAAGCGTTTTGGTAACAATGAAAATAATTATCAAATTTTTATATGATGGGTAATAATTAAAGCTAAAATGATCAAGAGATAAAATTGTATATTGTGATAATAGGTGTATATATATAAATATATATCAAGTACTTATGTAAATATTACCTAATTTAACTATATATTCATTTAAAAAATAAAAATAAAATAAATAATTTCTTCGTCTATCGCCGCTCTCTTTTGTTTAAACCAGTAAACTTTTTAAAAGACAAAAACCCATGATCTATATTTTATTTATCATTAATTTAAAATATCACTTCTTATTCTTTTTTAGTAAAAGAATAAGTATGATTCAATTTTTTTTTTTCATTTTGTATACTTTTGTTCATTTCCTGAAGATAAAATAAATTTGTATTTACATTTATATGCGTAATTGAATTGCATATCAACATTTTTGTTGATGCATCAATGTATGATGGAAAAAAGGGAACAGAAAATTGAGTGAAATGAATAAAAAGCTGAGAACAGGATTCTATAACCTATGTAATTTATTCTCAAATTAGAAATGATTATGAATTAGTAATATTTTATTTTATTTCTCACGTGTGCGCCAGAAACACATGGCGGTTTTAGAAATAAAAAGTACACTCTCACTTTTTCATGCAGATCCATTCATTTCCATTGCATTAATTTCTCTTTCATGAGTGGTTCAGGTCAAAGCAATTCTCAAAACTTTCAAAAGAAAGAGTTCTGTACCTCTAAGCTCTAAGGAATTCATCTCTGCCAAAGTACTCGAGGGAGGGGCATTCTAGATGTTGTCCATACCACCATAACTTCCTCTTCCTTCCAACTTCCTCATTACTGATTATCGACCTAATTCCTTCTTCCTCATCCTATCCCTTCGCGTTTTAATAGCCTTCCTCCAAAGCATTCACCTTTCCGTCTTTTGTATTTAAAAATAATTATACGTTAATTTGTTCGTAGCTTCATACGCAATTATTCTACAAGTTGAACTGAACTCGTCGAGCCTTCGACATACATATATAAATTTCGCTTTTATCTTCATTCAACCTTTACGCGCACTTTCTTGCCTGACTTCTTAAGGAAGTTAAATTTACTTTCGTGAATATCTGAAGGACTTTACAAAATCGTGCTATTTGTTATATTTACCGTTTACATCTGCAATTCAAAAGATCTGTAATTCATATTCTAATACATTTTATTTTATTATTTACAACGGGATAGATTGAATCTAGAATAGCCCGTTTAGGTTTTTTTTCTTTTTTTAAATTAATTAAAATTAACACCTTAATTGGTGCCCTTATATTTTGTACTACTGCACGGCGTCTAAGAGCCATTATTCTGGACCTCGAAGAGATCAAACACTTCGTTAAGGAATTCTTAATACCTACCCTAATATCTCTCTGGGCCTAGGTCGATGAAAGTAAATTCTAATATTGCTGACCTTAAGGGCAATGTAATAATAATATGATTTATTTTTCAAAGATTTTATCATAAGGGCCTTATTGTCATTATTATTAACCTTATTGCCTTAAGGGCAATATCAATGTAAAGCAAATTTGATTTTTTGTCAAGAAGTTGGGTAGATGCTAATTTTTTTAGTAAGTACTCCAGTCTTGTACAATACTAAAGAGTACAATGTACTCCTAATCGTTGAGGACTCAGAATAATAAACATATATTTATTCATATCATTCATTTTAAAATTTTTGGTTACTTTTTTTATTAACTTAGAAGAGATTTTTTTCTGTTCTGCTTGTTTTATATTATGAGTAAGTATAATTCATTCAATTATACATAAAAAAATTAAATAAATAAATAAAGCTTAATTGAAATAAATAAATAAATTGGGAAAAATTAATTTTAAAAAATGTTATATCTACATTAGATATATTTTTGTGAGCTGATATTTATTAAATAGTACATAATTTTTTGTTTTAATAAAATTAAAAAAAAGATTCTACTACTGTAATTATTTTCAAAATTTCCTTAAAACTTATTGTTTAGTTAGAATTTTTTTTTTTTGTGTGTGTGTGTAAAGTAATGCTGTTCATCACAATTTCATGTTTTGTGTATAATTTAAAGTTTGTTATTATTTTATAAAGAATTTATTACTATTTTCAACAAGAAACATGTAAAAAAAGCTGTTTTTTAACAAAATTTAAGTTTAATGAATTTTGGGTACATATTTCTGATGTTATTATTATTATAATGTAAGCCCTACGCTAAAAAAAAAAGTAACGATAATTCACAGCAGTTTGAATTAGGTTTTCATCACCTCTCTATTCTGCACCTAACCTCCTTATAATCTAGGTAATCCGCCGTGAATTATATGAAAATCTCACATACGAGTATTTTATAGTTAGTTTCTGTCGCAAAGAAGCTGATAGATACTTTGTTTGTAATCTTCTAGCCTTTATTTCATTTTCCGTGTAATTTTCTTCCAATATTTCTGAATTTCCATATCTGTATATTGTCCTTCTTTTTATTTCTATGTTTATTTATTTCTATGCCAGTAGATTTACTCCTTCAGAACAGAATAATTGAGTAACTTAGCAGTCTCTTATAAAATCCTTCGAACATCACATTTTAATGTCTCAGCTGCTGACATTCAGGCACCTAGATATAACAACTCCTTGCACCAATGCCAGAGATCCCACTTCTACTACACTGCGATTTGGATTACCAATCCCTTAGTATTATTCTAGGAAAGCAGTAAGCACCTTTCTCATCATAATTAGTTGGTTATCTTTATTTTCAGCAATAATAATTAGGCTATCCGCAAAAAAAAAAAAAATTACTTTAAACAGCTCAAGTCCAATTAGTATTATGATCTTGAAAATAAATTCGCCCAAGATTTGAATGTTTAAGGTAGGCTTAAGAAAGAAGGGAATAACTTAAGATAATAAACTTTTGCAAACAGCAACTTTATTTTGTGGACAAGTTTATTTATTATTATTTTAATTCATTATGAGTACCTGTCAACCATGAATGTTAAATTACAAAAAAAAATGTTTAACTTGATTTTTTTTTTGCATTTGTTGTTAAAATTGATTTAATATTTTTTGTTTGTACTTCTCTTTTTGACTTTTAATTTTTTTTCAATTTTGTTTAAGTAAATAAAACAGTAATATATTTTTAAAGAAAATTAATCTAAAAAGAAAATGATCTATTAAGAAAAGTGTAAAGTAATTATATATATAATTAGGAAAATAAATTTTAATACTTTTTTTTTAATTTTTTGTTGGTCACTAAAATTAATTTTAATTTCATTCTTCATTTTTAATCAAAATTTTGTTATTCTAAATTTGTTTTTGTTTTAGGCGTAATCTAGTATTATTTTGAAGATATTCTTTGAAACCGTAAAATTATATATATTTTGCAAATTGTTGATTATTAACCAATGTAGTTTTTTTTTTTTTTTTTTTTTTTTTTTTTTTATCGCATTGGCAAAGATGTAGTTTTCATCACTTGGACTAAACGTTTCTCTTAAAAAATAAAATGATGATAATAATAATAAGAGAAACGTTTAGTCCAAGTGATGAAAACTACATCAAAAAGAAAAAAGACATGAAAAAAGAAAAAATAAAATGATGATAATAATAATCTTTTTTAAATATAATTAAAGGTCAGTTTTGACGAGAGAATAAATTTGTAACTTTACCTATTGTAGTTTAGATTAGAACTATACGCAAACTTTACTCTCGCGTTGTATGTACTTTTTAAATGCACATGTTTACAATTTACGGACTATTGAGAGAGAATTTTCTGAAAAATTTAGTTTATAGAATCTTTCACTAATGAAGTGATTTCTGACAGTGTGTTTTATTAAAATTTTTCTTTAACTTAATCAGTGAATATCTTTTCAATAAGTAATATTTGGCAAAATGAAAAATTAAAATTTAATAGTAATACTTTGCAAATGATAATTGAAATCTTTTAAGGTTAAATTAATTTCTTGACATTTTTTTACTGAATTAATTGTGTACAATTGCAGAAAACGAAAATTGCTCTTTTATGTTTTAAAGTAGGGAAAGAGTCAATGGGTAATGCTCTCATCTTGTTTTAAGTGATTCAGTTACATGACTTACAGAGAGATAAGGAAGGACTGATTTACAAAGTTTTAAACATTGGAATTGAACAGTTCTGACTTTTGGTTGTTATTTTCATGTAAAAACATACTTGCTCAAGTATAGCAATGGATCATATTGGAAAGGCTTATAGTGGTAAGAATTTCTTTTTTTTTTCTAAATAATTTTGCGAGTCAAAGTAATAGTTTTAATAAAATCTATCGACAATTTTTTAGTTACGGGTCCAGATGGATTTATGGTTTATTGGTTAAAACTAGCAAGAAAAAATGGAATAACAATATAAATTAGATTACTGTGAAAAGTTACACACGCCACAAGTTATGCTAAAAGTGGTTATAGTTATGCAAGAGTATATTCAAATAGCGTTTGTAGTTGAAATATTATAAATAATAAGAATTGCTTTAATATTCCAAGAAGTTTAACTGTTGAGTACCGAATATCACGAAATTCATCGATCAATTAATTGAAGTGCTTTTCTTTATTAAAAAGGTTGCACATGTCTCTATTAAGTATAAGTTGCATTCAGTTGATACATAATGTAAGGAATGAAATTAAAGGTGATTGTGAAAGTGATCTCCTGGAGAAGTATAGAATTAAATATTAACTGCTCTGGTGTTTCTAAAATCTAATTGGGTCTTACTAATAACCATTTTAAGTAAATATTACAGTTGTTTATTTCTGAAGATCATCACAATATGTTACCGAGGAAATTCTTGCTTCTATACTTCATCCACACCCAATCAATGAAGACGAAATAAGGGTTCATCCTTCCTTACATTCAAAATAAAACAGACATATGAATTACAAAACCTTGTAATTTTAAATTCAGCTCTGCAGTAAAATCATTATACACCAACGTTTAGTAATCAAGGTAAAGAAACATTAATGTTTGACAAACTGTTTCCATAATGAAATGGGTTCATCCGCTAGCCAACCTAAGGTGAATAACATACACCCGACATAAAAATACAATATTAGAAACAGAAAGCAAGAAAATTGCAGTAAAACTAAGCAAGTAATGCGTAGCAAGATTTTGTATTTTTCTTTTTTTCTGAACCCCCACATCAATACTAGCATACCTCTTTTGTATAATATACGCTTGGCATAAAAATGCATTGTTAGAAACAGAAAATAAGAAAATTCTAGTAAAAGTAAGTAAAGATTTTGAATTTTTTACCTTTTTTTCTGAATATCCGCTTCCAAAATCCGCCCACCTAATGTGTACAGTGTAGCTTGATGTTAAGAACAAAAAACTAGGAAATTCCAGTAAAACTGTTGATTATTTTGTATTTTTCTCTTTTTTCTGAATCTCTACGCTCAAAACTAGCTGCTCTAATGTATATAATGTAGGATTGGTGTAACAATTTTTTGTTAATAACAGAAAAGAAGAAAATTCAATAAATTGTATCGGAGATTATGTATTTTACT
Source organism: Rhodnius prolixus (assembly GCF_049639745.1). Classification (NCBI taxonomy): domain Eukaryota; kingdom Metazoa; phylum Arthropoda; class Insecta; order Hemiptera; family Reduviidae; genus Rhodnius; species Rhodnius prolixus. Next base: position 37,260,356 of record NW_027411634.1, read on the forward strand.
CTTTTATATGAAGCTCTACATACAAAATTAGCCGTCATAGTGTGTATAATATTCGCTTGGCATGAAAACATAAATTTAAAAACAAAAAGCAAGGAAATTCGAGTAAAACTGAAAAAGAAATTATATTTTTTCTTTCTTTCTAAAGCTAGTACCCGGCCTAATATGTTTAATGTTGCCAGGAGTAAAAAATTAATGATAGAAACAGTTAACCAGGAAAATTCAGTAAAAGTATTGCAGAATTCGTACTTTTCCTTTTATTTTTTAAACTCTCTATCCGAAACTAGCCGACCTAATGAATTAATATATGCATGTCATAAAGATGCAATGTTAAAACAGAAAGCCAGGAAATTCGAGTAAAACTATGGAAGATATTTTATTTTTCCCTTTCTTCTGAACCACTAAATACAAAAGTAGCTGACCTAATGTGTATAATTCACAAGATTTTTTTATATATATTTTTTACTTTTTTTTATATATTTTTCTTTTTGTTCGGAACCTCTACATCACAAACTAGCCGACCTAATATGTATAATAACAATAGGCAAAGAAATACAGCGTTATAAACCTTAAAGAAGTAAATTCCAGTTAAAATAATGAAAATTGTTTTTTTCCTTTTCTTTTCTTTTTTTTTTTCCTCTATATCCAAAACTAGCCTATCTAGAACGCGCAATGTACGCCTGACATAAAAATATAATGTTAAAAACAGAAAAATAAGGAAATTCCACTAATTCTAACAAAGCTTTGCAATTTTTCTATTTCATCAAAAACGTCTAGATCGAAAAGAAACAGACGTAAAATGTAAACCTGGCTAAATAATACTTTGTTAGAAACAGAAATATGGAAAATCTAGTCAAACTAACGAAAATAAGCAATTCGTTTTTCTAGAATTCCTATTTTCTTTTCCTAGCATTGCATTGCTTAACCAGGCATAAATAGTATATGTTAGGCTGGCTAATTTTGGGTGCAGAGGATCAGAAAAAAAGGAAAATAGGAAATCATAGATTTAGTGGAATTTCCTTTCCTGTTTTAACATTCTATTTCTAAACGAGGAATACATTATACGCATTAGGTCGACTAGTTTTGGATGCAGAAGTTCAAAAAAAAAAATAAAGAAACAAAAAATCTAAATTTTTCTCTAGAAAATTGCGTATTTTCTGATTATAACATTTCTATGCCTGGCAAATATTGTATAAATTACCTTTTCTAGTTTAGGATGTAAAAGTTCTGGTAAAAGAGATAGGATATAAAATGTCCATTAGTTTTTCTTTTTTTTCAGTAACTAGCAATCTATTTCTAAGCCAGGAGTACTTTATACATGTGGTTGGTTGGTTTTTGATGTTTAGGTTCAGAAAAAAGAAAGAAAATAGAAATTCTCTAATAGTATAACTGGTAAATTCCTTATTTTCTGTTTTTAATATTTCATTTCTTAGCCATGAATAAATTATACTGATTAGGTCGGCTGGTGTTGGATGAGGATGTTTAGAAAAAGAGGGAAAATAATCTTATGTAGTTTTACTTCAAAGTTATTATTTCTTGTTTCTAACATTCTAGTTAAAGCCATAAAGTAAAACTTAGAAAATAATTGATTTTCTTTAAAAGATTTCTCCGGCAACGGCAAAAATTCTCTCATAACTTAGGGCCTTAGGAATTAGTAAACAATTGTAACTAATAATTGAGCCGTTCACTGCTAAACTCGATTAAATTTATCTAAACTTCATCATTTTTATTAATTTATTTTAGTATTAGACACTTTTTTAATGAGTAAAAATTGCAATTTGGTGGTAATCATTTACAATTTGGAAAGAATCAATGAGAATATGAAATTCTCTTTACTTTGAAGACGAAAAGTGGATTTTCCGTCATTTACATATTATTTCCTGGCCAATAGTGGTTCGTACACTTGTGGTTGGCCTGTTTTGGAGGTTTATAATAAGAAACAAGCAATAAAAATAAGAAATTCTCTTTACTTTGATGAGGAAAAGTGACTTTTCCGTCATCTACTATCTATTTGTTAGCCAATGGTTGTTCGTACATGTGTGGATGACCAGTTTCGAAAGTATATAATAAGAATGAAACAATGAAAATATGAAATTCTCTTTACTATAAGAACGAAAATTGAATTTTCCGTCATTTACATACTATTTCAAGAGCAGTGGTTGTTCCTACACGTGTGGTTGGCTTGTTTTGGAAGTATATAATAAGAAAGAAGCAATGAAAAAAAAAATTCTATTTACTTTGAGGACGAAAAATGCATTTTCCGTCATTTACATACTATTTCCAGCCAATGGTGGTTCGTACCTGTGTCGTTGGCCTTTTTTGGAGGTATATAATAAGAAAGAAGCAATGAAAATAAAAAATTCTTTCAACTTTAAAGACGAAAAGTGAATTTTCCTTCTTGTACTTACTATTTATTGGCCAATGGTGATGCGTACATGAGTGGTTGGCAAGTTTTGGAAGTATATAATAACAAAGAAGCAATGAAAATAAGAAATTCTCTTTACTTAGATGAGGGAAAGTGAATTTTCCGTCTTCTGAATACCATTTCCAGGTCAATGGTAGTTTGAACATGTGTTTTGTTGGCTTGTTTTGAAAGTATATAATATAAAAGAAGAAATGAAAATAAGAAATTCTCATAACTTCCAGGACGAAAAGTGCCTTTTCTGACATCTACATACTATTTCTAGGCCAATGGTGGTTCGTACACGTGTAGTTGGCCGGTTTTGGATGTATATATTAAGAAGGAAGGAATGAAAATAAGACATTTTCTTAACTTGGAGGACGACAAGTCCATATTCGTCGTCTACATAATATTTCCTGGCCAATGGGGGTTCGTACATGAGTGGTTGGCCTGTTTTGGAAGTATATAAGAAACAAGCAATGAAAATAAGAAATTCTCTTTACTTTAAGAACGAAAATTGATTTTTCTTTCTTCTACATACTGTTTCCAGCCCAATGGTTGTTCGTACATGTGTCGTTGGCCGGTTTTGGAGGTGTATATATAATTACAGGGACTGTAATCAGGATTCGTTATATTTGTGGCATACCAACAGTTGTTGTTAGCCTCTCCAACTATCAAAAACACATCTCTGTCTACACTCTTTTATAGGTACAGATTTCAAAAGGTAATAAAGTATTAATATCCTTACTAGTTCTTAAAAAAAAAAGAAAAAAGAAATTAAACTGTGGAATGTTTTGGAGTATTTTTCTCTTAATGTTTCTTAGAGAATAATTAATAGCTTAATCCAGAACTGTTAAAATTTGGTCTCTCCTCTTTCTTGTAAGTCAAATAGTTTGAGTAATGAATTCACTTTATTATGGAAGTGAAATTAGATTAAATAGTCTTTTCAATTGTCTAGGTTTTTTAAACATTACGTGAAATTTCATTTCATTTAAAGCAAGTTGCGGGACATTATCCAGGTATTCTTTACCTACAGCTAATTAGTGTAATTACTAATATTTTACATGTTAAAGAATCTAATTCTTAATTTTTAGGAAATAATGTGAATATCTGAGGACAAAATAACATTTGCAGAATTTATTGCCATATTTTACTTGAAATGAACTACTATTATATGTGTATGTATATTCCTCAAAAATGGTAAATAGTTTTCTTTTCTCTCTCATTCTCTATTGTGCCAGTCACCTTACCTACCTTAATGATATCGTTAAAAATCTTGTGCTTTCTTTTTTAGGTTGATCCAATCTACAGTTAGGGAAAAAAGATGGAGATGGGATCCCTCCTTTGTATACTATAAGAATTTCCAAATATTTCAACAAGTTCTGGTAGCAAGTACCCATTTGGTGCTTTAAATTCCTCTTACTCGTAAAATACGAAGTTTAGTATAATCTACAACCTAGGGTAGCTAAGTTTCTTAAGACAAGTATTGATAAGTCAAGATTAATGAGCCAACAAAGAATGTGCTGTCGAAATAGAATAGACTTGGTGTAAAATTTAATGAATTATATAAAAAGAAAGAAATATCTGTATAGTTCTTCACTTCTTGATCTCTGATAAATGAAATCTTGTAAAGTAAAATAATTTATTAATTCCGAAGATCAGCATTAAAACGACTGCAGTTTATATCAAATGTACAATATCTGATCAATTTCTCCATTGATTTCTCGAAGAAAATTGGATTTCTTAGCCTAGAATTTCCTTATTGTCTATTTTAAAAATTGGATTTCTTAGCCTAGAATTTTCTTATTATCTACTTTAAAAATTGGATTTCTCAGCCTAGAATTTCCTTATTATCTATTTTAAAAATTGGATTTCTTAGCCTTGCAAACATAGCACACATTACCTCGTATACTTTTGGATAGTGAGGTTCATAAATTAAGTGACATATAGGAAATCACCGTTTGTTTTACTGGAAATTCTTTATTTTCTGTTTCTATTTCCTAGCCATGTATACATTGTACACATTAGGTCGTCAAGATTTGGATAAAGAGGATCAGTAAAAAGGGAAAATAGGAAATCACAGTCAGTTTTTCTAGAATTTTCTTATTTTTTGTTTTTAAATTTCTACTTCTTAGCCATGCATACATTGCACACATTACCTTGCCTACATTTGGTTTCCGAGGTTCATTAAATAAAGAAGCATACAAAATCGTAGTTTTACTGGAATATCTTGAATTGTTATTTCTTACATTCTGTTTTTAGCCAGGAATACAATATACACATTAGGTCGGCTAGTTATGGAGGTTGGCGTTAAGTGAAACATGTAAAATAAAATATCATTATTAATTTTACTGAAATTTCCTAGTTGTCTGTTTCCTAAATTCTATTTCTCAACCAGGAATACATTATATTCCTTCTAGGTTGGCTAGTTTGGTTTCAGATGTTTGAAAAAAAGGAGGAATTAGAGATAGTTTAATAGTTCAACTGGTGATTCCTTATTTTGTGTTTCTATATTTGAGTTTGTACGGCTACTATAAACCAAACACTTTAGGACAACTATTATTGATTTGGAATTTCAAAAAATAAAGGAAAAAATCATCTGCAGTTTTACTTTAAATTATTATTTCTTTTCTTTCTAGTCAAAGCTATGCATACATCATGCTCATTAGGTCTACTACTTTTTGATGTAGAGGTTCAGATAAAAAAGAAAAGTTCATTAGTTTTATTGAACATTCTTTATTTTCCAATTTTAACATTGTATTTCTTAGCCAGAAGTACGTTATGCACATTAGGTCGGCTACTATTGGACGTAGAGGTTCCAAATAATAAGAAAGCTTTACTCAAAATTCCACATTTTATCTTTTTCTCAGTTTATATATAAGCCAGGCATACAATATACACAATAGGTCAGCTGGTATTTTGGATGTATAGCTTCTGAAACATGGAAAATTTACATTAGTTTTCTTGGTAGATTCTTTTTTCTACTGCTTACGTTTTATTGCTAAGCCTGTTATTGCTATAATACACACTTGAAGGTTTTGATGAAGATCATCATAAAAAATAAAAAACTATTTCCTAGTGTAGCGTAGCTAGTACACAATAGGTCGACTAGTTTTGTGTATAGATTCAGAAAAAAATGAAAATTGAAAAAATCTACATTTGTTTTGCTTAAAATTTTGCCCTATGAAACCATTGGCTAAACGAGATAGCACAAAAAGAACTATTAGGGAATGTCCGCAACCTTCTTAGTAAGCGGTGGTTTCCTCTACATCAAGGATGAGCAACACGCGGCCCGCCAAGCATTTCTAAAATTGAATTTATTTTATCGACTTTCTCCCATCAATATATTGTTATAAAATTAATTATAATAAAATGGTCGTACATACTAAACCTACATATTTTTTTATGGCGAGTTACTTGTCGACGACGTTTTTAAACATGCAATACGAACGCGCCGCGTCTGCGCGATTTTTTTGTGACGAGATACACACTTGTCGGTGACTTGTTCAAACATTCAATACGGACGCGATGCGTTTAGTACGAAGTTTCGTAAATTATTAATAAGAGTTAATCTATGTGCGGCCCGCCAAAAAAAAATTAAATTTAAATTGGCCCATTGATTAAAAAGGTTGCTCACCCCTGCTCTACATCATCCTAAGGGGGAAGGCACAATAAGGCTCTTTTTTGCTTCGGTGCTGTGAGGCATAGGTCCCATCCCACTTTCTAATCTTAATCTTACTTGAAATTACTTTTTTCAATTTCTATTTCGAAGCCGGGCTTATATTGTACCCATTAGGTTTCCTAGTTTTGGATCTAAAGGGTAAGCAAAAAAGGGACTACCAGATAACCTTCTCTAGTTTCTAGAAATTTCATGGTTTTATGTTTCATAGCAAAGCTTACATTGTACCTCTTAGGTCGGCAAGTTTTGATAACAGATGTTCAAAAAAATTGGGGAGGAAAACTGTTCATTTGCTTTATTTGAAAAATAAAGGGCTGAGGTATGAGTTAAATGTCTAACAAACCAATAAAATATTTATTAAATTCTTGATTATAAGCCACGGAAACAGAGCAGGTCAATTTCCACATTTTCGTTTCTAACATTGTATTTCTAAGGTAGACGCTTTTTGTACACATTACAGCCACTAGATTCACAAGTGGTCAAGGTTAGTAAACGACAGATAAATAGGATAAATGGCAGACAAATAATGTGAGGCTAACTCTGCTGGTGGCCGCCACAGAGACAATTACCCAATTACCTAGAGTGAATTGAAGTATACCTGTAGGTGAGCAACTATGTTCCACAGTGGAAGTTTCAATACTTCGCCTTAGGTATGGTTTACACACTGATTAAGTTGATAATTGGGCGCTTGCTCAGTTCAGCAAAGGATAATAATAAATTACTCACAACCTTTACAGGAGACATGCTTATCTGTGAAGATGTTTTACTTATATTGAATTGCTGCTTCAGTTGAAATAATCAGATAAAGATGAATATAATAGAGACATACCATTCACTAGTGAGCCAGAAACTAAGGAACATAAAAAAGTTGTAAACGGATAAAGGCTGAACCAACCTGATAAAAGAAAAATAGCTACTCTTCGAGCTCTTAACTCGAGAGTATACGCTTATAGACTCCTTGAGTTAATGTGGTTTATTTGTGATTACAAAACCTCGACCAGACTTCTCTATCATCAGACCCTGGCTGGTCCTCCGCTTATCAGACAGGAAATGTGTTGTGTCGGTGCAGCGGGATTTCTGTCTTCAGCAACCAGGCTTGTGGAACTCGTGCGAGCTTCTTCGTTGGCCAGTTCATTCACATTACAGCAAGGATCTACCTTGTTACTTTGTTACATTAACTGTTGAATACACAATTAATCGGGTACATCAGGAGATTTAATAAAATTATTAATAACAATAATTAACTGACACCGAAGTGGTCTAAAAAAAAGAACTCTGAAGAGATCGTTTTAAAATCCAAGAATCTTTTAGGAGAAAATGGATTTGTCTCTGATATGCACTCATCTATCTAGCGAAAAGAATAATAATAAATATCATTCACTATTCATAATAAAGTAATATTTAAATACCACCCTTCAAAGTTCTACCGAATTTTTTATTGTCCCAGCTTTTCGACCAAACTAACCGCCTGACGTATGAGACTAAAATAAAGTATGTTTCCTATCTTCCTATTAAAACCAAAAATAATAATAAATTCATACTTCAAATTAAACGTTTTTGTTTAAAATAACTAACTGAATATTATCTATTAAAAAAGGTTATTGTTTAAGGTTTACCTAAATCGCCACCAGAGCGCTCTGCTAACAAAAAATTCGTTTTGAATCAAACCAGCTTAAATAATGTAAAAATTTCCAGTTTTGTATTAGGATACAAACCATCGTAGGAGCTCTAATATGTTAGTATTCCTTTTTATCATTATTTTTTTTTTTAAATATTTAACAATAAAGTATTTTTTTTTGATAAATGTTTTTATTCATTTAATATTTATTAAACAAATTTATAGCTTTTTAACTCTATTTTTTTAAAATCCTATTCGGTGAGAAAAAAATGAATTTTTATCAATTTCTAGGCTAAAGGTTAGAAAGGGTACTTTTTTTCTGTTTATGTTTCTATCTGTTCCTTAGAAAATAAATAACATGTTTCTGTTTCAGACCATAATTCTCTTAAAAACTTCTAGGATGTAATAAAATTTAAAAAGAATTTAAGAGAGTATCATAGCGCTCAGAGTTTAGTAAAAGTACAATTTACTAACTTTCAGACACAAGGTTACTTTTTACTTTCTTTGTTTTTACTTTTGATTTTCAAAATATAAATGTGCGCAGTAAAAAAGGTAATGCACTATGTAAATAATTAGTGATCCCAACTTTTAACGACAAAAAAGACATGCGTTATTGTTTCATAGTTTTCAAGGAAACTCAGCACACTTTAGGTAACTGGGAAATAGTACTGAAGAAAATCAAACTGGATTCTGAACCTGTCCTATAGAATAATTGCATTATGATTAAAAATGATTGGTTCTGATGACATGTACAAGAGAAATTTCAAGTATCTATCTTAAAGAAAGTATGTTTTATCAAGTAAGTAACAAATGATGTCAGTTTAAATGTAACTCGTATTTTTTATAAATTTATTCGAAAACAAAAGTGACAAAACAAGTTTGCTAAACTTGTTGAAAATCTAGCAGATTATTGCTTTCGAAATATTGTTTTATCTTATAGCACACTGTATTTTCGAAAGGATTAGGTAGTATAGACAGCAATGAAATAGGGTGCTGTTCCCATAGTGAAAATAGAAATTCAGTTTTTGTAAAGTAAGAAAGTTTTTGATTTATTTTAGTTGATGTAACGTTTTTAAAATTTTATTAGAATGTTTACTAACTTGACTGTTGCACGATTTGTTAAGATAGTGACAGCTAGTCATCGATGACATTCTATGTATGTGCCCTCATAAATCTTAATTGGCTAAACATGCAAGAAAAGCGGCATAGCAATATCATTTAATTTATGGAGAAAGAATACTTGCGTGTCAATAGGTTCAAACAGTGGTAATAGTTGTACAAGAAGATAAGAGTAGTAGAAATATATTTTAATCACTAATTTTTTTTTAATATTCTTGAAGCTTATGCAATAAGAATCGTTCATCACATAATTCATTAAACAGTAAATTAAAGTGGGTCAACACTATTAAGTACTATCTATTTTAAGAGGTGCCACAAATCTCTGATAAGTAAGAAACAAATGATTTTATTATTAATTGAATGGTGCGTAAAAAAATAAAAACAATTGGGAAGAAATTAATCCCTTAAATGGCGTCTCCAAAGAAAAAAAAGGAGCCTACTCTGGATGGAATTTTTTTTCAAAAAAAACATTTAGACAGGAGCTGTTAGCTTTATATAGCTTGATTGATTGATTTTGCATTAGTGTTCAAAATGAGACTTACGCCATTGCCTATGGAGAATGCAAGTGGACTTTGGGAAAATTCAAAATGGTAACAAATTGAGTGGTCCTCCTAGTACCAAATGATTCATGACGCCTGTTTTGGATGTTGTTCCTTGGTAACTATCTCTTCAACTAATATGGTTTTATTGTCTTCTAACTTAAATCTAAACCCACTTTTCTCAAACTGAGAAAATTTATTTATTTTTTATTCTAGATATTTATATTAAAATTTATGCTTATAAATAGATCTCAATTACATTTGTTGACTATTCTTTAGTTCTTAAATTATGATAGTATTTTTACCTTAGCTAGAAAAATCCTTAATAAACTTAGTTTTTTCTTGTTAGTTTCTGATTCCATTGTATCATCAGAACTTTTCAAGTAGTTTTCAGTTGCCTATGGTTAACATTAGAAGATAACGGAAACACCGTCAAAAAATCCTGATGAAGGCCACCGAAGAACGTAGAAATGTGTAATAATTAAAGAAAAGAATCACTTATTTGTGAATCCTTACTTTCTTAATTATTCTGATTTCAGAGGAGTTTTTCTTTCGATGATTGCAAATCTACTTTATAAGAGAGGGATCCATTTATTGCACACTTTGCAGAAAAACTATAGCAATAGAGAAGAACTAATGGGAAAATGTTTCTTAAAATAAGGTTGGTTTTATTTTTATTATTTCAGGCAATGACATTGGGTTTTTCCTTAAAACAATCTTCCTTTCAGTAGTAATTTTTGTAAACGTTCTTCGTTTCCGGGTTTGTGAATAGAATGCTTTTCCACTAATAACCTAATTATGTGGATAATAAAATGCACTGAATAATATTTTTGATGACGGAAGACCAATTATTTGAGATAGGAGGAATTTATGATGGAAACAATATGGAGCAGTTGAAGTGGGTAATATATTGGCATTTAAAGTCTATAGAAGAAACAGGGGTTCGCTCAGAGATTGTGCGTCAATCATTAGTTGGCGAGATGATAACTTTGGTACTTTAAGACCTGAAGAGGACGTAAGAAGGACTAGCGCAAAAAATCACTAAGATATTACAAAAATAAAAGAATTCTGCTGCCGATCCTATAATGTCTGTTTTGGTAGAAGTTTGGAGGGAATGAACTCATTTTCTAATCTGATAATGTAGTCTACAAATAGTAATGAACTCCACGTATTCTCATTCTAAGAAACATTTATTTATTTGTTTGTTATTCTATTGAATTGTTAGTAATATTCTTCTTCATTGAGCACCTTGAGTGTGGTTCCTGTTGAATTCCTGAAAAACAAGTGACCTAGTTTTCGGTACTACTCACATAACTATTTTTATGAATGGAAATCAGATCATTAGTTGGTTGATAACAATTATTCAGTGTTACAATTGTCTAATAATTCTTTAGGTCTTAAATTATGAATAAATTATATTCGACCATAGCTAGATAAATCCATAAACTATAATAATTTTGTTTCCACTAGTATCATTCATGAAGAACTTTTGTATTTTTTTGTTGTAGTTAACATCAGAAGTTAACAGAATCATTTTCACAAGCTGCTAATAAAAGGGCACGAAAAAAAATCTCTGCCTATTTTATGTAATTCTTTGCTTTTCAGAATTATTTTTATTTCACATTATTTATCATATTATTCTCACTGTTGATCTGCGGATAAGATAATTATAATAGCGAACCAACATTACTCCAGTATCGTCCTCAGTTAATATTTTACTTGGAATGCTACAGCACCAGGGAAGAATTATATTAATTGAAAAACATATTATTATTTGCGCGGAAGGCAAATGGTATGCAGCATTCCACAATTTTTTCTTGTTGTTGTTGTTGTTGTTGTTAGTTACATAGACGTGTTTATGGAGTTGATGTAAAAGCCTAATCTGTATTTAATATTTTATTGCAAATTACCTTGTAGTAAAGATAAACCAGGAAAGAAATATTTTAATCATTAAAGTTGTTTTAAAGTTATTAATTTTTAATAGTCTTCCAACTGAAATCTAACCTATTATTCTCAAACAAGGAAGTATTTATTTATTTTTTATTCAGTTGAAACGTGATATTATTCTTCTTGGTGGAGTGCCTTTAGTGTGGTTCCTATTCAGTTGCAGTTAAATATGTGTTTAGGTTTTCGTATCTACTTGCGTACCATTCTTTTCAATGTAAATGAGACGTTGACATTAAAATTTATGCTTATTATTAATTGTCCAATTACAATTGTTTATTAATTCGGTAGGTATTAAATTATGATAGTATTTTTGCCGTTGCCGGAAAAAACTTTAAAAAGAAATCAGTTATTTTCTTATTAGTTTCAGGTTCCATTCATCGGGTTTCCCGAGGGTTTTATAAATCTGGCCTATTCTATTAGTAATAATTACTATTTAAAGTACAAGAAAATCTGTCGTCAGTTTTATTAACTTACTCTACGTTACAGATATTCCAAGCCATGATGATGATGGATGATGCTGTACATGCAGTTATTGTATACAGAACGAAGGATTTGATAAAGTTTACCAATTTAAATTAATTGAAAAGCTTTGAGTTTGTCAAGAAGTCAATGATTTCTTTTGCGATATTCAATTAATTCCAATGAGTGAATACGCAAAGTACAAACAAGAAAAATAGCAGAGCAATTAACAATAAATAAATTTGTGGATACAAGGTATCTAGGCGTTAAGAAGTGCATAGAATGGCCATAGCTGTAGAAGGGTATGTTACAATCAATCCTGGCATTTTGTAAAAAAAATTAAATTTTAAATCATTAAAGGTTAACTAACATAATGAGAATCGTGCAATAAATTTCTACTGAGTAAAACTAAATGATTTTAATAGAAATTGAAATAATTTAAGAGAAATTGTTTAGATTACGAAATGAGACTTGCGCCACTTCATTGTCTGAGGAGAATGCAAAGAGAACTTCTTGGAAAATTCTAAGATATTACAAAGTTGGGAGGATTCTTGGGAGGAAGTAATATTGTGTACATTGGTTCTTTATTTACTCATACAAACACTATCACTACTACACGACTAAATACACCACTCTAAGCGCACTTAACGAAGTGAGATTCAGATACCATTGTAATGTTCTAGGAAGGAAAAGCCAGTATGCAGCGCTCAAGATATCATGATCTTGTGAAAAGAGTCACTGTTAGCTTGTGGTAGTCATGGAGAAGAGAGAAGTGAAAGAGCCGGCGCTATTTCTCCTCAAATGAATATTGAAAAAGATAGAGCCGGTTTTTAACCACCAAAATATTGTAAATTGAGGTACTAGAAGTCAACAGTTGCTGAGTATACCAACATTTTGGTTAAAGTGCAAACAAGACCACAAACACAATAAATAAATATCAAGTAAATAGTATACTGATTTTCAATTAAATAAAACTTTTTCGGTTGGGCTTATCATTTTTTAATTTATTGAAAAAAGTTTATACTGATTAAAAAACGCTAATCTTTAAAAATTACAAAAGGCATATTCATTTTCATTTTTTTCGCAATTTTCATTTTTATAATTAAATTATTGGAGTTAAAAAAAACATATATTTAACTGAAGCGTCAACACTACTTAGTTCAGTATTCTTTATTTATTTTGATAGAAGTATTCTCCTCCTCACAATCTCCACCTCACGTTCTCCACCTCACATTCTCCTCTCTCCTATAGAGAGTGCTACCGCTGGGTAGTCTCTCTCCTCCTGCTCTCCCGCACCAGTTCATCATACTCTTCATATTTACTGATTGTATACAATGTATACAGATAGTAAATTACAAAATAAATTTAAAAAAAAAAATGCTAGAAAATCATTTTCACCTTCTGAGGTTGCCCGCTTCCCTGGGCTTTACTTAGACCGAAGACTTTTTGGAACCCCTACACTAGACTAAAAAGAACAGAACTAAACAGACGCTATCGACTACTTAAAAGACTCTTAGACGAAAGATCAAAACTCTCTCTGGACAACTAAAGACTAATCTATACTACTATTTTAAAACCCATCTGCGCGTATGCAATAGAGCTGTGGGGTTCAACCAAACGACAAATCTCCAAAGAATTCAATCCCTTCAATCTAAAATACTTCGAACTATTATAAACACACCATTTTATGTCTCCAACCTAACTATACACACTGACCTTAAAATTCCTTTTATCACACAACGTACTAAAACAAGATACAGAAAACTCCACTTCAACCTGCAATCTCACATAAATCCTCTAGCTCAAAATCTTTAAGAACTCTTCCTGATAACCCGACAAGACGCCTTAAGAGACAGTGGCCTGTGATCTCCTCTCTAGTAAAGAGAGCAACTAACAGCCTAATGTTTAGGAGTGTTTCACTGAGTAACTTCACCACTCGTTAGCTTCATTGTTTCTGTTATCACTGTTACTTATAGCGCCAACGCGCTGATTGTTGCAAAATAAACGGTAAAAAGAATTCTTTCATTGAATAATATTTTTTCAGATTGAAAAAGCCAATACTGGAGCACTACCGCAAAACTGTCACTAAAATAAAAGAAAGTCAAGAAACAACCATCAAAATGATTTCATTATGAATAAATTATAATTCCATGTATTAAGGTAGAATAAAGAATTTGTAACACTAATCTAATAATCCTCATAACCATAAAACATTTGGTAATTTATGTAAATAATAAAAAATTGTAAAAAGTTAAGAAGCATTTTTCTATGGAAAAAACAAGAAATAGCATGCCCATGCATTCTAGCGGCAATCAGTTTAACTACGGTAAAACATTAGTTTAAGCTATCGCCGCTAGAAAGCGTGAGAATGTACTTTTCTAACTGTTGGAAGCCATAGGTACACTGCTCGACGTCTAGATATACGTCAGCAAAAACAATTTCTGTTCAGTACCATCTCAGTGCCGCAGGGGGATAGATCGCTCTGTTGACCGTCTCACCAAATATGTCGTACTTTAATCGTCAATATGTCTGACTTCAAGCAATCTTGAATAAATAATAAAAAATTAAACAATTTTTCAATAGAAAAAACAAGAAATAACATGCCAATGCATTCTAGCGGCGATTGCTCGAACTATGGTAAACATTAGTTTAAGCTTTCGCCGCTAGAGAGCCTGAGAATGTAGTTTTCTTATTGAAGCCATGGAGAAACAATGTCCGCAGAAAAAAAATTCTATTCAGTACAATCTCAGTGACGAAGGAGGGAAGGTCGCTGTTGTCGTCCGTATCAATCAAATATGTCTGCCATCTTTCCAAGTTTCCATTAATTCGTAAATGCGTAAAGTGGTGCGTGAAGGTTAAGCGACGTGTTAGTGTTATAGCTAGTAATTGGTCAAGCACTGTATAGGCATGAATTTTATTCGCCCCACCCTCCACACCCGCGAACTTAACTTACTCATATAGAAGCCATGACAAGATGTCCGCTAGCGAAGCAACATCCATTTATTCCTTTTTTTTCAACACATACAACTATTTTAAACTTAAATCTATTACCAATAATTAAAAAATACATAATACCACCTAATTATAATTTTTTCTAATTAAGAAAATGTTTAATACCCAAAATAAATGAAAAAAATAATGAAGTCTAGACAATTTTTAGTTTGTAGAATGACTGCCAGAGAGCTGCACCTGCTTCTCCATAAGAAGTATTTTCTAGATTAATTTTTATAATTATTTAAATAAATGTTATTCTACGCGTATAAAGGCCAAAAGTAAAGATGAATGTTCCATCTATTAGCTACGCTTATGAAATAATTAACTATTGTCAATAAACTTTTAAAATTAATTAATTATAAAAAGCAGCAAATAGAATGCAAAATAA
Source organism: Rhodnius prolixus (assembly GCF_049639745.1). Taxonomy (NCBI): domain Eukaryota; kingdom Metazoa; phylum Arthropoda; class Insecta; order Hemiptera; family Reduviidae; genus Rhodnius; species Rhodnius prolixus. Next base: position 37,275,497 of record NW_027411634.1, read on the forward strand.
AACACATACTGAAAAATATATTTACTTTATATATTTTATAATAAAAATATTACTTTTTCATGGTAAACTGTCCTTTTAATATCGCCTAATCTAAGTTGTGTAGTTATACCAAAGTATTTTACGCCTCTAAACAAGAGAACTTTCTTTTAAATTATTACTTTCTATGAATCACAAAGAAATGTTTAGAAAGTAATGAAAATATTGGTTTTAAATTCAATTACATTTATTTTTTTTAATATTATACTTTTTTACAAGTACATACACACAAATTATCTTTAGAACATCAATATAGTATAGAAAATAATAAGATATTTACATTGAAATAACTTTTCAGCAGGTCTAGTAAGAGTGCCTAAACATTTAGCTATCTACCCTCAAGGTAAGTTTGCTCCAAGGTTTTTAACTTCTTGACCTGTATTGGTTACTAATGACTACTTTCTTCTGGAAAATCTTCCCTTAAAATTTCCAATTCTTCGGTTGTTATATGAAGTCTAAGTATTTTTCAACTGATAGATCTTGAATTTGTGACAGATCTTCTGGCAGCATTTTAGCAGCTTCATAGTTTATCTTTAAAAAACAAAACAAAAAAAATAAATGTAAGATTGACAAAATACAAATTGAAAAAGGCAAATGTGTGAAAAAATTCGTCTTAATTTTTCTTAGAGATCTCAAATTTTAATTGAAAAAATAAAAAGGAGAAAGAAAATATTTTTTAACGGTATAATTATGTTGGTGAGAGGTTATTCATCGACGTAAGTAATATTTATGGTCCGTTTTTCTTGTTTCAGAAAAACACATTTACAGTAGTAGAAAAACAAATCTCTGTGGATTTCTGGCCGCCAAAAATGGTACAGGTAATAATAAGAGTTGCAAACAGATGACGATTTCAAATATTCAATGTTAAAAACAACTCTGCTTTAATTAATAATGCGAAGTGAAACATGTTTAACACAATCATGTAAAATAAGCTTTCAAATTACTTATTATTAGTGCTTCCAAAATGTATTTTCATTTTACATCAAAAACTAATTCATTTACTTAAACTGCACTCATTAATGAAGAGAAAGTAAACAAATTAAATAACCATATATTCTTGTTAACAAATTACCTTTATCCAAGGGCATTTTTCCACTGCTAAGAAGAACGTACGTTTAATTTCTTCCATTGAAAGTGTACTGGTACTTTGTAAAGCTAGTCTCCAAATTAATGGACACCTTTCAGCGAAAGTCTCTTTGTTTAGTCTACACAAAAAATTTATTATTCTCTTGTGAGCATTCTCTTTTGTAACTGCTGTTGAAGCTTGTCCAGGGTTGTGTGAGTGGACCGAGGTATTTTATGTAAAAAATGTCTGATGTATGAAATAGTAGAAAAGAAAACTGTGTGAAAGCAATAATTTAGTAGCAATGGGTAGTGCTCCGGTCATCATGATTAATTGAGTAGCTCGTATTTGTCATTCGTGCTTTTTTCTTAATTGAGTAGCTCGTATTTAGTCACAGTAGGTCTTAATAACATTGCATATTACTGACAAAGAAAAACTGAGGATGGAATATAGCGAAGTACACCTTACAAGGAATTTAACATAGAGAAACAAAATAAAAAAAGTATAATATTTTTAAAACTCTTACTTAGTTCTTGTTCCTGCTCTGACAGCAATTTTGTTCTGAAGATAAAAACTAACATCACACAAGCCAATGCTAATTTTGTAAAAATAACATGCGATGAATTAATAATGTTTTATCTCAAGATGAAATTAATTTTTTTTGAATAAATTATAAGTAGCTAACTTTATAAGTAAGAGAACAAATAAACTATTGTTAAACATAAAAACAAATAAAATGCAGATTACCTTAGTTATAGAGTTTTGTTTCAACCATAATTTTAACTCATTTAATCTGCAAGAATATTTGCAGTTCTCAGATAATCATAGATGTCGGCGTGTGGTTTTTTTTTTTTTTTTTTGAACTAGATAAGTAGTTTTTTACGTTTCTTTTAAAAATTAGTTCAGCTTATCTTTTCTCTTAGACCTGAAGCAAGATTTGATTTATCAATTACAGCTGAAAAAATCGACTTCTGGCATAAACTGAACACTTTACGTCTTCTAAGCTTTCAATTTGTTGTTTAGATGAGATATAATTTTAAAGAAAGTAACACCCTATTTCTATTCATACATTTAAAATAGGAAATGAATATTATAATAATAGCAATAATACAAAAGAAAACTCCATTGAACAACAAACTTTAAGTGATGAAATGTTTTCCTGGCAGAATCACAATTCCTTAAGGAATATTAGCTGGGTAGTTTCTTCGTCATAAGATCTATTACACTAAATCGCACTTCATCGCAGTCACCAATTTCTGTATTACAGGATACCATTTATACTGCAAATCCTCCCTTCAGTATTAAGTTACCTGAATGTGCAGCATCATTTATTTCTAATGTATCGGAATATCTGGAACATTCAATTAAGAGAGTGAACGACTAACATTACAATCCACTTAATTAACTTAATATTAGATCCACAATCTGATTAAATAGATGGCGTCTTTCTTACTCAGCGTCTCTTCTATTTTAAAAAGTTGCTGATGATATTACATTTTATGCAAAAACACTTGATGATTTGAACTCAGAGGGGTCCCGTTATATTTAGTTATTCTAGGACATTTCTAAAAATATAATTATAAAATGGGAAGATAGATTTTTGTCAGTTTCTGTCATATTTTCGACCACGAGATCAAGTCATCTTCTGGGCAATCCTATGAACAATTGTAAAGTGCTTGCAGTTCTGGGTAATCTTTGACTTTATCTTTTGCAGCACGCATTTTTACTGAATGTTGACCGGTTGCGGACTTCCATCCATTATCAATGGGAGTTTAATAATTTAGCCTAGATATTTTAACTTCATTTATATAAAAATAAATTCAGTCAAAATTGAAAATCTAACCAAATTATCTACTCCTGATGATGGTTGAAAGCCCGTAACTGGCCAAGGATACAATAAACAGTTACGTTTGACGGAAATAATCAAAAAATTATCACTCGTTTTACATTGTGAGAGACTGCTGTAAAAATGGGCACCGATGTAATACAAACAGGCAATAATCTATCATCCCCTTGAAATGTTGGATGATACAGTAAAAAAAGGAGAATAGAACTTTGTAATTTTATTAAAACTGACGACACATTTTTTAATTTCAATGGTAATTAATTCTTATGTTAAATTATTAAAATAACAATTCCCGATCACTAACGAATTGGCCTCTTATATCGACGGCATCTAAACGTCCATTTTACTAACAAAAATTAATTTGTGGATTATGAAATACTACTCGCCATTATGACTAATAATACATTATGTATTCTATTCTAATAATTAGTCTCATAAGTGGGGGACAGTACTAAACAATTAATTTTAGAAATAACGACTTATATAATAATAGTATAATAGTGATTGTCTTCATCATAGATTTTTTAATAAATCGCCAATGAAAATAGATGAAGATTGCAACATTAACCTTTCTTCTGCTTATGTTTTGATGACCAATAATTCATTGCATAATTTCACTCCAAGGTCTTCTATTTTGAATTCCAACCAATTAGTATTAACTGAATGTCGCAAAACTAATCACTGACGTTTTACTTGTAATACACAAATGGCAACCCTTATTAAAACTGTCCGGTAGGACAGTTGTATAAGGGTTGATCGTCAAAAACTGCACGAAAAAGCGTAACGTTGAAAAACACCCAACTTTGACAATTTTTTTCTCTTTTTCTATAAAAGATAAAATTCCCAAATTTTCTTTAAATTATAGGGCAAACCCTCCTTTATAGCTGCAATTTTTTTGCAACAACCCAGATCTAATAGGTTTCGAGAAAAAAGTTGCCGAAAATGAGCAAAAACGGCTTTTTCAAAAATTGTTGTTGTTCTTGTTCTTCTTCTTCTTCTTCTTCTTCTTCTTCTTCTTGTTGTTACCTTTTTTGTAAACTACGTAGCGCCTAAACGCGGGAACCGATTTTCATGAATGAGGTGTCATTCGATTCGGAATTTTATGTAGATGTGCCTTTTGGGGGTCTCGACGCTGTACATCGCATAGGAGAGGAGTTAGCCCCCTTTATGTAAGGCCCCCTCCAAAATTATTATTACTAATTATTCTGTAAATCTTAGCCCGATTTTGAAATAATTTGGTAGGATGATAGAGTTAGGGCTCCCCTACGTAACATTAAAGCGGCGATCAGCTCTTACACTTGTTAAGGGAAAGTATAGCAATCGTTTCAAATTATCGACACGAGAACCGATTGTCATGAATGAAGTGTCATTCGAATTGAAATTTTTTACAGATTTGCACTTTAAAAGTCTGAACGCTGTGCCTCATAAAGAGGGGAGTTTGCCCCACCCAAGTAAGGCCCTTTCTAAAACTATTATTACCAATATTTCTGTAACGCTTTGTCCGATTTTGATAAAATTTAGCACGAATAAGTGGTTAAAGCTCCTCTACGTTGCTGATGCTCTTGCACCTACTAAGAGGAAGTACTGCAATCGTTAAAATTATCAATGGGTGAACCTATTTACATTAATGAATAGTCGTTCGATTCAAAATCTTTGCCTTTTAGGGAGAAGTACTGTAATCGCAGTTTAATTTTGCTTTTTACGTACAAATACCTTCCTATTTTATTCAAAACGCTTTCTCAAAAAAATTGTTATTGAGGATGGCAACTACAATCATTCTTTAAAAAGATCTCTCCAATGGTAGTTACGGTTCCGACTTAACACCTTATCAGGTTATAATGATAGAATTGCTTATTCTAAATTTTAAAAAAATCTGTGAAGCAGATAAGTAACTTTGTAAAATAGACAAAAATGAAAATCTATCCAAAAGGCACAAAAATCTCTTTAACAAAAACTTACAGTTTAAATTGTTAAGTATAAGGGTTGATTAAACGCCAAAAGGTACACAAATCAGCTAGTACCCAACATTTCATTCATGCTTAGCTGATATAATTTAAGTAATTTTGCTGCATTAACTTTTTCTTCACATTTTTTTAGAAATTATTAGATGTCACAGACCCTTATGCTGGCCAGATCATAATATTATTTTGTTATAATTATGATAAAATGTATATTATATTTTCGTTTTTAAATAGGTACTTTATTTTAACTCCATTTCAAATTATTCTTCAAATTTCTCTTTAATATGTCCTTTATTCTTAGTAGTCACATATACATTCATGTTAAAGTAGAGAAAAACAAAGTTAGAGTCAGCTACTGTTTAAATTTGAATCACGGATTTAACAGAATATTTCAGTCTTGAATTCGTCTTACCGAAATATTCGTGAGCACAAATAACACACAGTTAATAACAAGTAGATTATTCAACAATAATTATTCATTTCTCAATTGTAATTTAATTTAGGCCCCCTAATTTTACTTATAGTAAAATACTGGAATAATTAGCTGTCCTAAAAATATGCATATCTTATTTATTATATATTACATATATTCAACATTGTGAGAAGAACAGCTACATTGAGAGTGTAATTGAAGAAAACTATATTATTTGCGATAAAGCCAGATAATTATTACCTATTATTATAAACGTTTGACTACTTCATAAAATAACAATTACTTTAATCGAAGAATGAACTTAAACCGACGATTTAAAAAAATAAATAAAATAAAATAAATAAAATAAACAAAATCATTGATGTATGTTGATATAAGCATTTTTTAAAAAAAGGTTTTGAATTTTTTAGCCTCATAATTTTTTTTTATTTTTTATAACGTTTTTCTTTTTCACCTGTAATTAATAGTTTGATTATTATAAATAACTAGATATAACAGTCAATCTACAGTGCTACTTGAACAAATATTTTGTAGATGAAAAGGGCCAGCATAAGGGTCTGTGACATCTAATAATTTCTAAAAAAATGTGAAGAAAAAGTTAATGCAGCAAAATTACTTGAATTATATCAGCTAAGCATGAATGAAATGTTGGGTACTAGCTGATTTGTGTACCTTTTGGCGTTTAATCAACCCTTATACTTAACAATTTAAACTGTAAGTTTTTGTTAAAGAGATAATATGACAACTTAAAGCTCTTCAATTAACTGATCAAAAGATTTTGTAATGTACTATTCTCAGCAAGTAAAATTCATAGAATGTTAGAGGAATATTGAAATATTGTTTAAATACAATAAATACTCTTTTTGAATATACTCTTGCACAAAATAGCCACCTACAGCTTAGTTGAGGCTGGCGTTTACCTTTTGTAAAATAATTTACATTTTACTTTGCCATTTTTTTTTTTCGCTCTTTTAACCAATAAACGATTATCAGGATCCACACCTACAAAATTATCAATAGATTTCTAATAAAATTACAACATTAATAATAACATGGTCTAGAAAAATTATTAAAAAAAAAAGAAAAATTCTAACCACTATAAATCATACTAATATGGTTGGTGTTTCCTCCACCTTTCAAAAAGTATGTTCTTAACAGGAATTTAATTTATATTTATTAACCGTAGCAGAAATACCTTAATACAAAGTAAAAGGAAGCTTGTTGAAATCCAAAGATCCATTAAGTGCTGTGGATTTCGATCTTACACCCACTCCACCTACTTCTTCATCAACAAAAAAGAGTGGATCACAAAAACACTACATTCCATTGACACAAATAATTATTAATACTGATTTTTTGGGAGTAACAATAAATTCCTTTCAAATTTCTTTCTTCATACCAACGTTTCGGTAAATCTATTACCTTCTCCAGGGTATTGTAAATTTTGTGGAGTTAAATGTTATGATGATGTAGGTTAACATTAAACTCCAAAAATTGTACAATACCCTGAAGAAGGCAATATATTTACCGAAACGTTGGTATTTAGAAAAAAAAATTGTTTGTGAATTTATTGACCGCACCTCATTAATTCCCAAAAATCATCAATTAACAACGGCCGTAAACCAAAACTGTCATTAAAAATTATTAATTCATAAAACCAACCTTATTTCAATAAAAGCTCGTCAATTAAATTCTTTCCTGTTGCTATAGCTTTCCAAGCATTATAAGCACATATAGTATTATATATAAGCAACAGATGTATCACACTGGAATAGTGTTTGTTTACAATCATACCATCCACTGCTTAATAGTGTAAACCAAATGGAAGAACTCCTCTGAAATGAGAATATTTAAGAAAGTAAGGATTCATAAACAATAAGTGTTTTTTTTTTTTCTGCTTTTTTCTATGACCATTGATGGCCTTCATCGGAATTTTTTGCAGATGATTCCGTTATCTTCTAATATTAACCATAGACAACTGAAACCTACTCGAAACGTTCTGATAAGATAATAGAACTGGAAACTTAAAAGAAAATAAATCATATTTTTAACGATTTCTCCGGCGATGGCAAAAACACTATCTTAATTTGAGGCCTAATGAATTAGTAAACAATTGTAAGAGTTTTATTTATAAGCGTAAACCTTTATTAATGTCAGGAATAAAAAATAAATAAATGCTTCTCAGTTTGAGACAGATTTTAGTAGGAAGAATATATTATCAGATTAGAAGAGGTCATTACCAAGCAACAGCATCCAAAACAGTCATCACAAATCTTCTAGGACCGTAAAAGAATCCTCCTAATTTTGTAACATCTTAGAATTTTCCAAGAAGTTCTCTTTGCATTCTCCTCAGTCAATGAAGTGGCGCAAGTCTCCGAGAGGAGGCTGTAGCGAGATTCCAAATCAATGCTCAACTTCACTCCTCTTTCTTCTTTCTATTAAAATCATTTAGTTTTACTTATTAGAGATTAGTGGTAGTGGCACCTCTGAAAATATCTAGATGAAGAAGCAATTTAATTTATTGATCAAGGAATTTTACGATGAATGATTCTCATTAGTGAATCTTCTAGAGTATTAAAACAACTTTAATGATTTAGTTATTTCGTTACTGCTTACTATGATTGAATATAATCTTGCACAACTATTGCCATTCATTGCAATTTTGGACAAGTAGGTATCCTTCCTCCATAAATTAATTACACTGCCATTTTTCTTGTTTGTTTAACCAATTATGGGGACATATGATGCATATGAAGTTATCAAGACATTTGAAATAATTGATATTCATCCATTAATTCTCGAAACGAACTTGTTATAACACTTTTTACCACTTTAACCTTCCCAATGCGAACTCATATTATCTCCACCTGACGAATAGTAAGTTCTCCTTACGAAATTGGTTTCATGGCAAAATCATTCTACACACACACACACGGGCGAAAGCTAAAAAGAAATATGAATATTCAATATAGGTAGTTTGCAATACAATACAAAAAGCATATTTGGCTCCTACATCAACTCCGTAAACCCTTCTATCAAACGAACATAAAAAAAAAAAACTAAACAAAAGAGTGTGGAATGCTAAGTACCATTTGCTATCAGCACAAATAACAATAATAATAAAACAAACCTGCATTTCAATTCATATTTTTCAAATTATTATAATTCTTCCCCATTGTGTAACATTTCAAGCAAAATGTGCACCTGAAAGACCACACTGGAGTCAAGTCGGTTCGCCATCATCCCTTCCGCAGATCAATAGTGAGACACCCAAAGGAGGAACCCTCTGAAATGATAATAATTTTCAAACTTAACGATTCACATGAAATAAGCAGACATATTTTGTAAATACTCGTAGAATTTTTTTCTAGTTCCGATTGTGCTCTTTATTAGAAGCTTCTATGAGATTCTGTTAACTTCTTAGGTTAAGTACAAAAGAAACACAATCAAAAGATGTTTAACAGAATTAGAAAAAATTGAAATAGTTTAAGGATTTTTCCAGCATAAGCCGAAAAACCAAATCTTATAACTACAAACCATTCTAAAGTGATTTATACTTACCTAGATCTTACAAATAGTAAGTTCTTTTTAAAAATTTAATTTTCATTTATTTTCAGTAGCAAAAACATTCTATACTCCAACACGGACAGGATGAGAGTTTTATAAAAGTTACCAGTAATGAAAGAAGTCCGTTAAAATCCAAAACTCTATTAAAGGTATCGGATTCCGCCCTCCAGTGACAAAAATAATAATAACTATAACACAAATCCTAATTCAGTAAAAGTTGTCCCATTAATTCTTCCCTATTCCCATAGCTTTCCATGCAAAATAAATGGATCACATTCGTGTCAACTCATCCATTGAACAATGGTCAGACAGCAAAGGGACCAACTCCTCTGCAATCAGAATAATTAACAAAATTAGAATTCATAAAAAATAAGTTTTTTTTTCTATTATTATTATTATTATTTCCCCTCTCTGGGTCCACAAGTAGGTACCCTTCAAAAGAAGTTTCCGATGTGATTCTATCTTCTACTTTTGTTAACCGAAGACGACAGAACTCACTCAATAAGCCCAGATGAATGATATCAATAAAAACAGAAACTAAAAGGATAATAATTGATATTTTTTTGGCTACTGTCCAAAAACCCTTATAATTTAAAACATAAAGAATTAATAGCCAATTGTAACAGACAATTATGTATTTATATGCATAAACATATAAAGATTTGATTTCAATTAACAACTATGGGTATGTGAGCAAAAACGAAAACCTGAACAAATGTTTATCTAGAGTTTAACAGGAGCTAAACTCAAGGCTCTTAACATAATAGGACGAATATTACTTTTTAATACAAAAAAAAAATCTGTGCTTCTTTGTTTGAGAATAGCCGCGGTAGCCGAGCGGTTAGAGGCGAGACCTACGGAGCTAATACGAGCTCCGTATAAGGGTTGATCGTCAAAAAGTGCACGAAAAAAGCGTAACGTTGAAAAACGCTCAACTTTGAATTTTTTTTTCTCTTTTTGTATAAAAGATAAAATTTTCAAACTTTCTTGAAAATATAGGGCAAATCCTCCTTTATATCTGTAATTTTTAGCAACAACCCAGATTTTATAGATTTCGAGAAAAAAGTTGTTGAAAATGAGCAAAAACGGCATTTTCAAAAATTGGTCTTGTTCTTGTTACCTTTTTTGTAAACAACGTACAGCCTAAACGCGCGAACCGATTTTCATGAATGAGGTGTCATTCGATTCGAAATTTTATGTAGATGTGCCTTTTGGGGGTCTCAACGCTGTACATTGAATGGGAGAGGAGTTAGCCCCCTTTATGTAAGGCCCCCTCCAAAGTTATTATTACTAATTACTCTGTAAATCTTGGCCCGATTTTGATAAAATTTGGTAGGATGATAGGGTTAGAACTCCCCTACGTAACATTAAAGCGGCGATCTGCTCTTACACTTATTAAGGGGATGTATAGCGATCGTTTCAAATTATCGACACGTGAACCGATTTTCATGAATGAAGTGTCATTCGAATCGAAATTTTGTATAGATTTGCACTTTAAAGGTCTCGACGCTAGGCCTCATGAGGAGGGGAGTTTGCCCCACCCAAGTAAGGCCCTTTCTAAAACTATTAATACTAATATTTCTATAACTTTGTCCGATTTTGATAAAATTTAGCAGGAAGAAGTGGTTAAAGTTCCTCTACGTGGCTGTGAAGTGCCATCATGCTCTTACACCTACTAAGAGAAAGTATTGCAATCGTTAAAATTATCAATGAGTGAACCGATTTACACCAATGAATTGTCGTTCGATTCAAAATCTTTGCCTCTTTGCCTTTTAGGGAGCTGTACTGTAATTGCAGTTTATTTTTCTTACTCCTCTTAAAAGTACTGAAATCGCAGTTTTATTTTGTTCCTTAAGTACAAATACCTTCCTATTTTATTCAAAACGTTTTCTCAAAAAAAGTTGTTATTGAGGATGGTTTGGGCACCGCAACTATAATCATATATTGAGCTCGTATATATTGTGGTACTGGGTTCGATTCCCAGTCTTAGGCCTTGGATTTTATTTAATGGGTAATAAAAGAAATTTACAGTAAAGTACGTATGCTAGTCGCTTCTGTCCACGACACCTGATTGGTAGTTGGACGTAAAGCCCTCCTAAAAAAAATAGGCAATTACCTACATCACAATTAAGAAACTACATTATCAGATCAGGCCATTCCCAAGTATCTGTAGCTAAAAGAGATGTCACAAATCTTCGTCTAAAGGAGAATTAACCGGAGTCTAACGTGCCTCATTTCCTATTATTCCTAAATTTCTCAAAAACCGTGGATGTCTCCTATGTCACAAAATTACTTCGCAAAATCATCTGATGAATACATATTGTTGGAGTATTGCACAAGATTCTGTAATAATATTATCCATATATATGAGAAAAAAGAGAAAATAGAATTATGCCAGTTTCAGCATTAATTGTTCTATTTGAATGTCATGCCTTTGAACTAGGGACTTGGTTATGTTCAAGCCTAATACTTATTACAATTATAACTTGCTTTGCGAGTTGTGAGTTTCAATGGTATAACTGGACCCACGATGGAAGCAAACTTATAATAATCTATCTTCCTTAGGATTAATGACAGAGTCACCAAAAAAAAGTGAAGATACTTTATAATTATTAAAATAAATAATACTTATGACTAATTTTTATAATATTTAAATCCACTCTACAAACACATTTATCTAACATAAAAAATATATATATAAGCGGAATACTAAATACAATTTGCCATCAGCCAAGATAATAATAACAAAACACACCTTCTTTCAAGAAATGTTTTTCCATTAATATAATTTATGCCTAGTGCAGTAGCATTCCAAGCAAAATATGCACCTGATGGACCACACTGAGTCAGTTCGCCATCTTCACATCCACAGATCATTATTAGATACCAAAAATACGTCTCTCTGAAATGAGAATAATTTTGAAAAAATAAGAATTCATATGAAATAAGCAGACATTTTCGTTTATTACTATTTTTGCGTGGCTCTGTTGGCGCCCTTTATCAGCAACTTTTAAATGTGATTCTGTAAACTTCTGATGTTAAGTACAACATAAGCTCTCTGAAACTTCCTGATGTATGCCATTTAGATTTTTCCAGGTAGGCCGAACAGCTTGTTTTATATTTGAAGACCTAAAGAATTATTTAGCAATTATAACAGAAAATTAATTCTATCCATAAGCAAAAGATCTGATTTCAAATTATAAGAATAGTTATGTGAGTAAAAACGAAAACTTGCGACACTTGTTTCTCAGAAGTTCAACAAAAACCTCACTCAAACGCCCAATCCAGAAGAATATTACTCACGTTACAATAGAATAACAAATATATTAATGTTTTTCCTTTTTAGAATATGAGGGTTACATTACATTTAGAAGTCTGTATTATCAGATTAGAAAATGAGGCCATTACCTAATAACTTCAGTCAAAAATAAATGCGTTACAATTGTTTCGGTAGGAGTATTCTCCTATTTTTGTAATATCCTAGGATTATTTCACCAATCCTTTGTTCTCCTCAGGTCTCGAACTGCCAAAGGTATCATATCGTAAATTAACGATTCAGGCACGACCAAACATTGTGAGAAAAGCCAATAGGTACCGAAAGAAATAATATCCGAGGTACTGAAAAAAATAATTCCACCCTGTGAAGGATGTGTATGCCAAGTAAAAGAATAATGGCTAGATGAGCCATTCTGAAGGAATTTAGCTAATTCCATAAGTACCTGTACTTTATTAATATAATTATAAATATATTCATTACCATTGTATAATTTACAGTTACATATGCATAATAATAGTTGAAACCTGAGTTTAACGTGGCTCATTCCTCCTTATCTACTGACTTTTACGACGGGTCGGCCTTCCATGTCACAAAATTACTCCATGCCATTAACCGTTGAATACATCATTGTTCGGGTATTGCAGTAGATTCAATGAATGTGTTAACAAGATTAATTAACTGACACTGAATAGCGCTAAACAAAAATCAATACGGAATGGAAATTGTGATAAAATCCACAAATCCTTTAGGAGCAACTGGATTGGTCTTAGATATGTCCAAGATCCACACTCTATCCAGTAAAAATAACAACAACATTATTTTAATAATAAAAATAATAAACCTTTCTTCAAGGAAATTTTTACCATCATAGAATTCCTCATTGTTGTTGCTTTCTAAGCAAAATATGCACCTGACGTATAAAATAAAGTTGGTTTGCTATAATTCTATCCAAAAATAATAGAAACAATCAGCAGGAATAAGTTGCTGTTACATAAAAAAGTTATGTTTCCAAAAATCGCCACTGGAGCGCTCTGCAAACTAGAAAAAACCTTAACAACCGAAAACATGGTCAAAATATCAAGTTTTGAATTAGGATACAAACCAGCGTAGGAGCTCTTTTCTACATTCAATTTTTCTTTATTGTTAATTTTATTTAAATATTTAACATATATATAAATGTAATCATAAAGTAACTTGTTTTCTTTAAATATAAGCTTTTTTAAATGCTATTTAGAAAAATTATTGAGAATTGTAATCAATTTAAAAGCTAAAAGTCAGAAAGAAAGCTGCTCATAATTTAGCATTTTTTGTTCTTAAAAATCCTAACATTTATCTATTTCATGGCATAATAACTCAGAAACTATTTGAAATTATAAAGTTTATAAAGAACTTAAAAGGATATCATAAAGCACATAGTTTTACTATAAATAAGTTTATAAGAAGCAGGCTTAATACCTTGTGCTAGATTTTTCTAGCAGTCCTTTATGCGAGCTTCTCTGTTCTTGAAGTGTAAAAGATCTCGTACACAAACTAACGATTATAGCACAACTAAACATGGTATGAAAAGCTTATAGCTTCTCCTTTCACTGTGGCTCTGAAATAATAATTGAGACGGTTGTGTCCTAGACAAAAAAAGAATGGCTAGATGAATTTGACTAGGGTTAAAATACTAAAAGCGGATTGGGCTTTTACATCAACTCTATAGACACGCCTATCCTACAAACAAAAACAAAACACAAAAGGGAATAAAAAAATAAAGAATAAAAAGTAGTGGAATTCTTGCCCCTAGCACAAATAATAATAATAATAATAAACAAACTTCTTTCAATATTTTTTCCCCATTAATATAATTTTTCTTCAGTGCTGAACACTACAAGCAAAATATGCACCTGATGGACCAACATCCCATCTGCAATAGTGAGATCACCAAAAGAATGTACTGAGAATAATTCTGAAAATTAAGGATTCACATGAATTTAAAGTTTTTTTAACTGTTACTTTTTCCTTGGTATGTTGATGCCCTTTAAAGGAGCTTCTGAATGTGATTCTATGAACTTTAGCATAATTCTCTCTAAAGTTCTTGATGAAAGGATAGGATTTCACAGACAAAACTCTGAAGTGGTCTATCTATTAGAAAACAATTAGAGATAAAAGTATTAGGTATCCTTCAGGGTTCCTCAAGTTCCAGTTTTCTAACATCTTTTATATTCCATTTACTGTGTTTGAATTAGAAAAGGGTATAATAAAATTTAATTTAGATTTGTGCTCTATTGGTGCGTGAGCCAAACCAAATAATATTACGTTTAACATTTCTAAAACCAAAACCATGATTGTTGTTATGTGCCAGATATGTCAACCACATAGATTATAGTTAGATTGTTATTCCATTTTGAAAATTACTGCAAAACCTTATTCCATGCGTAATATCCACAAAATGCATAGATACCAAAATCACAATCTACCGAAAAATAATCATGTAAGTGACTTTCCTACTAAATTTTAAAAACGTTGAATCAACTAAAATACAATAAAAACATTCTGCCTCTTTCACTAAGGAAACAGTTGGTCTCAAGATTAATATTTCCTCATCCAGCTATACATTTCATTGGTACATAAAGTGCAGAGTGGAATTTAAAATTCTCTTAATCCCTATGTCAGTTTTATATTGAATGTAAGAAGGAAAGAACATATTACTCCTCACTAATTGACCACTAATGTTAATGATCTCTAATTTTAAACTTACAAAATTTTAAATACGTGCACCATTAAAATATATTAAAAACATTATGTATTTCATTAAGAAAACAACCGGTCATTATCAAACAACCTCAATATTTCCATACCTTGATTATTATTCGTTAGTGTATAATTATTTTAATGAAGAGCTGATTTTAAAGTTGCAAAAGTTTCTTAATTTTTATGTCCCTTCTAATTTCAATACGATGAACATATTATCCCTCACTTCATATTTCTTGATTCTGTAAGTGTAAGGTACAGAAGCAAGTATTTGCATGGTAACTTCTCTTGTAATGTTTTTCAAGAGAAAACACCTGCAATATTCATTCCATATGACCATTAGTAAGGCCTTAATAGACTTTAGAAAAACCAGGGCAGTTAATAGTTAATTCTATACTTCTCAAAACAATCAGTAGCAAAAATTCATTTCTAATTCACCTTTTTTTAATCAGGAGCTCTTTATTACTCATAATAATCTTGATCAGTTTCACCCCACAATCAGCTTTGATTTCGAACCGTACAATTTGTATCAACTAAATGTTACTTTTACTCGTTGGAAACAAATGCAATCAATGTAATAATGAAAAAGCGAAGGTGACGAAGCCCTTCCATTTACTGATCAATTAATTTTGTGACGTACGATTCTCAGCAGTTAAACTTTATAGAATAATCAAGGAATATAAGTATTGAAATATTTTCTAACTGCATACGCTGTATGAAAATACTATTGCATAAAAAAAGCCACCATTAACATTTTTGAGGCTTGCACATACATCCATAAATGAATTCATATTGCTATGCCAGTTTTCTTGCTCGTTTTAACCAATTAACGACAATCAGCACGCATAACTTTCAAATTATCGATAGATTTCAATTAAAATTACAAAATTAAAAATTACATAGACTGGCGAAATTATTAAAAAATAAAAAAATATATCTTACCAATATAAACCATTCCAATCTGACCTGTTGTTAAATCCACCTGACCAAATGTAAGTTCTTTGTAAAAAATTTAGTATATATTTATTTTCAGTTGCAAAAGCGTACTAACTAAAAGGAAGTTTGTTGAAATCCATAAATCCATTAGGTGCAGCAAATTTCGATCTTATAGCTACTCCATCTACAACTCCATCGAACTAACGAAAACAAAAAGATAAAAAAGTGGATTACAAATAAATAAATAATAAATAAAAAAGTGGAATGCCATTGACAAAAATAATTATAATAAAAATATTATTACTATTATTATAAAACCGACATTATTTCAGTTTTCCCAATTAATAAGCACAGATGGATTACATTGGACTAGCAATTGTTTGCCATCATTCCATGCACTGATCAATAACGAAACACAAAAAGGAAAAACTCCTCAGAAAATAGAATGATTAAGAAAGTAAGGATTCATAAACAATAAGTGTCTTTTTATAAATTATTGCTGTTTCATATGCCCATTGATGGCCTTCATCAGGATTTTTGAAGGTGATTCCGATATCTTCTAATGAACCGCAGTCAACTGGAACCTACTCGAAACGTTCTGATCATACAATAGAACCAAAAACTATCAACAAAATAATTGATTTTTTAACTACTTTTCCTGCGACGGCAAAAATACTATCATAATAAAATACCTAAAGAATTAGTAAACAATTGTAAGAGATTTATTTATAAGCATAAATTTCTAGAATAAAACATAAAATTAATGCTTCTCATTTCGAGAAAACTGATTTAGATTTCTGTAGGAAGAATATATTATCAGATTAGAAGAAGAGGTCGTTACCAAGCAACAGCATCCAAAACAGTCGTCACAAATCTTCTAGGACCGTAGGAGAATCCTCCCAATTTTGTAACATATTATAATTTTCCAAACAGTTCTCAGTCAATGAAGTGGCGCAAGTCTCACTTCGTAATCTAAACAATTTCTCTTATATTATTTCAATTTCTATTAAAGTCATTAGAACTTTGTGTTGCACGATTCTCATTAGTAAAGCTTTAATGATTAATTTTTTTTACAAAGTACCCGGATAAAATATATCCTTCTATAGCAATGGGCCATTCTATGAACTTTTTGATGACTAGGTACCCTCTCTCTACAAATTTGTTTATTGTTTATTGCTCTGCTATATTTCTTGTTTGTATTTTGCGTTCTCACTTATTGGAATTAATTGAATGTCGCAAAAGTATTAATTGACTTCTTTTTTCCTTTTTTGTAAGAGACAAGTGGCAACCCTTATAAATAATTAAAATTAAAAAGCTTTTCAATCAATTTAAATTGGTAAACTTTATCAAATCCTTCGTTCTGTATACAATAGCTGTATGTACAGCATCATCCATCATCATCATGGCTTGCAATATCTGTAACATAGAATAAGTTAATGAAACTGACGACACATTTTATTTTACTTTAATAGTAATTAATACTCATACGAAATAACCACTATCGAATTGGTCTGATTTATTTAAACCTCACGAAATTACCCGATGAAAATACTATGAAATCTAATAAGAAAATAACTGATTTTGGATAAAGATTTTTCCGGCAACGGCCAATATACTCTAATAATTAAATACCTAACGAAAAAATAAACAATTGTAATTGAAAAATCACTTATAAGCATAAATTCCAATGTAAAAGTCTCATTTCAATGGCAAAGAAAACCTGAGCGCATATTTAACTGCAGTTGAATAAGATCCACACTAAAGGCACTCCACCAAGAAGAATAATACTCACATTTCAACAGAATAAAAAATATCTCTTTACAAAATTGATTTCTATTTATTTTCAGTGTCAAAACCTCTATTCACAGACACGGGCTAAAGCTCAAAAAGAGTAAGAATATTTAGCACTACAATAAAATATTAAATGCAGATTAGGCTTTTACATCAACTCCATAAACACGTCTATGTAACCAACAAAACCAAATAACGAATAAGTGTGGAATGCTGCATACCATTTGCCTTTTGCACAAATAATATGTTTTTCAATTAATATAATTCTTCCCCAGTGCTGTAGCATTCCATGCAAAAAATGTAACAGATGGACCACACTGGAGAAAAGTTGTTTCGCTATCATCCTATCCGCAGATCAATAGTGAGACCAATAGTAAGAATAATAGATAAATAATCTGAAATAAAAATAATTCAGAAAAGTAAAGAAACACATAAAATAAGCAGAGATTTTTTTCCCCCCCAGGTCCGTTCGTGTCCTTTATTAAGAGCTTGTGAAAGTGATTCTGTTATCTTCTGATGTTATCTACAACAGAAACACACACAAAAGTTCTTTATGAATGATACTAACGGAAACAAAATTGTTATAGTTTGAGGATTTATCCAGCTATGGTCGAAAAATTTATAATTTAAGTCCTAGAGAATTATTAAACAATTGTAACACTGAATTATTTTTATCAATGAACTACTGATCTGATTTCCATTCATAAAAATAGTTATGTGAGTAGAACCGAAAACTTAGGACACATGTTTTTCAGGAATTCAACACGAACCACCCTCAGGGCGCTCAATGAAGAAGAATATTACTAACAATTCAATAGAATAACAAACAAATAAATAAATGCTTCTCAGTTTGAGAATATGTGGATTACATTACTATTTGTAGACTATGTTACCAGAATAGAAAATGAGGCCATTACCTCCAAACTACAACCAAAAAAGACGTTATAGATTCGGCAGCAAAATACTTGTATTTTTGTAATATCCTAAGGATTTTTTTTCGCTAGTCCTTCTTGCGTCCTCTGCAGGTCTTAAAGTGCCAAAGTTATCATATCACCAACTAACGATTGACGCAAAATCTCTGAGCGTATCCATGTTTCTTCTTCAGTCTTAAAATGCCAATATATTAGCCACTTCAACTGCTCCACATTGTTCCCGTCCTGAATACCTCCTTTCTGAAATAATTGGTCATCAATCATAAAAAGTATTATTCTGTGCATTCTATTATCTACATCAGATGGGTTATTCACAATACTTGGTAAATATGTTTCAAATTTGAAAAGAGTGATTTAATTGACATTTAAGTGTTCATTCAGGGTTTTTTTTTGGCCTTCAGTGCGTGCAGATTAGCCAACATCAGGGGTTACTCAGGAATATGTTTTATCACACCATTTATAATCAATTTACATAAACTCCTGTTTGAATTAGAAGAAGAGTACAAAAAAAATTATTTTGGATTTGTACTCATTTGGTGGGTAAGCCAACGGAAATAACATTACGTTCAATATTTACATTCAGAAAAATTACTGCAGATCAGATCCTCGTTCCATACATAAAATCCACAAAACGTTTGAGCTTCACAATCACTACTCATTCCGGTATAACCATGTTAATGGCCTTCCTATCAAAATTTCAAAAACATTGCACCAACTAAAATATATAAAATTATCTGCCTATTAAACTGAGAAAACAGTTGCTCGCAACATTAATATTTCCTTACCTCTTATACTGTTCGTGGATGCATAATGATTTAATTTCAGAGCTGAATATAATATTGCAAAGATCTCTTAATTCCTCCATATATTTTATTTTGAATTCAAGAAGAGATGAACATGTTACCCTTCACGACATCTTTCTTGGTTGGCTGTGTGTGAAGTATAGAACAAGTATTTCAATGGTAACTTCTAGTAATGCCATTCTGCAATAAATACTTACAATATTTACTTAATATGTTCAGTAGTAGAGCCCCATTAGATTTTAGAACCACCAGAAAAGTGAATAATCATGAAAACATTTTGAAAATGAAACACTTCAAATAACTGATCAATGAATTTTTTTATTTACGATTCTCATCAGTTAAACTTTATAAAACATTAAGTAATGAAACATTTTTATCTGCATACACTAACTGAATACACTCTTGCACAAAAAATAGCCACCTTTAGTATTAGTTGAAATTGGCGTTTCCTTCTTTAAATTAATTTAACTGATTAATTAACGCTATTTTATCAACCAATTCTTATTGCATAAGCTCCAAGAATATTAAAAAAACGTTGCATCTGCTAAAATAAATCAAACACTATTTAGTTGCTCTTTTTAACCAATGAACTATATCTGCAAAATTATTCTTAGATCTCTATTAAAATTACAAAATTAAAAATTGCATAGTCTTGCACAATAATTAAACAAAAACAAAAAATTCTTACGACTAAAAATCGTCCAATATGATTTGTTGTTACAAATAGTAAGTTCTTCGTAAAATTTAATTTTTTTTAATTTTCACTGGAAAAGCATTCTACTCACAAACCCGGAAACGAAGAACGTTTAAAAGAATTACCACTGAAAGGAAGATTGTTTTAAGCAAAAACTCAATGAGAATAGCGCATTTCGCACGACATTGCCAGAAATAATAAAAATAAAACCTACCTTATTTGAAGGAAAGTTTTCCCATTAGTTCTTCTCTATTGCTATAGATTTTCAGCAAAGTGTGCAACAAATGTATCCCACTCTTATAAAGAATGTTTGCAATCAACTAATCTATTAATCAATAGTGAAAGAAGAACTCCTCTGAAATCAGAATAATAAAGAAAGTAAGGATTCACACATAATAAGTGACTATTTTCTTTAATTATTACACATTTATACGTCCTTTGGTGGCCTTCATCAGGATTTTTTGACGGTGTTTCCGTTATCTTCTAATGTTAACCAATGTTCTCCATAGGCAATGGCGCAAGTCTCTTTTTGAAATCTAAACACTATTGCAAAATCAATCAATCAAGCTATATAAAGGTAACGGCTCCTGCCTAAATGGTTTTTTTGAAAAAAAATTCCACCAAGAGTGGCTGCTTTTTTTTCTTTGGAGACGCCATTTAATGGATCAATTTGTTCCCAATTGTTTTTATTTGTTTACGTACCAATCAATTATTAATAAAATAATTTGGTTTTTACTTATCAGAGATTTGTGGTTACGTATCTTCTTAATGGTGACGACACTCTTTAATTTACTATTTAATGAATTATGTGATGAACGATTCTTATTGCATAAGCTTCAAGAATATTAAAAAAACGTTGCATCTGCTAAAATAAATCAAAAACATTCTTACATTACAGAAACTGAATTTCTATTCTCACTATAGGTACATCACCCTATTTCATTGCTGTCTATTGTTTCTAATCCTTTCGAAAATATAGTGAGCTATAAGATAAAACAATATTTCGAAACCAATAATCAGCTGGATCACCAAAAGTTTTGCAAACTTGTTTTGTCACTTTGGTTTTCGAATAAATTTATAAAAAATACGAGTTAAATTTAAACTAATATCAGTTGTTACTTACTTGATAAAACATACTTTCTTTAAGATAGATACTTGAAATTTCTCTTGTACATGTCATCAGAACCAATCATTTTTAATCATAATGCAATTATTCTATAGGACAGGTTCAGAATCCAGTTTGATTTTCTTCAGTACTATTTCCCAGTTACCTAAAGTGTGCTGAATTCTCTTGAAAACTATGAAACAATAACCATATCTTTTCTGTCGTTAAAAGTTGGGATCATTAATTATTTAGATAGTGCATTACCTTTTATACTGCACACATTTAAATTTTCGAAATTAAAAGTAAAAACAAAGAAAGTAAAGAATAACCTTGAGTCTGAAAGTTGGTAAATTGCAGTTTTACTAAACTCTGAGCTTTATAATACACTCTCAAATTCTTTCTAAATGTTATTATATCCTAGTAGTTTTTAAGAGAATTATTGCCTGAAACAGAAACATGTTATAAACAAAAAACAGTACTCATTCTAACCTTTAGCCTAGAAATAGATAAAAATTAATTTTTTTCTCACTAAATAGCATTTTAAAAAAACTAGAGTTAAAGAGCTATAAATTTGTTTAATAGATATTCAATGAATAAAAAAAATTGTCAAAAACAAATATTTTATTGTTAAGTATTTTAAAAAAAATGATAAAAATGAAAAAAAAGGAATATAAACATATTAGAGCTCCTTCGCTGGTTTGTATCCTAATACAAAACTTGAAATTTTTTCATTATTTAAGCTGGTTGGATTCAAAAAAGAATTTTTTCAGTTAGCAGAGCGCCCTGGTGGCGATTTATGTAAACCTTAAACAATAACCTTCTTTGTTAATAGATAATATTCTGTTAGTTTATATTAAACAAAACCATTTAATTTGAAGTATGAATTTATTGTTATTTTCGATTTTAATAGGGAAATAGGAAACATACTTTATTTTAGTCTAATACGTCAGGCGGATATTTTCGTCGAAAAGCTGCGACAATAAAAAATTCGTTAGAACTTTGAAGGATGGTATTTAAATATTACTTTATTATGAATAGTGAATGATAATTATTATTTTTTTTTTTTTCGCTAGATAGATGAGTGCATATCAGAGACAAATCCATTTTCTCCTAAAAGATTCGTGGATTTTAACACAATCTCTTCAGAGTTCTTTTTTTTAGACCACTTCGGTGTCAGTTAATTATTGTTATTAATAATTTTATTGAATCTCCTGAAGTACCCGATCAATGGTGTATTCAACAGTTAATGTAACAAAGTAACAGGGAAGATCCTAGCTGTAATGTGAATGAACTCGCCAACGAAGAAGCTCGCACGAATTCCACAAGCCTGGTTGCTGAAGACAAAAATCCTGCTGCGCCGACACAACACATCTCCTGGCTGACAAACGGACCAGCCA
This sequence comes from Rhodnius prolixus, assembly GCF_049639745.1. Lineage (NCBI taxonomy): Eukaryota > Metazoa > Arthropoda > Insecta > Hemiptera > Reduviidae > Rhodnius > Rhodnius prolixus. The sequence goes on from NW_027411634.1 coordinate 37,298,074, forward strand.
GGGTCTGATGATAGAGAAGTCTTATTATTTTCTGGCTCACTAGTGAATGGTATGCCTTTATTATATTCATCTTCATCTGATTATTTCAACTGAAGCAGCAATTCAACATAAGTAAAACATCTTCACTGATAAGCATGTCTCATTTAAAGGTTGTGAGTAATTTATTATTATCCTTTCATCTTTCCTAAACCCAATTGTTTATCTTCTCTCCCTATTATTATTTCACTCCGTTGCGAGTGGAATACTCCGTCCACGTTGTCGCTTAAACTAAACTGGTAAGCTATTTTTTTTATATACTTTTGTCCAGCACCGGACCTTGTTGTCTTTTATTTGTTACTCATTCTAAATAGCTGCTGGAGGGTAATCCACCACGGATTTTCGTTCAGAGGCAACCATTCGTTGGTTATTTGCAGATCAACCTGAACTTCTAAAATATTGTACACCCTTAACAAGAGTAAGTACGTAAAAGTTGTATACTTTTCTTTCTTTAGGAGCTACTGTATTAACCAGTGGAATTTTATTAACCTTTTACCCTATTTAGTGGTTGAAACAATAACCCATTTTCAAATTAATTGCTCTACTTACAAGAACAAGAGACAACGCGCTGAACTGAGCAAGCGCAAAGTATTGAAACTTCCACTATAGAACACAGTTGCTCATCTTCAGGTATACTTCAATTCACTCTAGGTAATTGGGTAATTGTCTCTGTGGCGGCTTCCAGCAGAGTTAGCCTTACATTAATTGTCTGCCATTTATTCTATTAATTTGTCGTTTACTAACCCTGACCACTTGTGACTCAATTCATATCTTCTGTAACTTTAACACTCAGCCTGTGGAACTCGTGCGAGCTTCTTTGTTGACCAATTCATTCACATTACAGCTAGGATCTTCCCTGATGCTCCAATGCGGACTCAGTTAGAAAAAACACAAGTATTGAAATTGACCTGCTCTGTTTCCGTGGCCTATAATCAAGAATTTAAAAAATGTTTGATTGGTTTGTAGACATTTGACTCATACCTCACCCCACCTAACTTCATCTAGCACAATTTGCTTATTTGTAACTCGGACAGTTGACATTTCTACTAATGGGTTTTTAAACTCTGGTGTAACAGATTCTACTGTTTTGTCAAATACGCAACATGAAGAGTTGCTTTTTTTGCTTCAGATCATCTACACCACATACTAGCCAATCTAAAATGTATTATATATGCTTCTCTTTGAAATACTATGTTAGATACCCAAAACTAGTTTTTATCATGTGATACGTACACATGGATTAGAAATCCATGGTTGGAAACGAAAATTAAGGAACTTCCAATAAAATATATATATATCTTACCAATATAAATCATTCCAATATGACCTGTTGTTAAATCCACCATACCAAAAGTAAGTGCTTCGTAAAAATTTAGTTTATATTTATTTTCAGTTGCAAAAGCATTTTAACTAAAAGGAAGTTTGTTGAAATCCATAGATCCATAAGTGCAGCGGATTTCGATCTTATAGCTAGCTACTCCATCTACACGTCCGTCGAACTAACAAAAACAAAAAGAAAAAAAAGTGGAATGTTATTGACAAAAATAATTATAATAATAAAAATATTATTACTATTATTATAAAACCGAACTTATTTCAGTTTTCCCAATTAATAATAAGCTTAATAAGCAACAGATGGATTACATTGGAGTAGCGATTGTTTGCCATCATTCCATGCACTGTTCAATAACGAAACACAAAAAGGAAGAACTACTCTGAAATCAGAGTAATTAAGAAAGAAAAGCTTCACAAAAAATCGGTGCTTTTTTTTTAATATTGTTCTTTTCTTAAGTGCATTGTTGGCCTTCATCAGGATTTTTGAAGGTGATTCCGATATCGTCTAATGAACCGCAGACAACTGGAACCTACTCGAAATGTTCTGATCATGCAATAGAACCAGAAACTAACAACAAATATAATTGATTTTTCAACTATTTTTCCTGCGACGGCAAAAATATTATCATAATAAAATACCTAAAGAATTAGTAAACAATTTTAAGAGATTTATTTATAAACATAAATTTCTAGAATAAAAAAAAAATTAATGCTTCTCATTTCGAGAAAACTGATTCAGATTTCAGTAGGAAGAATATATTATCAGATTAGAAGAAGAGGTCGTTACCAAGCAACAGGATCCAAAACAGTCGTCACAAATCTTCTAGGACCGTAGGAGAATCCTCCCAATTTTGTAACATCTTAGAATTTTCCAAAAAGTTCTCAGTCAATGAAGTGGTGCATACAATAGCTGTGTGTACAGGGCCATCCATCATGGCTTGGAATATCTGTAACGTAGAGTAAGTTAATAAAACTGACGACACATTTTCTTTTACTTTTAATAGTAATTAATACTCATACGAAATTATCACTATCGAATTGACCTGATTTATTTAAACCTCACGAAATTACCCGATGAATCATACAATGAAATCTGATAAGAAAATAACTGATTTTTTGTTAAAGATTTTTCCGGCAACGGCAAATATACTCTCATAATTAAATACCTAACGAAATAATAAACAATTGTAATTGGAAAATTACTTATAAGCATAAATTCCAATGTAAAAGTCTCATTTCCATTAAAAAGAATGGTTTGCAAGTAGCAACGAAAACCTGAACGCATATTTAACTGCAGTTGAATAGGAACCACACTAAAGGCACTCCACCAAGAAGAATAATACTCAAGTTTGAACAGAATAAAAAATATCTCTATACAAAATTGCTTTCTTTTTATTTTCAGAGGCAAAACTTCTTTTCACAGACACGGGGTAAAGCTCAAAAAGAGTAAGAATATTTAACACTACAATAAAATATTAATTGTAGATTAGGCTTTTACATCAACTCCATAAACACGTCTATGTAACTAACAAAAAAAAACAAAATAACGAATATGTGTGGAATGCTGCATACCATTTGCCTTTTGCACATAAAATATGTTTTTCAATTAATATAATTCTTCCCCAGTGCTGTAGCATTCCATGGAAAATATTGTATGTAACAGATGGACCACATTGCAGAAATATTGGTTCGCTAATATCCTATCCGTAGATCAATAGTAAGAATAATATGATAAATAATATGAAATGAAAATAATTCAGAAAAGTAAAGAATCACATAAAATAAGCAGAGATTTTTTTCCCCCCAGGTCCGTTCGTGTCCTTTATTAGGAGCTTGTGAAAGGTATTCTTTTATCTTCTGATGTTATCTACAACAGAAACACACTCAAAAGTTCTTCATGAATAATACTAACGGAAACAAAATTGTTATAGTTTAAGAATTTATCCAGCAATGGTCGAAAAATTCATAATTTAAGTCCTAGAGAATTATTAAACAATTGTAATACTGAATTATTTTCATCAATAAACTACTGATCTGATTACCATTCATAAAAATAGTTATGTGAGTAGAATCGAAAACTTGGACACTTGTTTTTCAGGAATTCAACACGAACCACCCTCAAGGTGCTCAATGAAGAAGAATATTACTAACAATTCCATAGAATAACAAAAAAATAAATAAGTTTAAGAATATGTGAATTACATTATGATTTGTAGACCATTTTACCAGATTAGAAAATGAGGCCATTCCCTCCAAACTTCAACCAAAAAAGACGTTATAAGCTCAGCAGCAGAATACTTGTATTTTTGTAATGTCCTAAAGATTTTTTTTCGCTACTCCTTCTTGCGTCCTCTTCAGGTCTTAAAGTGCCAAAGTTATCATTTCACCAACTAACGATTGACGCCAATCTCTGAGCGCACCCATGTTTCTTCTTCAGACTATAAATGCCAATATATTAGCCACTTCAACTGCTCCATATTGTTCCCGTCCTGAATACCTCCTTTCTGAAATAATTGGTCATCAATCATAAAAAATATTATTCTGTGCATTCTGTTATCTACATAAGATGGGTTATTCACAAGCCTTGGTAAATATGTTTCAAATTTGAAAAAAGTGATTTAATTGACATTTAAGTGTTCATTCAGGGGTTTCTGAAGTATCTGTTATATCACATCTCTTATAATCCATTTATATAAACTGCCCCCACTTTGAATTAGTATAGAGTACAATATAATTTAATTTGGATTTGTGTACAGTTGGTGCGTGTGCCAAAGAAAATAATATTCCGTTCAATATATCTAAATCCAAAGCCATGAGTACAAGTCAACTATAAAGCTATTAGTTCTATTCAGAAAATTACTGCGGATCAGATCCCTGTTCCATACATAAAATCCTTTAAAACGTTTGTGTTGCACAATCGCAAGACATCGTGGAATAATCATGTTAGTGACCATCATATCAAAATTTCAAAAACGTTTCACCAACTAAATATATTTAAAACAAAATATTACACAAAGAAAACAGTTAGTCGCAACATTAATATTTCCCTACCTCTTATACTGTTCGTGGATGCATAATGAATTAATTTCTGAGCTGAATATAATATTGCAAAGATCTCTTAATTCCTGCATCCATTTTATTTTGAATTATAAAAGAGGTGAACATGTTACCCCTCACGTCATCTTTCTTGGTTGGCTGTGTGTGAAGTATAGAGGCAAGTATTTCAATGATAACTTCTAGTAATGCCAATCTGCAATAAATATTTGCAATATTTACTTAATATGTTCAGTAGTAGAGCCCCATTAGATTTTAGAACCACCAGAAAAGTGAATAATCATGAAAACATTTTGAAGACGAAGCTCTTCAAATAACTGATCATTGATTTTTTTTATTTACGATTTTCATCCTCATCAGGTAAACTTTATAAAACATTAAGTAATGAAACATTTTTAACTGCATACACTAACTGAATACACTCTTGCATAAAAAATAGCCACTTTTAGTGAGGTTGGCGTTTCCTTCTATAAATTAATTTATATTACTATGGTATTTTTGTTGCTCTTTTTAACTAATGAACTATAATAAGGGCTCATATCTGCAAAATTATTCTTAGATCTCTATTAAAATTACAAAATTGAAAATTACATAGTCTTGCACAATAATTAACATAAAAGATTTCTTACGACTAAAAATCGTTCCAATATGATCTGTTGTTACCTCTACCTTACAAATAGTAAGTTCTTCGTAAAAATTTATTTATTTTTTTATTTTCAGTGGAAAAGCATTCTATTCACAAACACGGAAACAAAGAACGTTTAAAAAAAATTCCATAGAAAGGAAGATTGTTTTAAGAAAAACCCAATGAGAATAGCGCATTTCACACGCCATTGCCATAAATAATAAAAATAAAACCAACCTTATTTTAAGTAACGTTTTCCCATTAGTTCTTCTCTATTGTTATACTTTTTCAGCCAAGTGTGCAACAAATGGATCCCTCTCTTATAAAGTAGGTTTGCAATCAACTAATCTATTAATCAATAGTGAAAGAAGAACTCCTCTGAAATCACAATTAAGAAAGTAAGGATTCACAAATAATAAGTGACTCTTTTCTTTAATTGTTGCACATTTCTACGTTCTTTGGTGGCCTAATCAGGATTTTTGGACGGTGTTTCCGTTATCTTCTAATGTTAACCATAGACAACTGAAAACTATGTGAAAAGTTCTGATGATACAATGCAATCAGAAACTAACAAGAAAAAATTGATTTTATTAAGGATTTTTCTAGCTAAGGTAAAAATACTATCATAATTTAAGAACTATAGAATAGTCAAGAAATGTAATTGAGATCTATTTATAAGCACAAATTTTAACGTAAATATCTAGAATAAAAAATAAATGTTTTCAGTTTGAGGAAAATGGGTTTAGATTTAAGTTAGAAGACAACAAAATCATATTAGTAGAAGAGATGGTTACCAAAGAAAACATCCAAAAGAGGCGATTAGAATTAGGCGATGGGACTAGAATGACCATTCAATTTGTTAACATCCTGAATTTTTCCAAAGTCCACTTGCATTCTCCATAGGCAATGGCACAAGTCTCATTTTGAAATCTGAACACTATTGCAAAATCAATTTATCAAGCTATATAAAGGTAACAGCTCCTTCTTAAACGGTTTTTTTGAATTTTAATTGATCCATTTAAGGGATCAATTTCTTCCCAATTGTTTTTATTTGTTTACGTACCATTCAATTAGTAATAAAATCATTTGGTTTTTACTTATCAGAGATTTGTAGCACCTCTTAAAATAGTTAGAACTTTAATTTAAGCACTTTAATTTACTGTTTAATAAATTATGTGATGAACGATTCTTATTGCATAAGCTTCAAGAATATTAAAAAAACTTTAATGATTAAAATATATTTCTACTACTCTTACCCTCTTGTACAACTATTACCACTGTTTGAACCTATTGACACGCAAGTATTCTTTCTCCATAAATTAAATGATATTGCTATGCCGCTATTCTTGCATGTTTAGCCAATTAAGATTTATGAGGGCACATACATAGAAAGTCATCGATGACTGGCTGTCACTATCTTAACAAATCGTGCAACAATCAAGTTAGTAAACATTCTAATAAAATTTTAAAAACGTTACATCAACTAAAATAAATCAAAAACTTTCTTACTTTACAAAAACTGAATTTCTATTTTCACTATGGGAACAGCACCCTATTTCATTGCTGTCTATACTACCTAATCCTTTCGAAAATACAGTGTGCTATAAGATAAAACAATATTTCGAAAGAATAATCTGCTAGATCTCCAAAAGTTTAGCAAACTTGTTTTGTCACTTTTGTTTTCGAATAAATTTATAAAAAATACGAGTTACAATTAAACTGACATCATTTGTTACTTACTTGATAAAACATACTTTCTTTAAGATAGATACTTGAAATTTCTCTTGTACATGTCATCAGAACCAATCATTTTTAATCATAATGCAATTATTCTATAGGACAGGTTCAGAATCCAGTTTGATTTTCTTCAGTACTATTTCCCAGTTACCTAAAGTGTGCTGAGTTTCCTTGAAAACTATGAAACAATAACGCATGTCTTTTTTGTCGTTAAAAGTTGGGATCACTAATTATTTACATAGTGCATTACCTTTTTTACTGCGCACATTTATATTTTGAAAATCAAAAGTAAAAACAAAGAAAGTAAAAAAGTAACCTTGTGTCTGAAAGTTAGTAAATTGTACTTTTACTAAACTCTGAGCGCTATGATACTCTCTTAAATTCTTTTTAAATTTTATTACATCCTAGAAGTTTTTAAGAGAATTATGGTCTGAAACAGAAACATGTTATTTATTTTCTAAGGAACAGATAGAAACATAAACAGAAAAAAAGTACCCTTTCTAACCTTTAGCCTAGAAATTGATAAAAATTCATTTTTTTCTCACCGAATAGGATTTTAAAAAAAATAGAGTTAAAAAGCTATAAATTTGTTTAATAAATATTAAATGAATAAAAACATTTATCAAAAAACAATATTTTATTGTTAAATATTTAAAAAAAAAAATGATAAAAAGGAATACTAACATATTTGAGCTCCTACGATGGTTTGTATCCTAATACAAAATTGGAAATTTTTACATTATTTAAGCTGGTTTGATTCAATAAAGATTTTTTTTAGTTAGCAGGGCGCTCTGGTGGCGATTTGTATAAACCATAAACAATAACATTCTTTTTTAAGAAATAATATTCAGTTAGTTATTTTAAACAAAAAGCATTTAATTTTAAGTATGAATTTATGATTATTTTGGATTTTATTAAGAAGATAGGAAACATACTTTATTTTAGTCTAATACGTCAGGCGGTTAGTTTGGTCAAAAAGCTGCAACAATAAAAAATTCGGTAGAACTTTAAAGGATGATATTTAAATATTATTTTATTAGTACTAATAGTGAATGATAATTATTATTATTTTTCTTTTCGCTAGATAGATGAGTGCATATCAGAGAGAAATCCACACAATCCTTCAGGGTTCTTTTTTTTAGACAACTTCGGTTTCAGTTAATAATTATTAATTTTATTGAATCTCCTGAAGTACCGGATCAATGGTGAATTCATCAGTTAATGTAACAATGTAACAGGGAAGATCCTAGCTGTAATGTGAATGATGTGGCCCACGAAGGAGCTCGCACGAGTTCCACAAGCCTAGTTGCTGAAGACGGAAATTCCGCTGCACCCACACAACAGATTTCCTGTCTGATAAACGGAGGACCAGCCAGGGTCTGATGATAGAGATGTCTGGACGTGGTTTTGTAATTGTGGATAAGCAGAAATAAGTCACATTAACTCAGGTTTCAACTAATAACAGGGAGTCTATAAGCGTATACGCTCGAGTTAAGAGCTCGGAGAGTAGCTATTTTTCTTTTATCAGGTTGGTTCAGCCATTATCCGTTTTTATCAACTTATTTGCCATAGCAATGTTTTTATGTTCCTTAGTTTCTGGCTCACTAGTGTAATGTTATGCCTCTACCATATTCATCTTTATCTGATTATTTAAACTGAAGCAGCAATTCAACATTAGTGAAACATATTCACAGATAAGCGCATGGCTCATTTAAAGGTTGTGAGTAATTTATTATTATCCTTTCATCTTTCCTAAACCCAATAGTTTATCTTCTCTCCCTATTATTATTTCACTCCGTTGCGAGTGCCATACTCCGTGCACGTTGACGCTTAATCTAAACTGGTAAGTTATTTTTCTATATACTTTTGTCCAGCCTTGGACCTTGTTTTCTTTTATTTGTTACTCATTCTAAATAGCTGCTTGAGGGTAATCCACCACGGATTTTCGTTCAGAGGTAACCATTCGTTGGTCATTTGCAGTCCAACCTGCAACTTCTAATTTATTGTACACCCTTAACAAAGGTAAGTACGTTAACGTTGTACAATTTTCTTTATTTACGATCCACTGTATTAACCCGTGGAATTTTATAATTTTAGTGGTTGAAATAATAACCCCTTTTCATATTAATTGCTCGATTTTCCAGAACAAGAAACAACGTGCTGAACTGAGCAAGCGCCTAATTATCAATTTAATCAGTGTGTTAACCATACCTAAGGCGAAGTATTGAAACTTCCACAGTGGAACATAGTTGCTCACCTTCAGGTATACTTCAATTCACTCTAGGTAATTGCGTAATTGTCTCTGTGGCGGCTACCAGCAGAGTTAGCCTCACATTATTTGTCTGCCATTTATTCTATTTATCTGCCGTTTCGTTTTGGGTAAAGCTTTCTAATTTTTTGGAACCTTTGCATCCAAAACAATCCAACCTAATGCTCATAACGTACTTCTGGCTAAGAAATACAATGTTAAATTTGGAAAATAAAGAATGTTCAGTAAAACTAATGAAGTTTTTCTTTTTTATCTGAATCTCTACATCAAAAAGTAGTAGACCTAATGAGTATGATGTATGCATAGCTTTGACTAGAATGAAAAGAATTAATGAATTTAAAGTAAAACTACAGATGATTTTTTCCTTCATTTTTTGAAACTCCAAATCAGTAATAGTTGTCCTAATGAGTTTAGTTTACACTAGGCGTTCAAACTCAAATATAGAAACACAAAATAAGGAATCACCAGTTGAACTAATGAACTATCTCTAACTCCTCCTTTTTTTCAAACATCTGAAACCAAAATAGCCAACCTAAAAGGAATATAATGTATTCCTGGTTAAGAAATAGAACTTAGAAAACAGAAAACTAGGAAATTTCAGTAAAATTAACAATGATATTTTATTTTACATTTTTCACTGAACGCCAACCACCATAACTAGCCGACCTAACGTTTACAATGTATTCCTGGCTAAAAATAGAATGTAAGAAATAACAATTCAAGATATTCCAGTAAAACTACGATTTTGTATGCTTCTTTATTTAATGAACCTCGGAATCCAAATGTAGACAAGGTAATGTGTACAATGTATGCATGGCTAAGAAGTAGAAATTTAAAATCAGAAAATAAGGAAATTCTAGAAAAACTGACTGTGATTTCCTATTTTTCCTTTTTAACTGATCCTCTGACTCTAAACCTTGACGACCTAATGTGTACAATGTATACTTGGCAGTTAGAAACAGAAAATAAATAATATCCAGTAAAACAAACGGTGATTTCCTACATGCCACTTAATTTATGAACCTCATTATTCAAAAGTAGACGAGGTAATATGTGCTATGTTTGCAAGACTAAGAAATCCAATTTTTAAAATAGATAATAAGAAATTCTAGAAAAACTATGTTTTTCTATTTCCATTTTTTTTACTGCATCTCTGCATCCAAAACTAGCCGACCTAATGAGTGTATGGTATCTCTGGCTATGAAATAGAACGTTACGAACAGAAAATAAATTAATTACAGTAATACTATCTTGATTGAATATATTGTTTTCGTGACCGCCAATTGTTAAACTTAGGATGGAAGATTTGCGAGGAATCGGTCAAATAAAACAACTCGTCTTTTTGCCAACTTTTCGACAAATATATTGTCCTCTTCAGGGTCTGGATATTACAAATACAAAACAATTTATACTATCTTGATTACTATGATTTCTTAGTTTTCCCTTTTTTCTGAACCTCTGCACTAAAATCTAGACGACCTAATATGTATAAATGTATAATGTTTGCATGGCTAAGAAATAGAATTTTAGAAACAGAAAATAGGGAAATTTTTGTAAAACTGCTTTCCTATTTTTTCCGTTTTACTAAAGCTCTGCATCCAAAACAAGCCAACCTAATGTGCATAACGTACTTCTGGCTAAGAAATATAATGTTCAAACAGGAAAATATAGAATGTCCAAAAAAACTAATGAACTTTTTCTTTTTTATTTGAACCTCAACATCAAAAAAGTAGTAGACCTAAGCTATGCATAGCTTTGACTAGAATATTAGAAAAAAGAAGTAAGGAATTTAAAGTAAAACTACCGATGTTTTTTTCCTTCATTTTTTAAACTCCAAATCAATAATAGTTGCCCTAATGAGTTTAATTTACAGTAGGCGTACAAACTCAAATATAGAAACATAAAATAAGGAATCACCAGTTAAACCATTAAACTATCTCTAATTGCTCCTTTTTTTTGAAACAGTTGAAACAAAACTAGCCAACCTAGAAGGAATATATGTATTCCTGGCTAAGTAATAGAATTTAGGAAACAGAAAATTAGGAAATTTCAGTACAACTATGATTTTATATTTTCCTCTATTATCTAAAACTATAGCCGACCTAATATGTACAAAGTTTGTCTAGCTCAGAAATAGTGTTTTAGAAACAGAAAGTGTGGAAATTCCAGTTAAACTAACTGCTTATTTGGATGTAATACGAAAATTTGTCGATATTTTACTAGATATTCAATATTTTCTTTTTGTATCATCGTATTTTCAAGCCAGGCGTACGATGTGCGCCCTAGATTGGCTAGATATAGAGATTTAAAAAAAAGAGAAAAATGAACAATCTTCATTATTTTTACTGGAATTTACTTCTTTTCAGTTTTTAACTTCCTATTTCTATGTCTATTCTCTATAATTCACATTCGGTGGGCTAGTTTCAATATAGAGGTTCAGAGAAAAAGGAAAAACACAAAATCTTCCTTAGTTTTACTTCAATTTCTTTTCTTTCTGTTTCCAGTATTTTATTTTTACGCCGTAGTATATTACATATACCACGTATCTACATACGGCTTTATTTAGTTGAGGATGTTCATAAAAAAAAAAATCCAAACTCTTCCTTAGTTTTACAGGAATTTCCTGGTCGTCTTTTTCTAACATTAAATATTTAAACCAAGAGTATATTTTACACATTAGGTCGGCTAGTTTTAGGTGTAGTGATAAAGAAAAATAAAAAATACCTTATCCCCGATAATTTTACTAAAATTTCCTTCTTTCGGTTATTAACAAAATATTGTTAAGCCAATTGTACTTATACATATTAGGGCAGCTAGTTTTAATCGTGGAGATTCGGAATAAAGAGAAAAATACAAAATAATCAACAGTTTTTCTGGAATTTCCTTGTTTTCTGTTTTTAACACAAAGCGTATATTATACACATTATTAGGTGAGCTAATTTTGGATGCGGAGATTTAGAAAAAAGGGGAAAAATACAAAATCATTCTTAGTTTTACTATAATTTTCTTATTTTCTGTTTCTAACAATGCATTTTTATGCCAAGCGTACATTATACGAATGGTAGTATTGTCAGAAAAATGCAGTATCTTGCTTAGTTTTACTGCAATTTTCTTGCTTTCTGTTTCTAATATTGTATTTTTACGTCAGATGTATATTATTCACCTTAGGTTGTCTAGTTTTGGATGTAGAGGTTCGGTTCAGAAATCGGATGGCCTGATGTGTATTGTACTCGCTTGGCGATAGAAACGTTGTTAAAAATTAAAATTACAAATTTCCAGAAAAGCTAATGAAGGTGTTCATATTTTTTCATTTTTCTGAAACTTTATCTCCCAAACTCGCTGATCTAATGTGTATGTATAATCTTCGCCTGGCTTCGAGGTACTATGTTAGAAAAGAAAAAAGGGATTTATCTGTGAATCTCTTGAAGATTTACTTTTTTTTTTCTTTTTTCTTGAAACTCTTCATTCAAAAGTTACCGGCCTAATTTGTTTAATGTATGCCTCGCTAGCATATTCAAATTTAAAAGCAGCGAATAAGTAATTTACAGTAAAATTAATGAAGATTTTCCTTTTTGTATTTTTTCTAAACCTCTCATCCAAGACTAGCTGACCTAATGTACATAACATACGCCTCTATAATGTACGCTGGGGAAGAAATATGTCAGAAACAGAAGATAAATAAGTTCTAATTAAAAAGAATTATCATTTTTTTCTTTTTTATATGAACATCTACATCCAAAATTTGTAATCCAAATTTGCACAGTGTACATCTGGCGTAAGAACACTGATAGAAATAGAATAAAAGGAATTTCCAGGAATCTCCTGCACTTCGAGGCTAGAGGAGATCTCAAAAAGGAGTTCTGGAGAAATCCTAGGATGTTGAAAAAATTGGATTCTTCTGCCACAACTAGAAAATTGTGTAGTCTATTTTGACTGCAGTTTCTATAGATTAGCCTCATCAGATTTCCTAACTGGTAATATAGTTTCTGACTATGGTGCAATGCACTATTCTCAAACTGAGATAATATCTTATCACCAATATTATAAAGTCGTTAACACTCATGATGGAAAAAATTGAATGTCACAGATACTCCAAGACGTTGTATATTAAGGTTCAATATTGTGTCACAAGTCGATTCATTCAGACTTGGTAGATAAATTAAATCGCAATGTAAATCTTAGAGACAGATAGGCTAAACTAATTATACAATAAATATACAGTAAACAACTAATAGATTAATTTTAATAACCGAAACCCTCACAGCGACATCCCTAGTGAGGACTGAAATATTCTTCTAACTCCCCGTATTGTAGCAGATTAACATTAGTTAATTTGGAATAAAACTCTATAATCAACTTAATCTGTATATCATTAGACTCTATGTTTAACAATAATTTGTTATTTGTTCTCTTATACATACATAAAGTAAGCTATTTACAATGTTAATTTAAAAAAACTTAATTTCATCTTGAGGAAAAACATTATTAATTCTTTAGAACAGTAAATAGTTACAAAATATAATTTAAAAAACATTTATAGAGGAACAAGTTATATATTAGTCAACTTAGTAATACAACTATTGATACCATGGAGAAATTGTTCGGATATTGTACATTTAATATAAACTGCAGTTGTTTCAATGCTAATCTTCGGAATTAATAAATTATTTTACTTTACAAGATTTCATTTATCAGAGATCAAGAAGTGAAGAACTATACAGATAAATAAAATTAAATAACTAAATGAATAAAATAAAATAAATAAATGGATAATATCAAATATAAATCAATAGTTGAACTCCAAAACCAGCTGATAACGATAGTGCCAAGCGAGTCGGGCAAATTTGATTAAATTTTTAAAATTATTACTTAGCTGATCAATAAATTGGCTTTTCGTAAAAGAGGCTGAGTTCAAGTGCAACCGACGAATCTCTGCAAGTATGGTGCACTCGGCCATGAAGTGCACAATATCCTCTTTAACACGCGCATTACATAACGAGCACCTCCCTCGTCCATATCGGAGCACCATTGAGATACAATAAATCCCCTCTGATCTTAAAAAGCCACTTTAGCTCAGTCAATGGCAGACCCTGAGTACTTGAAAACTCTCTTGTAAAAGCCAAAAGAACCACTCACACTGAGGTGTGAGAGAATCAATCAAATATGAAATTTTTGCTTCATCTGCCACATTCTGCTGGGTATTTAAAAGAGATCCTTCAAGGCGATATATAATTAAATTTTTCTGGTGTACCTTTCGCTGCTGAATTTCATTTATTATGTTTTCAAGAAACTCCTATTAATTTATTAGGTCTTTGCTACTAAAACGCCAGTGGCCTCTTGATTTTCTCTATTTTAAGGAGAATAGATAATCCTGTAAATGACTAAGAGAGTGTTAACACTGGAAAACTTCTCCCCTCGTTTAGTTAGTGAGTAGTGGCGTCATTATTTTCATTTTTACTAATAGAGTATCTAGCGCTGGTGCAACTTAACAAAAATAATAAATAAATTCACTGGATTTGAGTTAATGTTGTTACCTTTGTTTGGAAATCAACTCCTTAAGAGAACCCAAACATTTCTTCAACTCCCCAAACTATCTTATTACATCCTTCAAGTTCTAAAGCACTTCACCAAGTTCATTTTTAAGATCAGAACTACTGTCACACCTAAAATAAAAAACAAAAACAGTTGTTTCCTGCGGTCTTTAGTTGAGACCTAGACATAACCATAAATTTTATATAAATCCTCAGTTTGGAAGTAAAATCTGAGTATTCATCGGAAACTTGTCATTAACATAACCATTTCAAACATAAATGCAAGACCGAAAAGTACCGTCTTAATTATTAAAATAATGCAAAATATGACAACAAACATCATACACAACTTCTCTTATAACCTCTATTATAACCTTTGGAAGAGAAAAACATTAAAAAGAAATCTAAAACACTTCTTAATATATTATATAACTAGTTTTAATCAAAGATATTCTTTGGAAAAAGTTCAGAGTGAAAGACTACAAAGCAATCCACAGTTTGACTTTTACCATAAAACTTGATTATTTATTAATTGTAACATACTTACATTAAAGATTAATTAACATAGAACTAGTAAGGATTTTTATAATTTATTTTCTTTTCCTAAGGAGATTTTAAAAGCTGAACCTGTAAATGAATGTGGAGATATGAGAAATGTTTACCAAGTTCCTCAAAGTGAACCAAAACATTGGAAAATTGAACCAAAAGACGCATCGTTTTAATAAGAAAACATGGAATCACTAATTATTAATATAGTGAATGACTTCTATTTACACAGCACAGTCTTTGTTGGCTCACTTATCTTGATTTATCAATACTTTTCATAAAAAACCTTTCTACATTAAGTTGCAGATTATCCTAAACTTAGTATTTTAAGAGGTGTACAAGATCGATAACTTGCGCACAAAGTTTGCCATCCGGGAGGGTAGGACACCACAGTATGCCGCAATGAACAGTTTGTACGTAGATCGACTTAATAAGGCTACGGATTAGGTCATGTGGCGTGAATCCTGACAGTTTGAGGAGTTGCAGACTGCGATAATAGAAGAATGAGACAACATTCCCTGTGACTTCATTCAATCACTCATTGAGAAAATGCCGAGGAGAGTGGAGGATGTAATTCAAGCTCGAGATTGACCTACCGCTATTAAAGACCGACATTGTTACCGCAACATCTCACAAATCTACAGTGATCCAATATTCGAGAAGCACCTTTTTATTTTTTATTTTTGTAAAAAGAAATAGTCATTCACAATAAAATTTTGTTTGTATGATTGCTTCATAACAGATTACTTTTTTGTCTTAACATACTTTTTAAGAAAGTAATAACATACCTACAACATTCTATCAGCAGCTGAGGTGGCCTATTTCAGCGAATGTGTAAGTGGTACGTTTCAAATTTCAAGTAGTGTATTTGGAAACCTTACACTTCAATAAGGAGCGATTTCATTTTCCGATTTTCTCCTCCAACTCTGAATTGGATCCATCTAGAAAAAGAAAGCATCACTTTAATGATTTTTAACGAAATCTCTGAGGTAAAGCGATAGCGGAAATAGAGTGAGAGAGAAAAAAGAAAACTGTTCCATTATTTCTTGAAAGTTTTGCAAACTTGTTTTTGTCACTTTGGTTTTCGAATAAATTTATAAAAGATACAAGTTACATTTAAACTGATATTAGTTGTTACTTACTGGATAAAATATACTTTCTCTACGATAGATACTTGAAATTTCTCTTGTAGATGCCACAAGAACATCACTTTTAATCATAATGTAATTATTCTTTAGGAAAGGTTTAGAATAAAGTATGTCGAGTTTGATTTTCTTCAGTACTATTTCCCAGTTACCTAGTGTGCTGAGTTCCCTTGAAAACTATGAAACAATAACCATATCTTTTCTGTCGTCAAAAGTTGGGATCACTAATTATTTATATTCTGTAGTACCTTTTTGGCTACGCACATTTCTATTTTCAAAATGAAAAGTAAAAACAAAGAAAATAAAGAATTACCTTGTGACCGAAAGTTGGTAAATTATACTTTTACTAAACTCTGATCTCTATCATACACTTTTAAATTATTTCTAAAACTCATTATATCTTAGTAGTTTTTAGAAAATTTATGGCCTGTAACAGAAACATGTTATTTCTTTTCTAAGGAACAGATAAAATCATAAAAAAAACGTACTCTTTCTAACCTTTAGTCTACAAATTGTTTAAAATTCACTTTTTTCTCACTAAACAGCATTAAAAAGTATCCTACAGTTAAAGAGCTATAAATGAGTATAATGTATATATTAATTGAATAATAATAATTGGTCAAAAACAAATATTTTATAGGTAAATATTTTAAAAAAATTGATAAGAAAAAAAAGGTATATAAACACATTAGAGCTCCTACGCTGGTTTGTATCCTAATACAAAACTTGAAATTTTAACATTATTTAAGCAGATTTGTTGCAAAAAGTATTTTTCTAATTATCAGAGCGCTCTACTGGCGATTTAAGTAAACCTTTACAGTAACCTTCTCTTCTGATAATTTTCAGTTGGTTATTTTACCCAACGGTATTTATTTTGAACATTGATTTTCTTATTTTTATTTCTTATTTAGGAAGATAGGAAACAGACTTTATTTTAATCCTGATATCTTGGTCGTTAAAAGCTGTGACACAGAAGATTTCTAAAATACCTTAAAGAGTGGTATTAAAATATTATTTAATTATAATAAATAGTAAATAATTATTATTATTATTTAAAGAAAACTATTATTATTGCTCTTTTCGCCAGATAGATGAGTGAATGTCGGAGGCAAATCCATTTGCTCTAAAAGATGCATGGATACTAACCCCATCTTCCTTTAGTATTGATGTTTTAACTTTAGTGTCAGTTAATTTAGGAATAAATATTTTAACTTGGCACAGCCTACTCTGGGTGGGATTTTTTTTTTCAGAGGCTCTGAGTTTGAAGCAACTATAGGTTTTTTATATAGCGATAGGATACCTTTAAGACTTTTGTACCTGAGGAGGAGAACACAATCTTGACTGGTGAAAAGGTTCTACGATATTACCAAGATAGGAGATCTCTCCTAGCGGACCTAGAAAAAGTGGATTGAGGGACCTACATGTGAGGTTCCTGTTGAACTCCTTGAAAAAGATGTCCAGGTTTTCATTTTTACTCGCTTCACTATTCTCATGGATGGAAATCAGATCTTTGGGTAATGGATATAAACAATACGCTGTTACAATTGGTTAATAATTCTTTAAGTCTTGAAATAGAGAGCTTTCGGTCTATGCTGGAAAAGTGCTTGAACTATTTTAATTTTTTCTATTTCTGTTAAGCATGATTCATCTTTTGTGTTTCTTTTATACTTAACTTAAGAAGTTAACAGAATCTCATCCTGAAGTTTCTAATAAAGGCACCTACGGAACTAGAAAAAAAAAAATGTCTGCTTATTTCATGAGAATCCTTAAGTTTTAAAATTATCATTTTAGAGGGTCGCCCCTTTGGGAGTCTCACTATTGATCTGCGGAAGGGATGATGGTGAACCGACTTTACTCCAGTGTGGTCTTTCACGTGCATATCTCCTACGGCCCTTGAAGATTTGTGATGACTGTTGTGGATGCTATTTGTTGGTAATGTCCTTTTCTTCTTCCAACTTAAATATATGTAACTCACTTTTCTCGAATTAAGAAGCATTTATTTATTTTTTATTTTAGACGTTCATAAAGGTTTATGCTTATAAATAAATCTCTAACATGTTTTACTAATTCTTTAGGTGTTAAATTAAGAGGGCATTTTGCCGTCGCCGGTAAAAATCTTTAAATATTTTTTTTTTTCTTGTATGTTTTCTTACTTACTAATTCTTCTGATTTCAGATGTGTTCTTCCTGTTGATTAATAGATTAGTTGATTGCAAACTGACTTTATACGAGGGGATCCATTTGTTGCGTACTTTACTTGAAAACTATGGCAATAGAGAAGAATTAATGGGAAAACGTTTCTTGAAGTAAGGATGGTTTTATTTGTATTATTATTTGTGGCAATGGAGTTCGAAATGCGCTATTCTTAATGGTTTTTTTACTTTTAGTGGTAATTTTTTTAAACGTCTCCAGGTATTGATATAGAATGTTTTTCCCACTGAAAATAAATAAAAATTAAATTTTTACGAAGAACTTACTATTTGTAAGGTGGAGGGAACAACAGATCATATTGAAATGATTTTTAGTCGTAAGAAATCTTTTTTTAAAAATAATTGTGCAAGACTGTAATATTTAATTTTTTAATTTTAATTGGAATCTATAAATACTTTTTATGTATTTTTAGGTATGGGTCTTTTTATCTTTTATTGGTTAAAACGTGCAAGAAAAATAGCGTAGTAACATAAATTAATTTATGGAAGGAAACGCAAGTCTCAACTAGTGTTAAAAGGTGGCTATTTTGATGCAAGAGTATACTCAGTAGGCGTATGCTGTTAGAAATGTTTTATTACTTATTATTCCTTTAATATTCTATAAAGTTTAACTAATGAGAATCGTACATCAAGAAATTCATTAATCAGTTAATTGAAGTGTTTCGTCACCACAACATGATTATTCGCTTTTCTGGTGATCTAATGAACTAATGCGTTATTAATGAACATAACAAATAAATATTGCAGGTATTTATTACTGAACGGCATTACAAGAAGTTGCCATTGAAATATGTACTTGCTTCTATACTTCACCACAGCCAACCAAGAAAGATTTAGTGAGGAGCAATATGTACATCTATTTTTATATTCAAAATAAAACGAGTGTAGGAAATAAGAGATCTTTGAAATTTTAAATTCAACTCTGAAGTTAAATCATTTTACATCAACGAACAATATAAGAGGTAAGGAAATATTAATGTTGCGACCAACTGTTTTCTTAGTGTAATAGGCAGATGGTTTTAAATATATTTTAGTTGGTGCAACGTTTTTGAAATTTTGATAGGTAGGTCATTAAAATGATTATTCCACGATGTGTTGCGATTGTGACATCCAAACTTCTTAAAGATATTATGTATGGACAGGGATCTGCGCAGCAGTAATTTTCTGAATGGAACTAATAGCTATATTGTTGACTTTTCTAGTGCTTACAGTACTCATGGCTTTGGCTTTGGTAATATTGAACCTAATATTATTTTGTTTGCGGAATGTGTAGTGATTGTGACACTCAAACGTTCTGAGGATTTTATGTATGGAACAAGGATGTGATCTGCAGTAATTTTATTACTTTAAACATATTTACAAAGTCTTGTGAATAACTTATCTTATGTGGATAATAGAATGCACAAAATAATATTTTTGATGACTGATGACCAATTATTTCAGAATAAAGGAATTCAGGACGGGTACAATATGGAGCAGTTTATGTGGCTAATATATTGGCATTTAAAGACTGAAGAACAAACAGAGCTACGCTCAGATATTGTGCGTCAGTCGTTAGTTCGCGATATGATACCTTTGGCACTTTAATACCAGAGAAGAACGCAAGAAGGACTGACGAAAAACCCTAGGATGTTAGGACCCGTGGGAAATAAATCTCTGCTAATTTTATGTGATTCTTTACTTTTCAGAATAATTTTTATTTCAGATTATTTATCATATTATTCTCACTGTTGACCTGCGGATAGGATAATAGCGAACTAACATTATTCCAGTGTGGTCCGTCTGTTACATATTTTGCTGGGATCTACTGCACTGGGGAAGAATTATATTAATGGAAGACATTTCTTGAAAGGTAGGTTTGTTTCAATATTATTATTTGTGCAAAAGGCATGAAATAGATCTAGTTAGCGTAATAACTCTAATATTATAACAGAAAGAACTCTTAGAATTATTCCAGATATTCTTTATTCGGTTTTTGTACAATCTAGTTTTACAACTCAATTTAAGATACGTTTTTATATCACGTGGCAATCAATTAACTATGAGGGTCCTTTGAAAAGTCCGTGCAAAGTCAGAGAGATAGCACTACTGGCGCGTATCGAGGTTATGTTTAGTTAGTAGCATCTCTTGGAAGAACACACACCAAGTTTCAGCCAGATCGGTCTATTTCTTTGTGTTTGGCATTCGTTTGAATCGAGAAAGTCGAGTGATTTTCAAAAAATGGACGAAAAAGAATTTCGTGTGTTGATTAAACACTACTTTATGAAAGGCAAAACGCCTCAGGAGACTAAAGAGAAGCTTGATAAACATTATGGTGGCTCTGCACCTTCGATTAGAACAGTTTATAAGTGGTTTCAAAATTTTCGGAGTGGCCATATGGGCACAAGTGACGCTGAATGTTCTGGACGCCCTGTTGAGGTTACTACTCCAGAAATCATTGATAAAATCCATGATATGGTGATGGATGACAGAAGAGTGAAGGTGCGTGAGATTGCTAGTGCTGTGGGCATCTCGAATGAACGGGTACATAATATTTTGCATCAACATTTGGACATGACAAAGCTATCCGCAAGATGGGTGCCGCGATTGCTCACGCTTGACCAAAAACGAAATCGTGTGAAGTGTTGCAAGGACGGTTTGCAGCTGTTCCAGAAGAATCCGCAGGACTTTAAGCGTCGTTTCGTCACTGTGGATGAAACATGGATACATCACTACACTCCTGAGACCAAAGAACAATCTAAACAATGGGTTACCAAGGGGGAATCGGCGCCAAAAAAGGCGAAGACCGTTCCTTCGGCCGGAAAGATTATGGCGACTGTCTTTTGGGATTCGCGAGGAATAATCCTCATCGACTATCTGGAAAAGGGTAAAACTATTACAGGTGCATATTATTCATCGTTATTGGACCGTTTGAAAACCGAGCTGCAAGAAAAACGCCCACAAAAAAGTCCTTTTTCATCACGACAACGCACCAGCTCACACCTCAGCAGTTGTGGTCGCAAAATTAATGGAAATAGGGTTCCAACTCGTTTCACATCCCCCCTATTCTCCAGACTTGGCTCCCTCGGACTACTATTTGTTCCCCAATATGAAGAAATGGCTGGCGGGAAAAAGATTTTATTCAAACGAGGAGGTGATTGCAGAAACGAATGGCTATTTTTCATACTTGGACAAATCCTATTATTCGGAAGGGATCAACATACTAGAGCAGCGTTGGACGAAGTGTATAAGCCTAAAAGGAGACTATGTTGAAAAATAAAAAAGGTTTACCCCAAAAAATTAAGTAGTTTTTATTTTTGCACGGACTTTTCAAACGACCCTCGTACATTACACTTCTCCCCTCTAAATTTTATCTGATATCCCTCACCCCATCAGCCTTTTCTAAATTGACGTCCCGACCGTGTGCAAATTTCTAAAGTGTTGTTACGATGCTCCGGTCACAAGGTGACATTTTCCAGAAAGTTTACCACTCCGGGAAACCCCTGGAAACACTTCTCAACAATGTTTGGGAAAATTGCCACCGCTGGCTTGGTTCCAAATGGAAGTCTATTTACTTTGAAAATACCCTTATGCGTGGACCAAGCCAATAACATTTTTGTCTCCTCCTCTAATTCCAAATGGTTATAAGCCGTTAAGAAATCCAGTTTAGTGAAAATCCAGCCTCCTTGTAACGCGGTCCATTTCTTCTATCCTCGGTAGAGGATATTGCCCATCTAAGTACTTGTTCACAGTAATCTTGCAGTTGGCACACACTCGGATGTTGCCATCTTTCTTTAATACGTGTACCAATGGTGTCCCCCATTTACTATTATCTACCCTGGTGATGATGCCTGCTGCCTCTAATTCGTCCAACTCTTGGTCCACTTGTTTTCTGAAAGCAAACGCTACAGGTCGGGGTTTTATAAATTTAGGTTTAACCTCAGGACTTACCTCTAATTAATTTTTCCATACTTGTAACAACTTGCAACATATTTGTTGGTAAAAATAAGTCTTAGAATTCCGTTAAAATCGTTTTTAGCGATGTTTGTTGTACTGGCTCCGCTGCATTTACCTGCTTCATTGGTTCTCTGAAGAAGTAACCCATAACTTTCCATTGAAAAATTGAACCAAAAGCCACATCTTTTCAGCTGTAAAAGTTGGGATCACTAATCATTTATTTAGAGCATTACCTTTCTTACTGTGCAATTTTTATTTCCAAAGTGTAAATAAAAGCGAACAAATCAAAAAATTACCTTGTGTTACCCATTTAGAAAATTGACTTAATTGAACTTTTACTAAAACTCTGTTCTTTATCATACACTTTTAAATTCATTCTAAAACTTATTATATCCGAGTAGTTTTTAAGAAAATTATGCCTTATAACAGAAATATCCCTTTTACTTAAGAAATGGTAAAAATAAAACAGTACACTTTCTGACTTTTAACCTAGAAATTGACTAAAATTCACTTTAATATTGCTAAATAGAACTTTAAAAAACCTACATTTAGAGAGCAATAATTCTTTTTAAGATATGTATTTTATAAGAATAAACAAAATTGTCAAAAACAAATATTAATACGTTAAATATTTAAAAAAATTGATAAAAATGAAAAAAAGGAATATAAACATATTAGAGCTCCTACGCTGGTTTGTATCCTAATACAAAACTTGAAATTTTAACATTATTTGGTTGCAAAAAGTATTTTTCCTATTCACAGAGCGCTCTGATGGCGATTTATGTAAACCTTTAACAATAACCTTCTCTTTTGATAATGTTTAGTTTGTTGTTTTACCCAACAGGATTTAATTTTACCTTTGCATTTATTATTTTTTATTTAGGAAGATAGGAAAGAGACTTTATTTTAATCTTATACACCAGAATGATATTTTGGTCGTTAAAAGCTGCGACACTGAAGAATTCTGTAAAGCTTAAAAGAATGGTATTTAAATATTATATAACTACAGTAAGTAGTTAATAATAATTATTTAAAGATTACTATTATTATTTTACTTTGCGAGATAGATGTGGGAACATCGGAGACAAATCCATTTGCTCTAATAGATCCGTGGATTTTAACACAATATTTTCTTCACTGTTGATAACTTCAGTGTTAGTTCATCTAGAGATACTTATTTTAACTTGGCACAACCTTCTCTGGGTGGAATTTTTTTTTCAGAAGCTTTGAGTAAGGAGCAACTATTGGGTTTTTATAAATGTTTGCGATAAGATACCTTTAGGACTTTAAGACCTAAGGAGGAGAACGCAAACAATACTGGTGAAAAAATTCTGATATAACGATGATATGAGAACTCCCCTAGCGGACCTAGCAAAATTGGATTACGCGACTTAGATGTGAGGTTCCTGTTGAACTCAGAAAAAATTGTCCAGGTACTCATTTCTACTCACTTCACTATTTTATGAATGGAAATCAGATGACTCTGTTACAATTTGTTAATAATTATTATGTCATAGGTCTTAAAATATGAGAGTTTTTCGGCCTATGCTGGAAAAGTCCTTATACAATTTCATTTTTTTTATATTTACTTTAAGCATCATAATCTTTTGATTATGTTTCTATTGTAGTTAACTTAAGATGTCATCTAGATGTTAACTTAACAGAATTTCATCTAGAAGCTTCCAGTAAAGGGCACCAACTGAACTAGAAAAAAGTACTATTTACAAAAAATGTCTGCTTATTTCATGAGAATCCTTAAGTATTAATATTATCATTTCAGAGGGTCGCTCCTTTGGGTGTCTCTGTTGATCTGCGGAAGGGATGAAGGCGAACCGACTTTACTCCAGTGTGGTCTATCAGGTGCATATCTCCTACGGTCCTCGAAGATTTGTGATGGCTGTTTTGAATGCTACTGCTTGGTAATGACTTCTTCTGATCTAAAAATATATTCTTCCAACTGAAATATAACTCACTTTTGTCGAAGCATTTATTGATTTTTTATTTTAGATATTCATAAAAGTATATGCTTATAAATAAATCTGTTACAATTGTTTACTAATTCTTTAGACGTTAAATTAAGAGAGTATTTTTGCTATCGCCGGAAAAATCGTTAAAAATATAATTTCTTTTCTTGTAAGTTTTCTTACCTATTTAATTGTTCTGTGTTACACTATTGATTAATAGATTAGTTGATTGCAAACCGTCTTTATGCGAGAAGGATCCATTCGTTGCGTACTTTGCTTGAAAACTATGGCAATAGAGAAGAACTAATGGGGAAACGTTTCTTAAAATAAAGTTGGTTTTATTATCATTATTATTATAATTATTCGTGGCAATCGAGCGCGAAATGCGCTATTCTTAATGGGTTTTTTGATTTCAACAAACTTCCTTTTAGTGGTAATTTTTTTAAACGGTTTTCGTCTCTAGGTTTTGATATAGATTGTTTTTGCCGCTGAAAATAAATAAAAATTTTATTTTTTTGAAGAACTTACTATTTCTAAGGTGGAGGTAACAACTGATCATATTGAAATGATTTTTAGTCGTAAGAAATCATTTTTTTAAAAATAATTGTGCAAGACTATGTAATTTTTAATTTTCTTATTTTAATAGTAATCTATCGATAAATTTGAAGGCATGGGTCCTTATTAAAAGTTTATTGGTTAAAACGTGCAAGAAAAATAACATAGTAATATAAGTTAATTTATGGAAGGAAACGCAAGTCTCAACTAGTGTTAAAAGGTGTCTATTTTGTTGCAAGAGTGTATTCAATTAGCGTATGATGTTAGAAATGTTTTATTACTTATTATTCCTTTAATATTCTATAAGGTTTAACTTATGAGAATCGTACATCAAAAAATTCATTAATCAGTTAATTGAAGTGTTTCGTCACCATAACGTTTTCATGATTATTCACTTTTCTGGTGATTCTAAGATCTAATAGAACGTTACAAATGAACGTAATAAATAAACATTGCAGGGGTTTATTCCTGTATAGCATTAGAAGAAGTTGCCATTGAAATAAATATATGCTTCTATACTTCACTTGCAGCCAACTATGAATGATTTAGTGCGGGATAATATGTTCATCTCTTTTTATATTCAAAATAGAACGGGTGTTAAAATTAACAGACCTTTGCAATTTTAAATTCATCTCTGAAGTAAAATCATTATACATCAACGAACAGTATAAGAGGAACGGAAATATTAATTTTCTGAATGGAACTAATAGCTATATTGTTAAATTGTCTGGCACTTACAGTACTCCATGGCTTTGGTTTAGAAATATTGAACGGAATATTATTTTGTTTGGCACGCACCAACAGATCACTAATCCAAATTAAATTTTGTTATTCTCTATTGTAATTCCAAGAGGGGGAAGTTTATGTAAATGGATTATAAAAGAAGTGATAAAACACATCTCTGAGGAACCCATATATAAATGTCAATTAAATTACTTTTTTCAAAGGTAAAACATATTTACAACCTGGGTTATACACCAGACTTTGTAAATATGTTTGATTATACACATAACATATTATGTGGATAATAAAATGAACAGAATAATAATTTTGAAGACTGAAGCCATTGATGACTGATGACCAATTATTTCAGATAGGAGGAATTTGTGACGGAAACAGTATGGAGCAGTTGAAGTGGCTAATATATTAGCATTTAAAGTCTGAAGAAGAAACATGAGTACGCTCAGAGATTGGCATCAATCGTTAGTTGGTGATATGATAACTTTGGCACGTTAAGACCTGAAGAGGACGTAAGGACTAGCGAAAAAAATTCCTAGGATATTACAAAAATAAAAGAATTCAGCTGCCGAACCTGTAACGTCTTTTTTCCTTGAAGTTTGTAGGGAATAGCCTCATTTTCTAATCTGGTAATATAGTCTACAAATAGTAATGTAAACCACATATTCAAAAACTGAGAAGCATTTATTCTATTGAATTGTTAGTAATATTCTTCTTCATTGAGCACTTTGAGTGTGGTTCGTGTTGAATTCCTGAAAAACATGTGTCTCAAGTTTTCGGTTCTACTAACATAACCATTTTTATGAATGGAAATCAGATCATTAGTTTGTTGATAAAAATAATTCTGTGTTACAATTGTCTAATAATTCTTTAGGTCTTAAATTATGAATTATTCGACCATAGCTGGCTGGATATATTCTTAAACTATAACAATTTAGTTTCCGTTAGTATCATTCATCAAGAACTTTTGTGGTTATTTCGGTTGTAGGTAACATCAGAAGATAACAGAATCACTTTCACAAGCTCCTAATAAAGGACACGAACGGACCGGGGGGGAGGGAATCTCTGCTTATTTTATGTGATTCTTTACTTTTCTGAATTATTTTTATTTCAAATTATTTATCATATTATTCTGATTATTGGTCTCACTATTGATCTGCAGATAGGATAATAGCGAAACAACATTTCTCCAGTCTGGTTCATCTGTTACATATTTTGCTAGGAAAGCTACAACATTGGGGAAGAATAATATGAACTGAAAACCATATTATTATTTGCGCAAAAGGCAAATGGTATGCAGCATTCCACATTTTTTTTTTTTGTTGTTGTTGTCCGTTACATAGACATGTTAATATGGAGTTGATGTAAAAGCCTAATCTGTATTTTATTGCAAATTACCTCGTAGTGTTTTGTATTCTTAATCTTTTTTAGCTTTCGTCCGTGTTTGTAAATAGAGGTTTTAGCCACTGAAAATAAATAGAAATCAATTTTGTATGGAGAGCGTGCTATTCGATAGGAGGAGATTATATGCGATGGAAAGGTTTATAGCAGTAAGTATATGCTACAATAAAAAGGTCGCTTTCAGAATTAATGGATGAACTTAAGTTTATTAATAATTTTGTATGTATGCGCCCTGATCAACTTTAATTGGTTAAACAAACAAGGAAATTGGCAGAGCAATATCAGTTAATTTGTAGAGAAAGGATTTCCACACCTCGATTGGCGCAAAGAATGGCAATAGTTGAGCAAGATTATATTCATAAGCAGTAAACAGAAGGCCATCAGTGGACGTGGGAAAGAGCAATATTTAAAAACAAAAGACACTTTTTTTTTGTGAATCCTTACTTTCTTAATTATTTTCATTTCTGAGGAGTTCTTCCATTCGGTGTTACACTATGATTCAGTGGATGGTATGATTGCAAACAAACATTATTCCAGTGTGTTGCTTATTATGCTTGGAAAGCTATAGTAATAGGGAAGAATTATTTTAATGAGATAACTTTTCTTGAAATAAAGTTGTTTTTACAGTAATAATTATTATTAATAATAGTTTTGGTTTTCGACCGTTGTTAATTGATGATTTTGGGGAATATTGAGGTGCGTTGAATAAATTCACAAACAAATTCCTTTCTTCATACCAACGTTTCGCGTAAATATATTACCTCCCTCAGAATATTGAAAAAAAATTTAATGTTAAGCTACATCATCACCGCTGAGGTGTCATCATAACATTAAACTCCACAAATTTTAAAATACCCTGAAGAAGGTAATATATTTACTGAAACGTTGGGATGAAGAAAGAAAGTGAATTTATCGACCGCCCTTCAATATTCCCCAAAAGGCCAATAATAATGCTTACTATTTTTTTTAGTTATAATTATTTGAGTCAATAGAATGTAGTGTTTTGTATTACGCTCTTTTTTGTTGATGGACATGTAGGTGAAGTAGGTATAAGATCGAAATTCGCAGCACTTAATGTATCTTTAGATTTTATCCAACTTCCTTTTACTTTGTTTTAAAGTATTTTTGCTACCGAAAATAAATATAAATTAAATTCTTGAGAAGAACTTACTTTTTGTAAGATGGAGGAAACAACAATCATATTAGTATGATTTATAATAGTAAGAATTTTTTTTAAATTATTTTTCAAGACCATGTTATTATTAATTTTGATTAAAATCTATCGATAATTTTGTAGGTATGGATCCTGATTATCGTTTATTGGTTAAAAGGGCAAGAAAAATGACAGTAATATAAATTATTTTATGGAAGGAAACGCCAGCCTCAACTAATGCTGTAAGAGGCTATTTTGTGCAAGAGTATATTCAAAAAGAGTATTTATTGTATTTAAACAATATTTCAATATTCCTCTAACATTCTATGAAGTTTACTTGCTGAGAATAGTACATCACAAAATCTTTTGATCAGTTAATTGAAGAGCTTCAAGTTGTCATTATTATAAGAGTTGCCATTTGTCTCTCACAAGTAAAACTTCAATGTTTAGTTTTGCTACATTCAATTAATACAAAGTGGTTGGTATGCAAATTAGAAGGCCTAGGAGTGAAATTGTGCACTGAATTATTGGTCATCAAAACATGAGCAGAAGAAAGGTTAATGTTTCAACCTTCTTCTATTTTCATTGTCGATCACTACTGTATAAGTCGTAATTTTTAAAACTAATTGTAGATTACTGTTCCCCACTTAAGTGACTATTTGTTAGAATAGAATGTAAAAGATATTATTAGTCATAATAGCGAGTAGTATTTCATAATCCACACATTAACTTTTGTTAGACAGATGGACGTTTAGATGCCGTCGATATAAGAGGCCAATTCGTTAGTGATCGGAAATTGTTATTTTAATAATTTAACATAAAAATTAATTACCATTGAAATTAAAAAATGTGTCGTCAGTTTTAATAAAATTACAAAGTTCTATTCTCCCTTTTTTTACTGTATCATCCAACATTTCAAGGGGATGATAAATTATTGCCTGTTTGTATTACATCGGTGCCCATTTTTACAGCAGTCACTCACAATGTAAAACAAGTTATAATTTTTTCGATCTTTTCCGTCAAACATAACTGTTTATTATATCCTTGGCCGGTTACAGGCTTTCAACCAACATCAGAAGTAGATAATTTGGTTAGACTTTCGATTTTGACTGAACATATTTTGATATAAATGAAGTTATAATTTCTAAGCCAAATTATTAAACTCCTATTGATAATGGTTGAATGTCCGCAACCGGTCAACATTCAGTAAAAATGCGTGCTTCGGAAGAAATCAAAGATTAACCAGAACTGCAAGCATTTTAAAATTGTTAACAAGTATAAACCCAGAAGATAGTTTCTTGGTCTACTTTTTTTTATAAAATATATATATGTATATTTCAACTAAAATTAAGAAAAAAATACTAATGAATTGGACTCAGAGGAATCCCGCTATATTTAGTTAATGTAGGAGATTTCTAAAAGTACTATTTTAAAATGGGAAGATAGATTAGACAATAGTATTTTTAGAAATCTCCTACAATAACTAAATATAGCGGTATTCCTCTAAGTCCAATTCATCCGTTTTTTTTTTCTTAATTTGAGTTGATGTTTTTAAACTTCTTTCAAACTCCTTTCTCTGGCGGTGTTTTTGCATAAACTGTAATATCATCAGCAAAGTTTTTGAGATGGAAGACCTTGCGAGTAAAAAAGACACCATATATTTAATCATTTAAGTGGATTGTATTACATTCATTGTAATATTACATGGCTACTTGTTATATTCAATATCAAAAAATCGTTGACTCTCATAATTGAATGTTCCAGATATTACGATACATTGAAAATAAATGATGCAGGATATTCCTTAAGGAATTGTGATTCTGCCAGGAAAACATTTCGTCACTTTGCTGTTCAAAGAAGTTTTCTTTTGTATTATCGCTATTATTATAATATTCATTTCCTCTTTTAAATATATGAATATAAATATGGTATTACTTTCTTTAAATTTATATCCCAACTTAACGTTATCAAATTAAAAGCATAGAAAACGTAAAATGTTCTTTTATGCCAGTAGTCGATTTTTTCAGTCAGAAAGATAAGCTGAACTAATTATCAAGTAAACGTAAAAAACTACTTATCCAATTAAAAAAAAAACCCTAACGCCGACATCTATGATTATCTGAGGACTGCTAATATTGCGATTAAAATGAGTTAAAATTAATTAAGTTATGTTTGGAACAAAACTCTATAACTAAGGTAATCTGCATTGTATTTGTTTCTATGTTCAACAATAGTTTGCTTATTTGTTCTCTTATTGATAAAGTAAGCTAGTTATAATTTATTTAAAAAAAATTAATTTCATCTCGAGATGAAACATTATTAATACACACAAACCCCAAATAATAATTACAAAAAAAATTCTGAAACATTTACACAGCAACATTTAATATATTAGATAGCATAGTAATATAACTATAGATTCTAGGGTGAAACTGATCAGACATTGTAAATTTATATAAACTGCAAATTTTTAATGCCAATTTTAAAACTGTTCGTTAGGACAGTTGTATAAGGGTTGGAATTAATAAATAGAAAACCTTTCTACATTAAGTTGCAGATTATCCTAAACTTAGTATTTTAAGAGGCATTCAAAGCACAAGTCGATCTCTTGCGGCCAATGATTGTTGAAATAAACTACTCAAAATTTGAAACGTACCACCTACAAATTCGCTAAAATAAGTGACCTCAGCTGCTGACGGGATATGTTGCAGTATTTTATTACTTTCTTAAAAAGTCTGTTAAAATAAAAAAGGGAATTGTAATGTGGCAATGATACTTACAAAATTCATTAATATCTTTCAAAAGAAATTAAACAATAAACTTCACGGTAAACAGCTCCTATTAGTTAATGTTTGCCATCCGGGAGGGTAGGACACCACAGTATGCCGCAATGAACAGTTTGTACGTAGATCGACTTAATCAGGCTACGGATTAGATCATGTGGCATGGATCCTGACAGTCTTGAGGAGTTGCAGACTGCAATAATAGAAGAATGAGACAACATTCCCTGTGACTTCATTCAATCACTCATAGAGAATATGCCGAGTAGAGTGGAGGATGTAATTCAAGCTCGAGATTGACCTACCGCTATTAAAGACCGACATTGTTACCGCAACATCTCACAAATCTACAGTGATCCAATATTCGAGAAGCACCTTTTTATTTTTTATTTTTGTAAAAAGAAATAGTCATTCACAATAAAATTTTGTTTGTATGATTGCTTCATAACAGATTACTTTTTTGTCTTAACATACTTTTTAAGAAAGTAATAACATACCTACAACATTCTATCAGCAGCTGAGGTGGCCTATTTCAGCGAATGTGTAAGTGGTACGTTTCAAATTTCAAGTAGTGTATTTGGAAACCTTTCACTTCAATAAGGAGCGATTTCATTTTCCGATTTTCTCCTCCAACTCTGAATTGGATCCATCTAGAAAAAGAAAGCATCACTTTAATGATTTTTAACGAAATCTCTGAGGTAAAGTGATAGCGGAAATAGAGTGAGAGAGAAAAAAGAAAACTGTTCCATTATTTCTCGAAAGTTTTGCAAACTTGTTTTTGTCACTTTGGTTTTCGAATAAATTTATAAAAAATACAAGTTACATTTAAACTGATATTAGTTGTTACTTACTGGATAAAATATACTTTCTCTACGATAGATACTTGAAATTTCTCTTGTAGATGCCACAAGAACATCACTTTTAATCATAATGTAATTATTCTTTAGGAAAGGTTTAGAATAAAGTATGTCGAGTTTGATTTTCTTCAGTACTATTTCCCAGTTACCTAGTGTGCTGAGTTCCCTTGAAAACTATGAAACAATAACCATATCTTTTCTGTCGTCAAAAGTTGGGATCACTAATTATTTATATTCTGTAGTACCTTTTTGGCTACGCACATTTCTATTTTCAAAATTAAAAGTAAAAACAAAGAAACTGAAGAATTACCTTGTGACCGAAAGTTGGTAAATTATCCTTTTACTAAACTCTGATCTCTATCATACACTTTTAAATTATTTCTAAAACTCATTATACCTTAGTCGTTTTTAGAAAATTTATGGCCTGTAACAGAAACATGTTATTTCTTTTCTAAGGAACAGATAAAATCATAAAAAAAAACGTACTCTTTCTAACCTTTAGTCTACAAATTGATTAAAATTCACTTTTTTCTCACTAAACAGCATTAAAAAGTATCCTACAGTTAAAGAGCTATAAATGAGTATAATGTATATATTAATTGAATAATAATAATTGGTCAAAAACAAATATTTTATAGGTAAATATTTTAAAAAAATTGATAAGAAAAAAAAGGTATATAAACACATTAGAGCTCCTACGCTGGTTTGTATCCTAATACAAAACTTGAAATTTTAACATTATTTAGTCACAAAAAATATTTTTCCAATTATCAGAGCGCCCTGGTGGAGATTTATGTAAACCTTTAACAATAACCTTCTCTTTTGATAATGTTGAGTTGGTTATTTAACTCAACAGGGTTTTATTTGAGGTGTAGTCTTTTTATTTTTTCTATTTTTTTTTTTCCGTCAGCTTAATTCCTTAAACTATTTTAATTTTTTTCTATTTCTGTTAAGCATCATTCATGTGTTTCTTTTGTACTTAACTTAAGAAGTTAACAGAATCTCATCCAGAAGCTTCTGATAAAGGGCACCAACGGAACTAGAAAAAAATACTATTTACTAAGTCTGCTTATTTTATGTGAATCGTTAAGTTTTAAAATTATCATTTCAGAGGGTCCGTCCTTGTGGTGTCTAACAATTGATATGCGGAAGGGATGATGGCGAACCTACTTTACTCCAGTGTGGTCTTTCAGGTGCATATTTAGCTTGGAATTTTATAATGGAAAAATATTTCTTGAGAGAAGGTTTGTTTTATTACCATTATTATTATTATTATTATTTGTGCTGTTGGGAAATGGTATTCAGCATTGCTTAATCACTTAGATTTTTTTTGTTAGGTAGATAGGTTAACGGAGTTGATGTAAAAGGCAAATCCACTTTTTGCACTTTGTTGCAAACTACTTGTAGTGTTAAATATTCATACTCATTTTTAGCTTCCGCTTATTTGTATGTATAGTTTTTTGCCACTAAAAATAAATATAAATTAATTTTTTAAGGATAACTTACTATTTTTAAGGTGGAGATAATATGAGATCGCATTGGTTGTCATATTGTGATTGAGATTACGTTAAGTGGTAAAAAATGTTATAATAACAAGTTCAATTTGAGAATTAATTGCTGAATTTCAATTATTTCAAATGTATTGATAATTTCGTACGTATGTGCACTGATAACTTTTAATTGGTTAAACAAACAAAAAAATTGGGTACTTTTCCGTTAGCCGGGCGCAAGCGATAAACAGTATTGGGTAAAACTGTTTTCTTTACAATTCATTAATATTTGTTTATAGTTGAACTTGTTTTGCTTACTATTAATTAATATTTGTTTATAGTTGAACGTTTTCTACTTTTTTCCGTTGACTTGGCTCGCGTTTGGTTCACAATTGGCGACATTTGCGCCCGGTTAACGGAAAAGTACCAAAAATTGTCGTGGAATATCAATTAATTTATGGGGAAAGGATACCTGCGTGTCAACTAGTGCAAAGAAAGGCAAAAGTTGTGCATGTCTATGTTCAAGCAGGGTAAGCAGTAACAAAATTTTAAATCATTTAAGTGGTTTTAATATTCTAGAAGATGAGAATCATTCATCGCAAATTTCCTTGATCAATAAATTAAATTGCTTCTTCATCTTTAAGTCTAAATATTTTAAGTATTGCCACTAATCTCTAATGAGTAATACTAAATGATTTTAATAGAAATTGAATTTTAATAGAAAAAAGAAAGTGGAGTGAAATTGAGCACCGATTTGGAATCACGCTACAGCCTCCTCTCGGAGACTTGCGCCACTTCATTGACTGAGGAGAATGCAAAGAGAACTTCTTGGAAAATTCTAATATATTACAAAATTAGTAGGATTCTTCTAAGGTCCTAGAAGATTTGTGATGAGTGTTTTGGATACTGTTTCTTGGTAATGACTTCCTCTTCTAATCTGATAACCTATTCTTCCAACTGAAATATAACTCACTTTTCCCAAACTGAGAAGCATTTATTTATTTTTTATTCTAGACATTCATAACGGTTCATGCTTGTAGATAAATCTCTATTCCAATTGTTTATTAATTCATTAGGCCTGAAATTAAGAGAGTATTTTTGCCGTCGCCGTAAAAATCGTTCAAAATATTATTTATTTTCTTTTAAGTTTCGAGTTCTATTGTATCATCAAAAGTTTCGAGTAGGTTTCAGTTGTCTGTGGTTAACATTAGAAGATAACGGAATCACCTTCAGAAAATCCCGATGAAGACTATTAATAGACATAGAAAAGAGCAATAATTAAAAACATTTTTTTGTTATATAAGTATATAATTACTTGTGTCAATGACGTTCAGTTTTGTATTCCACTCTTTTTTGTAGGCGGACATTTAGGTGGAAAGTGTATAAGATCAAAATCCGCAGCACTTAAGGAATCTTTGGAATTTAAAAAACTTCCTTTTACTGAGTATTAAAGCTTTTTTGCTACTGAAAATAAATATAAATTAAATTCATAAGAAGAACTTACTTTTTTTAAGAAGGTTATTCTTATTAGAATAATTTATAGTGGTAAGAATTTTGTTTTTAAATAATTTTTCAAGAAAGTAATTTTAAAATTTGTAATTTTGATTAAAATGTGTCAATGTTTTGTAGATATGGATCCTGGTTATCGTTTATTAGTTAAAGAGGAAGAGAAGTGGCCTAGTCGCGTAAATTATTTTATGGAAGTGTTATTTTTTTTAAAACTTCCTTTAAGGCTTTTTCGGTGGCAGTGTTTATGCATGAACTGTGCAATCATTAGCAATGTTTTTGAGATAGAAGAGATTGTGAGTAAGAAAGACACTATACATTTAATCATTCAAGTGGATTGTAATATTGCATGGATGCTTGTTGTCTCCAATATCACAAAGTCGTTGACTCTCATAATTGACTGTTCCAGATGTTACAATACATTGCAAATAAAAGATGCTGATCATCAAATTCAATTCAACAAAGCTAATACTGAAGGAAGGATTTGCTGCAAGAATGGTAGCCCGTAATGTAGGCGTTGATGGCTGCGATGAAGTGGGATCTTGTGTACTAGATCTAAACTAACTAAGAAACTACCCATTAAACATTCCTTAAGAAATTGTGTTTCTGCATTGAAAACAGTTCGTTCGTTAGAGTTTGTTGTTCAAAGGAGTTGTATTTTGTATTATCGCTATTATTGTAATATTCATTTTATCTTTTAAATATATGAATAGAAAAAAGAGTATTACTATATTTAAAATTATACCCCACTTAAACCCTATCATATTGAAGTAGAAGTGTTCAATTTATTCTAGTAGTCGATTCTTATCATGATAGAGAAATCAAATCGTTCTTCAAATCTAAGAGAAGGATAAGGTGCTCTAATTTTAAAACAAACGTAAAAAACTAGTAATCTATTTCAAAAACAAACCCAATACAGAAGTCAAAAGTTACAAATTGCTTTTTAAACATTTACTTCTAAATTCACGGAAATATTTGAGAAAATGATAGGAAATATTTCAAACAAGTACTTAAACAAAAATTCATATAGTTTATATTTTATTTGCCGAAAAAACTTGTCAACCACATATATACGAACCACCATTAGCCAGGAAGCAGTGTCTAGAAAACAGAAAATTTACTTTTTGTCCTCCATGTTAAGAGAATTTCTTATTATCAATCATTCATCCTTATTATATAGTTCCAAAATAGGGCAACCACACATGTACGAACCACCATTGGCCAGGAATTAGTATGTACGTAGATAACGGAAAAATCACTTTTCGACCTCAAAGTAAAGAGAATTTATTATTTTAATTGTTTCTTTCTCATTAGATACTTCCAAAATAGGGCAACAACAAATGTACGAACCCACATTGACTTGGAAGTAGCATGCAGATGACGGAAAATGCGCTTTTCGTCCTCGAAGTAAAGAAAAATGTTATTTTCATTGTTTCTTTCTTATTATATACTTCCCATATGTACGAACCAATTATGGCCTGGAAATAGAATGTAGATGAAGGAAAATTTACTATTCGTCCTCAAAATAAAAAGAATTCCTTATTTTCATTGCTTCTTTCTTATTACATACTTCCAAAATAGGTCAACCACAAATGTATGAACCAATGTTGCTCTGGAAATTGTAAGTAGATGACGGAAAGTTGACTATTCGTCCTGAAAGTAAGCTGAATTTCTTATTTTCATTGCCTATTTTTCATTATATTTTTCCAAAATAGAGCAACCACACATGTACGAACCATTTTTAAGCTGGAAATGGCATGTAGATGACGGAAAATTCACTATTCGTCCTCACAGTAAAGTGAATTTCGTATTTTCAATGCTTCTTTCTTATAATATAGTTTCAAAAAAAGGCAATAACAAATGTACGAACCACCATTGGCCTGGGAATAGTATATATAAGCAGGAAAATACACTATTCCTTCTTAAAATAAAGAGAATTTCTTATTTTCATATCTTCCTTCTTATTATTAACCCCCAAAACAGGCCAACCACACGTGTAAGAACCACTTTTGACGTGGATATAGTATGTTGGTGATGGAAAATACAATTTTCGCCCTAAAAGTAAAAAGAATATCTTATTTACAATGATTATTCTTTTTTATATAGTTCCCAAATAGAGCAACCACGCATGTGCGAACCACTATGGGGCTGGATATTAAAACTGTCCGGTAGGACAGTTGTATAAGGATTGATCGTCAAAAAGTGCACGAAAAAGCGTAACGTTAAAAAACACCCAACTTTGACAATTTTTTTCTCTTTTTCTATAAAAGATAAAATTCCCAAATTTTCTTTAAAATATAGGGCAAACCCTCCTTTATAACTGTAATTTTTTTGCAACCCCCCAGACCTAATAGATTTCGAGAAAAAAGTCGCCGAAAATGAGCAAAAACGGCATTTTCAGAAATTGTTGTTGTTCTTGTTCTTCTTCTTCTTCTTCTTGTTGTTGTTACCTTTTTTGTAAACTACGTAGCGCCTAAACGCAAGAACCGATTTTCATGAATGAGGTGACATTCGATTCGGAATTTTATGTAGATGTGCCTTTTGGGGGTCTCGACGCTGTACACCGAATTAGAGAGGAGTTAGCCCCCTGTATGTAAGGCCCCCTTCAAAATTATTATTACTAATTACTCTGTAAATCTTAGCCCGATTTTGATAAAATTTGGAAGGATGATAGAGTTAGGGCTCCCCTACGTAACATTAAAGTGGCGATCTGCTCTTACACTAGTTAAGGGGAAGTATAGCAATCGTTTCAAATTATCGACAAGTGAACTGATTTTCATGAATGAAGTGTCATTCGAATCGAAATTTTGTACAGATTTGCACTTTAAAAGTCTCGTCGCTACGCCTTATATGGAGGGGAGTTTGCCCCACCCAAGTAAGGCCGTTTCTAAAACTATTATTACCAATATTTCTATAACGCTTTGTCCGATTTTGATAAAATTTAGCACGAAGAAGTGATTAAAGCTCCTCTACATGGCTGTGAAGTGCCATCATGCTCTTACACCTACTAAGAGGAAGTACTGAAATCGTTAAAATTATCAATGGGTGAAACTATTTACATTAATGAATTGTCGTTCGATTCAAAATCTTTGCCTCTTTGCCTTTTAGGGAGAAGTACTGTAATCGCCCGTTTATTTTTCTTACTCCTCTTAAAAGGAAGGTCTGAAATCGCAGTTTAAATTTGCTTTTTACGTACAAATACCTTCCTATTTTATATAAAAAGGCTTTCTCAAAAAAATTGTTATTGAGGATGGTTTGGGGACCGCAACTATAATCATTCTTTAAAAAGATCTCTCCAGTGGTAGTTACGGTTCCTACTTAACACCTTATCAGGTTATAATGATAGAATTGCTTATTCCAAATTTAAAAAAAACAGTAAAGCAGATATGTAACTTAGCAAAAAAGACAAAAATGAAAATCTTTCCAAAAGGTACAAAAATCTCCTTAACAAAAACTTACAGTTTAAAATGTTAAGTATAAGGGTTGATTAAACGCCAAAAGGTACACAAATCAGCAAGTACCAAACATTTCATTCAAGCTTAGTTGATATAATTTAAGTAATTTTGCTGCATTAACTTTTCCTTCACATTTTTTAGAATTTATTAGATGTCACAGACCCTTATGCTGGCCATTTTCATCTACAAAAAATTTGTTCAAGTAGCACTGTAGATTGACTGTAATATCTATTAATCTATAATAATCAAACTATTAATTACAGGTTAAAAAGAAAACGTTATAAAAAATAAAAAAAAATACGAGGCTACAAAATTTAAAAACTTTTTTAAAAAAATGCTTACACCAACATACATCAATGATTTCGATTATTTTATTTTTAATAAAAATCGTCTGTTTAAGTTTATTCTTCGATTAAAGTAATTGTTATTTTATGTAGTAGTCAAACGTTTATAATAATAGGTAATAATTATCTGGCTTTATCGCAAATAATATAGTTTTCTTCAATCACACTCTCAATGTAGCTGTTCTTCTCACAATGTTATATATAGGTTATGTAATATAAAATAAATAAGTATTGCATACTTTTAGGACAGCTAATTATTCCAGTATTTTACTGTAAGTAAAATTAAATTACAATTGAGAAATGAATAATTGTTGTTGAATAATCTACTTGTTATTAACTGTGTGTTATTTGTGCTCACGAATATTTCGGTAAGACGAATTCAAGTCTGAAATATTGTTTTAAATCCTCCGTGATTCAAATTTAAACAGTAGCCGACTCTAACTTTGTCTTTTTCTACTTTAACATGCATGTATAAGATGTGACAACTTCAGAATAAAGGGCATATTAAAGATAAATCAGAAGAATAATTTGGAATAGAGTTAAAATAAAGTACCTATTTAAAAACGAAGATATAATATACATTTTATCATAATTATAACCAAATAATATTATGAACGAACTGGCCAGCATAAGGGTCTGTGACATCTAATAAATTCTAAAAAATGTGAAGGAAAAGTTAATGCAGCAAAATTACTTAAATTATATCAACTAAGCTTGAATGAAATGTTTGGTACTTGCTGATTTGTGTACCTTTTGGCGTTTAATCAACCCTTATACTTAACATTTTAAACTGTAAGTTTTTGTTAAGGAGATATGTAGTATATAGATGACGGAAAATACACTATTCCTTCTTAAAATAAAGAGAATTCCTTATTTTCTTTGCTTCTTTTTTATTACATACTTCCGAATTAGGTCAACCACATATGTACGAACCAATTATGGCCAGGAAATTGTATTTAAAAGTCGGAAAATTTAACTTTCTCCCTCAAAGTAAAGAGAATATCTTTTTTTACATTAATTTTTCCTTATAATATAGTTCCCAAATTGAGCAACCACGCATGTACGAACCACCATTGTTCTGGAAATAGTACGTAGAAGAAGGAAAATACATTATTCCTTCTTAAAATAAAGAGAATTTTATATTTTCATTGCTTCTTTCTTATAATATAGTTTCAAAAAAAGGCAATAACAAATGTACGAACCACCATTGACCTGGGAATAGTATATAGAAGCAGAAAAATACCTTCTTAAAATAAAGAGAATTTCTTATTTTCATATCTTCCTTCTTATTATAAACCTCCAAAACAGGCCAACCACAAGTGTACGAAACACTTTTGGCCTGGAAATAAAATGTAGATGACGGAAAATTCACTATTCGTCCTCGAAGTATAGAAAATTTTTATTTTCATTGCTTCTTTCTTATTATATACTTCCAAAATAAGGCAAAAACAATAGTACGAACCCTCATTGACTTGGAAATAGCATGCAGATGACGGGAAGTGCGCTTTTCGTCCTCAAAGTAAAGAGAATTTCTTATTTTCATTTCTTCTTTCTTATTGCATGCTTCCAAAATTGTCCAACCACTAGTATACGAACCACCATTGACCAGTAAATGGTATGTAGATAACGGAAAAATCTCTTTTTGTCCTCAAAGTGAAAAAAATTTCTTATTTTTTGCATATTTCTTATTATATAGTTTCTAAATAGGGAACCACGCATGTACTACTAACTATCATGAGCTTGTAAATAGTATGTAGATGACGGAAAATACACTTTTCATCCTCAGAGTAAAGAGAATTTCTAAATTTTGTATTATGTACTTCCAAAATAGGCCAACCACTCGTTTAAAAACGACTATTGATCTTGAAATAGTATGTAGATAACGGAAAAATCACTTTTCGACCTTAAAGTAAAGTGAATTTCTTATTTTCATTGTTCCTTTCATATTAGATACTTCCAAAATAGGGCAACATGAAATTTGCGAACTCCCATTGACTTGGAAATAGTATGTAGATGCAGGAAAATGCGCTTTTCGTCCTCAAATTAAAGAAAATATTTTATATTCAACGCTTCTTTCTTATAAACAGGCCAACCACAGATGTACGAACCACCATTGGCCTGGAAAAAGTATGTAGATGATGGAAAATTCACTATTCGTTCCCAAAGTAAATAGAATTTCTTATTTTCAACGCTCCTTTTTTATTAGATACCTCCGAAATATGCCAACCATACGTGTACGAACCACCATTGGCCTGGAAATAGTACGTAGATGAAGGAAAATTTAATTTTCACCCTCAAAGTAAAGAGAATATATTATCTACATGGCTTCATTACTATTATGTACTTCCAAAAAAGACCAACCACACATATACGAACCACCATTTGCCTGGAAATAGTATGTAGATGAAGGAAAATTCACTTTTGGCCTTCAAATTAAAGAAAATTTATTATTTTTATTACTTCTTGGTTATTATATACTTCCGAAATAGGTCCACCACACATGTGCGAAAAAACTTTTGGCCTGGAAAAAGTATGTAGATGACGGAAAATTCACAATTCGTCCTCAAAGTAAACAGAATTTCTTATTTTCATTGTTTCTTTCGTAATATATTGTTCAAAAATAGAGCAACCACACGTGTACGGACCACCATTGGCCTAGAAAAAATATGTAGGTGACGGAAAATACAATTTTCGCCCTAAAAGTAAAAAGAATATCTTATTTACAATGATTATTCTTTTTTATATAGTTCCCAATTAGGGCAACCACGCATGTGCGAACCACTATGGGGCTGGAAATAATATGTAAAAGAAGGAAAATACACTATTCCTTCTTAAAATAAAGAGAATTTCTTATTTTCATTGTTTCTTTCTTATAATATATTTTCAAAATAGGCCAACCACAAATGTACGAACCACCATTGGCCTGGGAATAGTATATAGTTGACGGAAAATTCACTATTCGTCCTCAAAGTAAAGAGAATTCCTTATTTTCATTGCTTCTTTTTTATTACATACTTCCGAAATAGGCCAACCACAAATGTACGAACCAATGTTGCTCTGGAAATTGTAAGTAGATGACGAAAAATTAACTATTCGTCCTCAAAGTAAGCTGAATTTCTTATTCTCATTGCCTATTTTTCATTATATTTTTCCAAAATAGAGCAACCACATATGTACGAACCATTTTTAAGCTGGAAATGGTATGTAGATGACGGAAAATTCACTATTCGTCCTCAGAGTAAAGAGAATTTCTTATTTTCGTTGTTTCATTCTTATTATATATTTCCAGAATAGGGCAACCACACATGTTTGAACCATCTTTGGTTGCCCCCGTATTATAATTACTCAATGCATAACTCCCAATCAAAAATTTATTAATTTTTTATGACAATAAATTCCAATTACTTTGTTAACTATGATTTAAATATGAATAATGCCACCCTAACCCTGATAATGCTTTTAAAATTTCACCAATTACGCTAAAAGAAAAACTGCTGATTATGCTGTAACCATTCATACAAGTTTTTTTTTCCCTAAAGCAAGTTTTCAATAAATCAAGAGCGCTACAACAAGAAATATTAGATTAACTTAAGGATGGTTTGGTTAACGGCCGTTAATAATAGTTTATCCTTCGGAATTTTGAGAAGAGGATAAAAATTTTATTGACAAGTTCTTTTTTTCCCGATGTTTTAACAAATTACTTCAGAGTAATATTAATTTGTAGAGATGTGAGATTAACTTCATCATCATTACTGTTGACAAGGATATCGTTAAATATGATTAAACTTGTACTTTCTTCTTTAGATTGATCTAATCCACAGTTGGAGAAGAAAGGCGGATATGTAATCGCTCCTTAGTAAATGATAAGGATTTTCGTATATTTCAACCAACTCTGGGCGCGAGATATTGATGTTGTGCTTTAAATACTTATAATAAAATGTTTAGGATAATGTGCAACTTAGGATAGGAATTCTTATAAGGCAGTATGGGTAAGTAAGATTAATGAGCCAACATAGATTGTGCTGTTTAAATTAAGGTTACCAGATTTTTTACCTGAAATCCGGGGTCACCTGGCAGCTCCATGAATACAGATGATCGTAACGTTACTGCTGCTCCACTGATAAGATTTAATTTAGTCAAAGTAAATTTACTACTATTATTATACACTGTAAATATAATTTTATAATCTCGATGGTATCAATTAGTTGCATTACTATGTTATGTAATATATTATTTGTTGCTCTGTAAATATTTTTTAAATTCTGTAAGAGGACAAATTAACGTATTATTGGTTAACATAGAAACAAATAAAATACAGATTACCTTAATTCTAGAGCTTTTTTCCAAATATAACTTACCTAATTAATTTTAACTTGTTAGAATCTACTCAAATTGAGGAAGTCCAGGCCCTACTTTAAGCACTGTTGAACTAAATAGTAAGTAAAGTAAGTAAGAATCTACTCAAGGTTTGAGCTAGAAGAATATTTTTGTCCTTATTTGGGTAAATCAGCGAAAGGGTTTCATTTTTTTTAGAAATAAATGACTTACTTTTTACGTTTGTTTTACAATTAGTTCTGCTAATCTTTCTCTTAGAGTTGAAGCACGATTTGTTTTTCCTACCTTCTCTGAGAGAATCGACTACTGGCAGAAATTGAACACAACTTTAACGAAGCTTTCAATTTAATAAGGTTTAGTTGGAATTTAATTTTTAAGAAAGGAATAATACCCCGCAATCTACTCATCATAAGAGGAGTATAGTATATTATTCACGTTAATGGAGTGGTACCATTGGGTGCCTTCTCCGA
This sequence comes from Rhodnius prolixus, assembly GCF_049639745.1. Taxonomy (NCBI): domain Eukaryota; kingdom Metazoa; phylum Arthropoda; class Insecta; order Hemiptera; family Reduviidae; genus Rhodnius; species Rhodnius prolixus. Next base: position 37,341,545 of record NW_027411634.1, read on the forward strand.
TCCACATTCCTGATATTGTTATATTATATGACATTTACTTATTGCAACAGTTGTTGCAGTTGTAAATTTCATTAAAGGATTAAAAAGAAAAAAGGAAGTGTTACCCAATTTTAATACATATATTAAAACAGAAAATGAATATTGTAATAATAATAGTAATAATTATAAGAATATTAACAGTACAGAAAACTCTGGAAAAAAAGTTTCTATTTCTTAAACTGTTGAAATGTTCTCCTGGCAGAATGATGATCCATTTAAGGAATGTTCGCGAGGTAGTCTCTTACAGTGTTAGGATCCAGTACTCTAAATCCAGCTTCATCGCAAACACCAACTTCTATATTATCGGCTGTCATTTGACCTTCAAACCCTTCCTTCAGGGTTAGAATAGCTGTATGTACAGCATCATCCAGTTCTAATGTCTCGGAATATCTGTAAAATAAAAAAACTGTGTTAACGAGGAAAAGTAGCCTTATAGAATATTATGAAATTCCTCGCACGATTACATAGGTGGTGTGCGCTGGAAATTAGAGAAGTAAACCCTGAGGAGTTCGTTAAATTATCTACTATAAATCTCTCTCAAGATTATATATACATTCGTTACTCTTCTGATAGTCAGCCACGATGGCCCATGGGTCTGTCTTAATTTTCTTTTTAATAAATGCCAAAAGTACATTTAATTTATTTTATTTAGTTTAGTTTTTTGTTGAATCTTGCAACTGATTTTAATTTTATTTTCTATTTAAAATAATTTAGGATTGCATTTTTAATTTTTGTATTTATAAAAGACCGTTTCTTCTTCTACATTCATAACGTTAGGAATGGCAAACGTATGTTTACAAAGTAAAAAAACAAATTATAATACATTGCGAAATGATTGCACATTTTAGACCCAAATGCTAACACTGAAAGAAGCTTGGAAGGAGATTTATAGGGAAGTTCATTTAAAATCTTTAAACAGCAGCGGATTAGGCTCTTTTATCTATTCTTACCTACACTTCTATCTAACAGTGTTGAATACAAATTACCGCGTGCAAATGACAAAAATAGTAATAATAAAAAAAACCTTTTTTCTAGAAAAGTTTTTCCATTAATATAATTCTTCCCCATTGCCGTTGCTTTCCAAGCAAAATATGCACCTGATGGATCACACTGGAATAAAGTAGGTTTGCCATCATCCCATCCGCAAATCAATAGTGAGACGCCAAAAGGACGAACTCCTCTGAAAAAAAAAATAATAATAATAAGAAAATTAAGAGGGAAGGGATAAGCTATGAGGTTAGCATACTGGACTCCCACGCGGAGGTCCCGGGTTCGAATCCAGCAGCTGACCCTTAGATTTTCTCTTCCTAGGAGCTTCTTACAGCTCACTGTCCGGTGATGGACAGTGTTGTCTGTAACGAGAGAACACTGTCCGGAGGCCGGCAGTGCACTGGAAAAAGCTCCGGGCGCTAATAACCTTGGATGTTGACGCGCCTTAAATCATTAAAAAAAAAAAAATAAGAAAATTAAGGGTTCACACGAAATATAAAGAGATTTTTTTAACTATATTTCTTCCTAGGCCTTTAGTAGAGCTTCTGAATGTGATTCTCTTATAACTTTAGAAAATCACTCAAAAGTTCCTGATAAATGATGATAACGAAAACAAACATAACTTTTATCTTAACTTTGTTATCCCTTTAACAAAAACTTTTATAATTTAAGACCTAAAGAATGATAAGCTATTGCTCAGAATTTTTTATACCTGTAAACTAAAGATCTGATTTCAAGTCATAGGAATGGGTATGTGAGTAGTCATGAAATAATGTTTATGAAAGGGAAAAATAGATAAATTTCAGTTTCAGTCATATATTTTTGTTTCAATGCCAATTTTGTGACCTAGGGTCAAAATAATATTCAGAGATTATATTTATTACTATAGAAACTTGTTATACATCCTGAGTGAAATTTTACCATTGCAACTTTCAATTAAATCAAGTTTATTAATAAGTATAAGCCCAGAAGATGATCTAGTCCTTAGGTGGAAAGCTTGATTCTAAAACAAGTAAACAAATAAATGAAACTGAAAATAATCCTATTTTACCCATGGATTATAATCAGTCAATAAAAAAGTGGACAGTATATACTTTACAAATATTACAATGGTGGCGACTAATTATTGTAACTGTCTTTTTCTCAAACTAAATCTTTTAATGAAAACAGATTTTGGTTGTAATACTAACTTAATTTGTGTGTTTGCTAACATTTTATCCTACTAATTGAATGTTTAATTTTACTCCTGTCTTCTTTTTTTACGATTATTCCACATCTTATTGATTGATTACAAAACCATTCATTTACGTTTTATTTCTTAAAGAAATGTGGCAACACATAAAATAATGAAAGGAGAAAAATAATAAAGGTGACGAAGCACTTTAAACTGATTAATTAATAAATTTTTTGATGTACGATTCTAAACTTTATATAATACTAAAAACTTTTTTTGTACAACATACCCTGATTGAGTGTACTCTTGCATAACCATAGCCACCCTTTGCACTAATTGTGGCGTGGGTATCCTTTCTCCATAAATTAATTTGTATTGCTGGGCCATTTTTCTTGCTCGTTTAACTAATAAACGATAATCTGGACCCATACCTAAAACATTATCGTCAGATGTTATTCAAATTCTTACCTAATGTCCCAAGCGAAATTATTACAGTATAAATTTCTTACCACTATAAACCATTCCAATATGATCTGTTATTATCTCAACCTTACGAATAGTATGTTCTTCGTACAAAATTGATTTATATTTATTTTCAGTTGCCAAAACAACACCATTAGAAGCTGTTTAAAAAATAAATTATTTATTAAGCCTTGTGTACAATAAAATATTCATAACATTCAATTATTAATTGTTTACCTTTTATACCAATGGACGGAGCACCGGCAGCAACTGCGGCTAAGGCATATTCAATTTGTACTAATTTTCCTGAAGGGCTGTAAAATTAAAGGGTCTAGCAGTTAAGGAAAGCTTAGAATTCATTAATTACTCCATAAAATATAAATCATTGTAAATGTACAATGCTTAACTCAGGTTGATCTCTTCACTTATATTAATTTGTATATATACAAAATAAATTTAATCTCACCTAAATGTTGTTAATGAAAAACTATATCTTTCAGATCCCATGATTACAAAGCACAAAGCATACACAATATAACCATCTATTAACCTCCGTACCTGGAGCTTCACTTGAATTAAAATGTGCTGGGAAAATAAAATTAGGTTAGGCTGCAGTTTGTGCTATGTCACAAGAGGGAATAAAATCTGATTAAATCTAAAAAAAAAGTCAGCTTTAAAAAACAATAATGTGAATATTAAATCAAATGAATACTTTCTGTAACTTTACTTTGCCATAATGTTAAAAACTCTTTTCAAAACGTTCTCTAATTTTAAGCGCCGGCGCAACGTATTTAATAGTCGATACTATTTCTTCAGTTACGCTTTGGTTTAACAGTGCTCAAAATGTAATTTTATTTATAAGAAGTTATTTTTCCTTCCTCCAAATGTCGAGTACTAAACATCCGACTAGAGCCAGGTATTCTTAGTTTCATATTTAATCTACTTTCAATTGTTGAAGTAGCGAAGATAAATATATATCCCTAATAATTTCTAGGTTGGCTTACGGAGATGAAAGTTTTCAAAAACCCACTGGAACAAAAACCTATGCATTCTGGACGCTCGTTGGACTTCTGTGTTTACTTGCTTGGGCAAACATGATTATTACGGTGATTATATTTAGTGTACTGAGGCTAGGACAGAGTATGGAGAGTATGGAGCTGGTACCAGAAGAAGGTGTGGTTAAATTTTTTGGAGAAGCTGATCTTGGCACTGTACATAAATCTGATGGTCAAATAGAAGGTTTTCTGGAGTCAGAAACCAAAGTAACTGGCGTTAAAGCGTCAGTAGTGTTAGAAGTTGAAGATGACCGAGGAAGAGTAAGAAATTCCCTCACTTTAGATCAAAATGGAACATTAGCCAAAGGTATAAGCAGTTTTAAAGTTGGACAAATCTTTACAGCAGAATCCCCAAATTTTCTGTTGAAAAATGGTGGTAGAAATATTCATGCAAAAATGGCCAATGTGGGTCGAGTGAGTAGCCCACTGAATGAAAAGCTAATTTTAAGATCTGATGCTTTTGCTAAGCTAAAAGGTAGTGAAGGTACAAGAATTGAAGGTAAAGAAATTCTATGGTCGGCAGATCAACAAGTAAAACTTAAAAGTGTAAATGGTAGCATAATCTTAAATAGCAGAGGCGGACTTACTTTAGATGTTAAAAATATTCCTGTAGTAAGTAAAGAAAACAACGGTGGAATTCCATTATCGTCTCAATATAAAGTCTGTGTGTGTATGCCCCAAGGTAAGCTGTTCAGAGTACCTGTGGCAAATGATCATACTTCTCATGTTGCCTGCCATAATATTGATGTTACTCCTGAATATAATCCATGCATGTAATAAAATAATTGATTTGCATTTAAAATAATCCATATCAACAAAGGTTTTGCAATGTATCACAACTTACGATTTGAAATATAGGTGAAACAATTATTGTACAAATACTCGATAGAATGACTAGTCAAATTTTGTTGTTTATTTCAACTTATTTTATTAAATGTTTAAGAGAATTTCTTTTAAAAAATTGTCTCTCTACATTTCCTGTAAACTCCAAAGTTGATTTTAACTGTAACTTAATGATGCTCAATTTGCTTGGTATTCATAATCTTATGGTCATGTTAAATAGTGAAGTGTATCACTTGTTGACCTTTTAAATTGATACACTTTTTTCCTAGAAAAACAAACGAGTTGATAAGACAAGTTCTGATTCGTGAATTCTTGAAATGAATGTCCAGATAAATCGTGCAGTCTGAAACTGACAAAGTGACCATTCTAGCCTTGAGTAGATTTTCTTGAATTTGAACAGTAGAGAGTCTCTACTCACCAATACAACTCACCCCGTTGATTCTTCTATTCGTCCACCAGACATTTGATTGTGCTGCAAGGCCGACTTTTTTTACTTGTACATTCGTAAGTTAGTTTGTCACGTTAATTAGCCTTCCTCAATTCCTGTGTGGAAATCCACTGTAGACCAAATCTGTCAACAAAACACGGGTGTATCATAGGACCTTCTCCCCTCAAAGTTAGTCGTCTTTATAAATTTTCTGACCAAGTACCCAGGCTTAATTGCAGTCACATTCCGCACTTAAGCCTGTGAGGCGGAATCTTGCCGACTAAAGCTAGGTTTAAACAAACTTTTTTTTTAAAAAAATTGGCACCGAATTGGCATATCTGAAAAATAGAATAGTAGTTCAGGATACTACTTGTTTGAATATTATTATAGCCATCTACGACTAAATTCTCAAGAACTTGAAAATATACCTAGGTACCCAGTATGGATAATATATGTAGTCGTTTTATTCCTCTTATCTAATTTTGTTCTATTCGGATTTTCATCCATCACTAAAGAATTTCATGAGTTTGGTGCAGAATATTTATGGCTTAATAATATATTTTCTGCCACACTACTGCTTCTGACTATGTCAAAGTGAGAGCGGGAGGTTTTCATGTAAAAAAAGTAAAATTCTCTACAGTTTTCACCAAACAGCAGAACAATATCAACAGATGGTTAAAGAACAAAGACTGTCAGAATTAAAGAAAAGTAAGGAAGATGTTATTAAAAGTTAATGATCTAAAAACTGAGCGAAGTGATCCTGTGATCAATCTTTTCTGAATAATTTGACATTCAAACCTACTCTCTGCTCAGCGATATTTTCCTGAAACAATACAGTGCTCACATCATGAACCATTTTTTAACAAGTTCTATCTCAGACTTCAGCGATTTGAACATCCAACCACTCAAAAAAATTATATTTTAATCTGTTAACAGATTTAAAGTCAAGATACTTTATTTCTGTACGCTCTTAAAAAAAGGAATTAACGCCAGTTATATACATTTATACAATGACTGAAGAAAAAAGTAAAACAAAAAAAATTGTTATAAATAATAAATACATTATTATGAAAACAATCATATTTATACAAAATTTGTACATACATTTTAAAAAAAGAAAAGAAGGAAGAAAGAACTCAAAGGTATGAAACATCAATGAACAAATTTTTATGAAAAATTGACTACTGTTCAACCGTCTCCATTTCTTCAGATATTTCTGATTCTTCCATTTCTTCCGTATCACCTAAAGTATCATCAGCTTTAGCCTCGGCTGGCCTTTCATAAGCTTTGTCTAATGGAGTAATCAACGTACCATTCCATTCAGTAGCTTCAGTTATTAAAGCTGGAAAAATAAATTCAATATTTAAAATATACAAATGTCTTAGCTCTTACAATTTAATTTCAAAAGAAAAAGTGCTAGTATTAAAGAAAAAAACATAATAAAAGGAATAAACAAATAAATGAAAGAAATAATAAACAACCAAATAAATAAATAATGGACATTTCAGTAAAAAGACCCAAATTTACAATAAACAAGGTTTTTTTTTTTGGTTTTTTTAAATCCCTCTGACAAAAGTTCGTTTATAAACTTATTTTTTATATAATTTTCAGTAGCGTTAAGACTGTACGACATTTATTTTCAAATTAAGCAATTAAGCACAATTTTGATCATATAAGTTTAATTCTGGATGTACAAGTTTACTATTTTTCCCACTAAAGAAAAACAAGACGTTCGGTAAGTGACAAAATACCACTTTGTCTTAGATCCGAAAAAATACACGGTTATAAATTTCCAAAGTAAAAACAAATTTTACTCTAATTATCCACATTTTATTTTATTTAAGGCACGTCAACTTCTGAGACTATTAGCGCCCGGAACTTTTTACAATGCACTGCCGGCCTCTGGACAGTGTTCTTTCGTTACACTGTCCACCGGACAGTGAGCCGTAAGAAGCTCCTAACAAGAGAAAATCTTAGGGCCAGCAGCTGGATTATATAACCACTTAGCTAATCCATTCCTAACTGACCACTATTAGTTTCGCTATCAATTAAATTTTCTGATGACGTTAATATGTTATCAATCACTCACAGGAATCTCCATCCAAGATTGGTTTGAATCCTGCCACTGCTAATACTCTGATAAGAGTCTGTGCCGTCAGGCACACAACATCCTGCTGTTCCAATGAAAGTGAAGTGTGTATTCTAATATTATTAGTTTCAAAAGGATCTGCTATACCTGAAAGTAACATGTTTCTCTTTACAAACTTTTGTTATGTGAACAATTACTTCTTAAAATTTGTTTTTTCTCGGAAAATATATTTTTCAATTAACATACTTGAAGAACCCGGCAGGAAAAGTCCAGAAGCTAACAGCTGAAGTACCCGTCTGAATGCCACATTTACTGGAAGTGCTTGCCGACTTGGATTGTTCATGATGGAACTGTGTGCCTAAAAAAATACAATAACAATTTTACCTAATTCTAAGAAAATTTACAGTAAAGTAATAGAGAAAAATACAAATTTACCAATAAATCCAACATCCATGGGTTCAACGGTTCAAAACCTTCAAATCTATTTCTTAAATCTCTTAATAATCTAATAAGAACTTTAACTGATGAGTGTTGCGCATTCTCTTCGAACCATCGACTAAAATTAACATAATAAATAAATATCATAAATAAGCGACTTAAAAGGTGGAAAAATAGATTGTTTAAACTACTATTACCTATGTCTAATTGCGGCAAGATGTCTTTGTAGAATCTTATAATCCATATGTAATTCTGGATCTAATTTTCGTAAATTCTGATGCACAGTTGTAACTAGTACTCGGACAACAGCATCTGGTGCCCGCAAATCAAATCCTTGTTCAGTTACAAACATTTCTAAAACTGTAAATGGATTATTTTGACAGAATCTAATAATGATAAACCACGATTAGTCAATTCGCAAGAATATTTTATAAAATTTATTTCATATCTTAAAAGCATTAATTGTGGAGAAAGAAATCTAAAATCTTAAGCTTAACTTAAAAGGATGGTACAGATGGATTGATTGGTTTGTTAATATAAAACCGATTATCACCGTCAGATAACTTCGCTGTGCATTCAGAAAAAAAGTGAATATCTTTAAAACACAAACATATTAAACCTTTAACAAATCCATAAAAAAATAGTTTTTTTTTTTTCTCATTTTCACATTGTTTTACTCTGTTTACAACAATCCAGGAATTACATTATGTATTTTCTTAACAAAAACTTCCTGTTTAAAACATTAAGCATAAGGGGTTGATCTGACGACAAAATGCAAACAAATTATCCAAATTTTCATTCGTACTTCAGCTCGTAATGTCAGCTTGTTAAAAACGTTCGAAAAAGCTTAAAAAATACATATTTTATTTAAATTTGTTTTAAAATTAATTTTCTCATCCTTCTAAACTGATTTATCTTACTTGAGACTTTTTAAGTCATTAAAACTTTGCCATTGAACCGTACTTTCACGAATCCTTATAAAAGATATTAAAACCACATAAAAAATCCATTGTACTTTTTGAAACTTAATCAAAATAATAATAAATAATTTTACAGCATTGGGACTTAGTAAAAGAATAACACCAATGGTACACATAAGCACAAAGTTGAATGCACAACTATTAATGTTACTCAAGTATGATCTTTTATTTACCTTCCTTCGGATTTGCAGTTTTCAAATCTTCCATTACTCTGTTACCAAGTGCTCCAATACATTCTTTTGTCGGCAGAGTTTTCAGTATAACAACTATGTCAGCTACATTTTTCCCTGTTAACATTGTGCCTTTTTTAAAAGAGCCCACCTGCCGTGATTCATCTACTTGCTGCAATATTAATGGTTTCAATCAGTAATTTTAATTAAAAAAGAAAAAGATAAACCAAATCCTTTCTTTTTTGTAAAGCAACTTTAAAAAAATGTCAGTCATGCTTTGAAAAAATTAGGAAAATAACTACATACATATTAGAACATTATTATTAAACTTAATAAAGAATTCGCCTATCTTTTCAGGAGGGTTTAACATCCAACCACGAATTAGATGTCATAGAAGGGGCGGAAACACATACTATTAACATTTTTACCTAAAAAATTAAAGTGATAACACGCAGGATTCGAACTGGGAACCTCCCATTTACAAATCCACGCATCATATCAACTTCAACAACACTCGTCTCACTACTAAATATACACTACAGGCAGATGAAAATTTAGTTTTATAAAATCCATGAATTTGAAATTAGCCCTGCAACGCAATTTTCATGCTTTGCCATTGTAGCATTTTAATTAAGAAAGCCAGACTAGCTAAATTTACTTACACAGGCATCAAAATTTCCTGGTGCTACAATTAAATTATCAAAAACTGCTTGGATTTTTGTAACAAGATTAAGTACGGCCGCCTGTTCTTGCGGTGAAGGTGTAAGGTCTGCGTTTCTTTTAAGAAGAGCCTGTAAAACTGTTTATTAATCTACAATAACTTCAATTATATTCCAAGAAAGTTATGAAGTTAATATTAATAATTCCATGCCTGGGTGAATGCATCATCATTAACTGCGGGCCGAACTCGCGGGAAGGCCGGTTCACAGAGTACCATGTCAAATGGATGTCTCGGAACATACTTCTGAACTTTAAAAGGAACACCACCACCTCTGCCCATTCCGCCTCCACGACCAACTCCCATACCACCTCGACCTCTTCCACGAGCCATTTCTGTAACTAAAAAAATTACTTGAATCTTCACAGTGCAAGTTTCTGAACTTTCTACATCTGTTTATAGCCTTAATATTCAGTAAACCATCTATAAAAGGAAGCAACTAAATCAATGTTCTTTTTCTTTGGTACTTACTGAGATATAGATTAGCCGGCACCAAACAATCTTCTATCAAATCACTGACCCAATAAAACAATAAACTTCCACAAAAGCCTTTACAGTTTACACTAGAGATAGAGACAAGACGCTGTAGCTAGCAACAGTGTTGTCAATACAAAATAGCCGTATTCATACACCGTAAAAACTTATTTTTAGTTTCAATTTCGCTATTCCTAAAAAAACTTTAATGTAAAGAGATTATTATTACTAAATTATTTCATGAAAATATTCTTTCACATACAAAAAAAGTCATTCCGGTACGAGGGAGGAGTTAAATAAAATCTCATAGGTTATAAATTACGTTTAGAAAATGAACATAAATGCGCCTTCAAAAATAACTGTTGGGAAACAATCGAAAGAGCTTCACTACCTCCATTCGTAAATTGTAGTTTATAAATTTTCTTCAAATGTTTGGTTTCGCTCAAATAATTGCTTAATATTGTGAATTTAATAAGAGCCATTCATTACATTACGGAAACAATTATTTTATCTCCTCCAGAATTCCCACGCTAGCACATTCCTGAAATAATGTTACAGTCGAAAGTTATAGAAAATCTAGTGTATAATAAGTGTTCAAAGTTAAAAAAATATGATTGCTTAATCGTTTTAAATGACCGGAAAAAAGTGTAAACTGAAATGTTTAATTTAAGTTAAATAATCAACCTTTTCCGCCATAAATAATTATTTACCTAGTTCCAAAGTAATTCACTAGATAGCATATGCTTTAACTTTCTTGAAACATCTATTGCCGGCATAAGGGATCAGTTTTCAGTTTAAAATTTAATTGTGTTTTGTTCGGCTGTAGTGACGGTGTATTCATGTTTATAATAAGTATAAAACAACAAATTCGGCGTGCGGTTTATAATTTGTGAGAGATTGAAGAGCTTTGAACAACTAGCAAGGTAAGGTTCATTTTGAATATTGGACTTTTATTAAAATCGTGTTTTAATAATTTACTTTGAACTTACTGGTTTTGAATCAAATACACAATGCAAAACACTAAACAAAGGTGAACAAGATTTTTATAGGAATAAATAAAATAAAACAAAATTAATCCAGATGCTTAACCTATTCAGAAAAACCTAAATTGTTATCTTGTAAGAAAGGAAACTTTAATTTGTTAAAAAAATAATATAATCAGCTGTCACAATGTTTTATAACTAAGATGCAACTAAATTTAGTTTCAATAAAGTCTATCACTTTCTTAGTGTTGAATACTTTGACATTCCTTGTTCTATCTCTTTATTTAGTGTTCAGTGTAGAGTTTGAAAGTTAAGTTTTTGTTATGTGAAAAAGTCATTCTTTTACATATTTATTCGTATTGTATGCAATTTCAGACTATGAATTCAAATTGAAGAGTTATCAGTCTGGGATTCGTTTCTATACTTAAATGCTGAGAAATGACGATTATTCAGCAATTTTATAATAAGGTATTGGAGTGATAATTAAAACACATTAATTTTAATTCAGCTAATTATAACTATTATAATAGCTCCTTTTGGTAGATATGTGCTTTCGTTCTTGTTAGCAAATGTTATGAAATTTGTTTTTATTATTTTCATTGCGGCTACCGTTCTTGTTAATTTGTGCTCTTCTAACGCTTTTAGAAGTGAGTCTTTTTCTAAAACTAAATGTCTCTTTTGGTTCATTCCTGACCACGAGTCTTAAATACTTTCAAGAACTCGTTCTAGTTCTTAGCTTTTAAAGAATTCGATAGCTGGTCTATTTCAGCCCAGATTAATATTTCTAATCAACTTATTTTCTTCGTCTTACCACTTTTTCAAGGCTTTCAAAAAGTACCAAATCATCAGCAAACATCATAATAGATGCACAATAGAACATAGATGCGTTTCCACTATCTAAGTGAAACTGATTTATTTTTCGTGCTATGGAGAGTGTTGAGTCCAAAACAACCTAATTGTTCTTTATATTTAAGCTAAGAAATTCTGTTCATGAAGATAAATAATTGATTTAAAAGTTTTCAGTGAAGTTCAATAAATTATAAAGTAAAACTAGTGGACATACATAATTATTTCACATACAGTATTAATCGTTTTAAAATTATGTCATACAAAATTGCCGTTTATTTTGGATTAATACAGTTAACCAGGACATATTGCGGAAGCTGTTTGTGCGAACATTTTCATTTGTTTATACCAACTTTTAATATTCCCCAGAAATAACTGCTAGGAATGTCAGATGTGTAAATATTGTATTTGTTAATGTTCATTTAGTGATTTTGTTTTTAAGACAACTTGGAATTTTATTTTAAAACTAGCGTTTACAAATTACTTCGGGCTTTTGATCGCCAATTTATCTCTGTGAAAAAACATCATATATCTTTTTAAGATCACTCATCTTAACTTCAACCATTTTTTGTTGTATGCGGCCCCCTACTGTTTCTTTCTTCTTGAGAGCTGCGAACCCTTGTATTTTCTAATTTGCTTTTTTTTTTCATTTAAATACTTGAAATTACCCCTATAAAATCAAATCCTTTAAGATCTACGATACTGTTGCCTAGGCTCTTTAGTAAAGAAACTCATAGTGTCGACCTTTTGTAAGTATTGTAACAGAGGAAATCCTCTCATTTTTTATAAGGTTCAGGTTTTTACACCAGTTTCTTTCGGGTACTATCTCCTCTAGTTTTAAGTGGCAAAGGTTTAATTCGTCAATTAGCAATTGCAATGAAATCGCTCAAGAGACATGATTGTACCATTAAATATTTTCTTTTGTAATCTTCAACAAAATTTTTTGTTGCTTTGAATTGGAAAATGTTTTATGTGTAATATGTTTAGTCAGAAGTAGTAAGGTTTTTTCCTGACACTATAAATTCATACTTTATTTAAGGCTTCATTTTCACGGTGCACGGCAGGTTCAGAAAGCACCTGTACACCGTAGGGCTTATCTGCTGGTAACCGTTGTGGAGATGTGTCAGGAGGAAACAGTCTCTCACTTGTTGTTCGATTGCGTTGCAATCGAGCGTTTGCGCTATGATATCTTTGGAACTATGAGACCAAAGGAGATAGTAGCGCAAAAGAAACTAGGAAAAGTCCTCAACCTTTTTAGAACGGGCAGTTTCGAATATTAGACTCAAAAAGGGGAAGGCACAATAAGCCTCTTGCTGCTGCGGTGCCGTGGGGTTTAGGTCCCGTCCCGTTTTCTATTCTAAGGCTTTATTTAAGTATTTAAATAAAGCTTAACGCTTATGGAATGCTGTTAATTTCTCAAATTTTATTTTAAAAAAACTTTTCTTTTTTAGCAACCAAGTTTAATTGATCATTTTCGGACATGTATACATTTTTACAAGAAATGACAAATAATTTGGGAATCTCCAAAATATAACTGTCTTACTTTTTTAATATTTTATTTTTTGGCGCATCGTCTGCATTGGTCATTAGCGCCAGTATTGTTAGTATTTAAGATTTCAGATATTGAAAATTGATGAATAAGTAGTATATTTTCTTAATTTTATTTTCTGGAAGATAAATCAGTGCCTAAACTGAACCATAGGAATATCAATAATATTTTGTGATTCAATATTTTGGTATAATATTGATTTTCTTCGATAATTTACTAGTTAGCCGTGGTACGAGTAAAAACTATTTGTGATTTTTGAGATTGCGTTGCTTTATAGCAGAGCAAGACCTTAGACACTTTCGATCCTCAAAGCGTGAGATTGATATGGTGGCCTGTAAATGCCTTTTATCCTTTATCTTTACAGACTGGGTTTCCAACACTATCGCATTTCTTTTTCGGAGGCTTAGAAATATTGTACCTTATTATTATTATTATTTTACTTTCCCCTTAAACAGGGCGTTACATTACCAAGAGGCTTTGAGTTGCCTCAAGAGAGTTGCCACGACTCTTATTAGTTATTATTATAAAATTTACTTTATTATTCTAGTATTGTTAATTATTAATAATTTTTAATTAAATTAAATTAATTAAATAATAGATAAAACAGATTCCTAAAACTCTTGGGTTCGTTATACCGCAACTATGAAATCATTGATTTTAGTTAATAATGCGCCTTGAATTATTAATACCAACAATTGTTCTAGCATTTGCTATTATTATTTTTATAATTATATTATTTTATTATTTAATATATTTAACAAAAAGTTCAGACCAATGAAAATAATTTTAAAAAAGACGGAAACTTATTGGAAACATCTAATGAATGATATTAAGATATTAATAATTTAATTTGCTTTGACATAATTGAAACTAATAAACTATTTTAATATAATTATTAAAATTAAATATATTCAAATTAATTTTTTGATAAAAAAAACTTTAATATTTATAAAAACTTATTTGATAAATTATAATTTGCATGGTTATAAATCATTTCATTGGTGCCCAAATCACTCACTAGATGGCATTAGCGTCTTCTAGTTGCAACTGTAGCCGGCATTTTGATTCATACTTTTAAAAAAATGTTTTTTCAAAACTTAAAAAGCTTTAGTTCGTTTTCTTTTTTCGGAAAATGTTTTTATATTAGTTTATTTAATTAATATTTAAATGTATAGTGATAAAGTGTTACTAGCTAATCAAGTGCATGCCCACTTTATTAATTGAAGATTTTTGTGAAGAAATCTAGGTAAGAGTGGTCATTTTAGTTTTTCTATTTTTTGTTTAATAACCATTAACCTAATTTAAGTTTGTTAGTTTTGAAAAAATAGCTAACGCTACACACAATGTTCATGTTTTTGAATCTAATCTAAGTAAGCGTACAATCTAAAATAATAATTACCTTTTACTAAACCAATTTAGTAGTAGAGACAATCTTTTTTCTTTCATTTAAATGTTGACTTTTTTTAATAGTTGGAACTTAATAAAGTGCAACTAAATGTTACTTTTATACATTATCTTCTTCATGAATTAGAAATGCTTTCAAGCTTGATGATTGTTAATCTGGGTAAGTTACTTTTTTTTTTTGTCTCCAATGAATTGGCTAGATTTATTTTTAGTATTTTTTAATTTCAAGATAGTGGAATCTTCTTTTTAGTTAATTCCTAAATTTTTGAAGTGAAATTATTCCACTTTTATAGAGCTTTAACGTTGCCACATTTAATTTGAAAATGATCATTGCTAGAAATTGAATCTGTATCGCAGATATAACGATTTATAATTAAATATATATCAGGTTTAAACATGTTTATAAGTGGAATTTAGGTTTAATTTAGCTTCTTTTTTGAGTAGGAGCTTTTCAGTTTTATTTATTTCAGATTTACTGCTGAAATTTTGTTCAGTGCAGCAATTATTTGATTATAAAACAGCTTCTTTTTTTTTCATTATTCTAATTTTGTTACTTTGTGTCAAGTGATGGGAAATGAAGTAAGAATTTTTTTAGTTATTTATTTATCTTGGATGTATTGTGCTAATTATCTGATAACAAAGTTTCCTTACACTTTTATCTAGTATGCCTAGAAATACTTGTTAAGATTGTTGAATTTTGTAATATTAGTTTTGTTGGTAGGCTTTTTATACTTCAATTTTAGTTATAAGACAAGGATTTTGTTTAGTCTTAGTTCATTCATAGTTAGGATTTTGGTGGTCTTCAGTGTCTTAGAAATAGTAACTGTGAGATAATTAACTTAATTAAAAAAGGTAATCTTTTCATCTGTGATTAAAAGCTATTGATGACATATGCTATGATGTTTAGCCTTTCAATTGTCAAAAATTGTTTTTGATTTTTATGGATAATTGCTTCCATTTTCAATTTTATGGAATGACCAAGTTTTATAATATTTAATTCATAATAAAATCATCAAATTAAATTTGCTTTGACTTTGACCTGGAAGTGAGATTAAAATGCCGTTGCTATCAACATTTCTTCAGCTTCACCTAATCTTATATCCTCCAGTTTTTATAATGGAAACTAGAAAGTACCTACCTCTATTAGAAGGAACCAACCAACGTTTTTATTGTTCCATTACCTCTACGTACATATCACTTCCCAATTATTCTGTTCCATACTTTAGAAACTATTTCCACATGAAAGTAGAGTTTTTTTCTTTTCAAATTTCAAATTCAAACTGTTTGGGAAAGAGGAAATAAAGTTCTATTACGTCGTAAGACTATAAAAAGGAAGTAATAAACTAAACTCTTTATTTTTTGTAAGCTAGAATTTTTGTTTTTTTTTCCCATTTTTTGGTACATTGTTCATATTAAATAAAATTCTATAATTAATTTTTGGGTGAAAGTATGTATATTACTTCAGTAAAAGTTTACTTTTTTGTGTGTTCTATTAGTATATTTGTAATATACATTATTTGGCTGAGATAAATTTTCTACAATATTCTAAAGATCCTCCTCCATTGGGTTCATCTTTCCAGCTTTTTTCCTTTTATTCTTTTATTGGAATAAAAAATAAATTTCAAAGATTAACAGATCAACAGTATTTTTAAAAATAAACTGACTGATTTTTATTCTTTATCTTCAATTTTAATTTTATCAAATCAATAACTGATTGTACAATTCAGTTTTTGATAAAAATAATATATATATTTTTTTAAATTTAAATATTTAAGTATACAAGTATATAACCAAAATATTGGAAAATATATTTCTATAATTTTAATTAAATTAATCAAATTGAAATATATAAAAAATAATTAAAAATAAATCTAATGCAAATGAATGACTAAATATTTACATTACGTTGACCGTTTTCCACCCCAAGCGTAGAAATCTGGTCCCCTACGGATAGGCCTCAATAGAGCACCCCAGGTGGAGTGGTCCCTGAACAGATTGCTTGGGAATATTAATCGACGTTGGGGCTGTGTCGATCTTGCTGTTCGTTTTCCACCCCAGCTAGAGAAAATCGGTTTTCTCTTCCAGGATAGTGGGGTGTACGCGGCCGCCGATCTTTTTATCAATGCGTCTTCATGATCCAGAAATAGATCATCAACACTATTTGTGATGTTCGCGTTAAAACTATTTCTTTTACCACCCCAAGAATTAAATCTAGCCTTTTTCAGCCAATCATCGTCAGCTCTTTTTCCACCCCAACTGGAAAATTTGGCTCTTTTACCATTGTCATCAATTTTCTTCCATGGATTTATGGAGAGTCGTTTTTCTTCAACAATATTTTTTTCAATATCGTTGTTATCATTCATAAACTCATTGCTAAAACGTTTGCCGCCCCAGCTGTTGAATTTAGCACGTTTTCCAGCCCAGGATGAAAATTTGGCACCTCGTTTCTCTTCTTCAAGCAGAACATCGTTCATGTTTAATGAGTCATCAAATTTTTTCCCGGCCCAGTGGGAGAATTTTTGCCTATCTTCATCACGTTTACCTGGAAAAGAAGAAAGATATCAGCAATCTGTAAGGATATATTTTCGTTTAATACCTTGTAATTTTCCGATGCTTCAAAATTTATTTTCTATGATGACATCACAGTTCCTTAGAAGGTGTAATAGATTCTCCTCCGCCTCCGTAGAGGACCCAGTTTTTTTCTAGCGACCTATAATTCGGCGTCGCCCCATGAAGAAACCTATCACCTTGCGTTGCGCACTTGCTCAGACTGAGACAAGCTGCATTTTTACTTAGATTGTAGGCATCTGTATGAAAAGTGTACAAGGTGTAGATGTAGAGATCTAGATTGTATAGAAAGTGGCTAGAAAAACCAAATACTCTTCGATCCATAAAATCTATGGTGGCATGCTCAGGATTTCCGGTAGTTCCCGGAGTTTTCCCAGTAGTTCGCTAAACCCAGTTCTGTGCATTGGATTTGCTTAGAAAGTGTTACTACTTGGGGAGACTTGGCAGGGTTTGCTAGGATCCGGAAAGAAAAACGGGAAGACCCGTTTTTTGTTTGTTTGTTTTAGTTTTAATAAGTGACCATCTCTGATAGAAATACAGAACAAGGTAAAGAAAGCTAAATGAATTCTATTCCAAGCTTTTCTGCTTAAGTAGTCTTTGAATCTGGCAGGTTACTTTGGAGTTTTAATTCAAGAGATGGAGTCTCAGTTAGCTGTTTACAAGAAGAATTAGATTAATAGAATATCAGAGTTGCCATTACCTGCCCATGAAGAGAACTTGGCCCTCTTTTGCTCCAGTTGTTGTATGAAGCTGTCCAGATCAGCTGGGCTGTTTCCCATCCAGTTCACACCTTCCTCATCCGTGCGCTTCCCAGCCCAAGAGCTGAACTTGTTCGCCCTTTTGTCTTCGGGAATTTCATATTCAATCGGCCCATCAGTTCCACTGATCAATTCATCGTCAACTCTTTTACCACCCCATGAGGAAAATTTGGCTCTTTTGCCAGCCCAAGAAGAGAATCTCATCCTTGGATTTCCAGCAAAATTACCTCGGTTATTCGTACGCTTTATCTTATCATTTACTAGGTCTTCCTCGTCTTCCAAATCTTCAGCTGCTAGCTCATTCTCTTTTAATAATTGCTCTAATAGGTGGCCAGTACCACGTTTGTCTCTGATACCCTTTGAATTGTCTTTAGCTGTGGGAAGTGGAGATGGGGCGGTAGTTAGATTATGTCCTTCCGCTGATGTAGATATTATGTCGTTTCCTTGGCTTGTTTTACATATAACCGCTATCGTCCATACCATCCATAATAGAATCATTCTGCAAAACAAAAAAAAATTCACATTAATTAGAGTGTTCTGACTGGTAGAACAGAAGTAATTAAAGGGGTTGTGTATGATAAAGGAGAGAGAGAAGTCTGAACTACTGCAAAGATTTCAGACTGTTGTAAAACATAGGATGAAGAGCTGAAGAAGATTCTGTATTCTAGCAGGCCGACCCATATTGACTACCACTCCCATACAAAAGGTCCAATGATCTTAGATGACTAGATTAACTTCCGGATAAGTTGGGTACCTTCGCACCATATACACCATAGACCTACCACTCAGCTAACCACGATCCACAGCCCTCTCTCTCCACATTGATGAAAACTTGGCAAAGTCTAGGGAAACCTAACATTGAAAACTAGTACGCTCTTGGAAATAACAAGAGAATCTCAGTAGCTATTGCCTACCTCGTGAGATTGAATACTTTTAACAGGCTTAAGACTAAAATGTTTTACTCTGAGATTTATAAGTTATGCCATTTAATTTTATTGTGATTAGAGACTTAACTTTAGTTTTGTTAAGGGGATTGTAAGATTTAATTAGTGGTTTAAAAGTATGAACAGTGTCAGCCATATTAACTTCTTCTATCATTTCAAAATTATTAGAAATATATATATAAAATAAGAAGTAATTTTTGTCCATAATTCTCTAGAGAATAAAGTCCGCTATTTTTAATCGTGATTGTTGATTTCTAAAGGTTGATTGTGACAAAAAGTAATTTATCCTTCCATTCTTGGATTATCTCTATTTCTATCTTGGCTGCCAATACTGGCCTCAATTAACTTGGAAATAATTTGATTTCTTTATCATACCCGATTTCATTTCTCCTTCTCATTGTCCGTATAACTAAGTGTGTGAATGTATTTTTGCCCCTATATTAGATTTCAGACATTTCATTCTTTTAGTCCCTACTCTGTTAGACCCTAAATCTCCCCCTCCCTAGTAGCAACATGTAAATCATTTTTATTATTAGCAATAAAGAATAAAAGATATAAAAATATTAATTACAATACGTTGGCATTCATTGGTAAATTGGTGGAAGAGATTTTGGGGGGGGATCTTCATAAAAACCTTTTTGAAATTCTATCCTTTAAAAGTTCAAAAGGTAGTGTGCGTGCACCCCATGATTCTAATGAAAATAGTAAATATTATTGAAAAACAATTTAAAATTTCAAAAGAAATATGCAAATATTTTTATACATAATTCAAAACTCATTTTATTGAAGAGTAGTTCTTCACGGCGCCGCTAGATAGCATGGCAGCGTCTAAATTCACTAGTTATCTGACTTTTGCCCGTTGCCATTTAATTTTTCTTATTGATGTTGATGAGCAAGTGTTGTCTACTTTTTTTTTTTTGTTGTTGTTGTTGTTGTTGTTCTAATTGAGTATCGTGCAAAAAAATAGTCTAATTCTAATTGAAGAGCCGCAAATGTTGTTTCTATTCGGTGTCTTTTTTTTTTGTTTTTTCCTTAATTAATTATATCTAATGCATTTTGTTTGTATGTGATACATTTTTTATTTTTTTAACATTTTATTGAACCAATAAATTAAAAAAAATACATAATATTTAGGTATGGGTGGTGTTGATGAACGAGTGTATGTATAATATACATATATTATATTCGACAGCCTCTTTGCTTTTCTAACGTACTTATTTACGTACATATTCCCAAGAGTTAAAGCAGATATCTCTTCTCTTATTAAATGGATTACTCTTCTCGGATAATTTAAGTGCTATTTGTTCTTATCTTTAAGAGAAATGAGCAGGTGCTTCGTACTTGTACTGATCTTTATTTAAGTGTAAGTTTATACTTAAGTAAGTGCACCGTTTTGAACATAATTTTAAGGATGTAGTAGTAATCTGCTTTTAAGCTGAGTAAACTTACTAGGAAACCTCAAGTGCATACCTAAATATACGTACATAAATATAACTAAGATTTACTGCATGCATGTACAGATAGGTATTAACGTTAAACATTACTAATTACATGACACCTATATATCATACGTAAACCATGTATGTCTTAAAATTAACCAATGCTTTAGTTAAGTAAACTTTTCTAATTTGTACAGTTAGCTCTTACTTTCATGAAGTTGGAGATTTCATTACTTAATCTTACACTTCATAAAAACAAAATAGTAGTATTTTACTGTTAACCAGCTAAGCGTGGAATTTAGTTTTAAAAAACCCCCCACAGTGTGTGGAATTAAAATTAGACAATGACATGGTATACACGTCGTCGAACGCAGGGCAGAACAACCAAAAGTTCACAACGTCCTAATAGTCACTGCAAGCGGCTTTTTCTGCAATTCCTGGGGCTTCAGATTACCAGAGCATTCTGTGCATTCCCAAAATCTTGCACCGCTTCACGTATGCATTGCTCTTAGTTAACTAGAGACGCAAGAGCCTTTAAAAGGAAGAGAAGAGCTTTGAATTCTGTGCAAAATGAAATCAAGCTCGTACTGTGAGGTCTGAGATCTCTATCTAAGATAAAAACGGCATTGCACAAGGGTTGAGAGCTTCTATTTGTGTGCGTAATTCCCCAATCTCTAATGCGGAGACCAAACATGTACCAACCTCTTATCATTTGGCTGACTCCCACCAACCCTCTCCTTATAAAATACTTGGCAGTTCTATTGGTAAGATAGAGGAAACATTCCAGAAAATGATATTCTTATTGCATTTTATTAAAATTTCGAGTTTTTATAGTTAATGGCAATTTTATATTTTTCACGAGTATACACGCGCTTAAATGGTCAAGATTTATTTTAAGTTAGCTCCGGAAGTAACAGATTCGAGAACCTGTGAGTGAGAAAAGGTGTATTCTTTAGGAAATGGTCACCTCTCACTTCAATAACCCTCTTCATGACTACTACTCTCATTGCTAAACATTCACTGTTTCAATTCACAATTTCATTTCTCCAACCATGTTCCATATTGTTCTCGTCTTGTATTTCTCCTTTCCGAAATAATTGGTAAATCAGCGGAGCCATCTATCCTTCACGGATTGGTTTTTACATCACACTTTAAGATTGTGTTTCACTCAATATTGTCACCGATGATGGGGGCAAAGTTTCAGAACGTTGTCAACATCCGGTTTTATTACTTCTATTAAAAGTCATGATCTTATTCGAATAAAATATTTTTTTTTTTAAAGTTTAATTTGTAATTAACGAAAATATCATGATTAGAATGAAAATTATGTAGTGACGAACATAATGGTTAATGGTCTAATCTGATAACGCTTAGTCTAATCGTAGGTTACTACGATTTTCCCTAAACTTTAAACTTTATTGCATTAAAGTAGTTTTGTTACTTATATATTTAGAATATTCAAATTAAAGAGTATTTCTGAGTGAAGGGTAGGTTAATCAGTTTTATTGTAGAAACTTGCACTAAACTTGTTGACTAACTATGATGGAGTCTGATAAATAAATCTACCTCTGTTGATGGATGAAAATACTAAACTGTTAGAAATACATTCAATTTTTTTATTTTGTTTCGGCGCTGCCAAAAAGAATTTCCTAATCTTTTCGTATTTTCTTTTCAAAATTCCAGAATTATTCCTTTTAACATTCACCAAAGCGCGACTCAGATTATCCTGCTACCTAATTAGGGAAGTTCTTCTATTGTTTTTTTTTTCATAATATATTTTTCATAAAAATAGATTTTCCTAATGATGATTTTTGTCTTTTATTTTAATTCTTTAAAACTTTTGTTTTTTGTTTGTATTAAAGGGATCATTAATATATTCCCTTAGGGATATCTTTAAAAGAAATGTTTCTTATTCTGTTTCAATTACTTTATCTTGGAAATACGATAATTTATTTAGTTTTGTGTGGTAACAGGGCGTGACCTGTTCTCAAAACATCCAATGAGACCTATCGTATCATCCCCTCTCTAGGAGAGGTCCAAGCTTCCCCTCTTTTGAAGGTCCAAGGCTTCACCCATTGGTCCTTTTTTGGGTCCCAACATCCAATACTAATATTGCATTGCCGACAAACTGGACATTTAACATGGGCAATTTACTTCTACAAACTTCTAAATTTTGGGTACACTTTTTTTTTTCTAGTGGGTTTGGCTTTATTGGGAGAGGGGAGCTTTGGATATCAGAAAGAGAGCGAGAGATTGGTTGTCTCAATTTTTTTTCTCGCCAAGGAGAGGTTATCCCGCAACCTGCTTGTTGCTTCCTGGATTCTCTAGCGTTACTATTTATTGAGCGTTATTTCCCTTTACAAGTATATACTCAAAGATGGATGGTTAGTCCAGCCCTGATTTAAAGTGCCTTTCTGAAAACACATTCTGAAAAAAATTTGTAACTTTCAATTGAGAAAATTCAATTAAGAGGAAGTCGTATGAGTGAGTGTAAAATGTCAGAATGTTTTGTATTTTTTCTAAACTTCCGCTTATGATTTCCTATTAAAAGGATTCGTAGAATTGTAGTGGAAAAACTGATCCCGTAATGACTAAATAACTTTAAATTCATTCGCCAGTTCAGATATGCAGCTAATGTGCAAGGATATGTTGCCAACTACACCTGTTGCTTCTTTTTAACGAGGCGGCGTTCCTCCCTCTCTCTGCCTCTTTCCCTATCCACGTGCACACAATACGGTTCAAGGAATTCATACTTCCGCTCACGTGATTCCTTACAAATTTTGGTATTTTAATGACATATTTATTTTTCATTAATATTAAACAGCTGTTAACGTAGTACACTTCAGGAGAAATGGCCTTAACAGAGGCTAACCTAACCCTCACCTAAACCAGTAAATTGTACTAGGATAAATTTTTCACGAAAATTAGATTTAATCAAAATTTAAATGACTATTAATATACTAAATTAAAAGAAAACTGAAAATTAATGCAAAGAAAAAAAAACCTGGTGTGAACACGACATTTTCTAACTAATACATTCACGCTTCTTCAAGAAAATAGTACGTACAAGTTACTAAGGAAGTCCCAAAACTCAAATATTAGTCTTTTTAGAGGAAGCAGAACTATCCAATACCTCCGATGGGTACCATAATAGTTTTATATTCAAGGATTTCTGTCGCCTAAATATTCCTGTAGTTTTTATTATGGTGGAAAGTTCAAGAGGTGTGGCCTACTACGGTAGCAATTTGATTGGCCTGATCAAACGCCCACCATTTTGCAACTTCGTGAGAGTTTTTGGTGAAAATTTTTATATCGAATTTTGGCAAAAGTTCGGAGATGAGTGGAATTTGGAGATCTGTATGTATTGTGCGTGGTTGCTAACATAGAATGGAGCGTCTACTATGCGGCGGAGTATTTTGGATTGGAGTGTTTGCACAGTCTATTGATGTTGGATTTTTTAGCTGTTCCGTAAAGTTCTAGTCCGTAAGTCCATATTGGTGGTGAGAAGAGCTGTGTAGAGTCGTCGTTTGTTCTGTAGAGAGAGTTTTGAGCGTTTGTCGAGTAGTCTGGCTAGAAGTTTGTATTGTTTGTTTAGTTCGGTACGTTTAAGACTCGTATGGGGGTTCCAGGTAAGTCTCTTGTCTAGGTACATTCCAAGGTACCGCATAAATTTTTTTACCACCAAAATAATATAGTATATTGAGGCAATTCTCGCGTAATCTTGACTGCTCTATTTTCTTGACAGAGTTTAGGAATCTTACTGTGATTTCCCATTTCTCCTTTCATTTCAACATTCTGTTTTCACACACACACTGAGACTATTTTTGAAAAGATAACTTTAACAGACTAAAGGGGACCTCAAATACACGGATATTTCCGTACGATTATACCAAATACGATCGCAATATTTCCCTCCCCTGGTGAGAGAAAGTAACAATAATCAAAAACGGAAATTCGTAGGAAATCAACTTCCTACGAGAATATTTTTTCCAACTAAGCGCACACCTCGTTATTATTAAATGAGATTGTATTTTTAATTAATTTTTTATTTATTTATAGTTGTTCATTTGCTTTTTATTATTTTCTTGGGACACGCGAACATATTAATGAATGTATTTATTCCCAGAAATAAAAAATTGGGGCCGTTACGCTTCTAGTTCTAGATACTACGAGTATATCCTGTAATATTAAATACATTTTCTCAGAATACGTGTTTAGAAAATGCATTTTATCTTTAATAAGAAAGTATTATTAATGCAGTTTTCTCAAATTTTCGTAATTTACATTTCACCGGAAATATCTGTATTGAATAAGTGGTTTTTAATGAATTAGTTCCTTGTCTATGGAGGTATGGTCAGCCTAACTTAAAAACATCGCCGGAAGTGCAAATTTGATAACTGATTTTAGGAGCCCACTATTGGACAGGAAAAAATAAGCTTTTTGTACAAGTTCTGAGGGGGGGCAGTCAGCGTTCCCCTAATGTGCCATTTCTGTGCAGAGTTTGGGGCTTATCAAATGTCCGGCAGTACTATTGCACTATCGGAGGTATCTACTGCACTTCAATAGATTTTAATCGATCTCGAGCACACTTTTTTTTTTTTATACTGATTGAATCTTTTTTGTTGGCAAAGAAGTGCTGATTAAAATATCGTATAATAGTTTCGATGGTATTGATTTGATTAAATTGAACGATTATTAATTATGTTATAAAATTTTTAAAAGTATACCTTTCGAAATCCAGCCAAACGTTTCTTCTAACGTAATATTTGCCTCATTTATTACGTTCCTGACTTGAAGAGGTTCAATTTTTGCAGATACATTCCTTACGAGGCCGTCCAAAAGTAATATTTCTGGCCACCTTCCCTTGCCGAAAGATCTCATCCAGATAGGAAATATTGGATATACAAAACAAACAACAAATAATAATCATCAACATCTCCACCAATTCACCTAATAAAGATAACCACAGCTCCTTTGATCATCTTCTTCTATTTCCAGCTTACACTTTCTTAGTGTTATTATTATTATTATTATTTTGGATGCTACGTGATGCTGCTTGGAAATGAATGTGTGCGCGGCAATAAAAGCGGAAATAGGACTCTAAGGAACAACTTCGCGTTTCCGCCAGTTATCACATCCGCTCAACATTTATGTTACGTACTTCTTGGTTACTCCACAATATGTTTGGGGACATCCTCTCATCTCTGGTTGGTTAATAAATTTTGAATTTATTTCTTCAGCTTCAAGCTTCAGTTGTTCTATGTATTTCAAAATGTATAAGTTTATTTTTATACGTATTGGTAGAAAGATTTGTTACTTTTTTTCTCTTAAATCTCTGCAGTTAATCTGGCGAGAACGCCCAGTAATTATTACTAAAATTATTTTAATTTTTACTAAAAAGAAATTTGACTTTTAAATCTTTCACTTTTCTGGTCATTTTTCTTGCAACTTTATCTTCCTTATCGAACAGCTGTCCTAAGGAAATAGATCTCTTTTCCTTTTCAAGTGATTTATTCGTAAATCACACTGAAATGACGTTTTAGTGAAAAACCTAACTTTCTTTCAAATTTTTGTGATGCCTTAACTTAAAATCAAGTTAACTTCAGGATAATGTTGCAAATTAAACTTGATAGTTTAATGCACAGTGTCATAGTTTAGTTTTTACTAATGATCACAATATTACCTTTTGCATTAATTATTATTTAATAAAAAAAATGGCCGCGCGAAATATATTATACTATATGTATGTGGGTCACTATACCATGCACTTTACTGTGTTTTCCCATAATTCATTAACATTTATTGAGTTGGAAAAAATAAGGATGTTCCACCCGAGTACAAACACCCACAGGGAATGTCTTATCTATCTTCCCACATTTTTAGGATATTTATAAAAAGTTTTACTCCTTACACATATAATAAAATTTAACATACTAAAAAAACATTGATTTCTTTACTGATAAATCGATTATCACAGATAATAAAAAATTTTTCTTTGTATTATTTTATTTAGTTGAATAAAACTTGTTAATATAAAGAAGGTATTAATATTGTGCTTTAATAATAATTGCTTGACAATCGCTTTTCGCTGTGTAACAGAATTTAGTCAATTGTTGACTTGTGAGTTGATTTAATTTAACTTAAATTATGTTTTGAAAGTCGAGCGATATTTTAAAACTTCATTCATGCAAATCGGTTCAGGCGTTTAAGTTAACTGCGTTTTTAACAAAATAGGTGACAAGAACAAGAACATTTTCTGGAAATTCTGTTTTTGCCTCTTTTTGGCAACGTTTATCTCAAAATCTAATCAGCGATGTTGCAAAATAAAAATGTGCGTACAAACGTGGATATGCACTTTGTATTAAAGGAATTTTTGGAAATTTGTATCTTTAGTAGGAAATGAGGGAAATTTGAGTGTTTACCAACATTGCGCTTTTTCTTGCTGTTTCCTTTTTCTTTTTTGATGATCAGGTATCGCGGTCAGCTTTAAAAAATAATGGGTTGTAACACGAAAAGTTCATCAATTTGAAAAGTGGGCACTTTTACTAACTTGAAAGAATTTCATCTGTAGAATAGCGTTATTTTCTTTTTGACAAGAGGAAGTGAAAATTAATATATGCTTCTTATTCGTGACATGTCCACAATGCCGGGAAAGTTAAGGGGAGAAATTTAGGACACTGACTGAGTGGGCTCTTCCGGCGCTAAGCCCATTTCTCTGGGCTTCCTAGTAAAGTGACTGACATACTTACAAATATTGCAGATAAAAAAAAAAAATTGGTACAAGTACACGGTAATTATTTTACATATATGGAAAGTCATTTTGAGTGTTACGCATCAGGGTTTTTGCGGCCAATAATTTGGTTTACTTTTTCAATTATTGATTTGTGAGAAAAACTCTGGTTTAATGAACATTTCCATGTACGTATTAATTCCCCCCACCCCCCTTCCCTTCGTGGTCAGCCATGTTGGCGTTTAGTCAATTTGGCTACTATCGTATAAAACCTCTCTTCATCTGCAATGTAATTGCTTCTTCTGTTGGATATTTTCATTTACACCACAAAAGGTATCTAGATAATTGTCAATTATCTAAGCCATTTGAGAGTGGTCTTCGAAACCCCTTGGTCATATCCGGCAAAAAAAAAAATTGGAAACTACTTTTCCTGTTGCGTTCAGTAAAGTCGATAATAAGGTTTTTCTTTTTTCCTAAAAATTACGTCCCCTGGGGCTACAGACCAATCCCTAATGTCGCTACTTTATATCCCCCTTCAAATATTGGTAACAGGTTAATTGGTAGTTGGAAGTTTGCCTGAAAAAATAGGCGATTACCTTACCTACCTACCTATTGGTAACAGTTTGACGATGAAGGAGCTTAAGTTGTTCAACAGCAGCATTCTTAGGATGCTCAGGGCAGAAACTGGATTTTCATCTCATATCAGTAGCTTTATTACTTCGGCGGTTCATATGCTAAAATTGGAACGATAGTAACATTTTTATTTAAAGAGCGTCAAAATCTGTTGTCATTGCCGCCCGGAGCTTTTTCCAGTGTATTCCTGACGTCCGGACAATGTTCTTTCATTAGTAACCACGCATTGTTCATCACTGGACAATGAACTGTAAGAAGCTCCTAGGAAGAGAAAATCTAAGAGTTAGCAGCTGGATTCAAAGCCGGTATCTCCGAATTTCGGTAGCTGATGTTGTCTTTCTGTGGGGTAGTTATGACGCAGAGCTTTGGTTAGTTTAGGGATTCTATTCCCATGGACCAATGATACTAATAAGTAAGGAAAGGCAAATAGCTTCGTCGAGGCCGATGAATCCGACCGCATAAACTTTAAATTGGGCTTAATTACTGTTTGCCTATGCATTCGCTGAATATGCACATCACATTAATTTTATCGCGTGAACGTTAGTAGTTTCAATATCCAGTGTTGTTAGCCTGGAATGCCCGTCCGTATGTGTAGATCCCTGCAGAACCGACTAATCCATTTCTCCTTACGGAGACCACTTAGTACTTAGCATCGTTAAGGAAATACTTTTAAAGAAAACTTTTGGAATAACTTTTTTCTCGCGTACTTAAACTTTTACAAGTAGCGGAAAAAGAATTTACTTAATTTCAAAAATGCTAAAGGAAAATCTCTAGATAATTTTGGGGTTTAATTTTCCGTTTCAAGTTTACCTCCCTTTCTGTATAGTTTACGTGACTTTTAATTGAAATTGTTGAAACTTAGAGGAAGAAAGTTATAAAGTACCAGTTTCCTGTTCTGGAATTATTAATGTAGTTACATCAGAGTTGTTGCCTCTGGAGATATTTTACTACTACGTCGATTCCAGGGGGGGTACCTAAGCTATTCAACTTACGACTTAGTCGCTCTTTTTTTACGTCTGTATTTTGCATATCTACTGGGTAGGAGTTTGACTGAAAGTCATCATTCAATTGACTTTTTCGCATTATTGGTTTGCCGGAACTACCAAAATCAAATTAGAAGTAAATCACCCAACCGGAAGTTTCTCGCTACTCAATGGGTTGCTCACTTTTTTGAGATTTCCTGCCTCTCCAATAATAACCTCTTTTTTCAACATCAGACAAAATGACGTCATCATACTTAATATTCTTTCGATTGGGGTAATTAAGTTTTTGCCACAGCTTCAACTCCATAAAAAAAGCCATTTTTTTCTTTTTTGGAGAAAAGTCGTGAAAGAAAAATTATAAAATTGGAAAACTACACGAAATGCTACCATGATTCATATTCACTTTTTCATTTTTCACTGCAAATGGTCGGTAGAATTGGCTCCCTTTCTGTGGCCATTTCAATCTGGGATATCCGGTAAACTTAGATAATTGAACAATTCTATTATTACCTCAACACTATAGTTTTAGTAAAAATTCAAAATTTGAAGAAAATTTTACTGCCTAAATTGCGGTTAGAGAATGTGGTGCTTAGCCATAGACTATTTCCTTAATTTTTACGTGTATTTGTGTGGTCATTAATTATTTAATTAAAAAAAAAACAGGTTTACCGCGGTTATCGTGAATAATTGCATTTAAAATTACCGATAGACGGTGAACTTCAAAAGGACTTGCTCTCCTCCTATCAGTCAAAGTAAAGTTACATAAAGGGACTTGTTAGTGGCAAACTTCAAACTTAGATAAGTTTATTCCTACACATATAGCCATCAATTTATATTGAGATGGTGGTTAAAATCATTTATTGAATTTAATGATGAGTTTATTGATGACAGAAAAGAAAAAATAGAAAAAGGAAAATATGATAAGGACCCTTAAATTGAGCTCGATTTCCTTTTAGCCGCAATTTACGTCATTAAAGTTTCTTGGAACATAGAATTTGAATTTGAAAAAATCCACTTCAATTTAATTTTTCCTCTCTAAAATGGTTTCTAAGGTTTTTTTGAAATAGGTAGATAGATTAATAACTTCTATTTGAGAAAATTCTAATAAGGGCACTTCTGGTTGTAGGGGGTTGGCCCTTTTATGCCAAAATGCCTTTTCATGACTTAATTATTAAATAATACTGAGGATTAATTGTGTAACAGATAATAAAAACGTATATACTTACTTACAAAACTCTCATCTAAGTTTCCATTATCTATGATAATTATTGTTAATAGAATTTTGCAAGCCGAGCTAGTAAATTGAAAATGGATAATTTGTTTTCCACTGAAACCTTTTAAAAGTATATTTAATCAGGTTTTTCATTATGGTGTTACCTAATAATTGCAACATATTCAGTTTTCAACCTCGGGTTCTACAGTTAAACCGGGAAAATCTAAAGTTTCCGGAGGGGGGAAGGAAGCAATACAAATTATCCATTTTCAGTTACGTTGCAGGATAGATCAAATATCTTTTGGTATATATAGAAGACGTTAGAGATGGGCAAATCATTGAATAGAGTATGTGTCTTGTTTTTTGTTTTTTTTAACTTTGTTTTTATTAGGCCAGTTTAAATTGTGATTTTTTTTTCACTTCCTGTTACACTTAACAAGGCGAAGTATTGCGACGTAATAAATTTCAGAAATTGAATTATCATCAGCTGTGCTTTTTTTTTGAAATACGGGTTCTAAATTCGAAAATAAAACCTCTGTTTAAGAATTGTATTTGTTTAAACAAATATCTGGAAAATGAAAAGTTGCAGAAAGGTTTAAACTCTTGGTATTCCGTTTTGGTTTTTATTTCCGTTTCATTTACTGAAGTTTTGCTGAAATCGATAAATCGGAATTGCGGCTTTACTGACGGAGATTTTCATGACTTTATCCAACCATTTCCTTTAAACTTTGCACATCATGTGAAGGATACATTTAGATATCTGTTATTTTTTTATTTGAACCAGTTTCCGCAAACAATTAACTTTGAAATTATTTTGGGAAAAATATGAGGTGTAAGTTTGAATCACCACCTACGTACAAGTTCCATGATAATAGAGGCAGACCGTTCGGACGGACATAGAATTGACTCAGGCTAATTGTAAACACTAATTTTCAAGTCCCGTGAATGTTCTCACAGAATGTATTACTATCATGCAGATTTTCGCTGGAAATATCGATTTTAATGACCCCTGAATCCGAAAATGTGGTTTACACCATATGGTAATTCAAAAACATGAAATCATAGCTTCAAATTTTAGATTTCGAATCGAAGTCTAATTTTTTAAAGTCTAAAACTAATTTTTTTGGACGATACAGCGAACCGGAAGTGCCGGTTCTTTTATCGATTTTCCAGTTCCTTAAAAATACCCATGAACGATTTTCCTTAAATTTAGTACGATCATTACACACGTAGTTTTATAATTTTTAATTAAAAAATGTTTCCTCAGCAATATCCCTTCTTAAGGAGCATGCTTCCGGAAAAGAGATGGTAAGCATAAGTGCTTCCCTAACAAGTATGGAGAGCCTCCTCATATTCTAATGCAAGTATTAGTAGAAATGAATTCTTTAAATAAAATTGGAAGTAAGACTTTTGAGCGGAAGTGAATAGTTTCAACGTAATTTTTTTTTACGTCAATTGCGGTAAATAGCGCCCAGATTATGAGTGTTTCACACCTCGTAAAATTATACTTTATGAGTAATTTTTGATTGAAGAACTTTTTGTTAAACATTAAATTTTCAATTAATATTTGTTCATTATCTTTTTTTTTCTTTTTTTTACAGGAAAGGCGCCTAATTCTGTGGTTACGCCCCAACTGCGGTAAGTTTCTTTTTGAATTATTAATGGATCGATTGCTTACAGGACAAAATTAATCGTATATTTTACTCCCTTTTTGTACTGAATCTTTCTAATAAATTGGACTAAGTTTTTATTTAACGCTTGTACTAACTAACTATACCTACATGTTCTATTCACGTACAAGTATTTTTAACCGGATGATATTTACGTATTTAAATCTCATTAAAATTTTCTCTAAAAGGAAATATTTCCTTTTGTTGGCTATTGATGTGTTTTCCATTTTCGCTAACATGAATTGAATTTTACTTTAAAAATACTGTCTTTTAATTAAGGCGCCACGGTAGCCGAGCGGTTAGAGGCGAGACCTTCGATGCTAATATGTATTGTGGTACTGGGTTCGATTCCCAGTCTTAGGCCTTGGATTTTATTTAAATGTTAATAAAAGAAATTTACAGTAAAGTACATTTGCTAGTCGCCTCCGTTCACGACACCTAACTGGTAGTTGAACGTTAAGCCCCGCCTGTAAAAATAGGCGATTACTTTACTTTACTTTTACTTTCTTTTAATTAGAAATTACTTAAAAGAAAAAAAAATTAACACTCAGCAGCTGGATTCGAACCTTTTAACTCCGCGTGGAGATCACTGAGGCAGTGCATTTTCTAAAATAAAATTTCAGCCGACTGCTAATTGCCTTTTTTTGAGAATTATTCATTCTAAAACCTTCATAAAACTGTTTCTAATAAGTTTATTAGTAATATTTCCGGCTAATACTAAATTTCAAAAAAATTTAGTGAAATTAGTAAATACTTCCTCTTACCAATAGTAGTGAGAAATAAATGCTACTCAAACTTCCGCTCCCATGTAATAATTAACTTTCAGCTGACATTTCAGGCTGAAATCCTTGTTTTTCAGGCTTGACTGATTTTTATCCAGTCTGTGAGGCCACCATTTGCTCACTGTAACACCGCATGAAGGACACTAGTTGCAAATTCAGTTTCCAGAACGGGGTGGTAGTGTATTTAGTCTGGGCTGCAATCAGTGAATTTGATCACTGACTTAGTGTACACATTCGTCTGGGACAATGAAAATAGAAATGGACGTTTAATTCAGCGTGATGGTAGCCCCAATCATTTAGCCAATATTCTATAGACTAGGCTCTGAGATGCTGCACGAGAAATAGTAATTGGATCTATTCATTGGGAAGACGTTTAAACTAGGAGGGAAATATTCAAAGGAAATAATTGCTTAGTGCTAGAAAATATGTAACACACTTTTCAAATTAAAAAAAGAAGAAGAAAAATCACTTCGTAACAAAAGTAAAAACCATGGAAAATATTTCCGGCCAATATAAAAATTAGAATATCTCTGATAGGAACGTCCAACTTCCTGTTAGAAGCTGTCGTTAAAAAAAGAAAGATACATACTATTTTATTAAAATAAAATCAAAAGTCATGATTTGAAGAAAAATAACGTTTTAATGAGAAAATACGTTCGTTTAGATATAAAAAAAAATTGTTAAAATCTGCTGCATGGTTGAAAGTTAGTTAGGGACAAGAATTGTGGCTTCTACCCTCGTGTGTGTTTTGTTAAAATCATTGTTAATTTTTTGTTCTCTTTTTCACATCTTGTCAGGAATATGGGCTAGGTTTTCCATTTTCCATTTTATTTTCTTAGTTATTTATAAAAATTTTCAACTATATTTAAATTTATTTACATTTTACTTTTAAAAGAACAGGAAGGCTGTTCTGAAAGGTCTGCGAAAATTCGACTTCCTATTTTAATCGATTGCACCCGGATATTAAATCATGAATATACGATTCATAGAATTTCTACTGCGGAAAAAAGAATGTAGAGAGGATTAGCGCTGCCAGAGACCATCCGGGATAGTGGTGTAGCATTCACAATGCTAATAAAAAAGTCGCATTAATAAGGAATAAAAAGGATGAAAAATTAATGCCAGTTTCAGTCATTATAAACTTTATTCTGCCGGAGCTTTCGACCCTAGGGACTAGGTCATTTTCAGGGCTGTGGAACATATTTAAAGTGTGTTAACAATTATATTACCAATTAATTATATTACAATGGATATGTTGGCGGCGTATATGTATATTTAAATTGTTGGTGTCAGTTTCTGAAATTTAGACTGTTTTCTGTCTTAGATATGTATATCTACTTCTAGCACTTTCTGCCAACTTACTGCAAAATACTTGACAATTGGCCTTCACTGACTTACAACCAAACACAATCACTCACACAGACCGATCACATTCAGTCCATGAACAGACAAGACAGAAGACACACACCAACCTTCTAATGATGTAAATCCGTATATTTTAAATTAGGTAAATAATTTTGTAAATTACGTTACATTATACATATTCATTGTAATATAATTATTGTTAACACACTGTAAATATGTTCCACACCCTTGAAGATGCCCTAGTCCCTAACTAGGTCGAAAGCTCGGAAGAATCAAGTTTATAATGACTGAAACTGGCATTAATGTTTCATCCTATTGAAACTATGATTCAGTCACCAAAAATAATGAACAGTAATATGGAATAAAGTTGATTTGGGATAGCTGTGTACAAGAGGAAGAAATTCGAAACGTTCCCTACTTTTTGGGAGAATTTTTAAATGCTATATTTGATAAAAAAAAAAAAAAAAAAAAAAAAAAAATCAACTGTAAATATCATAGAAGGACTGCTGAACCAGATTTGTAAAACGCCACAGACTACTAAGTAGTTCTAGTTGAAGAAGCCATTACTGGTTTTGATTGACCAAGAGATTGTTTATCGCTCCTCTTTTATCTGCGATTGCGGAAGTGTTGGAAACAAGGTGATTGCGTTGAAAAAGGAAGGCCATCCGTGTGATGCGGTTTTTGTAGATAATGGTAAACAAGGATAAAGATTATTGTACTGCAGGACATGATCATCCCCCTCGTCTTTATTTTATTCCAATCTTTACTACCAACGGGATTTTCACTTTCCCGGACACTGAAGGATTGTCAGAGAAGAATAGAACGGAAGTAAAAAACAAATTATTATGAATGAATAATAAATTATAAATAAAAAAAAGTTACTTCGGAGAACAGATGAGCCTTCATTTAATATTTAAATAGATAAACTGCCGACAAGTTGGATTTAAGGAACAAAAAAATTATAAAAGATTGTTGTTACACCTGACTACTTCCTTCTTTTCCATTATATCCCAGGTTATTTACATATCATTTATATTTAAATACAAGTGAACACTTTGAGTGGGTGTTAACTTTGGAGAAAGAAAAATGGATTTGTTGTTGCCATGGTAGTAGTAGGCTTTATTATTTATTATCTTATTTAAGACGCTTCAACTTGTGTCTTTGGAACCTCGACTTCCGGTAATGTGTTGCTCTAGGCTAAATAATCTCAAACACCAGACATTGCAAGAGCTATAATGGCTTCTGGATGAGAAAATCTTAGTAACAGGCTGGTCTCAAAATCATGATCTCCGTATAACAGATTTGCGCACTAACCACTAAGATAATCTTTCTCTCTCTCTCTCTCTCTCCCTCTCCCTCTCTTTTCAAGAATAATTAATTCTAACGCCATGATGTGGAAATAGTCATTCGTATTTTTCTTTACGTAAGTCAAGCCATTTAAATCGCTCATCGCCTGATCTAGGAATAAATATGTGAAAGGAAAAGAATAGAATAGAATAGAAAAGAAATTTATTATTCTGGGACAATTGTCCCCTAAGAATAAATACGGGAACAAATAGAGGCCTTAACAGTTTGGCCTGTGATTAAACAGAAAATATATAAATAAATAAGTATTTACAAAAAGTGAAAATAAAAATAACAGCAGAAATTAAGGAAATAAATTAAAACAATTGGAATTTCGGAGGAAGCTGAATAGAAAGGAGATAACTGAATAGACGGGATTTAAAGATAGATAGGGTAGGATGAAGGCAAGGAGTTCCAGAGAGAGGTAGCGCGAATTAGGAAGGACTTGTCAAAGGATGAGGTACGGTGAGAGGGAATATAGAGATCAGATGAGCGAGATCTAGTGTTACGGGAATGGATGGAGGATTTAAACTTAAGGAGTTGAAAAATATAGCAAGGCCTTTGAGACTGGATGACTTGAAAAAGGAAAGAAGCCAAAAAATATTGGCGGCGATAGACAGGAAAAAGCCACTTCAACTCATCGTAGCAGTGCGAAATGCGAGAGTCTCTGGAAATGCTGAAAATAAATCTTATGAAGCAGTTCATGAGGCGCTTGAGCTTAGCTTCAATATCACCAGAAAGACCGCCATACACTAAACAACCATAGTTGAAATGGGGGAATATAAGAGAGGAAACTAGGAGTTGCCGGGTCTTAATTGGAAAAAGGTGACGGGAACTATTAAACTGCTTAAGGATATGGATGGAACGACGAGAAATTTGGGAAACATGGTTTTTCCAGGATAGGTTTTGATCGAAAGTGATACCAAGGTTTTTCACAGAGGAACAATATTTTATTGGGGTATAGTAAAGGAAAAGATTAGGAAGAGGAGCCAATGATTTAAGGAGTGGGTTGGAGCCAATAACAATAGCTTTGGTCTTTTCTACATTCAGGGTAAGCTTTATTGTTCGTGGCCCATGCTGAGATATTATTGAGGTCTTCTTGAAGTTTAAATACAGCTTCAAACAAATCCGACGGGGAAAAGGATAGGTAAATCTGAAAATCATCAGCATAGAGGTGATACTGGGAATGAGAGATGGAAAGAGGAAGGTCATTGATGTAAATTGAGAAGAGGGTGGGAGATAGGGAAGCACCTTGAGGTACACCACGTGACAAAGGAAGAAGTGAAGAAGGATTACTATCGGGAGTGACAACGAATTGGGAACGATTAGAATGTTGGCTAAAAGAAAAAAGTAATCATTGCAATGATAGGAAAATGTTTTAAATAGTTGATTTTCTACGAAAAATCTCTCACCCCAAATGAAAACCAAAAAAATCACTAAAAAAAAATTTGATTCAAGCTGGCCAAGCTCATTCACAGACATTTAGACAAAATTATAAGACACAAAAACCAGACAAATGAAAATTGAAAAACGATATTTCCCGGAAAAAGGCAACCCATTCTTTTTACTAAATATAGTTAGTAGTTAGAGAAAAGCAATAAGTATAATTTGGTGTTCATCATTGGTAGAGACTTCAATGAAACACTGACCAATGATTAAATAGAATACAATATATTCTTTATTTTATTTCTTTGAATAGCCGGCTTGTGTATCGATCCTTTTTCCGATAGAAAACAAACGCCTTCAACGCCATCATTTCCTTTGCACAGAACAGTTGTCTATCCTCGTAACTAGCCAGCTAATAAAACAGTCCTTCAGTTTTGTAGTCATCTGGTCCACCCTAAGATCGATCATTTATTAGCTATCTTGTTTTAAAGCTAATAAAAATGGCCATTCATGTATTTTAGTTGTAAAATTATTAGTTTTTTTTCTCATTTGGCTGAGATGATAGAAAATAAAGTCTGCAATTAATTATTTTTGAGTTGATCTCACAAATAGAGAGAGAGAGAGAGAGAGAGAGAGAGAGAGAGAGAGAGAGAGAGAGGCTACTTTGTGAAAACTACCTCTTTTTCTTTTTGAGGACCTCAAAAATATTTCCTGGTGAAAACGCGAAAATCAAAAATTGGCCCCAATCTCAATCTTTCTCTTCACTTTCTAGAGTAAGAGAAAAGAATAATATTCTCTCTTACTAAAAGTAAGATCTATTCTTCCTCAAAAGCGGTAAAAAGAAGTAAACTGAAGATTGTTCGGTGTTATTAATAGATCAGAAATAGATAGCAATCCAGGGTAGTTCAGCATAATTGTAAGATATAAACTGAAAGGTCCAGCAAGGTTATATCATAGATCTAAAGAGTAATATGGCGAAAGTATGTGATTGTGTGGGCGTCAGAGATAGAACCCTACAGATGTCACTTGTGATAAGTGTGAGAAGTTCCCGGTAAATGAGACAATCACACGCCGACTGTTTCATATAGAATATATTGCCTAGTGGAAGAAGGGTGATGTAAGGTAGCCGATGTATTTCTGTTTGAATAACTATTGGATATTGGGTAGCTCCTTTGTGTTTGTCTTCAATCACTATACGTTAAATGGTCTCTCCCCGTTCTAGGTGCAGTTCAGTATTTCAAGGCTAATATTCGAATCAATACAAAACCCACTAGGATCTAAATACGCTGTTACATTCACTTACTTTTTTCTAGTAAGAGCAACTATTGCGAATTGCAATCGTGTCAAATTTAGTCCAATTCTGTGCAATCGTAAGATGCTTTATTTGCACATACTTCACTTATTTTCACGTATATTAATAAAAGTATGCTCTAATGGCCGCAATACATTAATTAGTTAGTATCATCATGTCAAATTATTAATGAAATTGTTAATAATCAAATAAACAAAATGACATCAAACTAATAATGACATCAAAATAACACTAATATTAATATTAATTAAACATTTCAGTACATACAACTCAAACTATTTGAGAGCCGGTGTTTTAATTAATTTAGCGGAAAAAACAAAACATTATAATTAAAATCACGTGATTTAATAATTTTTCCATATTTGCCATGCTACGACTGTCACGCGGGTAAACTGATTGCAGTGGAGCCATGAACTAATTAGGTCTAAGGATCGTTCCCATAGTTGAAAGCCCCATTACCATTGGTGGTTGGAAGAGAAAATTAAAGCAAATTAAAATTAAAGACATTAACGTACAATCCATTAAATATTTACTCATACCCATAAACTTTATCAATTATTCTTATTTATACATTTTTTTTTTAAATCGTACATTACGAGAAACTTGATTCCCATTGCTTCCCAGGACGAAATTAGGGAAGAAACTCAGGCAAGTAGTGTAATGTGACAGCTACTTCCGGCCACATATTTCTTTACATTTCACCCATGAAGTTAGCCTTTAAATTCTACCCAGGCATTTTGATAAGACGCCACTACTTGTAGAAACTAATCACTTCCACTATTAGCCTAGTTATTTAAACTATAATTCTACTATTGGTTAATTTTATACATCACAAAATATAGTTTTAAACCTCATTGATTGTTCTTATTCAGTAATATGCAGTTTAAACATTTCCTTAACATATTGCGCCGTGAAATTTTAAAGTAATGTGTGGATCTATCACACTTATACAACAATATAGAAATAGAAATAGAATAGAAAAGAAATTTCTTATTCTGGGACAATTGTCCCCTATGAATAAACACAGGTACAAATAGAGGCCTTAATAGTTTGGCCTGTGATTAAACAGAAAATAAATAAATAAATAAGTATTTACAAAAAGTGAAAATAAAAAAAACAGCAGAAATTAAGGAAATAAATTAAAAAAATTAGAATTTCGGAGGAAGCTGAATATAAAGGAGATAACTGAATAGAAGGGATTTAAAGATAGATAGGGTAGGAGCATGGCGGACAGATGATGGCAAGGAGTTCCAGAGAGAGGTAGCGCGAATTAGGAAGGATTTGTCAAAGGATGAGGTACGGTGAGAGGGAATATAGAGATCAGATGAGCGAGATCTAGTGTTACGGGAATGGATGGAGGATTTAAACTTAAGGAGTTGAAAAATATAGGAAGGCCTTTGAGACTGGATGACTTGAAACAGGAAAGAAGCCAAAAAATATTGGCGGCGATAGACAGGAAAAAGCCACTTCAACTCATCGTAGCAGTGCGAAATGCGAGAGTCTCTGATAGAGATTTTAGACGGGCGGGACGGGACCTATACTCCACGGTACCGCAGACACAAGAGGCTTATTGTGATAAAGTGTATTAATGAATTGCCGACTTTGCAAAAAAGTAAATTTGTGAAAGCATGAATTTAATAAAATGTATTTCTTTTAATGTTGCATTTCCGGTTAAGCCCAAATCTCTACGATTTGAATAATTGCTATCATGAAAGCTTGAATACAATCTTTTGTAAAATCGCTTACAGGGAACATGACAGAAAGAGAGAGAGTGAGTGAATAAAAGAGAAGCTAGTAAACATGTGAAAGGTTGCATTTTCTTGATGACGTCAACAACAAAACAAAACTTTAAACTTTTGCTCGCTCAATGTCAGGTCATTTTTTTAATTGCAAAAATATGTATATATATATATTCACAGTTAACCCTTTACGAGATTGCCTCTTTTTTTTTGACGTGATATTTATACTTTATACTTTTGTCACGTACCAGTCCTAACAGGTTCCTACTTTGAAATCGTAATAATCAACAAAATATGAATACAAACGCTTTGAACTTTTACCATTGTGAAAAACTGTTATTTTTTTTAATGTCATCTAGTTGTTTAATATAAACGGGATGACAAACGAGTTTATGTCACTCGTATTAACCAAAATCCTCTTGTATCACTAATCTGCCCTCGATAACTGTTGCAAAATTTAAATAGAATCTATTTGAAAGGTTAGGGCCAATCATTATTGCCTGATTTCGTAGATTAGCGTGCAGTTTGTTATGCCTTCGGGATCAATTTTTCCTTGGGCATATCTATTGCTTTTCGGAATTAGCGGATTGTTCTCTGTATTAATTGCACTTTTAAAATAAAAATATTTTTGGGATCTCATAGTTTAATCCGTATTTTCATTTCGTTCAATAATGAATTTAATGTTCAGTTTTGTTGATTGACAGAAATATGAAGGAAATAGGAAATAGGTTTGAAGTTTGCCCAGTTTTCTGGAAAGAGTTCTGTGTTATGGTTTCACTAGGTCTTTGGTATTGAGACAAGTGTGAGGCGCAACGATTTGATCTAATGACGGATGAAAACTTCCGTTTTGGGCGAAGAACTTTTGCCTTTACCGCACAACTAACGTTCCAAACATGACTTGCTAACTGAACACAGTAAGATACTGTATCTCAGTAATAACTACAATCTTCTTGGTCCTTTCTTTGGATGTTAAGGCTTATCTCTTCTCGGAAGTAAATACCGGTGCCAGATAGGCGCAAGGTGCTCTTACCAATAAAATGCATCAATTAGGCCACAATTTTTTTTTTTTTTTTTACCCTTACAGCACATAATGTTTTATTTATACAGAATTTAGATCTAATCTAAATACAAAATTTAGTTCAAATTCAACGGTAAGCTTAACGAGACCCCAGTTCCGGTTGCCTGCCCCAATAACGGTACTCAGTGGGCAATACTTTACCTATATCCGTTCAGTATGGACGAAAGACTGGAGAGGCTCTCGGAAGTCCGAAGACCCCTTTGCCAAACTAGGCTAGCCAGTTCTACAGATTACGGAGCTCTTCCCTATCTGTTGTGAGAATTAAATAAATAAATAAGTAGGTTATGTAAAGTACATTTATCTACTTTTATATGCATAAAATATATTTTTAAAGAAAGTATTGAAGAATTGAGAAAGTGAAGACAGTAAATTAAAGCACTGAGGCGTGGATAGTTTGGATTGGCAGTACGTGCTGTGAGTGATAAATCTGTAAGGTTCCCTCTATTAGTGGTACATCGATGGCGATACTCTCTGTGTACGAGGGGAGCGCTGATCGGGCTTGTAGACTTGTTCTTCCTCCCCAAGGGAAGTATGATTACATAGTTGTGAATGGAGAAGAGATATAGGTTGGTATAACTGGCGGTGGTTGTTGTTGTTGTCGTTGTCGCAGGACGGGTGGGGGTTGGAGTTGTTCAAGTTACTGGTTGGCCAATCATGTTTTCATTGTCGTCATATACGTCATACCGTGCTCTCTAGCAGTATAGCTATTGGTATAACATTATGAGTGATCGTGCGCCAACTATACCACCTACTTATTCCGCCAATCATTTTGTAGAGACAAGCTAATATCTCTTGAGACTGACTTACAGAAGGCCCGCGATCTCTTCTACACGATAGAGAGAGGGTGAGAGGTATGTGTGTCTGTCAGTCTGTGGGAATTCCTCCTACACAGTTATCACGTGCTCATCTATCATTCATTTTTGGTTGTTTTTTTATTGGTTCCTGAACTAATTATCTAATTACCTAGTTTTGTTAACCACTTTAATATAAAATTTGCTGTAATCACACAACTTTTTG
Organism: Rhodnius prolixus; assembly: GCF_049639745.1. Taxonomy (NCBI): domain Eukaryota; kingdom Metazoa; phylum Arthropoda; class Insecta; order Hemiptera; family Reduviidae; genus Rhodnius; species Rhodnius prolixus. The sequence goes on from NW_027411634.1 coordinate 37,383,147, forward strand.
GCCAATAAAAATGAAATTTGTGGGAAATCGGAGGGAAAATTCCAAAAATCTGAAAAGATCATTTCCAAAAGGATTCCGGTTGGTTGATTTTGTCGAAAAGCTTATTGTCGCATCCTATTTTTTTTTTTTTTTTTTTTTTTTTATCCTTTTAATGAAATTTACGCCTATACCTACAGGGTACAATAAGTAAATGAGATAAGTGTATAAATAAATAACGGGGTAGACGTAAATGACGGTCATCCAGTGATGGCCGACCTTAGTCACCCAGTTGGTCGCGGGGCCAACGGCGCCTCAGCCGTCTTCGAGGATTGGAGGGTAGTGTAGTTGAAGACAAGTTTGCAGCTAAAGGGTTGGGATGAAGTGAGAGTTTTTTGATGAAAATTTTTATATCGGATTTTGGCAAAAGTTCGGAGATGAGTGGAATTTGGAGATCTGTATGTATTGTGTGTGGTTGCTAACATAGATTGGAGCGTCTACTGTGCGGCGGAGTATTTTGGATTGGAGTGTTTGCACAGTCTATTGATGTTGGATTTTTTAGCTGTTCCGTAAAGTTCGAGTCCGTAAGTCCATATTGGTGGTGAGAAGTTTTAGAGTCGTCGTTTGTTCTGTAGTGAGAGTTTTGAGCGTTTGTCAAGTAGTCTGGCTAGAAGTTTTGTATCGTTTGTTTAGTTCGGTACGTTTAAGTCTCGTATGGGGGTTCCAGGTAAGTCTCTTGTCTAGGTACATTCCAAGGTACCGCACATGGTCGGCTGGTGGGATAGGTGTGTGATGTAAGAAGACAGTGTATGGTGTGAAGACTATGTATTTAGACTTAGTCATCCTATTTAAAATTAAATATCACTTCCGGCGCTAGTTTCCATTTTAGAACTATGCTGACCATCCCTTCAGTCACGCTTGTAAAAGCCATTTTTTTCTTGATCTGGAAACCTTAAAACTTATTTATTCCAGTGTAAACCTAATAAGACCATCTTAAAAAGGTCACTTTACTTCTTAAAGAGATATAAGAAAGTGAAGGAGATGTTACTTTTATCTGTACATGATTGGTAAAAATCAATAATACGATAATAAAATAAGAAGATCTTGTTTCGCGTCCGTTACTTTTTATTGTCAGTTTCTTATCTTTGTGATTCTCTTAGTATCAGGTTGAAACGTACATAATATGGATTGACTGTAACAAGGAGAGTAAAGGCTCAAATATAGTAAAATATTCATAAAATGGCGACGATAGCTCTTTTTGACTAATTAGCCCGTTTGCTCACTGTTCCAGGCTTTTTCCTTCACTTGGTTCCAGCGTGAGTTTATTAGAGTCAGTTTTGGGCACAATCCTGGAAACGGCTTAAAAATTAACTTACTCTTAGTTACCGCTGGAACGTCTTCTTTTTGCTAGGTCTCTAACTAGTCATTTTTGAGTATTGTCTGTTCCGTACCCCCAAGGGCTTCAGATCACGAAATAATAAGAATAGGACACCGGACCTTTTACCGTACTCCAGAAGTCCTAACAAACCCATTCTGGTGAGGGCACTCGGCCTGATTTGTGTCGATAAGACCGTAATGTCGGATCGCTAACAGGTGTGCCACATATCTTGGACCAGCAGAGGCTTCTGGAGATTAGATTTAATCTCTGTCTTTAAGTTAACAAATCTCCAGCTCAAAGACCGACAGAAATCCATTTTCTAAAAACTCTTTTTGGACTCGAAGGGATTTCCAAATTTGATATTTCCTATGAAAACTCAATATTGATGGAAATTTTCCACGATCGGGATGCGTCCCCCCCCTCCGACTGCTGTAAGAGGAAGTTAAAATTATATTTTTCTCGTAAAATACTTCAATAAAAATGTATTTAAAACAAAAAAAAATCAAAACCGAAAGTTTTGTAAAGGAAATTGATTTGCCGTAATTTACTTACCTATCTAGGTAGTCTTGTTAATTAAATCAGCTGTTTACTAACGAATTTACGCATGCTAACTTAATTAATAAAATTTTAATTTCAACAAAAAGGAAACCACCGTTCAGACTAACCAGTGAATAAAACCTTCTACAAAATTAGTTTATAAATATTTATTTATTATTTTTGTATTTATTATATTCCAGTGTGTTATTTGCGAATATTTAAATTTAGATGTGACGGTTCTTAAATGTTGATTGCTTCATTTGGCCGTAGTCAATTGGATTTAAATTGAAATATATTTATTACTCTCTCTTTAATCCCTTGGAAGAGGAAGTATTGTGATGACGTCAAACTTCTGAATGTATTCACCGGAAATACGACATTTCGATACTCCTATTCCAAGCCAGAAAAAAAAAAAATATATTAAGTTCAAATTATTTTTTAATAACTTATTCAATTCTCGATAATATTACATATATAAATGGTAAAATCGTACATTGCACTAAAATGAGATGTTAGATAAAAGCGTAACCATCCAGTAGTGGTTTAAAATGAATTTTTTTTTCTCGAAAAAGCGGTTTTAAAAACCTCCATAACTATGTTTACGCAATTAGTGAAGCGATTCTAAAGAAAATTGATTCTTTTTGGAGAAAACCTCAAAAAATTAATGAAATTCTTTTTGGAAACTACTGCTTCCGATTAAGAGCTTTATGATCTAAGTTGGCCAAGTTATAGTCAAGTTCGGTGTTGGTAGGCAAAGTATATCTAATATAATTATAAGCTTCCTGACTTTTTTTTTTTTTTTAAATTTAAGTGTGCAGGCGTACAGACTATACTCGTAAAACGTATATCCTCCAGGCTCCCCAAAACGTATACTTCCGGTAAAAACCCAATTTTGTAAAATGATTCAACCACGATATTTCCTCCGTTACTTTTTTTCAGTAATAATTAATCAGAAACTTTTTTTATCCAGTTGCAAACAAGTATTTTACGCTCATCAAACTTTATTCCCTCCAAAAGTAAACGCCTTTGAGGTTTGTTCTCCAGCTAAATTTTAATGAGATAAAGTTAAAGGATGGGAAAGGACTTCTCAAATTTCTAAAAACAAAAAGGACAAAAGTAAAAAATTAAAGTGGGTTGGGTATTAGGGGTTGTATGGTTATGGTACAAAATCCTTTAACATATCCCTAATCCTGTCTATTGCTATACATATAAGCATTCTTTGTAATAAAACTGGTTTAATAATTATCTATAATTTTATGTACGATTAAATTACTCCACAGTTAATATAACAGATTGCGCAGAAAATGCCAAATTTCTTGTTAACGAAAAGGTGTAGTTTGAGAAAATTATAAAGCTACCAGTCTCTAAGTTCGTAGGACTTCAGCTTTAAGCTTATGGATTGAATATCAATATTTTTGAGGGGGTGGAAAATTAATATTTTGTTTATTTTCCAAGTTTGTGCTCCTTTTGTCCAGAATGGTGGCAGGTGGCTAATTTGGTTTTTAAATGGGATAGACGTGTATTAAGATATTCTTTTTTGTATAATCCAGTGATTTTCAACGTCAGCATTAAAGTTTGCTTCTACGTGATTTAAACACTTCTAAAGGAGGAGGCAGATATGATGATTGATTTTTCGAAAAAGAAAATCCTTGCTTATCACAATAATCTCTTACCTACGAATCTTCAGAAACTGTTCATAGGCTGCTGGTCTTCACAGCCTCCTGCACATGCGCACTCCATTTATGATTACTGATCGATAATGTTATTGAAGGTCGAAAGCCAAACCATTAGGTCTAGTAAGTAAAGTAATTGGCTATTTTTTCATGCGGGTTTTACGTCCAAACTACCAATTAGGTGTCGTGGACGGAGGCGACTAGCAAACATACTTTACTGTAAATTTCTTTTATTAACCTTTAAATAAAATCCAAGGCCTAAGACCGGGAATCGAACCCAGTACCACAATACATATTAGCTTCATAGGTTACACCTGGAGTTGTCACAGATATGAGGTGTGCTTTAAATCATATTGTCGTTTTGGAAAGAAAAATTTTGTCCAATTTTTGAGGCTCTGTTCTCTTCTTATTTGATAACATAACTAAGTGTCCTCAAGATATCGAAGTGTCACGATATCTTTGTACTTGTTAGAAATATTAATAAATTAATTTTCTCACTGACATATTTGACTAAAAATGAAAAATGCACACGATTATCTATCTATATTATAAAGTTATTTCTTTTTTTGAGAATTTTGGTTAATTCCTCCAAGCATAGTATTCATATAATAAGATGAACTCATCAAAGAGGTACTTTGTTTTCGTTGGGAAACTGGGCGACGTTAAAGAGATTCTGACGAGCAGTTTACGCCCAAGATTAACGCTGTCTTATAGCTCCATCCTCCTACTGTATAGACAGCTTCCGCCGTTATGAGCGTTTCTTTTCAATGTTAAGAGTGCTTTAGAAAATTGGTTAATATTATGAAAACCTTTTTTTTTGGATAGCTCACTTTATCCAGTAGCTCATTAAAAGTAACATTTTCTCTCGGAAATAATTTTCTTAACAAATTGTAAAACATTAAAATGTAAGGAAAGGTCATCTTGATTTTTGTAAAAAAAAAGAAATCAAAAATAGAAAATGAAAAAATAACTCAATAATGCAAGCACTTCCTGTTAACAGGTACTAACCGGATATCATCGCGCTCGAGCCCCTGCAGCTAAACATGATCTCAAGTTCTCATAATTTTCTCTTCTTTTTTTATCTCAATCTCAACACTTTCTCTTACTAAATTTCCTATTTTCTCTTACTCATTTTGTGTGTTTATTTGTTTGACTTCTCTCTCTATTGTGCCGATTTTAGGGTTAGGCAAAGTACTTTTGCTTATGTAATATTATTAATTTATTTACACTGTAGTTTCACTACTCGTATTCAAGATTGTTGTAACTGTATATGTAAAGCAAATGCTGGGAGTCATCGACTTTTCCATCACCAGCATTCCACCGAAGGAGACTGCAGGATCCGTTCCAGGTTTTTCCCTTCTTTTTTCCTACTTAATGGCCGGTAGTTTCAGATTTTATTTTTGCTTCCCAGGAGTAGGCTTGTGCTTTTCCTCTTGATATCCGCCTCCGTCGTATTTAGCTTTTCTCTACCACTGTGACTTTTACACCTGCAGCAAAGCATTCTTTCCATGACAGCTGTGTAAATAATAATCATTTCCGCTCTTCATACAGACCTGGATTCCAATACTGTCCTTTTTTTTAGAGAGGAACTGTTCTCCTTTTATTCTGTATTAAAAAAGATATATATCCTCAGTGCATGTTCCTTCATTTCCTTGGATTGTTGGTCCATTACTAGCCTCAAGTCTTCGAGCGCCGTCCGTATGGGGCTTCCTTCCAAATACTCCATCTTGTTAATGTCAATCTCCAGTTCTCATTCCTTCTATATCTTCATTAGTTGCTGTGAAGCATTTATAAGATGCCAAACTGTATGTGCTCTAATAATATATCTTGATAATTTTACGAAGATTAAAGTGGGTACGACGAGTTGTCCTGAACTGGGTTACACACCATTCCTCGACGAGGCCCTCTCTCCTGACATAGTTTTTTTTAAAAAAATCGTAGTAGAAGCAGCAATTCTTTCTTTATAACCTTTTGATGTGCATTTAGGATAAGATCATCTAATAAACCCTGCTTTGTATAAATATTGTCGTCCTTTCTACAAGAGCCTCTAATGATGCTGGAATGTGGAAGGGCCAATGTTCGTTTTGTCTGAAGGATCTTATATCCATTCTCTCGGCAATCCATCGTAGCCTTTCTGGAGTTAGTCTGCGTCTTTTCCCAAGATGAGCAAATCTCCTGTTTACCCAAAACGTAAAATATTAACGAGTTCATTGAATTTAGAGTTTCAAGAGAATTGAAGGGGCCAACTTCCAGCTTGTCTTCTTAAAGTTTTGTATATTAACCACTCATATAAGAAGCTGAGACTTTTTAGGGTAGTCTAATTGGAAGATATTAGAAATTTTACTTTATTTTTATTTATTATAAAACCTGTAAGTTAAAAAACCTAAAGACGTTTAAAAAAAAAGGGCCAAAATCTTGTGAATCTCTTAACCCTATTTTGTTATTTTTGTTCGTCCAGCCAATTTTCCCGCGTGTTATTTTAGGGCTATAAGATATAGTACACATAACAAGTAACGGGGAAGACTCGTGTTATTGTTGCTTATAAAGTTATTGTGTGTACTTTATGTTCTATATATACAATAAAGATGTCTTCTATACTGATGACTTGCCACTACAATACTCTACCCATTTATGTATTAAACAAGTGTATATACACGCGTACACAAACATAGGCAAACGGTACCTTTTATGAGTACATGAACATACACACACCACAGTATAAAAGTTATATTCAATACTATATATATAAGTAAATATTTACTTATTATTGAATATGCCACTCACAAATTAATAATAATAACTCTCCGATATTCTGTATTCGATAAATATTATTGCAGGAAGAATAGCAACTCTAATAATATTTACCACTTCTGAGGGCAGACCTCAGGCAGTATGGGTGCTCGCTCATAAATCGCCAGAATGGTAGGTTATCAAAATTCTTTATTTAGCTATTCATATTTTGCGATTTATTTCAAACCAAAATAATGAGTTGGAAAATTGTCAGTCAATCTCAAAAAGTGTGATACCTACAGAATCAAAAAGTGTGATACCTACAGAATCAAAAAGTGTGATACCTACAGAATCAAAAAGTGTGATACCTACAGAATCAAAAAGTGTGATACCTACAGAATCAAAAAGTGTGATACCTACAGAATCAAAAAGTGTGATACCTACAGAATCAAAAAGTGTGATACCTACAGAATCAAAAAGTGTGATACCTACAGAATCAAAAAGTGTGATACCTACAGAATCAAAAAGTGTGATACCTACAGAATCAAAAAGTGTGATACCTACAGAATCAAAAAGTGTGATACCTACAGAATCAAAAAGTGTGATACCTACAGAATCAAAAAAAAAAAAAAAAAATTCTGTAAGCCAACAGCAAAGAGTATCATATGATATGTACTTGTACATAATATCTACCCAAGGGTGGTGTAAGCGAGGGTTGACCTGCCTTCTGCCCTTTCCCTACACAGTTTTGGACAAATTATTTGTGAAAAAAACTAATAAGAAAATGAAGAGATGCCTGATGTTGAGGATAGTAGAAAAGTTCTGGGAATTAGTCGTTGCTCGTATTTACAACCCACTATTACCAAGGGTCCTGCACAAAACACCGTGGGTTTCAAAAGTAGTCTCACTATAAATCTTAATTAATAAGGGCCAAATTTAATTGAAAGGTCAAACTCTGAATAGAATAATTAATTTATATGCAATTAATGACCCTTGAAACCCTTATGACCCTTAAATGAACAAATTATGAAAGTAAGAAGGGCAGGACCAGCTAGTTTTGAATTATTTAATTGAAATCCTTTTTTTTGGGTGGGGGCCCTTATGTACTTTTTTTTTTGCTTTTCCCTGTTATTTACCTCCCTTTCCATAAAAAAAGATTTACATTTTTAATACTCATTTCCTCTTTTTACTGTTCTTTTTTAAAGCTTTGTTCCATCCCCAGAGATCTCTTTTGACATCCATTTCACAGATATTCGTTATTTTCGGACGTATTTCAGATTTATTTATTCTATTTCTAACCTTTGTTCTTACATTTACCAGATACTTATCACATCTCCTGTTTTTTTTTCAACTTTCGCTTAGTCCACTACATAATGAGAGAATGTAATGTTATCATGTAGAGTTTCGATTCTAATTTTATAACGTGTTCAATTAAGGATCAAAAAGTTAAATATTGCATCTAATTAAACTAAAGTAATGCCTATTCTTGTAGGTGGGCCTTACATCCAACTACCAAATTAGGCGTCATGGACAGAGGCGATTAGCAAACGTACTTTACTATAAATTTCTCATATTAACCATTAAATAAAATCTAAGGCCTAAGACCGGGAGTCGAATCCTCTTACCAACAATACATCTTAGCATTGCGGATCTAGCCTCTGAACCGTCTAAACATACTTTACTATAAATTTCTCTTATTAACTATTAAATAAATCCAAGGCCTAGGACCGGGAGTCGAATCCTCTAACCAACAATACATCTTAGCATTGCGGGTCTAGCCTATAACCACCTATAACAATTAAATTTTTCACATTAACCATTAAAGAATATTCAACGCCTAGACTGGGAATTGAATCTACTAACCAACAATACACCTTAGCTTTGCGGGTATAGCCTACAACCGCTCGGATACCGTTGCTCCTTATTGCATATAATTAATCATAAAAATTTAATTGAAGTTTACCTAGCTCTTAATTAATCAGGATTTAATTATTACTTTTTTTACTCATTAGGAACCCCTCGTTATTGTGTACGACTCGAAAAATTTTTTGAACTATGCCTTGGCAAAGTTTACTTTTCAAAATAACAAACTACGACAAATAATAGTGTTTCCTCTCAGATAAATGAAACCAATTACAACCACTCTGTAAAGTTACATTACAGTATAATGTACTTTTTACGAACTATATAATGATGGTAAGCGTTTAATATGTCCCAAAAGTTTAAAATTTGTGGAAATTTTGTAAGTATGAAGGTTAAGAATGTATAGTAAGAAAAAGTAGTGTGAGTGTGTTTTCAAAATTGGGAAAATATCCCCCCCCCCCGGTAAATAAATAATGAGCGTATTTTAATATAGATCCCCTCAAAAAATGTTCAACGCAAAAAAGAATTCTCTCTTACTTCCTTCCCTTAACTTGAGTAAAAGTAAAATATTGTGTACTGTCTAAAAGCTAGCAGCCATAATACCTTAATTGGGTTTTAATTAGTCATTATACGAGTGTGAGAGAACCTTGAACCCATCGTAAGCTCTCTCTTTCATTTATGATTAAGTGAAGTAGGCTGGAGAATGCATCTTGATATTTTCTCATTAGTTAAATGTGAGTAACATGTCCTATTGTGAGTGTTCTTGTGTTTGTACATTCATTAACAACTATTTGGGTAGTTGTAATGCAGATAGCAACTTGAAGCACGCACCTCACCTCGCTTATCGCTATTACTTATCTCGTACCTACCCAGACTTGCAACCTAACATTAGACAGACTGACAGATAAACAGAGATAGAGAAAAAAAATTATGCATCGGCTAATTGAAGAGCACCATCAATTTTTTTTTACAATACTTCCTTTGTATAACAGGAAATTGTGCCAGTTGAGCAAGTTGAGCGGCTTAACAGCTTTTATCCTTCAGAAAGAACGCGCAAAGGATTAAAGAGGAAAGATACAAAAAATATGTGGGGTGAACCTTTACAGGACTTCCTGTTTTAAATATCCGATTTTTGGCTTATAGAAACATTTTGACTTAAACATCAATATGCCAAAATATCGCAAGTTCCATCGTTCTGCTCTCTCTAATTGCTCTTATCCTTTCGTTCAGTCTCTCCTCCCTCGAAGCCTGGAGATCATCATCATCCTCATAGATTTCCTGTGGAGAGTACTACCGCAGGGTAGTTTCTCTCCTTCTGCTTATCACGCACAATTTGCATCATCTCCACTCATATTTACTTATTGCGCACATTTAGTACAGATCAAAAATTACTAAATAAATTTCTGAGAGAATAAATCGCTGCAACCTTTGGTAGAATGATTTAAAGCTCTCTCTCTATATACTCATTTCTTGGTATGCTGTCCAAAATGGTCGTTGAAACCTTTTGGATATCCAAAATGGTTGTTGAAACCTTTTGGATATCCAAAATTCAGTTGAAACTCCTTCCTTTCATCGCCAGTTTCAACTTTGGAAATAGCCAGAAGTGGCAAGGTGCTAAACTAGGCGAATATTGGGGTAGATGGGTGATAGAGCACCGTTATACTCTTTTCGGCAAGGCTATCACGTGCATTGTCGTGCAATAGCGTCCATATCTCTTGTTTCCCATATTCCGGACGAACTCGCCGAATCCATAAATGGTGCAAAATCCCCAAGTAATAATCCGCAGTCACAGTTTCACCTCTTGTGTAGAAACCGACAATACAAAAGCAGTCACCTTTTCCATGGGAAACACTGTTTAAGTAGCCTAAAATTTGAAAAAGAAAAAAGAAAGAAAAAAAAGGCTATTTCATTAGATAGTCTTTTAAAAGTGTTTTATCTAAAATGATGCCATTTAAGTGAAAATATTAATACTAAATATTGAAGATCTAAACTGCTCTAAGAAATTCGTGTTAGCATTAAGAACAGATTAGTTTTTTCTTTGCCTTTTGGAAAAATATACTTTAGATAGATAGATAGATAGCTAGATAGCTCATACTAATCGCGTTTTGGATTTACACTGTAATTAAACTTGCAGTTGTCCGCGATGGTCATCATCTACCCATCAATTCGAACCATGAAAATAAACAAACAAGTTAGAGTAATTAAAGGAGAGTGCGTTGGCGTTGCCATTACGTGCAATCGTCATGCCAATCTGCTTGCATGGGTCCGGTCAAAGTGGTCACGTCGAAAGGAACCCATCAACACTCCCTTACACTAAGTGTATCCATTAATTGACCACTAATAGAACGTGGAGGCATGTCTGAGGTATGCATATTAAGGTGTTTAGTAGTGGGAAATGTAGTTGCTACATCAAATTGGCTGTTTTGAATGCTTTTAATTTACGACTTTCTTTAAACTGCATTTTAGATTATTTAATTTATCTTGGCAGTTAGCATTTGTGTTTCTAAAAAGCAAAAATGTTCATATCAGTTTGTTTGGGCCGAAGAGTCCTAGGGGAGTGTACTTTCAGGAAATCAAATTCTGCTATGCCAGACTGAAAATAGAAATCATAAACCAATAATACTCTGTACACAGACTGACATCTGAAAGCCCAGCTTAAATGAAACATGGAATCAAAAACATGTAGTAGATACAAAAATATTGTAATAAAATGATCCAATATCTATGTTAGAAGGGGGAAAAATGGATTTATTACCTTTTCTGTCAGGTGCATTCTTGTTGCTAGGTATCCGGGGGGAAAAAATGGGTTTTTCCTCGTAACTTTTCTGTACACAAGCTAGAATAGAATATAGAAAAAGGGGAGTGAGTGAGCTATAAGGATCTATTGTGGTATTCAGCGTTAACCAATAATAGCTTAGAGTATGGACGCAACGTTCTAAAGCTACTGGACAGACGTCTCCATCTAGCTATGGAGGAATCCTGCTAACAATGCCAACAGAATGTGCATTCATGTCTCTTTCTGAGTTTAACACAGACCTTGCTGGTAGATGTCCAATGATCCAATTAGCAGACCCAGTACAATTCTTGCCATTCACTTTCGGAACGGTTTTTTTTTCTGAAGGAACTTTTTCGGCTGTATTTGGCGCCACCAGCAGCAAGAATAATTTCATTTCAGCTCTAGGAGTCATTAAAGAGGTTCCGGTCTCGTGAAAGGTTTGTTATAACCTTCACATGTTATTTCCTTTGTCCTTTTTTTTTTAATCTTTATACCTACATATCTTGAGAAGAGGTAAAGAACTTCTCTACTACCAAGAAAAGGTATTGTAATCGTGCAGATTTGCGATTTGATTTTCTTTAAACAGGAAATAACCGTTGTAGGTCGATATTTTGGAATCGATACCTTCATTACGTTGTAATGTACAAGTTTAAAAACAGAAAATTCTAGTGAAAATTAAGTTTTTTCTTCTTTAACTCCGTGAAAAAATTTGAATAAAGAATTTAGTAATTTTTCATTTTTCTGCTCTGGTTTTTCTGGGAACAATTAGATTGGGATTAGAAAGAGATATTTGGGTCACACTCTGGGCCATTCAAGGAAGACGTGATAGTTGAAATTTAATTCGTCCTTGTAGAATACTAAATACGCTCTGAAATATTCATTACCACAGGATTCTGTTTAATTAATCGCTGAGAAAGTTTTAAATAATACTGGAAAGTGGGAACTAAAATAGAATTCATATTAGTTTCTCTAATTGCCGATAATAGGAATATTGTGATTGTGCCCAAATTTTCTATCTGGGATTTTCATCAAAAATTCATCTTTCCCGACGGCCTGGGAAGCCAAGCGCCAAGCACTCTCCATCTGGCCACTTATAATTGGAAAAAATCTGAGCCACGCCTTGAGTTTAGATCTAATTGGATAGCAGAAGAAAATTGCAAAAAATGAACAAAAATGGCGTTTTCAAACTTTGTTAAACAACGTTGTGCCAAAACGCGTGAACCAATTTTCTTGAATAAGGTGTCATTTGTTTCGAAATTTTATGTAGATGTACGTTTTGAGAGTCTCGACGCTGTTCATCTAATGGGAGAGGAGTAAGCCCCTCATATAAGTGGAGCCCCCTTTTAAAACTATTAATAACGTCTTATCGGTCAGTTATAATAAAGTAACTCTTAATCTTGGCCGGATTTAAAAAAAAAAAAAAAGGTTTGCTGCAACAAGGGATTAGTAGGGTTTCTCTAAAGTGACGTCCTGCTCTTACTCCTACTAAGAGGAAGTGTTGCAATTTTTAAGAAAATTTAATTTCTGTAAGAGAAAGTAGTGTGAGTGTTTGCAACAGATTTTGTATCTTTCTCCTATAATAAACCGGAAATAGTTTAGCTTTATTGGTTTTTCCCCTATTTAATTAATCTCGCACTATGACGTATTGCTTTTTAAAGACAGAACTATAAAAACTAATACCCTGATTCAAGTAGCTTCCGCTATAAACATTGATTAAACTAGAGAGAGAGCGCTGATTAAAACGGCGTACAATGGTATTTTAACTAAACTTTTAGTCTATTCACAATAATGAAATCATTTTGTTAAATACGGTGAGAAACTAAAGATTACAAATCAAATTTTAGTGGTTCGAAATTATTAGCAGTACTTACAGTAATTTCGAAAGGACTAGCATCGGTTTTCCGTTTCTTCATTTTCACTGCTTGTCGTTTCTCCTCTTCATCAACTTGGTCAGCCGCAATAATTGCTGGTGAAATGCCACTAAGTGGCATCTTTGCTTATTAAACCAACAATATTCAAGAATCGCAATAAACGAGCTGGCGAAATTAAAATAAGATAAGTTTGGGCAAAGAAAAGAGACTCTCGCAATGTAGCACAAAGTTGTAACAGTCAACAGTTCAAAGTACATACAATTGATAGGAACACTAAATATGTGCCAATGAAGAGGATTAAAATTAATTAACTTAAAAGAAAATTAATTTTGTAACTTCACTATTTTAGCAAACCATATGATGTTAATAAGTTTCCCAACAACATCTGGCAAATCAAATAGAACACTAATTATAAACTAAGAACAATATAAAAGCCACTTAACAATAAATGTTCATTCAGTCGGATTTTTAAAATCGAACTTAAGGATTCAATGGGCCGATTTGAATGGATCGATTTTATCCTTAAAATTTTGACGAAAATTTATTCAAGCGAGCTAGCATTTTACATCACTTTCTGATTCAATAAATATTTAGAATATCTTCACAATATAATAAAATCACTGAACTTAATCTAAATTATTAGATGTATCTGAGATTTGTGAAGATTTTGTAGGAAATGCGCTAATTTTGTTTCATCTGTTGTGATACAATAAAATCTATTGTGTATATAATCATTTCCTGATTGTTGATCTATTTGTTCTTTTGTTCAGTTCCGGTTTTATTGTTCCTTTTTCTTTGTTAAGTCTTTTTACTTTCTCCTACTCCTAGTCATTGTAAACGATCGGGAAATTTTTTTGGAAAATTGGGTTTTTAATAATGATATCACGAGTGTTGATAATTTTCTTTTGGTATAATGGCAGGCAACAAGGTAGAAGTGAATAATCTTTCTCAAATCAACAGTTCGGCGAAAACTTGATATCTAATTGGATAAAAAAGAACCTTCAAAGATTCTTCTTTGCCTTCTTCAATTCCAGGAGAATTCTGTTGACCTCCTCCTCCTGCTTGTTGTGGAAGTCAAGTCTATCACACGTTTATGTTAAGGAGTTGGCTGACTAACCCTTTTCCTTTAACACCAACATTACCTGGCTGCCTAGTTACATGAGATGGTATCCAATGCTCCCCCATCTAGATATTTGATTTTACCGGGGCACATCTAATTCTGGATCTTCCAATTTAACTGGAACTCAACTTTCTGCTGGGTGCATTTTCACCAAGAAGATGCTGACAAATATTTCTAGAAAGTTTCCTGCTTCTGGGGAACCAAAGCCCTAATATCGTACCTCGGACTTGTCCGTGTCCCACACAATCACATATCACATAAACGCATATCACTTACTTGGTGAACAGTCAATAATTATTAATTATTTAAAATTAAATTTTAAAATTAAATGTACTAGTAGTTGCTGCATAAATTTTATATAATTTGATTTTAAATTTTTAGACATCCATGAATAAAGCGACTAAGCTCGCTAACTTCCTGCCAGCTAGAATATTTGGTTATGTTAGTACATGTGACATGCCCCACTAGTTCCTTGTCTCATCAAGTAATTTCCATAAATAACGGTAACTTTATTCCGCCAATGCCTTTTATTTAGATAAGCTCCTACGACATTATTCTCTGACGTTTCCTCCATTTTTTTTTTGCTATTATTATTAAACCCACTTTTTCCAATATACAATTTATCCATCTTCCCTAATGTTTAGCGAAAAAACTACATTTGATTTTGCTTTTTTGGATTTTCTGTTTTTTTGTTTTATCTTCGCTTATCGATAGAATTTATTGTGGAGTTACTTTAAATAGTGTTATTTGTAAAAAAAAAATGGTTTTAAAGCTGGAAAACTCTTTTTTAGGGAAATCTCTCTCTTTGTCGCATGATTTTCTCTTACTCTTGTAAGAGAAATTTAAATGGCATATTTAAATCCGTTGCAGGTACAAAATACTATCAGTATCTCTTTACTTAAGTCCCATCAGCTGCGTGTACTTAACTTAAAACACGTCACAGTGTCTTGAGATTTTAAAATTTTCTTTTTCTAAGGAGGGGGGTTTGAGGATTCAACAGGATAAATTTTGGGAATCATCACAGGATCTGTTAGAACTAGGCCTTCTTCAGAGCAGTCTTGATATATGTATATAGTACCTTCTCAAATCCATCTGAGACAGATTTATGAACTAGTCTCTTTGAATTATCTTCACTACAAAAAAATCATCAATCCGCACTGTCCGAAACGTGGGCTTCCGCCGCCCCTCTTCAGTCAGATAGGGCGCTGCATGACAACTGTGAACTCCTTAAAATATTATTGTTAACCACGGCCATCTCTTAGTTTTCTTCTTCTTGCTCCAGTATGTCGACATCAATATCCTACTTGAACATCTTAATATCCTTCCCATCTGTGACGTCAGACTAACCTACTACTGCAATTTCCTTAGCAAATTATTGCACCACTTCCTTATACGTATCTATCCACGTGTTGCACTTGCCCACACTTACATCTTTACTCACACCCTGGTGTTCTCTGAATCCGCTAAATGTTTGTGTTACACATAGGACCGTGCATTACATATGATGATCTAATAATGTTCTAAAAATGTTCTAAAAATAATTTTCGAGAAAAATGTTTTTTTAAATAAGTAATGAGTGCAGGAAGTTTTAAGAAAAATCGAAAGAGCCTTAATCATTTTGCGTAGATACACTTCCGGAAACCCATTCTCTTTAAATTTTGGCAACGCATTTAATCCTAGTTTTTCTAAATTTTCATGACAAATTTTCCAATTTAAGTTCTAGCCGGAAATTAATTTCCAAATATTTATTTTTAACTGAACTCAACTACAATCATTGTGTTCCTTACCAGCAAAAAATTAGCGCGTAGACGTCGGGCAGGTAAAGACGGTTGAGAGGTGCCAAACAGGAACCCACCTGTTGAATGTGAATGACGTCTCTCTCACCCCCTCCCTCAGAACGCCGAGAGTACTCAAGTTAAACAGTGTTTCACTTCCGTAAGAATGCATCGCATTTTTTATCCTATTTCTAATACTTCCCGTTTTTACGTACATTTAGTACATAGCATTTTTTATTGGTTTTGATTTTTTTTGGTATATGAATATTTGAAAAAAAATGTTTGGAAAATAAAAATAAATTGATACGAAGCTCCCTTTTAGGCGCTAACCCATTGTTTCCATTAATATAAAGCAGAAGTCTTACTGTTTCGAATTTTCCTGTAACAAGCTCCTAAGCAGAGAGAATGTGAGACTCAGCAACTGGATTCGAACCAGTACACTAATAACGACTTAGCTGTTCCCTTTCCTGGTTCCGAATTTGAGTCCTTATTAATATTTTACAGTTCACAAGTCCTTAAATTACACTGAAATGCGACTTTAAAGGATATCTGTCGTCCAATTTATTAAAAAACACTTTTTTGAGGTTTTGGTGACCTCAAAAAACAGACATTTCCGGTAAAAAAAAACTCGTAAATCAAAAATTTGAAATGATCGTAGTAGAAGAATTTAAAAAAATGATTCACTCGTTTCATGTAAAAACCAGAATTTTAAAGATTCATTTAAAAGACGTCAATTTAACCAGCGTCCACCACATTTTTTAGTGAATAACAGATGAAGCCAGAGGGAGCGTTTCTATGTGTGTGTTTTCTGAAGTTAGGCAGACTTGCTTTCAAGAACTGGACAAACATCGCTTTCTAGAGTGGGGTTCTTGGTTTTGCATATTCTCGTGCATATCGTATGTTCTGCTTATTTTAACTTTTGATCTTTCAAAGAAAGAGATTATCATTTTAAAGTGATGTTAAAGCTTAAAGCTTTCTCTTTGCGTTTAATTTAATGATGAAATAGCTGATATGAACATTTTCAGACTGTCTCTTTACCACAATTTGGGGTTAATGGAATTTTCTATTCTGAAAGGGATGGTTACGTCATTATTGTAAATTTTCATCTTAATAAAAGGATATTTTCGAAGGAAACAGGACATCACAGCCATAGTTTTTCACTCAAGTCAATACTTCCTGAGAAAAACCAAAATGATATAGATATAAAAGCCTCACCAGTAATTTATCGCTAAAAATCGCTAAACTACCGCTACCGGAACATCAGACAAAAAGCTTCAAGAAGCCCGCACTTCCTGTAGACTGATTATTCTTCCAAAACGGGTTTTTAGTTTAGACTTATTGAAGCTCAAGAAACTATACTTCATTATAAAGCCCTCATTTTCTGAAAATGGCAATCAGTAATGATTCAATAATTGCAGTAATTCAAAAAACTAACCTCAAAGTAAAAGTCGAAATAAAAAAAGACGAAAAATTAAAGTTAACGCAACCTATAGCCTCAAGTATTATAGCTCCCTAGCGCTATGAAATATGAAGGTTTTATAGAGAGGTTAAAAGGTATTCACAAGTTCAAATAAGAGAAAGTTTTCAGCTCATAACAGGAAGTAAACAAACACATGCAGCTAGCAAACTATATAAAGTTTCTTGTATTTCCGTTTATACGTTTAAGCTGAATAACTTAATTGAATATCTGGTTTTAGCGGAAATTAAATTTATGTTTTTGCAGAAGATAAATTTTAATTAATGATAGCATTTCAAAGTTACCTAATCGAGAAAACTTTTTCGCGAACTTTATTTCAGTTAATATTCTATTTGTGTTTTGGATGAGTATTTCAAATTTTGAAAATGAAATCTTTACGTTCATATTATAAAAGCGCCTAGCTAGCGGTGGGAGACTAGACCCGCAAAGCTAAGATGTATTGTTGGTTTAGTGGGTTCGATTCCCCGGTCTTAGGTCTTGGATTTTATTTAATGGTCAATATGAGAAATTTGTAGTAAAGTATGTTAGGCGGTTAGAGGCGAGACCCGCAAAGCTAAGATGGTTTAGTGGGTTCGATTCCCCAGGTCTAGGTCTTGGATTTTATTTATTGGTTAATATGAGAAATTTATAGTAAAGTATGTTTTCTAGTTGCCTCTATCTGCGACACCTAATTTACTAGTTGGTAAAGCGTGCCTTAAAAAATAGGTTTTACTTTACTTTAGTTTACTTACATTAATATTTCAAGCTTTTGTGGAACTTAATTGTTTTGCAGACCTAATAGATTTATTTCAAAATAATCTTTACGTTCTTTTACTACAAGTGGAAAAGTGTTTTTTGGAAAATGGCCCCTCTCCCACCCTCTTCTCTCTGTAACCGGAAGTGTCATTAGAAGTGTTTTTTTTTTGTGGAAGTTGTACATTATGCACGCTAGCGTTTTCCGGAATTTCATGGAATGGATGGAAGATTATGGCTACCCAAATCTGCCCAATTACAATTTCTTTCTCCTTAAGAAAAGTTAAAAAAACAAGTCCTTCATAAAAAATAATTATGGGAATTTGTGGTGTGTGAGTGAGTAAACGAGAGAAGGGTATCACCTTCTTTTCTTTTTTATAATAATTTAAACTATTCAGTGATTTGCCCTTTTATTAATATCCAGAAGGGCTTGTTAATAGAAGTTAGTAAGAGCTCTTCAACATAGAGTTCGAGCATGAATGTTGCGTTGACTCTGTTTATTAACAAGAGTAACTTAACTTTGAAGAGCAGAAAAAACTTTGCAGCTTCCACGAACTTCTTGTAATCTTTCTGAAGTAAATTTTATATTCTTGGTTGTAATTTTTGATAAAAAAAAAAAATATTGAGGCCAATTGAGAGACTAAAGGCCAATATTTACAAAAACCAGTCTGTATAAACATATCGTATATACAATTCATGTGGCACTGGTAAAACCAAAAATAATCAAGTAAGCCAGCGATTACCCAAATAAAAAACAAAGAAATGAATAAATATATGAAATAATAACTTGATGGACGGCTAAATACCCCGAACTTTGTTGTAGCCCAACGTTTTGCATATTCACTTTAAAAATATCATTGGCCAAAGTTCACGAAATATTGCCCTTCGCTGATCAACCAATCCACAAAAGGGATTGGAATGCCAATTTTCTTTCCACCAAAATTACAACTCTCTTCATCCTGCAATCTTTTGTCAGCAGATTTCTTTTTAGGTGAAACCTTGTCCTGTCCCTTCAACTGAAAGTATCTTGAAACCCCCAGCTTTAGCGATAACAATGAAGATGGCTGTCAAATATTATTAACATTCTTTTTTTTTTGCCTTTTTTTTGGCATTGGCTTTCGCCATACAGCCAGCATCGTCTAGGTACTTATCACTTACTAGAATATCACTCACTCTCCATTTTTACTTATAAATACATTTGCTTCACACATTTATCCCTCTACTATACGTACAACTATTTACATAAACTACAGCTAACGGATGGATCAGTACTCTATATTCCTGCCATCCTTATAGCTTAACCGAAATTAAAATCACGTAATCCTTCTGTAATCATCAGCAGTTCTTTGTCTGTTCACCAATCATTCTTAGCTAATAACTCTATCCAGTGCTTTATTCAGTAGATACCAGCGGCAAAGTTTACAAAAATCGCAACCTTTCCATCATATGAAAAGGCTCCGACCCTTAATTTTTCACTCACACAAAAATAAATTATACGAAAACATGAAATTACAATAATAAATAGTAGTAGTGAATTATTGAGACATTTTGGGGACTAAAATGGCAGCTCTATGAAAATAAAATTAAAAAATTCCTAGGAAACAATTGAAAATAAAGTGCAGGGTGGGTTTTCCAATATGCAGACAAGCTTTTAAAGAAAATCGGTGACTCTGTATTCGAGGCGTTGCGAAACTGACAGAAGATTCAGTTAAAAGAGAGAGGACTTTGGTTTTTTGGCGGATTTTGGGCGGAAGATTAATTATTTGATTCAATTTAATGATGATTAATCGGAACTTTATTCTGCAAGTATGCTGTTGTCTGTCTAGAGGTGGTGAAGGAGGTTGTGCCTAAATTGGAAGCGGCTCTTTCATCACGTCCTACAGCATCCTTGTTACATGATACAGACAATAATTTGATACCTTGAAACTTTTTTTTTTTTTGTCTTTTTGAGAGGTGACCAAAAATGACATCATTTTAAACAAAGTTCCCAAATTTAATATTGACCTGTAATAATTTTTTAGATCCTAAATTGTTGAGACAGAGCTAGCTAGCACCCAGGTATTTGTTTTACTCCACTTTATTGGAGGTCGCCAGTGTAAACTTGATTTGCTCCTTCCACAAAGTTTGTTGATGAAATAAACACTAGACTGCGCTGTAGGAACTCTATTTTTGGAATTTTTGTTTACCTCACATCTAGTCAGTTTTGTTTTTCAATAAGCGATACTTTTCGGTCGAATTATTTCTACCAAAAATCGATAATAAATTGTCTGTGCGTAAGCTAAAACAAATCTCACAGTGATACAATTTTGGTAAAAGTGGAATTCTTACGAATTATTTCTTGCTGCTAGTGTTGTACGGACACTCGTAGGATGAACTAGATTTATTCTTCTTCTAAGATCTTTGGTCAGCATGGGAACTCCAGTCTTACACAATGCCGACACGTCTTATTCGAATGTTTGTACAGATAGTTCATAATTGCAACGCTTTAGGTTTAATTTACAGGGAAATTAGTTGTCCCTAATGCAAGGTGTCAACCAGTGACTCATGCTAAAAACTAGTTGCCAACGGGGTTACAGGAAGTTGTCAAAGAGGATAACTAAAGTGCCCTTTCGAAGCCAATAGTGTTTCCTTTGGGAGGACATTTGACTTCCACAGATGACCGGCGTAGTTACTAGATGTTTTCTAAAGATTATGCCTTATTTTGGTGGGAGAGGTTCGTCTAGACTCTCCAGAAGGTGGCTCTGTTTCTAGAACTTCCCTGTAGAGTCTGGCTTTCTTAATATGTGGGAGCCATTTCGCAGAACGTATGGCGAGCATTAGGTTGAGAGTTGCCAGTTGGTTCAGTTGTTGAGTGGACATGCAAATTTAGCGTACCATCTTTTCAAATGTGGCCTTACCCGGTCGCAAATCTGTGCAGCACTTTGTAGAGGTGTGTCCCGTTTATTCCTAAAACTAGATTTCTCGTCTTCAGAAGGTCAAATGTTTCCCTACCGGAGATTGTGGCATCTGGTAATCTTTACCAGAACTCTCTAGGTTTATTCCAGTGCACTGTAGCGATTTAGTCGCCATGCTCCCTAGTGTCCTGTTGCTACTTTATTAGTTTATTACATTAGCATCTGGCAACTTTTAGCCGGATTTGTTGTTTTGAAGCCCTGGTGCCCTGGAGATGAGGGGTGGGCGGGGAACAATGGGCATTTTGGATTGCCTGCGTTCCTTTCCCCATTTTTTGGTGGAACCGCCCTTTTAATACAATCTACAATTAGGGAGAGTTGGCCTGAGCACCTGGCAATCTTCGCTCTTCTTGGAGTTTCCCTGGAGAGGCTAGTTGTTAGAGAATTTAAACTCTTGTATACTAATTTAAGACAAGTAGTTCTGAAAAAAAAATGTTTAAAGCACTTTCCTAAGGGCCGTCCTAAGGGAGAGAATTTAAGCTCTGGTGTACTAATTTAAAACAAGTGGTTCTAAAAACTGATTTTTTTTAAAGCACTTTCCTAAGGGCGGTCCTAAGGAAGAGAAAGGGCAGCTCTTTCCCTCTGAAGAGTTACTTAGCCGTGATTTAGAGATTTAAATTCTTTTATAAGAATTAATTATGTTTTTTAAATTTGAAGTTTGGAGAAAAAATTATTATTAGAAAATTGAAAATTATAGTAAATACTGTCGACGTGGGAGTTCGTGCGTCTACCTAAATTCTTTTGCCCTATAAAACTATTATTTTTAGAAATTACGTATTGAAAATAGTATTATTGATTCTCTGTCAAAACCTCGATAGAGTAATTATTGGGATAGCGCAAATTTTCTAGTTTGAGCTTCAACCCGTATTGCGATCGTCTCCTCAGTTCCAAAAAAAATGGAGTTTTCTCAGTAGTAGGTTTGCGTTCGTGTATGTTTCACTCACACACTTATAACATCTAAGGAAAAAATAAAGTAAACCTTTGAAAGTTAATGTTCTGACGTATTAGAAAGATTCATTTCCGTTCGTCCATTAAAGTACCTTCCACCTCCAAATAAGAGTAATTTTCATTCGCCACTTTTATAAATAGTTGAGAAGTGATGTACTTTACATTATCAAAAAGGTTAAGTTACCACCAAGTTCGTAATTGAAAATTCAGTTTATTTTTAAGGGTAAAGTTAGCCGGGAAAACGTATTGTTCAAGGTGTTTGTATAGTTCTTAGTTGATTTGGATTGAATAAATTATTGCTTTTTGTTTCTTCTACAAGAGCTGCGTGCGTTGCGGCTGCTGGAACGGAAGTAGAATTTTCTTTTTGTTCTCTCTCCCACTCTCTTTTACTCTTACATACTGTGATCCTATGTGCAGATTTTCCATTTAAAGAGTTTACTCCGTCTTAAGGTCCCCCTAGTCCGAACAAGTGTTTTTTATACAAAGTTCATAGTGTGACCGAAATAGTTAAAAAAAAATTATTGGCAAAAAGTTCAAATATTAACATTTCGTATCGTGCCAATCGTATTTGGAATCAGAATTTCCATTTCTGGGTTATGCTACTCACACATACTTAAAATAATTTGTAAGAACCTCTTTTTTGTAGAGTAAGTTGAAGATACATAAATATAAGTTTTTTAAATTAAATTTAGTTTTCTTGGCGAGCCAATTATCATCTATTCGCAAATCGCTGAACGCTGCCGTAATGAAACGAATTAAGGATTTTGTTCTAAAGAAATTTTTAGAAAAATGATTACTCGACAGTTCCCCTAGGAACCCCTAAAATGTTCTTCCCAAAATTTTTCAAATAATGTTTGCCGTTTATTTAATGCTCGTAATTTTTTTACAAAGCTCATTTTCTATAAAATAAGAATTTTTTTTTCGTATCAAATCAAACGTCTAGGACGTGTATTTCCGGTGAAAATTAATTTTTTACTTCGTACTGCTATAGACATACTTCCTTTTATGAGATAAAAAAATAAAATAATAAAAATCATTTTGAAAAAGCCAAGGGCGCAGGTCTTTCTTTATTTTGAAGTCGATATTAAACATCGATTTCTCGGATGATTAAATGAATTTTGGGTTAGTATTTAATAACACTCCGTTTTGTACACATCCTTTTTAATTTTTGCTAACGGAGTTTATTTAAAAATTCTGATAAAATACTCACACGACATTCTGTTTGACCGTAATTTGCTTATTTGAGATTTATAATTTGTGTGCAAAAAACAAAAAAAAACGCTAAAAATTACAAAATTTATTCAGTTACGTAGTACTTCCGCTCCAGTTTAGAATTACGCTTATTTATTGAATTCTTGTCGTACTTAAAGGTGATGAGACAGTAAATTACGCTTAAATGACACTTTAGAGGTAAGTTTAATCTCACTGTTCCTCCAGATATGTCTTTAAATAGATGCTTTAAGTAAATGTTACAAAAGTTCATTTACGCTTTGAGCAAAGACTACAGAACAGTTTCAAAAATATCTTATAGTGACAAGGATTCAAAATATGAAATTTAAATTTTCCCGATATTCCCGTTTTTTTTTGTTTTGTTTTTTTAATTTTGCTTGTCACACACTTCGACTAATTTTAATTTGCGCAAAAAATTCTTTCTCGGATTCATGGGGACTTCGAAACGGATTAAGAACGTTGTGTAAAAGGCAAAAGATTCTTCTCAACTTGAGCACGCACGTTCAGATTGATTTTGGAATCAATCAATCAATTTTCATTTTTAAACCCTTAGAGAACAATTTTTGGCAAAGGGCCCCCCTATTGTCCATTGTTTTCTGCACAATTCTTGGTTGTTAGTTTTGCTCTTGTAATCAGTTTATAATATTTAAAAATGAAAAATATTCACGCGATGTTTTGAAAGAATAGAATTCAAACATTCTCTTCTCTTGGCAAGCGACTTAGATCAAAATTGTTGAGGCTGTGGAAAACAAGGGGTTTTCATTGCCTATTTTTTCAGGCGGGCTTTACGTTTAACCACCAATTAGTGTCGTGGACGGAGGCGACTAGCAAACGTACTTTACTGTAAATTTCTTTTTATTAACAATTTAATAAAATCCAAGTCCTAGACCTCCGGGAATCGAAACCCACTAACCAACAATACATGTTAGCTTCGCAGGTCTCGCCTGTAACCGCTCAGCTACCGTGGCGCCTAACTATTTCAGTATTTATTCTTGATAACTATTTAGCTGATAATAGATTTAGGATTCAGCGAGCCAGTAAAGTGATTAAATTGCTGAACGGTACAGACAACATAGTGATGGGTCTCAAAGGAAGAATAAATCTAAGAAAATGGTGAATTTGAACCCAGGTATCTCTACGTATAAGTACGATTCCAAATTTTGAATATTATTTAAAATTTTTATAATTTTACTGCCTTTTTAAACATTTTAAAGTGTTAAGAGGACACAATCGAAATAAATTCCATGTATTTTCAAATTTAATTTAAAAAAATTATTATGTACTCACATGTAGGATGTATGTGGTCGTCTCGGATGTCTGGTGCGAAACTGTGCGGTATTCAGTTGTGTTACTGTCATCATATAGAGGCGGCTAAAAGCGGTGGCGGGATTTCATTGGAGGCGGGATCTCTTTATCCCCACCACCATCTGGCCACGGGGGTGGCTACTTTTCTTTAGTTTAATTTATTTTCTATTTTTTTTTTTTTTTTTTAATTTGTTGATACCGTTTGGGGGGTTTTTCTTTGAGTTTTGATTGGGTTATTTGCTGTGTTATTGTTTGTATTGATGAATGTCTTTGGTCAGTTTACTAAAAAATAACATTGTTTGGAAAAGTGTTGTAGAACCCACTTTTTTTCGGAAGAAAAATCTGATATAAGATAAGATTCATATGATTTTTCTCTCATTTTAACAAAAGGCTGTTTTTCCCCGGTTCAATATCCAATCGGAGACTATAGACTATATTTATCAGATGTTTCTTATTGCTTTTACTTTTAGGCAATGTTTGTTTCATGAAAAGATCAATGTGATTTATCAAAATGACCATGTTGAATCTGCAAATTTAGGCCGATTCCGCGACCACACCAAAAAAAACCAATGGATTAGTGCGGAATACTAATTGCAATTACAATTTGTTACTTTATCCCGGTGAAATTGTTTTTTTCTTCTTCTTCTTCTTGGGGTTCCTCAAGGAGTATAGGTATTCACTAAGTATTGCAGGAGTAGTTGAATCCTTAAAGTATCTTTAAATTTGGGGTAGCCCTCGTTCAGAATATCTTGGAGGGCATTATTGGGAAAACGGTTTGTTGGCATAGCGAGTCAGTGGTGCCTGCCGCTCTTTCTAGAACTTCCCTCAAGAATCTGGTATCTTGATTTCCTGTACGAGTATGGTAACTTCAACTGGAATTGCTATTGTACGAATTGGCTCAAGAATACAGAATTCAATAGATCATTTTTAGTTTAATGGAATAGAATTCCATAACATTATGGAATCATGAAAAATAACTCCGTTAGTACGTGAAAATTAGACTTAAAATGTTTTTAATGGCCTGGCCTAAAATAAACTGAAATTATTTTGGCTTGCAAGACGGAATGATATGTAGAATTTGGTGTGCTGCGTTTTCCGGAACTCTGAACGAGCATATCCGTTTCTTTAATTAATGTTTTGAAAAAAAAATTTAGTGTGAACACTCAAACGACTTTTTTAAACTCTAATTATTTTCGTTTTTATCGTATTTGTCTACCTGTTATCATTTTTACTAGTTCTGTATTCTACTAGATATATTTAATTATCTATTTATCGGTTGGGCCTGTCATAATTGCCCTAGCTGATAAATAAAACTGATATTTTACACTGTCCTATACCACTACAGATTCAAAAATATATTTTCGTTATACTGGATGAACAAGTTGTATTTTGGGCCGTTGTTACAATAATAACTTCAATGCTTGCCTGGGGCCAAAAATAAAGATACCAATAAAGGCTTGTCTTTTAAATCATTCTTCCGGTTTACAAACGAATAACAGGTCTCAAACAAACACACGACTTCCTGTTACTTTCGTAGCATTATAACAGAAAATTTTCTTAATATTTTCCACACACACACACACTCATATTTTCAGCTCTATGTATTCATATTGCTATAACATTATAGGTAATAATGTTGTTAGATCTACAGAGAATTGGCGCTTTAGCTGAAAACCCCCCAAAGCGTCTAAAGTTAACCAATTCAGCCTTAAACAAACATCCGCTGTGCGAGCACTTCCAGCATCCTCTCAAACATTTACGCCACCGTCTACAGCGTTTGTATTACAAGTCATTAATTCATATTTTATCATACATATTCATGATTATGACGTATCCAAATATCTACTGTTTGAATTTTATTGTTTTTTTTTAAATTCAATTTTAAAAAAAATTGGGGGGGGGAATCTGTAAAAACTGATACAATTTATTGCAAAAGTAGATTTTAAAAAATCTACTGGTCATTTTTAAGTATTTTTACATATTTTTTGATACGTTTAACTACAAAAATTCTTGCTGTCTTATCTAACAGTGACAGCTGACTTCACCAAGCTCTGTCTACGAAACCATAAACGTAAAAAGTTTATTTTAAAAATTAAATAAGTTAAAGAATTTTTTTAAGAAAAGTGTAGTTCAAGTTTAGAGAAACTATGTACCACTGAGGCACGTGATATATGTTCGACCAGTGAACTTTATTGTACTTCTATTTGCATGATTTGGCAGTATGATCTTGTCAGTGAGATATCTGGTGTCCCCAAATCCTTGGTAGGGGGGGTAAATAGATAGAATGGATACTTGGGAACGCTTGGGATGGAAGAAGAATAGGGAAAAGGATGAAAAAATGTGTAGCTAAAGGAGAGAGTTGTAGAAGTACCTTTTGGGTTTGTAAGAAATGGGAGAATCGTAGATGGCAGTATATTGTGTGGCAGAGTGGACTAGGATGGCAATCTAGAATGGAGAGGAGTTTCAGCAGACGGTTTTTTGGATATAGGTGTGCACCGGGGGATTATGGAAGTCCCAATCACCATGGAGTTTAGTGAGTCGAGAAGAGTCTGTGAAATTTGCTCTGTGTTGTCTGGAGTTTCTGGATGTTAAGGGATGATTCAGGGAATGTTATTCGAGCTTGCGGAAACACCAACTCATGCATTCCATTCTAACAAGTGTTTTTATTACCTGAATCAACAAAATTCTGTGTTGATTTCTCATTGAACTGTGACAACAATAGTCTTTTAAAAGAATAACTACAGAATGTAACAAAATGGCTACTCGAAAACAAAAAAAAATAATTCAAGAAGAAATTCAGTAATGCAGCTGTAGTAAGGAGTGAATTTAGTTTGGTTTAAGTACTTCTATAGTTAAATATAGTTTAGGGTCCTCTTTGTCCAGTTTGATTTATCTTTTCGTCACATCCGAATCATCAGCACATTTTCTTTCCAAGGAAACATCATTTTTCTTCCTCTATAATACAGTATTCATCAAGTTATTAAATGCAATTTACTTAAAATTCAAGTTTTTAAAGGATGAAAAAAAAGTCTTGATGTTTTTGAAACATTTATATTGTGTGTATAATTGTAACTGATATTGTTCTATCTGATATTGTTCTAACTGATATTGATATCAAACCCCTTGCTACAAATTTCATTTATAAGCAAGGAACAAAATAAAATAAAATTTAATACAAAAAATTGATATTGTTCTACGTCAACTTCAGGGCTTTGAAAAATATTATTAGTAAAATTGAATACATAGTGTATAGGTAAAACTCAAATATAATTAATGTTAAATAACTACCTGTTTTTCTCCGCACCTGAAGATGACACAATCTCTAGATCAAAAGCTTGGGAAAAATGAATTTAAAAAAAAAACTGAAGTAGGCATTAATTTCTGTTCTGATGGAAATGTGGTTAGGTCCACAGTTCTGGATACTATCGTTTGATTTTATCTATCGTGGCACGACTGTTTATTGAAGTCCTGGCCGGTTTCAGATTGACTAGACTAGTCAGCCAGTTGTATAGGGTAATTTAATGAATTCCCTACATTAAACTGATTAATGTAATGTACCTCTGACGGTGCATGAAAGTTCGAAACCGGTCAAGGAACACAACAAAAATACGTGAATTTCCTCTTCCAATTTTGTTATATTTAATTATAAATTATTGGCAACAGTTATGCGAATGGGTAAAAGAAAAGTTCGACCCACTAACGTTCGGTTTGATGGGAATTCGCACGCAGTTAACATATCGTATGTCTCTTTGCGTTTTGATATCCGAGTAGTGAACACAATTTTACGGCCTCTGCATCGGCAAGCTCCTATATTTAGCTAGATCGTACAATTTAGTCTATTATCTATAACATTATTTATTCATCTCACTCTGAACTTTCGGAATAATAAGCACGAGAAGGCCAAAGTAAAAAACCCGAGTTTCTCTAACTTTGTAATGAAAAAAGAAAGTTATTTGCTAGAGTTCTTTTAATCTTAGGAGTTTTTACTTAATTTTTAACTACTTCAGAATGGATAAAAAGGATTTCCAGTTATTTACTTTATTCCAGTAATTAATTAAAAATTCTTTTTTAACTGACAATTTACGCGTACTAAATATTTGAAATCTATTTATTTTTAACTTAAAAAAGTCTTCTTTGGACCACTGGAATTTCGGTTCTCTTTGGGTCCTAATTCTGCAGTTATTTACACATTAAATATTTAGATGTCTGTTTTTTCTTTTTTGTTTTGAGCTCTGGTTTGTTGGGTGCAGATCTTGAAATCTCAACTTTCTCTTTAGACCAAACGTTTCGGCAAGGATGTGGTGTGCCTTTATTACGTAGTAGATTGATGCTATACAGATCTGTGCTATGTGAGAGGATGTACCACGTAGAGATTAACTTATTAAAATGATTTAGTGTGGCGATTTCCGCTTCTTGCAGGGAAACGTACACACTTGTACAGGAAGGGGGAAAAGACGAAACGATAAAAGTACGTTGTTTTGGGGGAAGTTTAAATGTTTTATTTCCGGTGGAAAATCAAATTTGAAAATTTGATACCATTGCACTAGTTATCGCTTTAAAAGAAAATCTTTTCTTTTTTTTCAGTATCAGATTTGTTTAAAGGAGTTTCAGTTGATTTAAATCACAGTTTTTCTTTTGTTTTTTTGCTTTCGTTTTCTTTAAAAAGAAAATTATAAATTGTGTAATTTACCCCTCTCCCCACGCACAACTTTTCCGTTAGGTATTTCCTCATGTAAACAAAAGTGTCTATCACCAGTGGTATTGTTCTGTGAACGAAGAGATAGACGTGTGTGTGTTTTGTCACATCATGTTTGGATGACGTAGATTTTGAATATCGTGCACAATGACGTAACATTCAAACAGAGAGAGAGAGGGAGTGGAAGGCAAACATCGTCCACATTTCGTTGATGACTGATTCAAAAACTATATTGCTACCATTTGATGAATGTAGGGGAACAAAAGTTTTTGAGTTTAGTGAGGTCCAGATAGAGAAAACTGTAGACTGGGATGCTGTTGATTATTATGGGAGGGGAAGTAAGTCTAGGCAGTGTTTCCTATAAAACATCAGCCAACCAGATAGAGGATGTTAACGTTGATTTCATTTCTATTTCATGTTTTGTTACTGCAACAGAATCATAGCTACCTGCTTGCTCCCCAGCTTCATCTAGGGGCCTCTCTGCAAGCAACTTTCACAGTTATGATGATGCTCTATTTGCACAAAATTCAAACTAGAATTTCCAAAATAGAACACCACTTTGTAGATGATTAAGTAATTAGTGGTGACTGTTTGTCAAGGCCAATGGTTTCCCAATGGGTTTTAATGGCATTGCAAAAATTTTAAGAGGGTCACTAAGAATGAAGCATTGAAGATCCGTCCTGGAAGAGCCGGAAGTGCTTCATATTTCTTTTAGTCAATATTTCTTAATAGTCAAATATTTGCTTCCGCCTCGTCATAGTTTTGTATGGCAACCCCCTCCTAGGGAAAAAAAATTGGCGATTGCTTTTCTTTAAGGGTAGATATCTCTACCGACATATCTTACATGTTCAAAGCCCATTATAAACCACTGGCAGCACGGGATTGAAAAGTAGGTGAATAATTATTGAAGCATAACGAGAAATAATACCAAGAGAATATTTAAGAAAAACATAAAACAACGATTTAACTAAACAGCAGAGAATTCTGGGCAGTTCTGTACCGTTAGGAAACCAGAAAATTGCTATGAAGAAAACAGTAGACAGAAATCCAGTGCATTTATGAAGAAGAAAAAGTCTTTATTTATAATAACCAAAAGATTTCCACATACATATGAAAAGAAAGAAAATCTACAATATAAAAAAAACACTGTTTAGTATAAAATACATTCAAAAGAAAAATACAATTCTATAAAGACAACATCGTGGTCATTGACCGTCAGTGCATTTATGTCTCCAGCCATAACCATAGATTGAAAACTATAACCATGATCAATGTCTCTATCAGACCCAGACAGGTCTTAAATGATTTGAGAAAGTGGTACCGGTGGAGATGTGGTTAGTTGCTTCACCAGAAAGAGATAAGATAGCCCAAGTTGGTCGAGAGAACTTTTCCCTGATAGAATCTGCTTCAATTTGTTATCATCGTTCCGTACTTTGAGGATTTGTTGATGAACAATATGTAAGGTACTTCGAAAGAGACACTCATTAAAGCGAAATTTGAAGAATATCTGGCTGCCCTCAATATAGTTTGAAGTTTTTTGCCCAAAATAGTTCCCAAAAGAAAAGTTATTACGTAAATTGCGGCCAGGAAGTCCCCCCCTTGCAGTTTCATTAAAAAATTAACTTGGAAAATTTTACATAATTACTCTTACTTAAGGGAAAGTCAATTCCATTTTCAATATTTTCTTTCATGTAAACGTTACCAGCGGTTTTGATTAATCCATGCAAAAAGAGTACAAAATTAAGTAATCCGCATGAAGTATACTGCATGCTGAATATGTTATAGTACTAATTAGGGATTTTAAGCCCTTCTTTACTGTGGCCTATACTGTAGTATAGCATACCCTTTTGCATCATCTGGTTGTTTTTACTGTGGTTAGTGTAAATGTAAACTCTTATGACTTTGTGGTTGAACTTTAATAATCACATAATTGTTTTTATTGCCTCTCTCCCCCCCTCCCCTCGACTTAATTTGTACATCAAGTTTATGTACACTAACACTGACAGAGGAATTCTGTAAAGCCACACATTCAACTACTGGTCACTAAAAATTGGGACATATTTTACTTGTACATCCATAATTTGGTTACGTTTGTTACGTTAGTTTTTATAAAATGGTGAATTTGAAATTAATTGCTCTTTTTTTTAAATTTATTTTGTTATTTACAATCTGCAATACATAATAATAAGTAAATATGGAAACTGAATATGGTGAACTGGTGCGGGAGGAGAGCAGGAGGAGAGAGAAGCTAGCCAGCGGTAGCACTCTCTATAGGAGAGAGAGGAGAATGTGGGGAGAAGAGTGTGAGGAGGAAAATACGAGGAGAGATAGGAGAAAAATGGCGTTTAGGCCTTCAGCCTACAAGGAAGTCGCGGGGCCATTGGCGATTCAGTCGGCGAGGAGTACTAGGGATGTCAGAAGAAGTGAGAGACAGTACGAGTACAAGAGGATTAGAGCTAGTCGAGAGAGTAGTGTGGAATTTTTGGTATTTAGTCTTGGCGAGTTGGTCTATGAAGGGAATATTGAGGTCGTTCTGAAGAGTGAGGTTAGACACCGTAGAAAGGTGCGTCAGAGGAGCTTTGACGGAAATGTCGTCCGTATGTTTGTAGGTTTGAGACTAGTATTGTGGTATTAAACGTTTGAGTTCTAAGGGCAATTTGGAGCGTCGTCCAAAGTAATCTGTAAAGAAGTTTCGCACGTTTTGTCATTGCTTGTCTTTGCAAGTCTAGTGTGTGGGTTCCACGTGAGTCGTTTGTCTATGTAGAGCCCAAGTTAGCGGACCAGATCTGTACAAGGAAAAAGATTGCTGTTGAAGAGGACAGGTGGACAGGAGCCCCGCCGGAGAATTGCTCTTATTATTAAAAAAAAAAAAGTAGAAGTAATTATTAAAGTTAAATACAAGATTATGCGTTCAAGGCTTACTTTTATTTAACAATAAAAGAAATATCATATCTCTCAGAGAAGGGATTAGATCACGCGTAGATCCCGGGTTCGAATCCAGCTGCTGGCCCTCAGATTTTAGCTTGTTACTTCCGTTGATGTACTGTGTTCCCTTTAAAGAGTCTAAGCTTGTATAAGGTCTTGGAAAATGAGGGGACCATCGGACTGGGATACCTCGGCTCGTTCCTTCACTGCCCGTCTCTCAGCAAGGAGGAACAAATTCTCACAACCACTCTGTTGATGGTAGAGAACAGATTTCGCTCCTTAACTTTTCACTGAACAGGACACTTCCTGTCGTTTACCTCAATAATATAAACAGTAATAAAAAAAAGGACTAAAGAAATCAATAAGGAAGTACTAATATTCTAAATTTGTAACAGTCAGCTGGCAGGAAGTGTTGTTTCACAGGAACGATGGTTTGGAGCGAACTAACTACGATATTCCGGTTAGACTAATTTTTGTTTTTGTTATTTTTATATAATTACCTTTCAAATGTTCAACTAAAGTTGTGAAAATACTCGAACATAAATTAGGTACATGTTGTTGACTATAATCCACACAATTTTAGGATATATATATATATATAAGTTGACAATATTTATGAGTACAATAATTGGTTATATCAGTCAATAGATCCGTTTCATGCATGTTAATGCTCGACTACATTGTATCATTATGTGCATACATAAATTCATTCCATTGAATACACACTAAAATTGTTGTTTTACTCAGTTATCCAGATGGGTGAATATCCAGCGACGCCCCTTCTCGTGGAAATGGTATGAATTAATTTTCGAAGGATTCCCTTTGCAGCATTGGGAGATTCCATCAATAATAATTAATGCTTACAGCATAATATCATTATGTTCATATTTTGTGGTTAACTAGGTGAATCTATGTTCTGTAAAAAATCTGGATTGATTACTGTGGGGTTTTGGTCATAAAGTTTTGATGAATTATGTTTGGTGGTGTTTTGGTCCGAAAAGTGATGAATTCAAAAAAAATCAGTTTCATGCCCAAAATTATTAAAAAAATTCTTTTTATTGAAAAATCCTGTTTCTCCCAAATAAAAATCAGCCAAAGAAAAAGAAAATCACATCACCAGGTGATTTAACGGAGTGGTTTAACTCCAGGCTTGGATGGTATATCAATGTTCTAGGGATGTGCACAGTTTTTACCCTCTCTCTTACTGAATTTCATAAGAAGTTTGGCGATTGTGACAAAGAATGTGTTGAAATGGTTCAAATGTCCAAGACTTACAGACAAACTTGTTCATTCCTGTCTCTCAGAATCAAAAGACTAACAATACAACGCTCCCAAAATGGGGGGAAAAAAAATCCACAAAAACCTAAAAATTCCTTTAATAAAGTGTGAAATTTGCGCGTATTACCTTTAGTCCGATGAACTCCTGCGTATTATCTTTGGTCCTTTTAAAGTATCACTTTCTTCCCTCAAAGTGGAGAAGAAAACCAAGATAACTGTGGTTTTCTGATTCCGCAATCGGGACTCATATAACCCGATTTGTTGATTAGGTTTATTAGTTTGGTTGAGGTTAGGGATAAATCTGATAAAACAGTCTTATCAAGTATTTAATCTGATTGGTTTTCTGTGGATCTCTCTCTTAGAAAGGAGTGGGGCTTGTTTACATATACATAAAATAGGTGAGAAAAGTTCTTAGATAAGTTTGTTCAGCTTCTTATAAAGGAATGTAAAGTATCTGTTAAAGGGAAGGAGTTTCTGTTAGAGATCAACAGGTTGCCACTATATCTGAGACAAGTGGTGGCATCTCCCAGCTTTTCCTTCTACTACGTCCCCGATGTCTTTATCCACCTCCAGGGTCCGTCTTTTCTCGCCAAAAGTTAGGCGTGTTCTCAAAGTTATCTAACATAATTTCTCTCTATTTACCCTATTTAATAGAAGAATATTTTTTGTGTATTTACTAGAAATTGATCGCACGTGAATCTCTTTCTTGTCTATTAAGGAACCTGCATGCCGAAACAACTCTCTTATTTTTTCCAGTTTTAATTGCTCTGGTAAGCTCATCACCTGCCTCAATCCTGAAATATCACTCCAGAACTTAGCTTTTCTGGCTTAAGATTTCCTTCTTAAGAAGACACAGAAGGGTTCTATCCCAAGTAAGGAAAATACAGCGCTTTGCCTTGCCAGTACATCCGCTTTCCCTTCACTCTTCACACTGTACATGTTCTAGCACCCAAAATAAGGTAACCATATATACGATAACCTTTTTCCTCCAGGCCATTAAGTTGGTTTAGATTTTTCCAAACTATTTATGAGCTGACATGAACTCCGCGCCTTTGATGACATTCAGTTTATCGTAAAGAACTACTATTTTCTAGTCTCGATTTTTCCTTTCGAAGTTAAATTAGACACATTTTTCCTATTGCATTAATTTCCATCCGGATGCTGCTGGGAAATTCCCCCTTAGGTTCTTGATTGGCTAATTCAAGAACCCGAGTCTCCTCAGATCCTTCAACATTTCTTGTACTCCATACAATTGCATGTTTTTTAAAACTTTGGATTCGCTGCTACACTCACTTCTGATGATGTTTCTCTAACATTCCGCGTAAAAAGTCCGGTTAGGATTCTTTATACAGGAAGTTACAAACTCATTTTTTTTTTGTTTCTCCAACAGTTTTGTATTAAACGGATATTGTGATTAATAAAAGTTTTGTGAGAGTTGGTGATATTTGTAACTGTTTTGTAGTGTTGGAAATCTTACGTATTATAACATTGAGTGGGTGGTGAGAGAGTTGGGTTAAGTGTTATTGTTCGTGTTATTGTTAGGCCAGTGGAGGAAATGTTTCCTCCGAAGGAAGTCGGCTAGCCACTCGCCACTATAGAAGACAAATTGTAAAGTTTTAGTGAATCGGAATCTATGTGCGTTACACAACTAGTCCCCGGCAAATAACTAACTTTTAAATTAAAACTTACAATTACTTATCTTCTTTAATAAGTTTGTGTAATTACAGTTTTACTTTGTTTGACGGAGCCGACAAAAAAAGATTTAAGAGAGAAAATATTATGACAACATAATTATCCCTAAACAGGTTATCTATCTTTGTATATATATATTTAATAAAGACAGATAAATGTATATTTGTGCTGCGGGCATTCGTGTTTATATGTGCGATCATGAAAATTAGGTTTCCGTAAGCCCAGTGTGTATGACTTGGTGGTTAGATTAGTGGTGTAAACGATATAGCGAAGGAAAGTGGAAAGCGTGGGAAATGTTACAGAAAATGTATTGGATTTAGTTAGTGGAAACGTACACTGTCTTAGTGTGTGCTTAGTGTATTTATGGGACCTGTTCTGGTTGTGTATTAGTTATGTTTGCCAGTGACAAATGCCATTTGTACTGAATGTTCAGGTGTGACTTCACCTGTACAGGCAGTCTACCCAGACTCCACAATCCTCTCATCTCACCTGCAAAACTATTTGTTACTGTAATGAGCTCCCCTCCACCCTCGCCAGCCGTGAGTGACGTCTCTTCTAAATACGCGAAATTAGATCTGTTTAACAAAACGTTTTATTAATGCTACATTTCCTTTGCTTTTATTATATAATATAATACTTTACATATGAAATACTAGCAGCTGTAGTTTGCTGCCTTTAGTAATCTAACAATGCCTGACTTCCAGCTTTTTCAGCAGCGTAAGGCTAAGACATTGCACGTAAAGGACGGAACAAGTATCCCTTACATTTGCGCAAAGATAATTACTTATTTTTGTTTACCCTCCACATATCCGGTAAACATAACTCACTATCTAAAACTTCTTACAACAGTTAGAGGAAATAAAGAATTGTAGTAAAGAAGGGGAAATAATCATTTTTTTAAGCTATAGAATATCCATTATAATCACATACGAGTATATGATTAAGCTAGAATTAACTAGGCTAGAGGCAGTTTCATGCACTACGCCTAGATTCTGTTATATGAAAGGTCACATCCGTTTATAAATAGAAAATTTATTATCTTTCTTTTTCTTTTAGCGTTTTTATGAACGTGTATGCTGATTGCAAACGCTTTGTCAATACAGGTATATAAGGGTGGTGGCACAGATATACATTATATCGCTCGTTTATGTATTTATCTTCTTATTGTAGGTATATGAGATTATCCTGATAATGGAGGTTTATACCAAAGAGGTTATATTTATACACACTCTTCATAACAATTAAAATAAATACTTCTCTCCTATTTCTACTAAAGTATCTTTCCTGCTCAAGTTCAATTAAACAATTATAAGTTTGTGTAGTTAATCGCCTAGAAAACGATATATTTTAACAACTCTCCAACAAAGAAGTAGATAAAATTTCTATAATAACATTTGCACATAATAGTAATAATTGTTAAACCGGATGTGAAAAAGGAGTACTTGCTGTCCATTGACCGTACATTATTGCACTGTTTATCATGGCGTTCTATTAGATTTTTACATTTCATTATTTCCAAACTGTCATCAACGTGGACGGACGGTGTTTCTATTAATAATTATTCTCTTTAATTAAAAATTAACTATCGCTGCTTTTATTTTTTACTTAATATGTTCAATACTATACTGTAAAAACGGAAGTGTAGTTAGTATTCTATCTACAGAGACGATAGCCAACGATTTTTTAAAGAAGTTATAAGTTCAACGGTCATTAAGTGAAACAAGAATACGGATTGGGAGGGGATCAACCAGTTTTGGCCGATTCTATATCAACAATTATCAGACCCGTATCCTGCAGGAGAGAGGACTTCTGCACCCAGAAAATAATTACTACATTGCGGCCATTTTCGTTAATTGTTCATAGATCTTGTTTCCAGCGTAATGTAAGAACATGATGCATTTTAATTTTTGTCATTCTTTCGCGTTGGATGCATTTAAAAATTTAATGCAGATTCAAATGGGATTTGATTAGTGTAGTGGTCATCACTCCAAAGTTTCCAGTTCGAGTCCATTGAATACTCTTTATCTAATTGGAAAAAATTTATTACTAAAATATGAGGTTAAGGCACCTAATTTGGTAGTTGGACGTTGAAAAATAGGCATTACTACCACTAACTTATTCAACAACATTTTCTATTGGTATACTCTATAATATCAAACTTTAGCCACACTGAGCTTTTAACGATAATATCGAGACCAGGCTAGATGTATTGCCAAGTCAAACAACGGTAGCAGAGCTATACCTTATTGTTGGGCTGGTTACTGGATTGTGGTGTTTAAATAAACAACCTCAGCCAGTCGCTTTAGTTAGACTCCATTGTCTCCAACTTTGTCGCTCCAAACTGGTTCATAAATGGGACAGTTTTGTAAAGTAACCTGACGGTGTACCTAATTGACATAATAAATTATTGGATATACTATCAACTCTATTTATTAATAATTAATTAAACATTTTATCACAGTTTATTTTTTTTTTTTTTTTTTTGCGCATCAACAGCTGAGGTCATTAGCGCCCGGAGCTTTTTCCAGTGCACTGCCGGCCTCCGGACAGTGTTCTCTCGTTACAGACAACACTGTCCATCACCGGACAGTGAGCTGTAAGAAGCTCCTAGGAAGAGAAAATCTAGGAGTTTATATTTAACCAGTAACTTAGCTACCTTTTAGACTCCAAAACTGCCTAAAATATATTTTTAAATAAAGTAAACATTTTATTTGTATTGTTCTTTTATGGAAAACTACGTTTTAGCATTTAAATACTAACAAAATTAAAATTAAACTAAATCAGAGGAATGAGTACGCTGCGGCTTTGGGAAGTGTCGGAGAGATGATGAGACGCGCTTTATTCATAAAAAAAAGTATCTATCATTTCCAACAGGAAAACTTTGTTAAATTTAAGTACCCAGTTACTACTGTCAAGTTAGAAAATTCGTATTGTCATTTCCGGTTGAGCGTGTTAACTGTTTTCGAATGGGTAGAAACGAGTTCCGCAATGCTAAGATGTATTGTTGGTTAGTGGGTTCGATTCCCCAGTCCTAGGCCTTAAGATTTGATTTAATGGTTAATAAATGGGATTTGCAGTAAAGTATGGTTGCTAGGGCGTAAAGCTTGCGTTGGTACCACTGCTCCCAACAGTGTAGGGAGTCAACTATTTCAGCCTGGAATATCCTTATCTTTCTGCCAGTTGAATTTTGGGCTAAACTTTAAAATGGAAAATGGGATGCTAAAGTGTTTTTTGTCAATTTCTTTTTTTTTAAATATTATTTTCTAAAATTAAAAAACTACAATAAAAAAAAAAGTGACAAGCAATAAATTACTAATAAGTAATAAAGGAAGAATAAATAATAAAAAAGTTGTTAAATTTTAGCACAAGTTAAAAAATATATAATAGAATGCTGTCACTAACAGACAGGTAGTTACTGTCTGACAGCATTTGAGAGCTTACCCAGAACATCTTCCGACACCAGTTGACATAATTGACATTTTTTAGCAAGCTTGTCAAAATATACTGCTGTGTTAAAAGACAGGAGGATTTTGTGCGCCTTTTTGCTATCTAGCAAGGCTAATGTGGCTTCAGAAACATAGATTGATCGTAATGATCCTAAAGGGCTGTCTTAAACAGAATGGAATAGCAATCGTGATTTCTAGCTTCTTTGCTCATCCTAACTTCTTGAGATCATAGACTTATCATTGGTTCCGTAAACAGATTCTCCACAACTTGTTAGTAACCGCTTATTCTCAAAATATATTTTTCAGATAATTGCTCAGTTCTAAAAATTTTATTCAGGTAAAATCGTAGGTTCGATGTAGTTCGTACGCAAGATCAGATTAGTAAGGTGAGAGCTCCTAAGTTCGAGTCCAACGTGTAGCTAATATTCCGTCTCTTTTCACGACACTTAATTTGGTAGTTGGATGTTAAGGCCCACCTGAAATGGCACTGTATAGAAGTCTACCCACCATTTAGAAGTGGCTTTAATCGATTTTCTCCAGAAAAATGATTGAAATAACGTTACAGATCTTTGAATGAATATAATAATGACTTTACTAAGTTTAGACAGAATATTAAGAGCCGTGTTTTCAAGAAAATACCAAAATACTGAACAATCGATTCAATAATGTGGTACTATCGATTGCCTAGTTATAACCAAAACCTTTCCCCCCCCTTGTGGTGCACCTATGCGAAATATTCAAAATCGCTCTTTTTGCGAGTTTTCCTTTTTTTTAAATTTTAAATTGCAGCGAATACTAAATGCTCGTACAGAACGAGCGAAAGAGAGAGAGGGACACTTTATAGAGCTGAGAGTATCTCAAAACGGAAATGCGATAATCTGCTCGATCGCTATACTTCCTTTTACTAGTGTAGAACGTAAATTATGTACTTAAAATTAGGGAAAAACTAGAAGGAAAATACAACCTTGAGGAAACTGATTAATGAAAATGGAAATTAAATTGGTTGTAACTAATAAAGGGAGCAATACAACAGGAACTGAGGGTGCCAGTAATTAGGAAAATCTACAGAATCAGGAATTTTCTTCTTAATGAATGAATAATTTAAAATGAATTTAATTATAGTAATAATATAATATACGTAAACAAATTAGCCCACCTATAGTGAGCAAATAGTGTCTCTCCTTTTTCCGGTTTGCCTTCTTGGCGCTACTTTTTGCTTTAAACTTTATGTGCTCGTTGAACACGTGTAATTTTTTTTTCAGAAAAATGTTTTTTTTTAAGTAAAAAAATAATAGTCAAGTTGTGGGCTTTGCGACACCTAAGCACCGCCTGGAAAAATAGAACTTTTTGAGATTGCTTATTGCTTCGCGGAGCCAAATTTCTGAGAGCGTCAAGATCAGCTCAGAGGAAGTACTACTTAAATTTAATAGTTGCCCGAAGGCCGGAAATGTGCAAACATTCACGCGTGTTTCTCTCACCCCATATAGCTCTTATTCTAAAGTGGAAAAGGAATAGGATAACTGAAAACTCAAGAGGTAATCGAGTGTTATGACTGTTTTCCTCTAGAGTCTGACGGGGAAAAATAATTCTTACTTAATTTTCAAATTTTATTTAATGTTACATACACATATTTATAGTTACAAATTTATTTCTAAGATCCATTTTTTTTTTTTTTGTAAATTTACTTTTGTGATCGTTTTCTACCTCTGGATACCCAAAATGGATCCTGTTCCATAGTGTCTCGCCTGTGTATTAGTAGGAATTTGGGCTCTTGCGCGTACAGATGATTTAATGAGTTCACTGATGATGAATCGCACGGTCTTTCCTCACGGCCACGATGTGCCCAAAATGGTGGTTGTACTTCCTCCGTACTGGAACTATCACCTCTACGTCCTCTTGTCGGCCAGAATCCAGGTTCTGCTTCGGATGATCCTAATACAGCTCTAACATCGCTGCGTCTTTCTTCTCCGCAAACCGCCTGAACATAGACATAAAACAGACAAAGAAAATTGTCTTAATTAGTTTTGTTATTTATTTTTTTTATTTGTATTAATTAGTATTCAGTTATTCTACTTCCGTTTTTGACGTCAGAATAAGAGATACTTGTGGTAAGAGAATCAGCTGGAATGTTTGCTTAATTCGTCAGACTTTAAATTATAAGGAGAAGATAGTTCGACAATAGCCGAGGGCAAAAACGATAAAAAAACCAAAGGCCAATCTTGAGTTGATATTCTCGGCTTGGTCCAACAAGAGAACCGCGCCCAAATTACCTGCATACCCCTCTTAGGAAGCCATTTCCTTCGACCTTCAGAAGATAATCGTGCGAGTGTGTTCACATCAAATTTTAATCTGAGCTTAAGTTCATTTTCACTTGAAAACTATGAATTTATCTGCTACATACAGTTTTAAATGATCATTGATTTAAATCAGTCTAGACTTGTCTGTGTTTCTTTTTTTGCTGGAACAAAAATCTTTTAATCTGATTTTAATTAACAAAATAATATTTTCTAATTAATATTTTGAAGCGCGCGTTGGCAGATAAAAAAAATATATATATATATTCTGGACAAAAATGAAATGGCAAACTTTAACCTTAAAGCTTGGCTTTCTTTAAAAATTGCCTCTGGCGGTTTAATGTTTATTCCTTAATTAGTTATATATATAACCTTTGGTATATCCTAATTATAATAAAGAGGGCGGATTATTTGTGTACTTACTTTGAAGTACTGTCTGTGATCAATGTCTCAACAAATTCATGCTGAAATATTAATAACATACGTGTCATGAAGTGAAGATTTGTTAATCACGATTGCATCAAAGCCACCTTCAGTTCAGTAAATATCTCGAAAGAAATAATCGCAAATAATGTGTAATCCGATCGATTTGTTTGGTGATCGATATGTGTGGCTGATACGATTTGCTCAAAAGAAAACTATCTTCTCAAATTAATTAATTTTTTGGGTGGGGATTCTACAAAGCATTACGCATCATTTTAATCTTATTAATTTACAACACAACTGAATAGATTGCATTTATATAAAAATTAATTTAGTAAATTGTACTAATATAAAAGTAATTTAAATTTTGAACTATCTACGCTAGATTTAAATTTTTTTATACAAAAATCTGTGTGATGTTATGTTTAAATTGCTGAACACCCCCCAAGAGAGATATAAAGATGTTGAATAAAATTCTTATCACGTACTTGAATTCAAAGAATCTAGAGTTTTTTTGTTTTTTTTAGAGTTGCGAGTTAACGCAGAAATTTTTTTATGTTTGCATTACCAATAATAGTAATAAAAATAAAATTGCTGTTTGAATTATTAGTAATAAAAAAAAAAACGGAAGTGGTGTTGCGGTAAATTAATGGTAAAACTTTTGTGAGGGCGACATACTTGACCCCTAAAGTAATATTTCGAAGTAATGTGCACTTTTTATAATCTACATAATATTAGTAATAATTATATTACTTTCTCTCACTAGCGCAGTATTGCAATCGTGTCAAAATTTCGGTTTCGATTTTTTCCCGGAGTCCTGAAAAAGTTTTTTTTTCTTTTTCCAGAAAATGGTCTCTGTGTGTGAACAAAATATGTTTTTGATAAACCTAAAAATTGAAGGAAACTGAAACTTAATATCCTGATTGGCTCCTAACAGTCCATCTAATGATCCAAATTCTGTAACCGGAAGCGATACCACTTTACTGAGCGATTTTGTTTATTGTTAGATTTTCTCAATAAGAAAAAAGTAAAGTAATGCCAATTTTTTAAGGCAAGCTTTACCAAGTAGTAAATTAGGTGTCGTGGATGGAGCCGACTAACAAACATACGTACTTTACTGTAAATTTCTCATATTAATCATTAAATAAAATCCAAGACCTAGACTAGTACCGCAATACATCTTAGCATTGCGGGTCTAGACTATCTTCGCCGCACATACTTTAATATAAATTTCTCAAATTAATCATTAAATAAAATCCAAGACCTAGACTGGGAATCGAACCTACAAACCAACAATACATGCTAGCATTGCGGGTCTAGCCTATAACCTCCTAACATGCTTTAAATTTCTCATATTAACTATTAAATTGAATCCACTGCCTAGACCTAGATCTCATAAATGCCTCAAAAGTTTCCTGTAAACAATGTGCATACATGGCTATTTACGTATCTAAAACAAATTAATTTATATTTTAAAATTTAGGTTAGTAATCAGGTTAGTTTATACGAGGTTAGTAGGTTAGTTCCTCGTAGGTTAGTTCTTTTAAAGGGGAAAGGAATATTGAGTACATACATCTAATATTGATATGAATGTATTTTTTGGCATGAATGTATTTATTGGCGTGAATGTATTTATTGGCACGAATGTATTTATTGGCTTGAACGTATTTATTGGCGAGAAAGTCGTATGTATGTTTAGGTTAGGTTTTTATTCTGGGGTTGAAAGAATTTTTATACAAGTATTTCAACCCCATTATTAGGTTAATTTTATTTAGTTCTAGTTTATTTTAGGATGTGCAGGAATATTAGTTCAAAGTACTGCACATCCAACTACTATAGTAGAGTAAACAGCCTCCTTGGATTAAGTATAAAATAAAGCCAAGCAAACAGTAATTGTACTCGTAGAAGTTAATAAATTAACCCAGTAATACTTTTGGTTTTGCCGAAAATGTAAATAATAGCATACAAATTAAATTATTAATTTAGAAATAGATATTTATTTTATTATAAAAGTTAGTTAATTTAAGGGATGACACAATTATATTCCACACTCCCCCTCGTCGACAAGGTCGATGAAATAAGAGGGGATGTGTGGAGACAATCTTGCAGACCAAGGCTCCACCCTACCTTGTTAAGCAAGGTGTAGTGATTGGAAGCTATGGGTCTGCACGTGTCATCCCAGCTCGTGTAGTATAAGGAAGAACTAAGATAGTGGGCGCTAATGACCGAGATGTCGATGCGCCGAAACACACACAAAAAAAAAAGAAAAAAAAAGTGCATACATTTTACTCATCATGGTGTTCTACGACTTTTATTTGAAACATTTTCCAGAGAGAGGTAGCTGTCTAAATTATTAAAACGATTTAAAAATAAAAAAATTAAATAATAAAAAACGTTGTGTTTTCACTGCCTTGTTCGCTACGCTAGCGTGGACGGACTTAACAAAGTGTGTTCACACCAGACTTTATCTGCCCTATTTGTATAATGTAGTTATTTTATGGTGGAAGGTTTTATTTTGGTTATCTCAGAATATATTTTACAACAATTGGATCTGTAGTTTTGTACCGGAAGATACGCGTTCTTCCTCTTAGGTTTATAGAGAACACTGATAGTAGCTTGTTATTGGTGTAGACCAGGATTGTAGGCTTCCTCTCCTTCTCTTTTTCACTCTCCGAAACCACATCCCCAGCCCTAGAGAGCAGCAGTGACTGTGTGCGTGTGTAAGTGAATATTATTTGATATACAAACGGATGTACGTACGTACTTTAGAGCAACAGTACCATAGCAGACTCCCAAGTTCTCTGC
Source organism: Rhodnius prolixus (assembly GCF_049639745.1). Lineage (NCBI taxonomy): Eukaryota > Metazoa > Arthropoda > Insecta > Hemiptera > Reduviidae > Rhodnius > Rhodnius prolixus. Next base: position 37,427,048 of record NW_027411634.1, read on the forward strand.
CTTTATCTTTTGTTTCTTGTATGTAACGAAGTCAGTTTTTTTTTTCGTTTCTTGTTTTGCTTAGTTTCCTCTCGGGTTTTCAGTCCATACTTCCTTTTTTACGCATTGTCAGTTCTACGTGTGTGTGTTATACCATTATTCATTCATTTTTAAACATTGTAGAATTCGCATTCGATGGAAGTGAAAGTACTTCTGCAAACAGTTTAGCGTTGTAAAGACAAAAACCTGATGAGAAAACTCATACGATTCTTACTGTCATTGTAATGTTCATAATGTAATGTATTACCGTAAAGTGACTCTAGAAGTGGGAAGTCTGTCCGTGTCCCAAGTAGATAGATGGAGGTGCCACGGTAACCAAAAGGTTATAGGCAAGACCCGCAAAGCTAAAATGTACTGTTGGTTAGGGGGTTCGATTCCCGGCGTCTAGGTATTGGATTTGATTTAATGGTTAATATGAAAAATTTATAGTAAAGTATGTTAGGCGGTTATAGGCAAGACCCGCAAAGCTAAGATGTATTGCGGTACTAGTCTAGGCCTTGGATTTTATTTAATGGTAAATATGAGAAATTTATAGTAAAGTATGTTAAGCGGTTATAGACTAGACCCGCAAAGCTAAGATGTATTGCGGTACTAGTCTAGGCCTTGGATTTTATTTAATGGTAAATATGAGAAATTTATAGTAAAGTATGTTAAGCGGTTATAGACTAGACCCGCAAAGCTAAGATGTATTGCGGTACTAGTCTAGGTCTTGGATTTTATTTAATGGTTAATATGAGAAATTTATAGTAAAGTATGTTAGGCGGTTAGAGGCAAGACCCGCAAAGCTAAGATGTATTGCGGTACTAGTCTAGGTCTTGGATTTTATTTAATGGTTAATATGAGAAATTTACAGTAAAGTATGTTAGGCGGTTAGAGGCTAGACCCGCAAAGCTAAGATGTATTGCGGTACTAGTCTAGGTCTTGGATTTTATTTAATGGTTAATATGAGAAATTTATAGTAAAGTATGTTAGGCGGTTAGAGGCTAGACCCGCAAAGCTAAGATGTATTGCGGTACTAGTCTAGGTCTTGGATTTTATTTAACGGTTAATATGAGAAATTTATAATAAAGTGTGCTTTCTAGTCGCCTCCGTCCACGACACTTAATTAGGTTGTTGGACTTGAAGCACGTCTACAAAAATACTTTACATAAGTACTAAGTTGAGCGGAAATCATTGAAGCCATTTTCGAAAAATGTTAAAAATAAACCCATTTAAGTGTTTCTTCCGGTTGAGTTATATTCTTAAAAATTATTATTTTACATAAATAATTAATTCCTATTATTATTATTTTATTGATGGTAAGACCTTACATTAAACGTAAGTAGCACCTTAGAGGTGAGCCTCGGCACCTCATTAAAAAAGTCCCTTCACCAAAACTCCTTTTTTTAAATAAACCTTTCGATTATTTTCAATCTCTCAACTCTAGGGTCGAATTCTCAACTTCTTCGTCTTAGATCGTCTTCTAATTTCTACCAGTTTTTCTTATTCTGGTAAAAAAAAAAGTACGATACAATAAAAACTCTTATCCAGATTCAAGAGAAACCACTCTCCACACCTCGACATAATTATCCGAGTGTTCTTTGCCGGGTGGGTCTTGAATAAGCGAGCCACAGAAAAGGACCAAAAAGTTCCGATCCCTCTGGCAAAAAGGCTTAGGGCTTACTCACTTAGTCATATTCATATAAAGAAACAAGAGATTTAGTCACTTTAGAGATGATATATTACTTTTAATTAACAGTTTGGGTGGAAATTAACATTTTAGGAAATTTTTACTTAAGATACTGTGTTTAGACCCCATATAGAAGAACCATTGTATTGCTTCTTAATGACCTCAAAAGAAACAAAAAAAAAACATGCTAAAGGTATGACTACCAATGTGACATTGGCGTGAGAAAGACTATAACTACACACATCAAGACAAATTAAAACCGATCTTAGAGTACACAACTTACCTTGTCGCATTTTTCTCCCACACTTGAAGTCTCCTAAAAATTAAACCTTTATTTATTTTGCTTAAAAATTAGAAAAAAAGAATCAGGTGTGAAACTCACACGACTTCCTCTTACTACTATTCTCTCAAAGTTCTGACTCACAAAACTCCGAACATTTGAGGGTTTAACATTTTAAAGAACAACAAATTGGAAAAATCAGTTTTATTCAAAGGGTATTTCCGCTTGAGGATTTTTTTTTTCTAACTCGGAAACCTCCCTCAATATCAAACAAGTGTTAGAATCGGACATAATACTGAAATGTCACTGTAGAGGAAAGCCTAACCACCCTGCTCTCCCGGAATCGCTCCTAATCAAATTTTCCCGGAAATGAAATTTTTTTTTGAATTATCGTTTTAGGATTTACATATAAACATTTTACACAACAAATGTAACAAAAAATGAAAAGTCAGGAACCGTTTTCTTCAACAGAAAAATCAGTTCAGTAACTTTGGTACTTCGTATTGGCTCTATTTTGTGTTAAAACCTTATTGTTGGGTCCCTGAAGGCAACTAAGGTAAATATCTGGAATTTTTTTTTGTTTCCATTTAGTTACAGTTTACCCTACACATTCACACATATACAGGTGTATTTATATGTATTTACATATGTGTAAACACACTTTTTCGGACTCAGGGGACATCAAAATTCATTTCCGGTGTAAACTCAAAATCTGCACGATTACAATGGTTCTTTTTTCTTTTTTTTGCAAGAAGTGAGATAAAATGAGAGCAATGTACCATTTACAGTTATCGAGATTTTAGGTTAAGCATTTTTGCTAACTCCGAATTCGTCGAAATATGTTTAATTTTTGCTAAGATTATCCTCTGAATATGATGGCCATATCAGAGGAAGGAATGAAAGCGCCGTGGTAATATGGCGCAAATCCGAGTTTAGTAAGCCTGAATAGGCTTGGCGCAGTTTTTCAGAAACACATTTGTGTAGCTGCAGTTTACAAAAAGGAAGACAATTCCAGTATCCTCATCATCTCGGACATTACAAGTTAGCGTGTCCTACGGAGTGCTAGTGTACAGCTTTGCAACACTGTTCATTATACCGAAATAGCTCTTCAGTAGGGAATCTACCCACCCCCATCCTTCTTCCAGAATGCTCTAAAAAGAATTTTCCTTTAAAAAAGTTGCCCAAAAAAAAGTAAATAATTTAGAGAAAATTGTGGAAATCATAAAGGAAAGTGCCTCTTGCGATTTTTTTTTTAGAGAGATCTGTTCAGACTCACTCACACAAACAAATTTTATTTATTCGTTTACAAACAAATACTACAGATAAATAAGCTGTGGAAAATGTTATATAGGAAATTTGGCATGATCGCAATAGGGGGGGAGTGGAAGAGAAAGAAATATTAGAATAAGGAAGATCTAGTAAGTTATACCTGAAGCCCAACGGATATGAGTGCCACCAGCAAGGTATGTACAGGATTCATGGTTGTGGCTGACAGACAGACAGATTAAGGTCGCAGTGGACTTCATTTTATCTGTGGTCTAGCTTTTAAATGGAGTCACCCTCCTTATTTCAAAATGGCGGCGGTGGTATCACATTAATGGACTGTGTGTACCAATACAATACGTGCGCTTGTGTGAGAAATCTTTTAGTTTTATATGTGATTAGTCTTATGTTAGGAGTCATTCCAAAAACCGTCTTGTTAAGATAGCCTTAACTGAATTTAGTACACTAATGCAACCTGGCGGCCACTGTACCAAGTCTACTTAATAAACCCACTCCACATTCAGTTTCTTTGTTTTTCATTTAAGTAATTTATATTAGTATTTCTTTGTGCTGTAAATAGAAGTCGCCTTAACAGTCAGTTCTCTAATTCTGTAGGAAAATGTAATTATTTCTGTGGTTTGGCTCTTCCGAGCATTTTATTTGGCTCAGAAACTTGGATGCGCTTTCTTGGATGCACGCTGTCCCATGCACCCATTCTTCGCAAAGAAAATTGGTCCAAAATTAAAGATTAGCAGCGTTCTTAGCCATGGCTTGCGACCCCTATAATTCTGCTACCTGCCTTACGGAAGTCCCAGATTTCAGGGAAGCCGGCAACAGTTTTGATGATCACTCAAAAAGGGTGACCACTCCCTAAAAAGCCTTAATCTACTCTCCCCAAAGAGAGTATGTATGTCACATTTTGAAAGGTTTAATATACACTAAACTTTGACTGGGCCCGATATTTCGGTGGCTCCATAGATTAGACACAGTCACTTCTGTGCTATCCATCCTTCGGATTGCCAGATGTCTGAGAAAAGAGGGAGAACAACAGTCTAGAATATCATGCTCACTAGATCATCTCCAGAAGTTCTGAAGTTGAATCCTGAGGTTTACCTTAATTCCGGCCATAGGGTAAGTCCTTATAACTGTCTCAGTTGGCCTGCTTCTGATTTAATCACTGGGGAATTGTCACGAGGAGGTAGACGTTGAATATATCTCCCCTGTATTATGCGTTCCACTTGTTCGTGGATACTCGTCTTAAGAAATTAGGAACACAGAGCTAGATAAGAGGAATAGCTCTCAATATTGAGGATTGCCTAGAACAGTATACCTCCATGACACTCTCCATCATCCTTCTTGAGATCCCGATGAGTAAATTCAATCATAGTTTTGGCACTTGAAATTTTCAGACTTTCCCTTTGGACTTTGTTGTAATTTTTTCCCCATTCTCATAAAATTATTATATTTTAATTCCAATAAAAAAAAAGTGGTACTGCACTGAATAAAAATAAGTCCATTAAGATCTGGAACGTGATCAAAAACTGACTTCGTTCTTCCTGTGTTTAAATTATATTTTATTTTTAGAAATCTTTTCTTTGTTATTATTTAATTTATTTATTTTTGTTGCAGATTGATTTTCTGACCAAAATAAAGGAGGTGACGAGAAACATTCATAATGGTAAGTTTTAGTAATAATTTCACGTTGCTAAGATGATTAATATCTGAGATTCGTCTCAGATGGACCGTTTTTTACTCCTCTTTATGGTGTCTCTCCACACATCATGCGAGAGAAGTATTTTCATTGTAACAATGAATAGTAGTAATGTATTACGTTATTTTATCCATATATGTAATGTAATTTATTTAAAAAGAGTTAAAGAGTACATAATAGATTGTATTATCTATTTACTTAAAATACGGAGACATCGTCAAAATGAAGAAATAAATACTATATTAGAGTAATATCCGAACACCTTGCACGATTAAAAAAGTTAATCACATTTCAATGCAATTTTTTAACAACATTCTATCGTGAGTTATCATTGTGCAACATCCTAAGATACTAGTAAAACACACGTTTTACTTGCAACATTGATCTGAAAAAGTTAATTTACTTTTAAAGATAGTGAGGTTTGAACAAATAATAAAGCTATTGTTACAACAAAATATTTTATTTTCCAATAATTCGACTAATGTATTGTAAACTTATGAAAGGTAAAATATATTTTACCTTTTAAGTATTGATGTGAACTCAACGACAAAGATGAAAGATGTATGTTATATGATCATGATTGTGACTATGTGATATAAAATGAATTGTTTTTGTTCAATCATAACCTATCATCTTTGCTCATAAACAGTGGGAAAAGGAAGGTAATTGGCATAACCTTATGGATTGTTAGCTGAAGTTACTTCTCGAAGTGTTTCTAAGCTTAAAGCTTGGTTGAATAGGTTTAGGGCCTCTTTTGATTTGAGATCGATTCAGGAGGGACATCTTAGTGGTAAAGTGCAGCAGAAGCTGTGTGGCCATTGCCTTGGTGTAGCATGTTGGTATTAAGTAATGGCACGTGGAATCAGTAAATATCTTAGGTGATCTGCGTACATTAAAATGTTAATAAAAGTTTTGCCAGTTTTAAAATATACTTCAATTTTCATCTTTATCGAAACCGGGGTTTTGTTAGATTTGATTAAGATTTAAATAGGATGTGTTATTCGACCAAATTCAGTGCCGCTTAATGACAAAACATTGAAGTTTTAGTAGAATAAAATCATCTCTTAAAACAAATTCTCTGTGTTACTATAATTGTCAGATTTAAAGAAACATCTTAAGGATTCATATCTTGCCTCTTTTCCAGAAATTCAGATTCTGTGGCGGAGGTGATTGTCCAGATTGGCTGCTCATGCAAATCAACACACTTTCTGCTTTGGTAAATATATTTTATTATTTATTTGGATGTATGAAGGTGTGTATTTATTTTTATCATTATTTGGTTTAAAATTAGTTCGTTCATATATTTTGTGTTTATTCGATGTGTATTGAGATTGGCAGATATGAGAGATGATTTGCTGCTGTTTGTACCATATATTAAGATAAATATTAACTCTAGGCTCTATTCTAATATATAAATACAAGTATACGGAGCTAACTTAATGCGTTAACTGCCTTACATATCCCCGGGGATATTGCGTTCCCATTGGGATGATTTTCCATGAAATATTCTGTGCAAAAGAGAGGCAATTAATTTAATTTTTATCCATATAAATGTAAAAAAAACAAAAAACTTGTGTTTGTAGTTTTTAAAATAAACAGCTGTTAATCAAAAATTTACGTAAGTATATGTACTGCACGCATATAAATAGGTAAAGAATGTTACTTATAGTCGCTTCATTGAGCTTACAAGTAAAATAGGAAGAATAAAAGCTATATTGATATGAAATAAACCTTCAAACATTAATTTGAACGTTGTCACATTACAGGGTCTTCTTCAATGTACATCTAAATATTGTAAAACATATAAATTTTGTTTCAAAATCTTTACAAAATAATAAAAAATATATTATTTTAATTTATGTCCAATAAACAGTTCGAATAAAAATTGATATGCTAAAAAATAAATTGTAGAAATTCATTTTACTGTTAAAAATTATTTTCATGCAATAATTTAAAAAATTTACATATACTGTATTCAAATATTTTAGGTCAAATAAGATAAATTGTAAAAATAATACCAGTATATTCAATTTTCATCTTTCCAGAGTGTTCTATTTCTGTTTCTATGTATTTTTTATATGCAATAATTTATTTTGAACCATTTTTGGTTCAAATTATTCTAGTTTATAATCTACTCCATTAAATGAAAAGTCATAGTACTGTTATTTAGTTTGAATATTTCGACATCATATTGCATTTCCATTATACATCTAAATATAGACCAAATTATGGATTTTGTTTCAACATCTTTACAATTGTTTTTATTAAAAAAAAATACAAAAACAAAAAAAGGGGAAAAAGGCGTTTGTAAAGGTTTATTTTATATCAATATATAATACAAGAATATTTAATTGACCTTTACAAAAAGAAAATCTTAAAGAAATAAAACCGTGTAAAGATGCTGATCAGAAAGTTAGCCGCGTGATGAGATAATTTTAAATAGTGGGATGATCAATAAAATTTAATTTAAAAAATGATCTTTCTGTGTTGAAGTAGTCACCGCAATGATTAAAGTTAAATAGTTTGCTAGTTAAATATAAAGAAAACAATCCATCGTTGGAAACCCTTTAACCCTGGCGTCACTATCAGGTGTAGTGTCTGAACTGGCCACTGGCCATGTCACAGCGGCTGGCTTAAACGCCGTTTGCTTTCTTTCAGTATTTGTATGGTTCTAATCTTCCAACTTTTTTTTGTTTTGTTTCCAGAGTATTGAACACCTCCAAGAGCTGAGTGAGGCTGTAGCACAGACACTTCTTGGCACCGAGTTGGATGTAAGTATTTATTGGAATTTATTATCACTCGGGTCACAAAGGTCAAATCTTATATATATAAGTTACAATGTGTGTCATATGGTATTCAAAGATATCATAGTTCTATCGTCTTTGCTCGAACATCGCCAGTTATAGATTCCACACCGACATGGGTAGCTTGAACTGAGTCCTGTCGAGAATAGAATAAATGAATGTTCTTTCAGAACATTTAGCAGCGTTTTGTCGTTGCATGCCCATAATTTGGAGTGATATCCGTAAGTTTACTTAACATCATTTTGTAGCTAGCCTCCCTTTTTATTTTGGTGGGAGAATCCTTTAACTTTGCATCCCAAAATCAATTGTTACACCTATCTAAGTCTTCCCAAAAATCTTATATATGATGGGCATATTTCTCTTAAATGAAAAAACCTTTTATAGTTTCAAAATCTCCTTCAGCTTCTTAACAACCATTTAAATTTTCCGGCAGCTCCATACTACCGCGGAAGACTTGACCGCGTTATTCTGCACGTTGTTTTTTTGAAAGTCGTGGGAGTGATTCTATTGAACTCTGTTTTTTTCCCCCCCTGCCTTCGATGCAAAAGAATATCAAATCTGATGTCCATTAAGTTGATCAAATCTCTTTGATGCTACATCATTCGGCTAGATGATATGTATGTACATTTGTATGGTGTAATTCTATCCAAGTAGAGATTAACATCACTCGTAGCTCTGGTACACCCTGCATTTGCTCAAAAGCCCTTTCATTATTATTATAAAACTATATAGAAAACAACTATCATTTACTAAAACATCACAGTTGGAAGAATACCTTCAATATTGTATGTGAAAGTTTAGTATTCTATGTTTTCTTTTACAAAGTTTCAACTTGTTAAGTTTTCTCATTTTGGGGCTACTTGAGCACGATCTTGTTAGTCGAGTCCATGATTCATTGTTTCACGTTCATAGTTCATTTAGTTGCCTCAAAAGGAACATTTTTCTGAATAAATTGTGCATTTTTTTTTTAATTTCCTTTTTTTTTAGATTTTCTCTGAACTGGTTTCCTGTTACTAAAAAAAAAATTAATAATAGATTCACAACTTTTGTAGCTGATCGCTCTCTTTAAATAAGGAATACTAAATATTCATGTTCACAGCTTCACAGTTTCGCTTGTAACTTAAATGGTGAAAATTAATTTTAGAAGTTTTCCCCCGAGGAAAATTAGTAATTGGGCTTCCCTATACTGTTAGCTGAAAATTTGAATATTTTACTGAATTTCTGAGTTAGCTGAAAATTAGTATTCGAATTCTATTTGTGTCTGATGAACAGCTGCGGGAATAGTAGTTAGTGAGAGATATTAAATCTTTATTTGCTAGTCTCCTTTCTTTATAAATTTTTTCTTTACATTCAATTTCGATCCATGTCAGAACATTCCTCAGGGTTGCTGTTCGGTCGCGATCGGGGAAGTTCGGCCAGTTCGGCTGGCTATGACTTCGCGCTGGTCAGCCCATCGCCCGCGCGCGTACTGACGTTCGCCTTCGCTGGTTGGACTTTCAGCTTTTCGTGTATATTTAAAACCTTATTCTTATTCTCTGAAGTTTTGTATATATTTTACCTTAGTTTCTATGTTATTCTATGCCATTCTCACGCTACCCAACTACCCCCCTCTACCTTCTCTTAGACCATAGGGTCTCCTCCTTATCTATTGAGGGAGTCCGCTACTGACCAGCGTCCTGTACGGTGCTTGGTCTGCTGTATGTGCCTTTGAGCCTGCTGGTTTTACTGTGCTTCTTACCGCTTCTCTACGCTGCTACGCTTCGCTTCCGCCTTGGTGGTATACACGTACCATCACTCGATTGGCATCAAGGGACATCACCCCAATTATTCTACGCTTCGCGGGCCACTCCGTGGACCCGCTTCCGGTGCAAGGTTCGTTCTCTCCTTACGCCTTTCCTGAGATTTCCCTCTTCCTCCACGCTACGCTTAACCATCAGACAAGTATATAGAGTTACTATTTCCGCTTTCCTTCTAGACGCATATACATGTACTATTTCCGCTTTCCTTAGAGACGCTTATACCTCTACCATATCCGCTGTCCTGGCATTCGCCCTTATACTTCTAGCACTGTGCTTCAGGAGCTTCACATCCGGCCGCAAGGGTAAGTGTTACTCATTCCTACCTCTGCTCTACTCTCTATATATATTTGCATGTATTCAAGTGTGACCTATTCACGATTATTGTGACCCGCTTCGTCACTTCCGGTTTTATTCGCTGGCGCATAGCGCCCCGCCTAACGCTACGCTTTGGGGTGTCAACGTTCACGCGCTGACAGTTGCTGTTCACAATAAGAGTTTTCTTAACGCAGTGAACTCAAGAGATGGTTTATACCTTGATATAATACATTATAATTTACTATTTTCTTCAATAAAATATAAAGTAGGTAAAGTAATATATTTTCAGGCGGGGCTTAACGTCCAACTACCGATTAAGTGCAATAATTTTATTTAACTACTGTTTGTGGTTAATAAGGAAATTAATTTTGCGCAGCTAAAACTGGTTACGTCTGTTCTTTCTAAAACAATATTGATCCTTCTAGTATTCATTATGAATGGTAGTCTTCCACTATAAAAGATTTTAATACCAAAGAATTACCAGAAAACAGAAGCACAAATTACTCTTCTTGGAGGGAGAGAATACAAGAATAAAAATAGAAATGTACCCACATCCTTGATAAGCTCGAATTTGTTTTTTTTTTTCAAGATATTTTCAACTTCCTTTTCTTCCGGTCTAGCTTCTTTTTTTTATTTTAAAAGCAAACATTACCCGCATTCTTTTCTTGTTCCTTACTTCCTTTATGTATTTAATTCCTTTTGTAATGCAGATGACAGTGGTTTCATCGTATTCACATATGATTATTAATTAAATGCGGAGGCAAGGACTTAAAAAAAGGATCCAGCCATTTATTTATAATTAGACTGTCAGCCCTTTTTAGGTAGAAATATTAAAATATCTTTGTTTTAACAATAAAAAGAAAAGTATTCTTGGAAGTTTTGTAAAACATTTACTCCATTATTTCAATTAATTTGAATTTTTTTTGGCCATTTGATGAATACATACTCCGAATATGATGGAGTAGGAATGGACATATTGAAGTGTCTATCAGACGTTAAAGCTCCTTATTACTGGAAAGAGAAGCTTGTCTACATGGACCGTCGATATCAGGCGATTCTTTATCTTCCATGCAAGATTCCATGGGCCTGAACAAGAGGGTGACCTAATACTAGTTCTACAAAGCTACTCCATTAAATCAAGAACCGATATTCTTCTGCCACTTACTTGGATCAAGTTATTTCAGGGCTGTTTGGATGGAACTAATCTCTTTAGCGTCATTGCTTGATTTCTTTTAAGGGTAGCCATTGAAATGAGGTTACACGGAAAGATACAAGAATGCTGAGTAGGAATAGCCGGTTGCAGGTAGATGATAATGTTACTTGTTTTTACCATAGAACTCCTTTAACAAGGCCGCTTGGTTACTCGGTTGGATGAACTGCGACTGTTGTCTAAAGAACCATAAAACTTCCCAAAGACTTGGCAGTGAATAATTTGTGCAGGGTTCTTTTTTAGGAAGAGAAGCAAACATCATTGCATGTAGTAGGCCAATCGGAAGGGTTTGAATTGCTGGGAGTTTTATCTCTTCAGAGAAGAAAATGATTCCTTTATGTTTCAGCACTTCTTAACATTTCACATGTTTGTTAAACGTTAGGACTGGAGCTTTCAGAATGTCACAATAGAGTCGAAGTAATGTAGGCTGACAGCTATACAAAAGAATCGTAACTAGGTAGATCGGTTTCATTCCCAGGTACGACTTCTAGAAATTATTTTAATAAAATCCTTTACAGCCGTTAGTTCACCAACTTATCTAGGGTTTTAAACTACTGATAAACTTGTAAATTAAAGCTCTTGTTTAAGATGGAATATTTAATATTTCTGAAGATGTGGGTTCGCTAACTAGAGAGTGAATATATGAGGAATAAGAAATCAGTTTATTTTAATCTTCTATTTGATCAGAGATCAGAGAATTAATAAAATTGATTCAATATGAACATGAATATAGTAGACAAATGAGTAGGAAGGGATTACCTATGTGGTTATCGTGTTGGATTCCCACATAGCGGAGATCCCGGATTCGAATCCTGCAGCTGACCCTTAAATTTTCTCTTCCTAGGAGCTTATTACAGCTCACAGTCCTGTGATAATGGACAGTGTTGCTTTTAACGAAAGAACTCTTTTCGGCGCCAATAACCCCAGTTGTTGACGCGCCTTAAATAATTTTTGAAGTGCTAAAAGCGAGAATTGTTTAATAATTATCCAAGCAAATACAAATCCCATTAGATTCTGAACCCACATTCCAAATACAAAAAGAATTGGATAGGTAGGGAAAAGTGGTATTTCAAATTGTTAATTGTGTTCCAAATGTTTATTGCAATGATTTGTGGTTCTTAAAATGAATATTAAGTTATAACTTTCAGCGAGTTTCTCTGATCGCTGATTAGAGGCAGATCAATCAGTTAAATTCTCTTTTTTTTATTTCGGTTATCACGAAACAGCTGTTTCTCTTAAAAAGGAAAATTTGCTAGAATTTGGGGAATTGATTTTTTTTATTTATTTTTAATCGACCTTATTTATTTTATTTTTTTAACATCCTCCTTTAAATACAATCTGACATTGATCTAGCGTAAAAAATTATTATTTTATTTTTTTGAATTATGTTTATTTTTTTGTTCCAGTATGGTCGAATTAGGGAGATGGCCAAAGAAGCCGGACTGGGTAAGTAACAATAATAATGCTCTTCTTGAGGGTGCTTTAATAGCCTTTTTGTTAGATAGGAAATTATGAATATTAAAATCCACTTCAGAGGATGCTGTGGGTGACAAAAGGAGAGTCCGGCTTGTTGACATTATCATTATTATTATAAAAAGTGGCTTGGTGCTGCGACTGTTGGGCCACACTTTGTCTCACAGAGAGAATTTAAAGTGGTTTTACTCTTCACTGTGTAACACTAACACCTTCAGTGAAATGATGTTAAGCTTACAAATACTGAGAAAATTCTCTTTCTCTCGTTCATTACTGTTGAGCTGAAGTATCTTTTTTGTAATTATGTAGCCAGATAATTAACTTTTATTCCAATAAAAATACCAACTTCTTAATTATAGTGTGGTAACTGTTAGAACTGTCATCGTACGCCCACTACATAAATAGATGTAAGATAAATTCTTTGATATATTTGATTAAAAATAATTGTCACTTTTTTCTTGAATAGTTCTTGGCAAGGAAAGTATTGCGATCATAAGAAAATTTCAAGATAGATTTTTCATCGAAACTATCCCGGTTTAAGTCTTGAATCTAAAGAAAAAAGTGGTTTTTAGAAAAATGACCTGTCTGTTTGCATAGAAGTAAGATATAAGCAAATTAATCCATGAAATAATAAAGGCGAAGTCTTAAGATAGCTTATTTATTGCCAGTTTCAGAAGATAATGGGAAAAATGAAGAAACAAGAGATTCGTGCGAATGTTTACTCTAGATTATTATTACTTGACTAAGAGGATGTGTTGTAGTTGTGCAGATTTTCGACTTAATTTTTGTTATTTCGACTGTTTTATTTTCTGATGTATGTATAAGGTTAGCATAGTCGTAAACGGAAAATTGCAGATTTGATATTTCGAATCGGTGTCACCAGAGTCCCGACTTTTGTACAATTTTCTCCTAACGATTTTTTACTGAAAAACGTAGATAGGTGTACTTCTTTTTTTAAAAAATCACTTTTCCCAAGGTAACATATTTGTCTATGGGAAAGATGGAGTGTCACCTGTAAAATATTTGTAGAATTTAATTAAAATTTAGGGAAAATAGTTTCCACGGAATTGCCATTTTACTGGATAAATTCTGTGGTTTTTTGCGCTAAAGAAGTATTTCATTATGATAATTGCTGTGAATGAAAGTCAATTGAGGTTTGACACTTTTTTTATTTTTATTAATGTTTTTGTATTGTAATTTACCTCTCTACTAAATATCATAATCCAAATTCATCTTTCCCAACATGTTGTTAAATATTAATAATGGAGAGTCCATTGTTGCAGCGAGGAGTGTAAGTTACAGAATTTATTGTTAGATATAAAGTTCAATTGGGTGGTTGTTGCCATTAGTGGTGGGTGGTTGTCTACATCACATACAACCTGTGAGTTAGGAAACACTTAATAACGATACATAATAACATTACTACATGTACTACCATTACTTCAGCATTACTACTACCTACTATTACTTTGTCGTCGTAATATACTGATCTATTGATTTAAAAAGATGTATATCATTCTCTAGGGTACACACAGAAGTCTTAAAATCTCACTTGTTGAATATAGAATGATTATCATTTATTATTACCTTTGCTACCATAATTATTAATTAATTCATTTGTAATATCTCGCTAACAAAGGCAAAGGAAGTTTTAGTTTTAAAACTTCTTTCACATTACACCAATCTCTTAATAGGCATTAATTTCAGCCAGATCGTGCAAAACCAATGGGGGGTTGGTTGGCACGCATCTAACAGAAATAATCTCCTTGGGAAAGTATCAACGCGAAGTTCATGGTAGATAGGGGGCTCTCGGATATGAAACACTTACACTGTTTTGTGTACTGTTAACGGGGTATTCTGCTCTGAGACCAACTCTTTAGCTCTAGTACTTCTTAGTTTCTTGAATATTCTAACTAAATAACTTTGATGGTACTGCGCAAAAGTTCACTAATAGCTGTTAAATCATCAGTAATTACTGTCATATCCATTAGTGATTGATTGATCAACATACTCATTGCCAAGTGTATCTATTATCCTGATCCCTTCACCACACAACTTCAAAACCCCGTAAAACTGGAACATGTTTTTAATAATATTAATGTAAGTATTTTTTAATGAATAACCTTGTGTGTTTTTTTTTTCAGATATGAGCGAGATAAAAGCGTCTATATCAGGATTGAATTTCATCTTAAAGTCTGGCACAAGATATGGTGTAGCCGCGGACGAACTAAGCACAGAGCTGGAACAGTTAGGACTTAAATCAAGTCATGTAGCAAAGCTTACTGCAATCTATTCAGAACGGCGTGAACCGTTGACGGCGGCTGCTGCGGCCAGTATGTTGAGGATTGCAGTTCCACAGCAGATGAACGCCACGGCCTGTGGACAGGATGTTCTGCTCAACTTGCAGGCCAAGGACTATAGCGGCCGAAGTCAGCAGGTGGAGTTCACCATGACCAAGGAACAAGCACTTTTAATGCTCACCGGTAATGCTTTAATGCTATGATTCTTAATGGCGGATTTAGGTTATTACTGCTACATTATTCAGTAGAGAAAAGTATAAGGAGATAAGAGAAATAGTACAGTAAACTAAATCAAATAAGCGCCTCGTTAATTTTATTATAAAAAGAAAGTAACGGTGAAAAAGCAATGAACTAAGGAAAATGGAAATAATGTTAATGCTGGTACCTATCGACCAGTGTGACAATACTGACTCATTTTCTCATATAATTTCATTAATTAATTTGGAAAATTAATTTCCTGCTAGCTGATGATTTTCCTGCTGCAATTAAATCTTCAGAACAGATCTGATCTCACTCAGGTCGCTTTTGAAATTACAATGCCATGGGAAGTGGGAGTGAACCCTGTTATATTATCTCCTTAACAAAAACTTACAGTTTAAAAAGTTAAGTATAAGGGTTGATTAAACACCAAAAGGTACACAAATCAGCAAGTATCCATCATTTCATTTATACTTCATTGATATTATTTAAGTAATTTTACTGCATTAACTTTTCCTTCACATTTTTAGAATTTATTAGATGTCACATACCCTTATGCTGGCCATTTTCATCTACAAAATATTTTTTCAAGACTGTAGACTAGATTGTAATAGTATCTATTTATCTATAATAATCAAACTATTAATTACAGGTTAAAAAGAAAAAAAGTATGAGGCTAAAAAGTTCAAAAACTTTTCTAAAAAAATGTTTACTCCAACATACATTAATGATTTTATTTTATTCATTTTTTAATTTTTATTTTTAAATAAAAATCGTCGGTTTAAGTTCATTCTTCGATCAAAGTAATTGTTATTTTATGTAGTAGTCAAACGTTTATAATAATAGGTAATAATTATCTGGCTTTATCGCAAATAATATAGTTTTCTTCAATTACATTCTCAATCTAGGTGTTCTTCCCACAATGTTGTATATATGTAATATAAGTGGCCGACTCTAACTTTGTCTTTTTCTACTTTAACATGCATGTGTATATGACTAGTCAGAATAATTCATAATTCATTTTATCATAATTATAATGAAAAAATATTATGAATAACTGGCCAGCATAAGGGTCTGTGACATCTAATAAATTCTAAAAATGTGAAGGAAAAGTTAATGCAGTAAAATTACTTAAATAATATCAATGAAGTATAAATGAAATGATGGATACTTGCTGATTTGTGTACCTTTTGGTGTTTAATCAACCCTTATACTTAACTTTTTAAACTGTAAGTTTTTGTTAAGGAGATTTTTGTACCTTTTGGATAGATTTTTCTTTTTGTCTATTTTGCAAAGTTACATATCTGCTTTTTTGAGAAAGCGTTTTGAATAAAATAGGAAGGTATTTGTGCGTAAATAGCAAAAATTAAACTGCGATTTCAGTACTTCCTTTTAAGAGGAGCAAGAAAAATAAACTGCGATTACAGTACTTCCCCCTAAAAGGCAAAGAGGCAAAGATTTTGAATCGAACGACAATTCATTGATGTAAATCGGTTCACTCATTGATAATTTTAACGATTGCAGTACTTCCTCTTAGTAGGTGTAAGAGCATGATGGCACTTCACCGCCATGTAGAGGAGCTTTAATCACTTCTTCGTGCTAAATTTTATCAAAATCGAACTAAGCTTTGTAGAAATATTGGTAATAATAGTTTTAGAAAGGGCCTTATTTGGGAAGGGCAAACTCCCCTCCTTATGAGGCATAGCGTCGAGACCTTTAAAGTGCAAATCTTTACAAACTTTCGATTCGAATGACACTTCATTCATGAAAATCGGTTCACGTCTCGATAATTTGAAACGATTGCTATACTTCCTCTTAACAAGTGTAAGAGCAGATCGTCGCTTCAATGTTATGTAGGAAAGCCCTAACCCTATCATCCTATCAAATTTTATCAAAATCGGGCCAAGATTTACAGAGAAATTAGAAATAATAATTTTTGAGGGGGCCTTACATAAAGGGGGCTAACTCCTCTCCCATTCGATGTACAGCGTCGAGACCCCCAAAAGGCACATCTACATAAACTTCCGACTCGAATGACACCTCATTCATGAAAATCGGTTCACGCGTTTAGGCGCTACGCAGTTTACAAAAAAGGTAACAACAACAACAACAACAACAACAACAAGAACAAGAAAAAGAACAAGAACATTTTTTGAAAAAGCCGTTTTTGCTCATTTTCGGCAACTTTTTTCTCAAAACCAATTAGATCTGGGTTGTTGCAAAAAAATTACAGTTATAAATGAGGGTTTGCCCTATAATTTAAAGAAAATTTGGGAATTTTATCTTTTATAGAAAAAGAGAAAAAAATTGTCAAAGTTGGGTGTTTTTCAACGTTACGCTTTTTCGTGCACTTCTTGATGATCAACCCTTATACAACTGTCCTACCGGACAGTTTTAATTTAGAAGTAACACTAAGTATTCATTTCTATGAATAAAACAATATCCTTTTAAAAATAATACGAAGTTTTATTAGGCTTTTAAAAAAACTAAATCCTATTGCTGCTAGAGCCCATTAGTAAACTTTACTTTCATTTTCTCTTCCGATGCGTAAGTGGAAAGAGTATAAGAAAGAAAAATTCTTAGCCAACAGAGGAAGATTAATTAGTTTGGTATAGAGATTTCTACTTCACTTATGTTCTCGTCTCGCGTTACACTTATGATGTACTTCACAGTTACTGCTTACATTAAATGTTTTATTTATTTATTTTAATGGAATAAATCAGTTCTATCTCCTCACAGCCCTTTTCTTTCTTTTACTACTATTTTCATAAAATCTTCTTTTACTACTTGCTATTCGATCAATCTCTCGAACTTTCAACCTCGTCGCCTTTTCAATTGTTACTTTGTACAACTTTATTGACTACTACCATTGGCCCCTTTTACATTTCGCTTTCCAAATTAAGACCAATTTCACTTCTTTTCATTCTATAATTTATTAAATGCTCATATCTTTCCTCCATAATAATAATAATAATAGACAAAATGCAGACAATAACAAATTATTATTTATTATTAGTTATGATGAAACAGTGGTTGATCTTACAAATAAAAGAGTTCATACATGCGCCAATATAGAAATAAACATTACTAAAAACTTGTAACTCTATTTATTTTACATTTGCGTCTATTTATTGATTTTTCTTAAAATATAGTCTCCATCTAGCAATTATATAAAAACTATTATGGGTCATAACTCTCCTCGCCTACCCATAAAATGCATATAATCTTTGTACAGTCCTTCCTCACTTGTCAATTTACACACAACAAGTCTAAATCTCTCTTATTCTCTTTCTCATTGTCCAAATGTCTTCATGCGTAGCACTCAGGATAATGCGAGTATATATTGGTACTCAGTCTAACTCAATGAGTGCAAGATTTAGTCACGCACCATGCCTAGTATTGACTTGGTAGGTTGGTGGTGACGGTCTTAATTAAGACCCAATTTTGGAATCTTAAAGAGTAATCAATACAACTTGATTTTCATCTGTTTTTCATTTGAAATAACTTCGATATCTAATTAATTCTAACATAAACTTACTATTCGTCGTGTAAAGATCCATTAACAAGATATACCTATATTATTATTATAGGTATATTATTATACCTATAATAAACTAATTAAATATTTCACTGATTTCTCAATAATCTCTTTAATTATTTTTATAACAGAATTAAAGACAGTGCAGAAGAGGATGAGAAATTTAATACCAGAATAAGATAAGAAAGGAAGTCATTCAGCTTGGTGCTGTAACAAGAGAAGAACTGTAACAAGTACATTCGTATGCATCAAATTGTAAGTTGTCATTAATTTAAAGAAATTACTGTATTTCAACATTTTCCCAATGTTGTTAGTGTAACAGTAACAGTTCACCAGGAATGTGGAGTTACCCAGTAAATTGTTGTTTACTGTTGCAATTGTTCGGAAAATATTTATAAATTGGTTGCATTATGTTCACATTTAAGGGGCTTTGTTTACAGTGAAAGTCCAAAATGAGTTCGCAGGGTTTCTTCATTCTTATTTATCTTCTTCAGTAGCGTTGCCCAATTGTTGTGCAAAAGACAAGAAGTATTGTGAATTAATGATTAAAAATATGTACAAAATAGTGCAATTTTGTTATCTAGAACTTTTATGAATAGTTAAGTTACTTAACTCCCGAGATGTAGACATTTCTCTAGTATTATTAGATTTTTACTAAGAAATGTTTAAAAGTACGAAATGCCCTTTTAAAAAATACCCAAATATTAATACTTTAAAAACTGTTTCCTCTAAATTAATTTCATATGTCTTATATTTAAAAAGAGAGGGAATAATATATGAAAATGTTAGAATAAAAGGGATCTTTTTTAACAAAATTCATTCCTAACGTACTAAAAGGATTGTAATTAGGTAATAAAATTATAATTAATTGTGATAAACAAATATTTTGTATCAGTTTTATAATAAAAATGTATTTTTTACGTATTATATAATATGTTATATGTGTCTTTATTTTAGTGTTAAGACTTTAATTTGAATAAACATTTGGTACAAATATCATTGGTTAAAATTATTGTATTTTTATTCCTTTTACTATGGTAAAATCCTAAAAATGAACCTCATGTGAAGAAACATGAAAAAAAAATTGTTTAAAACATATAAGTTATCCATAGAAAACTTAAAAGAACCCAAAAAGCATTATGAAAACTACAAAAAAAAAAAATAAATGAGTAGTAGTTTGCAAAGTGACCACCAGGTAGCAGCACCTACTGGACCTATATATATAACTGAAGTTCCAAAAATGGTCACTAGGTAGCACTGCTAGCCATCTACATATACGTCAGCAAAAAAAAAATCTATTCAGTACGATCTCAGAGATGTAGGAGGGAAGATCGCTTTGTCGCTCGTCTCACCTAAATATGTCTGACATCACAATGATGTCTAAGGTATACGTGTAGGTAGGTGTAAAGGGTCGTTCAGTAATCCAATATACAGGTAAAAAGAAGCTAGGCAGGTATTAACATTAACAGTAAAAGGTTCATAAACGTATAGCGAGTAAAGGTCGAAGTGCAAATATTCGCCCCACCCTCCGCACCCAGCGAGCCTAAATTACTCAAATAGACGCCATGTTAAAATGTCCACTCGCGAAGCAACATTCATTTATTGCTTTTTTTTTCAGCAAATACAGATTATTTAAGCATAATTTTGTTACCATTAATTAAAAATAACATAATACCACCTAATTATAATTTTTACTAATTAAAAACATGTTTAGGTACTTCGTCAAATAAATGACCAAATCCAAAAAATAAAAAATTAACGCTAGTTCTAAAGATGACTACTGGCAGCAGTAACAGCAGGAATATAAAGTATTACTTTTAAAGATTTCATTCCCACCTTTTATTTTTTTAATTCAAATTTAATTTTAAATTAGACCGCTCATTTCTAAACAATAGCTGTAGTAAAAACTAATTAAAAATATATTTTTATTATAAAGTAAACACAATCATAAAATTGTTGAATGGTCAACTTTTTTTTCGGAACTCAAAATTAAAATAAAATTATAAACTTTTTACACTTACCAGGTCACCTGGAACATATTTTATGGTAATTACTTGGGGGAAAAATATAAAACAACTACTTAAGCAAATAATTTCTTTACATTTATTTTAACAATAAAATGCATACATTTCTTGGAATTTTTCCCCCAACTTACGTTTTAACAAATATTTTTAATTAAAAAAAATAATATGTCCCGACAAAAAAATAAATCTCTTGCATTAACTCCTTTTCTAACTTAAAAAAAAAGGAAACCAAAATAAGTTCATTCATGGCATAAAAATAAAATATTGTCAATAATTATCCATCATTATAAAAATTGTTTATTCTTTCACATTATTATTTTAACTACCAATATAACAAAATTATAGGTCCCTGAATTTTTTTTGTTTTGCTTTATTGACGAAGAGATTTGCTGTATTGGTGATCTATTTTCAAAGCATCTTGCGAATCATGTAATTGAGTATCCCTCCATTACGATAGTACAATAGATCAACCTCTGTATCGAATCTTGCTACAACTTCAAAACTTGCACCATCACCTCCACCGCAACTGTTGCTTACCTTGTAGAGAAAATGCAAAAATTAAAGTGTTGAACTTTTATCAACTTCTTAACTTAAGTTACTGTTTGCAAATTTAAAATTGTCTAATAAAAGAAATGTACAAAAAGATTTTTAACATAATAAAGTTATAAAATGAGAGGAACTTATCTAATACTGAGTGGGCATTTGTCCGTATTAGTTTCCTACGAAATCAACTCAAAAAAACGCAGGTCTATATTATGATTTCTTAGATATAAAATTGGTTTTTAAAATGCAAAATAAAAATTGAGCAATTTTTACACAATTCAAATTAGTATTTAAAATTTTACACACATACCTTAACCTGTACACGTTGAAGTGGTTTCAGATTCTCTGGGATTTCAATGCTGTACAACTCTTTGCCAGTCAATCCTAACGATTCAGCATTCTGTCCAGGTAGGAATTCTAATGGTACAATACCCATTCCGACTAAATTGGCACGATGGATTCTTTCATAAGATTCAGCTATAACTGCTTTTATTCCCTAGAAAAAATGAATAAATACACTTTAATTTGTACTTAATTATAGCCAGTAAAATGGTAACTCTTGTTACCCTTTTAATGATATCAATCCAACATTATAATATGTCAATTGATTATCGCCTGCAACTGTTTTGTCTTATTTTGCTAAATGCCAAGCTAGAAATCACTTTCAGATTCATTAAGTTTAAATTAAGTGATGATCCGAAATGATTTCAAAGCTTAAAATTGGAAAAAGAATTAAAATTGCTGCTATGACAAATGAAAGCAGTGAATACAATATTTCTGTTTTAAAACAAAGATTGCAATTTCAACAATTGACAGTTATAGAGAACATTACATAATTCAAATAGCTACAAATATTCGCTATGTATTTAAGCTCATAATTTTGCGTTTTCAATCAAATTAGAACTAGAAAAGTTCGGCTTATATACTAAATAAAAAGTTTTGCAGACAAGAGATTTATACATCAATCACTATTAAATATAAATTAAATCTAAATACTGAAAACATAGGTTATGGTGTTTGCCATAGACAGGAACAATAAAAAGCTATATACTACTTAAGACTGGTTGAGTATTACTATATTACAATATTAAGTTTTACTAACTTATCTATTAGTTTTTATTTGATTTTAGAAGAGTATTTTCAGGCACACATTTATCACTTATGAGCCGAGTAAACATATCGCTGGCTCATTATTACAAGGTTGTATGTTACATTTTCAGAATCAAAGTTGTACGATGAAACATATTTAATTAAATCTAATCTAAATAAGGCGAAATGGGGATTATTCAGTTTTGTTTTCTAGTTTACACATTAGTAAGTAACAGTTAGACTCAATTTTGCGGCACTAACTTATCTAAAAATAATAGAATAAAAATTATAAATTTGATATTCTCTAAACCTGCCTCTGGTCACATAGAACCTTGTAATATTGAGCCAGCGATATGGTGAACGTAACTATAACATAATAATGTTACTCTCATGTGATGCCAAAAATTTAAATCGCATTATCTTTTTAATTAAAGAAAATGTTTAATATTTAATATATTCGTAAGCATAAAGAAACACATATTACAGTGAATGAAAATGTAACTTTTTATCAAATACCTTTTGAAAAAAAGAGGTATTTGAAAACTTGCTTAAAATGTATTTTTTGTTTTACAAATATGTTGGAATTGCTAAATTTAAATGGTCTATTTCATCAATAAATTTGAAATTTACAAATAGCAACTAATACCAACCAGTAAGAAGGGTCCTTTGGCTGCCCAATCTCTGGATGAACCTGAACCATAATCTTTACCCACAACAGCAATCAGTGTCGTTCCTTCTGTATGATACCTTTCAGCAGCGTCAAATATATCCATCTGAAAATAATCAAATCATCAAATTAAATAGAAAATTATTAATTACAATCATTTAGTTCTCTTATCAAGTTACAGCGTCTATTAGCTGTTTTTAAAAGAATAAAGTCAGCTATTACAAGTGAATATATCCTGTATATTAACCTAGAACGTAACAATAATGATAATAATGGGATTAGATCAGTGATAGCTCAATTCCTGCTCGATATCACGGGCTCAAGTCCAACTGCAATCTAATGAGATTTGGTCATTCTAGATTAGATTAGATTAAATTAGGGTGGCCTCAAGGCCTGCGCCACCGCGACCCCTATGGATCTATTGTGGCTCCCCGGCTTTAGAGCTCACCCTCCAGACCCGTCCGTTTAATCAGACTCTTAATTCTGGAGAGTGGCTCCTGGGTAAAGCTCTCAGGCCTTGGTTTTTCCTCCCCGAGAAGTAACATCCTTAGCCATACGAGCCCCTCACACTGACACAACACGTGCAGTGCCGTTTCTTCCTCTTCCTGACAGAACCTACAAAGGCTATCATCTGCCAGGCCCATGCGATGCATGTGCTTTCTGAGCCTGCAGTGGCCCGTTAATAGGCCTACAATTATCCTTATAGCCCCACGGCCTTGACGGATTAATTCTGCGGTCAGCCTCGGCGAATAGCCTCTGATGAACTCCTTCGCCTGTCGTAGCCCAGTGGTGGCAAGCCACCACTCCTGAGCCTTACTCTGCACCCATGCATTGATGGCCGCAGACTTAACACATTTCGAAACCCCAAAACAGGGCTCCGGGCCAACGAAGTGTCCCGCAGAGCCTTCCCGGGCCAGTCATTCTAGAAACTTCTTATAACAAACTGACTGCCTGTAACGAGAGGACACACTTCGGAGGTCAGCACTGATAAAAACTCCGGCGACAATGACCACAGAAATTGGTTCGCGCCTTAATTACTAAACAAAACATAATAATAATAATAACCTCTTCTTCGGATGGTATATGAATAGTTCTTGGTCCCGGAGCGGACATGAACTTGTTAACTAGTCTTATATTTGCAAATGTACCTCGGGCCATCACATCATCATTACCCCTTCTTGATCCATAAGAATTAAATTCTTTTGGTGTCAATCTGAAAAATTGAACAATATTAATATTTTTTTAAAAATTATTTATTTAGTTGTTACAACAATAATAATTCATTATTGCTTTAAAATAAATGTTAAACAGGTTCTCACAATTCTCAAATTGCAATCTAATAAATTGGCATTAAGGATAAATAGATAATATCTATTTATGTTTTAACTCAACAAATTGGTAATGAGAATAAAAATGAAATAAATGATCAAAAATAAATAAATGAAGGATATAAGTTATTGATTATGCCTTTCTGAAGAAAGAAAACCAATAGTAATTCAATGTAAGTATAACATACATTCTAAAGCTTTAATTTTATAAGAAAAATACTTATTCATTTTGGATATAGAACCAAAATCATATAGGGAAATAGCTTAGCTGTATCGTTCAGTTTAATATCTTTGGGAAGAATAGTCTTTAACGATATATTCTGAAAATCTTTAAAAACAGAGCAAAATAAGAGAAAATGTTTGAGATTTTCAAAGCAGACGTTATCATAATGGGCAGCGAATACCCTGGTTAAAACTAAACTTCATGTCATTTTAATCGACATAACCATTCTTATCAGAGTGCAGTCTGATCTGGCTGCAAATTCTCTTTATATGGGAAATGACAGTTCAATAACAAATAGTTCTCTTCTAGAACATTTAGTTATAAGAAATTTAGTTATAAGAAACAAAGTTAAGGTGGAATGTCTCCAACAATGTGGAGAAGTTACCCAGCGGTAACATTTCATTACACCCACTAAAGCCAACTCTTCACGTAATGGGCCAATTTAAATCAACAAAAACACTTACCCTCTATTGGCAAGATATCTAGCAGCAGGACTGTTCCTGGCAATACTTCCGGCAGGGGATATGTGGTCCGTGGTCACTGAGTCTCCCAAAAAGACCAATACACGCGCGTTTGTAATTGGCTTCTGTTTAGGTAGCGCCTGAAAATATTTAATTATAAATTTACCAATTATTTCATATACATTTATTCGTTGGGTAATGTTTTAAAAAGCATCAATTGCTAAAATTCCAATTTGCTATTTTTGTATCATTAGCCACCAAATAATTAAATGCTTATGATCACTTTGTTCTCTTTGAGTACACCCATGATAGTATGATATACCAATTCTAACAAGCTGTTTACCGGTGGAGATTGACAGTGGTACATGGCATACATATGTAGCTGAAACTATTTGGCTATTCAAAACACATTAAATCAAGACTAAAATTTATCTATCTATAAGAAGAAAGAAAGAAGTCTTTATCCAATTAAAAAAGGTACATAACATAAATTTCTTAAATAGGTATAGAATTCACAAATTAATAAATGAAATAATAATAATAATAATAATAATAATAATAATAATAAGAAAAAAAAGAAACATTTAATTACTTTGAATTTTTACTTATACGATATTTTTAGCCATAAAGACGTCCGCACGGTACTTTGACCGTCAGGGAAGTCTATTTGTTCAGAATTATTTAATTTTTATTTTTTATTACTTTTTATTTTTATCTATCTATAACGATTAGTACTTATAATAATAATTTTAAGTAAATAGTAACATTTCAGCATTAAAATTCTTAAAAAATATTCACCTTAGTCATTCCTTGGAAGAAAGGAGGATTCTTAATATAAGTAGATGCAGGATCCCACGGGTATAACTTTCCTTCAGGGGCTGTAAGTAGTCGCCATGAATTTGAACCATTCTCAATTCTTGAGTATACATCTCTGAACATTGCGGGAATCACAGTACTTTTCTCTACAGCTTGTATCTCAGATCTTGAAGGCCAGATTTCACGCAGATATACATCTTTACCATCCTTATTTTTCCCTATTAACAGAAATAGAAGAAATTAATTTTTCCAACTTTAAAATAATGTTCGTCATTAGCTTACTGACAAAAGTTATCAGCTAATGAAAACAGTGTACCTTTAAATTTAATGAAATTAATATAATTTTATCAAATGGCAGTCATTTTGTATACAATTTTATTTAAATTTCCATCAACTCAAACCACACTTCTGAGCTGGGCGAAAATAATACCTACTATTGTTAAAATAATTAGAAGAAATCAATAAATAACTCTCAGCTTATCAATTATCCCTACATTCGACCATAATCATTTAATTTCATAATAATTTAAATAAAACTTAGTGATATGAGAACATTCTTAAAATAGCACGGTCATTGATGTCTCAGTAACGGGATATTTACAAATAGAATAGAATAGAGAATCCAATAAACCCAAACATTCCTGAAAACATATTGTCATCAAGACAAAAGCGTCTAACCTCTGTGCCTTTACCTGTTGCCCTTTGAATGGAACTAAGTAACGGTTGAATAACTTCTACCCCAGTAAATTATGTAACTTTTAATAACTGCTTTCAAAATTTTGATTTTAATTCTCTACTTCCATTAAAAAACAATCGAAAAAGTATTTAAACAAAATAAAAAAACATGAAGTGAATACTCGTAAGACTTTCTCTTGCTATTCACGAGATATTATTAACTTATACATCTAAACTTACACCTCTAAATGCTTTTCAAACCATTTTCTAAAAACATTGTTCATAAAAATAAAATGTTCTTTCTAAATAAAAGCTTTAATTCTATTAAAGAATGAGATCGAAGAAAATCGCAGGAAGGAAATATTCTCAGAAAAGTGAAAAATCATTAAATGAAAATCCAGTATTGGCATTATTACCAAACACCGAACAATTTCCTCCCCACTCAAACATTAATGCGTTAGAAAGTTAATTTTGTAATAAAATGACAAATTTTTTTCTCTTTTTTTGTCTATAAATACTTCTGTACTTGGCATTGACGAAAGAACGTCCTCGAAATCTTCTTAATGTCCTGCAGGGATTTAAAAGGATCATACATATTCTACAGTTTCATTAGAAATAGTATCTACATGATCTAAAATCGCAACATAACGAAGCATTAATATCTACAAAACAATGCAAGAGAAAGATGGTCTTCACTCTGAACGTTTAATAAGTTAATTCATAATCTTCTTGAGATTTCTTCAAAAACAAAAATTACAGAATCTCGAAAGTATTATGTTGAAAATGTGCAACATAAATTAATTTTAGAATGGAAAAAGTAATACCATCAAATTTTTAAAATATTCATAGGATTATCACTAATGTTCCAAAGCTTATCACAATATATGAGAAAAAAAAAAAGTATCGTCAACTAAGCAAGTACGAACATTAAATTCTTTTAATATTAGCATAAGTTAAGGCATATTAAAAAGTTGTGTGCTATTTGGCACAAATACTTTGTAATATAATTACGACGTAATGTACTATTGGGTTAAATAAAATCCTATTTCTTAGAATTTTACTGCTTAAAAAAAAAAATCTTACCGAGTGGTTCTGTCTCAAAATCAATATCTACTCGGCCAGCTATTGCATAAGCGATGACCAATAAAGGAGATGCAAGATAATTGGCTCTTGTATTCGGATGAACTCGTCCTTCAAAGTTTCTATTTCCGGACAATACACCACAGCAAACTAGTCCATTCTGAAAATATTAATTTATTTTATTAAATTGAAATTTTTAAGGCAATTATCACATTGTTTGAAGCAAGTGAAAAACCAAGAATTGATTAAAAAACAATTCTGGCATGAACACCAGTTTTCTTTACTATGGATGCCAAAAATTCTAATTAAATTAATACATTTTCTAAAAAACTTTTATTCCTAACCAAAAATAACTTTACTGTAATAGAACTATATGTTGAGGCGTAATTTATCAGCTTTCCCTAACGTCCTTAAAATCCATAATGTTCGTAACTACAATAAAATCGTTTAATTTTTTCGTCTTGTCTGTACAGCATAATTTACAAACACAAAATCACAAAAAAATTAAAACTGTATATTAAGTTTAAGATGCCACAAGGTACACCTGTAATTTCGTTTAGCTGAAATTCATGCAGCCTGAAGAGCCTGGTGGTGCATAGTGTTCTGCTATTTTCTAGAAAACGGCTTTCTAGAAAACATTTTTTACCAATTAAACAAAACTTTTGGCAAGGATACTTCATTTTAAAGCACTGTTATAAAACGGAAGATGGTTACGGATACGTCCGTTTATTTAAAGTGCAATTTTACTCTAATGTTTGAAACTACTATTTATCTATATAATCTATAGAGGATTAAAGGAGTTGCTGAATATATGGCATTCAAAGAAAAATAGCATGATCGCAAATGCGGATTTCTGAAGGGTTTTTCAGTCTTCAGCAAATTTCTCGAGAAAATAACCTTCCATCTAGAAAATGGTACATTAACTTAGTAAGTTATTATTATAAGCTTTCTAGAGAGGAACATATCTCATTCCTGTAAAATAAAAACAATAATTTCAATTAAACTTGAACGATATTTTTGCTAATTGTCAAAACTTTTATTATTTTAAATAAAGTTCTTCTACTGTATTCAGAACTTGAAATTCTCGATTATTCTGGTTTCGACTTATGAGGAGAAGAATGGATTAAGGTGCCTACATTAAAACATGAGGCGCATGAATGAAACAGTTTGTCATTACATAATTTTATTTCTCTAAAGAGGTCTTTGCACTTACAGACTTTCTTTTTTTAAATTAAATAAAATTAAAAATGGAAACCTGCTAAATAAGCAGGAAGCACAAGTAGGATATTAAGCGGCAGATTATGTTTTGAAACATTTATTATTAAGAAATATTATTCAAAAATAATAATGAAACATTAAATTAAAATAATTATAAGTTATTACCTTTTCAATAGCGTCTACAATATATTCTGGTAACGGACCACTGTTGCCGATACAAGTCATACAACCAAATCCAACCAAAGAAAATCCAAGATTATTTAGAAATGGAACTACACCGGATTCTCGAAGATAATGTGTGACTACTCCAGAGCCGGGTGAAAGAGATGTCTTGATATAGGGAGCAACCGACAGTCCTGCTTCCACAGCTTTCTTAGCCAGCAGTCCTATAAATATCATTATTATTGGTTAAACAAAGAACAAAATTTGATCCTAAAACAAAAACCAATAAATATTATCAACCTAGTTAGAAATTGGAATGCCATTTTAATGTTATGTTCCTATCACTTATGTAATATATAAACAAAGATTAAAGTAACTAAAAACTCTTGAGTTTAAAGAAAATTTTGTAAATAGAATTGCAAATTTTATGAATAGTTTTTCCTGCGTGTTTTCTATGAATTTGCTGAACAACTAATCGAGTGGAGTACCTTGTGTACAAACTACTGATGGAAAGATAATTTCTTTTTGTTAAAAACGTTTTTTCTTGAAAAGTTAATTGAGTTAAATGTGTGAGAAAAGATTACTAGAGAAAATGTAAGGGAGCTTGCCTTTAACTGCTCCCTTAAACTTTTTCAGTGAACTGTTTTCTATAATGTGAATGAAAGTCAGAGAAACTCGTGAATGTGATTATATTATTTAATTTTTAGCCCCGTACTAAATAAAAACAGTTTTAAACAACTGAATAATAAACAACTCTAGCCTTATATATTTGGGTTCCCAATAAACGATCAACTGGCACAGATATGGTGACCTTTCGCGAAAGATCATGTGTAATTTAACAACTACTAAAATTTCACTAAATCACAAAATAAATTGTTTTGAATTAACATATACATATTTACATTAACATATTAAATTAACATATAGTACAACTGATTCCGTCAATGACCTTTGTAAATATAAATTAGTAAAAAAGAATAATTTTAAAAGCAAACAATTACCACATTTCTGTTTCCTTTTTTCTTTTTTTTTTTAGTTGGTTATTTATTTTGCAACTGTAATCAATATACAACAAGCAAAAGAGATGAGAGATAAGGATATTGTCTAATACGATATACGCATATGCATGTGCAACCAGAGACATGATGGAGTGAACGACGACCATCCAGTGATTGAAGCTGTATATTTTGATTCCAAATTTCATTTTACATAAAAAAGTGTGTTTTTGTGAATTGGTCAGCGTTATAAATACAAGCTACATTTTGAGCATTTATATTAAAATAGTCATTATGTGTCATAAATTTTCTCCATTATCAATCGAAAGGCTAATTTTGAAAATCTTAGACCCATAACATCACTTTTGGAAATGTATGTTTTACATAACCACAGATTTCTTATAGAACATTAAAGTTCCGGAGTAGAAGTTTAGTTGCATTAACTCTTAAATCATAAGCATTTTTAGATCTTCCAAAAACTTAAGCAAATGGAAAATATGTAACTTCATAACTTAAGCATATGGAAAATACGTAAATTCGTAAATTCAAGACTTGCCTGCTCCAAGCATAACGCTGGGATTACTGGTATTTGTGCAAGATGTGATGGCTGCAATAACCACAGATCCATGGCTAAGAGTATATTCAACACCTTCGTGAAGAAATTTACCAGAATCGTTCACTCTTTCTGGCTTTAAACCATAACCATTGAAGCCTACCTGTAAACAAAATAATTATAATGAATTTAGATTGAAAATATAAGGATTGATTATATCGCTAAAATCTTAAGTTTGCAAAAATTAGAAGAAAATTCCCTTCCAACAATGAGAACTGAGAAAAAGAGAAAGTCTTTGATAAATGTCTATAGTTTTGAGCACTACATTTGAAGGCGATTACATTTTATGCCATAACACTGACATCTAAAGGGAGCCACAATAGATCTTTTAAAAAGTACATTTCACGTAGATAATTTTGGCAAAAAATTAAATTTTTCCCTTGAAAACTTTATATCCAAAATTTAATGTGAAGGCAAATATTTCCTCTTTCGAAAGTGCAATATAGAGAAAGTACATTCGATTGTTGGAATTTCCTAATGACCAAGTCTTTGCTAGAATTAAGAACGAGACATTCTTGTCCTTAATATCTTAGTTACTCTCGGGAAGGACTCTCTCCATTTCAAACCTTTCTTTTTTCTCATGAAGTCGCTGAACTGGCCAAAATTACTGAACAGCTGAATTAAGTAATAATTACATTTAGCAGTCGATTCACACACAAAAGAGGAATCTTATGTTAACCTTCACACGATTATCATTCAATTCTCAAAGTTCTTACTAATTTTCTTCAGAATTCGACAAAGGAAACCATACATGTACTCTGAAATAACACTTCAGAGAAGCCTTCCCCAACAGATCCATTCAACTGACTTCAAAAGTATTTATCATTTAAAAATGATATAAATAAACATATGAAGTAATCTAAACGTGAAATTTGGTGAAAATCGCTAGACCCATAAGCGAGAGACAAACAACTTTTGTGGATATTTATTTTAATTATTACCTTTTATATTAATTTAACTTTCTATCAAGATATTCTTTAACTAGAAAATTCGTACTGCAACCTCCACATGATGAACTGATTATGTGAATTTAATAGCTATCTTTCATATAAGCTTGCAGATAAGTATATAACAACACTGGTGTCAGTACTAATAAATTAAATAAAGTTTTTGTTATGAGCGAGTACTTACTGTTTACTTGAAAAACCGCACTTAGTTCAAAACTTTTATTTAACAAAGAATGTTAGTTATTTAAAAGTTCTTTTTTGAGACTCCCATGACTCCTATGAATTTCTGTATTACATAATATTATACTCGATATTGTAAAAAAAAAATGTACAACGTACTTATTGAAAATATGAATGTTGGATTCAATACAATCATTATTATAACATTATCAAATTTTTATAACTATGATAATCTTTATATCAATTTTAGATTAAGGTACAATTGTATACAATAAGATTTAACTAGAACTGGATAATATTGTTGGTTTTGTTTTCGTTGAAAAAGAAA
This sequence comes from Rhodnius prolixus, assembly GCF_049639745.1. Classification (NCBI taxonomy): domain Eukaryota; kingdom Metazoa; phylum Arthropoda; class Insecta; order Hemiptera; family Reduviidae; genus Rhodnius; species Rhodnius prolixus. Next base: position 37,458,996 of record NW_027411634.1, read on the forward strand.
TTGGATAAAAAAAGATTAGTGCAGATAACGAACATAATAAGTACAAGTTTTAACGACAAATAGTAATTTTACAATTAAGAATAATTCTTTAAAAATAAAAACGTGCAAACATTCAATAATTTACCTTAAGTAATATAATGATCCTTTATGGGAAAACAATATTCAAGTAATACAACTTTAAAGGTAGTTAACCTTTTTTCAATGCGTATAATAGTTTTTACTCAATGTAAATGGACTCTCCAATTATCAATATAAAGACAATAACCTTCTGTCTCAAAATGTAGGTTACCTTGGTACCAGAGGTTACATACTGCAGGAATTTCTATTAAAATCTAAGTACACTAATAAATATAATAAAGATATATTTTCATTTAGCTGTTTGCTATTCACAATCTACAAAAATAAAATGTACCGAGTGAATCTGATCTAAGAGGTCTTCATGACTAGTTCAGCCACTCCGGCTGATCTCCTTCTTACATTAGTGTCGGCGTAATATATATTTTTTTAAAATCATTTTAGTAATACTGAATTTCGTTTAATAAAATGAAAAATATTTCTACAAATTTAACTTTTTTGTCTTTAAGATCCTTCAATTTGAAGAAAGTTAGTTGCGTTTTGTGACGAGTCCGACCACATATCAAAATAAATAAAAATACTAACGTAAATCAAAATACTTTTCATCGCATGCATATTCAATTACATACATATGTATATGATTCATTGGGAATAAAAAAAAAAATGTCTTTTAAAAGAAACACTAATCTTTATGGATATTCCAATATCTTAATTTACATATTATCCTCTTAAGCTGCATAAAATTTCGAAGATCTGATTTTTTTTAATAGATTTTTTAACATCTGAGGTTACTGGCACCTGGAATTTTTTTCAGTGCACTGTCGGCCTCCGAACAGAACAGAAAACGGACAGCGGTCTCTTATTACTGACAATATGTCCACATCACAGGACAGTGAAGTGTAAGAAGCTCCTACGAAGAGAAAATATAAGGGCCTGTAGGTGGTTTCGAACCTCGGATCTCCGCACTGAAATCCAGTGCATGCAAACCATTGAGCTAATCCCTTCTCTCTAAGCTATTATTAATATTATTTTCGATGTATAAATGAGTTTTTATAATTTTACAATCACGTGTGTACGAATAGTTCCAGAAAGTGAACAAGTAGGACGTGTTTGTAATAAACAAAGAAAATGTAAGATAATAAACTGAAGATGGACTCAGGGAAGTCCGTAAACCTTTCAGAAGTAAGATTCAGGTAGTGAATGGAGAAAACTAACTGAAGGTTTTGGAATTTCCCCAGTGTAGAAGTTCTATCGTTTTGGGTATAAATGCTTTACCTGAAAATTAAAAGAAGTTCTGGGACGATAAACTTCCGTCAAAGTTCTTTTATTACAGTAAATACATCTTGAAACTAAGTTAAAAAATTTGGATTTTAAAAAAAACTTTAAGAGAATAGTGAGAAAAAGTTGTGTGAGTAATTATGGGACCAAATCTTTGGGATGTAATTAATCTAAAGAAATAATTTTCTAAAAGAAATTTGTTCCTATCAAGAGAGAATCACGTAGGAGATATTTCTATACAAACGATACGAATAGAAAAGTATCTACAACAGCCTAATAATCTGTCAGTAATTTTGTAATATACCATTCACAACTAACATTTTTTTGAAAAAATTGAGCGTATTTAAAACAATTTATCTAAGCTAAATTTAAGAAAATAATAAATAATGATAAATGGCCTAAATAAAATATGCTGCTAATTATTTTTAAATAATCATTAATTATGGAAAGGCTCATTGTTGTATTTTCAAATTTTAGATGGCTTTCATTAATGACCTGAATTGTTCAGACAGGCCCTTTCACAATAATCTAAACACATTATGTTTAGGGCAATTATCTGTTATTATATTAGAAAGGGCTTTTTCAAATTTGCTACAACCAAAAAAAACAAAAAAATCATTTACAAATAATATAGAAGAATCAAAGGAAAATCTCATTTATATACAGAAAATGTAGCATTAATTGCCTCGTTTATAATAAATTGACTAAATTGTACAGAATTGACAACTTTGTATTTTCTCTTACAACGAGAAACTACGAAATTTAAGAAAATTTCACAAAAGGAAATACCATTTTACTAATTTTGATTTTTACTGAACTTAGTATATTTCGAAAGATAAATAATTTTCCAAAATACGATTTTTAATAGGTTATTTCTAAAATAACATTTCGGTGAAATTGGCAGAATACGATCTGATATAAAGTTACCGTGCAGTTGAACAAGGGTGGTTGATCGTCAAAAACTGCATGAAAAAGCGTAATGATGGAAAACAATCAACTTCGACAATTTATTATTATTTTCTATAAGGGTTAAATTTCTAAATATATATTTTTTTATGTGTAAGAATCAAAGGTATTTTAAAATCTGGAGTATTAAAAATTGTAAGAGTTAAAACCATAAAATTAAAAAAAAAGACAGTTGTGAGAATGTTCAGATCTACTTCAATGCTATTCTTGAATTGTTTTATATATATATAAAATGTTTCCCAATAACATAAATAAGGCGATAAAAGAAAGCAACTACAAAATGATAAAAGTGGAAAGGACATAATACCTCAAAACCAGAAACCACAATTTTAACTGATAAAAATGTAATAGAGAATCTCAAACGACTGTTTTCTCCGAAGTTACAATTTTGATCAAATAATTGCTCTCTAAAAGGCATGTAGCAACTTCTTCAGAGCCCAATACAACATGATTTTTCTAGAGAATATATTGGTGAGAGATTCAATGGAAATAAAATTGCCAGTAGCCCTACTAACTAATAAGAAAGTAAAAGGGATTTTTTCCCTCTCTCTTATGCTTTTTTGGGAAAATTTAACCTGGGAAGGGTTAAGGGCTGCCCACCGTATTGTTTTCCATTGGTATATAAGGCCTCGTGAAATGGACTGACCGTCAGTGTAACGATTTAAACGTTCGGTTAGGTTTGTGCTAGAAGTGGCGAAGTGTTTATTGAAGTTTAATGTTAGAGATGATTTTGAATCCAGTAAGTTAACTTATTTTCTTAAATAGTAATAATCTTTAGCCAGCTGAAATTATAGATTTGGAATGTGTGGTCGAATCTAACTTGGCTTATGAGGTTATTATATTCCTCACCGGGTTTGATTCGTCCGCATTTCTTTATCACAGAAATCATCAATTCTTTTAGAAATTAAATTGAAAACATAAAAAGAACCGAAGTTAAGCTGGTGAAACTGTGAGCGAGTGTATATCTTGTCGTGTTTTATGATAATTTTAGCTTTTTTAAAATATTCATGACTAGATTGTACACTTGTTCAGAGAAACACTACGATTTCATCTTTAGAATGCAATTAACTTTCTTGGAATACCTGCAGTGCATAAAACCGGAGCTATTCTGGAACATCAGCTTGCTGCTTCTATTCTATTCTTCTTTGGTGATCTAACTGTATGAAGTTTACTGAATTCATAAAGCTAGGTCAGCGAAGGAGAATGGTTTCAGAATAACCAACACGTAACCTTCTTCCAACAAGTAAGTTAACGTACTAGGTAGTTTTTTAAATTATTGATATTTTTAATTAGTCATTGCGCGTCTTTTGTATTTTGTATAATTAATCTTATTATATGTTTTTGGGATAATTAATTTAATGGAGTTGGCGGTAACTTTTATGCATAGAATTGAAAATAAAGGCTAAAGATTTCATCCCGATAATGTACTGTAAGTGATGTCCTTAACAATTCTTTAAACCAACATCTTTAGTTACTACATAACTTCAATTTGAGGAAATTATTTTATATATACATATATATTTTTTAGAGAAAAAATTGATAAATATAAATTAGTAAAAATAAAATAATACTAAACCAATCGATAGGACCAATATGAGGAAGAAAATCGATTAGGCGTAACGATAGTCGAACTTGACCCTGGTAGTGTCATTTCTCAGATATGTAATACGGCGCCACTGGGTAAAGTTTGTCCGTTGTATTCGCCATAGTCTCACATCACGCATGCACGGCATCAGTTCAGCAGACAACGCATGGTGTGTCTTTTGATGTCCCGTAAAAATGTTTCCACCATTCGGGTTTCTCAATTTAATCAATTTTTATTCACATCTCTTCAACATCACAGGCCATCTCCGGCTAAAGGAACTATTGGTGTGCATATAGTACAGGTATTCCTTTATATCACAGCAATATTTCCTGTAGTCTGGGTTTAGGCAAATTGTAATTTTCAAGTTTTTAATTACACTACACACAGCGTGGGATAAAATAACCAGGTTACACAAGCGCAACAAGTGGGGCATGTTATTTATTTTTGTAATTATTTTTAAGAATTCTCTTAAGTTATTTTGTGTTTAAATATTAAGATTTCAATGTTTTTCAAACTTTTTTTTTATAAGCTTAAGCCGAACATTAGGTAATAATTCTAAGTAGTGATGTACATAGTTTTTTTTAGGTTATCCGCCATGCTTTTAGAGACCACACAAGCAGTCCTTGAGCTTAAGGAACTATTAGTGTGCATATATCTATTTTTTAATATTATATCACAGTAATAGTCCTGTAGATCTTTGACTGTATTCACAACAGATCTTTGAGGTAAGATTTTATGTTCGTAAATATATTTATTTTTAATGTGTATGTAATTAATATTAACTGTAACGTTGTGCATAAGTTCAAGTACTTCGTTATAATAATAGATTAAGTAATAATTAGTAAATGATTAAATCTATTTTTAAACATTACATGTTATTTTTATACGTTGGTAAATCTTTTTTGTTATTAGCTGTAAGCTACGTGTTTAAGGATATTTTCCGATTTTATTATATAAAATTTGTATTTATTCTAATTTAAAAAAAATTGTTAAAAAAAAAAGAAGATTTTAAAAGATATCTGGGCAAGCATACCGGCCATGCCTTGTTTATTAAAAGTTTTACTTGTAAGGAAGTGAATAAAAATCTATTATTAGCTACATTAAAACATGATCACTATTGGCTAGAAAAAGGAGCTGAGTCATGTAAAAAAAATTAGTTGTGCAAATAGAGTTAGAAAATTATACTGTTTGTAAAATTTTTGTATGAACTTTTGTATTTTTTTAATAAATTTCAAAAAAATATTTTATTACATAACTTTCCTAAGGATAAGTTCTTAAATATTTTTCAATGCTGTTGATAATATATTGCAAATAGAAATATTCTATATGGCAAAAAAATTATTATATTGTACTTTTTTTTAAAATATATCAAAATGATTAAAATTGGTTTCAGAAAGCGTTTAAAACTTTTGCCGGTAAGTTTTCTTAAATTTTGCTTCTTTTAGAGAACAAAGTTAAGCACGTGGTCAATGTACTCAATTAGATTGGATTAAGGCGGGATAAGGCTACTATTAAATATTAAAGATATTTCCAAACGGTTACTTTTAATATTTTTTTTATGTTCCGGAAAAATTAACTTTAAAAGATTTTTAAAATATTTCCTATTCTCAATTTACTAAGACAAAATTATAAACTATGCTATTTTTTGCGTTACTAAATTGCATAATAAATCTGAAGGAAAATTAATTTTATAAACTATATTTCTTAGTTCCTAGAGATTTTAATTAAGAATTTATCGGCGGATTTATAATTTGAATGAAGTTATTTAAAAAAAAAAAACTACCGCATTAGAATAAAAATAGTTTTGAGAACTCAAAAAAGCAGCTAAAATACTTTAGGTTAGAGCAAGATAATGGATCATTCTTCGTACAAAGTCAAGACTTCTTTGACTACAATAATTACTCTTTATAGATTGTCTGTGAAATTAACTACTTAGGTGAAGAAGATTTTTTTTTTTGGAATTCACTTGCATTAATTTTTATGTAAAAATTTATTTTTGATGTAGCAGAACCTAATCTAGGATCAATTTTTCTACGAAAAGAAAATTATTTTTTATTTACCGGCACGATACAGATAGTTTTTCACAAAATTGGCCCCGTTCAATTAATTAAAAATCTATTCGTCACACTAATAGTGCACGGTTTCTCCAATAATCCATGAAAAAGTTATTAGAGCACCTTAAAATATTTTTATAACTGAATAAACAATTTTTTAACGACTAAATTATAATAATTTTCCAAAAACGACTGATCATGCCATAACAAAAAATCAAGGTGGGATAGGATGATACCTTGCAAATGCATATGGAAATATGCTTGCTTTTTTTTTTATGTTTATTTTGTTTTTTCGGTATTATTATTTGATTCTATTTATTAATAATTATTGGATTTTTATTTTGGTATGTTTCTGTCTTCGTTATGTCATCATTTAAAATCTAAAACATCATTTAATTTGCACTTTAATCCACACAACTTTACTAGATACTAATCTCTTAAAAATCCGAGTGTTGAGGAATAAAACAAAAAAAATATGCGCAAAATTATTTAAAGAAAACATAAGGGGTGGTAGGTTTGGCCATAGATAAGGGGTGGTTAGAAAGATACTTGGTTAATGTCAGAATATTAGTGAAAATCAAATTTCACACCAAACTGATAATGATGATGGATAAAAATCCAAAACCTGCAAGTTTTGAAGAAAATACAAGCTTTCTATAAATAAAATCAAAACTATGTTTTATAAATTGAAACAATGGAGGCTGTGAACATTGAATGATGACTATTTCTCTCCCTCCCCCCTAGAATTCCACCATTTGATAACAATATCATATGCAAATAAGTCTGTAACGGACTCCTATTTAGAATATACGAATTTTAAAATTGAACGTTAAGCCCCGCCTGAGGCAAATAGTCGATTACTTTACATTCCTATTATTTACTCGTATTTAGAATGACACCAAAGTAAACCAATATTTTGTGATCCCTCTTTTAAACTTTCCAAAACATGGTGCTTTCTTACAGGAAATATTTTTAGTTACTACATCAAACCTTTGAGGAACTTTATATGCTTACAATCTATTTGCTTGAAAAAGCATTTCTTGTGGAAATATTGCTTTAATAAGATCACTTTTCAAAAGTTCGTATTTCTTCAGATTTGAGGCTCTGATTACACAACAAAAGAACGAAGTAATTATTTGAAACAAAGTAAAAAAAAGAAGCAGAATAATCGCAAATCCATTCTAGAATTTATCTATTTTGCATTAATAATTTATTATAATGGAACCTAACATGAACAAGAAATGCAATTAACATATATGTGAGGAATCGACTGGGTCGTGTGATTCCAAAATTTCGAGTTTTGTCTTCTTTAATGGATACGTTAAGTACAAATTAAGAGAGAAGTTTAGAAATTTTGGGTATTTTCTCAGAAAATATGTTTTTGAATGACTATCTTTAAATACTTTATGTTTACTATTTGTTAATACATTTGAAGAATTTCCGGAAAAATAAGGCTTTGGCTTTTTGTTCCTACCCTTAAACCATTTGATTGGTTTTATATTTAAACAAAATGAGGAAATGTTAAACTTTTTGTACTTCGTTTTTGGCCACAATCCCATCAAGCATTACATCTTTCAATCCTTAACAAAGCCTACAAAGGGAGACAGGTTAAACCTAACGTCAAATATCTCTCTAAAATAACCCTCTAAGGTAATTTCACTACATTAATTTATTAATAAAATTTACTAGTCCATAATTTTTAGTCCAGGAAGAAAATACTTCGTATAGAATAATACCAAAAACGAATTTTTCACATGGTTAATCGATATAGAAAGAAAACTGTTAATTTATACTTATTTGTAAATAAAATTTAAAAAATGAAATCTACTTACTTTATTTGTAAGACACTGACTAAACTCCTTTTTCATATCAGTAACCGAGACACGATCATGAGGCCTTTTTGGTCCAGATAGACAAGACACAACGGTAGCCAAATCCAATTCAACTACTTTGCTATAAACAGGATCTTCGGATGCATTGGTATAATCTCTCAGCATTGCCACCCTCTTCAAATATTGTTCAATAACTTGTATCTTCTTATTATCACGATCTGTCAAATAAATTTAATATTTATATTTAATTTTTTTTTATAAAATAATAGTCATAATATTTTGATTTTATTTATTTATTGTGCTAAGAGCGAACGTTTACAAATCTTTGTTATTTACTTTGCAATGTACACCTCTTTTGACATCTTTTAAAGACTAAAATATTTTAGAGCCTTGAGTATATAACAAGGAAGGGCGTTTAAATCCAAAATGACTTTTTAGCTTCTAAGGCAAAAGTTAGATCAAATGCAGTACATGTTCTGAGCCTTGCGGCATTGAACAATGTAACTTTTAGAACTTGTACTAAACAAGGAAATCACTTGACTGAAGAAGCAACTTTCTTAAAAATGTAAAGAACCAAACTTATAAAAGAGAAAAGAGAGGAGAAATTAGGGAATGAATGATCATGTTCCAGATAAACCTTTCTGCCTCTGGAAGAATTTTTTCCCAACCAGACTCAGGATTTTATTTGTGGAAAAAAAGGGCCAATTAAAGTTTCTTTTTCTTAATTAAATTTTGATGTGATTTGTTCCTCGTAAATTTGTCGTGTTGATCAAGCTGGCATAATTTCATAAGCTTCAACATTATACAAATTATCAAAGGATAACACTGACCATGTAGGAATATTTTACGTTCCCCCCGAGATCCCCTAGATTTAGATTATTAGATTGCCCCTAACATATATTTTGGATCCGCCCAGTTATCTCTGGTACGTCAGATATTAATGGACGTTTTCAAAGTGTTTTAATTTATGTTAGAATTAATATGTTGAAAAAACATATCCTCAATATGGTCATCTAAGAATGGTCCTTAGAAGTCGACCTCCAGACAATGTTCTCTAAGAAGAAAAAATCTAAGGACAATCAGCTACTCTATTTTCGGTAGCTTCTCGTAAGTGTCCATGCACTATCTATTAATATAATTGATTAATTTCAAATCTTAAAATTATTAACTATATTCCTGCAAAAAAATAATTAATAACCAAGAAAAGGTTAAATAAAATTATTCTAACTATTAATCAGGCTAAATCTGGATTTTTTTTTTTTTTTTTTGAAAACCATTGATGAATATAAGAAATTGATCTCTCAGTCACTCAGCGCCTGTACAGTTCATGACTTATGTTGAGGCGTGCCTACTAAAAAGTTAATCATACAAATAAATAGAGCAAAAATAGAAAATGAATTTTTTAGACAATATAAATAATTCTAAAATAAAAAGAAAAGTAAAATGAATACTAACTTGTCTGTTTAAGATAGCTCAAACTGTTGACATCAACTGGAAAGAAACCAACAGTGGCACCATATTCAGGACACATGTTCGATATAGTTGCTCGATCAGCGATGGACAGTTCTGCAACACCTGGGCCGAAGAACTCCACAAATTTACCTACCACTCCTAACTGTCGTAAATGCTGTAATAAAGTCAAAAGTGTTACAGATCATAATTGACATCCTTAGCCAAAGATAAAAATTACACAGTTAGCCGAACGTCGCATTTTTGGATTGCCTGCGCGTTCCTACCTAACAATACATACAACCATTCACTGGATATTCAATTGCATAAACAAGTAGTTTATTTCGGCAACTATTTTAATTGGGTTATGCGTTCCTAGAAGTAAGCTCCAACTTAACATACAGTACACAACTGAATGAGCCTAATTCTGGACTATTACCTACCCCCACAGGCGTCACATTTCATTTTTCAAGACTTACTTTTTTAGCTTACCTCTAAATACATCAATCTTCCAGGAATGGACGTACGTACACAACACAAATCTAATGGATGAGCTCGGTGGCTTGTCGGCAATCTAAAATACTGACTGAGAGTAAAGCAGATATGATAATAATATAGATGATTTTGTCACGGTTATATCTCACATCTTGGTTAGATTTTTTACAAGGCTTCTCTTATTTTATTTAAGGAGAGATTTCTATCAAAAGAGCTTTAATACAGACTGCTTTTGTTGAATTTGTGTGGTTCAAATAATAAGGCGTTTAATAACACATGAGGGAACAAAACTTTCAAAATTCGTTTTACGCAGTGGTTATGCCCGCTAACTTATGGGTTTCACTAAAGACGCTTTTAGGCTGAGTTATTTGAACCAGTGGAAATTTCCATGTTATTTAATAGAATAACCACGCGTTGCCTATACGGCAAAAAGTCAGTGCAATAAGAAAAATGTATGTACAAATAACAAAATATTTGCATACCTTTGTAATAGTTAAAACCAGATCGGTGGATGTAGCATACTGACTTAATTTACCAACAACTCTATATCCAATAACTTCTGGCAAGAGCATAGAAATACCTTGTCCAAGCATAACTGCTTCCGCTTCAATTCCTAAACGAAAGCAAACTACTCAGTGAAGTTTATTTTCTAAATAAATTTCAAAATTAAAGAATAATTTCTTACCTCCAACACCCCAACCCACAACTCCTAGCCCATTGATCATTGTGGTATGAGAATCAGTCCCGACCACACTGTCCGGATAGAGCATGTCCGAATCAGTGAATACAACTCTCGCCAAATATTCCAAGTTCACTTGATGCACTATACCAGATCCTGGTGGAACTATCAGCATGTTGCGAAATGCCTTCGCTCCCCACTAAAAAAATAATAATATTATACAATTATTAATATTAAAAGATAACACCACAGAGAATTTAGGGAACTTTTAAAAACTTAGAAGTTTTTTCAAAGAACAATATCTTATGTACTATGAATGAAGAACATTCTTAAGTTTGGATGAACACTTATTGACTTTCTCTTGCCTCATTAACGTAACTAAATTTTCTGTAAACTTAGAATGTTTACTAAAAAGATGGTTGACGCCAATTTTAAAAACATGTACTATAATTATTTTATGTCTAGGTTAAATTGAAACCTTTTGGCTACTGCCTATAAAATTACAGATAGCTGGATAAAGCCATTTAGTGGCGACGCAATTCCAGCAGATTAATTATTATTATTCGGAGTTTTTGACAGGTATTTCATACTCGCACTTATGTTTAATATTAATATTTAATTAATTTTTTAAATTAATATTTATTAAACTCGTGGTTATTCATCTTCCAACCTAAGTGTATGGGAACAGAGGTACCGTAGATCGACTACAAAGATTTACTACAGTTTTATTTAATGATTCAAATTGTGCTGTGCTAAAGGGTGGCCACGCTACAATATATTCAGTTTACACATTAATTGCATTCACGACTGAGCACTTTTATTACAATATTGTAATCGACAAACTTTAGAAAACTAATTCTAACCGGGAATTCATGTTTAAATTTTCTCTGATCAGGAGCAAATAGGCGAATATGAGATGTAATTTTGAGTGAAGTAAATTTGTGACTGAAGACAACATTAAGTTGTGAATGAAGAAAGCGCCATGAGAGTATTCCATGCCAGATTTTTTTAAAGACTTTTTTTTAACTTTATGTCTGCTCTTGATTACTCACGCCAAGTTATAAAACATCAAGGGAGTAATGTAGTACTTTTTAATTATTATTAACAGTAATCAGTATCTACAAAAATCTGCAATAAACAATGAACTATTAAAGCTGCAATTTTATGTATGTACCATTAATATTTCATTTTCTTTCTTAATTTGACTTTTCTTAAATTTGTTGATCAGATGTTCCTTGGAAATTTTAAAATACAAGACCCAATCCTAATGTTATCAGGTTAATTCTGTTTTAAAAAATTACAGGTCACGAAAAATAATGATGAAATTGTATTTATTTTTTACAATTATAATATTCCTGCAGATTATATAATGAAATAGCTAGAACACAAAAATTAATAAAATAAACATTTAACCATTGCAAAATTCTTTCAATCATACTAAATAACAACAGAAAATAAAATAGCTCACCTTAAGGAATGTAAATCTTTCTTTATTTCTTTCGAATTCTAATTCTTCATTTTTCTGTAATGCGTCTTCTCTGTAAATAGAAATGAAATTTATAAAATTCATTTAAACAGCAAATGAAATAAGTAACTAGCAATTTTTTTACTTTAAAAGATACAATTTTTAAACATAACAAAATATAGTATGAGAAAGCAGAAAATTGTAATTATTTTGAATAAAAAAAGAGGTAAAATGAATAACTTTGAAAAAATAGGTGCATGAAAAAAAAGAAATAAAAACGAGATTATAAATTCTACAAAAAAATGTGCTCTAATGCAAATTACTTTAACACCGGCTATTTATTGCTGGGTTAGAAGAAGTCTGCCTATGTAAACACTAGTCTTTCTATAAATAATGCAAAGTATTGTAACTATTTGTGATATTGAGCTATAATTTACAATATTTCATCCAAATTTCTTATTTCCATTGTTCAATCGAAACATTGCAAATAATTTAAATGGAATGTTTACTTACGTTCTGGCAAAATCGACTTGAATTGAATGATCAATAACAAGATCTGATGGACAAATTGGATTAATTTTATCAGGATCTCCACCTAAAGATTTAACCGCATCTCGCATAGCGGCAAAATCTACTACAGCTGGAACTCCGGTGAAATCCTGTAAAGAAAACAAAATTTTATATATAATACATTTCTTAACAAATCTGTTATTTAATCTAAATAATTATGGTTAGGTTAGTTAGGCATATGGTGAATTACTTAAATAGAGGAACAGACTTTAAAAGTCTAAGCTCTTGAATATCTATGTCTGCTAAAAAGTACGACCCAGATTTGCAAAATCTTATCTTTATTTCCCAAACTGAGAAAAGTATGTTAACAAATACTTATTCTACATTCGGGAACACGGCGACTCTTTATTTTACATCTTTTCATCTACTGTAGAGAGCTTAAAAATGAATCATCTTTAGAATATCTAAGGAAGACATTGGAAGGTAGTGGCGATTGGCACAAGGAAGTGATTATCCGTAACTGCCAGCTCCCTACTTTTCCCAGAACTTCCCTCCAGTGACGGAGTAAATTGTCAGGAAATCAGGTTTGAAATAATAACAGTTTAAAAAAAAATATGGCTTAATCAGGATTAAAAGATGGCTCCTAACGAAACAAAGTTTTATAAGAAGATATTTTAGTTCTATAAATGCTGCACTGGAACACTTCCCCAAGTTTCGAAGTAATTTTAATAAATTAGCATTATTCATAGACTACCTGAAGGATGACACGGGCAGGTTTAAAAGCAACTTCTACACCGCCTTTAACCTTTTCATTGACTTCCCAATCTAAAATATTATTTACATCTTTTTCTTTAACATGGAAGTTATCACAATTTCTTACAGCTGATTCCAGCAAGACTCTAATGGAATATGGTAGCTTAGCTAAAAACAAAGATATTTATGTTAATTATCAAAAATTAAAAAGCACAAAATCATGATTTAATGGAAGAAAATCTTTTTCATTAGGAATAAAAATAGAAAAAAACACACTATATTTTTCTCCGAGACCTTGTAGATCATAGTATTTGAAAGAAGTTCCTCCAATGTCAACAGTTTTTAAGAGTTTATCATAAGGATTTGGGCCTGTGAACATAAAATTTTATAAATTAGCAAGAAAGAGGATAACAAAGATTAAAATTATAACAAATTTAATGTTTTTATGTTTCATTTTTTTAGATATGTAAATGATGTGATTAAAAAAAAACTTTTTATATGGTAAGAAAGTAAGAGTAAAAAAATGCATCTACAGCCAAATACTATCTAATTCTGAGGTCTTCTGTAGAAAAAAAGAATTTTTGGGGACACAAGACCGAACCAGGCAATTATTATTGCAGGAATATCTCAAGGAAGCGAACTAAGTCGACGACTGCACTCAGCGCACATCAGACATTCCTCTATACACTAGAACTCTCGCAGCCACATTTCAAAAAACTCAGTAATTTTATCAGCATATTCTGACGCACAACAGGCATTACAATAATTCACAGTAACATGACTTGCTGACCACCTTGACTAACCTCCGGAGAATAAAAAACGGTAACAATTAATTCATAAGCACTTTACTCTGACAGGAAATAAGCCCTACGTAAATACTGCTTAAATAGTAAACCACTATACACGTAAAATATCTACGGTACAAGGAGTGAAAATGGGATGTCAATGTGACATCTGATGTATTAAAGAAAAAAAAAGATTAAAAAAAATATGAATTGAATCGTTGATTTGAAGACTGAAAACAGTCGATCAGTATTGTCACCTATCAATAAACTAATTACATATAAGAAAATAATAGTATCAATCAGTGGGAAGCAGCTAAAACATCAAATACAGCTCTTCACAAGCCTTTCTAGCACTTCTGGCCAGATTTCTCGGAATAATTCCTCGAAGTTTTCAGCAAGAGATCCAGCAGAAATGATCAATCACTTGCTGTGCTTATTGTATAAGAGGATTACTAACTCATTTCAGTTCCTCTCTTATTTAATAAGCACTTGATTGTGCCTTAGAATTTATAGCACATTTTCTTTTTCAAGAAGAGAAGTCTTATTCAAGTTTTACGTACTCTCATGATTGAAAATTATTTACTCAAAATAAATGACAGTTACATGAAAAATAAATGGTCTTATTTTAGCAGATTATGTAGCTTTCTTTGATTGTTTATTTTTATTTCCTACACTTCTTCAAGCTGAAGAATACATTCTTTCAGTTTAACGCAATATAAAAGTTAAATCAGATAACTAATCAGAGGAAAAAAAAACAACACAGAAACCGGTATTTGAAGGTCACAATAGATCTTTTTTCAAACCTATTGTATAGAGAATGATTTTTATCAAAATAGATTATCTTCTGTAAAAATAGAATAATACTATCTCAAATTTTATCAACTTACTGATAATCTCAAGGACATCAAGCTAAAAGTGCCAAATCCTATGAAAGAAAGTGCAGAATAAGCTAGTAACTAAATTTGAATAATACAATAAACACAAAATTGGATATTTAAGCAAAAACCTCAAACAATTAAAATAAAACAATAACTCAATAATATAACCTTACTCTCTTCAAAGCTTACAATTTTTAGGGAAAAGTTACAAATTTCTGTACCAAACGTCATTAGTCATTTCATTATAAAAAATATTCAGGCTGAAGAAAGATATAATGGTACTTTAGAAGGAAATATGGACCTCAGGTCTTTTTTGTAATTATTTTATAAAATTTTGTATAAATTAATTTAAATAAATGCATAACCTAATAATTCATTGAATAATTTTTTTTTAAGATCATGCTATCAATAACTGCACATCAACCGGCATTATATAATCCTAGTTTAGTGAATATTTAGATGTCTATTTATTTTCTTATGAAAAACTTGTTTCTAAATTGTCTTAAGTATAAAACTTAAATTAGAAAGCTGTCAAGTTAACATGAAAGCTAGTCTTGAACCTTAAGAGAAAGTTAAGGATGACTGGGCAAATGATACTGAATTAATTAAAATCTGATTAAAACATTATCTTGGGCAAGTTTAAAAATTCGCAATAGTTGTTAAAAGTAGCTCTTTTTTTGTTTAATAAAAAAAAACAACTATATTTACAGCTTTTGATGTACATTGTCAGTGCAATTCTACCCTTTCAAATAATGATTTTTTGACTTAATTAGAAGTAAAAAATTATCAACTGGACTAGATGTATTCAGATGACTGTTAACATGGTAAGATATTCTATATCGGAAATTATTTTATTATACTTTTAAACTATTCAAAAATTAAAATTAAGAAGTTAAAAGAGAAGATAAAAATCAATAATTTATTGAATTAAAACTCAACAGATTTTGTTTTTAAAAGCAGAATATGTACATACCAGACATAATAACGGTCTTA
Source organism: Rhodnius prolixus (assembly GCF_049639745.1). Classification (NCBI taxonomy): domain Eukaryota; kingdom Metazoa; phylum Arthropoda; class Insecta; order Hemiptera; family Reduviidae; genus Rhodnius; species Rhodnius prolixus. The sequence continues at coordinate 37,474,793 of NW_027411634.1, forward strand.
TAAACACTCAACAACCTCTTAAGAGTTCTCTGCTGTGAATTCTTAAAATGAAGGATCAGCTGTTAAAAAAAAATGAAGGCTTTTAAATAAATAACCTAATATAACCTACTTTTCAAATGACTTTTATCACCGCTCCGAAGGTTATTTTGTACTATAGGTTTGGTTCATTTTTAGTTCCACTTCTAGCAATGTGAAAAAAATTTGTTTAGACTGAAGGATTAGTTGCAAGCAACAACATGACCCGAACTTTTGTTTAATTGCGTAAGTAAGTGAGATGAAACTTTTTCCATTATTAAATGGTTGATTTTACTTTTTCCCCTCAAAACAATCCAATCTTTCAGATATGTAATGTATTAGAAACCGACAACTAGGCAGGAATTCCAGAGGGAAGAATTATGACCTAGCATCTTTTCAAATAGCTTATACTCTTGTGCTTCACTGGATTATCTTTGATATGAAAGGAGTTAATGAAGAAAGCCTTGAATCGAAGGTTAGTATTTCTAAACGTTTTATGTATAAACTCACTTGAAACTAAATAAAGATAGTTTGTTGTGTTGACAGCTCTCCAACACAAAGATAGTTTTTACGAGTTTAGTTGCTGGTGCGGTGGCTGGTGCTTTAGCTAAGACAACTATTGCTCCTTTAGATAGAACTAAAATAAATTTTCAGGTAAATTAAATAAAAATCAACTTAAAAAATGCATTATTTATTACAAAATTATTGGATCAATTGATTACTTTTGTTTGTAATGTATTCAAGTCAATAAATTATGCTTATATTTAAATCCAAGGTCATTGATTGTGGCCATATGCAGACATATAAGAAACTTTAGAAAAGAAGACATTCATATTTATGGTTTGATGTGAGGAAAACTTCTTCTGCTTCATAAATTTTTTAAATAATTCACTTATTAAAAGAGGAAAATAATATGAAAGTAATAAGTATATTCAGCGAAGTAAAAGAGGGTCCATGCATGGAAAAGATACATTTACATATTGAACTTTTTATTGTAGATTACATAATTTTACGTCGTAACTTAGAACTAGGCATTTCGTTTTGTAATTTTTCAAAGAAATTTAAATCATATGTCTTATCAAATAAATGAAAAAAGTTGGTAAGGAATAATAATTAAAATAATCACAAACTTACTGTTGTAGTAACAGAAATGAAAATTAATAAAGAAAATGAGTCATTTTCTTTCTTCGAAAGTTTTTTTTTTTTTACGAATTCGGTTAATTTGCTAAACACAACAAAATTTGTGCTATTCTGGGATTCTAAATAGAAGCTAACGCAAGATTAAATGTTTTGTGAATTTTGACAATGTAAATTCATCAGGGTCTTTTTCACAGATAGCGAATAAGAGGTACAGTACGAGAGCTGCTTTTAAATTTATAGGAGAAACCTATCGTAAAGATGGCTTCATATCGTTATGGCGAGGTAACAGTGCAACTATGGCCAGAATTATCCCATATGCTGCTATTCAGTTCACATCGCACGAACAGTGGAAGAGGTTATTAAACGTAGATACCGGAAAAGAAAAAGAACAGTAAGTTATCTTATTAATCATAAACTACCAAGTATTAAAATATTCAGTTCCCCTTTTATGTTTTGGGGAGTTAATCCAGATTGATGGAAATATTGATAAATGAAAGATGTTGTTGATTAAAAGTAGAACGACGTGATCAAGCCAAATCCACTACGACCAACAAGTTCTTTTTGTAGTTCCTTTGAGTAAGTGTGTTTGTCACAGAATTTTAGACGTTTCAAAGAATGATAGGAATGTGTAAATATGTGTTGGCCTCTGATGTATTGTACAGATCAACTCCCTTTCCATGCCTTACATATACAGGGTGAAAGTTGACAGTTGAACAACACTATTGAGTGTTGTTAGGTTTGCCAAACTAGCTGTGACACCAAGATCCCTGAAGAAGTGTAGTTCTCTTTTTCGAAAGGGTAAAGTACCAAAGTGGTTTTAAAGCTTAAATCCGCGTGGACATCAAACAATGTTTGTGAGTGTACATTATACGTAGAACATAGGTTAGACATTTCCCATGAATTTGATTATTCCGATTATTCAGAGCTGTATCACTTGTAGCCCCCTATGTTTATTTTTTGAGTGGAGAAAAAGTAAATATGTCCATTTCGTGTCGGATACCTGATGCATATCATTGAAAACACAAACTTCCATGGTGATGGTTTAATTCCTGAAGCCCATCAGTGAACTTGAGCATCTCTTTGGACATTTGTTCAATGTAAAATGGAATAACTTTTCAAATTCCATACTCCATTAAGTAATCACAAAAGAATTGGTGACTTGTTTTATAAAGTGTCATGTTCTTCGCCTGCTCCATCTGCAAATTGAAGGCGAATCCATGAATTTCGCCCCAAAAAAACTATTGTGACTCCGTTAAGTATCAGTGTTTACTTTAGAATGTGAGCTGTACTTTGTGTGTTAAGTGTTAGTGAGAGAATTTGGTGATGAGCTAGTTTGCCAGTTGTTTCGCTAAATCAAGTAGTTGCGTCACATCAACTAACTTAGCAGGTCGAAGTATATTTTATTATTTTGGAGGTTCACTCTTTATTGGTTGTTGTTCCGTATTGTTAGGCTGAGATAGCCGCAGAGACTAGAATTATGGAAAAAGAGCTATTCCACTTCCCCCTATGGCCCTGATATTCAAAAAAAAGTTATTGATGAGTATGAAAGAGCTAAACGAAGGGGAAAAATGTCTGGAAGAAAAACTTTTGAAACGATAAAAATAATAATTTGACGATGTCGTTAATTATTTACAAATGATAGTATGTCAAATTTGTACAGCTATAAGTAGTTAAAAATATAATTAAAATATAAGGCCTGATTCTAAATTTACTTAACACTCCTAACTTAAGTGATGATCATTTCAAAATAATAGATAATCTAACATTAATTGCATTAACCTTCGTGTTGTATTAAATTGATAACTCATAAATTAATAAAAAAGTGATAACCCAGTGGCATAATTTTTTAAGTAAACATTACAAAAAAAACTAAATTTCAATTAATTTTTTTTACTATTATCTAATAATGTTTTTGAAATTTATAATAGAAGGTAAGATTTTGTTTAGATATTTTGCTTATTTGTGTACCACTTCTAAAAATCTAAATTTTTATTTTAGAACGATTGCGTAGTATTATCTTTTTTCTGTAAATGCGACCTAACAAATTGTATTCAAGCAGTGTGCTAAATTCAAAATCTAAAGTAAAATAATTAAAATATAATTTTTAAGGTCTCAACCCCAGAACGTGATCTGTTGGATAACTCCTTCGTCAGATTGTTAGGTGAATGACTTCAATCAACGAGAGCATTTTGGAAACTCTCCTGCGTATGAATTGAACTAAAATGAGATGGAAATGTTCTTCCAATATTTTCTTCTGTCGCGTGAATGTTTCGAGAAATGGAACATAACCTAATAAAAGAGGAGTACTTTGTTGGCAATCGTTTTGACCAATTGATGGTTAACTTTTGTACTATGCATGTCTACGACAGTTTGATTGATTACTGATTACTTAACTGTAAAGTAACACATAACATGGATTTAACACATAATAAAACATATAATCATAGACCCTAATTATAATAATATTACTCTTAATCCGCAATGTTAAATAAGATGTCAGAACAAGGATAAAGCGGACAACAGTTGTTATTACTGTCTAAGATAAGTTGTACGTTCATATGAATGTCAAGGCTACCCACATTTTTAATATAAAAAACAATATCTGTTGATACCTATGGAAGCAAGAGCTGGGTATTGAGAAAACATATATTTGAGAAAATTATATATCAGAGTTTTTTTTTAATGCTTATATAGTTTTTTGTTTTTTTTTATAGCAACGACACGAGAAGGTTCATGGCAGGATCTTTAGCTGGTATAACCTCGCAGACTATGACCTATCCATTAGATCTAGCTAGGGCAAGAATGGCGGTCACTAATAAAGAAAAATATCATTCATTAATACAAGTATGTACGTGTATGTATTTACATTTAAATATCAAATTGGCCACCAATAAGATTGTTTTGGGCGATGGAAAATATATAATCTTTTTTAAGCATTTATGATTATGCGAATGTGGTGGTCTAAAAGAAATAGCGCTTTGTGACAGTTCAGGGTTAATTATAATTTACTTAAGTTAGATATATCTTAAAGGCACAACCTGAACAAATATCTTAAGTAGCTATTGTTGGATTCCTGGCAGACGGTGTTTAACATGCCAGCTTTTTTGTTCAATACAGTTAAAATATTTCGTTTTTATTTTCTAATTTATTATGAGAGGTTAGATTTTTTGTAAATCAATGCTTTTTAAATACAAAACATAAACTCTATACAAATATGCACTATGTGTTATAAGTTAGAAACTAATTGTGAACAAGCCTTGCCTAGTCCCAACTCTCTCAAGCTCCCAACTGGCATGTGTGAATGGATTTTAAGTATAGTTCATTAAAGGGCAACCATAAATTAGAAACAATTTAGTTGACCCCACATTTTTTTCTTTTAAATTCACTTATGAGAAAGAATAAATAACTACGTTTACATTCTTCATAGAGTCACACTTTTAATCACTGTTTTTAATTTGACATCTTTATTGTGCGATTGCAGGAAAAAAAAATATATTATGAGTTCATTAAAAATACTCTTCAGATATTTAAAAAAAAAAATTATTTATGTTATTAATGAGACAACTTTATTAATAGAATTTTAAAACAATATTTAATTTTACAGGTATTTGTAAGCATCTGGAAAGAAGAAGGGCCTTATGCGTTCTACAAAGGTTATATACCAACGATATTAGGTGTTATCCCGTATGCAGGTGTTAGTTTTTATACGTACGGCACACTGCAGAATTGGTTTGTATGTAAGCTCTACTTTTTTGCTTCTTGATATTTTATTTAATTAATTTGACTAAAAAGAAAGTCTACTGGAAAATGTTATAAAAATAAAAATGTGAACTAGTGAATAAATGAGAACGAAACAAAGTGTTGAATCTAATTATTTCTATACAGTGGTTTGCCATTGACGGAGCAGCAAAAACCTCCTTGGAAGGATTGGTTCACGCGATTCTGTCATTTATAATACCAGATAATTATTTCTGGAGTTGAACGGGATTGCAAAATTCTAAATCCAAATGCAACCTTTGCAATGTGCTCCCTTCATTGTCAGTGGTTGACTACAAAGTGTTAAGGACGTCTTGAATTGAAATATTGTAAGTGACTGGCTTGGTAGAGTGTTAAGCTTTCTTGAGGGTAAGCCAAACCAAAGAGAATCTAGTTGCATGTGAACTACATTAACGCTGAAACTACGTATAATTTATGAGGTATTTTTGGCGAATGTCAGTAAACTGTTATTTGGATTGGGATTCCCGCAGAGTCTCTGTAGAAGTGACTAATCCACTTCTCCGTTTGGTTTTTAATGGATTACTTTTCTGGAGCCGCGGTCTATTTTGAATCTGGAGGCAATCTAGCAAAGTGTTTCTTGAGGAATGCTTACTGTCTCCTAGGGTAAAATCTGTCTATGCTTTGTATTTCGAATGATTGGGGACTCAATCTCTAAAGAGATTTGAAGGCACAGAATTGTTGTGCCTCGGCTGAAAGTTGATACTAGATCTCAATTAGAAATAAATTCTTTCAATGGTTTGAAACTTTCTAAGTTTTAGATTCTTTCGGACTACCGAACGTAAACGGCTTTTTTCTAACGCCATATTTACATGACATTTTCATCTAAGCAGCAGACAAATACTTTCTAACAATTATATCTGATTAAAAACAGAACTATTATCACTTGCTTTAAGTTGAATTTATTTATTTGCCGAAAAAAAGGAAAAATGGAAATTGACAACTACTTCATTAAAACACGTAACGCGTAACACCTATCATCAGTCTACTATGTAATCCAATTGTCGGCCACATTTCTTGAGTATTTTCAAGAGATGTAATCTCTAAATAAATCATAATGCAACTATTTTACTCATTTGCGAGAAATTAATGCTGTCATCTGAAATAGTTTTTGATTTAAAAAGTTTGGGTATTTTTCTTAAGTATAGTATTTTTCTGAAACCAAAATTTTAGTTGAATTCAAATTTCATTATTTTTTTTTCCTTTTTACTGAATTCATTTTCATTATTAATTACTTCTTTTTTTGTATACTCCATTTCGTATTTCAATAGTGTAGGTATTTCGTATTTATTCCCTTGCAGTTATGTCTTCTTTCTAGTCACTCTGAAAGATTTTACGATGTGAGGAAGATGTGGAGAAAAAAGATTTTAGGAAAGCATTCGTTTGGCGTGAAAGAAATTTTAGGTCATATGAATCTGTGAACGCCTTGATGAAGTATCTCTTGTTTGAAGAGAGATCTATGAAAGAGGTTGTTACAGAAAATTCTCTAATTTGGCGGGTTGGATTTCGGGCGTGTGTGTACGCTCCTATTTCCCTCTCACCTATTTCCTAAAAGCGACTCCCTTAGGAAGTGTATCTGTGAGGAAATAATTTTTGAAAAGTGAATCTATGCTGTTTTATCGATTCCTTTTTTGACAGTATTAACTTTTATTATTTATTATTTCCAGATGAGTTTGGTGGCGCAAACGCATTTACGAATTTAATATGTGGCGCGATAGCTGGTATGCTTGGACAATCTAGTTCATATCCTCTTGATATTGTTAGAAGGAGAATGCAAACATCTGCCGTCACTGGTCAAGTCTATCATTCTGTTCTTGGTACTCTAGTCAAAGTTTATAGGTAGGTTATTTATTATTTTTTAATATGTTTAGGTATAGAGGTTAAAATATATCTTTAAAAAAATAGAATTAATTTAATTTATTAATTAAAATAAGTTTTTTTTTTGTGTGTCTTAGAAACATTTTGTTCTGTTTCTAAACCATATTCAACGGAATGTTGCTAGTATTCTTTCAAAAATGGTGCCGAAATCTGATAGTTCGAACTTTAATTTTTATTATTTTGTTTATTATTTCACTACAGCTGTTAGTTATTTCATTTTTCTAGAATGTTCATTTAATTTTATTTATACATCACTCATGTAAATAAGTCACAGATGTATAAGGCTTCAGCCTTAATGGAAAATAAATAATAATAATAATAGTTTTATTATTAAAACTGTTAATGTGTATGTTTTACGTGCAATAAAATTTTATTTAAGAGAAAATAAAAAATATAAAAGTATTGTCAGCAAAAATATTATTTATTTATATTATTGGTTATAATTGATGTCCATGTATTTATTATTTATGTTGTTCTAGGGAAGAAGGTCTAGTTCAAGGTATTTACAAAGGATTAAGCATGAATTGGGTGAAGGGTCCAATCGCTGTTGGTATTAGTTTTGCAACGTATGATCATATAAGAGATTATCTAAGATCATTTGTATGACAATCATATGATTATTATGTTGTATTTTCTTAAGATTAGTAAATGTAGCTCGTCCGTCCTGATTTTGTTTTGTATTTTTTTTTCTGTTAAAATTTAACATAATTTATTTTTATATGTTCTTCTTTTTTTTTTTTATCATTGTGCCAAAGTTTATGTATACTGCTATAATAGACCTTAAAAGTAGTAAAGTTGTACAGTAGACGTGAGTGGCATCCCGTAAAAAAGAAGTGTTAGAAAAAGATTGTTCGTAGATAGAGTAGACTCAGGCCACATGGATAGCTTGGGGAAATAGTGTCCCGAATTTTCTAGTCTTACGGATAGATTACTCGTTTAAATTTCACCACGCTACCACTCTGTGAGATTCTAATCTATTAGCAAGAATTGATCATATTTATTGAAACTTAAAATCATATTAACAAGTACACATCATTTCCCTTATCAGAAGATCCGCCAGAGTGCAGCTGGCTTTTACAAGTATGGGTTAGTCTACAATGAATGCAACTAAAACAATTTATTTAAAACACAAGAGGTCCTTTTTTTTTTTAGTAGTTAGAAGAATGTAATAGTGTGTATTGGACACATATGCCATTCCTGAGAGTAGATGCAGTTATTCTGAGTAAATGTCTATTGCGCCCCCTGTTTTCATTTTAACATAACCCCACATCTTTAGAGTAAGATTGAGATTAGAGAATAGACTGTATTCAGTATCACTTGTAACAATTTAACTTTTGAAGAAGTTGAACCTGGGATACTGGCCACCTTGTCGCACGCGCTTTTCATAGAATGGGTACCAGTACTAAAACGCTAATTTGGGAACAATTCTAGGTAACGCTCTTAAATCCACCTTGGTTCCTTTTTCTCTCTTGTTAAAACTTCCCTTTGCCCTACAACGCTACAATGCGGGTTATTTTTTTTCCTTAAAGCATTTGGCTCCGCACCAAAAGGTTGCTACAGATTAGTGCACCTTATCCAACTCAGCCTACTGTTAATCGTTGGCAAGGATTCATGATAGGCGAATAATTTAGTACTCTCATTTTGAAAATTAATAAAATTTTCATTATTAGCTCGAACAAAGACTTATTCGCCATTATTAAAATGTAATTTTTCAAGATTTTTCTATAGTGCATTTATATTCCATATAAATGTGGCCCTTGGCATTACCCTTTTTTTTCTCACTTAAGAATCACACATTTGAATATTTGCGTTTCTTTCGTACAAGGTTACAAAGTGTTAACTGATTAACTAGCGAAGATCAAAGTCGTGAAAGTGTTAATATAGAAAGAATCAAGCAAAAATCAAAAGATTACTATATATATTATAGTAGTTTAATTGCTACTCATTGTGTTAATCTTTAGTAACCAATTTAAGGACAAAAAGCTACTTTACAATTTATTTTATTACAACATTTTTGTAAGCGTTAAAATAAAAATAGTAATAATAAAAACGGAAATAGACTGTATATCAAAGTGCTTCCTCTACTCATAAGTAAATTAGTAATAAATTGGCTGCCTTAAGAAAGAAATCATTTCCGCACTTTTGTGTTTAATTAAATGTGTAAGTATTGAATATATAGAATAACTGTAATATATATATTATTGAAATTCACCAGCATTATATATTTTTTGAGTCACTTTTTAGAGTCTGTTATTTTTTTATTATAAATAATTTTAAATTGAATTTAATTTATTTGTACATAAAAAAAGATAAATGAAATAATTTTGTTTATAATGTAGAAATAAAAAAATATGTGTACATTAAATATATTTTTAAAATAAACATTCAAATGATTAGCTGTGAAATAGTTTTGTATGTTATATGCTTTTTTAGTTAGTAGAATAAAATGTGAAAAATTGTGCAATATCAACACTTCTTTCTTTATTATTGTGTATATTGTATATTCTTTAATAACAGTGATCTGTTCACCCACCCAGTCATATTTCTACGGTTATATATTTTGGTTAACTTTGAGCTAATTAACGTTCGAGTTCTTTGCAGAAACGTTTTAAGTTAGGTTCATATTAAGCGTACTCTAACAATCAGACTAGTTTTTACCTACTATACAATTTTATAAAAAAATAAATATGATTTTGGATTCGGAAATGAAAGTTATTGGATTAGGTCAAAAGAGTTATTAACTCTTTAACAATTGTAATTTGAGAATCTTCACTCCAGTTTTTCTTTCAAACTTACTAAATAGAAATTGTTTAAAAAATTATTAACTGCAATATTCTTAACAACCGGCCATAGTTTTTTTAAAACTTTTATCATGATGTAATTAAATAAGTAAAGTTGCTTTTATATTGTGAAGTTCATTATTTGATTATTTATTTGTTCAGGGACACTTTCCTTTTTACTCTTAAATAAGGAAAGTACTATGACCGCATCAAAATTTCAATTTCAAGATTTCATCGAAATTATCAGTTTGAGGTTCACTGTCATTGAATTAGAGGTTTTTAGAAAATGTCTAAATATTTTCCTCTGAATGAATTTTTTTCAGTTGAGATTTTCTTTAAACTTTTAGAGAAGGAAAATTCTGGAAGAAGAGGAGGGTAGACTTTCTTCTTAAATATTTAAGAAATAAATATTATATATATTTTTTAATTTAATTTAAAGCGATTCAACAACTGAGGTCATTGGTGCTAAAAGCTTCTTTTTAACGCTCTGCCGTCCTCCGAACTGTGTTCTCTCTTCACAGCCAACACTACCAATCCCGGGATAGTGAGCTGTAAGAAGCTCGAAGAAAGATAAAAAACTTACTTTCAAAATAAGGTAAGTTTTATGTCTTACATATAGTAAAAGAGAAGTTTCTAAGATTCCAAGTTAAATAAAGTAAATTTAAAAGTCTCATTCCAGCGTTATATGCGCTTCTATAATGTGAATAATATTTAGAATGTAATAAATATGTTTTAAAATATGTAGAGTTTGAAAAATGAATAAGAGCACCTTGAGAATTTGAATAAAAGAAAGTTACTAGTTTGTTCGTACCTAATTTCTTTATAAAATATTTAAATCTAAGCCTTTTTAAATTTTTATAACTTATGAGAAATACGTAATAGCCTTGAAATTTATTTTATTATAAGAAATTAAACATCTTTAAATGTTTTTAAATTGATATGCATCATAAAATTAATTATTCTTAGCATTGTCTGTAATAAAAATAATTTAAATATTTTTAAATGTCTGTTTATTTTAACAAAATAAATACTAATCCGTTCTAATGAAAACTCAGTACATTTTTTTAATAATTACAATTTTAATCAACAAATTTTCTACTTAATATTGAATTTTCCTGAAGGTGTTCAGCTATTTTTGTCTACTAAGGCTAATGTACCCTAGGTATGGGTGATTGTAGGACCAAGGGTTGTAGAAGGAGCCATAAATTACCTTTGCAGGTAACTGAATATGAAAGGTTTAGTTCATCACAGTCGGAAATACATTGTTGAAGTTCACAATTTAAATCTTTTAACTTTTGTTTTGTCTTGAGAGTCGAATAGAAATATTTCTTTTTTCTTTAAATAAATAAATGAAAACTTGTCTCTTTTTGTTACATTATCCAATAAAACTACAAGTTCATTGAACATTCTTCGAATTTTTTTTTAAATTGAAAAAAAAACTAATTCTGTAAATCGGACTACGGATGATCGATTTTCTTTAAACTTGGGATTCTATCTAACGTCTCCATTAGAGAGAAACACTAGCTCTGCTTATAAACAAATTTTGTTAGGACACTCATACGACTTTCTCTTACAGCTACTCTCAAGGTTGTCTTGTTCTTGACCTTGTCAATATTCTTCAGACTCTGCATTTCTATTCATATTTATCGTATTTCTTACCAACATTATGTAGTTTGTAATCGTACGGAGATGAAACTTTATAGGGAAGCCTATCCCATCCCCGTTTCGAGGACTGCCCTAAAACGATTAACTTAGGAGAAATATATTATTAAAACGGATATTTCTGGTAAAAATTCAAAATCGAAGATTTGCATGCTTACTGCACCTTCTCTTACTATAGAAGAGGAAGAAAAATAAGCTCAAATTTGTAGGGCTGGTTAAAATAATTAATTAATTATTAGTAGATTATAAAGAAAATGGATGAAAGCCGAATCCTCTGTGTCCCGAAAGAACTATTGTGACTTCTTAATGTATCAGTGTTAGAGTAGAAGTATGCAATTTGTTAATTATGTAAGTATGTGTGCATGTAGTGTTGAGCTAGAATCATATGTGAGTTTGCTAATCTCAAATGGATGTACACATGAACTATTATAATACTGGAACTATTATATTGGATATTGTGTGTCGGTTTGGGATGACAGTGGATACCCTGAAGAAGGGGTATCTCTTATGGAGAATACACAACATTTTCATTTTTCTAAAAAAAAAATTGATGATTTAAAATGCCAAACCAGTCAATAATGAGAGATTCGAAAAAAACATTTAACTTTTTCAGGTTTATCCCGACCTTGTCAAAGAATTCTTCCAACAGTGGATCCAGTTTAATTTCTAGTTTGTACATTATGATTTTGACCAGTTATTTAATGATATTTTATTATTAACACAATATGTTATGCTACACGGATAAAATCAACGATATAAAAGAATGGTACTAAGAAAAAGACTTATATTTCTTATTGGGATTTATGACTAATACGAGTATATTATGAGTTTCATTTGTTGGGTGAATACTTTTCAAAGGTCATTAAAAAATGTATTTCTGGTGGAAACTCAATTTTGATAATTTAACAAGATCACATTATTGAAAACAAAATAAAAACCCTGGTTAATAGCACCAATGGCAATAAAATAAATACGGAACGAAGAAAAATGAAGAAAATGATTGATTGATTTAAGTCCAAAAAGACTTTCACTAGCCATAGCGGGTAAAATCTCATCATTAAATTGTAATGATTCAAAATCCATCCGTTTATAAAGACGTTAAAAGTCAAGTCCGTTACAAACGATTTTATTTGTTCTGAAGAAACCAGTAAATAGATGGTAGTGGAAAAATCCTTGCTTGAACTTTTTGTTAGAATTGAAGTGGGGCAGCTACAAGTTTTACAGCCACCAGTCGTAAACAAAATGGATAGTGAGAAGGACGTTTACAATTTACTGAATAAAGTACTCGGTATCTTGAAAGAAGAAAATGCTTTACGACCGGACGATGCAAGTCCCGTTATTCTCTTTAAAGAACCTGAGAAATTAAAGGTAAACCAAGTTTAAAATAATTTTTTGAAATACTTTAATGTCTTGGAAATTAATTAGATCATTAAAATTATGTGTCTTTATTTTTGATATGTGTATCTTTAGATATTCTCAATATTTCTTGCTTTCAATATTAGTTTATGAACAAAATTTTTTTGAGAAGAAAGAGAACAATGCGAAAAACTCTTTAAAAAAATTAACCGAAAGAGATCAGCCTACGCGTATAATTGATAAGTTGGCCTTATCAGGAAAAACCGGTCAGTGAAGTGCACGTCCATCAACGCATTTAATTCTTATGAAATATTTGTCAGGTGCACTCTATTGATTTTTGGTCCAAATTTTCATTATATTTTTTCTTTGTTATTGAGTATATCAATTACTATGTTTTAATTTATATTAAACCTTCTTGAACACAGATATTAAATCATAATTTATTTGTAAAAATTATATAATTAAGAATTTCTACATTCAGTAATTCGAACCAGAAATTATCACTATTCTTTGAAAGAATAAGAACAAATTTCCAAGGTGAATTCTGTAAGTAGAAGAAAGATTATCGCCAGTGTTTGTAATAATTTTTTTTATTTGTAATAATGCTAAGTTTTCGACCTAGAGACTAGGGCATCTTTAGAGCTTATACTTATGAACAGTTAAGATTTGTTATAAATTATGAGTGCTTGCCTTAACACCAACCTTGGCATTAATACATATAACAAAATTATGACTGAAATTGGCCTTTCTTCCCCCTTGGAATACTGAATCAGTCATTAAAAAAGATGAACAATACTCAGTTAACAGTAAAATCATTTATAAATTTAATAATCACTTTCTGTACAATTACTATTTTAATATTTTTTCAATAGCTCTGAACAAATTTTATTAAATACCAAAGAGATGTTAAACTGATTGATCTCTAAAGATAGATACAAATCCAATATCAGCCTGAATAAATAAATAAAAAACGTATGTTACGATGGTTAAAATCTCCGATATTGTCCAGCATTGTGTACCCAAGCTAGTATTCAAAAATATGTGACCTGATACCCGTATTTCAAATATTCACAAAACAAAACAAAAACTAATTATAAAAACAAAAAATATTTAATAAATTAAAATCTTTTAGAAAATATACTTTGAACTGTAGAGAGAGGTCCTATCAGAGAATATTTCTTCCGCGTCTTATGCAATTATAGTTCAATACAACCACGTTGGCCTTGCGCAACTTGTCTCCTACCTATATATCCATAAACGTGAATGTCTTTTACTAAAAATCTCTTGTAAAATAAATAATTAACTATAGTGAGACCCTTAGAGTTCAAGAGTTTTAACCGAGACCACAGTACAAATTGTTTTACATTTTTTACTTATTATTCTAAGCCCTTTTCTTGGCTAAAATTTCAGAGCCAGATCAGATGATTTTTTTTTTTTACATTCATTGACTCCGTTTTAATAACATATTTTCTCAAATTAAATTTATAACATTAACTTTTAAGGACTCCAGCAAGAACGTGGGTTTAGGGTGAACACACTCTTTGCCCATGCCTGTAGGCGACTTTCACTTACTAAAATACCTATAGTGTGCTTTAAATATTGATCAAGGGGAGAAGAAAGAAAATTCTAATTTCCTTTAATTAAGTGAAAGAGTTGTCAGTTTTCCATATGAAATAATTGTGCACTGAATATAGAAATCTGCAGAGAATAGGAATTAGTATAATAGCAATAAGGTGAAAACTATAGTTACGGCAATAGAATAATATAGGTGAAGACAAAGGAGCGATACTGGAATTAGCCAAAGTTTTAAAAACCTGGATATCAACTTAAACCAAGAAAGCAGTGGGAAAAAAAGTTAGAAAGAGAACAGATGCGAAAGGAAAATCTGTTTGTTTTGTATTGTCACGCAACCTGAAACAGCTTTCTGGGAAAGAATGGAGACTACACCAAAGCGATCGTAGCTGTTCACAAGTCTATGTATCTGCAAAATGCAATAAATGTTGTATTGGACTTTAACAATAAGATTGTAAAGTCAAACTTATTTGCAGAATTGCGTTAAAAGGTATTAGTGAGGACTAGAAGAGCAAGTTAAAAAAATGCTTAAGTAAGAAAAGATCTAGGCAAACAGCTGCAACTAATTAAATAGGCCGACTAAGAAGTTGGTTATCTCAGAAATTTAATTTTTAAGAGAGTTATGTTGAAGCAGGAAATCCCTAAAAGACAATTACTAGTTGTGTAAGCTCCCTGATTTTATATCTTTTTATTTTATTTAAAGGAAATTCTAAATGTATCATTAGATGAACAATGCGATCAGAATGAACTTTTGCAAATCTGTAAGAAAATGGTAATATACAGCGTTAAAACTGGACACAAATATTTCTTAAATCAACTGTACGGAGGAATGGATATGTACGGATTGGCTGGAGCGTTTATTACCGAAGCGTTAAATACAAATCAGTAAGTGAAATGATAAGAAATATGAAGTTCTAAAAATAAGCAATCAATTTAAAAATTCTTTATAAAATATATCTCAAAAGTTCTCTAATATTTTATGTTTTTCTTTGTTTTCCAAAATAGGTATACATACGAAGTTGCGCCAGTGTTTACTCTTTGTGAAATGGAAGTTATAAATAGGGCCTTATCATTGATTGGTTTCAATCAAGGAGATGGAATTTTTTGTCCAGGTAGTGTAGAAATTATGTTTTAATTAGCAGTTTAAGTTGTTTTCCGAAAAAAAAAGATTATTTTCACTGTAGAATTTTGAAGTCCATTAAAAGATTTTTAAGATTCGTTATGGTTTTCTTCTAGAAGAGTTTATGAACTAACTAAAGGTAGTTGCAACTTTATTTGTGAATAGAGATGAGTTAACCATTTAATTTCTTTGGATCCATTAGTACTAGAATATTATTCAGTGTTTGAAGAAGATTTTTAGTTTTTAATGACAATGGATATTTCATTTCGAAGTCCCTTTTTACCGGGCTGAGGAGTGATTTACATTTACAATGGATGTATCGGGACCGTCAGAGCTGTTATGCATTACAGCAACAGTATCAGTAGTGTGTGGCATCCAGAGACGCTCTTTCCAGTCAAAGGACTTTAAAACAAACTCTCGTTTAGAGCACTTTAAGCGCATTATATGTTAGGAAGAAATTTAGAAATTGCCGTACACATTACTCCCAGCTAACTTCTGTAGCATTGTTCTCACACTCTGGTGATTAACCAGGAAACCTTACAACACAACCTTCTTTTATTCAACATAGTTCGTCACAAAGAGGTTCCAGTAAGGTTCCGAACGGGGTATCGTTAGTAACTGAAGGTCGAAATTGTATCTGTCATTAAATATTAATAACAAAAAAATCCGTCTTCTCGTGAAGGTTATAAAATATCCCCGGGCTGTATTTATGTAGGTACTATACAGTATTAATCTCGACCAAGTTTTGCGTTTCGTTTATCTCAATGAAATTTGAATCTTGGCGAGGAAATACAAATTTGTTTAATGAGTTTAAAATTTTCAACATTTCAACAAATGGTAATGTGGTTTTTGGCAGAGTTAAATAGTGAACTAAATTAATTAATTTGTATATGGACTCTAGTACTTACAATTATATAATCTTAATTCAGAATTGCCACTGAAGTAGTGCTGGCTGTTAATTGGTTTTAGCCATTCTGCATGTTGGTGAAGTACGCAGGTGTCTGGAACACGAAAAAGTGAAATTTTGTGGTATTCCAACAAGCCAACATATACAAGCTTATAAAATATTCAGTATCTTGTCATAGAATGTTTTCAGGTTTTTCATTTTCGGACATTTAATTTTTCAAGTTAATACATTTCTCAAAATTGTAATATTTATTTTGTAGGAGGGAGTATGTCGAATATGGGTGCAATTGTGCTGGCAAGATATCACAAAATGCCCGAAGTTAAGAAAACTGGCTTATCTGGCATCCCACCGTTTGCTATTTTCACTTCACAAGATGTAAGACTTTATTATTTCATGAGAATGTTTGTTGTAGTGTTATGAGTTAATTTGGAGGTCATCAATACCTCCCGCGTATGTAACTTTTTTTTAATTACGCCGAAAAGTCATTGCATTGCTGTCATGAATCTTGCTGCATAATCTAGCCTAGCTGCCTAGTACAATTTAGATCATTTTTATCTCCGTCCAAATTTGAGGATAATCCCTCGCGTGCCAACAAACGCTTCGCCACCAAGATATTCTGCATAAACTTCCTCTCCAGTTAAAAGAATCTGGATAAATGCTAGATACAGTACATTCTCTTCCTACTCCTTGAAACTTCACAGGCTCCAAAGAAGATCTAAGAAGCAGGCAATGAGAAATATCAATCGCCCCTCGATGTTTTTAGGGTGTTCTAAAGACGAGTTGTTCCAAAAAAGGCAAAACAAATCAAAGTTTTCGCAACTTTAAAAGAAATAAGAAATGCAAATGCTGTAATTTCCGAACCTTGCCAATGTAAATAAGTTTTCTGTTTAATAATTTCTTTTCTTAAAAATCTCGTGGCATATCTTTCACTAAAAAGTGACACACTAGAGTGTCCTGACATACTGTTTTCGAACTCCAATATAAGTAATATGGAAGTTAAAGAAACGAAACCTTTAATAAATATTAAACTTTCAAGAAAAGTGAGAATTACAATCAGTTTTTCACATCATATAAATTCTCTAATCAAATAAATAGCTACCTTTAATGCAATGTTATATAGTAATCAATATAGACCTAATTTTCTTTGTCACAGGCTCATTATTCCATAATTAAAGGAGCGCACTGGTTGGGATTGGGTACAGATCATGTGATAGCTGTGAAAACAGATGCTCGTGGCAGAATGCTACCATATCAACTGGAAAAAGCTGTAATGTTAGCCAGATCAAAAGGTTTTGTACCGATATTCGTAAATGCTACGGCCGGTACAACAGTTTTAGGTGCTTTTGATCCTTTTGAAGAAATTAGTGAAGTTTGTAAAAAATATTCGTTATGGTTACACATTGACGTAAGTTAAAATATTTATTTTTTTTAAATGGCCGCGTACAATTTTTGAAACTTTAATGTGATTATTTGTTTTTCTTACTGTTGATAAAAAAAAGTATTGCAGTCGACTTAAATGTTCAAAATTGGGAATCACCTGATCTACATATTTTAAGAACTATGGAATCCGAAAAAGGAATTATCAGAAATTGGTTTGGGCGGATTTTTATGTTCCTCAAAACTCAAAAACTTTGACTCCAATTTTAATTTGTAGCATTCATTTTATTTTTATTATTATTTTGTGTTATTACTTTTTATCTAGGGTAGGCACCCTCTCTGAAGCTTCTAGAATTGGTAGGTAGAGATTAACTCTATGAACTCGTAAACACAAATGTGAGTTAGTTTTTACATGGTTACTATCTCTGCAGGTGTTAGTGAAGTTTAGAACGGAGGTTCTTATTCCCTAAGCACTTAAAGAGAGAAATAGAATTATTGCGCCGATGTCTTGCAGTTATAGTTAAAGGAACGTTCTTTTTACAGGATTCGCCTAGGGTTGAAGGCATAACGATCATTTAGGGCCCCTCAAACCGGTCCAATTTAGTAGCCGACATCCCTTTAGGCACCCAAACTCTAAATAATCTTCCCAAAAGTCTATTCGTAATACCACCAAAATCATCAGGTTATGTAACTGAAGGTAGACGGAAGTGTAGGTCTTAAGTGTTAAGGGAGATCGTGGAGGTGTCAGGTTAGGCTGGGCACCTGCAGTTGCGCCCTGATCTCTGAAAAAGTGGTCTTTCTACGGTTTTAAAATCTTTTTTCAACATTGAAAGCATTAAAATGTGTAGCAAACATTCTTAGGTTTTTAAGAAAAAATTAACTATAACTGTAAACTATAACTTATGGAGGTTTTGTACAGATTTTCTTTTTCTTCAGGGCTGTTGGGGAGGAAGTGTTATATTTTCTAAAAAACATCGACAACTTTTGCGTGGAATTAGCAGGTAATAATTTTTTAAATATAACAACAGTTAAGCTCCTAAATTAATCATTAAATTTATGAATAGTAGAAAAGTAGAAAATCTGCTGAGAACGCTAACACGATTTTCCTTTACTGCAATTTATGTCAATTAATTTTCATAAAACTTTGAATTTGTAATATTTTATAGTGGAAAATTGAATTTGTGAAAAGCCTTGCAGCATAAACATTTATGTTCAGTTTAAAATCAGTAGGAAATCAGAAATGTGATAGTCTTCGATAATAAAAAGAAATAGTTATTCCTTCCTGTATTTTGAAACTTTTTGCGAAAATTGTTGCCGTAAACATCAATAAGTTCCTTTTGTTATCTTTTAAGGGGCCCAACTAAACTTTAACTTCCGAAGATTGGATCTATAATGTATTTTGTTTAATTACAGGGCAGATTCTGTATCTTGGAATCCACATAAGCTGCTAGGAGCTCCACTACAATGTTCAATGTTACTTGTCAAAAAAAAGGTAAACAGAAATATTAATTTGTTATAAAATTCCTTAATATTTGATAAAATGTGTAATTTAAATTAAAAATAATGTACTTGTCATATCTGACAAGTGCTGCTACCTATGGGAAATATAAATAAATACAAAACTCAACTGCTTGAGAGATACCCAAGCTAACACGGTTATTCGTTTAAATGTAATAAAATTCCAATAATAATAATAATAATAATAATAAAAATAGTAATAATAATAATAATGGGTTCGAATCCAGCGGCTGGCCCTTAGATTTTCTTTTTCTAAAAGCTAATTTTATTTATTATTTAAGCTTCTTTTATTTTTATTTATTACATCTCACTGTCCGGTTAAGGGCAGTGTTGTCTGTAACGAGAAAATACTGTCCGGATGTCGGCTGTGCTCTGAAAAAAGCTCCGTGCGCCAATAACCTCAGCTGTTGATTGTTTTGAACCAAATTCTTAAATATAATAGGTTCTTTCCAGTTGATCAATACATGTAAACCTGTAACGTATTTATCTAATAGAATTGGTAAATAACACAAAACGACCCAAACCCTCTTTGTCTACCACCATTCATTGGGGACGGCATAAATAGGAAGTATAACTAATCTACATCTATGTACAGTATCAAAATACCAAATTGTACAATTTGGTATATGATGAAAATTGATTTATCCATAGCATTCCCTTAATAGACTGGATACTGTTGGTATGAAGTTTTGCGGTTTAGAAAGTTATTTGCGACAGATAGAATGCGAGTTGGTGTTATTTCCAAACAGATACTCCACCCGTACAGCTCCATGCAGCTCATATAAAGTACTAGGTGACATCCAAAACGATCGTCTGTTGTCGCGCAGGTAGGGTTGGTGGCGTTAGTGCTCCTCTCTGTACAAAATGCCAAATGCTATTCATGAATGCATTCCAACATTGGAGTTTGCACGTACTCGTCAAACATTGGGAAAATTGATATCAATATAACTGACATAGCGTGATTGTTGCATTGTTTTCTACCGGTAATTAAATTTCAAAGGCACCGTAATATGGCCTTTCTTTCCATCAGGTTGATCATGGAATTGAATCCAACAAGCTTTATTAACCTTTAATTGTAGATAGTTGGACCATTTAAGCCATTAGTAGTAATTCGGGGGTCCGGTTTGCAAAAACAAGATGGGGCGTCGGCCCATAGTCGGTAGCGTCAAGGCATTGTCAAGATACTGATTGTTTTTTTTTAAAACAATTTAGTCATTCGTTTAAAATTGCTTCATTATTGGAACTCTTTCAGTTAGATACTATATTAGAGGAATATTTTTATTATTTACGACGTTGTTTATTCTTAATGAAGTCGAAATTGTAAAAAAAAAACTGATTAATCTATCTAAAAAAATTAAAAACATATGTGCTGCGTCAGATAAAATTTCCAGCACTACAAAACCAACCATATTTTTAACTTCAAATCTTTCATAAACCAATCAGTAATCGCGCCTGAGTGAATGTTGAAAACTTAATCGAAGATCTCGTCGGAACAAAACTTAAAATCCAAAATAATTTAGCATAATAACGTTTTATCGAATCCTAAAGGCAATACTAGGAAGAGATAATTTTATTAATACGTACTAAATTTCATTAAAATGTTAAATATAATTATCAAAGGATAATTATAAACGAGAAATAATGTAATAAATGCTAATTAATGCGGTTAAATTATAATTAGATACTAATACTGGTCTTAAAATAGCCAGCTAGAAGGATATCTGATTCATTTGATATGCTCATTTGTATTATAATAATAATTATTAACATTTTCGTAACGATTCCATCCAATTATTAGAACTTTATAAAATTATTTTACCAATATTTTTAAAAAATGTATTTAGAAATTTATAATTTAAAAAGGATCAGAATCAATTCTTAGAAGTGTATTGGACATCCCTTTACAGATTGGTTCCCTAAATTTGGGGGTGCTAAACTTAGAACATGGGCGCAGTACGTTAGGGGAAATCCTGAGTTGCTGGAGTATTTATCCCTTACTGCCGACTACCCGCTTTACCTCTTTTCTGGAGAGCAGGGTAGTGAACAGGCTGTGAGAGGAAAGCACCCTGTCTAGTGTAAGATCTAGTCTACTTCTGAATGTCTAGGAAGGATGAATGAAGGGAAGGGGGGAGTTGGTACCAGTCATCACTCGGCTCCCACTTTGAATCCTATAGCTCCCTCAGAGATCGTGGGTCAGTTTTCATCCCCTAGTGGTGCGTAAAGTGAAAAGTGAAAAATCCTCAACTAGCACTACTGAGCCACTACATAATACCACATTAACAACAACAAAATTTTGTTGTTTCCCTTAAGAAATAAAAAGCCGCGATGTATTCAAGAAAAATGTGCTTTTCCTTATTTTCTTTAAAATTTTATAGAAAATCTGTTTTTTTTCCTCATTCTCTCTCTTTTAAGCGGCTCCTGGATATGTGTGATGAGCTAAAGTTACCTGTGGATGCACTAAACCTGCACCTATGCCCTGTAGAATCACTTCTCAGGGTGTAGTGAATTAGGTTAGAGATTTAGAATGTTGAGGTCTCAGTGCTGACTCGAAAGTCAGTGTGGCCACGGCTGAGATAACCACAGGAAACCCCAAAATTTTTGACGAAGTATTTAGTCTACTAGCCAGATAAGAGCATACTCTCTTTTACAGGAATAAGATGAATTATTTATGTAAAATAAACTGCTTCAGGGAGTCCTGGATGCTTGCAACCGAGCGGGAGCCAGTTACCTTTTTCAGACAGATAAAATGTATGAAATTGAATACGATACTGGTGATAAATCTGTACAATGCGGCCGAAAATGTGATGGTTTCAAATTCTGGATGATGTGGAAGATGCGAGGAGATGACGTCTTTGGTTTAATTGTTGATAAGGCTATGGAAGCTGCAGGGTAAGTTTGAATTTTAGAAATTGTTCATACTTTTTTTAAATACAGATGTACTGTGAATCAGACTTCAAAGAGTTAAGACCAAAATCTGGTTGGAACATTCATGCGATTTCTCATACAGTACTTAGAGTTGTTAAATTTTCTTGAAACTCACGCTACAATAACGTGGCGTTACAGCTCCCCCATACCCTCTCTTAAATCATTATTACTACAAAAGTTTTATACACGTAATCGATCTTACATAAATTATTTTCAAATTAGGCGCCACGATAGCCGAGAGGTTAGAGGCGAGGCCAGCAAAACTAAGATGTATTTCTCGGGGTCTTGGCCTTGGATTTTATTAAATGGTTAATATGAAAATTTAATAGCAAAGTATTTTTGGTGGCCACCTGCGACCACGACACCTAATTGGGAAGTTGGATGTTAAGCCAGTCTGAAAAATAGGCATCACTTTATTTTACTTTTATTTCCTAATTCAAATGAAACACTTTGGTAAGCACCTAAACAAATTATAGTAAACGTAACAGCCATTGTGTGTGTTTTACACTTGCTATAAAAATTGCTAATAAATGCTAAATTTGTCCAAAATTTAATTTTCGGGCCCCTTGCGACCATCTAAAAAAAACATCACATTTGAAATATCTGCAATTTTAATTTTTTTGAATTATGCGAACGACCGACAGAGACATCACTGTATAACTGAAGAAAACTAATTTTTTTTTTTTTTTTGCAGGTACTTCTTATCCATGATAAAAACAAGACCTGGTTTCAAGCTGGTACTACCGGAATTCCAGTTTACTAACATCTGTTTTTGGTACATCCCAGTACGCCTGAGAAATCAAGAAGAGAACGAAGAATGGTGGGAAAAAGTGCACACTGTGAGTAGTCGCACAATAACCTCGATTACTCTACTATCCAACAATCCATCCTTTTACTATGTATTCTGTATTTAGATTGCACCTAAAATGAAGCAAAGATTTGTCATGGACTCAGTTTTAATGATAGGCTATCAACCGATGGCCCACAAGAATTTCAAGAATTTCTTTAGACTTGTTGTGACCGGCCATCCAATGTTAACCAAACTAGAAGTGGACCGAGTTGTTGATTTGATGGAACAGTTCGGTGCTGACCTCTAGACTAATTTATGTGAAACAAATTATCTCTGTTTTTTATTTTTATTTTCAATTTTTAAGTTATAAAAGTTTATTTTTGTAATAATTATTTTAGTATCTAATTCAATAAAATTATATTAATTTATATAAATATATATTTGTACTTAAGGCGCGTCGACAACTAAGATTATTGGCGCCCTGAGCTTTTTTTTTAGTGCACTGCCAGCTTCCGGAAAAAGTTTTCTTGTTACAGATAACACCGTTCATCAGAGGACAGTGAGTTGTAAGAGAAAATCTAAGGGCCAGCTGCTAGATTCGAACCCGTGATCTCCGCGTTGGAGATCGTACATTAGTTATTGTTTTACCAATTAATTTTATTCAGCCTTTGAAGAGGTTTATTATAATTTTTATTTTATTTAATGCTACTTTAAGAATTGTTTATGTTCTTTATAGCCACAAATATTTTAAAGTCTTTGAAACTAATTCATGAAAATGAAGTTAGATCCGCTGTGCTGGATAATATCTTTGATTTTAGAATGCTTGTTTATTGCATCCTTGGACCAGTTGCGGTCTCTTATCCATCGTCAGAGGTTGATGTAGTGATTTCGCCTTCACTTTTTTTTTCGTGTTGCAATGCACTTACTACTTATATTAAAGAAAAATTACTGAGTCAGCAAGTACGAGAAGAAAAAATAATTGAAGTGGAAATCTCTACACCAAACCAACCACTGATAATGTATAAAAGTCTGAAACAGGAGAAAGTTGTTTGAGTGTTCACTACAGATTTCTGAATTAATAAAAGAATTATATCTAAAGCAAACATGAAGGCTATATCACCCAGCTGAGAACATCAAGTCGTAAACACCTTAACCAGTTTTCTACATAAATAAAAAAAGTTCAAGTTGATACAATTAGCTAAAGTTAAAGAAGATTAGCCTAGAGTAACATTATATAAATTACAATCCACAGTGACAAGGCCAACATCACGAATAGTTGACATTTTAATTGAATAAATAAGAATCATATATAAAAAAAAAGAAGTTTTAAAATATATTTTTTAAGCTAGTAAACATATCGCTGGCATTTTATCAAAATTCCACCGCAGATGCTATTAAGCAACGAGTTTAGTAAATTAATTTAACTACATTGGAAGATGCAAATATTTTTTTTGTAACTAAATTTTTATTGCACTTTAATAGCTAATTTCTATTTTTCATTTTATTTATTTTTCTCTCTTGATGAGACTTAAACGAAAGTTATGCATTTTAAATATAGATTTTTTAGATTTAGAATTTACTCGGCGGGACGGGACCCATGCCCCACGGCACTGCAGCCACCAAGACGCTTATTGTGCCTTCCCTTAAGTCTAGAAGGTGAAACCTCCCCTTCTAAGAAGGTTGAGGACTTTCCCTACCAGTTCCTTCTGCGCTACAATCTCCTCTGGTCTCAAGATTTCTTAGCGCAGTCTCTCGATTGCAACTCAATCGAATAACAGGTGAGAGGCCGTTTCTTCCTCTTCCTGATCACAATCTGCACAACGGTTCCGAGCTAATAAGCCCTACCTTGTGCAGTTGCTTCCTGAACCTACCGTGCTCTGTGAATAGGCCTGTAATCAGAGTGATATGATTCCTGCCCAAACCTAGAGTCACTTTGGTTCTTTGTTTGCACAGCAAGGGCATAACCCTCTTGCTGTGTTTGACCCCAGGAAGCATCACCCAGTACTTTTCATGTTCTCTCCAGATCCCAGTCTCTGAGAGCCTCACGAACTGCACCCCTAGTGATCCCCAGGACTGGTTCTGGGCCAATGAAGGGAGTACTAGCTCCATTCCTGGCCAACTGATCAGCTATTTTAAATATAAGATGTGGACATTCCGTGACCAATTTAGTTAATTAAATTTTAATGAAACTAAGAAATCTATGCTAAAAACATGATTGACGTCAGTACTAAAAAAGACAATACTCCCAAACTAAGTTTTAATGGAACCCATTTGGCTACTTCACAGAAAACTACAGATTAATAGAAGAAGCTCTTCTGTTAAGTTCGACTTCCAATAGACTAATCTTCTTCTAAAAGATATAAAAATAAGTGAGCGCTGTGCAAAGAAGTGAATCTCGATCACTCGATTTTCTGAAAGCAAGCGAACACATAGTGAAAATCTGGAAAGGCTTGCAAAAAAAAAAGAAACGTGACTGAATCTACAACAATCTCAAGTCATCGGGGGTTACTATTGAGGCTTATTTGGTGAGCGTTTTGCCCATTTTTCAGAGGTTTACACGGCGGAAGTTAACACCGAATTGAAGTTCACATGCTATCATTGAACCGATTCTTTCTCTACAATTGTAAATTAAGTTAATAAATGTAAATTAAGTTGATTTTAAAACCAGTTAATGTTTAACTTTAAATAATTTTTAAAAAATGTAATTGTTATTAAAATTTGGATTTAATATTCAAATTAAATAGAATATTAATTAAATTTTAGTTAAATGGATTATATTTCCTGGAATATATTAGGGTTTCAGTATAAATAAACATCATCAATAAGTGAGCGCGTGTGGAGCCGTTCAATAATAGAATTATTCAACTGTGGAGCTTGTTAATTAAATGAATTCTATCCAATCATTATTAAGTACGATAAACAGTACATTAGAGACGGCCGCCCAATCATTATTGCTGTTTTACAGCTACAAATTAATCACATTCTACGTATATAATTCTACATGGTTTGTCAGTCTACTTAATCTCCAATAAAAGGTAATTGGTTAATTCTAATCAATAAAAACATAACTAATCTCTATCGTAAAACACTAGGCAAGAGGAAAATATTGCGACAAATTCAAGAGAATCTGATTACAGAGGTAAAGAGAAAGTCAACTGAATGACTTTCCACCAGATTTTCCGCTGACATTTAGTTCAAAGTAGCCAATTTGTTTGTACAATTTATGAGCTGCCAATTAAAAGCTGATGTAGTTTCTATTTAAATCATTAAATGTCTTAGGGTACTTAAATATAATAATGTGGAGACTTCAATCTGGATACATCTTGACTTTCTGTCACTGCAATTTATTTTAAATGCTTTTTTTATCAGTCATTTTTGTTGAACTGATTTTATTTTATTTTATTTATTTATTACACCTGAGGTCGTTGGCTTCCGTAGCTTTCTTTCAGTTACACACTGAACAACAACGGACAGTCAGCTTTAAGAAGCTTCTAGAAAGAGAATATCTTTGGGCCACCAGTAGCTGGATTCGAACCCGGGATCTCCGGAATTGAAAATAGTTGTTTGAAAACAGAATACACTATCCACTAATATAGGCTTGTCTTTATTACCGACTGCCCTAAAAATCTGTAATTTAAATTCACTAAAAGAAATATGAAATCAATCTCGCAGGACTTGCAATTATTCTTAAATAATTTGTAAAAAATATCATTGAAAAAAAATCAATTGAAATAATACTTAAAATAATGAACTAAAAAAAAAAAACTTTATGTTTATCTAAATTGAAGGAAGGTTGTTCGAATTTATTTCTAAATATTAAATACTTTGAGCCAAGTTTCATTTACAAACTGTCTGTGAATCAGTGTGACACTCACAAATATATTTTGGCTGTCAGTTCAAATGAGACATTTTAAATAGGAGAATCTAATCTATTAATATTTTGTTTCTTCCTTCTCTCTTAATGAAGGAATAAATTATTAAATTTTCAACAAGTATTGTCTAGGGAACAATTTAAATAATTAAAATTTTAAATTTTCCTCGCTAAATAATTTTTTTTTTTTTTTTAATTTATTTGATATTCACAATCTACAAAGAATAGAATTCGTAATAAGTGAATACGATAAAAGAAGTCTTCCTGACTGGATCAACTTGAGGAGAGAAGCTGCCCACCGGCAACACTCTCGCTGGAGTTTCTTACATTACTGGAGATTGTCACGAGGCCAACAGCGTTTCAGTCGTCGTGGAGGACGATCTGGAATCGTTGTGGAGGCGAGATTTAGAACAAGAGGATTGGTACAGAATGGAAGAGAGTCAAAGAATTTTCTTTACTTAGATTTAGATTCGTCAGTTATGTATGAGATTTTGAGATCGTTATGGAGAGTAGAGTTAGACACATAAAATGGAGAATAATAATAAATAAACTGTATTATTTAATGTTTTCTAAATTGAGCGGAAGTATTGAGATCGTGACAAATTTTCGTGTTTTCACAGGAAAAACGTGTTTTAGTACGGAAATACATCTTGTGACCAGTGTTTTTAAGACAGCCCCAAAAAGATTTTATTTAAATTTTGATACTCACGAAAAAGAGTAGACAACGTGCTGCGATTATTATGCGGAACAGCACCCCTTAAATTCCAGATGCCATTTTGAAGTGCCAATCCTCTATGGAGTCTCTGGAAGCAAGAAGGCACCACAAAGCCACATTTAGTTAGTTTTTTCTCATGTTTTGGACTTAGTTGTTTTAAACCATTTTTTATGGGTAAAAACAATTTTTTCTTGTACTTCTGGTTAAAAAATAAAAATAAGCTAATAGCTCAGGAATAAAGGAATGTAAAAACAAAGGATAGTAACAATAAATCTGGATAAAGATGTTTTTTCAATAAATTTGTTTTATTAATGGTATTAATTTAACTCTTTCATGAATGCCCAGTAAAAGGAAGGAGAGGATGGGGGAACAAGTGAGAGCGAAGGAGGGCGTAAGAGACCACCCGTTAAGTGTAAAAATAAATACATAATTAGATATATAGGCGAGCCAAATGTTTTCTCAGTTTAAGCTGTTTATCTTCATTAGTACGGTGAGAGGGGAGGAATGGTATAAAAAGAGGAGCAGAAGCGTGGAACGTCATTAGAAAAAAAAAAAGAGTACAAGTATAGCCAAGTTGGTGTATATTACAGGAGCTCGGCTGGTAGAGAGACCGACGCGATATGGAATCCTACGGGGCAGGGCAACAAGCTCCTCCAACACTACTGTTACTAACATTACTATCGCACCACTTATAAATTGTCTCCTATTAATACCACGGTGGGTGGGCGCTTCTACAGCCTCTTTAACTAGAGAGACAGTTGGCCAGCAGTCTGGCTCTGTGGATATCGATTATTTCCGTGACGATTATTAGTTATTATTACCAAAATACTTGGCGCCCATTCCAGCGCTTAATATCACTACTAAAAACTGTTCTATATTTTTTGGTTATGTCACAAATTGTGATGTGCTTATGAAAGTGAGTTTTTTTTCTCAAAGTGAGTTGGGTTCAATTTGTCGCCGCGTTGTGTTCAGACGCACGCTCGCCCACTTACCACCGATTGCCCCGCCGCCACTCACCCCAACTGAGACACTCCGCTACTAATGGACTGTAAAACTGTTCTTCTACTAATAGACTGTTCTTTTATCCTCCTTTATTTTTATCCATCACCTCCTTTTAAAACTCTTTCTTTCTATTGTTTCTTCAAGTCTTTTATGAGTTTGTTTTTACTAAATTGAAAAAGCAATTAATTTTTATCTGATTGGTTCAGTTATTGATTTAAATTATTGCCGCTGGCGAGAACTAGCAGCTCTCTCAATGCCTAATTTCTTTGATTCTTTTGCATGATTTTGGTGAAGAGATATCATACAGAATTAGGTTTCTAGTTTGCTAATTTTCCTGTATTGGACGAGATGATAAAGTCTTAGTAGCGAAGACTTGGCGACCGTTCCTTAAAGGCACTCTTTCATCTGCGGCTCTAGGAGGTTTTGGGCTGAAGAGGCAGTGCATAAAGCCAGCAAGTGCCCGGGTCTTGAACCGGACTAAACCGTCAACTTAATCTAACCTTACGCCCACTTATTATAGGTACGAAAAGTCAGGATGTTCCGCCAAAAATGAGTCATGCAGAAAGGAGAGGAAAACTTCACTTAAACCCTGACAGATTGCACTGCATGTTAAGAGGACTCTAGTTCTTGGGAACAAAAAAAGGGATTATTCGCAAAAGTTACTGGTGAGTAACTCTGTGCTTTGTAAAAGAGCGAAGATTAAACCCATCTATAACTGTGAACAGTCATCCTAAAAAGTCTCTTCTTTTCACGGCTAGAGTAATTATAGCTGAAAACCCTTGTACGGACACTGTTTTGCAGAAAGTGATAATGGTAACCTTGTTTGCAGAAGCAGCAATAGCTAACTGGCGGCAATGAGATTGCTGGCACATTGAGAACAAAGGAGATCTCACTACCAAAAACGTGAATCAGAAAACTGACAAGCGAAATTTCAATATTATTTACACAGATACTAAGTTTTCAATTTAGTTAATTACTAATTAGTAAAGAGGAACCTACTTCAAAGGGTTCTTAACATCCCTTTAGTAAGGATATAGATATAGCTATTTACAACTGTAGATGAGGTACGGGAAGATTGTCAGAGAAATGACTGGTAACTATAATCAGTCAGTGAGAAAGTAAGTGATGCTTGCCACCTGTCGCTCGTAGATCACTGCTCTGAACACACCCAGCTTCTGCAGCCAAGTGACCTCTCTAACTCTAGCACTCCTGCCATTCACACTCAGCAACACCCTTCGTTATTATTTTTTAAAAAAAAATCTTTTAAGATTGCTATCTCAGTAGTTTCGAAAAATATTCAACGTTGCCTTCCTGATAATTATCACAATTCTTAGATACAATTTTCTTCAAATAGAAATAAGATTTAAGAAAACTTAAACTAATTGGGTCTCCAGATTGAAGCGCTCAGAAGTTGTCAGTTAGCATCCTTGATCTTCTTTGAAATTTGGGCCACAATAATCCTAAGACCAACTCTCAGTTTCCCCAGAACTTGTAATTCTCCTTAGAAACCCTAAAATGCAATGCCCTTCTTCGTAATTTATTGAAACAAAACTTGATAACTGCTGTCAAAACTCTGAACTAGTTCTAATGTAAGAATAGAAAAAAGATCTGTCATGAACACACTTACGGACTTTTTCTTTTTAAGTCACAAAGTACAAACTTCGAATTGTTGAAAATTTTGGTAGGTCAGTGTTCCACAATTCTAAAAATACTGAATGTCAGCTGTAAAAGGAGGTAATATGATGAAAATACCTTATACGCCACTAAGGTATACTAATTACGCATTGCACGTACGTAATGCGGGTAAAAAAAAAAACACTTTTTGGGACTCACAAGGGTCTCAAAACGGATATTTCTGGTGTAACCGCTAACTCGAAAATTTGTTACGATCGCAATTCTCTCTAGGAGAAATTGGGGGAACTACAAAAACTTGTTTTCGAGTGCTCGCTGTATCAACTATGTGTGAGTACAAACTTAATAACAGATCGTATTGTACTACTGCGCTGACAGAGGTCAGTGGTATCCGTTGTATAACGTTCGAACTACAAAAAACTTTTTAGTTACAAGCAATGGCACTTAACACTGTCAGGTATCCGGATGCCCTTTGCCATCGTGGCGTCACGAATTGTTGTAAAAAAGTGCCACTATTGGAAAGTTGTTTCTGTACAGAAGTACGTACACAAGTTTCATGCTCAGAACTGAGTTCCAGGATACGACCTTCGACTCCATCGATAGCAATCTCGTAGCTGATTATTCTACCAAAGAATTTTTAATTTTTTTTTTTTTTTTGACAGTTATTTTGGCGCCATGAGAGGGGCAAAATTTTGAAAGTTTTGGCCGGAGTACACTTTTTAACGTGATTATCATCCTTCAGTAAAGTTGGTGATCATCCTGGTCATCCAGGCTATGGGGTGTAATAGCCTAATTTTTCTACCAAATTAGTATGTCTGTGACGGGAATACACCTTTTCACTTGGGACAATTTTTCCAGCAACGTACAAATTCAATTATAAGTGGTTCTCGAACTTGAACAGTTACAAGTCCACGCTCATAACCACTCACTGAAAGCCGTCCCTGAGTTTGAACATCTAATTGAAATGCTAATTTGGTGGTCCATAATAAATGCGGGTAGTTAAGGTAAAGTTATAATAGTGATAGTGGTGTAAGAGAGAGAGAGAGAGAGAGAGACAGTGTGTGAGTGTGACAGTGATAGTTCACCCAGAAGGGCAACCACGGCAAAGAGACGGTACAGTTGATGAAGGCTAGAAAACAAAGAGTGCAGCACCAGACGTTAATACTGTCTGCTGGTAGTTTAGCGTTCATTAGTCAGAGTTAATGTTGGAAAGAGAGAGAAAGGAATGAAAGGTTGAGATAACAGTTTAAAAACCTCCTAGCCCATTCTAAGCAACCCTCTTTTATAATCTAGCTCTTATTTCGTTTAGATAGCTAACAGATAGCAGCACAGTGCACGACCCCAGTGGGCTAATTAACAATTTCTCACCCCCACTTCCACCCTGAGCACGCACTCAATTAGATATCCCCACTTCCTGTTTATCCCCACTTCTTAGTTTCTATACCCCACCAATGCGCGCTCCCTATATATATACACACAACATCTTATCACTAATTGATCGAACTTTACTCTTCCCCGGCTGGCCTTCAAGCCCTGAAGTGCTGCTCTATCTAAAAACCTAAAGCTACTTAACTCGCCAGCCCTCTCCGTGATCCACATTCAACTCTACCCTAGTGCTTAATTAATATTCTACAACCTGCAATATAAATTATCCCCACTTCTTTTATTTCACTTATTCTACTTAGCAACTTCATTTACTATTTTTGCTTTTTCCTAGCCTTCTTAGAATATGGTATCGTGTTGAGCGAAACTTCACGGTCTTCCGTTTCAGGGCCACAAAAACACAAAAAAAGGGTCTTCTTAAACCTCAAAATGAGAAATTTCCAAGGATAAAAACTCAAATTCTGTAGTCTCATCAGGATAGTGAGGAATATTGAGATCAAAATTGGTTCAGTTCCTATTATTAAAGTCTAAAGAGTTGACCTTGATGATGCCTCTCTGCCAGTTTAAGATAGATAAGAAATCCTGGGATTCAGTTCAAGCAGGAGTTAACCTGGTCCACGACCCTAGCGTCCTCAAATGAATCTTACTCTTGTCATCGTAGTCTTTTAAGAATTACTTCGTCTTCTCCTTCTGCCCCCCCCCCCAGTTAAATCTGCATTGAGCAATAACGTTGAGAGAAAACCTGTCAACATACGAAAGTTTATACCCTCTAAGACCAAGATGAATGATCCCTTTTTATATCTCAGAAAATGATAAAATAGGAAGTGGCCAGCCCTAATTGCAAGCTCATATTGATCTATAAGGCTGTGCGATGGTGGAGGAAGTGAAAGAGTCTGAGAGGAGAAGAAGAAGAAGAAAAAGGAAAGTAAGGACGCCTACACATGGAGTTTAAGTCTCCTAAAAGACCACGCCTAGACAGTGCTAACGAGATGTGATTAACTATCCTATGTTACCATTATGAACAATATGTGCGTCTGTCTGTCTCACTAAATAGGATTTAAAGAAGAAGTTTCAGTTTTCATAGTCACCAAACTAACAAACGACTAATAACAATGGACTAATAACTCATCAAGACCATCTTCCTAAATTTTTAGTCAACAGCACCTACGTCTAAGCACAATAACTATCTAGAAGGCATTGTAGTGGGCGCTGAAATGACTTTTATTACCTCTCAGCCTACCACTTGTACATTAAGGGTAATTGTTTATTAAAAATATTGATACACAAAGTATTTTCAGTAAATATCTAGTGTGGACCCTCACACGACTTCCTTTTACGCTTTGACGTCTATGTAATTAATTAACAGAAACCATTAAAAAAAAAAAAAACCGCTAAAAACAAAAATATATGTTCAAGGAAACCAGCATTTCCGGTCAGTTTATTATCTTCAAATTTAAAAATGTATCTCTTTCTATTTGTAAAGTAATGATTGAAGTCGCCGTTTACTTCGTAGCCCCAGCAACATTTTGTACAAGCTATCCGGAACGAAGAAGCCCGACTGGGCACTACCACTTCCTCTTCCCTTAATCCTAGTGCGCCCTTTTATAAACTTGAGTGAAACACTCACTCGACTTCTCCTCACCACAGCCTTTAAATTATTATTCCTGACAACTTTATAACATTTATTTATTTGTGTTAATTTAAGTTGTGATCAATAGTGAAACAAGTGAAAAGAGACTGCGTCATAAATTTTCTAGAACCCTAAATTCACTTAAAATTGTTAACAGAAACTAATATTTACATAAAAAGTTTTTGTTCACTCCAAAAAAAGAGGGAATTGATAGTATTCAAAAGAACAAGGTAGTATTAGAAAGGGTAGAAAGATAAAAGAAATAAGACCGGAAGTCATTAAAAGGTTTATACTTTGTTGGTTAAGTAGATAGTAAGTTTGGATAATGTCTTTGGTAAAAGAGGAACAGCCAACAGTAATGTAAAGTAGATGGGGCGAAGTAGTAAGGGTGGCAGCACTGGAGTTAGGAGAAATAGGACGATATCATGATGATGAACACGGAACTGGTGTAGACGAACCATTTGAGGGGAAGGAAGTTGGGTGGGAGTACTAAGGTAAGCAGTTAGTTAGCAAGTTGGCGCACCAATAAAAGGGGAAGGTAAAAAAAAGGTCTTTTTGGTTGAAAAGTTGGCAATACTGCGAAATGTTTTAGATTCTATCCTTTGGCAGGAACTCAGTTGATACTAAGACGGTATTCCCACTAAGTCGTCCTGTCCCTACAATACTCCAATTAGAGGAAACACTTTGAACACCAGGGTGCACTCCTTAGAAATAGAAATAGAAATAGAAAAGAAATTTATTATTCTGGGACAATTGTCCCCTAAGAATAAATACAGGAACAAATAGAGGCCTGTAGTTAGGAGAAAATGAATAAATAAATAAGTATTTACAAAAAGTGAAAATAAAAAAACAGCAGAAATTAAGGAAATAAATTAAAACAATTAAAATTTCGGAGGAAGCTGAATAGAAAGGAGATAACTGAATAGACGGGATTTAAAGATAGATAGGGTAGGATGAAGGCAAGGAGTTCCAGAGAAAGGTAGCACGTATTAGGAAGGATTTGTCAAAGGATGAGGTACGGTGAGAGGGAATATAGAGATCAGATGAGCGAGATATAGTATTACGGGAATGGATGGAGGATTTAAACTTGAGGAGTTGAAAAATATAGGAAGGTCTTTGAGACTGGATGACTTGAAACAGGAAAGAAGCCAAAAATTATTGGCGGCGATAGACAGGAAAAAGCCACTTCAACTTGTGCGAAATGCGGGAGTCTCTGGAAATGCTGAAAATAAATCTTATGAAGCAGTTCATGAGGCGCTTGAGCTTAGCTTCAATATCACCAGAAAGACCGGCCATACTACTAATAATAGTCGAAATGGGGGGATAATAAGAGAGGAAACTAGGAGTTGCCGGGTCTTAATTGGTAAAAGGTGACGGGAACTATTAAACTGCTTAAGGATATGGATGGAACGACGAGAAATTTGGGAAACATGGTTCCTTACGTACTGCTTACTCGTATAAAATATTGATAACAACCTAAAATGGACCGAATACTGTTCATATGCACAAATATTCAAATGTTTTTTTGGAATGTTTTGGATTGCTTGGAATTGGAATGTTCCTTGCACATACATAGATTTGAAAAAATGAAATGGGGCGATTCCGGAGAAGAGGTAGTTTAAGTTTCTCACTCTATTAAATTGGAACTCCAGTCTCTAGTCTAGTGCTGTTCTTGCTTCTCGCTGACAACCCTATGACAGGCTAACCGTTGTCAATGTCAAGATAATGTGATACATGTGTTTACTCATATGATCGCTCATATATCTTGTGAAAAAAGTGATTATGAAAGTAACCAAGATGACATTTCTAGTTAGTTAGATAATGAATTTGATTTTAAAATCCAACTACTTCCACGAGAAAACTTCTTGGAAGGGCGGCACTGAATGGCACAAAATACTAAATTAGTTGCAACCAACCATCTTATTAGGTTTCATATCACAAAGTTTGGATAGCAGTCGGCGGGGCCGCCCGCCTATACATGCCATCAGAGTTTAGACATGTGGCAGTCTACCACATACAGAAGGTGAATTAATCATGATCGGAATTAGGGCAACCCTTAATTGGCCATCAATCACCGTTTACCGCTTAACATTATGGGTTTACCTACAGATTTTGGATGAATCGATCGTGAATCGAATACATGGCTTTTCCATTTCTAAGGAATACTTCTCAAAGGTTTTGTATAATATGATTATTTTTATAAAACCGTTTATTGTTTAAATTATGATGGCCTCTCCTCTCTCATTAAAACTCATATCCTAGCAGAGATCTGTTTTTCATTTCCCTCACATCTAGATTTTGGAAATTACGATCAATTATTCTACATCTATTATTACGAAAATCGAAATCGAAAAGCGTTTTAGATATTTTTCTCGAAAAAAAAGAATAGT
Organism: Rhodnius prolixus; assembly: GCF_049639745.1. Classification (NCBI taxonomy): domain Eukaryota; kingdom Metazoa; phylum Arthropoda; class Insecta; order Hemiptera; family Reduviidae; genus Rhodnius; species Rhodnius prolixus. The sequence goes on from NW_027411634.1 coordinate 37,510,230, forward strand.
ATCGTCAGCCTTGGAACTAACAGAGTTATGATACGCCACTGTATTTGTATCCGTAATATATACTATACAGCCCTAAGAAGGGAAAAAGTAAATTTCATTTATAGATGATTATAGAACGCAATAACAATTTGTTGGCTATAGACAGCGTTGGTCCAGTTATGCCAAATTACAATTATGAGCATATAGGCGAGTAAAATACAATGTTTGGCAGAGCTGTTAGGCATTGAAAGTTTTGGTTGGTTAGGTTGGTTAGCCTGCTCTGTTTCTACCGCGTGCGCGCGCGCGCGCGCGTATGTGTGCATTCCCATTGCATTTGCTAGTTGATATTCAAGTGCGTGTGCGAGAGAGAGGGAGAGAGTTAGAGATGCAAGTATACGAGATATATGCAGAAGTATCTAGACTAGACTATTCTCTTGCAGATTGCACTTGGCTGAATAACCTCTCTTCTCGTATAATAGTGCATATTACTGCAGATGTGTGCAGAGTATTAGCTATAGTTGCACTGAGTGGTTCTTGCCAGCTTCTCTCTCATTCTGAATATATATATATATATATATATATGCTACTAAACTACTGTCACAAGCAATACGTATTCACACCCACACAAACACAAACATTAGACTATATATATATATATATTTATACAACATTCTATAATAACCGTATCCACTATTAAGTGCCTTCCGGCCAGAATATATCTGTAATGTGTATAAACAACACCCCCTCAAACATACGCACACATTGCAACAAATAATACGTCATTTCCAATTAACATTACTAAATAATGCATTATATTTAGTATATACATATATATAAATATATTATATGCACATATTCGTATATTGAATGAGAGATAAAGTTATAAATTATTGCCCTAAAATTATCATATTTCCAAACTTAATATTTTAGGTATTTTAGGCGCAGAACAGTAGCTGATGGAATTATCAATAAATCACAATAGAAACGTTGCCGTAACGTTTTTTTTAATATACAGTTTTGATACTTAGAACGCATAACACGAGTGTTATGCGTTCTAAGGATGTATGCATCTTTAAAGTGTGTACAATGACTAAATGTAAATGAGAGTCTATAATGATGAGCTAGAGTTGGCCTGTAGATTTGCTAAACATTTAAATAAAAGTGTTTGAAGTAGGTAAATAACTAGGCAAAATAATCAAAAAACAAAAATAACGTTTTTGCCTTTTTTAAAACATCTTAAAAATTGTTTAAAAAAATAAAGAAATATCTTTAAATTTGCCATTTCACAGTAATTTTCGGAAGAATTTAAAAAACCTACACTTTGAAAGGATCTGTAGCACATAAAAGCGATTTGGAGTGTATTGGACAAACTATACAAGCACGAATACATGTGTATACATCAAACAGCACTCTCTTAAATGGGAGATATCTTTCCCTTAAAGCAGGGGTGTCAAAACTGGCATGGGGCCCCCCGAGGTAATTTCTTGTGGCCCCACGATGTACTGAAAAAATAAAATGAAAATAGAGAAAGTTTTTATGAAGGAAATAGAGCGCTTAGAGGGGAGATCGAGGCAAAATATCGTACACAATTCCCAGTTTCCGGTAACTGCTAAAGACGAATATTTACGCGGCCCAGGGCATTTCCTGGGAGGCATGTATAAACGCGCTGACTTAGTTCCCGCGACGTTTGGTAGCCATATGTCTGCCACTCTCAGTGGAATTCCAGAATGATTCGGTTTTAAAAGACGAAGTAGGAATTCCCAAAATATATTCTTATTTAGGTGAGAAATATCCAAAAATGTTTGCTGTACAAATTTTATGTTATTTTTAGAGTACATCCGTGTGTGAGCTACTATTTCCGTCTATGAAATTAAATAAAATGGCATACAGATCAAGATTGACAGATAAACATCTATCTGCCTTAATGAAGATTTTCTGTTCTCAGCCTCTGAATCCAGATATTGGGAAACTTGGGAAAAATTTGCAAATATGTTTGTGGCCGGCGTGAATCTTGCCTGTTGTACCAAGTGTCCCGTGGTTTAATCGAGTTTGACGCCCCTCCCTTAAAGATATTAGTTCATATTCAAAGGAACTCCAAATTTATTACCGCGATGATCTAAACGGAAGTTATGGGGTAAGCAATAGAAGATAATTCGGTATCTACTCCCCTAATTACCCCTCTTCTTTGCAATAGATATCTCGGTATGTACACATTAAATCCTTTATCTTTGAGCAATGAAGATCCCAACAATTTATTGGCTGAGACTCCATTGTTCAATTCAACCCTTAACCTATTTATGCCAACTTTTTTTACGTTGTCAATATTTTGAGAGATTTCTGGGTGATGATCAAAAAGTACTTTACCAATGGACATTGGATGTACCCTAGCGATCCCTTTTTGGCCTCGTTTGTTGCTTTCAATAATTATGTGAAATGGCCCTAAATCAATACTTCTATACACCATAGTAATTGTACTTTTACTTACGGGCACTGTATGTCTCTGCTTTGAAATAGCGTCGTTAATACTTACCACTTTATCCAGCCTATTCCACTTCATCTCCACATCATCGGGTGGCCTTCCCGATACTCCCCCACAATCCAAGTTCATGTTTAAGGAAACTTACCTCTAAGAAAACTTGACGGTAATAATAGCACTCGGAACACACTATGTACACACACACACAGATAAAACGTACTGTCTGTATCACTACGACCAAGTTACAACTTTGGTTCGCTACACTCAACCGCTGTTACACCAAGGAATATAGTTCATAGATGTTACGTAACTCAAAATTGCCGCCAACAAACAATTAAAATGACATAAATTAATTATTAAACACGGAGACAATTTTTCTTTGAATTCACTATTTTAGCAAACCATAGCAACTGATAAGATTGTTTAGAAAAATATAAAAGCAGATAAAAAAAGAAAAGAAAAACACTCTGGAGTTTAGGGAGTCTTTATTAAATTTAAAAATACTGTTAGGGAGTAAATACGAACATCCAGGATCGAAGGAACAGTCTCTTAAGAGATACTAGCACACAGGATCGGTTTTTTTTTTATTTCGTGAAATTGGAAGAGTGGGATGGAGAAAGGGTGCTCTGCAGACTATCAATTACTGTATATATATATGAAGTACATGGCCGTGTTGGGTGTGAGGATTCTTGGGAAGAGTTTGGGTTCAAAACCCATAAAGGAAGTGGCGGAAGACTTGGAGCGAGTTAAAACAGCCAACTCTCTCTCCTAACTCTCTTTTGATTATTATTACTCTTTCTCTTTTACTGATGGAGGCAAAAGTTTTTAACTGGATACACAGCGGGTTTCACCCAACCCGTCCACCTAGCCACCAGAGCTCGGCAGTATGTGCCTTTTCTCCATCCCTGTGGAGTAACAGGAGAGAATGGAGAAAATAAAGAGAGCAACAAGTGGCTCCTGCCTGGGAAACATTTGTCTGTCAAGTTCTCCCTGAGAGTCCCGCAATGTTAGCGGAGAACATTATATCAGTTTATTGAGCTCCCTCTCTCCCTCTCCCTCCAATCATTTGCTCAATATTCCCTTCTCTCTTTTTACCCCTCTTCATCCGGCTACTCAACTCAAATATATTTTATATCTTTATAAGAGATTAGTTTCAACGATGGTTTGGGTTTCATTTAATTTATTTAATTTCAATTTATTCTTTAAAACATTTTCTTAAAATGAAGAATCCTTGGAAGAGTTAGTTATAAACATTGACACCATAATTTCTAAAAAGCCTAATCTTGCAAATAACTCGTACTCTTTTAACAGCACATCTTCAGGTCAATATCTATGGTCGATGGCTCCGGAAATGTTTAAAATACTTCCAGCCTCCTGACAGACAAAATTATCCGTTACAGAACAATTAGATGTAAGAGACTCCTAGCAAAAAAGAAAATTAGGGAAACAGAATAGAACACGACATTTACGCGGAGTAGATTAATAAATTTCATTTGAAGTTAATGAAAACATAATCAACGGTTGGTATCGTTCGCCTAATCGTCTTGCTGCCTTACTAGAAGGCCTTCCCAAATACGGAGTTTAGATTAGGGTATAGGTTCCAGTGGTCCAGTCAACCAAGACTATATTGTACCAACTCCTGAAAGATCTAGCTGGAAAAACTCGCTTCATTTTTTGTTTATGTACAAGGTCCGCCCCATCTTTCGTTCTTGTCAAAACTAGCAATTAGTAACGATAAGGCAAGAGACTTTACCACTTCTAATCTTCCAGCAGTAACCCCAGTAATTGTCCAAGGGGTCTCTCCCCTCCCATAACAACGGCCCAGATTTCCGAGACTAGAAACCTAACTTTGAATACCCGTCTCTGCCATCAACGAAGCACTCCTAATTAGGAGTGAACTTAAGATCTTAAGAATTTTGTTTAATGTGGAGGTAAAAGAACATCGTGTGGGTGTTCATGCCAGTTTTTTATTTCCAAAAAATCGAAAAATTTATTCGGATAAGTGCAATTCCGGAAGAACTAATTTTGAGAACACCCTAAAATTTGAACTTCCTATGATATTTTTTCGTTTGAGTTACGACGAACGCACAAACCAACCTCCGGCAACAGGATGTACACACAAAATAAAAAATCAGCCCGATTGCTCCCCGTTCTCCTTAAAAACAAAAAATTCTAGATAATACAAACAAACAAACTAAGCAAATATTCTACTATCAACTGGGCCAAGTAAATCGTACGATTTAAATTCAATCAAGACCTGTTAGTAGCAATATCTATTTGCGATGGAAGACATTAGAGAGAGAGAAGTTGAAGTTGGACGATCAATAATCTGAATGGAGGGTCTATGTCTGGTTGCCTTAACATGAGCGACACATCGCGCCGTACACACGATTAACGGTGTGCGGTTGTCCTGAGTGCCATCACCCTAGTTCTGGCTGATTAATCGCCCAACAGTTAGGTAACATTTCTAATCACTTACACCACACAATCATTATTACATGATTGTCCAATCAATAATTGTCCTCAATATCATATAACTTAGTAACTCTAGTAAAACTATTATTATTAGTTAAATTTACAAGATTCAGGTTCAAATTTAAGAGTAAAATTATGATTCACTAAGTTTATGTTTATCCATAGATAAAATAGTAAAAATAGAAAATTAACTATTTTGGTTTGAACTACTCATGAGACTTTCCAATTACAACAATAAATACACAAAGAAACTATCCAAAATACAACGTCTTAACGACGGTAACGAGAAAGTAAGAAATTGTGTTCCACAAAATTATAGCGACAAAATTGCCTAATTACGTTTTCTTTTTTTAAAAAATTGAATCATCAAAAGATGGAAACATAAATGAATAAAACACGGTAATATTCATCAAGTGGTTAAATTTTTACTTTAAAATGTGCGAAAATAAAAGTCCAGAAATAAATTACGAATAAAATCAAAGTAATGAATTTTTATTGGTTAAAAAGAATTAAATTAAAAATAAATGCAAAAAAAAAAGCAAAAGCTTGGTTGGATGTAGAAGAGGGTTGGAAGGGTGACGGGAGTTTTGATAAAATTATTTAGTTTAAAATAACAGGAAAAGAAGTGGTTGGTGAAAATTTTGTAATCTCAATTTAATTTTAAATTGGAGGTTTAAACGGAAAATCATTAAAAAACCTGGATGAGCAGCGTGCTCTGTGTGAGTGCCTGTTCTAATCGTTAATATACATGTACGTGTGTACGTGTGAGTGTGTGTGAGCTGGCTGGCTGTCACACTTGCAAAACATTCCTCATTCTCTATTGCTCTAATAAAAAAAAAAAGAAACTAAAAAAAAACCACCCCCTTCCACTGATTACCTCACCCTGAAAGCAGCACCAGGGCTTTAAACACTTAATTGGTGTAATGTGTGTACGAGGAGCTTTGAATAAGAGGAGTGTGCAAGAGGAATTAGACGACTAGCCTGTAGTAGGGATAGAGACAGAGAAGGAGCTCAGTGGATCAGGGGTGAAGTGACGGAGCTAATTTGTCTGTGTTCATCTCTATATTGTACCCAACAGTAGTGGGGGTAATCAGTGAGGGTGTCCCGCTAATGGTGTGCTCTGGTGGGGGGAAAATCTAGTGTCCGCCACGCCCCCTTCATAGTCAGTCCTTCTCGGTACTTGATCGTGAAAGGTGCTCTGTTGGTTTTTTTATTTTCTTTTGGAAAATAAATATTGTTCATTTTGTTTTTTTTTTTTTTTTTTTAGTTTTTTGTTAATAATAGTTCTGAGTTTTTTTTTAAAAAAAGTTTTTAACTTTAGTTTTTAAGTAATTCTTAAAATTAAAAAAAAAATTGGTACTTTTTAAGATTAATAACAATTAATAGGAGAAAGGTGCCTATGCGTGTAGAATGCTCGTAATGGAAAGGCTAGACAGCCATAACAACGAAACTAATAATAATAACAGTAACAATAACAATAATAATAATAACACAGTGCATAATAAAGGAACATGGCACGAACATGTTTATGCAAGTCCACCAAAACAGCCAACACCACATTATATACAAGATATATTGGGATGGAAACAAGAACAGCCATTAAATTTAACCATAAAATCACGTAGAAGTTCCTTAGACTTTCGGGAGCCACAATTACAACAAACGCTACACTCAAAGAAAGCAATAGTAACAACTACAAAACCAGGTATGTCATTTTTTGTTTTGTTTGTAATTTATGGTTGTTTAATTTTTCACAGTTGTCATAAAATTTACCTTAATTAAGTAATTAAATGTGGATTGTGTGGATCACAAAGTAAACGGAAGTGAAACGGCTAATTTGTAAGCCACTTAATTAGCGCTCCTACCAGAAATAAACTTAACGATCTTTCATTGACAAATTCTCTTAAATTAATTTTTAGTTAATTCAATTTTTTTTTTGTCAGTTTTTTTTAAATTAAACAAAACTAAAACTAAATATTTTTATTTTCGAACTCTAACAATACTATAACCACTGTAACCTTCCTCTTTGAAAGCCACCTGTCACTCGTGTCTTTTGATTTCATCGTTGAAATATAGAGAAAACAATAAGTTATGAACTGCTCTTTCATTATAATTAATAATAATTTCCAGTAAGTTTTTGGTAAATGTTATGAAGCTAGAAGTTGTTTTATTGGTGGATTCTTTATTTTAGAATCCCCCAAAATTATGATACATCCGCTTTTGTAATACATAACTTCAAAATAAATAAATATTTCGCTTTCATAGCACCTATCCTGATTGGTACTTAAGTGTACCATATTAATCGAACATATTTTCAATGTACAATAAAAGTACTTAAGTTCAAATGAAAAAATAAAATATCTGGGGTAAAACTCACATGACTTTTACTCAAAATTCTAACTTATAAATTTACTTCGCTCCGAATTTTTTACTTATATTCTTACCAAAATTATATACGAGTAGTTTGTAAAACTGGAATGACACAACTTTAAAGGAAAACGCCTATCCCGACCGCTCCCTGAGAACTGCTCTAAAACTATTTTTTTTATTGTCTAGAAAAATGATCAAAGAATTTGTGAAAGTAAGGATTACAGGATGTTTACAGGATACAAAGCGCCATGTACGTAAAAATTACGAAAAATGATCAAATTATTGAGCGAAGAAGTTACATCCTGTTTGGGAAGTTTCGTCATACTAGAAATTTGGGAAATTTATTTGAACATTTCATAAGTGGTAGGACTGTAGATATTACGTCAAAAAGTCCATTTTAGAGCGAACTAAAGAACTTCTCCCCTCAAAAGAGGCCTTAATCGAATATTCTTGGAAAAAATGTTTCTTATAAAAGTTATAGAACTAGTTGTGAGCTATAATTACACGAAGTTTGGAGCCATTTTTGAGAAAATCTTAAAAAAGTAAAGTGATATTTCAGGTAACCGAATCAAAACCTTAAAGAGATGTCCTCTACTGATAAACTAAACGAAATATCAACTTCCTGCATGATTTTTTTTCGTTTTGGAGTTAAGGTAAATAAGGACAGATTGACACAACCTAAGAACAGGATATTTTCGGTAAGAACTCATAATCGGAAATCTCTACGTTCGCAATGCCTTCACTAATTACTCGTAAGTTTTGCGATATCCTGTCAAATTTTGCTATTTCCTGTTCTTACCGGAAATAGACGTACTGAAATTCCTAAATTTGAAAAGTTGATTTCCAGAAAATCGTCCGGTAAAAACGATTTTTCAATCTAAAAAAAATAATTTGTTTAACAAGAACAGATAGATTGTGGAATCAACGTTTAAAAAAATAGATTTTCTCTAATAATTTATATTTAGAACAAACTAGAAATCGCTAAACATTCCAGTTATCTTAGAATAACGGTAAAACTCTTGAATCAATTAGTAAAGATATAGTTTACTAGATGGGAGCTGATATATTATTGTTTTTTAATGTAAAAATAGGTCGTAATTTTAAGTAGTAAATATAAACATTTAGCTTATAATTCTTTGGTTTGAAAGTACGCTAAGTAGCACTTTGAATTTTTAATATCTTTAGATGCAAACAGAATTCCAAAGTCCTTGTACCTAATTAATTTGTATTTTTTAATTAAATAAAAAAATAAATATTCAAAAACATGATATTTTTAATTATTCCCCAATGATCAGTACATTTTAGATTAATTCTTTGTTTTCAAATTTCAAATTTAATTATTCCCCAATGATCAGTACATTTTAGATTAATTCTTTGTTTTCAAATTTCAAATTTAATTATTCCCCAATGATCAGTACATTTTAGATTAATTCTTTGTTTTCAAATCAATTTTCAAATTTGTGAATTAATTTCTCACATTTTTTTTGTAAAAGACTGAATTGAAATTATATAAAATTTTGAAATTAAGTGTGAATGGATATCTTTAAAGAGTTTTTTTTTTTGTTGCATTCGTACCGAGTTAAAATCCTTTTCGCTCAAAATTGTTTAAAATCTGACGTCAAAAAAGTGCCTGAAGCTTTTTTTCAGTGCTTGGCCGGATTGTGGGCTTTCTTTATAGACAACAATGTCCATCTCAAGATAGTGAGCTGTAAGCAGCTCCTAGGAAGAGTCAAAATCCAGCAGCTGGATTTGAATACGTGATTTTACAGGAAAAGCAAAATCTTTCTTTACGTTTTTCTTTCTTGCTTGAAAGCTCCAATGCAGAGTTAAATAAAATATCGTCTTGAAACTCAAAAGCGAAACCTCTACATTAATTCTAAAAATTGATCAAAAAAAATCCAAGTATTATAGTCGAAACTTGCAATTAAATCGCGTATTAAATCTAATTGAACATTTACAAGAGAAAAAATACCCACAATTAGGTAAGTTATATTAAATTAATCTTGTTTTCACATTTAATACGCTTTCTTAACAAACTGTAGAATTTATTAATAATTAATTTCCAAAATTATCATACTACTAACGAAAAAAGTTTGATTCAACGAAAAGCAAACACACACGCAGTGATTTTTTTAAAATTCTTTTCAATTAATAAACTAACGAGTAGGAACATTTCCGTCTGAATGTTTTAATTTGTAAACTTCGCTTACGATTTACGACTATTAAGTCCCAGTTTTTATTAAAATAAATTCTCCGTTTTTCGAGATCCAAGCAACGGAAGGGTATTAAGTTTAAATGCAATGCTGAAATATACGAGGGTGAATATACGCGAGAATTCAGATAACCGGAAGTTAATTGAGTTATTATTTTATTCACCTTTTTTTTTTGGAAATTTCTAATAAACTGATGCGCCAAAAAAAAAAAATCTGATGGAAAATACACCTATTTCCCTTACACTATTACGTTTTTTCATCTAACTTGGTATTTGTACTAAAAAGATAGTTAAACTTTAATATTGTTTATGTTTTACTGTGAATTAATATATTACCGTTGTAGGAAAAGTGACGTCACTTCGCATTCTATGAGAAAACCTTTTGGTAACCGACAAAAAATCGAAAGAAATCACGAAAAAAGTTGCATTTCGATGTACTGATATTCTTCCCGTTCGGAAATTTCGTAATAAATCATTACGCAGGTGTTAAAACCTGTGTATATCCGTTCGTAAAATTTGACCCATTGTAATAAATACTAAACCTAAAGTAAGATAAATTAAAAATAAACGAACTGTTCACCTCCATCTAAAGGGGAAGTTGAGTGCATTAAGTAGCCTCTTAACTTATGTAAATATTAATAGTGTTTAAATTTTTGGAATTTCGATAAAAAGGTAAACCGGAAATACCACTTTACTTCCTGTTTTTCTCAAATTGAGGGTGGGAGGGACCATTGATGTAGGTCATGAAAAGATTTTAAGACCTAGTTATGTGAGAGTTCACTTTAAATAATCGTTTTAAAAAAAATAAATAAAAATAAAAACTATTTGAAATAAAATAACATTTAATGGAATTTTAAATAAGCTAGAGCCGGCGAGTGGAAGTTTAATGCTTTATAAATAGTTATTTATATATACATATATATATAAAAGATTACTATAGTGTATTTAGAATAATGTATTAAAAACCCGTCTTATTTATCTTGGCGTTTTAATCTCTCTATCTTTCTAATTCTAAACGAGAATAATTTAGCTTCAAGCCGATAGGTGGTGCCGTTGTTTTTTTGTTTCTTGCCTTATTTATTTTATTTTATTAACTCGGCATCCTGATATTTATTTTATTTTTTTCTACTTTTTTTTTTGAAGAGTATAAAATAATTGTGTTACATTTTACACTACTCAAGTATATAATTATTGCTATATTATCTTTTTAATTGCTAACTCAAAAAAAAGAGTACTTTATTCTTAATAGCATTCCTGTTTTCCTGATATCTGACCAGTTTCAGGATTTCATTCAGATTAAGAGTTACTTAAAATAATTAAACAATTTTGTGATAGAAAATTTTTAAATTCTGTTACGCAATTCCTTTACTTTTACCTTAAAACAATAAATTCTTCTTGTAAATTGAATCGTCAAATTTCTCAAATCGCTTTATGATTTGTTACCAGCTGTTTACTCCGCCGCCGAACAAAAAACAACTTGTTGAATAATTTGTAAGGTATTTATCGCCTGGACAAAGAGAGAGTGTGTGGTGCGGGACAATTGGCTCAGCGCGCTCTGTCTCCCAGACTGCGAATTAAATATTGCAGGCGACGTAGAAGGCCTCCGATAGATAAATGACATTTAGATTGATTTAACTTTTACTAAGTAATCAATGAATGCGTACATAATTATAGTTTCTTTAAAGATCTAAATATATAAATCCGTAATTATTTGTTTTATCTGTTACCACTTAAATCTTGCAAAATTGAAGTTTGAATTGCAAAAATACTGGTTTGAACATTCACGCGAGTGTCTGATACTACTAAAGGTTTTATCTTACTTCCGTTTGGGCCATATTTGAGCTATAATTAATGCTCACCAACATTCGTACTTTGTAAAAGCGTACATTACAATTGAAATGTAACCTATCTCAAGCCCTCTACAAGAAGAACTGCCTTAATACTATTTCTTTCGATTAAAAAAAAAAAAAAAATTTATTAATCGATATACATGAAATCGATATACAAATCATGGATAACTCTAAATAGAATTTTCTGTAAAAAAATACTTGCAGATGACACGTTTGTGGCTACACTAATTGCACGCACTTAATGCCCATAATAAATGAAGGTCAAATTCATTATTTGGCCAAAGAAAATCATATCTTGAAAAGAAAATATATAAAAAGAAACAAGAACTATAACGAAATTTCGAAATTAATTTCAAAACAAATTACGAAGTAGAAGAAATGTATTTCCTTTTCTTTCTTTATTTTAAGAAAGTCTCCCCAAAACATCCTTTCATTTAATGATCCCTGGAATTACTATGGCAACGGAGACCGAGAAGGACAATTCGTAGCCTACCTTCAAATCTGCAATCTCTTTTAAATAAATTAAATGAAAGAAAATTCAGATAATTTAATATTTTATCAGTTCATTAATATTTCCATCAGTGTACGTAGCTTAAAAGGAAAATTGTTAGACTTGACGAACAATGTGAATTTAAAGTTTAAAATAAGAATTATATAGTTGGATTCATGTTCGAGATAACAAAACACAAACGCTAGAAATGCTTTCAAGTAAAGTATTTCCCGTTTAATGATTTCCGTTGTAAAGTTACTGTCGAGAAATCAAAGGCGAGAAATATGCGAGAAGCTGCGATCTTTTCTTAATTTCAGCGAGACAAAAATAAACTTATCAAATAATGAAGAAATAATTACCTAACTGTCCCAAACAAACAATTAAAATTGGTATCAACGTGTTCATGGTTTACTTTCCAACTCTGTATTAGGTACCAAAGTACGTACAATAAATACTAAATGTTTTATTATTATTGTTGCAATTTAAGTAGATAATGGTATTAATATCTCGTTTTTTTTGACAAATATTTTAATCTTTGTATAGATAGTTTTTGTTTACATAAAACTATAAAACTACGTGAAACTTAATTAGTCAAAGAACTTCTCAGCTGGAATTAGATTTCTAGGTTTGTCCAGTTTGTTTCCCCCTACTTTCTCAGCATCAATTAGGATTTGGAAATCATCATTCTAAGATGTGAAAATGTTACCATCTCTTAGTGTTTAGAACTGGAACTACAGTTCGCCTAAAACTTTGATCTGATTCAGCATCTTACGACTCTAAGTTATTTAAAACGCAAATCCAAGCACGTATGTTAACATTCAATTAAAATGCAAAATTTTTACGCTCATTGTTTATGAAATCCTGTTTGTAAAATATTAAATTTAAATTTTCTGCGATTTTTTTTTAACTTTTCAGTTTTTCCAGAGCTCCACAAATAGACAGACTGACAAACACAAACCGAGTATAAAGTCTACTTCTTCTTTTTTTTCTTCTAAATTTAACGGGGATCTTAAAACAAAATTTTCTTTGGGAAACTCAATTTTGATATTTTTTTTAAAGTGATCGTTTCACTTAGTTTACCAAATAGTAAGAGAAAGTAATAATCGAGAAACCCAGCATCACTTCCGGTTGATCGTAATTATTTTCATTCACAAACTTTGAATAAAAACAATTATCATATAACGTTGATATGATTGGATAATAAAAATATATTTATAATAAATTTCATTCTAATTATGTATCAATGTAGTTAACGAATGCAAAAATAATAATGAAAAAATAAAAATAAAAATTCCCGATATCAGCAAACTAGGAACTAAATATGGTAATATCCTGTCAAGGAGGTAGTCGCTCTTTGTAACAATTAATAATAAACTAATTGGCTAGCTAAAGTAGTTATTTATTGCATTATATTTCACTAGAGTGCGCTAATTGAGGATAATGTTTCACACTTCTTTTTATTGTGAAAAAATAACACAATTGTTCTACTTTATTAGCTAATTTTTTTATTATATTATATTGACAGCAATTTAATATCTTTTTATTTAATACAAATTTGCTTATTACAGAATAAATAAATAAGTAAAAAAATTCCTTGTATTGTTCTATTGATGAGATCATTGTTTGTATATTTGTTTAATTCAATATTTGTCTGTTAGTCTGTGCAGTCATTGATTTCTACCAATAATGTTAGTCTAAGAAAATCTTTTGTATTCTTTTTCAATTAAATTGAAAAAGAATAAAATTTAAATCTATTCAGCAATAATGAGGTACTTCCGGTGCAGAAACTTGTGATTCCTTGGAAGAACGTATCGTATAATAAAATAAAGTTATCAAAGTACTTCCTAAAATCAGTTTTCCTCTTGAGAAACTGTTTCAAAACCAAAGTTTTAGGTCCTAATACAGTGGGTTTATGTTGAACGTTTTGATGAAACTATAAAATTATAGATACTCGGAAAAAAACTATGCAGTTAAATTGCACTTCCGGTAAACTATTACAGTCAAACCTCTCAATAACGGACACTGGCGGGGGAAAGCAAAGTGGCCGCAGTTTGGAGGTGGTCGTTAGAGGGAGGTAGGCAAGTTTCATAATGAAAAAATATGGGTTTTTTTCCAAATATCTGTTTAAAAATTGTTTATTATTAATAGATTTAAAAACGTACATAATTGCATAATTATTGCAGCTATATGATATGCATCAAATTTTTCTTAATTATTCAAAAAATTTATCAAAAAACTACATATTATTGACTTAATTAATAATTTTTATAATAATCATCACATTTCTTCATAACAATAATAATTTATACCTTTCGGCAAGATGACGATGGCTCGATTTGGTTTTTTGCAAAATCTTCTAACACATTTATTTTCTCTTCTAGTGTTAACCACTTTCGTTTGAGAGACATATCGGGAAAAAATAATATTGTTCGTCCAAAGTTATATTGAAAAATGATTAAAATGGTACAAGATGTATGGAGCTTATATATAGGGAAACTTTAGGAATAACCAGAAAAAAAGAAAAACTTGAGAGGGGATAATTATTTTGATCATCGCGTTAAACGAACTTTTAATAATAAGGTGGTCGTTGGTGGGAGGTGAAACATATAATCCGTACCCCAAAATCCATGTCCGCGGTCCGCTCTGTAGAGTGACCGTTAGACGGCGGAGGTTCTTTTATATACTAAGTGTTTAGGGGTAAAAACGGGGAAATCCAAAAACTGGCCCGTAAATGGAGGTGGTCGCTAAGTGAGAGTGCCCCTTTATGGGAGGCTCGACTGTATATTCTTTTTTTCTGCAACCATGTAGGAATGTTCTCATTACTCAATTAAAATCAGCTGTGTAATGCCCAACTTTACCTCACTAGTGGGGAAAATTCCCATTAGTGTCACTTTCCTCACTAGTGAGTGGAAAAACTTTATTGTGCTTCCTTGATATAAGAGGTTTTGTTATTAAATATTTTCTGTAAAACTTTAATAAGCTTATTTAACGTAACTAAATAATTAAAAAACGAATATTAAAAAATAAAATAAAAATTGAAAGGAATATAGAAATAAAAATAATACTTTAATAAATAATTAGATATTTTTAATTATAACAGTTAAAAAGGTTATAGTGTTACTTTACAGAAATTTAAAATGGATTCTACCGATTCCTGTTTAGTTTTATTTTTAGTTAATAACCCTAATGGTTGCAGAAAAAATATAATATTTAACACGAGTGTAAAGTATTTTCCTCACACTCGGCAATTTGCACTTGCACGAGCGAGCGAAGCGTGCAAGCCCTGACTCGCGTGAGGAAAAGTACTACTTTCCGCACTTGTTAAATAAATAACTATTACTTGAGATTTTTCTGACGTCAAAAAGATGATCAAGCTTTTGCAAATGTATATAATACGCTAAAATGAGATTTTAGGAAGATCACTTCCTTCCTAGGAAGTTCATTTAATTCAAATTTTTCAAAATAAAAAAGAAAACTGTTTCAAATTGATATTTGCAGTGGAAAATTCAGCTCCTAGATTTTTACCTAGGAGAGTGTAAAATAACACGCCAGCTATTTTTACGGATCGAATTCAACCATATTTTTACCTAGGAGAGTGTGAAATAACACGCCAGCTATTTTTACGGATCGAATTCAACCATATTTTTACCTAGGAGAGTGTGAAATAACACGCCAGCTATTTTTACGGATCGAATTCAACCATATTTTTACCTAGGAGAGTGTGAAATAACACGCCAGCTATTTTTACGGATCGAATTCAACCATATTTTTACCTAGGAGAGTGTAAAATAACACGCCAGCTATTTTTACGGATCGAATTCAACCATATTTTTACCTAGGAGAGTGTGAAATAACACGCCAGCTATTTTTACGGATCGAATTCAACCATATTTTTACCTAGGAGAGTGTGAAATAACACGCCAGCTATTTTTACGGATCGAATTCAACCATATTTTTACCTAGGAGAGTGTAAAATAACACGCCAGCTATTTTTACGGATCGAATTCAACCATATTTTTACCTAGGAGAGTGTGAAATAACACGCCAGCTATTTTTACGGATCGAATTCAACCATATTTTTACCTAGGAGAGTGTGAAATAACACGCCAGCTATTTTTACGGATCGAATTCAACCATATTTTTACCAACAATTGCAGCACCTAACCATATATTTTTTGTGGAAATTTGTTCACGTAGAACTAATTAGTATTTGTTTAAATAAATTTCTACCAAAATTATGTTTAAAATAAAAATATATAATTATCCCAAATAAAATTTACCACATTGAAGCTAATAAAACAAAACAATTATATTATTTATATAATATACATATTTCTTTTGTAAAATTTTATTTACATAGATTGTTATATGCTTACTAAAAATGTTTTGGAATTCCACCGACAAAATTTAATTAAACATTTTTAGATTTAGCCAACTGCAATGAATATACAGGCTGCACAAGTGAATAATTGGAATGTACAAGTGTGTACGAGTATACACACAATTTTTATTAATAATAAAATATAATTGTCTTTTAATTTATTTATTCCATATTTTAACTTTAAATTAATTTTATTTATTATTATCTCATAATTAAATAATAATTCTACTCTTTTATTTATTCTAAAATTGTATTTTATTTCTCTTGTAAAAACATTAAGGTAATAATTTAAATA
The DNA here is from genome assembly GCF_049639745.1 of Rhodnius prolixus. NCBI lineage: Eukaryota > Metazoa > Arthropoda > Insecta > Hemiptera > Reduviidae > Rhodnius > Rhodnius prolixus. The sequence continues at coordinate 37,526,758 of NW_027411634.1, forward strand.
TATTATTTTCTCTTACTTGGATAGGGTAAGGTAGTGTACGATTTTTGGTATCGTGTTGTAACTAGAAATATCCGTTTTAAAAGACGGAAGATCCCTTCCATACGGAAGTACCAATTCAAGGAATCGATTTTTTCATTTCATATTATCGAAAATAGCTCCTGTTTCCATTAAATGTGATATCTACGCATTGTTGGTCTACAAATTTGACTTGAAATGGGTTTTTCCCCAGCAAAATTCGAGTTAAGTGAGAAATCCAGGCAATTTATTTACTCCTACTCAGGCTACGTACTGTTTAGGCTTTGCTCTTACTGTGGTGGTCCCAACAGGAAGTCTTACGGTATTCGAAGTTAGTCGAACGGTCACTTATTGTTGGAATAAAACCCGTCGAACAGTATTCCAAGATGGTTCGTAAATATGAACATGAATTTGTTACGTAGATGCTCCCATCCCACTCCCCAAAAATTGGGAAATCCATGCTGGAAAATTAAATATTTTCCGGGCTAAATCCTACAGCTCCCTTAGATTCCTAATCCATATATAAAGCTTTCATTTTACGGTCCCCTTAGCTCCTTGAACAGGAAAGGATAATTAAAAGAGGAGGAGAAGTATCCATCCATCAAAGGCAAGTTCCGCACAGGTAGATTTATCCCTTTTAGATGTACAGAAAACAATTTTTAGAAGAGATCTGTTGGGCGGATTGTAAATAAACGGGATTTAATTATTATTTTTTTTTTTTTAAATTTTTTCATTCTCCAATAATTAGATGAAATATTACGAATCGTTTAAAGTGGTAATTAAGGTTAAATGATTCTCTATAAAGGATAGAATGGATGCTGTCTGCTCTCTCTCTTTCTCCAGAAGATCTGCAGACAATGCTTTCATCAATCTCTGTCGTCTGGACCCTTCACCTTTTCTGGTCCTCCGCACCCACATATCGATCATCCTCTCTCTCTATTTACATTCTTTCATCCACTTCATAATTACTAATTAATTACCACAATTGTAAGAGAAAACTACTTATCAATCACTATTTTCTTATTCTCGAAGAAAAGAGCCCAGAAATTCCTGGTCGTTCATAACTAAAATTCGCATGAATCAAATAAAAAGAAATATCTTTTTCACACTATTGTTCACTACGTTCTAACTTACAAAGTTCCTTAAAACTTCGAATTACTGAGTTATTATATTTAATTCTTATCAGCTAAAGAGGGAATCTTACCCAAAATGTGCCCTCTTAATCGATGAAGTTGTGAACTATTTGTCAATGAAGTTGCAATTAGAAAAGCAATTAATTAATAAAAAGAATCAATAAGAATAACACATAAAAAACAAACACACACACAATTGTTTGTGAATGTGTAATAGTTATTGAGTTGAATGAATTTGGGAGATGATGGTGACGATGATGATGATCTATTAACGAATGGTATTATAAGTGGTTTTATATGTGCGTTTGTGTACAGTACAGCTATAATAAACAGATAATTGCTTTTATATAGCTGCACTACTACGTAGATAGTTAGAGTTAGTTTTATGTATGTTAGAGGAGCGTTAATATCACTTCTCTTATTGCAAGTGTGTCAGTCTGTATATGCGGCAGGAACTAATCTTTCATAATTTCAGTCGCGACATCTGTATTGGACTAAGGCCCAATTTCGGATCGCATATTTTTAATCATTTATATTGTTGGTATTAATTAATTTTCTTTTATTTATTACTTTCTAGTTCTACGCTTAAAATTGGCCGAAAATAAGTTTTTAGTTCTAAATAGTTCAATTTACTTTCGAGGAAAAAAATCGCCAAATAAAATTTCTCAATGAAAAGGCACTTCCGGTGAGCCCATTTTCTTTAAAGTTACAGTTTAATGAGTGCACATTACATTAAAATGACACAATAGAGGGAAGTTTAACCACCCTCTTCGAGAAGAATCTTGAGGAAACCATTTTCAAGAACATCTCAAAAAAAAAAAAAAATGGGTAAAGTCTAATGTGTAAAGTACCGGATGTACGGATTTTAATCGCTAAGTTACAAGTCCTCTGGTGGGACGAAATCGTAATATAAGGTGCCCCAGCTTCCGGAGATTTCTTTAAAAATAGATATTTAGTAAACGCCCAATAAAAACTACATATATATTTTTTTTATCTTACTCAGGGGACCTTAAAAGGAATATATCTTAATCGTGAGAATTTGCCATGATCGTGATAAATTGTTTACCTTAGAAAGAGAAAGTAAACATGGTTTAATGGGTGTGTGAGAGAGAGAGAGTGGGAGACTGAGGAATCAGACTAGGGTAGCGGAAAGAGGAGAACAGGCAATGAATACGGTGGCCTAATGCGGCAGGCCGGCGCTCTGAGGACGTAAAGTGGGGAAGCCTCATTAAAGTAATTGGAAGTTAATGAGACGAAACTAAATGAGGGGCTACGTCACAGATGTGATGACGATTAAATAGACACACAGACACACATAAAAACATCGTCATTGTATGAGAGAACACAATTTGAATGATTCCAAAAAAACCTTTTCCACTAACTAATTCATCATCATCTCTATTTTGAATCCCATTAATTTTCTTTCCTGCCTATTTCTACCGCGTGCGATATCACCGAGTCATCGTCTTCTATTTGTACCGGAAGCACTTGTAAATTAGTCAAATTAACTTTCTACTGTTTCTTATTGGTCGCTAGAAATTAATTGAATTGTACAGACTTTTATATTGGGAATTTTCATTGGAAAATGATTGTTTAGAGATTTTCTGAATTCGAAAAATCTGGTGAACACTCACAAGACTTTCTCTAACCACAATTCTCGAGTTTCTCACGTTTTAAATCTTATTTAAAACTACGTACTCATAATATTGAAATGACTCCATTAACCAACAATTATTAAAAAGTACCACTGTTCAAAATGTCCTAAAACGAAAATCTAAAGAAAAAGTATTCAATTAATTTATAGATTTACATGTGTAAGTAGTGCAAATGAAGTTCAGAGGGAAATCGTAGGAAAAATTTTCGAAAAACTCCAAGAAAAGTAAAAAAACATTCAGTATGAAGTGGTACTTCCGATTGTAAGATTTTTCTTTTTAAACTCGATGTATTCACTTTAGAGGGTAGCCTACCGGAACCTCTTCTCTAAGAAATACACGTAATCGAGAGGCAGCCCAAGAACGTGGCTTTGTAAGTGGAAGATCCCCAGTTCGAATCCCGCCAGCTTAGATCCTGGACGGTTACCAGGAAAGCGTCTAATTTTCTCAGAATCTTCTTGAGGGAACTTGCGATGAGAGGAGAGGGAGTTTGCCTCAGGAAGTTATCCATCCAGCTGCTGGCGCTCACTTTTCCTTCAAGAACTTCCCGAGAGTGCCTGGAAGAGTGAGTGTTTCAAAACCCGTGGTGATGCAGGCACTGCATAGTTGGGAACACAATTGCACTATTTGATCTTTCGATTTTCTAATCATAGGTTAAATGAAGTTAATAAATTGTTAATTGTTTTTACAAGTATTTAAATCTGACACTTAGGCAATGCCTAGTATATCGGGGATTGAATGTTGCATCAAATAACCCCAAATTTAAAGTAAAAAGTGGGGAGTAGTTAGATAATATAGATTTAAATCATTTAATTCAATTGGACAAATGAATTAAGTTTAGTTACAATTCGTGCAATACGATCAGCGCTTTCTATGTACAGTGCACACAGCCGGACAGACAAAGGGAAACATTAGCGTGTTGTGATGGTTTGGAGGGGGGGAATCCATTGACGTGTTTTAGACGGAGAGGGAAGGACATCACATCCTTTACGTGCCTACTTCACACGGACATAAGTACAGACAAACATTCACCCAAACCAGTACGGTGAAATAGGAGGGTAGCTCGGCTGGGTGTAGTTCGTGTAGCTCACTAGCGAGTGAGCGAGCTCTCCGGCAACAGAGTGCTGTTGGGGCGAGTGAAAGAGAGATATAGTCAGAGGATATTGTATGGAATGGTTTGAATCCAAACCATTGGTGAATGTTGGTAGGAGTTAACACTAAATTGCAAACAAACAAAAGGGGAATTGATTATAAGGCTTGATCAATTAGTGAACTGAAATGGTCTGAGTAGTTTGGTGGAGCTGGCAGGATTTAGCTTGAGAGGGGGGGGGGAAGAGGAACCTGAAAACACGCCACTTTGTGTATGCCCAGTGAGTGGTGGGTGGAGATAAATTGGCGTGGCTCTACAGAATGGTGCTCGCCATAAAACTATGCCAAAAAGAAGAACATGCCATTTGCCCATTCCAACTGTCAATCATTGCACAAGATGATCACTGTCTGCCATATGTTTTTAAGTTTCCCTCACTACCTTCGCCATATAAGACGAATTTACTGACTGGCTTTACCAGATTATCTTGAAAATAGTAACTACAACTTTCGCCAAACCTCATAAAGTCCGTAAGTCCGTAAGTATTTTTGAGAAGATTGCTGACATTCCTAGGGGCCATTTTCGATCAAGGATTCAGATGAGAAAACCCCAAATTTTAGCAACTCGTTTGACACTCGTTAACAGTGAAAGACCATAGATTATAGTTACTGAGAATAAAATGATTGGAGGAGGGGAAACGTGTCTTAAATCCCTGTCAGATTGCACTGAAGGTATGCGTTATGTGGTCTCCAATACTTGGAGACTAAAGTAAAGTAGTAATTGCCTATTTTTTCAAGCGGGGCTTTACGTCTAACTACCAATTAGGTGTCGTGGACGGATTAGCAAACATACATTTCTGTAAATTTCTTTTATTAACCATTAAATAAAATCCAAGGCCTAAGACCGAGAATCGAACCCAGTACCACAATACATATTAGCTTTACTGGTCTCGCCTCTAACCGCTCCGCTACCGAGGCGCCTTACTTGGAGACTAAAGGAGATAATAAGGAGATGATAGGAAGTGAAAGCGACTGATAGGAAACTCTGAACTTTGTAAAAGGGTGAGGTTTATCCTACTTGAGATACTTAAGGGATTGCCATAATAGGCCTATTCTCTTCACAGGATGAGGTGGTTCGAGTATTTCACACGTTATTAACTAGGCCCATGACCTGCTGTTTTCTTGCTATCACTTCACTGACCTTAAGTCAGTTAATCCATCGAACTTAAGAGCCCTTCCTGTGCACATTAAATTCCACTATTTGTGAGCATGTATGACCACAATAACTTTCCCACTCAAGAGGTTGGAATAAAAATACTAACCAAAAAATATAAAATTGAATAAAAAACAGGAAGGAAGTATACCCAATTAGAGGGAATGTCGTGAAGTGTATGTGTATAAAGTGATCCCTGTAGAAGTAGATGTACGGTGGGGTGGCTCGCTGTGTGACTATCGTACAGCTCCCCCGGCTCCCCTTCAGTCCTCAAGCGAGAGATTAAGGCGCCTTATTTATGGCTGACAAATGTGGCCTCTTCATCTTGTTTCCTGCACCATTACATCATCCCAGTTTTAAAGGGGAGCAAGAGAGCGCGCTAGCTACTTAGGTTTTAATGTTTTCCAGTTAAGACGTTATTTTATATTATTCTGTGACATTAAAATCTCACACTGAGAGGACATTTCAATATATATGTAATAAACGAGCTCCTTTTTTTTTATTTTTACCGTTTTGAATTTGTTTTATTAAACTATCATGTGTCTTGTTTTAATGGAGCTTTTTATTTTCTGTCGCATCATATTATTTCTTCTCCTTCTTTTTAAAAGACCTCTTAACTTTAAATCTTTTAAAATAGTTGGCAATTCTTAGATAAATATATTTTATTTTAAGACTGATATATAGGGTTTAAGTATTTTAAAGTGACGTCATGAGAATGATGGCATAGATTAGATACAAAATGAGACAGTGGCCAAAACTAGCGCGTCATATAAGTTCTTGGCTCCCTAGGGATTAGTGTTTGTTCTTAGAATGTTATGATAATGTGTATTTTAGACGGGAAGTGGATTCCCTAATTAACTCTTTTCAGTTCTTTGATTGTGGTATCATGAAGAAGTGGCAGGGTGTAGTTTGTCGAGTTAGTTTTCCAGTAACGAATATCCGGCGCCGGAGGTTTCAGTCCCAGGAAGTTGGTGTGGAGGAAGAGAAACAGCAATTGTCTCTTACCATCGTAAGAAAAAGAACTGAAAGGGGAAATACCCACCTTTTTCCTCCCGTTCTGGACTAATAGGAGCTCCGTTCCCTTTCCACCAGAGGCCGCCATAATAAGCAGGTTGACAAGAGCTCAAACAAACTTTTTTATTCACAGCTACACACTCAAGAATCATATTCTTCGCGTGGCAATCTCTTAGCGTCTTGAACATTCAGAATTCAACTTCCATCAATTCATCGCCACAGCTCCATTCTTGCTCACCTTTTAATCAATCGTTCGTCACTTCTAGTCACATTCTAGTTCTAATATTTGATGTAGTTAACTTGGTTATTGTAATGCATTTTGCCCAGTTAACAGTTTAGTTTTAGGTTTATCTTTTCCAAATATTTACACAATTCTCTCTCATTCTAGCTGACTCTTATCCAATAGGTCCTATCTCTCTTTCTATTCCTCTAATTCTTGCTCGTTTTCTCCCAACTCTTGTCACAGCGGTCTACAAACGTTAAAAGACCAAAGTGTGACCTACCTGCGTCCGAAAAAGTAGCAGAATCTTTAGAATAGAACCCTCGCCAATGCTGCCAATGAGCTGGGCCTATTCCTAAACGTTTTGGCTAAACCTGGATAACCTGGCTATTAGTTGTGGAGATACTGGACTAATATTGCCAGCATTGAAGCACCAGGAGTACACGTGAGATGTTGGACTACTACCTGGCTTAAGTCGGCCAAGCGTTAGTCCTTCTTCAAGCTCCAATGCGTCACGGGTTTATTCTACTTTTTCAGTTTAATAACCACATATAAAAATGTAAGCTCATTTTACATCCGTTCATCCTGTCTACTATCTAATAACTTTACATTTTAGATTTTATTACTTCTGTGTTTTTATTTTTAATAACTCTGGTTAGCAATTTTAATGGTGAATTAAAAGTAAAGCGAATAATTTCATAAAAATTTAAAAGATTATAAAAGCTAATTAATTAACTGAATCAATAATAATTTTTCTTTGTATTTTCAAAAGATTTAACTTTTCACAATCGAATAATTAAAAAAATTAAAATTAATAAATGGTAAATTTTATGTTATTCATTAAATTTAATGATTTATTTTCATACATTTATTGTGAAATTATACGAACTGGTTTTTGCGTTTATAGTTAACAAGAACTAATTCCATTCTGTGCAGTGAACCGATTTAAAAAAAAACCTTCTACAAAAGTCATACGAGGTTTTGTCTTATCCCAGTGTGTGTCATTAAATTTCCTGGGAATAGCGAGAGCATCCAAACCCTCACTGCCATTGCCTTCCCTAATTATTCAGGAGGAAGCTCCTGAGGAAAGGGATTTTTAGGTGCAGTTTATTCCGTTCATTCTATAAACTGAAGACTTCCTGCTAAAGGTACGTTTTTATCTACACTAGTGTGATTTGGGGTTTTGAAATTCCAAATTTAATCTCTGTTGTCCAGCTCTGGTTAGGACGTTTTAGTCCAGATAATTCTTTAACTTCTCTACCTGGCTTATCGTGTCTGGGCGAAATGCTACTGTCAATAATACTGTATTTATATTGGCTAGCGTTGTTGCTAGCTACTACCTATTTGATGGCTTGCGTTTTACAGCGATGGTTAATTAGTCAACAGGAAATATTAATTTACGACTCGGAAAAGCTATCAGCCGGAAAATGTTTTAAGTTTGAATGAATTTTGAAGTTATTAATTATCTTAAAAGTGAAGCCGCTTAAAAAAGGAGTTTAAAATAATTTAAATAAACTACAAACCACGAGTAAAACGTTAATTTATTTGAGACTAAATAGTTGGATAAGAATTTTTAGCAGGATTTGTGAGTTCTATTTTAAAACGGAAGTATCTACTTTCCTTTATACATTGATACTACTCTGCTAATCCTCAACGCTGGAATCAACGTTTAGATGGTCGTTAAGCATTTAGGGTGAATACGGAATGGAGAGGGCTGGAGATTCCGTTCTGGGTAATCCAATTTAGTGTTCTCGTGCCGTTCCAGAGAACCCTGTGAAGCTGGTTAACAGTGTATAAATTGACGGGTGGGTTCTGGCGGGAGAGCACAGACTAGAGAAAGGTAGAGTGTGAAGCGCCGAACTGTTCCAGTAGAGCGCGCTCTGTGTGCTTCCCGCTCATTCTATCTCTTTCTCTCTCTTTGGGAGGAGACCGTCTGCCAAGCTATTCAAACTCCTGGAGCCTTCCATTTCTTGTACTCATCTCTCCGTTTCTCATTTACAAATACACCCAGTTGTTCCTTCTCCAAGTTAGCACTTCTTACCTAGTTACCATCCTCTGGTCCACATCTCAACACACTCACTGCCACAACTACAAGTACATCTCTCTCTCTCTCTCTCTACAGCTGTTCTTCCTGCTGTACTGTTCCCGGAGCTGACATTATTTTAATTGCTTCATACTATCCATCTTAGTCATCTCTATTATATACACCTACTGATCAATAACTGAGATTTTCAGCTCCTCAGACTACGAACACAGGCTAACTTATTTAATTCATTTCCTCACCCTTATTGGAAAAGGAAATCTACAAATTTTAAATGGCTAGTCTTTTTCTTTTTTTTTTTCTAGCCGAAAATATCCGTTTTAAGATATACTGCTTCCGAAAAAGTGGTTTCAAGAATATGTTGTGTGTGTGTTCATGTTTGAAAAAATATCGCGTAAAATAAAGATGGGCGGAAGTTGAAATTTTTAATTTCTAAAGGCCCAGAATTAGACCCAACTGTATCTTAATGATCGAATCCCTCAGCCGGATGCACCATTTTATCTGAATGGATTTCCCTTCTTCTTTATTTTTTTTAAAAGATTTTCTCGAAAATTGTCAAGCAATTTTCTTTTCTCCTTGTATTTATTTATTCACATTTATCTACAACTTTTCTTTGTAAATGTCCACTAGAAAATAGTATTGACCTTGTAACCGAAAAAATATTGGTAGCTGGCAGGAGCTAGTACATACTATAAATTTGAACTTCGGACTGCAAGACCAGTTGCTATATACAGTTAATACTCCAGAAAAAAATATTCATTCTCTACCGTGCGTTCGGCCTGGCCAGTGCCTACTTATGTTATCTATCGTCTGTGAGTTCTATATTTTTATTATTATTTCGTATCTAGTATAAGTTTTCCCTTTGTATGATTATTTTCCTTAATTAAAGGTATTTTGTCGTTTGGTTCATTAAGCACAATAGAAAATTTTATTTTACTCCCTATCGCCCCGGGTGATTGTCTCCAGGACCCTCCCTCCTCTCACCAGTAAGCTATCCCGCCAGAGGCACCCTTAAGGGTATTTTTCTTTTGAGGCTGGTTAGGGATATCGTCTCTGATAGCTTCGGCTATCTGGCGCCCGCAAGGATACCGCACCTAGCCGGTCACAACCTCAATAACTCGTGAAATTTCCTGTGAAAATTCAAAATAGAAAATCTGCACTTCTTTGTTCCGGCGAAAAGAGGAAGTAAGGTGAATAACAAAGTAAACAAAAAAAAAAAGCAGAGTAATAAATTTGTGAACACTCATTCACCGAACCCAAATAGTATAAATGTACGTGTATTATACATGAGATTTAGATACCATGGTTTGATGAATACTATCAAGTGGGCCACTTCAAAAGAAAGAAAGAGATGGAAGGTTCCTTTCCGGCTAACTGCCAACAATAACTACCTAAATTTATATAAATATAAAATAAATACTAACAAAAACGAATACATTTCTTGGCTCCAGATTAAATAATATAATTCTGTCATATTTTTGTCAAAACATATTATTTAAAAAAAAAAGATAAATATCTAAATTTAAATTATGCAATCGTTAGACCTATTTAATTAAGTGATTTTATTAGTTGGTTGTGGTTATTTTCTGTTCTGAGCGTCCAATCACTTTGTATTCTTTTTACAAGAAAACGTCTGGTTCACGAGACACAAGACTTTCTTGAAATTCTAATTTCAAAATTCTCGTCAAATGCTGAATTTCAAATTGTAAAATTGATAAAATTTATCATGCAAATCATCAAGGTAGTTGCGAGAAAATTTTTAAAGTTCCATTCAGTGACGTACTACTTCCGATTGATTGATTTTTCTTTAAACTCGAAGAAATTTTAATAATCGATTTTGGTTACTTCTTGTTTGTATATAATGTGTGTAATAGAAGCGTACATAACACTCGGATGGCACTTTAGAGGGAAATGTCTCTTTAATTTTTTTTCCCATTTTCCGCAAAAATGTTTCCTCAAATTTGTGACGTTCACTACTTTTTTTTCCGGTCCAGCAGAAACAGGAAGTACACATTTTTGAGTCGAAAATTATTCAATATACAGTCGAACCGCCCATAAAAGGGCACTCTCACTAGCGACCACCTCCATTTACGGGCCAGTCTTTGGATTTCCCCGTTTTTACCCCTAAACACTTAGTATATAAAAGAACCTCCCCGTCTAATGGTCACTTTACATAGCGACCGCGGACATTGATTTTTGGGGAACGGATTAAATGTTTCACCTCCCACTAACGACCACCTTATTCTTAAAAGTTCGTTTAACGCGATGATCAAAATAATTATCCCCTCTCAAGTTTTTCTTTTTTTCTGGTTATTCTTAAAGTTTCCCTATATATAAGCTCCATACATCTTGTACCATTTTAATCATTTTTCAATATAACTTTGGACGAACAATATTATTTTTTCCCGATATGTCTCTCAAACGAAAGTGGTTAACACTAGAAGAGAAAATAAATGTGTTGGAAGATTTTGCAAAAAACCAAATCGAGCCATCGTCATCTTGCCGAAAGGTATAAATTATTATTGTTATGAAGAAATGTGATGATTATTATAAAAATTATTAATTAAGTCAATAATATGTAGGTTTTTGATAAATTTTTTGAATAATTAAGAAAAATTTGATGCATATCATATAGCTGCAATAATTATGCAATTATGTACGTTTTTAAATCTATTAATAATAAATAGATGTTTGGGGAAAACCTCATATTTTTTCATTATGAAACTTGCCTGCACTACTTCTAACGACCACCTCCAAACAGCGGCCACTTTGCTTTCCCCCGCCAGTGTCCGATATTGAGAGGTTCGACTGTATATCAAAAATTCTATCATAAACTGCGCGTATTAAAATTAATGTGCATTAAAAATGAAAAAAGAGAGAAAGCGAATCTATTATTATTAACTATATGATTTTATATGATTTTTTTTGTTTCAAATTATTGCCAGAAATAATAAGGAAGAAGCAATGTTATATTATTGACGTATAATGGAAATTTCTGTCCCACTGTCTACGTATAATATTTCGGATATACCATAATTCACAATCAAATATTTAGTGTTGTGGAAAATATCGGCATAATGGCCACAAAATAACCCCCCCCCTTCGCCACCAAACAGAAATACTCACTGACGTACAAACGAAAAACGTTAAAGAAAAAAAAATCGCTACGTGTATATAATGGATTTGTTTGAATGGATGCAGTGGGGTCTCATTTTTGTGGTTTAATTGGGAGACCAAATCTATCAGAAATGAACGCTCGTTATAGAACTTCATCATTTATTTTTTAATGGGTCAATCAAAATCGCGGATCGTGTAGAAGAGGTTAAAGAGTGGAAAAAAAATTAATACGTATGTAGCCACCATTTGTGGGTTGTAATTTGTGGCATAAAATATTTATCTCCTATATGATATACGTGATATTTATTCCAATTTTTATGTTGGCAAAATCTTGTGGGTAAAAATAAATGAATACAATATCCGGTATGAACACTCTCATGACTTCCTCTTACTCTTACTACTCAAGTTTCTCTTTCAATATTTTTTTTTTTTTTAAAGTTAGAATAATCAAACATTGTAATGTAACTTACGTCTAAGGAATTAGAGACTAAGTTTTAATAATAAACTAATCAGTTCCAACGCGACATTGTTATTTTTATTTATTTATTTTTTTCTAATTAGGAAGTACAGTAAAACAGAGGGGTGATTTAGATAATCATTTACGATTTAGAAGCCGGAACACCGGATGTACTGGTAATTAGAGATATGAAGCCCCACAGTAGTGACACTTCCGGCAAGCTTCTTTTTAATATTCTTTAACAAGTTCCCCCTTTGTTGACGTAATTAATTTATTAAAACAGGAAATAAAAAAAAAAAAATCAGGTGAGGTCATAAACACACACATATACGTTGGCCAATTTGTAGGAAAATCTTTTTTTATCCCGTCTTCCGCTGGGAAACTCAAAAATTTGAAAAACTGTACAAAAAAATTAGTACTTTCTCAAGAAAATCAAAAAACTTGGATTTCTGTAAAACAGGTGACGAGTTTATTTAGATTATAAAGCTCGATATATCGCAGAAGCGCCAAGAAATAAAATTTGATGACGGAATGGCCAATTTTTTCTCTCAAAACGTACTTAAATTGAGTTCTCAAATTTTTTTTTCACAATTGAATTTTTTTTTTGTATCACAATAACCAACAACAATATTTTCTTAATTACTTTTATTACTAATTATGATTAGTCAACTTAAAAAATAAATAATAATAATAAAATTCAAATATTAAACCTGTTATTGGATACACAAAAAGAAAAATAGCCGTTTAGAATTACGCTGAAATAGCTAATTGATAAATTCTTGTCTATATATTTAGGTGACATAATTAATTAGGTTAGCATAATTACAAAAATTAACTTTTATGGATAACGAACGATTAAATGATTCAATATTTAAACGTATTAAAGGAATCGAATTACCATCACTTAGCTTTTAGTAAAAGGAAGTACTGTAATAGTGTGAAAGTTAGACAATCGCATCGATTTGTGCTTTAAGCTTTTCTGAGCATAAAAAGAAATTGTTTCTATCAACCGGAAGTGAGGCTGTTTTCATTTTTTGTTTGTTTTTTTCTGTATTTAATGGTGTAGGTTTCCGATTTTGTGGTTGCTTACGGAAATAAGTAGTACGAAATTTAAAGAAAATCTTAAATTAAAATAAAAACATCGTAAAAAATTGGTAAAGTGGTACGATTTTTACCGAACCTTTAGTTTTACGTCGGATGGTGGCATTTAAGGAAATAAAAATTAGAATTTTCTGCAGTTTTTCTCGTTTTTGAGTTTCCTTTGTAAGAGTGAGAGGGTTTATGAGAAAAACAACATCGTACTCTAAATATTTCCGGTAAAAAAAAAGTCAAACTTCCCAAAATCTGTACGATTCACAACATTTCAAGAGAAATAATAGAAAGTTAAAATAAATAATAATATTTAATATAAATAGAGGAGATATATTATTTACATTACTGTTCTCTGCATTGCATGAATATTAATTAAAAAAAAAGTAACGACCTTATTAAAATTGTATTCACGCATTTAGTTGTACACCTATTCAGAAACTATTTTGCATAACACTAATTAACCTGTTTACATATTTAATAATTACTTATGAAATCATCGTGGATACACATAATTATAGTATACATAGATATTAATGCTAATACTTTAGTTATTTTATTTATTGATTTATATTAGACAAGTTAGAGAATTAGTTTTTTTAGAATTTGTATTCTAATTGTTATGATCTCTTTGATTATGGAGATCATAAAACTGCATAAAATTTAAAATTTTACTTTGACGAGAACCTGCGTTTGTTCTCAGAATGATCTAAAAATGGATTTTGCTAGATCCAGAAAAATTCGTACATTTAAGTAGTTCTTCCGTTTTTAGGAATTTTACTTTAAGCTCGGAAAAATACATTTATCACTCTTTTAATAAATATTAAGGCATAAGTGTCGTAAATTGTATAGTGGGAAATCTTATTAAAAGTGCCCTAAATCAATCTCTTGAAGATTTCGAGAAATGCTCGAAAAAAAGGTTAAACATTAATTCAGTAGTACTTTCGGCTTAGAAATTGTCATCCCTAAATTATAGCCGGATATAAATGGTAGAACCCAAAAAAATCTGTATTGAGGTCTCCTGAATAATTGAAAATCACATAAGGTTAAAAAAAATTGATATTTCTTGCCCATGGAAAATGGAAAATAGACTTTTGGACAAAATAAACCAACCGGAAATCCCATTTTATTGAATAGAGTTTTCATTTGGGAGGTTGGGGATTAAACAGCTCGATTTTCTCGAGTCCAACGGTTTTTCTTTAAATTTTTTGGGTGCTTATTGCTGAAGGCTGATCTGGGTAGGAAGTAAGATTAAATTTGGCGCTGAACTTGCGTAATATTGAAGTTAACTATGTTTGTTTTTTGTTTTTTCTTAAGTATAGACTGTCAAGTTTCTACAAATTGTAATTAAGTGGTCTGCAAAAAGAAATGAAATTATAATAAAATGAACACGATAAAATTCTAAATACTTAATATGACATTTAAAAGAGAGAAGTAGTTTGCATTGTGAATGAACGGTGATTTCACTTCTGATGATGTGTCGTCGTTTAGTAATTCCAGAAGTTCATTCTATATTTATTGTGCAATACTCGACAAACTGGTCTCTCTCTCCCCCCCCTCTCTCTCTCACTCATGCTCTCTTTATCTCTCTCTCTTTCACCAAACCATATATCTATATATTTGTGGCCGATTTGACTTTGTCCATGTTTTGATAAAAGGTCAATTTAAATAATTTGTTCTTCATTAATTAAATTGTTTTATCATTTTCATTCAAACATTTCTTTATTCATAAAGTATGTATAGCCTTTATTCATAACTTCAATAATTTATTTAATGAAAAAACTACGGTATGTACACTCATATGGCTGCAATAAAGCCAAAGTTCATTCAAAGTTGGCATTTCAAAAACTTATTTAACTTTCATTCATACTACAGGAGTTTGTTACATTTTACAATGAAGTGTGAGACTTGCGAAAATCTTTATGTATATGTGCATGTATGTATGTATGTATATATGCAGAAAATCTAAAGAAAATTTGTTTTACATTTACAATCATCATATTGCCTTTTTTACAAAATCACATTCTTTCAGATTGGAAGGTCAGATTGTTAAAAGGCTAGGGATGGAAATGGGAAATCTTTTCTCAAGAAGCTTTTCTTAGAGATAGGCTCTAGATAAAAAGCAAATAACTGGGATTATATATATATCTGTCTCTCTCTCACACACACTGGAAACAAGCTCAACTTCCACAAACAGGAACTTTTCTAACGAGAAAACTCAAGGTTCTTACATTATTCCAAGTTTTTAAAAAGAAAAACCTTTATAAAATGTGTATTTTTTTGGGGGAGGAAAACTGCGAAAATTAAAATTAAACTCATTTTTCTTATACTTAAACTAATCTACTTTGGAAAAAGAGGAGAATTTCTTATTTTTAATTGCATTTAAATTGCTTAATGTTAATATTTAAATAGCAATTTCATAGAAATGAATTCTTTCACTGTTGTTCAACAGCTTTTTGTCATGTCTCGTGTTAGCAACTAGACGTCAATTTTCAGCAAGAAAGTCAAAGGTTTCAAATTGCACTTTAAAAAAAAAAAAATTCTGATCTCTCTGAAATATTTGAGAAAATATTGAAACCAATCTAACAGATAAGTTTTCAACAGAACAAATTTTCTATTGTACCATATTTGAAACTAAGCAAATTAACCTTCGATAATAAAAATAAAAGTACGTGTTTAAAATATTTCCTAACCTTTTCTCAAATATTTCAGAGAGTTTAGAATTATTTTTTTTTAGTGCAATTTGTGACCTTTGACTTTCTTATTTTAAGACAGCCTACTTTAGAAATTGACTACTGGTCCATCTAAAAGAGTTTTCAGTGAATTAAACAACTTGATAAACTAACACTGTTGTGTGCTGGAGACACGTTTTCTTCAAAACAAACGTAATTTCTCATACAAAGATAAAAGGAATCCTAGAAAATGATATACCGTTTGAAAGCCCATTAAACAAGGAAACTTTTATAAAAAGTGCCAGCACCTAGGTCTGATAATGATCTCGTAAGGGCCTAATGAGTTTTCTTAAAAATTTCGATTACTTTTATTTTTCCAGCATTCGGAGGAAGATTGAGGCTGTTTAGAGAATAACTTATGCTTCGGAATGGTATCAATTTTTAGAAAATTTATCTGTCTTTCTAACTGTGTCATCAGAATCGAATTCGGACTAAAACTTTCTGAGAAATAACATTTTTATTGGAAAAAAGTAAGGATTTTAGAAAAAGAAATTAAAGTGACGTCACTCAAGAACAGTGTAAAATATGAAGTTGGCCAATACGTCATTGAACTCCACTTTAGATGTACTTCACACAGTAGGCCTATGGACAATACTTACTGGTTCACCCTGTATACGCTATTAACACACCTTTAATTAGTAATCACTTACAAAATGTCCACATTAAATTCAATAAAGAGGATACATGATGAATACAGAAGAGAGGAAAGTTCATTATTTAATACTAAACAAATTTAAGAAATATATTTTGAGAACAATTAAAAATAATATATATCTGTATAATATATAAATGAATGAATAGTAGATTTAATTAGTGGAACAATTTATAGCTGTATTAATTATTCATAAGTTGGTTACACTGAGAGTGTGAATAATGGTGTAACGCATATAAAATTAAAAAGAAATAAGCAATAAAATAGCCACAGATTTTTAATTATACTCAATATTAAAATGAAAATATAATAAAAAAAAAATTTGATTATACCAATATTTAAATTTTACAGTGTTTAAATTGTATTTTAAATTCATAAACTCTAGTAGGCAGTGGAATGTAAATATGCAATGCTTGATTAATTACAAACATGTGTAATGAAATATTGCGTTAATAATTT
This sequence comes from Rhodnius prolixus, assembly GCF_049639745.1. Taxonomy (NCBI): domain Eukaryota; kingdom Metazoa; phylum Arthropoda; class Insecta; order Hemiptera; family Reduviidae; genus Rhodnius; species Rhodnius prolixus. The sequence goes on from NW_027411634.1 coordinate 37,543,638, forward strand.
TTTATTCATCAAGTGGTATTTATTGTTAAGATTGTTTTTAATTAATTCTTTAATTCAATTCATTTGACTGTAATTATTGTTATTTTGTTTAATTTTATCTCACTAGGTAATGAAAGTAATTAACTATTTCGTCTTTTTTACCCCGGAAATATTTGAGGTGTGTCCTATTAGTTGACGAATTCAAAAATTGTAGTAAGAAAAAGGTCGTGCGAGTGATCAACAATGTTGAATGAAATTAATGTTAGCATTTAGAATTGAATAAATTTAAGTTAACTGCAAGAAAATTACAAGTCATTTATTACAAGTCATTAAGTATTTCTTTTTTGCTGTATTTATTAATTACTATTAAAAAGAGGATGTTTTTAATTGTCTTTTAAAAGAATCCAATTAGTGTTTTTTACCCCTGTTTCCGTTTTAAAATTAGGCATTATAATTTTGTTATTTATTTTTTAATTAAGTTCTTTCTACAAACAAAAAAATGCCCCAAAAAAAGACGTCATAGCAAATTGGGCAGAGCCGGTGAAATATGAATAAATTAATATATAATAAAAACACGTGCACCACGTGTAGCTCGCTCATCATTTATATTTTTATACAATTGTGATACTTGTCACGCAATACACAAATGTAATGTGGTAATAGTAGAACTAACTGTGCACATTACTAAAAGCAAATATGTACGTATTGTTAGATATTCTCCAGGTTACAAACCGCCTGGAAAAAACTGTTGCATCTATTTCTTTGCATTTACGAGTATACGTAAGTGATTCAAGCCAGAAATAGAAGAAATCATTGCCATTTCCAATTTTCACTTTCCCTTACACTGCTACGGCAAGAAAAACTACTCGTAATCGTGCATTTTTTATTTTTTTTTATTTTAAGTAGTCACCGGAAATAACCATTTTAAGATCATCTGAGAAGATTTTTAAAAAATTGGTGCCTCTCTCTTTCTCTCTGAGTATCCGCCGTAACTAGTATCAATTCCGGAAGTACAATAAAAATTCGCTTAAACTTGGTATTCTAAAATTGGAATTATTGACGCTTTTAATATAAAAAGTTTTGGAACGTAATCCTGTAACCGGAAGTATGTCTGTCACTCTCCTATCATATTTATTTCCATAAACGTCCCTGTGTAAAGTGCCCGTTCAATACAATTTACTAATAACGCCATCTTTATACATAGTACGATATAAAGTAATCTTTTGAAATATTTCTGTTTCACCCAATAGGAGAATCTCTTTCAAGACGGTAAAAAATCAGGAGAAAATATCGTATATCGAGAAAAAAGAAAATAAAAAGATGTTTTTTAAGTTTCAATATCTCTGTACATATTTAAAATATGAGATGGGATGATAAGTGAGGGGGGGGGAAGGTTATATGGTGGTATTAAAAGAAGGTTATACTTTTTCTTTTTTTTTTTTTTTTATTTGAAGAGGTAGAAATAATGTTCAAACGACCTGTAAAGTGGCTGAGTAATACTGTATAGACTGTTATAAAGAGTGAGCTGGTGAGCTGGCGGGAAGACTGTGGGCCCGTCCAGGCGGGGGCGGGAACTAAAGCGATGCTAACGTAATAAAAGTAGCGGTCCACTTTACTAACTCGGGTACGAGAACATCCCCTGTTCCAGCTCAGGTTCTGGGTGTATGTTATGGTTATGTAGCAATAGGTAGGTAACAGTACGGTTATATAGAGAACTTTGGGGGGGTGTGGATTATTTTGCTCTTCCCTTTCTAACTTGGGTTGAGAATGAACGCGGCCGGAAGTATTCAGCAAGGGCAGTATTCTAACTGAATGTTATAGGAACAGGATGGCAACCAGATTGGGCAAAAAGGGGGTTTGGTGAAGCAATTTCCTTAGGGAATGCTGCTTCTTCGTCCTCTGTCCTCCACTTTTCTCCTTCCTGTAAAAGCTGTTCACCCGGCTTCATCCCTTTTTTGGGGCAGACATCTCCTGAACAACATCCCACATCCAGTTGTACACGGCAGCCCATCATACACATTCAACCAACAGTATTCCTTTTACCCTCTATATTCTTGGGCTCTCTTCTTTGTCGACTCCTTTCTCTGCTCCTCCTGACATTTCTCCACCCCCGGGCACAAGCTCCTACCTACTATTATACCTACAAGGATGCAGCACCCCTTACCAAACCTTCATCTCTACTATATCGCTTCACCATCAACCCTTGGTTGGGTATATTCGCCTAGTTTGTCTCCTCTTCATCTTTCCTTTTCCTCCTAACCAATTTATTTCACATCTCCTTATACTGAACTTCTTTATTTGACATTCTGTTCTGGCAGCAGTATCAATGTCCCTTACTCCCTCATCGTTTCAGTCTCCTTTTTGAATTACATCATCTTTACTATTTATTAGTATGTTTTATTTGTACCTTGTAAATAGCTAAGTTTATATAATTAATATTTTTGATGAAAGCGTCTGCTTGTTGCGGACTTGTTGTTAACTGAAGACGCGTTAACATCTGGACGTACGGAGCTTTTCTTCAGTGCATTGCTGGCCTCTGAACAGTTATCTCTCGTTAAGGACACGATTATCGCGGGTAAGCGTCGAATTATCCATTTTCTAGACGACAACATCAGGCATACTTCATAAAAGTGACTGGGATATTTGTTTCTATTGGATAAACCTTAGATTTTAGAAGGGCACCTCGAACTCAAGTGGGTCCTTGTGGTTTCGGAGATTTTTTGATCAGCCAATGACCGGTATTTATCTTTAATATAATATAGAAGATATACCAACCTCAGACTAATGATACGAATGAATTTATAAAACAAAATGTATGAATTTATGAATTACGTAGTAAAGGAAGTGTGATGTAATAGCTAGAAAGATCGAAGAATAGTAAAGAGACGTATTGCCGAATGAAAGTAATAATTGTTTTGACTTATGATTGGTCGCAGGACCGTCAGTCACGATAATTTAGTGAAGGTACACATCTTATGGACTAGTATACTGAAGAAGTGAATAATTGCGTCGACGCGCATTCACTTCCTATTCTTATTCAATAGATCAAACAATAAATATTTTTCAACAAGTGACAGTGAACGAGGGAAGCTCTTTAAAAAACTATAAATAGTGGGAGAGCAATAATAATATTACTTAAATACGACTCTTTAATAACCCAGAACATGGAGAGTGATAATTTGTCAACTATTAGAGTATACAGGATTTTCTAGAGGGGGCCGGGGGGGTTCTCCCGCCGCTACTGCGATCTATATCTAAATATAGAGCCTAGATATGAGCTGAGTGTGGCCTCTGACTTCCAAAGAAGATTTATAACTTTCTTAAGGTGTCCAGTTTTATGTGTGTAGTATGCGCGCGACATGTTTTTAAAAAGACTGGATATAGTTTCAAGACAAACTCGACAATCTAAGAGGCCTTGGTAGCTAGTAGAAGAAGCTGAATTATATTTCTCAAATAACTGAACTAAGTTATGAGGCAACACGTAAAAAAAAAGGAATTCAATCCACTGGGCATGCGCATAAAGTGGTTATTTTAAAATACGTCATACCGAAAAGTAATTAATTACGTCTGTTTACAGGAAGTCTTGCGATCAGAATTTTTTTTTGGATTTGTGTTAAAAAGTACAAATTAGTCAACAAAAGGAGAATTGTGAGAAAGTGTGCTTTCTCAACAGATTTTTCTGGTTTTCTCTTTTAATATTTAGCTCGCATACTTTTTTTTCATACTTTACATTCACATACTCGACAGTATGTAATGCTAGCAAGATATCACTCGGCTGTTTGTATGCAGATTTATGTACATATTCTACACCTGGGGGTTAATTAAAAAAAAAAAATGTGTTTTGTGTAATTTTTATTTTTAATTCAGCACGAAAGATAATTTTACTATTTTTGGTAACATCTTTTTGTTTAATTGATTCAGTCTCATTCATTAAAGTTGCATTTCTCTTTGATTAATTATTAAATAAATTAAATAAAAGCATATCAATTTTTTTTCATTCTTAATTTCCATTTTGAGCTGCTCGCTGGCATCCTTATCAGATAATCAGTTAAAAGAAATAAGTAAATTAATTAGTAGTTATAAGAGGAACGTTTTTCTTTTTTCTTTATTATTTTTTTAGTTGTACTAAACGTAATCGTTAATGATTGTATGAATCTGAATGAACTGAATAATATGTTGGTGTTTTTTTCTACGATTCGTTTTTAAATCCTTACATTATATCGTTTAGTAAAAATAATTTTTGTTAGTAAAAAAACTCGTTTCATTAATTTTAAAACATTTTGTTTCGATTACTACTAATTGGTAAAGAAAATATTGCTATCGAATCAAATTATCGATATTGAATATCCATTTTTATAGGTACGTGAATCCAAAAGTGATGTTTTTTAAAATGGTCCTATTGTGGTGAAGATTAACGTAAAAAATAAGGAAATAACGCAGCGGGGTAAAAGGAGGATTGTTATCCTTAGCGATCAAAAAAACCCTCAACCGGAAATAATTCATTCTTATGGCGTTCTGAGGAGTGCATGGGGGGGAAGGTAAATTCCCTCTAAAGTGTCATTTTGCTGTAATGTACGGTTCCATAATGTCAGTAAGAATTAAACACAATTTTTTTTTTTGGAAATAATGACTTTGAACTTTCATCAATTCCGGTGCAGTTTTTCCATTTTCCATTTTGAGTTTCCAGTGGAAATCCTCACAGAAGAGAAAAAGTGGGTTTTACAAATTATGGGTCTGCGTAAGCCACCAGCAATCAGGAAGCATCAGTTTATTGAATCGTTTTCATAGCTCTTTTTTTTTCTTTTTTTTTTGGTAAGAATGTCTCTAACACGAACTTCGTAGTCCTTCCTTTGTATATACAAATAATAAATGAGCTAATTTAATTAACACAATAATTATCAAAACAAATGAAAACAACATGTGAGAAGCTGTATGGAGCTACCATGCACGTGTATGTCCGCGCATGCGTGTGCACGGAAATTACCGCTTTATTTTACGACTGTATCACGGTGAAGGAAACAAGATTATTAAATTTATGATCCTAATTTTATGACTTACCGTTCTTTTAATTCTAGCACTTTGTTTTTTTTTCCCCCTGAATAAGTTATATTATTTAAATCATTCGGGTTATTAACGTTATTGCGGTTTTAACTTTACTTTGTATCGTTCTATAATCATACAATGTACATATTTAATTCAATAGAGAGATTTAACATTATCCTGTTTACTTATATTTATTTCTACAATTAGGATGTACAACAATCGTGCCAAAATTTCGATTACCAACTTTTACCGGAAATAAACACGTTTGATCGTGCCAAAAAAAGTTCGGAAAAAAAAGTATTTAAATAATATTTCTAAAGCGAAAAGTCACCCGAAGCTTAAACTTTATTTTAACTCGCTTTTCTTTTTAAGATTTTCCCGTAAACAGCTGCTACAATTTTCTCCAAATATGTTCTCGATCGTTCTGAGATCTAAGATCATTGGGCGCCCAGAGCCGTTTTTAATGCAATAGTGGCCTCATGACAAATCCATCATCGGACAGTTTACTGCAAGAAACTTCTTGGAAAAGCTCCGGGCGGCCATCACGGCCAGTTGTTGATGCCCCTTAGATTAAAAAAATAACTGGGGTAAGAGAAAATTTGTTCACTCCAGATTGTTCTCAGCTTGAGAATATAATATAGATATATAAATAATGTATTAAAATATATTCGAATGAAACGAACTAGTTTGATCTGAATACAAACAAGTATTAAGGACATTAGGACGTTATACGATACCTGATATGGAAGGTGGATACATACAGATGTTTAGTTGTGTGCGAGTATGTGTTTGTTTTAGGCTCAGTGACCCTATTTCTAGTGTGTTAGACACCTGTTCTAATTTATATAATATATTTAAACATATGCATATTATAATTATATATGTAGTGAATTATTTGGAGTGATAATTATTACAATAATATGATATGCGAATGAAATGTACCATCTCACTTTTCGGTATTAATTTTGTAACTGTTTACATGGTGCTACGAGCAAAACGGATCCTACTGCGTCCCAGGAAGTTAGTACTGTTTCTCAGAACCAGTGACAGCGACGTGCAAACAAATCCTACGAACTCCTTAAGAGGAAACTCAAAAATCGATAACCTGCACGATTTCATTGCTTCTCCTAACGGGGCAAGAAGATGGAGAAAGTAAATAAATTTATAAGAAAATTATCATTTTAAAGATGGATAACATCTAACCAGAGTTTTGGCACATTAACACGGTCCATTAGTAATATTTAAAAAAAAAGAAAGAGAAACAGGTTTGCCAACTTGTTTAATTTTTTAAAGAATTCGATGACGCATTAATCTTGATCTCGCGTTTACAATAAAATCTCCTGTCGATTACTAATCACAAATATATTCAAGAATACAATTTTTTTTTTTTTTTAAATCACGATTTACATATATATTTTAAAAACAGCCTCCGGACTATGTTACGCAGTAAATCGGATTAAGTTGTTAGGCATAACAATCGAGTAATTTTTAACAGATCATTCTTTTTATATCGATTTGTATTAACAATGTTAAAAGTGACCGCAATACTGTGATGGGTTGTTGAAGGTTAAGACAAATTAAAATGTGCATTTTATGGATTAATCCATAATGTGTTTTAGCTCAACATCTTTTGTGAACGCTTTTACGTAAATTTTCTGGATTTTAAATTTTCTTCAAACTCTGTTGCATCTAGAGCATCTTTTCACATCATAGATTCGACAATGAAGCGAGTCTTGATACGCAAAATGATACGTTCAAGTGAAAATCTATAACATAGGAAACACTATAACGCATTCTGCGTTTCGACCGTTTATCCATCCAATCCAAAATTTCAGCAACACGTTTCAGAAAAAGGGGACTTATACAGTTTAGTCGTCTACGCTTAAACTTGACTACGCAGACTTCTTAGCAAAACTCTCTCTCCTTCCGGTTCAGTCAACTCCGGTTCTTACAACAGCATTTAAATTCCCTAGAAAAATAATGTCTATCACGGAAAATGAAAGTTAACGGTCAAAGAAGGACAGAAATAACCAGACTGTACTGAGTGAGTGATTTCGCACCTGGAAATACTATAGGATGAGTAGACTCATGAGAGTACCGCTCAACAGATCTATTTGGATCAAAGTTTATAAAAATATGTTCCAAAATTTGTTGCGGTTAGCAAAGTATTGTGGATTATTGCCTTAGAAGTCGAAGAATTTAATATTGTCCCCTCTTCAGAGGTGTTTTTCTAAAGTTTCGAAACGTTTCGAGTCCAAAAATCAATTTCTAGAGAGAATAGCTCAACTCTTCTACTAATTCTTGGCTCTTTTCCTTCGAAATCGTGAAAGTGCATCTAAAATGATTACTCTGCTGAAAAATAAAGAGTTATCATTTTAAGAGATAAGCCTGATTGTTGTGGGTTTCCACAGTTAGCAGGCGGCCGATTTTCAGATCTGGTTCAGCAACGAGAGAATGTAGTTTAAGAACAAGATGGAATTATAATTATTATTGTATTTATTCAATTAGTCTAGCTAGATTTTTTATTTTGATAAATTGTATCATTTTTAGATAGACGACCATTTTAAAATTATAAAATTACTACAATTCCCTCAGCTTACCGTTATTTTTTGCTGTCGGCTGAGATGTGCAACAATCTCTTGCAATTAGATATCCAGCGATGTCTTCTTCTCCATGTAAACCACTGGACACTGGGACACAGTTTAAAGAAATAACAACGCAAAATATAATACTTAAAACGCACTATTCTGACGGAATTTGGAATAACCGAAATTTTGTATTATTATTCGCACAGGTTAAAATGTTATCTTTTTTATACAAAATGAGTTAAAAGCACTTCCGGTGAAAATTTTCCCGGCTTTTTTTTTACACTCCCGCAAAATCTGTAAAAAAAAAACAGAAAAAATATTAAATCATTTATCTAGAGCATACCTAAAGGGTTAATTAACAAAAAAATGTTTCAGATGGTTTCAGCTGGTGGTATTCTAATAATGAAGGTTAAGCCACTCCTTCTTAGTTGCAAAAATAATGGTCAAATATCTTCCTTTTTCTGTGAAATTCATTAAAAACTTATTGATGGTATTTACAAAGTCGAATCATTGTCTAATACAATTTATTACAAGTTTAAAGAAGATGTCTCTGAAACATCCAGTGGCTCTTTCGTTCATCAACTCTCAAAAATATTAATAATAATTATTAAAAAAAATATCAAAATAATTTTAAAGCTCTTTAACTTTGTAAAAGCGATAAATCTATGGATTTCAACGATGTAGCATTCTATAGAGATGCTTATTGGGGCTCAAGTCCCAAATATAAACAGTTCAGTAATAAGTAAAGTTGATTTCCGGTTTGCAGAAACAATTGCCTTAAAAGACTATAATAGTTTTTACTTTCTCATTCTACTGTTTATAACAGTAAAAGAAATTTTGAAAGTAATGAATCGAAATGACGTCATTGCGCTCGCGTCATGTTTGCCATTTATAGTTTTTACCGTAAGTATACAGGAAGCTTGAAGTTTAAATTTCTATTGAAGACCCGTTTATAATGAACATAACTTAAGGGATAGTACACACAGATTTCGTAAAAATAAGCTTTATTTTCATGATCAGGAGACCTAAAAACGTTCTATTTTCAGTGAAAACCCATAATAATTGTACGATTGCAATGCCTACTTCCTGTAAAATGTTTTTTTTTTTTTTTACTTTATATAAAAAACTAACAATTTTATTTTTGAAAAAATTTATTTTCAAATGGATCGACTGTGAATAAAGTGACTAGAATTCTCAAGTTAAATAAAATAACAGATTGCCTTCATTTACTGTCATTAAAGATTAAAAGAAAAAACTTTAGTCTCTACTAAATCTAATTTTGATTGAATAATTGTCCATTTTCGTAACGGCCCTAGAAATGTATATGAAATCTAATGAGAACTAATATGCATTATAACTAATATAAGAAAATATTAGTTACAGTTGTCTAGGCTTTAAGTCTTATAAAGTATGTATATAGAAGTTGTATTGAGTTAAAAGGATATGTCTGTAATTACAATTTGTGTATAATATATTCATCGCAGTGCCAGTACCCTGTTGCAGTATTAATGTAAACTGTACACTTCTTAAGGTAAACACAGACTTACTAAACCAGTTCAACATAAACGTTTCTACCGCTCTCTATCTCCGTGATAAATCAACATATAAATATATATATATATATATATATATATATATATATGGCCTAATATTAATTAAGCGTCCGGGTTATAATTATAATTTTGTAATTTGAATACGACACACTACCAACATACAAATGTATATTTTACTTAGTATAAATTAATAATATTATTTAATTTAAATATTATTAATTAAAGAAAACTAATTAACTAAATTATTTAGAGAAGAAAATGGGGGGGGTTAATTCAATAGTTTATGTTAATTTATAAATCAAATAATCATTTATAATAATTAACGAGGATATTCGTTGTAAAACAACATCGATTGCGCAGAAGTTTCGAAACGCTGAACACGCCAGAAATAAATTTAATATCGAAGTAAAGAAAAGATCAATTGTGAACAGAAACTTCCAAAATTTTCCGTTTCAAAATGATTTGGCCAGAAAAAAAAAATCGCTTAAAACTACAAAAAATTTTACATTAAAAGAAAAATTCCAAATTTGGAGAAAATCGATTAAGCAATCGATCGATTGTAAAAATATTTGTAGTATCCACACTATATTTTTTAATTTAATTTTCTTTTGGGGAGGGAACAATTTTCGCCAAAAAAAAAACTTAATTTCATTGGCTTTGATTAAAAAAATAAATATTTATTATAGTTCAATTGTTCAGAATATTTTATCAGGGGGGCCGCCCAAATATCATCTCTTAAAAGATGGCTATATTTAGAAAAAAAAGGTTAAGAACCGAGGTATAGTAAGTGTAATAAATAACCTTTTTGCAAGTATGTACACGTTACTGAATGGAACTATTTTATAATATAATTTTTATCGTTTAAATGGGATTTAAAATAGAAGAAAACAAATAAGAAATCAATGAGTAAAGAATTTCTAACCTTAATAAATTAATATTAATGAGATTCAGGGATATTCAACTTTAATTAGTTAATGGTGAGATAGCAAGTGGGTTTTAGGTTAGTTGTCTGTCGTACGTATTAAACACTTATCTAAAACCTTTCTAACCTATCTTCATGTTTGTAACCTTCCACATTCTAACCTCTCTGCAGGTTTCCTTTCCCACTCAAAGTGAGTATGTTAAGCACAAACACATGTGTGGATAGCTCTTCCAACCAATTAGAGCAATTGTGTATTGTGCCTGCCACATGACGTAATTCTTTTTTTTCTTTTTATCTATAGTTAATATGATCTTTAAAGTTTGTTCTTTAAGCACAGCATCAGCACTTAGTATTCTATAAAGAGAACTGACTTTTTCTTCTTTCTTTATTACCTTAATAAGATTTACACCTGGATTACTTTTCTTCTACCTTCCGAGATTTAAAGCATTTATTTCTACTCCATAATTATTACGCTTTTCTTTTGTAACACTTGAACAAAAAAATGAGGCGTGAATGCTCTCACGACGTTTTTTAAACGTATAAGTCTATCACCAAGTTACTAACGAAATATCATAAACATGGTAATATCGTAATAATCAGTAATACCACAATGTGATGAATCATAATATTATACACGAAGACAATGGCACAAGGACCGCTCGGACCCACCACCAAGTTACTATTTCTAATCGATTTTATACTTTCACCTATCATCAGGGGTTTGGTTTAACCGAAGTTGTAGGGTTTGATTTCCGCTTTAAAGAATTCATAAAATATACCACACTTTTCTTCTCTTGAAAAAAGAGTAATGTCACAAGGTGGACATCAAGATTTCAAAAATGCAGAACTGAAGCACGGCCCAAATTGGCTGAGAATTTAACCAGAACAAACCAAAAATCGCAGGCAATTTCATGTTTGAAACAATTCGAAACCGTTTTTTAATTTTAGTTGCTCTAAATTCGAAAGGAAAGTTTTTTGCTTGTTATAAGCCTAGTATTATAAGTTTTGAGCACCCCCCCCCCAAAAAAAAAGATATGGTTTAAAAGTGGTACATCTGTTGGTGCAACAAGTAGCATTTTATCAGCTGTAAAAGCGAATATCATTAAATGCCAAACTTGAAACAGAATACTTCATTATTGGACCCTATCAATTGGCGCATTCTATGGTACGTTTTTCTAAGTACTTCACTGCTAGGGTCTATTTTATAAAAAGCACTTTATTAAAAGAATGATAATTCCAAAATATTATTAAATTGTTTAAATTTATTAATAATGATAAGCATAAAATATCCTGCTAAAAAAACAATCAAACAAATCCGTTTAAAATTATAAAATTTGTGCAGAAGGTGCCTTTTTATTCAGAACTTACCGACCGAAGAAATTATAAAAATGTACTATAGTATGCGCTAATTTTTAGCTTTCATGTTAAACTTTAAACTGAACATTTTTTATGTTCTAACGATTGACCATTAAACAAAAACAAAATCAAGCTAATTGTAAGTAATTTTAATCAGCTTCCTCTGTAATAATATAGTACTGTACGTGGACTCCCAAACTACGATTCAAAATCCATCGTTGACTCAAACAATGGCTTCAACGAAACTGTGAAAAGACACAAGGAATCAGCTGTGTAGACGACTATAATAGCCGTCTGGGCTGGTGCTAGTGCTGTAGTGGTGTTTCAAGCAATGAGTTGGCCGATAAGCTGGCTAAACGAGTTCACAAATTGCAGCAGTCTGTTAAGCCAGATTTCTCTCCACCGCAAAATTAGTGATGCAGTGAGGAATACTCAAAGAGGATTTCCGACGGCGAAAATTGACCGACACTGGGTAACCCACAGTGTAGATTGGCCACTGGGTGACGACTACCTGAACAAGCATCAGCGTAGAATTGATGTAGTTGATTCTCAACTTGCTCACTGCTGGAATGACCAAATGGATATAAACTACCTCAGCGCAGGCGAGGCACTGCAGGATATGAGTAATGATCTGCAAGAATTGTAATGTCACATTCAGCCACGCTTTACTGCGCTAAGATGCTTGGAGTAGCCAAGATAGACAAAGACGTAGATGATAGCTTTAAATAATAATAATTAAGAACCCTTCAAAGTAAATTAAATAGAAATAATTTGCAAGAAATCAACAATAGAGCATTTGGTAGTCCTAATAAAATTAGAATCACAACCCTTTAGGACCCATAGCGCTTCCACAAGTTTCCCTATTATGGGCAATTCCCTTCCACCAATAACTCCCAGTAGCGAAAGATCCTCCTGAACTATTATCAGCCCACTGCAATCGCTATTTCCCCCTTTGTCGAGAGCTACCTGGACCTCCATTAAGGAGTTTCCCAACAAAATCAATCTGGATCCCTTCGTTCTACTTGACCATCGTAGACAACCGTTTTTCTTTCGTTGTAGTAAGTAGTTAACTTTGTTTACCGAAAAACAAGAAATTCCAACCAAAGAAAGTGAAAAATTGAAATTGTCGCCTCAGTTAGGTTTTTCTTAGCATTAGAAGTACATATTTCCAAGTAATTTCTCAACTTAGTTTACGCTAAGTAATTAGGAACTTTTAATCAATTTTATTTTATAGTTTCAGTTAATTAGTTTGGCAATTCACAGCAATCGTTTAACTGTTAATAGCATAAATTACATGTATGTACTGCATATCATCTAATCAACAATTAACAAATAACTCTTAAGTATGAAATGTGACCGTTGTACAGCTTAAAATCAAACAAATTACAAAAATAAAAAGTTAAACAAGTACAGAAACTTCTAATACAGAACTTAGAAATTTCTAGATCTAATATTTTTCCAAATTCAATTTTCCCTCAAACACTAAACCTAATCTGGTGGGAAAAAGCAGTAGTTCTCTGATTCCTTAGAAATAATGTAACTAATCATCTGTTTACAATAAAAACCTCCAGCATTGTTGCATCATTTTTGGATTAGAACGTACGTACACTTCATAGATGAAGTTTAGGAACTGTTCTTTATTTTATCGTAGAAATTGTGTTATATAAGTTAGTTAAGTAACTAAATTATAATAGCAATAATAAATATTTGTCTAGAGAAGTTTCTCAAATTGAGTTAGTACTATGAGTGAGGGTACCTTATGTTCAAATTCCTCCAGTGTTAGTTAAATTTGGGTTAACTTAAAGTATTCATCATTTGATTAATGGATCAAAGAGTATTGCCCAAAAATGATTGGATAAATAGAAGTAAGTCTTTTTTTAAATAAAAGTATAAAAGAAAGTACTAAAGCAATAATACCTTTTCTACATATTAACTCTTATACACCTGCTTGTTAGGTTAGATTTGCAGTTAACTTGATGCTACGAAACCGATTGCCACATCACAGCTTTTATTTCACCTTACTGGATCATGTTTTCTGTAATTTTAAAGTAAAATTAGATTTCTTTTTATTATAAATTTCAAAATGAAATGCATTATTTTCATTAAAACAAAAAAAGCTTTAAAGAAATCTAACGAATGACCGATTTTGTTAGTTCTGTTGAAGTTAAGGTATGTAAATTTGTTCTTTATTTCATTAATTTTTGTGAATTATTTTTGTATGTTACCCAGATTATTAGGACGCTTGCGTTCAAACCCCAAAGAACAGTCAATTGTGTTGAGGTGTTTAATTTTCAGTCAACAATAATGTAAAATGCATGATGAAAAAAACACCTTAGTTCCTTTTAAACCAGAAAAATGCTAATACATAGATTGTCTAGCAATTCCAAAAGAAAAAACGCAAGGCCGAAATCGTTCAGTTTCATAATCTATCTAAAGAATGTAAAAAAATCTGAAACGTTTCAAAGTCAAACGTAAAAAAAGGAACGAAAAAGATCTAAAACTATCAACTATTCTTAAAATACTATGTAGAGACACATCTACCAGTTTTATTTCAACCAAAATAGATTAATTATGGATTTCTGTTGATCATGAAATAATAGTTGCAATTTTAAAGAATTTTATTTGTTCATACACTTAGTAAAAGAAGATCATGTTACCTGGCACATATGAGTTAGTATCTAGAGAGCAATTTTTTTTAAAGATGTAAGTGTTTCTGATTAAAATTTGTTCAGGAAGATCTGGAACAGAATATACAAGAAGCGTATTAACATCAGGTATGTTTTTATAAATTCACTTTTGTCTTCCAAGTTATCAAGAAACTGTTTATACTCGTATCTATGAATTAATGACAAAATTATAGAAAGTAAGCTTAACAAAAATGAAATTTTGACCCACTTCTAATTTTTGCAATACTTTCAAAGATTTGTCCATTAATTTAATGGCAAAAAGTTTTGTTTTTTTAATCATAATTCTTTAATTAATGAACCTAAAATGTGGATACTATACTTTCCTAAAGTCTTGAAAGTTGAAAATAATTAAAACAGAGAGAAATAAGTCCCATTTGTTGTTAAAATTATAAATTATTACCTCTTTCCTTTGAAAAGATTGTATTCATAAAGTGGTAAAAGTAATTCAACTTTCAAAATTCTGTCACCATTATTAATGGAAAAAGCATTGAAATGTTGCGCATGTATAGAATGCATTTGATATCAAATGAAGGGAAAATAGTAATAATAATGAAATAAAAAGGGTAGGGATTAGCTATGAGGTTAGCATACTGGATTCCCACGCGGAGGTCCCGGGTTCGAATCCAGCAGCTGACCCTTAGATTTTCTCTTCCTAGGAGCTTCTTACAGCTCACTGTCCGGTGATGGACAGTGTTGTCTGTAACGAGAGAACACTGTCCGGAGGCCGGCAGTGCACTGGAAAAAGCTCCGGGCGCTAATGACCTCAGCTGTTGATGCGCAAAAAAAAAAAAAAAAAAAATAATGAAATAAAAACATTTTTCAAATCTATTGTAAGTATGATTCGTAATTTAGAAAGAATGAATACTTAATGGGTGCCTAATGTTCTCACCATATTGAATTTCATTTCGTTAATCAAACCAGTTCATTTGTCGATTACTGTTATTTTAAGCAAACTAATAAAAGTTGAACTGTATTTCTATTTAACTGCCTTTAATAACTAAAATCACTTTAATGGGTACCTTTTTGAATTGCGCTTGCTTAATTTCATGTATTATTGGATACATTTAAATTATACTTACATATTTAAAATTCGATCAAGTGACGCCATCATGCACGGCTCCAATCGGCACTCTATCAGGAATGGAGGGAACTAATGTAACTTTTACATCCGAGAATTCAAATTGAACATTTAATGTATATATATATTGATTTTTTTTTCTTCTGACTTTAAAGAAATTAACAATTTAAGTATTTTTTAAAAAATTATTTAATAATATTTAGTTTTTTTTTACTAGTATCATTTCGTTTAAAATATTGCAATTTAAAAAAACTTTTTAATAAGTATTATTTTTAATACTTTATTTTTTAATTAATATTATTTTTTAATAATTTTTAATATTATTATTACGTATCTTTAAAGAAATAAATAAATATCCGTCTATTGTTCATATTAATTTCTGTGACGTCATTTTTTTTCAGTTTCGCCATTATCGAGATTAAGTGCCATTAGAAGAATTTTATTTGAATAAAAGAATAGATACTTTATCAGTTGTAAAAGTGTAGTTTGTATAGAAATTAATTTTTAAAAAGTCTTGTTTAGTTTTGTTCTTTTATTAAATCGTTTCTTGTAGTGTGTTTTTTATAAAGATACCAACAAACTATGTAAATGGTATGTAATACTTTACTTCATTTTTTTTAAAGATATAAAGTGTATTTTAAAGCATATTCAGATAATTTTTGTGTTCCATCTATGATGAATTTATGAATTTTATTCAGTTTTTGTTAATTTCATGATTGTAGAGAGATGTTAAAATCTATTTTTAAGTAGATATTTTCTACTTGGATTATCCCTATGTGAAATCCAATATGGCCTATGGTTTAGCAACTATTTTGCCAGATTAATTCAGATTCAACTTTTTTTGTTTAAAAAAAAACTATTCTTTTCAAATGACTCAAGAAGAAACCTTCATCTCATTAAATAGTTTATGAATTGGGTTTAAAAGTTGGGCCAATGTGTAAAAATTTGAAATTTCCATTGATGATTTTTGAATGGTTTTCTCAATTTATGTTGATTGCACAATACTTCAATGAAAGCTGAAATGATTAGTTTCCATTAGCTCATTTTTTCAAAGAACTTTTTATGGACAAGTAATACTTCTATAGATATAAATATATAGACATAATTATTTTTTATTGGTGATAGCTACTGAGCCACAACCAACTAAAAAGTTAAGTTCCATTATCGTAAAAGCAAATTTTTTATTACAGCAAATACTTGTACGAGGGTCGTTTGAAAAGTCCGTGCAAAAATAAAAACTACTTAATTTTTTGGGGTAAACCTTTTTTATTTTTCAACATAGTCTCCTTTTAGGCTTATACACTTCGTCCAACGCTGCTCTAGTTTGTTGATCCCTTCCGAATAATAGGATTTGTCCAAGTCTGAAAAATAGCCATTCGTTTCTGCAATCACCTCCTCGTTTGAATAAAATCTTTTTCCCGCCAGCCATTTCTTCATATTGGGGAACAAATAGTAGTCCGAGGGAGCCAAGTCTGGAGAATAGGGGGGGATGTGAAACGAGTTGGAACCCTATTTCCATTAATTTTGCGACCACAACTGCTGAGGTGTGAGCTGGTGCGTTGTCGTGATGGAAAAGGACTTTTTTGTGGGCCAATCGTGGGCGTTTTTCTTGCAGCTCGGTTTTCAAACGGTCCAATAACGATGAATAATATGCACCTGTAATAGTTTTACCCTTTTCCAGTTAGTCGATGTGGATTATTCCTTGCGAATCCCAAAAGACAGTCGCCATAATCTTTCCGGCTGAAGGAACGGTCTTCGCCTTTTTTGGCACAGATTCCCCCTTGGTAACCCATTGTTTAGATTGTTCTTTGGTCTCAGGAGTGTAGTGATGTATCCATGTTTCATCCACAGTGACGAAACGACGCTTAAAGTCCTGCGAATTCTGGAACAGCTGCAAACCGTCCTTGCAACACTTCACACGATTTCGTTTTTGGTCAAGCGTGAGCAATCGCGGCACCCATCTTGCGGATAGCTTTGTCATGTCCAAATGTTGATGCAAAATATTATGTACCCGTTCATTCGAGATGCCCACAGCACTAGCAATCTCACGCACCTTCACTCTTCTGTCATCCATCACCATATCATGGATTTTATCAATGATTTCTGGAGTAGTAACCTCAACAGGGCGTCCAGAACGTTCAGCGTCACTTGTGCCCATATGGCCACTCCGAAAATTTTGAAACCACTTATAAACTGTTCTAATCGAAGGTGCAAAGTCACCATAATGTTTATCAAGCTTCTCTTTAGTCTCCTGAGGCGTTTTGCCTTTCATAAAGTAGTGTTTAATCAACACACGAAATTCTTTTTCGTCCATTTTTTGAAAATCACTCGACTTCCTCGATTCAAACGAATGCCAAACACAAAGAAATAGACCGATCTGGCTGAAACTTGGTGTGTGTTCTTCCAAGAGATGCTACTAACTAAACATAACCTCGATACGCGCCAGTGGTGCTATCTCTCTGACTTTGCACGGACTTTTCAAACGACCCTCGTAGTTAAAGATATGAAAATGTTTTCTCTAGATGATCCATATTTTCTAAATATCATAAAGATGTGTTTGGAAAATAATGTTTTAATGGCCCATTAGAATAGGAATTTGTATTGAATAAGCTAATGATTTGTTAGAATTACATTGATTTGCCCAACATTTCATGGGCTTTTTAGCTTGCTGATTGACTTAGTTTATTAATTTTATTACTAAACTTTTGGAAATTTCCTGTATATGAAAAAGGAAGGTTTATTGCTAATTTCAGTCACAATTTTTTGTTATTTTTGGTCAAGCTTTCGACCTAGGGGACTAGATCATCTTCAGGGCGTCTACAATATTTTTTACATTGTTGCATCTAAGGTTGGTATGTCTTCTGACCTGACTTTAAGATACAGAAGATACATCAATCTTAGTCGTTAACTATATAAAAAATACTATAGTTGTTAATGAGCAGAAGCTCCAAAGATGATCCAGTCCCTAGGTCTGCAAAGCTTGGCAAAAAAATAAAAATCTTGACTGAAATTGGCATTATTCTTTTCTTCTTCTTAGGTTTAGTGAATCAGTCACCAAAAACGGTGAACAATACTCTGCCTGTATATTGTTTTCTCTTTGGTATAACCACTATATGTAGCTCCCCAGAGGAGCGATTTGTATATTTTTCTATTAGCGTTAAGTTTAAGCGAAAGTTAGTTGGCTGTATCTATTTTTGTCACTTACTGTTTATTTATTACGCTGTAATTAATTGGTTTAAAATTCTTTAATTATTAATAGATTGATTGCTGGCAGAGATTAAAGCTAGTTTTTTTTTTTTTTGCAAATAGTGATGATTCCCTGGAGTGAATGCAGTGTATTTAATGGAACTATTGCTTTATTTCTTCGGCTTTTGTGCGTACATTGCTGATCTCATCTTAGATTAGTTTCTTTTCTGTGGATTTTCCTAACTGCACTCTATTCTAATTAATGGAAGAATGTAGTTTTTTCGAAAACAGACAATTTAATTGGTTTAAAAAATTAGTAAAATTTCCTTTTAGTTCAGATATTTTTCTTTCAGCATAAAGGCTTTTATTGTATTTAAAAATCGATATTCATTAGTAAACTTTTCCTCTTTTCTTTAGATTTACTGCTAGGAAAATGATTTTCCATTTTTTCTTTTACTTATAGGGTGGGTTGTGCTCATTTGTGCAGTATCTGGAAAAAAAAAAAACCAGGGAAACCAGTTTATAAACTGAAAATAACTAGTTTTCCCTGTTATTGCCCTATTACTGCACTATTATTTGGAGCTTCACCGCCTGAACACCTCACCAAATCCTAACTATTCTGTCTCTGCTCCCTGCCTTTATCCAGCTTTGCTACCAACGAAACTTACAAAACTCTTTTGCTAATCCAACTCTTTCATCCACAGAGCACTATTACTATATAGATTCCTGATTTTTCAACAAGCATTTTCATTTAATCTCTGCGTAAATACTTAATTACATCTCTTGCTTAAAGAATTAGAAATTTAAAAAAAAAAGCTATTGAATGTTTTTCTTATTTCATTTATTTTTTTTAATCTAATAATCTTTAAGAATTCAACTTGATTGCTTTTTCTTATTACTGATAGTCTGGATGAACTGAACGGTCTTATATTACGTGCACCTAATGGCTATAATTCTAAACAAGTGAAGATAAAGAATTTATTCTAAGAACCATCTCACCAAATGCATATTTAATTGTGTACAAAATCGAAGCTAATGGAACGTCCACATGATTAACGATAAGCAACGGACAATGGGCATAGACTGTACGGACGGGACACGGGTAGTGCTGGCCTCTATCTGACAGCTATTAAAGTTCTTACCTTATTTTCTGATTCTTAGTAGTTTGAAGTGTGCGCATGTGTGGGGTGAGTGGCTTTCAGTAATTAGCGTTCCAAAAACGGATCAGAAAAATGAAAATAATTCAAATAAAATAAACTTTAAACTTTGTCATTAAATATATATCATTAATTAAGTAAGGTTCTTCAAAATACATTCGCATACTCTGAATTATTCATTTCTTTGATTTTTTTTTTTTCTTACCTCTCAAAAAAGGAAGTGTTACAAACGTACAGATGGTAAATTTTGAGTTTTAACCGGAAATAACCGATTGGAGGTCTTCTGAAATATCGCAAAAACCGAAAAAATCACCGATAGCTGACACTGGATATTTCCGCTTTACTCCCATCTAAGGATCCGACTGTAGTTTAGCGTTCTCATCTGGAAGTGCCAATTAATAGATCCTTATTTTTTTGAAATATTCTAGGAAAGGGCCTCCTAATGATTTTCTTCAAACTTATTGCATACTCAATTGCCCTCGTAGTTCAGCAAGTTTCATTTCAAAAATATATTGCCAAGAAAGTCAAATTAATTACTTCTGGCCAAAATGATTGGCACTTCCAATAAAGTGCCATTTTATAGTAAAGCAGTTGGTTTCCAAATTGAGGGGGGGGGTTAACTTTTCTGGCCATGATTTTGCTTATCAATTTCCATAATCCTCCTATTTAACTAATTTATATCCCTTTTTAAAATATAAAACCCTCATGAATGTTTGCTAGTTTAATAATATATTGTAAGAAAAAGAAATCGATATATCGGAAATACATCACATTAAAATTACACTTATTGGATAGGATATTAACGATAATTGCGAAGAGTAAATGATTTATCGATTATTCTGTTTGTATTACCAATTTCTTAGAGCACACAAAAATTTAGCAGGCCCACTTTTTATGTTTTTTTGTTTTTATTTTCTCTTGCTAGATAAGAAAAAGGTTGGTAATAGTGTCATGGTTTCACCGGAAATGGATTTTTTTTACGATTTAGGCTCCCATGTGTAAGTCTGTTTGTGGTCAACTCAAAAAAACAAGTATCTAAAGAAGTTCTAATTTTATATCTGATTTAGGTACCACTGCCCTTTACAATAAATAAACTTTTGGTTCAACGAACCGGAAATCCCATTTCACTGAATAGATTTTTGAAGTTTTTGGCGATTTTTCTGAAAAATAGTACCTTTCAAGTTAATAATATTGATGTGAACTACGTTTTTAGTGGAACTTTTATGTATATATAAGAACGGAAACTACGATTAGAGGAAGTCGCGTGAGTAATCAGGCCAGATTTTTTAAAAATATATTGAGGTTTACGGAAGCAAAAATAAAAATAAAAAGGAAATCGTTAAAGAAAGTAAAAATCCCATGAATGATAAATGAATTGAAGCAACATAGGAGATGATTTTAGGAGCTGAAATCATTACAATTGAATCACCACTAGATAGGCTTTATATTGTAGATGTGTGTATTTGTAAATCCTAATTAAGTCAGTAGTTGGATGCTGTAAAGCGTCTCTACCATGGACCAAACACCCACTCTCTCTATCTCTCTCACTCACCACCGTTGAGGTCTTCACATTCTGTATCTGTGCCAACCAAACTACTCTCTATAAGGGCGGCAACAGAGCAGTAGTAGATTCACTGGGACAGAAAATTGGGTACAACAGGGATGTGGCTGTATACCTTTGAACGTTGTTCGCAGGGAGTAGACGAAGAGAGAAGGTTTAGAGAGAACACTTTGACGACGTGCGTTTGATCCCGTCCAATGGGAGAACAGGAGGTCAAAGATACTGTGTTAATGAGTTCAAATCCCACTCCTGCTGCTTCGTGCGCATATTGCCTCTACTGCTAGTCGCTCTCTCTCTAGTGGTTTGTTCCTTAAAATTCCATTCCAGGCTTTTGTCTGGCTGATCGGGAATGCCATGCTTCGGATCAATTTTTTTTATTCATACTATTACAATTATAAATTTAAGGTTATGTAACTATAAAATATATCTTTCTCGTACAGGATTCAATATCCTTACATTTAATCTAGAACACCCTAGTTTCAGAATCATTACTACTTAATAACTTTGTAGTACATACTTAGGACTCCAAAAAAAAAAAAGAAAAGAAAAACAATCTTTGGTATGCAAATTTGATTGTTTGTCTGTCCGTGTGCTTTAACAGAATATCTCCGACCCATAATTTGTTAAACGGCTCAAACTTTTATATATCGTTTTGGACGACGCACTTTACAGCATTTAGAGGAAAGCCTTGACGTTTCACACCACAACATTAATTGCCAACACAATCTTAGAAAATTAACTTGATTTATATACAAATAATCACAGAACCAATAACTTAAAACCAAATAATTAAAATCAGTTTAGGAAGTCGAGTCAAAGCGGGCTATGAAGTCACCTGATTCAGCACATGACATGGCTGGCACAATAAGTCTCTTGTGGCTGCGGTGCCATGGGGCCTGTCCCATCTACTATTCTATTCTAATACATAACTTTTACGCCACACAAATGCACACATTCTTGCCGAGATATTTGAAAATATAGAGAAACATGAATTTCTTCATGAATTTCTCGAAAACTGCACCAGAGTTCAAATTTATTATATCGATATAATGAATATGTAGCAATATTCCCAAAATAAACGTTTTCTGCTTTGGTTGTCTAAATATAATGGAAATGATTGAAGTCTTTTAGGTGGTTTGTTGAGGTTGTGTGAAATTTGGGGAGTGTTGAAAGAGGTGCGGTCTCAGAATAATGATGATGCTGAGTACTGATGATCATGACGGTGGTACTGTTTGTTGATGCTGTGACTAGAGATGTTGCTCCCTCCTACTAACAACATAGTTTGCTTCTTGCTCTGTTTCCTCTTCTACATCAACTTTGTCTTCATCTCCCTAAATTCTCTCTCTCTGGATATGTAACAGTTGTACGACGATATAGTCTGTCGGTTACTTTACACAACTCACCATTCTCCTGCTTTGATTTTATATCACTCAAAGTTCGCTGCTAACTTGTTAAATAGTTAGCTAACATTCGTAGTGATTTATTAATTTAGTTAAATTAGTTGGGGTTTAAGTTTGATTGGTTAATGTTTTAAGGCAATCACTACAATACGGTAACTAACTACACACATATGCATCATATGATTCTTAGTTGGTAAGGAAACTTTGACAAAATGGAGTTTCCACCGGTTATGGGTTTTTGAGGTTCTCTGACTTCTAAAGAGGTTATGTTTTCGAAATATCTTTAAAATTAAAAACCCCTCCTGAGCCTGAAAACTTCGAACTTCAATTTAGTCTTACAACCTGACCGTAACTTAGCCATCAAAATTCTTTATCCATTTTTGTAAAATATATTCATTTTTTTCGAAACCGGAAGCTATTTTTGCATTATGTTATTAGTAATTGAATATGTATTAAAATTCGTACTTACCATACTTTCTAAATTTTCGTATAAATATTTTAAAAAGATTATTGTGGGGGGGCATATATTTATATTGAACACATAAATTCATGCACGTACTATAATAAAGTTGGCAGTGAACTCACAGTGTGCGACTTTTAAATTAGAAAATTACCCTAATAAACCATACTGAAAACAAGGTAATTATACTTTAGTAATTAACAGAACAAACATTTACTTAGGCTCTATATTACAATAAAATAATAACAATTAGGAGTATGTTTACACTATTGTAATAGGATATGTAACAATATGGGTCCTTAGAAATGTAAAGATATTTTATGAAATTGCTTAGAATAACCGATTTGTGCTTGCCGGAAATAAAGCTTTCTAGACCTACGGGTATTGAGAAAAGCTTAGTGTAGCGGTTCCCTCACACAATTGCTCGGTAACCCATAATTTTTTTGGGGAAAATGTTTCCCAAAAAACAAATTCTACGCATATTTTTTGGGTAGATAGAATAGGAAGTTTAAACAAAGAGATATTTACGGAAAAAAATTGTACAGAAATGAAAAATTCATCAAAGTAAAATAGTACTTCCGCTAAAACTATAGATTTTACGAGATTTCACTATAAACCACAAGCGATCCAGAGGTCTATTGTTGTATCTATCTATTGAAAACGAAAATCCTGATTTGAACCTAAGGAGTTGTTTTTTTTATTTTATTTTCGACTATTCTATCGGCGCATTCACAAAATATGCAAACAGGATGTAGAACATGTGCACACACAAAAGATTTGTGCTTTTCTGGTATGAACACTCACATGACTTTTTCGTATCTCATATTACGTCATTACATCTTATTGAAACATACAATTTGTAGTATGTAATTTAAAAAGAAAAGTTGTTAACATCAATTTTTATATATCGTAAGTTCATTTTAAAGGGGCAAGTTTTCGGAAAAAAAAAGAAAAAAGCTAAACACGGTAAAGTACACGATTTCAGAAAAGCTGCCCTACTGAATATCAGTAGATTATCGTCAAATTTGGAATTTCACTTAATGAGGCCTTAATTTCAGTGAAATGGCCACTTTTACAGGAATGCTTCCCTCAACCGTTTTTCAAAATTGTCCATGTATGAATTTCGCTGGAGTCATAGATCTACATGTTGGCAACTATAGTTGGCCAAGTTTCAAGAAAACCATAGCAACCGTACACTGGTACTTCCGGACCCAAATACTATTCTCGAATTCGATAGTGGCATCTAAATCAATTGTTTTTTAAATTTCTTGTATTTTCTTTTTTCTGAAAACAGATTTTATATGATCTTGGAATGATACATAATTTTTAAATTAAAAAAGAAGCGATGTTGAGATTTTGGGAAACTTGAGCAATCTATGTCGTTGAGAACAAGTATGGGTAGACGTGTCTTTGAGAAGAAATGTATTTGGGCATAATTTATCCAAATAAATTGATCCTTTTCTAATAGATAAAAGACATGGAAGGTTTTTTTTTCTAATTTGATTTTTCTTGTAATATATTCTGTAACTATTTAGTAAACTTAATGTTTAACGTTAAGTGCCTTTTTTTGTTAACATTATTAAGTACAATAACCTCTTGATTTAATTAAACTTAAGTAATGTTTTGCTATAAAAAGAAAAAAGAATTAATTATTTTCATTGTTATTGCTCGATTAACAACCAGTCTACACTAATTTAGCACTGTTATTTTTCACGTGTGAATGCTGTACGACCATTAATTCTGGATTTTATTTTATTTTGTTAATTAAATGGATAATGACTTTGTCAGCATTTATTCTTGTTTCTAATAAAAGAATGATTGCGATCGTGGATAATTTCTCTTATCGAATTCTCACCGGAAATAGTATATGTTCTAAGATCCACTGAGTCCAAAAAATCGATTATAGAAAATTGGTGATCTATAACTTTTATTTGAAACATTTATCGCAGGATAATTCGCTTATCTCCTGGGAGTGAAGGAGCAGAAGTGCCAATACTACATATTGTACTGGCTTACCACCTGTATAATATTAATAGGAAACAAATGACAGTCTGAATTTCCAAAATTTATGAAAATCGGCTGACCGGATATGCCCTTTTACCGAATAGAATTTTCCGTAGGTATTTTAAGATTATTCCAATCTTGAGTGGGGAAAATTCCTCCTAAAATAAAATGAGAATTAAATTTCACATAAACGTTCTAAGTTAAAGGAAAATTTTTCTCTTAGAACTTTAAGAGAATAGTGGAAAGAGGAAATCTTGTTATTTTCCAGTTATTTTTAATTGAAGGGGGGTTTGTTTTTCATACTGAATTATCTCTTAATTGTACTGTTCTGCTATCTAGGTGGTCTTGTAATATCTTTTGTACAAATATTTAGTAAAGAAACTACTCATTTAGTGCCTAAGGAGTAATGCGATAGCTCCTATACTTTTGATTCCCCCCCGTTTACAAACTAATGCGTTAAGACTAATCTATTTAGTGCAGCCCACGCATATAGGAAAAACTCTTCTAAAAACTGGACAAGACCACTTTACCAGAGTACATTAGTCTTCTGCGGCAACTTAAATACTTAAGTAGGTCTGCGGGTAGTCATGAAGATTGATGACGTACCATCCATTCTTTCCTGCAAATGTATTCGTTGCATTAGCAACCACGTAGTAATAATCAACGTGGAGAAATGGATGATCTACTTAAAGGGAGCTTTATCGATTCGGATTTGTCGATTATTTTGTGGGAATAAAAAAAAACAGATTGTCTATTTCTTTTATTTTTATTTATACTGTTTTCAAATTAAGCTACCGCAAGAAGTCTTTGTATTTTTTTGATTGTGGACTCTATAGACCACAGTTCAGATTAAGGTTGTTCGAGTTTATTCATTCTAGTTAATCGAAATAGTTTTGTAAAAAAAAGTTAGTTTGGGGCTTCTTTTACAATTTTTTGTTAAGAAGATATCCCGACAACAGTTCACTATCATAATGTCGAATCGATCTTCAAAGCTTTGTTAATCGATAAACTGTAAAACTTGCACTATTAGAATAAAAATTATGTTTAGCGATAAGTGGTGTGCGAAAGGATTTCCCATTGAAGAGCGAGATCATTTGCGGAAGTGGATTACCTTTAATGGGCTACTTCCTGCTGTAGTACAGCAACAAAATGAGGCTGTTGATGGGAACGCTCAAGAAGAATCTTTATTTTAGTCTTTTTTTTAACACCTTTTCGTGCTTTTGTTCGTCAAAAAAAAGCGGAAGGGGAATATTGTACACGTGTCAAAAATCCCAAAATATCGAATGTTTCCGTTTTGAGATCTCTCTCTCTCTCTCTCTCTCTCCTGCTTTGTGTGTGAAGAATATGTCTCAAAAAACTGAAAAATAACTGGAATTATGATCCTTTAATATCGATTTGGTCCCACCAATCAAACCGATAGTATCTTATCCTTCTACTGGAAGTACGATGTTACAGAATGGATTTCCCTCATTCATTTGAAACATTTAACGAGTTAAAGTTGATTAAGGGCACTTTCCGATGAGCGGTTATGATAGGTTCCTTCATAAGTAACATATTTATTGTAATGTAAAGTCCTGTAAATAACCAAGGAGAGTTAAATATATTAATATTAAAGGTTGAAGAAAAATGATGTTAGAACTCGAAATTACCTTAAGAGATTGTTATACCAGACTTTGTCAGTTTGCTTTTTAATTACATCTCTTTTAAACAATCCGAAGTTAGCAATTCATTTAAGAACTACATATAAGTAGTCAATACAAGAGTAGCTCCTTGATGCTTGATAAAAGCTCTTTTATAGTAGCCTTTTATAGCAGTCGACAGTAAAATTAACTATTTAGTTACAGCTGTTAAATAGTTTGTTTTTTTTATAGTGAACAATCGGAAGTAGATAACCCGTGCGTTTATAACCACATTTGAGTTGTTTGGTCTTCCGTTCCCCTCTCAGGATATTCGGAGTTCTTCTCTGTTTTATGGTAGTCTAAAAATGTGCTTTATTGTTCATCATGAAGGCAGTGGTTCTGACTAATTGTGTTGTTTCTTTTTTTATGGCGCCTCGTAAGTAACGGTAATTATATTATTGTTGAAGTTCTATTAATAATCTTTATTTACTCGATAATTTGTATACTTCCTTTTTTCCTTTTTTTTTTAAGAGGAAGCGATGATGCAAAATGTTCAGTTTTGGGTTCTTCTTTTTCGAACTTAGGAAACGTCCAACTTTCAATTTCCGGATATGTATGTGCTGATAACTAACACTGATAACGCTTGACTAAATTTGAACATGCCCACTCCGAGGAGAACAAGCTAATTGCTCTCAGCACACGATGAGAAAAACGAAGGCCGTTGGTGTTTTAATTGCCTCGAAGAGATATCTTTGGAGAAGTAGGCTGTCTAAGGGATTAAAGAGAGAACGACGCGTTCCGGCTCAAAGACACCACTGACTATACAGTCGGTTCAAGTTTTGATTCGAATAAATTTATTTTCTTCTATTTTTTCGAAGTTTTTTTTTTCGAAAACCCAAAGAATAAGGAACAGAATTCATTAATTGAATTGTTCGTTAATTGAAGTTCTCAATAGCATCCATAAAAATCTAGTCCCATCTTTGTTTGGTAACCTTTTATCTAGAAGGTAGTATTCCCTGAATGGACAACATAGCCTCCTCATTAGGGCAATATTTTTCTACTAGAGTGCATTACTTTAAAAATTTCAAAATAAATTAAATATGAAGTAAAATAAATAGTGGATAAAAACAGAGTTTATTAAATTAATTGTTTATATTAGATATATTTAGTGAGGCGTATAATCGAGCAGGAGATGTGAACTATCCAGACACGAAATGTTGCTTTTTCTTTGTTCAACAGTCTTTAACAAAAAAAAAAAAAATGGGTGGTTGGGCAAGGAGGGGAAGTTTGAGCGTCATGTTCATCTCCGTTCATTTCTCTACAACCAACCAATTCTCCTCTCTCTTTCTCTTTCTTCCGGAGCCGCTCAATCATCACAGTTAGAGACCTTCTCCCCCGGCTGCCTATTAGTAGAGCTCTGATGGCCTACAGGCGGTCGGCGGCCAGTCGCCCATTTAAGGACTTGGACTAACCCGCCGCTCCAACTCAGTCAGTAAAGAATTAATGGTTTATTAATAGGAACTAGTCACGATTCTCGTATTATCCACTGCTCGTTATATCTGTAATAATAAACACGAGAAGCTCTTCTTCCTAACTAAGCGCGACATTTTTATTTCCTCTCTTCTCTCTCCCTCTCTACTTACTACTGCTTCTAGCTTCTTTGTTATAATAAATAATAATATCATTACTTCCTCTTTCTCTGCTTTTGAGAGAAAGTACGGATTTTCGATTTTTCTTCTTCTTTTTCCCCAAACGAAAATATCTATTTTACGAACAATTGTTTTTGACTAAACGGTTTGTGTTTGTTTACCCGGATGTGCGGTAGCATAACTCAAAAACGGATAATCGCGTAAAGTTTCTAATACGAAGCTGTGCTTGCATCGTAACTAAAAAGAAAAAATGGAAAATCACCGGTAGTTGAATTTAATATTTCCATTAGTTACCATCAAAGAAGAAGATTTCACTAGGATGAAAAACTTAATGCCAATTTCAGTCATTATAAACTTTATTATGCCGAGCTTTTTCGACCTAGGGACTAGGTCGTCTTCAGGGCTAATTTACAATAGGTATACTGTTTTACATTGGACAGACACACCTTGTCCATGAACAGACAAGACAGAAGACACAACAACCCTCTAATGATGTAAATCCTTATATTGTAAATTAGCCCTGAAGATGACCCTAGTCCCTAGGTCGAAAGCTCGGCCATAATAAAGTTTATAATGACTAAAATTGGCATTAATTTTTCATCCTATTGAAACTATGATTCAGTCACCAAAAATAATGAACAGTAATAAGATTTTAGTTAAAATCTTTCGGAAGAAAGTACCACTTTTACCAATTTTTGAGTTTTTTTTTAACTACTTGGAGCGCTAGTTGCACACATTTAAATCTAATACTTTTTGTTTTAAACGAATATACGAATTAGACGTTCGGGAGTTGTAAATTTGTGAGTTGGAGTAAGAGTAGTAAGAAAAAAGGCGTGTGAGTGTGCGCATCAGATTTAATAATTTCTCAGGAGTCAGCTTTTTAAGTATGTGTTGGACTAAGCTCTCTTTTAAAGTATTTTTTCAAGTACTAACCCAGTACCTTAATTTTTTTTTTTTTAGTGATTGAGTGGTATTCTAAATTAAAAAAAAAAAAATCAGTTGGACGGAAGTGTCCGTTTACTGAATGAATTTTATGGTTTTTATTATTCGTAAAAAAATATCAAAATTGACATCGAAAAAATTTATTAATTTTAATTGATCAAAGACAGCCAACATTTATTAAGTTAATAAAGCAGGTTATTAATTAAGTCATTAAAACATCATGTGAAATAAAATATGCTACTACGTGTGAGCGAGTGAGATAGAATGAAGAACGAACTTCCGTTCACGTCCCTTAGTTATGATGTGCCACAGAAAACGACTTTTTTTTTTTCTTTTTCTTCAGAAAAATACAAAGAACACTGACTGAAATACTCCGCACAGCTTCCTTCAGCACTTAATAAGTCATCTCCCCCCCATTCTCTCTCACAGTTCTTGTCTTCAAGTTCTCCAGAAGAACTCTACGACATTTCTCAAACTTGTAAAAGATATATATGTATATTATAAAAGGGAAGTATGATGACGAAGAAGTAGGGTGGACATAAACTGTCAACATCGTGATCTCTAAACATGGTGACGGTGGCTGCTAACCAACATCACTAACCACAGCCAGTATGTAAATTTGTTTGGTATTTAAATTTTTTTTTTTTTTTTAATTCTTCGTCTTTAATTTTATAAATATAACCTCTTGTCACCCACAAATCAGCTGTTAATTATTATGGCGCCTACATTCTGTTCTTTGGCAATTTTTTTTTTCTTGTTTAAATTATGTCTTTTCTTCTTAATTAACGAATCTTATAATTAATAAATTAAAGATTCCAATATAAAAAGCATACTTAACGTTTTTGCCATTTCGTCTTAAGAAGAAGTATTGGCAATCGTGTGGAATGTCGTTATTTAGAAGTAATCATTTTGTGATCAGCTAAACATTTGCAAAGAAATATAGCATGAAGATACAAACTATTTCCTTTTACTCATCTTTAGAAAATTCTAACTGACAATGTTTCTTCAATCACCGAACGTTTGGTGTCATATTTTTATTCTTTCAAACATATAATTCATAACTGTTCATTTTGAGCACATTTGAGAGGACTTGATAGCCTGCAAGTCCTCCCGGACTATCCGAGAGTAAGTCCACTTTCTCTCTCTGGAATTAATCCATCCTGAAAGTCTCCTGTAGCTTTCCTAGGCATTCCACAATGTCAAACCTAGAATTAACTATTTATTACACCAATCCCCGTCAATGCATCGCTTGCAGATACACCGGATAAAATGGTGATTCATGTTTCCAAGCGACTCTGTCTGGAATAAGCACTTGGTGCAGTCTCCCGCAAAAAGTATTTCAAGATGTACTCCTTCCAATTATGCCTTCAGCTCTATATAAATCACCCAACCAGACAGAATGCTTAGATGCACTGCCCGCTGTAGAATAACACCGGAAGTACCGCATAATTGAATTTCAATCATTTAACTTTTTAAATTCTCTTTTCCACCGGAAAAAAATGGTCGTGAGAGTGTCCTGTCACACCAGATTTATTTTTTAACCAAAAAAACAAAACACAAATCTTAAACGGAAATTTCTAAATAGTTTTAATCATAACCATTTTAATACGTCACTTCCTTAACACACAATCTTAATTACTTGAAGTCCCCTGTAATTTCTGAACCCAGTAAAGGTCAGCATTGGTTCTTCACCTTTAACTAGTTTTTCTATCTAGAGAGTGACACTTAAATATATATATTTATAATATATATAAGTGAGCAAACATAATCTAACTAATATTTTAATACGATTTTTGCAGAAACTGATTTCAGTGACTTGGGATAATCTAATTATTAATAATAACCAATTATTTCAGTGCTTATTTTTCTTACAATTAACCGTAAAATACAAATATGAGGGGTGGCGCTAAGATTTTCTGTATGGCTTAGAAAGTAGCAGGCTACGAGAACGAAAAACTCTACTTTCAAAACTTCCCAAAAATAACTTTTTTGCCTGTGTGATGAATGAAAATGAGTGAGAAGTGGAATGATGTTGGAGGAAGAAGAGGATAGGGAAGATTTGATGAATATGAAATGGATAAATTATAGATTCTTATAAAATTATCGGCTACTAGAACAAAACCTTCTTTTTTTAAAAAAATCGGGCTAACACCTTTCCACCATAAGAGATGCGCAGGCCTCGAGACCTCCCTAAGTTAGCAAAAATCTACATGAATTTTTGGATCAAGTGACATCTCATTCATGAAAATCAGTTTACGCCAGTTTTGGCGCTTCGTTTGTTTACTGAAAGCAAGAAGATCCAGGGACAAGAACATTTTCTGAAAATGCCCTTTGATCCGCGCAGTTGCAATTTTGTTTTTTTTAAAGAAAAAGTAAACATTGTTTTAATAAAATAAAGATATTATTATGTGTACTTATATTAATTAAATTAAAACTTAATTGTTAATAAAGTTGATAAGAAAATAATGAAAGATGTAAAAAAACGTTAGCGAACGTTTTTAATCTTTCTTTTAATGAAATAAATTTTTAATTGCTCTTTATGTTCTATCCACTTTTCTGTGGTGCTTATATTAATATTATATGCAGTATTAAGTTAGTATATTACACAGCTACTTTGAATTAATTTGCATATTATTATGCTGATTTTTTACTCGTACAATTTTTAAAGATGAGTTAAAAACGAATCTGGTATGAACAACCACACTAATCTCTTTTTATTGCTTTCAATGTGTGAACTGTATGTGTGAATGAAAGTTCTAGATTTTTTTCAAATTCAAGAAAAATCGTAGAAAGTTAAAAAAGGAAATCGAGGGCAGAAAATAAAAGATCATCTAAAGATACCAAAATGGCAGGTTTAAATTTGTACATTAGCATAATCTTTTATATTTCTGTTTTCCATCAATGGTTTTTTGTTGTTGTTGTTGATATACCAAATAGTTTTAGGGTAATTTGTTTCAGTTTGTGTTGTTTATTTACCAGAATGGAAGAGAGTGATAAAGAGGGAATATGAACGAATTGAAGTGAGAGGTGTGATTAAAGATGGCTGTCCAAAATATCTATGGATTTTCTCTACACAATCAACTATGGCGGAAATAAACAGGTTCATGTTCTAATCTAAGCACAGTGGCTTAATTTGTCTTTAGACTTTCTCAAGGCTGAACGTATATCAAATATTTTTCAAGAAACAAAGTTCACTTCTTTTTTATTAGTCTTTTATAACTTCATCAATTTTCTTTAATTGAACAAAATGAATTTTCAAAACGATTTCCAAACACCTCATTCATAAAAAATCGGTTCCGATTTAGGCACTTCGTTGTTAACAAATAAACGGAAAGAGAACAAGAACAATTTCCCATTAAAGAGAATAAGGGAATTTTATCTTTTATAGGGAAAGATGAAAAATTAATCAAATTTTGTTGTTTAAATCAAATTTATTATCTTTTTCGTGCAGTTATTGACGGATCAGCTGTTCTAATGGAAAGTTATAAAGCAGATTTGACGCAAAAAATCATTTTGAATTGAATAAACGAAGCCTGAAATTTAAAAAAATTATACCAAAGGTTCTGGAGCTTTTTAACAGCCTCCTGCAATTGCGCAGTTGTCCACTCCATTGGTGATTATTGTTTGATGGCCCTTAGGGTTTGAAGGCTATTTCTAGGAGTTGTGCGAGAGATCAATTTAAATTGGAAAACTTTATTTAAGTTGAATGCTTAGTGAATAGACAGGGAACATCCAAATGTGTTTAATGAAAACGGTAAATCTGTACTTTGGTAACAGCTTCTTAATAAATTGATTTGAATTTTCCTAAAACGGTCCAGTTTTAAATGTGATATCGCAATGTAGGCTAGAATTACTTCTGTAAGTAGTGGCAAAGGTAAGGTCGATATCCGTTCGGGTGATAAAGTCAGTGTTTTAAAGGGGAAGGGGGTATAGCCTCTTTACGGCTGTCAAGGAAAAGCATCATCTACTGAATAAATGACTACAAGGGACGAAGGCAGCAACGGATGTAGACGAGGAGAAGGCAGATGTGTACAAGGAGTCAGGAGCTATCGGGTATTTCAGGAACAGTAGAGGATGATGGGCCAGAGGTAAAGCCTTAAAGGAGTGAGAGAGAGAGAATTGTAGGAATGGGCTGTGTTGTTAGGGAAAGGAAGACTATGGAATGAGATGAACAGGAGAAGGATTTTCTGGAAGTTAAAGCGGAGTGGAGAGGATCATGTCGGATTGAGAGCGCAAGGCGATCTAACAGAGAGCGAGACTAACTGGAGATCGATCGTCTCGACTTCTCTGCCATATCGCCGCCGTGTATTCTCTCTTCCCTCCCTAAACTGACGAGCTGAAGTCAGTCCAAACTGTTATTTCTCTCTTTATACACTTCTCTTTATCGCACATTTACATCTCGTTCACATAATCTGCTCCAAAAGATCCATTTCAACATCAATGGATGATTTTATCCTTCTTGATGTTTTATAACTTGAGGAATTAAAATAGAGTTAACTGTAGAGAACACCACAGTTTATATTGAAATATGTGTTCGTCTGTTCGCCTAAAAGCGGCTTCCCGCTCCCAAACCGGAAGTAGACCCTCACGACTTTTTCTTGCTTCCATATTCTTCGTCCTAACTTATTATTTTATTTTTTTATCGTAATTAAAAAGAATTTTCATGAAATTAGGCCCATTTCGAGCGAAGGCTTTCTCCAGTTTCGCCCATAATTGTTGTATCTTGAGCGGTTCTTCTTCTCCAGTTGGTGCCACCTCCTGACTTCAGTTCATCTGACTAGCTTTAATGCTGCCTTCCTCTTTTTCTTCTATTACTAAGCGTTGTCCATTCTGTCCTTCTTTGTGTCCACCTGTCCATCATGTCCCACCCAATTCCATTTCAAACTCTGCTTGTTTTTTTATTAAGTCCTCTACTGCAGTTAATTTCTGTTAGTCTTTCTTTCATATTTTGTTGGTCTTTTAAAGTTAATACGTCTTTCCATCGATCTTTGAGTAACATTCTTCTTGGAGAGCAAACCATACATCGGGCAGAACACGAATATTACGAAATTAGTATGGAAGGTTTTAGTTTCCCATTACCAAACAAGTGAATACATTATTGAATAGCCATTTAGTATTTATTTATAAACAATAAATGGAATAGGACTAATTAAATGTGAGCATAATTATGTTGAAGGTGTAAACACGCACACGCATGCGCCCTCACTCACATATAGAAGAGAAGAGAACGCGAGTGAAATAAGGAGAATTACTCAACATATGGTGTTCACAATAGAATAAAGTAACACCATTGTGTGTGTGTGTGTGTGTGTGTGTGTGTGTACTTTAATCGTTGTAATAATGCAATAGGTGAATACGTATGGATGTAATGTTGCAAGCAATAACAACAACAACAACAAACAACATCATCAACACCAACCAACAAACAACAACAATAACAATAGCTAATTAAAGTGCTGTTTCAGTTAAGGCAACAAGAAGAAGAACTTTGTGGATGATGAGGATTTTGAGCGGGAGTGAGAGTTATAGTTTGCCCGCGCCCGTAGTAATATTATGGCGGGAATAGTTTGGCCCCCGCGCCTTGCGTCGACTAAAGCACGCATGCGTGTGTACGTATACTAATACATACACACACAGACCAAGGAATTGACAAAGGAACTTAATTCCGTTCTGTTATTATTTAATTCTTTTTATTTTATTTTTTTTGTCTTCCCTCCTTTACGATCATTATCTGAATATAATGTTTCATCTTCTAAACAGCATCCTACGTGCTATTAATTATTCAATAAAAACAAATGATTAACTTTGTATTAATCATTTAATTTTTAATATTCACTAATTATTTATTTATTCGTAGTAATTAACGAATCTTTTTTTTTTATAATAATAAAAAAGACAATAAAAGTATCAAATTATCGTATAATAAATAATTATTACATCTATTAGCGCTTTATTAATGAAATTAAATATGTCTGTTCTTTATTTCCGTTTCTTTTCTTTCTTTTAATGAATGTAAGGTTTTTTTTTGTTGTTTTCAACTTTACTAATCGCTAAAAGAGAGATGGTTACGTTTAAGTATGAATGGAGCCAGCTGTAAGTCACGAAAAAACCATTAATTTGCCTACACATTATAGTTATTCCATTTTATCTTGATTTAAACATTTTTAGATTTGTTATTGTGATAATCGATAATTGCCTTTTAGAAATATTTTTAAAGTTCAATGATAGAATTTGAAATCCTACATTTCTTATTATTATTCTTACTAAATTTTATACTTATTCGTCAGTTATTTATTTTGCTTACATTCACTTACTTCTACTAAGAAATTATGAAAATTTTATTAAGTGAGCTTTCACCTGAAATACATGATTCGAAACCCAACCTTAGATGTAAATTAAGTGCCAATTATGCTCTGGGGTTGATGGGGAGAGTACTGGAAATAGAGAAATTGGGACACCCAAGTGCGTCAGGTCCAAATCTCCGGGAACTTCTCCAAGGATGAAATTGGCGTAATTGGATCGGTCTAGAACAGGGGGTCGCCAAACGTTTTTGATCATGGACCACCCCTATATAATTTTTCGAAATCTCCATCGACCCCCATAAAAGTAATTTTCAACTAATTAAAAATAAAACTATTTATTAGGTACTGTGTTTGTACATTTATTTTATGTTTTTAAACATTTCTTAAAGTAATTTTACATTGTGTAACAAATAGTTTTATGAAAAATATCTTAATGTTGAAATTTAAATACCTTAATATTTATTAAATAATAAGTTAGCACAATCATTAGAATGTGGTTTAATCACAATTATTCGCCGCACCATCTAGCCCAGGATTGGTGTGGAAACATCTCACAAGTGTTCCTGTTCTTTCTGGAATAATAGCAGACGCCAACCGTCTAATCCTGGAATGTGCTAACAATACTAAAGGAAGAGAACCGTTTGTGGAGGGCTGTGATAGCGACTGGATGTCCTTTATTTGCCAATTTAAATACTATTCTGGCAGCTGATGATGGCAGTATTTACACAGAGTTCTTTGAGTTCATAACTAACAACAAGATAACTTTGTAAATATTCAATATACTAAAGAAGCTTCGAAAGAAAAATGTAAATGGCTGATTTGCTAGCTCAAGAGGCCAATAACAAAGGGGGGAAAAAAGTAATTATAAATAAGTAAAAATAATAAGTAAATTAACTACAGTATTACTTCTTAATTAGTGAGATGGGTATGCCTAGTGTTTCTTTGCAAAGTTCCGCTATATTGGGTTCGAAATTGTTTTTCCTTCGACCTTCCTGGCTCCCTGGACCCCTGGGGGTCTATATAGACCACTTTGGCGAACTCCGGTCTAGAAATTCTGCGGGAACTTCGCTATTAAATAGCCTGGCTGCCGATAAATCCCTTACCTTACTAAATTGTCAGTGGTTAGCTTGTTGGATTTCCACATGGAGATCCTGGGTTCGAATCCCCGGCTATCGGCTCTTAGATTTTCTTTTTCCTAGGATCGAAAGAAAAACTGTTCGAAGGCCGGAAGTGTACCGGAAAAGAAGGGTCAATGTACTCAGATTTTGGAGCGCCATATAAATAAATAAGTAGGATACTATTTATTTTATTATTTATTTTTTATTACTGGTGATTGTCAAAATCAGCTACTGTTATTGTCTGGTTAACCAAAGTAAATGTTGAATGCTTTCTTTTTCTTTTTCATTTCTTTTTTCAAAAAGTAGAAATGACTGACAGTTCTTGCTTAACGATATTAGTCACCCATATAATGTGTATGAGAGTAAGTGGTTAGGAACACGTCTGTCAGTCTAAAGAGAATATTCACCGCCTACGCTCTGCATCATTGTCATAAAAAAATAATAATAATAAAAAAGTTTAAAAAAAAGACAGAACAAAGTGGTACGCCTACTACACCACTTTCTCCGTTCATTGTTCCCGTGTATAGCATCTCCTCTCCTTCAGGAACCATTCCACGGACGTATTAACAATTGTCTCACACATAACTAAAAAAAAAAAATTATAATCACTAATTAGACAATTAGTTGAACCTATTTAATGAAGTGACAGTTGCCAGAAAATAATAATAATTTATTATTTCTCACTTTTTATTTCTAAAAAATATAAACAAAAAAAACAATTAGAAAGAAATCTTTTATGTTGTTAGCAAACAAAGTCCATCCTACTAATTGCTTACCGTTTCTAATGCATTACTTATGTTAGACAGCATGTTATTTGTGAGTGGTCTCAGGTAACTTTGCAATTGGCTGTTCTTTTATCATACGTTACTTCCTTCCAAAGAGTATGAATACAGCTTTGTGTAGGTGTCTTTAGTCTTTTTTTTTAATTTATTGAATGTTATTTAGAAGAAAACAAATTAGTCTATTCATTTACGTAGTACAGAATTCTTCTTGGTAGCTTATGTTCCTAACTTGTTGTTGTCTATGCTCGTTTTTCCTGTTTATTATAATGTAGCCAATATTTTATGCGTATTGGAGATACAACAACATGTCTATGGTTACATGTTACCTACTTG
The DNA here is from genome assembly GCF_049639745.1 of Rhodnius prolixus. Taxonomy (NCBI): domain Eukaryota; kingdom Metazoa; phylum Arthropoda; class Insecta; order Hemiptera; family Reduviidae; genus Rhodnius; species Rhodnius prolixus. The sequence goes on from NW_027411634.1 coordinate 37,581,357, forward strand.
TTAATTAAGGACCATTTGTTAATTGTTTTCTATTGAAAGGGATCTTTAGTCTAGCCATTCCACACATACACTGCTGTAGATGTAGGCAGAACATTGTAGTCCGCCCACACAATTCCCTGTAATAATAATCATATGGTCCTATAAGATTCGATTATCAAAGATAATTATAGAAAAACTCGAGAAAGCCGTTCTTGTACAGTTCCGGTGGAACGATATTAAAAAGAAATGGCACTTTACGGTGAAAAATATTGATGATACTTTACCTGACAGCCGAGCGGTTAGAGACCAGACCCACAATGCTAAGATGTATTGCGGTTCTAGTCTAGGCCTTGGATTTTATTTAATGGTTAATATGAGAAATTTATAGTAAAGTATGTTAGGCGGTTAGAAGCTAGACCCGCAAAGCTAAGATGTATTGCGGTACTAGTCTAGGCCTTGGATTTTATTGAATGGTTAATATGAGAAATTTATAGTAAAGCATGTTAGGCGACTAGAGACTAGACCCGCAAAGCTAAGATGTATTGCGGTACTAGTCTAGACCTTGGATTTTATTTAATAGTTAATATGAGAAATTTATAGTAAAGTATGTTAGGCTGGAAACATAGTGGAGCGGCGCGCAAAGCGGCGCTGATAGCGAAGAGCGAAGCGGCAAAAACAAAAACTAGAAATAGATTGAGTTGCTCTATCTTCGCTTTGCTCGCCACTATGCGCGGTCCCATATGTTAACTTGTGTTTGATTTCGCCGCTTCGCTCTTCGCTATCATCGCCGCTTTGCTCGCCGCTCCACTATGTTTCCAGCCTTAGGCGGTTAGAAGCTAGACCCGCAAAGCTAAGATGTATTGCGGTACTAGTCTAGGCCTTGGATTTTATTGAATGGTTAATATGAGAAATTTATAGTAAAGCATGTTAGGCGACTAGAGACTAGACCCGCAAAGCTAAGATGTATTGCGGTAGCAGTCTAGACCTTGGATTTTATTTAATAGTTAATATGAGAAATTTATAGTAAAGTATGTTAGGCGACTAGAGACTAGACCCGCAAAGCTAAGATGTATTGCGGTACTAGTCTAGACCTTGGATTTTATTTAATAGTTAATATGAGAAATTTATAGTAAAGTATGTTAGGCGGTTAGAAGCTAGACCCGCAAAGCTAAGATGTATTGCGGTACTAGTCTAGACCTTGGATTTTATTTAATAGTTAATATGAGAAATTTATAGTAAAGTGTGTTAGGCGATCATAGGCTAGACCCGCAAAGCTAAGATGTATTGCGGTACTAGTCTAGGCCTTGGATTTTATTTAATGGTTAATATGAAAAATTTATAGTGAAGTATGTTAGGCGGTTAGAAGCTAGACCCGCAAAGCTAAGATGTATTGCGGTACTAGTCTAGGCCTTGGATTTTATTGAATGGTTAATATGAGAAATTTATAGTAAAGCATGTTAGGCGACTAGAGACTAGACCCGCAAAGCTAAGATGTATTACGGTACTAGTCTAGGCCTTGGATTTTATTTAATGGTTAATATGAGAAATTTACAGTAAAGTATGTTTGCTAGTCGCCTCCGTCCGCGACACCTAATTGGTAGTTGGACGTTAAGCCCCGCCTGAAAAATTAGGCGATTACTTTACTTTTACTTTACCTGCCCAGAGACAAAAAACAAAAAACCAAAAAATAGTTGAATAACTCACGTCTATATCATAAATGATATTTATCAAAAAAATTATAGATTTGAAATATTTGATAATCTTTGATTGACTGCACTGTGTGCAGATAGATGTGCTCAAACATTTATGAATTTGGGAATACAAACAGGATTAAAGGGATTGCATTGTTGTTCCCTATCCATACTCCTCTCCGATACCCGCCATTCCCCCTCGAGGGTTTTACTGTGTATTTTTTTTATTTTTTCAGATCAGTTGGAATTGACTGTCCATATTTAATACCCTGTTAGTTATTTTTTTTTTTTTTTGCGTCCAGAAAAATCGTTGAACCCAGCAGATGGACTGTTAAACATTTAACCCCTTTCAAAAAGCAAACAAGCGTGATGCCTTCCCCTCCGAAGCGATTGGATACTGTGTTATTTAGTTTTTTTTTCATTTGTTCGAAAATTAATAGCAAGCAATTTGCATTTGCTTCTGATTCACTGCTTGCTTAATTTTGTCATCAAGCTTTGTTATAATTTTTATTCAGATTTTTTTTTAAACTTTTTAAGCTTAATTTCTCTAATCAACAATCCTGTCAAACTCATTAATTATTCAAGTGTTGTTTTTTTTTTTTAAAATCTTTTTCATTAATAAATTCTCAAAACATTTTACTCTTTCTCTTAAAACTGGTAAACACCAGTATTGTGATCGTTAAAAACTTTACAAAATTTATCACCGTCAATGACCTTTTTGGGGACCTCCCATGTCTGTCTGTAGGTAGCGGATATTGTAACACAAAAAATCAAAACTTAAAAGAAATTATCAGTTTGGTACTTGGTATAAAATTGACGGTCAAACCGGAAGTGGCACTTAACAAGAAGGATTCCTCTCCTTCTGGAGATTATCTCGAAAATAGCGTCTACGCTTTCCTTAAAAACTACATCCTGTTAATACTAGATTTCCTTCCACAGCTCCATTTTAACGTTATTTATTAACATTTCTATTATCGTTTATGTAAATTTGAGCAATAATAGGAAATGGGTTGCTAAATATTCTGAATCACTCAAACGGAAGTAAGGCTTTTTCTGAATGGATTTTTCACTTTTTTTTATATATTTCCTCACAACTGACCACAAAGATTTTGTCTAAACTTGTTTATAGATTACACAAATATTAATTTGAAACTTTTTTTTGCAAGAGAACAACAATAACTTGTAATTCGTTTTAGTGCAGTTCTCTGGGAAGGGTTATGGTAGATTTGCGTTTTTAAAGAGTTCAGAGTTCAAGAAAATGCGTAAAAATAAGTGATAGACGTGAAAAATGAGTAGTAAGAGAAAATCATGATGGTAAGAGATTTATTTTGTTTAAAAATTCGTATTTTGAGAAAGAATTTTTCTGTTTTTAAAGAAATCTTTTAAGTAGTAGATTTATCCCAGTAAACATATGTTTTAAAATGCGTATATTCTGTTTGTTTCTTTCTAAATGTGATTAACCTGATTGAGTCATTCAGTCACTGTACATATGTTAAACTTAAGTTCCGTTTATGGAATAACTCAATTAAGGTCATCACTAGTTTATGCATATACTTTGTGGCAGTTAATCTAAATAGAAAAGGGTTATTTATATATAGAAATATATGGCTAGATTTTATACAAGTTCTAAGGCGGAGAGAAATTTAACTTTCATTTTAAATTTTTATAAAACAGCTGTATCCGAACAGATGTTTTTTTTAAAAAAAAAATCTCTTCATTTAATTGCGTGTACTACATCCAACGATGACCATCATGAGACGGCTAACCTAGTATACCGTTGAAGTAAATTCGAAGAATAGATACCCTTTACTATCATGCGATGGCGAGGCCATCGTCGCTTCAGCCTTCAGGAGGGAGGGAGAGGACTCTAGAGGAAAGAGTAGTTTGGAAGAGATTGTGTATGAGCTGGATGAAGTGTTGGGAAAGCTGGGAATTAAACTTGGTGTAACGGGATTTTATCTAGGATTCGATTTCATTGGCGCCAGAGCTTTTTCCTTTCTCCAAGACCAGCTTTCGGTCGTTGCAGACCTCACTGTGTCCATCGCTGGACAGCAGCTGGATTCGAACTCGGGTTCTCCGCATGAGAATTCAGTACACTAACCATCCCTCGCTAATCCCCTCCCTAGCAAAGATCGAAATAATCTTTAAAGAATTTCAAAACTGAAGTTTATAACATTGTTACCTGATCACTATTATAAGCTTTTCTGGATGTTAAAAAATACGCTTAAAAGTTGGAAACTTGCCAAAAAAAAAAAATCTTGTCCTAAACACTCCTCTCTCTTTGAGGGCGGTGGGAGAAAATTTCTTCTATTTTGATTTCCGCTAAGATCCAGGTGCTAAACCGAGAGCCACCAAGTATGATGAACTTGAATTTTGTAGTTTCTAACATCTTTGTTTTATTTTTTTTCTTTAAAATGGTATCCTTAAAAGTGACATGAATGTTATTGAAGTTGACTAGTTTTAGATAGCTAAGTTTTAGTTCCAAGTTCTAAGTTTTTTAGAAAATATAATTACGTAATCTGCGGTGAGAACAAGTCTTGTAAGTGAGATCATGCAAGATTTTTCTTTTTAAAGCTCAAACTAGCTTTACTGCCTTGGCTTTATTTTCAGTAGAAAGAGGATGAAAAAATACATAAAAATGACCTATCGCGTGCTCTTCTTTCTCTTTGATAACAAGTTAAAAAATTGAAATATGATTAATAAATACCAGATTTTTGAAATGGCCTAGCACCTTTAATTTTGAATATATCGAATTGCGGTTTCCGGTTTCTTTCATAATTTTTATACTCTTTAAAACTGTACATACATGAAAATAGGAGTCAACTGCGAACCCTCACTTTTGGTCGCGCGTCAGCCGCCTATGCGGGCCAGGAATCTAAAATCAAGTCACATATTCTGAAACTAGAGGTGACGGGCAACAAATTTTTCCTCTACCATTTTTTGCTCAGATTAACCGTTTAAGCCAGAAATGCATTTGAGCCGTCTTAAAATGAACACCCTGTATATAAAATAAAAAAGCTTGCAAGCTTGAAATTAACAACAGTCTTCTTTATCATTAAAACTTTTAACGATAATTTTAGTAAAACAAATTCTAAAATTAATTTAACGTAGCCTTTCCTGTTTGCAATACTAATTTTTTTTAGTATTTATTAGGTGATTAAGGGAATCAAAAAAAGATAATGTAGTAAAAGGTGAATGCAATAATTGAGAATGCATATTGCATTAAAAATAACAGTAGAAGAGCACATTCATGCGCATGTCAAACGCTATTTAATTGAGATGTGGGCAGTTTATGGACGCGGTGAATAAATTATGATAATCTTATTTCTAAAGAGGAAAGTGGTGCAGGATCGCTCCTTGTTTTGTAGGCTTATTTTTTTTCTTTTTTATCTGGGAGTGACATTAAAACGTTCCCTTTTCCCTATTTTGGGTTATTTATTTATTTTAATTTCTGGATGTGTTAAATACGGGAAAAAGAAGAGAAAAGTGACTGAGAACGCACAAACCAGTCTGAGGGAGACAATGAAATATGTGTTCTCCTCTCTACCATTATCATATCATAAATATGTTGATTAAGGAGGTCGTGTTACCTGACTCTCTCTCACTCTCTTTGCCTCTCTCTCCTGCCCTTTCAACCCCCACCAATAGGCCATTCTAAAGATGTAAAAGCTCGTGAGGAATTCTTCATTCACGCATTCTGTGCATGTGTTCACGTGTGAGACTTATAACGTACGTATGTATAAGTAGGTAGTGGTTGTTACCAACTTGGTATGATATCCCCAGTTCGAGTCCAGCGAGTAGCCTCTTATTTTTATTAGTATAGCCCCATTCTCTTTAATTGATAAAAAAAAAATGTTAATAGTAAAGAACAAGCTTCCGTCTTCGGTCAGGACACTTAATCTGGTAGTTTAAGAATTTGACCAAACACTTTATTTTGAGTAACCTCTAGTGGTGCGTCTAAAAAAAATTATTTATTTTATTAAAGTATTTATTTTTTTGAAATTAAAGCGCGCCAACATCTGAAATCATTGTCGCTCGGAGCTTTTTTTCAATACAATGGCGTCTCGTTACAGATAACTCTGACTATCGCCGGACAGTGAGCTGTACGAAGCTCCTAGGAAGGAGAAAATCTAAGGACCAGCCGCTGGATTCGATCCCGGGATCACTGCTTGGGTATCCAGTACGCTGATATCTTCTCTTGCTAAATGTATTATTATTTCGGTTCACGTGCATGTTTCTAACTTTTATTTTCTCTGGTGAATTCGACTAGGCCCACTTTTCTGATAGAAAATAGGCTCCCTAAAGTACTATTTAGTGGGTTGTACGGTCCTAACTTATGTTTACTATTAAGAAGGCTTAAATGAGTTATTAAAACACCAGGTTCGTAGAGAATCTTAATATTTTTCGACACACAGAATCAAAACAAAAACCAAATGTCTAACACTACAACGTCCGCTTGCTACAAGTAGTAACGCAGAACAACCTGAACGTTCAATAAAATCCAAAATTAAAGTAAACTGGTTAATTTAAATTGTAGTTATTGCTGGAAGAGGAAATTATGTGTTTCTATGTGAATGATTCACAGATTTGGTTCATTCATTATTCTATTATATGCATTCATCAAATATTAAAATAAAGTTAAATGACCTTTCTCCTCAATTTAAATAGCCCACACATTTCATTTCTAAAACAGCCAGAGAGATATATGCATGATTATAATAAATCAAGAGCAGGTATCTCAAGTCATCTTGGCTGGATCTCCCCTCGGTAGAGAGTAGTTCGTGGGATGGTGTCTTGGTATTTAAATACTCGTCTACATGATGAAAACAATACTGGATTCAATAGAGCTTAGAATAAGACTAACTGTTGTTGATCTTCCTAAGTTAATCCGTTCTGTAGACGCAATGTCTTTTTTACTGGAGTTGCTTTTCTCCAGCCAGTTTTAGTCCCTCTTACAAAGCACATTATCCATAAGGCCCTGGTGGGCGTCACCCTATCCTTACCAGTTATGTTAATGTAACTAGCCGAGGTTTCTAATTTTATTTAATATGTTAATGATGAAACATTTCCTTAATGTGCTTATTTGTTACTTTCTCTTAAAAGTTATGCCCTTGTTAAATGCTAAGTGCGTGCGATCCTAGCACCAGATGCGCAAAAATTTGCTTACAATGTGCGGTAACTGCATTCGATTTTTTTTATATTTAAAAAATAGCTGAAATCATTGATTTTTTGTTGGTTGTTTTCTATCTGAATTCAGTTACAATTATCAAGATTCCTTCTTATATTTACAATAAAATCACGTGTCCATTAGTAACAGACAATCGTTAAAGCCTTTTTGGAGAACATCTTAAAAACTTAAAATCAAAAATCTTTTACAAAATATATTATTATCACAATAAGAAATAACTTCGGTAATATTTTTGACGTGATCCCTACCACTGGGAGAAGTTACAAAATTCTAGTTTCACAACAAACCCATTTATATGAAAGTAAATCAAAATAAATAAAGAAAAACAAAATGACAGCCAATAAAAGATTTATATACATATAATACATATTATGTGTGTGTGTAGATAAATAGATAATGTATAAAGTTACAATATATAATATATATTACAAAAATAACTATAAATTCCAACCGCTAACCTTAAAGAAAGAACTTTAGTTATAAATAATTGTTACTTATAAAAACTAAAAGGTTATAATATATAAATGAATAAAAAATAATAAAAAAAAAACTGGTATTTAATAAATAATTAAAATTCTTCAACTCTTAATTTCATTTGAAATTAATAAAGCAACTTAAACTACAATAGTAAATCATTATGCTTCTAGATAATGCCATTTGTCACTAATAATAGAATTATTTATGTTCATTTAAATTATATATTTATTTAAAATAGAAATATATATATATATAACGATTGCATGTTGTCATGCAATATAAATGTTTATATTTAAAGTTGCATTTTATTTATATAAATTATGAATGTAGGATAAATTACTTACTGAAACAATTTATGCAATATTTTAAATAATAATTATCCTAATTTTTTGTATTATATAAAAAACAAATATGGCGAGTACAAGTATTTTTTTTTTTTATCGCAATTTCCCCCAAAACTAGACTGAAATCAATTTTTCATGAGAAGATAGTTTCAAAACTAAGTGCTCAATATAAAAGTTCTGTCTAGACTTTAGACTCAACTGTCGGCCAGTTCGGTAGTGATCGGTCCCTATGTGACATTTGTCACAAGGTAAACTGATTGAAAAATTAGAAACAAATCATCCTAAATCTGAATATTAAAAAAAATAAATAAAATCATGCTACACATTTAAAAAGTCATTATTTCTTTTTTTTAAATTAATACATCGAAAAAATATATAATAATAATTAGTCGGATATATTTATATAATAAATATTTTGGTTTGTGATTTAAATATTTAAAATGATCTGTACAGCTTGTATAAAATGATGACAGGTAATTTAATATGGGAAAATTTCAGTAAAGAGCGTGCTTGTCAATATTACAAATAATCTGGATGTAATATTGGGGAGGCGTTTGATTGGTTAGTGGGGGAGCTCAGCCTGAACATAAATGAACTCCCGTTGCTTTGTTACACACGTCCCACCTTTTATATTATATATTATGGTGATTATTATTGCTGGCGTTGTTTCATGGACAATGATTATAATAATCATAAGTAAAATAATTTTATAAATAAATCTAATATTCATTAAACATATGCATGTATAATGTTCCCTTCATCGTTGGTCTCTATTTAATCATTTCATAACCATCCTTTTCGTATGTTTATAATCCCAAGTGTGCTGAGTGTATCTTCCATTTTGTCTTATGGACTTGGCGAATTGTATTTATAGTAATGAAATTTCTGTAATTCATGTCTTAATTGATTATTTTCGTTATTACAATAATCATAAATCCCAATAATAGTTGCAAAAGAGCTTCCGGTAATGGGTCCTCATCATCATCATTCAAAATTTCTTCTACGTCATGTGTAAATGGTCCCTGAAAAAAAAATAGAAAACATTTTTAAAAAGCATTTCTTTTAAGATTGTCTGCAAACAATAAGATGATTTCATTAAACATGATAAAACCTGGAAAAAGGTTTGTAAACGCAATGTTCCGGTTTTATTTAAAAAAAATTAAAGTTTAGGCAACCAACGATTTTTTCCATTTTTGTGTTATTTTCTTCAAAGACAACATTTTTCTTGATATAACCACCCTCTCCAAAAAAAAAGCGTGTTTTTGTAAATTTTTGTTTGCGATTATTGTGCTACAATCAGCGCGTTAGCGCTATAAGTAACAATGATAACAATAGAGTAATAAATGATAAGGTAACGAGTGGAGAAGTTACAGTGGTAACACTCCAAAATATTAGGCTGTTAGTCACTCTCTTCACTTGAGAGGAGATCACGGAGGCCACACTGTCTCTTAAGGCGTCTTTTCCGGGTTGTAAGGAAGAGTTCTTGAAAAAAGATTTTTAGCTAGAGGATTTATATGAGAGATTGCAGGCTGATGTGGAGTTTTCTTTATCGTGTTTTCAGCGACTTGTGGTTATAAAAGGAATGTTAAGGTCAGTGAGTTGGAGATAAGGTCAGTTAAGGTTGGAGACATAAAATGGAGCGTTTACGAAGGGACTGAATCCTTTGGAGATTTGTGCGTTTGGTTGAAATTGAACCCCACAGCTCTATTCCATACGCCCAGATGGGTTTCAAAATAGAAGTATAAATCAGTCTTTTGTTGTCCAGAGAGAGTTTTGATCTATCGTCCAAGAGTCTTCTAAGTAGTCGATAGCGTCTGTTCAGTTCTGTTCTTTTTAGTCTAGTGTGGGGTTGTAAAATTTAAAAGTAAAAAATTACTAAACACTTCATGCTCCATTTTAATATCAGGCAAAAAATTTATCCTCTTAAAGGCAATAATACTTTCTAATTTAGATCAGCTGATTTTTTATTTTCTATACTTCAATTAGTATAATTTTGCTAATTACGCAACAACTCTCAGAACTAAATGCCAGAACTAAATTATATTCTTTAAGTGATTTAAAAAAATATTAATTTTTTTATGAAGCTAAAATTTAAAAAAATTAATGAATTTAAAAATAATATAAAATTATTATTAAGTAAAACGAACCATGTGATTAACTTGTCATAAATTGATCTGTACCTTACCTTGGACCAACTATAAATGGAACGCAATCCTTTCCTCCACTACAACTCCAAAGTTATTTTAAAGACGGCAAATCATCAAAAGTTTTATTATATATTAATATATATATTTAAAAAAAAGCTTGTTTGTTTAAAATGAAGAAAGACAATTTAATAGAAAATAATATGTGTAAATGTTAAAAGCTCATTAAGGAAACAACTTCAGTTTGCTATTTAATTTCTTTATGAAAGAGGAGGTAGTATTTCTACATTATATAGGTCTGACTTGCTAATGAGTCGCTCGGCTTTAACCGCAGTATAACTTTCACATGACTCTTCTGGAATTTATTATATAGTCATTAATTAATGGTTTTAATTTTTATTCAATTTTATTTTTAAATATCACTTTTTATAAATACAAATTACTTAATTAATCAATCAATCAATTTTTATATAAAATTGTTTTAAGCCTTTTCACAACATACTCCATGACACTTGGTATATTTATTATTCTTAATTTTATTTTGTCACGCAGATATTAGGGCCGTGGATAAGCTAACTTGTAAACTTCTCCCTGAATTATTCCTAGAATAAATTTTTTTGGGAGGAAAAATTTAGGGAAAAACCTTGAGATTAGATTAGTCTCAGGGCTGGATCTGTAATGATTGGACTGGTTTCGTGAAGTTTGGTGAAAATGGTACCTTCAAATGTGGACAAATATCTTCGACTTCAACATACAGGTGGTGCATGCAGCGATTTTGTGGATTTTGTTTTATGTTTTCTGGTGTTATCGCGCCTCATTTGGACGTCCACTGCGTTCTGCATCATCGGTGTCTCTACGACCACGTTTGAAGTCCAGCAAACCAACGTTTTATTGTTGTTTCTGATGGAGCAGAGCCCCCATAACACTTTTCAAGCCATTGCTTCGCTTGAACCGTATTTTTTCCCATCAAGAAGTAGTGTAAAATTAAAACACGAAATTGTTTTTGATCCATTGTTTTGAAAATAACAAAATTAGCGTCACTCTTAGCGCAATAACTCACAAACTAATGAATAGAATATCATGAAATTTTAACAGCTGTCTTTTGAAAGTTAGTACTAACTGGAAAAGAGGTGAATGTAATACAACTAGCGCCATCTATGTGTTAGGCCCGGGACTTTTCAGCCCATGTGTTACAATAAGGATGACTTAAATTAAGATAATAAAGAATTCAATGAACTGGGAAGTGCAGATTAATTTTGAAAAGATAGAAAAGTAAAATAAAGTACAGTAAAGTAATGCCCGTTTTTTCCGACAAGCTTTACTTCCAACTACCAAATTAGGTAGCAGTGAACGTGTGTTACAGAGGAGACTAACAAAACGTACTTTACGTATAAGGATCTCCTATTAACCAAGGCATAGACTGGAAATCGAACCCAAATAACATAATACATCTTCTTTGCGAGCCTCCATTTCTCGTGGCGCCTTGAAAAAGACAGAATATATCAGGGAAAGAAGTGAACATCAAAGATTTAGTTTCATTCTTGACGGTGCTGTGAGAATATTTCATACAGAGTTGTGGAATATACTATTTTCCTAAATTATTGGAGGCAGCCATTTTAAATAAGTACGGCATATAAATCTGATCAAAACCTGGCCGGAGTAGTAATGAGGGGCAAATGGACTACTGGAGAAGACGTCTAAAGAAAACAATGAAAATAATTAGGAAATAATGTGATTTATTAGAAGATGGAAGGAAGTGACAGATTTTTTAATTTTTTTTATTTGCAACTGTACAAAATATACATCTAGCAAATGTGTATTTACAGATAAACATTTGATTGTGTCACAGAGCTGGCTCAGTGCCACAACCAGGATGATGGGATGAGAGAAACCAGCCAGCGCTGGAACTCTCTAGGAACTTATTGGGGTTTAGAAAGCAATGAGGTCACGTGGCCAACGCCGCTTTAGACGACGTGGATAGTGATTGAGCCAGAGGATTTGGGTGATCAGAGAGTTTGCTGTGGAAATTTCAGGAATCGGGAGTGGATTAATTCATTTACATACGGAATATTGAGATAATGATTGAGGGTGCGGTTGGAGACATAGAATTTAAACTATAGTTAACGATTCGGCGGAGGACTTTAGACTGGAAAGATTGGATAGGTTGGATATTGGATGGTTTGGCGGAGCCCCACAATTCTGCTCCATATATCCATATTGGTCGTAATAGTGTTCTGTAAAGTGTAAGTTTGTTTTGTACGTTCATGGAGGATTTCTGTACAAGGAGTCCTCCTTAGTAGTCCGTAGCGTCTGTTCAGTTCTTGTCTTTTAAGTCATGTGTGAGGGTTCCAGGTTAGACGGCTGTCTAACCCGGATAACGGAGCCCCAGATAACGAAACTGTGTGGAAGTCGGTAAGTCAGAATTGTTAATAGTTAGTGGAGGGCAGTAACAGAATTACTGGCTCCAAAGATTGGGAGAAAAGATGAATGCCCTCAGAGAGATGATGATTAGGAAGTGGTTTCCAAAAAGGAAGAGAAATAGATCATCAAGAAGTGGGAAGATGATTTCGGAGAGCTGATAGCAGCCAGTACGATCGAGGCCTGAGTACTGCTCAGAAGAGAATTCATATCAAGTATTTCCGGTGGTCATTCAAAATCGAATATCAGCACGATTTCCTCTAATTAAGAGACAAAAAAAAAAACACACCAAAAATTGGCAAGATACTTTAACAAAATGAATGTGACGAGTGCGAACAACTGGTGTTCAAGCAGTACAAGTATTCTAAACTAGAGAAAAAGATAATACTTGATCATTTCTTCATCAACCTTCCTCCTCCCTTATTATCATCACAGCCATAAACATTCCATCAACTAAGAAGAAAGATCAGAAATAAAGATAATCATAATTTGATGTGATCCTTCATTTATTTATTTCTCTTTAAAGTGCTTACCACTTTTGCAGATTACCATTTTGTATATATATATAAACAATTTGTAAATAAATTATAGGTAGCATTATCTTTTTCTTATAATATTTATCTTTTTAATATTATTATATTAAATTTAAACAGATAATACCTACCGGAGTAAATGTTCATAATATTAATAAGAAGGGATCGTTTAGTGCAAGTAATTAATTTGGACAGATAATAAAAGTAGTAAAAATTATATAGAAATATTATTATTTTTTGTCTACATTTTAAATGGGCATTTAATTATATTTTGTACATATCAGTTTTTATTTAATTTTGTGTAATATATAATTATTGTTTCTACATAAGGTAAAAATTAATTTAGAATGAAATAAAACTGCAAGGTAAGCTAACACTATCTAGTGAGAGATAGGATAAATAACTGTACGTCTTATGGAGATAAAATTGAGTTTGAGGGGTGTCTCTATGGAGGGGATCGGTTAATTTTAATTTTTCAGAAATAATGAGTTTAAATCCTCTTTTGAGAAGGGGCCCACATAAGCAGTTTAGATTATCCCTCGTGGACCAGATCTTAAAGAAATAATAATAACACTCACTGGAGGGGAATGTACCCTACCTAGAACCTTTTTGGGAATCTTCTTCAGTAAAAGAGCATTGGAAGTGAGATGTGAATAAGCGTAAGGGAGCGGCTATCTCTAACTGCAACTTCCCGTTTCCAAATAGAACTTTCCATGAAACCTGGATGAATAGTATTTCATCACCTGCGGGAGCTGAAGAGAAGTTGTTTTCCACCTCCTCACCTGCCCATCAGGGAGCGCATGATTTTTCTTTTTCAACCGAAGTGTAGAATACTCTGTAAAAATTCAGGATTTGCGGTCACTAGAAGCTAAGACTAATTCATAAGTGAATGAAAATGCCATGAAGAACTATGATTCCACTATCGTGACAGCTAGTACTCAAAAAAAAATTGACTTTCTCCAACTCAAATGATCCAAAAATTTGAATTTCTTGCATAAACACAGATTGAAAATTAACACAAAAATAATACTCACTTCTTTAAGTTGTGGTAAGGGAAAATAACAATGATAAATAGCCCAGCTCATCGTTTTCTGTAGGAAGGATTCTTCGATAAATTGAGCGTCCTCCAGGGTCAAAGTGCAAAACATCTTACGGTTTCTAGGCCAATATACTTGATATAGAAAGAACTTTACACAGATGGTGCACATCTTGCCATGCCGTATAGCATCTCTCCGAATGTTTTAGTGATAAAAGCTAAACCTAACTTAAATTCATACTCCTCTGCCCTGGTGCTTTCAGCACCTTTAGTCTCTGAAACAATTAAAAATTAAATGAAGGTAACAATAATACTACTAATAAATATTAATTAATGGTAAATTTTCATTCAGTTTATGATACAAGTTTAACCATTAGACGTTTATAATTGTAGAATGTGAAGAAAAACGATGCTGCTGGTAAGGCTGGAACAATTTATCTTAATTTTGCATCAATTTATCACATGCTGTCATGTCAGCCAGCCCAGCCATGAAGAATGAAATGTCTCGATTTGGTTTATTACCCTCCACTTAACTTTAAATTATTATCTAAGCGCATATTTGGTTAATTCTTCTTATTATTATTATTGTTACTGCATATTATTAGTTTATATTTAGCAAATGATTGCCTGGAATTGGTTGTAATTTACTTTCTCTTACTTTGCTTAATAAAAGAAACTATTGTAATCGTACAAATTCTGAGACTTTACCAGCAATATTCCAGTTGACGTACCCCTGAGCAAGAAAAAGTGGTGTTTATGAATAAGTCTGTGTGTGTGTGTGCATTCGAATTTGAAGAAAATTTGTGTGCTAAAATGTTGAGAGTAAGAGAAAGATCTGGTAGTGTTCATGCCAGAATGTTTTTAAAGAACTGTCCGTTTCAATCTGTTGGATATTGATACTTGTGTTTGTTTTCTGATTTAGCATTGATTTTTATTGATTTAGACTTTATCTCTTTAATACTATAGTTACAGACAAAATTACTAGAAGGCTGCTAAATTGAACGAGTTTTTCAATGAGAAGAATTTTGGGGTTTTTAATTTTAAACGTTCAATATCTCGAGGATAATGTGAGGGGAGACATCAAGTTTAAATTAGCTTGTACAAAGAATCATTTTTACAACATAAACTATTAAATATATTCCTAAACTTCCATCACATCTGCAGTCAAACGGATGATTGTGCAAGAGTGCAAGACTGCTTGTTGTTATTTCTGCCAAAAGCGTGATTAGGGTCTTCGCTGTACATGCCAAGTGAATTCGGCCATAAAACTTTAGAAAAGATATCTTGCTAAACATAACCAAAACTTACATAATTTCGAAGGTTTTGCTCTTGGTCAGTCTTAAGAGTTACATTCCAAATAGTAGTAAAGTATTTAACTCACTTAGTGTTTCACAATACTTGATTCCTCCAAATAGGGCGGACTCATTGCACCACTCTTTTTTTGTTTTTAAAGAATTTTAAACATAGCTTTTAGTCATCCCATTTCTGTATAAATTCCAGAGGAGATATTCCTCTGCCAGTACCTTCTCTGGATCTGTGGCTTCCCCTTTTTTTGACAATTCATTCTGTCGTAAAGTAAAAAATTAGCATTGTTGTCTATGGCAAAATGGTTGAGTAGAATTATAATGCAATAATTACAGTCTAAGTACAGGCTAAGTCTCATCGGTTCTTAGTTTTGTTTTCAAATTTCTTGATTTTAGCCGAAAACTGTTCTCAACTATTCCTTTTTCTGCCACTTTCATTTCATTCAGAAACAGAAAATTTTAAGAGTTTTAAGAGAAGTTAAAAAGTTAAGGCTTACCTTTAAATTGCTATTTTAGGGAAATATTGGCTTCCTCCACATTAAATATTTGATGAAATTTTTTATTACTAGGAGAAAAAAACTTGAGAACTGCAAAAATTTTGATTCTTATTCTTTCTATTTTTTTAACAGAACTGATGAGATTCTACATTTTACTGAATAAAATCATTAAAATCCACTTAAAATGTTCATAACTTCTGTTGAGTTTATTAAATAATGTGCGTATGTATAAAATTTGTAAACTAACTGTGAGGTTTCAGAAGCAGAACCTTTACATGAAAGAAGGTTCCACGGTCAAGTTGATTTTTTTAGGTTAAGGCAGCTCTTCTAATATTGTAGGCAGTGCATAGTGCAAACATGGCGCCCGTCCAACTTAAATTAATTTTTTGGTGTAGTTAATTTATAACTTATAATGATTTATTAAAATAAGTTTTTGCAGCTGTTTCTGGTTATCGTTTCGAAAATTGTGCATATTAATCTCAAAGTGAAAAGGTTGTTGTTCGATTCTTTTGATTAAATGTTAAAAGTAATAATTAATACATTACAGACCTGTTAAAAAGCAACGGTTGCATTTCCATTTATAAAGTAGATATATTTCTATGCAAAAAGTTTGACTTTATTTTTATTACAAACGACATTAATATTTATGATCATTAGTAAAATTTAGTTCTAAGAAGCATTTGAATGATCTCTTGCACCTGATTGATAATGTTAACTGTTTTTACCAATTCTTGAAGATTCCTATGATAGAATAGGTGTTAATAATATATGTACAACATATATTTGCTTCTGAATGTTGTTGAGTTCTAAAAGTTAATTGAATTTTTAGTATTTAAACTTTCAATTTTCATTTCATTGAAAAGGTCATTTTAACTGAGCCTTAACATTCTGATAGAATATTATAAATAGCTTGTCAAAAAAGAAGTCTGTCTTACATACAATTGAGAATTATAGCTTAAAAGAATTTTTAAACCAAATTGCTAGTATTTAAATGTTAAGTTTCCAACAATATTATATGCATATATGCATAAGTTAAAGTTTATAGATCTAAGATTTGAAACTGAAATTGAAATCTGTAGTCGAACTTAAATTTTGCAAAGAAAAATATATCCATAATTATTTTCTTATGGCTCAACTTTTTCGAGTCCCGTTTTTAGGGAAAATGTCGGGATCTATTTTCCATTTCTAGTGGTTTTTATTTCTTTAAAAAAATAAGTTATGTTTTGTGAGGGTTATACTTTCTCAGGAATTAAGTAGTTACTTCAGGTATGTTTAAGCTTTTTTTTTTCTTTTTTATTTAACAAAAAATTACTTCTATTTTTTATGAATATATTTATTTATGAAAACTAAGTGGACAAATTTGATTTGAGGATGTGCGATTTTAACCTAAGTATTAATCCTTATAAATCTAGCAGTAAATTTTTAATTTCTGTTCTATTATAAGAGAAATTGAACCCTGGATATCTTATATTGTGTCTCGTGAGGATTTCTTAACAAAAATCTGGCATTCCAACGACTTACTTTTGCAGCAATCATGATAATTGGTCGAAGTTTTTCTTCTTTGTTTTTCCATCCAAATTAGTTTTTATTTTTATATTGAATTTTGCTGAAGATGAATTAGTTTATTTTGGTAACTTTTTTTGGTGGTTCCGTTGGCCTTCAGTAACTTGAGTGTGGAATTACTCATTGTGAAAATTGGTTTTAAACTGTCAGCTTAGTGACAGTGTGGTTTCACTTTTTTGTATAGTTTTCCAATGACGGGCAATTCTGCGCTAAAACTTTATTCAGATTTGTTGTAATCACTAGGTGAGACCCCTTACACTGCAGCATCTTCAGGAGTTGAAACAACTCACCTTGGTCCTATTCCAGCAAGAGCGGGAACAGTTTCATCCCTTCACTTTTCCCAAATATTCTGGATAAAACGACTCACAAGGGAATGTATGGGTATATTTTTCTCCAGTAACAATTAACTACACTAACTCTCAAGAAAGCTTCAGATAGGGTGAGGAGTCGGCCGTTTTGGATAATCACTTCTTGGTTTTATCTCTTAAAGCTCCTTAGTGAGTTTGAGGATGGCTTCCTCCTCTCGGATCAAATGAACCAGCCTCTCCTGGGAAGTTCTAGGAGTCGGTAGTCAGGTATTATCACTTTCTGCTTCGAAACACCTTCAAGCAGATATTCCAAAGATAGCACCCAAATTTAGAAAGTTGGAATTGATATAAGCAGGGTGTGTGCACCCTTCAAATCGACACTCTATGGAATCCCAGGGTTCGGAGAGCCGGTTGATTGGGTTAAGCACTTCTTGATGGCAGTCATCTTTCCCCCAATCCTCTCAAGAGAGATATAACCAGATAACCACTCTGGAGTTACTTCCTAGCTAAAGTGAGAAGCCGGCAGATTAAGACAATCACTCCCTAAAGTTTAAGTAAAGTTTATTAGTTGTTGGCTATTAGAATGTTACTTTTTTGCGACTAGAAGAAATATCATAACTATATTTCCTTAAGGAGAAAACTATCTTACACGAAGTAAGGAAATTCTATTTTTCCAAGACAGATAGTTAGCTAAAGTATATTTAATCTTTTTTGTAAGATATTATCAGATCATTATATTTATTAGTAAGGTCTGGTGACTTGATCATATAATTAAAAATTTTATGAAATACGGCCACTTTGAGGGAATTTATTATTACTCCTTTAAATTGTTTGGCTTTTGAAGGTTAACATTTGCCATTTTGAAGTACTTATTTAAGTTTAATTAAAAAGCAAATTGTCGTGCAAATTTGCGGCGCTGAAGTTAGTTGTCATGGTATTATTATCTTCTTTGAAGAGTAAGTCTGCTCTAAGTGATGACTATATATACATTTTTAATTGATAGTACTTATCGTTGTTAACACTTCTTTACTCCTCGAAGTAGCTTACACAGTTTTGTGATGTCGTTTTGCTAAGTTAAGCATTATTATCCTGCTACTCTCTGTAAGCGCTGCGTTCTAAGAATAAGCAGCTCATGGGGGATCTTAATTAACTTGTACAGAGTCTAGAACATTTCTACTATTACTTTGTTGGCTTTCTAAAGTCTGTTCTCCCCTCCTCTCTCTCACCCACCCTACCATTAAAATCCTATTTCTAAATTTGATATTTAAAGCACAAAGATGAGGAAGGAGTAGTTACTTTAAAGAGATGTTGTAAAGGCGCTTTACCATAAATGATTTGCCAGAAAGCAGCATCAGTTACTTTTATCATTTCTCTGTGTTTCATCGTAGCATTTTTCTCTTCATCTGGAACATGGAGTGGCGTTATGATATAGTATAGTGTTTAAATACGTATACCAACTATATTGTTGATATTTTGAACTTAGGCTCAATTTTTACCACTTGGCTACGACCACTATTAGTTAGCCCAGCCCTTTTTAGTACTAATCTCGAATTATTTGAACTACAAGATGACATCAATAATCATCACAAAACGGAAGTCGTGTGTGTACCACGCAAAGATTGATTTTTTTCACTTTTGAATTTCCATAAAAATCACGGAAAATACCAATTTAAACCCTTTTTTTTATTTTATGATGAGTTAAAAGAAAAGATTAATTCTGTACATACAAAGTAAGTAGACTATATACTCCATAAGTGCATGCAATTTGTATACATATATGCAAGGTCATAAAATCTTTCCTTAATAAAACTAAAGAAATTAATTACACGCAAACTAAGGAGCATAATGTCTTTATATAATATACATATAATTTTTTTATGACGCTATAAAATTTTTAACACTAATTAATGCAAGTATGTAGTTTTTATCTTGTAAAGGATATAAGGAAAAGAGTCGATCTTTTGAAAGTAATAAATTTTTAGGAATTGCTTCTTAATAATAATTAAATTGAAATTATTATTACTGATTTAATTTTATTAATGTATTAATTAAAATATAATCCATGGATTTTTTTTGTTTGTTTTTAAAACATTATGAAAAGGTTAATATCGTATTTAAATTAAGGAACTTGCATTGGTTCGTTCGTTTGCCGAGAAGGAAACAATCTTAGGAGACTTGGTATTCATTGGAGCCTCTTTGGCAGTGCCTTTTTGTGGAAATTGGCCAGCCACTTGTTCAGAGTAGTTTGTGTCTCTGCGGGCATGCCAGCCTTAACTGGATCGCTTCAATGCTAATTTAGAGTACTAACTAGGAGGAGTGTTGATAAGATTTTCGATATGTGCTTTAGAAAGACGCCTACACTTTTTTTTCAGGAAGTAAACATTAAATTTAATAGGAAACGATTCCCCAAAATTTTTTGGGGAATATGATTAAAAGCAATAAAACGTGAAACATGAAAGAACACACATTTCAATTAACCAAACCACATTAAATTAAAACCGGTTCAGTATAAATCTAAACAAAGAGATAATAAAATTCAATTATTTATCTGGGCATAAAAAGTGATTTTGGAATTATCGTATTTAATTAATGATTATTGATTCTACTCAATTGAATTATTTACTCTTTTTAAAAAATAAATTCTTTTTAATTAGGTACATTAAAAAAAAAATTAATACAACCACCGCAACCATCTCTTTTACTTTAAACTGTTTTCCATAGTTGTTCTGAATTTTTACACTTGGCGTTTTTATCTTCCTTGAAATAATTACTTCATTATACTTTCTAGATAAGAGCTGGTCAAATTTTCGATATCGATCTCCTCCACAGTTTTGATGTCAACCGGAAATGCGGCCACCTTTTTTTTGCTTAATCGATTTTTTCAATTTTTCAAAATCAGTTGCATTTCTTTTCCAAAAAATACTACCTCTCACTCCGCGTTCTACGTTCAATTCTCACTTGAAACATTTTCCCTGGGTAATTCGATTGACGCATCTTTGCAGAGTGATTCACGACAATTCGTTGCTCTACTTCATGTGTAGTATCATGTTTGCGACGGCAAAACGAAATTTACACCTCTTACACAAACGACGGTTCCGGTCAGACAGATTTCTCAACAAACACGAGAGACGCTGCAATCGAAAGAGAAGGTTTTACGCTGCACAGCTGGTTAGGCTTTTCTCTTTAAAGAGCCAATATAATGTAACGTGAGGACTTGTTAAATTATTAAATATTAATGAGGATTAGAGTTGTTAATTAGAAAATTGCCCCTACCGGAAATGCTTAGTATACAGCAAAGTGCGTATTTGATAATTCGGATAATGATTTGACAAGACTCTATCAAATTCGCTAGGTTTATTAATTTTTAATGCAGTAATAATCGAAAAAACGTTTACATAATCGATTATTTACATAATAAATGTGACTAGAATTGCTTTGAAATGTGTATAAAACTGCGCTCCACACACACATAGAAACCTAATAAGAGTTCTTGATCGATATTTGATTAAATTTGATTCACCCTATTTCTCTCTTCCTCTTACCCCTCTCTGCTTCCATTACAGCGCCCCTTCAGCTTTAAAACAATTTGATGACAAAGCTAGTGCTCTATCCTCTCCGGAAGTAGAACAAGAATCTATTCTTCCTCTTTAAAGAAAAAAAACATTCGGCAGATCGCCACTACCTTGTTTTTAACTATTCTACCTCACTAGTTCTGTTTAGTTCTTTCTCGATTCAGAATTGCGATTAATTTAATAACATCGATAAACGAGCTTTGTAGTTTTCTTCCTTCTTTTCTCGCAGCTCATACAAAAGAATCGTTTCAATAATCGTGCCAAATGTTCGTAAAATGATTGTTAACCGGAAGTATTTATTTTCAAACCGCTTGTGTCCTGACAGTAACTTAGCAATTACGTAAAAATTCCGTCTCGCCCGAGTATTTTTATTTAGAAAATTCGTTTTTTAGCCGTTCTTCTCTGAGAGGATTAGGGATTATAGTAAGAATTAAATATAATCCTACAAATCGTCAATACAACTTACAATACGGATGATGAACAGCGGCGCATCACTTGGCACTTTTTAGATAATTCTCATTAGCTTTACATTAATTTGCCCAAGCAAAAGTTAATTTTACCAAATTATATTATTAAAAGCAAAATTTGGCCAAGAAATCTAAAAAGCAGGACATTTGCTTTTTAAATTGATTATATGTTTACATAAGAAAGTGTATAACTGTTTTTTTTGGAAAACATCCAAATAATAATATGGTCTAATTTAAAGGTTGTCCATTTTACTAAAACGGATGTTGCCAGAGATATGTCGTCAATATTTAAATGCATATTACTTTATACCCAAATACTTGATTATCCACTTAGATGTATCATCTGAGGAGATTTAATTTATTTATTTATTTAAATAAGCTTCGTCATGATTCTTTATTTACTTGGAATTTTTATTGACTAAGGATTTTTTTTAAAAAAAATCTACATTTTTTAATTGTGATTATGCTAAATTTTCAAAATTGAGTTTTTACCGGTATATCCGGTTGGAGATTCTCTGGCTCCGATAAACGGAATCATTACTTTTTTAAAATTTCTCGAAAATGGTACCCATATCTTTTTTAAAATTTCTCGAAAATGGTACCCATATCTTTTTTAAAATTTCTCGAAAATGGTACCCATATCTTTTTTAAAATTTCTCGAAAATGGTACCCATATCTTTTTTAAAATTTCTCGAAAATGGTACCCATATCTTTTTTAAAATTTCTCGAAAATGGTACCCATATCTTTTTTAAAATTTATCGAAAATGGTACCCATATCTTTTTTAAAATTTCTCGAAAATGGTACCCATATCTTTTTTAAAATTTCTCGAAAATGGTACCCATATCTTTTTTAAAATTTCTCGAAAATGGTACCCATATCTTTTTTAAAATTTCTCGAAAATGGTACCCATATCTTTTTTAAAATTTCTCGAAAATGGTACCCATATCTTTTTTAAAATTTGGAATACAGATTGTAGTTACGATAGTCTTGAATATCACATAATCTTATATATCTTTTTAAACCTAGCTAGATATGATAGAACTGACAAAATTTTCTATTTCAATTGTTACAGTGGCCGCAGAAATAACATCCGGTACTACGCCAGTGACAGTGAGCGGTACAGCGGTCAGTTCTTTGCCGGGCACCACGACCACTGCGCCGAGTACACCTTCCTCGGCGGTGGCCGTTTCCACCACTAAGAAGAGATCGTCCAGAAAGGAATCTCCATCTTCGGACGATCTTTCCTCTGAGGAAGGTGAACGTAAAAAGAAAAAAGCTAGAACTACTTTTACCGGTCGGCAAATATTCGAACTTGAAAGACAGTTTGAAATTAAAAAATATCTAAGTTCTAGTGAACGTTCTGAAATGGCGAAACTGTTAAATGTCACCGAGACACAGGTAAGAGCATTTCAATTTGTTTTTTTTTATGTAGCGTGCATTTTTTATTATTATTTATGCATTTATATTTACAGCTGGCACCGATACGTCATCGTAATTTCGTATTAATATAACATCGTATATCATGATGATTGATACCGACAGACAAACATGACAGTTTTTTATTTGCCTCAACTCTTTTGAACTTGAATATTTCTTCATTAAGTGATAACTTCTAAGAGTTATAGTTTTCTTTTTTAGATTTGAGGATTATGAGGTTAAGGGTGTTGCTAAATCTGATGAATAGGGAACGGACATTCTAATTATTGGGTCTACAAATCCTATCTAGGAACTCCACAACTGGAAATGATGATTACTGAAATGCTGTTCATTATTTTTGGTGACTGAATCATAGTTTCAATCAATAGGATGAAAAAATAAATGCCAGTTTTCAGTCGTGATACATTTGTTCTGCCGAGCTTTCGACCTAGGGACTAGGTCATCTTCAGGGCTAGTTTACAAAGTAATATTTTACATTACAGGGTTGGTGTCCATGAACAGACAAGATAGAAGACACTGAAAACTGGCATTTATTTTTTCATCCTTACTGAAATGGTTTATCATTTTCCTAATATTATTCGGAAATACGATTCTATCTAAACTTCTTACGTGCAACACTAACATAGTAATTAATAATTAAATAGTTAGGATGCGCCAATGATTTAAAGTCTTTGTGTTTGAATATCTGGAACCAGTTCTTGCAATTACGATTTCTGTACAGAATTCTATTTTAGGATGTATTTATTCCATCCAAGTATCTGGACATGTTTAAGGACTTTATACAAGAAATTCTGCTTTACTGTATAGTCTTAAAGATTATATAGTTTTATTTGAACAGGAAAGCCTAAATAAATACTTCCTTTGCCAGGTGGAAAAATATTATATCGTAGAAGGAAAAACTGTTCTTATGCCTTGAGTTTATCCAGAGATTCGAATTATCATTTTTATTTAAAGAAATAGCATTAAACTCTTTAAGAATTCAAGATATTTCTCAGATTTATTTGCTTTAAAAAGGAACTTGGAAGAAATTTGACCGGACCTCAAATAATCTTCTTCTCAAAGCTAAGAAAAAAAATACGACAACTGTGTGTTGGTTGGTGAATCAAAAAAAAAGGTCTACGTTAATTGGCTGGGCCGTTCTTCTTTCTCTGAAAGCATCCGTTAATAGGAGGTTGCGGTGAAGAGGGGAGGAATACTTAACAGCTCCGGCTTTTTTTTTCTTTTTTTTTGAATTTTTATTTATTTTGTTTTGAGTGTCTCTTTGGTCTTTTCGGAACGTCTGCACTAATGGCTATAAATCAGAGCCGCACCACCTGACTACCGTTTGTTGTGGGTCTGCTAGTATCGTATATGTGCGTAAGTACGCGAGAGAGCGCCACTGTATACAGTAGCATTCTCTCTATTTCCTCTCTTCTCATATATATTCTCTTCTCTGCCCTCCTTTCCCCCCCTCTCTCTCAGAGAACTTTATTTATGGCAATTTACACAGCAATATGCCAACACTTCAGGAAGAAAAGATTTATCTATATTTACTTACATTTATTGTTAGTAATTTTAACTTCCTCTTATTTCCCGTAAGAAAAGTGTTGCGTTTCCACTAGAAATTAAATTGTTTTAGGTCCTCTCTGAACAAGAACACAGGAAGAGAGTTGGACGGTTTTGTTCTGGAAGAAAGGGAACGGAAATGGGATTGATTGATGTGGACAGATAATTTGCCATGGGAATTTAGTATAACCGAATTCGGCTAGGTAGGATAGGAATGCGTTGATTGTACGGTTGGAGACGTATTGTAGAATGGTTCATGCCGATTTTGGATTCGCAGGAAATAGGAGCTTATAGCTGCCCTGTACAGTAGGTCCATATGGATGTAGTTTTCTCTTATTCTTTAGTGTAGCGTCTGTCGTATAGTCTTTTTTAATATATTGTATCTGCAGTTAAAGTCTCTCCGTTTTAGTCGAATATGGGTGTACTATTTTGCGAGTTATTTCACTTGATGGGGATGTAATGTAAGCTAAAGAGGAGGTAGTGTTTAGCGATTTACTTAGAACATTTACTTAGAGGCGTTTTTTTTTTTTAAAAAAAAAAGTGAGAATCGTTTTTAATTAAAAGAAAAATAAGTATACTTTTCTTAAAAATTTAATTTTATTTTTATGTGAAAGCCTGTGGTACCTTAATCTACATTTCTCAGGGGGTCTGTGTCGGGATTGGCATCCTGGCACGCGTATGAATGGGTTGCGTGAATGTAAATAGGTTTAGGATTGTAAATGAGTGAGAGGAATATAAAGTACTTCTCTCAATGTTTATATAGGAATATATCTATTAGGAGGAATGTATTTATTAGGATGAATGTATTTATTAGGACGAATGTACTTATTAGGATGAGTGTATGAGTGTATATATAAACTTTGTGTAAATATTGTTGTTCAATCTTTTTGGTGACTGATTCATAGTTTCAATAGGATGAAAAAATAAATGCAAGTTTTCAGTCGTGATACATTTCTTTTGCCGAGCTTTCGACCTAGGGACTAGGTCATCTTCAGGGCTAGTCCATGAATAGACAAGACAGAAGACATACCAACCCTGAAATGTAAAAGTATTACTTGTAAACTAGCCCTGAAGATGACCTAGTCTCTAGGTCGAAAGCTCGGCAAAATAAATTTTACTCGACTGAAATGGCATTTATTTTTTCTTCCTATTTGTGTAAATAGGTGATTTTAAAATTTAGGTTAGATCTCTATGGGGTGCGAGGAATATCGAGTACTCCACCCCAACATTAGTTAGCTAGGTTAGAAGGAAATACGAGTTAGGCCAACCACTAGGTTAGTTTCTATTAGATTGACTAGGTGTAGATTAGGCTGTGTAGTAAAGTGTCTATTCTCCAGTATAGTGAAGGTGCAAAGGAGCCTTGATGTTGCGCTCCTTACAAACCCCCCCCCCCAAAAAAAAAAAAAAACATTCTCAGGGAATTTCACAGTTGGCGGAATTCTCAAACGGAAGGATGCATTTTAAATACTCACACGATCGAATGTTTTCCGTGATAACTGCTGTTTTCTTCCTTAGCAGATGTAGGTACACAGTGCGCAAGCGCTGATTGCCGATCGCAGCTCTGCACTTATTTAATAAAAAAAAAACAAAAAAAAAAAAAACGTATTTTTATTTCTTGTTCGTTATTCTTGGATTGAGCCCAAGTGTCGTCGGCATAGGGGAAGGTAACTGTGCTAGGGGACTATGTAGAAGGTACAAAATACCCTAATTTCTTGTGAATGTGTAGAACTAGCGGACATTTAATAATTAATATTACATGAAATTATAATGTGTGTGTATAATTATTAAACAGAGTCGCAATGCATATTTATACGAGAAGAAGGTAATGTAATATTAAGCAGGGATGATGCAGATAATACCTAAAGACTGTTCCAGCTCTCTTTATTAACTTACATTTAATAAGATTAATTAACTAAATTAAATTAATAAAGCTCCTTTTGTTAATTAAGTGAGTGTGGAGTTATTTGTAGCAATGCAAAATACCAACTACCATACAACTCAATAGCTCAATATGAGTATGTTAATGAGAAAGTTCATACCAATACCCACTAACATTACTCTAATAATGGACGGTTAGTTATTTGATATTAACAGAGTATCGTATATAATGAAATTAGTACTGAAACAAGGTTCTTAATTAGATAATATATATGTGTTCTTTGTGTGCAATATTCACACTTGTGCTATTGTTCACTGTATATGGGATAGTTAATATCACTGATTATTAATTAATAACTAATATCATATCATAGTCCATTATTAGAGCTACAGAAAAAGGTAAAAGTTCACCAGGGTATCTTGCCACTAACGTTATCACGAAGTTAGCTTTGTGCGAAACAATCACACCACTGTGCTTACTTTTACTTACACGATTTGCGATCGAGCTGTACGATCTGTGTGCTGGGTAAAGTTCAATCCGCTTTATTTAATCATTTTCTATTAGAAGTCCAGTGATCCATTGATCTTCACGTTTTGTAATCTGTCATTGGTAGTTCAGCGGAAATCGTTGGAATCAGATTGAGATATTTTGTAAAATAAACACGTTTTTATCTGACTCCTTAAATTACCGAACGTCTATTTCCCCCTGATAAGAGCAATTCCAAACGATCGTAACACCTTAACCTTGCCCAGTGAGAGGAGGTATGACTTACTTTTAGGGATTCAGAGAAACACAGAACAGGATATCTTTTCTGGTGGGGGGAGGGGTACAGTTAAAATAGAAAATCAGAACATTACAACGGCTTGCTTACCAGCAGAGTAAGAGAAACTAATATTATGTATTACATAATGGTAATCAGTGAATAGATTACATACATACATATTATCAAACAGTTTAGTTTCAAACAGTTCGATATGTAGTACATCATTTACCTATCTAATTATATACAATGAGGAATTGGTGCTGTTGAACACAACACTGTTATAGACTACAATAATCTATATGCATATAATGATCGATACATATATCGCGAGTCTGTGTGTCCTACTGTGTGTAAATGTGCAGTATGTTCGATTGTGTGTATCGATCTGTGATTGTGTGCATGTTCATATCTCTCAGCTGTTGTATCTACCACTCAGCATCTACCTTCAACCAATGATTATAATATATACATATATATATTTGATCCTCTTGTATTCTGTATTAATACACTAAATTACAATCTATCCTCCCATTCCCTGGCGCTACATATATAAATGCATTTCATTATATTAATTAATATTGTTAACTTTATACAATATCGTTTTGTTAATATCATTGAGGAATCAATAATTCAGGTGCAGGTCATCAGGTAGATTTTATAACATCCACATATATCTGGACATAATGTTTTATTTAGTAATCTCACTTACTGGGGTAAGCAAAGCATTGAAATCATTACAAAGATTGAATGAATGAGAGAGTTTGAGTTGGGAGTTAGATTTTGAGAAAGATTCGAGTTTTCACCGTTTTGATGTCTCCTGAGTCCAAGAAAAGAAGTTGAGGGAAGCTGGAACAGTTTTGGTTTTGATAAGACTTCGACTATGACTTAGCGATTAGGATCTGTCAACAGAAATTACTAAATACTGAATAAAAATTTATCGTTTTTGAAATTTCCAGGGCAAAACGCTCTATCGATTTTCTGTCCAGTTTACCGCAAGGATTACTATTTTGTGCAGCTAACCTGGGGTTTGGCCAACCTCAAGGTATAGTGTACCACACAGAAACTACCAAAACTGTACAGTTTTTCACACGAAGTCTTCTTGCACTTTAGCACATATACATTTTACGTATAATATATATACGCTATATACCCATACATCACACTGATTAACAAACCTCTGATGTTGTATAAAAGTCCGTAACCCAGCGACCCAGTTAGCTCTAGCACTGCGCACCTGGTTTTTTATTGTGTTTTTTAAAATTCCGAGTTTAGATGAAATATATTCGTTAGAATCTTGGGATTGGTTTTAGGAGAACAAAAGATATTTTTTGCATATTAACATCACAATGGACTCCGTAATCATTGTGATCAAAACCATTAATTATGTTTAATCATCTAATGAGATTCAAATTTTAGGATTATCTATTAAATATCATATTAATTATAATTTGATACCATTCTGTAATAGTTAATTTAACTGAATTGTTTCCTCTAATTAGGTAAATTGTAATTCTAACTAAGACTCGTCAACTAATACAATAATACAATAGTCTTGAACTATTAATATGAGCTAGTTAATCTTAGGTAATTGTCTCTATTTAGGGAACAACGAAATTTTGCAGTATACCTCCAGTATACTTCCGGTAATAATTCTTTGGTTCTTGGGGTAACCTGAAACAGGAAATCCCATCTCACTGACTGAGACCAACATTATTTTACATTCTCCTTACACTAGTAGCAAGAAGTATTGCTGATGTATCAAATTTTTGAAAATTAAGGTTGGCCAGAAATATCTGTCCCTGGATACATTTAAAAAATAAATAAATAAAAGAAATCTGTTTCACATGTGCTTTACCTCCATCCACCAAATTAGGTGACGTGGACGGAGGCGATTAGCAAACATAATTTACTGTAAATTTCTTTTATTAACCATTAAGAGCTAGACTAGTACCGCAATACATCTTAGCCTTGCGGATTTAGCCTATATTCGCCTAACATACTTTATTATAAATTTCTCATATTAACCATTAAATAAAATCCAAGGCCTAAGGCCGGGAATCGAACCCACTAAACCAACAATACATCTTAGCATTGCGGGTCTAGCGTCTTAACCGCCTTAACATACTTTACTATTGTATAAATTTCTCATAACGTTTAAATAAAATCCAAGGCCTAGACTAGTACCGCAATACATCTTAGCTTTGCGGGTCTAGCCTATAGCCGCTTAACATACTTTACTATAAATTTCTCATATTAACCATTGAATAAAATCCAAGGGTTAGACTATTATCGCAATACATCTTAGCTTTGCGGGTTTACTCTATTACCGTCTTTGACAATTCATTGTAAAGTAAGGTTTTACTAACTTTGGAATTTGCCATGAAAATGTAAAAAAAAAAAAAACCTTGAAAATAATTTGTAGAGAAAGAAGATTCGGATGTTCCACACCAGATTGCTTATATTCTATTCACACATACATATTTATATAATGATATTTAAAAAGATAATTTATTCTTAATTAATATAATTAATGAAGAAATAATAAGTCAATAATAATGTATATATTGCCCTAAGGCCATTGTATATACACCACTTGCACAACTAATATAATTACAGTTGGCTAACCTGCTGTTAATTACATCATACCCATTAATGAAGTTGGCTGGGAGTGGTGGGGAAGGCTGCTAGTCGAAGCTGCATGATGCTATTACCACTGCACTTGGTGGCAGTGTAGCTGCAATCTGCTTCATTCCGAACTTAACATCTGTTACCGCTAACTTGTCACTTTTATATACATACATGATATACTATATAGTCAGTATTTATATAAAGTTACATGTTGATGCAATTTATCTTCCATTCTGTGTTTATTGTAATTTATAAATATTTTTTACATCTATATTTATTGAGATCAACAATTTAATTTTTAATTTTTTTTTAAAGTAAAGAAAGTTTTGGGTACGATCAAGTTGAATTTTCATTCGTTTTGAAGTTCTCATGGTCCGAGACCGAATTAGGACTTACAACTTGTAGATCGAAAGTACCAATTTGCGGAACTGATTCCTCTCTCTATTTCCCCCCGAAAATCGGTTCGTCATTTTGAAATATTTTCGCGTTTCGTGGTTGCACCTCGAAATATCAATTAGAAATTTTCCACGATTTTTTCCTATTTTCGCTGAATATAGTTCCAGGCGAAAACTTGTGATACTTTCCCTTACGGGAGGTGGATGATAGTAAAATTTTTTAAAAAATTTACTAATTTCCGGTTTTTAAGCCATTGATCTTAATCTATTCTCTAATCTTCGGAGCTGGGGAAGTAGCTTTAAACTTCCGCAATTCATCACGAAATAAACTGTGTGCTGGAAGGGATGTATGTAACAAAAAGGAAATAACTTTACTAAGTAGTTAATAGCAGTTTTCTAATGAGTAATATGTACAAATGAAAACATAACCGTGTAAATTAATGTAAATAATTAAGTGTAATCCTATGTAAATAGGAAATACGTAGTTTATAATAGTAAACATTTATATGTACTCGTACATGGCAACTAACGCTGTCTCCTTTCGTTTAAAAGAGGCAGGAGGGGTACTAGAAGATCAGTCACTCGCTTTCATCGTGGGAACTGAAAATCAATATTCCACTTTTTTTATGTGAAGGTTAAATGCAAAAAACAGAAACAACTCCTAACTACAATTCTCACAGTTTTAATTGATATACTTCAAAGCTCGCTATAAATGAGAGAGCGTAAGAATGTGAGTGTGTGTGAGAGAGAGACAGAGATATAAGTTAATTACCACTTCCGGCTATAAACGACTCACGTAAAAACTCACCTTTTTCTTGGCTTGTTAATTAGTAGGTAAAAAAAAAAAAATAACCTTAGTTACAGATTATTCATACAATTAATGAGTTATCGTAGAGATTTATCAATTACTACCATTTCAATCAGTCACGACGGAAACGTTTGGCCAGTATTAGCTTTGTTAAAGACTACGGTAAAAGCTAAGGTAATCCTTATGGAACATCAAAAAGAAAAGGATAATATGGTAGGGAGGGAAGTATATACGGAAGTATTTGTCTGAATAGAGGTAGCTGCGAAGAATAAGCCGAAGGAAAGAGATCTTTAAGAAGTAACTGCGAACCCGGAAGTGAGAAGTATTAAAAAAGGTTTGATTTGCATGTAGGTTGTTCTCAGAACCAGTGCTGCTCAGACTCAAGGTTGGTGGAAATGACGTTAATGCAATTGCATTGCTGAATAGATGAGTGTTGATTTCTAAATCCATAAGATGAGTGGGTATATTAATTTGATTTTCTCTTACAAGTTAAGAGGAAGGAAGTATTGGTATCACGAAAATATTTATCTCAGCGGCTTTTCAAGAGAAACCTTTGTGGGTTCATTTGTTCAATTTCCTTTTACTATGAGGGAAATGAAGAATATTAGAACCTGAGCATTGTAGTTTACTTAATTAAAGTCATGTACGTTTCCACCCTAATATTGCGGTTCGAATTAGCGTCACCAAAATAAAAAAATATTTTTTATCATAACTTAAGTTTCTAA
This sequence comes from Rhodnius prolixus, assembly GCF_049639745.1. Taxonomy (NCBI): domain Eukaryota; kingdom Metazoa; phylum Arthropoda; class Insecta; order Hemiptera; family Reduviidae; genus Rhodnius; species Rhodnius prolixus. Next base: position 37,613,060 of record NW_027411634.1, read on the forward strand.
AACGATATTTGACGATTGCAATACTTCTTGTTACTTGAGATGAGGGAATGGCCCATGGTTTTTTTTTTTTCTTGAAAGTTCACATTTTAGACAAACTTCAAGGCAAGCATTTTTACTAAATATTTAATTACTCAAGATGTAGAGAAAGATGTAATAAAGTAATTTAAACTCCACGTTCCTTTCTTCTACCTGTTGGAGTATAAAAACTACCCAGCTCTATAATTACCTGTAATTAGTGTCTTAGTCTTATTTATTGTAACCTTTTAATTAGTAACATGAAATTTGACCCCTTTTTTAGAGAACAAGGGGTTCATTATCAGCATCTTCCATCCCGTTTTTTTTTTCTAAATCTTGACAAGGCAAAACTTTAATTTATACGAACCAATAATCTTTTGACATGTTAACACTGCAATTATTATTGACTACTTCAATTAGAAAGTTCAGGTAATTTTTTTTACTGCTGATTATATTATATAATGGGTGGCCCTAGAAGTGGGCGTACCTCCTGTATTCCATGTCCCGGAAAATACTTCGTATTTCCGGTGAGAATTTATTTCGTAAATCCCAATATTTCCTCTTAAGATAAGATAAGATGGTAGACGGGACGGGACCTATGCCCCATGGCACTGCAGCCACAAAAGACTTATTGTGCCAGCTCCTTCTTAGTTCTAGTAAGCGAACCCTCCCCTCCTAAAGAGGTTGAGGACCTTCCCTACTAGTTCTTTTTGCGCTACTATCTCCTTCGGCCTCAACGTTCCAAAGGTTTCATAGCGCAAACGTTCGATTGCAACGTAATCGAACAACAGGTGAGAGGCCGTTTCCTCCTCTTCCTGACATAATCTGCACAGCGGCTCCGAGCTGATAAGCCCCACCCTGCACAGATGCTTTTTAAACCTACCGTGCCCCGTGAATAGGCCTGTAATCAGAGTAATCTGATTTCTGCCCAAACACAGGGTCTCTTTGGATCTTTGCTTACACAGCCAAGGCATCAAGGTCTTGCTGTGTTTAACTCCAGGACACATCACCCAGTCCTTTTCATGCTCCCTCCAGATCCAATCTCTGAGAGCCGCACGAACCGAACCCCTGGTGATCCCCAGGACAGGCTCTGGACCGATGAAAGGAGTGTTAGCTCCATTCCTGGCCAGATAATCAGCTTTTTCATTCCCTTTAATACCCACATGGCCCGGCACCCATTCCAACCGAACTTTGTTGTGCCGCGCCAGTAGATCTAGGGCCTTCCTGCATTCCCAAACCAGGGAAGAGGTCATTCTGAAGGATACAAGAGCCTTCAGTGCAGCCTGGCTGTCCGAAAAGATACGAATCTCCCTATTTCTAGGTTCCATCCGCAGGTTTTCCTCAGCACATATTTCCTCTTACTAGGAGTGTTCATAAATTTACTTATTCACCCCAATTGCACAGTCCAGGCTCTATCACACCTTAGATCTAGCCACTTGCTTCTGTCGAGAACCACCTGTAAATATAGTTGATCACGTTTTCCGCTCTTCTAGTCCAAGATTAAGATCCTCTTAATAGCTTTAAGCATTGTCAACTTTAATTGGAAGAAAATCGAAATTTATTTAGAGGAAATTTAATAAATAAAAAGAAGGAAGTGCAAATTAAGGAATGCATTTAAGTTGTGTGAGCTAAAAGTAAATGAGATTTCAAACTTCTTGTTATTTGTGCCTAAGACGTTTAAGTTTACTTTCAACCCAGTTTAATGTTATTTAGAAGAATGAGTCAGTCAGCTGTTAACTTCACGGAATTCCCAACTACTTACGTTGATTTGAATTACCTTCTTTGCGTTGCCTTTCCATCTAATTAAATTAGTTCTTTTAGTCATACCGATCTATTTTTTCTAGTTAAGCTGTATTTTATGTATGTGTCATGTAGTTTTACACCCTCAATTCTATACCGTTTTTGAGAAAGCGGCCATTTTACTCACTTAATGGCTTCTCGACCTTTTTTCCCTAAAAATGGCGTCTCTCTCCACGGGTCTTAAATTTAATTATACCAATTGAGATATAATATTTAAGGGCTTAAAATTAAATAAAGGCCACAATTTCCAAAATTATTTTAATTTTATTTTTACCACAATAAATAAAATTGAAATCAAAGGAAACAAAATTCTGTTGTAAACAGTCACAACAACTTCCTGTGGACAGAAATGACGTAACTAAAACATTTTTTTTTAAATTATGAATTTGTTACAAAATGTTGTAACTACAAAGATTCATTACGTTAATAAAAAGCGGTGTAGCTGCCCTTAGGAAGGGTACTAAGAAAGTGAGTAGAGAATTAGATACATACTCAATAAATCTCAGTAAGCATTAAGTAGACCTTATTAAGAGACCTACTTAAAATAAGGTTTTCACTGTACTTGAGTTGAACTAAACGTAAACTACGACCAGCCAGCAAAACAGTAGTAGCTACAGAAAACTGACTAGAACGGGGTTAGTCAGGACGGGTGATGGTAGAGGGGGGGAAGTAGATGAGACCCAGTTTACACATCATTCCCCGTGTTTATCCCTAATGGTAATGGCGTGGTTATCTCCTACTCTTTTCTCTACCCTATTACTTCCGTCGGGCCCTTTTCCTGTAATGCCAACCTAACTCTGTTATAGTTGAAGTGCTTGTGGAGGGTGGTGGTGGCGCGCTCGTGCTGGAACTGACGCTGGGTCAGTATTTGGGGTGGGGGGCGCGGTTGGGTTTACAACGAGATAGGTGTGCCTGTGTGGGTGAGACTGAGTTAGACCCCAGAAAGGCTTTTATAGTAATTGGTCGTTGGGGTTTCCTTTCCTACTACAGTGTTACCAACACGGAGGCAGAGCTATGTGAAAACCTCGGCCTTATATATAGAGAGAGATATAAAACGAGACCTTTACGACGATCATGGGAAAAAGTGAGGTGAAAATGTTTTCAGTAAAGACTGTAGCGGTTCCGATTACTGTTGCAATTGGTTTGGGTGGAAAACCCATGCAGAGTGGAAATCTGCCAGAGTTACTTTCATTGCTATTTATAGTCTTTGAACTCTTTTATATTCATAGGTGAATTAGTAGCTGCCATTCATGCTCTCTGTCACTTACCCAATGAAAACCAGGTGTCCACATTCGCACGAATTCCTCTTTCACTAAAATGCTAGGCCTAATATTTTTTTGTTTTTTTTTAAAGTAATTTTCTTCAATTTAATTTGTTCTTATTAACAATATCTGTTACCATCAAAAAGGCACTTTTAACGTACCAGATCCACTAGCGAGATCAAATCTTAAGTTGGCTGACCTCGAAATCAAAAAAATCTTTATGTGTATCGAGTTAGTCCATTTTTTTATCGCCTATTTTTTCAGGCGAGCTTTACGTCCAACTACCAAATTAGGTGTCGTGGACGGAGGCGACTGGCAAACATACGCTGTATGTTGCGTACTTTACATGCTCGTACTTTACTATAAATTTTTTCATATTAACCATTAAATAAAATCCAAGGCCTAGACTAGCACCGCAATACATCTTAGCTTTGCGGGTCTAGCCTTTAACCGCCTGACATACTTTACTATAAATTTCTCATATTAACCATTAAATAAAGTACAAGGTCTAGAGCAGGGGAATCGAACCCACTAACCAACAATACATCTTAGCTTTGCGGGTCTAGCCTATAACCGCCTAACATATTTTACTATAAATTTCTCATATTAACCATTAAATAAAGTACAAGGTCTAGAGCAGGGGAATCGAACCCACTAACCAACAATACATCTTAGCTTTGCGGGTCTAGCCTTTAACCGCCTGACATACTTTACTATAAATTTCTCATATTAACCATTAAATAAAGTACAAGGTCTAGAGCAGGGGAATCGAACCCACTAACCAACAATACATCTTAGCTTTGCGGGTCTAGCCTTTAACCGCCTGACATACTTTACTATAAATTTCTCATATTAACCATTAAATAAAGTACAAGGTCTAGAGCAGGGGAATCGAACCCACTAACCAACAATACATCTTAGCTTTGCGGGTCTAGCCTTTAACCGCCTGACATACTTTACTATAAATTTCTCATATTAACCATTAAATAAAGTACAAGGTCTAGAGCAGGGGAATCGAACCCACTAACCAACAATACATCTTAGCTTTGCGGGTCTAGCCTATAACCGCCTAACATATTTTACTATAAATTTCTCATATTAACCATTAAATAAAGTACAAGGTCTAGAGCAGGGGAATCGAACCCACTAACCAACAATACATCTTAGCTTTGCGGGTCTAGCCTTTAACCGCCTGACATACTTTACTATAAATTTCTCATATTAACCATTAAATAAAGTACAAGGTCTAGAGCAGGGAAATCGAACCCACTAACCAACAATACATCTTAGCTTTGCGGGTCTAGCCTTTAACCGCCTGACATACTTTACTATAAATTTCTCATATTAACCATTAAATAAAGTACAAGGTCTAGAGCAGGGGAATCGAACCCACTAACCAACAATACATCTTAGCTTTGCGGGTCTAGCCTTTAACCGCCTGACATACTTTACTATAAATTTCTCATATTAACCATTAAATAAAGTACAAGGTCTAGAGCAGGGGAATCGAACCTACTAACCAACAATACATCTTAGCTTTGCGGGTCTAGCCTATAACCGCCTAACATATTTTACTATAAATTTCTCATATTAACCATTAAATAAAGTACAAGGTCTAGAGCAGGGGAATCGAACCCACTAACCAACAATACATCTTAGCATTGCGGGTCTAGCCTATAACCGATCGACTACCGTGGCGCCCCGTTAATTCATATTAAACAGTCTACTTCAGAAAATTCGCAAAATTCCTGGGGGTTACTTTTAAGGTAAATTAATATTGTTGCCCACTGTTCTAAAGTGAAACTATGTCCTGTGGGGTTGAACTTGGCTGAGTCTTCCCCAAATGAATTTTTCGATGGAAAGATATTTCTATTTGTTGTTTTTATGACATTTTAATTGGAAGAATGAGAAATAAAATTTAAAGAGTGTTAAAACAGAGTAAAACTAAATAAATAACTTCAGTAATGACGCACTTCCGTTTTACACATTTTGGTGGAAACCTTATTGAATATTACCAAAATGAGATACCAAATTAGTTTGGTATGAAGATATTCCATTACAATGCAATTACACAGTAAACGCAACACTTTTATTAAAACTGTATTAAAAAGGCAAACATGCTTTACATCTTTGTATTGCATACGAGTTTTTTAAAAGTTTTGTATAACTCAGAAGGTCTTAGATTCCCCATTTATTTTTAATTTATATTTATGACTTGTTTTTAATGTACCTTCCATTAATGTGGACCTTTTTTTTATGGCAGCTGTCTAACTCAGTGAGAGCTTGAATTTAGTTAGTCCCCCGCCACAAAGTCAGTCGTAAAATTGACTACTCATAGATTTTTATAGACTATTTTAAAAATTTGACAAAACAAAAGTATTCAGTTTCTAAAAATAGTTTCGTAATTATTTTTATTATTTTTTTAAAAAAATAAACTCTGATAGAAAAAAATAGAACCTATCATTTTCTGGCGTAGATTAGTCTAGAATGTCTGATAAGAAGACTATTTACGTTAAGTGCTTTTAAATATAATTTAACCAACATAGACCACACATTACTCAGTCCATATTTATAGAGAAAGTATCGTGTAAATAGAGAAATTAAAACATAGAGGAACAATGTGAAGAAGGAAACAAAATAAAATAAAAGTAAAAATAGAAAGTTAAATTGTGATGTATATAATTCGTTTATATTAACTTATGCTATAATTTGTCCCATCTAGTCTCCGAGAATAATCTCTTTGTAGAAACTCTATACATAAGAATGCCATTAGTGGCTATTAAAAAGTTAGATGTAGTCTTTGAAACCTATTTCTTCTCGTCTTCCTTCTCATAGTAAATGTAAACAGTTTATTAATTCTAGTGCTGCACACTATCGTATCTCTATAGTGCATTCAATATGCATTAAACTGTTTAAACGCTTATATAAACACATTTCTCTAATACATGCTTTTTTAAATAAATAAATTTTTAAAAAAATCAAGCGGGGGGAACTTCGAAACCTCAATTTTTTATATTTATTATTTTTTTTTTAAATTAATAAATATTAATTTAAAAAATACTTTCAGCAAAGTAACGTTCACTGATCATGCTATAATTTCAATAATTTCGAAAAATCTCAATTTTATACTAAAAAGATCGCTCACAAAACGGTTACTTCCGGTTTAAAAAAAAAAGAATATCGAATGAGTGCACTCCCTTATCTCCTTAGAGAGAGAAATTGTATATCACCAAGCTTGTTACAGTTGATGAACATAGAGGAGTTTGTAACTAAGTGCGTGTGGCATCCAGCCACATTATTCTCTTTCTTTTTACAATCACTTTATTTGTTCCCTTTAGTAACCGTTCCTCACTAGCACAGACTCACACTAAAAACACGCACGCGCACACACACAGACAATCCTTTGAAGAGTTTTGTTAGGTTATTATGATTAAAAACTACTCAATCGTTTCTTGTTGCTTTATTTTTCCTCCACTGTTCTCCTCTTCATCTTCTTCTATTTGATCCCTATTATTCTTTACTTGATCCTCCTCCTTTATAGACTTCCGCATCTTTATGTGTGTTCTAATTTTGGTATACAAGTCCATCATCCTTTAACTGATTCCCGTTTAAGTAGTTTTTATATATATACTAGCCATAACAAAAGTCTGACGACGTTGGTTATTTTGTAATGTTAAGTGCCAGGATAAGAACAGACCAAAGTTTAATTGTATAAAGTTGCTCTGATCTGACTTGAGATGTATATACAGAGTCGCTCGGTCTGAAGGCTCTTTCTTGTACTGGTGCCGGCGGCATCATTCTGTTGTTTTGTTTACTTTTACGAAGAAGAAGTTAAACGTGTTAATTGTACACTTTAGATAGTTTGTTTGAATCCGTAAATGAATTAACTTTGATGATTTATGGTTTTATCGCTTAACTTTTATTAGTTCTAGAAAGATTGCGTCTGGTTTTATGGGGAAAACCTCAAATGACTTTCCCTTGTAGGGGCGTACGTAACTTTTGTTTCTCGGGTTTTGACCTGGAATGTGACTTTACACAATGCACGCGAGCTTTGCTTTAACATTTTTCTTTAAAGTTCGTTTACTTATTTATTTTATGATTCTCATAAAGGCCTATCGATATTTGAATGTTTATTTTGAGTTTTTTTTTTTTTCAGAAAGGCAATAAAACCAAGATTTTCTTTCTAAATTGAGTGCCAAACACAATATGTTGTAGCTTTAGTCTTCTTTAATGATGCGTCTACCTTCTTATGGACATCAAAACGCTTTGACTAGAGTATGTGACTAGGTTTTCCCAAAAGAAGCTCAGCAAGTTAGGGGGGTGGGAAAGGCCAAACCGTAGAAAGAGGCGTCCTCCTGAGGGTCTGAGATCTATTTGGATCCAGAAGAGATCTGAAGCAGTCTCTGGCTGAGTTAAATTAGGCTTTCCTGCTGCTGAATGTTTCTTTATCGGGTATTTTCGGCACAGAGAGCGTCTGAAAAAAGTAAGACCCGTTGATGGGACGAATAGATTTTGTAGGAATGTATTTGATCACTTAAATACATTTACTAACGTACTGCATGTGAACTAATTTTTTTCTGAACTTTTTATTAGTATCTATAACTTTTTTTGGTGGGTGGGGAAGGAAGTTATGGGTGATTTAACAGTTCATTTTAAAACGGAAGCTCATCTAAGGGTCTCGTCGTAGGGACTTAAACCAACTATATATCTGTAAATTCACATTTTAGAACTCAAAAGATCTTTAAGCTTTTAGTTCCGGTGAACAAACGAAAATAGAAAAACTGCTCATTACGTCTTACAGGAAATAAGTGAGAAATTGGGTTCGTTGAATTAGGAAGCTGTGAACGATGTAGAGAAAGTCAGACCAATTTGTTTGGTTGCAATGGATAAAAAAGGAAGGGAATATCCTGCTGGAATATGATGCTATATATATATATTGAAAGGTTTTATATAACATGAAGGTTTTATGTGTGGCTTTGGTGGTGGTGGTGGACGAGTGGGTGGCTCTAACAAACACACAGACAGATAGACCGACCGACAGACAGAGTGTGACGTACTAAACGGAGTGGTTAAACTGGAAAGCGGACGACGCTGAACATTAGCCTAAATGTGATACAAGAGACGGCAACCTGCTCCCTGCTCTGTCGTACTCTCTTTGTCCTATATTCTAACTATCTCACTTCCTCTTACTCGGCCGCCGCAGTAATAGGTCGCACGCCAAAAACCCCAAACTACACTAAAACCTACCTAGATGTACTGACCGTTGTGAAAACATGCAACTGTATATTCCTTTTCTCTTTCTCTCTTCTCTGCTCTCTCTCTCTCTCTCAGACACACACACACAAAGACACAGACAGTTAGGAAGGTTATAGCCTGGTTGGTTTTAATACTTTGGCTTGGCTACTGGAGTTACACATCTAATTGCTTACTTAGCCTACCATTGCCTGCCTGTGCTCTAGTATTTGTGTTCAACCTACTATCCATTCTACCACCCACCACCGTCACTCGTCCCTCCCTAACTCAGGTTTATATGGCTTTTAGCTTTAACTGGGTATATATCGAGGAGGCGGTGGTATTCTCCTACAAACACGCGTCTTGTTTAAACTCTAACCACGAGTGTTGTTGTTTTTTTTGCATTATTAGTTCTATGTTTAAACCAATATCGTTTTGTTAATTACATTCTTTTATTGTAATTCCTCTTTGCTTCTCATTCCCATAAATGAATTTTCGAGAAAAAAATGTTCCAGATAATAGTTTTAGATCACCTGGAGTAACAATTTGTGTACATAAAGTAGTTAGAGTCATTTTCAAGAAAGATCGACAAAGTGATAATATGGCATTTCCGGTGGAGAGATTTTGATCGCTACGTTGTTCGATTCAGGTCTTCCGGTGGGTCCCCAATGTAAATATTAAGTTTCAAATTTCTGTGATATTTAGTTACACACACAGACAATGTTCTTTAAAAAAAAAACACTGCTTTTACCGAACTAAGAGGTCAACTCAACTCGGATATTTCCGGTCAAAAACACCAGCTCGAAAATTGTTTTACTCGAACGTAATATTCAAAGAAAGTAAAAAAATCATCACGTTAAAATTGTGGTCAAACAAAATCGCGGATCTTTTTAATTTTATTTTAGATTCTGCTAATTCAACAATTTATCTAAGCTTCAGTTCTGTAATTGTGTACTCATTTCCGGTATTCTTTATTAGCGTGCTTACTGAACAGTAATTTATAAGACAACTCCTCTTGATAATATATGAATATAAATGTGCGCGTGCTGCACTGTTATTACTGTATTAATTGGAACTGTCCACATGATTATCTAAACTGGCATCTGTGTTTGGGGTACAATAATATCTAACGCTTCATTACCCATCATACTGCCTTCAAGATTATTGCCGCCGATCAATAATCAACATCCCTAATTAAGGCTAAAGCTCTCCTCCGCCCATCCATTATGATGATGGCCAATCGCTAATATTGTAATCACTTATGTTGTGGAACATTCATTATCTTCATAGGTTCTGCATTTAAACGCTCAACAATTAATCGGAATTCTTACTAAAATAAATAATTAAACTCGTAAAAAACACCTTTTCGTGTTCAGAGGACTTCAAAAACTACATTGATTATTATTTCTGATGAAAAAGCAAAATTTAAAATAGCAATAACTTCAAATATTTCAAAAGAGCATTTGCATGTTCTATTTATATCTTTCTTAAAGATGTAAAACATTTAAAAGTGCCACAACTTTGCAAATGTTTCACTATATTATAAAGTTAATTAAAATTTATGTATTTATTAAATAATGTTATTCTATTGATGAGCGGAAATTGGGAAAAGAGTGGATGTGGGTGATTTAAATGTACTTTAAAAAGGGGGCCAGTTGAGGGATTACTGCGATCGGATTGGCACACGGCAGTGGATAAAGTGAATGGAGCGGAAGAACGATCTTGCCAGTAGGTAAATTGGCCGTGTAATTGGGTTCAGTTTTGTCAGAGTAGTAGTAACGGCTACTGTGTTTGTTTTTTTGCTCCCCGTATTTACAGTAGTCAGTTGGTAGCCCTGTTGGAGATTAATTTAAATAAAAAATAAAGTGTCCAGCAATTAATGTGTTACGAATATAGAAAATAGAAGAGACGGTTTGACAGGAGAAATGATGTCCGTTATAATATAGATTGGCAGCGATGCTAAACGTGGCACTTAGATTTCAGACTTTTAAATAATAATTATGGGTTAGATTTAGACTGTTTTTTTATTTACTGTGAATGTGTGTAACGTAACATGGATAGAGGATGAGCTTTGGCCGGTAACATTCAAAAGGTCTTAATGTTTCCTAAACTGATAGTAACTTGATTTCGTCATACCTCAGTTAATGGGGGTCACTTTGTGGTGTTCTGAATGCTGGACGACTTGAAAGTGGTAAGGACTGGGCCAATGAGGGTTTTTAGTTAGCGCAAAGGGTGCCCCGGATGTGTGTGTTTAGATGTGCGTATGTTTTTATATTTATATTTTCAAAGTGTGTGAATCACAACCTACGACCATATTATTACAATCAATCGATAATCTTCGATTTCAGTGTTAAAGAGTGTTTTGTCTAGCTACACCTACGACAAAATGGTTTTCTATAATTTTTTTTTAAGTATAATTAATGTATGATATTCATATTCTTTTAAGTGTTCTCGAGTGGACACAACCGGAAGTCCCACTTTAAAGAATCTATTATTAAAAAATTCACAATAGAGACTAAAGTAGTGATTTATCTTTTGCAGTTTGTGGGGAGATTGCATCAAATTCTCGACGGAACGGAATGTCGTAGCGGTAGACCACTCTATAGACGCTTAATTTATAAGCTTATTTACGTTACTTACCTCACAAATTTAATGGAGAAGTTGGATGTTTAACTTGCAAGACATAAAAACAGTGCGGGGAGTATTTACCTCTTCCGGAAATGGTTTAAAAATTTTATTTTTTTTAATTTTTTAAGGGATTTTCCTCAAGTATGAGTGTCCCTTAGACCAAACGCTTTTATGCCCTACAAGCTGTCATTAATAGAAACCATATAAATAATAAAGCACAGCAATAAACATATCAAACGCTATAAATAAATAAATATTACTAAAAATAAAACATTGAAAACAAGGATCATCCCCACATCTAATAAAAACCAACTCACTAGACCGGACCAATCATTGTTCAATACCGCGTCTCCATCAGTCCGTATGCCTTGCATCATGCTCGCAGAGTCCCTTACCAATATCATTATCTCTTCCACTCCATTCCTCCAAGTTATTTCCTGGGTCTACCTCTTTTACGTCGGGGATGGTGGGTCCAATTCTAGTAGCACTGCTATGGGCACTCTCTGCTCTGTGGCATTCTTTTCGGATGGCCGAACCAAGCAAGTTTCCTGCTATCAGTCTCTTCTAGTACAGATCTTCCTTTCTCTCTCTGCTATTCTTCTTATTTGAGAATTTCTTCTTCTTTCCAGGCCAACCGTCTCCAGAAATCCATTTCTGTCGCAGTTATGTTTTTTCTGTAATTTCTTACAAGTAGTCCAAGTCTCCGCAGCGTAGAGTGGTACGAGTATGTTCTGGACGATTGCTACATATATTAGATGCTTGGTCTCCATTTGGATATTGCTGCTTCCATAAGAGAGGGTTCAACACTTTTAAGGTCTATGAAAAGCAACTAGGTGGAGAGGTCTTTATCAAGACTCTTCTCTAACAGATGTCAGAGGGTAAAAGATCTGATCAATGCATGATCTACCAGCTGTAAAGCCACCCTGGATTTCAGAGGTCTCAAACTCGTATTCTATACGTTTCTCATATAGTCGGCTGAGCTCTGTCATAACAGAATTTATGACAGAGATGATTCCCCTATAATTCGTACATACCTTCCGGTCTCCCTTCCAAAAAACTGGTATAAGATGTCCTACTTTGATTTCTTGCGGGATATTTTCCCCCTTAAATATAGCGTTAAAACTAAATATATAGACCTCTACAATAATCTCTTAAAATTTTCATTTTTTTCGCAACTTTTTGCGGGAAAGAAAATTGGTGATTAATATAATCTAATTAACGGAATCATTTTTTTTTTTTTTTCAAATAAATCTAATCATCTAGATGAACTACGTAATAAAATGACATATGCAAATAGAATAACAATGCAAGGTCCGTAGATCTAAATTTAATTATATAGCAATCAACATCGGCGATTGCTTGGCGATTAATTATATCGAACATATTATCTCCTCCACTCACCCGCCGATCCTGGATTCTGAGCATGTAGTTTGTTGTGCAGGAAGTATGTACGTATGTATGTAGTTCTGTATCGAGTGCCAGTAATAAATCTAACTGCTATCATATACATCCAGCAAATCTTGTATTAATTAATATTCAATTGCAGTGATGTTCATATTAACTCCCCCCCCCTCTCGCTCTCTGTATGTATATATATACGGTGTATATAACTTAGGCATTTCATTCTACTTCAAATTTTAATATCGCAATCTTATTTAAATTTTGGTTTTATCTTTTAAGGTCAACCTTTTAAAAAAAAATTTCTCCAAATTTTCTTATTTTACAGTCCCCAAACAAATGAACTTTCGAGGGATAAAAGAAAACCTACGCTTAATCACGATGACGTTTACACGAATAATTACGAAGTTATTTTTTCATGAAAAATTTTGAAAAACAAAAAAAAATGGCGAAAAGCTGGGAGGCACTTCCTGTTGTACTTATTTTGCCTTAAATGAAACCTTACTGCTGGAAGTGATGATATTAAGTATACAGAATCTCACGTTTGGGTTTTATTTGTATTTTTCGTTTGAATCAACTCAAAAGATTTTTATTTCCGGCTAAACGTCATTCCAAAAATTTGACCCTATCGCAATGAGTAATATTTTACTGCTATTACTTCCTCTCTATCTGTAATTAATGCGGAAGTCATAGAACTATTTTTAAGTTTTTCTCTTTTATAAATTTTAAGTAATTATTTGTTCTATTTTTGTTTCAGGTAAGTTGGACGTTTCAAAGTACTAGATTCTTGAAAGTATGTATTACATTTCATCTTTTAGTTAAAAAAAATTATATCTATAATGTGCCAGTTTTTTTACTCTAATTTTAGTACATAATACAGTTTGCGCTTCTGGTTGGTTGATTTTATTTATTTGAGAAAATCCATTAAACGAGTTAACATTTCCAGTTAATTAATCCATCTTCTTGTTGCCGGAAGGACGAAAATGTATAACACACTTCCGCTGAACGTAATAATTAAGTTTGTTTCCTCTCATGTCCCATTCTTTTTCAGTTTCCATTCTTAGATTCTGGATTAGCCCAATAACTGCCATGAACGGGTTGGGAAAGGAACCCACCTTTACGAATTCATCGTCAGCTTTTTCATTTCGTTGGATTCCTTTTGTATCCTGAATTCTGGAAATTTCTTCTACATTCTTTTATCAGCTTTATTGAACACTTTCGATTTTCCAAAGGGTTTCAAAGCAGTATGACTGGCCGAGAAAATTCTTTTACCCAAGTTAAACACTTTACAGAAAAGCGTAAAGAACTCCTCCTTCAAAAGAGTTTGTAATCGAATTTTCATGAAAAAAAGTTGTATAATAAAACTTATATTGGGTTTTTTCCGTAGTACGTTAAAAAAATGCTGGATCAGCTTTTGAGGAAAATCACCCAAAACATGAAAAATTAATTTTATTTACCGATACTTCCGGTTGAAGGGTTTAGATCGCTAAGTTACTTTAACTTCCCTTGATGGTAACCAAGCGCAACTTAATTTCGAGCTTTTATTTTAAATTAATTAAATGTTTTGATTAAAGCGTACTCAAAACGCGTACTCAGATAATTCGACAGCGAAAATTGGACCGATATCTCTTCACTTCCTCCTTTTCTTCCTAGAAGGATAATTTTGTTTAGAATCAATAAAAAAAAAGTGGATCCTAACACCAATCATCATCGCGCTTTTCAATTGAGATTAAGTTCAATTGGAAATGTCCTTAAGTTGCTGCTTTTATTAGAATTAGTCCTAAGTGATTATTCTAGCGGAAGGGAATCTCGTAGTGTTTGAGATCTCAGGAGGGGAATAGTTAGGAGAGACAGGAATATTGACAAACTCTATTGAATGTATTACTCTCGAAGCTGGGCAATATATGAAATGACGCCTCCTGCCAAACCACCCTTCTGGACACACGTGTAACATCTGGGACGGACCTTGTCATTCCATCTCTTTGACAAGTAATTTCGTCAGAGGGTATTCAGTGGCAAAAAGGGCTATTTATGGACTGTCCATGTTCTAGATCTCCTGTCAAGTGATTCCTCCCCTAAATGTTGTTCTATATATATATAAACCTAAACAATTACGTCAATGGTGACTGTATAGCAAACAGTTTTGAGTAGGTGCACTGAGGTAATTCTCTGGGGCCAAAATAGCTCCTTAATTTTTCTAGATTGCTTTACCAATTTTTTCTTGCAATTTTAAATTCATTCGTTTCTATTGGCTTACACTGAAGCGACACCATGGGTAAATGAACAATCATATGCCCTCATCTGCAATGACCACTTCCGTCAGTCTAGCCTAGAGAGAGAAAACATCGATACCGAAATTCTCAGCATGTTCCGTCCAGTTAGAGAATATAATTTTTAAACATAGTTACTTAAAGCGTTCCTAAACTTAAGAAGTTTTTGTCAATCTTCTCCAAATGAATTACTTAAGGAAACTGTAAAAGTTACAACTTTTTCTGGATGGTTCCCTTTTTTAGGCTTAGGCTCGTTTATTTACAATTCTAAAGCTCAAACTAAATGCTATTTGCAGCACAATCATGAACAAAATATCGATTAGTAATATAATGTGCGTCAGAAGTGATTTAATTAATGCACTACCGGAAACAACTTCCAACAGTTTCATTGTGTTTGTAATTCGATCTTTATGTTGAAAACAAAAACAAAAAAAAAAGAAGGTTTTTAATGGGGAGCAGACTTCCTGCTGCTGACAGCAATCGATTTAGGGTGCATTAGCAGTATCCCCCCCCCTACCACAGGGTGTTCTCATTTAGATTCGTAAACATAATCGATTCTCGTTAGGTTCTAAATGTTTTAAAATTTAAATTCTAACGCTACACATATCAAAAATTAAATATAAGTATTATTTCCTTATAGTTTTTAAGACCTTCAAAGGTGCCTCCTCAGATACAGAGAGCAGTCGATAACCTCCTAGCTAACCTGGCTTGTGAGCCAGAGGAGGCACCTTTGAAGGCACAGTGCATACTTCACAAGTTGAATAAAGTTCGTTATTTGATAAATTAAGGAATAGGTTTGATCGTTTACATGAAAGATATTGATCACTTAAATATATGGCAGGAGGTTTCCAATTTTTTTGGAAATTATACGCAACTCTCCCAAAATTGCCAAATAATTATTAAACCTTCTTGTTTGTAACAGATGTAAAATTAATTTTTAGCCATTTTGTGTATGCTTGAGAACATCTAAAGCTCTTAACATTTGATTTTTCTTAGAAAAATCACTCGGAAAAAGACTTATTTCCCGATATTAAGAAAAATACTAGCTTTACTGCCTTGGAAATATTTTTAGTAGAAAGGGGATGAAAAAATACATAAAAATGACCTATCGTGTGCTCTTCTTTCTCTTTGATAACAAGTTAAAACAATTGAACTATGATTAAAAATACCAGATTTTGAAATGGCCTAGCATCTTTAATTTTGTAGATATCGAATTGCGGTTTCCGGTTTCTTTCATTACTTTTTATACTCTTTAAAACTGTATATATGAAAATGGGGGTCAACTGCGAACCCTTACTTTTGGTCGTGCGTCAGCCGCGTATGCGGGCAGGAATCTAAAATCAAGTCACATATTCTGAAACTAGAGGTGACAGGGAACAAATGTTTCCTCTACCATTTTTCGCTCAGAACAACCGTTTAAGCCAGAAATGCATTTGAGCCGTCTTAAAATGAACACCCTGTATATGGATCTCAAAAATTTGAATTCTAAAAGATTATTCGTTTTGAGTCAAGTTGGAGACAAACGTACAGACATATGTACATGCACCAGTTTTTGAAAAACGGGATTTTCCTGGTGAAAACTCAAAGCCTGCACGATGGCAAGGCTTTTCTTTTGACGAAGAGTATGAGAATATGAACAGGATGAGCTAGTAGATGATAAGGGGCATAAAGTACTTCAAACTGGGCTTGATCTTTCTCCTAGCGGAGAGTGTTCCCCCTAACAACAGTGTAAACAATTAAAATGGGACTTTGTGAATGAATAGTGGTGGCGAGTGGACAGAATGGAGTACCAACAGAGGGGGGGTTTGAGAAGGGCTCAAAGAGAGAGAGAGAGAGAGTTTTGCAGAGAAGGAAGTGATGGTGAGGGTGTTACTGCGCCCTGACAGAGTGAGTTCCTCATTAGGACTGTAGGACCGATTGTCCCCCAGGGTTGTACTCGCCCCCAACCTCCTTTCATGGCGCTCCTGTTTGACGGCAGTCGGAGGCGGCGACGCTCGTTGCTGTTAAACCCATTAGCGGCGACGACATTCACCCATTCCATGAACTCTCTGTCGCACGCTTGGATTCTTCCCCTCTTGTGTTCATAGTTCTTCCTCACTCTCTCTCTCTCTCACTCACTCTTTCTGTAACAACACAGCGCCGCGATGAGCAATACTACAAAACGCTTTAGACGAATAACACCAAAGGCTGCAGCCCACGCGCTCAGCGAAGGTTGTTTCGAAATACTACTACCTGCGCTGAAAACATCACGCAGCTAGCTGTTCGCTCGGTATCTCAATTACCGCATATTGATCTGTCGACTGGAGTGTGAGGCTTCATTTTTTTTATTTGAACATGGATGATGAAAAAGAACTCTACAGAGAGAAATAGTAAACTACCCTGGCTGGAGGAAGGGTTCGAGAATAGATTCAACGCTCTCCACTGATCGCCGCCGGCACCGAGGAGGGGAACTGCTGCCTCGATGTCATTAACCAAAACATCATAACCGCACGCATTATTCACTCGGTTTTATACTGACGAGCGTCGCCCAATGGAGGCAATACGTGCGTACGTATTGTTCTACTGGTTTGAAGATAGCTAACTGCGACTAGAGGGTGGGGGTGGGCGTCGGCGGGTTTAGCTGGGCTTGAATCTGCTAAATATTGCGCCGTTGATGTGCATACTGGAGCAGTTCCACCTCCAACCCCATCACTGCTCTTGTTTGCTATTCTGCCATGGATTATGATATTTAATTAAATTATTATACTGTAACTGTTGTATATATATGTAATATATAAACATACTTTACTATAAATTTCTCATATTAACCATTAAATAAAATCCAAGGCCTAAGACCGGGGAATCGAACCCACTAACCAACAATACATCTTAGCTTTGCAGGTCCTCGCCTCTAACCGCTCGGTTACCGTGGCGCCTTACAATGTTAAATATCTAGCACTGCTTTCCAGGATGTTTTTGTTTGCATTCTCACCGAAGCCATTGTTTAAGAGCCGTTAAACCACGATGCCTACCTAAGTCAAGATTCTGGACCGTGGACCAATAAGCGGGATAGATGCTTCATTCCTTTCCGGCTGATCAGCTACTTAGTTTCGTCAGGAATTAATGCGTAACTCCTTATCTGTAAACCTTCTTCTCATTGTAGCTTTTCAGTAAATTACCTTGCTCACTACCACGGCAAGCTGACAGTGACGTAGTAACAGGAAGTAACACTTTCTTGAAAAAGTGTTTTCGCACTTTTCTGAGACTTTTTTTAAAATGGTCTCGTAAGATTTTTTTTTTTTTAAATGTGTATCTACATCAAATACATGTACTTGGTGATAAGTAGCTACTCCAAGATTTATCTAGAAAGACTCATCTAGAGCACCTGACGGAAAGGGATTATGATCATGAGGTGATCTTCTCTTTGCCGGAGGGAACCCATGAAGACGTAGTATTGTTTTTTATGGACAATAATGAGAAATTTATTAAAAATATACTTTTGTTCCTACAGAAGTTTAAAAAAAAAAAAAAAATTATCTTAGGTATGTTGATAGCATTGTTGGGAAGTATATTTGTCTAAAACGGTTAAGGATGAGGTTAGTGGTTGGCTGTAAACCTGTTTGATGTTTATGGCTAAGCCAGTGTTAACAGGAGCTGCTGCTGCACGGTATTATGGGTAATGGTTTAGTTAACTGTCTAGAGGTAGCTAACAGTCTAGCTTACAGTCTGCAACGCCGAAGCTATAACTACAGCTAATGGAGCAGCTTCTAATTGCCGCCATCCCGGCCCTCTTTCCACCCCCGCTCACCAGCTACATATTATTACCATGGCTACACCGTCTTTAACGCTATTACACTTACGATATATAATATTAGATATTAGGAGCTAACTAGTTTGTGGAGGGGGGTCTGCGTAATTATATTTAGCTAATTATCCACTTTAGCTTTCTCCCTATTTTGTCAACAGGTCTCCCTGCTTTTAGGGGATTATAGAAAAGATGAGTTGCATAGATTTTCGTCGTGGGATCGTCCCTAAATCAGCCCCGTAGCCAGCCAATTCGTTCCCTATGTGGAAAGAAAATGAAGTTATTTGAATCAGAACTGATTTTTAGTGCGACAACAAGTGAAATGCGAGACGTGAACATAAATAAAGTCAAAATCTCTACACTAAACTGCTTAATATATCTCTGATGATGGATTAAAGTGCGAAAAAGGTTAGGGATGCCATAAATATGCGTGCTTACAACGTATCAAATTGATTTCTGACAGAATTTCCATGTCAGATTTTGTACTTTGCTTTCCTCCAAGATTTCTCACATTTATACAGCGTCACTAAGTCATAAGTTTACTGGACTTCTACAGAATAGTTTCTGTTACAACTGTAAGAGAGTTGGTAGTAAGAGGAAGTCGTAGGAGTTTAAGAATATAATTAAATTAGCTAAAATAGTATCTAGAAACAACGTTATATTTTCGAAAGGTAATCAAAGAGTTCGATTAATCAGAAATTACTTCCTTTTTTTCTCCCGTCAGGAGAGGATCCGTTGGCCAACCCCTCCCCCCTTTATCAAGGATCCGTCCCCGGGTATCCCGCCCGTACAATAGACAACAGCGGCGACCGGACGTTACTATGAACGGGTATACCTTCTAGCTGTTAAAACCAATGGGACAAAAAGTCTTAACCCTCCCAGTGCACTACTTCTTGGCTCCTTTATATTATAGTTGAAGCCCCCTTTTTACTGTTTATGTGTGCGTGGCCATCTGTTCATAATGAGATAAGAGGATCAATGGTCCAGACAGCCTCTCTCTCTCTTCTTATTGCCAGCTTTACTTCTTCTTCTTCCAATTCTAGTTCTTCGGTCCTTGCTGCATCCTTGTCAATGCTCTAAAATCTTCGCTCTAGCTTCTCTGTCGACTGTTATCCTACCAACTATTAATATCTAGTTACTAAATACATAATAATGTATTTACAAATAAAAAATAAAAAAACTTAGGTTTGGGCAAATATTTTTTGCCTCTTGACTTCATTGTTCACAGTACCAAGCTTTGTATTATTTACAATATCTGAATCCCCAAACTTCTTTGCTTAGATCATGATTCTGTTGAAATTACACAGAGATATAACAAGGAAGTGTGTAAAATTTACTCAAGAAGAGATATTTACATATTTCTATAACCTTCTTAGATGTAAATATAAACTATTGAAGGTTAAAAGGGTTCATGATAGGAAGTGCCTTTAAGATATTTTCTTAAGATTATTGAACGTGGGCTCGAACCCTTTTCAAATGTTAATCCAATTTACTCTTACACGTATAAGTGGTGGTGTGAACCAGTTTTGGTTTAGTTTCTTGAGTGGTTCTAGATGGGATCTTTTATTTATTTCCTTTTATTATTATTTATTTTTTTACGCGTATGTATGTATGTACTGTTACTAATGTGGGCGTCTACGTCTATTGTTATTTTCTACGTAGTTCAGTCTTGTTTATCTACCATATAGCTCTTAACATTAGTATTTACTCTTTGAGTCACGTATTTAAATTAAGTATTTAAGCAAGACTTATAATCTATTTATTATTTAAAATAAAAGAAAAAAACCTGTTGTGAAACTCAGACTTACTTCCGTTCTCAAGGTTCTAAATCACAAATTCTTGATCGAATATTTGATTCATTATTCAAATTGTGACAGTTCAAAAAAACTAAACAGAAAATCTTTTAACAAGATCGCTCTAGTTAAGTGATAGGAAGTTAAATCTATTAACAGGATTATTTGTTCGATTAAACTTATCCCAGAAGTTTGAGAATGGAGTGGTGTAAAGTTAGCCTGGAAGAGGTTTATATTGTGCTTAATAAACAGGTGGGAAGTTGCTCAGTAAAGCTTACCGCTCTTATTCTCTCCTTATTGATACAAACACCTGGGTGTACTTCATCAGCTGAAGTGGTCCAATTAATATATAATTGTGCGAGCGTGTGTGTTCATATGCATCAACTTCCCTTTCTAGGTTACTATTATCATCTCTTATTGATTTGCAACATTAGATTATTACAGCTTCCATGGCTGAATCTTTCCATATTATTTTTTGGGGGGGATTATTACTGGGTGAGTTAAGAGCATTTATGAGAATATCGATTTTTTTTTTTTTTCTTTACGTAGAATTGTCGCCGGAAGTACCCATTTGGTGGGGTTCTCTCACTTTGTCTCACTCTCTGTGTGTGTGAATATTTTTTTGTGATCAAAATATAAGCAAAAAATCGCTGTATTGGTATTTTCGCTTGGGTCTCACCCAAGTGGACTTGACTACAACTTAACGATTTAAATCTCGAAATTGAGAAAGAACGTTTTTCTCAAAAGATTTTTTTTTTGGCTTTTTTCGAGAATGCATCCTCGGATTTTGAGTGTGACAGTGCAATTGTGAAACCCAGTTGTATTTACAAAGTTCATGTTTCCTCTTCAATTATTTTATTTATTTATGCATTTTATTATTATAATTAACAATAGAAAAATACACAAATTAAAATTTAAACCTTTCTTCCATCATTATTTAAGAACAAGAAAAATAAATGAAAAAGAAGCAAAAACAAAATCGTTAATTCTTAATTGGTATTAACAAGCGACAGTAACTTCCGCTCATTACGAAGACATTATTATTAGGAAGGGCTGGCAAGTTTCAAGAGGATCAATATTAGAATCTTCCCGACGACAGATGTTCTCAGCTGTTGTTTGTAACTCCAAGCAATTAGTGTAGCTCATTCAAATTGTTTGATTTGTCAAAGTTACACTTTCAACTAGAGACAAACTGATTTAACAATTTTTAACAAATATTAATTTTTTTTATCGATTAGTGTAAGCGAATTTTTCTATCGATTAGTGTAAGCGAATTTTTCTATCGAAAAAAATCACAGGATATTTGAAAATTTATTGCTTAGGTACCCAAGCTCCATTAATCGACTATATCAAATATTTACTTCCGGCCAAAACGCAGTTTTCGATAACGATCAAAGTGCATCTAAAACAGCTATACGAAAAAGTAATAATTAGGCCTTTTACTTAATATAAATCTATCCAATTATTTGATATAATTTTATTAGAAACTACTCACATTTTTCTCAGTGACGAAATGTGAAAAAATAAACCCTGAAAATCAAAAAAATACAAAATGAAGAAGAAAACACAATAAAAACCCTAGCCAGATGGCAATTTAATTTTTATGATATTTATTTAATATTTTAAAGTACCAGCGGGAGATAATAAGATTAAAAGCTCAGCTTGTTATTATAAAATTTGTTTACGCTATTTTTTTTTTTTTTTTTTATTTTTCCTCCATTTTTAAAGCTCGCATTTTATTTAGCTTGTCAGCGGCATAACCTGTCCCAAACAATCGGCTCCAGTAGCGAGCTCGTTTCTTTAAATTATATTTGGATTATTTATATTTGTGGTTTTTTTTTATAAATAAAAGTAGAAAATGCAAATTTTCCGGTTAATTGTTCCCTGGAATGGTCTAATTAAAGATCTGAGCCTGCATCTTTCTTTAGGCATCTAGCGTTACATTACCGGCAATTTCCTTTTTTCCCCCGCTGACAGTGTCCTAGAATGTCCTAGGAAGGATGTATTTAGTGTGAGGGGGCTCTGAAATCTTCATCAATCTCATTCTTCATCTTGCATTTTTCTTTGCCCCCTTTATTTCTATTTATTTAACTTTCTGGCCCCCACAGGCTACTTCCGCCTTACTAGTACAAATCAATTAAACCTATTTCCTTGGTTTATCGTGTCTATCCCACTTTAAATTCTTGAGACCTACCGCTACTTTTCCTCAATTAAACTTTTAACCACCTATCATCTCTCCATTACCGATTTTAAGCTTAAAGCTAAAGAAAAACGGACATTAAATTCAACCTCCATATGATGTCATTAAGAACGTACAATAATTGATTTAAAATACGAACTTTTTACGTCACCAAAAAAAGAAAGATTAACAATGTGAATGTAAAGTTTTGACGTAACCAAGGCCAAGATAAATATTATTAGTAACGAATGGAAATTATAGTTTCCATTTCAAATAAAATATTTGTTTATATTAAAATGGCCTTTACACTATCTATAATAGGTTGGTGATTATCTAGCTGGAGAAATCTAGAATTAATAATGGAGTTTAAAACTGTTTAAATTCAATCTTATACCTTTTTGTTCTATTACATTCCTTAATTGCCATATTAACCTTTTTTACTAATCATAGGTTACATTTAACATTGTTTTGAATTTATAAGATTATGGCGATGGATTTCCCAAAAATTCTAAGTTGATATTTTCCATTATGATCTAGGCTGATAAGGCCAATATTCGTTCTTACTTCCGGTAGAGATTTACCTTAGATTTCAATTTTTTTTTTTTAATTGTGTTTCCACCGGAAAATGTTTTGTGCCCGGTACACGTTTTTTGCTTTCCCTTGCATCAAGCTTTTCCGCCAGAATCAAGGGCTCCTTTTGATTATTCTTTATGGACGCCTAGAATTATAATAAGGACATTTCCTCTTCGAATATTTCATCCTTCCGAATTGTTGGGCCCTTCTTCTACGTCCTTCTGTTAAATATTTGCTGCTAAAATGTTTTGTCTAAATAATAAGCCTTAAGTATTCCCATTTGATGTTCTCAAATTAATGTATTTCCGGTAAAAATTCAATACGTAATATTTGACCTAATCGTAATACTTACTTTTGCGAACTGACAAGAGAAAGTGGAAAACCTCTTGTATGTCTGTCCAGTACAGGGTGTAGGAGGAGGGGGGAGAACCTCTAAACATATATAAATCCTAGAAGGAGCCCCAAGTCTCAATTGATTTAGTTCAACCTTACCAGCCAGTCGTATATCTCACATATTGTTCGTGAACCCTTGGAGAGAGATAGAGAGAGATATTCCAGGGTTCGGAAAACTTTATGGTCCAGGAGAAGTTGGGCACGTACGTGTGTAGGGAAGCGGAAGTCCCTTACCATCCTCCCGACCAGGCCAATACAACAATATATCAGGATGTCTCCAAGACAGGCCCACTGTCCACCACCTTCATTTCCTACTTCTTCTTCTTCCTCTTTTTCTATTGTTGCTCTCCTGGTATCTGCTTCTTCATTTTTGTTGCAAGACGGTCCCACTACAAGGCGGCCGCATTCTTCCATCTCTTACACGCTTATTATAGCACACCCAATTTCTGTTGAGTTAGATTAATGTTGAGCCCTTAGAGTGGTAGAGTGTCTTGACGTTCCCTTTTTTTTCTGTTTGACCACATAAACAGTATCGGGCGTCTCTTCTGCGGTGAACTATAGAATACTCTTGGTATTCTCCAAGTTCTGCGTGAACCCCCATATTTCTTTTTACAAGTTACAGAAAGGGAATTTATGTGATATGTTCGTTTGGTACTCTTCATTGAGGAGTCATCTATTTTTTTATTTTTTTCCCCATTTTCATAAAATATTCATTAATTTTGCTTATTCCCAATGATGTCATATAAAATAGACTTAATTATTAATTAATCTCTTAATAGTAAATAGTTACTTTCGATCCGGAAATGGTTGGTTTTAGTAGTACAACTTGCAGCTAACAGCAAATCTCCCAATTTGCCAATCAGGAAGCTCTCACTTTTTGACGTTTTTTTGCATTTTATCCAATCAGCAGCTTTAAACAATCCACATCAGCAAAGTGGTTGGCATGTAGTTGCTCTGCGATTTCCCGTAACCCTTTGAGTCGGACTTCACGACTCTCCTTAAAAAGCTGGATTAACTGATCCACCGTAGGTTGATCGGTACTTGGGCTATGTTCGACAGGGATAGCAGGGCACTTTTACCGTCTCGTGATTATAACCATGCCCGAGTATTATCTGCAAAGTTAGTATGCACTCTAGTGTAATAGCCACTGATAAAGATACACTTCGTTATTGAAAATTTTACTGTAATATAGAACTATTTTTTAAATTAAATAGAAAAAAAAATGAATAAGCCAGCAAGCAAGTGTGAACCATATTTTGCATTAATTTAAATTCCCAATTAAAATTTAAACATTAACAAGGAAATAGGGGCGGAATTTAGCAACTTAAATTTTGAAAAGAGGTATTTATTTGATTTGGGTACATAAAGTAGAGGGTGGGTGTCATGAATTGTTGAAACTGTCTTGAATGTCATGAATGTCTTTTTTCACTGATTATTCATTGGTAAGGCTTATTGAGGCTATTTGTGGAGTGTTGGTTGTATTGGGTGGGCTGTGGTTAATATTTTGTGATTAGTAGATAGGAGCTTGCTGTGTACAGGTTGCAGGATAATAAGGGAGTTGACTAATGGCGATAGAATGGTAGAGGAAGAGTTCGATGCTACGGTGAAGTTGATGTAGCGGCATGGTTTCTGCTCCAGGCACTAATTGCCTCTACAGAACGCTAAGAGATTGCTGGTTTTGGTTGTTTCTCTATTAATATATTAAATACATCCACACAGATACAAACTACTTCAACACACGGCCAAACATATGTTATGTACTTCCCCAAGTATATCACGCAACAGTCCCTGGACAGGGCTAACTCAACTTGTGTAACTCTCTAATAAACCTTCTGGTACACTTTCGGTCCTTTAATACTTTCACAAAACAGGATACATACGTACATGTCACAACCTTATTACACACTCTCTCTCGGAAAACTATGTAATAATATACGTTATATGATATCATACATAGTAAGGGTAGGTTTGTGTAGGAAAGGAAGGAAGTAGGCTGTGGAATAAACTGGAAGAGCATGAGTTTAGGTTGGTATATCTGTTTGTAGAACTGTAATGAGTGTTGTTTTATGTTGTGTGTGTATATGTAAATTTACGTACTTGGGTTACTTTAGCTGGAAAATCCATATATGTACATACACCAACTTCAAGCTCATATCAAAGTTGCAAGCACAAACAACTGACCCACACAAGCTTTACTTCCCGGAGTATTACTGGAGAAGGTAAAATTTACCCACAGCCAGAGATATATACTGGAACTTTTCAGTGAAATAACATTTCCAGCATTATGCCCACGGACCTCTACTCACTGCACTGTCGCCCTCTCTCTTAATGTCATCATACGTAACAAACTGTACTTAGTAAATCGCTTTACTAAGACTGACAGACAAAAAGATTCTCTCCTACATATTACTAGCTCTGTAATATTTCTAATAAACCAAATTCTGTGGCGCACCCCTCTCTATCTCTCTGTCTCTGCCAAAGTCCGAGAGGAAGTGTTACCAGCTATGTTTTACTACTCAAGTAACCGGAAATTCAAACGTTCCGCCAATGGGAAAACATTACTGTAATAATATGACTTCCTGATTTGAAACATACATTTCCTTGGTCCAGTTTTTATTTAAAGTATTTTTCCAGCAGAAAATTCAACCTAGGAGGGATGAATTTTAAAAAATAGTCACCAAGGGGTCGTCTCAGCATATTTTACGGTTCTGAAACGTGTCTAATATTTGTGAATATGAAATTTAGATTTAGAAAGTATTTCTGTATTTGAAAGTATTTCTTTTTCATGTGGGATGGTTAATGCCCTTATTGCGGAAGGAAATTACAAAAAAAAAGGTTATTTTGTTATATTAATGAGGGGGTGTCTGTTTTGGAACAAGAGTTAAATATTCTGTCCACTCATTCATTAAGCCGTGCTATGTGTGGTGGGTGGGGGCCGACGACGTGGTAAAGAGGCCGACGAGGAGGGCGAGCACTCATTAAGGTGGGTGCCGCGCGGGGGCGGAAGTAGAGCTTGCCGCCCCCTACCACTTCTCTGCCACCCCCAAAACTCTGGCTCTAATCATTAACTAGCCATTAACTGAATATAACATACACACTCACAACACTCAGCGTAAAGATAGCGCCATTAACAACAACAACACCAACTATTTACACATCTATTTATTTTTTGTGTCTGTCACTCTAAACAGCTGTTAATATATCTGGTGTGAATATTTACGTGATTTTCTTTAATTTCAATCCTGGTGGTCTTTTAAATACATTTTAAACAATATGTAGATTACAAAAGTTGCTAATTATAGCAAAGTGTAGTACTTTAGAATTCCCTAAAATGCATTTTTTGATGGGGAACAATGTTCAAATAAAAACTATTGATCTACGACTCTATGTACTAGTTTATCCAATCCATGGAAATGACGTATCAAACTGTTGATTTCCGGTAGGAACTTTTCTGGTTTTTACTTACACAGTAATGTCGGTTAAAAGAAAAATCATGTGTGTTCACAAAGCTTTTTTTTTGGTTCTAATAATTGAACAGATGTAAATTAAAAGGGTTTATTAGCATACAATTAGCGCATTATCACACAATTATCAATTAAGTAATTAAGTACGACGCTCGCGCTTGGCAAATCATTAATAAAACGCTCTGTGTCTGGCGCGCACGTGCGTCCGCTTGATAGAGAGCGAGTAAGCTGTAAAACGGTGTTGGTCCTGTCTATATGTCGGTGGGTGTATGTTTGGTGTGTATAGAATGGACCCATTAGCGTATTAAAAATGATTGGTGGCATTTGATCAATTAGTGCGAACGGGTTGGGACCCAACCACCATACCTCGTTCACCTATTCTCCTTGGCTCTCCAATAAATTGTATATATATATTTCATCTCTCTCTTTGCTGCCTATTTGTGTGCATTAAGGCCCCGCCCTACACTACTCTGTCTGACATCAGAATTGTAAATGCACATACGTCACTTCTCTCTCTCTCTCTCTCTCTCTCTCTCTCTCTCTCTCTCTCTCTCTCTCTCTCTCTCTCTTGCACAGGCACACGAACACAGCAGGAAGTTTGCCGGAGGAACGTGTGAAAACCATTTTATATGTATAAACACTACCCACCCGCCCTCGCATTTCTCATGTTTTGGTACGAGACGGACGGACGGTCTGTTGTCGCACAGTTGTTTGTTGTTCCCTAGTTTAAACTCTTGTGTTGGACCGTGTTGTTGCTCTTGATGGCCGTTGTTGTTGTTGTTTTGGTTGACGGATGTGAAGAGCGAGTTCCGGGGAGAGTGGAGCTTTAACTGGTGGCTCCCAAGTGACGTACACCGTACACTCTCCGCTGATGATACCTCTATTTTCCAGGACCATATTCCACCAAAATTCCTTACTCCGTTTAGTTTCATATCCCTGGTTAAAGTGCAGAGTCGATCAGATCGTAGACCTATTCTTAATACGTATTTGAAAACGTGGTTAGGTTCTACTTTGCGGGATCACGCTGCTCTCTGTTCACCACTAGTGGAATGAAATAAAAAATAATAAAAACGGTTGAAAATTTAGAGCAAGTAGTGGCGGTATTTGTCAAGAGCGTGGCTTTGTAAGTGAGAGATCCTCAGTTCGAATCCCGCGTATGTTTATATAATTTGTTAGAAAAAATTGTTTCTAGTAAAGTATGAGCTTCCACCACTGTCCAACCTAATTGGTAGTTGGACGTTAAGCCCCCGCCTGAAAAAAATTGGCGATTACTTTACTTTGTACAGCAATACATTCGAAAAGTGGAGTCAGTCAAGAGTTTCGAAGTACGACGAAAAAAAGAAAAGAATAAATTATTAGATATATTTAGCAGCTGTTGCCATGTTTGCTTATTTACCCTCTCTGTCTTAATAATAGAAGCTGTTCAGGACAATAAAACCATCCAATTACATTAGCCATGTTAGACATACGGCAATAGCTGCTACCCTTTTTATTGTTGTAAAAACTATATTTATAGTGGTGAACTGGGCACTATTTTCTGACATCACGCATCCAAAAAAGAGTTGCTTTTGAATGTAATCAATGAAAATTATTTATTAATTACTTTTCGCTTCGCTAAATAAATTTTTCATTTTTTCTGTAATAATCACAAACCAGCAGATGAGACCTACTTCCTGTTTTAATCGCTATTCATAGTATGCACTCTCTCGATGTTTCTTTTTCATCCGTGGTTGCCGTTTTGGGGCCGTCCTTTTTCTTTGTAAGTTTTCTGTTTTGCTCATTATTTTCCGTGTTGAAAATTTAAAAAAAGCTATCTCTTTCTTTTTGAACTACCAACAAACCTGATTGTGAATTTCTGATAGCGTCAAACTGTACAATTGTGATTTAGAACGGAGGTTGATATCCATTTTGTACTTTAGTGGACAATATAAACATACACACACACACCTTATTGCGTTATTTATTCTAAAATAATAATTGCTAGTAACGCCATCTCTGGATCAAGGCCGAGAAGGTTGCTAGTAGTGCAGTTCACTATTTAATGTGGTTGTTCTAATATTTAAAGTTTCACAATAGATTGTAGAAACCTGCGACTGTTGTCACTTTTACAACATTAAATAATTATAATCTACGTTCACCTATGACAAGACCATACATATATCAGATGGCATAAATCGTTTTCATAAAATGCTTACAATATAAATGCATACCATTATTAAGGTTGATCTCAGGTCTCATATAATAATAGAGATGTAGAGGATAGTGGCTCCTCTTAGGGAGAGGAACTGGCAAGTCAGAGAACTCATTAGCGGTAATCAACGTTACTGCCAAATGTCATTGCATCCCTTCCGTAGTGTGAGTGGAATTACTGTGGGTATAAGTGAATAAGTTGTGT
Source organism: Rhodnius prolixus (assembly GCF_049639745.1). NCBI lineage: Eukaryota > Metazoa > Arthropoda > Insecta > Hemiptera > Reduviidae > Rhodnius > Rhodnius prolixus. The sequence continues at coordinate 37,642,246 of NW_027411634.1, forward strand.
ACTACAGTATGTCTGTATGTCCGTGTATAAAGTACGTGTGGGTGTTGCAGCAGTGACAAGAGGCTCGTGAGTATGAGTTAATGACACAACTGAGACGAGAACTATATCTCTGTCTCTCTCTGGCACTTGGCTAGGTGGGCGGATACTGTGGTTATGCATGCTGCTGCACTGTTAGAGGTTCCGACTATGGACCATGGATGAGTATATGGCACTGTACTAAAATGACAATCTGAATTAACAACTATCTCTAGCCATGCTGTTACTAAGAGGTTGTCTATTGAATCTAAATTTGTTATCGATGTATGTATAAATGGCTGCATAATTTGTGCCGAAGTAACAAATCTACTAGTTAGTTAATTGCAGCTGTATGCATTATAAATTATTCAATTACAATTATTTTCAATATCACAACTTCCTCGTGCTTAGGTGATAAGACTTGGTTCAAGTTTCTTAATTGATTTCTCATAGAAACAGTTGGAAATGAACTCTACCGGTAGCTCTTAGAATTAGATCAAAGCAGTTCAAGTCTATATTGAAATGTAGAAAGTCATATTGAATCTTCGTGAAGGGTTCTAGATTTGGGATGATCTCTCAATTGCTGTTTTTTTTTTTTTTTATGTTTTCATGTGCGCTGAGTAAGAGATTTTTAGAACAGCACCAAATGAACTGAAAGTGAGGCTAGCAGACTATTTCTTCTGGTACTCCTACCAATTTGTTGACATCCTGATGGAGATTTGAACGGTATGGAAATTAATTTGAAAACAAAAGTGATGACGCAATGCCATCTGTGAGCATCAACTTCATCAGTTGATAGGTGGGGCTATAGGTGCTTCAAACACATGAGAAATTCTTTTGAATACAAATGGCGGAAGTGAATGAACATCATTTTAGTGAAAGCAAAGCGCTCAAAACCCAATTTTCCGGGAGAAGGAAGTTACCCTCTATTCTCGAAGACGAAAAAAAATCTTTCATACCCTAGTAAATAGTGGGTGTTACGATTAAAAAAAACAATAACTCGTGGTAGTTTTGGAAATGTACTTCTGATGGAGAAGTTATGGAGTTAGCCGGCTCCAGGTGTGCATGTTCTAACATGTTAAGGTTAGAAAAACGGTTGATGCCTAATCCTGTACAATAAACGCCATGAATGGCCATAAGCAGTTTTGTTTTAAAGATACCTTGATATAAAAAAAAAAAAAACCATGGGAAGCCCCCAACTTAATATTTTATTTTTTTTACTGCCGGAAGATAAATAATGTTCGGCATTCACTCAACGGAAGATAACATTCTATTGGATGGATTTTCACCAAATTTTCTAGAAAATTTCTTCTAAATCAACTTCTTTCAATATTTTTTCTTCGGAGAGAGACAGTGAGAGGTGTTACGCCTTCCTGTCAGTCAGGAGTCGTAAACGGAAGCTATGGGTAACAATAGCCTGCATATTTTATTGCAAGCTTCTCATATTTAGTACTCTACATTAAATTTAGAATTAAAAATAATCACAGAAAAAAGTTAATTGTTATTATTAATAATGCTACTCAGTAATTGTAGCTGTTTTATTTTCATTCTATAAATTACTATAAAAACTTTGCTTGATTTATAAATTGATTTACAGTAATAAAACCAATTTTGTGCAGATATATAAATTTTAAAATTAATAAAATAATTCACTTAATCAAGCCAAAAACCAAAATATAGTAATGAAATCTATGGAATCAGAGAAATGCTGTTGAACGCCGTGGCCGTTCGCTGGTAATAAAATAAAGAGCACGCACTTTTACTGCTGCCTCCAAAACACTGCCGCCTCCTCCATGTGTTTACTTCGCCCTACTGCCTGCCTCCACACTCATTCCAGTTCTAACCTTTATTATTTAATGAATATTCCAGTTTAACTTAGATTTTTCACTGAATTTTTTTTTTTTTTTTTGTCCATCAGTTCGTGTATTTATTTAAATTGGATTTATTTAATTGAATCTTCAATTCTTGGCCATGAGGGCTTGTTGCCATGGCGGCTATTAATTTATTTTCAAATGAAATTTATACTTTCGATTATTTTATATTTCGTTCAAATATTCATGTTTTATATTACGCACCATGGTTATCATTAATTTTATCTAAAATGTAATCTTCCTGTAATTATTATTGTTATCCGGTTCACTGATACAATTTTAATACAACACAATTTTACTGGATTACATCACTTCCTCTTGTAAGGTATAAGCGCACCGACTTTTGATTGTTGATGACAGAAATTTATAATAAAGGAAAAGCTCTATCTCTATCTCTATCTCTGTAATAGTAACGGACCTTTAATCAAATTGATAATCCTGCAGGGCAAGTCCTGAATTTGAAGGGACACTCCTCTGTTTATGGTATAAATTATTAACATGGTAGTTTAGGTACGTGTTGTTGTTGTTGTTGTTGTTCTATGTGGGTGGGTTAATATAACTAACTGAGCTAGAATTGTGCTTAAGGCTTTCCCTACTGGTAGTTAGATTTAGGTAGCAGTTATAGTTAGTAGTTAGTGTGGGTTAGTGTGGCCAGGCTTTCTGCTGGAAGGGATATAACCAACCGTAAGGGCTGCCTGAACTGCTGCGATGGTCTAAGTCCTGTCCTCTCTGCCAGGATACTACAGTACGTACTCACAGAACTTGTAGTCTTGCCGAGGACTGTTAAACATTGTTCTCAGTTACCATTTGCACACCATATTATAGCATAAAGGGGAATAGTAATAGCTGAGAGAGAGAGAGAGAGAGAGATATCATTTCGCTGAGAGGTTACATAACCTCTATGTATATAACTTACTTGAACATATTCTCCAGTCCTGGCCAGTGCTATATATCTATGGATTTATATTGTTGCACGAAATGCTATATATATATATGTACAATAACATTTCGCAATAATTAGCCCTTTATAACATATATATATACAACAAAGTACGTAACTCCACCCACAGCCCTTCCAATACTGACATTGTTCGATAGGGAAATAAATTGGGAGTGATGTATTATTATCCAAGTGGCACTGGGTTACATAAATGAGCCGAAATTAAATTATGGAATTTTAACCTACTAAATGTAGGAAATTTTGCATTTGTTTTTGCTTGGGGGGGTATCAATGTTTTAATTTTCCTTGGAAAAATCTGAATGCTTTAAAATTAATTTGTATTTTACATTTTATTAATTTCTGAATATGTAGTAAATTAAATTTTTGATAAAATAAAATGGTGGCGTATTTATTTTTCATTTAATATAAAATTGAAGCAATTTATTTGGCCTAGAAAGTTGCCCATTCCCAGAAAATATATAACCTGTTAGTTATCTGTAAATTTTACAATTATTATATTCACAGAAAATCCCATGATTTTCGTATTGGAAGTCGTTTTAAGAGTGACGTCTCAGAAAAATAATGGCGTCCTCAGAACTTCCGTAAATCAGTTGATAATTCCGGTCAACAGATTTTGATTGTTAAGTTATAGTTGGGTACTCTGATGGAACCCAATCGAATTAATAAGTTTCAGTTTCCTAGCATTTTTTGTTCATTTTCAAAAAAACTAAGGGAAATGAGGAAAACATCTGAGACTAATTGGAATTCAAAGCGAATGTTTCCGATAATTTTTTGGCACGATCGCGATTCTTGATCTTAGCAATAAATATAAAGAGAAGCGACATGAACGGATGAAGCTGGATTTTAAGTGAGATAAAAGTTGCACGAAGGGCCAGTAATTGTTGTATCTAAAAGGTTTATATAAGGCTGGGCAGGCGCAAGATTGGTGGTAGTTAATGCTGGAGTGTTACTCCTCTCTAGTGTCTGTGTATTGTAGAAGGGCCTGTGACTACCCCTAGAGCTAGAAGTAGCTGGGTGGCTCTTAGTAAATAATGAAGACGATGGCCATGTTCACTGTTCCAAACCCTTATTCCAACTGTGGCCAACAGCAGCGAGCTCCAGTACACCAATTACCTCCGGTAATCCCTGGCTCTCTGGTTGTAGTCCCCCGGGGGAACTGAGTAGAAACAGGAGGCAGACTCCGGAGTACACCTCCAACCAGGACTACTTACTATTGATTGAAATACAAAGCAAACCTTTTCTTCTCAGGTTTTCTCTATCTCCAGTCCATCTCCTTATTGCTGCCTCCAGTCTAAAATTACCGCCTCCACCCTATCATGTAACTGCGTAAGGTGTAAGTTTTTAACTCCCCTTAACCCTCTTTTCAATTCTAACAAATTCTCTAACCTCCATTTGTCTAAAACCGCTCAGGACACCCTCAGCCGGAAAGACAATACCATCATAGTTTTTTATTTATCTTATTCCTGTTTCCGTTCTGTCCGTGAATTCAATTTATGTTATATGTGAGAAAGCAAGGGAATTAGAGCTACGAAAATTAAGAAGAAATTCTACTAAGATAAATACTAACGGAGCCACTGATTGTTCATTTCAATATTATAAATGCTCACTCTAAAGGTGTACCATTTTCGAAACAATTGCTAGTTAAAAAATTCAAAAATCTGTTTAGTTCCGGTCATTCATTTTTCCTGAAATTCATTTTTTAAAACCCAAAAACAGAACTAGTTGATTCTAAAGTGGCACATCCGGTTTAGTGATTTTATCCAAGCTCATTATCGTTTCCGTTGAAGGCACCTCAAGGTTTTATTAAACTTCAGCATCCCGCGATTGCCTCCTATTTTTTATTTATGTTTATCGCACAAGTGAAAGTTGTGTAAGAGAAAATGTCATCGTCTGTTTTTCCAAGCCACCAAATCAAGTCATCGTAGATTTAGGTGGGGGCCGGAAACTGATACTTTTTCCTATAAATATAAATTAGCTACACGCTGGACTCAAACTGGGAATCTCCCACATTATTAACCATTACACTTAATAAACTAGTCCCAGAGTCCAGATTTTTTTTTTTTTTTTATCTCATCACCATTAGTCTATAGTTTACTAAGTTTTTCTTCTGTTCGAAATGATGGTAGGGAGCGAAGAAATAGTGTTAAGGGAGGGCTGTAAATTAGTAGGAAGCCTTCAAGGAAGATAGAGCAAGAGGTGGGAGGTATTTACACAGTTGTCCCGAATTAAGGAGAGGCTTGTAACAGCCACTCAGCTGGGTTGGTCCAGCATGCCAGCAATAAAAATAAAATACAAAAATAGTTTTAGTTTTTCTACATCTGAGTGTGTGTGAGAGAGAATAGTTTTGTAGTTTAAGTAGGTTTGTTACTACAACTTATTTAGTAACACTGTGCTGTTCTCTATAGTGAGACAAGAATAGTTTGACTCCCTAAAGTTAATAACGATGTAATATACACCTGTAAATAATGTTCTCTAAACACTATTGTAGTACTAGGAAGGGATTAGCCCAGTGATTATCTGGATTCAAGCGCAGAGATCCCGGGTTCGAATCCAGCTGCTGGCCCTTAGATTTTCTCTTCATAGAAGCTTCTCTTCTTTTTCTCTTCTTGCAGAGAACTCTGTCCAGTGATGGAGAACACTGGCCAGAGGTCGCCAGTACATTGACTAAAGCTCTGGTCGCCAACGGCCTCAGATGATGACTTGCCTTAAATTAAAAAAAAAAAAATTAATAATATCCTGTCCCATTCACAAACAGTTTACAAATACACAAAATAGCTCAGAATCCAAATTCTCCACAATGACAATATCTTCATCTTGCTAGGTGGGTATCCTGAGCTGTTTAGACAAATGGAGGTTAGAGAATTTGTTAGAATTGAAATGAGAGGTAGGGGAGTTAAAAACTTATACCTTACGCAGCAACATGATAGGGTGGAGGCGGTAATTTTAGACTGGAGGCAGCAATAAGGAGATGGACTGGAGATAGAGAAAACTGAGAAGAAGAGGTTTGCTTTGTATTTCAATCAATAGTAATGATAATGATAATAAATCTGCCGATTATAACAATAGTTTGTATGCAAATAGTTTTAAATAGTTCGTAGTATGTTGTATATGTGGATTTCTGACTGGCTTACCTCGGAATATACCGAATGTTGTAACTAAATTGGAGATTGAAAGTTGGGTTGGGGGTCCGAGAGGAGATGATGTTATTAGAAACGTTTTGCGGGAGTAACTAAGCGCACGCGTGTGTATATATATATATATAAAGAGAGAGAGGATTGGTCCAGCGATGAGGTTTGTACTGCTGATGCTGCTATATACACTGGGTCCTCTTGTATTACAGAGCCCTAGAGATGTGGGCCGCACTAGCAATACCGAACAATACTCCCCCATGGGTGTCCTGGCCATATCCAATAACAAAACCCTGATACGACAGATATGATTCACCTCTATATCCTTGGGCGCGCGCGTATGTGTAGGTTATTCCATTCCAGGCTGTTCGGACAAGAGGCTGCTAACCGCTTCCCCCCCTCTAGGAACCACTAAAAACACGCTCGCTTCAATTAATTAAAGAGACGACGAAACGCACAGCCTCCCTTGTGCAGTCTCCAGGATCTCAATGTTCACAATACCTACATCCATCCCTTTGCGCTTACTATGCTCTCCTCCCTAGTTACTTTTGTGTGGAATCTATTTCACTGCTTCTGCTGTTGACGATTGACTACACCCCAGTTGAGTTACACATTCTGGGATGGCTCAGAGGGAGGCGATGGTATTTGTCATTAAAAATAATATTATAAGAAGCCCCCTCCTATAACAACTGAAAACCCTTATATCCCCCACATCGCCTAACAACCACTTTTGTGTCTATAAAAACTCACTGCCGCCCCCAAGCTTGGATATTGGCCCATTTCAATCCCTTCTAAGTGAAGCCATATTTTCTAAAGGGTCTCCTTTAATGAATTGATTTAATTCTTACATATATGTTCTTTTATCGTACCATAATTTTGACATATCTAAAAAAAATAATGAACGATCCCTTATTTTGTCAATCATGTGTAATTGTCAGAAAGTTTTCTGGTTCTGTAGCAAAGATTTGCTACTACAGCTGCTGTTAGTAGTACCTAAATCTAAGATTAGAGGGACATTCTAGAAGGAAGGGTAGCTTTCTAGGCTCAAATCCATTTCTGCATTCTTAGAGGCAGGCAGCCAATAATAGAGTAACAGAGTCTTAGAGTCTTCCCCTCCGACGTTTTAGCGGTGTTCATTTGTGGTGCAACATAGTGACTCAAAGCTGCTTGTGCTTTTTAAAAATTAATTCTCATATTTCACCGGAAAGTAAGATGGACAGCCAATAAGGAACTGTATTACACATGATATTGTATAATTATACTGTCGTCACGAGAACGTGAAATATTTTAATATATTTACACTTGGCCCTTCTTCCATGGGCCTGCAACCCTATTAAGATCGCTCCTTGCTTTCAAAAACATTCTCTTATCAAATGGAATAGATCGATTATCAGGGTCCATTTGAATACTAATACAATTCCGTTATTATTGACTCCACAATCTAGGTGCTCTAATCTGAGGACACTATGTCCCAAGAAATCGCCATGATAAGTTCAAAGTACAATTTTAAGTTACAAAAAATAGAAAAAGCCCTTTAAAATAAGCCCACACTCACAGACACAGACACAATATTATTGTAAATGATGGCCTTATAATTGTTAGCGTTAAAAAAAAAGGTCGACTGACTGGCGTTTCTTTTTAATAAGGGGGTTGTCGAAAAAAGAAACGGGGAAAAGCTTCCCTCGTCGTCTATCCGAAGTTTATCTCCCCAACCAGAATCTGGATCCCCATTTTATCCTGTTTACAACTCTCTCTCTCTCTCTCCCTTCTGCGCCAGGACACTCCCTTATAAAGTTGTTTTTTTTAATACTGTGTTTATTTTATTTTGTAAAACAATGGAGGGGTTGGTTTTTTTTGTTCTCTGCTTTAATTTAATATTCAAGTCATTTCTGTAGGAGAAGAAATAATCTCTCAGTAATTGTAAAGGTAAAACAAATATTATAATGGAGATAGTATATTAAATTACGAACAGTAATAGTGGGGACCTAGCTAGAGCGGAAGTGGGCAAAGCCTGGAAGAGTTTGCAATAAAAACAAAATGACTAAAAATAATTAAACACTTTGGGAGGAAGCAGCGGGGGCCCCATAAAAGATGGTGTTTACTCACTGTGTGGGCGGGGGTAGAGTGGTATAATGTGAGATGTGCTGCTGATGCTGTTAGTGGAGAAGGAAGTAAATAGTGGCGCTAATTGGGGGCGGTATTAGCCCGGCCTGGAGAGCAGATAATGTCCTGGCCAGATTGATAGTTCCCCTATGGGAGTTGGGGAGTCTGGCTGATTCATCCTCCTATACACACTCGTCCAGATGATGGGCTCTCTCAGTTGCTTAGCAACCAACTGATTTTCTACAATGCATTTTACCTGGTAATACTAATTTTTTTTTTTTTAATTTCCTGCAACAGTTAAATAATTGTACGATTAATACACAAGACTTTCTGTTCGAACTGCTCACAAAGTAGACTACTGTTTTCAGGTAAATTTTGTTGTTAGAAATGGTTCCGCCGAAGTAGTTTTTTGGATCTATTTTGGTTTTGCCAAATTCCTAATAGTTTTTCCTCATTGAAATGTTTTCCAGATCTCTCCTGGTGAGTATTCAATTTAAAGGATATGCATGATCAATGTAAAAAGTCCTTTTAAAATTTGTTTTCCGCCGGATATCCTACTTTTCCTATAAACATGATCATTTAGTTTATTGTTTTCACTAGTCAGATGTTGGTCAGAATAAGGGTTCTATTCTGATATGGTTTTCTGCATATTTTTGAAAGTTTACAAATTGCATTATTATTCTATACCTTATATACTGGTACATCGTGGCATACATCTCTGAGTTCGTGCCGCTGTTTACGGAGATATTTATTCTTTTTTACGACGAACTCGTCAGCGTATTTTCTCAAAGCGCTTTATTTCCTTTTTACGCTGTTCCTATATTGATTAGAGAAAAATTTCAGAATTACACAGTTTGTTAAAGTTTCGATATCGTGTTTTTACCGGAAACAAAAAAAGAAGACATGAAATCTGCAAAAAGATCAGATAGAATCGATTTTTCCGAGAAAGTTTATTAATTATTTTTATTTCTATTAAAATTTAAGTTTTAAAAAAGAATTTATTAGATTTGTTACTAACAAATGACAAATTTAGTGTGCGGAAAAATTATGAAACGTTAAGGAAGAAGATCTTTTGTCTCAACAGCTTCAGATTACAGCAGAATAATTCTCTTCTCAGCATCACTCTTTGATTAATATTTCATTTCAAGGCGGTGGCAGCTCACCGACAAAAAAATTGTTGGTGACGATTAATTTCTCTTATTCTTGCGATAAAAAAAAGCAATTTAATTTATGGTTTCAGTTTGGATAATTGCTTTATTATTTGTTTATACCTCGAGGGGGCGCTTTCGAGTTGTTTTAATTAAAAAATAATAATAATAATAATAATAATAATAAAAAAAGGGAGAATAAGGAAGAAAGTAGAAGAGTTGGCGGGAAGGGGAGTGTAAGAAAGAGGAATAAGCGATTCATTGGGTTGTGTGCTTTGGGGTGAATGTCGTACTTTTTCAGAGAGGAGTAGGGAAAAAAAAATAAATCGCTCGGGCATTCGGGATATAACTCTTGAATAAAGGAGAAAGGGAAAAAAGAGTTAAAATCAGTGTGGGATGTCCTTTGTGAGAAAGGTAAGGAGCCATGGAAGGGAGAAGGCATCCCTCCCCCCACAACCCTCCTGGTTGTGTCCCTTAAACTCTACTAAAAAGGAGGCTATAGTAGTGTTAAAGCTTTAGAACAGCGCACAGTTGGCAAGAGAGTAAAAGCTCTCTCTGGATGTACGAAGGCTTGAGACTGGAGCTTGTTGGGAGGAAGAGAGAGAAAAGCTTTAATTATCTCAAGCCTAGGGCTTTAAAGGGATGTTGGGTAGGTTTTCAGTAGTAAGGGTGTGTAAGGGCAATTACGAAGGGAGCTAACAGTGGAGAGAAGCAGCGGGCGGGCAGAATCCTCTTCCACTTCTCCCAGAAAGAGCCCTACAAAACTTTGCCTCTCCCCCAGGCTTGATAGAACGTTCCCTGATCCACGACTGTCCACCCTCCCGCCTCTAGCTTCCATTCTCAGGTTTCTCTTTACTCAATTCTTTCTCCCACCTTATCCAAGGGTTTAGGACTTCTTCTTCTTCTCCTCCTTAAAGCGTACCCCTTCTTTACTCAGACACGCGCGCACCACCACCAACTTCCTTCTAGCTGTAACTCCCTAGCTAGCAGGAAGGGCTCTAGTTCTCATTACTTAATAGCTTGCCCTTGCCTCTCATCCCATGGGAGACCCTTCTCTTTGCTCGACTACTTTCTATCACATCTTCTCCTTAGCCTACTCTGTATTTCTTAACACAAATTAGCACCAACTGCTCTTTCACCAACTAAATCTTCATCTCTTTTTAAAATTATTACAACCATTCTATGTAAGATACTGTTCATTTTTATTTCTATTTACTGTCCTAATTTTATGTAATTAAAGTAATTATTGTGGACACTCACAAGAATTTTTGTTTCTCGCTGCAATCCCCAAAGTATCTCCCTGGAACATTTTTTTTAAATTCGTAATTTTAGCATCCATCCATCCATTCAGTTAGGGAGCGGCCATTCCCTTCGCTCCTTTTGGAACCACGCCTGGCCGGATGTACACTTATACGCTTCTTCTTCGGAATAAGAATAAATAAAATATGGTCTAATAAAATGCACCAATTTCTCCACAGTTTGAAACTTAAAAAACTAGTGGTAATAGTTTCTAGTTCGCTAATATGGTTAACTTTTTGCACCACATATGTATTTATAGATAATTAAATGTAGGAGGCAGTTGGGACGGCCCAGTATTAGAGTGTAACCTGTGTATCTCGGTGTGCTATTATTGGTGGGCATAGTTGAATATTAATTAATACTGTTCGTAATGTGTTCAGGTTATATGTGGGGGATATACCGATGGTACAGCATTATTATACAGGAATGTACATGCTTATATACATATATCTATATAGGTATGCTAGCAGTAATAACACATTAGAAACCCTGCGGGCCTATAATGGGTTACCATAATAGTTTGACACCCATTGTGGTGTCCAACCCCCCCCTTGTCATTATGTGTATATATCCTATCCCGAGATATATATTAAAATGTGTAAATACATATGCATTGACAAAGGCATTAAACACATAGTTAATTTTAGTGTAATCATTGTGTAGCTTTCTGTGTAACTAATGTGGCCCCCCCCATCTAAATGTACAAGTTTGCTCTTTTTTTGTTCACGTAATCTCTCCCCCCTTCCCATATACACTGACACACATCGGTGCATTATTTATATATGTACCTTAAAACTCACGTTATCAATTAATATGTGTTCCAAAAATTCATTCAAGTTTGTAAACACTGAAGAACTCCATCATTCCAAAATATTTAAACTTCATGTTGTGGCGTGACGGAAAGATTTGAGTAGAATGTAGAAAGAATTTAGGAATTGTATAACACATTTCCATATTAGGCTAGAAACGCAAAACAGGCTATTTCACATTTTAGCGGTGAGCCGATTATTTTTTTCTACAGCGTTAATATTAGCAAGAGGAGCATCGAGAATTTAGAACACTAGTCAGTGTAGTTGGATGATAGAGTAGTCAGAGGATAGCGTGCCTTTGAAACGCTGAGGGCATTTTAGTGCAAATCAACCACACATTAACACTGAGGCACACTAACTGTTATCAATAATACAAAACCAAAAAAAATGAAGTTGTCATAGTTAAGGTTCAAAGTGCATTCAGACTCGTAAAGGTGATTGAGCTTAAATCGTGTAAATGTTGAAGGTGATGAAAGAGAGACTAACTGACCTAACTGCGTTTACGCAATGCGTTGTAGAGAGAAGTTAGCTCTTCTATTAGCTCAGAGCAATAGAGAGATGTTTCCCAAAGCCCAGACTTCTTTATCGTCATTCCCCTTCTTTAAATTTCACATCTTGGTTCTTAAAAACCTTCTTCCAGGGGCTAAAACTTTATCCCTGACGTGAAACTTCCTCTTGTTTCACCCATTATTAAACTACAATAAGGAAAAAAAAGGAATGCAATCCCTGTAATACAACCAAGCATGAATGACAGACCAATAATACGGGCATCATCATCAACAACAACGAAACCAGGATTATACAATAGAATAAAATGGGTTGTTGTATAATACACAACGCCGAACATTTACAATCTGTACAGTAATTTGTAACTGTAGAGACGACTGTAGAGTTGGACAGTTTTGGCATAGAATATTTTCCCCCCTGTTTAGATTAATTATGTAACTAAACAGGGATGAAGTAAAACTGGGATAGGTTGGTTTGGGGATGTTACGTACTGAAAGGGTATTCACAATGGGCTTGGGTGGAGATAGGCGCGCAGAAGGGGTTGGCGGGGATGGACGGGGAATGTTTGTGGCGCGAAATGGTACAAGAAAGAAGTGGGGGGGAAAACGGGTTAAAGAGGAAACTGGTGCCTGGAGCCCAGCTGGAACGTTTGTTTAAACGTCCTCTGTCAAGTTATCAAGCGGGATGCTAATTCCCAAATTCCCAGATCCAAAAGCCGAGCACTCAGGCTAAAAACATAGGTAATTAGGTGTATTGAATAGGTGGAGAGTCGTTGAGAATGTGAAGAAGAAGGGAGGGGGAGGTGGTTTTTACCACAAAGAGAGAAAGAGAGAACTGGCTCGTTTCACCCGGCGGTGGCAGGTGGAAGCCCGGGATAAAGGAACCGGGAATGAGTTATATAATACATGGGCATGAGAATTTTGAGCTAATAAGCACGATAATGTCTGCATACAAAGCACACACTCACACACGCCCGGTGATAGCCATACACTAGCCCTGGCAACACTGTTAAACTCCACATTCCCTCCCAGCGCTCGCTCCCGGCTTGTGGATTATTAACCATTTATACAGGTAATTAGTCCATAATTAGAGATGGAGAGTAACCACCCAAAATGGGTAGGTTGGTTTGGATGTTTACCCTGCCACTAACAGGTAAACCTGTGGGTGCTATGGAAACTATAGCACCCCCCACCACCGCCACCCACAATTGTAACATTATATTTAACTCCCATTTGTCATTTTAGATCTTCAACAAAAGGCCTCTGTTCGCCTTTTCTCTTTCTGTATATTTTATTTATGGAACGGATTTGATGTAATAGTTATAAGTGCAGACTTGTAAGTGGTAGATCCCCAGTGCGAATAAATACTACTTATTACATGGGTAAAATGTTAACATTGGTATAGGAACTCCAAGACCTCCGTCCGTGACACAAAATTTGGTTGTTGGAACTCTGTACTTCAATTTTCATTAAAATAAAATGAAAGTATTTCACAGCTTTTCCAAAAACCTTCTCCAAAATCAATTTACTCTAAAAAGAGGTTTCCAACTAATGATGGGTAACCTATGTCCAGAAAAGTTTTGAAAATTGAAAAATCTCTGGGGAAAAAGCACGATTTGAACTATTCTACGTATTTCTAATCTATTTCGGGATTTTTGCATTTTCTTTTTTCAAATCTAATTTTCTATCATTTCCAATATGCCAATTGATGCTACAAACATAGCACAAATTGTCAAAATCACTTTTTCAAGTTGTATTTCCGGTGAAAACTCAAAATAGAAAATGTACACGATCATATAACTTCCGGTTTTTAATACTATTTATACTAAGTATAATAAGAGATGGTATTTAAACTTTATTTAATTTAAAAAATATTAAAAAGTAAATATTTAAGTGAAATACATTGTAAGAATTTAAATTTATCCGCTTCAATGCAATTTAATTTCAAGAAAATGAAAAAAAGAAATAAAGTTGAATACAAAAACAACTCGACATTTTTATTGGATTCAAGAATTTTCTTAAAAAAGTTTGTGAACGTCTTTACAGTAGAACATTCCACTGTTCTTGCTTCTTTACTTTAAATAGAATTCTTTCGCTCCTTTGTGAATTTATCTTTTTCCTCTGAAAAAGTAAATAATTTAATTATTTATTGTCTCAAATAATATTTATTTATTTTCGTGTTAATAGTTATTGTTGAGACGTGGTCTTGGGTCCAGAACATGACGAAGATTACAGCCCAGGGAGAGGAACTATTATAAAGAAATTTTTGAGAAAACAAACAGAAAAATCATCTCAATGATAAAATATCCCCCCACAATAACAAAACCATCCCTTTATAACAACATCCAATCATAATAATTATCTTTATTTAACTGCACCCCACTAACAATCTCACCCCCTGCACAAATAGACTCCAATTCAAGTCAACAATAAAGAAGAAAAATAGATCGATAGACATCGTTAAAAAAACTGGGAAGGCTGTAGTGTTTCATAATTGATTCCGCGGGATGGGCTTTGTTATAATAAAGCTTTATGAAAGTGTTTTTTTGTTATTAGGGGGGAGTGCAGGGAGCTAGTAGTTGTAGTACCATTATGGTGACGCATTCCCTAGCTTTAGAAGACAATCTACTCCCTGGGGACATTGTCGGGCAAGCATTCCAGTCCACCTAGGGAGTCAGCACAGGAAGTCTCTACTAACCATCACGGTATTTGATAACAGAAGTGAGAGCTTATGCAGTTTTTTCTTTATAGTTTTCCTCATTAACTGTTCAAAAAAAAAAGAAAAAGAAAAAGTTGAACTAATAAGGTGGTAATGCGTTCAATTCACTCGTGATTACCCAGACGCTTGCTAAGCCCTCTTTGAAGCTGTACACAATGCAGAGCAGACTTAATTAGGGAGATTTATTCTCTTATCCTTTATTTCCCGCATAAAGCTAATTTTCTCTTTTTAAATTTTCACTAGAACTACAATAAGTATCGCCTCAGTTACCTGGAAACTCAAAAAAACAACTAGGATCTCCAACTAAACTTCAGCTAGAACAGGGAAACTCCAGCATTCATGAATAATTAATCCCTAAATACCTTATCATGGTCTCTGTGTCCTCTTTATTCCCTCAAATATTTTTCAGGGCGGCTCTCTCACATTTTCTGACACTGGAAGTAGTATCCATCTTTCCTCCATTACACACGAAAGAATTGAAACATGTATCTGGAGAGAAAGTAAGGAAGTGCGAGAGGGTAACGGAAGGAAGCATTTTGTATTAAGTTGATAAATGCACTAGGGGATATTATCCCAGTAGTTCTGCTATTCAGATTTGCCTATTCCCTCTCAGGTACCACTTACCTGGAGCCAGTAGCGTTCTCTAGAACTCGATTTAACTTCAAATTACCTCTAGTTCAGCCTCTTAAAATTGTTCAAGTTCATCATATACGAGTAGAATCAAATGTCTCACTGTTAAATATTCAGTTGACGTTAGTTTAATAAGGACAAAATGAAATATTCATGTTAGACACATTTAAATGGATCTCAATCATTAACAAAGATCATTTCCATCAATAACCATTCGATCGGACAATAAAGCATTAGTTTTAATGGAGGAGTATAACAAGAATTTCCAGATCATGATGTTATTCGTAGCAAGCTAAATGTTGTACTGAAAGGGTTGATCGCAGGTATTGGAGACCGACAGAGAGAGATATGTTCCTCTCCAGAGAGCAGGACCTCGCTGGTAAACATAAAAAATTATTGGGAGGGGGGATTATGGTATTAAAAGAGAAGGAGAGATCCAGTCATCTCTCGCAGCATCCAATCTCTCTCCATTCGCACCCTCTACCCCTTTATCAACTATTGTATTAAACATAACTGAGTGTGCATATCGACTTTGTTTTCTGCATAACTAATTTAGACAGGCCTTGTTTTTAAATTCCTTTTATTGTTGTCGGTAGTTGGTTCTCGTTTACTTAATTTGTTGTTTCAAACTTTGTTGTTTTAAGTGTTTCACTTCATTTTAATAATTGTAAATTATTTTCTATTTCTGCTAGGAATTGATAAAATATTTATCAGTTTTGAACACTGTTAAGGGTTCAGATAAGTGATAAGAGAGATGAGTTGATAATAGAATTTAAGTAAAACGTGATAAGACTAGATAAAACTATTTTAAAGTATATTCTAGTAGAATTAGGCTAAACTATAATTAATAAATCAAAAATTGGGATGAATATTTTGAAATATGGATTTAGCAGGTGAGATGTTGTGGCGTGACTATCGTGAGCGCAGTTAAATGAATTGAGATTAGATTGGCTGCTCTCTCTATCTCTTTTTCTTGTATTATGAGGATAATGCTGTTATTGGTCCAGTAATGGTCCTTCTCCCATACCAATACCACGTCATCAATTCTCTTAAGGAAAAGCCAATTACGCGGGTGCAATCATATATCAAGTTTTCTTTTTGGGGAAAATAAAAAAAAAAAAGTTCCTTTAATAAAGGTATAAGGGCTCCTTTTGGCTCCTTAAGAAAATAGCACATATTTAATATTTTCAATTTTTTAGTTATCTGCCCGTGGACAGACAGGGGCAGAAAACATATGGAAATGATAACGGAAAAACTATGAATAAATAAATAGAAAACTGTGCTGAGGAAAAGAGAACACGAACATACAACACTAGATGTATATTTACACTAAAGATGGCGAACTTGATGGTGATTGATGAATGATGATTGGCAGCAATGAGGGAAGATGGTAGTGAATAGAGCAAAGTTGTTAGATGAGTCTTCAACTGGTAGATCCGCTGGGATGATCTTTTTTATTAAATATTTTCAGTTTCCAGGCTTCGTCTTGGTTATCCCCACCGTAGCTCTTCTGCGAGCACTATAATAGGGTTGAGTTATGATCCTAAGTCACGGCTAGTAGAGGAAAATTGTTGAGGCAGAAGATTTCCTCACGCTGGTAAGTTTCGCGCTTAAGTTCTGCCGTTACAACATATTCAGATTCATTCAGTTTTTCTTGTCCAGGGTACTTAAAATCGCTTGTTTCCGGCCAAAAACGATATTCCTGTTACGAGAGATAAGAGCACATAAAAAGGAGAAGAAAGTGAAAGTGAGGAATATCTAGAAAATATGGGAGAGTGGTTTGGTAACCAGAAAAGTGGATGTCAAAAAAAAAACATGGAAGCAACGCGCGCTACAAAGGTAGGATGATAAAAAAAAAAAAAAAAAAAAAAAAAAAAAAAAAAAAAAAAAAATTAAGGATAATGGTTCTAACCGTTTGGAGTTTGGGGGGGGGAAAGCACGGATGTATAGCATGGTATTTGTTTAGCGCAAAGATAAAGTAGGCACAAGATTGATTGTGAGACTACTAGTAGGATGGTGCGTGTGCCGTATGATGAGAGTGGAGAACATCCATTTCCGCAGGAAGTATGAGAGCAATGTGAACGGTGTAACGAAATGGGGCGAGAGAAGTAGAAGTAGTAGAAGAAGCGAACCCACTGGCCTGGGTTCCCCGCGCATTCTGAAGGCCGACGTCCGGTCTGTGTTAGTTGGAGGATGTTGATGTGGTCTTTATTGGATTGCCGCCTCCCGTTCCTCAAGCTCGCTCGCTCGCTCGCACGCACTGAGAGTCACGTGCGAGCGCTCGTGTGGGCGCTGTCCTTTTTTCCCCTGCGAGGGAGGGAGAATTCCTCTTACTCCCAGACTCATTCGGCTCAAACTACGTACTATATTCGCCAGCCTTTTTTTTTTTTTTTCGGCGAGGAGGGCGATTAAAAAGCAATAAATCCGTGCTTTCTGGCTCCGCCCTCTGGAAGCATCGCTCCCCCATTTTAGGGCCGCCGGGTATGGAGCCTGCGCTGTGACTAGCAATCGATATGTAGCCGCCTCCTCACCCTATCTCACTCTAATCATACCTTTTAGAGCAATTACAGTACCAACGGCATCATGCAACCATCCACAAGCAGTTCACCCTCAGTTTTGTCTGTGTGTCCGTGCCGCTGTTTCCAGTTACTTCCCCACCTCCGTCCTCCTCCACTATCTCTCATTCTCTGGATCGAGTTGTTCAACTAAAGCCCATTGCCTGCTTGCTGCCACCGCCTCCGCCCCCCGCCCAGAGCTCATACAATCGCTAAATACCTCTAACTCTCTCGTCGGAGTTTCCAGCCTTGCTTCCAAACTCTTCCACCGCCTCCATACCATACCATGTTACTACCTTACTTTCTATTAACCACCTGTTGGGCGCTCTCTCTCTCTCTCTCTAAACCCCCCCTATCTCCGCCGCCCTTATAATACTCACACACACGAACATACAAAGTGAGGAAGATCGTTTCACATAATTAAGGCATTTATAACACCGCAACATTTTATTAATTAAATAATTATTTAAATGCTGTATTAAATGTAAACAACAAAAATCAATAAAAAAATACTCGTATTTTAATAATTAGCAATTATTAAAGTCAAAAGTAATGAGTAAAGTAGTTTTTATCCCCCTTGTGAAAAAAAGTAAAAGCAGCCATTACTTTCTCTCAAATAAATAAATTTAAAAAATAATCTATTGGCTGTACAACTGTTGTGAAGGAAAAAGAGAGAGCCGAGACTCCTTCTCTTATTTATTTGTATTTTTTGGCGATTTGTACTACATTGCGGCCGAAATAGATCTATTTAACAGATGTAGATAGACCCAACGCTCCGCTGGAACTCTAGAAAAGATCCCAGACGAACCGGTAGTTAAAAACACCTATAATGCCGTACCAAGACGTTTTGGTTGAAGATCCTTTAAAACTAAAAAGATAATTGAGAGATTCCAAAGATACGAGGTGTGGCTATTAAATAACGAGACTGATCTGGCTACAGAAGAACTATGCATGCGCCAAATCCTAACAAAGCAGACTTAATTAGGGAGCTTTATTCTCTTATCCTTTATTTCCCGCATAAAGCTTTATATTGGAGGCTAATTTTCCTTTTTGAATTTTCACCAGAACTACAATAGGTATCACCTCAGTTACCTGGAAACTCAAAAAAACAACTAGGATCTCCAACATAACTCCAGATAGAACTGGGGAACTCCAGCATTCATGAATAATTAATCCCTAAATACCTTATCATGGTCTCTGTGTCCTCTTTATTCCCTCAAATGTTCCCAGGACGGCTCTCTCTCACATAAGAGAATCAGGCTGTCCTAGGAAATTCTTGACAGAGTTTTCCGTTAGTTTTGCCCGGCCTTGCCTCAGTTTCAAGTTCCTCCAGTGCTTTTCCTTGTATTGCCTCAGTAATGAATACATCGCAATGTGTTTGGGACAACCTGGTATATTTAATATTTTAAAAGTTGGTGCTTAGAGATTTTGGTCCAAAACCAAATGAACTCTTACTGGTATTTATTGCCACGATTTGTACGCTCAGCTCTGAATCTTACGTCAAATCTGAGTTTGGATTTTTGTCTTAGATTCGGTTTGAAGGGCTGCTGTTTTTCCTTAGGGAATATCTGTGGTCTTGGCAGCGTACAGCATCCTTCCGCCCAACTGAAAAATAATAAAGCAACGCAGCAAAATAATTCTTACGAAATAATTGCGGTAAACTTTATTATTTATTTACTTTTACTTTTGGATCTATTAAAAAACTTCTACAGATAAGTTTTACTTTGACTTTTATAATTGCTACCATGTATTTTATTAGTGAAGAAGATTCTGTCAGTGGGGAGGGGGCTCCATTTTTGAACAAAAATAATATAAAAACGCTGGAATAAGAGTCCAAAAAAAAAAAATCCTTAGGGCATTCCATGTAATTTAAGAATTGCAAAGAAGTTGTCTTATTTTTCCTTTTCTTTTTTATTTTTTTAGCTCCCGTTCTCTCTGCTTCTTTATTTTAAGGAAGGACAATTAAAGGAATAAGTCGATGTACAAAGCGGGCCAGAATTTTTTGTTTTTGCTGTTGAAAGAGAGTAGTCGATTAAAATGAGAGAAAAGGAGATTCACTCCGAAGTTTGTATAAAGTACAAAAGCAAAAGTAGGAGAAGAGTATTTGTGATGGAGGGAATCGAGTTGGCAGAAGGAAGAAGTTGAAAGGATATAAGGAGAAACCTGCCTGGTAAGGTTATAGGATGGTGTTACGTCTAAGAAAATGCTAATTAGTGGGCGCGCTCTATCGCAGAGTTACAAAGCCTTGGCAGCAATTAGTGCTAGCTAGGGGAAGAGAGAAGTCGTTGAAGAGGCCAAAGAAAATGATGGCGACAGAGGATTTGGAGAAATGACTGGGGGATGGTGGGTGATGTTCTTCTAAAGTGGTAATGAGATGATTGTGTAGGAGTCTCTGTAGACCCAGTGGCGCCACAGAGCTCGAGGGAGAGATCCTCGACGGAAGCAAGAGGCACGCTCTCTGTGTGCGTGCGCACGTGATGTTAATTAATCCTTTCTGTCCGCCCAAGTTCACTTCTCACTTACCCTATAAGAGGAACCTCATATCTCGTGACTCTAACTTCCAGCATCCTTCTTCGCCCGGCCGAGAGCTACCTGCTAACTACCCTGCTGGTAACTGTCGCAGCAAAGAGCCTCTGAGACACCCTTCCATCATAATAACTGCTACACCCACAATACTAGCTACTAGAGTGCGACCCAGTTACACCGACTCCGTCCTAATGAACGTCACACTGGATGCTTGCTTTCAATTTGTATCCACCGCTAACATCATCCACCCAAGAAGTCCTTCCGATACTGTTCCTCCCTCGTCATCATCACAAAGCTGAACAGGCTGAACCTCTCATGTATTCCTCCACCACCTTTATTCCAGTATTTTATATTAATCTCGGATACAGTACTTTGAACACTAATTAAATCTTCTTTTTTTCGATCAAAATAAGTGATCTGGAAATGATAAACTCTTCGAAAAAAAAAAAAACTTTTTTTGCCGGCACACTCACAACTCTAATTGGTAGATTTTATTGAAAGGTCGATTTTTAACTAATTTAATTTTATGCCTGTGGGGCCTCTTTCGATGTTAGATATCGGTTTTGTGAACGAGCCTTAATTTTTAAAACACTAATAATTAACAAATAACCCATTTTTTACTCTCCTAATCAGAACACTTTTTTTCTTATATGCGCAGGTGAAGATATGGTTTCAAAATCGTCGGACAAAATGGAAGAAACACGATTCAGCCGCAGCAAACGGTGGTACAAATGGTAATAGTAATTCAACGAGTACCTCAGCGGCTACAACGCCAAACGGTTCTTCTTCTGGCAGTGGCACACCTGGGCCGCCATCTTGTGATGGCGAAACCACAACCAGTGTAGACAATAGTAAACTCAATCAACAACAACAACAACAATCACAACAACATCAAGTATTAACAACAAATCAACAACAACAGAATCATCAACATCTCCATACAGGAGGCAGTACAACAGGCGCTGAATCCTCGGAGGAGAGTTGCCTTAGTGACGATGCAAAACTGTTAGAATCACCACATCCATAGCCATAGTTGGGCCGTGTAAGATAAACTTTTTTTGTATAATTCTTATTTTCTAACCAAATCTAGTCCCTAGGCCTCCTTAATTAAAAAAAAAAGGATTTAATTTTTGTTTTTGTTTGTATATAACATAGAATTATTCACAAAGCAACAAAATCTTGGAGACTATTTGACTTTGATTTTCTTAGTTTATCTATTCTGTCCAGTCTCAGTTTCACGCGAATTCCCAGTAAATATAATAAATAACTACATGATTCTGGTGGACATTTTAGTAGTAATTTTAAGGCAGGCTTCTCGGAACTTGGTCAGATGAAAGCTGTAAATGGAAGGTTTCGCTCTAATCAGCCAATAATAGCGTAGCTTTTGTTAAAACATTGAGTGATAAATGTTTTCTGGCAAAATAATCACTAAGTTCTAGTGGCGAGTGAAAAGGAACTTTCAAAGTTCCTTCCGCTAGTTATTGTCATACAGTGACTAGATTTAGAAGATACCACTCATTACTGCTTGAGGAGATTCAGTCAAACATGTTGAGAAGACTTTTCAAAATAACTAGTGATCAAATTCAGTAGTACTCTTTTACATCTAATTATAATCCAAAACAGAACTAATCCCAAACTGCTTCCATGGAATTACAATTCCGGTTGGAAGCTGTTGGCGGAGTTTCATAGGATCTTCTTTTCATGTTGTTTAACTTTCTCCCTGTTCATCAGCTTCTTGGTAGAAAGTGTTGATCTTCCATTTTATCAAGTTTCTGAACATGACCATGCCGAATAATCTTTTCCTCTTAATGCAGAATTTAACCCAAGAAATTAGCTCAGCATTTTGGACCAAAAACTGGATTGTTCAAGTAAAAAAATAAAAAAAAGAAATCATCAACGCTTCCAAAAATGTTCACAGAGAAGCCAGCCAAGTGATTCTGTTTTCTAAGGGTCAAATATTCAGTTTTTGTCTAGTTTTTCTTTTTTTTTAAAAAAAAAAATAGCACTGCTAGCATTTTTAATTAAAAATAACATTTTTTTCAAAATTCTTGAACCTTTTAAAACATTAATATCTTTAATAGTAACTCAATGTTTTCTTAAAGAGCAAACAATATCTTTTAACTGTCAAAACATTTAAAATTGTCTTCAAAGTTAAAAGAAGTGTACAATACTTTCTATCATCCTTTTTATAAAATTTATAAACTGACGGGTGTAGATGTACTTATCAGTTAATAGATTTAAATTATTAATATTTTTTCCACATACAATTAGGTATATAAATTTAAATTTGTTTAATAAAAAAGCTTTTGACGTTTTTTAATTAACTCAAAATTAAAATCAAATTAATTAGAACAAAAAAATTAACTAAGATTGAATTTACTTTATTTTTGTCCAGGATTATTATTTTATTTATTTTTTATTTCCTTGGTTTTTCAATTTTTTTTTAGAGTTTTTAATTAAAAAAAGAAGGAAATTTTCTTTTCTTTCCAGAAGATAATTAATTTTTTTTTGTTTTTTCCCAATTTCAGATGTATTCCTTTTTTTATAATTATTATTTTTAAATCTCAACTTAAGAATTATTTGAAATAAACAAGAGTTTAAGGGGGGAAAAAATTGTATTTTTTGTCGTTATTTTACAAGAATTTTTCGCTGATTAATTTAAAGATGAAAACTCTGTATTCCTTTGTTTGAAAATAATACTTTTCTTACAAAAAAGAAAAAAAGGAAGAAAGTAATTATTTTAAAAGAAAGTGCAAAATAAAAAACTAGAATTAGCTTTAAATCAGGATTTTTCAATAAAAAAATAATTGTTTTTCCACCCTTTATCTTTTTCAAGAAAAAAAAATGGATTTTTCCTGAAGCCTGGTGTAAAAGGAAAACCCAGTCCACAACATTGAACCAGCTTTCTCTTTCTGTTCTTAGAAACTTAGAAGAGTTTCTGTGGAATGATAAAAGGTGGCAGCACTATCCATAATTTCTTGACTGTCCCATATGGCTTCTATATTCCAGATCTCTAATTTGACTCTTTAACCCCACATCCTGACGCTATGTGCTGCTTTTCGTAAGATTCCTTCAGCGAATCAACTTACAATCTTTTTATGGAGAGTTTTGTTTTCCTCTCAAATCATGGAATCTCTGCAATCAGGTCTCTTTACTCCAGAATCTAAAGGCATGAATCTTGTTCTTTGTCCTTCAAAAACTCCGTCTGTTTTTAGTAAACCTTTGAATTTCGTCCAGCCAATTGGGAAGTCCTGCTTTAAACCAAAATCACAGAACAAACAGCTGCACATGATACAAATATTATAGTTTCTTATCTATAAATATTTTTAACTTTCCAGATTTTATATAAATTTCATCTTTTAATTTAATAACAGGTTATTATAATTCTAATTTATTTATGTTAAAAGTGATATTTTATTTATATTAGTTTGTCTATAACTTGTAAGAAAAAATGAATCGGACAAAACTATTTCTTTAATGCACATGCGGTATCAGATACTTATTATTTTAGTTCAGAGAGACATCTGAGGGTAACCGAATAAAATAAAATTTTCCTAACCAAAATAGAAATCTAAAAACAAATATGGTAGGGCAATGATTTTAAAATAAGTTGGTCTGTAAACCTACGCCACTGCAAACTACTGTCACTGCAGAGGTTTTTGGCAAGAAGTAAGAGTATAATGAGGTGCTCCTAGGCAAAACTTGAAGGCATCAGTTTTTCTTCCCCAGAGAGCCGTACTCCTTTAGTGCGGAGCGTCTCTCCTCTTCTTTCTGACAGAAACCTTTAAAGGATATCCATTGTCAGTGGTCTATTTGTTCGGCCAAGATTCGCGCAAGCGAGTTGAAGCGCCAGTTAAGAAGAAGTGGTCTATTGGTCCGTGATCTAGTGATTCTGTAAAAAATGGTGAGTTGCTTTCCATCCATAGGGAAATGGCAACTCTGCAATATTATGGTATAACAATTATTACTGATAGCACCAACCAAAACGAAATACATGCAGAACCTGCAGAAGGAATTGGTACTGTCTGACTATTTGGGACTAACTACCCCTCCACAGGCAATTGTAGCACAACGTGGCGGGCTTAAAATGTTAATATCTTGAATCTTAATTTGTATTTGTTGATTAAATTGTATAAAAAAAAAAGTCATTTACTCCTGACCATGATAAAATACTGCAGTAAGTAGGTAGAAAAATAGTTTTATTTTTTATTTTAATTTTTTTTTTTTTAGATGAATTATTAACATCTTAATCACTAAGAAATTTCAGAATCCAAAGAGTTTTTGTCCTTCTCCAACTTCTGATGAAGTCTATGCATCTGAATGTTCCTTAAGTGATGGCATCACAAATAGTTGTGAGGAACTGCTGTTAAAAAGGATGCCATCATGTTCTATGTCCATTTTTAAGTACACTCAACTCAGATCTGTTCCCAGTAGTTGTTATCCAGATAAATCCTTGCTTGCTCCGCCCTGGTAGGAGGTTGTGGCCACAGAACTTGTGACTTTTCATTTTCTGAGGGTCCTTTTCTTCAGAGCTCTTTTTAAATTAATATCCAATGCCTCCAGAGCACACTTTGCCAGCAGCGAATCAGCCATAATAAAGGACTTTTCCAATTTTTTAAACATCTCCTTCAACGAAAGAAAATATTTTACAAATTTCTATTTTTTTCTTTGTATAACTTCTGAAAATTCCATTTTTAAGTTCACAAATCTACCTCAGGTGTCACTGTGACTTTATTTAAAACAAATATTTGAAACGAATACAGGAATTTAAATGTGAAACAAAAATAATTACAAAAAAACAAAAAAATTATATATTCCCCGTGATAGAATTTTTAAATAAATGTTTTTTAATCTCTTAAACTAAAAAAAAAATTCTCAAAACTTCACTTGTATATTTTGTCATAAAATCTAAATTATTAAATATAAATGTTATTGTAAATATATATATATAAATAAATATATAGAAAACCATTGTAAGAGAACAATGAAAAATCTTTTATATGGTTGATAAGTTACTACTTTTTTATTGTAGGTGTTGAACTAATTTTTCTTTTTTTAGAAAATACAAAAAAAAAAATCCTGTCCATAAAAAATAAGAAACTTTTATGGAAATACTTTTAAAAAAATAAATTAAATAAATAAAAGAGAAAACTAAATATCTTTTTCAACCCCACTCTGGAAAAAACAAAACAAATTATATAAATACAAGAAAAAGTATTGGAAAATCTATTTTAAGAATTATATATTGTATGTAAAAACAAATTAGATATATTTTTATTACGTCTTAAAAACTATCTCCTAGGTGAGTGTAGGTTTGTTTTGGTAAACTACATTTCAAAAACTTGAAAAATAAATAATAATAATTATGTTTTTCAGACACAAAACATGAACAGAAAAAATAAAGAAAAAAAGATTTGGCAAAAAAAAGTCGTAACTGAAGATTACAAAAAAATTGTTTGAACTGGTTATGTTGTTAACTACTTTTATATCAAAATTTTCTAAATAATTCATAAAGCAACTCAGACTTTTGTATCCTCAGGGCGAAATGCCAATCCATCCTCTTTGTAGATAGAGAGAGAGAGAGAAGGTGAAAAACGATTTTTCTTTTACAATTTTCAAGGCTTAAACTTTACAAATATTCTTAAATTTTATTTATTTATTAAGTTTTTAGTATTTTTTATTTTATGGGGGAAAAAAAGCCAGCCCTACCTTTTCCAATTTTTATCAGTATTTTATAGATTCTCAATCTCTTCCGGCTTCTCTGTTCAACCAGGAAATATCGGAAACAAAATATAAATGAGATATGTTCAAACAAGTAAATATTGAAAGTTAGCCACGATCGCAAAATGTTTTCTCATGCCATTATTATTAGGGAAAAGTTATCTTGCGTTTATATTATTTATTAATAAATAATAACAGCCTGCCTCAGATCCGTTTATTATCCCATCTAATTGTAATAGGCGAGTTGCTTTTCGATTTTCCTTTACAAATAATTTCGTTTACACTCGTATTTCAATTTTTTTTACACAAAATAAAAATCTGTCAACCACAAAAACAAAAGATAAAAATAAAGTGTAACAACATAATCTTCTAATAAACATAAAATTTTGAAATAACACCTTGCATTTTAGTTTTTTAATTTATTTATTTATTTTTTCAATTTTTTTTTGTTTTTAATAAATATTTTTAATAACTTAAAGCTAGTTCAATTATCATAGATGTGCTAACAAAAATTTGTTTACTTTTCTTCCGTAGGGTATATATAATAAATTATTTTTAAATCACTTATTTTGTGGGGCTGTATGTATCAATTATTTGTTTTTTGTGTTTTTGAACGTTTGTGTCTCAAATTAATACAGATTTGTGACTACATTCCATCAGTACTGTTTTTTTCTACTTTTAATTTTTTCATTTTCTGGCAAATCAACATTTATATTTACAAAATAATAAATAAAAAGAAAGAAAAAGCAACAAATAGATCTCATTCGTTTTAATTTGTTGCAAGTTCATTGTATGTTTATTATAAAAATATACACAAAAAAAAGTAATGAGCTGTCTTTTTTTTATATATATACATAATGAATAATCTGTAATTGATAGCCTGTACTTATACAAATCAGTATAGAAAACCAAACAGAGAGAGCATTGCCGTCATAATTGTTGTTTTTAATTACTAAATTACCTTATTTTACCTTTTTTTCATGATTTTTTTTTTTTTTTAAGTAATTGAGAGATTTAGTCTGTTTTTAGTATCTGCTGTGTGGCGGCTTAAAGTGCCCTGATTTCCTAACGACGATCAATGCTGTAAATATAGGAGAGGTTTCTTCTCTTCTTATGGTAGTCACTCCCCTCAAAGACTGGACCTGAACTAGGTCACTTTGTAGAAATGTTTTCTGCGCCAATTCAAGAGCCATAAGGTTAGATAAAGTTGGCGTGGACCCAATGTCTGATCCTGGAACCTTCAGCCAAGAGATTGTGCTTTTTGTCTTTAGTAGCAGAAGCCTAGAGGTTGGGTTTATGTGCCCACATCCTGGCCCAAGGTAACTATCGAAAGCCTCATCAAATCTTTGAATGTGCCCTACAGAATAGCTATTGAGTTAGTATTAGATGTATGCCTTAGCCTATTGTTCGGCAGTCTGCCCTCGAAACGCCCGCCTAGAAAATCCTTCACTTCAGCCCAAGTTTAGTAGATATCCAAGCATTCTAGAATAGAAACTTTACTTTAGTAGTTCTAGTTCTTTAGTTCAATAGATCCAACTAGTCTTTGTAAACGCTCACAAAAATCAAAACTTGGGCGTAAATAGAGTAATAAAATTCGAACACGTTTTGCATGAATGGAAGATAAAAGCCGTTAAACAATGGATAAAGTTTAAATAGTAAAGGTCAATAATAGAAAATGATGGTACTCCAAAAACGAAGTAGAAAGGCAAATCAGGAAACTTGAATAATAGGTTTAATTAATTTTCAGCTCAGGAAAATTTTCTTCGCCACTTTGGTACGAGAAGAAGGCAGTAGTAAGAGATCTTACAGTGCTGAATTGGGTGAACTGAAAAGGAAATACCTCAAATATTTTTGGAAGAAATATTGTTATGGAAGAAAAGTACTATACCGGTCTGTGGATAATAAGTAAGTGAGAGGTTCAATGAATTCTGCGCTTTGGAGCGAAACCAAAAGGTTTTTTGAAATGCCACAAAACAGTTCATGTCTCTTCAAGAAATCTGAATGAAATCAGTTGTAGTCTTAATTTTATTTATGAATTAAACAAATTCAATATATTGAAAAAAAAATCGCAAGATTTTAAGAGAGAAAAAACACAATTATTTTTGCAATTTTATTTGTTCAGTTGATCAGAAGCAAGAATGTTTACAAATCAAGATCAATAATCTTTGATTTAAAAATTTACAGATGATCTTCGTAGGTGCGTTTAATTTATTAACGATGTTTAGAGAAATTTGTGCCATTTTCGGGAAGGAGAAACTTTGTGTAAAAATTTCACTGACTCTAAATGATATTTTCAAAATTCTTTTTCGCACTAATAGCAATAGAAACTACTGATACTGAAAGAAAAAAAATGAAATATATTCTATCATTTTACGTAATTGTCAAGTGAAATTTCATTAAGTTTTTAAAAATTGAATAAATTTTATAAAAAAATTTATTTTAACACCCCTAAAACAAGTGTAATTGGTGAGTTAGTTCAAATTTGTGCCATAAGATGGCAGCAATAACTGGGTCGCTTTTTGCAAGTGGACATCATGTAAGTCACCATTGAATTTTCAGATATTTCCATTAGTTGAAATAACAATTTTTTTCTCCTAATTAATGTTCATCATAAATCAAGGTAGTAACACACCCATTCAATGTCTCTGTGCTTCCAATAATCTTCTTATCAGTGTGATATAAAAGAAAAGAAAGCTATCGACAAGAAATGTGAGTGATGACTGTAAGAATCGACTACTGGCATAAATAAAATGAATACTACGTCTCTTCTAAGCTCTTAAATTGATAAAGGTTCAGGTGGGATGTAATTTTAAAGAAAGTAATACATAATTTTTGTTCATATATAACGATTGTAGTAGCACATAAACAGTCAATAGCCCTTCCTTTCTCAGAGGCACTCAAAAAGTAATTCCACCAAGAGGAGGCTATGCTCAACCGAACAAAGAATGGCCAGATGAATCGAACTGATTCAATTCAACTAATTTTATAGGTGTACGTATAGGTCATTATTGTATAAATACAATTTACAGGTATTATTTTTGGAGTACCTCAGCGACTGGAACCTGAACCTAATGTGGCTCATTTACTCTAATCTACAAGCACTGACAAAAGCCGACGGGTCCTCCCTAACATAAAATTACTTCGTGATATCAACAGCTGAACATATATTGTTGGGGTATTGCAAGTAACTCAAATAACATTATTAATAAAATTAATATTTCTTTAGATAGTTTTTATTTGAATTTTGAAAATAAAAATGTGCCTAGTGAAAAAAAATTATGTACATACTTAGTAAATAAGTAGTGATCTCAACTTTTAACAACTGAAAATATGTGAGCTTTTTAAAAAATATTTTTCAAATGATCTCTGCTCATTTTGGGGAATTAGTGTATTTTATCTTTCCAAACTCATTTTTAAGTTAAGTTTGCAAAAAAAATTAAACTTTGGAATGCTCTAAGGTCTTTCACTCTAATGATTAAGGGTGATGAATTCTTGTGGTTTCTACAAGAAATATTTCAAGTACCTATATAAGAGCATATTTTTACAAGAAAATAAAAAAAAAGCTAGTACAATTTCAATGTTTAAAAATTTGTAAGTCTTTCCCTTTCTCTCTGTTAGTTGAATAGTTTGAAGAAACTCTTTATTATGTTGTGAAATCAGATTAAAGTGTCTTTACCTGACAATTCTTAGTTGGAGAAGAAAGGATAATATGGCATCGCTTCTTCGTGAACTCTTTCAAGAACATCTGCAGAGAACTACAATAATTTCCAACTATTGCAACAATCTCAAGTGAATGAGCTTCTATGTGGTGAGCAGAATATTTACAGTCCTCAGATATACAGTTTATGTATTCTAAGATTTATTTACCATTCCTGAAAGAATCGGGCTTTTGGCCCAAGTTGAGTGTACAAGATGGTTGAAGATGTAGTCTTCAAAGCTTTTAATTTAATAATTTAATTTAAGGTTTAGACAGGATAATTTTTTAAAAAGAAATATCCAATTTATATTCATTTATTTAAAAGATAATATACTGAATATTTCAATAAGAAGGAGAAATAGAATAGAAAAGAAAACTCCTTTGCAAAACAAACTTTAACTAATGAAATGTTTTCCTGGCAGACTTGCAGTTCTTTTAAAGAATTTTCACGAGTGTTCTAAAGAGTTCGCAAAGTACTCCAAATTCTATCTTTTCGCAGAAACCAACTTCTATATTATCGGCTATCACTTGACCATCAAATTCTTCTTGCAGGGTATAGTAGATTAGCTGTATGTACAGCATTATTCATTTCCAATGTCTCGAAGTATCTGTAACATAGAGTAAAAAGAATATAAAGAGGGGATAAGAAGTATTCACAGAATACTTCTTGCGGCCTAACGGGTAACGAGCAAGCAGATGAGCTAGCCCGCAGAGGAGCCGAAATGCAGCAACCCGACACACCGCTCGCCTTCTCCGCTGTTAAAAAAGTAGTTAAGTCTTCTTATAATGAAGAAATAAAAAGGACCCAACAGCATCAAGCAGAAGAAAAGCGGTGGCGGACGCTACTTGAGAATCCTGTTTCGGTAACAGCTGCAAGAAAGGAGGCTGTGGCATGTTTTCGTATGACTACAGGGCATGACTACTTCCAAAAACATCTGCACAGGATTGGGGTGGTGGACAGCCCTATGTGTCCCCTGTGCCTGCAAGAGGAGGAAATGGATAGTCAGCACTTACCGGTCTGCCACGCCTTGATAGATGTCGTCGCGAACGACAGCACAAATATAAATATCCATGACAATAAAGCCATTATGACCAAATTATATTGGGCTGCCAGAAGCCGAATGGACTGAGCGCCAACGGCTTGGCGTTAAAAAAAAA
This sequence comes from Rhodnius prolixus, assembly GCF_049639745.1. Lineage (NCBI taxonomy): Eukaryota > Metazoa > Arthropoda > Insecta > Hemiptera > Reduviidae > Rhodnius > Rhodnius prolixus. The sequence continues at coordinate 37,673,092 of NW_027411634.1, forward strand.
AAAAAAAAAAATTTCACAGAATTATACTGAACTATCTCTCTCTTGGCTGATAACATTTACACAGTTCATATCGTGTATATTAATCAATTAGCATTTACTGTGGTTTTTAAAGTTTTAAATGCTAGTTTTTGCAACGTCATTGTGTTATTTTCTTTTTGCGCTAACTAAAAAAAAAATTGTTGTTGAACAGGTATTAAGTTATTTGGAGAAAAAACAACTAACTTATTTTATAATAGGTGCTCTAAAGTGTTCAACAGCAACCCAAAAATGACGCCAATTAACAAGTTTAGTTAAATTTATTCATATTTATTATTATTTAAATTTAATTTTATAGCAAATATTACAAACAGTACTTATTTGTATGTTATGTAGTTAATTAATTATTCGAATTTTCAAGTTCATAATATTTATAAAGGTTTATCAGTATTGAAAACAGAGCTAATCATGCATAATTTCTTTCATGTAATGAATAGTATAGAGAGTGCTACCGCTGGGTAGTTTCTCTCCTCCAGCTCCTCCCGCATCATTTCATCTTATATATCATATTTACTCATGCATATATGTATACAGATTGTAAATTATTAAATAAATAAATAAATGTAATGTATTTTTTTCATTGTTCAAAAAGAACATTGTCCCAGAACAAAAAAAGTTTCTTTCTTTTTAATTTCTCTGATTTCAATTCAAAAGTATGATATGCAAGTAGAAACGAAAACCTGATCACATATTTATCTACGCTTGAACATGATCTTCATCCAAGGCACTCAATCCGGAAGAATGTTAATCACACTTTAATATAATAAAAAAATAAATAAATGCCTTCTCAGATTGAGAAAAGTGGGTTAGATTTCAGGTAGAAGACTATATTATCAGATTAGAGGAAGAGGTCATTACCAAGAAACAGCAGCCAAAACAGACGTCACAATTACTCTAGGACAGTAGAAGAATCCTCACAATTCCCCTCAAAAATTCTCAAAGTCCTCTTTGCATTCTTCTCAGACAATGAAGCGTCGCAAGTATTATTTCGCAATCTGAAAATTTTGGAACAAAAAACATGTTATTTAAAGCCAATAGCTCCTTTCTACAGTGGCATAGAAGAAATAATTCCACCGAGTAGGGGCTGTCCTTTTGGAGAGATACCAATTAAGTGCTTATTTTCACTCCACTTTCTTCTTTATGTACCATTCAATTTCTATTAAAATCATTTTGCTTTACTTATTAGAGATATGAAGCACTTTTTTAAATTATTAGAACTTACAGTTGACGAAGCGAACAGTAAGTTCTCCACACAAAATTGATTTATTTATATTTATTTTCAGTGGCAAAAACCTTCTGTACACAAGCATTCAAGTACAGCGAAAACTAAAAAAGAGTAAGAATATTTAACACTATAGGTAGTTTGTGCTGAAAAACTAAAAGCAGATTTGGCTTTTGCATCAACTCCATACACACGTCTATCTAACATAAAAAAACAAAAAACTGTGGAATGCTGAATACTACTTGCCATTTACACAAATAACAATAATAATAAAACAAACCTTCTTTAAAGAAATGTTTCTCCAATAATATAATTCTTCCCCAGAGTATAGCATTCCATGCAAAATACGCACCTGATGGACCACACTGGAGGAAAGTCAGTTCGCCATCATCCCTTCCGCACATCAATAGTGAGGCACCAAAAGGGCGGACTACTCTGAAATGAGAATATTTCTGGGTTAAGATTTAAGATTTTTTTTAATCATTCTTTTTTACTGGGTCCGTTAGTGTCCTTTATCAGTAGCTTTTGAATGTGATTCTGTTAACTTCAATAGAAACACACTCTTAAGATGAATGATGCCAACGAATTCAGAAAAAAATTGAAATAGTTTAAGGATTTTTCAAGCTTAGGCCGGAAAACTCTTCCAGATCTAAAGAATTATTAACCAATTGTAACACAGAATTATTTATATCCATTAACTAAAGATCTGATTTCAACTTATAAGAATAGTTACGTGAATAGAAACCAGTACCTGGACACTTGTTTCTGAAGAGTTTAACAGGAACCTCACTCAAGTTCCTACAATACATTTCTTCAAGGTCCGTCAGGAGAATCCTCCTGATTTGTAATATCATAGGACTTTTTCACTAGTCTTGTTTGCGTTCTCTCAGGACTTAAAGCGCTGAAGGAAGATCATCGTGACATGGGATACAAAGCCAATAGTTTCTCCTTACTCAGAGGCTCTGAAAATAATAATTCCACACAAATAAGGCTTTACCAACCCAAAATAAGTATACCTTGATTAACACCACTATGGGGCAATTAAGCTAATGCCATAGGCGTACATGTAGTTTATTACACTATAGTTACTAATGTAATAATACTTCATTTATGATATTTACTTCAGAATAGTTAACAGTTACTTATATTATTACTTGGAACCTGAGTTACTGTGGCTTATTTTTGCTTATCCTCAAACTTATACAAAAAATCAAGCGGCCATCCCTCTCATAAAATTACTTGTTTCATTAACTGCTGAGTACACCATTGTTAGGGTTCTTAAGAAGAATCAATAAAACTATTAACCGCACTCATAAATGACATCGAAAAGAGATAGAAAATGTCAAGACTGAAGGAAGTTTGTGTTAAAATCCACACATCTTTTAAGTGCAAGTACGTTTATCCCCAATATACACACATCTAACTAGTGAAAAGAAAAATAACAATGGTAATATTTAAATAAGAACAATAATTCACTTTTTATAATAATTAAATAATATTCGATTACCATTTTTCAAGGTTTTACATAATTCTTTATTGTCGTAGCTTTTCGAGCAAAACATCCGCCTGACATACAAGATGAAAATAAAGTCCGTTTCTTTCTTCCAATTTAAAAAATAATAGAACCATACCTCAAATAAGTTCCTGTTGTTTATAATAACCACCACTATTAAATATTATCAAAAGAGAAGGTTATTATTAAAGGTTTACGTAAATCGCCATCAGAGCGCTCTGCTAACTGAAAAAATTCTTTTGCAACCAAATAATGTTAAAATTTCAAGTTTTGTATTAGGATACAAACCTGCGTAGGAGCTCTAATATGTTTATATTCCTTTTTTTCATATTAATCACTTTTATTTAAATATTTTACATATACAATTCTATTTTTTACAATTTAATTTTTTAATTTAATATCTAAATTAAACAAATTCATTGCACTTTAAATGAGAGCTTTTTTTAATGGTATTTAGTAACTAAAAAGTGAATTTTAATCAATTTCTAGGCTATAAGTCAGAATAGATTACTGCCTATTTTAATCATTTCTTATGTAAAAAGAATAAAATGTTTTTGTTACAGACAATAATTTTATTAATAAACTATTTGGATATTCTAAATTTTAGACAAAAAAGTGTATGATAATAAAAAACAGAGTTTTAATTAAAGTATTATTTACAAACTGGCAGAAGGAAGGTAATTCTTTAGTTTGTTTGTTTTTACTTTTAATTTTTAAAATAGAAATGTATATAAATAATTAGTGATCCCTACTTAAACAACAGTAAATATATGGTTATTATTTCATATTTTTCAAGACAACTCAGCTCACTTTAGGTAACTAGAAAATGGTATTTTAAAAAAATCAAACTGGAAATACTTTTATCTGAGCCTTTTTAAAAGAACACTCAAGTATCACATTATGATTAAAAGTGATGGTTTCTGGTAGCTTGTACTAGAGAGATTTCAAGAACGGATCTTAGAGAAAAAATGTGCGTTCAAGTAAGTAACAAACTAATTTCAATTTAAGTGATTAAAAATTTGTAAGCCTCTCCTTTCTGTCTGAGTTAAATACTTGGAAGAATCACATTACTTTATTGTGTTGTGAAATTAGATTGAAATGTCATTCCAACAATAATTAAGAAAGTCTAGGTTTTCAAAAAAAAATTTAGTCAAATTGCATTTTATTTACAAGTTGAGAGACATTACCCATTTACTGCAGTTAATGTAGTTACAAATATTTTACATGCTTTAGATTTTAACTCCTACTTTTTATAAAATAATTTGAAAATTAAGCAACAAAAACAAGTTTGCTAAACTTTAGAGAAATGAACAGTTTTCTTTCACCCTGTTTTCACTTATGCTTTACTATAAGGATATAAGAAACCTTTAAATTTGTGCTTTGTTTTTTAGATTAATCCAATTCATAGTTGGAGAAGAGAGGCGGATTAGGGATCAATCCTTAGAACACTATAGCGACTTCCAAATATTTCAACAATCTCTGGGCGTAAGATATCAATCTTATGCATTAAATACCTCTTAAAATAGAAAAATTAGGATAATGTGCAACTTGAGGTAGAAATGATACTTAAGACAAGTATTAATAAGTCAAGAATAATGAGCCAATAAAGGCTGCGCTGTTTAAATATAATAGAAAAGATGTAAAAATTAATTAATTATGTACGTACTACTGTAGATTGCCTCTTTTTATTGGATTGTGCTTAAAATAAGATGATAAAAAAAAATATTTGCATATTTTACTGTTCGAGAAGTTAGTTATTTGGATATAATGTAAATTAAGCAGTGTATATAATGTTTAGTTAAATCATTTATTAATTCCAATTATCGGCATTAAAACTATTGCAGTTTATATAAATGTACAATTTCTAATCAATTTCATCATGGAATCACACTGGCTTAATACTAGAAAGAATTATTTGCTGGGAATTTCAGGCAGGGTTGAGGCAGAATTACTCTGCAATAGATAATATATTTACTTTAACAAATATTGCCAAGTTGGAATTATGAGTCAAAAGGCGAAAGTTTTACGCCTTTTTCATAGACCTTTCCTCGGCGTTTGACGATAGATTGCTATGCCATCATCTTTAAGCTCCAAAGTCTGAGACTTTCCTCCAAAATTATTGGGTCAGTTGAATTCCTGTTGACCAATACACTTGGGTCGGTGTGATGCAGGGAAGGTAGGAGCTCTGAGTTTGATATTATTATGGGCTTTAACCAAGGATTTCTCCTTAGCCCCCTACTCTTTTCACTGTTCATTAATGATATTGAAGATAATATAGACAGTGGTGGGTTGCAGGTAGTCTCTGAAAAATTAGAATACTCGCCTATGCGGATAACATAGTGTTCCTGGCTTCTGAGCCCGAAACAGTGCAAAGAATAGTCAACTGTTTCAGAGTGTTATGTCACCCTTTGGAATTTGAGGATTAATATGGAGAAGTCGAAGATTCTTGTTTTTAAGAATGGAGGTAAATTAGCCAAAAATGAGAAATAGTATTTTCAAAGGCAAAAATAGATGTGAGCTATTATAAATATATTGGTATTACCTTCAAGTTAAATTTTAAAATTCACTTGAAGGAAAAAGTATCGAAAGCTAGACTTGGGCTCAATATGCTTTGGAAAAAGTTTATGGTAAATAATAATTTGAACTTTAATTCAAATATTCAAGTTTTCAGCATTGAAATTTAATACTAGTACAGAAATTAAATTTCAGTATTGATGACTGTATAGTCATCCGCTCCATCATATGCTATGGAGCTCAAGTTTGGGGTGGAATCTATTATGACGAAATCAAAAGGTTTTTCTAATATTTTATTAAAAAATTATTTTGGCTGCCTATGTTTGTAGCATCCGTGTTTATTTACAATGAGACTAATTATATGCCAATTTTCACTCACACACTTAAGCTGCACCTCAATTACATTGTGAAAGTTTTCAATATGCCAAGTAATAGATTACCATTAATTGCAGCGAATCGTATCATTAATGAAAATCTTTTTTGGGTTAAAGATATAAATGTTTTGCTGGAAAAATATGGGATAAATGAAAGGATAAATGCAAATAATGTACGCAACTGGGACAGATATTTCCCAGTTCAAATTAAAAATCAGTTTATGGAGAGAATGGAAACTTATGATCGGTATCCCATTTACAGAGTACTGGAGTGTAACTTGGGCCCAAATCACTATTTACAGTGTAACATCCCATTTGAGCATATGAGATGGATAATGAGAGCAAGGACTGGGATGTTGAATTTAGAGAGGCAGTCTGCTCCACTGATAGAGGATGTTCCCGTACATTTTGAATTATGTGGTTGCTGCATTTCTGATAGGACGTATCATTATTTGGCTGTCTGACTTTGCGGCTGAGTAAGATAAGATTTTTATTTAATATAAGTGTGTATGTGTATAAAAATAGTTAAAAAAGGAGTTTATTGAGTTCAAGTTTGATTTTCTTGTATTGTATATGTGTGAACTAAATTATAATAAATACATTAAAAATATGGACTGCCATTTGAGCTAAAAATCCTTCCTTCAGTAATAGATTAGCTGAATTTACAGCATCATTTAAGTGAAATATCTGTAACATGGAGTAACTCACCGTTTGATGTTAGGGATGAGAAGCATTCCTAGAATTGAATAGCAATTCCTCACATGATTACTTAAGTGGTAAGAATTAGAATTAGAACGCAGCTGGTAGCATTTATGCAGTTCACATCGTTTCGCTAAAACTTGTGGTTTTATTTTGTAAGAATATTTAGAAAATAATAATCTGCTGGATTTTCTTCAGACAAGTTATCGAGAAGAATACAGAACACAGAGTGTGTTGCTGAAATATACTGACAATTTCAATTGACTACCACATATTATCCCAAAGTAGTGCTTTTCAATTTTTCAGTGGCTTTTGAATCTGTTAGTCATACCCTCGTACTTCGGAAATCAAAACAGAGATACAAGGGAATCATATAGGAATCTGTTCATTAAGAGATTCCTCAGTAATCTCTTTTTGTACATCGTTTACAATTCCATTGACATAAACTGTCCTCTCCCTGAATTAGAGTAGAGTATAATAAAATTTAATTGAGATTTGTGCTCAATTGAAGCGTGAGTCGAACAAAATAATATTACGTTCAATACTTCTAAAACCAAAGCCATGATAGTTTTTAAGTGCCAGATACGTCAACAAATAACTATTAGATCCACATTAAAACTTACTCTAAATCCCTAACCCATACATATGTGACATCCGCAAAATGTTTGGATGTCACAATCACAAACTATCTTGGAATAACCATGATAAAAACCTTTAATTTTTAAAACTAACAAAATTTAAAAACATTTCAAAATTTCTGTCTATTTCACTAAGAAAACAGGTGATCGCAACATTAATATATCCTTACCTTGATTACTGATCGTTGAGGTACAATTATTTCACTGCCGAGCAAAATTTAAAATTGCCAGATCTCTTTAATTCCTGTCCGTTTTATTTTGAATGTAAGAAGGGATGAATATATTATTTCTTACTTCATCTTTCTTGATTAGGTTTGTGAAGAACAGAAAGAGATATTTCCTTGGTAACTTCTTGTAATGTTCTTCAGGAATAAACACCTGTATTATTATTTAAAATGTTCATTGGTAAGGTCCAATTAAATCATAGCAATACTAAAGAAGTTATTACTTTATTAATAGCTAATAATTCTTTATTTCTCTGTCAAGAGCAGTTAGTTGCAAAAATTCATTTCCAATTCAATCCTCTTCACGCTGTAAATCTTTAACTCCAACACAAATCCATAGTATTATCTTATTTAACATTCTATTTATAACTATGTCTAAATAGTACACTAAAGGTCTATTAGTTTTTGATATACAGTTTCAGAATATAGGGGAAAATTGAAAATGTTCATTTATTTTATTGGAAGTTCCTTAATTTTCGTTTCCTATCAAGTATTTCTAACCCCGGTGTACATATCTCATGATAACAGCTAGTTTTGGATGTAATAGTTCAGAAAAGTGGGAAGAAACGGAAATCATCAATAGTTTTTTTTGAAAATTACTCATTTTCTGTTACTAACATCGCATTTGGAGCCAAGTATATACATATAATACTTTTATATTGGCTATTATGTGATGTAGATGTTCAGAAGGAAAAAAAGAAACTTCATGTTGCGTATTTGCCAAAACAGCAGAATCTCTTACACCAGAGTTTAAAAACCCACTAGAAGAAATGTCAACTGTCCGTGTTACAAATAAGCAACTTGTGGTAGATGAAGTTAGGTGGGCTGAGGTATAAGACAAATGTCTATAAACAAATAAAATATTTATTAAATTCTTGATTATAAGCCATGGAAACAGAACAGATCAATTTCAATACTCGTGTCTTGTCTAACCAAGACCAAAATGCAAAAGTCATCACAAAACTTTGAAGAATGGTATTTAAATATTTTATTATAAATAGTAAATGCTAATTATTATTATTTAAATATTATTATTATTATTTTTCTTTTCGCTAGATGGATCAGAGTCAAATCTAGTTGCTCCAAAAAGATCCGTGGATTTTATCACAACCTTCTCTTCAGTGTTCTATTTTTTAGTCCACTTCGGTGTAATGTTAATGAACTGGCAACGAAGAAGCTCGCACGAGTTCCTCAAGCCTGGTTGCTTGAAGACAGAAATCCCACTGCACCACAGATTTCCAGCCTGATAAACGGAGGTCCAGCCCTAAGAATAGGGCAAATAAAAAAATTAATGTTACAGAAAATATAAATTGAGTCACAAATTGAGTAAACCACAGATAAATAAAATAAATGGCAGACAAACAATGTAAGGCTAACTCTGCTGGCAGCCGCAACAGAGACAATTACCTAAATACCTGGTGTAAATTGATGTATACCTGAAGGTATATGTGTGCAACTATGATGCCATAATATGTTGGAAGTTTCAATACTTCGCCTTAGGAATGGTTAACACACTGATTAAGTTGACAATTGGGCGCTCGCTCAGTTCAGCACGGTTTCTTGTTCTAGAAATAGGGCAATTAATATGAAAAAAGGTTATTATTTCAATCACTAAATAGGGCGCTAGGTCAATAAAATTTCACAGGTAAAGACAGTGACTCGTAATCAAAGAGAAGTGTACATACTTACCCTTGTTAACGATGTACAATAAAATACAAGTAGCAGGTTGGACTGCAATTAACCAACGAATGGTTACCTCTGAATGAAAATCCGTGGTGGATTAATCTCAAACAGTTATTTAGAATGAGTATCAAATGAAAGACAACAAGGTCCGAGACTGGACAAAAGTATACAGAAAAATAACTTACCAGTTTAGATTAAGCGACAACGCGCACGGAGTATTCCACTCGCAACGGAGTGAAATAATAATAGGGAGCGAAGATAAACAATTGGGATTAGGATAGATGAAAGGATAGTAACAATTTACTCACAACCTTTAGATGAGACATGCGCTCATCAGTGATGTTTCACTGATGTCGAATTGCTGCTTCTGCTGAAATAATCAGATAAAGATGAAAATGGTAGAGTGAGCCAGAAACTAAGGAACATAAAAACGTTGTTATGGCAAATAAGTTGATTAAAACGGATAATGGCTGAACCAATCTGATAAAAGAAAAATCGCTTCTCTCTCTGAGCTCTTAACTCGAGCGTGAGTGCTTATAGGTTCTCTGTTATTATTAGTTGGAACCTGAGTTAATGGGGTTTATTTCTGCTTATCCACAAACAATTACAAAAACTCGACCAGACCTCTCTGTTATCAGCAACCCTGGCTGGTCCTCCGTTTATCGGGCTGGAAATCTGTTGTGCTTCAGCAACCTGGCCTGAGGAACTCGTGCGAGCTTCTTCGCTCGCTAGTTCACTCACATTACTGCTAGGATCTTCCTTGTTACTTTGTTACATTAACTGTTGAATACACTATTGATCGGGTACTCCCGGAGACTCAGTAACATTATTATTAGCAATAATTACCTTACACCGAAGTGGGCTAAAAAATAGAACACTGAAGAGAAGGTTGTGTTAAAATCCACGGATCTTTTTGGAGCAACTAGATTTGACTCTGATATTCACTAATCCATCTAGCGAAAAGAAAAATAACAATATTGAAATTTAAACAATAATAATTGTCATTTACAAAGTATAATAAAATAATATTTAACTAACATTCTTCAAAGTTTTACCGCATTCTTCATTGTCGCAGATTTTCGACTAAAATATCCGCCTGAGATAAAGAATTAAAATAAAGTATATTTCCTATATTCCTATTTAAAAAATTAATAATAATAAAGTCATACTTTAGACAGTACGCTGCTGTTTAAAGTAAAATAACAATGTTATCTATCAAGAGTGAAGGTTATTGTTTATGGTTTACATAAATCGCCACCAGGGCGCTCTGCTAATTGGAAAAATACTTTTTGTATCCAAATAATGTTAAAATTTCAAGTTTTGTATTAGGATACAAACCAGCGGAGGAGCTCTAATCTGTTTACTTCATTTATTATTTTTATAAATTTTATTTAAATATTTAACTTTGTTTTTGACAATTTTGGTATTCTTTTAAAAAATATATATATTTAAAAAATATTATTACTCTTTAAATTTAGGTTGTATTAGTGCTTTTTAACACTAATATTAAGGTGAATTTTAATCAATTTCTAGGCTAAAAGTCAGAAAGTGTTGTGCTTCTTATTTTATCATTTCTTATGTAAAGGTATTAAAATGTTTCTGTTACAGGCCATAATTTTCCTAAAAACTACTTGTACACAATAAGTTTTAGAAATAATTTAAGAGTGTATGATAAAGAACAGAGTTTTAGTAAAAGTACAATTTACCAACTTTCAGACACAAGGTAATTCTTTAGTTTCTTTGTTTTTCCTTTTAATTTTTAAAATAGAATAGTGCATAGTAAAAAAAGGTACTGCAGAATATAAATAATTAGTGATCACAACTTTTAACGAAAGAAAAGATATGGTTATTGTTTCATATTTTTCAAGGGAACTCAGTTCACTTTAAGTAACTGGGAAATAGTACTGAAGAAAATCAAACTGGAAATACTTTATTCTGAACCTTTCCCAAAGAATAATTACATTATGATTAAAAGTGACAGTTCTTGGGGCATGTACAAGAGAAATTTCAAGTATCTGTCTTAGAGAAAGTTATGTTTTTATCAAGTAACAACTAATTTCAATTGAAATGATTAAACATTTGTAAGTCTCTCTCTCGGTAAGTTAAATAAATTGAAAATCACTTTACCTTATTATGTATAGAAATCAGATTAAAATGCTTGCCTAAAAATAATTAAACAAGTCTAAGTTTACAAAAATCATGTGAAATTTCATTTTATTTATGACAAGTCCAAGGGACATAGCCCATTTACTCTTAAGCTGCAGGAAATGTCATTACAAATATTTTCCATGCTATAGATTGAAATTCCTGTTCTTTATAAATCTATTCGGAAATTAAGTTACAAAAACAAGTTTGATAAGAGTTTCGGGAAATATGAACTTTTTTTTCTCTTTCACTCCATTTCCACTATCACTTTACCTCTGAGATTTCGTTAAAATTCATTAAATCTGTGCTTTCTTTTTTAGATGGATCCAATTCACAGTTGGAGGAGAAAGGCGGATATAGGATCCCTCCTTAGTAAACTATAAGGATTTCCAAATGCACTTCTCAAAATTTGAACTGTACCATCTACATGTTCGCTGAAATAGGTTACCTTAGCTGCTGACGGGATGTTCTAGGTATTTTATTACTTTCTTAAAAAGTCTGTTAGGAGAAAAAAAGAAAGTGTGTAATGAGCCAATGATACAAACAAAATTTTATTGCTTATAAATTATTTATTTACTAAAATAATTAAAAATGATCTTATCGATTATTGGATTGTCCCAGGAGATTTGTGAGATGTTACGGTAACATGTCGGTCTTTAATACCGAGTAGGTCCACCTCGAGCTTGAATTGCAGCCTCCACTCTCCGCGGCATACTCTTAATGAGTGACTGAATGTAGTCACAGGGCATATGTAATTTCGTCCCATTCTTCAATTATTGCAGCACGCAACTTTTCAAGACTGTCAGGATCCACGCCACGTGACCTAATCTGCCTCTTCGAGAAAACCCATACATGTTCAATGGGGTTTAGGTCCGGGGATTGAGGTAACCAAACCATTCTCGTAATCTCATTAGCTGTAAAAAAAAGTGGTTTACAGCCCTTTCCCTGTATGGATGTACATTGTTGTCTATGTTAACAAAGGACTCATCAATTTCCTTGCAATGTATCTCAATTTCTATAGCATGTAGAACATTGTTTAAGTAACGCTCCGCAGTGATTTTATCGTTTCCCAGCCAACAGCGTGAAGTCCGTTTTTTACCATTTGGTCTGAAACACGACTTCCTATAATGCTGAAAAGGCGATTTTGGTGAGATGTTGCAGTCAAACCCGTATTTCTCCGTCAGCTGATGACAATGAATCTGTCCTCTCGTTCTCTAGTTAATCGACCCTTCATCTGTAAGAGCTGCTGTTCCTGTCCTATGAAGACGATTTCGGGCTCTTATTATCAGTTGGTAGGGAACATTGAAGCGAGCACTCAATGATTCGCCTAACTCCAACATTCCCATAGCCTGATTATGTTGTTCTACGCTCAAACGGTTCATATCGGCATACTGTGGTGTCCTACACGCTCCAACGGAACACAGTAACTAATGGGAGCTATTTAGCTTGAAGTTTATCGTTACATTTGTTTTAAAATCTAATGTGACTTGAAGGGTTTGAAGTACAAATTCCACGTAAAATTTTATTTCCATCATTGTCTCATGACAAGTCACTATTTTTTTATCTGAACAGACCTTTTAAGAAAATAATAAAACACTTACAACATCTGAGGCTAACTATTTCAGCGAATTTGTGGGTGGTAGGTTTTAAATTTTGAGTAGTTTATTTCAACAATCATTGGCGCAAGAGATCGATCTTTTGTGCTTGAAATGCCTCTTAAAATACAATGTTTAGGATTATCTGCAACTTAGAGTAGAATTTTTTTTTATAAAAAGTATTGAATAATCAATATAGGATGTGTTGTTTAAAGAGAATAGATGTAATAAGTAATCAATTATGTAATCTACGCAATCGAAAACTAATAAAGACTGTATCTTTCTACTTATTCATCTTTACATGATGACAGAAAAGATTCATTTTCATTCATTTTTTCTCTTAAAAAAGTTGGTTATTTGAATATCTTGTAAGTAATGTTTAGTTAAATCATTCAGTAATTCTAACTATCGGCGTTAAAACATCTGTAGTTTATAATAATCAATGTGCATTGATATATCTGATTAATTTCCATATGTTATCTAATATATTACATGTTGCTCTGTAAATGTTTTATATATGTATGTATTATATTTTTTAATTATTATTTAGTGTTTATATGAATTAATAATGTTTTATCTAGAGAAGATATTAATTTTTTTTAAATAAATTATAACTAGCTAACTTTATCAGTAAAAGAACAAATAAATTATTGTTCAACATAGAAACAAATAAAATACTAATTACCATAATTTGTGAATTTTGTTTCAAATATACGTAACTTAATACACCTCTTATTCTGCTCCAATAAGGTATTATTTAGAATATAATATTTGCAATAAAAATGATATCGGCGTGAGGGCTTGTTCTTGAAATAGGTAAATAGATTTTTACGTTTGCTTTACAATTAGTTTGGCTAATCTTTCTCTTAGATTTCAAGTACAATTTGATTTCTCTATCATGACTTAAAGAATCGGCTACTGGAATAAATTGAACACTTCTACACTTTTAATTTCATAATGTTTGGTGGGTATAATTTTAAATAAAGTAATACCCAATTTCTATTCATATATTTAAAAGATGAATAATAGCAATAATACATAATAAAACAACAAACTTTAACTAACGAAATGTTTTCAATGCAGAATCACAATTTCTTAAGGAATGTTCCATGGGTAGTTTCTTAGTTAGTTTAGATCTAGTACACAAGATCGCACATCATCGCAGCCATCAACTTCTATATTATGGGCTACCATTTGTGCTAATAATTTAAGATCTAAAGAATATTAAACAAATGCAACACTGAATAATTGTTATCGATAAACTAATGATCTGATTTCCATTCATAAAAATAGTTATGTGAGTAGAACCGAAAACTTGAGACACATGTTTTTCAGGAATTCAACACGAACCACACTCTAGGCGCTCAATGCAGAAGAATATTACTAACAATTCAATAGAATAACAAACAAAAAAATAAATGCTTCTCAGTTTGAGAATATGTGGATTACATTACTATTTGTAGACTAAGTTCTCAGATTAGAAAATTACGCTATTCCCTAAAAATTTCAACCAAAAGAGACATTATAAGTTGGGCAGCAGAATTCTTTTATTTTTGTAATATCCTAATGATTTTTTGCTCTAGTCCTTCTTGCGTCCTCTTCAGGTCTTAAAGTGCCAAAGTTATCATCTCGCCAACTAACGATTGACGCACAATCTCTAAGCGTTGCGTAGTAATCTCTGCGTTCTTCAGTCTTTACGTGCCAATATATTAGCCCCTTCAACTGCTCCATATTGTTCCCGTCCTGTATTCCTCCTTTCTGAAATAATTGGTCATCAGTCATCAAAAATATTATTCTGTGCATTTTATTATCCACATAAGATAAGTTATTCACAAGACTTTGTAAATATGTTTCAAATTTGAAAAAAGTGATTTAGTTGACATTCAAGTGTTCATTCAGGGGTTTCTGAAGTATCTGTTATATCACATCTTTTATAATCGATTTACATAAACTGCCCCCTCTTTGAATTAGTATAGAGTATAATATAATTTAATTTGGATTTCTGTACAGTTGGTGCGTGAGCCAAACAAAATAATAATCCGTTCAATAAGTATATCTAAAACCAAAGCCATGAGTACAAATCAACATTATAGCTATTAGTTTCATTCAGAAAATTACTAGAGATCTGATCCCTGTTTCATACATAAAATCCTCAAAACTTTTGTGTGTCACAATCGCAACACATCGTGGAATAATCATGTTAATGAGCTTCCTATCAAAATTTCAAAAACGCTGCACCAACTAAAATATATTAAAATAATCTGTCCATTACACTAAGAAAACAGTTGGTCGCAACATTATGATTTTTTTACCTATTATATTGTTCGTTGATGTACAATGATTTAATTTCAGAGCTGAATATAAAATAGCAAAGATCTCTTAATTCCTCCATCAGTTTTATTTTGAATTTAAAAAGAGATGAACATATTACCCCTCACTACATCTTTCTTGGTTCGCTTTGTGTGAAGTATAGAACAAGTACATATTTCAATGGCAACTTCTTGTAATGCCGTTCAGGAATAAATACCTGCAATATTTATTTATTATGTTCATTAGTAACGTCCTGTTAGATCTTAGAATCACCAGAAAAGTGAATAATTATGAAAACGTTATTGTGACGAAGCACTTCAATTAACTGATCATGGAATTTTTTGATGTACGATTCTCATCAGTTAAACTTTATAGAATATTAAAGGAATAATAAGTAATAAAACATTTCTAACAGCATACGCCAACTGAGTATACTCTTGCAACAAAATAGACACCTTTTAACACTAGTTGGGACTTGCGTTTCAATTAACTTATACTACTATGTTATTTTTCTTGCACGTTTTAACCAATAAACTTTTAATAAGGACCCATGCCTTCAAATTTATCGATAGATTTCTATTAAAATTACAAAATTAAAAATTACATAGTCTTGCACAATTATTTAAAAAAAAAAATTCTTACGACTAATAATCATTTCAATATGATCATTACCTCCACCTTACAAATAGTAAGTTCTTCGAAAAACATTAATTTTTATTTATTTTCAGTGGCAAAAACATTCTATATCAAAACCCAGACACGAAAAACGTTTAAAAAAATTACTATTACATAGAAGTTTGTTGAAATAAAAAAAACGCATTAAGAATAGCGCGTTTCGCGCTCCATTGCCACAAATAGTAATAATAATGATAATAAAACCAACCTTATTTGAAGAAACGTTTTCCCATTAGTTTTTCTCTATTGCCATAGTTTTCCAGCAAAGTATGCAACAAATGGATCCCTTTCGCATAAAGTCGGTTTGCAATCAACTAATCTATTAATCAATTGCGAAACGCCAGCAGAAAGAACTCCTCTGAAAACAGAAAAATTAAATAAGTAAGAAAACTTACAAGAAAAGAAATTATATTTTTAACAATTTTTCCGGCGATAGCAAAAATACTCTCTTAATTTAACGCCTAAAGAATTAGTAAACAATTGTAAGAGATTTATTTGTATGTCTAAAATAAAAAATAAATAAATGCTTCGACAAAAGTGAGTTATATTTCAGTTGGAAGAATATATTATCAGATTAGAAGAAGAGGTCATTACCAAGCAATAGCATCCAAAACAGTCATCACAAATCTTCGAGGACCGTAGGAGATATGCACCTAAAAGACCACACTGGAGCAAAGTCGGTTCGCCTTAAATCCCTTTCGCACATCAATAGTGAGACACCCAAAAGAAGGGTCACTCTGAAATGATAATTTTAAAACTTAAGGATTCTCATGAAATAAGCAGACATTTTTTGTAAATAGTATTTTTATCTAGTTCAGTGGGTGCCCTTTATTGGAAGCTTCTGGATGAGATTCTGTTAACTTCTTAAGTTAACTACAATAGAAACACAATCAAAAGATGAATGATGCTTAACGTAAATATAAAAAAAATGAAATTGTTTAAGGACTTTTCCAGCATAGGCAGAAAAACTCTCATATTTTAAGACCTAAGACATAATTATTAACAAATTGTAACAGCGTCATCTGATTTCCATTCATAAAATAGTGAAGTGAGTAGAAATGAGTACCTGGACAATTTTTTCTAAGGAGTTCAACAGAAACCTCACATCTAGGTCACATTCCACTTTTTCTAGGTTCACATTCCGCTAGGAGAGTTCTCATATCTTTGTAATATCATAGAATTTTTCACCAGTACTGTTTGCGTTCTCCTCCTCAGGTCTATAAGTCCTAAAGGTATCTTATTGCAAACATATTATAAAAAGCCAATAGATGCTCCTTACTCAGAGCCACCGAAAAAAAAACACCCAGAGAAGGCTGTGCCCAGTTAAAATAAGTATGCCTAGGATGAACTGACACTGAAGTTAAAAAATCAATCCAGAGGGGAAGATTGTGTTAAATTCCACGGATCTTTTAGAGCAAATGGATTTGTCTTCGATGTTCCCTCATCTATCTCACGAAAAGAAAAATAATATTAATCTTTAAATAATTATTATCAACTATTTACTGTAATTATCTAATATTTAAATACCATTCTTTTAAGTTTTACAGAATTCTTCAGTGTCGCAGCTTTTAACAACAGAAATATCCTTCTGGTGTATAAGATTTAAATAAAGTCTGTTTCCTATCTTCCTAAACAAGAAATAAAAATAATTAAATCGTGGTTCAAATGTGTTTCTGTTGGGTAAAATATCCAACTGAACATTATCAAAAGAGAAGGTTATTGTTAAAGGTTTACATAAATCGCCACCAGAGCGCTCTGATAATTGGAAAAATACTTTTTGCAACCAAATAATGTTAAAATTTCAAGTTTTGTATTAGGATACAAACCAGCGGAAGAGCTCTAATATGTTTATACTACTTTTTTTCATAATTATCTTTTTTTACTAAATATTTAAGTATAAAGTATTGTTTTTGACAATTTTTTTTATTCATTTAATACAATATATTTTAAGCTCTTTAACTGTAGGCTTTTTTAAAAATGCTATTAGTAAGAAAAAAGTGAATTTTAATCAATTTCTAGGCTAAAGGTTAGAAAAAGTACTGCTTTTTTGTTTTGTTTTTATCTGTTACTTAGAAAAGAAATAACATGTTTCTGTTACAGGCCATAATTTTCCTAAAAACTACTGGGTTTAAATAAGTTTTAGAAATCATTTAAGAGTGTATGATAGAGATCAGAGTTTAGTAAAAGTACAATTTACCAACATTCAGACACAAGGTTATTCTTTAGTTTCTTTGTTTTTACTTTTAATTTTGAAAATATAAATGTGCGTAGTAAAAAAGGTAGTGCACTGTATTAATGTGTATAAAAATGATAAAAGATAAGTGATCCCAACTTTTAGAGAAGATAAGGTTTAACAGAAAGGATATAGTTATTGTTTCATATTTTTCAAGAGAACTCAGCTTACTTTAGCTAACTGGAAAATAGTACTGAAGAAAATCAAACTGGAAATACTTTATTCCGTACCTTTCCTTAAGAATAATTACATTATGATTAAAAGTGTCAGTTCTTGAGGCATGTACAAGAGAAATTTCAAATGTGTATCTTAGAGAAAGTATGTTTTATCAAGTAAGTAACAACTAATATCAATTTAAATGTAACTCTAATTTTTTATAGATTTATTCAAAAACCAAAGTGACAAAAACAAGTTTGCAAATCATTCGAGAAATATAGTACAGTTTTCTTTTTTCTCTCTCACATTATTTTCACAATAACTTTACCTCAGAGATTTCGTTAAAAATAATTAAAATGGTGATTGCTTTTTTTAGATGGATCCAATTCACAATTCCAATTCAGTTGATGGAGAAAGGCGGAAAATGAAATCGCTCCTTAGTTAAGTATAAGGTTTCCAAATACACTACTTGAAATTTGAAACCAACATCTACATATTCATATACATATGTGTGATAGGCCACCTTAGCTGCTGGCGGGATGTTGTAGGTATGTTATTACTTTCTTAAAAAGTCAGTTAAGACAATTACCGTAAAAACTGGAGCGATCTGGAAGGCGGCAATTCTGCACAGTAATTATTCTTAATGATTCTAAAACTGCACACCAAAAAATAAAACGTCCGGGGGATGTGTTAGATCCCATAAATACAGAAATAGAAACTCTTTTGGTAAATGCTAAAGAGAATGGATAGGTTGCATCTGGTGTGGCTGAAAGGGCATGCTGGGATAGTAGATAATGAGAAAGTTGACGTGATAGCGAATGGAGCCATTTTGTCGGCGGAGCATACTCCTGTGCTCAGATTAGCGATTAACGATGTGGAAAAAGAAAACACCACTCTAAGCGCACAACACTTAACGAAGTGAGATTCAGATACCAAAGCTGTGCGATCTGAAAAAAGAAAATAAGGGTAAATATTACTGGTTTACAGCCTAGGATCCCCAATAAGTCATAGTTTGTAGAAGCACTGGTGGGAGAAAGGCATTTTTAAACAACAATAATGCGACGGAGGTTCAACCATTATGTCACGAATCCACACCTGCATAAAATCAAGTCATTAGATCGTTCTAAATATGATTGCGGTACCGGGGAGGATGAGGACATCTCTAACCTATCAGTTGTACTTACCAAATAAGTTGCTATTTCTGTATTTATGGGATCTAACACATCGCCCGGACGTTTTATTTTTTGGTGTGCAGTTTTAGAATCACTAAGAAGAATTACTAAGCAGAATTACCGCCTTCCAGATTGCTACAGTTTCTACGGTAAATATTGAGGAATGATTGGGAATCTTATCTCATCTCCTCAATAGATGCAGCAGTAACAGAAATAGAGACAAGTTCCTAAAGAGATTGGCAGCACATGTACGATTTCCCTTTAGCGCAAAAGTATTTTAGCTATAATGCGCTACGAAGCATTTAAAAATTCATTAGTGGTGATAAAATAAAAATATAGGATGCAGAGAGTCTCCATATTGTCTACATTAGTTCTTATTTATTCCCACAATTACCACTACACGACTAAATACACCACTCTAAGCGTACGACATTTAACGAAGTGAGATTCAGATACCATTGTATTGTTCTAGGAAGGAAAAGCTAGGATGCAGCGCTCAAGTTATCATTATCTATCTTATGGAAGCTGCGAAGAAGAAAGTTGTGGAGGAGAGTCACTCTTAGCTAGAGGCAGTCATGGAGAAGAGAGAAGTGAAAGAGTCTGCGCCATTCCTCAACTCAATTGAATATTGAAAAAGATAGATCTGGTTTTTTACCACCAAAATATTGTAAATTGAGACATTAGAAGCCAACAGTAGCTGAATATAAAAACAGTTTGTTTTTTTCCAGCCCTCATTAAAAATATTGGTTAATGTACAAATACGACCACAGACACAATAAATAAATAACAAGTAAATAATACTAATTTTCAATTAAATACAACTTTTTTATTTGGGCTTATCACTTTTTACTTTATTGAAAAAATGTTTAGACTGATTTAAAAAAGCTAATCTTAAAAAATTACAAAAGTAATATTGTTTTTTTAGACCAATCAAGAAGATTGTCAATGAAGTCATGTGTACGCAGAGAAATTTAATAAATTTTCATTTTTAAAATAAAATTTCTTGGGATTACAAAAAATATATTCAACTGTAGACGTCAGCACTAGTATCAATTCAGTATTCTTTATTTATTTTGATAGAAAATCATTTTACATTAATTACTATAGCTTTTTTCAGTAATAATAAATCTTTTTGATAAATCATACCTTTTTCTAGTAAATTGATTGCAAATTCAACTTATGGTTGAAATAAACTCAAACCGCTTGATAAATGCTACGGTTGCTGCAATTTAAACGTAAGGGTAATATTTTACAATGCTTTATTTCTATAATATGTACATTATTCATTAAAGAACTTTAATTTTCAATTAATTTCATTTATGTAACAGAAAAATGCATCTTAACACGTTGACTGCCAGACGCATTTTCGATGGTTTGCCCAAGGCGCCGACGTGAACTTTTCATTATGCGATGCATATTATGCTGAAATATTATTTGCAGCAGATAAAATGACTTATAAAATCATGCTTGAAGCAGTTTTTGTGGTGAGCGTCACCGTTGGCCCCCACGGCGCGGTAGGCAATTCTTACGATTGTCCTTTTTTTCGAACAATCGTGCTTCGAGTACTAAGTGATATACTTATATTTTGGCATCTGCAGTCAACTTATCAGATCAAATGATTGCTTATAGCTCACTACTGCGTAGAACTATAAAATGGTACAAGGAACTGGCAATGGAACTTTTACTAAATACTGCTATTGTAAATTCAATAGTGTTATTCAAACAAGTAACCCGGAAAAATATTGCAATTCCTGACTTTAGGATGAAATTAGCAATGTATCTAATGAAACGCTCCGATAATGATTGTATTTCTCCGAAAAAAAAATGCATACAGAGCAGACCTCGTCATGAATTTAAAAAAATGTCGGGAAATGCACGTAATGTAAGGCGTGCTATAACAAAAATTAAAAGCAGCTAGGAAGAACTTGGAACCCCCACACTAGACTAAAAAGATCAGAACTAAACAGACGCTATCGACTACTTGAAAGAGTTTTAGATGAAAGATCAAAACTATCTCTGGACAACAAAAGACTAATCTATACTACTATTTTACTATACACTACCACCTGGGCGTATGGAATAGAGCTGTGGGGTTCAACCAAACGCACAAATCTCCAAAGAATTCAGTCCCTTCAATCATATAAATCCAACTATTGCAAACGCTCCATTTTAGTTCTCCAACCGAACTATACACACTGTGTATAGTACCTTATAATTCGTTTTGTCACAAGCAAGTTGGTAAAACAAGATACAGCAAGCTTCATTTCTACCTGCAATCTTACATAAATCCTCCAGATAAACATCTTTCTTTAAGAACTCTTCGTGACAACCCAACAAGAAGCCTTAAGAGACAGTGGCCTTGTGATCTCCTCTCTAGTGAAGAGAGCGACTAACAGCCTAATGTTTTGAAATGTTACCACTGGGTGATTTCTCCACTCGTTTGCTTCATTTATTATTCTGTTATCAATATAACTTATAGCACCAACGCGCTGATTATAGCAAAAAGAAACGCCAAAAAAATTATTTCATTGAATAATATTTCAGATTGAAAAAGCCGATACTCGAGCACTGCTGCAAAAGTGTGTGATCAAATTACTCTAAAATAAAAGAAAGTTCAGAAACATCTATCAAAATTATTTCATTATGAATCAGTTATAATTGCACTGCATTAAAATAGAATAAAGAATTTATAACACTAATCTAACACCACTTCTATAACAATAACACATAAAACATTTGGTGATATATTTGTAAATAATAAAAAAATTGGAAATAAATAAATGAAAAAGTAAAAAAATTACCAATGCATTCTAACGGCAATCAGTTGAACTACGCTAAAAAATTAGTTTAAGCTATTGCCGCTAGAAAGCATGAGAATGTACTTTTCTAGTTGTTTGAAACCATCAGATAGCATACGTCAGCAAAAAAATAGAATTCCATTCAGTACCATCTCAGTGACGAAGGAGAGAAGGTCGCTCTGTCGCTCATCTCACCAAATATGGCTGACTTCAATCTTGAATAAATCATTGAAAATAGAAAAAAATTGCTGAATTTTTTTATGAAAAATAACGAGGATTAGCATGCCCATGCATTCTAGCAGCAATGGCTCGAACTACATAAAGCATTAGTTTAAGTTATTCACCGCTAGATAGCATGAGGATGTACTTTTATAGCAATTTGAAGCCATCATCTCTGCTGGATATACGTCAGCAAAAAAAAAATTCAGTATCATCACAGTGACGAAGGAGGGAAGGTCGCTCGTCGCCCGTTCTCACTTCTAATATGTCTGCCATCTCTCTAGAAGTGTCATGTTATACGTATTTAGCACAGACGGCTGGGTGGATCCTTGGTGTTGACAATGGCATAGAAGGATAACCTACAAGGTGCAAGGTATTCGCCCCACCCTCCACGCCCAGCGGACTTAACTTTCTCATATAGAAGCCATGTCAAGATGTCCGCTATCGAAGCAACATCCATTTATTGCCTCTTTTTTTAGCAAATACAACCTATTCAAGCTTAATTCTATTATCAATAATTAAAAATAACATAATACCACCTAATTATCATTTTTACTAATTAAAAAAATGCCTAATAATTAAAATAAATTAAAAAATATAATAAAGTCTAGACAAATTTTAGTTTGTTCAATGACTGCCAGGGAGCAGCACCTGCTGCTCCACAATAAGTTACTTTTAGAGCTTTTCTTTAACGCTTGCTTAAATAAATGTGATTTGACGCTTACGAAGGCCAAAAGTAAAATGAATATTCAATTTATTAGCTATATTTATGAAATAATAAATTATACTAAATATAATTAAAATTAATTAATTATAAAAAGCAGTAAATAACATGCAAAATAAAACACGTACTGAAAAATGTATTTATTTTATGTATTTTATTATGAAAATATTACTTTTTCATGGTAAACTGTCCTTTTAATATCGCCTAATCGAACTTTTGTACTTATACCAAAGTATTTTATGCCTCTAAACAAGGGAACTTTCTTTTAAATTTTTAAAATATTCTGTGAATCACATAGAAAAGTCCAGAAAGTAATGAAAAATTTTGTTTTATAACTGTTACAATTATTTTATTTATTAATTTTTTTTTTCAATTACATACAAATTATCTTTACAAAATGTATAAAGTATAGGGAGTAATAAGATATTTACATTGAAATACCTTTTCAGCAGTTCTAGTAAGAGTGCCTAAACATTTAGCTATCTACCCTCCGGCAAGTTTGCTCCAAGGTTTTTAACTTCTCCAACTGTATCGTTACTAATCATTTTACTTTCTTCTGGAAAATCTTCTCTTAAAAAATTTCCAATTCTTCGGGTGTTATGTGAAGTTTAAGCTCTTTTTTAACTAATAGATCTTGAATTTGTGCCAGAAATTGTCCTCTCTTAAACCGCAACTCTAACATAGATTTTCTTAATAAAAAATATATTTATTATCTCTACATCCGTCCAGTACTTTGCAGTCCCTTTGTGGTCCAATACTTTACGCACCAACTACGGGAAGTTACCAAGAGTCCAAAATAAATGCTTAAGGCTAGTTGGGTCACATCCCCGGTGGACACCCATAGATTACATACTTGTAACACTATGTTGCAGCGAGTCTACATTTATCTACAATGCTACGGAAAAAATTGAAACTTCCTCTTCACATAGCCCCTACCTCATGTAAAGAGTATGACTTCATATAACTTAAGTTCTCTTGGTTATAAAAAATACAAACACAAAAGGCTAAAGCATATCTTGCTTTAATTCACTGAATGCAGTAAGGTTTTTTTTTATGTTTTTTTCCTTAGTATGTATGTTTGACAGATTTACCAATGTAAATATTAAAGTTTTGGAGAGCATATAGGCACTGCAGCCTGAAACCGCTTTTGTATAATTTGTATTTGTATTCTATTTTAAACTGTGAATACACTTTTTCAAATCTGAAAATATTAAAATAACAATTTCCAATTACTAGCGAATTGAATTAGCCACTTAAATCGGCAGCATCTAAACGTCCATCTGACTAACAACAAAAATAAATGTTTGCATTATTAAATACGAATAATATTTCATTTATTTTATCTAATAATTAGTCACAAAAGTGGTACACAGTACTCTACAATTAATTTTAAAAATTACGACTTACATAACAGTGATTTTTTTCATCATAGATTTTTTATAAATTCGCCAATGAAAATAGACGATGGTGATAACATTAACCTTTCTTCTGCTCATATTTTGATGACCAATAATTCAGTGCATACTTTCACTCGTAGGCCTTCTAATTTTCATACCAACCACTTTGTATTAATTGAATGTTACAAAACTAATCACTGGCGTTTTACTTGTAAGAGATTAATTAAAACTTGAAACTCTTCAATTATTGATTAATAGATTTTGTGATGTACTATTCTCAACAAGTAAACTTCGTAGAATGTTAAAAGGAATACTGAGCATTGAAATATTGTCTAACTGCAATATATACTCTTTTTGAATATACTCTTGCATAAAAATAGCCACCTTTAAACATTAGTTGAAGCTTTATATTAATAATATTTATAATTTATATTACTACGTCATTTTTCTTGCTCTTTTAACCAATAAACGATAATCAGGATCCATACTTACAAAATTATCGATAGATTTTATTCAAAATTAATAATAACGTGGTCTTGAAAAATAATTAAAAAAAAAAATCTTACCATTATAAATCATTCCAATATGAGTTGTTGTTTCCACCAACTTACAAAAAGTATGTTCTTCGTAAGAATTTAATTTATATTTATTTTCATTAGCAAAAAACCTTTATTACAAAGTAAAAGGAAGTTTGCTAAACTCCAAAGATCCATTAAGTGCTGCAGATTTTGATCTTATACACACTCCACCTAAATGTCCGTCTACAAGAAAGAGTGGAATACAAAACCCTACATTCCATTGTCAAAAATAATTATAATAAATAAATAAATAATTATTACTATTATAAAACCAACCTTATTTCAACGAATGTTATCTCATTAAAATATTCTTCCCTATTGCTTTAGCTTTCCAAGCACAATGAGCAACGAATGGATCACACTGGAATAATGTTTGTTTGCAACCATACCATCCACTGAATCATAGTGGAATACCGAAAGGAAGAAATCCTCTGAAATCAGAAGTATTAAGAAACTAAGGATTCATAAAAAATAAGTGTCTTTAGGTTTTAATTATTGGGATTTTCGAAAAATCCCAGTTTAAATTAGGTTTTAATTATTGTTTGCCTTCGTCGGGATTTTCTGAAGGTGATTCCGTTATTTTCTAATGTTAACCATAGACAACTAAAACCTACATGAAACGTTCTGATGAGACAATAGAACTAGAAACTTACAAGAAAAGAAATTATATTTTTAACGATTTCTCCGACGACGGCCAAAACACTATCTTAATTTAAGGCCTAAAGAATTAGTAAACAATTGTAAGAGATTTATTTATAAGCGTAAACCTTTATGTCAGGAATAAAAAATAAATAAATGCTTCTCAGTTTGAGACAGATTTTAGTGGGAAGAATATATTATCAGATTAGAAGAGGTCATTACCAAGCAACAGCACCTAAAACAGTCATCACAAATCTTCTATGACCGTAGAAGAATCCTCCTAATTTTGTAATATCTTAGAATTTCCCAAAAAGTTCTCTTTTTATTCTCCTCAGTCAATGAAGTGACGCAAGCCTCATTTCGTAATCTAAACATTGCAGCAAAAAAAAAAAAAAGAAAAAGTTTTATAAAGCTATCAGCCCCTCAGCTCCTTTCTCAGGTGGTATAGATGAAATTATTCTACCGAGAGGAGGCTGTTTTTTTTTAGCGAGATTTCAAATCAGTGCTCAATTTCAATCCACTTTCTTCTTTGTTTTTGTACCATTAATTTCTATTAAAAACATTTAATTTTACTTATAAGAGATTGTACTTATAAGACACAACTTAAAATAACTAGACTTCCAGATGAAGAAGCAATTTAATTTATTGATCAATGAATTTTGCGATGAATGTTTCTTATTAGTTAAAGTTTAAGAATATTTAAACAACTTTAATGATTTAAATATTTTATAATTCTCATTCAGCTCTATTACCTTGCTAATTACTCTCATCTCGCTCAACTCAAGTTGTTCACTATTCCTTATCACATTCACAATCTACCGCCTGCATATTTCTCTCTTCTCACTGCTTGACAATATATCCGGAGGGTTGTCATTGGACAACTGCTCCACTCTTGTTCTCATCTCTTCCCTTCATCACATTTACTAGATACTAATTTTGCAGTTGTAAATTTTTCAATAAATAAACTTTCAAAAAAAATATATATAATACAAACCCGGATTGAATATGCTCTTGCACAACTATGGCCATTCTTTGCATTTGCTGAGGCGTACGCGACCTTTCTCTTTATAAATTAATTGAAATTGCTCTTTTTCTTGTTTCTTAACCAATTAAGGATGATCAGGGCACATACTTACGAAATTATCTATACATTTGAAATAATTGATATTCAGCCAATATCTCCACCTTTTAAGTTCTCCTGACAAAATTGATTTATATTCATTTTCAGTGTCAAAAACATTCTATACACACAATATTAGATATTAAATGCAAATTTTGCTTTTACATTAACTTCACAAACACGTCTATGTAACATAGCTAACAAAAAAACAAAATAACGAATAAGTGTGGAATGCTGCATACCATTTGCTATTAGCACAAATACCTAATAATAATAATAAAACAAACCTTTCAAGAAATATTTTTCCATTATTATAATTTTTCCTCACTGCTGTAAAATTCCAAGCCATATATGCACCTGAAAGACCACACTGGAGTAAAGTCGGTTCGCCAGCATCCCTTTCCGCACACAATAGTCAGACACCACAAGGAGGGACCCTCTGAAATGATAATTTTAAAACTTAACGATTCACATTAAATAAGCAGACATTTTTTGTAAACAATATTTTTTTCTAGTTCCGTTGGTGCCCTTTATTAAAAGCTTCTGGATGAGATTCTGTTAAGTTCTTAAGTTAACTACAATAGAAACATAATCAAAAGATGAATGGTGCTTAACGGAAATAGAAAACAATTGAAATAGTTTCAAGAACTTTTCCAGCATAGGCCGAAAAACTCATATTTCAAGACCTACAGAATTATTAACCACCAACTGTAACTTAATTATTAATAACTTAGCGAATTATTTTTATACATTAACTAAAGATCTGATTTCTTTTCATAAAAATAGTGATGTTAATAGAAACGAATACCTGGACACTTTTTTCTAAGGAGTTAAACCTCAAATCTAGATCCCTTAATCCAATGTTTCTAGGTTCGCTAGGAAAATTCTCCTGTCTTTGTAATATCATAGAATTTTTTCACCAGAATTGTTTGCTTTCTCCTCCTCAGGTCTTGAAGTCCTAAAGGTATCTTATCGCAGACATATTATAAAAAGCCAATAGTTGCTCCTTACTCAGAACCTCCGAAAAAAAATTCCACCCAGTGAAGGCTGTGCCAAGTTAAAATAAGTATGCCTAGATGAACTGAGACTGAAGTTAAAAAATCAACACTGAAGGGAAGATTGTGTTAAAATCCACACATCTTTTAGAGCAAATGGATTTGTCTTTAATATTCACTCATCTATCTGGCGAAAATAAAAATAATAATAGTAATCTTTATATTATAAAAATTATTATTTACTATTTATTATAATTAAATAACATTTAAATACCATTCTTTTAAGTTTTACAGAATTCTTCATTGTCGCAGCTTTTATCGACCAAAATCTTCGCCAGACGTTTATGATTAAAATAAAGTCTGTTTCTTATCATCCTATGCAAAAAATATAAATAATAAAATCAATAGTCAAACGAAATCCTGTTGGGTAAAATAACCAACTGATCATTATCAAAAGAGGTTATTGTTAAAGGTTTACACAAATCGCCACCAGGGCGCTCTCATAATTGGAAATATACTTATTGCCACCAAATAATGTTAAAATTTCAAGATTTGTATTAGGATACAAACCAGCGTAGGAGCTCTAATATGTTAATACCATTTTCTCATTTTTAACAATATTTTTTAAATATTTAACATATTGATATTTGTCTTTGACAATTTTGTTTATTCATTTAAAATACATATCTTTAAAAAAAAGTATTGCTCTTTAAATTTAGGTTTTGAAGTTTTATTTAGCAATATTAAAGTGAATTTTAATGAATTTCTAGGCTAAAAGTCAGAAAGTGTACTTTTTTTTTACCATTTCTTAAGTAAAAGGAATGTTTCTGTTAAAGGCCATAATTTTCTTAAAAACTACTCGGATATAATAAATTTTAGAATGAATTTAAAAGTGTATGATAAAGAACAGAGTTTTAGTAAAAGTTCAATTAACCCAATTTTCTAACTGGCTAACACAAGGTAATTTTTTTAATTATTATTACACTTTTATTTACACTTTGAGAAAAAAAATGTGCCAGTAAGAAAGGTAATGCTCTAAATTAATGATTAGTGATCCCAACTTTTACAGCTGAAAAGATGTGGCTTTTGGTTCAATTTTTCAAGGGAAAGTTATGGGTTACTTCTTCAGACAACTAATGAAGCAGGTAAATGCAGCGGAGCCAGTACAACAAACATCGCTAAAAACGATGTTAACGGAATTCCAAGACTTATTTCTACCAACAAATATGTTGCAAGTATGGAAAAATTAAATTAGAGATAAGCCTTGAGGTTAAACCTAAATTTATAAAACCCCGACCTGTAGCGTTTGCTTTGAGAAAACAAGTGGACAAAGAGTTGGACGAATTAGAGGCAGCAGGCATCATCACCAGGGTAGAGAATAGTAAGTGGGGGACACCATTGGTATACGTATTAGAGAAAAATGGCAACGTCCGAGTGTGTGCCAACTGCAAGATTACTGTGAACAAGTATTTAGATGTGCAATATTCTCTACCGAGGACAGAAGAAATGGGCCGCGTTACAAGGAGGCTACTAAACTGGAATTAGAGGAGAAGACAAAAATTTTATTGGCTTCGTCCACGCATAAGAATATTCAAAGTAAATGGACTGTCTTTTGGAACCAAGCGAGCGGTGGCAATTTTTCAAAAAATTGTTGAGAAGTGTATCCAGGGTGTTCCCGGAGTGGTAAACTTTCTGGAAAATTCGGTGGTGACCGCAGCATCTAAAGAACACCTTAGAAATTTGCACACGGTCGGGACTAGAAAAGGCTGATGGGGTGAGGAATAGCAGATGAAATTCAGAGGGGAGAAGTGTAATGTAGTTAATTAGTTACCATTTGATATAAAAAAGTATCTTAAATAGAGTTGTAAACCTAGATTATATAAAAACCTAATATAGAATATCTGGAACAATTCTAAGAGTTCTTTCTGTTGTAATATTAGAGTTATTACACTAACTACATCTATTTTTAGATAAAATGTAAAAGTTTAGTGGCAAAAAAAAAATTTGCTAGACTTTATTGCCTTAATTTACTTAAAAAGGGCCATTATTGCATTTATTATATTATGTAAAAAACATATTCCAACTATCAAGAAATGTTGAACAGTTTTCTTTTTTTCCCCTGGTCGTTAAAAATCATTAAACTCAAGCTTTCTTGTTTGATTCTATCCACAGTTTAATAAAAATTGTCTAAATAGTTCTCCTCTTAGAGTTATTTTGATCTCTGATAAATAAAATCTTTTAATGTTAAATAATTTATTAATTCCAAATTGGCACTGAAGCTACTGCAGTATATACCAAATTTACAATATCTCACCTATTTCACCATAGCATCAGTAGTTATATTACTATGTTATCTAACGCGGAGGTCCCGGGTTCGAATCCAGCAGCTGACCCTTAGATTTTCTCTTCCTAGGAGCTTCTTACAGCTCACTGTCCGGTGATGGACAGTGTTGCCTGTAACGAGAGAACACTGTCCGGAGGCCGGCAGTGCACTGAAAAAAGCACCGGGCGCCAATAACCTTAGATGTTGACGCGCCTTAAATCATAAAAAAAAAAAAAAAATGTTTTAGCTCTAGATGAAACAAACTTTTTTAAATTATATTTCTTTTATAAATTTAAATTTAATTTAAATAATATTTCTTTTATAAATTTAAATTTAATTAGCTAATTTCTTCCCTGAATAAGAGGACAAATTAGCAAATTATTGGTGCACATGTAAACAAATAAAATACAGATTACTTTACTTTTAAAGTTTTGTTCTTAATATAACTTAATTAATTTTAACTCACAGAATCTACTCAAATAAGATTTGAGCTAGAAGATATTGTTCTCTTTACTTGGGTAAATAAGTGTGAGGGTTTCATTTTATAGAAATAAATTACCCACTTTTTACGTTTGTCTTATAATTTAGTTCGGCTTATCTTTCTCTTTGATTTGAAGCAAGATTTGATTTATAAACTATGATTTTTTTTATTAAACGCCAATGAATGTAGAAGTTGGTTGTAACATCAACCATTCCTTTGCCTATATTTTGATGACAAATAATTCATTGCTTAATTTCATTTCACTGTCTTCTATTTCCTGAACCAACCAACTTGTATTTATTGAATGCTGTAAAACTAATCATTAACATTTTCTTTGTAAGAGGCAAGTGGCAAACCATAACATAATGAAAACTTGAAGCACTTCAATTAACTGATAAATGAGTTTAGAATTCTTCACAAATAAACTTTATCAAATCCTACATTCAAGGATATAATTGCTGTATTCACAGCATCATCTAGTTTTGTCGTGGAATATCTGTAACATGGATTAAATTCCTCTTAGATTATGGGAATAAGAAGCATTTATAGGATTTGACTACAATTTCTCATACGATTACTACAGCGAAGGAAATTGTAAGAGTTCGATGAATAATCTCTCTACACAGTTCAAATCGTGTTTGATAAAATCTGTAATATTATTTTATCCTTCGTGTTAATAGATTTTCTTATATTTGTGCTAATTATAAAAATGTTTCTTGAATTGTTATCGAGTTTTTTAAAGAAAAATTGATTACCTTATTTTATAGTGTGTAAGTACGTTTAAAAACTTACCAAATACGCTATGATGTACTATTCTCAACAGGTAAACTTTCAAATCTTCGTTTAGTGATATGTATGTTCAGCTGTATGTATATCATCATCCAGTTCTACTTGCTGGGAATATCTCTAACGTAGAGGATGATTTTTTTTAAAAGATTAATTGCAAATCCTCATACGAAATTATTAAAATAACAATTTCCCATCTCTAGCGAAAAGGCCTGATTTATTAAACCCGATTAATGATACAATGGAACCTGAAACTAATAAGAAAATAACTGATTTTTTTTTTAAGTTTTTTGTGACAACGGCAAAAATACTCTCATAATTTAATACCTAACGAATTAATAAACAATTGTAATTGGACAATTAATAATAAGCATAAATTTTAATGTCAACGTCTCATTTACATTGATAAGAATGATATGCAAGTAGAAACGAAAACCTGAACACCTACTTATCTGCAGTTAAATAGGAAACACACTAAAGGCACAAGAATAATACCCACATTTCAACCAAATAAAAAATAAATACTTTTCAGTTTGATAATAGTGTTTACATTTCAGTTGGAAAACTATTACAAATTAATAACTTTAAAACAGCTTTAATGATTAAAATATTTGTTTACTGCTTACGAATATAATCTTGCACTACCATAGCTATTCTTTGCACTTGTGGTCACTCAGGTTTCCTTTCTCCATAATTTAATTGATATTGCTCTGCCATTTTTTGTTTGTTTGTTTAACCAATTAAAGTTGATCAGGGCACATACATACAAAATTATCAATAAATTTGAATTAATGGAAATTCATCCATTAATTCTCAAATCGACCTTATTATTATAACATAACGTACCACTATAAACCTTTCCAAAGCGATCCCATATAATATCCACCTATCGAATAGTAACGCTCTCCATACAAAATTGATTTCTATTTATTTTAAGTGGCAAAAACCTCTATTCACAAACACGGGCGAAAGCTAAAAAAGAGTAAGTGTATTTAACAAGGCAAGGTAGTTTGCAATAAAATATTAAATGCAAATTTCGCTTTTACATTAACTCCATAAACACGTCTATGTAACTAACAAAAAAACAAAATAAATAAGTGTGGTATGCTGAATACCATTTGCCATATGCACTAATAATAGTATTAATACAAACCTTCCTTTCAAGAAATGTTTTTCAATTAATATAATTCATTCCCAGTGCTGTAGCATTCCAAGTAAAATATGTAACAGATGCACCACATTGCAGAAATATTGGTTCAAATAAATAAATGCTTCTCAGTTTGAAAATATGTGGATAATATTACTATTTGTGTCTACATATTACTAGTATAGACTAATATATAATATAAGACTATATAGATAGTCAGTCTTATATAACCAGATTAGAAAATGAGTCCATTCCCTCCCAACTTCAACCAAAAAAGACGTTATAGGTTCGGCAGCAGAACACTTGTATTTTTGAAAAATCCTAAGAATTTGTGTTCGCTAGTCCTTCTTGCGTCCTCTTCAGGTCTTAAAGTGCCAAAGTTATCATATCACCAACTGACGATTGACGCACAATCTCTGAGCGTACCCATGTTTCTTCTTCAGACTTTAAATGCCAATATATTAGCCACTTCAACTGCTCCATATTGTCCCCGTCCTGAATTCCTCCTTTCTGAAATAATTGGTCATCAATCATAAAAAATATTACTTTGTGCATTCTATTATCTACATAAGATAAGTTATTCACAAGACTTGGTAAATATGTTTCAAATTTGAAAAGAGTGATTTAATTGACATTTAAGTGTTCATTCAGGGTTTTTTTTTTTGGCCTTCAGTGCGTGCAGATTAGCCAACATCAGGGGTTACTCAGGAATATGTTTTATCACATCATTTATAATCAATTTACATAAACTGCCCCCCGTTTGAATTAGAAGAAGAGTAAAACAATATTTATTTTTGATTTGTACTCATTTGGTGGGTAAGCCAACTGAAATAATATTACGTCCTGAAAAATTACTGCATATCAGATCCTTGTTCCACACATAAAATCCTCAAAATGTTTGTGTATCACAATCACTACACATTCTGGACCATGTTAATGGCCTTCCTGTCAAAAAAATTACAAAAACATTGCGCCAACTAAAATATAAAAAAATAATCTGCATATTAAACTGAGAAAACAGTTGGTCGCAACATTAATATTTCCTTACCACTTGAAATAACTGATCAATGATTTTTTTAATTTACGATACTCATCAGTTAAACTCTATAAAACATTAAGTAATGAAATATTTTTAACTGCATACACTAACTGAATACACTCTTGCATAAAAAATAGCCACCTTTAGTATTAGTTGAGGTTGGCGTTTCCTTCTATAAATTAATTTATATTACTATGGTATTTTTGTTGCTCTTTTTAGCCAATGAACTGTAATAAAAACTCATATCTGCAAAATTATTCTTAGATCCTTATTAAAATTACATAGTCTTGCACAATAATTAAAAAAAAAAAAGATTTCTTTTAACTAAAAATCGTTCCAATATGATCTGTTGTTACCTCTATCTTATAAATAGTATGGTATTCGTAAAAATTTAATTTTTTTTTTTTCAGTGGAAAAGCATTCTATTCACAAACCCGGAAACGAAGAACGTTTAAAAGAATTACCATTGAATCGAAGATTGATTAAAGCAAAAACCATTGAGAATAACGCATTTCGCATGTCATTGCCAGAAATAATAAAATTAAACTAACCTTATTTTAAGAAACGTTTTCCCATTAGTTCTTCTCTATTGCTATAGTTTTTCAGAAAAGTGTGCAACAAATGGATCCCTCTCTTATAAAGTAGGTTTGCAATGAACTAATCTATTAATCAATAGTGAAAGAAGAACTCCCCTGAAATCAGAATAATTAAGAAAGTAAGGACTCACAAATAATAAGTTACTCTTTTCTTTAATTATTACACATTTCTACGTCCTTTGGTGGCCTTCATCAAAATTTTTTGACAGTGTTTCCATTATCTTCTAATGTTACCCATAGGCAACTGAAAACTACGTGAAAAGTTCTGAAGATACAATGGAATCAAAAACTGAGAAGAAAAAATTGATTTTATTAAGGATTTTTCTAGCTAAGGTAAAAATACTATCATAATTTAAGAACTAAAGAATAGTCAACAAATTGAATTGAGATCTATTTATAAGCATAAATTTTAACATAAATATCTAGAATAAAAAATAAATAAATGTTCTCAGTTTGAGAAAAATGGTTTAGATTTAAGTTAGAAGACAATAAAATCATATTAGAAGAAGAGATAGTTACCAAGGAACAACATCCAAAACAGGCATCACGAATCTTCTGGGACTAGGAGGACCACTCAATTTGTTTACATCCTGAATTTTCCCAAAGTCCACTTGGACTCTCCATAGGCAATGGCGCAAGTCTCATTTTGAAATCTAAACACTATTGCAAAATCAATCAATCAAGCTAACAGCTCCTGCCTAAATGTTTTTTTTGAATAAAATTCTTCCCAGTGTAGGCTGTTTTTTTTTTTTTTTTGAGACGCCATTTAAGGGATCAATTTCTTCCCAATTGTTTTTATTTGTTTACGTACCATTCAATTAGTAATAAAATCATTTGGTTTTTACGTATCAGAGATTTGTGGCACCTCTTTAAATAGTTAGTACTTCTTAATGGTGACGACAATCTTTAATTTACTGTTTAACGAATTGTGTGATGAACGATTCTTATTGCATTAGCTTCAAGAATACTAAAAAAACTGTAATGATTAAAATATATTTCAATTACTCTTATCCTCTTGTACAACTACTACCACTGTTTGCACCTATTGACTCGCAAGTATCCTTTCTCCATAAATTAATTGATATTGCCATGCCGCTTTTCTTGCATTTTTAACCAAATAAGATTTATGAGGGCACATACATAGAAAGTCATCGATGACTGGCTGTCACTATCTTAACAAATCGTACAATAATCAAGATAGTAACCATTCTTATAAAATATTAATAACGTTGCATCAACTGAAATAAATCAAAAACAATCTTACATTACAGAAACTCAATTTCTATTCTCACTATAGATACAACACCCTATTTCATTGCTGTCTATAATAGTTTCTAATCCTTTCGAAAATATAGTGTGCTATAAGATAAACTAATATTTCGAAAGCAATAATCTGCTGGATCTCTAAAACTTTTGCAAACTTGTTTTGTCACTTTGGTTTTCGAATAAATTTATAAAAAATACGAGTTACATTTAAACAGATATCAGTTGTTACTTACTTGATAAAACATACTTTCTTTAAGATAGATACTTGAAATTTCTCTTATGCATGCCATCAGAACCTATCATTTTTAATCATAATGTAATTATTCTATAGGAAAGGTTCAGAATAAAGTATTTCTGATTTGATTTTCTTCAGTACTATTTCCTAAAGTATGCTGAGTTCCCTTGAAAACTATGAAACAATAACCATATCTTTTCTGTCGTTAAAAGTTGAGATAATTAATTATTTGTATTGTGCCTTTTACATTGCGCACAGTTATATTTTCAAAATTAAAAGTAAAAACAAAGAAAGTAAAGAGTAACCTTGAGTCTGAAAGTTGGTAAATTTAACTTTTACTAAACTCTGAGCTTTATGATACACTCTTAAATTCTTTCTAAATCTTCTTATATCCTAGTAGTTTTTAAGAGAATTATGGCCTTAAATAGAAACATGTTATTTCTTTTCTAAGGAACAGATAAAAACATAAACAAAAAACAGTTCTCTTTATAACCTTTAGCCTAGAAATTGATAAAAATTCATTTTTTTCTCACTAAACAGCATTTTAAAAAAACTAGAGGCAAAGAGCTAAAAATTTGTTTAATAGATATTAAATGAATAAGAAAAATTGTCAAAAACAAATATTTTATTGTTAAATATTTTTAAAAAAAATAAAAGGAATATAAACATATTAGAGCTCCTACGCTGGTTTGTATCCTAATATAAATCTTGAAATTTTTACATTATTTAAGCTAGTTTGATTCAAAAAAGAATTTTTCAAGTTAGCAGAGCGCTCTGGTGGTGATTTATGTAAACCTTAAACAATAACCTTCTTTTTTAATAGATAATATTCTGTTAGTTATTTTAAGAGCATTTAATTTGAACTATGAATTTATTGTTATTTTCGGTTGTAATAGGAAGATAGGAAACTTACATACTTTATTTTAGTCTGATACGTCAGGCGGATAGTTTGGTCGAAAAGCTGCGGCAATAAAAAATTAGGTAGAACTTTGAAGGATGGTATTTAAATATTATTTTTTTATGAATAGTGGAATGATAATTATTAATATTTTTCTTTTCGCTAGATAGATGAGTGCATATCAGAGAGAAATCCATTTTCTCCTAAAAGATTCGTGGATTTGAACACAATCTCTTCAGAGTTCTTTTTTTAGACCACTTCAGTGTTAGTTAATTATTATTTTTAATAATTTTATTGAATCTCTGAAGTACCGGTGTATTCAAGAGTTAATGAAACAAAGTAACAGGGAAGATCCTAGCAGTAATGTGAATAAACTGGCCAACGAAGAAGCTCGCACGAGTACCACAAGCCTGGTTGCTGAAGACTGCAATTCCGCTGCACCGATACAACAGATTTCCGGTCTGATAAACGGAGGACCAGCCGGGGTCTGATGATAGAGAAGTCTGTTCGAGGTTTCGTAATTGTAGATATACAGAAATAAACCACATTAACTCAGGTTTGAACTAATAACAGGGAGTCTATAAGCGTATACGCACAAGTTAAGAGCTCGGAGAGTAGTTATTTTTCTTTTATCAGGTTGGTTCAGCCTTTATCCGTTTTCAACTTTTTCATGTTCCTTAGTTTCTGGCTCACTAGTGAAAGGTATGCCTCTATTATATTCATCATTATCTGATTATTTCAACTGAAGCAGCAATTCAACATAAGTAAAACATCTTCACTGATAATCATGTCCCATATAAAGGTTGTGAGTAATTTATTATTATCCTTTCATCTTTCCTAAACCCAATTGTTTCTCTTCTCTCCCTATTATTATTTCACTCCGTTGCGAGTGGAATACTCCGTGCACGTTGTCGCTTAATAACTGGTAAGTTATTTTTCTAGATACTTTTGTTCAACCTCGGACCTTGTTGTCTTTTATTCGTTACTCATTCTAAATAGCTGCTTGAGGTTAATCCACGACGGATTTTCGTTCAGAGGTAACTAACCATTCGTTGGTTATTTGCAGATCAAACTGAACTTCTAATTTATTGTACACCCTTAACAAGAGTAAGTACGAAAACATTGTACACTTCTTTTTCTTTTGGAGCCATTGTATTAACCAGTGGAATTTTATTAACCTTTTACCCTATTTAATGGTTGAAACAATAACCCATTTTCATATTAATTGTTCTATTTTCCAGAACAAGAGACAACGTGCTGAACTGAGCAAGTGCCCAATTATCAACTTAATCAGTGTGTTAACCATTCCTAAGGCGAAGCATTGAAACTTCCACTGTGGAACATAGTTGCTCACCTTCAGGTATACTTCAATTCACTCTAGGTAATTGTCTCTATGGCGGCTACCAGCAGAGTAGCCTCACATTATTTGTCTGCCATTTATTCTATTAATCTGTCGTTTACTAACCCTGACCACTTGTGACTCAATTCATATCTTTTGTAACTTTAACACTCAGCCTGTGGAACTCGTGCGAGCTTCTTTGTTGACCAATTCATTCACATTACAACTAGGATCTTCCCTCATGCTCCAGTGAGGACTCAGTTAGAAAAAACAAAAGTATTGAAATTGACCTGCTCTAGTTCCGTTGTTTATAATCAAGAATTTAATAAATATTTTATTGGGGTTTGTAGACATTTGACTCATAACTCAGCCCTCCTAACTTCATCTAGCACAAGTTGCTTATTTGTAACTCGGACAGTTGACATTTCTTCTAGTGGGTTTTTAAACTCTGGTGTAAGAGATTCTGCTGTTTTGGCAAATACGCAACATGAAGAGTTTCTTTTTTTCCTTCTGAACATCTACATCACATAATAGCCAATATAAAATGTATTATACGAAACGAAAATTAAGTAACTTCCAATAAAACAAATGAACATTTTCAATTTGCTCCTACATTCTAAAACTGTGTATCCAAAACTAGCAGACCTATAGTAGTGTACTACGTATTTATGTACAGCTATAAATAGAATGTTTAAAAACGAATTTCCTGTAAAACTATATAGATATTTCTTTTTCCCTCTTTTCTGGACCTATACAACTGAATCTAGTGGCTGTAATGTGTACAAAAAGCTCTGGCTTAGAACTGTAATGTTAGAAATGGAAAATCATATTTTTCAAATAAAGCAAATGAACAGTTTTCCTCCCCAATTTTTTGGAACATCTGCTATCCAAACTAGCTGACCTATGAGGTACAATGTAAGCTTTGCTTTGAAATTGATTGTTAGAAACATAAAACCATGAAATTCCTAGAAACTTATGAAGATTATCTGGTAGTCCCTTGTTTGCTTACCCTTTAGATCCAAAACTAGCAAACCTAATGGGTACAATATAAGCCCGGCTTCGAAATAGAATGTTAGAAATTGAAAAAAGGAATTTCAAGTAAGATTAAGATTAGAAAGTGCAATGGGATCTATGCCTCACGGCACCGAAGCATAAAAGAGGCTTATTGTGCTTCCCCCTTTAGGATCAAGTAGAGGAAACCACCCCTACTAAGAAGGTTGCGGACTTTCCCTACTAGTTCTTTTGGTGCTATCTCGTTTAGTCAAAGGTTTCATAGCGCAAAATTTTAAGCAAAACAAATGTAGATTTTTTCATTTTTTTCTGAATCTATACACAAAACTAGTCGGCCTATTGTGTACTAGCTACGCTACACTAGGAAATAGTTCTTTTTTTTATGATGCTCTTCATCAAAACCTTGTCGATCAAGTGTGTATTATATCGTATTCTCAATTTCCTCCTCTAATTCTAACTTCTTACATAACCATATGAGGATTTGTAAGTTTCTATGAATGCTTCTTGTTCACAGTATAATACAAGTCATTTTCTCTAGTTTTCAGATATTCCGAGACATTGGAACTGGTTCGAGGCTGTACATATACTAACCCTGACGGGGGAATTGGTCAGATGACAGCTTTTCATCTGTTTGTTGTTTAAAGGATTTCTCTTTTATATTATTATTTCAATATTCTTTTTCATTTTTATGTATGAATAAATATTGACATTATCTTCTTAAAAATTATGTTCCACCTAAACCTTACCAAATTAAACGCTTAAAAGCTGTTAAGTGTTCTTTTTGTGGTAGTAGTCACTTTTCAATCATGGTAGATAAACTGAATCATACTTTAAATCATAGAAAAGTAAAGTTGAATTTACTGAATTACAAGCATAAAATACTCATATCTACATACATATTTCATAAACTGTATAATTCACGCCAACTTACCACAGTACGACTGAGAACAGTAAATATTTTGCTCACCACGTCGATGCTCACTCGCATGAATATAAATAAATGAAGTTTATTCTTAAAGAAAACTTTAAAACTTAGGTAGTCTATATTTTATTTCTTTTTATGATTAACAATAATTTGTTTTTGTTCTCTAATAGATAAAATTAGCTAATTACAATTTTAATAATAAAGGAAAATAATTTTTAAAAATTAAGTTCATCTAGAGATAAAATATTATTAATCGTTTAGAACACTAAATAATCTCAAAATATAATTTCTAAAACATTTACAGACAACAAGTAATATATTAGATAACAGAAATACCATTGATACCACGTTGAAATTGATCAGATATTGTACATTTAAAATAAACTGCATTAGTTCTGCAGATCAACATATACTACAAATATTAATAATAATAAAGTTTATTGCTTTTAAAAGTGTAATACTTATAAGCAAGGAGTTGTGTTTAAATACTATGGAAAAATAATACAAAATATTCAAAACTAAAAATAATCCATAAATCAGTTAATCAGAAAATTCATTATGATGATTGAAAGAATTTAAAGCGCCTAGACAGGATCGGCATAGAGGAAAAAAATTATAATCAAATGATAATGAATAAATAACTTCACACAAATATACATAGATGCATGTATATCAATAACAGTAATAAATTAGATATTACAGAAAGAAATAAATAACAGACAAAAACTTCAAAATAAAAATTAATTACTTTTGAATTTTTGTATAGGTTTTTTGAATTATTTTTTACAGAGCCTAAGATGATTATGTTTTAGTAGCTTTTCGCAGTTAATAATCGGAGGAGTTAAATTAAGAATAGAAAAGATGAAAGTAGCTGCAGAAATATTACTTACTACACTAATGCTTTACCCAGAGTAGAAAGATGATGCTACAGCAAGGATCCGTTTCCACAGCTAAAGTTGTATGAAGATATCTTGGATTAAGTAGGCTTAATTTCCAGAAATGGAAGAAATTGCCTGGATAAAAATATCACCCTTACTCATTTTTTTTAATTAGACCTGAGGCAGATGTCAAAGGTACTTGGAAAAGCATATATACTACCAAATTAGAAAAAATCTACAAGCTGGAAAAATAATCAAAATTAATACATCGTTTTACCTAAACTTCTGTTTCAATTCAATTCATCAAAAAATAAAATAATCACAGATTAAAAATAATACTATAGACCTTCAAAAATAATTCATTCAGCAAAGAGTTATAGCTGGTTTAGAGATTATGATCTTTTAATCCACTTAAAAAAATACCTGTTCATTTGTTGAAACAACAATGCTGTATCATGATGATTTGTTCTCTCATAAAGATGAAAATCCGAATCAGCTCAGATTGGCAAAAAGTAAACTTGCTTAGAAATCATTGAAAATCTCGCAACACTTGATTGTTCAATATTTATATAGTATCTCCTTCATCAAAATTGGTATGTTTTCATTGAATTAGAAATCAGTCGAAACTATTACAGAAGCTGAAATAATAGAAAAAAATCAATTAACTGACGACAAAATAAAGGATGACATTAAGCAAATTAAGGCAGTTAAAAATCTGCTAAAAATCTTGAGAATATTACAATCCGCAGAAAGCGTTATAACAACTTCCAGACACCTCAAATGGAGTAAAATATGATACATGATTCTAATTCTGGCCTTTGACCAAAATCTTGTAAGATTTATAAGGGCTTTATTGAACTGTATTTAGAGATCAGTTTTTGCAAAACAATATATGGGCGAATTTTCTGGCTTTTGGAAGCGTTATTCTTAGAGATGAAACAAACTTTTGTGATGCTACCGGCTGCCGTTGAGAGGGAAATTAAAATTAATCTTTTCGGAAATATTTCTTTCAACAATAATTTATTGTACCTTAAATGATTAGCATTATTACATCAATTTTTATTAGTTTGTTAAATAATGCAGAGGTAAACTACAAATTCATATCACTAAATTAATTTAAACAACAAATGAAAACATAACCTACAATTTAGATGCAACGAGTACTCT
The DNA here is from genome assembly GCF_049639745.1 of Rhodnius prolixus. Lineage (NCBI taxonomy): Eukaryota > Metazoa > Arthropoda > Insecta > Hemiptera > Reduviidae > Rhodnius > Rhodnius prolixus. The sequence goes on from NW_027411634.1 coordinate 37,714,842, forward strand.
ATAAATAGAATGTTAATAACTCTTAACCGACCCGAAGAATACCGAAGATAGCCGACTACATTCCGGTAGATGTACGAATGTAGTTGAAACAGATATTGGAAGGTAACACGCGGCTAAGGCAGCCGGGGTTCTGACCCATGTAAAATCTTTGTGTTAGTGAGGTAATTCCTAGAAAATTGCTCACTAACACAAAGATTTTACGTGGGTCAGAACCCATGTTGCCTTAGCCGCCTGTTACCTACCAGTATCTGTTTCATCTGCATCTAGCCGAATGTAGTCGGATATTATCGGTATTCTTCGTCCCCTTGGTTTTATTTAATTCTGTCCTTTGTTCTTCTTTAGTTCTATAGTTTGCTAGTTGTAAGAAGAGAGCGCATGAATCAGTCGTATTCAAATAACTCAGTGCATAACTCCTAATTAAAAATTTATTAATATTTTAGATCGTATTATTCCAAATCTTTATTGGCTATGATTTTAATATAAATACTTATTACGCTAAAAGAAAAACTGCTGATTATGCTGTAACCAATTATTTGCTCGTAAGTTTTTCTATATTTTCTTCCGTAAAGTAAGTTTTCTAAATATCAATAGAGCTACGACGAAAATTTGATTAACTAATTACTGCACTTTTAAGTTAGGGAAGTAAGGAAGTTAGTGAATAAGGAATAAATTAGATTGTACTTAATAATTTTTTGTATTCAAGGGAACCCAACATCTCTCCACTTTCATTTATAAGGTAAATTTTAAAAATCTTTTCAGGAAAAGGAAATAAATGATTCAAATCCTTTCTAGTTTTATTTTTAAAAAAAGAGCTGTGGAATGCTTTGGGTTACTTGGAACGTTTCCTAAAGAATACTTTAAGCATTATTTGATAAAAAAATAATGGGTTCTTGTGGTTTGTACAAAAGACATTTCAAGTCTATATGCAAGTGTGACTTTTAAGAAAACAACTACTAAAGCCATAACTGCTTAATTTAAGAGTTTAAAAATTGGTAAGCCTCCCCTTACTCTCTGTAAAGCAAGTAAATGAGACATAACCCATTTATTATCTGGAGCTAATGTGTTACACATATTTTACATATTAAAGATTCTAACTCCTAATTTTTAGAAAATAATGTAAAAATTTAGTGGTAAAAACACATTCGCCAGACTTTATTGCCATGTTTTCTAAATAAGGACATGTATTTTTATATTACGTAAAATGTTTTACAATTTTCAAGAAATATCAGTTTTTTCTTCTCTTTTTCTATTTTCCCAGCAACCTAACGTTAGGGATGTCGTTAAAGATCATTAAACTTGTGCGTTCTTTTTTAGATTGGTCCAAAACCACAGTTAGAGAAGAAAGGCGGAGATGGAATCGCTCCTAGTAAACTATAAGAATATCCAAATATTTCAACAATCTCTGGGTGCAAGATATCCATCTGGTGCTTTAAATTCCTCTTAAAATAAGAAATGTAGCATAATCTACAACCTAGAATAGCTATATTTTTTAAGACAAGCATTGATAAATCAAGATTAATGAGCCAACAAGGCTGCCCTGTTCGAATAGAATAGATGTAAAAAGTAATTAATTATGTACTCTACGTAATCAAAAACCATTGGAGATTGTCTCTTTATGTATTGGATTACGCTTAATTAGATGGTAAAAAAGAAATATCTACATTTTTTACCCTTAGACAAGTCAGTTCTTTAGTAAATAAATTTTTGTAAATTTAACATTTTACATATATATAAATAACATTTTAATTCCAAATATCCGCATTTAAACTACTGCAGTTTATATTAAATGTACAATATCTGATCAAATTCACTATAGGATCAATAGTTGTACTTCTATGTTATCTTATGAATTACAAAGCTGCTCTGAAAATGTTTTAGAAATTATATTTTGTGATTATTTAGTGTTCTAAAGAACTAATAATATTTCACCACTAAATGAAATTAATGTTTTTAAACTATATTTCCTTTATAAATTTAAATTGTAATCAGCTAACTTAATATATGTTTAAGAGAACAAATAAAATAAATTGTTAAACATAGAAACAAATAAAATACAGATATCTTAATTTTTGTGCTTTGTTCCAAATATTACTAAACTAATTTTGACTTACGTATGTGAATCTGCTGCAATAAGGTAAGATATGGGGAGTTAGAAGAATATTTCTGTCTTTAAGTTGGCGAGGGTTTTACTTTGTAAAGTAGATTCCTAGTTTTTTACGTTTGTTGCATTCAGATTGTATTAAAGAGCGGTTCTACCAAAAAGGGGAAGGTACGCAGGCAATTCAAAATGTCCATTGTTCCCCGCCCACCCATCATCTCATAAAAGACACCAGGGCTTTAAGACCAACAAATCCGGCTAAAATTGCCGGATACAGTACAATAAACTAATAAGGTAGTGACAGAACACTAGGGAACATGGCGACTCAGTCGCCCAGTGCACGGGAATAAACCTAGAGAGTTCGTAAAGATTACCAGATGCCACACTCTATGGGAGGGAAACATTTAACCTCCCGGAGACAAGAAATCTAGTTTTAGATTAAACTAGACTCACGTCTACAAAGTGCCGCACAGTCTCATTGGACTTACCACAGCTAGCGCAGATTGGCGACTGTTTAAGGCCGCATTTGAAAAGATGATACGCTAAATTCGCATGTCTGTTCAAAACCTGTACCAACTGGCGGACCCGGGACCTGCTGAAGCCAACCACAGCAGTTTTCAACTGTCCTAGAATTTCCTTAGCCTGACGTCTAAGTCATCTCGGGATCTCCACCGTTTCCGGTGTTCTTTCAATATTCACTGCTATACCTCTGTTGTACAATTCGATAGGACGTTTGTTGCGTAATAGTTAAGCTTATCTTTTGCTAAGATGTGTAGTACGATTTGATTTATCAATCATGACTAAAAGAATTGAGCACAGGCCGAAAGAGAGAGCTCTTTTGAGCAACTAACTTTAACTGATCAAATGTTTTTCTGGCTAAATTTTAATTCCCTTATGAAAGTTCTTTGTGATAAGATCTAGTTCTGTAAATCCCACTTCATGGGAGACAATTTCTAAATTATAGCTGCCGTTAGACCTGCAAGTCCTTCGATGAATGTACTCATCATCTAGATGGAATGTTTCGGAATATCTGTAAAATTCAATTATGGGATTCAATGACTTTATGATACTGGAAATAAGAAGCCCCCATATAACATACTGCAATTCTTCTAAATGACTAAATAGCTGGTGCTCTTCTCACCATCTTAAAACAAAACAGATGCATTTCTGATGTCTTTACATTCTTTACACAAATTCAGGCTCCAAAGGAAGCATAAGAGAAGTTCAAATTAAATTAAACTGTTTAAAGGGAAGATTTAGTTAATTTCCACTGACATTTTAACAGCATCGGATTTGGCTGCTATATCAATTATATGTACATCAGGTCGCCTGCTTATAAATATAGAGATACAGATAAAAAGAAAATTTTTTATTAGTTTTAACGCTAAATCCTTACTTTTTGCTTGAAACATAATGTCTCTAAGCAAGGCGTACTTAATTAGGGCGGTTTGTTTTGGATGTTAAGGTTCAGAGAAAAGGAAGAAATATTAAATTTTCATAAGTTTCAAGGAAAATCATTATTTTCTATTTCTAACATTACATGTCTAAGCCTGAAGTACAATATACTAATTAGGACGGATACTTTAGGATGTAGGGGTTCAAAAGGCAAGGTAAAATGTAAAATGATCACTACTTTTATTGGAATTTCTTTATTTCCTGTATGTATACTCGCTTGGCATATAAATACCATATCATGACCTAAAAAGAGGTATTCCCAGTAAAACTATTGATGAATTTTCAATCTTTCTCATTTTTAGGAAACTCAGTTCCAAAACTACCCAACCTAATATGTAATATATAAGTCTGGATTTGATGTTAAATGTTAACAATAGAAATAAGGGAATTACAGTAAAACTAGAAATAATTTCTCAATTTTTCTCTTTTTAAGTAACACTAGATCTAAAACTAGCCGACTTGATGTATAATATGTACGCCTGTCTTTGAAATAGAAGGTAAGCTAACGAAATAAGCGAATGCCAGAAAAACTAGTGGAGATTTTCAAATTTTCCACCATATTAAGGAATTATAGATCTAAATCCAACCGATCTGATGTTTAATATATACGCCTATCAATGAAGTGCAATGTTAGCAACAGAAATAAGGAAATTCTATTGAAACTAGGGAAGATTGTTTAAATCTACTCTTTTTTTTATGAAACTTAGATCCAAAACTAGCCAAACTGATGTGTATTATGAACGGCTGGCTTTGAAATAGAATGTAAGTAACAGAAATAAGGAAATTTCAGAAAAACTATGGAAGATATATCTAGTTTTCTTTTTTTTAGTAACGCTTGATCTAAAACCAGCCAAATTGAGGTGTAATATGAACGCCTGGCAATGAAACAGGTTGTTAACAACAGAAATAAGGAAATTCTATTGAAACTAGGAAAGATTTTTTAGTTTTTCTTTTTTTTAAGAAACTGTAGATCTCAAACTAGCCTCCTATAGTGTAATATGTACGCCCGGCTTTGAAATAGAATGTTGGCAACCGAAAAGTAGGAAATTCGATTAGTATTGAAAATGATTTCGTATTTTTCGTTTTATTCTAAATCTCTATATTCAAATCTCACCGAGCTTACATGCATAATGTAGCAAAAGTATTTTCTAATTCTCTAATTATAAGAATTAGTAGTTACATTAATAGCAAACGTAAGGGGTAAAATGTATGCCTTGATTAAAAAGGCAGAGTTACAGAGAGAAAATTAAGAGATTTTAGCAGATCTCTTCTAGTTTACTTTATTTATCTCTTTTTTCAGAGCTTACTTTCTAAAATTAGCTGACCAAATGGTCACAACACTCGTTTGGCATATAAATACGATATCAGAACCGAAAGCGAAAAAAACTCTACTAAAACAGTGGAAGTATTCTCAATTTTTCTCTTTTTCTAGAAAATATAGATCCAAAACTAAGTACGGTTAGCTTTGAAATAGAATGATAGCAACAGAAATAAGGAAATTCTATTAAAACTATGGAATTTTAATTTTCTCTTTATTAAATTTTCTCTTTTTTTAGTAACGCTTGTTCAAAAAGTTGCCGACCTGATGTGTAACATTTACGACTGGCAATGAAATAGAATGTTAACAACAGAAATAAGAAAATTCTAATGAAACTAAGGAAGATAGTTTAAATCTTTCTTTTTTAAGAAACTTTAGTTCTAAAACTAGCCAAACTGAGGTGTAATACAAACGGCTGGCTTTGAAATAGAATGTTAGAAACAAAAATAAGGGAAATCCAGTAAAACTAGGAAAGATTTTTCAATTTTTTAAGTAACACTAGATCTAAAACTAGCCGACTTTAATGTAATATGTACGCTGAGCTTTGAAATGGAATATTGGAAACAGGAAATAATGACATTCAATTAATAGTAGGAATGATTGTTGGAAAGATGGAATGCGGTCATCCAGTTGCCCGAACGGATTGGAAAATGTTTCTACGCAGTATATTTTATTCCGAAATATATTCAGGATATTTTGATAAACTTTTTATGTAATTATTGGAAAAAGTAGAGTCAAATATGTTGAGAAATTAAGAAATGCTGAATTAATGTTAATCGATATTTCATTTAACTGTCTACACTGAGTATCCATAATTGTATACAAAACATATACTTTATACTACCTGCATACCTAATCACAATGTTATTCTGTCATTTGTTTGTTATAAGTGCTTAGATACAATTGGTTAGATGTGGAAATAAATATGTAGTAATCTGATCCTAAGTTCCTGTTTTTCTTTTTGTATAGTTGTTTGAAATAATTTATTATGTCTGATATGGCAGAAGTGATTAGTTGGATAAAATACTCTAACAGATTTATAATCCTTATTGTTGTTATTGTATAAAATGTCTTTTGAAAAGGTGAGTACATGAATGTTATAATAATTGTTTGTAATTGCTGTAGTGTACTCAGTCAAGAATCAAGTTATTTGGCGTTGTTTTAGTTTACTAAATTATAATAATTACCCTGAAAATGTTGTCAGTCTTCTTACAGTCAAATTTGTTACCAATACTACAGAAAGTAATTTCTAGAGGATAAATTTGAATCGTTCACTTTTACAAAATTATCCCATTAGAACTAAAATTATGAAAAGAGTTTTTTAAAATTAGTGTGAGTTAAGATCAACTATTGTCTAAATCTAATTAGTTTCCGATAAGGCAGTAGGAATCAGTTGAATTAGATAACATAGATAACATGTTTTGTAATTGGAAATAGCAATTTATAGGCTGGAAATTTAGTTGTTTATCTCATCTTGAAGTAAATCTCACTTAGATTTTCTGTTTTTAAGACTTTTAAGTGGATGAAGACCTGTCACATTTGAATTGACCTTTTAAATTACCGTAGAAATGGCACCTATATTCATATACATTATGAGATTTGAGACTCTAGACCCCATTTGCTTGAGTCTACGATTCTCTAAGCCAAGCCAATTACTGTATCATATATTCTCTAAGTAGCCCAGCTAAAGTAATTTTGAGTGGCTTTCTAATTACGCCTCTTTCTTGAAATAGTGAATTCAAAGAAAAATTTAGAATGCTTTTTAGCACTTCATAATTAAAATTCCACTGTTACTATTATAGTACTTGTACGACGTTAGTGAATTTAATTGGTATTGTGCAACTAAATGTGCTCATTCCATGAACTTTTTTTTTTCTTTATACAAATTTGTGAGGCTGCATGGTTGCGTGTAAATTAAAAGCTAAAAGAATTTCTATTGCTTGAATGCCAATGAATATTCTAAGAATCAGTATAAGTTAGAGAGAAACTCTTTAATAAGGTACTTTCATATTCAATTAAAAACATCAGTTTTACATGTTTCATAATCATTCAGTATCATTTATATGTATATTTTAGTGTACAGTAAGTTTTATTGTGCTAGGAACTATTCCGCCTGGATCGTCCACATGGTGATGGAGAACTATACTGTTCCTGGCAAAAAGGAAGTGGAGTGTATCTAGCAACAGTTGGTAGTGATTCTTCAGTGGGTGTCTACAATCGCCAGGGGAAGCTATATGAAAAGATCAGACTTCCTGGGTATATTACTTTTGTCTATGTAATCAGATTCTTGAAATGAATGTACTTTGAAGTTCAAATTAACTTTAACCTTAATTTGATAATATTATTTAGATCATAATAATCTGAAGAAAAATTGCCGTTACTTTGAAATATATTCACACAATTGTTAGTTTAGACAATTTTAATAACAAACGAAAATATTAAGACACAAATATAATGTAAAATTAATCCTTAGTTTAGAATGATGAAGTTACTTTTTCTTTCAATGAGCTTATTTGCATAGTTGAGATCTAATATAATAAGTGGTTTAAAGGAAGGTTTGGAAGGTTTTTCACAAAACCTAAAGAACCAAATGCCTACTTTCAAATTTCTTTTTCTGTATGAAGATATGGATCTTGTGCTTAAAGATATGCATTGTTTAAATGGCAGTATTGATTTTGCGAACTGGGTTTATGCAGAGCATATGTAGTTTCAGTAATTTAAATGAATTTAACCCGTATCCAATTTTGGAAAAACCTCTCTGGTATGATAGAAGATGAACAGATTCTACCGAAAAAACCGGAACACGTTATTTTCACATTATATCTCAACTAGCAAATACGAAGTTTTTTAGTTGAATAATTTTTTAAATTATTTTTCTAGGCAGCAGAAGGATTGTAAGTTCATGGTTAAGTTTGCTTATGTTACTTTATGCTCCCAGTTAAAAAGTGCCATTAAACAACTTATTATTACTGAGGAATTATCACAAAAGACCAGTAAGAAGGAAATAAAAATCTGATTATTATTATAGTTTCCAACTATACATTCTTTCAAACGGTATACAATAACAAACGGGTCTTTCTTCCTGTTTGTTTTGGTCATCAAAGTGAAGAGTTAAAAGACTCTTTTTTCCTTTTTCTTGAAAAGGAGTGAGCTTGATAGTTATAGTAAGGAGCTGGCCAACTTTTGTATACATATATAGGATCTATTTTTTCTCTGAAAAATTTGTCGCTATTTTCTTATCAAAATATTGATATTTATTGTATACAAACTTGTAATTAGTAATAATAGGGAAAGGGTATTAAATCAATATAATATCTTATTACTTATATTTGTTTTGTTAATTGAGAAGTGGCTATAGGGAAAAATACAGATTTATTTTTTATCTTGCTGTCGTATCATTAATGAGTAGCCTATGTCTTCATGTTTCTAACGAAGTAATAATAATTTGTAGTAAATCCAGTCAAAGATAATGATAATGACAAAGGAATCTTCAGTATGGGAATCAGTAAGTAGAGAACTATGTGTAGTCTTCATCAAGGGTGCGCGTTGAGATCGACTTCTGTCCGCTGCGATCGACTTGTTTGCTGGTCATACCGATTCTAGTAGGTTATTGAAAAAAAATATTTATGCATAAAATAAATTATTTCAATCAATCATTTTATTCTTTTTCAGACAGTGTACCGGGTTTGGTTGGGATGCTGATGGTGATCTGCTTGGCGTGATCTGTGATGGCTCATTTTCTGTGTTACTTTGGGACTCAAACACTGGCAAGAAATATCCTATTGATAGTGGCCTCAGGGATAACCTCACTGTAATAGCTTGGGCTAGAAAGGGACCTTTGATTGCAGTCGGTTCTGCACGTGGACATCTTTCCGTGTACAATCATATCACTTCGAAGTAAGTAATTATTTTTAACTAAGGCGAGTTAACAACTGGCAACTATTGCCTTTTCAGTACACAGTTGCCTCTGGACAGAGATTTTCTCGTTATAAATAACACTATACAAGCTGTAAGAGGCTCTCTGGAAGAAAAATCTAAGGGAAAGCTAGACTGGAACCCGTACCTTCTGTGAAAAGCCAATGCACTAACCTGCCTCTGCCTGTGGGTGGATCCTGAATTCTTTCTTGCCTCATTTTGAGGATCTCTAGTACTTCATTGTGCCGATGAACAGCTAGCTACCTTGGACTTCCCGGTTTCTAATCCAATGATCTACTGTAATTCATTAAATAAGTTGTATAATAACCAGATGTGACGTGGAATATTAACCCGTATCCAATTTTTGGAAAAACCTCTCTGGTATGATAGAAGATGAACAGATTCTACTGGAAAAAACTGGAACACGTTATTTTCACTTTATATCTCAACTAGCAAATACTGAAGTTTTATCTCTTAAAAGTTTTGTCAACGATGCATTCGTTCCTTTTCGAGATAATTCGACATTCATTAGTAAAAAAAATCATCGATTCTCTAGATTCCAAACAAGAGTTACTTTTTTTTCTCTAATAAAACTCCTACTCAACTTATAGAGAAAAAAAGTCGAATTTATCAAGCCCTCTCTTGGCTCTATCCAAGGAATAGAACTGCATAGAATAAACTAAGTAAATTTTAGTTACAGTAATCAAATAACCGTCATTTAATGACCACCCAATTGAATTTCAATTGTCTTAAGTAAAACTGAAATTGAATTAATCTGTATTTATTTGGGTCTTTTTAAATACATTGCTAACATATGTATATTCTTGAAAAAGTAAAAGGTATGGATGTTCTTTTTTCCTTTAGGCGGATTCCTGTACTGGGCAAGCACAACAAACGCATAGTTACAGCTGCATGGGGCTTGGATAATAGCTTAGCTTTAGGTTCTGAAGATAAAACTGTTACTATTAGCAACAGTCAAGGAGACACGTTGAAAACAATACAGATCCACGGTACACCATCTGCTTTACAATTTTGTGGAGAGTATGGTTTGGATGAAGCAAAAAATACGGTTGGTACACTTTTTTATTTTTTGTGATATCAGATGTTAATTTCCATAAAAACAATAATCATTTAATGTACATTCATTCTCTTAGACTTAAGATTCGCTTAAAAGAAATCTATTACTACCAACATAGAAGTCTCCAAGAATGTTATAAATTCATTCTGTTTGAATTCCTAAACTTTTTTGAGAAAATCTTGGAAGAGTAAAAGACAATCTTTTATCCGAATTACAACCTTTATGTGCGGGGTACAATCCATATAGCTCCTTGGGTAATACAAAATAGAATGAAATAAATAAAAGAAAATGAATGAAATAATGATTGGCATTTTAAATATGTCTAATCAGATTGCTTTATTAGATTATTTTAAAGATGTGCACAGTGGTGAGGGCTTTTAGTTGAATAATTAAAAATATTGATTTTTGTTTTGTTTTGTTTAATACTTGCAAAAAAGTAAAGGTGAAATTGGCTGCATTACTTTAAAACTGTACTCCAGAGAGACGGCATTTTTAACTATCATTAATAACAGTTATATTATTATGTATTTTATTTAGATAAATGTGAAAAAAGAAGTATATATATATCTATTTAGCATATCCAAAAATAGAAAAATTGATGATTTATTTATTTTACAGTTAAGTCTGATCGTAAGCAAAAAAGTACTTTATATATACAATCTTCAAGAACCTGATGAACCAATGAAATTGGCTTTTGAACCATCTTATGGAGATATTGTTTCTTATGAATGGTTAGTCCATTACGAAAATTTTTGTTCAGCATTAACTTTGAAAATACTTTATGGGAGAGTGATTTGTTAAAATACTTAACGACGTGACTTGTCACTGTTACTGTGGTGGGGAAAAATAATGTGTTTTTTTTAATCTAAAAATTTGTACACCGGGCCCAATTATTTAATTGGAGATAAACGACACAAAACCGTTGATGTTAATGGAGGGGCAGTTTTAGAAGGGGTAGTATATAAAACTATAAAATAGTTGTAGTATTATTTTTTTTCTGTTATAAAAATAAAAAACATATTCAATGCTTGAAATTCCCTCTCCCCCCAGGATTAGCCTTTCAGTTTGTTCTGCCTTCATGGGGACCAATATTGCATAGGACAGTGTTGAAGCATTTTCAGTCTTTTTATGGACAATCTTTTTCTTGATCTTCCAAACAACTATGCTTATATTTTCATTTTTATGTACAACCTTAGACTTTTATAGGTAAAGAATTAGTTAATATTTGATTTTGAAGAAGTTATTATAAAGGTTTTGTTGGTATTTAACACAGGTATGGTGAGGGCCAGATCCTTGTTGGTTTTAGTGCAGGTTATCTGATAGCCATCTCCACGAAGATACGCGAACTTGGCCAAGAATTATTCCAGATAAAGAATCACCATGTTAGGCTATGTCATCTGTCTGTTTGCCACAAAGCAAACTATATGGCTACCTGTGGCGATAATACGTAAGAATTTTATTAATTTATTTTTAAATTTTGAATTTGAAGAGACAAAAAAGTTTTCTTTTGTTTACTTTTTCTTACCCTTAGAGCTCTTATCAAACTGATGTACAAATATTCAGTCTTTTCTCTTTTTCGAAAGGCTGAAATATTTTAATGTATAATTGATTACCAAAATTTACCTAGACTTACTGAAGAGAACTGTGTGATTCTGCCAAGAGTCCCAAACCTTCAATTCAAGTTCCTAGAAGTAAAAGGAAGTACTTCGACATTTAAGGAGGTTTCATGAAAAATAAAAATTTTAATGCTTCCTTGGTTAGGAAAAAATAAGTCTTTTAATGCATAGTCTGAAATTTATGAACAAATTTAAAATAACATACAACTTGTTAATCTTTGTAGTCAAAATTCAAGTTCGAGAAAATTGAAGCACGTTAACTGCGTTTTACGCAGAAATGCAGAAAACAATTCATGAGAATTGTTTCAATAAATTTTTCTAGTGTACAGTTTAATATCTCATTTTTCTGATGTGAACATTTGTACCACCCTGCAGAGTAAAAGTCCACAATCTGACGAATCTTTCTGAGGTGAAAGCTTTGATGAGTTTAGCACAGGAAACTAGCCGTGTAGAATGGAGTCAAGATGGCCAGTTGATGTGTGTGACCACCACTGGAGGACTGGCAGTGGTCTACCTTGCCACGGTTGTTACCTTACATGCAGTTTATGCAAATACTGTCGCTCTGCTGACAAGTCTCAACCATGTAGAAGTTTACGTCGTCGAGGTAACTTTTTTTTCTTTTTTTTAAGTAAAAATACTGATGGATTATTGAAATGACGCCATAAATAGCGAAAATTTAAGTCAGTTTATTAATTTTCACTATGGATTAATTACAACGAAATTTAATGGAATAAATTGGGTCAAAAAAGTATTGACAATTTTTTTCTTTCCAAACTTTTAAAAATCGTTTTTTAAAATTAATATTTTATTAAAACATTTTTAATTATTTAATCCATACATTATGAATACAAAGCAATTAAATAAGTGCCATAAAGTATAATAAAAAAATGTACTGACTTCTCTGACGATCTAGTTAATACTGCATCAGTCTTATTCAGTATTCATTAATTTCTTGGAACATTATTTACGTTGAAGACACAAAAATAATTTTCTGCTATTATTTTCTTTCGTTACCTATTTTATTATAATTAAAGACAAATTTATTAATAATAATTGTTATTTTTAATATTTGAAAATGTTACTTTTCAAAATTTTACAAACACAGTTTCACCCACCCACTCTAAGTATAACTCAAATTATAAGTTGCTAATAATGATTAAATACAATTTTACTAATACTTTATAACAGGACAAGATAATCAATTCAGTGGAATTGTGGGCAGAAGTTGAACCAAGTCTTATAGCCGTAGGACCATATCATCTGATCGTAGGAATGAACAACCGAACATGGACCTATGATATCGGCAGGACTGGACAAGCGGTGTTACTCTCTGATCGTCAGTATATCTCTGGACCGACAGGACTTGTAGTTAACACGGAATACACTTCTGTACTGTTGAATTCCCCTCAGCACAGTCTATGCCTTCATTTAGTAAGTTTTGATGAAAAACAGAAATTTCACAATATCCATTATTTGTATTGCATAGTCATAATCTTTTCTGCATGTTAGACGGAAAGTGGTATAGTTGGTGCAGATGATGGTCCTTTGTCGGCTAGAAACAAAGAAGATCGAGAAATGAAAATATTTCCAGATGAAGGCGAACAGATGTCAATTACATGTCATGCACTTACCACAGATTTTTTGGTCTACGCTTCAGATGTAAGTTGATTTCTTTTGTATTCTGTTAAACATATTTTTATTTTTAAAAAAGGAAAAAATGTTGGCCACATCAGAAATCTTTTCTAAGTTCATAGCCTATTTCAAGTTGTGGTCATCGATTTCTTCAGGCGTTCCCCCTTCTTGAGAAAATCATGAAAATTGTCTGCTAAAAAATGAAATAAAACTTCACCCTACTTTGAGTGAATCATTATTTTCTCAATTTCATTCTTAAATTTAGAAACCAAGTTTTATTTTGTAAATTTACATATATTGATATTACAATTGATTTTTGGGAGTGTGACCTCATATTTTAAGAACAACTTTGACTGTGTTTGGAAATAGTTTTTGGAAGGTGGTGTTATGGGGTAACAATAGGGATAAGAAGGTTATGAACGCTAGAGAGAGGTTTTTTTTAATTGATTTTGGAACTGTATGTAACTAATTTGTTTTGTGTATTTGTTTCTTCTTTTAAATAAAGATTTGTTTAGTACTGTTGTTTGGTGTAATTAGTAGTATTTGGTATATTAATGTAACAGCTGTACATACATACGTAGACGTTACATCCACAGTGTTCAGTAAAAATTAATTTTTTTGATTGTGAGCTGATTATTATTGTTACAAATTAGTGAGATTGAAAGAAATTGAGGTTCTGGTAAATAATAAATGCCTTTCAACTGAAGAAATTTTTAATCTTACGGTGAAGTTAATTTTAGTTTCGACAACTTTAAAAAAAAAAAAAAATCCGTTTTTATCTTTGCTTCTAGCTTGGCGACATAAGGATATTTAGTCTGGAAGATTGGACAAACTTAACAGAATATAAACATACAGTCTCCGTTAAGCAAATATTTCCTGATTCAGCCGCCACTCGAATTATTGTTATTGATGATAAGACTGATGGTTATCTTTATAGTCCGGTAAGTTTGTTATATCTAATTTATGTATTTATAAATATTAATTTATCTACAATTAATTTTGGCTTACATCAAGAAGAATTCCATATTATTTTATATTTATTTCAATACGTTTGATTTGGAAAGTTTGATTAAAAAAAAAAAATTATAAAAAGCAGAAAGGAAAAAGGAAGGCCCAGATCTAAGGGGAAAAAAGCAATTACTCCTCCTTTCCTCTTTCTCAAAGGAACAAAGCAAACTTTTTTAAATTTGCATCTTGACAAAAATCGAAGAAGTAATGAAATTATCTCTACCTGGCATTAATTAGTTAGTTTTATGCGCTTCTTGGTATTGTATTTCTAAAGGAAAGACTCCGATAATGATACCACTAGAATTTGATTACTTAATAATGAGGTGTGATCATGCGGAGGCCCCGGGTTCAAGACCTGCCTGCTCTCAGATTTCCCCCCCCGTATAAGCTTTTTATTACAAACTATGCAGTGCCAGACAGTGTTGTCTGTAATTAGAGAAAGCTTCCAGATGTCGACATTGCAAAGAAAAAGGACCAAAGCGTAATGACCACAAACTTTAAAATAAAGTAATGTGACAAAAATCTTAGTATGCATATATTTATATAAAAATCGTACTATGTCCACTTAATATTTATTACTTGACATCTACTAATTTAGGGAAGTAGATAAGAGCCTGAAAATGAGACCTTCCGACCTTGCCTTCCTTCTTTCAAGTAGTGCCTGTTAGAATGTTTCATTATTCTGTTGCCTTTGTAAAAGGGTGCGATATTGTAACATAATTATTATTATTTTTAATCAGGGATTTGTAAGACAGGAATGATACATCAAGCTCTAAGTCAATCTACCACTATTTTCACCTCATCAAAAGGTTGAAAAGTTTGAACTGTCTTAACAATCTGAGTGATTTTCTATTTAAGAAACGAATTATCACTTGCTATGAAAAGTCGATAAATTTTGACACCGAGATACTAAAAAACAGCATTAGCCTGGCCAATCTATACTTTCCTCGTAGTGTCTTTGCATCGTAGCCAAAAGTTTACAAAAAAGATAATGCTTTGTGTGTGGTGGGTCTTTGAAGAAGGAGTGTTCTTTATTGAAAGATTTTTTGATTACTTGTATCTTGCTTGTATCATTTTCAAGCAAGACGATGGTAGCAGATTCTTGTAGTAAGAATCTGTCCAATCTGTCCAACCAAATAAATTGTTACTTTTCTTTGATCAGCTCTTTCTACCGATTTAAACCCCTAGAATTTTTTTTTAATGTGTCACTACTCAAGAAATTTTTTTCACTATCTGCATCTTGCCATACACAGATTACAGAGATCATTCATTCAATGTACGTTATCGAGTTACGTTATTTTAAAATGTCCTAATGTAACTTAATCAATTGATTTGTTCAGTTTTTTGAAACTAAGTTTATCAAAAAAAATTAAATAGAACTTTCAAAGCTGTTACTAGTTGGCACATTTTTTGTTTTTGGCATAGAGCTAAATCGACTTTTATATTTTTAGGTACAGAATACAATGCTGTTAATACCGGACTTCCCATCCACTACTTTAGGTGTACTGTGGGATATTTCGCAAGTGGATAGAAATGTATTTGTTGCATTCGATTCTAAAGTTATAATGACATTCATTCATCTGAGAGATTCAATTGATGGTTTGATTTTTGAATTGTTTGTACAGTTTGTAGTATCTTAATTACTTAGTAAGCTATTGTGTAGCATCCCTTCCTTAAATTAAATGCTCTACTAAAGCCTAGTCTGATATTCGTTCTAAATTGCGTAGAAGCGTTTTATGCATTAAGTTTTTTTTTTAATGTGTGATTTATCTTATGGTGCAAAATGAAAATGTGTTGTACTGATTGATTTGTATTACATGTCCGTATATATATATAAGGTCTCTGCTTGAATTGAAAATTTAACTTTAACAGATACCTTAATAGAATCTCCGCCTTTTTTCTCTCAATAATAAAAAAAGTAAAAGTATAAAATAGATTAATAGTCTCTCTTTAAGATTGCTTTATGGAAAATTTACGTGCCATTCCCAAAAACAGTTTTGTATGTACTTTCGCCGGGAAATTGAAAAATAGTTTAATTTCTTTGCTAAGTTAGAATAGAAAAGCAGGACGGGACCTATATCATACGGCACCGCAGCCACAAGAGGCTTATCCTTAGTTAAAGTTATTTATAGTTAAAACATAAAGGAATTCATAGAGTTCCCTTGCAACAAGCGTCTCGAGCATGTTCTCATGGCCTGTTATCTTACCACGGTACAGATAAATCATATTCGAAGGAGTTCATTAGGTGAACATCCTAATTACTGTTATAACATAGAAGATTCAATGTAGTTTTATATCAATCTACCCATTTTAAGTATCAAGGCTTCGCTATTGATTATAAGTATGTAATCAGTTTTAAAAAATTTAAACATGCAGGTCCTCGAGTGTCTAAAGTTGGGGAAACAAAGTTACCAATAGACCAGACACCACTGGTACTTAGGCAAGGTGTAGTTACTTTAAAAACTCCCAGTGGTAAACTAGTGAGTATATGTACGGACGCTGATCAAACTGGAACTAGTACTGGCGGAACCCAGTCATTATTAGGTGGAGCGATTGTTCGTCCAGCCAGGAATACGACCGATGTTTTGAATAGACAGATTGCTCTAACTAGGTGTGTGCTATAGAATAATTTTAATTCACTTTTTTATCATCTCTTTACGGTGAACTATTTGTATTATCTTTATGTCGTAGATATTCTGATGCATGGAACACTTGTCTGTTACTCAATAATAGAGATGACTGGGAAACTTTGGCATATGCTGCGTTGAGAAATATAGACCTAGATATGGGTAAGATTTTTATATTATCTTAAAAGATGTGTCTTGTTTATCATCTCTTTCTTTTGAACATTAGGATTTGTCTCTGAAGAGAATTCCTTGTCCCACCATCATTGTATGCACAAGAACAGTTTCCCCCAAATAAATCTTAAAGAGAATTATGGCTTTATTAATTGAAAATGATAATTTAACAGAAACTTTTCAGAATTTTCATAATTCTTCACTTGAAATTAAAATTAATTAATTACGAAAGCAAATCATACTGTTTGCAAACGCTACTAATTTTTTCACAACTTTTAGATACGTAATTTTTTTTTTCCATAGGTATAAAAGTGTTTCGACATTTAGGCGATGTTGGGATGGTCACATCTTTAGAAAGTCTTCAATATATTGAGAATAAAAAGTTACTTTCTGGACATATTGCTGAAATACTAGGTGATTTCAACAGAGCACAGGTACTGTCCTTCATAATTGATTCGGAAGTGAGAAGTGGATGCTACTGTTTTTGTTTTACATTTAATTTTTTTAATTGGAGATATGTTCATGGAGAGTCACTTATTTTTAGAGCTGTCTAATTAATTCGCCTTAGAAAGGGCTCGAAGCGCACACTTTCTGTGAAAATTCAATTTCGAAAATCTTAAGGTTACGCATAAACTCACATATTTAGATTTCTATTTTAAAAACCAAGTTGCCATAACATATCTAAATTTTGATTCTAACATCAAGGCAACTTACAATATTTTTCCTCCGATAAAATCTAGAATGATTTAAGCAAAAAACGCATTTTAATATTCTAAACTTAGAGAACTCTTAAAATAGGTACTCGTCATTAGGTTTCATAAATTATATTTCATTATTTCTTCCAAATTTTTTTACGATTCATTAACATTTTGAATAACATACTTGCACATCGTGTTACCTTCTTCTCTCAATCAACAAGGGTAGTGCGAGATGGAAACAAAAGTGAAGATGAAATCTTTACACAAAATTGAATATTTCTCTTATAATAGATGAAAGTCCGAAACCGTTCAGTGATCCAATAAATATGATTGCATCAACTTTTCTTTGTTTAAGTTAATTTAAACTTTATACGTAGACTAGAATAACTTTGTACCTTAAAATAATATTTTATTGTAGGTTTTATATTTGGAATCAAGTGAACCAATCAATGCATTGATAATGAGACAAAATTTATTACAATGGGACCAAGCAATAGAATTAGCTAGAAGTTTAGCGCCAGAAAGAGTGCCTTATACTTCTTTGGAACATGCAACACAATTAGAACTGACGTAAGTTTATTTTCAAGCGTTGATGTTGAAAAAGTTGATTATTTTAAATGATTTTTTTTTGTTAAATTCAAAACAGCGGGCAATATGCAGAAGCGTTAGTGCATTACGAGCGTGCATACATGCGGACACCAGCGCTAGCCGGTACCAACGAACAAGGTTTCAGTGAGCACAACGCTAGATGTACAGCTGGTGTGGCGAGAACTTCGTTAAGAGTTGGTGATTTTAGAAGAGGAATATCTATAGCTGGTAGTGAAGAAGCTGATGATAAGTTGAGAATTCAGAGCGCTGACATACTAATGGGAATGAAGGTTGGTTCCTTTATCTTATCATCCAGCTTTTTTTATTCTAAAAATTCTTTTATTCTAAAATTTTTTATTCTAAGTTGCAATTGGGCAGATTTCTTATTTTGAATGTACCTCTGCACTTTCTTCCATCGCTCCAATGAATCTTCTGGTGTTGTCACGTTCCAGGCCTAGCGTTTTCAGGTTTTCACCGATTCAACAATGTCGCATAAGGAAAACAGTTAGCATGTACAGCATATTTTCACGCATACCAAGGGAAGCCTCAGATCTCGTCCAACGATAATTGCCTAGGCAGATCTTTGCCTGCGTCAGTTCTGGAAGGTCGCACCAAAGCTGAGCTCCGATAGCATCCTCTTCCTTAAGGATTCTGTCACTGGTTATACTACAAGATTTGGGGCCTTAGAGAATTTCATTTCAATGAGTCAAAATGTTTTATTTTCATACTACATGTGAGTGAGGATTAAATATTTTGAAAAATAAGTAGTTTTGAAGGAAGTCGTTTCTTTCAAACGATTTGTGTTTAGTTTTCTATGCTCTTCGTTCAAGTTCTATCGTTTTTGTTAGACATTCTTTAAGGTAGTTGAAACCTTGAGAAGTCATTAAGTAAAGGAAAGACTCGTGAATGATTAGCATCCATTTTCCATTTTTTGTTTACTTCCTGAAGCTTTTCATTTAGAATATTTTCTATTGAATTTTAATATGTATATATTTTTTACAGAAACTGGGCGAGGCGGCTTTACTATACGAAAAAGCTGAACACTACGATAAAGCTGCTGCAGCCTATATCGGATTGAAAAATTGGAAAAAAGTAGGTCAATTGTTACCCTCAGTCACAGATCCTAAAATATACAAGCAATATGCTAAGGTAAGTTTAATAATAATAAAAATCCTTAACTTTTGCATGTGATTAAATTTTTTTTTTCAAGTATCTCAATTTTCACAGTTATCTATTCTGTAAGGAAGTAGGAATCTGCAGAAACTGACTTCGTTAGAATACCAATCCTATAATTTCTGTTTCTATCTCTGATTAAAAAACAGAATACCTTATCTAAAGTGATCAAACCTTTCGGGTAATGTTATCAGCATGTCGAACTTGCAGAATAAGCTTTTATATGCTCTTTTTCTTTAGTCACAAAGAAACAAGCAATAGGAATTCAGTCAGTAGGTAATCCTGCCAAGATTCATGCACCTTCATCTGCTCAAACATAAATCTGATTTTCGTTCTAGTTTGCTTGTTACTTTCTGTTTAACTACCAGCATAAACTTGAAGTCAAATTCCTTCTGGTTGAAGTTGTACAATGCATTATTGTTTCAAAGTAGTCTACAAACCATGGAAAGCAAGTGTTACTATAAAATCCGATCTCTTACTAATTTATCTTAAAGTCTTTTAAACAAAAAATTGAGAGATTAATTACATATTATAATCCGTAAACTAGGTCATAAATTGGTACAAATATTTATATTAAGGATTCAATTTAGCGAGGAATCGGTCCAGAGCAAAATTCAACTTCGTCTTTTTGCCAACGTTTCGACAAATTTCGAACCGATTCTTCGCTAAATTGAATCCTTAATATAAATATTTTATGGTCTCTAAAAGCTAATAGAAATTCACAAATATTTATTTCTACTTTGTACCCTCTAGAACACAATTTCGCTTCACTCTTTATTAATAGGATTGCTACTTATAATTTAAACTATTAAATCATTGCATTGAAAAAGTTTAACATTAGAAGAAAATCTGTTCATTGCAAAATCGAAATATGCATATGAGGTTACAAATGGTAAGATTATGAATGAAAAAATATTAAAACAAAGTAATCAATAAGTACTTCAATGATGATAATTTTAGGCTAGAGAATCAGCTGGAGATTATGAAACTGCGGCCGCAGCTTTTCAAAAAGCAGGTGAAACAGAAGCTGTAGTAAGACTATTAATTGATAAACTTAACCTGCCTCAAAAAGCCATTGCAATTGTACAGGAAACCAGAAACATTGAAGCAGCAAGGACTGTGGCGAGGTAAAGAAAATTATTTTTATTATTCACTATTAGTTTAGGTTAGATTAGATCTGAGGAATAGGTTGGTTCCCTGTTCACCAGACAACATAGTTGAAAGAGTCTTATCTCGTTGTTGATGGAGAATCTGGAATGTCCATTTTTAGGTGGAGACGAATATAGTAAGACCGAAACCCGGTTAGCGAGATACAGTCAATATTATTGCCAATATCATGATTATATTTCTTGAGTTTTAAGAAATGGCATTCCGTTGCCCAAGTTCAGGGGATTAAACAAGAAAAAATAATAAATTAATTTAGCCCAAACGTTCATGTCAAAATAGGAGATACAAACATCTTATAAGCATGGAATTAAAATAAAATAAGTTTCTGTTCTCATTAGACAGATACAAATAATAAAAGTCATATTCCGATTACATACACAATATATAAAATTATTCAGCTTTTCTTGTAGATCCACAGATCTGGTATATATTAATTTCTGTAAATTGTAGTAGCCTGGCACTCTAATAGAAAATTGTTTTTAGCCAGCTTACAAATATTCTCTTAATTAAATTTATATTTTTTTTACAGTTGAAATATGCTTAATATTTGACATGTTACTTACTCTTACCTTATTTCACTCTTAATTTCATTGTTTTTGTTAATTAAATCTGAATTGAGGTTAAAGATAACTAAGTGATTTGTAAAAAGGATTGTCCTTGCAATTCAGATTAACAGATCCACAATTCGTGCATTACCATATCGGTGGGCAGTTCAGGAAATTTTGTATCATAAGCATTCGTTATTTGTTTCATAGATTTTTTGAAAAGCTTGGCGATTATCCTACAGCTTTAAAATTTCTAGTAATATCTCGAAGTGAAAATGAAGCATTACGTTTGTGTAAAGAGCATGGCCTAGTAGAATTATACGCTGAATTAGTTACCACAGAGTTGAACGGTTTGGAAGAAGGTGAAAGGTTGTTAACAATGCTCGCCGCACATTTAGAACAACAAGGGTCATTGTTAGCGGCTGCGCATTGCTATTATCATACAGCGCAGTTCAACAAGGTATTCAGATTGCAATTAATAAGTGAATTAATTGTCAACAACTGTTCAACTTTATTTATTTATTCCTTTAGGCGTTACGTAATCTTCTGCAAGTAGCAAAAGGAAACACAGAAAATGAAGAAGCAATTACATTAGCAATAGAGGTTGTCGGTTCTGCCAACGATGATGCAATGGCTAATCAACTGATAGAATTGCTGCTGGGGGAATTGGATGGAGAACCTAGAGTGAGTTAGAAAATCAGAAAATATTCTCACCAACTCTTACTGCTTTCTCTTACTCCTACTAATGCAATTGTAACATCGATATTGAGCACCCAATGTTGGCGATGAAAAGAATTTCGTGGGCGCTGGTAGGCTCAGGTCTAATCTGAGGTCGTTTTGTAAAGAAAGTTGCGGTGAAAGCATAGAAAAACTAAAATACAAAAATCAATAAATATATTTTAATCTTTCGAAACTAAAATTCTTAATAAACGCCTGAATAGTACATTACATTATGTGGCTTTAGCAGTCTACAAAATCAATAGCTTTTTAATTAAATTGTAGAATTAAGATTAAAATAGCGGGACCGGGATCTATGCCCCACGGAAACGCAGCCAAAACAGGCTTAATGTGTCCTATTGCAGAATTAAATAGTTTTTTGCTTCTCTCTGAAGTCGGATAATTTTCAAAAAGTATGTGTTTGAATAGATTTTATGGTCTCTTCGATTTAGAGCTAAAGATCTTTTTTAAAAAAAGCTGTTGCTTTACTAGCTAATTAGATTAACTAAAAAAAATAATTGTTCAAAGCCTGCTAACTGGAAGTACGAATTAATATTTTTATTTGTCTTCTTAGATTTTCCAGGAAATGACACCACAATTTTCTTAAAATTTCGTATGTTGCGAAAACTTATTTTACGTTTTATTTGGAACTTATTCATTATGAAATTGATGGATTTTTGAGGGGTAGTGGTGCCCTTTTTTCAAAGTGTTACATCAGAAGAATATATGGTTTTATTTGTTCAAAAATGATTTCTACGACAGTATTTAAACTTGGAATTCTATTTGTTTGTGTTATATACTACACTTTCAATTGAATAGAATAAATAACTTTGAAATTGAAACCTTCTTGCCGATATCGTCGGTAGACGGTAATATTGGACCATTCATGTACTCCTTGAAGTATGGTAGGTGTCGCCCACGCACTCGCTTAAGAATCTAAAATCACCTCGGGCTTGTCAGTGCTTTTTTTCAGATTACATAATATTTTTCTTCCTTTTAAATTTCATAAATTTTGACGTGAGTAAACTTTGAACCTAGTTAGATTTGCAACTTTTGACAGTATGGAATAATTTGAAATAACGGCATTGTTTGCTTTTTTTACTCGTAACGGTTTCGTATTTTCATTTGTCTTCAGATTACTAAACAGTAATCTGAACCCTTTTAGAAATGTAAGAGTTGAAGATTTGTTCATTCAGACTTTATCATTTGAAAAATTTATTAAGTTTCATTTTAAATGCTTTTATTATTATTTTTTTTCCAGGATCCTAAATTTGTATTTAAATTGTATAGGGCTCGCAAACAATACCGAGAAGCTGCCAAAACTGCTATTATAATTGCTAACGAAGAGATGCTCAGAGGTATGTTTATTAAAATGGCTTCATTAAAGTTTAAACTCATCAGGGCTGTAAAGTTTAAGAAAGCTGTGCTTAAACCTCTGGAAAATAAAACTCGGCTCTAAGCCGAGATAAATGTCATTCTTATTAGTTTTTCAAGAATTCTGTGATCCTGTTTCATGTTAAACTGAGCGGTAAAATATCCGAAACGGAAATAAATAAGAATAAATAAAACGGGAGTCTTGTCTCAATCATTGATAATATTTGATAAAATAGTTAATTTTTGATGATGTTATCTTGTAAGTTTTTACAAATCCTTCTCGAGGACCGTAGGATATAGCTTGGAGTCAAACTGAGTCACAAAAAAAAAAACTTATTGAATTTACCATAAACGCTCTCCAGGATACCTAGGTAAGTAGATCTCAGAATATTGAGATATAGAGTGAGTAGAATCAACAAACGCTCACTGAGTTAACTTCGGAATTTATTAGATTGAGCAAAATCGCATAGAAACAGTTGCCTGGTGCTTCTTTCATAATTTTTAGCGCTTTCGCTATTGGAACCAGGCGTTTTTAGGGCATTAAATGCTTCCTTTAGATGATGGTTTTTAAACATTATTATTATTATTATTTTGATCTTATTAAAGAAAATATATTGATTGCAGGTAATTACAGCGTAGCCCACTCGGTTCTTTTGGGAATGTGTATGGATCTTCATGACAATGGACTACCAATTATTATAGAACTAATGTCATTACTTACATTATTACATTCATATAGACTAGTCAGGTTGCATGTTAAATTGGGTCACCATTATACAGCTGCCAGGATGTTGCTTAGAGTCTCCGATAATGTTTCTAAATTTCCTGCACGTAAGTTATTTTTAGAAGGGATTAAGTTATGCTCTATCTCATTCGCTAGAATTAGTTTTCGGTTCAAAATTTATTTAATTTTTTTTCTTTTTACTTCTTTTTTAGATGTAGTGCCCATTTTAACTTCTACAGTAATTGAGTGCCATAGAGCCGATTTAAAAGGTGCGGCTTTTAATTATGCTGCCATGCTTATGAAACCCGAATATAAATCTAAGGTTAGTTTAACATTTGTTAATGTAACAATACATTTCTTTGTTTACACAACTATTAAGTACAAACATACAAAACAAAAAACATCATGCTTTCCATCACATCGGTATCCCAATTTTTCACTTAAGGTTGGGATGCAGTTGCTGGTTCATCAGAAAAACCTTTTTTTTTTATTATAGGTTTTATTTATTTATTTTTATAATTTTGTTTTTCTTTTCTTTTTTTTTTATGATAATTATAACTATAGTTGTGGTGCACTTATGCAATGAAATGCACATAATTTTTCGTTCTCAATTTTTTACAATTTTTACAAACGTGGTTTCATAGTTCCATAAGAAAGTGTTTCTGTATTTCCTCAGAAATAATACTGAGGAATAAAATTATAAATATCCGCACAAATTAGTCAATGTTAACAGATTTTAAAGAAAATTCAACTATGATTAACGGAGTCAAAAATGTAGCTAGCTCAGCTGTACTAGTGAAGAGACTTTTGATGCATTTATGTTTATGAGTAGTTAGTTGTATTTGTTAGAGAATTTTATTTTAAAGCTCATATCATATTCAGCTTTAATTAAGGGCACCAAATTAGATAATAATCTCTGATATTAATCAGTGATCAAGTAACAATCTTATAATCAGATCTTTTATATTAAAGATAGAAGATAAGTACGTAAAGAAGTTAGAAGGAGTTGTACGTCGTCCGCCTAAAGGACCAGACAATAAAATTGTTGTTGACCCTCCAGAAGAGATAAGTCCTTGTCCTTATTGTGATTATGGCCTGCCGGAATCCCAGCTGACATGCCCTCAGTGCAGTAATCACATTCCATTCTGTATCGCAACTGTAAGTAGTTTCAATTTTGCGTTCTCGTAGAATGTAAATTTGATAAGATGGCA
The DNA here is from genome assembly GCF_049639745.1 of Rhodnius prolixus. Lineage (NCBI taxonomy): Eukaryota > Metazoa > Arthropoda > Insecta > Hemiptera > Reduviidae > Rhodnius > Rhodnius prolixus. The sequence goes on from NW_027411634.1 coordinate 37,739,957, forward strand.
TGTTACCGATATAATATAAAAAAAACCTTTTCAGGGACGTCACGTTGTAAAAGATGACTACACAATCTGTCCCAATTGTCAGTTTCCTGCTGTAAAATCAGAGCTGATTAAGTAAGTTTTTTTGTTATTAGTTATATTATACTGAGTGCCAAAATAAATAAAAAGTGCACCACTCAGAAGAATAAAATTGTAGACTTGAAACGAAACAGTTTACTTTTAGTTACTTAGTTTCTTATTTTACTTTTAATGTTCTGAGACCGATTTTATTTTCATCTTTTACAGGTTACTCGATATTTGTGAACGATGTCCAATGTGCAGCGAGAAAGTATGTGCTGATGATTTGAGAATGGATATTTATTTTGATGAAACTTATCAGTCTTTACAAGGTGAAGATTAAACCATTTTCTAAATACCCATAAACCTTTTAGGGAGCGGAAACGACTTATTTTCAATTAAAAACAAAAATTTAGGTATTTCTAGTATTAGCTTTTAGATACTAATATTTATTTTTATATAAAATAGCACATCTTTTGTTTTATTTTTCATTAGAAAAATTAGGAGGCTATAAAGAAATGTATAGTATACCTGATTTCTGTTTTTCATTTCTATGATCTCATTTATGCCATTTCTTTATTAATTCTAAGAAGTATTGTTTTTAATTATGGAGTCTGACAGAACGAAATTGCCTTAAATAAAAAGTATTTTAAAAATTAAACATTTTCTTAAGACAGAAAATGAAAAATACAAAAAAAAATATCAGAAATTATGCGTGCAAGATAATGTGCCCCTTTTTTTATATTTTTGATTCATAATTGAAGCAAGAAACTTTGTTTTTTTTTTCTGCAACTTGTGTTATTGTGGTCAAGGAACACCGTACTTATTTTGGTAGGCATCTTAAAACGTATTATTGAGGTGGATTGAACACCTTGTAAGATCCCAGATAATATGTTTGTAATCAGGAAAAATCACGGAAAAGGGTAACTACTCTTGAGGGAAGAGAAGCCGGATGTAACCTGCAGGTGGAGGTTGTAGAACCAGGTAAGAAGTTATTAAAATCAACCTACAATTACCAAGTTTTAAAAGTTCAATTTAGTTAAATTTTAATGGTATTATAACCATCCGAGTGTTTAAGAATCTACCTCCTTTCATGAGTAAAAAATGATTCAACAACTTCTACTTTTTTTGTTGTTTATTACCCTTTTGTTGCAGACAAAAAAAAAAACAAATCTTGAAATATTACGCGAGTAAAGTATTTTTAAATCTAATCCTCAGTTGCCATCATTTATTGGCGCCAGAATGAGTTATGTCGAACTCAAGAAATGCTAGTGCCTCTTAATTGTCTTTATTTGTAATTAACTGTTTTAAATAGTTTGTTTTCTAGAGGAATTAAAAGCACTATTCAAATCTGTGATTATCGTCACCAAACAAGAATTATTACCAAACAAGAGATTCTTACTGAAGAAAATAGTAAAAATAGCTAGTAAATAGAAACTTTAATTATAAATCCGTCCATTATTTTGTAGAAATAATTTCTTAATTCAATAATGAATGTTAAATTTATACATTTTAAACAGCTTTATTATTTCTATATATTCCTATTTCATGTAAAGTATGTAAAAGAAATAGAAGCGTGTCACTTTTTTTTTAATTTTTTAGAAATGCATAGTATTATGAAAAGAAACACGACTTTTAAAATGCAGTACAACAATTTGTGTGATACTTTGAGTTATATGTGAATTTGTACTTCCAACAAAATAAATAAATTAATTTTGGAAGCAGAACATAACTTGATAGAATTTATGGTTGGATCCGCAATGTGTCTTGTTTCAATTATATTGACTGAAATATCCTACTATTAAGGCAGAGTAATGCTTGTAACAGATATAGTCAAAGTTTACAGTGGTTCACCTATTATTGAACACTAATTTCATTTTCAATATGTATCAGTTTTATTTGACTATGACTAAAATTTGATTTAAAAAATTATAAAATTATTTAAGTTTGTTAATTCGGGCGATGTTTAAGCGTTAGTGCAACCTTAAAATAGCAGCTACAGGTCGAAAAATTTGGAAAGTTAAGGGGGCCAGAGTGTTATCAATTCGTAAAGCACAGTGGTGGTTAATAAAGCTGAAGGGCCATCGAATTTTTGACTTCAGGAAATGGCACGCAAAGTATTCTTAAAGGTCTAAGTAATTTTATATTTTCTTATTTACTACCCAGTAGTTTCATTTACAATTTATGTTAAATTATGAATAACTAGCAAACTTAAGAATAATTAAGTCGTTCGTATTAATTGCCAAACAAAAAGTTACACGTCACATCACAATTTTCTTTTAATTACTTGTCTACATTATTCTTTTATTAGTTTTTCATTTTGGGTGTATTACTTGTACATAGCATTAATTTTAAAAAGTTTTTTTTTTTTTAGAAAAAGAAGAAGAAAATTAATTGCCCTGAAATGCCATTTCGCTGGAAATTAACATGTTTTTGGTAGTTTTTAGCTACTATTTTGGAAAATAGTAAATTCAAGTGAACATATGCAATATTGCAGTAAACTTATTTTTAAGATACATAAAGTTCGGTAAGTGAAAGTGATTGTTTAAACTAGATTTTTGTTTTCTCTCTATCTCTCTCTCAGGTGGTCACTGAATCAGACACTTGTTCAAAATTGTATGTTACATTGTCGGTCTAATTTTACGCAAAATCATAATAAAAGATATTTTGATTTATTCTGCCATTATCAGATTTAACTTTATATCTTGCACAAAAAAATTTGTTGTCAGTTCAAACCATTGAGCTAATTTCGTCCTTTGATATTTAATTTATATTGAAGAATCCTACATTGAGCAAAATTTTGAAGAAGCAGTTATTCGTCTTCTATAACTGTATTAGGAAAAACAGGTAAGTTTGACTGTTTGATATAAACTTATTTATTTTTTAAGGCCAACGTTTTTGTTTTTGTTGTTGTGTTCCCTGGAAACTCTTAAAACTTAGGTACATAACAATTACGTAGCCATAAAAAAAATAATAATAAAAATTCAAAATAAAAAAGTTTCTATTTAATGTGAAACAGTTTTGTTATTCATCACATCACAAATTGCTCTTGATTGCTTTTCTATTCGTACAAGAGAGAGTTTTGCATGTTGGGCCATTACTTATTCAATGTTAAGAGCAATTACTTTAAAAGTGCTAGTATTCCCAAATATATTTCTATGGGGGAGGTAAAAAAAGAAGTAGAATTACTTACTAAAAGCTAGATTAGAGTTAATAAAGAGTGGCAAATACAAATGTCAACTGAGTATTCATCATGAAGAAAGATCTGTCAGATGTGATTCACATTCTGAAAATTACAATGATTTGGTATGATTTTACTGGCAGTCGTTTCGCTAACATTAAAATATCATTTCAATATGTTCGTCTTATTGTCAACATTTTTACGTGGTTTTCAGCAGTATTTAGTATGTATCTAGAAGGTTTTCCAACAAATTTTGATGGTAGATACTATTATTGTGCAATGCTCTTTTTATGTTGGTGCCATTCGTTGGAGTTTTGTATTAATAAGAAAAAAGTTGAAAATTTAGTTAAAAAATTTCAAGAATTAATGAAATCTCAAAATGATGCATCATTGGATGAAAAAGATCTTAAGAATATGTTAATTGCTATAAAATTTTATGTTTCAAATTTATTCCTATTTGCTGTATCGTATTATATATCTCCTGTGATAATAGATATTTGTCTAGCTATATTTTCACCTGATTCAAAAATCTTCAAAGTACCATTCTGTTTCGACTCCTTGTTAGATGATGGAGTGAGGAATATAAAATATTATTTTATAGTTATATACCAGGGTATATGGGTGATGGAGAATATGTTAAATCATGCTGGATCCATAGGAATACTCAGCATTTTTGTTATGTACCTAGGAATACAGATAAAAGTTTTAGCACAAAAAATAGATAAGTTTTCTGCTGATGTTTTAAAAAGAGATGCCTTGTACAATCCTACCTTAACTAAGAAGGAAACTGAAGTTCTAAAGGATCTGGTCAAACATCATATTGTGATTTTAAGGTTTGTGTATTTTCGTTTTATGATTAGTAATAATATCACAGAATCATTAAGGGAAATAAATCTTTTGTCACGAGTTATAAGATTATTGTTCTTTGGGTTGGAAGACGGCGAACTGAAGGAAAGAATTTTCTGCACCTTGTGGTTTTCCTGCAAAAATAAGTGTTAGTCAACTGACCTGAGGTCATTAACAATTTTCGTTTTTTGAGTTTAATTCGCCCTTTACTAACTGTTAGTCGTTTTCTTATCTTCTTTTTTGGAAATGGCATAAATAGCCATGACATCCAATATATGAATCCAATTAAACGTTTTCGTGACGTATCATTGAGTCTGAATTAGATAAGGCTCTAAAATAAATTAGGTATGAACAAAACATCAGTCTTCAGGCATCACTGAAAGAAAGTAATTATTAAAAGTTAAAGTGACAACTCGCAGACTCTTCGTTTGCTTTTGAGGTCATTATCCATTTTTTCAAATATTTACCATAGCATCACTCGTAAAGCGAACGGCAACCTACTGAGCTCATTTTGAATAAAGTTCGACTTACAAGCACTAAGCGCAGGCCGAGAGCCAATTCAGAAAAGAAGGACTTTATGTGACAATCTATCAGTCTTCTTAAACCCAGGAATCCTGATTTAAAAAACAAAAACAAATAGCCTACTCGCCAAAATATGGCCTTTTGCTCCAGTCCAATAATAATTTATTAATTATTTGTTTTTCTATCTCTAGTTTGACAGAACAAATTAAGGAATACTTTGGATTTGCTTATTTAATCCAAAATTTAGTTGCTGCTTTTTGTTTGGGTTTGACAATGATCTCGACTGTAAATGTGAGTCTCATTTATTAAATACATATTTGAACATTTTTACTACAGATCTTAATTGAAATTTCAGTGGCGTACTGCATATATTTGTGGTTTTGGAGTAAACATGTTAGGAATTCAATTCTTTTCATAAGGTAGACTACTACGTATTAACAATCATGAACCAAATTAAGCCTAAGTAATAAAGAGTTGCCTAGTTAAATTCACCCAGAGATTCCACTTTAACAGGTTTTTTTTTTTTTTATCAAATTTTCCAATGCAATTAGTGAAGTGGGAGGTGTTAAGGTACCCATCAAATTGGCATTTACTACTTATTTTTTACATGATTCTGTCACTTATTTATAAACATTGAAGCTTAAATTCCTTCAAACTCAAGATTAAAGTTACGCGCTAATTCAGGTATATTCAGTTAATCGGATTGTCTTGAAAATTTCTTTACGTTTATTCTGTAAAGTAGTTATAATAACAAACTAACAAAATTTATTCTACAACATTTTTTTGGGAAGTAGTGCTTGATCTGTATCCTCATCAGTTCTTCAGCGAACTTTCAGGTTTTGCCACCATTTAAAGTCAGTGAGTGTATGTTGTTGAAGTTCGGTACAGCGGTAGAATTGATGAGAAAATATAAATTTGAGCAGGATCACACGTTTTAAATTTTCTGCTGTCCACATTAAGGAAATCTCAAGCTTCGATAATTTCCTTCTTAAGGAAATATTATTAGCTTCAAAATGTGAACATTAAATTGATTTCACGATTATATTGGCGAAGAAGATAAAAAAATCTGGTTGTGCCATTATAATTTACTTAGTTACTTTGCTATTATTTTTAAGGGTAATTGCCCTCATAAATTCCGTCAATGGACTAATTCTGAAAGGTCACTTTTACATCAATTAATTTATTTTAATTATGTAAGTTGCTAGATCAAGAAGAGTACTTCCTGGTTGCTATGAACTTACTCTCTTGTTTTATGGTGGTTGTACTTTCATTTAGTGCTTGTTATGTGGGCGAATATCTGCATTCACAGGTATTTTATGTCTCCCCTTATTTAAAAAAAAATTGATCAACTATTAAACATATTCGCAACTGAACTCACGACATTTTTATGATTCTAGAATACATTCATTTACTATAAAATATGCAATATTCCTTGGTATGCCTTAAACTCAAAAACGCGGAAAGATGTTGGTTTAATAATGGCACTTGCTTTAAGAGAACGTGGCATAGACTATCATGATATGTCAGCATTGAAATTGCATACATTTATGCAGGTAACGCAAACAAAATTTTTTGTTTTTTTAAAAGTATTTTTATACTAAGAAAAAAGATATTTATACATATTTTTGCCTCCGTTTTCAGATAATGCATGCAGCTTATTCATACTTCATGGTGTTGCGATCAAGGTTGTAAAATTATTTTACGAATGAAAATTAGTGAATTATAACGAATGTTAGACAGTAGCGGATAGACATTTTTTAAAATTCTCAACACCAAAATAATATCTATATAGAATAACAAGAACATTTTTTCACCAAGCAAAAATACACTAAAGTTCATATAATTCTTAATACAATTTTAGCATAGTCTTTTTAGATATTGTTTTAAGGAGTAGAAACACTTTTGAAGTAAGATTTTCTTTCCGAAATTTATTTTTAGTTGATTAATTTAAACGGGGATTCAGGAAACAATTTTAGAGTTTCACAGCTTTGAAAAGCGGGTCTTTTTCAAATTAATACATAGACATGAAATTCGTGCTCTGCCGTATGATTCACTTTGAAAGAAAATCAAGAGACTTGCGTGCCCTCCTTACTCGCTAATTGAGTTTATTTTTATATGATAGGTGGACAGAAAAAAATTGCACTTAAAAACGTTTTACTGGGTTGCATTTGCCATTATTTAGAAGTCAGCTAATGAATCTTTTATTAAATTATAAGTTATACTTATGAAAAAACCTACTAAAAAATATTTTCTTTAATATTTATTTTACAGCTGAAATGTTTTATTTCTTTTATTTTTACCACATCGTCAGCAATGATCACTAGTGCCTATAATTTTCTTTGTTTCTATCCTCTCGAGTAGCTATTTTTCTATTTCATCTTCTATCTCTTCCTATTTTGAATGGTTTCTATTTGATCTCATGATAGAAAAGGACATCCTTCGAAATCACTTCATCATTATTCTCTGTTAGCCAACTCATGTTGTTGGATGGTCATCTTGGATGGCCTTCATTAAATTCTTTCAATTTATTTTGTTCATGTATTGTATGCAATAATTTTACCTGTAGCCAAAAGGCGGTTATAAGTAGAGTAAAACAAAAACAAAAAACTAGTATTTACTCAATGCACAAGGTTTTACTAATAGTAAATGAGCAACTAACAAAAACAAGAACAATCACAGCGCCTCGTTTCCTATTATTTTACACTAATTAAGCCATATTTTTAAACTATATATTGAGAATGTATCACAACTTTTTACAAAAATATAAAGTTAGCGTAATATCCTTGATAGTTTACGATTTTTGTTTTCTACCTTAAGCTGGGTAACTCAATACTTGAAAGAATAAGAAATAATTTAACAAAGTAGCTGAACGAAGATTTAACAAAAGCTGAAGCTGACTGAATAATTCATTTTTAACAAATCACGTCTCAATTTTGTAATCGAACACAATTTGTAAAATAGAACGCGATTCTTGCAATAAAAAACGTTAAGAGAGATAATTATACTTATTACAAAGCTTTAAACAAAAGTTTCTTTATTTTGCTTTACGACCTCCCGTTTTCTTTCGACTTCTACCACCATATTTTTCCTCAAGACTCTTAAAAAAATTCTCAGCTTGTGCTTCTCTTTCTTGTTTTTTCAACATGATCGCTTTCACAGCATCTATTTCAATATCTTCTTCTTCTTCAGCGCCTCCTTCTGCTCGACTACTCTTCTTTAGTCCATTTTTCTTTTTCATTTCATCGGTTACTTTTTTGGCTCGTTTCGCTTCTTGTTCATACTACGTAAGAAAAAAAGTACGTATGTTAATGCGCAGTGCAGATTATTTAATGTATAAAATTAGGACTGCATGTAAATAAAATAAATGATACTGCTTACATAAAGAAATTCAAAAAATTGGAAAAATTATAAGATTTGGATACCATTTCTTCAAGTAAGCAGGCCATTTCATGTACCTGGGAACGCTTGTTACTCAAAGGAATGCAATAGAAAAAATTAAAGCAAAAGTTACTGGCTTTCGCTTTCAAGAAGTCTTAAAAGTTCAGAGCCTTGATTAACAGAACTAAGGTTCTTATGTATAAATAATCATCAAGCGATTAGTGATGGTTGTGAAACATGACTACTGCTTGAGAAATGAGAGTGCATAGAAGAATTGTCTGTGGATCACGGAAATTGCATAATTAATAAAAATAAAAAACTTCAGGAAATGTTAACGAGATTGTCCCGCCCGCCATTGCATCTAGGTGACGTGGTCTTAAAATTAAAAAAAATGAGGTGTTTCTCCCTAATTTACAATTTTAATTAAACTTTTTTATTTGAATATGTATGGGTACATGTTACCTTAGAATAAAAAAAGCTTTTTATTTAAGGCTGGTTGAAAAGATTTTATGAATGGAGGGGTTAAAAGTCAACAAACAGCCCCCAGACAAACAAATGTTTTAAAATGCATTTTAACAATGAGACGTTTCGGACCTTCTAGGATCCTTCTTCAGTTCTGCCATGTATCTGTGGAAAGATTATATTATTACTAAAAAAATTATGACAAAAATACTCATTTACCAATTAAATTGAAAAACCAAAAGAAACGTGAGAAAAGACAAAATTTACAAATATAAATCACTTCGGAAATACAAACCATAAGTAATTAAGGTAAAAATGTAACTGCCCATTATTACTATTATTATTGTTTTTTTCCTTTTACTTAATTAAACACTAGACTATTTCGTTTAAAATAGGAATGTAGATGTCAAAATTCAGAAAAGCAATGATATTCAAAGCATCAAAAAGCATGCTTCACAATAAATGGTAATAGATAAGATGAAGAAACTGTATAAGTGAAAGTATGTATTGAATTAATCTTTGCCATATACGAATAAAAGTGAATGGAAAACCGCAGGCAAATAAAAATACAATATCATAAAATTTTATGTACATTTTCTCAAACCCTCACAAGAGGAAAGTAAGTAAATTAAGCTTTTTAGTTTTTATTTTTGAGTCCGTTTAACAAATTGTTTTTAAAAATTATACAGTGCATGTGAACCTAGAAAGTTCAAATTTATGTGTCTTCAGGCGATATTAAGATAGCTACTAGCCGAACTCAGTTAAACGGAACACCAAACTGAATTATTTAAGTTGATTGAGACTTTTTCGAAAACAGTTTTTTTTTGTACTCCTTACATACTCCAGCCTAATTAATGTAGGTGGCTAATCAAAGAAGGGAAATTAAGCTCTTCTCCAAAGTGACGTTTAAATACCTGCATGATATGCCATTGCATGTGTTAGGAAAATTCTGAGTATAATAAAATAATGTTAATCCACTTGAAGTGCGACAGTACAAAGCTGCTTTAACAAGTAATCAGCAATTGTCGTGAGACCGCCAGACGGTTTCCTTTTAACTTGAACATAACTTATGTTAGGCGAACGACTTTGGTTTGTCATTTTCTCAAATGTTATAAGAGAAAATCACGTAATGTTTCATTTTGTTTTTTAATTTAATTTGAAGTCAAATAATAGCATACCTTTTTCCGACGAGTCCTTTTTTTGGTAGGAGTTTCATTTGAAAAGGCTTTATAACTTGGTAGTTCGCCACCATCAATCAACTTCTGCAATATTTCTCGAAGTCTAGGTTCATCATCAGGAGAGGTGAACGGTACTCGATTCAATATTTCATCCATATCTCCTTGACCTTTCTCGTACGCAGCTTTTAAATCTTCACGTTCTGCTTCACTTCCTAAATTTACGAAATTTATAAGAAATATGGTTAATGAATAAATGGGGAAAGTGTAAAAGTGTATAACCAGGTGGCAAACCTTTAAAAATATTTCTCAAAGTATATTTCATGAATTGAAAAAAAGAATACTACTATCCAGAGGATAAATTATCTTAGTAAGAGACTAACTATATCAGTTAATGAATATTCAATTTATAAAGTAAACATTGCTGTTATTTCAGGCATGAAACACAACAGCCCTGATTTACGTGCAAAAAAAGGATTTAAATTACTTAAAGCTTCGGTAACTTTCTTGTGAACAAGTACAAGGCTTAAAAAGATCTGTGGTAAGAACAAAATAATATCCGATTTAAATTAATGCAAAATTACGTAGGGTATAAACACGAACCTTTATACTTTATCTCATAGGCATCAATATCATCTGTGGTGACATTCTTAAACAAAAGTCTCCAATAATCATACCAATCACGTTCTTCTAAATCAGCTGTATCGAAGTCATCTAAACATCCTACAAAAATGCACAAGAAAAAAACTAGCTTGAAGCAAACAATATAAGCAATAAATACGTAGTACAATTCTATTACATAATACAAATAATCGTCATGAACAATGACTTACCTGTATCATCGTAAACAGCTCTTTTTTCAGGATCGCTTAAAACTGAATGAATTTTTCCTAATACTTTGAATTTTTCAGTAGCTTTCTCTTTCCCTTCGTCTGGTACTCTATCCGGATGAACGGTAAGTGATAACTTGCGGTACGCTTTTTTTACTAACAGAATAAAGTTCATTTTTAATAAAAAAAAAAAAAAAAACCTAATAAGCCACTTTTCTCTATTATTTTAAATGAAATACCTTCTTCACAAGTCGCATCCTTTTTGAGACCTAAAATCTTGTAAATGTCACTGGTTCCAAAGTATAACTTACATGCTTCACTTAAATTTGCCATTGAATTATTAGGAATTAATATGTTCTTTTAATATGGTTTATACAAGCGACAAAAGTATGTAATCAACTTCTCGTTCAAAATCGAACGAATATAATGAGCACTGACAAAATGAATGTTCGCTGACAAAAAACTAAGGCGCCTTTCTTTACCGCCAACAGCGCTATGGGCCAAATTTAAAACCTGGAATGATTCGGAATATCGATGTAAAATATTGTTTAGTAGTTTTTAAAGACATCGTTTCAATATCTGATAGATTTTATTTTTCTTGTAGATTTAAAAATATTCTATCTGTCAGTTAATCATTATAATTAGAAAATGTAATAACAGTAAAAGAAAAGAACATACAAAACAACCATTTTAATGATAATTGGTGAATTTTATGAGTAGAGATTAATTTCTTTCCTACTGAAGTTTACATGTTCTCATTACACTCAACTCGTAGCAAGTACTTTTGGTAGATCTAAAGAAAATAAAAAAACTGACTTTCAAATTTGTTTTGCATCAAAAAAAGTAAAAGCTGCGTTATAAGATACGCTGTTAATAAAAAAGCCAAAATGTAAAAGTATCCTCAGATTTATTTTGTTATAAATAATAATTAAAATATTTTACATCTAATAACGTAAAATAATAGCCTAATAATCTAAATGTTTTCATTAATTTAGATATTAGGATGTACCTATAAAATTATAATGTTCAATTGCTTTATTTAACTGGCTTAGTAGTTATTGTTCGAAGATGAAAGAGAAGGTTACACCGCAGTTATACACATAATTAGGTTAGTTAGGTAGAGTAGGTAGGTGATAGGTGACATGTCATGTTAGTTACTTGATTGTAGCGGGGCTTTTGGCTCCATGGGTAATTTATTGAACATGTGTGAGTCATAATTCTATTCAGTTTTCCAATAGACGCGGCTTCTTGTAGTTTTGCATTTGTAGTTTCTACTCGTACAGAATGTATAAACAGTGTGCATATATTGTACACCATCTTGGTTTAATATTGCGAGATTTTTTTTTCTATAGTAAAAACATTTCCTAATGGATATATTATGGTGTTTTATTTTGAGATAGTAGTAAAATGGACGAAGTGATCAGTGTGTCGCCGTCCAAGAATTCTTCCTCTAGGTGTTCAAGAAAATTGGCTGGATTATCTCAGATACTCAATCGGAAAAAAAGGATAGGGTGTTTGCCCCTTGCGAAAAATGAAAATGATGTAGTTGTAAATTGTGAAAGAAAAGATGGAGTGGAAAGTGACGCAAATCTACAGAAAGAGAACAATGATCAGATAGTGGTAAAGACGTCTGAAACGAATACCAATGTTGCCCTTTGTTGTGCTATGACCGAACGAACTCCTATACACATACAAGCTCGATTAAAGAGCAGCCAAGGTAAACGAACCTTTTTTTCAGGAAGATCTTACGATGGTAGTAAAAGTGATCTGCCACCTAATGGCCTTGTCAAACAAAATTCTGAAATAAGTCTTAGTGCTAAAATGCAAGATAAGAAAAAAGGCCATTGCCGCTCATTTAGTCTGAGTAAGGCATTATTTCATTCTGGCGAAAAAGCTTCTGGAATATCAGTGTCGGAAACGCCTAACGAACATTCTCCAGAAAGTACACCATCACCAATACCAGCACATTCTCGTTCGCGTTTTCTTCTTTCACGTCGATCAGTTGACAATATCGCAGCTGTTTCATCTTGTGCTTCATCGCCTGTCTCTACTAGAAGCAATCCTGCTAATAACTTGGAGGACGAGTTAGTGAAAACAGTAATGAAGAAAAAAAAGTCTCGCCCAGCATCTTTAGTAATAATGTCAAGGAAAAATCAGCATGAAAAAGTCAAATATACTAATAGAACAGCTTCCATGGACTCTCTAGCTAGGCAATCTCTTTTAGCAGCTCAGGTTTTACATTTAATTCCAGCAAACAAAGCTCGTGAAAGGTAACTAACAGTTTTTTTTTTTTTTGTTTTTTTAAGTTTATTTGGCAAACTTGAAGAAAAACCAGCAAAACTAAACATTAATCTCAAGTTATTGTGTATTTCGAGGACATAATTTCCCGTAGAAACTACTACTTAGGGAATCATGGAGTCTCTGCGGTTATCCTAATTTCTCAGTCCCACTCTTGCTTGTAGATAGACAACTTTCCAGGCCCAAATAGCTACCGCGGAAAATACAGCAACTCAAACCAAGTGTAGCACTAAAATCTATCTCTGGCTTGAGTGTATCATCTGAATTCGCAGCTGTGAACAAATCTAGCAGTGATGTTAAGGGAAACACTGGTCTCTTCCAGTTCAAGTACATAGATCTCAACCTTTCTGACCGAAGATCTTGAACGTAATCTCATACCCAAAACAATTCGTTCAAAAAATAAAAGAGGTTTCCTCCTCTATTACAAACTTTCTTCTCACTCATCTTATCTTCCTAACACCTCAAGAAATGCATCTTTGCTCTCCCTTTACAGCTTCTTCTCAGCTTGACATAAATTATATATGTAAAATTCTTTTGCTTATATTAGTGTCAGAGCACAAATCCAGAGGAATGAATATAACATTCTCTTAGTAAAGAATAAAAGTGTTTTTATAATCTCAAAAACGTAAGTATACCATACTAGAGAAAGAAAAAAATCCTCAAAAGTATCTGAAAAATATAAAATGGTTGGGAAATTTAAAGATTTATCTTATTAATTGTTTCCAGATAAAGGTACCTTTGGAACATTAAATTAAATAGGAGCATCAGATAAAGGAGCTTTATATATATCTACCAGTACTAATAGTACAATTTTGCTACTCGTATAATTTTTTGCAGAAATTTCTTATGTGGACGGATAGCTGCTGATTCCTTGCTGGGCAAATTAGAATTGGAAAGAGCACTGCCACAAGGGGAAGTCAGTATATATGTCGCTACTTGGAATATGAATGGTCAGGTTAGTATATTATTCTTTAGTAATAATAATTACAACATTAAATAAAGAATGAATAATATATTACTAGGTTTTTCTATAATCTTATTGAATTCTTTCTGTTTTTTCAGGCACCTCCTGAAGGTTTAAATGCATTACTACTGCCAGAAGGTATCACGCATGTCCCTGATGTTGTGGTAGTAGGCACACAAGAAAGTTATCCAGATCGTACGAATTGGGAAGTAACGCTTCAAGAAACTCTGGGACCATCGCATGTAATGTTCCATTCTACCACATTCGGCACACTTCATTTGGCCATATTTCTAAGAAGGGATCTCATCTGGTTTTGTTCAAGTAAGCATAGAGTATTTAAAAAACGAAAAGTCGTAGAAAGTTGAAACTTGATATAAAGTCACTGTTTAATAGTCAAAAATAAATTTCTATAATATTTTTTCTCTAAATGCTAACAGTTTTTATTTTCCCAGGAAAATTTGGGAAGGTTTCTACAGAAAGATGCCCTTTGGTTCTCCTATAGGTTCTTCTCTCAAACGACGAATAATTTCCGTTGTCCGTATTATTTTCTCTTCTGGTTGTCAAGGGCATTCGGCCCGTCCGAATCAAGTCTTGCGACCACATACCAGCGGTAATTACAATACTTTCTATAGAAAGAAGGTTTGGCTTTTGCCTTGATCAGCAGAATTTATCGGGATGGACTTGAGCTTCATGTGGTAGCCCTAGGTAACAATCTTTCCAGTCTTAAAGTCTCGCTTCTAGTTCCGAAGGCTTAGAATCGTCCTGTCCTTAGTATTAGATGACCAAGAGAGCCATCGACTTCCCAAGAGAACCTCCTTTGTCATCGCCTGGGAACTTGATTCGCCCTTTGTGACACCACGGGTCGTGGAATTAAAGAAAGAAACGTGAACAAGGAAAGCCACTTGAGGGAGTCTCAAATATTGTAGTTTGACTACAGCTCCCCCTATTTACATATCTAATATGTACATCTTTGTTTTGAGAAGTTGTTCTTGAGAAGCACGGCGTTAATCTATCTTTTAAGGATTTGATTTATCATCCTCTGATATGTTATTATTTATTTAGTTAAAACTGCCACTAAAAAAATTTGCTGCTAATGAGTGCGAAATAATAGTTGCAGATGAAGCTACATATTCTGTGCGACCTGGTTCATCATTTCGTACTAAAGGAGCAATAGCCGTTGGATTCTACTTATTTGGTACAACTTTCTTATTTATTACTTGTCATTTAACTGCTCATCAGGATAAAGTTAAGGAAAGACTTCATGATATTAGAAGAATTGTTAAATCATTGGATCTACCAAATCGTCTTTCAGAAAGGAAAAGGAATAAAGGTATTTATTTTAAAATTTGAATCATCTTAAGAATAAAATTTATTTTATTTGAAATG
The DNA here is from genome assembly GCF_049639745.1 of Rhodnius prolixus. Lineage (NCBI taxonomy): Eukaryota > Metazoa > Arthropoda > Insecta > Hemiptera > Reduviidae > Rhodnius > Rhodnius prolixus. The sequence goes on from NW_027411634.1 coordinate 37,755,053, forward strand.
ATTTTAACTTTCTTTTGTTTGCAGATGTAACAGATAACTTTGATTATGTATTCTGGAGTGGTGATTTAAATTTTCGCCTGACCCGTCCGAGAACTGAAGTTTTAGATTGGATAGCCCGCAAAACTTTTCCTCTTTCAGAACCAGCTCAGTCTACCCCAGGTGATCAACTCACTGACAGCATTATAGATGGTGAGTCATTTCACTTTTCCGTTAATGTTTTAGTTTTAGTATTGCGATCGTGTCAGATTTTCTGTATTTAGTTTCCACCGGAATTACTCAATCTGCTTTTTGAAAAGGTGTATTTGATAACTAGCTCCATAACGAGAAATCGCTGGAAGCTCAAATATTGTCATATACTTCAATTGAATACCTACTTCCCCAAGTGGACCTTGTGAGTAATTTGCGTTGAAGATCCTACAACGACACTTCCAACTTGTATTGAGTGTAATTTTTTACTTTTTGGAGAATTTCTTTGAAAACTGTTTTTTACAAAATTCATGCTTTGCATAATTACATAGCAGGTTATTAATATTTTTACACTATTATAATAAAGTAATTAATGTTTTACAGGTTCAATCTTACGGGGTTTTGAAGAGGGTCCATTAACATTTGCACCCACTTATAAATATGATCCTGGTACCCAAAATTATGATACGTCAAGCAAGCAAAGAACTCCATCTTACACTGACAGAATATTGTATAAAAGTAGAAGAGGGCTTGGTACGGTCCAGTGTTTACAGTATAGGTTAGTAATGTATCAATTGTTGATTTTTTATGAGACGTGTACTTCAGTTTTACTTCTTTAGTATTTGTTAAGGGAGTAAATTGAAATTCTAATTAATGTAGAGCATTACAAAACTCAATAACTTTAATGTTTGTGTAGTGATTTAATTAAACAGTTAGGGCAAAAAATGGAGATTAAAGATATTTATATGATATTAGGTCTGTAAACTCTGTGTGCACATCTGATCACAAACCAGTTTGGGCTCATTACAAATGCTACATAAGAGCCGGAATAGATACGTAAGTGTTGAATAATACATTTTGCGTTTTTTTTTCAATTTATATTGTTATTTTTTAAAATAAAAACTAAGTGGACAAAAATACTGCAACCCGTATAAAAATAAAATTATTTAGCTAATTGAGTTCGTCAAATTAATTGTTGAGTTCGTCGAAAACTATACAAACTGAAAAACCAAGAATTCTTGTGGGATTACCCTAAATGTAAATTTTGAAGCATTATTTTTAGAATTATTTTCATTATTTGGTTTAAATATTGTAGGAATGTTAACACATAAGGCAATATTGTCTTAGTAATGAATAAACTTTGGGCCACATCTAACTAGCAGTGTCATTACTGACATCACTACTCACGTATGAGGGAAAGTTAAAACATTTTTGAGACTGAGGATTTAGCTTAGGTATAAATTTGAATCATCTTTATACTTTAATAATGCTGACTAGAAACATAATCAATGATTAATCTTTAGATGCCTCTTTACATGTTATATATATATATATTTTGCGACATTATCATAAAACCAACAAGGGGCCGCAAATTGTGTATTTCCGGGAAACTCAAAATCGAAAATCTGCAGATCACTATCCTATAGGAACTCTAAAAACTTTTTTCGATATATTATCTATGTAGAATTAAGCATTTTATTATAAATGTAATCACCTCTATTTTTAGGCGAGGTTTAACGTCCGACTACCAATTAGATATCGTGGACGGGGACAAAAGCAGAAACTTAACTGCTAAAATTTTTTCTAAATAAAAAGTAGGATTCGAACTTAGGATCTCCCAATTACAAATGCACGCTTTATAACGATAACTAACACCACTTGTCCCAGCATTTTATTATTTTAATGTATTAATTTGTTTTCTAAAGGTATTAATTTAAATTTTTCTTCTATCTTACAGTATCCCATTAAATGCGGGATTATTCAATAGAGAAGTTTATTTAGAAGCAATCAAACGAAGAGCCACAGCTATGGATCAACATGGATCAGCCTCAACCATCTGTTCAATTCAGTAAGATTTAGAATTCTTTCTAATCACAACACTTCTATGTAAGTAATCAGCCATAAATTTTTAAAATTATATATGCAAACAAATAAACAAAAAGAAATGAAAGGAATTCTAGTCATCATTACTTCTATCTGATTTTAACATAGTTTTGAGTTAATTAACGAATTTAAAACCAGGATAGTGTAATTCAAGCTATTGACCTTTTACTACAGAAAAAAATTTTAACTTGTTACTCTAAAGCTGAAGTACTTCTATATATACATATATATAATCTATTATATATATATTCTTGTCTACAACAAATTAAAAACAAAATTGTTCTTGAGTTAGATTAAATCTACAGAAAAAACATGACTCAAGCAACTAAACCAAAGGAATATTTTCATTTATGAAATAATATAAATGTATTTATTAATTACAAAATAAATTTAATTAAATAAATTCTCAGGATATAGCTGCCATTTCTTATGTTTAATTATTTTTCTCTCATGTATATATTTTAACATTAAAATTATTAAAATATAGTTGTATAATATCGTATCAATTTATTTATATTGTCATGGTTGTAGTTACTAACCGCAAATAATTTAAACAAAAAATAAAAGCTTAATAATTAGCTTTTTTTAATAAAAAGAGTAGGTTTGTATTGGCAAAAAAAAAAAAATTAATCTTCAGTTTATAAATAAAGGAAATGTCTTTCATAGGCTGTTCAACGTAATAATAAAGGCATTAATTCCTCCAAAAAGTTTAAAGTAACAAAGCAAAATTTATTTCTTTAATATTAAAATATATATATATATTGGTGCCTACAAAATTAAATAAATTAAAACCTACTAATCGTTCAGTTTTATCGATTTATTGAAAATAAATGTAAGAAACAAAATTAATATAAGATAACAAAAGTATTTAATAATGGTAGTTTTATTAAAAAAACTGCATAGTTTCAATATAAATTAAAAGGAATAGTAAATTAAATATAGTTAATGACCAAACTATTTTTTTTTAATCTAAAGTAATGGCTAGTTAATTCTTAGTGTTCATTTATTTTTAATTTAAGACGAGATATCTGATTAGTCAGTCAGTGGCACCCGAAGCAATTCTAAGACAATTCTCTTCAAGCAATTTTACAATTCGAAGATAACATAATAGGAAAAGGGAATTGGGACCATTCTTATATAACTTTTCTTGTAAGGAAGTTGTAAGGAATTATGGATGTTTGGACGAGAGGAGTGATATCCCTCATTCCGATTCCCCGCAGCCTGTGGAATTCTCTTAGAGAGCCTGCGGGGTTGGCAGAATTTTAGCGGTATACTCTCCCTTATTCTTAATTTGGTACGTCAAAGGAGTGCGTCGGAGAAATGGGTGTATTGATGCTAGGAACAGGCTACCCTTTACTGTCAGTTTCGCTAGAGAGCCTAGTTTCCGTAATTTGGGTGGGGGAACTAATTTTAGAACTTCTGGAGGCGTTAGGAGGAAATGGAGCCTGCACTTGGAGGTAGTGATCCCTTCAAGTTTTCAAGTTGGATCACCTGGCTAGCGTGGATAGTTACAAGGTATTAGATTAGAATTTCTTGGGAGGGCATTCTTTGGAAGGACAGGATATGTCGTCATTGGTAATGTTCATCCTTAACGCCAGTTCTCCGCGATTCTAGAACTTTCCTAGATAACCTAAGTGTTGTTTTGGCCTCTTGAGATGCTACAGAGAGAATGGACTCCCTGCGTTCAATAGGGACATAAGAGATCAAGATCTTTTTGGCCGCAGGAAAAAAATAAAATAAAAAAAATAATGCTTGAATTTCATTGTGGAAAGGAGGTAAAAAATAAATAAATAAATATTTTCTAATATATATATATATGTGTGTGTGTAAAACACCCTGGGGCAGATGTTATAGAGCGCGGATTTGTAAGTGGGAGGTCCGCAGTTCAGTCACTTTTTATTTGTTAGAAAAAATGTTAATCGTAAAGAATGTGCTTCCGCTTCCGTCCACGTCTCCTAATTCGTTGTTGAACGTTAAGTCCCAGCAGAAAAAATAGGAAACGTCTTTACTTTTTACTTGACTCCATATAACCCGAAATTAAGAGAAATAAAATTGAATATTAGTAAATGTGTCAATGTGTAAATTTATTCAGTATTTAATTTTAGAATGAGATGTTATTTATTTTATTTTTCTTGTTTGTTCGGCGTATTGTACAATTCTTTTTTTGGTGGGAGGAGGGGGAATTTAAGACGCGTCAATATCTGAGCATTAGCACCCGAAGCTTTGTGGTCTGCCGGTCTCGGAGATAGATAGGTGTAAAGAAGATCTTAGAAAAAGAAAATCTAGGGGCCTGTAGCTGCATTCTAACCCGGATGTTATTATTATAGAATTTAAAAATGTGTTTGGTCAACAAATACTAAAAGAATGTTGTAATGTAAATGAATGTAGTGTTGTCAATCTTTTAAGTCTAACTGTTGAAATATTTAAAAAACCTAATTTAAATGGCCTAAAAAAAATATATCATTGAAAAAAGTATTAGCTTTTATAAACAGTATTACATAGAGTTTTAGGTAATAAACTTATTTGGAGCATTTAATTTTATCCAAAAGTGGTTCTAAATCTATTCTAATTGTGTTCTAATAATAATTAAAAATTCGACAATAAGGTTTCATTTTAGTTGCTTTAGTCGGGATTCAGTTTTAAATTTGAATATATTTAAATCTTTTTATTTATTTAATTATACCTAAAATTGTTACTATTATAATATTTAGTTTTTTATTTTCATTTAATTGAATACAATTTTTGTTTAATCATTATTATTCAAGGCGCGTCTCAAACTTTGCGGTTATTGACATCCGAGGCTTTTTTTAAATTACTGCCAGCCCAAGGGAGTGTTATCTTATAGAATTAAAAAAATGAAAAGATTGTAATTTGTTTATTTAGACCAGTTTCTATGTTAAATGTTTAGCAGAAAGAATGGCACTTACTCCCTTACTCCTTTCAACCGTATACGTATAGTAGTTTACTGGTTGCTTTGTAAGCGTGTTATTATTATTTACACAATTTTTAGATGAGGCTGCACCAGGCTGAAAACCTAAGAGATGTTGATAGTTATTATTTATGAGAAGAAATCAAGCCCATGAAATAGCAATACCTACTGGGCAGAGTACAAAAATCCAGTCCCGGACTTGAGCCATCTACGATTTAAAGTTATTGGAATGAATGGACAATAGCGTAAAAGAGAAGAAGCTAAGTTCTTCTACATTAACCTGGTCCGACGAAAGTTACTGAATCTAATTTCCAAAAACATCAAACCGTTTGTCACAAGACTAATGGATTTTAACTTGCCTATTCCACAAACTCTTCGAAATTGATCTGTTATGAGACCCATTATGTAGTAGTTTTCTCAAAATATTAGTCGCCCAATTAGAGTCCCAACCAGAAGTATGAGAGCTGACCGTGAAAAATAGAAATCCTTTAATGTTGCTGGCTTTCTCCCGCTGACAGACACGGTCCATCACCAAATTGTGAACTGTAGAGGCTCCTCTGAATAGAAGTTCTATTGGTAGCGCGCCGATTCAAATCCATGGAACTGAGCAAAAACCGCCGTGCTAATGACTGAACTAAACCTTAGTCTTACCATCTTTGTTATATGTAATTCTGAATTGGTCAAGCATAAACTTGATAATTAATTAGGTTTTTTGTATGTAATTAATTTCTTATGGCAAAATTGATGAAAACCTGATCTTAGAATCGGCCTGCTTTTTTTTGTTAATTGTTTTATATATAAAAAAAGACAGTGTATTTGTAAAAATATATTTTAAATATTGTAAATTAGTATTGATAGTCAATCAGTATTGATTTTTATAGAATTGATTTATTAACTTCTATGTATTGTCCTTTTTTCTTAATTACCTTCAATTATCTTCCGCAGTGTCTCAATAATTGGACTCTTTTTTACTGAAATCTACTATCTTCCTCTTAACGTTCAATTGATTTTAAATGAAGATGGTTTCGGTTTGTTAACACTTAAGTATTAACTAGCTGTCTCTAGTTTAATTGTAAAGAAAATAATGGTCATTGAAGAAGTAAATTTATTAATAAATGAAAATATTTTTATCCTGTTGTCTTAGAAAGTGTCATACAAAACAAATGGGGTAACGTATAATTCTTGTGATCACATTTATATAAAAAATAAGGAACTATTAATTTAGTAGTTAGATATAAAATTAACTAAATAAAAGTATAAAGGAAAAAAAAAAATCATTTCTAGTCACTTATGAAGTCACTTTTAAAAAGCCTCTTATAAACCTTTATATCTCTTCTAGGCTGTTATTAACTATTGTAAAAAAAATATATTTATATTAAATGAACATTGAAGCTTTTATAATAAGAAAAGAAAAGAAAGGTGTTTGGTTATTTAAAGAAATAAGTAAATAATGTAAAAAGGTGCTGTTTAAATTTATCATCTGTGATTGGTCAAATTTAGTCGATTTTTTATTAATAATATTGTGGCCCAATTTAAAAATTATCTTCTATACTCTCTCTAGTAAAATTCAAATTCATTAAACACTCTAATAAATAAAATTATAAACTCTAGCTTATTTATTATTTTTATTTGAGTTTGAAAAATCATAGTTTTAAAAATTTCTTCCATGTAAAGACTGTCACAAAAATTAGTTACAAGTAGTAATCAACATCAAAATTAAAAAAAAAAAATTAATATTTGACCACAGTGTTGGTGAAGGTATTATAAAAATTTCGTAATATGAAAAATTTATAGATTTATTTTGGGTTTTTATTAAACCTATAGGCTTTGTTTTAACTAGAGTTTCTGATTGGTTGTCAAACAAGAGTTAACGTTTTAATTTTTTTGTTCCAATTAATATCATTTCTATAATCTTCTTCACAACAGATTTATGAGTATGTTCTAACTTGTTATGGTTTTGCTTAACAGTCTTGACTGTTTGATCAATCATAAATCCGTTTGAAACTAGTTGAGATCAATTAAGAAGACTGACTGGAAGAAAGCTTATTTAAATAATAAATACTCCTCGCCACAAAAAATTAGTCCAAAAACTAGTTGGAACAAACTTGTAACTTTCATATGTTATTATTTACCATTAAAAAAAAAATAATAATTTAATTATTGAATTGTTTAATGAAAAATGTTAAATTTGAATAACTAAAAGAAACAGCTTTTTGAAAATGTGTTTACAAGAAAACAGTAAAAGTTATTAACGCAAGCTGGTTCAACTATTAAGATAATATCTAATTTTTGTAATGCGTTCTTTTACTAGTTTCATGTGATTTTGCCCCGAATTCTTAGATAATTATAAATGATTGTACCAAAAAAAGGAAACTATTCTCTATAAGGTGCTACTCTTATGACTTAATTGTTTAAAAAATGACCATTTCAACGACTTTAACAATCCGCTTTGTTCCAGCCTAAATTTATGTTGCAGCTCGGAATATTTATAGAATGCTGTAAATAAAACACCGACAGTTGAACTGCGATATGATGTTCTAAGTTGCAATTGCTAAAAAATTTGTGATCACAATTTCGTTTTGTAGAGATTAAATGAATGTACAAATTAAAGAGGTTTTGAAGATAGAAGGGAACAGTAACTTACATGATTTAGGCGTTTGGATAATCTTACTTGACGTTAAACCATTTTTAATGCTAGATCAATTGTCACAGATTATTTTGGCCATAATGAGTAGAAATGTTAGAAATCTCTACAATCTTTTTAAGTAACATTCGAAAACAAGAATGTTTTGTGCTGTTCTGTGCAGTAAAAACGTAGTAGCCTGTAATAAACGGTTTCTTTCTTCGTCAGATCATCTTTCAATCCAAAAATTTGAAACATACGATAAAATTTAAAACTGACCCATCAGAAATTTCTTTTTCCCTTATAATTTTTCGGAATGTTTGAGTGATAAGTCTTTTCTGTTCTAATTTTACAACTAGTATCCTTAATTTAGGAATAATTCCAAGTATAATGTTCAATAGTATAGTTTCCATTTTATTTTGTTATTATTATTATGTATTATTTTTTGGGAGTTTATTTAATAGTGTACAATTGTTCAACAGACTAACCATAGTATGGAATATATCGAAAAAATTAGTTGTATTTAACGAAGAATAACTTACTAGTATTTGAGAATAAAATATTTGTTAAAAGAACTTTCAAAAGGAAGAATTTTGATAGGCAATATAGAAATTCTTGCTTTACTTTTGTATGCGTTGCAGAATTATTTGATTTTTGTACATAAATGAATGAATTTTGGCAAAAGTTAAAGGACAAAGAACTGCTTACTAATGATGTAATTCTAGAATACATATACCAGTAAGTTAATCATTTTCTTTAGAGGAATTTATTAAAAACAATTATTCAAGAATTCTTCCATACGTTTTTAATTAATATTATTTCATTTTTTTTATTTTTTTATTCTTGTATTTTAATCAAACTGATTACTTATACACAACATTTGATCTCCAAACCCGAACTACTTCGGAACAAATTTTATAAATTTTCATCTGTGATTTGTTTTTATATAGCTTTTGCTTCTTTTCTTTTGTTTTAAATCTGCAATAATATGATCAATTATAATATTTTACGGTTTTACATTTGACCTTAATAATTTCTTCTAGAATTCTTCTTGAGAAGCGATCACTTTAAAAAGAGGAATACTAGAGCGGTCAAGCGGGCGACCAATATTTGGCCAGAAATTAGAATCTCATGTTCAAAATAGCTTGACATCATTTACTTCTCATTCTTTTACTGTCAGTTTACAATTAGCTGTTATCCATGCAAATTAAAAAAACTAGATATTTTGTTTGTAATTAATTTCGCAAGGTAAAATTGATGTAAACCTGATACTAGTGTAGCCTTAGAATCGGCCTGTTTTTTTGCTCTTTTATTACTTTTTATGTAAAAAAAAGACAGTATATTTGTAAAAAAAAAGTTTAAATATTTTAAATAGTCAATTAGTATTGATTTTTATAGAATTGATTCTGTAACTTCTAAGTAGTGTTTTTTTAAAAATACTTTTCTAATGGTTATCATCATGTTAGAAACAATTAGAATTAGTACTGACTAAAATAGTTTTTTTAATGTTAATGAGGCCAGTTTTAATTGAATATTTTATCAGTTGAAGCTTTCAATAATGTTATTTAAAATAAAATAACAGTCAGGAATGAAATTCATTATTATTCTTATGTTCATTTTGAATTAAAAAAAAAAAAATTCAATTGATGGTTGTAATCAGAAATTGATTTAAAAAATGTATTTACTTCCTCTATTCAAATTCTAATAGAGTAGTAAGTAGTTGGACGTATAATCATTACTATGTCTTATTATGTTGTATAAAAAATGAAAAGAGACAATCATAATAATTGATGAGACGTGTATCTCTGTGTGAACATAATTTAAACACTGTTATTCTACTATTGCGCATAATTTTGTTCACAGCTATTCTTTGACCATAAAAAAGTACTTTGCTGTTTTCTGGTTTTGTTGTAATAGATTTTCATGAGTTTATCGGACATTTATTAGTCTAATAAGTTTATTAGACAAAACAAACCAAGTTTACATATTTTTTCGATCTTAAAACTGAACATAAAAATTTAAGAATGCATTGCCAGTGTAATAACTTCCGTTTTCTAGCGATCTCTGAAACACTTCTGCCGTTTATTTGCACAATTTAAATGGTACGTTCACTTAGATCCGCAATGAAAAGCTGCTTCCCGTGTCTCGTTTATAACACGTCTGTGAGCATAGACGGTGTTGAAGTGATCGCTAATGCGCGCTGGTTTTTTATTGCTCTCAGAAATAGATTCTCTTCATTCTATTTGGTTACTCTTTTAACGCCCTGCTCGCGTTTTCTCAAAGTCGATTTAAGTAAACCTTTCATTTGTTTCCTAGTCTGATTGAGGAAAATAAAAAATCATTTAAACCTATTTGTGATTCAATGTTCGCATTATTGTTTTTTTATATTTAAAAAACTAGAGTAATATGTTGTTTTAGCATAATGCAGTTAAATTCGTTTCAGTATCATAGTTCGCGTTGAAGTGGCAAAGCAATAAAAGCCGAACTGAGTGTCGAAATAACATCATTTGCAATTGTTCGCGTGGCGCGCTTTCCTCAGTACACATCGCGACGCATGTTAAAGCAGTCTAATTTTGTAACTGCCTGAGGCTGTAAGCAGTGGTAATCTCATTCGTGTAAGTTCATTGTTGATGAATGGAACCGTTGTCTGAAATCACGTTTTCTATTTTCATCGAGTTTTCTTACTTGTCCTTTAAACAAGACAGCATTTATAAGATGCTATGGCGTCATACTAGTTCCAAATATTTTTATGAGGTGATTTTGATAAAATTTAAACTTAATTCACTATTTGTCTTTTAGTTTAGGAAAAAAAGAGGTTCTTACCCTAATGAATTTAGATAAGCTAAAGTTTTTACCATAGTATAAATTGTTTAAAATGTTTGTTGTATAATCTGCACGTCACAAAAAACCACATTAAATTACACGCACAATTTGCCTTAGATTGGGTCCATTTGTTTTCTTTCATTCTAGTCACTTCAAACTTTTATTATTTCTGTGATATATATTTATTTTTTATTTATTTATAAATTAATTTATTATTGATTTCTTTTTAGATAGTGTTTTTAAACATAGACAACTTATTCTTTTTACTTTATTTTCCCTACTTCTTAGGGTCCGGCCCTTTCGTATTTATATGTATTTTTTATATTCAGTTAACTATTCATTCATATATTTTTTTATCTTTCAAAGTAATCACAATCCAGAAAACCTGAGAAATTGTTAGCGATATTTGTTTTTTTAATTTGTTATTTAAAAGAGTTTTTGTTTATGCATTAAGCAATGTTATCGCTTACTTTGCATATTTCTATGATCTCAAAGTTTTATAATTATGAATAATATTCTCTCGTCCCCTTCTCTCTGTTTTGAGTCAGTTTATAACCAATATGACATTATTATGTTATTAAGTTTTTTACTTTTTGGTAGGGTCGGCATGTACGTATGTAGAAAAAAGTAAGTAGCTTTGTCAGTGAGTGTGACTTCAAGAATGCGATAAATTTAAGAACTGTTAAGAGTTGCTTTTTGTTAATGAACTTTGTTAGAACTGAAATGAAATATCTGATAATAGGTGATCTTGCCTTAGATGACCTTTTCGTTAAATTGTACGTCTTTGTGCTATGGTAGCCCAGTTTGTAAATTGAAAGATTTGGGACAATAAAAGCCAAAAGTCATGCGTTCTAATAAATCTATTGTTGTGGCTTCCCTAAGTATCAGTAATATTATACACTGAGTAGATATTTTTGTGAACTGTACAAGCTGGCAAATATGTGTGAGTGAGTTTGTGTGGTGAATATCCAGGATTTGCCTTACAAAGCCAAAACAGTTTTGGATATATTGAATCGTAATACATTCACCTTTGAGTATATTGGGTGAATGTTGAATGCATTAGTTTGATTGTACTTGGAGTTGTCAGGCTGGGATTCGCGGGATCGTAAAAACTTACTTTTTCGTTTAGATGGGACTCCTAGTTTAGCAGCAGCCATTGGCGGTTCTCTAGTGACTATAATTTCTTATATCATCCATTATCTAACTTTCTAAAGCCTTTAGGGCAATCGGACTGTCAAAGAAGAAAGTTCTACCTAAAAATGCTAAACATTCAGCCCGAAAGAGTCACAATTGATTATTTCCAAGAAATACAATTATGCTACTGCGGTACTCTAAACTAGTCTATCAATAGACCTCATGCAGTCGAGTAAGAAATTATTCATTTCTGATAACTTGAAATACACATTTTTGTATTAAAAAAAAAATTAACTATCATTATTTTTTTGGCTGTTTAGATGTCATATTAAAAAACAATGCTTTCAATTTCTGGGTTTTGTGGATTTGTGTATTTAGTGAATGTTATTTATTATTACCCTTCCTTTTAGATTTTCATGATTTTATTTCAATATTCCTTTTCCATACAAAAAAAAAATTGTTTAAAAAGTTGAATTATATTAGCTGTTCATGTTAACGACTAAGTTTTTTTGTTTTTTGTTTTTTTTGTAGAGATACTGTGGTTAAAGTAGCATAAAACTGTGCTATGCATTAATGTATATTTTTTAATGAAATTATACAAATAAAAATTAATATATATAAACTTGAATATTCATATTTTTACACTCAAAAAAATGTATAATAGTCTACACATAAAATATTAAGGAAAAAAATTTATAAAGGTACACTAATAATGAAATATTGTAATTCAAGTAAATTGTAAGGAAATAACTCTTATCGGGATATAAATTAGTAACATTTTGTGAAATATCGAAAATTATTTCAGAAACGTTTTAAGATTCTGCATTTCTAAAATATTTTTAGGTACTTAAATTATTACTATTGGAATTTTTTATTTATTAAATTAACTTTAAGTTGAGTTATATGAGTTATTAACATTGCTGACTGCCGTTCAGATCTCTGCGCTTAAATATGAAAATTTCAGAATGTTATTTACATTATATGTCATAGTATGCATTATTGTAATCAACACTATACAAATATTCGGAGTTGATCTCTTTATTAGCTGCAGCTAATTCTAGGTTTCGCTTGGAAGTCTTATTTTTCATCATTTGAGCCCAGTTCCAGTTGGAAGGAAGTTGATGTATAAACTGCTTGAGAATAGTCTTAACTAAAGGAAACTCTGGCTCGTATGGCACTCACAATTCGTGCTAAAAAATTGAACTTAACAGATTAATTTCTAGAAACATCATCTGTGGTAGTCAAAATAGATCTTTGGATTTCCTCCACACTTCAAGCAACTTTTTCTCTATATGTCTAGACTCCTTAGATCGTCTAAATTCACTTTCTGGATGTTACTGTGGCGCAACTTCAGCCTGATAGCAATGAGTGAGAACTTGAAATTGTTCCAACTTCGCCTTCAAAAATATCTCTGTAAGTTAATACATCAACTTGGTTCAAAGTGATTCTCAAGATTTTTAATTTGTTCCTGTAGCTTTTTTTTTTGTAGTGCTAAACGTTATTTCTAATCTGCTGAGACAATACAATATCAGATAAATTTTCAGAGAAGGTTGCGAGTGGCAGTCAACATTTTAAAAAGTAGTGCTTTTTCACAAGTACGAGTATAATACTTAACATCAGTACAATTATTAGTATGGTTAGTAATTTTTTTTTCTAGTTTGTAAGATCAAATAACTTACAAATGTATAATATAAAAATCTACCTATTCAGTGTAACAAAAACTAATATAAACACATTCCCCGTTCATTTCATTGATTCGTTTTGTTTTTACTTTTATTATGATTGTTCTTTGCTTTACAAACAACTGCGTTTTTAGAAGAGCAAAATATTGCTATATCAATTTTTTTTAAAATCATTCACTAATTTATTTTTGGCTAAAGCAGAAACTTTTCAGGCAAAAAGAAATTATTCTAAAATATTTGGATTATTTTAAAAACCAATTATGTATCTTGTAATTTGTAACAAAAATAAGGTTGTGCTTTTATAATATATATATTACAAACAATGCGATAAAGGTTTGCCATTCTGTGCTCTTATCGCGGTCGTTGAAGCAATTCAGTTTATAAAAACAAAGTTATTATACCGCAATATATTAGAATATTGAATGTACATTATATTTGGACTGTTATTCTGTAAGAATTTTCAAAAATTTATGAAAAATAAAGTGAATATTAAGTTTTTAAATTGAATATTAAATTTTTAAGTTTTTTTTTTAAATTTAAATCTAAAAAATCGGATGGGAAATACCTAAACGTTTTTTCTTACTAAGTTCTCACAGTATTGGCAATTTCTCCTCCTGTTTTTCTGACAAGAAACACTAGTACATGAGGAGACCAAACTCAGTTCAAACAACCTAGTTAATGTATAGGTAAAAGAATATTGAATGACCTTTAAAAATAAATAAATAAATTGTACATTCCGCAGTAAGTTCTTTCACAAAGCAAAGTAAGAGGTAATGACGGCACTTTATTCCAGAATGGGCTCACTGCTACCTCCTAATACTCCGTCGGCCATCTTAAACATTGTTCGATTCGAATTTGTATTTTTCAGATCTTTTGTCTAAGCTTGAAAAAATATAGTTCAGGAAGTTAAAAGGAGGAGCTAATTAATGCTACTGTGTTACAAGAAAACAAAGATTGAAAGGCCTTAATGTTAGCTGGTCCAGAGTAGCTCAATACGCGAATATTTCAAAAAAGGATATTCGCGCGGCAACATCTTGAAAAAAACGGAGTCCTCTTTAATTGTAATATCGCGTGCAAAGCAAAAGAACGATTACATGATTAAGTAAGTACTTGGCCATTTTGAAATAGTTCAATGTAGTATTTTAATGGGAAATGTAAGAGTGTAGAAGATTAGATAATACTGCCACTGTTTTTTTATTATTATTAAAACATATGCTTAAAAAACAAAAAATGAAATGATTAGATACAACATAGTTTATACACGTTGACTTAATCAAAATTTTTAGTGCACTGCCCCGAATCTGTAGAAAATACAAAGTCAACATGCATACATACATCCCAATGATGGTAAGAGAAATTCAACTTATGATCCATTAAAAAAATCCAGTTATCAGTAGATCTATCCCATAAAACTTCTTTATTTGTTTCGTATAAAATTAAAATATCAATTGAGTACAAAACGTACCACCAAATCAACAAAAGTTCAAATAGTGCGAATAAGAAAAACTTTATTATAAGTTACATTTGTATTTAAATTTCCCGCAAAGTGTTATATATAAATAATGTAAGCATTGGTTATTTTTAACTTGATTTTTTTTTAAATATATATATTTTCTTTATTATTGAAAATCATTTAAAGTTGGAAGTAGTTCCTTATTAATTTAAAATTTTATTTTTACTTAAGTGTACTGCTGAATTGCTGAATTTATACACATATATGTATAAGTGCTGTTTCTGATGAGCCTGCGCAATAAATTGTGCGCATCATCAAAACATTTAATGGTAGCCATTTTGTTTATTTTCGTGGGGAGGCCTGGTATATCTAAAAATTCATG
This sequence comes from Rhodnius prolixus, assembly GCF_049639745.1. Classification (NCBI taxonomy): domain Eukaryota; kingdom Metazoa; phylum Arthropoda; class Insecta; order Hemiptera; family Reduviidae; genus Rhodnius; species Rhodnius prolixus. The sequence continues at coordinate 37,770,149 of NW_027411634.1, forward strand.
GTTTCACATTTTGACGCTTCGTAAATATATTCATTTTTTGTGACATATATGGTTGCGTTGTTTCCCCTGGTAACAGGGGGTGAAGAAATCTGCAGACATTGGGCGCATTGCAAGTAAACCCGTCAAATCTACCGTGTCGGGTAAAAACTATTGTACTACCGAACGTGCCACATTAAAGAAATCAAAAGTTGACTATCCGACGGTTCCTATAGAAAGTATGAATCATATAATTAAGCGAGATATTAAAGATGAAGTCGAAGAGATGGACACTCAAGAAGGTAGGATTTTAAATAACCAACTTTTTTTTTGTTATTTCAAATAAAAATTGTTAAATGTTATTTATGGCGGTTCCCTTACTAGCACGTTGTTGATAACTTTCAATGGTTTTTACTTATAATTCGCGGTGTTTACGACTAGCTAATTTATTGATTAAATGTAGGGTACCACCTATAAGTTTTGAAAGGCTTTACTTTATTTAATTATAAAAGGAACATCAAAGAAATCAGCTTAATTATGGGAGAAATATTCCAATTTCGAAAAACCACTAATAGTTACATTTTTTTTTTAATCTTTTCATGTTGCGTGTTTATGCTTTATTTGCTTAACCTTTAATTCTTGGATTCGTATTCAAAATTTGAATATCTTTCGCAATTCTGCGCGATTTTTTTTTAGTTCTGCTTAACCAGAGTACGGAAGAAATGACGTTCCATGAGAAGATTCTATTTTAAATGTGTGTAATGAGTTCAAAAATAGCTTATTGTAAATGGAATCTGATGACTTGTCATTTAGGATTTTGTGGCCCATATGTTAAAGTCATATGTCCATTTGAAAGTTTAAACATTTTATTAGTGCATTTTCCAGCTTCATACAATATCTGACAAGAGCCATTTATTACATCATTTGAAATTGTTATTTGCGATGTGTCTTCTCTTTTTTCTTTTCTTTTTTTTTTTTCTTTTTTAATGATACATTTTTATTAGTAAAGACATATTATAATAATTTTATTATTATTTTAAATATTGTTACTTAAATAAGTTGCAATTCGCATAGCAAGAGACTGCTTAGTTATTGGCTTTAAATTGTTGAGAATATTTTTTAAAAACTTTGAATTAGGGGAAGCTATGGAAACATTGATTGACAGCGGCGGAGGTGATGCTGCAGATAATAGGGCCGTTAACGGAGAAATTCAAGAACAAATAGTGTCTACTGATACCGAAATGGAAGAAGGTGAGATTTTTAATCCTTGAAATGTCAGAGGGGTTCCATATTACTTGTGTATTAGTATTTGAAATGATATATAATTCAAGTTGTTTCTTCTCTTTTTTCTAATTGAATAGACGATGCAAGGTCTGAAGCAACCTTTCGCCACACCGTTTATAATTTTAGTAAACTGAAAGATTCACAATTATCAGCACCATGTATAGTGAGAAATCTTCCTTGGAAGATAATGGTTATGCCTCGCACATCACAAACCCAGGAAAGACAGCAAACCCGAAGCCTCGGATTTTTTTTACAGGTAAGTTCTTTTAAGTAAGAATCCTACTTTTCAATGAACTTGATTTTAGTGCATTACGTTATCCAGACCCAAAGGTAATTCTTTATTACAAAAAAAAAAAAAAACATATATTGTATAAATAGATTTCTTGTAATTAATTTCATTCATTCAGCATATAAAATTCGGAACTATTTTAATCAGCATTTTTAAATTTTTCGTTTACTTGAGTTTTCGCTGAATTTCGTTACAATGAAAATGACAAATACGTTATAAAGTAAAAAGTAATTACAGTACGTTGAGCAACAATACATCGTGCAATGCAACACAAGACAGTTTGCAATAATCAATATTTTCCTACAATAAATAAAATCTTATTTTTAAAGAATATTAAATTTTTAACACTTTTCTGTGTACATGATTATTATTTTAAATAATTTGTTATTGGATTTTTGGGATTTCTATTTGATATTGATTATGCACCCAAATTTTTCATTTTGATTTTAAAGTAAACGTGTGCCCTCTAAAAGTTACTTATTATTTTTTTTTGTTTTTTATATATTTTAAATTCTTGTTTATGTCTAATGTCAGTCTTCTAACGTTTTTTTATTGAATAAGACTTGTACATCCTAAAGTACACAACATACAAAGAAGTCTTAAATTTATTTTCTTATTACTAGATTTAGAAGAATAAACAAATTGTTTATTAATATCAATATTATTTTAATGAATGGAAACTTAATAAAATTATTTACGTTAAGTAGATTGTAGATAGAAGATAGAGAGACCCAGTGTATTCAGTAAGAACTGAAAGATTATCATGCTCCCTTGAAGTTGGCAGGGCTTGTTCGCCGAATGTTAAGAAGCGGTATATTTACATGTAAAATGTGAAGGTGAGAGGACAAAAGAGAAATTTCTTGTCTTGGCAGAGTTTTTTTTTTTTTACTTGAAAAAGTAATTTATTTTTCTACTTAGGTCCCTTTTAATTCAATGCATTTTGTCTGAGTTATTTGGAAGTATAGTTTCTATCCATGTAGCACAATTCTGAGATTGTCCTTACGTAGAGTCTGCTAGATGTTTGGGAGTGACTATTTCGAATACACTGTCCTGGAATAATCATGTCAGTGATATTTCAAATAGTATTTACAAGTCACTGTACCAGCTAAGACTCCACAAAGACTTGCTACCTGTACCGCTCCGTAGACAGCTGGTCAGTACACTGATATTCCCTAATTTGGATTATTGCTGCCCAGTGTATGCTGATTTGACTGCGGAACTCAACTTAAAGCTAAAACGATCACTAAACTCATGTGTCCGTTTTATATTAAATGTGCGAAAAGACGAACATATAACAGCACATTACCATGAGTTGGGGTGGCTTAATGTTGAGTTCCGCAGGAAATATTTTAAGGGCAATTTTCTATACCAGTTGTTTAGGACGCAGACTCCACGATATCTGTTTGACATGTTTACTGCTAAGGGTGTACTGGACTTACGGACTACAAGGACTGTCCACACCAGACTGTACATACCAACTTACAGGACTGCTACCTATCAGAATTCTTTTTTCGTTACTTCCTGTAGACTGTGGAACGACCTACCAACGGACCTTACGAACAGGAAAACAATTTTTAATTTCAGATTTTTATTTTATGACTACTTATTACAGGAATTTAGGAGGAAATAGTTTATTTATTTATTTTTATTATTTATTCTAGTTGTGAAAGTTATTCATAATTTTTTCTTATTAGTTTATATTTATTGTAAATAATTTTTTGCGAACAGCTGTTTGGATTTTATTTTATATTTTATTATTTTAACCGAGAGTTTTTTTGTGTTTATCATGTAAATTTTATTTATTTTTGTTGCCCTTAAGGGACATGAGTCCCAGGGCATAATAAACGTATCTTTCTTTCTCTCTCTCTCTCTCTCCCTCTCTCTCTCTCTCAACCGTACTATGTTCTTGACATGCCTAAAATTTCATAAGTACCGTGCTTACCCTCAAATAGAATTCAGTTCTTACTAAGTTCATATTTAATTAAAGAGGGAATTAAATGTTTCGCATAAGAGTAACGAAAATTATTTGAAATCCGAAATGCAAATTGCAAGGTTTTATCAGGTCAACTAAAAAAAATGGTTTCGTGATTCTGACCCTTCCAGAGTACGAGTCATCTTAATAATTATTTGCGGGAATTTATATCAACTTGAGTTTCATTAGTGTAAATTTAAAACGCAAATTGTCTGACGTGATATCAATCACAAGTTTTCACTTCTGAATTACTTAGTTTATATTTGTTCTGCTGCATATTTAACTATAGAGAACTCTTCACTTTTTACCTCCAGATTGATGTTCGAATGTTATATAAGTTTAGAGAGATTGTCTTTATTAAGATTATCTTTTAGTTAAGAGTATGTAGGTTGGAAATCATCTTCTAATCATCTTATCGGCCTCGTTTTTTTATATGGTATGTCGTTGTCACATATATGAGGAACTGGTATGGATAACCATTTATTCCCATGGATAAAATTGGTGCATTGTCGGAAGACTACTAATTGGTGGTTCGTAAGTTAGAATGTTAGCCGTCATAAACTTCTCTGTCAAGCAGCTGGATTCATCCTTTTACTGAGCCTTATTATTTAAGGAAACTTCTCTACATGTTGGGATGGTATTCCAGACACTTTTTTGTCAGTACGTAGAAAAAGAAAAATCCTCCAGCCATATTAAGAAGGACCTTTCGAGAACCTTTCTCCAAAGTTATTGTCTGGACTGTTAAGGAACTTAGATGGCATTTTATCTTTTATTGTCTCATTAACACTATTTTTGCGTTTTTCATTGAGTTGCTTTGTGGTCCTGCATTAACGCAGAGAATGTGCAAGCTACATTAACTTGTTCCTCTGCTTCATCATCTGGATCATCTATTTATAAAAATAATCGAGCATGCAAGCTACATTATCTTGTTCCTCTGCTTCATCAGGTTCATCTATTTATAAAAATATCTTTTAGTTTTATGTTTGTTAAGTATACTCCAAAAAAGCTAGGATGAGTATTACTAATTTTACTTAACGGACCAGAGTCTCAGTTGATAAAGCCGATATTCAAAAAATAGAATAAGCATTTTATCCTATTGGAACCAGAATAAATATCACTCAGACAACTGGAACATTAGAAGCTCATTCCATTACCAATTTAGTCTAAAAGTTGTGCTGAGATTACTCGTTTGAACTTATTTATCTTGCACTTTTTTTTGTTAAGACTGCTTTTAGCATTTTAGTAAGACTTTTTTTCTTATTTTACGGATGTGAATTGTTAACGTTATTAGAGGTATTATTTCTAGCATACATTGTTTTTTAGCAATCTAGTAATTGTATTACAAAAAATTTAAATTTTCGCCCGTAATTTTTAGAATATATATTAAAACACTGCCGATAGATTTTATAGATTTAGACCGTAAGTTTTGAATTAAGAAATAATCCTTTTAAGCGAAATACTTTTTTCCTAACGTTTTAGATTTTTCTAAAAGATTAAGAAAAAATTGAATCGCTTATTGGACTCATGAGTTTTAAAACATTCTTGCTTAATTGTTTCTCATAATATCTAAGTGGTAATTCCGTACATTGTACGAAAGAGGTTGACAGTTTAAAGAGATTACCGTCATCCATTCTCCGACTTTCCTAAAACAAATTTTTCTTCAACAATTATTCTTATAAAACTTACAACGCTACTTGCACCTTATAGTTTAGATAACACTTCAAAAAAATCGTAGCAGTCATTTTCGAAAAAAAAACTCAGAAATGTGACATAATCTATTGAGTAAAAGTGATTCAGGTTGAGAAATTTTCTTCAACCTTTAAATTTTAGTAAAAAAATTGCATTCTTCTTAATAATATAGAAGTTGCACGGAACGTACTGAAATGATGCTTTGAGTACTTCTTTCCGACACAAGTGCCCTTAGTCAAATTCTCATGGGAAAATGTTTCTAATAAAAGTTTATTGGAGATTTCCAAGTGTGCAATTAGTGTATAATTTCAAGGAAAAGTGGAAATTATTTTCATAAAAGTCACAAAAAAAATCCACTCATAAAGTATGGTAAAACTTAATAAGTTTTAATAGCTATAATTTAATAGAAATCAGTTGTGGAATCAAATCGTAATATAAAGTTTCACTTTCCGGTCTTAAGGCCATTTCCAGTTAGTAAAAAAATAAAACTACAATATTCTTACATAGCTAAAGCTCACTGCGAAGCACCCTTGAATAGGAACGATTATTGAGCAATCATTTCATATAATAATAAAGGTTTAAACTGACCCACCAGTTCCAGCGAGATGTTAGCGAAGTATCGAGGAGATGTACTGGTGGCAAACCAACAACGACTACTGTTAATCACAGAGTTCTTGCCAAAAATTTTCTCAAAAATCCTCCAACACACAAGTACTAGTTAATAAGTAAAATAATTTTACATTTTAGCATTTTTTTTTAGTTTTATAGTAGTCGTATTCATTGTTACGTGAATAATAAGCGAAAAATGGTAATCAAAATCAGAATTATAGGGTTTATTATTTTTTTTTCTTTGCATATTTTTTTAATTTTTGTTTAGTTGTTTTATTAAATAAGTTTTGTGTATATTAAAGATGATCAATGAGTTTCTTGGCTAAATTTTTCACGACTAATTTTTATTTTTGTATAATTCAGATCTATTTTATGTATGCCTTTATTAATCTCGAAAATAATTCTTGAATAAATCTATATAAAAAAGAAAAAATCTCAAACTCCTCAGAGTAGGGCATATTATTAAAAAATTATACAAAATCGAATCGGCCATTTTACTAACACTTGAATACAAGTATGTATTTCAGGCTGAACGGACTAAAATGTACTTCGACCGTACAATACTTCTTTTGTTCATTGTTGGCCATCGTGTGTACTTAGGTAAAACAAAGAAAACACAAGTTCTTTATTTTCTCTACTTTTCTCTATTAGATATAAACAGTACTTAGATAATACCGCACCGAAGAATCCTGACTTTCAACGCGAGTCACCAGCAAAGTTTTCCTAAATTTTTTGAAAGCTTCTTGAGCGTGTACAATTTTACATAATGTTTTGACTTTAAATTAGAATTATAGGGCGGTTCTTTATTAGATATTTGCATTATATTTTATCCACATTGCTGTCTATAAAATTGTTAACCGGTTCAAAATTTAGTTACAAGATTTAACAATTTGCTGTCGCTTTTTTTCTTGGATGCACGCCAATAGATACACGATTTTATACAGAGAATGTTGTGGAATTAATTTTTAGGGAAAATGTTAGGAATATTTATTACATTTAGTATGTAATATGGGTCATTTATTCTAAAATATGTTAGGCCAAAGTATAGTTAACAATTAAGTTAATATATATTTCAATTATACCATTTCCAGTGTAATGGTGAATCAGATAGTACTACTTGGAGTTGTCATGCATCAGCAGAACTGAGACTTGTCTCACAGAAGGAAGGATGTGAATCGTTTTGCAGAAGTAAGTTATTAAAGTAATGATGTTAATTATTATAATAATATTCATTATTAATTATTAATGATGGACTAAAAAACCAAACCTAATTGATTTATTTTAGAAATCCAGCATCTATTCTACAGTAAAGAGAATGATTGGGGATTTAGCCATTTCATGACTTGGTCAGAAGTTCTTGATCCAGAAAAAGGATTCATAAAAGATGACGCTATTACTTTGGAGGTAATTGATGCAATTTATTGTAAGTTATTTTACTTCATTAAGTTTTTGAGACTAATAAGAATATTTTTCTAAAAGAAGATGTAAAGTTACTTCTCTATATTATTAATACGTGGATAAGGGTCTAGTCATGCTTACTAGGCTTATTTGGATAGGCGGACATCTATAGAGAGTTTACAGGGCAGTCACTCCCGATTAGAACAATTTTTTGTATGGGAGTTAGTTGTTGCCGCAACTTAGGTGACGTTATCGTTCCGCCAATTTAAGGTTTAATAGTGCATTCTCGGGAAGTATAATTCCCAGGGTATACTTTGGATATTTAAGGAATGAGGATATATGCGAAGTTGGAGAAAGGTAATTTTTGGGAGAAAGCCCTTTTGGTATAAGTGCCACATCAGGCTTGGGTTCCTCCCAATAGGCTCTTCACCAGAGTGAATACAAAGAAGATCTAAAATTTAGTACTGTTGCGATTCAAAAAAGTCGTCGATGAAGTTCAGATAATAAGTATGTAATAATGAAGTTCTGAACTGCTAATAAGCAGTAAATTCCCTGAGGTTTGTCAGGTAGTAACCTGGCATAGTAATGCCACTGATGGAACGGTTCATTCCTAAGAAGCCTCGTGAGTCATAAGAACTGATCCGCTACCTGTTCGCTCTTACATTTTTAATATCCGAATACTTACAAGAATCCTATCAATCCTTAACATCGTAATCAACATCCCCAAAACAAATTAAAATATATAGATTAATGATTCTTAATGAGTTTATCAGATCGAGAAAATTGCTATCCAAAGTAAAAGTTCCCTTTTTATTTATAATCCATGCTATAGTTATTTTAGTTGCTTATTGCAGCTGTCTCTACACAAAAGACGAAAGGCGACTTTATCTCAAAGCTTTTACCGTTATATCAACCTTAGATTAGCGCCTATTATAAATCAGCTTCAATCCTTATTCTATCCCGAAATCATTCATGCTCCTGATTTTGCTGTGGTTAGAAGGGCTTAGAAGGTTCTGCCGAAGCTTGACCGCAGTCAGGGTTCAGTCTCAAGAGCTCCTTATATAATCTTCGCGAATTCTAGAGCCAGATCTAGGTTCTTCCTTTTTCAGTTTCCAAGAAATTACCTGAGTTTTGACAATTCCTTGGAGGGAAGGCAAATTTCTAAGTATCTCGTTCACAGAGGCTAAATGACTTATTGGTATTCGTCGTATTTATTACATAAATCATAGAACCCAAGACCTATGCAATTGGAACGATTTTGCGTACCATGCTAAAGTCTTATAAGACGTGTTTTGATCCAAAACAAAATAAATCTCTAGATCGTATAAATGTAACGTAGGTATAATGATTATTATTTTGTGTAATGTTTTAGTAAATGATATTTAAAAAGGTGTACATCCTATTTTATACATGAATATTTTTAGGATAAGTACGCTGAGAAATAATTGTTTGTCTCATTAAACAGGTACACGTCACAGCAGATGCACCACATGGTGTTAGTTGGGACTCGAAGAAGCATACTGGTTATGTAGGTCTTAAAAATCAAGGTGCAACCTGCTATATGAATTCACTATTACAGACATTGTATTTCACTAATGAATTGAGAAAGGTAAAAAAAAAAACTTGCTAACGGTAATTATTTTGTAAAAGAAAAGAAATTTAACTTTTTAAAAACAACAAAAAACTTTAATTGATTTAGGCAGTATATAAGATGCCAACAGAAAGTGATGATTCTAGTAAAAGTGTAGCTCTTGCGTTACAAAGAGTATTCCATGAATTGCAATTTAGCGATAAACCTGTCGGTACAAAGAAATTGACTAAATCATTCGGTTGGGAAACTTTGGATTCATTCATGCAACACGATGTGCAGGAATTTTTACGAGTTGTAAGTATTTATTCTAATATATTGTTTTTCTTAGATAAGATTAGATTTGGTGAAAGAATGTATAGATCTCTTCGATGGCACTTGGACCATTAGAAGAGATTGTGTTGATTTCAGTATCCTCCATGAATAACCAACGGTTGTCTGAAAAGATCGCTCTTCTATTTACGGTCTTAAGAGCTTTTCACTCAGGGATTAGTGATTCTGGTCCATTCCATTAGTCTCTATTGAACTCCTGTTAGTATTTAAAGAAGGATGCGCCAAGTGCGTTTGCTTCTTTAAGTTTGCGATTACGTATGCGTATACATTTTCGAGATTCTTTCTTATTTCCCAGTCGCCATTCTCGCACTTCTGGCCAAATATGTTTTTGAATATATTTCTTTTTTAAACCCCAAGTATCTTTTCGCTTTCTTTGCTGAGCACCCACGTTTCGCTGGCGTATTGGACGAAGGGTCTGATTGTTTTATAGGCCTTGCGGGACAAATCCTTAAACCGCAAAACCTTTTAAACAGCGATCAGGAATCTGTTTCCTGCCGCTATTCTCGCCGTTATTTCTGCGGTTATATAATTGTTATTTTGTAATAGTGACCCTAGATATTTAAAATCACTTCACGTTGGAAAGCTGTGATTAGTCAACTGGATTGATTCTTCTCCACGCGACTGGGCCCTCAAGGTTCGCATATTTTTGGTCTTTACCTCGCTGATTTCCAGACAGCGTTTCTTCCAAGCATGTTCCAGTTCTTGAAAAGCTCCCCCAGGGTCGCTTAGATGCTAATATTGGCTGACCTGTTTTCACTGTCATTCTTATTTATGTTCTGACGATCATTGTCTAGTTTAGTTTTGATCAAGATGTAGTATGTCATGGAACACCAATTATTTTCATTTTTCAATGTGTTGCTAAATTTTTAAGTGATATTAATCAGGACTTTTTTCGTTTTATCAATTTCAGTTATTAGATAAATTGGAAAGTAAAATGAAGAGGACATGTGTAGAGGGTACGGTACCGAAACTCTTCGAAGGTAAAATGGTGGTATGTTATCAATTTTTAAAGCAACTAACTTTTACATCTAAACGTTCAAACTTTTTAATGTTATTTTTATTATTTCTTATTGTAATATAAATATTTCTTCTTTTAGTCGTTCATAAAATGTAAAAACATCGATTATAAATCTACTAGAACCGAAACATTCTACGATATCCAATTGAATATCAAAGGAAAGAAAAATAGTACGTATAATGAATTTTTGTTTTGATATTATTTCAGATAAAATATCTTTTAACTTTAAGAACGTTTTGATTCCTCTTAAGGTATTAAGAAAAAAAATAAATTCCATGTTTGATTGAAAAATTATGAATGGATTTAGTAAATTGAAATTTAGTATTATTATCGTTGCGCGTTATGAACATGGATTTAGTAAATTGAAATTTAGTATTATTATCGTTGCGCGTTATGAACATGGATTTAGAAAATTTAAATTTAGTATTATTATCGTTTCGCGTTATGAACATGGTTTTAGAAAATTGAAATTTAGTATTATTAACATAGCACATTATGAACAAAAATTTGCAACAGTTGTTTGTTATTGAAAAAAAAGTGAGATAAAACCTGAAGTGATCAGTTATAGCACTCAGCTTAGGTGGGACTGTATCCTCTAATTTTATGAAATAAAAACGTCATAAACTGATGACTCAAATTAAAAAAAATCGGCAAGACTCCAATACTTTTATAACATGGGGTGTTCTTTAGAGAGTGGTCTTTGTAAGTGGGGTGTATGCATCTGAAGAAAATAACTTGTCGAAACTTTGCAGGAATCTTATACTTTACGTCTGTGCTCTATTGCTGGTCCTGACCAACTAAATTAGCGTTCAAGATTCATCAATTTGAAGTACCGTAGTTGGTGTATTTTGTGTATTTTTTTGTTTTTTTCATTAAGATTTTCTCTGAAGTTCATTAAATACCAATAAGTACACGTAGATCTATACTTTTCGTTTGGTTAAGTTTGTCTTGGAAGTACTAAGGAGAGACGAATGCAAGCTTGTCTATTTGTGTTGTACGGATTTGCAAACTGCGTAATGTTAGTAAGAATAAAGTAACTTTCTTAAATTTAATTTGAAGTTATAATTATGTATTGTGTGAAAGTCGGGTGAGTGTTTCATGCTATATTTTTCATTTTAAATTTTAGAGTCATTTTTAAGAATCAAGGAGATGGTTATTTTCCGAATGCTGGTTTTGTTTTGAATTGTCTTTCAATATATTGTGAATTTTTGAAAATGAAAGTTGATCACTCTACAGAGAACTTCATGAATAATCCATATGGATAAATTTATAAAGCAAATCCAATGCGATTTATCGGAATGTAAACTTTATTGCAGTTCCTGTGTGCAATGGTGAGTGATTGTTAGGAGGGGCGCAGTGGTTTTTTCTTTCTTCAGCAGATTAGCTTCTTAGGTCTTCGGAGGGCTTGTAAAAGTATGATTTTTTGTTAGGCATTCAGTTACACCGAAAGCCTTTTGAGTGATTTAAGAGAGCGATAATGGGTGAAGGTCCAAAATCGGCCTGAATCAAGTAAAGAAGCATTTACTGAGGGATAAAAATGTCGAATGGTACTAAAAAAAAAAAGGTAGTTTAGGCATTACTCGATATGGTGTTGGTTAATTAATTGCACCATCATAGTTTTTATAATCTTTCGTTTTATTTATGTAATTCAATGAGTTATGTATTTATTGGTTTAGAATGACCAGTTGCTTTTTCAGTACAACACTTTGATGATAAACTATTTCTTTATCACTAATTACTTTCTATCACTAATTAAGTTTCTTTACGTATTAAAAATTGTATAATCATTTTCAGTAACCGAATCATTTAATGACTATGTAACGGCCGAAGTATTAGATGGTGATAATAAATACGATGCTGGCGAGCACGGTCTTCAAGATGCTGAAAAAGGAGTGATATTCTCAAAATTTCCTCCAGTATTACATTTACATTTGATGCGTTTTCAATACGATCCTATTACAGACTGTTCTGTTAAATTCAATGATAGGTATGTAGGGAAGATATTTCTGTTAAATATTTGTTTATATATTCTAATAGTATTTTCAAATCCTTTTAACAAACTTATAGTAAAAATAATTTGAACCTATATTTTTATGACATACTTTACTCAGAATCAGAATGCAATGACTGTATGCTTACAACCTCAGATAACTTCTTCCTAAAGGAACCTTTTGTTACTTATCTTTATCCTTTTTTTTTATATATATATAGATTGAAGAAGTTTTCTAAGCAAACATGTTCTTAAATTCCGATTTTTTGTCATAATTTAAATATTATTTACATATTTTAAATTATTTTTTAATTTATTTTATAACTTTTTGTTATTTGAGGTTCAATGGCTATGCAATTTGTCATTGATTTTTTTTTAATATATATATATTAATAATTAAATATTAAATAATAAAATATACATATAAAATTTAGTATATTTTATAAAAATAAAATATTGAATAACGTATTCTTAAATTTTCCAAACTTTCTCGTATTTTAATTATGCTTTAGTGTATATGAATAGTTTTACTAACCCATCTATAAAGATCTATTTATTTATTTTAAGTAACCCGAAAATCAGTTTATTAATTTTTAAATTCGTTTTATAGGTTTGAATTTACTGAGAAAGTTAACTTGTCTGATTACTTACAAGCACCCGAGGCGACGCCAGCAATCTATACACTGCATGCAGTACTGGTACATTCGGGAGATAATCATGGCGGGCATTATGTGGTTTTTATTAATCCTAAAGGAGATGGAAAGGTAAAAATTGTTAATTTATATTAAATTTTAATTTTGTTTAGAAAAAAAGTTGAGTTATATCCTAGGTTTTATATAGAATAGTAATTAAATCTAATTAGGGCGGATGTAGAAGAATATTTAAAAGACGCTCTAATATTTCATTTCACTTATTTTCCAAACAAACATCGTTCAATTAGAGCACAATTTTCAGAACTTATGGTAGGCCTAACATCAGTAGTTTCTTATATCGTTGGTTTTATCCGACGTAGCATGCATTTTTATTATATCTCTGGCCAGTTTTAGTATTTCATCCATTATCGAGGTGGTAGAATTTTCAGTTTGGTGTTGAGGTTTCGACTTCACTATGGTCCTAATAGTCAACCATTTGAAACACTGTGGGATTTCTTGGTCCATTGAAGAATGCTTGGAAAAGTCGTAATTCCGGTGGACCGATATTCCTCAACTCGGACATTAGGCAACAAATTTGATATACACAAATTATTATATATATTATATATATTCGGGAATACCCGAATTTTAGTATCACCTTTTTCTTTATCACGTTGTACTTCAACTTCAACAGCACTTCGTTATTCAGTGTTATTAAGTGTTCAGTTCGTAGGATGCAATAAGTAATTTCAATAAAGTGCAGAATAAAGAATACATGGGGAAATTATTAAAAAGAAAGCACTTAGACTGTACAACCAGTTTCAGGAATTGGAACAATCACAAGTCAGGGTATCGAAGAAACTGGAATTTAAAGCAAGTGAGATTTTTTAAAAAGACACGCATTTCATAATGTTAAAATAAAAGGAGTAGTAGCATCAGCAGACGAAAAGGCTGCAAAAAACTTTTCGGATAAACTAGCAAAAATAATTGAAAAGGGCGGCTATACTCCCGATCAAATATTTAATGCCGACGAAACGGGATTATTCTGGAAGAAAATGCCTGAAAGTACATACATAGCAAAATCTGAAAAAAATCAGCCAGTGGTTTTAAAGCGGCCAAAGATCGGGTGACGTTCTTGTTTTTTAGCGATGCATCTGGTGATAAAATGTTTCAAGCCTTTTAATCAACAAATTATTTATGCCACGAGCTTTAAGAAGTAAGAACATTGAACAACTTCCCGTTCATTTGATGGCAAAAAAGCATGGATGATGACTGATCTGTTTACAAAGTGGTTCAAAGTGGTTTTGTTCCTGAGGTCCAGAAATATATGGAACAAAATGTTTGAAATTCAAAATACTTTTGCTTGTTGATAATGCCCAGCCACCAAGTGCTGGATCATCCAAATATTCAAATGCTGTTTTTGCCGCCTAAGGCTGGAAACATAGTGGAGCGGCGAGCAAAGCGGCGATGATAGCGAAGAGAAAAGCGGCGAAAACAAACACTAGAAATAGATAGAGTTGCTCTATCTTCGCTTTGCTCGCCACTATGCGCGGTCCCATATGTTAACTTCTGTTTGATTTCGCCGCTTTGCTCTTCGCTATCATCGCCGCTTTGCTCGCCGCTCCACTATGTTTCCAGCCTAATACTACCTCCTCGCTGATTCAGCCACTTGATCAGGGTATTATAACAGCATTTAAAATGTACTACATAAAGCAAACGTTTAAATATATTTTAGATTCAGTGGAAGAAAGAAATTTGAGTAATGTGGAAGCATGGAGAAATTTTACGATAATGGATTGTATTACACAATGCTTATTTTGCCATCAAACATTTGCGCCAATCGACCTTAAATGCTTGTTGGAAATTTTTTTTGCCAGCATTCGTCAAAAGTGAAAGTTGCTTAGTACAAAAATCTATCTTGTGTTCTGCAGTTACGAGTAACAATCAAATGCAATTTTTTGTGAAGGTTTTAACAACGTGCAAACGGCTGACATCGAAGAATTGATGCGAGAAAACCCTTTGGATGACGACTTGATCGAATTTATGACAGTTTATGATAATAAAGAAGTCGATGATGACGAAGTCGATAATGACGAAGTCGATAATGACGAAGTCGAAGGTGAAGTTCAGCTATTAACGGCTTATTTAATTGTGAGGGTTTGAAATTTGCGATAAGTGTGGAACAACAGTAATAAAAAAAAAATGTAAAATTCGTTATAAACCATACCATATTTTCGTTGACTTCTATTACTACAAACACATAACCACTTGTAAGATTTAGTAAAGTTGCTAATAAATGGTTCATTTTTCTCATTACCATCAAATAAATAAACTTATAAACTTATGAAGACAAAGATCAAAGTAAATAGACAACCATACACATAAATTAAATTCTTAGTCAAAAAATTGAATGAGTGTTTTTTAAAATTCATTCATAATTTGTAGAGCGTACATTGCAAAATAACAATAATTAAATAACTTTTGGTTCTCTGATATGTTTCAGTGGTGTAAGTTCGATGACGATGTGGTATCACGTTGTTCTAAACAAGAAGCCATAGAGAATAATTATGGCGGTCATGATGATGACATGAACATGACTGTGAAACATTGTACTAACGCCTATATGTTAGTTTACATCAGAGATTCCGAACTTGCCACTGTACTGCAAGATGTTACTGAAAGCGATATACCACAAGAGGTTAGTACATGTGTTGGGGATTTTATTATTATTATTTTTTAGATATTTGGTTTGTGATGGCTGTAAATAAAATAAATGAAAAAAAAAAAAAATTGCCAGTAACTTCAAGAAAGTTGTATCAATAATTAATTTTGAAAAAAGTTCGATAAATGGTCATTTTGAGTTATCTGTTAGATTTTGCTTAATCATCTCCCGATGAGTTTGATTAGTTTGAAAATTCTGTAACTTAAAGACTTTTTTCATGTTGTCTAATTTATCATAAGTTGCCACTGATATGTACCTGTAAACAGGTAAATTATCTCAGAATGTTTATTAACTTCATCTCAATGTATTAATAAATATGAAATCTGTACCTTATCTTCTAGCTAAAAAGTAATTAGTGATAATTTTGAGAAATATACGAGATGTTAGCCATGCCAAGTCCTCTGCATACATTTAAACGCCAAGAAATGCAGTTGTAAATCTGGATTGCCAGTCCCTATGTAAAAGACGTACTGATCGAACGAACTATATAAAACTGCATGCATACATTCTACACTTTACAGTAGATTTGGGGTCAACGTTTATCCTATTTAGGATAAAATCCTTTTTGGTCAAATTGCTGTTAAGGAATACTAGCTTGTGCTTGGTATTCAGTTAGAGAATCCACATCCTTTCAGTGAAGTTCTTTCTACATCTTTGTTAATTTTACAGATCCTTCTTTCATGGCATCTTCCTCTTCTTTATTATATTTAAAACATATTACAATTGTCAAAATAATAAGTAGGTAGTCTCTGAAAATAAAGTAGTCCAAACTGGAAAATACAAAATTAAATATAATAAAATTGAATTTCTGAAAGATTAAAAGAATTAGTGCAGTACAATAGTAAATATAGTTTCTTTTTTTTTTTTTTGTTATTGGAACAATAGGGTTTAATTCAGTAATTAATATATTAGTCTTATTTCTCTTCTTTTTTTTTTTTAATTAACAAAAAAGCAAAGAGAATTTTATATTATAAAAAAAATACTTGTATGTATATTTAAAACTAAGAAGGCTAATGACATAATTTATATATATGGCAACTGATATTAAACCCTATTGTTTTAGGTTCTATTGAAGATAAAATCTCTTGCCGATTAAAAAAATATATATATCAAACAAAAAACAAATAATCGATTTGCGAATTTTGCGCTCGATCTGAATGAAGGCAACGTGGATGATCTGTATCGGGAGTTAACTCAGTTTCCGTAATTCCTCTCCCCCATTAATTTTATTTATTTATTTACTAATTATTTTATTATTCTTATGAAAATTTTTATTATATACCTTTTTATTTTTGATATGAATAAATTTTTTCTTTACAAAATTAACTTCTTTTTTTTTTAATTTAGATTAGTTTATATTTTCTGTTATTGTTATTATTATTATATTGTTAACATCGAGGCCGATTCTTAACAACTAGCCTTTAAGCATTCGAGGTAGCGATTGTTAAAAAGACTGTTCTTGCAACTTAAATCGTTTAGTGAAGAAAGCTGATTTTGTAAAATGTTCTTTAGAGAGAGGGTTGTAGATAAATTGAATTGCAATGAACTGTCTGTCTCTCCTACCCGAGGTCGAAGGTACGGCTGCCTCTGCAGTGGGTGGTTTACCTCACTACCACCACCTGTTCCGCTACTTCTTCTGCCATAACGTTGTTGAAAAACCAAAGTGTATTTAGTCACTCTATTGTATGGCCTGCTTAAACTATTTCTTTTATAGTCCGCCTCTGAAGTGCCGTTTTAGTTTTACATTTTTTGTTCTAAAATGTACGAGTTTCTATCTAACTGTGACCAAAAGACCGAATTGAAGAGTATTCTTCCACCAATAAGTATAAAAATGTCCGGTACGGCTTGTACAATGTTTTGAGATTGGCATGACCTTTTCTGAAAATAAATACATAAAATAAAAAATAAAGTTGGTGGTTGCTCAAAACGAAATGTGTATAAGCTGAAACAACCAGAATCTGAAAACTTTTAAAATCTTCTATGTATACCATATTTGTTGTTTTATCCATAATCAAGTAGTAAGAGGGCAAATTTATCTTCCCGTTCTCTATCAGAACCCCAACTCCCGTACAATTTGTACTTTCCATCTGGTCGCGTCCATTACCCTTCCTGCTTCTATCTTCAAACAGAACAATCTTCATAGTTTCATATAATTTATATTGTTCTTAGCTGGTTAATTCTTTGTTAAGCTTCTCATCTTTACTTTCTAGATCCATCCTAGAAAACGAATATTGACTTTGATGTTTGCCGTTTAAGATTTTGTAATCCAGACTGTTCACATAATGTTGGATAGCTCCTTTTGTAATGACAACAGTGGGTTTAGCATAATATTTGTGGCAGTATAGATAGTACTTTTTTTATATATTACTTATAATTTCAACAAGAACTTAGTTGAACAAGATTATTATAAATACAAGTAGAGAGAGAGATTAAGTTTGTAAAAACTTGCCAGAAACAGATTAAATTTCATGCTTAATCTAACTTTTATTTATAATTTATTATTCATTTAAAACTCTACCTTAGTGAAATATTCGAAAATTGCAGCTAGTTGAACGACTACAAGAAGAAAAACGATTAGAGCAGATTCGTAGGAAAGAACGAAGTGAAGCTCATCTGTATATGACCGTACAAGTAGTACTGGAAGATTCCTTTGATGGTCATCAAGGTAACGACTTGTTTGATCAAGAAAGAGCACATTTCCGAGTGTTCAGGGTGAAGAAGTTGCTCACATTGCAAGAATTCATGGAACTACTATCAGATACTTTGGTAAGTTCGTATATTAAATTTATTAATTGATTATAAGAAATATAATGCGAATGTAAACAAGAGTGTATGCCATGTTCATAGATTTTTTAAAGGAGTTTGACACGCACGTCTATCTCGTTAAAAAGTTACAAGTTATATACGGCATTAGGGAGGAGTTGAATTGCAATTCTTTTAAACGCACATTACGGGAAATCCCATATTGTAGATCTATGTGGCAAAAAATAGAATGTAATGCGAACGGAAAGTGTAGTTCTGCAGGATTTTTTTTTAGAACCGATCCTGTTTTGGACTCAACGTAAAAGAAATGCCTTATATTGGAATTATGAAACTATTACGCAAATGAAACCGCTTTGTGAGAGAGAGACTGTTGCAAGGACATGAACGAGCAGTATATGCTCTTTTTTTACCCATATGTAGCAGAGAATCATTTGACACTTCAGAGGCATGTTTAAACTATTCCTTTTATAGTCCGCCTCTGAAGTGCCGTTTTAGATTTACATTTTTTGTTCTAAAATTTACGAGTTTCTACAAGAAGAAAAACGATTAGAGCAGATTCGTAGGAAAGAACGAAGTGAAGCTCATCTGTATATGACCGTACAAGTAGTATTGGAAGATTCCTTTGATGGTCATCAAGGTAACGACTTAGCTGTGATCTAGCTGTGACCAAAAGACCAAAATTGAAGAGTATTCTTCCACCAATAAGTATAAAAATGTCCGGTACGGCTTATACAAGTATTTTGAGATTGGCATGACAGTGACCAAGAAATTTATTTACTGATTGCCGGAAACTTGATAGTCACTTACCTTAGATCTTTTACTAGAACAATTATTTGAATGTGATCCTTCAAAAGTTGTAGGTTGCGTCATCACATGGCTCAATAGAATATTATTATTGAATGAATAATGTCAAGCGAACTACCTTTTTTAGTAAGAATTCTAACATACAAGAAAATTTTATAATTTTAAGAGGTAATTTTATTGGTCACAGATTTTTATTTTCGTTAATATAATAATACCTAATTTTTCATAAAAGATTATAGCAGTCAAATAAAATAGGTTTTTGAAATATTACTTAATAATTTATTCTAATTTTTTGTAATATTTTCCAGAAATATCCTGTGGAACAGATGCGACCGTGGCCATTCAGCACACGGACTAATTTAACGTTTCGTCCTACAATGTTGGACATAGAAGGTGATCTGAATCGACCATTACAAGAAATCGCCGAAGGTAATAATCCATGGAATGTATTTCTGGAGGTACTATCTCCGGACAGCGGTACAACAGCTCTTCCTCCTTTCGATAGAGACAGTGATGTATTGTTGTTTTTCAAAATGTACGATCCGAAAGCGAAGAAAATTTATTACTGTGGACATCATTATATGCCTGTCGCTTCAAAAGTCTGTAAGTATTTGATCTTGGTTTGAATGTTTTCATGAGATGTGTAATTTTAATGAAACTTAAATAAGTTTGAGTGTCTGGTCTGAAAAATCGCAACAAGTTCAAATTTTAGGTTTAGTTTAGGTGCAATTATGGAATCCGACTATAAGCTTATGCACAAAATCAGCATGACTTATTTATTACAGAATTGATTGATTACTGGGTCAATTTTTCCATTTTTTGAGATTTCTTTGAAAAGATATTCTTTAAACTTGATATATACATGTGTGTGCCATTCCTAGAGTTATTTTACTTGTGTCCAAATATGTGCCAACTGTGTATTGTAGAAGATGTGTATAATTTCTTTAAACATAAACAAAATACAATAAGAAAGTAGTAACATTCCAATTTTTAATTTAATTCTGCTAAACGTGCATGGCGTTTGTACATATTACATTGAAGTGTTAATAAAAACAAAGGTGACGTTTTTATAAATTTTTCGACAAAGTAATTCGATGATTGATCAATTTTTTTTCTTTTTTTTTTTTAATTATTTCTTCTTCTTTTCTGCCTTCCCAGGTGAGTTGGTGCCAATTTTGAACGAGCGCGCTGGTTTTCCACCGGATACAGAGCTGGTTCTTTTCGAAGAAATCAAACCGAATTTGGTCGAACAAATAGAAAATCAAAACGATGCTCTAGAGAAGGTAAAGTATAAAGTAGTTGTGAATTTGGAAACCAAATTGGATGGTTGGGATTATTAATTTACTTTTTATAGAACCACTGTTATTTGTATTCATGAATATATTTACTATACATATTATGTCCTCTAGTAGAAATGAAAACATCTTTTATATATATTTTTATCTTACTTTATTTTTTATCTGTTTTATTATATTATACATATAATATTCCTCACATTGCATGCTATAAACTTTCACTTTGTTGTTATTTTCTTTATTTTTATTTTTATTTTATATACTCACTTCTTGTTTCAAACTCTCGTGAAGTGTGCATGCTTTCAAGCCGGATCCATTTTTTTTTTTTTTGTAATTTACATTTTATTTTATTTTTTTATTCTGTTTCCTTTATCTTTCCATTAAGATTTCATAAGCGAAAATTAATAGAAATAAATAACATTTAAATAAATTAATTATTAATAAGATGGTATTACAATGATACGAATCTTAACATTTTTGAAAGTTTTTCCTCTCTAAAAAACAAAAAACAAATGCACTTTTTTTTCTTTTATTTTGATTAATTTTAATTTCTGGCATCACAGCACAATTTGGGGTATCTTAACTTTATTCAAATTAATTTTTAAAAAAAGTATTAATCGAATTTATACATAATATTGAATTTTGGAAAATTCAGGATCGTAAAGTATTCTGAGAATAATTTTTTCTATAATTGTTAATATTACATTTGTTCGTTTAATTTTTATGACGTGCTGTGGTAATTTTAAAAATTATAACTGACAAATAAATAAGTAATAAAAAAATAACTATATGTAGATAAAAAAACAATGCAAGGCAACCAATTATTGATCGGAACTAACAAAAGCCTCCTTTTGGGCTCCAAAGTGAGTCTAGAACAAAAATATCAGAACTAAACTTTGAACCACCAAAGATTCTCACAACATTCCATAAAAATAAATCTTAAACCTCGTGATTCATGATAACTCGTATTTCCTCCTCTTGTTTGCAGTGTCGTATGCAATGCTGCATGTAGAGAGTCATGTTGACTAAATGCACGTGGACGCACACCTAATTGCAGCTTTCCTATCGCTTATATTTACATGAATATCTCTAAAGACGCATGCAGCATTATTATGAGGCCTTTTGAATTTCAACATAGCGGCCGCATATGTAATGTTGCTGGAGTATAACGAAAATCTTCAAGTTATTCGCTGTTTAATTTTAATAAGTTAAAATATTATTAGTTTATTCTTTTACACTTCGTGCCAGTAATTCAGTTACTCTTTGGTACTGCGAAGAAAATTAAAGATTTTGATACAAAGCAGGGAGAAGAAAAAGTTCAAACCCCAGCTTATTAATTTCTGTAAACTAAAGAGAGGATATTTTATATTTTATGGCCCCAACCAATTGTGCTGAAAAGTGATTCAGAAATGACAGCTCGCTCATCAAGAACCGACTCGAAATACACCACTCCCTTAAATCCTCCGCTAAATAAAAGACTAAAAAAAAATTCTTTTGTTGCACCCTTATAATTGCGTGAAAAAAAAGTCGGCAAAGTTAGTAATTATTTGAACAAAAATGACATCCTTCTTGAAATTTTATTTGTTCAAAAAATAAGAATGTCATGGATTCAGGCTGTTCCAAATTATGAGATTAATGTTCCAAAGAAATAGAAAAGGATTTAAAAATGGCAGAAGCGGTACCATATTTGGGAACGTTACGGTCACTTGCTACGATGATTCGCATCATAAATGTAAAGTAACATCTGCATCGATTTCAGTTCTTGTACTTGAGGTTTATCCGGTATATACGAGGGTATTTAGGGTATATTTAGAGCATCTAAACATAGCGAAGTAACCTTCCACTTTACCTCGTCAAAAACCTATCTGTAATCTTTCTGTAGACAACCTGAGATATAATACTCTTGTTTAAAATGTAGAAATCTTTAGAACTTTTGCTTTTCTTTAAAAATATTTTTCAAAAGAACTTAATTGAGAATTATACTTGCTTAAAAATATTGTTTTTTTTTAATTACATTGGCTTCTTTAATTTAGTTCCGGTGGTGGTTTGATTATTCTTGTTTTG
This sequence comes from Rhodnius prolixus, assembly GCF_049639745.1. Lineage (NCBI taxonomy): Eukaryota > Metazoa > Arthropoda > Insecta > Hemiptera > Reduviidae > Rhodnius > Rhodnius prolixus. The sequence goes on from NW_027411634.1 coordinate 37,792,575, forward strand.
TCTAAATAGATTTTTAGTTTATGCAATATACGTTTATACAAGTTTTTGTTATTTACGCTGTAGCCTCATCTGTCTTTTCTTATTAGAAAAGCATGGGCCTGGAAAGTTATTTTTGGAATTAAAACTTACTTACATAATAATAATAATAAATAGTTTAAAAAGGGAAAAACATCTTGAAGTTGTAAATTCGAATTTATTTTTGCTTCAAACCCCACTAGAAACACAGCGATTAAATAAAACTAAACATACGATTTTGTAAATTGGTCATACAGCCTCTACTAATCTTAACTTTAAAGGGACGATTCAAACGTAATGAATTACATTAGAAAAACCTCTTTGTCATTATGAAGGATAGAAAGATGCCAAGGCAGTCGAATGATTATTTGATCATTGGTGTGTTAGTTCAGTATACATTTTTCTTATGATGATAGTAAATTGTGCACTATCATTTTCTGCAAAGTAAACACAGTGCAGACAGTACATCACGAGAAGTTCATGTGCAACTGAAAACATAACAAGAACATTTGGTCAAGATTGAAGAATGAAGTTCTACGAGGGTCGTTTGAAAAGTCCGTGCAAAAATAAAAACTACTTAATTTTTTGGGGTAAACCTTTTTTATTTTTCAACATAGTCTCCTTTTAGGCTTATACACTCCGTCCAACGCTGCTCTAGTTTGTTGATCCCTTCCGAATAATAGGATTTGTCCAAGTCTGAAAAATAGCCATTCGTTTCTGCAATCACCTCCTCGTTTGAATAAAATCTTTTTCCCGCCAGCCATTTCTTCATATTGGGGAACAAATAGTAGTCCGAGGGAGCCAAGTCTGGAGAATAGGGGGGATGTGAAACGAGTTGGAACCCTATTTCCATTAATTTTGCGACCACAACTGCTGAGGTGTGAGCTGGTGCGTTGTCGTGATGGAAAAGGACTTTTTTGTGGGCCAATCGTGGGCGTTTTTCTTGCAGCTCGGTTTTCAAACGGTCCAATAACGATGAATAATATGCACCTGTAATAGTTTTACCCTTTTCCAGATAGTCGATGAGGATTATTCCTTGCGAATCCCAAAAGACAGTCGCCATAATCTTTCCGGCCGAAGGAACGGTCTTCGCCTTTTTTGGCGCAGATTCCCCCTTGGTAACCCATTGTTTAGATTGTTCTTTGGTCTCAGGAGTGTAGTGATGTATCCATGTTTCATCCACAGTGACGAAACGACGCTTAAAGTCCTGCGGATTCTTCTGGAACAGCTGCAAACCGTCCTTGCAACACTTCACACGATTTCGTTTTTGGTCAAGCGTGAGCAATCGCGGCACCCATCTTGCGGATAGCTTTGTCATGTCCAAATGATAATGCAAAATATTATGTACCCGTTCATTCGAGATGCCCACAGCACTAGCAATCTCACGCACCTTCACTCTTCTGTCATCCATCACCATATCATGGATTTTATCAATGATTTCTGGAGTAGTAACCTCAACAGGGCGTCCAGAACGTTCAGCCTCACTTGTGCCCATATGGCCACTCCGAAAATTTTGAAACCACTTATAAACTGTTCTAATCGAAGGTGCAGAGTCACCATAATGTTTATCAAGCTTCTCTTTAGTCTCCTGAGGTGTTTTGCCTTTCATAAAGTAGTGTTTAATCAACACACGAAATTCTTTTTCGTCCATTTTTTGAAAATCACTCGACTTCCTCGATTCAAACGAATGCCAAACACAAAGAAATAGACCGATCTGGCTGAAACTTGGTGTGTGTTCTTCCAAGAGATGCTACTAACTAAACATAACCTCGATACGCGCCAGTAGTGCTATCTCTCTGACTTTGCACGGACTTTTCAAACGACCCTCGTAATTTAAAATCTATTAGCTGATCTGACGCGCTGTAGAGGATTGGCAAGAATTACTTTCTTTTGTGTTACAATCATTCCAAGTCCATAATTCTTACAATATAGTCGAAGTGAAGTTCTAATTTAAAATCTTCTAGTAGCTAAGCTGCCATGTTAGTGGTTAGTGGTGGTCGAAGAGGCATGGGAAACCAACAGTTTCAGAGCTGCATGCTTTTTTTGGTGAAAGGAAAAGTTGTTCCATGTAGGTTTAGGGAGAAGCTCTATCAAGCTCAGTTCTTTTTGTCTTTTTGTAGTTTGTAGATTTGGTATTTGAGTTTCTTTACCGAAAATGCTTGTTCTTCCTGAATAATAGGAAAAAATTTTTAATTAGCTTCAAATTTTGGCATTGGATTATATCACTAATGCACATATAACCCCCCACGAGTCACGTTGCATTGGACATTATTCTAGAAATATTTTTATTTTCGGGATGTTACTAGGTTTAGGGTTTTATAGCCTTGAGAAAGCCATACAGATTTGTATCAGTGTATTTACCATTTCTTAGTAATAGTAAAGTTTAAAAACAAAATACGTAATTTAAAAAATTAAAAAAAAAAATAAATAAAAAAATAAGAAAAGTACCTTCTTTTTGAAGCAAACATATTAAAAATCTCTTAGGTACAGGGAAGAAATAAACGGAATCAAGTAATGGGCACTCCGCTGAATCGTTTGGGATATGAAAAGGTATAAAAATTAATAATAGAATTTTTTTTTTCATACAAATTTTAATTTATTGTATTAAGCTAAGCATTTTTTTATTTTGTTGTTTTTAGAAGCTTTCAATATTAATAAATATATGTATATATACATATGTATTTTTCATCATTGTTAAAAAAAGAGGATCTTCAGTTTATGAATGATAATCCGTGTATAGGATAGGATTGGATTTTGGGGACATCATTAACACAATTTATTTTGAGACAGTTTTTTTTATTATATTATAGATCTTTTGTTATTTGTTTCGCCTAGAAACCACTTCTTTCTTTTATGTGTTTGAATAAAATTTAAATTAAAAATAAAAGTATAATTTTAGCAGAGACAAATTTTTAAACATTAAGTCGCTGTTGTTTGGTTAAAATCAAAGAAAAGTTAATTTCATTATAAATAATTAACGCTGAAAATTAATTCAGTGCATATCTCTATCCCATTCATTTTATTTTTTGTTTTTCTTTTAGTTTATTCTTACTTATTTTAATTTACTTAGTTTTTTCGCTTCTTTTTTTATTTTTAATAGTATTATTGCATGTTTATTGCCTGCTTGGCTTTAACACGTTTGTTTTTTTCTTACCATTGCTTTTAGTATTTTTTTCCCTAGTAGATGTTAGTTTAACTGCTTTCTTCACAATCCATTCTGCAAGTTTATTCCCCTCTCCCTTCTTCAGCCAGTTTATATTAACACTGTGGCGAAGCTAATATTTAACAAACGTCCTCCAAAATAAAAAAAATATAAAATAAGCTATTCGGTGTGTAGAAGACAGGCCTAGCCTGAGGAAGAGAGGTCTGTAGAAGGTGCACTATGTGCGTGATTGCGGTCTCAACGTAAAAAGAACAATATACCGTGTATTCATTGCCACCGAATATAGTAACAGAAGCGATTATAGGCGACAGTCTTTCCAATACTTGTGTTGGGATTCATCGATCCATTGTTTTAAGTCAGTTTTGATGGTTCAAGCCAATTTTGCAAAATAATGAGAATAATAATTATAGGCTCTTACAAAAATACAGATTAATTTCATTAAAAATTGTACCGGCTAATTTGAAATGGTACACTGATAGAGCCTGCCCAAACTTTACATCATCAGTTTTTTAATTATTGCTAAAATAACATAACTAATTTTGGGAATTTGCTAGTCACAAGATAAACTAATGTACCAAAAAATTAGTAATAGCAATGTTTAGATATTTCAACTAGCTTGGGAGTATAATCTATTAACGGAAATTCGATAAGGATGTTACCATTTAAGGTATAGTGAAACGTCTCTGGTAACACCGGCTGTATTCCAAGAACTTTTCTTAAAATTGTCTTGGAGACAGTTGAATGAATTTACTTAAATATTGTTTCAGTTAGTGTTACGCTTGTCCACACGGGGAAGGGGTGTGGCTTAATAAAATGAATTTTAGAGCATTAAAACATTGTAATCCTCGTTAATTCTGGGTAAATCAACTCTGATCTTATCATTTTATCACTTGTGCACGTATTTCAGGGAAACTATACATTTGAAGTAAATTTTCTATTTGTTACTTACTGTAATAACTGTGTAAGACAGTCGTGCGAGTTTACTTAACAGGTTTTCCACGCTGGCTTTACGGAATCTCGAAACCGTATTGACAAGTGCGCGAAGACTTTTTAAGTGGATGACCCCAGGCGTGTATGGTCCTAATGTTCCCAGAACAGATGCGTGATGGTAGTTGCTCGTAGAAGGCTTTAGGCCCACTTAATCATTTTAAGGTTTATGAATTTGATATTGTCACTTATTTTACATTAAAACACTATTTAAATGATTTTTGAAAACAATAATAATACTTAACTGTAAATAATAGACAAATGTTTGAATGTTTTATTAGTGATTGCTAAGTATAAATAAATTTTGACAATTTATTCCATTAATAATTTTCTTAATTAACAGTCTCACCGTAAAAAAAATTAATTAAAGCAAAGCTTGTTCGCGTTAATATAAAGTTTTGGTTACTTTGTTTTTGATTTCTTTTTAATTTAAACAATTTATTCAGTTATTCCAACTCTGTGTGCATGATTATTGTTTTCTAAATATTTTGTCCCTGTAGAAAGGTTAAGAGGCCTGTAAGCGGTGTATTATTTACGTCTAGGTGCTGGAGGAACTAATGGATGGCGACATCATCGTCTTCCAGAAGGACGAAAAGGAAGAAGATTTATACGATCTGCCAACTTGTAAAGATTATTTCAGGTATTTTTTGTGTATAATTTTTTAATTTAATTTTTTCTTTATCCCTTCAAATTGCACTACTTACACTAGTTAGAGGAAATGTAGCGACAGGATCAGATTAATCAAAAAGACACAGGAAGCACAATTTTTGTTGAGATCCTTACTGAATCAAAAGAGAAAATATTCTTACATGTTGACCAGCTTGAATATTTGAATGAACTGCTCTCGAAGGAGAGAAAAACAGAGATCCGGAAGTTCTGAACAGGAGGTGCTAGGCAAATGAAATAATACTGCGTGTTCCTGGGCAGTTGGTAACAAGGAAATCAGTACCGCTGCATAGTCTTCCAGATAATCCTTACAAGGGTCCAAGAATTGGAAAGCATTAAATATGCATGAGCAAGAAGTGAATGCTGTCTGTATTTATGCGGAGAATAATAGCATAAAATAAACCATTCAGGCGGTTTTGGCTTTTGTGCGGATTGAAAACACAAAAAGAGCCTAAGCAAACATTCTTTGATACTAAGGCTGTTTGGAGACGTCCACTTTGGGTGCAACTAGGAATTCAATATGAATGTGTAGAGGGGCAGGAAACGTAAGTCAAGGAAACTGGGCAAATTATACAGAGGCTTCAGTCCACTCCATTTTATTAGAGTTCACAAAGAAGTTGACGGGAAGTAAGGCGTGTCCAGAAATTAAATTCAATAGGAGTTTTGGGAAGACTTAAAATCTGCGTGTCTGTAAAAAAACTCAAAAAAAAAATCAGTAATTGAATTTACTTCATAAACATATAGGAAATATTTGGGTTACGCATTACATTGTATTTCCTAAATTGTTCTCAGTAAATTCTTCTTATTTATAATCTTATTTATTGCAAAATAAGACTAATTTCAATAAATAGGAAAACTGATCTTATAGAGTTATAGCATCACATTCTGGGCTAAACTGGAAGAAGTTTATAGCTTTTTGTGCTGGGTACCTCTAGTAGATGGTTTAATGGCGTTTAACACGCAAGCTAATTACATCTGGGGTCAAAAGATTCTAATATTCACCAGTAGTCATCTTTGTATGATGACAGTCATAAGTATATATTAGGACTTCCGTTTTCGTTTTATTTTGCATGAATTCACCACGATTAACGTTTTAATATAAATAAATAATATTTTTCATTCTTTTGTTTTACAGGGACTTATATCATAGAATGGAAATTACATTTTGCGATAAGACTGTTCCAAATGATTTGGGTTTTACAATGGAACTATCAGCTAGGATGAACTACAATCAAATGGCTCAGGCTGTGGCGGTTAGAGTTGGTACTGATGCTTGTCGTTTACAATTCTTTAAACCGCACAGGTAATCATTAATTTGTTGAAGCTTTAATAATTACTATTTTTATTTTGATATGGTACGTAGATAAATTGCCTTTGATGCGAACGGTCAAGATCAGTTAATTTTTTTAGAGTTGCAAAAGTATTATACGCCTAATCGTGAAGACAGTTTTCGACAGTAGAATTGGCCAGCATTTCTCAATAATATATCTCTTGTTATTCAAGAAATTAGTTCTCTTCTTCTACTGCCACATTTGAAGTTGTGCAGTCTAGTGCTTTATAATTTTAGTTAAAAGTAACTTATTCAAATACGTTAAACTTTTTTATCCTCCCCAAATTTAAGTGGCAGATAATCCTACAATTTATATTATAAGATCAGTATAAAGTAGATCGAAATTTTCGAACGAGAGGTTGTGGGAATTTTTGGAAATTAGCTTTTCTGAATAATGCCATGAAAGTTTATCTAGAAGAGATCTCTTATCAACCTTGCTTCTCCAATTGAGAACAGGAATAGTCTAAAGGATGAAGCCCAGCCATATTATTGGTATCTTAAAGTAAAGATGCGAAAAAATACTTCTTTAAACTGTAATTTTATAAAATTTTGAAACCCAAAATGCTCAACGTATTTTTTGTTTTTGTTTTTTAATGCTCTTTTAGTGATTTTAATTTCATAAATATTTCTGTAGTCTTTAAAATATGTTTTAATTTTATTATTTGCAGTTATAAGAACGCACCTGGAAACGCATTGAGATGTTCGTATGAAGGTACACTAAAAGACTTATTGCCGCATAGCAATCCAAAAGCCCCGAAAAAGATATATTATCAAATGTTATCAATCCCTGTGAATGAATTAGAAAACAAACGACCATTTAAGGTAATTTTTTTTCTAATTTTTGTTTATAAATATCAAATCTCTTTCGAATAACAGCATCCTATTTCCTGCGGATGTTACTATTCGATTATAGAAACTAATCGTTTTCGAATATATTCTACCTAAAAATGTATATATGTATCATAGGTGGTTTGGGTTGGTCCTAAATTAAAGGAAGAAAAAGAAATGGTACTCTATCCAAATAAAGGTGCCACAGTTGGTGATCTGCTTGAAGAAGCTAAGAAAGCTGTAGAATTGTCTCCGGATGGTTCAGGAAAACTTAGGTAATTTCAATTTTTTTTTTTACTTAGATATTATTTTTTTTGAATTTATCATCTTGCACAAACATAATCATTACTTTTTTTTCTACTTCTTTTTTAGGTTACTAGAAACTACCTGTAATAGGTTACATCCAACTGTTTTTAAAGAAGACATGGTTTTAGAAAGTCTTACTTCTGCAGTATCCAACACACCTAAATTGTTTAGGTAAAATTAATTGTTTTTTTTTTTTAATCTTTAGATATTATGTATTTATTTCTTGCCTCAATAAATATGAGCACCAACGTATTCATTCAAACTATTGAATGAATAAGAGGAGGGGTAGGGGTCAAAAAGCTCTCGTTAACCAATGGTACAGAACTCGCTGAAACTGAAACCGAAACCTTATTAACTCGTATTCTCCACCAGATTTTGAATTTACTATAAACTCATCCTGCGAAAACTGATTTATCCATGCTCTATGTGCGCTACAGAGATATGTCCTTAAAAATAATCCCGGACACTGTCGTAAAGTATAAACGTTTTCTTTTCACTCTTTAAATTATCCAAAAATCGTTTATAGCATTCGATTACATTTAATGCAAATTTTCATTACAAACTTTTTTAAATTACTTTCTTACAAACGTTTTTAATAAAAATTGACATGTTTTCCATTCCACATTTTTATATCCATTTAACAGAATATCATTATTTGCTCCAGCGTGCAGTTTTTTTATTTGATACCCCTTATTTTAAGAACTTTTTAAACTAGTATTTGATTTTTTTTGAGACTATTATTGTGAGCATAAGTCGCTCAAAATGGAAGCATGATTGTAAAAGGGTATTGTCTGAAAAAAAAAGGTTTTTGAAGGTGTAAAAAGTTGGTAGTTTTGAAGAAATAAATAAGGTTTTTGCTTCATTACATATCATCTAGATAAAAGTCGGGCTTCGTATTCCAAGGCATCACACCCATCCAACAAATCAAGTCCAATCTAGAAAGCAGCGGTGTCAGTTTCATTTGCAGTCATCTGATTAAAACCACAACGGAGTATAACTTCTGCATGAATCAATAAACCTTTACATATTACATCTGCTTTTAATGTTATCAAAGCTATTGTCAGGGCCTTATCTGTGTCGTAACGTTAGACCAAAAATAAAATTACACCCAATAAATAATAAGATTTCTCTGCAAAAAACTTTGTGCCAATCTCTGCAGAAATGGATGAAGATCAAAAAGAATAATAATAATAATAAGCATAAATTTCGAAGAAAAATCTTTAGGATAAAAGGTTTATTTAAGCTGTTTCGGGCCAGTTCGTCTGACTAAAATTGCACGAATAACTTCCCTCTTTAGGAACAGGAGGTATTAAGAAGCTGGCATAACTGCAGCTAGCTTAATCAAGTTCACTACAACGCTTCACTTCATATCTAAGTTAGGACACAAGTGTGCTTCTTCTCAAGCGTGAATGAACATGAGTGTATTTAACGTGATTTAATTAATAATTAAGTTAATAATTTCATCTAATCATAACTAACTTCTCGAGATATATATTGTTAAAAACAAAATCTGAAAAATCAGGAAGAAAGATTTAAACATGTTTTTAAATGTTTTCTATTACAATTTTCTCAATAACTTAATAATCATAATATTCTGGATCAATTTGCAGGATAGAAGAAATACCAAAAGATGAAGTTAACATTGCTGACGATGAACTTCTTGTCCCAGTAGCACACTTTCATAAAGATGTATTTTCTACATTTGGAATACCATTCCTCATCAAAATCAAACATGTAAGTACATAACAAGATTATTTGTTCCCAATAACTTTAAAATATTTTGAACTCCATAAAATCAGAATTTAATGCATTTTCTATTAAATCCTAGGATATTGAACGATTTTAGAATTTTTCATGCAGTTTTTGAAAAGTTGAATTGAGTTAATTAAAAAAAAAAATCAATCACTTCATCTCTTTTTAATTATCAAAAGAATTTTTGTGAGCGAATAGTAACAAAAGTCTTCCGGGAATATGGAGGTTTTAAAAGAATTGTCTTAAAACAATAATTACTGCCAAACAATTGTTGGCCCACTTTTCATAAATGGATCATGCATTTGATCTATAATAAATAATTCTTATCACTATTTGAGCTTTTTTGTATATATGGTTAATTAACATAGTCCGGTTGGACAGTTGTAAGGGTTGATCGACAAAAACTGCTCGAAAAAGCGTAACGTTGAAAAATAAAGGAAAAGTACTGCACATCCGTAGAAATGCAAGTTACAAAACAGAAAATAAGAGCGGGTCCTTTTACTCTAGTGTTCAAAATATTTTCTTTGACAATTCGATGGCTGTTCTTCAAATGAAATTGCTCTAAAAGCTGGTTTATTAACATGAAGTCATGTATGATATTTCATCCCATCCAACACCACAAACCACTCTGAATGCCTGTCCCTGCATTGGGATTGCCAAGAATCACACGACCTGATTATTGATGATCTCCCATTGTGCACAACTGCTGAAACGCATCCTACTCAAGGAGATAAGTAACTATCTGTTTTCCTACCTAATTCCTGTACATTCTTTTAGGCTGAAGACTTCTTTCATACCCCTCCTGTGGTTCTCAGATTCTATTTTATTATGTATTTGCTATACTCCAAATCATATATTTATTTAAGAACAAGGTAGAGAGATTTCCAGTTTGTTTCGTAATGTAACGCCCACATCAAATCTTGTTTTCCTTACCCTCCTCTCTAATCTATCTAGATATCCCAATCCTATTGCTCAAGTCTCTTCCATTTCCAAACGATCACCCCGTTTAAAACGGCGTCAGCTACATGATCCCCTGAAACGTTCATGCCGGATCCTTCCTTGAGGAGAGTTCCTGCAATGGTTGGTGTCTCTCTTCTATGAGAAGTGAGCGGTTAGACCACATAGTATGTTCTGTTAGCACCTAGCAATTTGCAAGTTGTATTAGTGTACAAGATATAATATATTAATATAAATAAATTTCAGAGAGAAGTATTTCCTTCCGTTAAAGAGAAATTATACAAGAAATTATGTATACAAGAAAAGGAATTTGAAAAGGTATTTTTTTTTTTTATTTTCAACAGAAAATGGTTAATTATTACGTTATCTCAATTAATTTATTCAATTAATTTTCCAGTTTAAATTTGCTGTTGTGTTTGCTGGTCGGCCACATTATATCAATGATGAAAATGAATATCTTATTTCTGTTCATGAATTCATGCAAACACAAGGTACAATTTTTATTATTTAATTGCTAGTACATATTTAATAGATGTATAAATATACATATTGAATAAATTGTATTTGCCTAATCAATACATTACCTCCTGGCAAGGAGTTGATAGTTACAAAAATTAAAGAAACAAAAATAACATTCAGCACCATAATTATTTGATCGTTATACTGCATTAATATCATAATCCGATTGTGATAAAAAGTTTCTTAAAGCATGATGGTCCAAAGTGGAATAATGAAAAGTAATTGAAATTGTAATGCGCACTAGGCTCCTATGCGAATATCCGGGACCTAGTTCTGTCTGCCTATCCTTAGATTTTCTCTTCCTAGTAGCTTCTTACAGCTTCAATATGGCACCAATGATTTTATCTAAATTTGGCATGTTTACATTTTTTTTTTACGTGTATTTCTACAATTTCTATTTTAAACATTTTCCCTAAAAAATTTGATTTAAGGCAGCACTGGGCAAACGTTTTTTGAGCTTGCCTCGAAAGTGCTTTTTTTTGCGAATTTAGTACCATTTAAGTGAACAGGTTTTTAATGAAATGAACTACTATTTGTGCAAATTGTATGTTTCAAGAAAACTTACGTAAGTGAACTGTTTCAAAAGAATGTCTTGTGAGTGAAAACATTAGAATCTTTTTTGTTTTTGTTTAATATGAGCTCAACCAAAATTCTTTAACGAAAGCCGCCAATCCAGTTATCTTGAAGGCACGAGAGATCCCTGAAGATTTACTGTCTGCAAACTATTCTTTGCTTATTCATTAGTTTTCCCCAAGAAAATTCTTTGAAGAGGAGGCAGTTATTAGAAAACAACCTTAGCCATCTCTTAAGTTAACGTGCTACTTTTACAAATTTGCGTCTATAAATTAATTACTAATTTTGGTTTGTTGACCTAGGTGGTAGTTTACATACAAGGCCATGGATCGGATTGGAGCATATAAATAAAGCCCCCAAACGTGGACGTTTCAATTATTTAGAAAAGGCTATCAAGATTTACAATTGATACCATCAGTGTTCGTCTATATATCGTCTTGTCTCTTTGCACTGTTGTTCTAGTTGGACTAGAGACTTGTTTTTCTTAATTGAATCATTTATATATATATTTGCATAGAGAGAAGAGAGAAATATGAATTGATAATAGTTTTTAAAAAAAGAAGAAAACATCAAAAAGTAATTATTAATTAATTGGGACTGAGAAATATATATATAATATAATACATGTTTTTTATATATTTCTCAAAATTATAATTTTTGATATAAAAAAAACAACAAAAATGAAGGAAAGAAAGTCACGAGACGAACGCTTATATAATTTAAACAAAGTGAATTCATTTAAAAAAAAAATACAACGCTGTTTAATTATTAAAAAATAGGAAAAATTAAGGAGAAAAAAAATAAAAAACAACAAAATAGAGAAAAAAAAAAGCCCTACATGTACTAATAATTACTTTTTCTTTTTTAAACACTACGAGAGCTTGACTTTAAGCTTTAGGAAAATGAAACAGTTTTTTAATATCACTTCGGAAGTTTCTTCTGTAAAAAATAATAGTAATACCAAAAGATATGAGTAAAGAAATAGGAAGCGAGATGAAATCTGAGTATTGGCTGAACTTAAACCTCTATTACTTCCACTTATTGTGTTTTTCTTAATCATTTTAAAATTTGCTCAGTTTTTCGTATTTTTAAATTTTCTCCGTCCTCCTTTATATTTGTTGTAAAATTTATTTAAAATTTTTTTACGGTGTCCTTTTTATAAATATTATGTTTCTTGTTTTTTTCTTTTCTTCTTGCTTACGCTTTGCCAAAACGGTAATTAAATATATATATGTTTAGGTTACAGGAACACTTATATTGCATTAATAAACAAAAGTATATACATAATATATTATGATTTGTATTTAAAAGTAATTTTATTTGTTCTAATTATTAATAGAAAAATTATTACTTGTTTTTGTCGCTGGCAATTTGCATAATAATCATCTCTTAAGAGATTCACACCCACAGTACTTTGACCCGCGACATAGAAACAAAAGAGTGGTGTAATTAAGACAAAAATATTTTTAAAAGTTTTCTAACAAAACATTTCAAACACATAAAACTCATGTTTTTTGTTTTCTTCTAAAGATGGAAAATTCTTGTTTTAAATAAAAAAACATTGATCTCAATCAAATAGGGGCGCAAATATATATTGCCAGTGCATCTGTCAGCAAGAAATGGACTCCCAACGAACTGCACTAAATTTTTGCGTAGCAAAGTGTACTTGATGCGATTGCAAAAAAGTTAATTCGGAAATGAAGGTACACATATATGCATTTTTAATAAATATATTTGAACCTATTTGTACGAAAAATTCCAAGTCAAAGGTAGTGGTTCTCTTCAAATTTTGAGTTCAGCCTAGTCGACAAATATCCCTTCTTAAAAAAAGTAGCCCTTCCAGAACCACCTTTGTCTTTTACTTCTTAAACAAAAGAAAAACTCTATATATCTTCCGTCCTGATGGATAAAACACGTGACACGAATTCTATAAAATTCTATGTATTTGATTAAATTTTAAAACATGTTTAGCTTCAACTTCATCAGTTTTTTTTTACTCATATCACCCAATGTAGAAACCGACTGTCGTGAATATTAATAAATTGTGAGTTACAATAATCAGATTGAAAAATAAAAACAAACAAAATTAAAGCAATTTTCTAAAGTATGAATGAGATTTAAAATAAATTGTGAACGTTTAATACTTTGTCAGTCCATGGTTCATGATCTGGCAATTTTACTCTTCTTTTTTTATGTTACAAAATATTTTTTTTTTTTAATTTTTCTATGGCAGCTCAGTGGGACATGAGATTTCGTGAAGAAGTCTTTTAAAAAAGCTAATTCTGTATATTTTTATTTTTAAATGTGGGGCGCATAAATTATATATAAAAGTCTTTGCGTTTACGTTTATAGCTATTTATTTATATTTTTAGAATTATATATTTAAGTAAAAGAAAAGATGGTGGAGAGAAAGTGTTTAAAATAAATAAATTTACAAAAAAAAAAGTAAAAATAATTTATTTTAAATGAAAAGAAATTTTTTTTTATAGACTGTCCAATGAAGAAGATAAAATAAAAAAGAAATTTCATTAAAAATGCCTGATTTTGAAACAATAATATTATTGGGATATGGATTTAATTTTTTATAATAATTTATTTTATTAAATTAATAAAACAAAAAGCATGTACAGATAGTTTTAAAATTAAAAACAACTAATACAAATGTGTGGGTATAAAAATATTAAAGTGAAGATTTATAACCAAGACTACGGTTGTGTTTTTTAAATGCCGTTATAGATTTTTTATTTTATTTTTTAATAATTGTTTTCGCTTGAAATAAAAAAATATATATAATAATCTTCATCTTTAATTTTAGCAAAGTTTTCTTCAAAATCAGCCCTTTTTATAGTTAATAATAATCAAAATTCTATTTCCTTGATTTAAAACAATCAGTTTGTATATTTGAAAATTCAAAGCAGTATTTCTTAAAAGTAAATTTTAAATCTCACGTAATGTTTTTGTAAAAACAAAATATATCGTCCTCTTATAAAGACATGTGGTAACTTGGGAATTTTGTTAAAATTCTATTAGATTTTTAAAAGTTGAACCACTAATCTGCCTTTACAGTACTACATCTAGCATGTTTGAAATCACATTCTTCTTAGATATTTTATAAATTGGTTCTTTAAGATGTAAGATTACCCATTTTGACTTGTAGTGTATCTTATATGATTTAATGACTTTTTCGATTGTTTAAAAATAATATTTTAAATTCATTAGGCCGCAAGGAAGAGGGAGAGAAAAAAAATGGAGGCTCTTTCATTTTTGTTGGATATGGCGATCGTAGTCACGTCACCTTGACAGGGATTCTATGTGAAAAAAGAGTAGTTAGAAAATCTCTTCTTCAAGTCTTACCTGTCTGGTTTGGTTAAATAAGGCTCATCTAACTAAGGATTGAAATTTTGTTTCGTTCAGTCTTCTTTGTAAGATCTAATTGTTCTTAATACTTCCTCAAGACTGTGTTTTCACTAAAGTTTTGAAAACGGGCAAGCACCCTGTTGCTGCTGAGTATTAAACCAGGAGAGCCTTATTATCCTTCTTTCAAAAAAACTTAATCATGTTTAATTGCTTATTACTCTCCATTTCCAAATTGCACAATCCTTAGCATCTGCACAGAGACAGAAATGAATTGGTGACATCTAACCTTCTTCCATTAATACAATCGCTTAGGCAAGTATTTCGTGTGTTATAAATTTTTTGTAACTCAAAAGAACACGATTATTTTTCATTCTAACTAACTAATAAACAAAGAGATCGAAGGTCAATCGTTTTACAAGTTTTGTAGTGAATAAATGGGCTGAGGAGAATTGTGAGTTTCATTCAGACGGTCTCGTTTTTCCACTTACATTTCTGATTGCATCGTTTTGCATTGCATGATTTTTCTATTGCCAACAGTTCTCTAAATAGGGTTAATTAAGATTTTTAAAGAGTTTTCTGTTTAATTTCTCTTATTCTAAGCTGCTATAGCAATACAAGTTTGACGAAATAATGGTTACCTTGTCCCTCGACAGTGATTATATGAAATGATAAAACATAAAAACTAAGCCTATTGAAATATGATTATTCGAGGCTTTTATTCGAATAAAACGAAATATGCTCAACAATTGAGTTCATTTTTCAGGGGTTATTAAATTTTGATCTGATGAAACTAAAAAAATTTATCAAATTTCATCTAGGAAGCTAATTACGATTCTTCAGAAATATTTTTTATCACTATTGTTTTTTTTGTCAAGCTTGAACAAAAATTGAATTCATTCATTTTTATTTTTTTATTATTACTATTAAGTTTCAGACATTGCAATTCTTCTTATTGATTGACATTTAATAATCACTATTAAAGAAACTGAAGTTTACAGTTTTCTAATAATTTAACTGATAAATACTAAATATTGTATCATTTGAAAGCTGTCTCCTATATTAAAAAGGCATTAACATAATTAAGTGGTTTTTTGTATTAATTAAATTTTTTTCAGGTGGCAGAAAGTGATGTGATGTTGCTTTTTGAGATGTTGTAGATTATGCTAGTATGTTCTCTCTCTCTCTCGAATTGATTCTTGATGTGATAAAAGAAATCTAATCCCTCTGAAAACAGTCATAAAAGTTTTGTATTTATCCCACATTCACTCCTTAATCTCTTCTAATTCTTAACATTTAATTATCTTACATTATTTGGTGACGCCAATTGTTCGGCCCACGCTGTTTTTTTTTTTTTAACCTTCTTTCTCTTTTAGGGAATTGCAAAATCTTATTAACGCCAATATGTCCATCTTAGTCTCTCTAACTAGATATACTGGTTCATGTTCTTTAATTCTAGACATTATATTTCTTTAGAAATTATTCTCGTCAAGACGAATTGCGTTCGCCCCGAGAATTTCTCCATACAAAGTATATTTTTATAGCCCAGGATAAGCGCCCTTAGTCACGTCCTTGAGCGTCTTAGGTTTTAGCCATTAGCTCTTTGACGGTAGAATATGAAGTGGGTTTTCCGGCATAAAAGATTCCCTAACATCTTGGAATTCAAACTAGTATCTTACGTCTCATCGACTGAAGCATAACCTTTAACACATACCTTATGGGACTTTTGGCAACACTTTAGCTTTATGGATAAGCTACCAGATTTGACAAGGTAATCTGGGTTGGTCAGCATTCTAAAACAGGCTACAAAATGGCTAAGGCAAAGTGTAAGCGTAATTTAGACGGTCTTAGATTTTTCACTCATATATTTGGAATCCATTGCAAGATATCCACAGAATCACGTTCAGTAAAGATATTTCAAAACATCGCTGTTCTTTGTTAATGTAACTAAAAGCTTAAGTTATTGCCTTTTGAGTTCTATTTTATTTAAGGGTTTCTAGAGGATGGAGCTGTTACCCACCAAATTTAAAACTTGCTTAATTTTTTATTTACTGGACTGAAGATTTGAAGGAACTAAGTCTGCACTACGGAATTAATAATTACTATTGCAAAAGAAAAAAAAAAGCTCTTATTTTCAAAAGGGTCATTTGCTTGCAATGATTTTATATGTTCTTCTTTCAAAACCGAACAATTTTTCTGATAAGACGATCATCTTTCTTTATATAATTTGGGCCCAGCTAATCTAGGGTGTTCATTAGAATTTACTTTATTAAGAATGGGGAAATTGAAAAGATTTTTTTTTTTAATCAGTTGAAATGAAAGTATTTTTATTTACATAGTGTTATAAACATTATTTGATCGCCTGTTACTTTGATATTTTATTTAAAAATTCTTTATTAGCAAACAAAAAAGAAACCAATCGTATAAACGTTAAGTTGATTTTCATTTATTTGCTATTGTATCTATATCAGTACCAAATTTTTAGAAAAGGAGTTTTTACCCTCTTTTTTTAATTTTTAATCAGCAATAAATAAATGTAAAAGAAAAATACGAACATAGAACAAATTAAAAATCGTAATGAATTGTAGTTTTCTGTTGGCACATAATTGGAGCTTGTTGATATATTAAATATATTTGAAATATTGTTTCTATACTAGCGTATATTTTTATATATTAAAAAAATAATTTTTTTACACAATAATTTTATTTCCCCACAATTCAGGATTTATTTTACGTTGGTAATATTGTTGTAAATATTGTTACTTTGTAAAATTGTGTATATAATAATATGTTTAGGAGGCATTTTACTTGTTATTCAAGAGAGGTTCTCGCAAAAACAGTTTTTTTTGGACAGTGTCTCAAGTAAACAAAATATTAATAATTTAAAAAATTATATTTAATACGTAATTTTTAATTAGAAGTCTTTTAATGATATGTTTGGAATAAATTAAAAAAAAAAATCATGTATAGGCATTTTTAAGAATTAAAAATTATGCAAGTAAACAGATATTTTTTCTTCAGTAGTGTTTTTGAAGTTTTTTTATTTTGTGACCCAGCAAAACTTTGGCAGATTATTATATTACTAACCAGGTGATTTATAGTAACCTTTACTTATTTAAAAAAAGTGAAAACTTGAACTACTTAAAAAGCTTTGAATGAAAATGTATTGTGTTTTCTAAAACTATTCGTAAATGCATCATTACTTTCAACTGTTATTTTTTTATATTTGTATTTGCGTATACTCGTATTTATATAGATTTTTTTTTAATGAAAAAAAAATTGTCACATCTTGAATTAATGAATAGAAAAGTTACAATAAAGGTGGTGGCCTTTATCAATAATCTTAATTGAACAACATACATTTTATGAAGAACTTTGATTGCTGTTTAAATACAAAGGGAAAAAAATCATGTGAATTTCTCATTGCCAAGCAAAAAAATAAAAATAAAAAAATTGGTGAAAAATAAATAGAAATATAAATTCAAGTAGTTGTATTATTTTTTACATGATAAGGCAGTTGATTTATTTTAACACAAAATTGAGAAAGAGAGAAGAACAAAGCATCTTAAATTCCTTATTCTGATACAGAGGTTTAGAAGGAAGTTAGTTAAAGCTTTTCTTAATTTATTATTTTTGCTAGATCTTACTTTTCATACTGCGTGCAACCTATGTATTATCACGTTCTTGTTACTGACTTTTTGACTATTACATTATTCTTGCTATGAGATATTTGTTATTAATAATGATTTTTCTTTGTTGTAGTCCTGCCGTAGACCATTGCACCTATTGTAATGGCATGGATCTACTAATCTGTGTAACTTTCTTCTCTACTGGCTTGCGAGGCATTGTTTACTTTTCACACATCGTAGGTTATCTTATAACTTTCACTTGTTTTGAAGGATATAATTTAATCACCTTCTAATGATTTTTCTATTAGATTTTTTTTTTCCGAAGTGAGGCCAATTAGCTAGATACTCATATATATGCAAAGGATTTTTATTTTCGATAGTCGTACAGAAGCAAATTGACTGAATGTTACTTTTGGAGCCCTTTCATACCGTAAGGAGTTTTTCATCGGAAGTTGATATTTGTCTCCGTATTTTTACTTTCTGCAGTAAGAAATCACGTCATATTTTTGACAATTGAGTTTTAAGGAAATATTTGTTCTTATGGTTTCAAAGTTAGACATTGATTCGAGTTTGTGTAAACAAGCATCTTTGTTACAGTGCAGTCTGTTACGAAAGAACATAGTCCGGAGGCCGAAAGTGCACCTCTGCACACACAAAAAATTCAAGACACTTCTGGGAAGGAGGTGAATAGGGTTTTTCTAAAGTACGCTTCCGTTTGATAATGAATCATATATAAAAAAAATATATATATTAAGAAGGGCTACATGTGCTACTAAATTTTGGAGTTTAAAGAAAATTGTCAATCGGAAGAACCTCTTTACTGAATGGATTTTTCACATTTTTAGTATTTTTTCATTACTAGCTTATGAGAGGACATTGGAAGGAGTCTCCGTTTTCTACACGAAGATATGGTGAGAGAATCGCTCGAAACTTCTTTGACTATTATCGGATGGTCAGGGACTTTCTATTACATTTTGAATGTTACAGATTCATTCATTAACAAAATTTCGAATTAAGGAACTCAATACCATGTTGAACATTTCTACTTATTTTCTATCATAATCTTTTTTAGTTTTAGTTACTGAATGATGTGGACAAATGAATCTTTTCTAATTCACTTCTTTAGAGAAGTAAGGCAAACATACCATTAAGGAGACTACGAAAGTAAGTTTTTTAAAACCAGATGTATTTGATTTTGAATGTGAGCCAATCTTCCCCGAAATGGAGATGTGGTCAAACCATTTGCACTGCGAATCCTTCAGTTGTGCCAATGTGTCGCCTACTACGGACGCATTCCCTTTTTTTTTCTTTTGCGTTTAAGTACACTGGGAAGAGATGTTCGTGTAATTGAATACTTCCGAGATAAATCCCAGGTACTGATTAATAAAAGTTTTAGTTATTGAAGCTGTAGAAGTTTATTATATAATTTTATAAAGAATTGAATTTTTAAAATTAAAATCTAGGAATACGCCCGACTTTCTTTTACTATAAATTCCGTGCTTGAAATATAGAATTTGTTAAGGTACTTGCAGTTATATCCAGTTCAAATGATACCGTTTAGCGAATTACATGAAATGTGATTGTGTTCACGTTTATGGAAGTGAATAAGAAAAGAGGGAAGGGATTATCTGAGGTGTTAGCGTATACTGGATTCCAACGCGGAGATCTCGGGTATGAATCCAGCTTGTCCATCCAGAAGTAACCAGTGTTGTCTGTAACGAGAAAGCACTGTCCGCAAGTTGGCAGTGCACTAGAAAAAGCTCCGGGTGCCAATAACCTTATTTGACGCGTTTTATGTATATATAAAAGAAGAAAAGATAAAACGAAAAATATTCCAAGGTGGTGAGAATTAAGGGAATCATGGCCTCACTATCTTAATTCCACTCTCTCCTTCACGCCACAAACCCTGTTAAGCTAGGCAACCTTAGTCAAGATTGTGGTAATCAATTCTTTCGGATCGTAAACAAACTGGCTTCCTCCCTACACCTAAGGAGCGGTGGCGTAAGTGCTCACGAGATGAGTCAACAGCAACACTTTAAGGTCCAACTGCAAAAAAGTTATAAAAACTCTGTACCCATGATGAAGGCAACTTCATTGGAGAGGGCACCTCAAAAAGGACGGTTCTCCCGGAATAGCGGTTAATCGTGGGGTCTACCCCTCTATCTATTAAAAAACCTTCAGTTATCAGACTCAAAAACAATAAAGAAGTGGAAGTTTAACCCATTATCAAAACTGAATCAAGAGTTAATGGCAACATTGCCATTATACTTCAAACAATTTTAGTCACAAAGGTCAGTATAACCTCACAGGTTTCGAGGCTGTTTTATGATTACGAGTAATGAGTAATGAGTCTGGGATTAACAGTGGTAACCTGAGAAAAAAAAAATTATAATAAAGGCGAAGTTAGCTAGAAAGTGCTGTAAGTTTGTTTAAGCCATTTATTCAGTTATTAAATATCTGTAATAATTAAGTAACTCTTATTTAACTTCAGGTTATTAAACGTCAAAGATTATAATTTTTCTAAGATGAGTGACTTTAACAATTCTTATGAGGTCGACAATTTGTCGTCTTCATTTGTTTCTTCATTACGATCACGTTTGAATAACTCACCTCCTACAAATATGGAACATGAAGAATTTTTACAAAAAATTAAGACAGCGGAACAGACTTTAAAGCCGTATGAAATAGTATCAATAATGTTTCTGCTACATAATGATGCTAAAAAAACATTTACTGATCTTGAACAGTATTTTAAAGATGGTAATTCAAATTTAATTTGCCAGTGGTGTTCAGATGCCATTGGATCTATCGATAATTGGGAAAGTAAATTTTATGAAAGTATATATTTGATAAAAAATTACAAGTTATTACTACAGTTTAATATAGAAGCAGTTAATGCAGTACATCAATATAATCATGGATATTTAATACCCAACGTTAGAGTTGGCCTCTATAAAATGTGTGAAAATTTAATCGGAAGTGATGTCGAAGCACTTCTAAAAAAAATGGGGGAGACAGAATTAAGGTTTGTAGCAAGTTCATGGCTTTTAAGTGGTGATGCTTTAGACTGAAAGATTAATTTTGAATCTAATTGATTTCTATGTATTAGGTACAGAAATTATTTAGAAATATACTTATTAAAGTGGATCTCTGAGGAGAAATTATGTATTGAAGACGAGGTAAACTTTATGAGTTTTTTAATTACTTGTGTTTTATAATTGGTCTGTAAACAAAAATTTATCATAAAGTAATTCTATTCTGTTATCTAGATCAACATTCGCCCTCTCCTTGATTTCTTGACAATAGAATTCAATGGTGACAATAGCATTCACAAGAAAACATTGGCTGAATTACTTCTTGGTCTACAGGATTCCCAATGTGATGACCTAATGGAGAAATCGCTAGCAAATGAAGCTTACTCAATAATCGATCCTAATAATATTGGGTTTTGCCTTATAATAAATCAAAAGAAATTTACTCCAGATCCATCTAATGAAGGTCTTGTAAGTGGTTTTTATTATTTACTCATTAGTTTCACAATAGTAGACATTAAAAAAATGTAAAACGTTTTGGGATATTCAAAGATGAAGGGTTTGGAAAAAGCAGTAAGATAGACTCCTATGGGTCTGTGAATGTGATTAGTATACCTCTTTGCACGGTGTAACTCGTGTAACATTTACAAAGTCGTCTCTTGGTCAGTTCTGAGTACAAAAATCATGACGAAAGAACAGGTGGAATAGTGAACTAAAATTTAGGTTTAGTTTACTCGGGAGGGCCTATTACTAAGGTGCCACGTAGCGAGAGGTTAGTGGCGTGCCCGCAAAGCTATGTATCGTAGTACTGGATTCCCACTTTCACTTGTAATAGTCATAAACTTCA
Organism: Rhodnius prolixus; assembly: GCF_049639745.1. Classification (NCBI taxonomy): domain Eukaryota; kingdom Metazoa; phylum Arthropoda; class Insecta; order Hemiptera; family Reduviidae; genus Rhodnius; species Rhodnius prolixus. Next base: position 37,814,533 of record NW_027411634.1, read on the forward strand.
TATAATTATATCTTTTCTGTAATCGCAGAATAATGGGACCCATGATTATTTCTAAGTCCGGTTAATTTTCAATCGCGGTTTCGTGCTGTACCGCTTTACGGGCGTTGGAGGCGTGACGGTAGCTGAGCAGTAAGAGGCAAGGCCCGCAAAGCTACGTTGTATTGTGGTTCAGTTGGTTCGATTCCCGGTCTTAGGCCTTAAATTTTGTTTAATGCTTAATTAGAAAAATTGATAGTAATGTATGTTTGCTCTCAGCCTTCTGAAAGCCCACCTGAACAAAAAGGATTTACTTTATTTATTTTTTATTTTATTTTTTTTATTCCTGTTTTTTAAAAAAAAGTTGATTGCATTAGTATTATTGAAATCTTCGATTTAATGAAAAAAACTGCTAAAATCTGAATGTACTATTCAGCAAAGTGACTTTCGATTGACCGATTTTTTTTAAGCTTGGAATGTTGGTTAATATGAAATCCCTATAATATATTAAGTCCGTAAATTGCATTGAAATTGCTTTTGACCGACTCCCAATCATCCATCGCCTAGAACGGTCCCTTAATCGAATTCTCCAGGGAAATGTTTAAATAAAAATTATAGTACTTTTTGAGCTTAATAAAATTTTTAAAAAATCTAAGTGGCCGTTTTTGAGAAAATTAAAAAAAGAAAAAGAAAGAAATAATGTGAAACATTCGCTTGACTGATTTTGAATTTATAAAAAACACTTGACTCATGTGTTCTCAAATCTATATTATAAATTTTTGAAAACACAAAGTATTTAATCTAGATTATTGCAATTCATTCTTCTTAAGAGAAGTAACAGGAGGGATAACATGTACATTTCTAATGTTATTTTTTAAAATTAATAGCCACACAATTTTGTAAGTTTATTTTTTAAAAGTATTGCATTACTATATGTTTTTTTACGTTTTGAACTGTGCTAGTTGGATGTAGGTCTTGGAACATTTCTTTTTCATTTTTGCCATATGTTTCGACACAGATATGGATCTTGTATCTCATTGCTGTAACTTATCTGTCTAAAATTTTAGTAAATAAAGGAAAGATTGCATTCAAGACTTAGATTTAACTAATCAGAGATTTAAACCTCTAAGAAGGTGACTGGATCTGAGCAAATACCGGGAAAGTTTCGTTGTTCACTGGGGCAATCTTAAGTCATGGCTGCTATATTGGAGGGTCATATTAGTTTAACCTAGAATGAACATTTAAAATAGAAAATGAATTTGTACATAATAGCATTATATTTTAGCAACTAAACGAACGAATTGGAACTGAAAAAGATTGTGATTCCCTTGAGAGGATGTTGAAAATGCTAAAATTTGAATTTGAATTTGTTCACAATGTAGCCAGTACAAATATTAGAACAACTATTCAAGAGAAAGTTAAAACACATTTCAAACCGAATCATTCGATTTTTATGTTAATAATTCTCTCGCATGGATATAAAGGTAAGTGTGAAAACTTTTACTAACCTGATCATTATTCCCCCTTCAAAAAAAATCTTTCGTATGTTGCATTCACCAATTCTACCAAATTAATCTTTTAATGACCCATTAACTCATCCTACTATCACTCTGAGCTGAAATACAAATCAACATTTTGTACTACCGATTATCCGTCGGAATATAATGCTCTCAATCTATCTATTCTTGGAAGCTAGACAGATACTTGTTTCCGTAAGCATATCAACAGCAGATTCGAATACAATTTAGAAAAAAATGTGTGCCCATTTTGGGCTTCCTAGCAATATTTATCCATATATACTTCCTCATTATTTACCCATGTGATCGTTTGCTAGAAGAAATTGCTTCCAGTCTCCTGAATCTACTAGCACAAACTTCGAGTTGAAGATAATTTTGGTGTTTCACCGCAATTGACTTTCAAGCTGACACGGCTCTTTTGACGTGATCCGCTTTTCGAAACTATGATAGTTCGTAAACGACCAGGGATACAAGAAATATGCCACGACCTAACCACATTTTCATTTAGTTATTTTATTGTTTTATCATTTTTGAACTGGAAATTTTATAGGACTTATATTTGGAAGTGATTCCAAGCCGGTAAAAATTACATCGATAGATTATTCCTTACTACTGTCAGAGTTACAGGGAAAACCTAAGGTGATAATAATCCAGGCTTGTCAAGGAGATACATACCTTATAGGTACATTGTTAATTATAAATAAAGGATCCTTATTGGATAATTGATTTATCAAACTAAAGTTGATGTTTTCTAATTAGCATCCAAATTGGTAACGGACGCACCTATTTCTGTTTGGCCGAAAGATACAATATTTTGTATGGCGACAATCCCGAATTTTGCTTCATATCGTCATGTCGAGAAAGGTTATTTATTTATTTATTATTATTAATTTATTTTTTTTGCTTAGCACTAGAACTAAAAATTGTAACATACTCATTTACTACTAGCATACTTCTAGTAGGGTACTACTAGGAGGATTTTAAAAACTTGAAAGTTTCTGGAGCAGCTGTATTCCTCTCTCACAATTGTTCCCTGCAGAGAAAACCTAGTTTTTGTAAAATTCATTCTACAGTGTTTCACGAAAATTCCTCTTCTTTTCAGAATAAATTGCCTATTCAGTTGCGTTTAAACTTTCTTTTACTAGGTAAGGAAAATATTGCGATAATGTCTAATTTTCGATTTCGAATTATTTGGTGGAAATATCTTTGTAAGATCTCTGGATTAGTACTTATATAATAATAACATGCTATAATGCTATAGATTTCAAAATAGAGAGCGGATATAAGCGCAATTGGCCCGAAGTTTTGATTAGAAATGCTAAAATGTAACTACATTTTAAAAAATTTAACAATAACTCTATAATGAATCAAGACTATATTTTTCTGTCCGTCATAAAATATAGAACATTGTTGAGTTTGAACATTGTTGAAATAATTGAGTTTTTCCTCAAAGCAACTAAAGGCATTTCTGCGTACCCCAAAATTTCATAATGAACTGATTTTTGAACATTGTATGAGAGTTTGGGACAAAGTTAGGTCGTGTTTTGAACTAGTTGTTTAGCTGTCATTTGCCACTGAACTAATTCAGTGTTAGAATTGATCATTAATGTAGATACTGTCATTGCCTTTAGGTGTATAATATATACATATATATAATAATTATTTGATGAATGTAGGAGACATGCAAAGTTACATTTTTGGCAATTTTTGAACTACGAAAAAATTATAGCTACCATTTTCCCTTTAACTAATCAGTCGTTGGACTTGATCTTTGACTAGTATTTAGATGTTGACTATTTCAATAAATGTTTTATGATTTTATGATATGATGAAATTAAAACGAGATATTGAGTGAGAGTTATAAAGGGCGTGTTTTAAAATATAATAATTTTAGCTGCTATTTTCTCCGAAACTAATACATCATTAAGCCTTATATTTTACTCGAATAAAAAAAGGGTTGATGTATTCCCTAAGTTGCCAAAATTGTATAAACATTTTAAAGAAATAGTTGTAAGATATTGAGACTTAAATTTAGGTCGTGTTTTTAATTATGAAAAGATTAGCGGCCATTATCTCCTAAACTAATTAATACATCGTAAAAGCTTTTGTTTTCTCTTGAAATTACGAAATGTTGTGAATGCAGTATTGAGTACTTTTGATATGTGTATCTTTTGTCGTTTAATCAGTCCTTATACTTAACTTTTTAAGCTGTAAGTTTTTGTTAAGGCGATTTTATAAATAGTAATTTAAGTATATAATTTTTTTTAAACAGATGCTTTTTATTTTTTTAGGTACATGGTACATCCAGACTATGTGCGAGGTATTTGAACAGCATCCAGATTTTGAATTGACTAAATTACTAAAAATTGTACAAAAAAGACATTCCAATCAATCTGTTTTTAATACTGAAGAAAAACTTCGCTCTATGCCAGAATTTCACAGCCGCCTAGAAAAAGATCTATATTTTACTATAAGGAAAGTTGAATAATCTTACAATAGATTTGCTCTAAATGTGAATACAGTATGAGTAAGATTGATTGAATTCAACCTTTAAGATTGTGGTTATTAAAAAACCATCCACCTGCTAAATCAATACGTTTTTCCGAATTTGTTCACAACTATAAAATAAAGTTGGACATCTCTGAAATGTAGAACCAGTATTTTCTGTAAGGCGCCCAGTTGCAAAAACCTTACTTTAACCTTAATTACTTAAAAAAAGTCTTCCCTTTTTACTATTCTAAGCAAACTTTTATTATCTAAGCAATAATTGTTGTAAACATATGTTTCTTGTAAACCTCTATTTTTTACGTTGTAAATATTTATAGTTAAGCAAACAGATCCTTCACCTCCAGAAATTGGAGATTTTTTAATCAGTTTGATTGTTGATTAAATCATATTTAAAAACGTTTTTTATTTAAAACAGTATTTTATATACTAAATCACCAAAGACTTTTTTTCCTGGTTCTAGTAAAATATGGGTTATTGGTGCTTCACCAGTAGTTCAATGAAACAATCACAAAATTAAATACAGGATTCCGAGACAAATAAAAAAAGAAAAAAGATTAAATTAAGGATGCTTGACACTAATGAACTGTAAACAACTTCTAGATTCTTGCAAGAGAATCTGTTGAACATTCACACTATCTACATTCATTTAAGGGGAAATAAACTTTTGAAGAAAATTTTCTAATCATAAAACTTTAAGAATTATGGAAGGAGGAAATCCGGTAAGTATTTTACTTAAGATTTTTGTTGTTGAAAATGTTCCAAAAAATTATATTTTTAATCAATAACCTCATGTCTCTGCTCGCGGTTTAAACTTACAAATTTATGGTTAATATATTACTTATTCTTGATTATCATCATCATAATCTACGCCATAGCGATGGGAGTCTCCCTTCTTATATTTCTTCCTATGTTCTTCTCTGTCGTCTGCCAAAGCTCTCCTGCCCTTCCACACAAATTCCTCTTCTCTCGCACGCCTCCTTTACTCACTCTTCCTATCTGCATTGCGGTGGACCTGTTCCTATCCATTCTTTCACTTATGCTTCATATGCCATTCTAACTTTTCTATCGGAATCCTCTAGAACGTGCCAACATCTTTTGTATTACTTCTTTTGCTGGCTGTACATACAAGCTGGTTCTTATTGAGGCGTTACGAATCTTGTTTCTTCTGGTTTTTCCGCCTATCTTCCTCAGATACATCATCTCAGTTGCCTTTTTTTTTCTTTTGTGTTTTTTTAGTCACACTCCTAAGAGTATCGGGAGAAACATCGACCTACAGATCGGTAGCTTCTGTTATTGAGAAAGCCCTATCTAAACAACCTACCTCCGACACCCGTTTTTTCTTTAATCTCTTCATCCACATATCCATCCTCGTTTAAATGCGCTCCTAGGTACTAGAACTTCGAGTCGTAGTCCACTTTTTCTTCTATTCTAACCACTCTACCTTGTACGCATAGCCTCCATTTCTGTTTACTTATAAATATGTTTAATTTATAAATTATAAATTCTTTACAATTTAGGCATTAATTGAAAAACATAATAAACGTAATCAAAAAAACTTTTTATTTGATTATAGATCTTGAACATAATTTTTTACTTTAATTCACATTATTCTGGAATATTCAATTCATATTTAAAATTAAAAAAAATAAGATTGAAAAATACATAAATTTTACATAATTACAACAAAAGTTTGGAAAATTAATATTACATATTAAATTAAAAGTAAAGTAATTAATATTATAAAAATTTGCGAATCCAGTATTCAATTAACAATCAAACGGTTGATTTAAAAGGTAAACGCTTAAAAGTATATTGTTCCTACACCATCAAACAATCTTTTAGAAGTGTTCATGAAGTTCTCTTATTTTTGACATGTTTTCGTAATTGCTCAGTTTTTTCAACATTCATATCTGGATAAAATAAATAGGGTCTATTTGAAAATTTTTAAATAAGAAATGTTTTAGATAATTGCTGGGAAAAATATATACGTAGATAAATATACCTACTTCATGTTTAGTAATCTCTTCATTTTGAATCTCTTCAACTTAAAAAATTCTTTTACAATTTTCAAGAACAAAATTTCTTTTTTCTTCTTTTCCTCTTAAGTTCTTTGGATTTCCTTAGATGGGGTACTTTTTCTTCAGATTCCTTACAAACAAAATAAAGGTAAATTTCAACTATTTTTTGAAGAGGTAAATAGGTTTGAATCTATGATCTTTTTTACCTCAGTCTGAAGTTTTAATTTTTGTAAAGCTTTTTTAAAACGTCTCGATCTTCTCTCAAATATTTCTGCATTCATTTTTAATTCATCAACATTATTTCTATTGGCTTCCTTGAGTTTTTGTGTAAAAGGTACAATCTAAAAGATTAATACAATTGAATTTTTTTCTAGCATAAAAAGAAAACATGTGGCAATATATTCGATATAATTGGTTGAAGGAGAAAATTATGATTCCATGCGAGCCCATCTAGAATACAAAAAGTAGAATACTTGGGGCAGAGGCCAGTTAGGCTAAGCTACCTCCATCCAACAGGTCTTTTTCGACACTTTCAAAGGTAAATTCTCATTTTAATTTAAAAAATACATACACGTGTTCACATGCTTACAGAAAAGGTAAGGGATATTAATAAAAAACTAAATAATTAACTACTATGTATGAGAACGGTATTGTAAATATGAAGATTTTCAATTTTGAGTTTTCTCCAGAAATATTCGTTATAAGACCTTCGAGTTAGAAAAAATATTTCCCGAAAATTTAATTAAGAGTAGTGTTGAGGTAAATTTAAAAAGGATAGTTACCTTAACAACTAAATATGCCTCAAATGTTCGGAGTTTGAAGAAACTTTTTGGGTAAGAACTTTGAGAATCGTAGTTAGAGAAAGTTGTGTGAGTTTAACCCGATTTGTTTCTTATATTTTGAATGTATGCTACACTGCGACCTTTAAACTTTATTTAGATCTACCGTGCCTCTCACAACTCACCCTGCAACAACGCAGGTGATCTAAACCCAATCACCCCGCTCTTGTATTACGAGAACTAATTCTCCGTCTTCGGAAAAAGCAATCCCACCGGGGTTGATATCGGCCATTGGAGCGATATCTCGCAAAGTTTTCCCCTTTCTTCTGTTCTTTGTTTATTATTTTATTTTACCATATATAGTTAAAAAAAGAGTTTCTATGATTTGTGTTACTTTATTGGTTAGTAAAAGCAGTAGAAAGGAGCAAGTGGCTATTGCTTTCAAAAAAACGTACTTTAATTCCATATTTATCCAGAAAAATCTTTTTACCTATTCGAAATATATTTATTTTTACCTAGTTTGTAATATTGTTGGAATGAATCTCCGGAACCACTCCCGTAAACACATTCTTCATTATTTAAACTAGTATATTGATTCAGAAAATAGAAAGTATTTATTTTTTGTACTAAATAAATATTTATTTATTTATTTATATGGTAGGAATGTGCTAACAATATCAGCTGGTTTATGAAACAATGCCGACGGTGTATTTTACCTGTAGTACGTAATGATTAGTTGGATAAATTGAAATGGTGCCAGCTGATTGATTTAGTGAGTGAATTTATTGTAGCATTTTTTAACGCAAGAAATATTCGGTAGTATTAATTGGAATAGTTAATTGTACTTCGCACCATCGTTACTTTACAATATTTGGTTTTAAGAATCTGTGTGGTACGTTTTTCTTAGTATAACAGATTAAATAATCTTTAATCAATGTACATTACGGTATAAAATTAGACTGCCACGAAGAATTTATTTACAATTTTAAATTTTTATTTCGTGAAAATATGTTTTCTTTAAATTAAAATTCTCATAACTAACCTGTGACGGAGTGGTCAACGTGAGCACTGTACCCAACATGCCTGCTCGTCCAGTTCTTCCAGCTCTGTGCACATATCCGCGAACATACTTTGGTGGATCATAGGAAATAACATAGTTTACTTGTGGGATGTCAATCCCTCGGGCTATAACATCAGTACTTACTAACCTGCAAAAGGTAATAATAGGAAAAAAAAAATCCACTCAAAATATTCAACTATTTTCTTACTAGAATTATATAAACAAAGATTTATTTAAAACATATACGCACATATCAATTTCTCCATTGCTAAACTGTTGCAATACTAAATTTCTAGCACTTTTTTGCAACAGTGAAGACATATCTCTAATTTTCAAAGAAGGACATAGAAAAGAAATTAGTTTTGATAGTCGACTTGCTTCAGCCGCAGATTTACAAAAACAAAGTACCCGACGCCATCTGTAACTACTGAGAAGTTCTGCTATTACAATCGGCTTAAAATAGCTTTCCACTACTGTATAGTGTTCTTCTAATTCTCGAGGCATCGTAAACTTTCCTAAGTATTCTATTCGTTCTTCTTTCTCTATAGGAAAATATTTAAACCAATCGTTACAATTCGTAGTAGATATCTATTAGACTGCAGCAACAATTTATGAAACGAGAAGTAAATTAACATTACTAAACTAGAGGATTGGTCACAAATCGGTATTCTAAGATACTATGGAAGTGGACTCTTATCAAGTATTTGTTTATTGTTCGTTTAATTACGACTGACCCATACTTTTTTTTCTTAGTTTGAGAAATATAATATGGTACTTTTCCGTTAGCCGGGCGCAAATGTCGCCAATTGTGAACCAAACGCGAGCCAAGTCAACGGAATAAAAGTAGAAAACGTTCAACTATAAACAAATATTAATAAGTTGAAAAGAAAACAGTTTTACCCAAAACTGTTTTTCGCTTGCGCCCGGCTAACGGAAAAGTACCTATAATATTTCCTGAGAAAGTAAAACATAAAGTAACTCTTACTCTACATGCCAACAGTTAAAAAAGTCAAATAGCAGACTAGTAACAGAAAAAAACAATTATGTAATAATAAGTTTTAGTTTTTCTGAAACTCGAAACGAGACTAATCTTGACTATACACATTACACTGAAATTAAAGCAGTCCTACCAAACTTTCAGGAGAGGAGGAAACGGCCTCACCTATTGTTGCGCTATGAAAGATAGTAGCGCAAAAAGAACTAGTAGGGAAAGTCCTCAACCTTCTTAGTAGGGGAGGTTTCGTCTACTAGATCCAAAATGGGCACAATAAACCTCTTTTGGATGCGGTGCCGTGGGGCATAGGTCCCCAAAGCTGTGTTTGCAAAAGTTGTGTTTGGGTGAGTAGTTAGCTATTGATTTTTCTTATCTCCGGTTACAAAACATATCTAGAAATAAAAATTATAAACCTATCATGATTACCATTATTAACCTCCGAAGCTTCTTTATTCTTATCTGTAGAAGTAAATAGAATTGGTTGGAACAAATTTAATCTCTTCAGTTTTTCTGGATCTTGAGAAAGAGTTGCAGAGAAAAGTAGTTTTTGGAAAATTGATTTCCTTTTTCTCAGATAGTTCAAGGAAAGCGAAGAGAATATTTCTTGACCTGTAAAATTATTTATGAAAATTAAAAGTTTCTTAGTTAACTTGATAACTAATCTAATACATAAGATATGAAATTTCCTGAGTGAGTACTTCATTAAGTAGAACCGTAACTACTAAAAGTAGAAGACCAATTGGAAAGGAAAAGTCTTTCTTTTGTGACTTAGAAACTTGGAAAAGATTTTTGTAATGAAGTTATCAAAGATTATGTGGGGAAAAAAAACAGTATAAAATGCCTATTACTGTGGGCCAAGGCGTAAAGAACCTACTAAGCTCATTAACCCTATTTCACTGATTGTTGAAATTCGCCTTTAAAGGAAGAGGAGGCACAAGAGGTTATCAAAGTTTGGAAGAAGAAAAATAATATAACACGCAAATGAATTTAATAATTTAACTTTGTTCAGTAGTCGGAATTAATTTAAATCGATAGCTCATTTTTCAAAAAAAAATAAAAAAGGTTACACTTGCAAATAATTTATGAGGGAATAAATTATTGACGCAATTAAATTAATCTGCTGTAAAATTGCAATTACGTTTGGCATTACACTTAAGTTTCTGTCTAACGTCATTCTGTAGGTACGGTGCAATAGAATTGACGATGCAATAAACTACCTTTTGAAATTCCAAATCAGCCGTTCTCCCCAGCTCCGTTAAATCATTCATAAGAAACCAGACGTCTTCGTAAGAAACCCGAATCCTTCAAAATTCTAAACTGTTGCAAGATGCTCTTCTTCAAAATATTGTCGAGGTCATAGTATTTTCTGGACGTGTTCAAGAGGTTAACTATCAACAACAGTATTATATCCGATGGAATTCAAAAGATTTCTCCTAATTCAAGTCAGCTTCGCAATGACAATAAAGAAACTCAGAACGGCCGTAAATTTGAAAGATCAGAGAGGAGGATTGTTTCGTATGAGCGTGCTTGATGTTCCATTGTAATTCTGTTTACCTAAATGTTTTTCCAAGTAGAAGAGCCAATCATTCTGAATTCCATCTATTACCCTATCTGCTTCGTCTATCACGAGATATTTAAGATTTCGCAGATTGAACCTGAAAAATGTCAATGTATTTTTACTAACTTCATACTTTCTTTAGTATTCAAACTAGATTCCGCATACTTACCCTTCTGTTTTCTGCAAATGCTCGACAAGTCTACCAGGTGTTGAGACCACAATATCCACTAAACTTTCATAGGTATCTGCTACACCTGAAATTAGTTAATAATAATCCTTTTAATTTTATAAATGTTTCACCTTCTTTTAAAAAATTTACTTTTTTTTAAAAATGTTAAAAAAACCTTTAATTTTCCTCAACAGCAGTTCTTGTTCTATTTGTAAAGGTACTTTCCCTCCAGTTATCGACACTGCTCTGAGGGTTGATCCCTTAATAAAGTTACGAAACACATTAGCCACTTGTTCGGCCAATTCTTGGACTGGAACAACTACTAAGCAACGTATTCTTGGTACTAGGCGATTTATTAGGCCCTGAAATAATGCATTCATATAATTAAACAATTCAATCGTACTGAATCCGTAAGAAAATATAGTCATCAAATACTAACCTGAACAATAGGTAAAACATAGGCGAGAGTTTTTCCAGATCCTGTAGGAGAGGAAACACAAATATCACGAGAAGTGAAATTGCAAGTGGATCTACTAGTTCTCTCAGTTTGTTTTAAAACCCACGGAATGACTGCTTCTTGAACTGATGAACAGTAAATTGTAAGATATTGTGGGAGTTTGTAAAAACGATTGTATGTTTGTTTCAGCTTAAAATACTACGTGTACTATTCATTCCAAGGATGAAAATGTAAGTAATGCAAAACGAAAATTTAGTGTGAACACTCTCATTACTAGAATGAACTAAAAATCAAAAGCTTACAAAAATTAGTAGGAAACCTGAAAATTCAGGTATAATACTACAATTTTATTACCTGGAAAAAAGTGCGTAATATTATTTTCTTTTAAATTAAGCATTATCTTATAATTTAAGTCTGGAATTGGACAGCTGGTTTGTGAAAGATCAGTATGGATCAACTTAGGATGCGACAGCCACTTTGGAAGCACTGCTTTAATCTGAAAACAAGAAATTTTATTTGATTTATGAAGGTAATATTTTAAAATATGAACTTGAATTAAATTAATCTAATTTAAATCTGAGTAGAAGCCTCCCTCTCCCTGGAGAAAAGCTGCTCTTGGGAACAGAGTAAACTTCACCGTAGTGTAATAACTTGGTCCTTCAAACCCGAAAAATAAGTAAACTGCAGTTATGTCCAGAGATTCGTAATCGTAAGTCACAACTTAAAATGTAACTTGCTATTTATGAGGAAAGTATTCGAAGGTTTTTTCGGATAGCATAATTACAGCGTGTATTACCTGAAGAAGTAAGAGCAAGTTTTTATAATATATTATTTAATAAATTTACCTTATCATTTTTGCTGAAACTGTGATCACCAATAATAGTGAAATTTTCAGTGGTTGACCCTTCACTTTTTACAGAAGTTGAAGTGGATATTTTCTTTTGAGTATTTAAGTCAAACTTTGTACTGCTATTTTTTTCATCTACTTCGGCTTTTACTTTTTTTATTGGTAAATTTGTATCTAATCCTTGCCTTTTTAGCTGTCTCTTTTTTACTTTTTTAAAAAACTTAGTAAAATGATCCACTTCAGTTGCATTTTCAGAATTTATAGTTGTCTTGTACCTATGAAAGCAAGAACAGATCTCACACAAATGTAGGTGAAAATTGAAAACTCCAAAAGGGAGCACAGTATATGTAACTACTCAATCACTTGAATTTACAAATCAATCCAAACGTTTGCAGCGAATCCTGAAGTTTTAATCAACTTACCTATTGGTGGACATTGTTATTATGTAATATAACAAGAAGAAAATGTTAAGACTTGCTTAAAATTTATTTTGGTCGTCCAATAATTATTTTTAGGAATCAACTATTACACCATAACCTTCAATTTGTAACCTGTGTCCCACGTTTTGATGGTTTATAACCTCAGTTCTAGCCTAAGCAGATGTAGCAGACTTTAAATACTTTCGATATGACATCAGTATCGATACCTTTCTTTCATTACTTGGTACTAAAGCAAGCAAGCAGGTAATATAATATATAAATATAAAGCTTATGATCTGAATTGAAGACTAGCAAACTACAGGTTAATTGCAGAATATTTTTTTGCATTTAAGGCACGCAACATCTGAGCCTTTTCCAGTGCGAGCTCCGGACTGTATTCCTTCTTTACAGACATTGTCCATCATCTGGCAATGAGCTGTAAGCTCTTAGAAAAGAAAATGTAAGGACCAGCATCTGGATTCGCTAACTACTCAGCGAATCCTTTCCCTTATTGCAGAGTTCATAGTAATAAGTGATCTTTGCTGTAAAAGTAAGACATGCCAATTGCAATCTTTTTTTTTTTTTGACATTTCAACTTGACTGGTTATCTGCAGAACTCTGGCAAGCAGGTAATCTTATAGTTATAATCTCAATTGAAGACTGTAAACTAAACTGTTAACAATTGTAATATTTTTAACATTGAGTGTTTATCTTAATGGTTTCAGTTACATAAACAGACAGGGCAGAAGTCTCACCAACCTTAAATGTAACAATGTAAAAAATATTGTTAATGATTTCATTTTCCTTGGTTAAAGGTTTGGCAAAAAAAAAAACAATGACTGAAATTGAATCTTCTTGATAAAGGTTGTTTTTTCTGTTAATTGGCTGAGGAGATCTTTAGAAATAGCCCGAGTAATAGGGACTTGTTTATCTTCTTATCCTGGTAAAATACACTGTCATACCTGTAATAGGGTAACACTCACTGTGTGAGACATTGTTTCGGATAATCCTGCGCAATTAATAATGTAAGACCTTACTTCAGATAATTTAAATCTTGTGCTAAATACTGGTCTGCAAACAAATATAATCTACTTACCTATTCTAAGAAAATTAAAAACTGCCTTAAATGTATTTACTGAGTAGAACTGTACTGAGTGTTGTGTTTCTACTTCAGTTAGTTGTATTAGATTGTAATTAAATCATAATTTTATGTTTTTTTTTCTTTTGCAGCTACTTCTGGACAACTTAGCGTAGTTCTATAAGAATTTTCGGTTCTTTGCGCCCTTTATTATTTTATCGAACATGTTTTCTAGTGCACCTCTACTTTTAGTCATTAACAGTAAAGGTAAGTTATGAATTAGTTAATTTTTTAACGTTATACCTTAGAAGTTTCGAGCTTTATATCAATTCTGCAAGTTGTGTAACTATATTATATATATATATATATATATATATATATATATATATATATATATATATATATATATATATATATATATATATATATATATATATATATTATATATATATATATATATATATATATATATATATATATATATATATATTAAACATTATTATTATTATTAACATTATTAACATTATTTACATTTAAATATATAAAGTTTATTTTGTAACATACGGGCAAACGTATTAAGATGTTTTAGATGTTTCTAAAGATTAATTATATTAACAATGGCAACTATACTGGTGTATATAACATTAATTAAACATTACAAGAAATATGCAGCCCTAAATTGTGGGTATAACTAATCAGGTTTAGCGTAACCAGATGTTTTATTTCCTATGTGCACTTTTCTTTCTTAAGGATACTTAATATTTTAAAGTAATGCAGACAAAAGTTTGGAGGCTTGCAATAGATCGGCTAAGTTGTATATCGACAATGGAATGTAGAGCCGACTCCGTACCCTACACCTGCTCATAGAACTCACTCTTCAACCACATCTACTTATAGAAACGTAAGTTTCTTCAAATATCTTTTTCATTTTTTTTTTTTTTGTATAATTTTGTGCTGGGTGCACAAAAATTCACATCGTATTAATTCAATAATTTGCATTTGTTTTAATGTTAATGAATAGATTTAGTTAGTCAGTAAAAAAATCTCTCTACGTCAGATTCATTTAACAATCCGTTGATTAATCAGGACCAGTGGGTGTCGTAAGAGGAATTCGCTTGTGTCTACAACAGTTTTTTTTTCTTTTAAAATAGCATTAGATATCTATTGTAACTCTTTATTACTTCCAAACTGTATACTCAATGATAATTTTTTGTTTGGAAATTATGTATTTTAATGTGAACACTTGAACACCTTTCTCCAACCCCAATAGAATAGCAATTCTATTTGTACTTAATTTCATTAAATGCGTATTGATGTAAGCTTAGATATCAATACAAAATCTGCCATAAATGAATGTCTAAATTAATGTGTGCCATGACTTAACTAATGTGTTGTTTCAACAGCACTTGGCACGATCAATTCTGTTTTTATTTTCAAGTTACATCTATTACCTTTCATACCTTTTATAATTTTGGAAGGATGTTTAGGATAAGGTGATTCTCTGTTATTCAAGCAATTAGGATGCTTAGGTTATGAAAATTGCTAATGCTCCTACCAAATATACAAAAAAATAAATTAAAAACCAATTGATTTAACTTACACATCCTGTTTAGCTATTTTTTTTCTAAATAGGAGATCTCCAATCTTTTTAAATTGGCAAAGTGCAAGGTTATTTAAGTTGATCTGCCTTGGAAACTCTTCAAAAAATAATTTTTCTTGTATGTTAATAATAAATTCTGGTACTTACTTTTTCTTTTAATACTTACAGGCATTCAGAGGCGGAAATAATGTTGGAAATCATCTTAGGGGTCTAATAATTGTCAGGTAACTTACATTCCAACCCATACAATATCTTTAAAAATTGTACGTTTAGACATTCAGTTACTGTACTTTGCTTAACATCTGTAGACGTAGTTAGGGGTGCAACTAATTGGATTTAGCATAACCAACTGACAAATTGTAATCCATTTTACAGAGAATACCTACTTCTACCTATCTATCTTTCTTTACTACAACGGATTTACACTGAAAAAGCAATTCGGATTTACAAAAGAGTGGTGACCTAAGGTAGAGCTAATGGTATATTCTACATCTACAAAAAAAAAAAAAAGTAAGTAAGTAGAATATATATAAAAAATTTGTTCATCGTCAGCTGTGGTCATTAGCGCCCGTAAATCTTGTTACTTTCATTTCGATTAACTTATTATTAGAAAAAGATAAGTTGACATTAAGGAAATTTATAAAGAATATTTAATTTCTTTGGCTGTAAAAAGATTATTGTCTCTTTGTATTGAAAGGTTTTGTTAAAAAAAAGTTTTTCTAGTGAAATTAATTGAATAAATCGGGGCTTTGAGGGTCCTGTGATCGTTCTCAAAAATAAAAGAAGCCACATATCCCGTTAACCTATTTTCCAAAAAAAAGAATCGAACATTCGTTCAACGCTTCTTCATATTTCATATGAAAACCTCCTTCATGACATATTACATATGAAACTGTTCATTATATCAAAGTGACAAGTTGAAAGATCATTTAAGTTGTTTGTTTCTAAAAATAATTGTTATAACATTTTTATTTAGATTAGGGAGTATTATAGAAACTCCTCTTCTGTTTAGTTAGCTTACTTCTATTCCAGTACTTTTTTTTAAAAAAATTGAACTTTTTAACATTCATTGCTATACTCAACATCTATTGGTGGTTGATGTAACCAACCATTGATATCAATGTAATTCATCTTTCACAGAATCAACTACTATCAGTCTATTTTCGCACTAGAATGTATTTATTTTGAAGTTACTGTTATTAATTTAATGGGGTTTAATAAGAAAATATTAACACAGAACACGTGTATTAGAGATGAGCAGAAGAACACACATAGCAAACGCATACAAGAACAATAAGACCGCCAACAACAGCCAACATAACAACAATATTTTTCTTAACACCCTCTCTCAATGAGATGTAGTTACTTAATGTCTACAATAAGAAACATCGAATTGAATACTAATAACACAACATCCACATAAACTAAAATAATTAACAAGATATTAAATGTTAAAAAAACAATTAGTGAGCAGAGAGTTTCTAAGAGTTTCAAATTTTTCGGCTCCTAGAGCTTTGGTAAATAGATCAGCTATATTTTCTTTTGAACATAGTCAATTTTAATAACATTATTTAGGCACAGATGTTTGATGAAATGAAATTTTATTTCTATGTGTTTGCCACGTTTGGTATTTGAAAATGTATTTGCTAAAGATATCGCACTAGCGTTATCTATTTTAAGAACTGCTTTCATTTCATCAGGCTCTTGTCCTTTCTCATTAAACACATCTTTAACAGATTTTAACACTTTTTCACATATCACCTCACTGCTTGCTCTTTTCACTTGACTCAAATCACTTAACACACCACGAAGATTCACTAACTCTTGAGCAGCGAACCCTGCCGCGATGTATTCAGCCTCCATTGTTGATTGAGCAACACATCTCTGCTTCTTTGAGTACCATGCGATAGGGTTTCCAGCATGAAAGCATATGAATCCACTGACACTTCTTCTAGAGTCATTTTGATCAGCTCCCCAATCAGCATCACTCATACCTTCTAAGCCTCCTGTATTTTTAGAAATAGGGAGCCTTAGATCTTTTGTACAACTTAAGTAACGTAGAATTCTTAGGCCAGCTTTCCATGTTTGACTGGTTGGCTTGTCGAGATATCTGCTCAAATATGATACAGAGAAAGTAATATCTGGTCTTGTTGTTATAGAGATGTACATTAGACTACATATCAGTCTCCTATATGGCACATCATATATAATATCCAAGCTTTCATCTGCCTTGAACTTAGCCTCCATAGGTGTTGAGATTGTCCTACACACCTCCATGCCAAACTCTTTTGTCAAACGATCTATCATTTTAGTTTGAGACAAGTGTAAACCATTTCTAACATGATTAATTTCCATTCCTAAAAACGATTTAGGACAACCTAAGTTTTTTGTATTAAAATTCTTCTGTAGATCTTTCAATAATGAATTCACATTCTCCTCCGTCCCAGCCAGTATCGCATCATCAACGAAAAGAACTAAGTATATATTATCTTTATAGTAAAGACAATAATCATAATCAGATCGTGTAAATCCAAGATTTTTCATTACGGATGAAAATTTATTGTTCCAACATTTTGGAGCGGAGCGGAGACCATATAGAGATCTATTAAGAATGAAAGTATTTTCTTGACATTTTAAACCTTTAGGTGTTTTAATATAGACCTCTGTATCTAAATCTCCATTCAGGAAGGCGGTGGGGACATCAATTTGAGTTAAAATCCAGCTATACTGGACTGCTACTGATAACAAGAGTCGAACAGTTGGGATCCTACATACTGGTGCGTAGGAGAATTCCCATTCTTCTTGAGGAACTTGAAATCCACGAGCCACAAGTCTCGCCTTCTTGGTTCCATCTTCTTTGATTTTAAACACCCAACGTGTTTCAATAGCTTTCATTCCTTCAGGTAATTTTCCGGGGGTCCAAGTTCCAAGTTTCTCGTGAGACTCTAATTCTGAATGTATTGCACTTTTCCATTCTTCTGATTCCATGGCCTCTTCAAACGTTTTTGGTTCTTCATTAGTTGACAATAGAAAACAGTAAGCTGTGTACAGCTCATAGTCATCCAGATATCCAGGTTTTTTCTTTTTTCTGTTTGTAGTAACTATTTCATCTTCTGCATTTTTATCCATAGAACCCATTTGTAAGTCATTCTGCACTACTTGTTCACCCTCTTCATTAATCTTTATTACTGGATTATTTTCTACCCCTTGAATTGGAACGATAGTGTCTTGTCCATTTTCCTTGACCATATTATTATCTTTGTATACCATGATTGACTCATCGAATTTGACATCTCTTGACTTTATTATTTTCCTTTCCTTTGGTAACCACAATCTGTAGCCACCTCCACAGTAACCGACCATTACCGCACGAACTGCTCGGGGTTCCAATTTCCCAGGCTTAGGTGTCACAGTATGCCATGCTCTACATCCGAATATTTTCAATTTGGACAGATCATTTCGCCCATTCCACAGATCCGAGGGAGTTTTACCTCTAGGCAAAACTGAAGTTGGTGACCTATTTGTTTCATAAACAGTACATTTTAGTGCCTCTCCCCACAAATATTTGGGAACCCCAGAATCAATTAATTTAGTTCTTAATTTTGAGAGTAGAGCCCCATTCATTCTCTCACATCTGCCATTCATTTGAGGAGAATGACTTATAGTATATTCCATTCGAATGCCATTTCTTTCCACAAAGTTTAAAAAATACTTCGATTTCGCTTCCCCACCATTGTCTAATCTTATGCGCCGGACGCTTAAACCGAACTGAGTTTTTATTTCTTTAATGTATGATATCAAGTTTCTAGCTGCTTCGCTCTTATTTTTCAGCAATTTAACAACTACAAAGTGGGAATAATCATCTAATATTACCTGGAAATATTTTTCGCCATTGAGTGTACTCGGTGTGATGGGACCAACTAAATCGCTTGAAATAAGACTTCCTATTTCTGTTGCACGCTTTTTGTTCTCATAAAAGGGTTGCCTCTTTGCCTTGCCTTCTATACAAGATTCGCATAATTTGTGCGGAGTAGGTAAATTCAATTGTGTTAGCCCATCAATTGAGATGTGCCCCATTCTTTTATGCCAAAGATCTCCTTCATTGGCAGCAACAAAGCACTCTTCATTAAATTTATCCGCTTCAAAAAGGAAAAGACCATTTTTGGGCTTGAAGAAAAGTACAGGTTTATTTTTAATGAAAACAGTTGTACCTGATTTATCAGTGACTATTTTCGCCCCACGGCTAGCAATTCTTGAAGAAGACAAAAGATTGTGCTTCATACCAGGAACGATTAATGCTTCGATAACGAATTTTTGTCCCTGGCAATAAAGGCTCAACTTCCCCCTTTCATTTGCTGTCAATAGCCGGCCATCCGCTTGAACTATTTTTACTGTATTTTCTAATTCTGTAATGTTTTTCATGAAACGTTTTAACTCTCCTCTGACAAAATGATTTGAAGCGCCGCTGTCATAGATAAAAGATTTTTCTTCGAAGATCATGCCTGAATTACAACTTTCAGTTGTAAATAAATCAACTTCACTCTCACTTTGAGCATGATTTGCATGGCTATCCCTTTCTGTAAATTTTCTTCCTTGACTCTGCCGTGAAGGAAAATTGCTACCTCGGGTCCTTCTGGCTCTGTGGTATGATTGGTACCCTCTACTGTTTGATCCACGTCCTCTTGTTTGGTTGCTTCCCTGGACCATTTTTGGACAGTTCGCCTGGAAGTGTGAACTATCCCCACATCTAAAACAGCCATTATTTTGAGCTTTAAGGCCTGTCTCAGAAATATCTTGAGACTTAATTTTTAGTTCATGATCCAACAGACGTGCCTTCACAAAATCCATTTTTATTTTTTCAACAGTTTCCAAAGCAGTGACCACAGTATCATAATCTTCTGGAAGTGAAAGAAGCAAATGACATATTTTATCACTTTCGTTCAGCGTGGAACCTAAATCACTCAGTTCTCTGATAATTTTATCAAAATTAAGAAAATGGTCTTCCAAATTTTCAAACCTCTCACTTTTTAAGTTTACTAGCTTCCTCCATAAGGTTAGTTTAGAAAAAGAACTAGACCTCGCAAATACATCTTTTAAAGCTTGAAGCATTTCTTTTGATGTTTTAGAATCTTGAATAATGTCAAGATGTTTATCGGAAATACCTTGAATTATGATGGCTTTTGCTTTTGCATCGTTAATGAGAAAAATTTTCTTTGCTACTGCATCAGTTGGAGGGTCACTTTCTAAAACGTCAACTAACTGTTCTTTTTCAAGAATTGCATTCATTCTAAATTTCCAGTTCGTGAAATTATTCGCTGAGAGTATAGGCACAGGCAAAGTAAGCACTGACATTTTTATAACCTGCACTATTTGAAATTATTAAATTAATCACGTAAACCGTAACACTAATATACATTTTAATTTAGAATAACTGGGCCCATAACCTGTTATTAATTTAATGGGGTTTAATAAGAAAATATTAACACAGAACACGTGTATTAGAGATGAGCAGAAGAACACACATAGCAAACGCATACAAGAACAATAAGACCGCCAACAACAGCCAACATAACAACAATATTTTTCTTAACAGTTACGAAAACCAAAAACGGGCAGTAGTTTACTGACACAACAGTCTCATGGATGCAGAGGAACCTTGGATTTACAGACAACCGCTTTTACAACATCTATAGCTTCTCAAAATAACCGTAAGTTATATAACTTTGCTTTTAGTAAGTTGTTGTTTGTAATTTATCAAGTGAACAGATATTACGGTAATTTATTAAAAATCAACTCTAGCTATAATAAGAATTTGGTCTCTGGGATTTGTTTTCTTTATCTAACAAGAGTTTTGATGGCCCTAGAATTTCTTATTTTATTATTTAGAAACTGGTGCCAATTTTTTGAAAAAAGGGAAAAACCCAAAAAAGAATAAATTCTTTAGCGTTCCATTACATTACTAATAAGTCAAACTTGAAATATACGTAAACATAATGCTTATGCTATCTAGCGACAACAGCTTGAACTAGTTCAGCCTTAATTGAATCTATCTAGTTTTAGCAATCGCCGCTAGATAGCATGAAAATGTACTTTTTGTTCACCTTTCTTTCTAAATTTTTATGGAAATTATTGGTTATAAAAAAGAAAGGATAGGTTTGTGAACAATTAGGATAGTTACCATATTATACTTAGTAAGATTTTTAAATTCAAGGGAAACATCTAATACCTTTTTGTAGTATTTTGTTTTGAATTTTTGAGATTTAACTAGAAATCATTTTTCAGAACAAATACCTAGAACAAATTGCCAGCAATTCAAATTGAATCTAATTGCTAATAGAGAAATTAATTTTCCAACCAGGGCACTTTAAATACAATAGAAGACTGACAACCTCCATTAAATAATAACTCCCTCAGCAAATAATGTGTTTTTGTCAGTTTTATTGCATTAGATACTTGCAGGTAAGTGACTTTATAAACTTATATCTTTACTACGTGCGATTTTGAATATAGGCAGTTAACAAATAAGAGTTTTTTCAATATAGTATTATTACATACTTTCTGAGTGTATAAAGTATAGCATTGTACTTATTTCTT
The DNA here is from genome assembly GCF_049639745.1 of Rhodnius prolixus. Lineage (NCBI taxonomy): Eukaryota > Metazoa > Arthropoda > Insecta > Hemiptera > Reduviidae > Rhodnius > Rhodnius prolixus. The sequence goes on from NW_027411634.1 coordinate 37,836,107, forward strand.
CTATATATAAAAACTAATTTGCCTAGCCAATATAATATACAGGTTAATGTTAATATATTTTATTTTGGGTATTTTTGATTAAATAATTCTATTTCAAATTTTCTTTTTCTTTTCTCTATCTTTAGTACACCAAAATTTCTGCGACGGATTTCTGCTTATGAAGGAACAGTTATTTAGAAGCATAATGTTAAGCCTGTGAGACACAACGCGCTGGCACCTCCATGTTGTCTGCTGTTTAATTAAAATCTGTTGAACTATTATTCTAGTCAAAGAATTTTTGTACATATAACTTCTTGCGCATGTTGCAATATACTTCTACATCAATCAGCCCCTGTAGATCTGCTAGGTTGCATCTAGCTTTGGATTTCCAGCCAAACGTCTATACATTAAAAAATAAAATTCGTAAGTTTTATTGTTATATCTTAAATATTTTCTTTATTTGTAACTTGCGGCTGAGAATAATTAATATCTATTATGAAAATAAACATTTAAATTAGTTTCTGACTGAATCAAATACAAGTACATTAAATTATCTAATTTTTAACTAATTTCAAATAGGGATTCTGATAAAGTTCCAAATTGTTATTATTATTGTTCTATTTTTAGTCTATTTAAACCAAGCATTCCTTACAAATTTTAAAAAGCTAAATCTAGCAATTTCTTTTAAATGTTTAAAAGCTTTTTTGATGCTTTTATATCCTGTACTGGAAGATAAGTGGGTAACAATTTCATCACAAGAAATACCTGTTATGAAGTTCTGTAGCTTCGCCTGTAACTAATATACTACTAAGATTTTGTTAAAATAAATTGTGATTCTATTTTTAAAAACTTTTGAAAAGAATAATTTTGAAATACCTATGTACAGTTATTTTAATAAAAAATAAAATAAAAATTTGTTTTTTAAAAAAAAAGAAGTTATTTTGGACCTGTGTATAAACATGTTATAAAAATTAATGGTAGGTACAAAAATTTACATTTTTCATATTTAACTTTTATTTTCTACGATAAAATTTAAACTTCACATTTTCTTGAAATTAAAAGTATGAGTAATGCTAGAAAGAGAACGTATAACTCTCACAAAAAACAAAAGATATTTTCGCTAAAATAAAAGTTAGTTTCCAAAAGCGCCACCAGTTAGTTAGCAGCACCTACTGGACCTGTATATATAGAACATGTTCAAACTATTACTAGTTCTAAAAATTGCCACCAGGTAGCACTGCATAGTAAATATGCAGCATTTAAGTTTTTATTCAGTACGATGTAAGCGTTGTAAGAGGGAGGGTCGCTTTGTCGATCCGTTTCTCCTAAATGTCAGACTTACCGTCTTAAAGAATCATGAAAATGTGCGGAGTAGCAGCTAGTAGGTAGGTAGGTATATTGGGGTAAGGGTCCTTTAATGATATACGTGTAAAGAGGTTAAGGAGCTGCCCATGCAAAAATACAGCTTAATCGTATATTCGCCCCACCCTCCACGCCCTGCGAACTTAACTTACTCATATAGAAGCCATGTCAAGATGTCCACCTGCGAAGCAACATTCATTTATTGTTTTTTTTCAGTAAATACAACCTATTTAAGCTTAATTTTATTACCATTAATTAACATTGAAATAGTACCACCTAATTATAATTATTAATCATTAAAAAAAAGGCTCCGATGCGGAATATATGGAAAAAATTATTAACTATGAAAGAAAGTTAGTTTGGAGAAATGGCTACCAGGAAGCACCACCTATTTCTGCACTTTTTTACGGTTGCTAAAGGTACTTCTTTAGAATTGTGAAATAATTATGCATGTGTCTAAAGGCAGTTTTCTGATTTTACCAGAACGTTTCTAAATGGTTCTTATTAAAAAGTTTTTTAAGGTATTTTCGTAAAGATGTTAAGTTATAATGCTATCACTATAATAACCATTTGTCAGCAAGAGAAATATGAGCCTTGATAATCATTTGAGCCTTTTTTATATCAATGTTTTTATGACTATTAGATTTAGATAAAAGTTGTGACCAAGTAATCATTTATGAAAATAATAGTTTTTTAAGGGAAGAAAAATTGGAACTAATTTTGGATAAAAAATATTAAGAATAAAATATGACTTTGTTGTTTAGGAGAAATTTTGCTTTTTATTTATATTTTTTAAACATTATTAACATTAAAGTTGATGAAGTCACAGTCAAGTAATTTAAAAAACGGAAATAATATTTTATCCATTCTTTTTCTTCAAATAAATATTATGAATATTACATCAGTAATAGTTCTATACATAATTATTTTCTGATTGACAACTTGTAAGACATTAAAATAAAAAGAGATCAGAATATTAAAACATTACACAGCTTATTAATCAGAATAGGAAAAATATTCTGTAGTTTGTCTGTTAAATTAACATAATTGAACTTGCTTCCCTTTTCATTTTTACTGAAATACAAAAAATATATTATTTCCATAGACTTTTAATGTATTAATACAATGAAAAGAAGTTTTTTTTTTTTTTTTTTTTTTTCTTAATCTGGCAGTGAACGATTAACTCTTTTGTTTCATCTGTGTAAAACAAATGCAGTTTGCTCCATTTTAGTTCATTTTTTGAGATTAGAGGGGCGGCGACTAAAGGATTTTAATAAATATTTTACATATTTTAGTAATAACAGAACAAATACTTTAAAAATATAAGCTTTGCTGTGTTTTAACATAAGAATTGTTTTAAATTTTTGGAAGTGTAAAACATACCGATGATTAATCATTTCTTTGTTCTTAAAAGTATTATTTAGATAGTATTCATGTTTCTAGTTATACATACTTCTTGATTTATATACAATTACCATCATATTTTGAGTGGGAAGAAATCTAAAAATATAATTTAAAAAGTGGAAGTTTAAACCTTACATTTTAGAACCAGATTTTCTATTATTGATTTGTTGCTGTATTTCTTAATCTTTGCAATACTTTGAAAGAAGATTGATTGAGAAAAGAATTTGGATTTCAGATCTTCATTTAAAAACATAAAAAGAATTCATTGATTTCAATTGTTTTCTGAATTATTTTAAAGACCGTATATCCAGTAAATTCAATTTAAAAATAAGGAAAAAAGCATTAACAATTGCAAACAAACTGAATCTACACAAGAATGAAGTCCCAGACTTGAGATATCAAGAATAATAGTTAATTGTCAACAGTATCGAACCTTAAGAGGAAATTGTCTTCCTCTCAGATTATCTAGTATTCTATTGCAAGTATCTTGAACCTAGTCTCCAGACCCTAAATAATTTTCATCAGATAAATACCATGAGCACTAACTCACAAATTGGACAAAAAGAGTCTGGTGTGATCTCCAAAACAGTGCTCAGAACGAACCAAAGCAGTATTCAGAGCTGTAAATGACAGGCACAGAATTCGTCACCAGTATTTAGTGCCTTCAGCACCATCCTATGACTACGCTAAGCATTTAACAATCTGTTTCAAGTTGAACCACGTACCTGCTCATCTGAAAGACAACAAAGTAATAGCATGGACCTTATAGACTGTAGTACAGATGGCACATTCATCGAAAGTTACTTGCCATGTGAACACTACTCATAACAACAGTCCCTGCTTCAGACCTTCCATATTGAAAATACGGAAACATTTTTAAACTCACCAAACTAACCTGCATTTAACCTGAAGAAATTTCACACTATCATCTGTAATACTGATTAGATCCAATAAAAGTACCTAAATACTTGAAAGAATCCCATGGATTACGCTCATATTCATAAAATTAGGCAAACAACGAAGTTGTATTAATCTTGATTTTGACTAAAGAGCACATTTACGGCATTCATCCACTTTTTTTTCCAGAAGAGTTAATTCATCAATATCTAGTACTTCAAACCTTCCTCTAGCTTCCCTCTTGGTTGAGTAAACCAATTTTTTTAATCATTCTGGAAAAGCAACATTTTAGTCAATTAATTTCCATAAAAAATTCGATGTATTTTAGATATTTACCTATACTTTACTTTTTTTAAATGTAATATATACTAAAAAACCCGTAAAATTGTTTATTAAAAAATTTAATTGGAATTACTTTTTGAGAATTTTTTATTTAGTAAAATAATTAACAACTTAGAAATTCTTGGCCCTCTCAAAATTGATGTTTTCGTTTTGATATTTATTTATAATCAATACATTTATAAATATATAAAAACAATTTATTACAATATTTTTTCTCATTTACTTGTATATATATTTATATATGTATATTATCATTTATTTTAATTACACATAAGCTTGAACACAGAAATATTTACGTAGGTACTTACACAATTTATTTATATTTATTTGAATCTATATTTTTTTTTCTCTCTCTCTTAAATACGTAACAGCAAATACAATATGAATCATAAATGCATTTTTTTTTTCAAAAAATATTTAACAGTTTTTAATTTTTGCATACGAAAACATTTTCTCCTTTATAACAAAAGGAACTTTTTGGATCATAATGGAAATAAAAAATTGTTCAGGGTCCTAAATTTGTTTTTAATCTAAGTAATTTAGGAATAAATTCGCGGGATTATAATAAGTAATGTAAGACTAACTTAATCATTATTTTCCTGTAAAAAAAATTAGTTAAAACAGAAACTTAAATGGATTAAGCACTTTTTATTAAAAAATTAAATGGATTGAACTATTTATCACTACGAGTATATTGCACATAAATTTAATTATGCTCATTAACAGAATAATTCTTACCATTTGCTGAATCAATCTGAGAACGCTCCTTTACATTTCCAAAATTCAAACATTGCTAAGCTTTAGGAATTGCTTCTCTCTTTGTTGTTTGGGTGACTGAAATAGTAACATTCGAGTATATGATCAATACTATCTATCCCTTAAATACCTGAAACAATGGACTTGTATGGCAAAACATTGATCTTGTAAAAGGAAGGCCCATTCTTTCTTTCAGGAATTGTAAAACTTTTCTTGTCAAATGAACTGTGCAGGGAACAAAATGGTTTTCCATGAAATCATTACATTCTTATGAAAAGTTAAATATTTAGGAATAGACAATTCAAAAACTTAATCATCATCCTTAATTTATCGAACTAATATTGCCGAAAATTGAATCAAAACAAAGCCAACTTAACTTGAACTAGTTTTAGAACCAGTGCTTTTGTTACAATTGATTTGAATCTATCGTGAAGTTGACTTTAGACATAGTGGCTAACATTATTTTTGAAAGCCTGGAAGAAACTTCCAATGTAGCGCAGTAGTAGTTATATAATAATTATGAAGAAACTGTATAGTTAAGAAAAAAAAAAATCGAAACAAGCTCCCTAATGAAAGAAAAATCAAGTGAAAAAAGTTTCTTGAAGCTTGAATAAAGAAAATGCTTCAAGCTTACTGAGAACACCATGTATCTAAAATTAAAAGTTACAATAAAAGCACGCTGTTCTTTAATCGTACCATCATTTCGACAAACATTTCTCTTTAGGAATTTAGAGAGAACAAATTAACTCCAAAAAGATTACTGTCCCCAGGATACAACTGTTTACATTGTATATGAAAAACTAAATTCACCTAGTCTATTTGTTTATTGTTCTCGTTGGATAACAAATGTCTTCAGAAATTTTCTCATCAATTTTAATGAGTTTGGAGACCAGTATCACTTCAAAAGCGAGCCAAAGTGGTGTTTGTTAATCACATAGCTACCTAAGGATGCTACTGACCGAATCGGATCCTGAAGGAGTGTTTAGGAGATGCGAATTAAACCTTGGGATGTCCAGGGGCTGGCAGAATGTGTACCCTAAAGGGTTTATCTTTTTAAATACTTCCAATACTATGGATTTGACAATAGTATTGAAGTGAAGACGTTCGCAAAAATCAATTTTCCTTTAAACAAATAAGAGGTTACAGATCGTGAAGTGCGTAATGAGATGTTTCAAGATTTAAAAAACTAAAACATCAAATAAAATTCTACTACTAATTTTTATAAAAATCATATCAAAAGGCATTCCACCATATATGGAGAGGGTTGCCACGGAGCAGGAAAATTGCGTGTACGCGCAGGATTAAAAAAACAAAACTTATTACTAATGTAAGCGAAAAAATAAGAACAAAAACCAACGAATTGTCGAAATAATGGAACTACAAATGTTAAAAAACACTATACAATAAAGTTTAATAAAACTAAACCTTCACTCACTTATACTGCGATGCTTGCGAAGGTTGTACCTTCCCCATTTTAGACGTATTTTACCTGTTGCAGAAAAAAAATTAATAATCTTTATAAATTAACTAATAAAAGAAAAAAATTACAAATATAAGTAAATAAAAAATATTTTTTAATTTAAAGAAATTGATATATGTCACACATTATATTTTTAACACAAAAATAAATATTTTTTGTTAGGTACAATCTCTCTTTTTTATTTAATACATATTTATACAAAACACTAGACGAAACGGGGAGGAACTGCCACAAAAGCAGATCTTTTATAAACATATTTATATGTATATCTCTACCTTAATATATAAAAGAATGTATAACACACCGTTTTTATGTACAATAAATATTAATCAATTTTTTTTTTTAATTTTATATTTATAGACTTTGGTAAAATTAAAATATAATTAAGTTCTACACAATAGTACTTTTTTTAAAGAAAAAAAAAAACCTTTTATCACAACTATTCAATAAGTCCACTATTTACAAAAAAAAAATAAAATAAAAGAATGTACTTTCTCGATTAATAGAGCCATTATAACCAATAATGTTTGGGTAGTAAATTATTTATTTTTAAAATAAATATTTGTAAATTGTTAAAAATCTTTTGGTTTTTTTACTTTAACTTTTTTTTACTTAATATTCACCAAAAAGATACACAGTATATTCATAAAAAATGTACAAAAACTCGTAATTTTTCTTTCTTTTTTTAGTCGTATTTAAAAATGCTACAAAAAGTTGAAATGCAACAGTTGGATTAAAAGTCTCACTTAATATTACTTTTTTTTTTTGCTCATTTTTTTACTTCTTTTTTTATTATTTATAAAGACCTAATGGACCCATAAAATGTAAACATTTAAGGTATTATTTTTTTTAGAAATAATAATTTAATAAAAAAAAACAATATAAAGATCGTCTTGGCTAGAAACTCATTTAGATGTAAGTTCCACAATATCTCATTTATATTTTTAATTTCACATTTTTCAAATTATTTTTAAAACTTGATATGCCGACATTTGAACTTCTCTTCAATAAGTATTCATTCAAGATGATGTAATAGACTCATTATTATAATTTAAAGAAATTAGGAATTTCTTTTTCTTCAAAGAGAATAATAAGGATGTAAAGTTTTAATAACTTTAATAATGATATGACCTTTTACTTAAGAACTGAGTCACTCACCTTTTTTTTTTTTAATTGAGATGAAGAAAATTATAAAATATGCGTCCAGCATTATCTGATTCATGTTGCAACTGCTAGTTTTAGCGAAGCAGACAACAACGAGCTTACCCCATACTACAGAAGGTGCTACAGTTAAAGATGTTCAAGAACTCTTCAAAAACTCAGTTTGCAGTGATGGTAGGATTTGGATCAAACAGTGGCGGACAAATTAGGTTATAGAGAAGCCTGCCTCCTCTTGCTACAATAAGCCAAGGTCTACGTAACCTAGAACTAAACTATTTAAGGTTCAGATATTAACTTCTGATGCTGTGAAAGTAACCACAGGATAACTTACCTGAAGGGTATGAAGAAGCAGGAGGACATTATAGAGCAGCCAAACCTCGACTGAAATACTGAAATTTTCCCTCAATAGTGGCCTAAATTGACTGCGATAATGAACTGGATGATTGAGATAAACCCAGATTGCAGAACTGATCAAACAAGAAATCTAGGATATTATAAAAATTCTTGTAGGGCTGATTAGACTAGAAAAGAATAGAAATTAATGTCTGGATTTTTCAACAACTTCCACAAATTATAATACACATCATGATTCTCTTTAAAGAAAAACAATCTTTCCAACACTAATTTTTAAACCAAATTAAAAAACTTTTAATTTAACAAAAAGCCACAAATCATTCTTATCTTTAATTTTATTTGTTTTTGTATTAAAAACTAAATACAATTATGGCACATTTAACGTTTTAAAAATGTAGTTTCTTTTATCCCAGTTTTCATACTTTTTATTTTGTTTTATATAACGAGACTGGCCAATTTCCTGTATTTTTTTTCCTTTCTTCCCATAATTTTTATATAAAACTAATACAGAAAGTATAAAGCTATATTGGAATTATGTGCGATATTTTCTTTTCCATATTATAATCAATTAACTACAACAAAGATTATCTATGTATAAACATAAAAACAAAAAATTAGATAAATAAAAACTATAAAAAAAATTACACCAATACACTTATTTGCATATAGGTATTTAAAAAAGTCTTATTATAAAACACGCTCAATCTTTATTAATATTTTGAGGGATTTTGGAGGGGCGAAAAAAAAAATTGGGGCTTAATATGTTTTACTCGAAATTCACGATTAAAATAAACGTTCTACACTTATTACTTTGTTCCTAACTTTTTCCTTTCAACTTAGTTTCCGTCATGAGTATTTTTGTTTTTTAAATTTTTAAAAATTTAGGCTTCTTATACCTTTTTTTAATATATATAATTGTACTCAATTTTTGCTTGATTCCCCTAACGATGACACTTTTAATGTAAATTATAATAAAAATTTACTATTATACTTTTTTCTACACTCTACCGAAATTTTTAAGTATAACTTCAATTTAAATTTCAAGAAATTCAAAGGTTATGGAAGCCGATGTACAATATTTTGGTTTCACCAGTTTAAGTACTTTCTTAAATATTAAGATGAATTTTTAACAAATGGTTTTTCTCATTTCACTTTATTGTACTCATATATTTAATATATTTATATTTCTCTCTCACCAATAAACATTTATTTTATTACCAAATTGTATAAAAAGTTGAGCAATACAAATTTGGCCTAAAAAGGATTATTTTAAATTTAAATTGTCAGTAGTACGTAATAGGCTTCTTTTAGGATTACTATTTATTTTAAGAAAACTTTCAGTTGTGTTCTTCCTGTAACATTTTTTGAGATTTTGTTTAGTCATTCTTAGCTTTTTATTTCATTCTTATTTCTAGATCGTCATCCGAGCTTCTCCCATTTCGACGTAAGTTTTGATAGAAATTCTGACCATTAAATTTATGTAACTTAGCAAAGTACTTGAAGGAATGAAAATAGTATTCGTCCGTGAGGTGGGCTAAGACTGATATACTTTTTTGGGAATGCCCCAAAAATAGAAGCTACAAAAATCAGAACTAGTATCTAGTTCCATCTAACTCCATACTTCTTGAATCCGTAAAGATTCACAGAAAATAACTTTGAACGGGAAGCTCTTCTCTTCTACCCACAACCAGTATGTTACCCATCCAAGTTCCTGAACCTATACCTCAAAACCTGCAAAAAAATTACTCAAAATAAGAACTGATGCCTCAAAAAAGACTAAATAAAAAATTAATACAAGCAAATTAAGCAGAAACGCCTATTCAAAAAAGGAAAAAGAAACCAACTAGGAATTGTATGAATTTTCCTTACAAGTACCATGGTCACACGCAAGCAGACTTCCAAGTCCAATCTGCTTCTTTGGAAAGGCCCCAAAATAGAAGCTGCAAACACCAGAACTAGTACCTGTAACGGAAATCTATCTCCATACTTGAACCTGCAAATATTAAAAAGAATCGGCAGTGAAACTAGACATTCTTAGAAGCTAGACAAGATTTATCGAAGCAGTATGACAGTCGATTTGTCTAAGATGGACTGGGTGTATACACATGCCTCTGTCTATCACTAACATTACAACAGACTCAGTAGTAAAATGCATAAGCCCGAGGAACGCTGTGAATTTTTCTTAAAAAGCTGGAATAGCAATTGTGTCTACAAAAGCGCCAATCTAAGAAGGTTCAGAAATCAGTGAACGAGAGGTTACAACGCCTAATTAGGCCATCCAAACCACCTCATTTCTTGAAAACCAGAGCAACCTGGCTAGAAGAATAGCTCTTGATAAAAAAGATGTACTTTTTCTAATCTTAAAACACTTGCTACAGATTATTCAAGTCTACTCAAATTTAAATAGTATAAAGACGCATTTAATTAGACCAAAAAACTCTTATGGAAACACATGGAGAACATCTAATAAACCAATAAAACAAAAATAATAAAAATAAATTGAATTAAAAACTCTCATTTCCCACGGCCAAAAAATAAAAAATAATTGGCTGGCAAAATAACCAACCCTTACCACAAGAAGGAGTTATTTTCAATTTTTTCTTTTTTTTAACCATTTTATCGAAACATACAAAAACAAAACGTGAGAGAGAAGAAGCGACATTGTTTGTTCATTCAAGATTAATGCATTACACATATTATTTTACTTTAAATATCTATTTAATTTTATTTTTAAAAAAATTTGAATCTTTTGATTTTGGCAGAAATTCCTTTTAATTTTTTTGTCATAATTTAAAAAAAAAATCATACAGTTAAAGAAAAAAAATCTCTCAACTATATTGTGCGTTGGATAGAGAAAAACGATAAAACGAGAGATTTTAGAAATAAAATAAATATTTTTAAAACTTAAAAATATCCGTTATTAGTATTATTCTTTTAAATATCTATATATGTAATGTATGCATTCATATATTATATAATACATAAGAAGTTTTGTTACATAGGCCGAACGCAATATTTTTTTTGTTTTTGTCTTAGGATGCAATTCGGCTAATATCAGATTTTTTTTTATTTACTTATTTGTTGAATCTTTGATTTAAAGTAAAAAGGACGGGCTGCTCTTTTGGTTTTCCTTCTTTAGTCTATCCTTGGTTTGTAGCTAGTTTTCCAAATTTCTGCCAGGGTTACAGCTGAATGAAATCTATGAAAGATGCACAACGGAAGTGTAACCCTCTGTACCATGGACCATGCGAGAAATCCATAAAAATTGAGCTAGAATAAAAGGTGACCAATGATTATTAATACTTTATGCACATCCTAATATTTATATCAAATACTTCAGGTACATATTTGGTTTATGTATCCACAAAATAGAAACTGCGTCTTTATAGCCATACACGCTACAAAAGACAAATTGCACGAACTGTCCCATCTGAATCTGCGAGTTTTTTATATATAATAATGATAATAATAATTCTACTACTACTACTAATAATAATAACAATAATAATGATATATTAGAGAAGGGATTAGCTATGAGGTTAGCATACTGGACTCCCACGCGGAGGTCCCGGGTTCGAATCCAGCAGCTGACCCTTAGATTTTCTCTTCCTAGGGGAGCTTCTTACAGCTCACTGTCCGGTGATGGACAGTGTTGTCTGTAACGAGAGAACACTGTCCGGAGGCCGGCAGTGCACTGAAAAAAGCTCCGGGCGCCAATAACCTTAGATGTTGACGCGCCTTAAATCATAAAAAAAAAAAAAAAAAAAAAATAATGATATATTATTATTCTACGTTCCCGTACATTGTATGTTAAACAGTTGGTACAGGAATCTAATGTGAATTTAGCATATTTTTAAAGAATACCTTGAGTTAACCAGAGTTAAAATATTTCTAAAGTAGCTTATTATTAAGCGCTATAACTAAAAATCTGGGTAAATAACATAGCATTTAGCTCAGTAGCTAAATGATAATAAAAAATATTTTTAAAAAATCATCACAAATATATTTTATACAGAATCGCTCTTACCTGCACAGGATTTGCCACGACTTTCTGGATTTCAAACGTATATATTATCCACATTGTTACATTAGCTATCAACAAGAATGTCACTACTTGACGTCCTGGCTTGCTGCGATCATGTTCGGGAAGATGAACTCTTCTACGGGAAACATCTGATATGAACAATAGTTGCAGGACAACCTGGAAATAAAATCAATAGATATTAAAAATTTATATGTCTTAAAATTTTTTAAAACATGTAAAATTTAAAAATTAAAAATTACTTGAAAAATAGATAGAATGCCAGTAATCATGACCAATAAATTAGGCTCGCTAACTAGTGCTGTAAGCGATCCAGCTATTACACTAAACACTGCATAGACAAACAGACCAAATGCTGAAACCCGCAGTAAGATGTCGTTCAGATCGCTCTGCTCATCGCCTCTAAATTTTAAACTTTGAACCCTAAGACACAAAAACGTAACAAATCATCGGTTAAGTATAATAAGGCTTAGAGTAAATTAAAGAAAAATATGTTAACAATCCAGCAATTCTCGGCAAAGCAAATATATACTTTTTGAATTGATCAAATCATTAAAAATCATCCACACTGATATATCAAAACCTTTGACTGAAAGAATCGTAAGTTTTCAATCGGAAAACCAAATGTAATAAGCGCTAATAATCGATATAACTCGAAAACTTTGTTTCCTTTAAATTGCTCTTCAATGAATTATAACCGTATTAAACTCGTATAATATTAGTATTGCAAAATAAAGGAGTATCTCTTAAACAATTTCTTTTTTAGGTTCTTATAAATCATTACTCTGACCTTAAGGGAACTGACTGGGAAGTCACACTTCTTTAAAAATGAATTTTACAAAATTAGTAGCTTGAGATATGGAATTAAGACGAAGTTTTTGAATATGTTCGAAGCAGTTTTTTTTTTTTTTTGTTTGTTAATAACGAATTAATTAAATTACCTTATAAATCCGATAATGATTGCCACAATTGACAGCGCCATTAGAGCACAGTGTGATACATCCGCTAAATATATGGCGAGTAGATTTAATTTTTCATTGTGTATCAACACAAAGAATAATATTAGACATATTAAAGAGGCCACAAGCAATAGTAACCCCAAAAATAATCCTTTACTGGCACCAACACAATCCATTCTGGCTCCTTGTTGGGCATGAGCCATGGCCACTGCCCGACGTGAAAGAATCACTTCCAAACGATGTTCCAGATCATCCTCACCGGTGTACCTAACAAAGTACAGATTAAATAAGTAGTTCAGAGATATTTTCAAAAAAATAAAAATAAAATAGTAAATTGTTACAAATAAGTACCTCGGATTCTTGCCAATATGACGCCACATAACATAGATGACTGCCGCTCCGATAAGACTGTATTCAATGATAAATGGAAAGAGATACGGCGCTGAGTCTTGTACGATTGTGCCCATGATGTTTATACGATCGCAATTTTCTGATGATAGTGATCTTTGATCAACAAGAGCGGCCGGAGCCAATGGTGAATCGCCTATTTCATCCCAGCTGGGTGAATCTCCCCAAACACTGTGACCGGTTGTTGCTGCTACTAAAAGCACAAAACAAAACAAAATATAAATAAAAAACTATATGTATATGTAATAAATCAAATTTCTTTTATACTGTAACTATTACCAGGACCAGGGGCCCCTGAGGCGAATCGAATCGCCTTACATTTTTCCTGGGGACCTGCGCTTGAAATGTTCATGTTGACATCTTAATTTGAGAAAATATTATCTCTTAGTACTTAGCCTGCTTTCTTTCAAATAAACGAGTGTTAAAACTAAATGGAGAAAACAAACTTAACAAACCTAATAAGGCTATCAAACATTCGGCGAAAAAGAAATTTGTTTAGGGTATTGATTGATAACCTCTCTTTTCTAAAATCATCTTTTTTTAATTTCTTTATTTTTGCCTTACTTTTCGTCTTTATCTCGACCATGTTTATAAAAGTTTTGATTAAAATTTCTGTAATTTAACAATACAGTAAACACATTTTATAAGAAAAAAATTATTTTAAAGCATTATTTTTCTGTTAAATTAATTTCAAAACATAATACCAATACGTTCTAAAAATGTAAACTCTGTATTAGCTTTTTAAAGCCCAGATAGGCCTAAACGCAAGGCAAAAATAAAGGAAATAAAAAGTGATACCAGTAAAAAAAACGGATATCAACACACCTTCAAAAAAATACATTAAATTTGATACAAAACAAGAACATAAAATGATAAAAATATTTTTAGCTATAAGCTGCCAGAACATTGCTCAAACTACTACTCCATTAGAATATCTCACATAATTGCAACAGAATGTATCAACTATATAATAGCAAAATATAACATTCCAATATCTTTAGTCTCAGCTTAAGAGTTTTGATTATTTGGCACTAATTCAGCAGAACGCGTCTTTTCTAAAAAGGGCAAAAACCTACCTAAGGTTATCGATTTGTAAAATATAACCAACGAATATGATCAATGCAAATTTACGAAGTCACCATTCGATTAAAAATTGAAGAGGCACTGAACATGCATAAATTTCATTGTTAATTAACATATGTATCTATCTAAGAGTCCAATGGAGCCACAATAGATCCAAAGGGATCGCAGTGGCGTAGGCCTTGAGACCACCCTAGTCTAATCTAAGAGTCCAATGACTGCTCAAGGGCATTCCACACTTCTTAAGACACTGTAGTCAATGAAAGATCGATCAATCAAGTGAAAATAGGAAGATAATCAAACAATAACTGAAAACTACTTAAAAATTATTAACTTCAACATGGAAGAAAATGATGATACATTTACGTGTAAGAATTTTTTATAAATGCTTTAAACCACTGAGCAAAGTTGAATAAAAATTACACATACAATTTTTTTGCAAGATTAATATAGGAATGAATGATTTCTTGCATATAATTTAATAAAAGCAATTATTCATGTTCAATAAAATTTACATGCGCATCAAACAGTACAGAGACAATACGAAATAGGGATAAAGGGCAACTTCAAAAGATTATACGATAAATCATGCTGGAAAGCTAATAAACACACTAAAACTTAATTTTACTGATCAGTTTCTGTAATAAAAAAGGAGATTAAAAAATGTTTCGTTTAGTTTCAGGGTTTATCACAGGGAACTGAATATGTTTCGGAAGTTTGCTTCAGAGCGGCTGTTCAGGCGTCCGTCAGTGTGTGTGTATATATAGACTTGACGTTTAAAAAGTCAAAATTTCGAAGATGAAATGTACTTTTAGCAGCACATTAACAAATTTAAGTTCTCATAATTTTCCCTAGATTACCAATTTTGGTTAGTTCTACTTGATATTTAAAAAAGCGTGTCAAGTTTTCTTGTATCTATTAACCTTTAGATTCTGTTATAAAACTTAGCTTTGAATGATACTATCTTAATTCATTCACCTGCAATAAAATGATCTTTGAAACTAAGCCAAACTAGTTGAAGTCAAGAAAAATTCTACGAAGTTAAAGGGGAAGAAATACTGAGACGATCCACGTAATGTTTGTACCTAAAATTTACAAGTGGGAACTCAGCTTTGAAAGAAAGATGAATTGTAAATTGCGGATAATGATATTTAGTTTATAAACTAAGTGAGACTTTTACAAATTATGAATCTATTGATTGCAAAACCAGTTTTCTATCTCGCTTTGAACACCGACCAGTAAGTATGAACACAACTTTGGATAAGAAAGGCCGAGCTTTAATGAGAATGAATACGATTGTTGTCACAACACTGAACCGCAGAGTTTTCCCAATTATTATTGCCAGATTGCGGTTCTTTATGTTTACACAAACATTGTCCATCACCGTTTATATAGTAAGCTAGAGGCCCTTACGAAGAAAAAAAGTAAGATAATTTCCAATATTGCACAATATCATTCTTTGGGTTCATAAAATTGAAATATTTCTAATTCTTTGCTTTTTCACACACGTGTATGCATTAGGCATGTAAGACAGTCAGCTGGAGTGTAAATTTTAATATGATTTTATTGTATATATTTATAGATTTATAATGGATTTAGGGGGCCCTAAATGTTACTCGTATAAGCAAATAAAGGAGGATACTGTAAATATTTTTAATGAGTATTACTTGGAGGAAGTCAGTCTTAAACCACTACTTACTACTAAGAAAATTAATAGTAATGAGGAAGAAATAGACTGATAGTAAAATTAAGCAATTTACAAAGAGATTTCGCACAATAAACAGAGCAAACAAATTTACGCAAAAGAGATTTCACACAATTAACAGAGCAAATTTACGCAGACAGTAAACTACGGTTGGTTGGTTCAATCCTGGGGTAATTTTCTTTTTACCTTTGGTAGAATTTTTAAGGAGCATGTCGACAAATGGTGCTAGAGTGGTAGAGCGGGTGGTTGTGGCGGGTACAGCCGGGAAGAAGGGCAAAGAAGTAGCAAAAGTAAAAGGGGCGGCTGTAGGATGGGGGAAAGCCGTTGTGGAGGCCGTGGTAGATGGAGCCGAGCTTGTTGACGGAGTAAACGTAGTGCTGCTGGTTGTTGTTGTCGGTTGTGTGGTTGCTAAAGTGGTAGCTACAGTGGTTCTCAAAGTGGTAACAATGGCGCGTGCAGCTTCTCCAGCAGCATGACCCAGTACAGAAGCCGCCGTAGTAGTAGTTCTAATACCGGAAGCATCTGTAGTTGTAGACCCAAAATTCTCTGTAAAACAAACATGAGACACATACACCACACATACACGCTTCCGTTTTTATCAACCTTTTTTTTTTTTGTTAAATCTTTTAAATTGAACAAACATGTATTATAATACAAAATGCAAACTAAGCACTCCTTAAAAAAAAAAAAAATCCACAAAGATGGTGAGAATATACAATACAATTACTTATACAAAACAAAAGATTATGATTTGAGTAAATATGGGGGTTTCATTAAACTGCCCAATCAAAAAGATTACATTTAACACAAACTGTTCTAACAACAATATTTAAAAAAAGTTACAGGTAAATTGAACGATTTTTAATCGCAAGGAACCTCCGTATTACTTTTAATTTCTCTGATTCAAAACTTGATACACTAACTAGTGAATATTTGAAACAATTTTACGATAAATGCTCCTATGGGATATTTTGAAGGAATAGGAGCAGGCTTTGCTCTATAGAGTGCAATGAACAGCCTCACTGTGTAATATTATAAAGAATAAGAAAAACTTGGTGGTAGTGCTCATTACTTACATATGAGTTCATTAATTTTATATGAAACCATTTACAAGAAAATTTAATTAAGAGGGGTTCTTAGATTCTTTTTAAATAAAAATCGTTCATTTTATATTAACATTTGTTAGTCATCAATTTCTTTGGAGATGATTACATGCAGGTTATCAAAAAGTAAATATCTGTAACACAGCAGGAAAAAAATGTAACCCAAAAATAAAAATCATGACGTCTCATTAAAATTATTCTCATTTAATTACCAACAATTCTAAAAAGCTATTTATGTACCAACACTTTGATTAATTAAAACAAATAAGATCTTAAATCAAACTAAATTTGTAACCTAAGAATGTAGTATTTATCTAGATGACAAGAACGCAATATCCATACTAACCTTTGCTAAAAAAATATTATTATCAAGGGAGTAGAAAACAGAACGGTTATAGACTCAAATAACAATATATACAATAGACCACCCCTTCGAATAATAGTAGAATATATAAATAAAAAGAAGTCCAAAAAGTTTTCAATTATAAAATTAATCCAACTACCCAACTGATGATATACGAGTATATATAAATACTTATGTTGATACAGAAAGAACAGTACCAACCTGCAGCTGGTCGGCTGAAAATGCTGCCACTTCCATAATCTTGATAGGGTGGTGGCTGAACTGGAATACCACTGGAGAATCCAGTCGATGCAGGAGGTGTTTCAGCTGGCCCGCCAATGAAGGTAACATTGTTCTTTTGCAGGTAAACAGAGATTTCCTTCAAACTTTCCAACACTAGAGTTCTTATCCATACGCATAGATTTGTAGCGACTATATGCATCAAGCCAAATCTTGCGACCACTTTAAAACGATGAATGTTCAACTGTAAATAAAAACATAAAAGGTGAGTGAGTGCCAGGATGTACGGGACTAACCCAAGGTCTGGTCATGTTAATTCAAGAGTTATCAACTTCTCCGCGGACTGCCTGACTTTACTCAGGAGCCCCTCCTCATCATTACACCTAATGACGTATGATTTTCTGGCCAAACTTAATAGATTCTAATCTAAATCCACAAACTGAATTTTTCATCTTTCTCAATTGTTAAATTTATTACATTTTATAAACACACTGCTTTTATCCTACATTGATGACTGCCTACTGGTTAACATTTTAAGAAATAAGATGGTTCCAATATTTAGTTGGTAAAATTTGTTCCCCCTTTTTTTTTAAATTTCACTTTTTGCAAATAGGGACTCAAGATGACTCTTCAAAATTTACATTGCTATTGGAAGAGCTAGACAAGCACAGAAGAGAAGGAAACCAGTCTTGGCTAAGCTTCACCACCTTTCTCGTAAACATGAAAAGGAAACAGAACAAATATAATTGAAAACTTTATGTATATGTAAAACAACTTACTCTTGAGTTCATGAAGATAAAGTACATCTGCATAAACGTGAAAATCATCTGAAGTACTGGATTAACACCTCTCAAGATCTGATAGCAGGGAGAATTGAAAGGAATTTCAAAGAAAGCACCAAACTCTAAGCCATTGTAGATCATTGTTGCAAGACCAAACGCTGTCAAAGTAAGTGTATTAGTATATAACTTATATTCGTTTTATTACATGGATATTTCTGCTGTCTCTCAAAAAATTTATCTAATTGAGATACTTACCAATAGCACCAACTCTAAGGAAAAAACTGCCATGACTGCTAGTATTCTGAGAAGTTTTCCTCTTTCTAACGGGGGATGATACTTGAACCAAACCAGTCTCTAATTCAGCAAGATCAGTGGTGCCTCCTCCAACGCCGCATGATGATAATTTTTCCTGGGACTGACCATCGCCACTGCCAGACTTACTCTTCTTAAGAGTGCCTAGACCCTGAAATAACGAAAAGAAAAGGCCAATTAATTGCTAGAATATTTGAACAAAAAATTGAATTTTGTCACAATTTATAATTGGAATTTATAATTAATCAAGATGTGATAATTTTAAGAATATTTAAAAAACAAAACACATTTGTCCCACATTGCACGAGACAACGTAGAAAATGGAAGTTTAATGGAAATATATATATAAAATATATTAATACGTAATATATGAATATATACGTAGATGATTAACAACTATATTTTTGCGTGACAATAATTGTTTGATAAAAAATTAACTACAAAGCTGGAAAGAGGGCAAATTCATTTCAAAAATGAATTCTTAATGTTTGGACAAATTCATAACTCTTTTACTTCTGAATTCTATACTTAAAATTACTTCTTAAGTAAAATCCAAGTTTTAAATTGTTAAAAAAGATCAATACCACTTTTTTAAACAAAACAAAAAAATACCAAACCATATTTTACAGCTAAAAATATTACTTCACTCTTTTCAAATTGAAAACAAAAATATTAAAAAAATCAAATTTATTTAACTAAAAATATCTTTAGGTTTAATATGCAAATTATCAACAATTCTGATAACTTTAAAAGCATGCAAAAGATGAAAGGTTTAATAATTTAAAACGGCATTAAATTACATGTATGTTTTAAAATAGGGAATTTAAATTATTGCACTCAATTTTTTTTTTTTTTAGTAAAAATTATAAATATATAAAGGAGGATGAATACATTAGATGGTTTAATTGACAACTATAGAAAATTGTAATTTTGTTGCACTTTATGTGGTGCTGTTGTTTTTTGCACACCTTGTTACAGTTCCATGGTAAATGAAGTAATGTTAGTTATTAAAAATAGATGATATTTATATATGTACAATAAGTACAGTCTTAAGACCAAGCACTCTCCACAACTTAGTGTTTATGAAAAGAAAAACCTAATCAAAAAATGAATTCAGTAATTTGAAACTATGAAAGTAAATTTGTATGACCTTCATTATAACAACACACACTCTTACATCCACCCTTAAACAGGAAAACATCCATATTAGTTTTAACTGGGGACATGGCGACGTTGGAGCGAATGAAACAGTAGGATGCCTTTTTTTTTTTTTAAAAAAAAAAAAAAAGCCGAACAACAATGACGAAGTCGAAGAGTGTAAACAAACTGTTACCGATACATACGATCTAAGATTATAAAACATGCATTGTGAAAAGGCGGGCAGCAGCAACAATAAGGGCAACAAGGTACATGTCATACGACCATGATGCCCTCCATCATGGTACATTCTTCCTAGAAGCTTCTTACAGCTCACTATCTAGTGATGGATGGATAGTGTGTTAGTATCAAGAGAACACTGTGCGGAGATCGGAGTGCCCTGAATAAAACTTAATGACCTTAGATTTGACGCCGCAGTAAATTAAATATAAGAAAATTGAACAGATAAATGTGGACTGTGATGCCCATCTTTCAAGTGAGATTTGGAAGGCTGTGTAGCTAGGGGTAGGCTAAGCCTTCCTCCAATAGTATATTCTCCTCTGTCCTTTCAAATTTCTCAAATATCTTAATTTGGTGGGCAGCAAGGTGAGCGGTACCATCTAGAACTTGTACTGGGAAAGGATTAATTTTGGAAGCACGGTACTTCTAGATCACGTTTAAGTTTGTCAGATAATTAATTCGTTACATATTGGTTCATTTATACTTATAAAAGAGCTTTTCGCTAAATTTTGTTTTTAAAAATAATGATTTCCGACGAAAAAAATTGCATTTTCAAAAACTGCAAACCATTTTTTTTCCAAAAAAAAAAAGAAGTAAGAGGAAAAATAGGTGGATTAGTTAAAAAAGAAAGCTGAAAAAAGAAACAAATAACAGTACCAAGTACTTCTTTCAACCATAAAAATCATTAAAACTATAGAAAAAGTAAAAAAATAACTTAAGAAAAATATAGGAAAAGTGTAAAAAGCCCATTTGCACTTTTTTTAATTTAAAAAGTTATTTTAGAGAAAAAAAGAAGCAAAAAATACCTAATCTAGAGGAATGGAGTCAAGTAGTGAAAGTGAAAACTTAGCATGCAAAATTATTTTTCAATCAACAGGAAAAACAAAAACAAATAAAAAATGGGAAAATGATGTTATGTAATATGATAGGATAGTTGGGATAAATTATTTGTTTGGAGAATTTCAGTAATTGATTTAATAGGTGTAATTTGCTTTCATTTTTTTTTCTGTTTTGTTTTTTTGGTAGAGAAGTGATTTAGTTTTCCTCACTCACCACCAGTTGACTTGAGTCCACCTCCGAGCAGGACTTCTGTCGTACGACGTCGCGCATTTTGCGCGGATACACTTCATTCTGATCGTTAGGAAAAAAAAAAACAAACAAACAAAAAAGCAATAACAAAGTGAAAACAAAAACGCAAAGAAAACAGAAAAAAAAGTATTGATAAACTAATAATAAAAACATTAAATAACAAAACAAAACACAAAATAAATCAAAGTTAAGAAAAAAATTAAAAGTAAAATAAAATGTATTTAGATTCGTATTTGAATATGTTCATAAAATTCATATAAATTTCCAAATTTATTAAACTTACACATCCCCAAAACGTAATGCGACAAAATGTCCTTTTTTTAGCCAACAATACACTGGTTAGTTATGTTAAAGAAATATGTCACCATCTCCAGTTTATTGTTTTAATTATTCAAAACATAAAATGAATCCCAAAACCAAAAATATAAACGCACCTAAATACACTAAATAATTAACACTTATTTATTTATAATTTTAAGGAGAAGGCGAAAGAATGAAACTAACTCAAGTCATCTGCCAATTAGGATAATAAATTGAATGTTTCACTCTATAAAATGTTTTTTGAACCCAGATTCCTTTCGCCTTCAGCTTTCATTGGCTAATAATATAACTGAAAATAGACGAAAGCTAATATAAGTACAACGCCACCTTATTCAGAAGGTAAGATAAACAATCTTTGGTTTACTTTGATTAATTCTGAAAGCAAAAGGAGTAAGGACTCTTTCTATAAATTTATTTCTTCACAAATTAAATAAATATTGTTCATCTTTTTTGGTTACTGATTCATTCATACAAAGAAAAGAGCAATTTTTTCTATTAAATTAATTTCAATTTAATGTTCCAGCTTTAGTTTTAAAATCATATCATCTAGCTAGATGTAGGCAAATCCTTCTGATTAAAAAAAATACCGGACAGTCTGCAAGAAACATCGCTTTAATGGAATCCACGAATCAAACATCAACAACAATCGGGGAGACATTTCTGGATTATGTTGAGAAAGCATACTGATTGATAGAGGAAGTAGTTGGAATCTACTAAACAATTCTTTGACTACGTGGACGGATTCATTTTCCACCAAGTTCTAATCCACGTTCACAAATTTTTAATAGTTTTTCTAAGTCTTTCTATAATGTAGTATTAGCGAAGAAAATCACGAAACAATACCCCCACAACTTGCATGTGCAGGAAGAACTTCAATCGCATTAAATTAGGACATACTATATTTCGAATCGAAGAAAATAATTTTTATCTATAGTCACGCAACACATGATTTGTAGATCAATGTTACGAATAAGTGGAAAAATAAATACTAACCAGATATTACTATGGCTTGATGAACATACAACCCCATGAAACTGACGTAGGATAAAAAAAAAAGTTTAGTTCTAAAAAAAAATTTAATCTTGGCACTGTAACAAACAATTGCAGTGAGAGAAAATCGTGGGAACATTTTGTTCCAGATTATCTGAAGAGCTAAAGCTTGAGCTATTTAAAATTCAAATTCTTAGAAAGTAAACAAGAATTATTCCATAGAATGAGACATCCTAGAAATAAATCGTTCATTAACCTAACATTGTTACTTCCGTTCAAAACGTTCAGAATTGATATTTCGAACCACTAAGCTTACTTTCCAACTTACTTGATTTGAGTTTTAAAAATGATATGTTAGGAAAAAGATGAGTAAATTTTTACTTACTTGGAAAATATTAGATCTTGGGTTTCTCTGGACAGTTTGCTGTTGTACGGGAGGCGGAAGTGGCGGTGGTGCAGGTGTTGGCTGCTGAGGCTCTTTCTCCTTGCCCTCGGCAGTTTTTTTCTCATCGCCACCGCTTCCTTTCTTCTTCTCCTTCTTCTCACGCTCCTTTTTCTCCTTGTTCTCCTTCTTCTGGTTCTTTTTATTTTCTTTTTCTTTCTTATTCTCCTTCTTAGGTTTTGCAGGTTTAGCTTCCACAGCCAGTTGATTTACACCACCACTACTGCTACTTCCTTGACAGCATGTACTCTCTTGCAATAAGAAGCAGAACACGTACAACAAGAACAGTATGCTCACACCATACAGGTAGGTGAAGAAACCCTAGTAACAATAATAAAAACAAAAAAAAACAAGGTTTAAATACTCATTTTTACTGATATAATTTTTTTTTTTTTTTTTACCCTACGCCTTCACGGTCAATGGCTACTACGGATATAAATTGATTTAATACTATTTACTGATATAATAAAGATGTACACAAAAGTTCGCCATTCAGTTTAACCACCACGATTTTATTTTACTTTCTCAGAGATATGGCATCAACTACACAGATTTTTAAATGAATGAGCTCTCATCCCTCCTTCAACTGTTAGAGCTACTGATTTACACTCTAATAATATATGTGCAAAGTCAAGAGGTTAATTAAATATGAAACGCCAATTTTTTTTTTTTTTCTTACTTTATTTGTATATTTACAATTGCAACAAATGTTGCATCAAGTAAATTTGATCTTACTGGTTCAGTTCACTTGTAATGTCATGGTTAGAGCAATCACCCACTGGTGAAACTCTTTCACAATGATTTCTAGGCCACTTCCGCTTCAATCTACGAGGAGGATTGTCGGGAAGGTGAGGAGAGGAGAGTTGTTGGACAAGAGGATTAGGATGGAGAGAGCTAGGAGGCTGTGAAATTTGCGGTAGCGAGACTTTATTAAGTCAGTGACAAAAACCAATTATTTTTCTGCTTTTAATTAGATCCACTTTGAGAGAGCTCCTCTTTAAATAGAGAGGGCAGAGAGGCTGCTTTGTTTGATTCTTTACGCCCGAATGTATGTTGCAGACCCTACATAATTATGTACTTTAACATTACAACAGGTGACAGATTAGTATACTTTTTTAATCAGCCTCGGAGGTGAGTAAGTTGCGTTTTGTTGAGTTACTCTGCCATTTGATATTTTACTCTTATTTGCTTTTTTGAAATTTTCTTTTTCCACAAAAATACAGTGGGCTTAATAAGACTCCTTTTAGATCATATGCATAATGGCTTGTTATAAGGCCCTACCCTTTAGACATTAAAGATAAGTTAGAATCAACAATAAATAAAACTTCCTTACCTCATAATAAGCAAGTGGAAGACTATGCGTCACTACCTCCGAAACTACGTATGCTATGCAGATTACAACCAGCAGTTTCGCATATATGAAACTCATTATAATAAACAGGGACGTTCTGTAACAGAAATAAAAAACAAAACCACATTAATAATATGCACAAAAAGTTTTACTATTCTTAGGAAGAGTTTGTAAAAAGAAAGGATTAAAGTCGGGATTAAGATTTAGAAAGGAAAGAATTTAGAACATTTGACTGTTAGATAGAATTAAAAGCTTATTCAATATGATCAACTGAAATATATTTTGTTGAACATTTTTCAAATACTATCACATAATTGTATCAATTTTTGAACAGTTATGCTGTACAATAATAATATTAAAAAAAGCATACAAAATTACTAGGAGACAAAATCATTATAGTTTGCACGTATAGGCATAATGAGGTGGATGCTGATAGGAGATATATAATAATTACAAGACATGGCCTCTAGGGTAACATGAAATACCAACGGTACTTGTGCACCATTTGATTATAAGAATAATTATTGATGTGATTATATATGGTGCTTTTATAATAGTTCGTAGTGTGGATAGCTAGCGCTATATTAGAGGAACGTGACTAGATGTTCTTGTCAATCCTAAATTACAAGAGAATATTACAGGTTTAATATTCAACTTGGTTGCGTTTTTGTCAAATTGTCGAATATTGTGTTTTTTTAAAAGAGGAAATAATGCGATTGTGCATATTTTCGTTCAAATGATCACACCAAGTAAAATCACTTTTTTCCCCTCGGGGGACCTCAAAATTTATGAAAAACAAAATTTGTAAATAGGCATGCTCACAATACTTTGGCTTACGAGAGAGTAAGTAAGAGAAGATAAAAAGTCGAACTATTTGCGACAATACTTGTTAAAGTAAGGAATCTAATTTTTAATGAAAATATCATTTTTGACAGAAAAAACTTCAACAAGTTGCAAGTGAAAAAGTTAAGCTATCAAAACGTAATAAATTTGCAACGCTAAAAAACAGCTTTCACTGATAGTTTTACAGCTTACTTCCTCCTAAGCTAAGTGATTAAGAAATCGAAATAAAAGTTTTACCTTATACACAGCTTTTAATGAAATTACTTCTTTTCACACGAATAACTAACTGACAAATGTACTCCCATTAGAACCCAATTCTTTTGAACATAACGCAAATTTAGGGGGATACATTAACATGTCGAAGCATGTTGAAACATGTACTTACTCAAACTGCATGCAACAACTTGTTCTCTCAATCTTTTTGAAATTTTCATAACTAACATTTAATAAACTGAAAAATTTACTTTTGCAAAAATGAACAATTAGAAGACAACAATGAACCTAAAAAGCATTTCTGGAATTTTTATACTAAATAAATTATACCAATCATTAAAACTAGATGAAAATTCAGAAAATTAGCTATTTCGGCTAGGCCATTAGCTCCAAATTCAGAATTTCAGCAAAAAGAAATTTTCTTTAATAAGTAGGACTTCACTAAAATAGCATTTAAGAGCGAAACCTAACACAACCCCATCTCCCAGAGAAGTATTTCTGTCTCTTAAAAGAGAATACTTTAATACTTCAGTTAAATTAAATTAAATTATTTATTTATAAATGGTTAAACGCATTAAATTGGAAAAAAAAATTATTTCTGTTTTTTTTTAAATAATTAATTTCCTTAAAGTAAAATATTATTTATAAAAGTGAATTACGCATTAAAATATTATTAAAGGGTCATCTACATAACAACAGTTATTTAAAAGATTTATAAAAATAAACGATGCATTAAAAATGTGAGAAGTTCTTTTGATCTTCCACATGGTAAGATAACACCCACATAATTTGAAAGGAAAATAAAACATATGAGATAAGCTGTATTTAAAACATGATGGTAAAGCGAAATTGCAAACAAATTTTTCTTGAATGCAATTCGAATCACTGAAGAAGATTTAGGAGATGATTTCATTCGTTCACTGCGTTGCCTTATTTGGAACATATGTAATCGCTTTTCTTAAGATTCAATACTTACTTTTTAAAGACTTGGTTAAGAAATATCGGCGTACTGGCTTAATATTAAAAGAAAATTGAAGCGGAAGTATATGTTTACATTACACATGCATATGGTTTCTTTTTAAACCAAGTAGGTCATGAATCTATTCGTGACTACCGCAATTAAAACCAACTAGAGGTTAGCCATTTCCATGTTTTAAACGATTTCCATGTTCCAATCAGTACCAGGTACTTCAGGAACCCGATTTAAATTTTAATTTTATTCACACAAAATTCGATTTTATAGATTAGCATTCGAGTCACACTAATCTCAAATTAAGATAAATATTTAATTACATGTAAATTAATTATTTTATTTAGTCATAACAAGAAAACATTTACAGAACAAACCGTACATGTACAAAAATGACTTTTTTATCTCGCTCTCATCGCTTCCATAAAATCGCTCTAAAACGAATGTTACCAGAAAAATTATATAAATAGAAAATACAAGATTTGTGATACATAACTATCTGTGAAATATGTATATGAAGTTTAAAGATAATTGTAGAAACATTTTTCAAGAAAAGTTAACAAGTTTTGGGGAGGAATTAAGTTATTATTTTCTTCCTTTTACCTAATAAATCCCTGAATAATCCGCTAGCTATTAGTTCTAAATAAAACCGCTAGATAATGTTAACAGTTCAATATAGATCATGAGAATACTTGAAGTTTAATAAAATAATCACTCCCTCTCGTTCTTCTTGGCATAAAATTACCACAGATATTAGCAGAATCAGAAATCAAACCAAATTTAAACTAAAACAAAATTAATTTCATCTTGCCTACACCACACGACTACCGATTTTAAAAGTGTCTGTGGTCTTCGATATTCCAGCAAATGCTGGAATAAATAAATATTTTTGTGAATAAAATACTTTGAATAAAGATACTTTCAATTCTCCAACGGTAGAATAGTCCTGGTAGCTAGAATAATGGAGTGATGAGAAGTGGATTTGGGCCAAATCCTGAAATGGAAGCAATGGCACCGAACTGCCAATTTAAGAGGCTTAACAAAAATCTTTCGTTTCTTACAGCACTTCAGACTGCCTCAAAAATTAATCAGCTGAACTTCAAACCTTCTTCTTCACACATTTACGCATAAGCTTGCACTAGTTCTTATTTATACTGAGTCTCATCTTTTGCTAGGTAAAAACTTTTTCCACGGATGGCAGCGGTGGTACTGGATTTTTTGTTTTTTGTCATGAATGGAAAGCTTCACGGGTACCAAATCTTTAAGGAAAAAAATTTAATGACTTCAGTAAAAATGTGAAGAGCTGCAAGAGTCTAATGGTATTTGCGGGAATCCAACCAACAGCAGGCAGATAGATGGTCAAATCGTTGTACGCTTTATTTTGAACTTAAATAAAAAAATAAAGACTAATTAGATTTTTTTTTTTAGGAAAGCGATCTTTTTTTTTACCACTTGATTTGCTGAATTCCTGTTCCAATTATTAGAAAGATCGCAGTATTATGGATGAATAAGCAAAGGAAAAATGATTAGGTTATTATGAAAGGTGAAAGGCTTTTATAAGTAACATCGTGAACTACAAACGTGAGTGAGGTTTTGGTTAGATCTACCCTTTGGTATTATTATAGTTCAGAAAGGTGACACGAAAGTAGATCTAATGTTGCCCGGTACCAAGATCTAAACTTAAAGAATGTTTAGAAATGAAATGTAACTGGAAATAAATTACGCTTTAATTTTTCTCCTTGAAAAGGGGGATGTGGAGTCTATCACTTCAGTTTTTTTATCCTTATAAATTAGGTAAGGATGAACATTTTTACTTTGGGAAAACCTTGAAAAGTGTGGCAAGTGAAAATGGTGTGGTTCTCACATTTTTATTTTTGAGGAAGACAATATTCTTAAAAAAAACTTATCAGAATCATTGGATCTTAAAGCAAGTATTACCGAAAAAAATTGAATTTCGAAAATTTTATTCAACGGTCGCAATACTTCTTCTCTAAAAAAGAGTATACATTGCGAGGAAGTTTTCTTTTTATAAAAACGGAACAACTCCCCTCGAGCAATTCTAGTTTAGCCTTTATCACGATCAGAAGCTAAATGGTCCTTTCGTTCAATAAGAAGTGTATCAGTATCATCTTAAAGGGTTATTTATATATATTCATATTCGAGATCTACAAAATATTCGAGAATCGAGAACACAACCATCCGATATAAATAATTAATGGTGTTATCCATACGAAAAAAAAAAAAAATTGAACTAAATAATAGGTTTTCAAAAAAAAAAAAATCAATAACGTAGGAGCTCGCTTGAGAAATGACAACAAAATTATTGGTTACCAATGTTTTGTCTGTATGACAAGCTACAAAAAACTAACGGAAGTTAAAGCAGAGCAGAAGAGAGTAACCAACCCACACTCACTATTTTAGCATATTCCTCTGTTTTCTCTATTATCTGATGTGGCCTTGCTCCAGTGCCGCCTCCAGGAACATTTCAGATGTCAAGCTGAACGCCGCTACTTCCGTTCTACATCTATTTTTAGGACTGAACCTGAGATCTATCTTCCATTAACTAATAACAAAACCAAAATAAAAATAATGTAATCACCCAAGGGCGTAGTAGCAGGCAGTGAAGGGAACCACGAGATTATATCCTTTTCTGATTTATTTTATTATTTTTTTTTTTAAAGAATCGTCTTATTATTTTATAAAGGTCTGATTTCTCGGACACATTATGTTTTCAACCGGCCGTGATTTTAATGTTAGCTCATATTTAGAGTTAATGTGCGAAATATTGTCAGAAAAAATACCATCACGATAATAAGGTATTGGAAAATCGGTGAATTTCCTGTTTACTATTCATCAACTCCATCGCTTTACCGAACAGATTATACTGTTTCTTCCCAACGATGTCTTAAAACTCGTACTAATTGTACGTATGTAGTTCTATAACTATTTATTAAAATATTTTACCTGAAAAATTCCATTAAGGTTCCATGAATATGGTCTCATCACATGGCACGAGAGCACAACAGATCTAAATGAAGGTCGCTGTGCAGATTTCCGAGATTAAAAAAACGTTTAGGAAAATGTTACCTGTATTCTCGGATCTTAATAAAACCGATGAAATCAAAACAACACCAAGATGAACGATTTAGTAAACATTCAAGTTACAAAATTGAATGAAAATCAATTAAAGAACTTATTAAAGTGATGTAATTTGAAAATTGTTTAGTTCGCCCATAAATAGCTATGACTACATTTTTTTACATCATCAACAGAGCATCATTTTTTTTCTACATATTACTGAATCTTTATTCCCGTGATCTTTAAATTAGACAATAATCTGAATTTATCTTACTTAAAGGGAAATTCCCTTGCTTCGTTAAAAGATGCCAATTAAAGAATTAAAAGTCAAATTCTTAAGCAGAAGATAATGAGTCTAGTAATCTTACCAAACGATCTTGTTGAATAAAATTGTTTAAGTTAAACAGCTCTCCCATAATATCCTTTATCCATAATTATCCCGGAAGCCCAGGATTGAAACGGCAAAAAGGGAAACGCCCTAAATTCTCCAGCAACCTTGAAGCTGATCGATCTTCTACTCAACAAACAGAAAAAAAATTAAAGTCTGGTATAAGCCCTCTTATGCAGGGAAAGCTGTGTTGGATCTACAACTCTTAGCAAGGAATCCACCCATCAGGAATATGAAATCCACTTCCAAACTACAAAAACAGCACTACAAAAGCATCGACAACCAAACGATGTTAATGACACGAATGAAGATGTACGCGCCTAGGTTTTCAGTGAAATTTTAACAGAAACTC
The DNA here is from genome assembly GCF_049639745.1 of Rhodnius prolixus. Classification (NCBI taxonomy): domain Eukaryota; kingdom Metazoa; phylum Arthropoda; class Insecta; order Hemiptera; family Reduviidae; genus Rhodnius; species Rhodnius prolixus. The sequence goes on from NW_027411634.1 coordinate 37,866,230, forward strand.
TAACGTTAGCAATACTTGAAGGTATTTCAATAACAGAAATAGATGGAAGTCTGATTTTCTGTCAAATTTCACAAAAACGGTCCCAGGAAACGTAGCGGCCGGCTGCAGGTTGGGCGCATCGCTGGGCTAACTGTTGTCAGAACAGTGTCCCCCTCATTAAGCCCACACTATCCTAAACTATTTATTTATTTTTTTAATTTAAGCTACGTCGACATCTGAGGTCATTCGCGCCCGGAGATTTTTTTTTAGTGCACTACAAGCTTACGGACAATGTTCTCACGTTACAGACAACACTGTTCATCAACGAAGTTAGCAAAAAGGAAAAGAATATCTAGGGGCGAGCAGCGGGATTCGAACCAGGAATCTCCGAGAAGGAATCCGACAAACGCTAAATATCCCTTCCCGGAAAAATTGATATATATTTTTTTTTAATACTAACAACCATGAATTAATTTACTTATTGTCCATATATTTTGGTTAAAACTTACTTTGGTAATGTTAGTTGTGCTGTAAAAAGTTGATTTCCGTTGAAATACAAAAATTCGCCAACAAAACGTTTGATTTTTTTTTCAGAAATTATGAGAAAGAATTAATAAATGATGACGGAATCACTTTCAAGATTTGACCACTACTAGTTTCCAAGAAAGGGAAAAGAGGGCTCTATTGCTAACCTTAGTTGTCTTCAAGACTAATTCCAGTAAAAACTTCAAGTTTCCAGAACAGGTAAAAAAAAAACTCGTGAAAGTTCTGCAAAAGAAAATTACTTAAGAGAAAATAAGAATAAAATTTATAAGAAATCAAGAGAAAAATAAGTGAATCTATGATAAAAATGTGGAAGATGTGTAACGCACAATTTTAATAAAGATTGAATTTTAAGCAAAAATTGTAATTAAAAAATAAATAAATAAACGAAGCAGCAATAACTTAACTTTACCCAATTATTTCTTCTTTTTTCATAATAGTTCCTCTCAAACGAAACTTAGAAGGCACTAAGTTTGAGAAAATAAATCAAAAAGAATACCAGAAAAAAGCTAACAGAAAACAGACACAAACGTAACAAACTAATGCAATGCAACAAAGTAACCTTTCTATAGAAAGGTTTATTTGAAAGAAATTCATATGGAACACAATGGTTGGTTGCAGCAAGCTCTATGTCGAGGCGTGCTGAGAAATACTAAGCACAGCTAACCTGCTTCATATTATCACCATGGAAACAACTTAACTCAAACAAACATAATATTCTCTACAGGGTGTTATTACCTTTATCTATATTTGTGTAAAATGGGTTTAATAAAATAAATGTTGGAGAATCAATTGAAATTTAAACTTGCATTAAGAGGAAGCACTATAATCGTGTCAAACTGGCTGTACTGGAGTGCCCCAAATCGAAAACCACTACAACGAATTTTCTTCAAACTTAGCACAAACAAACAAATGTGTTGTATGCAATTAAACAGGACATCAGGATATATTAGAAGCCTTTTCCTTCGCGTACTCTAAGCAAAACTTACAGAAAGGTCCTGGATTAAATATCTCCATCCTTTAAAGGTATTTTTCGCATCTACGTGCTCTGTAAGATCACCAGGTAAATCTGGTTCCAATTTAAATTCAGATTTTCCTCAGTTTTAGTTTTGAACAGATTGGAGATACGATTTTTTATAACAATTTCTGGTACGTGCAATCTAATTTCTAATAAGACTTTTTATAATGATTTCAGAAATAACCTTCCAATCCCTAAAGAGACATTCAAACGGTCCTTACACAATGCCAAAAACAGGTTTTTGATTCACAAATGAAGTACTTGTGTATGTCTACAAGTTTTATTTGAAATGTTCATTCCAGGAAAATCCTATTAAGGGCTCTTCTGGAAGGATTTGGGGGATTTTTCTCTTTCTTAAGAGGCCATTAATAAGCCTTATCAGTTGCCCTATATTAATTGGCATATTAAATGGAGACAATATTTATATTTAGAAGATTTAACTTACACAGGTTCCATTTCAGTTATATTTAGCCCTGCAAAATTACAATTTACTACATGATACTTAATATAAACAAACAAATGTGTCCTAGATTTTTTTTAAATAAAAAAGATCTATGTATATGAAAGGTGCTAAACATGAAGCGTTTCCGTTGACTTGATATACTGCGAAGAAACAGACGCTTTATAAGCTTTAGACACATTGATAAACACTTTCTGGGGCCATGTGCGCGAGTCGGCAACAGCTGAGTCGGCAGTTCAGATTCCAAATAAACTCCTAGAAAGGCAAGCAAATCAAATGAGTTTATTGAATTTGGAATGATTACTTTTTTTTTCTTTTTTTTATCATCGAAAAAAGACTTAGAGAACAGCAATCAAGCAGATTCTAAGTTTTAAGCATTTGAGGTGCCCTGCGCTCAGCAAAAGAAGTGGTAGGTACTTAGTCAAATCGATTTATTTCATTAAATTTCGATTTTGAAGAAAAATCGCTAGACCGGATGTGGCAATTTCTTACACGTTTTCACACACACACTTTCCAACGCCATACAAGTTCATCCCACTATCCTCTGAGCCTAGACACATACACACCTTACAGCAATCCAACCCGTGTCAATCAGGACTTGGCCGAATGCTCATGAGGACTTAATCTGACCTTATACCTTCTTTTAGGACACAATAGATAAGAAAAACACCTATCTGATTTCACTGCAATCTCTCGTCCGTCAGTGATATGAGGCATCTAGTCACAAAACGAATTGTGTGAAACCTGGGCCTAAAAGGTTTTTTTTTAAACTAGAACTGCAAAGCCTATTTTTATGTCCTTAACAGTAAAACTGGAACCCCCGTGTAGACTTAGTCAGGAAGAGAACACAGCTTCCCTGTTTGCTGGCGTTGCAATCGCTAGATTGTTTCGAGATCTTTTGCATGCTGAAACCAGAGATCACATCGCGAAATCGACTGGTGGGTAAAACTCTGGTATTCATGTACCTTCTCCATATTCAGAGAAGTAGTACAATAAATGTCTTTGGCTTAACCGGAGTAGAGGGCCTCATAACTTACTTTTCCGGTGCAAGAAAAAAAAAAACACAGACAACCAAAAATGGCCTAGCAAATATTTCCTCTTCCGCTCATACATAAAAGAAAGTAAAACGCTTCAATTTCTAAACAAAAATTAAAAGCGAAATAACTAGGAACACATTGCAAGGTTGAATAAACTTTGGAAGGGTGCCAACATTAAAATTTCAAAAACGCAGAGTTTACTGGCTTACTTTCTACCCCTCCTCTTCATAGGCTCACACAAACCCCTCTTAGCAAATTTGTGTTTGAGCGAGGGTGTATGTGAATTTGTATGGTAAACACAGTTCACACATTTTGAAATGGAGGATGTTCAAAAAGATCATTCTCCTTAATCACTGACGATAGACGGTAAATATTTGCCACATACATTAGTAGATTGTACGATTGGCACGGTTTTAGAAATACTTGTGTACAATACTGTTTGCAACATTCCAGTTATAATTATAATCAAACACCCACAGACTCAACGCAATTATTCGAAATTCAAATTCAAATATTGTCTACAAGAAGGTTGGATTTCATAATGAGTGTAAGACTTAACAGTAGCCGTTAAGCGTAACTAGTAAGAAAGGAAAGTTTTACCTTCTTCTAGATTTCCTAGAAAATAATACAATAAGGCTCTTGGTTGCGACGTCTTAGAGAATAGAATGCGGCCCTTGTTCAAATAATCATACAGCGCATCGCAGATTCAGACAATAAAGTGGTGTTATTTAATCCGGAACCTCTCTGTCAGGAACAAAAAAGAAGAAACGCTTCCCATATTCTGTTTGACTGCGTAGCTATCGCGAGGTTGCCGGTTGAGACATGTGATACCCACTAGATCTGATGAATACTTTAGCAAAGGGTTCTCTTTGAGAGGAGAATCGTTTAGTCTTTTTGGACACCCGGACACGCAGAAAAGAAATGAAACGAGGTAAGATGGAAGGAAGATTATCTACTATATTTTGTAGTCCTGAAACAGTTGGTTCCAAACTAATTTGGAAAAATTAAAAACTGGAGAATTATGGATCAACAATAAGAAGCACTGGCACAGCGACGAAAGGTAGAAAGGGATCAAGCAGATATCCTGCGTAGGATGTAATGAAAAGTTTCGGAAGGTCAGTCAGCTGTCATGACAAGCTAACCATTAACAACAAACTGAATGAGCGGGTGTTTCGCTGCCTAGGTCAGTAGCCCTATTTTAACTAAAACTAGGTATTCCGGAAATTTTATACTCCATGAAATTTTTGGGGTTGGGGGTTAAAGGTCACCTTACTGGTTCGAGGAGGAACCTTACGATCTGGATTGGAGAACGAAAATAAAAGTCACATTAGGGTCAGAATCTGCGCCCTTAGGACACCACTTTAATAATAATTTACACCCTCCGCCACCTTTAAATACAATTTTTTTTAAATTAAATTTTTACGGAGCCCATAATTCTTAATTTCTACTTTTTTGTGCAACTACTATCGAACAGTACATAGTTCTTTGCGCATGCGTAATTAAAATTAACACAACCCTGGGAACCCTGGCATTTGTGAGAAAAAAGAAAACACACAATTATTATAATTTAATGCATAAAAGAAATTTAAATAAAATAAAGAATATTTTGAGATAAAATAAATGAAACCAATTTTTAAAAAAAATTATAAATATGAGTTGCACTTCAAAAAAAGACTAATCCCCCACCACTTACAAAGTGAAACCAAGCAATTTCCTCCATTGTAACTACCGCGCACAATTTTCATTCCCTCTTTTAAAATTTCAGCCATTGTTAAAAAACAAAAATTTTTATTTAATTATAATAATACATTCATATAAATATTGTAATTTGCTATTCAATTAATTATCAGCACAATGCAAATCATGCAAATGATACAAATTGTTAATCAACTAATGAGATTTAATGATAAATGAATCATGAAAAAGCAACTAACAATAGCGATGATTTGTAGTAAGTACAACAATGTAAGAGCAAAATAAATAAAGCAATTATTTAAGACAACAATAAATTTCTATAAACTATTATAAAAAAGTAAGTGGATTGAAAGGAAAGCAGTTAAGCAGTGGTAGAAAGGATAAAGGATAAGAAGGTGAGAGAGATAAAGTGAATGAGGGGTAGAAGAGTAAATGAAGCATGTTCAAACGTGTCTATCCAAAATAAATTGTTGTTCTTTCGTATTATGCAATGTTTTGGTACTGTTTTTTTTTTAAAATGCATTTTTTGTTTATGTTTGCTATGTCTTTTACTTATCATTTTAAAAGCTACCCATGAATAATGATATGCGAAATACTATGCGCATGCTATGTGCAATGATGAACTTTTTATTTTGTCTTTAAAATAACATCATTATCAAAAACCAAACAATTTTTTTTTTTTTGAGTGTTATTATTTTGTGTATGGTTGATGATGACTGATGATGAAAGAAATTTTTATTAAATTATTTTTATATTATTTGGTGAGATGCGATATTTTTGTGTAACTGGACTCAACTAGAGGGAAGTATCAACTACCTCTTGGGCTGTTGTTGCTGACAGTGTGTGCTGGGATTAGCGGAGGATCTTCCACTTTTCTTTGCTTCCATCTCTTTATTTGTAAAATTGTTCCGCTCTGGACTAATGTCTGCAGCATGCTGCTGTTGCTGTTGTCGAACTCCACCGACCGGTAAGGTGGCCATGTTGTCGATCAACAATTCCTGAGGGGTTTGCTGTACACCACCACCGCCCCCTCCCCCGCCTACGCCACCGCCGCCGCCTCCTTCCACAGTGGCCACCTTCACTTCACCCATCTCAACTGTCCAATATCTAACAACCACACATTTTACACTCTCTTCTTCAACTTCTTCTTTTACAACAAGTTTATCCTTTTTATTATTATAGTTGCTAGCGCTGCTTTTTGGCTGTTGTACTCTCCTACCGTCAGCCGGCTGCTGGCTGATGACTGTAGAACTTGGTCCCGGGTGGAACTCCTCCAGACGGCTGGACCATGTCACGTGGTGTGCAGCTCGCCTCCCCATTGGCTGGCTGGCTAGGCTGCTCCACCCGGGTCCCCCTAAGTCCCTGGTATTGAACCCTCTTGCAGCCCCCACCAAAAGTGTACGGCGCGCACTATAAACTCTCTCCCCTACAATACACAACCCGTGATGCTCTTCTCCCTACTACTAGGCACCGGGGTATCTGTTCCACTCCCGCTTTGCCAGTTACTACCACACCCAGGCCCAGCTACCTAGTTATAACAGTTCTTCCACTAAACAACTTCCTTATCATCCCTACTCCTTTTCCGCCCTCTGACTACCACAACCCTATCCAAAGGGTATACCAACATACAACATCCATTCTAAATATTATAATCGTACATAATTAATGAATCAAAATACTACAGCTAGATAAATGAACAAAAAAGAGAAAAACAGTTTGGGAGAAAGAAATTCTAATTCGCACATCTGAAACAGAGTTTTGGCAAAATGTAGATATGTTTTGCAAAGAGAAGATAAAGAAATTAGCCGATATATTCTTCTGACGCGTCTCTCGTTATCAGGAAATTTACATACCAGAAGATTAAATCCTTGAACGGGGACTAAAGCACTATATCAATGTAATGTAACTGCTTATCGAACATCAACAAGAATTACAAATAACCAATTTTCCAAATGTGAAGAAAAATTAAGTGACTGAGTCCACTTCCTTTTTGTTTATTTTCTATTGTACATAGAATCTATTTCTTACTAACTTAGTATATGCATTCTAATGCGCAAATGCATATACTAAGTTAGCTAATTATAATAAGTTTCTCCCAAGTTTCATGCACCAAATGAGACTGATGCTGTAAATTTCATTTAATCGTAAAAGATCAAAGGTTAAAAGATGATCACATTAAACAAGATCGATGACCTTAAGATATAAATGTCATGTCATTAGTAACAAGTGCGGGCAGAAAGATCTTGTGTGTCAACAAGTGGCCAAGCAACAACTCCACTCAAATATATACTTATCTATGTATCTTCTATCAAACAATCAAACTAAGTGCACGACGTGTTTGTGGAGAATTTGTAACTGAGGAAAGAGCATGAACGAAGAGAGGGTAAACATTGTTTGATATTGGGCAAGATGGGTATGTTGGTGAAACATAAAATAATTTTCCTAATTACCTTCCGGTATTGCGATCATGTCACTCTCTTTCTTGCATGTCTTTGTGTATGTTTGAGTATATTTTTTGAATTCTAATCAGATCTTAAAAGGAAACGATCTGGGCATGTATCCTGGACCATGTATTGGAAAAGTATGCCACATGCCATGGCTAGTAGAGGAGGTTTGGTTTGTGTGAAGGATTTGGATTTCGCTGGCCGTAAAAGAACTTCCATAGCAAAAACACAAGTTTAAAGTTGTTTATCTTTCGGAAAAGTCTTCAAGAATAGATTGGATCTTCTCCCCCTAAGTCTGGAGGTTGCCTCTGCTGGATGCTCAACACAGTCTCCTCCACAATACGTAACTTAGATAGTAGCCAAGAAAACGAAGAAAGAAATCCGGAAATAGATCGGCTTGCGAAAATAGATAGTAACCTAATTTCCAAAATCTGACCCACTATTTCCTGTAACGATCAATTAAAGAGAAATGGAAGGGGAAGAGAAAAAGAGAAAAAAAACAAATAATAAAATATAGGGCCCTTCAATAATACCACAAAGGGATATTTCAACAATACAAACACTTGAACAATGGCGGCAACATAAATGAATACAAAAATTGAACCTTAACAATTTCCATAATAATTTATCAAATCTATTTATATACTAAATCCAGCACACACAACCTACCAACCCCAAGAGGAAATACTATGATTTTTCACTGAGATATACCCAAGGTAAGGGTGATCAGCGCGTAAGTTACAATGAAATGGTACATTATAAATAAGCCATAAAAACACACTCTCTCTCTTAGATGGGCACTTAATTGATTTTGCCGGAAAACTGTTTATTAAAAGTAGTAGAACTACTTATGAGCAGTAAGTGTACTTAGTTCAGTGAAAGTAGTAGGAGCGGTTTTCAAACAATTCCTTAAAATTCAATCCAGTTAAGTGTGGCACATCCGACAGACTGAATTTGTTCAAAAGCTTATGATCAGAACCGATAATAAATCCTAATAAATCAAATTTGACGATTTTGCGACAGATCAACAAGACAGGCATAGAAGCCAATATTTTTGGATTAAGTAGACAGTTATGAAGAAAAGAAGTTACGTTTTCTCTCAAAAGTTCCGATAAGTTACACTATAGTTTGGTTTTTCACATCAGTACAATATTTATGAGCACGGAATGTGTCAAACACAAATTACGAATCTGAAGAATGTCATTCCGCCCAACGAAAATGCGACTGAAGTAATCAAAATAAAATTTCATATCATTTTCAAATAAAGTTCGTTATACTACATAGAAACATTTACTTACATATTTACTGGGTATCTAAATTTGCAAATCTTTCCCGTTTCATCATACTTATGTTGTTCTACTAGATCTGATGACGAAGATGTAGATGTCATCATTCCAAGGGAAACTCCTTCAAATTTGATTATCTTCATGACATTGTTTTCAAAGAAAAGGATTCAGTTTCAATTTCCAGGGATTCCCAGACGAGAAATGATTATTTAGTCACGTTAAAAAAAAACACTTTCCCGGAGTTTGACAATCCATAAGTTAACTATTAAATTAATTATGTGTTTTCATCAACAGTATATCCAACACTTTTAATATATTCAACAAAATAACACAACACTTTTTGCAGAATATAGAATAAAAAATAATATTTTATTATTTTAAGGGGGAAAAAAATATTTAAAAGTACACAAATCATGTGTGTTTTGTACAGTGCCATGGTAACGCGTGATATTTTCCATTATTATAATAAGAATAATAAGTTGTATTTCAGTAAAAGAGAGAACACTTTCCGATGAGGGAAAACCCTTAAATGAGGGCTACAAGTGCCAATGGCTATAATGTGGACGCGCCACGTATGTTGTTGAAGTCATAATTTTAACAACAAAAAATCAATTAAAAACGTTAAAGAGAAATTTAAGAGGGGGTCTCCCTGTTAGCTGCCAATGGTGCGATAACGTAGGGCTAGATTGTTCGTTCTTTAATTCTGTGAGTTTGTTTACCTAGATTCGCCAGGTGACCTACCATGATTCGTATTGACGCCCGAAATGTTAGAAAAATGCAGTAGTGAGCTTAAGACGAGTAACTAATTAGGAACAGCCCGTGATCAGTAGGGATTTCAAACCTACCATTCCTGAAAGTGAGTGGCTAAGTGCTATCTTTCGACGGCTACACTCTTAAAATTCAGCCTTTTTTTAAACCTTCACGGATTTGGTTTATAGCCACTTCTTTACTATACTAAACCAAGTCAAAAGAAAATTGAACTATTATCGAGAAAATAGAAAAGAAATTACTTCCAACTGATCAAATTTAACATAAATTTTGCAGTCACTTTCTCTGGAAACATGTATCTCTACGATTTTCCGTTTTTGGATTAAGGTGAGTTCACACCCACTAAAAAAACATTTTTTCATACTTAGAGTATGTATTTATTGTGAAAACTCAAAATTAAAAGTCTGCACAATAGCTACTTCTAGAAACTACAACAGTACAGAAATCGATGATTAATTTTTTACAATTAGATATGGCGGCAATTTATAGTTTTTTATCTTCTTTATTTTGTTTTAAATAGAAGGCGAAAGGGCAATATATTTTCCAAGAAGGGATGAGATATTGTAAATAGGAAGTATCATCAACATCAATCTGGTCGAACTGACATTAACCAGGTTACGATTGATGTCCAGCTATAAATAAACTGGTTAGCCCAAAACTAGCCAACTCAACCACATAAGGCAAGGAATGATTTATCACATACAAGATATTCATACGATTTTTTTTTTTTTTGTACTTCTTTTAATTTTAATAGAGAGCAACGATTTAAATTATCAATATTTATTTTTCTGTTTAGTTTTTCTGTTGATCTTTCCGAGAAAAAAAAATGTATTTGTTATAGAATTTTTATAATGTGGAGTGATTCCTTAATATAGTGATTTCCTTTTAGAAAAATATGTTCGCACAGGATAAAAATAAGAGCTATTAGAGCTAAGTTGAAAGTTTTTAAATTTGATAATGATCAACATACACATCAAAACGTCATTCATTGTTAAAGGTTAAAAGGAGACAAAATAATACTGTAGAATTTTGAGACAACATCAGAAAGATACCAATCAAAATATGCCCAAAAATATTCTGGTTGTGGGAAACCAACAAAGTCTACATATTTTAGAAACTCTTGGACGTCCATTAAAAGAAAAACTGAACTTAGAGGAGCTTACAATTAGTTCGAGAGCAACAATAACTAGATTGCATTTCATGTTCTTGAACACTCACTTGGCATTTTTCGGTCTGTCGTGATGATCGTCGTTGTCCGGAATCTGCGATAACAGGTGGTGGGATGGTGAAGTATGAGAACCATAGCCGTCAGAGTTCAGCTGGAAATTACATAAGAACTAATTAGATTAACAAAATTCCAATTTTAATTAAACAAATTTTAAACTTCTTAGAAATATTTGTAAAATTTTTTAGAACAGTTTCCTCTCTTATTTCCCTCCCATATGTACAAGTCTAAAATAAGAATCTGCTGTGAACCATTCACACAACTTTCTCTTACCACAATATTCTTGAGTTTGTTGACTTAGAGGAACCTCAAAATGCTCAAAACGAATTTTCCAAGAGACATTGTACAAGTAAAAAAGTGTTCATTTAAGAATGAATTTTAGTGTATTTTTTAAAACATTTCAGAAAATTGGAAAAAAACGTTCTGTAACTTGATGCTTTCTGATACTTGCTTTTGTCAGGTATTGTTTGTAGTTTTCTACAAACAATTTTATTAAGACATTTAACCCTGTACTTTATAATATAAAACAAGCCGATCCATATAGATTAAACTGAAATGGTACCATAATCTAATATTACAATATTAGAAGGAAGAATTCCCATAGTATCCTCCCCAAGAATCCCTTTATGGAAAATGTGAGTGAGGAAAACGTTTTTTAAAAAATCGTTTTGATCCATTTTCGGGAAAATATGAAAAGTGAAATATCTGTTCTAGATGAGATATTTTCATCGAATGGTTGGAGTGCGGAAAAATAAATGTATTTTTGAAATTCATCGATCATCGAAAAGTACGCCATCTGAAGTACCACTCTACTTCATTTTGTTTTTAAATCGCACCACCTGAGGAATTTAGCCTACTGTCCTGTGAGAGCCTATGTTGTTGATAATGCATCCAAACTTAGTCTTTACCCACTTCTTTCAGCGGCATCGTGTGTGTTTTCCGTCAGTTTGGCTTTAATAATTTTGTACTAGGTCTTGAAAGAGGGGCAAGAGTCGGCGGGCTGATCCTTCTCAGCGGCCTCTTAGAACATCACTGAATGTCAAAATAATGGTAATATTTCATGAGATTCACCCGCAACTGTAAGAAGATTTTAAGATAGTTAACTAACAGAAAGAAGAGTTATCGTTCTACATAAAGATAATTGAATAGATAATATTTAGATATTATCACGAAACGTAATTAGGTTAGAGTGCCTTCGAATGTTTTTGTTTTGGGCTCACTAATCAAACTAAAAATAAGATAGAATTTTCCTTCCTCTTATCTGTTTAGTTTAAGTAAATGAGACTTTATTGATTTTAGAATGATACTTTCTCTTACGTTAATTCCCTTACTTACAATTTTCTTTAAGATAAATATAATTTACTCCAAAATTTTACAATGAGAAAGTTATAAGATATATTATCCTCTCAAAAGGCCTCCAAAAGCGGCCTAAATTTATGTCCAAATTTCATGTTGCTGGCTGAAAGTTTCAGATCATTGGACAGATAGATCTTTATCTCGCAGTCAGGATTTTACTTTTTACAAAACTCGTAGATAACTACAAACTAATACCATTCGCAAATTGATCTGTAAACGGAAGTTTTGCTTCAACACTTTAGTTAGTAAAAAAATAAAAAAGAACACAGGTTTTATAGTTAATAAATGTTTATTGTTAACTAACTGTCAGTTTATTGTAGAATATTTAGAGGCACGCAACATCCCTTGCTATCATCAATATTATGGAAATTCCTGTCATGCAAATATGGATATTACCATATTTTTAACATAATCGTTTGAATTGATTACCTCAATATGATATATATATTTTTTAACGTCACAATTTTCTCCACATTCTGCGCCGTTATCAAATCCCGGAAGTATTGTATGTTAAATTTTAAAGCTACATTTTACGTATCTAAGAATTGACTGAGATAGGATATAGTCTCATGGAGAGAATAAGCTGGGATGATGTTACATCATCTTAGAACTCAGAGGAGACAATACTTTTAAGGCTGTATTGAGTACAGGACTCCGCTCATATTGTCCTATTAAATAATAACAATAATAATTTACAGACTGACTTCCATACCTTGACAATAGTTGGCACTCCTGTTCCATCACCTGGATGTATTTCCAACACCTCTGTGTCCACGGTTTCCAAAAACGGATGATCTGGACCGGACTGTGTTAATAATCTTTCCTTCATCTCGTGTAAGTATGGACACCTTTGCATTCTACACTCTGAAAAGAAAAGTTTTATTTTTTAAAACTGGAAATCTGACTTCAATTCTTTTTTTAGTAAATGAGGAGGTAATAAAAATACAATACATTAACAAATATGTTCAACTTTTTTGTGAGTAATGGTAAAGGGTCTTTTACATGTATTATGTTTGTAAATACATAGAACAGGTATAATTAGCTATCTCTATCCACCTATGAAACTTAAATCTTCTATCTATAAAACCTTATAACTCGGCTCCATTGTTGCCTAGATGCTTTCCTATAACCCTTCTAATTTAGATCTGAGATAAACATATAATGTACCATGATTACCGGTCATGCATATGCACACAAACTTTATATTAAAGAAAAAACAAATTATTAGAAAATGGAGTTCACGCTCCCTTCATGAATTTTCTCATTATTAACATCAAGTTACCGCTTAATCGTTTATCTAGTTACTCCGTATATTCGCCCTGGACCATTAAATCATCTTCTAATAATGATTAATTATAATAAAGATAATTTTTAATCATCGCCTTTTTACGGTGAAGGATATGATCTTAATCATCTTTGACTTATAAAAACTATGATGGATTTTTCCCTGTAATTCTTAAGGCAAACTTATTCATTTTTTCTTTTTTTTTTTTTTTAGGAACCTTAGGGAGCAGCTTAAATTTCCGATTTTTTTTTTTTATTTATTTATATACGGGAATTGGGGACAAAACAGATTTATATCATATACTATTTAGTTCCCGAAATATGTATTACGTTTATTTTTATTTTTTGAGAGAGAAAGTGAATTTAAAATAGCTTTAGAGGACTAAATGCGATTTCTATCTCCACGCAATACACCCTGGACAACTGCTCCTTGGAGCAGAACAACAGAAACGTTAGGAGAACTTATACCATACCGGGATTCATCAGACGATGGCAGAGGGAAAAAAAGAGAACAGCATATGATACTAGGAAATGTGATTTCCCTAACGGTTGTTTTCCTGTCTTTCTAGAACTTTCGTAGTCCATTGCAAAGTGCAACGTGGTCCTTGCTGATAGATGAATGATGACACAAGGGTATGAGTGTCGTAAACAAAGTCTGAAATTGATTTTCTATAAACTGCTCTCGTGAAAATCTACTCTCACTTTTATTTGGATAATTTTCCAAAAAAGTTTTTTTTAAAAATACAACTGTGAAATAGCTAGTTTTAACTAGCCTTTAAAGCGGCATTTAAATTCATTTCAAGATTAAACTTATCACCTGGGTAATCTGTGTCCATTTAATATAATATGTAAGTGTCCATTTACTAAATAAATTTTGGTCTTATTACATACTAAAATTTTATTACTTAAATTACGGAAAGAGCAATTCATGTGTGTGACTGACACCAGACAAATAATGAGCTCAAAATTAGCTTTAGGAAGACATTAAATTAAACCTAAAACAAATTGCTAACAGATTTAGGTATTAGATTAGTCTAAAATAAAACTTATACACTTTATGAGACTAAATATGGGAAAATAACAAAGAGTGATTGTAAAAAGTTTTATAATGACCTATTACATCACCTAATATTTCAAAATAGCAATCTAAACTGCATTCATTATGAATGCAAACAAGATTAACAACTATTAATATGCAAACATCTGATTACCTCTACACATAATAGACAACCCAACTAATTATCAAATAGTTACAAAATAATAAATATTTAAACACATGGATTATTGAGAAGACCCATAAATAATACGATTATAATAATTTAATTACTGTTGTAGGGCAATCAATAAACATGTTCTCTATTTAAATAAAATGGCCTTTTTTATGATGTAATTTATTCTGTTAGGTTAGTCATGAATAATGAATAAACTTTTTTGAAGAAAAAATGAATTAGGAATTCATAAAAGTTTTAATGAAAGTTTATAATATAATGTAAAAAACAAAAGTGTATTTAAAATAGAAGCAATTACTCATTATCAATTATCATCACTCTCCGATTCAGGAGGGACACGTGCTGTTAAACGACATCTCATCTTTCTATGAACGAAAATAGAATTGCTCGGGGACTTTTCTTGACATCACCAAAGCCTTTGGCATTTAGCGTTGATGTGGAAGCTCAAAGGCGGCGTTTCCACCTATTACCTAATTTATTCGTTCCTATTTAATACTTTAGGGACGACACATGGTGCAATGCCCTTTCTTTTTACTGAAATGAATGCCCAAGTTCCTAAGGGAAGTGATCTAGGTAACGTATATCCTTATATAACAACACAATGCTTCCGGCCGTAAATTTACCTAGAACATAAAAACTTGGATGAAATCTCCACATACTGTGGCAACTTTCATTGTCTAACCAATAAAATAAACTTCTGCACAAAAAAAGACAATCAGAACGTAGGAAATTGGAACTGAGGAACTCAGCTAAGCGTTCCTATCTTCATCAAATCAAAGCAAAAATCCTATTTAAATAAATAGTCAATGCTACGTCTTACATTTCCAACCATTCCATAATGACCTCTGAATCATGTCCGGTTAAAAATCCGAAGACTCTTAAGTTCGCTCTTGAAGTTGTTCGCTCCCTCCATTTCGAGTAAACCAGCTTCTATCCTCCTTCACAAAATCAACCCTGGAAATCCACTGTTAAGATTAAAAAAGCAGAGAACTATTTATTTTGTCAATGTTCAGAGCAAATTTTATATTTAACATAAATTAAATGAAGAGATTGTCCTAACTTTCTAATAAAGTAAAAGTCCCGGACGTTGTGATGATAATTACTTTAGAAGATAAAGAACGGAAGCAATAAATATCTTGATAAAAAAGTAAAAATAAAATGATCATTATTTCCTAGTAAGTTATTATTTCTGATATAGAGGTGCCCCCCCCCCAGTAAAATAATGACAATCGGCCCTTTGAATTAGCTGTTAGCTGGCGTTCTACCTCTTTTATATGATAATGAACTTATTGGAGAGTTAACGAATTTTTTTATTTTAATTAATCAAAACTTTTTAAAAAATGAATTTTCAGATGTTTGACCAACAATTCTTCCACCTCAATCCTTCTGGTACAGCCCCAATGTAGCCCCCCAGATAACAAACGGGATCATACAAATTTAATAATAATCCAAATGTCAACTTTGCATTTGACAAAAGTTCAGGTAAATTCATTTCCTCTGGGCTTTTAAAACATTAACTTTCTCATTATGTTTGTTCTTTAAGAAGTCCGTGTGACAGACGGATAGATAGATTTACCCTCACTGGGAGTTCCTAATTTTTGGAGAGTAGCAATCTCCAGGAAATTGAAACTTTAAAGTAGATTATCAAAAATATAATGAGTAAACTTTTTAGTTAGATAACTTGCCTGAAGTTAGTTATATGTTATATTATATTAAGGCTCTCGTCAATTAGTTATATTTAGGTGCAATCATCTTAGCTTTGCGATCCTCCCCTCCAACCTGTCGACTATAGTTGCAGTCTACAAGTGCACAATGATTGTACTTCTTAAGTTACGCCTGACTACAGAATAATTTATAAGCAATCCATGGTTTTGAAAATTTCAAATATTAAGAAACAGTCCCAGCAGTATTTCAACCTGTGTATCAACAAAAAAAAACCTTATTTAACGAGCGCAGGAAATCTAATTCCGGGCACTAATGATCTCGTAAACAAGATATATAACTTATTTGTGAGCTCTAGTTAATTTTAATTTCCTGTCAGGAATATAATACTTCCTAATTATAATATCAGAAAAGTAGAAAGAGAGAGAAAAAAACATCAATAAATTGAAAGAAATTCTCTTTGAATATCGCCGGAGGCTTTATTCGGGAAGATCAAGTCCCATTTCCTGTCAAGAAAAACTTGTCTAACAATCTTGTCAGTCAGAAATGTCGATCAATAGCACACTCTTCATTGTTCGTAACTCACAAATCACCGCCACACAACACCCTTTCCCTGAAAGTTTATGTGACGGTACCAGTCACGTTCACCAATATAACCTTCCTACCCTTCTAGGCCCTTCCAACATCTCGCCCTTTTAAAACTTTAAAAGTTATACTAAAAATTTTAAACTTGAAAACGATGGGAAGCAGTAAAAAAAAAAGAAAAAAAAGACATTCTAACGAAAATCCTGTCATCCTTAAGTTACGACCTACCCCCACGCTCTCCTCATTTTAGCCTAGTAAAGTGATCAAAGGTTGATAACTTTAACAAATTTTGGGAAATTCGTGTATTTAACCAATATCTAGGTTAAATAAAAAAATACAAAAATTGAGGCTTAAAGGATTACGGTTAAACAAATAAATTTATTCAAATGGAAACTAACACTTTAAAAAATTTGGCGTGGACAGTAAGATGACAATCACTTGCTACGAGCATAATTAAATGCCTCACCAAAAATTTGCCTTTTAAAAAATTTATTTCAAATGGTCAGTGGGCGGGGCTATTGACGCCTGAGTCTGCGAGGAAAGTTAGTCAGGAGTGTTCTGGATGGAAGAAAGCAGATTAGAGAATTGTAATGGGAAGGTAATTTGGCGTGGAATTTTAAGTAGCGAAATTGGGCTAAGTCTGCAACAGTGTCTATGTGGATGGTGAGGTTGGAGACATAAAATGGGGTCCCCGTTTACTGAGGTTCTTAGGATTCGGGACTGGAGGGAGGTAAAGTTAAGAATCAATTTCGAGCGTCTATCAAGAAGTCATTTTCAGCATTTTGTGTGCAGAAATGCCAACAAAATAAATTGATATAAAATGGCGTGAATGGCAATTTATACCACTCACATTAAGAATGTTTTAAGTGTCATGCCGTTCTAGGACGTAAAATAGTGGGCATCAGCTGGATAGGAACTCCTTTAACAAGTGTTAGTGGGGCAGGACTGTTTTTACGATGCTATAAAGGGTATTTTTGTGGAAGATATTTTGTTACAGTTTGCAAAAAATAAAATAAAATAAAAAAAAAGAGAAAACATCTGTCTCCTCTCTCTCTCTCTCTCTCTCTCAGTATCGTTAAGATAACATCCAAAAAAATATCATCGCATTTTTAAGAGGTAGTCCCACAATAAAAGTAAATGTGTATACAAATTGAATAGAAATTATACTTAGATGGAAGAATTAACGTCAAGATTAAATTATTATTTATTGGGTCTCAGGATGAGTACTGTTCACTTGTAACTTAAGAGCATTACCGTAACCATCACCCTCTTTTCGCGATCCATCGACTTGTATTTAAAACCTAGAGGGAATTTGAGAACTAATCCTTACTTGAGTGCAATTTCGGTATATAGTGCAGTTTTTTTTACAAACTGGATGTTAGTTTTTGAATTAAATATGACTTTAAATTCGTAGTAGAAACTGGAATGAAAAGATCCTCTTAGAATTTGTAGATAGTCAAACTTATTACTTCAATTAAGTCCCCCATAAGCAGTAGTGAAT
Organism: Rhodnius prolixus; assembly: GCF_049639745.1. Taxonomy (NCBI): domain Eukaryota; kingdom Metazoa; phylum Arthropoda; class Insecta; order Hemiptera; family Reduviidae; genus Rhodnius; species Rhodnius prolixus. Next base: position 37,884,302 of record NW_027411634.1, read on the forward strand.
ATGCATGATGAACTCATTATAATACGAGTAAAAATTGTTTCATTATATAAATTTAATAAAGAGGTTTTTAGAAATGAATACCATATTTATTATTATATTAATCACACAAACTGCCAACTAAATATTAAATTTCTTTATTATATTTACACATATATCATGCAGTTTTGTAAATAATATTTTGCATATTAGGTTTAATCATTTCTGTAATTGATATTCTTTCAGAAATGTCAAGGATAATGTATTAATTTTTATTCCTTTAAGAAAAAAAGAAAAGACTTGAGAAACTATTCGGGAGAGCAAATACTTTAAATTTGCGCGGGAAATATGTCTAATATTCTGGAAGAGATTTTTCTCTTTTTTTTTCTTTTTGTAATCGTTAAATAACAGGGCAATTACAGAACTACATTTAATGGTGACGTTAAGACAGACTTAACTGCATTTAATCACTAGTGATTACAGGAAGCTTCTTTCCATCATTATTTTGCTGTACGTGTTTCATTAAAATAAGCGTTTACAGGTTAACTGAACCCGAAAAAAACGATGGTTTTTTAAGTTACTTCTCTCGTGTATTTAACACGACCTCGACACCGTTCTTCTTACTAGGTGAAAGTAGAAACGGCTTTTAACGAAGATCTATTGAAGAAAGAGTGAAGAAATATAATCCTTACAGAAGTATCCCTTCAGAGGTGAACTGATTTAGTCAAATTTGGAATTCTAGAAGTTTATTTTAACTAGAACTCAGGTCCGAATCTAGCTACAGTCCCTGACGATTTTCTCTTGCTAGAAGCTTCTCTTACAGCTCATGTTGCGGACTCTGTACTGAGTGAACGCTGTCCGAAAGCCAGCCAGTATACTAAAAACGCTCTGTATGCCTATGAATGATGACCTCAGATATGGCGTACCTTAAATTTAAAAATAGGCAAAAAATTAATGTAAATTAATATTAAACCGTAATCTAACTATAGACTGAACGTCTAGTAAAATTGAGTATTTGTCAGTAAATTTGACAATTAGAAAGTTAATAATTGCAGAAAGAGATAATATGTGATTTTCTCTTTAAGTGGTAGCGATTAATCTTAAAATTTCTAGAAAAAAAACGACCTATTTAACTTATCTTTGGCAATAAATTCATTAAAAAATTTAATCTCTTATTTAACGCAGCTAATGAAACATTTATTGCAAAAAATTAATGATCTTTTTTAAGAGATATTTTAGATTTCAGAAAAAAAATCTTAGTTATCTAGATAAGTTATAACCAGATAAGAAAAGATTTAAGTTTAATAACTTTTAGTTGAATATGAAGAGATTTTTAGAAGATCTGCCAAAAGAGGCTATAAAATTATTAGCTTTTTATAAGAAATATGATTTTATTTCCACTGTAAAGATAATTTCATCTTTGAGGTTTTTTAAAATAGCATATCTAGTTATGTTGAACTTTTTACTACGAGTTACATGGGAAATTCTTGGCTGTGCAATTATTTTCCAGAGATAACATGGCTGACAATGAAGTTTTATTGTTATGATAGTGTACTTGTATCACTATAAGAATGTCAAAAGTTGATTTGATCTTCGAATAAGTCACCTTTTTTAATGGATTTCAAAAAAGAGAACGTATATTTCATTGATGTGGGATAAACGAGAGTACCTGGGTATTCAGAAAGAAAGGATGACCTCAAAACATAAAACATTTATTTCCCAATGAAGTCGTAACTTCACCAACTTTTGATACTATCATCACATTTTTTTCTTCTTTTTTTAATTACTTTAGGAGAGAACTTGGAATAGTATTTAATAACTTCCGGTTTTTATTAACAATGGTTTATTTATGTTTGGAACATTTAATTGGAGAATTGCGTGCATTTGTGAATAGCTAAATAAAGGTGAAAAGGATACGCAGACAAAGTGACATACCAACACGATATCGACAATAGGGAAGGGATTAGCTATGAGGTTAGCATACTGGACTCCCACGCGGAGGTCCCGGGTTCGAATCCAGCAGCTGACCCTTAGATTTTCTCTTCCTAGGAGCTTCTTACAGCTCACTGTCCGGTGATGGACAGTGTTGTCTGTAACGAGAGAACACTGTCCGGAGGCCGGCAGTGCACTGGAAAAAGCTCCGGGCGCTAATGACCTCAGCTGTTGATGCGCCAAAAAAAAAAAAAAAAAGATATCGACAAGCGGCAAGGTATGAGCTAGCAAAGTACACGCATCAGGAAGTGACTAGTGGCTGGCTCCCATAGTAACTAAATTAATGTGGACCAACGTACTAGGATATGTTAGCACTTTATTGTTACATAAAATTAATTAAAGCTAGGAATTTGTACTAAGGAGGTACAAATTCCTTGGTTTGTAGCGTAACTCTGCTAGATTTATCAGGATACAAACGCTTGCAAACCAGGATAAGCTACTGCTGAACCAGGATAAAAAAAAAAGTACAATTAAAAAGAATTTCTGGAACTCCAAATTTGAATAAATCAGTTCACTAGTAAAAATTATATTTCCAACTTCCTCTCTAGTCTTATTCCAAAAAAGCTTACAGAATAATTTTCGGTCCCCGGAATAAAAATAAGTCGTTTTAAGCGCATGGTATGTGTTAGTGAAAAAGTTTAAAAAAAGATCTTTTATTTCGTTATGTATGGCCAAACGACATCCGGTTATAACCTAGCATTCTAAATTTAAGTTAGGAGATCTACAGAGCAAGCAATTAATACGTTAAGCTAAAAAAACACGAAAAACTAATGTGTGGGCAGATTTTGTCCGAAAGTTTCGTAATCCAGTCCTTATTATAGAACTTATACAAAGTATACAACTGGAACTTTCGACGAAATGGAAGATGGTAAGCATCACTAATGTTAAAAATTAATGCTAAAAAACACAGCTACCACACCCAATCGGGTGTACAATGGCTGTCATCAGATACCCACTGATGACAAGTTTCGAGATTGAAAGTGAAAAGCAAGCGGACAATTGATCGCTACAAACTACTTTTTGATGCAAAAAAAAAAAATACTCCTACGCAAAATGTTCAAGCGGAAGGTTAAAGTTCACAGAGTTTGAACTGTAGGTCAAATATAAAAGTAGTGTATGTTCTATTAAAAAATAAATAAATCTGATGTGGATACTCAATCTACTTTCTCTTACAATTTACAAAATTGGAGAGAATAATTGTCCATATTTCAAGCATTAACTGGCTAAATTGTTATAAAATGTACCAGAACCCATCTAAAATCTATTTTCTGTTTCAAAACAAAGTGGCTTAACATTACCGAGTTGTAACATCGTAAAAGGAAGTTTCCTTAAAACATTTGGGGGGAATCACTAAATATGTACTGTTAAGTGTTATTTCCGCTCAGAATCTACTTTCTTTAGATTTGTGATTTGCTAACTATACGAAATGAGAATGTACATTACAATGACACTAGCACATAAAAGAGAAACTTTACTTAGTACCAACACCACCTCACTTTCAGATTTCCTTCCTCTCTTTCGAAGGTCAGAGATTGAGTCATAATAGGTGATTGATTGAGTTGACTACCGATAAACATTTTTTTATTAATACACATTAACTCAAAATGAACAATCGCAGAAGCTCAACTTCATATTTCTGTTAAGTCCCGCCGCCTCACACTACATGGTCAAGATTTTAAAGAAAAATAAATAAATAACGGAAGTGCTAATTCACTGAATGTTCTTTTTTTAACTTAACAGCTGAAAACTAAAAATAAAACTGAATATAACGGAAGCGATTCAGCAACACCAATAGCAATAGACGGGACAGTCAGACGAGAATTGTGTTTGTATAATATTGGAGATAACATCAGCAGCAGTGAACACAGAAGAGTTTCCTGGTTGCCGACTGGCAGACTGGTGTTAACCAGCTCTACTTCCTCTCCATAGCTACTAGAAAACTGGCTCATGCTTACTATCACTCACTTTGGGTGGTAAGTATATAACCCATACAAACTAGGTCTCTAATCTTCTATGTATAGAAGATGGCTAGTTTAATAGTTACTACAATATTAATACGTGACTTAGCCTTCAAACTTTTTTCTAAAGCTTTAAAAATAAAAAAGTACACTGTATATATATTTGTTTCAAGTTAAACTACGTTCAAACTGCCTTTGCTCTACCCCTTCAAGAACACGTAGTAAAAATAGCATGCTTCCTTATTTATGTGGTGGAACAATATGGGTCTTTACGAGAGGAGGGCAATTATGCGTACCAAATTGTAACGATCGTAAGCTACACCAAGGTGCGATTTTCTGTAATTGAGTAATGATCATTCAAACTCACTCTGAAAGTAAGAGACATATAAGAGTCCTTCGGAATCGCAAAATCCTCAAAACAGACAATATATCTGGTAAATACTTAAAACCTTAAATGTGCTACAAGTAAATAACATTGGAAATTACATACCAAGTAAATGAACAAAACCACCCAGTTTGTTTTTGTTTTTTTTTTTGAACGCATAAACTAAAATTACTACGAAGTATGAGGAAGTTAAGTAAGTAATAAAAGGACATCTTTTAAGGGAACTAAGGTCTAAATTATTAATAAAAGGGACTCACATTGTACGGACAGGTATCCATCCCTTGTATGTTGAAAATTTCATTATAAGCCCTTACTGGTATTTAGTGATAGAAACAATGTATTTACCTCAAACACGCGTACACAGATTGATAAGGTTTCTCTAGCGGTAAATTGAGCAACTAATCGTATTAGCATGGCGGTAGATGAAGGGCTGTAAAGGGCCTTACTCCAAGTTATTACGTTTCTGCCATATAAACATAATATGGCCGACTTATTATTAGTTAAAAAGTTTTCAGTTAGCAAAAAGCTTTCCTCAGATGCTCTTACTCAACTGGTCATGTTTTTACTACTGGGCAAGATTATTTGATGGTGAGATTGTGTTTTAATTTAAGGGCGTCAAGATCTGAGATCATTAGACTCTCCCTCACCAGTCGGACAATGAGTTGTAAGAAGCTCCTAGGAAGAGAATATCTAAGGATTCGAACACGGGGATCTCCGCGATGGAATCCTTTCCCTGGGGTATTTGTCTTGTGGTTAGTGATTCGTAAGTGGGAGTTTCCTAGTTAGAATGCAGCTTTAGCTACTTTTTATTATTTAAACAAAAAATATAAATTAAAGTGTACGCTTCCCGTCACGACTTGGTAGTTGGTTGCTAAGCCCCGCCTAAAACTATAGGCAATTACTTTACTTAAAATGTGTTCTGTAATTTTTATAAAAATAGTAGTGTACTTGTATATTATTTTAAGATCAAAATGCATTAACCGGGTGCACTACTAAACTGACTGGAAAGATTTCCTTTAAGCTTTGCATGACGGTGTACCTCTTTTCCACATAAGTCGATCAAGAAAACTTCTGGGAGACAGAGGATGTGTTGTTCTCTCTAAACCGCACTTCCAGTGAAATATGGTTCTTTGTCTAACACATTACAAAAGGGGATTCAATGTATTTTTTAGCTAAAATTTCTAGTTTTTTGAAAATTTCAAAACCAAAAGCACAAATTTACTGAAACAAATCATCACTTTGTTGGTATTTTCTCTAAATTCGTTCCTCTATGGATCGAAAGTTTTTATTATATCTTCCTGTGAAAATTGAATTAGAAGTTTGTGATAAATAAGTTGAAACATTATGTTTCTATCAATGATTAAAAAAACCGTGATGGGAAGTGCAAAGAATCCCACCGTGTTGTTACGACATTTTTTTCAATGAAATCAACCAAAAAAAAAAGGTATCAGGATAAAGTCCAGACATTATGGCCAGAGAGAGGTATCCTTGTCAAAGGAATGCAATGAATAAAGAAACGGAAAAACAGTTTTAAGAAGGGCACCAAATAAATAGTTGAACATGTGTCCTTACAGAAGTGGTCGTAGTGTGTAGTCATGTGTTTATGGGAACGCTTTAACGACGACGGTCGTATGGGCCAAAGATTGAAAGAGCCATCTTTTTTTTCCCCATCCTTCCACTGCTACCCATTACTCGACACCGGCCCTTTTTTCTAAGTTCATTCAGTGAAATATTCTCTTAGGTCCACACACCTAAATGCACTGTAAACTTTTAAAATACTGTTTACATATTTCGTCCTTAAGGAGCACATATTGGTCTAGCCTGGATTTGTAACTGGAAAGATCCTTTGTCCGAATGCAGGGTGTAGCTACATGTAATTTGTAAATGGTAAAATATGTGCTTAAACCTATTAGAACAACAAGTATAAACGCTAAGTTTAAAAACAAATCGCAGAAGCTGTTTTCAAGAAAAATCACAAACAATCTTTTCACTTTCGAAGAATGGGAGGATTATGCGCTAAAGGGTTAGAGTTAGAGTCTGGAGTGAAATCTGTTGCAGAAGGATGTGGCAAAAGTGAAGACGAACGGAATGTTGAGGTCAGTGTGTAATGTAACACTGAATACATAGTGTGGATTATCGATAAAGCGGTGGAGGATTTCAAATTAATGGGTTTGGACTCTGTTCAAGTTAGAATGATTTGCTGCCATTACAGTTCTCTAAACCTTGAAGTCTATGATGGACTTAATAATGTATAATGTTAAGTCTTTTTTATCAGTGTGTGTTACTTGTAGTGATTATCAAGTAGTCTGTCAAGTAGATTATCATGAGGAAGGAAACGATTTCCGAGTTCGTAACGTTTCAAGTATTTTTAAAATAATTATTTCTAGTTGAACTGTACTAATATTAAAATGCATACCAAACTAGTGATCACCAATATTTGCAGTCTTACCTGAAACAAAGAGAGATTCAAAATTAACTAAACATTTCCATTTAAAGCAGAAAGAAACAGTGAAAAATCTGGTATAAACATTTGCACTCTTAAGCTTACTACAGTTTACGCAATTATTTTGTGTATTTTTTTAAATTAATCTGTTACTAAATAAACTAGATGACTTAAATATAATACATGTTCACTTCAAGGTTCGAAAATGGGGGAACCTGTCCCTCACAGATCAAACTTAAAACAATCCAACTTAAAATTATTAAATACGATGATATAATGTATTTTATCAGTTCAATTGAATTAGGTTCGAAAATGGGGGAACCTGTCCCTCACAGATCAAACTTAAAACAATCCAACTTAAAATTATTAAATACGATGATATAATGTATTTTATCAGTTCAATTGAATTAAAATAAAAACAAAAAAAATACACAAAAATAAGACGTGGGTGTTCAGCTATCGATTGTAATGAACACATACCAAGGTCGACAGAAAATGTAATATATAACTACATGCCCTAATATGTAATATCTTTAAGAAACAGTAAAGACATATATATATATAAAACTATCTTTGCCATTTATGGAATAACGACAAGTTTTTTGTGCCGGTTAAGATCAAGGCCAAACGCCGACAATTGTCCCAAATTTGTCCCTGTTTAAAAGTAGCAGATAGGTCTAATTATAGTTAAAATATCCTTCCATTCCTTATGACTGCCTAATATTTGAGAGGATTGAAGTTAACTATTTCTCTGAAGCTAAAAAACCCCACGTTAGAAGAATATTAATTACCGGATGTGCGACAGTTCTGACAGTAAGAGAAAGTCATGTGAATGTTCCACATCAGATTAAAACAAAACAAAAAAGAAAAATATAAATCTACCAAATATAAACGAAGAGTTCAATAATCTGTTGTTGAAGTGGAGTTGTACTAACAATGTTATTTTTAGTATAAAAAACGATACACCCTCCGATATATTGTTATTTCTCCCATATACAAACAATAACAATTACAATGTTAATAAAGTTATTTTTAGCAAAAGAATTTATTGAGAAGAATGGATTGAGAAGCGTATGTTCTAACATATAAACTTCTTATGTTATTTGTGTAGTAAGTTATGTGCATATATTTGCTAATTCTTTTATATATATAATAGATGATTTCATCTACATTGATCAGGCATGATTTGGAGTTATACCCTAATTAGCATTATTTATTAAGTTATTGTCTTACACCAAACGAACTAGAGCAAGAAAAGGAACACAAGAACAGGATCAAGAGCTGTATTTTGCATTCGTTTGTTGTTGTCAATGGTTATTGCTTTAATTGTTATTAGAATGATCTTGCTGATTATGCTCTTTCCAACCATAAATATTTTTCAGTCCAGTCCAATCCTCCTCCAAAATAACCTACTTAAAAATACAAACAAAAATATTTAAAACTAAAGCTATTATTCCACGCGTGTGAGATATATTCACTAAATGAAGAAAAAAAAATCTGCCATTTGGATGTAGCGGTTAATGAAGCTTGTTAAGATCCCAAGTTTGAAATCAGGCTTGTAGCCAGTCATATTTATTTGACATATCAATCAGTAGTCTGGTCATTTTAAGTCGATTGAAAAAAAGAAAAAGATGATTAAATGTGAATGTGCGCAGTGATGTTCTGCTGATGCTGTACGGCCAGTTACTGGAGAAAGGTCTGCAACAGGACGACAGACGCTAGCTCTCCTCGCTAGCTAGATTATTGAATCAATACAGCAACAGAGATCTAGAGAACTGTGGCCTCCCATTGCTTCTAATGCTCTCACTTAAATGCGTACTCACCAGACTTACCTAACTATATAACCGGAAGTTACGTGCCACATCATTCAACATATGTACTATAATAAAGTCATTCTAAATCGCCTTATTGAGATGCACATAAAGCACAGCTACCGTTAAAGGAAGTCTAATAGGTAGCGCTAACATGAATTTCTTTTCTAACTAAACTTCCCCAAGTCATACATTAACTTGTAATTAAGATTTTTTATTGATTACACTGCAATGATACGTTAGAGAACAGAGAAGAGTAAGTTGCCCCATTCCGCCAAAACTGCCCTAAAATTAAAAAGAAAATTCCAATAAAATGGGAAAAAATTAGTAAAATACTTCCGGTTTACACAAAATATTGATTTTAAGTTCTTTTGGTTTGAGATATTTTAATAAAAGATATAAACAACTGGTTTTAGTCATTCATAAAATACTTTTGAAGATTTACATTATAAAACGTTATAAAAATAAAAATAAATAACTTGCACAAAAGTAAACCATGAAATATGAGACTACTCAAATTACACACTTCCAAGATCAGAGACAACAGAAAGCATTTAGGAAGTTAGGTACCGACTAAGTATAGTTTACACCAACTTCCGTAATTTCTTCATGATCATTAAGAGGGGGAAGAGCACTCTCTAATAACCTGACAAAACAGCCATTATGTATGGACCACTTGGCGGTACTGCATAAACATAAAATTGCTAAACTCATGGCTACACTCGGAGCATCGCTGATGAAGACAGGATAAAGCACATAGGAAACGTTGCGTGGCCGGAAGTTAGGAGAATGTTATAGAAACGTCAATTCGCGGCAAAGTAACCCTTTCAAATTACCTGCGGATAATCGACTTTGCTTCTGATGTAAATGATATTCGCAAACTGTTCGTAAAACTGTAGGAGGCACATTTTGCGAGACGAGCATGTTAGTTACTACAAGAGTCCAACTTCTAACCTAAATTTTCAAAGTAAAAATTAAAAATTATTAAATTAAAAAAAAAATCTTGCGTGAACACTCATGAATTTTAAATTTACATGGAGACCATGAAATATTATATTGTATTCAAATTTTCTTTTCGAAGAAAGCGTTTTAAAACTCAAGAGAACAAAAAGTGGATATTTCCAAAGAAAATTCAATACTGAAAATTAGATATGATCGCAAAACTGTACATAAATAGGTGGAAAGCGAAAATATCAAAATGAATTCTTTCGAGGAAATATAGTACCGGATCAGAAAATGAACCCCTAAGGATGGAGCTGTGCAGAAGAAAATGAGGAAATTAAATTTTGTGATAAAGATAAGAGAAGCATTCGTCGATATTGTATTAGCAATTCAGATGTGCTGGCTGCTACAGACACTGTTCATCAAAAATCAAATAAACGTTGAAAAGCGTATCTTTTCTTTTTTAGGTTTTATTTTTTTACCTTCAGCTCTGCAAATTTGATCAGAATTTTAATAAAAGCTCAGAGAGAGGCTAAATTAGATGTTTCACTCTTTTTCTTGCAGCATCCGATAGCCTTCTAGTGGATCCGTCGAAGCGTTCTTTGGTCTAGCATTGCGATATTACGTACGAGTATGTATAATAAAGTGATAGAACATCAAATGACAGCATCTCGTAGTGATAAGACTACTACGAGAACTCAGTAGTGTCTTTCATGGTGAGGTCTAAGCAATTCATTGTCTTTTATTTCGGAAAAGCGTTAATGGAATTAAGATTTTAAAAAAAGAGCCGCATTAATTTCCTCGAAATTAATGCTGGAAAATATTCCCGGAAACCCGAGAAAGTTTCTTAGGTCCCAAACATTGTGGTTAAATAAAACCCGTGTCCTTTAAGGTCCTTAATGTATCGTCTTACTATTGTAGATTCCGATTACTATTGTCAAAACTGATAATACTTTAATGAGTAAGAAAAAAAAAAATCTTTAAAGTGGTCATACAAAATTTGAATTTAGGAGAGCAGAAGTTGGGAGTAAATTTAGGGGACTAAAACTAAACTAGTTTTTATTTTAAACAACAAAAGCAACAGATGGTTTAGTTCAAACAACAGCTAAAGACCTTACAGTCTATAATTATAACTAGTGGGAGATAATTACAGATATAAGAACCTACATACAACTTCCATCTATCTCTGTTCAAATATAGTAAGAAAGGCCTGTTAATATGAGAATAGATGGGTTTAATGGTCTTATTAATAATGAACAATCCCGGTACTAGCCTAAATATTGCATATCTTTAAACGATCATTAAACTAACTTCCTGACTATCAGTAATCTTTCTTAATTAGATGGGGGAATTTAAACAAGATACAGAGCTAACCAATAAATTTAGCCAATAATAACAATATTCGGGGATGTTCATGTTTTTGGAAAAAAATAAAATAAATAAAACAAATATTGTGAAACATATGGTTGGGTCCACTGAGCTTGAAACAAATTCGTTAGATCACAAGAGAAGGATTTGGAATTGTGCAGATTTACAATTTGGAAGTTTCCAGTGTATAGGTAGCTTTGAGGGTTAGTTTTATGTATACACGGTTTAATTCGAAAACGTAACAATCCAGGTTGGGTGGATGGAATGAGAGAAGTCTTCCCAAGGAGGATCATGGAGTGAAAAGCAATAAAGTGAAAGAGTTATATACAACAGGAAATTTTACAATAATTAGGCGGCATGGTGGAGACTACGATAAAGGAAAAGTTAAAATTGTATACTTCGCGTAGGTGACAAAACAACAGCACGCTGCAAATAACGTATCAGTCAAATTTGGTCAATGAATTACTCATAATTAGGGTTGTCTTTCATTTGTTAAATTTTTACAGAAAAGAAAGCTCAATCAAGAGCACTTCTAGGCGTGGTGAGTGATTGATTGATTGGCCATCCCACTATGTCATCCAGCTGATTATAAGAATTTATCACCTACCAAATTTTAATTAAGGATTTACACCAAATTACCCATAATACCAAAATTTAAAGAAATTTGGCTCACCAGAACTAGAAAAAAAAGAAAAAAAAAACTATTATGTCTACGTGCAATAAATACCCCAATAATGTTCATTCTTGTATTTTCTGCTCACAATGAAAGATACCTTTTTACAAGTTTCTAAACGAAATTTACATAAATCATAACTAATAATACTGAGAACGTTAAAAAAATAAATTACTAAGTAAGTGGCAATTGCTTGAATAAATACGTGTTAGTTTAAAAATAACTGCTATTCTAGTTTTTGAAAAATGAGGTTAGCCTCTCTATATTTTAGTTAACAAAAGTTATACTGACCGTAATAAGTTACAAGCATTTTTCTCCAAGACCAATTTATGGAATACCTATCACCAACACTCACTAAATACACTCTGAGACTCTAAATGCTGTCAATAATATTTAGCCCTGCTTAAAGACGCGTGATTCCCCACTTCCTTTTTTGGAAGTTCACTTTTACTGAAGAAATTCTTTTCTTATTTCCTGTTTAATTAAAATAAATATTCTAATTTTATTCCGTTAATTTCACACTTTATTCATTATTTAATGAATGGAAACATGCTTCAAACTTTTTTCTTTATTAAATTTAATGCATGATTTATAAAAAAAAAAAATTATTGTATTAACGCATACAGGTTAATTTAAAATAGAATGTCCACTCTTTTATATGATTAAAATTATACGCGAACATCAAACTTAAAATCTAAGCTGCAATGCAAAATTTACAGGGGATCCCTGGAGACTTTGTATTTAAGGATGATACTTAGCAATAAAAGCACAAATAGTCAAAGAGCAATTTCCTATCGCTGACGACATTTCTCGCTTTCCCTTCACAAAAATTCTAGCGATGGCCAAGAGAAAAAGCAGGTTAGGATACCATCTGATAGTGAAGGTTTTAATTAACAAGATGGACATATGTACTTAGTTCGTTTATCGGCTTTTGGACAAACGAAACAAGGCCTCCCGCAAGGTTCTGTTATAAGCCCAGTATTATTTAACGTAATGATAAATGATGTACTGGAAGCAACAGAAACTCAGCCAGGTTTGAATGCTCTGCTATATGCGGATGATTTGGTGATATGGGCCACAAGTAGCAATATACAGGCTTTAGAATCATGCTTAAATGATTCACTTAAAGTAATCGAACGATGGTGTTTGGAAAATGAGATGAAGGTAAACCCCAGGAAAACAGAATACCAACTCTTCACGCTGTCCACTAAGCAGTATGCACTCTCCTTGAAGTATTGCAATGAACATATTGTAAGAACCGATGAAGCCACTTACTTGGGTGTAAAATTTGACCGAAAGCTAACTTGGGGGAAGCATATGTTGAGAAGCTGGTGGAACGAAGCGAACAACGCATATCGCTTCTCAAGAGACTGACGGGTATTAAATGGGGTGCGACACAGGAAGTGCTTACCCTCGCCTATAAAACGTATATAAGACCCTCGTTAGAGTATGGCACGGAAGCTCTGATTACTGCCCCTGAAACAATATGTGGTAAACTAGACAAAGTTCAAAACGCGGCCCTAAGAGTTATACTAGGTGCCCCTCGTTCGACCCCTATTACTTCAATGGAGATGCAAGCAGATATCGAGCCACTTGCCGTCCGACGAGAGATTGCTGCGATTACCCTCGATGAAAGATTAAAGCGATTACCCATTAAGTACTGGCAAACCGAAAGTGTGCCCACATTGAGGTTGAAAACTCAAAAATGCTTTGCGGGTAAAGTTCGAGATTTACGTGAGCAAATAGGGCTTGAGGATTTACAAGATCGGAAACCCTTTTCTGACTCTGATTCCTGGGAAGAGCCACAGTTGGCGCCGGGTAGACTGAATTTAATAGAAGATGTAAGAAAGCAAAGCAGTCCCCCGCATGAATTAAAACTGTTTGCCCTGGAAACAATAAATAATGTTTTCCCTTCTCCGCCTTGGGTGCATGTTTACACCGATGGTTCTGCCGAAGGTGCAAACCGTAATGCTGGCGCAGGAGTCTACGCAGTGCAGTTCCAATTGAGTGTTCCTGTTGGAAAGTTAGCATCAAATTTTGATGCAGAACTGCACGCCATCGCCATAGCGTTGGAAGAGGTGGCTAAAAGGGACTTTTGCAAGACTGCTTTACTTGTGGATTCCCAAGCAGCTATTTCAGCAGTAACCGGCTATGATGATAAAGACGACATCATTATAAAGAAATGCAGGGCTCTCATAGATAGGTTACTTTCGCAAGGGAAGCAAGTTGTACTGCAGTGGATCCCGAGTCATGTTGGACTCCAGGGCAATGAAGAAGCTGACAGATTGGCAAAAGAGGGGGCGAATCAAGTTCAGTTCGAGGCCCCGCTGACGCTTAGAACTGCTAAGAGAGAGATCCGGCTCCGATTTCGATCGAAGATGGCCGAAGAACAAAGGGGAAAAGCACAAGGGAAGCAGTGGGAGGTGCTTGAAAATATCAAAGGAAGACTCCCCACCGATCTGCCTAGATCAACAGCTGTGGCATGCTTTAGATTATTGACGGGGCATGATTACCTTCAGAAGCATCTCCACCGAATTGGCATTAAGGACAACAGTATCTGTGTGCTTTGTGGTGGAGATGTTATGAACGGTCCGCACCTGCTAGCATGCTCCCAACTGCAGGATGTCCGGGACAATATGCCCACGGACCCACACAAAAAAAATAGTATTTTATATTGGGCTGCCAGACGTCGCATGGCCGTAGTAGCCATTGACCGTGAAGGCGTAGGATAAAAAAAAAAAAAAATGTACTTAGTTTTTGAGGGTATCTCTTCTACTGAAATTAATTCGTTATTAATATTTCTTTTTTCAATAGTAGTTTTAAATTTTAGACTTTATTCTAAGCCACAAAATATCAAAAGCTGAAGAAGTTAAAACCACAAAAATAATTATAATTAAAATGTTTTTTTCCTAGAATTGATTTTTAAATTGGTGTCAATAAAATCTTACTTTTCTATAGAAAATCAGCGGCCATTGCTTCAAAATTATTGGGTATATTCCAAAGCGGTGGTTGCCATGGGAAACCGCAGTCTGCCCTTCCCGTTCAACAAGAACCCTTTTCTCAGTAGTCTAGGGCTAGGGATCAATTATAATATCGTTTCATACTATTACGGAGGAAAGTTTTAAAGAAAAATATTGATGTTCCTTTAATTCAAATAAAACCAAAATGTTATTATATTAATAAGTACATGAAATAATTAGATTTTCTTGTTGTTATTAATAATTAAAAATTAAAAGTAACTTATGTAATTAGAAAAAAAAAACTAAAAGAATGAATGAACTACAAGAATGCAATCGGTGGAAAAGAACATCTGCGCAGAAGATAGGTCTTTACTAAAATCTTATTGAGGAGGTAACTTGTGTAACTATAAAGGTAACTTGTGGCGGGCGTCTAAATGAAATATCAAATTGGACATATCACCAAATTTCCGTTTTTAAGTTGTACTGGCAATAGATGTAAGAATAATTACAACCACCACCACACTTGCTGGCCAATCCCTAAAACGTTTTCTTGATTGTTTGTCCCCTAAAATCTGTTTAACTGTTTAAACTCCTCTAACTCTTCTAAACGAGGAATCAAAGAAAATAGGTGTTCAATAAGGTTAGAATATGGAGAATCAACACTTAGTGAAGACGATGACGTCAGCATTTACAGACATCAGCTGCATGAAGAAGAAAAAAGAGGCACCGTTATCTGCCGGTCAGTAGGTGATCTTAATCTCGCGATTACACTCTCCGTCTCTTTCTTTATGTGTAAGTGTGTGCGTTTCAGCATTCTTTGCCACTGGCAAGACTACTTTTTCTTCATGTCTGGCGCGTAACTGAGTTTTTTTTTTTTTTTAAATAAAAAGTATTTGTGATTTAAAAAGTATTAAACGGCGTTGACCCGTTAAACGGATGTCCGCTTAAATCAAAACGGTTATGGTTACTTTTTTTTTTGTTTAATTCAGTTTCTAAGAAGAACCCAACCAGCGTATGATCAGAATGAAAAATTTTAATTCAATATTAATGTTACTTTGTTCTAGACCACCATGAGTTACAGTGTTTGTAAAGTTTGTAAAAAGAGTGATGGATACCATTTTCGAGAAGATTATGGTAAAAAATTAATTCAGGCAATGGAATACTTCAGATTTGGGGCTTTACTCGACTTACAGTCAGATTCCCCGTCTGGTTGACCACTGGTATAGTAATAATAATGACTATAATACTTTTCCTCAGCTGCATTATCCTCTCTATAGATGTCATGGCCTGAACAATCTGAAAGCAGAGGATGGACTTCAAGAGAATATCCTATAAGAAAACTAGAATAGAATTAGAAAAGGGGTGAGACCTACGACCTACGGCACCGCAGCCACAAGAGACTTATTGTGTCATCCCCTTTTAGGATCTAGTAGACGAAACCTCCACAACTAAGAGGTGGTTAAGGACTTTTCCTAAAAGTTCTTTTTGCGGTACAATCTTCTTTAGAGTCTCAAAGAGCCGAAGGTTTCATAGCGCAACCGCACGACTGCCGCGCAATTAGCAGGTGAGAGGCCGAATCCTCTTCTTCCTTACACAATATGCACAACGGTTCCAAGCTAAATAAACCTTGTACAGATGATAGGAAAACTAGGTTGGGCAGTATAAGAAATGTGGAAGTAAAGAAAAAGATAGGATTAACGACTCTAGTCCAAAGGGAAGCTAAGATGGCACGTACGAAGAATGTAAGGAGATGGTCCAAGATCGTGATAGAGCTGTAAGCCGCTCCAGCAACGTAATACGAAAAATGGAAGAAAACATAATTTATTGTACAAGTGAGGAAAGCTGAGTTTTCACTCCCTGTATCCAGGTTTTTCTCTCTCAAGAGAGCTATATTAACTCTTTTCTGGAATCGTTTTAATGATTCAGAGGACAAACTCTAAACTTAGACGAAGAGGCTTAACTATTCTGTTTTAATGATCAATATAAAAATGAAAATCTTTTAACACAGTAAAGTAATCCCTATTTTTTCAGGCGGGTTTTACATCCAACTACCAAATTAGGTGTTCCAGACGGCGGCGACTAGCAAACATACTTTACTATAAATTTCCCATATTAAACCATTAAATAAAAGCTAAGGCCTAAGACCGGGAATCAAACCAACTAAACCACAATACAACGTAGCTTTGCGGGCCTCGCCTCTAACCGCTCGACTACCGTCACGCCTCCAACGCCCATAAAGCAATACAGCACGAAACCGCGATTGAAAATTGACCGGATTTAGTAATAATAATAGCCCCATTACTTAGCGATTACAGAAAATACTAATTATATCAAGTTTATAGCTATTAAAAGTGAATTTACCTTCCACCGAAATCCTCTCTTCTCTAAAACTCAGATAACGATCGAATTAAAAATATGTTTGGTGTACGTGCGATTGTTGAAGTTGTTGTTTATTGAAAGATTAACTATTATTGGGTACGTTAAAAGTAAGTTCCGAAACTTTAGTGCGTTAGTAGCCACATTATCTGGAGATCAATAAAGTCGTTATGGGCATTATGGGAGAGCAGTTCCATTTTTTCTTTTCCTTCTTCGTCATAAATTAAATCTTCACTCTAGGCGAGATAAGCCTGAACAGTAATAGATTTACTTATATTTTGGACTGATTAGTTATGGCCTTAGCTTTATTCTCAATAGAATGCGTCGATAATACCTAAAAACTATTATTTTTACATCATCTTGCTCCCACCAGTGCAGATTTAATATTTTTGAGTTTTGGCTGGAAATAATAGTTTCGCGGTCTCATGAATTGACTAAAGTATAAAAACCGCTCAAAAAAAAGTTCTTAGCGCATTGTTTCCCGAAAATGATTCATAATTGTTTACTCGATAAGTGGGCTAGTAAAATCTTAGCGATGGTTGCCGATGAGCGAGTTATTACATCTGGATACTAATTAGCACAAATGCTGTTCTAGACGAAACTACCTTTCTTCAGACAACGAACAAAATTAACAAGCCTAATCCACGTTTCACTCCTTTGATATTAAGGATCCTTAATTTACATTTTAGCACTGCTAGCAGCCTTAGACCTCGCATCTATGAATTAATCCTTGGATCAATTTTTGCGAGTTAAACATTTCATTATTGAAGAGGAGGGGATAAAAAGTAGGTTGTATTGCATTTTTTGGTTTCACAGAACTTATTATTCTTCGTAAACTTAAGAGCCAATTCACCTTCCTTCCCAGCTATTCCAAAGACATACTAAATTACTGGAATACGCCGTTCCTACTTTTGTAACCTCCCGAGGCTCTTTCCGGAAATCCACGAGAAGAGATTGCCAGAAATTAGGAATAACCATTCCATGGTGTCACACACCGTTCCTCCAATACTCTCTAAGAGAGCTTAATTCCCTGCTAACTACCAAGCTTCTCTAGGAAAGATTCAGAAAGAGATAAGAGAGTCGCCAGCAAATTGGGTGCTATTACTGAGGAAAACAGAGTGTATAAGAGAACAAAATTTCATACTAATATGTGCTATACAAAAGGAGATATATAGTGGGCCTAATTTCATAAAAAACCAGGACCCAAAAAAATTTCAAAATTTCAACTCTCAATATCTCCTCAATTTATGGATCGGTTGTTATGATCCATTGTCACAAATCATTACGCGGGAACAACAACAAAGAGTCGTCACTACCACTCTCCTGCAGCAAGAGCACTGACGCGCCACGTTTTCCCTCACAAAGGATGGGTGATTATTGCGCGGGAACTTCGTCGCTCTAGCACAGACATCTAGCGATGATTCCGAGAACTTTTCAAACCACCCTCGTACAACAAACTAGATATAGATTTGTTGATATAATGGTTAATATGAGAAATTTATAGTAAAGTATGTTAGGCGGTTATAAGCTAGACCCGCAAAGCTAAGATGTATTGCGGTGCTAGTCTAGGCCTTGGATTTTATTTAATGGTTAATATAAGGAATTTATAGTTAAGTATGTTTGATAGTCGCCTCTTTACATAATACTTAACTTGATAGTTATACGTAAAGCTTGCCTGAAAAATGAAAATAGGCATTACTTTACTGTATATAATTTTCCGGCACAGCTTGACTCGGTCATATGGTGTTTTATTATTACCATTTGATTGTTCTTGAGAAGCCCTTTCCAACCGTATTCGATCCAACCGTATTTGGTTTTGGCTTTTCGACGCATGTAGGCCGACATTATATATTTTTGATAATTTTTATTCTAACACCTTGTTATATGCACTGTCACTATTTTACACTAATGTTTTATATACAATCGATAGATTGTGACGACAGCTGACGATTAAAACTTAAACGAACATCATAGCTTTTCCGAGTCAAAAATTATACAAATTGCAAATCTCGATACGCAGCAAAATGGTCTCAAAATGGCGGCGCTTCCCCCTCCACCGCGCGAGATGCGTCACAGTCCTCGCTTATCGTAATGAATTCTTTGATCCTTTAGCTATCCAGTGGTCTAATTTAATTTTGGTTGTAGACGATAGATTCGAAACTATAATGCCAAGCTGTATCCCCCGATTTTGTTATCATTAGGTTTTTTGGATTGCCTCCATATGATAGCAAATTTAAAGACGTATTGACGTCAAAAAAAACAAAAAAAACTAAGATTCAGCAGGAAATGGAGTAATAAACATGAATGTGTATTAAGGTACATCTGGCAGAAGTAGTACGTTAGGTTCTACAGAACCACCACTATTTTTGTTATCCTAACAATTGAAACCAAAATTTCTTTGTATGTATCCCTGAAAAACGTGAAAATTAATGTTGTTGCATTATTGGCACCATTGTCACTTCCTTTCCATTAATGTTATGCCTAAAGTCCATCAACTTTGCTAATTATGGTCTTATAAGTGTGCTAATTTCTAGTTGTAGAAATTACTCGCTCTGGATGCCACTCCCAGCTTTTCAGATTGCGCTGCATTTTGCTTGTCTGGTCTGCAGTAGTAATTTGCAAATGTAATCGACTAATTTCAGAACATGTTTCAAAAATCGATTCTGTGATATCCATCCGACAAACGGTACATCTTAAACATTCCAATAACCATTCCATCGTGTCACACACCGTTCCTCCAATACTCTCTGGGAAAGCTTAAATCCCTGCTAACTACCAAGCTTCTCTAGGCAAGATTCAGAAAGAGATAAGAGAGTCGCCAGCAAATTGGGTGCACAAAACATTCCACCCTCTTCCAAGAGGAGGATAGACACATCGTCCACTTAACCCCTGGTAACTAAGCAGGAAGTTCAAAGCGCGACCTGCCCAGTGTGCGTTAATCCGAACAGGACGCTTGATGTCTTGATGCTACAATACTAGAAACAACATCCTTGGTTTCGGGTAAAACAAGTTTTTTTTTTGTGGGTTCGCGTCTGAATCCATTATCGGCCGGATTCTTTTTGAATACACTGCCTAGCTCCTGGGCGGACAGTAAGGTGTTTACAGAGAACCAATTTTTTTTTTTTTCAAAAAAAAAAAAGCTTAATATTCAAGATACCTTAAAGCTGTAAGATCACACATCATATCGGATGGAAGTTTAGGGCAATCTCACACTTGTGCGCATTACTGCAAAGATGATCAGAGGGAACATGTACCCCTCATATGTATTGCAACACAACCCAAAACCCTCCTCTCGGATTGTTACATACCTACATAAATAGGGATCTCAAAACATAACCTTGCTCTTTGGAATACGATCATCTCATCATGGCTACAGTAAAACGAATTTGTAATGTGTAGCTATAGTAACGCAATCTAACTAATAATAACACAAGAGGAAATAGTGCTTACATTCTGATTTAATATATGACATATTCATGTTCCTTCACAACGAATACAAGTAATAAAAAACAATTATAAAAATTCTCCCACGGCTTTATCTTACAGCAGATGATAGACAGTGGATTTCAACAATTATTCACTTTAATGGAAGCATTTCCATTTTTTTGCCCAGAAGTGCCATAAATCGAATTATCCCGGAAAAAAAAATTAAAAAAAAATTACCTAAACTTGAATAACACCTCAGAGAAAAGAACCTCCCCCCTCACCTCAAAAATATGCCAAACTTTTCTTTAAATCAAGTTTAATAAACATTATTCCAAAAAAGGTTTTAGCTGCACGGATGCGATCGTATGCTGACCTCACAAAACTGATATTTCCGGTAAAAACATTTTAACGATCACAATAGTTTCTCTTCATTTTAGCAAGAGAAAGTAAAAATTGAAATAGCGATTTGTAAAAGCTCTTTATCACTCTCGCTTTACTAAATTAAGCATCGTATTCAGTGGTGAGTTTGTCAGTCACAAACCCTAGGCGCTATTCTATCGTCTATCTCTAAATTTAGATCCACCACTCGGGACTTCGTAATCGGTTAATATTATCACATTTTTCTGCGAATAACCTTCACTCGGTCGTTTTAAACTGAGTATTTCAACCTAGATAAATAAAACTAGGATAAATAATTTCAAATTGCAAAATCGAATTGTAAAATGATACATATTCCCATGTTCTATAAAAATCAAATGGTCTGTCTAACATTTAATTCTATCTTACAAAACCACAAATCTTTCATAAACACGACTTATTAAATTTTTATTTTAATATCTACTATAATCTGGTTACATAATAACCACAAAAACGCACTGTGGTTACACTATTATTTAAAAAAGATAAAAAGAGAATGAATTAAGAGAGAATATTAAAGTGATGAGAGATTAAAACTTTTTGATAAGAACAAAGTTGCCGCTTTTCTAGAGAGTAAAAGGTGTTCCACCTGATTTTAAGATAACAATCGCCATAACTATCTTCGAGCCGTTTCAAAACTTCTCTGATAATTCTTTTTCAACTTCAGCCCCCCCCCCCCGCGCTGTTAAAAGAAGTACTGCACTCAAGAGTTCCTATTTTGAGCATTTATCAGTTATATATTTCATCAAAGTTCAGTAGACTTGAAAACTTGTATTTCCGGTGAAAAGTGAAAATAAAGAACCTGGGCCGCAGCAACCTAACCAAAGGGTAAAGGAAAGTTAAATAAGAAATCGTTCTTCTTAAGTTTACACACTTCCGTTCAATTTATATTCTTAAAACTTGGAATTTCATAAAACGTTCAAGAATTCTAGAAGAAGTCCTAATGTTATCTAAACATGGAGTAAGTACTGCTACTCTTTTTTTTCCTTCCTCAAGAGACCTCAAAATTTAGAGTTCCTTTTTCCGCACAATTACGAAAAATAAGACCGCCATAAATTTCATTTACACTGTACGAGGAAGTAATGATGTTTAAATATAAAATAATTAATTGAAAATATTAATTTCCTAGAGGAACGAGATAATTTCCCTAAGGAGTCCTACATTATTAAATACTACGTTCGATAATGGAATGAATGTCCGATTCTAAGCAGTCGATTCAAGGCCATTGCTAATTTCTAAACTATAACAAACAGAATTCTTGTCTTCGATTTCTATCACTATCTAATACCAAGTATTTGCCGACTTCTACTTGGAACGTAGCAATTATTAGATTACTGATTTCGAATAAATGAAAAGAAAATCTGAAAAGTGGTACTTATATTGGAGGGACTTTCTTCGCTAGGTTACATAGGTGCCGAAAGAGTTAGGACTTTGGGCCCTACTTATGGGACACAGAATCTCAGAAAATATCTCCACATGTCTCCCTCTAAGAGTGGGGTCCAAAACTGTGGATAGTCGGTGATATGATCAAAGGAAACGGGCTGTTCAACCTTGACAGATAGCAAAACGCGAATCTGAGACATCTAGGCTTTTGGAGACCAGGAGAGAGAGGATAATGCCCAAAAAACTTTGAACAACTTTGCAACATACTTTCTCTTATTCCTTAATTGATGATGGCCTGTGGAATCGCCAAGAAGCTGAACAGAATATCGAGAAAAAAAGCGGCCATAAAACTGTGTAGAAGAGATATTCAGAAGATGGTATAATAAGCCTTTTTTTTTGGCTGCAGTTGCTAACAGAGCAGGATTCATTTCCAATCAATCAACCACATTCATTAAAAGATCCAGCCAAAATGACCCAAGATTACTACGGCTTGCAGCCTACTATTTTGGTCTCGTAAATAGAAAGGTTTGACAGCAGTCGCGCATATCAAGTACCTGTTTATAATAAATTTTATTTTATAACCTTGGCAATCAAAATATGTAAATCTGGAATTTAATTTATTCATTTCAATTAGAACTGATCGCATGTATACATAAGAGGGGACGGTTTGTCGTTGGTAGAAAATAGAAACATTTTATTAATAAAACGGTATTATTCAATGAAGATGGCAATTCTATATCTCGAGTTTTTAATGAACTTAATGGAGCAGTAATGAGTCTCCAATATTATTGAGATGATTCTTAACGGTAATATACACAAGTAAAAATGTAGTGTAACAAGAAGCAATGGAAATCCGTCGGTAGTAATTTCATTAATAATTTCCTTATGATTTATGATTATCGTCCATCAAAAATCACGTAGCAAATTGCATAATAATTTTGTTTATAGACAGAGTTCTCCAGCAAAAAAAATAAAAACGCATGTAAAATACCCGCTCAACTTTAACTTGTTTGTACAATCTTCGCATTTCCAGCAAACTTCGATTTTTTTGAACGCTTTAGGTTAAGCCCCTAAGTAATGAGGACTAAAATGCGTCCTAAGTCCAATTATGGCTCACCATTAGTCTAGTCAGTTCTTTGAAGAGTTCTGTACCTCAAACGTCAAAATTCTTGGAACAAAACTTGCTGGTATGCCTAACACAGGAGAAGGTGGGCAAAGTACCCTCTACTTCCACAGGACTCTCTTATTAGTACACCTCTTCTCATCTGCGGAACACTAACCTGAAACCGTTTAGTTTTTTGGCCGCGTCCTTCTTACTCCGCAATTAACACGTTGTTGATCATTCATCTTTTTGGCCTGATCCAGATTGCACTTCTTTATCAGGATAATTCTCCAAGCATGTTGTGACACATGATTCCAGAAATCATCCATATCTACCACACACAAAAAATCTGAGGTTAGTATACTTCTAGTACATCAGGGCTGTGAAGGCAATACTGCGATGCCAGCTTCGCCGTACGGTGAAGGTACGACCTAAAATCTTCATATCCATTGAGGTACTGCAAAAGATAATAGTTTAGCCTCGTCGGATTACCACTTAGATCACCGTTTTTCACTCACTTTTTGAGCCTTGTCGTCCAATTTTTGACTTCCGACCACAGTAATTTTGCCACTTTTGAAAAAGTTGGATTTTTAAACGATAAAAATTGAAGGATCAGTGGGGCTTTTCCATAATTTCCAAATGTAAATATGAATTTTCATTTAAAAACGTTTCAAGCTAAAACTCATGATCAAACATTTCGACACTTAAGGTTACTTTGTAGGTACAATTGAACTTTTACAATGACTCCTCACACGGTTATCGGTATGAATGAATGTTAGCTGGTATACCCACAAAAAACAAAATCTTTGTGGAAGTAGCTAGCCCAAATCAGAAATACAAAATAAATCCTTCTCAAAAAAACTATGATAACGTAAACAAAGAGAAGAGTGAGAGAGTGAAAGGCAAAAAAAAGTTAAGATGTAAACATAAGATATAGTTGGTTAAGGTCAAAGCGTGCCAATCTAATATACACGAAGTACTAAAAATGTTCCCGCCCGCGCGCACTTGCAATGTAATGATATATTATGGTGCGAGAAGTCGGTGTAGTCGCAATTAGGGGACGAGAGGAGGTGAACCGGCGGCCAAGGTAACGGTGATTTCTTTTCTGTTCTTCTATTCTGCCCCCCTTATATCAGAACAACAAAATGCTGGACAAAGAAAATGGTGAAAGGTGCATGGTGCATTATAGTTCATCATATACATATTATAAAGATCACGGGCACATGATAGTGGTAATAATTTCTTATTATGGCCGACAGAGTTCAGAACTGCATGTGTGTGGGCTAACTTTCCCTCCAAATTAATTACTGCCCACAACATTAAATGTCAATAATGTTCGTGTTTATGTTACATGCGACACATTTAATCTAGTAGCTGAAGTGTAACTGGAGTTTCAATTCTCAGACTTATTTGAAAGACTACGCAAATCATTCATAAAAATAAATGAAAGGTCATAAACATATCTTTTATCTTTTTACAGTACAACAGAATAACCAACACAAAATGGCTTCCTTTATTTCAATTTTGAGTGATTCTCAACACACTCTCATTCTTAAGAGTTTGAATCACAATACTTTCCATAAAAGAGAATAACTATTTTGCAACATTATATACAAAGAAAAGAAAGAAAGGAGAGATTCGTGACAAAAGGATTTGTTTACAAGCGAAGTCGCCTCCTTTATTCGACGTAAGACTAACTTTAGTTTACTAAACTTAACAGTACCTCGAGTAATCTTATATAGGTATAGTTTATTATTATGTCTGTCGCAGAAGTGCTTTTTTTTCTTTCAACGTCCACCTACTTGCGGCTTAGTTTCCTACTGTTTAAAATTAGGTTTAAAGTTCCTATATAATAAACACAGGACGTGCGACACTCTCCTACATATCCACAAAAATAAGACGAGTTTTATTATGTGAGAATTCTTTCTAATTATGAGTATTTGGTAAAACATTGATCTTCTTTGTAACCCGCATATAAGTTCCTGTTCACTTTATAAATAATCCTTTTAGCATATATTTTTTTAAATTTTTATTGGTTCTTTCCGCTGTAGTAATACTTTCGCCTGAGAGTTCCTGTTTTGTATTTATATAAATAAGAAACGGAAATTCTCTTTGTTTTATATTACTTATCATTTTTTCAAATGAAAACCTTTAACAGGAAATAACTGCAGCGTAAAAATCTGGTGGGAACACTTATACGACTTTCCCTACTGCAATCAATGAGATTTTCTGATTATCACCTTTGCTATTCTCTGGTGAGAACAATGCCGCTTAACAGATAGATCTTGAAGAATTTTATTTTTAACAGCGTCATTCATTCCACAGAAGAAGAAAAAAATAATCTTAGCATAAATGTAAATCAGGTGCTGCCTGATAAGTGTATGTATCATTATAAACACAATAGTTTTTGTTGGCTTTTTTTTTTTTTTTGTATTAAGTGCAAAGTTATGTGTGAGTTGTTATGAACTATAGCACCATTCTACATATAAAACCCACTACTTGCAATATACGCTTAACTTTACGTTAATGGAAGTATACGCGATTGTAGAGAATTTTTTATTTTGGGTTAAAAACACTAATGAAATTAAATAATTTTACCGGAGAAAGTTGTAAAATGAAGGAAGTTTTTACAAACGTTAACTGGATTATTGTAAATCCTTGTGTTATTGCAAAAAAGTCAACAAAGCTTAACGCCTTTTTTTTTTTATAAATAATCCGGAAACATCTGGTTATACGCTGCTTCACTAAAACAATCATAGCAGTGCTGTTAGTAAAAACAAATCTGTTACCAATCACCCTGGTTCATCTACTGTTATTTTTTTACAACATTCGTACCAATTCTAATTTATGCATTTATTTCATAAACTGGAAGTTTTTCAATCAAATTTCGGTTTAACTCTTAATCTTTTACGATAGATGTAAGTAAGAATAGGATTACAAACAATTTCAGATTCAAAGTTGAAAAGAAAAAACGATGAAGGATTGAGTACGAAAAATGTTGCGAACCAGGAAACCATATCACAAAAGTAGTAGAAATCCACGGGGAATTAAAAGGCATTTCCTTTTTCTTGAGTCATCAAATTTAGAATTTTAGCAGCTCATTTTACTCTCAGTGAAAGAATGCAAGATATAAGACCGTACATTATAATAAAATGGCAACTAAAGGAGAACTTTTCAACCTTCTCCTCTCT
Source organism: Rhodnius prolixus (assembly GCF_049639745.1). Taxonomy (NCBI): domain Eukaryota; kingdom Metazoa; phylum Arthropoda; class Insecta; order Hemiptera; family Reduviidae; genus Rhodnius; species Rhodnius prolixus. Next base: position 37,910,705 of record NW_027411634.1, read on the forward strand.
CAATTCTCTTAGAAGTGCCCTTATCCGCAAAAATTGGATACTTTTACGCCCTTTGGTACCCTGAGATTTCCATTCTGAAAAAAAGAAATTAAATGAAAGCTGTACTAAAAGTTTTCCAAGAGAATAACCTCTCCAACATAACCTACCCACTCAACGAGCAATGTTTCGTTAATTTTTTTGGCAAAGACTTTAGAATAAGAAGTTTCTATTTATTTATATAAAGAGTGACACATCTACGGAAATGATATAATATTCACAGTTAACAACCAAAGTATTTATAGCACAGAAAACATTTGAGATGGACAGAAGCTCCGCCCCAGTAACCTTCTTATTAATGCTATAAATAACCTTCCAAATTTTTCTTTTTCATAATCTGAGAAATTTTATTAAATTGAAATAAACTAATGGAAATCATTTCCGAACGACCACGTATTCACCGTACACATAACAACGTCAAGTGCAGCACACGTAGATTACGAGGGGAGAACTATAAAAGCAGTTATATTGGCTGTACAACCCAGTAATGTTAATTTAAGAGGGCGGAGGAGGGTGTATTCTAGTTTGGAGGAGTGTACCCCTTTTTTTCAGTCTTCCTAAAAGGGTTTTTTCTCCCTACATAGTTGGGTTATCATCAGCGGAAGGTTAACTAGTTATGAAGTTTGCAAATAAATAAAAGCACAAAGGGTCACTGGACTTAGCTGATGCATCATCCATAAATAACTAAAAATAACATTAAGAGTTCATGTTATGCTAGATTCCCTCCCCTTCTCGTTCCGCTCTTTCCGGTTGGTTACTGATTTAAATGGAAATTGGATTCTCAAGTAGTTCTAATATAACAAATAGTAGTTCTAATACAACAAATCTAATAACTTTTAAAAAGTATTTAATTCTCACTAATACTACGGGCCGTTTTGAGCCCGAACATTACACTAAATTCCGATCTTACAGGAAGGGAAGCCTACCCCCCAAAACTTCTCCGATTACTCTCTTATCAGAATTTGGTACAGAAAAATTATAAAAGAAAAATCGTAACTCCTAGTAGGAAGAGTAAGCGAAAAATGAATGTAGAAGAAAAAACTTTTAAAAACGTCCTAAAGTTAGTTCCCTCAGGATGTGTTTGTAAGCTGAATACCCAGATTAGGCTTTCTGAGATAATTTTTGGCACAAGATCCTGAAGGAAGTGAACAGCAGAAGTAATTTACATAAATCTAACAGAAACACTATAAAAAAAAAAACTAACTAAAAGGAATGAATTTAAATTAATTAAAGTGAATATAAATAAACAAAAAATGCAAATTTAACGGGAAGTGAGAGTAGTTCTCTATAATTAAAGCATTATACGCTTGAACTTTCTATCGTTCATTCTTCTAAAACAAGCAAAAACAATTTCGTTGTTAATAAAAATAAAATTAAAGAACAGAAACTCACACTTTGTCGAACAATTAACATGATTTTTTATCAAGGAAGTATAAGTACTTATAGTGTAATAAATTAATTAAGGAGGAACGAAATACTTTTACAAAGATTCCAGAACTTGGATGAACAAAACTTAAAAAATAATTTGTTAATGGCAAGCAAAGCCAAATGCTGGAGAAAAATACAAATAACTTTTTTTACGATTGTAGGTTTAACTAATTATGATTAACGGCCATTTTTCAGAGTCATAGTCCTCAGCAAAAGAGTCAACAAAATGTAGAGCGAGACGGTAACGTAAGTGAAGTAGCAATTGTCGACACTAACTCAATCTACCTCTAACGAAGGATGAAGTCCGCAAAAAAGTTCAGGGATACAATATTAACATGCGTGCTACAACGAATAAAATTATTTTTTAACGGCAGACAAAAAAAGCGGAAGTGCTCGAAATGCGCTTATTTATTTTTTATTTTACTAATATAATAAGTGCAGATTATTTGGAATTATTATATTTCAAAATAGTTTAAACAGAAAGCTGTCCAAGCTTTTCAATCACAACAAACCTAACGAAAAATAATCTAACTTTTATGTTTAATCCGCATTTTTTCAATTAGTAAAGTTTGTAAATGATTAAAGATAAATCCATTTTAAAGAAAACAAGAACGATATTAGTCATGAATATGAGTTCCTTTTAGTTTTAGATTCTTCTCTTTTAGATTCAAATACAGGCAAAAAGTTCAATGTATAATTATGATGTAAAAATAGATGTAAGATGCAAAACGACATCATACGACAAGGAAAACTTAACCCACCTCGCCCTTAAGAAACAAGCCTCAACAAGCATTTTCTTCGGGAAATGTTTCAAATTAAAGTTCAAGATTTTCACAAATGCAACGAACATACGTTTCTAAAGATTTGTATAAAACTAATCTAAAAAAGCCGGTTTAATAACTTTGAACTTTCTGGGGTTTACAGTTTTTTTAGTTATGCTAACTCCCCACACTTGCACATCACAGACACACCAATTTTTCCGTATTAAATCGTATTATTTCCGATGATAACTCCAAATCAAAAATCTTTAGGATTAGAATAACTTTCTCTCATAGAATAATGGAAAATAAAAGATTAAATAATAGTTAACAAGCAATAATTACACAATCACAATAATTATAAACAAATAAAACATTGTCTATGATGTTATAACTTGCGAATAACTAAAACTAGAGTAGTTATAACTACAACAATCGTATCCGGTGCTAGTCTTTGTTTAATGCAGGCATTGTTTTTGGAGAAATAGACCTTGAACTAAAGCTGGATTCATTTTTTTTTTTTAATCTTTCTTTAAGATGACAAAATTATTTTGAAAGTAAAAAAGTAATTTTTATTAAAAAATCAAAATAGAATTTTGAAGAACTATATAAGATACGAAAACCCCGAGAATAGCAGTGTGAGAAAATCACAGTAGTGCATGGATTCTCCTTACATTCTCCTCACTGGGTAAGAAAAGTATTCGCTTAGCGATCATGACAAAATTTTTAATTCTGATTTTTACCAGAGATATCAGTTTATAAAATATCACTGCGTTCATGTGAACCAAATAATTCAAAACTAAAACAAGTCTCAGGAAGCTGAAACTATCTTTTTTCAGATTGGATGGACCACACCTAGGAATCCTGAATTATAAGTTAACGATCAAAATCCTTTAACTAGAGGTCCAAGTTAATTTTCTCTTCTACCCGGTAAATTTTAAGAAATCATTCAATTGATAAATAAATTTCTAGTGCAAAAATAAATCAATAAATTAAAATATAAAAATTTAAATAACCATGCATTGTTAAAATTATTCTACAATCGAAATAAATAATACAATTATTTCAATAATACGACTTGAAGATCCTTGAGTGAGATGTGTGACCTTCACGGGAAGACATCATTTTTAAAAAATGAACAAGAGCACTTACAATTAAACGTACACTTGTAAATACTTTTAATTTTACAAAATCATCCAAAAAAGTGTACTTCCCCGCTTGGTTTAATTTGATCGCAAAATTTTTCATCATATGCAACGGAAAAAGCCTAAAAAAAGAAGTGTACAATTTGGAGTTCCAGAGATTTTTCATTTTGGTGCTAGTATTCATACACGCATACATCCAATTTTCTCTAGTTCTATTTTTCAGTTTCAGAAGGTCATCAATACAGATATTTCCGGTGAGCAAACTAGATACAGAAAATTAGGTAAGATTGCAATGCTTTCCATTCGTTTCATAGAGGGAGAAAAAAATAATAACAGGAAGAGAAAATACATCAGTCATAATGTATGAATAAATAATAGTTCATGAATAGTTATGAGCACTTACTATTCAGTGTAAACTGGACGAATTTCAGGTCGAACATGAATGAATTAAGTAGTAATAATAATAATCATGAATGAAAATAGTTTTCTCTTTCATTATACAAAAAAAGCTACACAAAACACTTGAAAAATTTATAATTATTTATTCCTGAAATTTGTCCACCGGAGCAGTTAATAACAGTTTTAATTAAGCACTCATAATGATCTATTAAATTCAAATTTAGATAGAAATGGGTTACCTATCAAAACCTTAGATGAACCGATTGAAAAAATATATATATTGGATAAAATAATGGCTAGGGTTGAAGGAAAATCTGGGCAGAAAATAGGCCTACATTACACGACCGGGCAGAACGTTGACCTACTTTCAGAAGTGATAAAACAGAGAGATGTGGGAGAGATACAGTGTAACTGGAAAAGCTGCAAACTGCCTCACCCATATAATTCAACAATAATTTTGTACTTATTAAAACAAATAATTAATAAAATTAAATATGGACAAACCTTTATTAATTAGTTCCTAATTTTTAAATCTGAGCCACAGCTAGACACTGATTGACATCTGTGAAGATCTGTTTACGTTCTAAATATCGTTCGTTCGACTTCGTTGAAGAAAACCAAAAATTGACCAATGGTCATTTTTTCTACTGCCGTTCATTAGAGCGTTTTTAATGGCGTTCAAAAAATTTAAAGGCAAAAATAAAAAATAAAAAAGCTAAAAAAAATTTTTTGAATTTATTCTCCCCGCTAACAACTCTATTCTACTAATCAGCACTAAACTAAAACTAGAATACTGTGTAAATAACTGCGTGAAAACTGCCAAAGAGATTGTGTTGTCCACACGAGAGGGAGAAACAAGTTGGTTGGCAGGAGAAACGGTAGTAGCGCTACAATCGGTGCAAAATTCATATTAACTTAAAACAGGTGATAGCGCAGCAACGGCACCTCGGAGCTGACTGGGGAAACTAAACCAAAGTTTAGGGGTAGATCTTATTTTTTACTTTTTCTTATTCTTAAGAAAATATTGCAATCGATCTAATTTTCGACTGCGAATTTTCACGGGAAATATCCTTTTTCAGGTAATTTGAGTACCAAAAATGTACCAGAGTTAGAATTTTGTTGCAATAATAGTAGTCGTAGGAGCTTTTTGTTAGTTCATTTAGCATATTTGATAAAATCTAACTATCGACATATTATTGAAAATAAAATTTGCCAAAAAAGGAATTAGTACAAAATGCGTACATAAAATACTAAAATTTATTAGCTGAAGAGACAGAATACACTAAGGAGTACAGAACAAACAGAAAATAGCAGCAACATAACTTAGTGGTTCAGCCAGCAACAAGTGCATAAAAAAAAAAAGGCAGAAGGAAATCTCAGTTCTTTCGCTTACATAGACGCCACGTTTTAAAATATAACAATACATTCTGTATACAAATTAGATTTTATCTGTACGGACTGGGCAAAATATCCTTTGAAGACTTGGATTAATGTAAGGGCGCAAGATTAGAACGTTCAATCTAAAGAAAGATTTATTTTTTATTGTTTGTAAGTTGTGCATGAAGATACGTGAATTTTATCATTTGTAACAAAGAAAACGCAGATTGAACCTAATTAAAACAAGATAGGTGAAAATAATGGTGCAAACTTTGACGGAACAAACCATTTTGATCCGACTAAACGCATTTTTAATAAGATAAGAATACCCCACCGGAACGCCCCTTCGTTGAATTCCCCTAGAAAAATTATTCAAATCTAAGTTATAAATTCCATGAGAACAAGTCCATTCAGGAAATTGATAAGTCCTGTGGAGAAATTTTGATCCAAATAAAATCGTTTTTTGGAATTTATACATTACTAAGTTAGATAAACAACGCAGTGTTAATTCAAAAAATGGGCTCGACATATTTTTGATAAATAATGGCTTTTTAAATTCGACTTACGCGACATGACCAAAAAGATCGTCAGCCCACAACGTATCTTTCCACACAATAAAGGGCCAAAAGTACGTGACAGTTTGACGGAGATTTTGGGAAGTTCAATCACGTTTTATCAACTAATACCCCATGCCCCAGCCACAATCTGAACTTATGTTGGATGGAAGTTGATACCTACAGAGAGAAGTTGGCCAGAAGAAAATTTCTTATCTTTAAAGAACAAAAAACCAAAAATTAATGTTTTGTTTAATGAAAACTCTAGCATGTAGGTAAATGTTAAAAAATAATATAGGCAAATTGAAGAAGTCGAACAAGTGAAAATATGTAAAAAAAAAAAAAAAAATAACCTTGTAGAAAACATGTAGGAATTGTTATAGACTAAATATAGTAACCTTAATCGAATTACAATGTACCATATTCCTTTAGCGAAAGGGATATGAGATAATACAATTATTCAATAACTATAAAAAAAAAAATAGTTTTTTATTTTCTCATGCAATAAAGGCAACGATATCGTGTATAGAATTACAAACATACCACATGCTTATAAAACTGCAGTTGATTACATAAATGTAAACTATTTAAAAAAAATAATGCAAAAATCTAATAAAATGAACATTGGAACATAATTCTCAAAAAAACTGATGGTAATTGATTCCTTCCTAAAACTTTTTTATTTAAATATTCGAACCGCCCCTAGATTGTGGATCAGCGGAAGTTAGACAAAACAAACGTTATACCTGCCACCATTAAACCATTTAGTGTTTTTTTTTTTTTTTTTTTTTCTCAGGGTTTACTGATTGCAGCGGGGGCTCTGGGGGAGCTGTGACGTAACGCTTTCTTCAACGTTAGTCTTTTAATTTAGTGCACGTGAACAAATACTATGGTCAACAAACTTTATGGTAAAAATTGAATTACGGAGATTGCAGTAAAAGAAAGTCTTGGTGACTATAGCAATTTTTTTTACTTTCCTTATCGTTGTTTAGCAAGCAGAGGGGTATTGAGCACGCACATACAAAGTATTGTGTTGTTCTTAACTTCAAAGATTTTAAGCTCAATTCCAAAAAATTTCTCTAGCACTAAAACAATAAACAAACAAAAAAAATTCATGTGACAAATAACACGACTTTTCCCTCACTACCTATAATAGAAATCTCAAAACCAGGAAAAAATGATTTATCAATAAAGTGATGCTTTCAGATGAACTCTCTAAACTGATATTTCGGTGTAAAACATAAAATCGCAACTCTGCACGTACTATTACCATAACTTCTAATACCACAGTAGAATAAGCGAAAGTACAAATAGTTTGCACTAACAACAAACTGTTTAGTAAATAATAAAATGCAACTTGCATCTTTCAGTAGCAAATGGTTCTGTTCAGAGTATTGATTCCATTCTCTTTTATTAAAGATTTATGAACATGAGGGTGTTTCTAAAGGCAGGAAAGAAACCGGAAATAGGGGAACAAGAACTAGATGTCCCAGTTTGTATGTACATATAGCTAAATTACTTTAAGAAATATTTTATCAATCTAAAAAAACTAATAAAACCCAAAGTAAAAAACAGTCCATTTTTAATTATTTTTTTTTATTATGAGCCCCAAAAAAAGGTTTAACAAGTCCATTAAAAAACACATACTACCAGTTGGAAGATTTTGCGAAAAGAGTTATGGTCGCCACCCAAAGTGGCACCAAAAGTCAAAAATTGAATTTTAACTTGATGCGATTTTCTGTTTTGGAGTTAAGAACGGCAGCAGATATATTGCTTCCAAACAAATCAATCTGTTGAAACCAGATTTTTGGTTTCAGTTCTGAGGAGGACCTAAATGCTTTCAATGAAAACTGAAAATAGAAAATTCAATTGAACACCAGACATTACCGCTTACGCGATGAGAAAGTAGAATGCATTTTTCATACCAGTAAATACCCTTATTAAAAACTTGTCTCAGTATATGTGTGATCAGTAAAACTGAAAATTACGGAAAATATAGTTCGATATTTCATTTAGGTGCTAGCAGAGGTATACAAAGTTTGCTCAAAGTCGATTTACTGGGAGAGTCACTAGGTTAAATCGATTTTGCAGTTTCACGCATAAGTTTATTTGGTTTTTAATTTAACAGAAAAATAAATTTTGGAGTTTTCCGGCGGGTAAGTTGAAGAGTAACATTCCTTTTAAGTGCCTCATTTCTGGATAAAATAAGAATTTTTCAAAAATTTCTTATAAACATAGATTTAGGGACAACTTGTTATCCGGACGTTTCTTTTAAATGTAAGGAGTCTGATAAGGAGCTGTCGTGATTTTGTCGAATTTAGAGTTCCATTAAAAGAAAAATCATTGTCTGTGAGTGGCTTAAATTTATTTTATATTACGCATTAAATCATCCAAAAATTAATTAAATAAATAAAGCAATACGGGAAAAAAGTTTTTATAAACAAACCTGGCCATCATGAGGTCCATTTCCTCCCCTATTTCATTTTATCCCAAAACTTCCCTTCTCGATAAAAGTCAAATCTGATATAGTTCGTAACTTTTTGTCATTAATTTAAATTTACACTTGCATAACACGAAAGTTAATTTTTGTATACTATAATATAGACAGTAAAAAGTACTATTAGATTCATGGCAAAATTTATTTAAAAAATAGATAAATAAATATAAATAAAAACTTTTTTGATCACGTATAATATAACACTCTTCTAGAGTTAGAAATCTCTAACGGCGAGCGACCTGTTTTCAAACTGTCCGAAGTTTCTGTACAGACTGCAGAGGACTACACCAAGTGGATTGCGGAGTGTTAGATCTCCCCCACTTTCTATAATACTTGCACACTAGCCACCCGCTAACATACCACTACAATACTTCTGTAGAGCATATCTTGCCTGCAGCATATCTGTTTTTTTCTTTTTTTTTTTTAATTCTAATATATATCTTGTAAACGTCAATTGTATTTATTAATAATAATTTTGCAGGTAATTAAATTGCAAAAAATAAAACAGTAATAAATAAAAATGCATTTTTTGAATAAAAATTATTTAATAAATTATTTTTTTTGGGGGGGGATAAAATTGAGTTGCTTAAAAATTTTAACGGAAGGTTCTCTAAAAGATAGTTTCACTATATAATTTTACGTCTAACTTGTGGACGTTATAAGAGAACCCCTGGGTCACGAACTGGCTAAGGCCCAATTTTTACCTTCTCTGCCTCTCCTACTAGACCGAGAAGATATTGTAACCGTGAAGATTTACGATTTTGTGATTTCACTAAAAATATCAGTTCTGGTTTCCCCTGAGTACAGAGAAAAAAAAAAAGTTTTACAAACCTGTAAGTGTGTCGGTGTACATAATATTGCATTTCATATCCGGCATAACTGATAACCTTTTCTTTGGTCATTTTTCCAAAAAAAAATTTAATAAGACATTTCTCAGGGGAAGGTTATATGGTAGGCTTCTCTGTAATGGTATATTTTAGTGTAATTAACCTTTTAAAAAACGAATTGTTAGTAAGAATATTCAATTAATGCTCAAATATTTGGAGTTTGAAGAATATTAATGAGTTTGAACCCTGAGAATGGCCGCAAAAGTCGTGTGAGTACTCCCAATTACAAAAAAAAAAAGAAGGTATATTTATTACTGTACTTATAAAACAAAATTTATAAATCCTCCTAACAACTAGATTCCACAAAGTTTTGGATTTCATTTAAAGGTCAACAAACTGCACAAGAAGTTGGATCTCCCAAACTACCGTGTTTGGTGGTACTTCTGCCTCAACTGCTTCCATCTTCTTCACAAATTACCTCGTCTACTGAATTTATATATAGTATAGTATATGTATATATATAAAACCAAACAATCTGTTGTAAAGTCAAAATTCCGTTATAAGTTCTTTGTTTATTTTTACTTTTTTCTTTCGCGACCTTCTAACGAGATCTTAAGTTTTTTTTTTTTTGCAACTTCCACATCCTGTTCTTGCCACATAATACCGCTACGTGAATTTGGCAAAAAAAAAAAAAAAACTAAGCTAAAATACATTCAATAATTAGTTCTTTATTAGTAAGTTGTTATTATACTTTTTTATAACACGTTTTTATTTCTGAGGTGAACATCACTTCCTCAAATGCATCATTCTCTGGGTACACAAATTCTCTTTAAGCCTGGTCATACTTCAGCCAAATTTAATTCTTACTAACATTAGTTTGTAAATTACACTAATAATTAATGTTACAGGGAGCCTACACCAACCACAAACTGAGAACTGCCTTAATACCTTTTTTTTAAAAAAAAAAAGAAAAGAAAAAAGAAAAATGCTAAAAGAAAAGTTATGATTATGTCTCTATGCAATATATTCACGAAGTTTACATTGGGAGCCATTTTCAAAAAAAAAGTGGACAAACCATGAAGTTCGGTTAAGGAGGAAGTTCCTTCAAAAAAAATAGTATAAAATTGCAGAAAAAAAAGAACAGAAAATGAAGATAAGGAGAAAAAAGCAACTGATAAATAGACTCAAGAGGAGAAGACTGAGTGAACAGTGGAGATTGTCATAACAAGATATCTGTAGTAACGACCATCGGTTCTTCTGCAGACAACAGTACTTCCTATCTGCAAACTGTGTGATCCAGATAGCACTCTGAGAACCTTCAAGTTACACCCAACCAACTCCTCCTGTCTGTCACCTGCTATCTAACGTAAATCGCTTGAACTCTCTCGCTCCGTCTCTCTCTCTCTCGCATTCATACATTCTCTCTAACTTCCATTTCCAATACATTGTACTGACGATATTAACAATAATATTATCAATACTATTCAATAATACTCACTGATTCTGATAAGAAAAAGTTATAATAAGAAGCTGAGCAAGATCTGTCGCTTTTCACAATCTCTTAGCCTTAAACAGAGAAAGTAAAGTTTTGATTTTTTTTTTTTTACCGGGAATACCTACCGGTTTTTAAGGTTTCAAGATTAAGTTCCCAAACGTTATTTTTACAAATAGGTTGTTTTTCTGAATGTTTAAGTTCAATAAGTGGAAATATTAAACCTTATTGTGTCAGAAAGACTTGCTTTTATCTATTTTACTGTTAAGAAAACAATATCAATATTTTCTTTAAAATAAATAAAGTGATAAAAATAAAGAAAAAAAATCTTTCATTATTAAGAGCATGGTATTCACGAAAGGGGCGTGGTTCACGTGGGAAGGGCGTAGTTTCATAGTAGAGGCGTGGTTTCATAGGGAGTGAACAGGAACCTCTGCGCTTTCATTGGCCAGCCCAAACACCTTTATTTCACACTTCCATTTGTTCGTTCTGCTTGGCCAATTATTTATAACTTAAATATAGTTAAGAATTTTTTAAATCAGGTATTTATTGAATTACCTAATTATGTAATAGAAAGTTTGAATATAAAAATGAGAGAATTAAAGCTCTTTCTATCAAAATTTTAACTAACAACTGCTACGTTAATTTAAGATTTCACGGAAAACTGAAAACTCTGCCATTTTAGATTAAGATGAAAGATAATTGCTTGAATTCCTAGAAAGTAATATGTTTTACCGCTATTTTTACCATTTCCTTTTGGTATGCCTAAGTGAAAATATTAAAAGAAATTTTCTAAGAGGATAGTAATGAATCCGACAAGGAGGATACTCCCAGATTTGAGAAATCTCAAATATTTCGGTTGGATGCTATTGCCAGAGGTCTCATACCACAAAAACGGCGGTTTGAACGCAATTAGACACGATAACCGAGACCATTTCTTCTCCAGTGAAAAAATGTTTTCTAAACGTACATAACGTTCGTAGTAAAAGGTTTAATATCTGTTAAGTAATGGAAGGAAAACAAAAAAATGAATTAAAAAAGAACAATGCCATTTAGTATTGAAACAGCGGGAGGCAATCTGAGGACAATCCACGAATCCCAGCAATGGAACATATCAACGGGGTCCCATTAGCACCATTAAGGAAAGGAGTTTTGTTCAGTAGATCTGAATTAAAAGGAAAAAAAAGCAAAGACTAATGCTCCATAATAATAGTTAATTCGTCTTTAAGAGTTCTCTTAATAATTGAATAGCATTATGACGTAGTTTAAACAGAGTTAAGTGCAAGCTTATTCATGAAAAACAAACAAAAGATTAAAATGTATTGTATAAATAACAATGGCCTAAATAAATTTTACAAAATCTGATTATGGATCTATCCAATAATTATAAAATTGAAACCAACCCCAATATACTTCCTTTAATCATAATTTACGTAATAAAATGTTTTACTGTAACAAAATATTGCTGCTAAAAGAATGACGCCATAGCTCCCTCAGAACTATACTACATTCTCAGAGAAAAAGTTACAAATTGAACTGATAGAAAGGCCTACGATAGGTTTTTTTTTTTAGAAACTCCGCAGGAAACGTCTAAAAGCCTTTCACTAAAGACGCACATCCGGTGAACTCTCTGAGATACTCTCCGTTTAGAGATACTCTATTTTCTAAAAAAAAACAATCTAAAATATTAAAGTAATAGTCCTACATGTGTGTATTGTGTAAACAAAGTTACAATAAAACCGTTAAAACTCATTTTCCGAAAGTTTAACACGATCACAACACTTTTCTTAACTAGCAAGAAGATGTAAATAATATGGTGCCCAAAAGGAAGAGATAATGGCGTAAATAAAACAACAAGTTTTAATGAAGTTTAATTTTACTAAACGTTGACGATCAAGGTTGTTTAAAATATTAGTCAAACAGACGTGACTATTATATGAACAAGGTTGATATAAATTTTAACTAATTTCTTTATTATATAATATTTTTAAATTTAAAGGGGTAAAAATGAAAGAATATTTTTGAAATTGGAACAATCATTTTGTAAAAAAACAATAAAGTTATCAATTTTCATCAATTTCTCTTTTGTATTGTTTTCTGTATAACTCGTGTGGTTACTTTTTACAATAGTACAAAAAGTTGGCCATTGTTTGCATTTATTTGATAATTTAACTTAAGTATTACATATGATCGCTTAGTGGGAGGGCTTAACCGTAATGTTTCCATTAGAACTTAATATCAAACTAAAAGATAAAATTGAAATCTTTAGCTCACGTCCATCACATTACTTCCTTTTAAACTGTTTGATTTATGCTAACAAGATTTAGCGAAATCTAAAAATAGAAATGCTTTATTAGAGCAATAATTTTATGAAGTTTGGTATGATAATGAATTTTTTTTTTAGTAATTTACAATTAATTCAGCCAATTGTATCGTATTATATAAACTGGGTCACACATTTATGCGTTAAAAACAAAAACATGAAAAATATTTCGTAATAACTAAAGATCAAGTCATCAAGTTTATTGCTACAGCTAGTTACAGCTGGTTTATTGTCAAACGGAACGAACTGAGTACTTGTTCTGCAAAGTTATCAATTAAAAAAAAAGTCTGATGTAAACAATTATAAGAATTTCTCTTATTCTCTTTCATTAATTTCATCTTACTAGTATTCTTAAGTTTCGAACTCACAAATTTTCTGGGAACTCGCAAATTTCAGCGACACATTGAACCCTAATTAAAATGCAACACAAGTGATAGGTCCGTCCGTACATTACACAAAACTGACACCCTAGAGGGGATCTAAACAACCTCCTACTGTCCTACTACCTAGAAGTAAGTTTCCTTAATCGAATTATTCTCAAAATACTGAAAAGTCTACTCATTAAAGTGGTTTATAGATTTCAGAATTTAGTCCCCCTCCATTTGATGCTTAGTAAACATTTTACAGATGTGGAAGGAAGCTTGACCACCCCTCTCTCCTAGAAGTGCCCCCCCGTAATCGATTTTACACCAAATTTAAAGAAAATTGCAATATCAGTTTTTGAAAAATCGAAAAAAAATACACCCACAGACAGAGAGAGAAATCAATTATCAATCAATGGGCAGTTCCAGAGAAAACAAAATCTTCAAGATTACTATACTTTAGTTTAATATTTATTACTAAATACTAGAGAAGTAAGGAATATTAGTAATAATATGGCATTTAAATGTTATCTTCTAATTTCTTGAGCATTAATGCTACAACAACATGCAGACCAGTTATTTAATGCTTTAATTAATATACCAAGTGCGCAATTAATTCTCTTAATAGGATAATCTAGGCAGCAATGTTTCCGTTGTTTTTTTTTTTTTCTTACATTAATATTTTTATTCCATTTAAGTGATGCTGCTGTTTATTGTAAGAGACATTTAGAAAGTATATTTCAAATAAACATTCCCTTTTTTTCGATTAGACTGTTGAGGTTTATTAAAGAGGTAATAAAATATTTGAAAAATATTTGAACATACTTATTTTTATCGCTCAAGTTACTGACAAAACATATGGGAATACTCAAACGAAATATTAAGCTTGAACTTCCGGTGATCTTTGTTTGATTGTTTAATAACCACAATTACAACAAAAATAAATAATAATAAAATAAAAAAAAATGACTTAAAATGGTCATTTCTAGAGAAAAGTCAATTTCAAAAATTTACCATGAAAGCTAGACATTTCTTTCACCTTGAAAGAGATTTGAGTCAAAGGATGAGTGAAGAGAAGGATGTTACCTACCATTGGAATAAAATTGATATATATCAAACAGATAATTTGATGACAGTAAAGAAGAAGAACAAGAAGATGATGTCTGTAAACATCAGCTAACTTTTGATTGGGGGGGACACGAAAATAGAGAGCCAGCCAATCTATCAAACAAGTTCTGCAATCAGACCTGTTAATGAATTCACAGCAGGAAGTAGAGTAATTGAATGTTATATCTGTATAAATAAATATAACAGACAGTTTGACAAACTAAGATTGAAAAATAAGTAAGATTTGTTTAAAATTAAATTCAATCTATCTTGTTATTATTGTGACCCCCTTCTTTGACTAACTAAAAAAAAAAAAAAAATACCAAGATAAAACATGATTGTACTTGGTCTAAGCTCTAGTAATTAAGGTGTAACAGAAAGCTAAGAAAAACGAGAAGGAAATTGAATCTAAAAAATGTATATCACAGAATTTACTGTGCCTATCAAGATTTTATTTTGAATCTCATCCAACAGCTTTAATATTTTTGGTACATATTTTCCGTCCACGGCACCTAATTGATAGTTGGACGTTAAGCCCCGCCTGAAAAAATAGGCAATTACTCTACTTTACTTGGTACATAATTTTTGTTAAAACAGTGTAATTAATTTTGAGATTTGCATCAATTAATTACCTAAAAAAATCAATAAGAAATAGGTTAATTTTATTTACCTTCAATGTAAATACATCCTCATCAGTTCACGCCAAATAAAGTATTTAAGAGGAAAAACTATAAATATAAACACTTTCTATTTCATTATATGAAAAAGAAAACTTTACTCTGTGATCAAACACTGAAAAAATTTAACCATCCCCTAAAACTATGTATAAGTATTTTGTAATTTTCTCTTCTGCTGAGAAAGAATAAATAAATAAACTATTTATAGCATAACAAAAGAAAATATTAGAATTGAATGAATATTTGAAGGAAATTTCTATAGAACTTTGTTTTGGACGCATGCGTGTGTTTGTGAGTACGGTTGGACAGCCAAAGTGAACTTCCGTTCATTTGCATTAAGTTCGCTACACACCCGAACGAAAGTGACGCCTCCACGAATCATAACAGCTTACTACCCTAACATCACCCCGGCGGAGAAAGTGCTCTAAAGAATTTTGGCCGAAAAAAAATTATCAATATAAGTTTTAGTACCACTTATTTGCAATAAAAATGCCAAGTTCAAGTTTCAAGAAAATGTTCGAGCGCTTTCGAGAGAATCTCAAGCAACTGAAATATCAATTCAGCATTACGGTATGCTGAGATTTTTTTAAAAACTTACTCACTTACTTAATCAAGCCGGATCGCTTGATTGTTAACCAAAATCTAGAATTTGAACTTCTTGCATTTTTCCAATTGTGAATTATACTGAGTCACACATACAGTCAGATGGATGCATACCAATCTGTAACAATCACTTTTTAATACACAAGAATTCTCAAAGAAAGTGCACCAAACACTCAAAATCTACAATCTACATGACCGTAATAATTCCTTCTTAGAAGGTATAAGAGAAAGAAAACTATCAAAACTGAAAAATCTAATCAGTAAAATGTCATCTCTTATCAACCGAGTTGCATCAAACATTCAATTACATCTTCACGTCGAATTACAACGAACCCTAAACATCTAAAAATTATAATAACAAAGGCTTTTCACAGCCTCCTGCACTTGCGCACTGCTCCACACCATTCGAGATTGAGAGTTTCAAAGGCTAGCCCCTCAGCTATCATCAGAAGTCTTCAGAAAGATAGGGTGCTTATCAAGCTCAATCTCACCATCATTTTGAAATTAAAATCTTTATTTTTGTCCATTAACTTCCCAACCAGAAATTTTCTTCTATCAATTCCAAGGCAACTATAAAACTATTTCCTTGTGGTGGAAAATGTACAAGTATTTTCCAAAAACAATTATGCATATTTGCTAAATTAAGATTTTTCCATGGAGAATTCTTCCAAAGTAAGCGATCTCCCAGGGAATCTATTATCACAGCAATAAGTATGCCAAATTCAAAGAAAATCGTAGGAGCGTTACCAAGAGAAACTCAAGAAATGGAAAAATCTATTCTGTAAAGTGGAATTCTGGTATGCTGAGATTTTTCCAAAAAGCTTACCATCGATAAGTCCGATATTCAGAAAAATTTGATTGGAACAATATTACTGAAATTAAAGTCACCAAAGACTCCCGCTTATCCTGGCAAAAATATTCATTTTATCGTACTCAGAGAACCGGTTAAACTCGCATTTCTGGTACAAAATCAAAGTCAAAAATCATCTGGATTTTACTACTTTGGATTATAATTAGAAAGAGAGAGTGAAAATTCAGGATTACGAATGGGGGAAAAAAATTAATAATAAATATAATGACTATTTCATTAGGCAACTTATAATTATCAAACAAAAAGGATTAATAATTAAAAGTGACTTTAAATTCCATAAAAGTGATCAAAATGAAGAGTGCTCTTGGGGAAATAATAAAAAGAAAACAATTCAATACAAGCAAAAAAAATTGCTATTAATGAAAATTACAATTCATCCGTACCTTCGATAAATCTCTGCATGGTATCCATGCTGGAAACTGTACACGCTGGAAACCGTTTCTTACTATACACCAGCTTCTTTTTTGTGCTAGCCACGTGGTCTGGTGGCCGGCCCCTACACCGACTGAGGGTAAAAGATAAAAGCACCGTACTATACAAACTTGTACTTAGAAGGAAATATCGATTCACCCTGATGACATCACCCTCTAGCAAGTAATTCAAACATAATAAACTTCAGGGGAAGAATATCGATCCTTGCAATAGGGCTGCAGGCAGTGAATACAGAATAGATTAGCTTCCGGTGGCTATCGTGGAAATTGTATATGCTGGAGAAATTAATGAATATTCAAACTTTATACCTGATCATTTACCATGTTTAATCATGAATATTGTTCTCACTGAAGCTATCCTAACATCTGAATACAATATCACAGTGTTTTAACCTCATTAGTCTCAAATAATCATATGCAACGGGAACTTCTGCACCCAGACTAATCCGATTTATATTCCGTGTCCTCCGAGAATAAAAAATGGGCCCTCAACTATTTCTCAATCAAATAAACGAACTTCTGGTCGTTCTGGAGTAACTTGAACAACTGTATTTTTTTTATTTTATGCTGGAGACTTCACGCTGTATAAAATAAAATGCAAGATGCAGTTTATTTCTGACGGCGGGTCTTGATACGGACGATATCGGGTGTCCATGCCTGGCATATTGGCTCAATGTAGGACAGAAAAGCTTGAAAGATATCCTCAAAGAATGGTGCACTTATTATATTATATGCGGCAATTGGAAAATAGAAGAGACAATAATATAAAAGCTCTGGACGTTGCAAAAAGATCTCTTATCTATTACAGGAACTACAAGAGATCGATAACATAAGCTCCTAACTCCCTCCAGAAAGTGGAAGTGGACTTGACAATTTTTTTGAGATCATGGCGTATAAAAACTGAAGTAATACTTAAACTGGAAACGTACGAAATTGGCTCTGAGGGTCCTGAGAAGTTTTCAAAGAACCCGCACCTTTTGTGGAGCAGCAGTGTAGCCATGAAAGATCAGATGCTTTTTAAATCGCAGAAGTAAATTATGGGGGTGAAGGAATCTCAGGCCAGTGGCAGGCGAAAACGTTTGATCCTAGCTAATTAGCCTAAACTTACAGATGCGTTATTAAAGGAAGGACATAAAAGACAAAAGACATAAAAGGACATAAACGTCACCATACGTTTGAATATTATTTAGAAATTCCCTCTTACAATAAGCCTTTTTTTTTTCTGCCGTGACTGGAGAACAGAACCAGCCACATGTTGCAATTATGTGCCTAATCATGTTCTAATATTGTAAGTAAAAAGTTTAAAGAGCTTTTAATTCAGAAAATACCCAACCATTCCTTTGCCTTACTAGTTTTGGATTTAGGGGCCTCAAACTGCTAATTTGAAAATTTGTAATTGTACTAAGTGAACAGAAATTTATAAATAAAATGCAATAACATTCACTTGCCAATTCAGCACTTCTCAAACCGAAATGTTCGAAGAAGGATAATTAGACCATTAGTTATATTAATTTAAATAATTATAACTACAGTTTGTCAATAACATTAAAATTTAAAAATAAAACTGTCATTTATTTGTAAAAAGTAGCAGTATATTACACAGAATAATAAATTCTTATGTAATGTATTTTAAATGTAGGAACGAGTGGGGCCGCTACTTTTTTTTTCAAGCTTAGTAATACGATATTTTTTCGTTAGAACCGTACATTTTCATGTTAATTTATTAATTTATTTTTTTAACAAATTAAAATGCATCCCATAGAAAGACATTAATGTAAAACCACATTATTAAATTGTCATATCTTACCATCTTAATTGCCGGAGGGTGAGGTTTTTAATATCTTTCAGCTACATATCCATCTTCACTTTATTGTGACGATTTCTGAATTTCCGGAAACAGGAAACAACTGCCATTACAAATATAACCGGAACTTTAACCCCCAAATTACCTGCACATAAAATACATAATTAGTTTCAAAAATATTATTAGAAAAAAATAAACAAATATTTATTGCCAAATAAAAAGTAAATACAAAATTAAAGTTTTATGTATGACAATAAAGAGAATGTGATGGGTAGCGGCCTAGTTTGTAAAGAAAGAGGCTGAAGGGAAAGATACACAGCTAGCTCCCTAAAGTCTAGCGTTGTTGCATAGAATGTGGGCAACTATGAATTCCCTTAACACAAGTAGCTGCACACATCAGCCTTTCCTCTGAAGGCCCCATGTGTACAGTATAGATATTTGGGGAAATTTAGTGTGAAACTGGGATATGCAATAGGAACCGCGGATTTTTGGTCAAACATTTAATACAAATAGTAAAATACTGAAACGGCACTTTAGGAAACAGCTTAAACTTCATACCCTCCTGAAGAATCCCATTTAAGTGAAGATTTCTGAAAAATATTTCAAATTAACAAAGTAGACCAAAGAATATTTAGTGTAAGGCATCACAAAAAAAAAATAATAAATTGTGCAATGTGAAATTAATTTTTAAAATTAAATTAATTAATTTAATGTAAATTCTTTATACCATTCTCTATACTGACGGATCAACCTCTGATGGTGGATAGAAAGCCGGAAGAAAGTGAGAAATAGAAAGAAATCATGCATGTGCACTTCCAGTCACTTAATTTCTTCAAATTTGGAATCATTGGAGAGCCAACAAGTGGTAGGTAACTCCTCTCACTTCATATGTCCAGTCCATCTGCTTTGTTTGTAGTCGGGGCAGTTGCGCCTGCTGTCGAAAACGGCAATAAAGTTATTAAAAAAATAAAATAAATAAATGATCAATAATAACTGGGAAGAAAATGGTTTAGCTCTGTGGTTAGCAGCTAATAATCCCCTATTAAAAATTAACTTCAAAATAGGATGAACAATTCAGTCTAACATTGTAGAGTTCGGTTATATGTGGCTTGCTTCTTGTTCTGGGAAAGAAATATGTAGTTGATGTTGACTAGCGCCGGAATCCATTCCCATTTGGCTCTCTAGATTCCAAGTCGCATGCTACACAGTTTCGTATTCATTTCGTAATAATATTGTGATATTGCATAAATCAAATAATTTATGTAATAATAAATTATGAAAATAGTGACAATAATAAGAACAAATCATCCAAACAAAATTAATATCAAGGAAGTGATTAGTTCAGTGGTTAGCACATTAGATTCCAGTGTGGAGATACCGGATTCGAAACCAGCAGCTGGCCCTTAGTTCCTAACAGCTACTCACAGCTCGCTCTCTTTCAGTGATGGACAGTGTGTCTGTAATGAGAGAACGCTATCCGGAGGCAGTTCACTGAAAAAAAGCTCCGGGCACCATTTCTTCAGAAGTTGATGAGCCTGAAAAAATAAATAAATAAATTAAAATTATTCATAATCAGGGAAACACAAGAGCATGAAATTGTGATGAAAATGGAATTATCTAAAGCAAAATATCTCTCTAAGTTTCCATTAAAAAGGAAATAAAAAAAGTAATAAAACTAAAAAGAATAAATTATTTGCTATTTATTAAAAACTAAGAAACTGAGTGTTTGTTGAAAGTATTTGAACATAGGACAAAGAACTCTTTATATCGCACAACAAAAGTACAAGACAGGATGTACGTACATATACATAGTTAACTGGATTACGTCTTCAAAGAAATGCATGCGAATATAACCTTTAACACTACTTAAAATAGTAGAAAAGGTAAAAGCAGTTGCTTGGAAAGTTTTGGATAATTTGTAATGGTGTTTCTATTTTACCTGATCTGTTTTATTCGATTTACTTCGTCCTTCGTGTGAGGAATTTTGGCAGTCACTCTGATTTATTATTAATGAGTTTTCATCAGAAATAAATGTTTAGAAGTGGCCTTAGAGCTACCCATTTTAATCCTCCTTAATAAAAGAGAATATATGTAAAGGGTAAAAATGTATGTGTCGATCAAATGTCTCTATTCCTCTTATCAATTGCTATAAATAGAATTATCCATAAAAATTGTTTGAAACAGTACATGTACAAAGGTAGTGAACAATTATTATAACATGTTAAAAGAAAATCTAATTGTAAGATCTAATCTCATAGAACTATTATCAAGATAATCTCATAAAACTAATAAGTCTTTCGGAAAATTGTAATTCCAGCCAAGAAATGTTCTTCTAAATTTTTTAGCTGCACTTAATTCTTCTTAATGAGGAAGCATACATTGAAAGAGCTCTTTTAAAAAAAGTGCAAATAATACAACTTAATTAAAAAATATATACAATACAAATAATTATTAAAGTTAATTTAAAATAATAATAAATATTCAATTATAATTTAGAAGCATCACCTTAGATGAAATACTTACTGATTAAAACTGTCCGGTAGGACAGTTGTATAAGGGTTGTAAAGTAATTATAGAATTAATTTTTAAATGAAACTAATATATTATTTCATGGATTATTGGCGAAGCTTGGGTTCCAGAAATTAAAAATAAAACAACTAATTCATTGGGTTGGTGGAGAAATTATAGAAAAACAAAAATAAGTATTTCTTTGCATTAAATACATTAGATATATGCATATAATCGGTAGTTGAACGTTAGGCCCCGCCTTAAAAAAAAGGCGATTACTTTACTAAATGTGCATGTGCAATAAATTTTAATGAACAAAAATATGAAATTTAATATGTTAACACGTTTTATCAACTAAATAGAACTAATTTAAATTTTAAAGGCCATTTTTTTCTTCTCTCAAATTC
The DNA here is from genome assembly GCF_049639745.1 of Rhodnius prolixus. Lineage (NCBI taxonomy): Eukaryota > Metazoa > Arthropoda > Insecta > Hemiptera > Reduviidae > Rhodnius > Rhodnius prolixus. Next base: position 37,932,311 of record NW_027411634.1, read on the forward strand.
CATTATTGAAGCCATATTGTAACTTAGACAACTAGCTACTGAATTTTTAAAACTTTAAATATTACGGTATAATGTTTAATACAACTTTAATGTAAATACATTGATAATCTTATACATTGATTATAAATATATTGATTATATTGATAGTAACGGATCAATGTTATATAATTATTAAATTAATTACTTACATTATAGGGACGATGTTAATGTGCCAGCAAGGAGAAGAATTTTAAGGGGAAGTGATATCCTGGCACAATGGTGTTCCCTAAATATATATTTTTTCAAATTTGAATCAAATAAATATTGAAAATTTATTTTTGTCTAAATTTTTTTTATTTATCATTACTTAATAAATTATTGTATAATTTGATGATCATATAAACAAAATGTGGCATTATTTCCAACAAAAAATATTTTAAATTTTCAGAATTTAAATTTAAAAAATAATTTTTAGAATAAAATAACGTTTGGTTTTTCTTTTTTAATTTTTACAAAAATTAAATTAATTTTTCTTTGTTTTAACGTGTAATTTGAGGTACTTAACTCTTATGGCGGATTTAGATTTGAATTAAAATGTAGGTTATATTGATATGGGATTAATTCTTAAAGTAAGTTGTGATTATTATTCTGATAAGTGATTAAACTAAAAATCAATTTATTACTACAATTATATTGTTTTTTAATCTACGAACTTCTTTGCTAAACAAAATCAATAAATATATGTTTGTCAGAAAAGTTGTAAGTAAATTTTATATACATACGTATGTATATTTATTTAGAATTTCTAAAAAAAAACAAAAGAATTATAATTTTTATCAGCTGATAAAATAGATAGTATGAAAGTAAACTTTTATAAAAAAATCTCTTACCTTTGACGTAAAATCAAACACAAATTTTGTTGAAGATTTGATTAACAAATATACTTGTGGATAGGAAGTTACATAGTTAAGATCAAATATCCTAGGAAGGAATAAGCTTTGAAGTTGGCTGTATGGTAAAAAGCCAATACCAAAAAAAAATTTTGTTGAGGATGTACCTACTCAAATTTCATCAGAATAAACACGAAGAATACATTCATTTGAAGGCATATTCAAAAGAATTTAGTGCATGGTATTAGTGTATTCTCCATTTGGTTAACGGTAACAAAAGACCTAAATTAGGCAAAGTTAAGATACACTCGGTGAATGTTTAAGAGTCACATACATATGTAGTCGCTTGATGTATGCCCGAAATATTTGCTCTATATCGTTATTTCTGATTCATTCACCATGCACATAGTGAGGGTTGAATAAAAATATTTTTGTTACATATTTAAATAATACTTAAATATTAAAACATATTATGATATAAATCAAAATAGGAGAAAGCTAATAACAGCACGTGCAGATAGATAAACTGTTGAACTTAAAATGAACAGTACATTATAAATGAGAAAAGAAAATAATACCAATAATTATCTTTATTTTGTGATTGACGCTATACAATCTTATTTACTGCATCAACTTAAACCAAATATTCGGAAATACACCAAGCAACTACTTATGTACGTGAATATCATCATTCACCAAGTGAATCTTGACACTGTCCAATTTCGGTCTTTTACGGTAACAGAGTCTTTCAAAAGATGCTGAGAAACAAGCAAAATGAAAGAGCTTTAAATAAGTTGCGATTTAAATTTCTTTGTATTAGCTTTTACTTATTAGATTAAATTTGTGAGAGTTTATTGTTATTGTTTATTATTTTTTTCCAGGAGAAAATACATTTGTTTTATTCTGCTTACGCCACATTTGTCATTTGAACGAGGACGTTTCTCCATCTGATGTGTGCTAAACGAATTTACTGAAAATTCCAGTTTTAACAGAATTTAAAATTTTAAATGCAGATAAACTGAAAATGGTATGAAAGTTTCCTATCAGATTTTAATGTATTTTATGAAAATGAGACTTTAAATTAGAAGAAATCGTCTTAAATAACAGTAAACATTGTTTATTAGTAAAAATATACCATTATTTGAATCTGTATACAATATTTGTATTTAAACAAGATTACTATTTTCCGTTACTATTAGTTTATGTTTATGTATGAACAGTTTTAGAGAAAATCTCGACAATGTGTAAAATCGATCAAATGAAGTCATTCTTAGTGATTGTGGTCAAAACCTTTTTATTGGATGAGTACTAAAACGGAATACCAACTTTGAGCATCCTGTGACTTTGCAAAATCATAGACTCATTTGCTTAACAATTTTTTTTCATAACAAGGGTATTACAGCCCAAGAAGGGAACCTAGACTCCTCGATTTTCCAATTGAGGTTTTGAGTCGTACTGTGATTTTTCAGGATATGGTTGTCGGCCGAATTCCCGACTCAATGGAGGGTTTGCTCCCTTTGCCAATGCTGTCTCAAGGGAAGTAGCCCTAGGGCCTAGGGTGTATAGTGTCTTTGGGTGCTTAAATGTAGTGCAAGTGTGTTGTATCCTATTGTATAAAAAAAGTGCATGGAATACTTTACTAAAACCCGTGGGATGCAAGAAAGCTAAATGCGACAGCTACCTAATAAGGGGGTTCAAAACATTTACATATTTCCGACAATAATTGACGTTGCCTTAGCCTATGAATGTTCTTGTTTACTAACACATACAAATAGAATCTCTAAACAAGATTTGACAAGTTACTGTAAATTTCATTCCGTCAACGATAAGTGTTTTCTTTGGACAATAGTGAAAGGTGGCCGGATGTTTACTCAATAACGAATCATCAATTTTTTTTTAAAAAAAAATCTTCTTTCGTGATGAGTTTAAAACATCTGTTGCAGTATTTAAAACCTATGGTTTTGATTACTTTCTAAAATTAAAAACTTAAACATATGGGTTAAGTTAATATTTTTAGTATATCTGGTATTAAAAATGAATGCATAGGTACTAAGTCCATTCAAGATGTTAAAAATATTTATTGTTTCCCAACTTACTCTCTTTCTATTTGTGTTTGTATCGGAAAGTATTGCGATGTCAAATTTCCCACATCGAATCAACCGAAAAGGCCCTTTTGTAGCCTTAATTAAATATGTGTTTTATGTGCTCAAACTCTACCTCAAAAAAAAAGTGCAGAGTGTAAACTTACTTATGTTACGTTTGGATTTTAATATGGATTCAAAATAGCACTTATCTGAGCCGAGTTTTTAATTTTATTGGTGATTTTTCGAAATCCATTGAAATCATTTTCACTTCTAATTGCAAATTTCTAGATCCATAACTTTTATTTGAATTATTTTTCCTACTTGCTGTAAGTAGGCTTCAAGACTTATCAGTATTTCTTTAAAAGTCTTCGTTAAAATTAATTTTTATGGGGACTGAGGAGGTACTTGGACAATTGTCTAATGCAGGGGTGAGCAACCTTTTTAATCAATGGGCCAATTTAAATTTAATTTTTTTTTTGGCGGGCCGCACATAGATTAACTCTTATTAATAATTTACGAAACTTCGTACGAAACGCATCGCGTCCGTATTGCATGTTTGAACAAGTCACCGACAAGTGTGTATCTCGTCACAAAAAAATCGCGCAGACGCGGCGCGTTCGTATTGCATGTTTAAAAACGTCGTCGACAAGTAACTCGTCATAAAAAAATATGTAGGTTTAGTATGTACGACCATTTTATTATAATTAATTTTATAACAATATATTGATGGGAGAAAGTCGATAAAATAAATTCAATTTTAGAAATGCTTGGCGGGCCGCGTGTTGCTCATCCTTGGTCTAATGTAATGTCCATTTCTATTTTTCATTTATTTTTTTAATTTTTTTTTGTCAGCTTTATAGCGCTTCTTTACTCTAATATCTCAACTTAACCTCCTCAAAAACTTTCCTGCCGTCCGGCCATCTGAAAATTGAAAATGTTGCTGAATTTCCGAACGGAAAATCGGATGAAACACTTTTACTTACTAAAAATTTTAGTATCATCAATGTTTCTGACATTTCACACCAGATTTTTTCGTGAAAATTTATGTTACTAAGGAGTTGGTGAGGGAATTCTTTGGATTTTCCTCTGTAGTGTGATTGTATTGTTATTTTACACATATAATGATATTAGGAATAAAATATGGTATGCAAATCCGTAAAAAATTGGACAACGATAACTACGAGTTGTTATTTGAGAAAGTCGTGCAAGTTTTTCTTATCAAATTATTTCTGTATAAAAACCTACACCAACAGCTATTATTGCCCACCGAGCACAGAAGATAGGTTTACCTGTTACCTTAGCAACAAGTGTGTAATAAATTCCTTGCAAGAAACAAGGTTATATTATCCCCTAACTTCGATAAATACCTCATCTCAATGTGGTGCTTGCAGACTCAACACCACAAGTTGGTTGTCATAGTAACGCCATATGACTATCGACTCTAACTCCCCCTCAAACGATTTTGCTGCTCTCTGTCACTCACTAACATTCCAACTCAATCATTGTTCTTATGAATAGACTTGGTCGGACTAAAGTTAATTTAGTACCCCTAGACCACAATTTTTGACATAAAAACTGTCTTGAATCATTCTAATTTAAAGATCTAAGTGCTGAAATTCGAATTAAAGCCTCAGGACATTGGTTTATAAACTTTCCATTTTTGTACATAATAAATTTTAGCACTCCTTTGCTGTACTACTGTTATATTTCAATTAATTTAATGGTTTACCAAACAATGTTCCACTCTGAATTTCTTAGCTAAATAAATGGTGTGCTCTTTCACGACTTTCTCTTATTATAGTTCCTAAATTCTAATCAGTATTGTCTTCAAACTTGGAATTTCAGCAACTCATTTTATCCTTCTGCGAAATTAATTAGATTCAGGACCTCAAATTCTATTGATGCAGCACATTAGAGAACATTCCACCACCCCATATGCCTTTAATCAAATTTTCATAGGAAAATTTGTCAAATAAAGTTCATAGAACTAAATGTGTGCATAAATATGCATGGTTAAAAAAAATCATTGGAGCCATTTTTGAGAGAATTTTTTTAAAAAAAGAAAGTCAATAGTGATTTTTATTGGTTAGATAGTCAAGCCTCCTGAAGGAACCAAATAGAAATATTAAGTTTTTTCCTTCATTTTTTTTCTTCTTCCTTTAAGGTAGTTGATGAACTCATATACACATTCATGGTTTACTAAAATCCACTCTTTTGGATCCCCGGACTTCAAAACGGATATTTCTGGGCACTGTGGCCATAGTTACTTTAGCTAGTAAGAGAAATTATAATACAATCTTTATTTATTAAATTAATACTTAATTTAGACAAGTGAATTTCTCACAATGTACCTTCTATTTCTCTCATCTGCTAAGCACCCCTTAATATTTAACATCAGATGAGGTAATATGTCATATTTTAGTGTTTAAGAACGTTAATTCTGACACTGTGCATCTCTTGTGATAGTTTGGAAACCACTGCCGGAGTGAGAGAGTAATCTTTTTTCTTTTTAAATTTCTATGGGTTTTAAGTTTATCAAATTACATCTTTATACACTAATAACTGGCTAATTTAATCAATCTAGATTTGATGTATTTGTCTTAATCCGGCGGCATCTAGCTCCGAAGGATTCGTAGGACTTGGTGAAAATTTGGTAAATTTTGCGAGCCGCAATAATTTTATTTCGACTTATTATAATTAAATAACTGGGTAATAATAATAATTGCGCCCAGTTTATAATCCTCACACCTTCTACATTCTTTAAAGTAGTTCATCCATTACTCGAATATTGTTATTTGGTAATGCGACAAATATTAATAAAGTGGTATATGTACAAATTAAATTCCTTTAAATCAGCTAAGTTATCCTGCATGTGGGGACATGTTTTCAACATACTCAAGTTACTGAGTGATTCTGATTGTAGTAGTCGTAGGTCTGTTTTCTAGTCAGAGCTAGTGATATTGTCCAACTCCTGTAGTTTGTAGTTTACCATGCAGAGTGTGATATCATGCCCATGAAATCTTTAATGAAGGTATATTCAGTTCTCTGTTCGTTTCGCTGATTTTATAAATTGCTTCTTCAAAATATTCTTCTTCAAAATAAGAATGATCATGAATAAAGTAATTTATTGTAAATGATTACAATAAAATTCAATTAAGTAAATCTTTACATTCGAGTTATACAATCAATATATGATACCTTCTCTTAATCTGACTAAATATGCAAACATACGCTACATCTAAGTATTCAGAAATACAAATATTTCAGAATGATTAACCTCTTACTCATAAATACTTATTTTTATTGTTTAAATAAAAAAATTAGTTCACAAATATTCTCTAAAAAGGTTATTCCTGACATCATTTCAAGTAGATATTGAGAAAAATGAAATAATTTTTGAAACCTAAGTGACAAATGCATTACGTATAAAATATTGTGTTTAATAACATCATAAATACAATTTATTTGGGACATTGTTTCAATTTAAGGGTTGATTCTTAATACTGTAACAACTGTTAACTGGATAAGGTGTCTATTTGATACAATCTATATAATGTACTTTTACAGACGGATCAATACTGGATGCTATAGAATATGGAAAATGTTGCATTCCGTGGCATGCTGCACCAACCTGCCCATCTTTGGTAACTGCTAATATTGCGCCGCTGAACTTTGGATAATATGATGCAATTCGTCGAATCAATTTTCTGGTAGCCGCTGTAGGATCTACACCACCTCGCATCATTTCTACCACTGTCGAACTGGAAACAATTGAAGAACAATGAATCGTAAAAAGAAAGAACTTGCACAAAATAAAGAAGCTTCTTTGTTATTTTTTATTTCTTGGCATTTTTAGTTAACAAAATAAAATCGATTCTTTTATCGAATAAACCAGAGGTTTTCTTTTTTGGAGGGGCCTATTGCCCAACTTGAAGATTAACTTTTTCTAACGTCAATCATAATTGATGAAAATACATCAATGGTAGCTTTACGCTTATTCAGGCGGGTGGAGTTATTGACTGAGAACAATAAATAAATTGAAAAAAGAGTTAGACAGTCTTTATATTTTAGTAATACAAGTGAAATGGCATAATAAAAGTAACAGACAAAAGTCTGCTCTAATTGGATTCCATGCAGACAGATTTTCAGCAAAAAAGTTAATTGGCATATAAAGGTTAAATAGTATTTAATAATAAATTTGTCGATCCAGATAAGCATGATACAAACAGCGTTTTTTAGTCACAAAAAAAGTCAAATTTGATCGCTAAATGTTCAGTTCAATAATAGCAATAAAAGCCAAACGAAAGTCAAATAAAAGAAAAAAATACTTACCTCGGTACAAATCGCATCATAATGTCACCATCTCCAGTAGCAACTGCGGCCCCAACCGTAGAATCAGCATATCCACCTGAACCAACAATCGGGGCATCTCCAACTCGTCTACGAATAAAAAAACCGTTTAGGACACCTTTCTATCTTTATGCATACAGGCTATCTTGTCAATTCTCGTTGAATCTAAGAGAAATCTTTGGTTTTTCATCTTTTAAGTTTTCTACATTAATTCCTATCTTGAAGTTGTAGACACCAGTATATTAAATTATTACACTCTTACACGTAAATATACGTAAACTTTTATATTAATCACATATGTAAATTTAAACGATAAATACCCTGGTATCTTGAATTTTGCACCATTGCTTGAAGTTCCTGCTGCTATGCTTCCACTTTGATGTATGGCGATCATGCCAATTGTATCGTGATTAGTAAATTCACCAAATTCAGCCTGGCGTTTATAACGTTCCTTTAAAGGTTTGTACGGTCCACAAGTGCTCCTAGGATCTGGATTCACTGCCTAAATGATAATATTTTTATTCAAGTTTTCATTGTTCACTGTGGGTATATTGAAAAGTTTAAAGACCCTGTGGTATTCGAATATATAACATAGAATATGTATTTGAACAGAATATATACATAGTACACTCAGCTTGTCTTAAGAGACGACAAAAAAGGTATGGTAGGTAGCAAGTTCACCACAAGTAACCCAGATTGAATGTGTATTACATACACACATCTCATACCATTAGGACAATACAGTACGTATCAGGGTTCTTGGCTCTGGTAATCCCTTGCAAGAGGGAGATTAAGTCCTGACAGGCAGACCTTTCTCGAGATTCAGTTTCTGAGAACTAATCACCCGCACACCTTAAAAGAACTTAATAGTTAATCTTAAAGAGAAAATTCATTACTGAATTAAATGACTGCATAATCAGGAAAGGTCATACTGACCTCGTACAAGGATTCTGAAATATTTTAAACAGACATAAGGCCCTACTTACAGAAATCGTTAAGAACAATGTCGACCAGTTGCTGTCCTACAAAAATCCGTTGGAACAGTACACGAATACTTGAGAAAGGCCTTTGCTGTTAATTACATCTGCAACTCAACTAGCAATGAAGCTCATTTGAAAAACTGCAAAGCTCAATACGGCAAACAGAGTTTCATTTACATTTCACTATATCTTCTAAATGTTCTGTTAATGTTATAATTAATTTTGTACTTTATGGTTTAAGCCTGTTTTTACAAAAAATAAATTACTTAGACTGTCATGCTCCCACTGAAGCCTCTGAGGAAGAAGAAAAGGACTACTCAATAGACTTAAGAGAGAGATGTATTTGATATCCAAAAAAAGAAAAACTATAATAAAATGCTTCTCGGAGATTTAATCATATATTAGGTACTTAAAAAATAGTTCTTAAGGTTAATCATTTGCTTAAATAGGAGACAGAAAGCGAGTCATGATAATGATATCAAACTGGTAAATTTTGCAGCTTGAGATGATTCAGAGTTTGGAAATACCTTATTCCCAGGGAAAAAAATTCACAAAGAGAAGAGTGTCTTCCGATGGAAGCTTACAAGTGAATTTGTTTCAAAGTTGAATAAGAACTTCTTGAAGCGAGGCTGGATCATTACTGTGCAGGAAAGACAGATAACATTTTGTTCAAGGTAACATGCTTCTTTAATAACCTTCAGATTGGTGGGAGCGAGGAGCAAGAAAGATCATAAAATACTCGAGATGTAAGGAATATGTATGTTGTATATAAGTATTACATTACTAGGTTTATATATATTATAAAACCAAAAAATAAAATAAAAATCTACTACCAAACAACTTACAGTCCAGAAATTTGGCTGACAATCCGAATTAGCCCAATCACGCCACAAATCATTAGAATATTCAGTTTCAAGTGATTCCTCTTTGAATCCCATTTCAACTGCAAATTTTGTTGCTAAATCGCCGGCTAGTACTGAATGCGTTGTATGTTCCAGGACTGCCCTCGCTACAGCAATAGCCGGCTTTATTCGACGTATTCCGGCCACACTTCCCATATTCATTGTTGTTCTGGAAAATAAGTTAGTAATGTTGGTAATAAGAATCAAATATTAGAAATAACCTAAGTTAATTTGCCTGATACCTAATAATACTACTGAAGTGACATTTTTTTTCTACTGTTTATCTCTTCAGTAACAGCATAGTTTAGCTTGAGGCTTCTCTGAATACTCAATAATTTATTTGCGCAATACACATACTTATTCGTGACGATCAAGTTTGTTGTTTATTGATACTTACTTTAAACAGAACTCATAATTTGGCAGGGAGCCAAACAAAATGTCTAAACTCAGTTAAGCAGCTAGATTCCAAAAGCTTAATTGATTTAATGCTTAAGATCAAGATTAAAGAACTAGGTATACATACAATATACATCAAATGAGGTTTCTGAATCTAGATATAACCTTGGCTTAATCTACTTTCGCTCAAGAATTCCCAAAAGATGGAGGAATTCCCTAACTGAAACCTGAGGTCGTAAGACGCATAGTACTTTTTGAAACTACTTTGTTTTCTATCTATTAATAGCAAGATCCTCAAATATGTTTGAGTTGTGGAATATAGATAAATGTTCAATTTCAACTCAATATTAAAACTGATAAAATAGACCCATCATTTTTATAACTCAAACAAAAATTTGATGCTGATTGGAGTAGAGATTAGCAATTAGTATTAAAAACTAAAAATTTTAATTTAATTCATAGTTGTTGGCAGAGTTGTCATTCGACGTTGGTGGCCCACTATAGATTTAGAAATATTTTGGTAGCATGAAGGTGTACAATGAATATACATCTTATTCCTATCTCTTACTAAATTTCACCACAAATCTTATTTCTGATAGAAGAAAAAACAAAAATACCCATCGAATATCATGGCATCCTGAGTAACTTCTCCATTCTCATCCGGGCTTCCTCCATAGCCAACTGTAAAATCGCACTGGTCTTCTTCACATGCCGTACAGCCAGCCTCTACAGCGTCTAAAGCACTGCCTCCAGCTTTGTGTAAAACTTTCCAGCCTTAAAATTGTAATAATAAAACTGATAGCCACGTATCTCTTTTAAAAATGTATAAAAGATTTCGACTTGTAAAAACTTACCTCTTCTCGTAGCATTGGAGAAACCCCATGTATTAACCACAAGAGTAACTCTTGGTCTGAGATCATTAATACTGGAAACTATTAGCTCAATTAGTGTAATGAAAAAGAAAATTCGGAAGTATATTAAAATGTTCATATTTTAAATTTGAATAAATCTAATAGTTTACAAATATTACAGCTACTATATCGCCATGTTTATTTCTGTTGTAAGGTGAAATACGAAGAGATAGAGTTTAAGAAAACATTTTTAATAATTCCAATAAATCATTTATAGTAATTAATCGATCCCAACTGTGTAAAAACTTTGCTAGCATTATCAAATTCCACGAAACCACTGGCACACTCAGCTTCCACAGTACTGATAAGAATTTTACTCTTGAACTTGAAGGTAACACATTGGTTACCAGACAACCTATCCCTCTCCAACGAGAGTGATACCAGGTTATCAATTATGTGATTATAAGCTTTAAGAATGTTAAGGTTTTTTTTAAAGTAATACAAACAGTTGATGATAATGTTTTTAAAAGATATGCATCAAGTATCAGTTTGAATTGTAATTCTAATAACCAGATAAATACATGGTTGTTGAGACTGTAACAGAAGATTCTTAAGTTATATTCAATCAAAAAATGTATTACCCTCCATATAGATATAGTATATCTTATAAGTATTAATGATACAAATTTATTAATTGCAGGGTTACCTTCGAACAAATACTTTATAAGTAAATAAATGTAAATTTTGAAGAAAAACTATTTAGATACAAATGCTCAGAACCATAGAAATAATTTCGTTAAAAAAGGTAATGAAAAATTACGTTTTATTAATTAATTAGATAATGTAAATCATCAAAATTATTTTAAAAGACAATGATTGATCAACAAGTTTATTTAAAAATAAGCTGAAGTACTAACATTTTTTGAAAATTGACATATGTTTTTTTCCTGTCTTTTATCCGTCAAATATAGCTAATTTTTATGAGATGGAAAAATTCAAAATCCTACAATGCTAAAAATTATTCGTTTTTTTCATAATGTGAGTAATTAAAAAAATATTTGTTGGCAATGACAGGCTTGACGACAGCAACTAATTTGACTCTAAAAGTACTTAATAAACGACGTTATCCAGCCATTTCTCAAACAAGGAATAATTTTTTTAAGAAATTATTCGGTAAAAAAAAAAGTAGTGAATATGATTCAAATTTAACACCATGTAGTAGAATTGAAACTCGGGGCATGTCTATGCCCATGATTGGGATTGGTACTTGGCAAGTAAGTTGTTTTTTTTTTTTTTTTCTTCTTAATAATATATTGAACCCCGAGGTGATTTGACTTGTAGAGCTCGGGACTCAAACCCATTTCTTACATGAGGCAATAAAAAATGCCACAAAAGTGCATTTGATGTCTGATTGATTCCTGCATCAACAGCATTGTATTCCTCCTGACGGGCGACTGCTGAGTGGGGTAATACATAATTCGCATAGGTAAGAGGACGTGAAGCTTTTGGACATTTTGTCTGAAAGAAAACGAAACGGCAAATCAGGTTTTGGGTCAGTGTGAAGGGTGTAAATCCTCATTTGTATCTCTTTACATTTTAAATTAAAATGTCGGGTCTAGGAGAGCTACTGTAGCTTGTGAATGCCACAAAGGACCTCTGAGCCGTAGTGGCGTAGGCCATATGATAAACTCTTCTGGAATTTAAATCTACCTATTTATGTTAAAAAACGCAGAAATTTTAGAAATATAATATTATATAATAATATAGAAACGTGTCGAGCCCTTCTACATGATTACACTGCATCTAAACATTAAATTTAAAGACAATTTTAGCAACTTTTATCATCCAGATTTTAGATGTCAAGTTATCATATTAATATTTTTTCCCCGGCCCTTAAACCCTTTTATTAGCGCCCTTAAATTATTTTTAACAAATATATCCTCTATATCAAAATTTACTGTAATAGTCTTTCTCTGTAAACTGCAGTAATCATAACAGAAGTATTAAAATTTGCAGGTGGAACCAGATTGTATAGAATCAGTGATTACTTGCGCACTTACTGTTGGATATCGACATATCGATACATCACATTCTTATGGTAATCAAGCTGCCATAGGCGCAACTCTCGACAGTTTGTTTAAGGGCGGCAAATTCTGTAGAAATGAAATATTCATTTCCAGCAAGGTAACTTATTAGCGGTTTTTGCAACTAATTATTTTTGTAACTTATTATTTTTTTGAAAACTAATGTTAAATTTTAGACAAGACAATGACGTATTTAATTTTATGCTCTCAAATGATGCTATCTCTTATAATAATAGACCTAATGACAATTAATTTGATGTTCTTTCGATCGGTGTAGTTAAATTTTCTTAAGCCCTCTCAACCACTAAAATTATATTCCATTTTCTCAAAAACGTTGAGGATCGCAACATGGTTTATTATATGAACTTTTTTGTCACAAATGATGTGTAGAACTGTTTCCTTACGTGTGATCAGTACAGCATTTTCAAACTATAGCGATTATGCTTTAACAGCTAGCTACTCACTATTCTATCTATAGAACAGTAACAAATAGTACCCTCTTTCCAGCTACCATACTATGGTATGAAACCAGAGGAGATATGTAATTATGTAACGGATGCTTTAAATTGTCTATGTCTGCAATACATAGATCTTTTTATGATACAATTTCCTGTTGGAATCAAGGAAATTGGTGGAAATTATATAGCAGATCCAGATACCAACCATATACTTATTTGGAAGGTAAAGTGCTCTTAGTGGTTCATTTTTTTAAAATTCTATATCATACAAGAGTTTTGATATTAAAATATTTTTTATTATTAGAAAATCTTATTTATACACAGGCTTTAGAGGAAGAGGTAAAAAAAGATAGAATCAAATCGCTTGGTTTATCTAACTTTAATATGCGCCAAATTTCAACTCTGATGGAATGTGCGAACATACCACCTGCCAATCTTCAAGTAGAAATGCATTTGTATCTACAACAAAAAGAATTGATCACATTTTGTAGCCAACACTGTATAGGAATGACAGCGTACGCGCCACTCGGATCGCCTGGCTTGGATCAATATTTGATGAAAAACAGCCTTCAACCAGCCAGGTGTAAAATTAATTTAATTCATAATAAACATTGGTGTCTATAATTATTTGGAAATTTACATAGAAGTTTGCAATAAACATTGCAGGAGTGAATGAGAAAGAAATTTGATAAACTTACTCTCTCGAATCGTCACTGGAGTCAAATATTTTTGACATTATTTGCTTGTCCTTGGCTGACCAGATGATATATCTTGGAATAAGAGACTCACTGAAAACCTTTCTCGCGACTCAAGTGCCAGAAAGTTACAGAACTTCTTCCCGACAACTATTATTCGTTAAAAAGTAGTTGGGTCCTGCATTGTTGGGTAAAATCTAAGATAATACATCACTCACTCAAAACATACCACTTGAAAATGAAAACCTGTATGGCAATACAGACATGAATAATGCGTTTTATCAAGCGTTGACTGTTACTTTCGTTAACTGAAGCCTAATCAAAAATCTTTTAGAACTGTTACATGTGCTCTTTATGTGAGTACCTAAAGTAATCATGATCTGAAAATTTGCTACCTGAATGATGAGATCCCCGCCAGATATTGCATATATAAATCTGTTCCTTCTTTTTGAACCCTTATACTCCAGCTTTTCTGCCGTCAGATACCAGCCGGCCTTCCCTGCAGGATGTAGATTTGATCAGATGCTTTCCTTTGATGACAAGTGGCTAAACAAGTACCAACTACTTAATTCCTTCATTCATGACGTTTCAAATTATATATGGTCTTGGGTCTTCTCTACAACACTTTGCCTATTTACGTATTATATTTTTTTTCTCTCTCGCTTTCCGTCATTATCATTATTTTCAAAATTCTTTCATTTAAATGGTTCCCAATCTAGATACTCAGGATTTTTTATTTGAATAGTTACATCTGGCTCTGCATTGTACCTTCCATATTTGCATCTGGGTATCTTTCTTTCACAAGTATTAAACAACATTTAATCGTGAAAGATTACCAGCATCAAAATGGGTCTTGTGTCGAGTTTTTTGGTACATTTATGAAGTAGAAACATCTATCTACAGGACACAGCAACTTTCGTTTTAATTTCCTCTTAAGTAGCATTTTCCCTCAAAGTATTTTACATCGGTGTACCGATTAGGAATTGTCCTCAAAATTCACTGGTGGCACCGTGTTTACTGTTTCCTAGCTATCTCCATTTGAATAACTGTAAGTACTATGACAGAGCTAATGTGTGTAAGTGTAGCTTTTCTTCTTTTTGAAATATGCATTATATCTCACTGAAACTAAAAATCTATACACATGGTAGTTTTATCATAAACAGTTTTTTTTTTAAAAAAAAACTTTCATTTCCTAAAATGTTTTTTTTTTCGCAGTGTACCTTCCCCATTAAATGATAACTCGGTGATAAGTGTAGCTTGCAATCATAAAAAAACACCAGCTCAAGTTCTACTGAGATTTTTGTTACAAAGTGGAGTAGCTGTTATCCCTAAGAGTGTATTGCCAGACAGAATATATAAAAATTTTGATGTAAGTTTCTTTATTTTCACTTAAGACAACGAACTGATTTAAGCAAACAAAAAAAAATGCATGCATTGAAAAAAATTTTAAACAACTATAAACACAATTCATTTACATTTTTTGACAAAGAAGTGATAAATAATTTTTTATCTTCTTTTTTTGCAGATATTTGACTTTAACTTGGATAAGTGTGAAATGGATGAACTTAGAGGAAAAGATCTGTGTGAAAAAGGAAGGATGTTTGGCTCTAATATTTGGGTAGGGACAGATCATCATCCAGAATTTCCATTCTAGTAGCCAAAAAAATTGTAATAAGCCATGCCACAAATGATTATTTTATTCGTTCAAATATCTTAAGGGAAAATTATACCTAGATCCAGCGTCAGAACTTAGCTGAAGAATTCTTGAACTTTAATTCAAATAAACATGAGTGGCAAACTCTGTAAAAGTAACTTTAAAGGAAAATGTATACAAAAGTTATTTATGACGACTTTGCTTTAATATAATACAATTATAATCATTTAGTAGTAATATGCATTGTATCAAAATATTTTATATTTCTATAAAATCTTATAGACATTTAACAGTCTCATTCTTTTAATGTAGTTATATCACTTCATTTATCCAATCAAAAACTGTTTTATAGTTCTGGGCGATTTGTCATTGACAATCTCAATGAGAATGCTGAGTTAACATAAAGTAGGAAATATATAGGTGTATAATTATATAATGTAGTGAATGTAAGACTAACTTGAAATAATGAAAGTTATCAACGCAAAAATTTGAGATAAATAAGACAGGCCAAAATAATAATTTCAATTAATATAATTAATATAAGTAATAGTTTGTTCGTAAAAACACGAACTTTCATTAAGATTAGGAGCTTACGAGAACTTGATATTGTTGAATCAATATTTGTAAGTCGATTGGATGCTCGAAGAAGAGTCTCTCGTTGGTCATTGAGTTCATTTAATACAGAAGTACCAACAGCTTCAGTTTCAACAGCAGCTCTTTCTGAATTTCGCAGACTTTCAGATGTCCTTTCAAGAGCTGCTCTTCCTTCAAGTAAAGCTTCTCTTTGCCTCTGTTCCCACATCTCAAATAAACATTAATCTTGATTAATGCGTGTGCTCACTTCTCATATAAATGCAGCCAAGAAAAGAGAAATAACTAAATTTTAAATCACTTTATAAAACAATTCTCAGAAATGAAAACAAGGTTCATCTTTGCAACGAACTTAAAAATTGCAAAATTTCAAGTAACTTATAAAGATAAGACTACGATAAATAATTACTATAACCTCCTTCACAAATATTATAACCTTTTCACAATATTAAAACTTACCAATAATTTAAAGAAAAAATTAAATATCTTTTAAAAATAAAGGATCAATACTAAATCGTATAGCATTTACTAGACGGGAAAATTGTGCAACGAGTTTTTAATCGATTATAATTTTCTTCAATTAGGACGTAATGTCGTTATGGATACAAGTTATGAAAACAAAACTTGCATAAGTCATGACGTTAAGAGAAAGGCCACTTTTAGTAAAATTTTCGGTATGTTTGAATCACATAAAAAAATGAGATTTTAGATATGTCAGAAGTAATCTCTCCAGAAGACATTAAAAAAACTCAAAGCGCATTAACAAAATATATAAACCAGCCACCTCTAACTGAAAAATTGTTAAGAAAACCTCCGTTTAGATTTTTGTATGATATAATAAAATCTGTAAGTTTCCTACTTTTTTTAAAAACAATTGCTTTAATAAAATTATTCTAATCACTACAATCCGTAAAAATGAAATAGGTAATTAGAGAGACAGGTTTTCTGAGTGAAGTTTTTACTGCAGAAGATTTAAACTTAGAAAATGTTAAGGATAAAGAGGGAAAAATAGCATTCTTAAAAAAGCTCATCGCTGCTGTCAGTGAGTAAAAGATTAGCATAATTTCTTATGTAGTAATATTGAGATTAAATAAATAACTTCATATTTTAGAAGATGCTACTGGGAATCCTATAAGTGCCAAACCAAATAAAATTGCTGCAGGATTAGAAGTTACAAAAACACTTGAGTTATTGCAAGCTGTTGGAAAAGGTATTGCTCTGAAGGTATAAAATTTAAAAAAAATTCATTTAGCCATTTTTTTAATATGTATTTTACAATACTACAGTTGTGATCATTTATAAATCGCAGTAATATTTTAATTATTTTAGCAAAGCGGGAAATTAAACATTCAAAAAGAAAATCCAGAAAATAAACAGAAATCAAATGTTACAACTGCTAAGGAAAACAATGCAGGCACTTCAAAGAAGCTGAAATTAAAAAAAGATGATGTACAGAATGATGCAGATAAGACGAAACAAAGAGGAGGAAATAGCGGAAAAGAGAACGCGACTTCTGACAGAAAGAAAAAAGAAAGAATTGACAAAGTTGAAAAAGAGAAAATTAAGAAAAAAGATAATGCAGGTAATAACAAAAAAGATTTAAATGAAAAGAATGAAAGAGAAGTGATTGACGAGAAGGATCAAACGAAAAATGAAAAAGAAATTGATGGTCAAATAGTGACGAAAGTTAATGAAAATTTAGAAAATTCACAAATTGTTGATAGTAATAGTTCCAAAATTGTTGAAAATAGACATTCACCACCTAAGAGTGAACAGCTAAATAATGGTGAAACAAATGAAAAAGTCAGGTAAAATATAATTATTTTTATTCCATCGTTTCTTTTCGTATCTTTAATTGTAAATTAATTAATTTACCATTTTATTTTGTAGGAATTCACTCGCCAGTAATGACCTTGTGGAAAATGGACTACCAGCTGATAAGGAAGAAGAAAATAAACTTGCAAATGATGTGAATAATGAAGAACAGAAAAAAAAAGAGGAAACATCAGCTAAAGCCGATAAAAGGCCTTCAACAAGAAGACAGTCAAGCAGAACTAGACCTCCTTCTAGTGAGTCGTGGAAATTTGGGTTACTTTTACATATATATTTTTTTCTTTTAAGTTAAAAAGCATCGATATTTCAGATCATGACCTGAGTATTTTCAAGTGCTCTGTATGGTGTTCTCTAGTTCTCTAACCTGGTTTGCTACAATAAAAGTGCTGTTTCAGTGCACTTGTACGCTTTTAAAAATTTTATAATTAGGAATATAAGATGAGTTGGCAAAATTCCATGTTTTTTTATTTAAGGTCAATCACTTGTGTTTGGAACTTTTTATTTATGGAACATTGATTTTAGTGAAGAGTTGAGATGTCACGTTTCCTTCAACATTACTTTATTTGAAAATTGAAGCCAGTTCTTTTTCGTTCTTATTTTAAGTTTGAAGAAAATTTAAATTCATAAATTGTATTAAGTTAAGCCGTATTTGTATTTGTTATTTTATAATTTTTATTTAGAAAATGTCAGCGATAATGTAAAGAAAGATGCTGAAACCAAGGTAGTGGAGAAACCGGATGACTCTAACTCAAAAAAAGTGAAGAAAGAAATTCAAGAAGATACTTTGCCTTTATTAGGAGCTGGTGAAGCACCTCCAATTACAGTGCCCAAAATGTAAGTACACATTTAAATTCAATGTATTTCATTCCGTAAAAATTATTTAAATTCTTCCTAAAACTCTCCCACTTTCTGAAATCTCAAGTTTATTGCGTAATGAAAGTTGAATGTTTCAAGGTACCAGTAAGGGGCACAATAGTTTTATCTTGATCGTAGTATTCTATAACCAAGCTTATATACCCCCTTTTGAAGGTGAAGTGCCGCCTAGTGTATTTGATCAAACTGGAAAATTACCAAATTCAAGCTAACGCTGTAACCTAAATTTGATTAAATATTGCAGAATATATTCTGATCCTGCCAGGTACATCTGCTTCCGTTAAAAGGATATTCTCAATGATGAAATACAGTTGGTATGAAGAATGAGGTAGATCAGAAGAAAAAAATTAATGCTCAGCATTACTTGTTAATTTTTGTTAAATATTTAAATTTCTTCGATGCTATGTTTAATGTACAAGTATCTGGAGTCTGCCTCCAATACAAATGTATTAAATTAAGAGGAGAGAAGTTAAAAATAAGACAAAGCTTTATTTTGTTGCAAATTCAATTTTGTACTAAGTTGTAATGAATTTTTCGATGCAATCAGAAATTAAGAGTATTAAAAAAATAGTACATACTAGTGTTTAATGTCAGTACTTTTTTAATATGATTTATACAAATGTTAGGTTAAGAGTAATTTTTTTAAATGAAGGAAAGTACCTTTAATTTTCCGAGCAGTATGTCAGCGCCATAAAAAAATCATTTTAATACAATACAAAGTATACATTTAAATTATCGCTTTTTTTTATGTTAGGAAGTAAGTCCCATAGTAGTTTAGATTTTTGCTGTTTTCTTTTTGGTCATGTGGAGTTCTATAAATATAATAAAATAGCTCTAAAAATTTGTACTGTCATTAAGTTTTTTTTTTTGTTTTTAATAATGAGAAAAAGCTTTCAGCTTTCTGTAGGGTATGTGCTTTCAAGGCGATATGTTGCACTTTATTTCGTAAAAATAGCATCTTATTCTTGCGAAGACATTAATGGTCTGCGTACAAGATTGTATACAAGAATTTAGCAATGAGGTTTCATAGGTGTCCATCGGACCTGAAGGTTTGATAGGCCCGACTTATTGTGTGGAATGTGTGAAGTCCATGTAAGTCTCGAATCGAATTTAAGAGTAACTAGAAACTATTAATACAAAATATGTGCATATTGGTGACTAATTCGTTATATTATAATTGTTGTTCAATTGGATGCGTATAAAGGAAGAGGGGTTACTTTCGGTTTCAAATTGTCCCGATTTGATCAAAATATATATCTATCATGGTAAGTCTTACTATATACTTTCAATATGAAAAATGGTATTATCTTTTAATTTCAGTGAGAGACCGACTACTGCGAGGAGAGCACCACCAAGTGCTAGAGCACCAGGAGTGCCTAGAGCTAAGGATAGAGGCGAAGTTAAACTTCCAGACAAGTAAGTCACAGGGTGCAAATTTTATTTTTAATTTTTTTTTTTTTTAATATAAAGAGAAATAATTACGTAAACATTCTGCATCGGCTAAAACCTAAGTTGCTAGGTTCTAGAACAGGTTTCTCCACCATTTCCACATTAACAATTAATAAGTTATCCCTAATAAGACTCTTGATTTATTCTTTAAGACACTTTAAAAAAAAAAAAAAAAAAGGTTTGTGAGGATCAATTACTTAAGAAATAGACAGCACCTAAAAGTACCTAACTTATTTTCAAATTTTGATCTGTGGAGTATCTTTTTGCTGGCACTGCAAAGTGATAGTGCTCCGGGGCTTAATCCCCAAAACAGAAGTAAGGGTAGTGCATTTCGTGTTTGATTCTAAGTGGAAAGTAAAAAATATAATTGTGTCCTCCCGCCTTATAAAGGGAGACTAATAGCGAGAGAGAATCTTTACAAAGGGATAGTTGCGGGAGACGGTAAGTAATGTTTTAATTTATGGTTAACATATCAATCATTTAGAGGATGTTCACTTCGGTAAGATTTATTTATGATATTGTGCAGTGCGCAGATAGAAGGCTGACCAAACCATCTTATACATTCTCTATTGTATATTTGGATTTAAAAATTTGTTAACAATCAAATTAATAGTAAATTAAAATTATCTTTGTAGTGCTGATAAGGGACAAGAAGAAGTGAAACCTGTAGAAGTTATTACCGAAGATCATGTCCAAGAAGACGATAAAGAGAATATGGTAGTAGTTGAAACGCAGGCGTTATCACTTGAAACAGATCTACAGGTAAATAGTTCCAGTTGTCAATCATCTAAATAAATCTATAATCTTTCTCTATAATATATAAGAAGTAGTAACTTAAGTACAGTATGCAATCGAGCCTTCTATTATTATTATACATCTTATATAAAAAATAATTCTTTTGAAATTAACTTGGGGTTAAACAGGGGAGTCTATTAAGCCTTGACTATTTTCTTACTTTACTTACTTACTTCTTTTCTTTCACACTATTTTATTAGACTATTTTCATTATACATTAATGACAGAGGAGGTTTTGGATGAGGACGGTATCTGAGTTAATAATATTCAGTTTAAACGTTTTGCTTACTCTGATGACTTCATTTTGCTCTCGTCCACACCCAAGGGTCTCCAAAGAATGATCAACTCTTTGGAAAATTATTGTTCCTTTTGGAATCTAAAAATAAATTTAACCAAATCAAGGATAATGGTATTTAACGGTGGTAGGCGTTCCAAATCTGAGAAATGGTGGTTAGCCGGTCAACAGATCGATATGGTTAATCAATATAAATATCTTGGTACAACGCTTACACCTACCCTGAAATTAAAGAATCATTTTGAAGAAAGAATAATGAAGACGAAAGCGGGGTTAAGCAGTATCTAGAAAAGTTTTATATTAAATAACGTTATACCAAACACATCTCAATTGCAAGTTTATAACTCAGTGTCTCGGTCTTTGTGTGTACGGTGCACACACAGATATAGGGATGGAGAGACTATGAGGCTGTGAACAAGTTGCATTGTTATTTTCTTAAAAAAATGTTTCGTTTACCTCAATACACCCCATCTATATACGTAACTACTGTAGGTACAGCAGTATACTACAGTACTACAGTATACTACTCAACATACTACTGTATATTGAGAATAATTTCCACCTCCCTTCCTCTTCACACTTCATCGCCATTTCAATTACATCTGTAAATTATCTTCAAATTTCTTATCTTAAATTAGGTAATTTACTGTCGTTTTCTTCTAATACTAAAATGAGAAGTTTGAAAACTTCTAAAAGAGAAAGTTGTTTGAATTTTCAAACCAGAACTTACATTGTTTTCTTTTTTTTAGGATACAAAGTTAGCAGAAGGAATGGGAAACGAGTTAATAGGAGAAAATGAAGGTGCTCTGGTCGCTCAAATACTTGAAACAAAAAAAGAACTTGAAGAGACCAAACAAATGTGGGCTAATACAAATCAACGAAACGTCGAAATAGTAAATATTATTTGGTACAATTTTGCACACTGCATAAATTCTAAAAACGTTTTGGCTTTGCTAGTTTATTTTATTTTTATTTTTTAAGGAATGGGAAAGTGGCAGAAAACAGAAGCGAGAGAATTGGGAAAAAGAGATAAATAAATTGCGGGAAAGTATACAAGAACTGACGCGAACAACAAATCCTTTGGGAAAATTATTTGATTTCATTCAAGAAGATGTTGATTCAATGCAACGAGAATTGAGGTCGTGGGTATCAGTCACTAACCAATACAAGGAGCAACTGATGGAAGAACAAAAGTAACTTTTTTTTTAGTTATAGAAATAGTAAAAAAAGTCACTGTACTCATTAACACATTTTTCCTCTTTCGGTTTGCTTGAATTCGAGCATTATCTTTCAAGATTTTTCTTTTCAGTTGTGCAAGGTCGGTGGAAGTGAACAGTTTGATATAAAAATTTACAACTTGCATACAAATTTTGCTACTTCTGTTGCCAAACTAGATTTGTGTTTACAATTTTTTCTGTCTCCTCTACAAGGCGCAAATTATTTCCCTCAATCTCTTATTCTGAATGAGTTTTACAAAGACTCTTAAGCCGCAGAAGCTACTCAACAAGCTTTTGCTATGAACGGAAAAATTGCCCTCGCTCTGAGAAAAGTAGATTTCTCTATTAGAGCTAAGAACCTTAGCTCCAAATTTATAGCAAGGATCATCTGGTCTTCTTTCTGTTTAAATTATATTTAGGAGAGGGGCGGCGCTTTTGGATAATCCATTTTTCTGATCCAACGCGCCCAGTGCTGTTGCTCATTTTCTTGACGAATTCATATTCTTTCCGTAGTTGCATTTGCTCCTTAAGTCTGCAATGGAGTTAGAGATCTTTAAATCATCGGATTCGCCCCCGCCTAAGTTAAAGCAGTTGCCTAGTTCAGCCAATAATGATCCATTAACTTTTTCCATACCTGCGATTTATTGTGAGGCAGCCTCTACTGATGCAAGAAGGCAAGATATTAGGAAACTTTAGTTTACGAGAGGCTTTTCTAAGGAGGGCTTCTCGTCTCTTCAACTCCTGGTAGTATCCTAGACATTTAAAATTTCCTTGAACGATGAATCGCTGTCCATTAGGAAGTGTTTTGGAAACTCTTACTATCTCTCTACAGAATCTGCAAGGGTTATAATCTTTTAGACAGCTATTTCATATGTCCTTTGAGAGGGCAACGTCCCATCAGAAATCATTAGTATAGGAGCCGATTTTGACTCAGGTCGAGTCACGCTTCAAATCTGTTAGATTTATTGTTGCCCCAACAACTCTTCTTGTCTTAAGTTGCTTCTGGAGAAACCAGTCTATAAGCCTACAAGGGTATAGGCCTCCCATATGAGTTGATATGGTGCTTTGCAATACTAGATATCGGCTAACGTAGTAATCTCCACATTTTTGTTAAAGAAAAAAGGCTTTTTCAGATAGCAATATTCAACTAATTTACCATTCTGACTGATCCTTATCCCCTCAGACATGTAAATTTTTGTTTAATTACTCTTAATTCTCTTCAGGAATGTAATGTTTAAAAAAAAATATTATTTATTTTTAAAAATATTAAGATGCAAGAAAATGAAGAAATCGTGTGTATTTTCAATCAATACTGTCCAGCATATTTTTTTTTTCGTTCATACCATAAATCTATGATCGCATTTGCTTGATTCAATTGATTGATTTGCTTTCAAACCAAAATTTCAACGCAACAATAACTTGGCTTTATTTGCAGAGCTTCGTCAGAATTTATTTTGTTCGTATGGTTTTGAAAAAAAAAGAGTTGATTTCATGTATGCCTTTAATTTCTTAAAAATTATATTCTGCGTTTATGGAAATAGAACATCTTCGATTTTATTTGACCACTTGATTACTTAACAAATTCTTTTAAAAATACGTCATATTCTCTTATTTCTGCAGGTTAACGGAAACTACGTTGGAAAAATATAAAAAACAATTAGCTGAAATGGATTCATTGATAGAACAAGAACACGATGCCGTAAGAAATGTCAAAGCTAACATTATTGCTAATGATAAAAGAATTGTTCAGTTAGTAACCAGAGGCAATACTTAATGGATTATTGAAATGGGTCAGTCTTGAGGATTTAAAAAACAAAAAATCATATATTTGTATTCACCTTAAATTGCAGGTTAGAAAACATTACAAGACTGCTAGTAATTTTATTTTTTGAGACAATGTTCATCTAAATCGCCTGCATATTGCTCTTTAAGTTTTATTAATCGATGTAAAGCAATCAAGATTACCTCAGTTCAGTTATTATTTAAATAAGTCATTCACAAGATCGAGCCAGAGCCCCTCAACGAAAATATGAACTTATAATGAAAATGGGTGGTAGTTTTTGAACTAAAAATTTCAAATTGCACGAAAAAGTGCCTTAAAAACATACTGTGCCTTCAATTCTTTTTTCAAAAAAAAAAATATATATATATATATATATATATAAAAATATGGTGATAAAATAAAATTGGTATAAAAGCAATTGAACAAATTTTTTGTCATAATTGTACAATCAAAATAATATAATTAGTCATAATTTTATTAAATGTTTATAAGAAAGAGAAATAATAAAATGAATAGAGAAAAATGTTGTGCCTTGCAGTAACGATTTTTTTTAGTATACAAAAAAATGGGAATGAATTTATACATCATGATAGTATGAAGGTGGTATAAAATACTTCCGATAGTATACTTATGTATTGATCATATTACGTTACAGTTCAATAAATAAAAGAAACTCTAATGTGAAATACTCGTAAGACTTTTATTTGTTAAAGTCCAATTCTCGTAGTTAAGAGTTGGTTTCAATAAACAAACAAATGAAATACTTCTGATTTAATGTACTTCTGGTTTGTAAACACTTTTTTGGTATAATCCTCACATACTCCTCTCGCGAAATCAGGTCAAAGCCCAGTACAGGAAATTCATTTATCCATTGGAAGGATCTGATGGCGGAAAATGAAGCTCCAATTCAATATGCTCAATACCCACTGTTGAGCAATGCTTTACTATAGCCCAGGTAATTATGATTTTATTTGGAACCAATAAACATTTGGAATTTTACTTTTATTTATTAAATAACAAAAAATAAAATCAAGGAACAATATACTCTTAATATGCAATAAGAATATCTGACAAAACGAAAAAACAAATTTATTTACACGACTAAGTACACTGTGATAATCCCCTCAATTTAATTAAAATAATATACAATCAATATTTACATTTATTTATAAATCAGAAACAAGAGTTAGAAGAAAAAAAGGAAGATAAAGATTACAATTTGTTTCAAAAAATAAAATCTCCCCTTGAACATCATGAAGAAGGAGTAAGGTTATTTAAAAAAATTAAATTACTCGGAAGATATCCCTGTTAACTTGCCAAAATGTGACTCAAAAATTATGGTAAGCAAGTTTTTTTTTTTTAATGAGTAAACACATAAAAATAAATACAAATTAAAAATAGTTTATTAATACAAACAAAAGGCGTACTTTATAAATTTGTTTCACGAAATATTTTTATCAGTCCTATCCAACATTTACAACAAATAAACAAAAACAGAATAGGCCTATTAACAAACATATTAACAAAATTAAAATTATTTTATACATAGCTGGATAATTTATTATACATCCATATTATAACTACTTAAAGGAGGAATTGTTCACTTTTCTATTAGCAATAAATTCCAATCATTGAAAGTGCAAAAATATGTGCAATCCATCACAGATAAGGAACAATCTTTTTTTATTTACAAATAAAATTTCGCTCATTTTATTTTTTCATACATGTAACAACAACCTAAATATAAACATTTTTATTATTTGTTTCAATCTACAATAAATATATTATGAGGGAACCCAACTACGATCAGTATTGTCTAGTAATTAGAAGGGACAAATGATCAACCCGTACTATTGTAAATTACTTTATTATTCTCTTAAAATAACAATATATGTCTGCAAGCTAATGCAATCATTTCCTTGCAAATCACGAAGTAAAAATTAAACCAAGAGGGACTGCCAGTATAGTTCAGTTTATTAAACCAAAAACCAACATTTGCTCAAGTTGATGTTCTTGTTGGTTTGAGATATTTAACTCCTTCATAGCTGGTACACACCGGGCATTTTTCACCAAAGGAGCACTTCCAAACAAAAACAATTACTGTAGTGGTGTCCACCCAGAAACGCTTGTGACGGTTCAAAGCGTGTTAGAGTAAGCTATCTAAACTGCCACAGCTAAAGCATGCCAATCAAAACCTTTAAGTACATGTTTATTTTGTGTTCGTTAGTTGAATGCGTGCTTTAATTAAAATAGGTAGCAAGATAATTTTATTATTGACTAAGCCTTTCGAAAAGTAACGTCTTTGTTTTCATAATATTATTTTGTTCACTTATTAAAATTAGAAAAAAAAAGTGTTTCATTGGAAAGATGACCAAAAATTACAACTAAATAAATTGACAGGTCATTTACAACTAATTTGAATCCCACCCAAAAAAAAAAGACAGATCTATCATATTTAGTTGTCTAGAAGGAATTGCAAATGGAATTTGCACCAATAAATTAGTGGTTCTTTTTTTTTAAATATGTACAATGAAACACTTCAAACGAATAATCAAATTTTAAATAATTAAATAAAAAAACTTAATCTAAAAACAAAACAAAATTAATATCAACATTATATTCCTCACCTAAAAAAAAATAATAAAATTGTAGTATACTTACAGACCCACTATGTTACATTTGTTTGTCCTTTATGATTATTATTATTTATTTATTTTATTAATCAACAGTACTATAGGTGTTAGGAAAAATAGACAATTTAATAGATGTGACATAAAATAAAGACAATTTTTTTTACAGAAAAATTTGCTATGATCAGAGTACATCCAAGATGTATTAAACTCCGTTTCATACTTCTTTTTTTTCAATATTTAACTATAAATACAAAAGTACAGTTTCTCCCACGCCTAAGACATTCAGCATTATTTCTCTCTACATTTTAAAAAAAATGATTGATGTCGCATCTTACTTGTTTATTATTTTCTTTATAAATATTCAAAATTTCTTTTAAAAAAATCGCTATCAATTATGATTGGTGCCTTTATACAAAAACATTAAGCGATATGCAGGTTTATTTTTTAATTTTTATCATAAACGATTAGTTTAACAAGTAACTGTGTAAATAGATTTTAAAGAGTTTCTATAGGGACGTTTGCATTATACAGTAGATTATCTTAGCCATTTTGACAGTGCAAATAATTTTTTTTTTGTTTCAACTGCTTGCAACTAACTTCTCTTTTTTGTGATCTTTATAGTGAAATTTAAATTTAGTCATTCTGAAATACGAAAATGAGAACTGATTTTAGTATAATGACATTTAAAAAAATGATTACTTAAAAAGAAAGAAAAAAAAAAAATTGTTTAGCTGAAATACTCCCTTTGAGCAAGAATAAGTACTTCAAAAGTGAGTTTTTTCTAATGCGAATATCTCTTTTTCAAATCAATATTTTTCAACAATTTGTACATTTGAATACAAACCCAAAAACGTTTATGATCCTGTCTAGAAATGATAAAGTACAACAAAAGCTTGGGCCATGTTTATCTGAAGTTAATGAAAAATTTTTATAAGGGCTGAATAGAAAAATGTATAGAGAGTAGTCAAAAAATCCAGTCTGAATGTCTGTTTTTGGGATAATTCAAAATTCAGGTTGAATAAAGATAGTAATGTTTAATATTTTCAATACTGAAGCAAACCTTGAAAGTTCAAAACGGATATAAAAAGAAAAAATGAACAATTAAATACTGAATAAATTATTAAACATATTTTTTGAGGAATGAAAAAAAACAAATTGAGAGGATAGTATGAGCGTGGAAAAACAGCTTCGCCTAGAACGACCTCTATCCTTAGATTCAGTATTTCTGATGGCAGATGTAAAAGTAAGGCTTGCTCCAGCGCCAGAAAATTTTGAGATGAATTATTTTATTCCCACTAAACAGAAAACTATGTACTATACTGCCGACATGCTTCCCACAAGCTACCGAAACTCAATTAACCCTCAACTAAAAAACTAAATAGTAAAAAAATATTACATTAAGCTAACCACCCCATAAATAAAAAGATTTTTGAGAGAAAAAAAAAAACCTGATGCTGTACGTGCGATAGAATGAAGGCAACACTCATTTTGAGGTGGTACTAAATGGTCATGCAATTACTTACTTTTGGTAACCATTTGGCTACCAAAAATCTCACTTGGATTGATAGGTCAAAGAAGAATAATCCTTTATCAAGGTAAAACATGGACCCACTGCTCACGTCAATCGTCCTCATTATTTAATTATTTAAATTTTTAGTTTATCACTTACACAACTCGGAATCAATAACATAAATAAATTAATAAAACTACGTAGATTGTGATCTTTGGAGTGCTTTTTCTCTTCAAAGATAGCTACTGTTACCGAAAGAGCATCGAATTATTAGCTATAGACGGATTCATCAAGATGCAGAAAATGATGGCGTTTATCTTTTAGTGTACCATTTTAAAATTGTACGTTGAAAACATGCATACTTTTTTTACATCCTAATCTCTAAATACAAAATCTGCTTCTTGATCTTGATCATTTTAGACGAAATTGCAGTGAGCGTCTTAAACAAGTTTTGTTTTTAAATAATACAGTTTATAAGAATTACTTCAGTTTTTTTTTAACATATCGGAATTAGCCGAGAATGTATTTATAAACATAATTAGTGAGAATAACTTTAAGCAAATTACATGCTGAGATGTTAAAAATGGACAGCTTTTTCTTTCATATGAAAGAAGGTTTCAATTTTATCTAGATTCATGATACATTTCACTCGCTATACACAATAAATGTTTGTACGTATCAAATATTTTATACAATATTGAATTACTTATAATATTATGTTAATACATAGCCACAGTCACACTTAAATAAAGCTCTTCGCAAAAATAAGGTTGCTTTTAGGATATGTCTTAAAACGATATTTGAAATTTATGTAATATATAAATTTTTCTATAACACTGTCTTTAAATTCACTTAACCTTTTTCTTTAAAAACTAATTATTTCGAACAAGGGCAAAGAAATAAAACCAAACATTTTCAACAATAATCGAAGAACGAGAACCTTCTTTTTCTATTAATTTTTTAATTGGCACACAATTTAGCCTAGATGAGTTGAATTTGACAGACTTCTACGTGCTTAAAATTGTCTTTGAACATGCGGTCTATATTATAAATTCAATTTTCTCAGTAAATACGTATCAACAAATTTGAAGATCGCTAATGATTTTGCCAAATAATAATTTCGAGTAAAGAATGTATCACTGTGTAAATAATCTTATTAATTTGTGAAAATTACTGACCAAGACCTCTAATAATACAGGTATAGTAGCGATACAATGAAACAGTAATAATAATATCAATAATAACTCCTTTTTTAAGTAATATAAATTACTGACAAATTTTCTCCAATGAATTTAGAAGATAATGGGCTAAAACAAACAAAAAAGGAGCATTTAAAATTAGAAGAATGAAAACTAAATAATTTTTAAGATTAGGATTTCAATTAAACAGTTTTCGACAAGATGCTAACAGATTTGAGGTATCAACAGTAACTAAATGATTCTTTATGTATTTACTATAAATTTCTTAATAAAGAAAATTCTTAAAAGTAATATTGTTAGAAAGCTACATGTTAAACATATACAGATCGATCTGGATTCACGATTTAGAACAAACCAAGCCTAACCCTAATTCATTTACTGATTCTCTAATTAGTGCGACTTTCTTTGAAAAATTAGTTCTTGAAACTGTTAGAAAGTTAATCTATGGATACACAAGTTAGGGGAATCAGAAATGAGAGCTAGGGTTTGGGACAAACGTTTTTTTGCGAGTGGCATAATTAATTTAGTATAAGTAAGTCCAATTTACTCAGGAATTAGCCGTTGTTTTCTTCTTTGCACGACTAACAAAGTACCACAAAAATTGTGGAAAATGAGAAAATTTAGGACCGTTTAATGTTAATTTATGAACCAATTAAAAACAAAAAAATATATAACAGGCTTATTTTAATGTTAAACGTTATATTTTTAGAAACCTTTCACATACCAGAAGACATCTTTATTTTAAATAAACTTTTTATCATAAATGGAAGTAAAATCTGCCAAATTTTACAAATATATATTTTTTTAACAGTCAAGTTAATTTTCCATTAGTTCAAAATATATACATATATATATTTTTTTTTATAAAAATACCTTTTCACTTTTATGTGTACATCTAATTCTTTTCAAATATCAATACCCCATCTAACGTCGAAGACTAAATATGTTCACGGACATAAAACAATTTTAATTTTAGTTTTATTGTATTCAGCTCCAAAACATAAATTAAGAAATTAAATAAAGCTGAGTTGGGAGTTTTTTTTTCTGCAACCTCTTGGTACATGACAATTCATAAATAAAAAAAGAGTTAATTTACTTTCACATTTCATAGAGAAAAAATTGAAGAATGATATGCCAATTGAGTGCGTAAAACAGAGTGCTGTTTTGCCAAGGTTATACTTTTTATAATCTTTTGAGGAGCACCTAAATGAAAACAATGGAAAACGGCAAACAGAGCATCGAAAGGATGAAAGCGGTTGAAGAGGTGAATATCAATCAACTCATCCTCCACTAACCATGACGTACTCCTCGAAATAAGTAGGTCTGATTAAAAAATATAAAATCAATAAATCAGCCTTCAGAATATATATTCCTTAGGGAAAATAAAGCCTAGACAATAGTTTGAAACGTAGCTAAAGCAGCTGCAAAGTCAGCTATTGAGATAACGTCTGCTCTGGTTAGGAACCTACCCACGTGTAGCGCCTGAATGAATGACCTTTAGTTCGAATAAAGTAGGTAGGCAAGCCTAATGATATGGCAAGGGTGGAATGGGAGAACGAGATTGGAGAACGGACGCTTTTCTTTATCTTAATGAGTTAAATGACTCAAAGATCTTCAAGGGTACCATGTTACCAGTTTTCCTAACCCTAACGCGATATCACACCATAGAATGGCGCTGTCCGAGACCTCGCAAAATCATCAACTTTTTAATTAATTACTTATGACTTGTCTATAAATTTGAATTGTATAACTTCAAGAGATCAGGTTGCCTTATTTTGAAAATACATTTTTGGAAATGATCTTTTTAAAAATGATGTTATATCCTAATGGAAGGACTGTTTTAAAATGAAAAAAGAAATGATTTTCTTCTAAAATCAATCCCAACAACTAAACATTTCTGAGTGCTCCTCTATAAATATTATATTTTATTTTATATATTTATATATATTCTACAAATATTTTAATAATCCATATAAATTTAGAATCCAAATTAATGGGGTTGCAGAAAAAAAAAAATACAATAAAATAATAATAATAATGTTAAGTAAGCTCGTCAACTATTTTTTGCTAACGATTTTATTTAAATGTGCCAAATGATAAAATATATGAAAAACTAGTTATTTTGTGATAATGATATCTACGCATTGTCCTCCACAAAAAAAAAATTATTTAAAAAATATTTTGTAAGTACTTCAAAAATAATAATAATAATAATAATTTGTACTTAAAAAAATTTCAAACTTTATTATTAACCTTTCTAGACAAGTGTTTTTTTTTTCTTTTCTATTAGCTCTTAATTTATGAACCAATTAAAAAGAAAATGTTTCCAATAATTTTCTTTACTCTGAATGTATGCTTAATTACATATCTTTAAAAGTAAATTGAAGAACATTACTTATTCGTGACTTTGAAATTTTTCTATAGACTGAGATAGTTTTCTGCCGGATTTTAGTTTATTATTACAATTTCTGAAGTGCTCTACTAAAAAACTTCTTTTTTTTTTGTTTTGGTTGCTTAAAGGCAGGGAATATACTGTTTGTTTGCACATGTATTTATGGACCCTCTAAGTAATGAGTTTGCTTAAATTAGAATGCTTCCTCCAAACTTTCTATTTGTTTTAAAGTAAATAATAACAACAATAAAACCAAATGATTACTGACCCAATTCAAAATTTGCATTAATCTTTGTTTTTAAGAATTATATTTGTTAACAAAACACTGTTCTACAATCAATACTTGAAGTCTATGGACAGAAAACAATCGAATCAAAAATAAATATTGAAAAAAAAAATGGTAAATGTGGAACGCCGTAAAAAAAAGTACTTGACGGGATGGCACTACAATTCAAATATATCATTTTGTTGCCTTTCCAATCTTTGCAAAGAATTTCGTACCTTGCGACCTTGGGTCATTACAACGGTGGTTGTAGGTAGGTCAACTGTATCATTATTACTGCTGGAGGTGGATGCACGATCATCTTCTTCCACCAGATGATTATAAGCTGCTGGGTCTGAACGATCTTCTTTGTAAGATTGTGGATGATTTTGTTGTTTTTGATGTTGCTTCAAACGTGATAAAGCACTTTTCCGCCTCCAAAAAATTGAATCATCATCTACAAACCTTTGAAAAGAAGAAATAAGTAAGTAAGAAGAATCAATAAAGGGTGATTTATTTTGTTATTACTCCTAATAAAAGAGAGTATTGCCTAGAGATACTTCTGAAATTGAGACTTTACCAGAAATATATGTTATGGGGTTCTTTTAACAAATAAGTTTTTAGCGCATAGTGTATGAGTTAGTGTAGTGTGTGAGAGTGAGTGTGTGTGTGTGTATACGGAATTCTAAAAAAAGAAAAAGTCTATAAAGCACAGAATTTATACACTGTTTTGTGGCTTTGGTTCTAAGTTTTCGCTCGAAATCCTTCTAGCGGAATGTGACCACACTGACAAGATTTCACGGATTTTTACGGTCTTCTTGAAAATGTTTCCAATAATTTTCTTGAAATTGCCCACTTACTAGATGCTTCAAGTAAAGTGTGAACTAAATTGAAGAAAAATAGTTGAAGCGATTTCGAGAAAATTTCGTAATTTTTAGAGTGTCAATTAGAATGAGGAATTTTTGAACGAAACCTTTCTGAGTGGCCCCATTTTTTACAAATAAAAAGAAGAATTCAATTTGAGCTCTCTGTGTAAATTCCGCTTGTGATTTAATCAAAACAGACATGTTGGTTCAAATTGTTCCATCTTCACACATTAAACTATGGGAAATCTTACTGGATTACAACTATATACTAGGAGCCACTTACAGCTAACTGTACGGTGATGGACATAGTTGACGGCAACAAGAAATTATCGACCGGAGGTCTGAAAAAAGCCGGAAGTTATTGTGCCTTACAAATAAAAACAATTGGAACCTTGAAATTATTATTTTTTAATATGTTTTAAGTAACCACTTTGGCAACAAAAGCAACTAAACTTGTAAATTTTTTAATGAAACAATTTTATCAATGGAGTAAATTAAGGAAAATGATAAGATAACCCATAAGATGCCAAAAATTGCTCAGCTAAAAATTAGAATAAATGGAACTTCAAATATATAGTTAATAATTTTTACTAATAATTATTACATAAAGTAACTAAATACTTCTCTATTAAAAACATAGGACTTTCACTTTTCTTAAATAATGTAATTAAATTTTTCTGAAACTTCAATTTACAATAAAAAAAAAATGTTGACTTCAATGTTAAACCCTTTACTAAACACTTTTATTGAAGGATACTGCTGAAGTATTGTGATGCCCAAACCCAAAAAATAAAACACCCCAAGAAAAATATTTGAATTTTAAGATATAAATAAGCGTTATGTTTAGTATATGTCAAATTTAAATGAAACCTAAGCAAAGTACGGAAAACTCGAAAAAAACTTCTTTATTCTCCGGTGGACTAATATTCTTCAAACTTACAATTTTATCAAAACATTTGATATTCTTAAATATACATACAGACGTTCGAAACGCAGAATATACTGAAGAGAGATTTCAGAGGAGGATTTAACTTCATCCCATCATAGAAATCCCTTTTAAATGAGGTTTTCAGGGAAAAAAGTTATAAACGCTGGTATTCTTGCGAAAAGGAATTCCATTTGAAGAGCACTCCGGGATCTTCTGTATCGCCCTAGTACATAATTTTCAATGCTAGAGATCTTTTTAGTAAGCAAACTATAAATTTACTTCAATAGCAGTTTTATTCATGATTGAAAATCCTTCCAAGCATATATTATATTATACATATTTTATTAGAATAGAAACAAAAAATAACATACAGAATATGACTGAAATTGGCATTTATTTTTCATCCTATTGAAACAATGAATCAGTCACCAAAAATAATGAACAGTAATATTTTTTTAGCCTAGTCCAATTTGGTCCATTCAAGAAAGTGACAAAGAAGCTTAAAGAAAGAAGTCTTCCACCAAACGCTTCTAGGCGATAAGGGCGAGGATTGGACAGACCGCTATAAAATGAAGGGTGTCTTCCTGAACCTAATTATTTCAGAGGAAGCATTCTACCTGAACATATGGGTTATAAGGTTTATGATTGAATTTCAACAGTCCTCCCCCAGTTTGATCACACATTGGATGTATTTCATCAATATTTTTATATACCTCACCTCTAACCCTCAAATTCACTGTCTAACTTCATGATTCAGCAGCCTATCAATGATATATCGATACGAAACCTGTAACCACTCGATTTGCTTTCGACTAAAATTATCTCTTAAGTGAGCAATTTTAGATGGGAATTTCCAATGGAGAATTTTTCTATCAGACATATCGAAATTAAGAAAAACTCTAGTTTGGGCAGCTAAAGTAATCAAATGTTCTCCCCAGTTTTAGAATTTTCTCCACTATTCTTTAAGTGTGGTGGAAAATAGGCCAGTCTCTTAAGTTGGGGTGAAGTTAAGAAGGCAAATAACTTTCAGATTAAAAACCAAAGAACTTTTTCTATTTCATAAAAGCACTCTGACCCCCACCCCACACGTGCTTCATAGCACACAATGACCAGCTTCTCAACATTAAATATTATAAGTTTTCGCCTTCATTGGTATACGAGGTTTCATTATCGTCCTTCTTCAGACAAAATTTAACGCGTTTTTGGCTGAAGATTTTTCTAAAAATTAGGTTTCAAGGACAACCAAATTGTTAATAACACTCCTAGATAATGTATCGATCTACCTCTTCAATTTCCAAGCCTTGTAGGACCAACACTCCCTAGCCAAAGTCTCCTCCACGACGAAAACAATTTCTTTGGATTTATTGAGGTTTACCTGAAGATTTCATCTCTTGCAATTCATATACTTGAGAATTGTTGAAAATTTAGACGGGTTCGTAGGGGGTTAGGGATCGTCTATTTTACTTGTCTGTGTAAGGATGTTTTTTCATTCTAACCGGTTTCAAATTTTACCCATCATCAGTGGTTGCTCATTCATGTTGCTCGGTCAGCCGACTGTCAGATAACACAAATATGTTTGCTATGACGGATAATATCGATGTTATCACTTAAAAAAATTAGGCGAAACATAAATCAACAATGTTGGATAAAAACTGTATTATTGTTAAGAAAATTTTCCCTCAAAAGTTGGGAAAAAAGTGAATCTCAAATCTATTTCTATTCTGTTCTAATATCTGATTAATAACAGTAATAATAATAATAATTATTATTATAACTTACTGGCTGTTATCGTGCGCAACCATAACCTGGCTCTTAGTTGAAGCAATAGCACAATCAATTTTAACTAAGAAATCACTATAACTCTCTTCTTTTGTACGTTCTTCGGTGACATCTACATGACTACAAGATGATTCCCCTTGTTGATTGATGTTATTGTTGTTATTATTATTGTTATGATGTGATTGATGACTACCTGTAGACGTTGACTGCAAAACGTTCACTGGTGTTTCCAATCCTCCATTTGATGAAGGACCGCTAGGACTAGGTATTAAGAGAATTTTTCTCAGGAACAAAGAATCATTAGCCCACAAAGTATTCGCTCGTCGAATCTGTTCTGTCTGCAAAAACGTAAAAATAAAATATTAAATTATTGAAAGGTTCTTCGAAATAACCTAAATTTTAGAAAAAACCTTTATTTTTGCTTTGTTTCAGTAATGGGTCAGTGTTGTACATCAGAAACTTTTGTAGGAGTAAAGAGTTGTTTAAATTTCCAAATTTCAAACTACTAATAAGTTCCCTAATCTTATTTTACTCTTTTATAAGTGTTATTCCTCCTGGTATAATCAGTACAGTGCTCTAGGTAACATAATCTGAACCAGCGTGGGTGCATCCTGAACCTAACGGTGGCCTTTTTAGACAGAGAAGTCACAAGAATCAATCTGGTTCCTTTGCAGCTTAAGAGCCTTCGCAGTTCTAGTTTTTTACTCCTTTAGCTTTACTACGTTTGATCCTGGAATTTTTGTCCACCATTTAACATGATCGCTAAGAGGCCATTGCTTAAGAAATGTTCGTTCGGTTTACTTGACTTATTAGTAGCTTGGCTTACCAAATAATGATCTGCGCCAATGAATGGAGTAACAACTTATTTTTCGCGCTGGTTGGGCGCAAACTCATTTCTCTTGATATAAGCATACGCTTCTTTTCTCTGTTCGTTCCAATAACAATGATCACATTTCTGATATTCTTAAAGAATTAGAAAGTATTCCTAAGAATTTCCTAAATTTCAAAAGATATTGTTAACCTGGCTAGGAAAGAAAACAAACAGGAAAAAAAAGGGTAACTTTTACAATAATAGGTATTTATACTATTTTCAGAAGAAAATTTCTTTATAACGGGCCATAATTTGACTGGTGGAAACATGGGTACTAACCTCCAGAAGCGTAAGGATCTAATGTGCCAGAAATAGTCTCTTTTGTAAAAAAAAAAAAAAGCTAAGTAGGTGGGTTGGGCATGTCGAGAGGATGCCAGAAGTGCGACTTCCCTAAAGATTGTTTTACGGAAAGACAGGTGAACCCTGAAATACAGCAGAACCTAGTCTGTTTTAGATCATTTTGAGGGCAACATCAGAAAGCTTGGTGTAAGAAGGTAGCGCCAAAGAGCCGGTGATAGTTGTGAATGGCAGTGAGTGATTAGGGAGACTCAGGCCCAACGTAATATATATAACTCAATATGTATATATATTGAGTTATACTTTATGAAGGGCACTTATTCAAAATAGTGTAACAGATTGTAACTTCCTTCAAAATTGTCTTCTTTAAAATTCCATATTACACATCATTCATACTAGTTTTATTTTTCTATAATTTACTTTCATTGAATGTTTTTGTTCCTCATAAAAAAAAAAACACCATTTGCAATTCATTCGGCCCAACAATCATTACAAAACGAAAAAACTTTCAAAAATAATCAAAATTATTTTATTCATAGCTGACAAACTCTTCTTGAACAAGAAAATTTCTAGTAATTTCAATACATTAGAAATCAGGGTAAACGTGTCAAAGTGACTTTTTACTTGAAACAACTGCTTCTACTAAAAAGACAAGAAATTTATGCCTTAAGGTAATTTTTGTAGTTAACCAACAATGTGCTTCAAAATAGAAACCATTACATAACAAATCAAATAATGATGATTAACTGATTACTTGGTCAATTAAAGAGTTAATAGATCTGGGTCATGTTCTACAAATAAAACAAATCACTCAAAAAGAAAGAATTTAATCCTTCAGCCCACACTTTATATAGTATTACGCCAAAAAGAATTCTAGTTTATGACATACATTGTTAACAAAATAAAATAATAATACAAACAAATCCCAAAATAATATATTATTCATCTACTTACTGTCACACCATATTTTAGGGCTAAACCCTGCAATGTATCTGATTGCACTACTTGATGTTTTATGAAACTTTCACATCTTTTGGAATTGCTGGATGTACTTCCATATTTCTTTAAGGATCGTGCTGAATCCTTAATGGCAATCCTTTCTTCCATATTTATATCGTTCATTTTGCTTCATGTTACAAACAATATTAAATAAATTATTTTCAAGACCTGGATTCACAACTAACCATGCAGTACTAGACTTACACTAACCTACTGATACGTGAAGGTATGGTGTATGGTTAGGTGGTCTTTTCCCACCACATCCTTTATCAGCTGGTCTCGCAGGCCCTTTTCTTAGCAGACAGTCTGAAAGGTGATAAGGGACATGGTAGATGCAGATTGGCCAACTAGTAAATGCCGACATATTTGATTGTTTAATGAAAGTTCTTGAATATTTCTCTTTCCTATTTACATTATAGGAAATTCGTAAAAGTGTTATGAGTAAACTATTAAAATCTCTGTAAAAAATATAAAATTATTTTAATAATATTCAAACAGCAATTGGAGAGGTAATTTTAAATTTGTTATTCGCTTAAATTATTATCTGTTTATTTTTCTACTAACAGT
The DNA here is from genome assembly GCF_049639745.1 of Rhodnius prolixus. Taxonomy (NCBI): domain Eukaryota; kingdom Metazoa; phylum Arthropoda; class Insecta; order Hemiptera; family Reduviidae; genus Rhodnius; species Rhodnius prolixus. Next base: position 37,970,773 of record NW_027411634.1, read on the forward strand.
TACAAATAAAGGATATTATAATTATTAAATGAAAGTAATAGAAAAAAATTCTGATTAGAAGAGCGTTCTCGGTGTGGGGGAAGTACATAATTGTAGTACGATTGCTGTTTGAATTATTGAAGATATGGAAGTTTCGAGAGTACGAATCATTGTAGGATGGAATACGAAATCAAAAGACTGAGGCAAGTATGGATAGACTATGCTTATTGAAGTAGTTTTGTAAAATTACGGATGACATTGTTAACTTGTAATACTCTTTGTTTTATAGCGCGCAATTAAAAACTTCTGCTCTGGAAGAACCTAATGAGCTATAGAAGTATTTTTGAAAGTAGAGTAAAAAATTATGAAATAGAGGATCCACTAGTAGTACCAGATAGTTTACAAAATAATAATACTAGTAGTATCAAATTCCCATAGTTGGCACACTAAGGATTTTTACAAATCATTAGAGTTCGATTATCGGTAAAATTCGTATTACTTTTATTAACAGAGAACTCTTAGAAATGATGCCAAGTTCTCTTTTTGAGTCAGTCCTTCCTAAATTAGCGTTATAATAAGTAATATCGTATGAATGTAAATGAATCTACATTAGTTTTAAGTTGAGGACAAATTTTTAAATATTTTTTACGTTTCACGTTTCAAGATTATTGAGACGGTTTTGCAAGTGAACGAAGTCCTGAAAACATGAATAGGTTGATAAATTCCGTTTTCATAAGTAAAAAGTTTGCGTTCCAAGGAAGCAATGTTATCTGTACCACACAACTTGAAAAGAGGTGGTCGAGATATATCTCTATCACAGCGCAATTTACGGTGTTTCTGAAAATCCGTATAACTCTTAGGACAAATGATAATTTGACAGTGATATCTCTCTATTTACATAAAAAAAAGAAGGGCAATGTTTGGTGAATTAATTTACAACATTGCCATTTCATTATAAACGCGATGCTAAATTATAATTATAGTAATTGTCATATAATTACTATTCTATATTTTAAGCCTGAAATTTAGCTTGATTCGATTATCATTAATTAAATGAGTATAATGAATATAATAGAAAGAAATTAAGATTAATTTTTTCTTTATTAGTTATTACTGTTTCTTATTTTGTCGTAGGTGTGTAATGCCCTTTTCAGCATTTTATTCATTGCATTTTATGAAAATAGAAAGGTTATTCCATAATAATATTAAGATGTCAGCAAGGAGGAAATGGATATTCTATATGATTTTCTGTGCCGATCCACACATTTTTAGAAAACATTCGGCCTTTTTCTCCTTTATCAAGTCTACACAATCTTCGCATTTCTGAAGCTGTTAATTCAAAATCAAATATCTGTAAAAAAATGAGAAAGTAATAATTAATTTAATGAAAAGAAAATATTGGCAATTAGGTTACTTGGATAAAATGTAAAATGAATATATTTAAAGACTTTCTTTTTTAAATATGTGGATACAGATTGAGAAAGTTTTTATTCAACTCCATAAAAACTACCACATGCTAAGCAAAATTAAAATTTAGGGCATTCTTATCAAGAGTGAATCAACGAACGAGAACTAATAGCACCTGGAAGGAAGTTGTAATATAGATTTAACCTCTCGTTAAATAGTAGCGTTGTTTTCAACGTCCTAATTTTCATTGCATAAAAGGGATTAGGGTTCTTAAGCCTTGGAACTTGGAAGCATCCCATAATACAAGAAATTCCACATATTGGTGGCCCGTCAAGCCGAATTGATGCAGGATTCAATTCATGCTCTTACCCTTCGATTGTATTTGACGTATTACGAATAAAACTTCGATTAAGTGTCTAGGATATACGAATAAGCTGGAGCAATAGTCAGTGAAATTTACAAAAGGAATTATCAGAGACTTATTGGGTTGCTTAGCTATAAGAATATTTTTATTGAAAAAAAACATACAAGGAACAATAAGTATGGACAAGAAGTGTGTACCATCAATAATGGCGTAGAAAACGATTCTGGCAGGAGTCAGCACATAAATCAAGGGATGTGGGAATTCCTATTCTCTCTATATCCATTATTTTTACTTAATTTCCTTGATTGGGTAATGTCAAGTTTTCATAGTTAGATTTCCAGTCGGGAATATCTGACATCACACAACCTCAGCTAATCAAAGCAATTGGCTCTTTACCCATTAGTATCACGGGTCTTGACCAATCCGAATGGCCTTGCCAAGTCATTATTGTCACTTAAATGGGAAACGGAGAATATTTTTTCCGTTTGAGGATGCTGTATCAGAAGATAAGGTACTGATACCTACACTTTGCTGATTACGTTGAATTCATGTTTGCTATTTGAGATTCAGCACTTTTGAGTTCACATAACATAATATACAAAACTATTAAAAGTTATCCGGGCATTTTAAAAAGAAGATTTCACCTATACAAGTAAAAAGGGTAAACCTCATAAGATTCTATCGGCAGCATGACCTGATCCATGCTTTAGTCTAATCAATCAAAAAAGGAGAAAGTCATTTCAGAGATAAAACCAAGAGAAAATTAAAGAGAACCTTCTAAAAAGTCATTGAGGGTGAGATGGTGAGATTGTGGTATGTCAGTATTGTAGAAAGCAGGAAGATTAGGAAAAAAAAAAGTGGACTGAATGGGCTATGGAATAAGAGGCTAAGATTGAGTAGAATGAGTGAGAGCCAGGAATGCCACGGATTAGAAGAGGAAAAGGACTGAAGCAATGAAGTACGAATAAATTGATAAGAAATTTTGATATAGTTGAGTAGGGAAGCCATACCCTCATTAAAGTGTTAATCATCAGCCACCGACCATGACAACTTGACAGTATATAAATTAAATATTGCTTGTAAAAAAGTTGGCATTTGGAAAAGATTGGGCAACGATTTATGCTTAAGGATTCGGAAAAAAAGCTTCATTCATTTAAGAGAAATAATTTTTGTATCATTAAACTTTTACAGGCAAACAAATTATTCAGCTTAAATTTGAGCTGGGTTTCCTGATTCGCGATACTATAATTCCGTCATGTGATTCTTTATAAATCGAATCACAAAACATTCTTGCTACAAATTGTATTAAAAAAACCTTTAGTTGTTTCCAAAATAATAAATACAAAATATTCATTACACAAAAATTTCTGTAGACCCTGTCTGGTTTGCTGCTCTTTGTAACAACAGCTGCGCCTGTTTGAAGAAGAAATCTTAATAGAATTTGTGCTGGCGTTTTATGATGATGGTAAGCTATTTTCTGCACTACATAATCTTGTAGAGGTGATGGTACACTGGGAAAAAATATATTTGGATTTTACTGTCTCCTAATAATTAAGAAATAATTTTATGATTATAAGTTTATAATTAAGAAATATAATACTTATAAATTGCTAGAAGTTGTGCTGGTTCTCAGGTTTATTTTCATTCAAACATTTTGGAAGACAATGATTTTAGAAATGGTCTTTTACCTTAAATAAAATCAATTATATATATATAATTATGTATATACATATACATATGTATATATATATATAAATTGTATTTTAAGGCGTATCAACATTTGATGTCACAGGCTCTCGGACCTTTTTGCAGCCACTGCCGGCCTCCGGATAGTAGCCTCTCGTTAAAGTCAACATAGTCCATCACCGCACATTGAGCTGTAAAAAGCTCCTAGAAAGAGAACATCTAAGAGTCAGCAGCTGCTTTCGATCAGGGACTTCCGTCTAGGAATCCAAAACGCTAACCAATGAGAGAATGTCTACCTGATAAAGTAAGTTATTTAATTAAGTAAAGTTAAATAAGAACGCCATCTTCCAGAATTTTTGATTCCGTCCTTACCAACTTTAAACTCGGAATCTTAGCCATACTTTTAATCCTCGACTAATTGCCTTTTTTTCTCCCCCCCCCCCTGACTATGCATTGGTTATCTAATAATAATAATATAGTTTGGTATACAATTTCATATTTGTAAACTAAAACAGAAATGTAATCAAGCATGTAATCAGTGATTTTTTGTAAAGTTTTCAATAATATGCAGCAATAGTAGAATATAAAAAAAATTTTTACTTGTTCGAGCTCAGTTGATGTTCATTAATGTAAGATTCTAAGCCTGGAGAGCCTAAAGGTCCATAAGCTGATACACCAATGCCTTGCAGTGCACAGTATTCTCTAAGTTCATTCTGTTGACAGTACGCATGCAATTCCATCTGAAGTGCAGCTGGTGGAATCAATGCACATCCTTGTATGTTGATCAATTGGCGTAAGTTAAAATTGGACAAACCAAGACTTTTTATCCTGCCCTTATGGACTTCGTCTTCTAACGCCTGTGCCGTTAACCATGAATTTTGTTGGGTAGTGCTGGGAATGGAGTATTTTTTTTATATTTATACTACACTAATAAATAGTGGTCCTTTTTTTCAGATATGACATAAATTTTAAAGATGTTAGATTTAGTCATGGGAAGGGTTGATTAATAATTTTTTAAATTATTGAGACATTCGCTATCTCCGCAGGTAGTTATATAAAAATTAAACTTATGTTTGAGATGATAGACAAAACTTTATCCATAAAATTTACAAGATATATATATCTTTATTATAAAGATATATCTTTATTTCAACTTTAAAAATCCAGCTGATTGAGTAAACATTTTGCTGGTTTTTTGCATAAATTCATTAACGCTTTTTACATCCAAAATGAAACTAGTGAGAGTCTAAGGTCTCTAAGATCAATGAGGCGTTTGGAGGTATAGGTAAGTGAAAGTTTGGATGTCTATTTACACCAGAATTGCAAGTTTTAAGGGATCTTTAGTAACAAAATATGTTTCAAAAATTGATCCATCTTTGAAAGTCTACGTACAGAACATTAATCTCCTACATGTATAAATAATATAAATTCACAAATTATATCTTTGATTTTGCCCGTTATTTTCAACAAATTTTATATTTAATTCATTACTATTCTCTTTGTATTCTGCCTACGGTCATATCTCTTTGAAGCTCTTCCTGCCCATAAGTTCATTCAGAGATAGTGCCAGCATGGCCAGAGATTAAGAAAAAGTGCTTTGAATGGAGCTCTACCGATTCTAACATTCTCTCAGTGTCAAACCACGAAATATGAAGTAGGTTATAAAAGGAATGATTAGTTAAATACACTTACTTTATTACTAAGACTATAATTTTTAGTTCTTTTCTTCTTTACAAAACAAAAACATTTTTTTAACTTGATTCATAAACTAATTTAGTTGAAAATTATTACCACCATTATTTAAAGCCAAAATGTTAACAATACGTGTAAATTCTACACTTCTTACCTTCCAAATGGCTATGTGATTGGTATGCGGATCTGGACAATATTCTCCACATTCTTCTATCACACCGACTGGAAAATGAATCATATAAAGATCAAAGTAATCCAGTTTTAAACTTTGTAAAGATCCGCATACATAGTGGTTCACAAGGTCTGGGCACATTCCATAGAAAGGTAACTGTGAAAGGGAAAAAATATATGAGCTCTGAGTAGTTATACTAGAGCAATATATAGAGCTTTTTTAAAAAACACATATTTTGAAAATAATGAATTGAAATTTACAAAATTGTCTAACAGAGAAAATCCTGGAATCAGTAAATAAAAGATGAGAAACATTAAAATGACATTCTCTTGCATTCTTTTAGTTCGAATTGACGATTTTTTTTCCTGTTTTTCTTAAGAATTATTTTTTAAAGTCCCCTTTATATGAAAAACTGATTTTTACAAATTAATCGGTCTGTGATTGTGCCTGCGTTTGTAGATATCCACCGTAACTCAAAAACGAAAAAAACCCAAAAGTTTAAATTTGATATTTTACTTAGCTGCAAGGTTTTGTTCATAATCAGCCACCCGGAAGTACCGCCGATCTTAATCTTTTTTTCAGTTATAAGATTTTTGTATTAAGTGGTCCGGCAAGTTTCATTAAACAAGGCGTAAGGTTTTATCAATGTAGATCTATAATTTTAATTAAAACATCTTTTCTAGAAAGATTCGATTAAGGTACTTCTTCAATAGGATGAAAAAGTAATTGCCATTTCAGTCGAGTAAAATTTATTTTGCCGAGCTTTCGACCTTGGGACTCCAGTCCATGAACAGACAAGACAGAAGACACACCACTCTTGTAATGTAAAAATATTACTTTATAAACTAGCCCTGAAGATGACCTAGTCCCTAGGTCGAAAGCTCGGCAAAATAAATTTTACTCGACTGAAATGGCAATTATATTTTCATCCTATTGGAATTATGAATCAGTCACCAAAAAGAATGAACAACAAATACTTCTTGAAGTGAACGAATCCCTTCTAAAATGCAATTTTTGTTATGTACGGACCTGAAGCGGTCGAGTTTTTGCATGTTTTTTTATTTTTCCTGCTTCACCCATCATATGTTGTAATATTTTCGCTTATTTCTATGTATCCATTATCGTGCAACATCTACCAACTTTAAGTGCAACACCAATGTTCTGCGGAATTTTGGGTGGAAACCCTGACATACTCGTAAATTGTTAAAAGGGGTGGGTAAGTTATGGCGCTGCCAAGAGACTTTCAGATAAATAAGTTTACATGATTGGGACATTTTTAGTACGATTTGAATTGCTGCTAAGAGATAACAAAAATGTTAGCGTTTAGCAAACCATAGTAGTCCTTTTCACTAATGAACAATTAATCTTAGATACTTATGAATCCCTTCTATCTACATTTTATGAGGGGTTCGTTTTTTATATTTGTTTAAAGAAAATTCGTAAATTGTAATTGTAATAATCGTGGTAAGTGGTTGGTGTGTGAGTGTAACATCTCAAGATTTTTTATTTTAATTTTTAAAGTTCTAACATCAAACCTTGGAGGAAATAAATAATTCATCCCTTTCATACTTTCCACAAGAAAAGAGCGTGCTTAGGGTGTTCCCAATTTCTTCTTCATTTCCATAGCAATGCGCTGTGTCAATATGTCTGATTCCAACATCTAGAGCAAATCTTAAAATCGATTCTACTTGGCATGGATGAAGCTGTAATTAATAAAAAATAATTAAGTTATATTGCACTTCTCAGACTAACCGAATTATATTTAATTGTGGCAAAGAGCAGTTCTTTTTAAACAAACAATTCTTTAATTAAAATTTACCTGCCAAGTACCTAAGCCGTATATTGGCATACACATCCCTTTGGTTTGAATTTTGCTTGAACATTCCAATTTTGGGCCACATTTATCATCACTTGAATTATTAAAAATACTTGAAATATTGGACCAAATTGTTCTTTTAATGGAAGTATTAAAGAAATTGGGTACTTCTAACAAAATTGCTATTTTTGCGCATAGTGTCATTTCTTATTACAAATCTAATATACTAATACGAAACATTTGGGGAATGTTTATTTGAAATCCATTGATTATAAGTAGAATTAGTGTAAAAAATTAAATTTATCACATGTTTCTTTAAATAAAATTAGATGAAATGATTGAAAATACAAAAATCATCAAGTTAAACGATGTTAAAATTAATTACTAGAATTTTGTTTGTAAAATTTTGAAAGTAAAATTATCACAATATCTAAAAATTCTAAAGTTCATAGTCGGGCAAGAAGTTGTTGTGGAATATTTAGGAAGGATATCAAAATAATGGTAGAGAGACTTGCGCGTCCAGTATATCTGGCTATCACTCTGTCAAGCATTTCGGGAGCATGGATCGTACATAGATTTCAGCGTACGATAATTTTTTATGAAGCTACTTGAAAGATAAGTTTATATCGACGGAACACGCACTCTTGAAGCCCTTAAGGTGCAATCATCTGAAAAATTATAAGTTAAAAGAATTCTATTGATTAAATTAGATCAGCGTAGATGAAATTCCTCCTTCTGGGATATCCCGTGAAGTAAAAGCCTCACTCTCCGTTGTGATATACAATTCCAGATAGTGTGTGGCCCATATAAATGGGATTTTTGCACAAATTCCATCTGTAATTTCTTCCTCTAGTGAACTAAAAACATCCATTAACATAAGTCAGATTACTTGAGGAAATTCTCAATCCTGCAGTCTACATTTAACCCCTGTTTAAATAGTTTATTTAGTCATGGATTGAAGTACATTCAATAGTTGACTATACGTGCAAAACAGATGCGATTAGCCAGATTGTTGAAAGGAACCATTTTCGCATTACAATCTCTGAAACAAAAAAAAAAGGATAGATTATGCCTTAATCGAACTGTTTTCTTTATTCTTTCAAATACGAAAGAAGTGACTGACAAATTGAATAATATCTTTATGAATTAAAATAATGTGTAACATTGAAGCGATGGTTATTCAAACATCAGTACTATTCAATTATTAACATTATTTCACCAACTGAGGGCAGAACCTGATGCAAGACATTGTTTAATGTTTGTACAGAATAAATGATGGGCAGAACATATATGTCATACTTCTTTGTGAACTTCTAGCAGGTTTCAGTTAACAGAAGCCCTTTGTCCCTTAAAAATATTAAAAAACTTAAAGAGTAAACATAAACAGTCCATCAGTATCCCGCCCTTAGTAGAATATCAAATTAGTACTCAAAACTTTTTTTCCTGAATGTTGTTAAAGATTTTGTGCGATAATATTTTATGTTTCTAAGCTTATGTGTTACTCGTCATTGATAAAAAAAAAAATAAATAAAGTATTTTTACTTATTTGTGTACTGCAGTTGCATGGCAGCCATGATTAACTTTCCCATTCCCTTGTCCAAGCTTACTTGTTTCTTAAGTGGAGCGTAATAAATAAATAATATAACCAATTTTCACAAATGTTTAAGCTTATTTGTAATAAAAGTAGTATTTGTATTTCTACATTTTATATTTTTGTAGACAAGTGTATGTAATGCCTTGAAATAAAAGTGCTCTTCGTACGGATCAACTTAATCTGTTTCATTTTGTAATCTAATAATGGACTTTTATAGTGGTAAACTCTTTCTTTGCTCTTTTATGTGAAAAAATTATGTTTGCCCTTTAGATCGAAATGCGACCAAAAAAACAAAAATCCAATTTAACTAGTGAATCTACCAAAAATACAACCTTTTCAAAAGAAGGTAAGTTTTTAATGTTGATACAACTTTACTTCGCATACAGTAATAGATTATTTGTTAACGATTTAAGGTTTACTTAAACACGAAAATGTTATGGTTTAAATGTTTACAGAAATATCTCTTCAGTATCTCAAAACTCTTGAAGGTACTAAAATTAGAAGAACGTATAGCAGTAAATCTGATAAGAATCTTGTAAAAAAAGAAAACCTTAAAAAAGGTAAACCTTTTCTCAATAAAATTTGGCATAGTTTAAATTCGTCATAGTGATTTAGTTCTTTTTTTAGTTTTAGAATTGAATGTTGATAAGAATGAGTCAGACGTACAAGATCCACTTACAGGTGACAGTAAAAGCGAAAGCGAAACTAATGGAACTGTAGGTCTTGAAAGTGAATGTAATGTGGAACTCAACCGACAATACCAATGTTCAAATTGTAAAAGTTTCTTTAAATCCACCGGGGTGAGTCAATTAAATCAAGTTGTTATCTTGGCAATTGCATGTAAGCGATAGAACTATTGCCTTCATTTGAGTTAACTTTTGCTGAAGAAAAGATTTTTTTCTCTTTGGTTATGTCAAACATAAAACCAATGAATTCTCTCCTAACTTATTATCTACCAAATGGTGTGTTTTTTTTTAAAGCTTCGAACTGGAACTATGTGAGAGATTGATAAAAACGAGGATGCTAAGCATGTTTCATTGATGGGTTAGTCTGGGGTTAAGGTAGAATAGCAAGTCTGTGGCAATATGTTAAACGCATTGTCTGATTTAACTGTTAACGAGGGATTGAAGATTTGGTTTTGGATTAAATTCTTTCAACTCTCTGTTATTGGAGAGGCATGTCAGGCTAAAATAAAAGTAATCAGAGGAGCCCATGTTATAATTGAATATAAGTTAACGTAAGCATTCCACTTTCTTTGCACTTAAGCAGTTGTGACATGTAAGAAGTGGGGTTTTGAGTGGTGGTTCATTTAGCGACAGAATCAGGGGTTGTGTTTACGAAATAACTGCCAAGTTAAACTCGGCCATCCTAACTATGTATACTAATAATTGAGATAGAGTAACGTATGAAAAGCTTTATTATTATCAAAATTCAAGAAATATCTTAAATCGTATATGAAGTTTGAAGTTATTTAACCAGAAAAAATAATGGATGAAAAAGTCTTTAAATTAGGGTCCTGAATTGACTTCTTTTTTGTCAAGATGCTCTAATTCTCAGAAAGGTTACCTGCTTTTTAATCTGGAAGTGGTAAAAGATCTTGTTTCTACTGATATTTTTACTTCCCAATGTAAACTCGTTTTATAATTGAAATGAATGGTCATTTATTATGGTTACCATTGAGTTTTTTAAAAAATCACACTAATTTTAATCCGAAATCTTGGGTAAGGAATTGAACCAGATCGGGTTATTTTTGAGTAGTTTCTATATTCATTTAATGCATGTATTTTTTAGACTAAGGATTGCATAGTCGTTAATGTTGTAGCAACTAAATAGCATTGAATTTTTTCAGGGTTTACGAAGGCATGAAGTTAGTTGTAATTCAACTTCTAACGCAAATGGCAAGTTAGGAAGAAGTAGAAAAAAGGTTTCTATAAAAATCAAGGAAGCCAGTCAAACTACAATTATTTGTACAGACACACCAGTGGGGTTAAAAACTCTGAATGGCCAGATCAATAATGATAATAGTTCCAACGAAGAACCTATAATTATAAGTAAAAATCCATCAGCTGTTGACAGGCTGAAAGAATATGATTTCGTAGAGGCATCCAATCAAACGTCTAGCGTTACATCAAGTATAGTGTCTTCAAATGTGGAAGTTAATGGTACTATATTTGAGGATGTTGTCGGCGCTTTGACATCCAAAGAAGTGAATTGTACAAACTCGAATCTTCTTGCTTTAAGCAGTAAGTTTTTAAATTTATAACAATATGAAAAAGAAGGTGAAAAGTTATTGGCGTGGCATTGAAATAGTTTTATTTTTTTTTAGTTCAAAGTTACATTTGTTTTTCTTTATAATCCCATTTTAGTTCAATGTATTTTATCCAACACCTTCTTTTAAAAGGACAAAATACATGAATAGTTTTAATTTGTGAAATGTGTTTTTGGAAGGAATGTCAAATACCCATCTGTGGCTGCTATCTCCCTTTGATCTTTATTGACTTTTTTATCCGCAAATTTATTTATTTTTGGGAGTAGGTGAATGTGGGAGCCAATATGGGGTTATATAACAATTCGTACCCTCTATTTTCCACCCTGAAAAAACACGCCTCTTTGTTAGCAGGTGTACTGTTGTGAAGAATTTTTTTTGCAAGGTCTCTTTTCACGAATGTTTACATCAGTTAATCCAGAAGGCTTGAATATATTCGTCCGTTATTCTTTTCATTTGGCTAAGTATTCTGAAATATAAAACACCAGAGGTAGAAAACCTTTATGGCAGATGAAGTTATTTCCACTTTTTTTGTGCAAAGCCACCCAATTTGATTGCGTGTAGTGGTGGACCCACGTCCCATCCTATTAGAATGATTCTTTTTAATAAGTTAGAAAATGGCTGTGAAATTAGTTTTACAGTAGTTTTTTAATTTGTAACAAAGCCAGTAACAAAATAAATCAACAAAATTAATTTATGAGATAATGATTTTGCTTCTTTTCAGCTATCTCATACCCCTATCTATTTTAACACCCAACTTTTACTTAAAGACATGGCGTGTATTGAGACGTAATGGTCTCAATATGCGCCTAGCCTTAGATACGGAACTAAGAAAACTATTTGATTAAATTGACTATTGACTTACGTATTGCGATATAAGTACCTTGCACATCATTAATAAATTTCCATAGATAGCAAGCCATCTCGGTGTACGACCGAGAACTTTTCACCTAGCTGTAGTACATGTTCTTTTAGTAAATCTAATTAAAAGTTTGTATGGTTTAAATAAACAGGTCAGGCAGATGCAGGCCCTCCAACAGAAAATGTGGACCTAATTGGTAATATTATTATTAAAGAGGAAGACGAAATTAATGAAAATAATTTAGATGTACGGTACAAGTGTATGCACTGCGATAATGTATATAAGACATTTAGGGTAGGTTACCTTAAAGGTAATTTTTGTCTAAAAACCTTTTCAGAAATTTTCAACATTTTTAATTAATGAATTTTGAATGTTTTACATATAAAATTGCAGTTAATATATGAATTATGATGATATATTGCTTGGAATTTATGACGCTAGGTTATATATTCTCTTCTTGACTGAGTGAATATTTGCGAACATTAATTCACACTCTTCCTTTTAAAAAAAAGACATATTTTTTCTTCTAAAAGTAGATTCTCAAGCCACAATTGTGATCGTGTTACTTAAAGAAAATCCCCTTCTACTTAATTTAACTTCCCTTTGCTAAAAAATATGCTTAATTAAACTATTATTAACAGGGTGCACAAGAACGCAAGATTGTCCTGTTTTCTAGCCGACATATTCCAGATTGCGCCCAGATGCGTATGGGAGACGATACTGCTTCACGCAGATCTTTAAAAGGAAAGGAAATTTAGCCTCACATCTTTGCAGTGTGTGAAAGTGATTTAGACGTCGATGATGCCTACCACACTTTTTTAATGTCCATTTGACAAAGTGTGCAATTGGTGGGCATTCAACAGTCTTATGACTGAATGGGAAGATCAACAGTGTGACGCCTAAATGAATAGACTTGATAATGCTTCCCGATAGAGATAATTGGGAAAGTTTGTCATCTTCGTAGAAATGACGCAAAAAACAAAATCTAGATTTGTGGTTATGAAAAATAGAACCTGAAAGTGCAAAATAAGAGGCACCACCCTGACGTTATGCGGCAAGTAGTCCGAGGGTAGACTTTTTGCCTTTAAATGAGGTTTTTTTTTGTTTTTTTTTGTTTTTTTTTTAAGTTGCTAACAATCACGCGAAGGAAAAGCACAGATCGCAGTACATGAGTCTAATGAAGCTTCTACTCCCCTTTCTAACCCTTTTAAAAAAAAACCTTTAAAAGCAACTATCAGTAATCTAAAAGGTCTACCTGCATTTGACTGGGTAATCTATATCTCCAAATCTCCCAGACATTCACACGAGAGAATGTATTTCTCGAACACTCTTGACATATCTAATATTGGCGAAAGCGCTCAAGGAAGTGGAAAGGTTTGTTCAACTTCCTCAACCAAATTCTGGCACTCCGGTCTGGATGTCTACATACTTTCCAAAGCTCTTAACTTCATTCTTCTACAGAGAGGGATAAAACCTATTGAATTGATCAACGAAAGGGTTGATTACCAACTGAACAGCTTGTCTCTCTATCCAGTTTTTTCTATGTCATTTAGGCTGTAGAGTCATCCTTTCTTGTCCCTCCAGTGCTTCTTTCATTCTCGTTGATATGAATGAGACAGCGGAGGCGGGTGTAATAGTTATAAAGCGTGGCTCTGTAAGTGGCAGATCCCCAATTCGGATTCCGCATATAGCTTTCTATTTGTTAGAAAACATTTTTAACTCATCCACGACACCAAATTGGTAGTTGAACGTTAAGCCCGCCTAAAAAAAGAAATAGGCGTGTGCTTTTTTTTACTACTTAATATGTATATTACTGTTGATATATTGTTATATGTATATTTGATTTATAATTGATATTTTTGAAATCAAATTTGTTCCTTTAATGTTACTTAATTTTTTTTACTGTTATTTATTTATCTATTTATTTTAAATAGACGTTCATTTCAACACTTTTAAAAAAGGGTTCTTTATACTGATAAATAAATGTAGTAATTTCCTGGTTTAAAGGGTATGCGAAGACATGAGAGTAATTGCAAGAAAAAATCTCTCTACAGACAAGCTGCTTCAACTGACGCTGATGAAGCAGTGCTTTCTGAAACAACATTTAATTCGTCAGATCCTCTCACTTTAAATAGTAAGCAAACAAAAATTCTGGTATGAATACACACGCGAATTTCTTTTATTCTAATTGTGTCAATACTAATTGTATTTTTCTCTTTTCTATTATAATTGCATTTAACTGGCACTTTCAGATTCTTGCAAAGTAACTTAGCAGCTGAACACTTAGGACCTAAGTCTTAGGTGATTACTTCACTTTTTTTTTTGCTCTGGTATTTGTACTTGATGATTTTTTTTTTTTTGTCCTCAGACGATGATGTTGATGAAACTAAATGCCACTGTTGTGGAGAAGATAAGGAAACTGCTCATACAGTTAGTAACTTTCTTGTCATAAGTATTTTTTAGAATTGTTTTACAATATGACTGTTTACTAATAAGTATTAATATATTTCTGTTCAACTATTTTACTTAACTGGAACAGCTGCAATTTCTTTATACAGCTATGAAAGGTCGGTTCATATTTTAAAATATTTTTTTTTGCTTTTTTTAAAGTTATTCAAAATTCAGATTGCATCAATAACGTAAATGTTGTTGGCATACCAACTTCAAAGCAATTTCAAGAATCCTCGTAAAACACAAATAAACGTCAAGAAATCTCTCCGTCGCATATTCTGAAACCTATTTCACGTTGGATTTTTGTTAACAGTAATGTTCTTAAAATTTATTTACTAACATTGTTGGCTTACTTAAAAGGTTTAACATTTGTTAAGCACGAATTATGTTCGGACCATACTTCATTTTTTTAAAGCTATTATTAATTATTATTGGATTACGAAAAAAATAATTGCAAGAATTAACCATTTTTATCCTATACTTGTTATTTACTACTTTAGAGCTGATAATAGTTTACAAAAAGTACATTTTTTGTGGAAGTAGAAATAGCTTGTTTAATTTTGTGAAGATCAAGGGGTTTGCGCATTTGATTAGGTTTATGTAAGAAAACCACATGTTGTTCAAAAAACTGAGGCTGATGTCTTGGTTTCTATCACTAAGAATCCATCAAAACTGTTATTTTATTATTTATTTATTTTGTATTTATTTTTTTCTTAATAGTCAGGCGACTTTGAATGTAAGCAGTGTTCGAAACTTTTCCGACTGAAATCTTCCCTGGACCGACACGCTCGAGTGGTACACAATGGATTCAGTCACGAATGTCCTCAGTGTGGAGCGAAGTGTCCTGACAAGGGTACTTTGGCCAGACATATGTATACGCATACAGGTATGAATTTTATTTTTTATCGAATATTTCAGGGGTTTCTGTAGTTCTAAACTGGATCTTGATAGACTCTTTAGAGGATCAATGAAAGTTTGGCGGTAGCCGAATTCAAAAATTATTGAACCGGCTTACAATTCCATGAATTATATTTTTAAAATTTACTTTAAATACTCATTATATTTATGTAAGAATAATATTATATTGCATAATTTAGGAGGCAGCTTCACAAGTATGATTTGAGAAATCCTCAAAACTCTCGGCTTTCAACTTTTTTGCATTTCAATCATTCTCCTTTATTTTTAAAAAAGAAAGTTAATTTTTATGAATATAAGATTTTCTAAAGAAATATTAAACATTTCTTTTTGTAGGGCTGAAACCTTACTCTTGTCCTATTTGCAAACAAGAATTTAGCAGGAAATATCATTTAGTAAGGCATAATATGCAGACCGGATGTGATGGAAAAGAGAGACCAGTTTTTCCGTGTCAGGTAAACAAACATATTTCATTCTTTAAAAAAGTAGTAATGGGTCTCTGCTTAATGCACCTTTGGACCATTATTTGTTGATATTAATAAATTACCACTATTTGAAAAGATTCCTCATCTTTTTACCTCGAGCCGATTGTGTTTATATATGCGTGGTAAGGCACTTAGACCTAGACCCAGTTTGGTATCTTCCTTATCCAAACTCAACTTCTGAATTTAATAATGTAATATTTTATTACCATTGAATATCTATTCTACATTCTTCATGCTATACTGCATTCTGCCTCTAACCTGTACCTATCTTTCTTCAAGCGCAAACCGAAAAGACTCAGATCGAGGAACTTGTCCTTTTCTATTACATCCACTCCGCATATTATCAGTCTACTTTGAACGAACCGGGTCTCTCTCCCAAGTATGTTCCATCAGAGTACTGACTGTAACGATCCTCCTTCAACCAGAAATGAAACTGTTTTCATTAAAATGGCTCAAACCTTTTTTTTCTTAACTCAAGATTTACATTATATACTTAACATACTTGATGGATCTAT
Organism: Rhodnius prolixus; assembly: GCF_049639745.1. Classification (NCBI taxonomy): domain Eukaryota; kingdom Metazoa; phylum Arthropoda; class Insecta; order Hemiptera; family Reduviidae; genus Rhodnius; species Rhodnius prolixus. Next base: position 37,986,977 of record NW_027411634.1, read on the forward strand.
ATTTATTATTTATCATATAACTTTCTTTCGACGAATCTGTTGAAAGTACTGTTCTGTAAAGAGATGAAGATAGGCATCCCTCTAAGATGTCATTTCTGTATACTTTAAGATGTGATATGTTAAAAAAATAGATTTTGAAAAAAGTATATGAGTTAAAACCATGAGAAATGTAAAAGTCTTGTGAAGTACTCTTCAGATTTTGTTTTAATTATTGCTAACACCACGGATTTTAATATCTCCGATAAACTTTGATCTTGCAGCTAATAATGTATGTGTGTTCAGGTTTGTGGACGAGAATTCAATAGGAAGGATAATCTTAGGGAACATCTTCGTGCACATGCGGGTCAGACTAAGAGAAAGAAAAAGTATACCTGTGGATGTTGTGGTATCGAATGTGAAGCGACCGACATATTGAAACTACATAAGAAAATACATAATGGTAGGTATCATTTTTTGTTACATTGTGTTTTGAGTTTATTATTAATATTTATTATTTTTAGTTTTTACTTTTTTAATTGTAGGCGAAAGGCAATATACGTGCGAATTTTGCCATAAAAAATTCCCATCGAGTGGTTCCCTGAAGAAACATCGTCGAACACATACTGGAGAAAAACCATACGAATGTCTGACGGTTGGTAATTATGGTCTCAATATTTGTTCAAGTTTTACAATCAAATATGTTCTAAGAAAAAGCCGTGCTTTTATCTGGTTATAATCTAATTAAAAATAAAAAGGATGTAAAGAGAAAAAAAAAAACAATTTTCCCGCGCAAAGTAATGGCGTCTCATTTCAAATTGAAGGGCAAGACCTTCATTCCTTCTAGTCCCTTTGAGTTTGTGTTTTGTACACGTAGGTGTGTGTGTTCGTCGGATTTACAATTAGCCCGAAATGACAGATATGTAGAGTAGTGTTGGTTTAAGTTTAATTAAAAGCTTGGTGATTCACACTTAAAACAGTCCGGAAGATTCGGCAGGTGTTTGGAGACGTTGCTGCGGGAAAAGTTCAAATAAAGGAATTATTCAACTGATTTACGACTCCTGGACATCTCTAGAAAGTGGTAGCGTTCTTATACCGCGTAGTAGATGTAGTGCGGAGGTGCGAAAATTAATTCAATATTTGTAAATGTGGACATAAAACTACATTACATAAAACTACATTACATTGGAAATAATAGTGACTGATTTCCATCGTTGTTTATTTTTATTTTATTTTATTTTTTTTACTGATTCATTCGAGGAAGAAAATTATTGCCAATTTCAATCTTATTTTTCATTTGTTCTTGCTTAGCTTTCGCCCTAGGCTGTGAAACATATTTGTCAGGAAAGATTACTTAATATAGTTTAATTTTTTACCTTTTACCGATTGATTAACAATTGCATAATCAAAACCCATTTTAATTATTAATTAATCATTAAGGTAAATAAAATAAAAACAATAGTGGGTGCATCTTCTGTTATTATTTTTTTTAATTTAAGGTGCGTCAACATTTGAGGTCATTGGAGCCCAGAGCTTTTTCAGGCCTCCGGACAATAAGAAGCTTTTAGGAAGAGAAAATCTACGGCCAGTAGCTTGGAATCGAATCCGGGTCTCTGCTTGGGAATCCAGTATGCTAACCATTCACCTACCCCTTCCATTCTTATGTTATTATTATGTTAATTTAAAATCTGATGATATTTACTACTAATGTGTTTCACAGTCCTGATGACTAAATTCACAAAAGGGACTAATTCATATCCCTTGGTCGAAAGCAAGGCAAATAAATATAATAAATAAGATTAAACTTAGATAGAATTTCTCTTCTTTCGATTAATAAATAGTTTAATTTGTTTACATTTTTTTAATTATTTATTTCATTTTGTTCTCATACAGACGATCTTAATCTGTGTTGGAAACAGATTATACTCGTTGGTTATAAAAGTATCGTTATTATTTTAGTGTCACAGAAGATTTGCCGCAAAAGAAACGCTAAATCGCCATGTACGTCTTCACACTGGTTATAAACCTCACTGTTGTCCATTTTGCGGGAAACGTTTCATCCAGGGCACACAGTTAAAAGCCCATCTTTATTACCACACAGGAGAAGCAGGTATTTTCTTGTTTGTTTATTATCATTATTAAATAATCTGAAACTTTTCAAAGTGAATACTGGAATCCACCTTGTCTGGTCAATATTGTTCGATTTTAACAAATACTTTGTATCAGTGTAATGTTTAATCCTGGAGAGGATCTAATGTCTAATTGGATGGGCTCCGATTTTTTTTTTGGATTATCCAATGACTGAGGAAAGAAGTTTTTTACAGTTTAATGACATTGATGTATTTGATTTAAATGCCTAAAATAATGAAATAGATAAAGATTAGAAAGTCATCTTGCGCATATTGTAACACAAATATTGTGTATTGCAGTTATTATTCATTTGTGAGCAACAGCAAAATTCTTGTACGTCCTATGGACAATGAGGGTATTGGTTTGAATGATAGGAGCCGCATAAATAAGTAAATGAAATTTTCATTCTGTTCTAAATATTCACCTCAGGGAAAGCATAATATTATTCCTGCCATTTTTCGTTTTTTGACTCACGTAGATCACATACATTCATACAAACACAATTTTTGTGGAAGGTACTTTTTTTTAGACATAGGGGACCTCAAAACGGACGTTAGTTCCACTGAAAGCTCTGCACCAAAAAAAAAGGAAGTAATTTTTTTTTATTTACTTGAAAGGTAATTATCTCGCCCGTTGTTTCCTGCAGGAATGCCGCCTATCGAATCATTCGTTTGTGAAATATGTGGCAAGAATTTTAATAGAAAAGCAAGATTAAATGAACACGTCAAATTCGTACATCTCGGTGCAAAACCTTTTCAATGTGGGCAGTGTACGAAAACCTTCATTAGGAAAGAAGATCTCAATAGACATAGGATTATACATTCTGGTATCAGAGGTGAGTTCATATAATGTAAATATAATCGTATGTTTTTTACATCTGAGATCGTTGACGCCTGTCAGTGCTTTTGTCAATGCACTGCCGGCCTCCAGACTGTTTTACATACTATGTTCACCATGGTCAGTGGGCTGTAAGGAGCTCCTACGAAAAGAATATCTAAGGGCTAGATACTACCAGCGTGAGAATGCAGTGTGCAACCTTCCACTTTTTATTTCATTCACAGTTTACTATTATTTTTATTAATAATTAATTCCATTTTTTTAACAGCTCATCAATGTCCGATTTGTTCTAAAGCATTTACCATGAAATCTTCGCTTAAAGTTCATCTTCTCACACATACGAAAGTAAGTATTGTTATCTCAATTCAAAATCAGAAAAAACTTTAAGAAATTTAAATAAAAATAATGTTTACTTCCTTATTTAAAATTAAAGGAACCACCTACTTCTTGTGATGAATGTGGACGAGCATTTATTCGTCAGGATTGTTTACTACGTCATATGAAAACAAAACACAGAGAAATGTTGGAAGAAATTAAGTCTGAAGCTGAGAAAAAGAAACTACAACAACAGTTACTACAGGTATTCAGTTTATTTAAAAGCGTAAATCTTACTAGAGGTAACTGTTTGCAGGTTACTATTTTGGGAGTAGCGACCACAGGCTAACCCATCGATCACTATACCATTCAGTATCTTCAAAACAGAGAAATACTTGAATGATAAACTTGAGAGAGAGCCTGGGTTGCTGATAGTAGGACATACGAGGGTCGTTGGGAAATTCCGTGCAAAAATAAAAACTACTTAATTTTTTGGGGTAAACCTTTTTTATTTTTCAACATAGTCTCCTTTTAGGCTTATACACTTCGTCCAACGCTGCTCTAGTTTGTTGATCCCTTCCGAATAATAGGATTTGTCCATGTCTGAAAAATAGCCATTCGTTTCTGCAATCACCTCCTCGTTTGAATAAAATCTTTTTCCCGCCAGCCATTTCTTCATATTGGGGAACAAATAGTTGTCCGAGGGAGCCAAGTCTGGAGAATAGGGGGGATGTGAAACGAGTTGGAACCCTATTTCCATTAATTTTGCGACCACAACTGCTGAGGTGTGAGCTGGTGCGTTGTCGTGATGGAAAAGGACTTTTTTGTGGGCCAATCGTGGGCGTTTTTCTTGCAGCTCGGTTTTCAAACGGTCCAATAACGATGAATAATATGCACCTGTAATAGTTTTACCCTTTTCCAGATAGTCGATGAGGATTATTCCTTGCGAATCCCAAAAGACAGTCGCCATAATCTTTCCGGCCGAAAGAACGGTCTTCGCCTTTTTTGGCGCAGATTCTCCTTGGTAACCCATTGTTTAGATTGTCCTTTGGTCTCAGGAGTGTAGTGATGTATCCATGTTTCATCCACAGTGACGAAACGACGCTTAAAGTCCTACGGATTCTTCTGGAACAGCTGCAAACCGTCCTTGCAACACTTCACACGATTTCGTTTTTGGTCAAGCGTGAGCAATCGCGGCACCCATCTTGCGGATAGCTTTGTCATGTCCAAATGTTGATGCAAAATATTATGTACCCGTTCATTCGAGATGCCCACAGCACTAGCAATCTCACGCACCTTCACTCTTCTGTCATCCATCACCATATCATGGTTTTTATCAATGATTTCTGGAGTAGTAACCTCAACAGGGCGTCCAGAACGTTCAGCGTCACTTGTGCCCATGTGGCCACTCCGAAAATTTTGAAACCACTTATAAACTGTTCTAATCGAAGGTGCAGAGTCACCATAATGTTTATCAAGCTTCTCTTTTGTCACTTGAGGCGTTTTGCCTTTCATAAAGTAGTGTTTAATCAACACACGAAATTCTTTTTCGTCCTTTTTTTGAAAATCACTCGACTTCCTCGATTCAAACGAATGCCAAACACAAAGAAATAGACCGATCTGGCTGAAACTTGGTGTGTGTTCTTCCAAGAGATGCTACTAACCAAACATAACCTCGATACGCGCCAGTAGTGCTATCTCTCTGACTTTGCACGGACTTTTCAAACGACCCTCGTACATAGAATACATAGAATCCATCCACTTGGGAAAGCTACCTTCACCTTAGATCTATTGCGCCCTCACCCTAGTGAAGGCGCAATAGATCTAATAAAGGTCGCCGTGCGGAATACCTTGGTTTAAAAAGTAATTTTTTTTGTTTTAATTTAAGGAATGGAGTGTAATGACAATAATAATGGAAGTTTAAGGTAAAAAAATTACGGTATTAGGGTAATAAGATATTAATTTTTTGTTAAGGTTTCACTTAATAAAATAATCAGGCAGTCTAAAGTTTTATTCGCTACGCAAAGAATTGCCAGAAAACAGGGTTTTATGCTTTTTAATTTGTGGTATATTCTGGTTAACAGCTTGCATAATTTGTTTAAACTTGGTATTCTGATTATACACATATTAAGAAATAACTTTTATTTAAAGCGTTTTTATTTTAGATAAAATTCGCCGTTTTCAGAAAATTTTATGATCTAATCATTTAGATTAAACGAGTTTTCAAGTAAATTACGTAACTGAAAGAAGAATTTCTTAAATGATTTTTGTATTTACCACGTTATTTTATAACTGCTCTACCTGATCTCTTTGAACTTATTATATTAACTATTACTTATAAGACTATAATTTTTTATGAAACCATTTTCAAAGGAAAATTCATTTTAGGGCAGTTCTGGAGGGGGGAATCTCTCGTTACGTACGATATTACTGCCTATATAAAATTTTTGAGGATTATAAGAAGAGAAGAAGAAGAAATATTTATTTTTATGTAAAAAGTGAAAGATCAAAAATAAATATAAAACAAAACAAACATTTCTTTTCACTTACATATAAATAGAAATAATGAAGTAGGTGGTAAATAAATTACTGAGATAAAGATTTGTCCGTGGAGTTTATATTAGTAGTTTTCGCTCCTTTTTTTTAATTATCCAGCACAGCTTTGAGGTAATTGCGAAAAATAAAATTAAAAAAAACAGATGAACCTGCAACAATAGCATAATCGATTCTCGCTTTGCGTAATGGGCTTTATTTTTAAGATTATAGAGGGTACATTCAAGATCTTTTTTTATAGAAAAACTTAGTGCATAAGGTCGGTTCTAACTTAAATATCCATTTTGTTGAAGCGAGGGATTGTCCATCATTCAAATAACATTTTTTCGCTAAATCATATCAAAGCTCCTTAAAACAATAGGTAGTAACTGAAAGTAGTAACTAAAATTATATCTTAAAATTGAACTTATTATAATACTTATAATACATTAAAACATAGAAAATCACAATTATCTTTTTTAAATTGTTTAACTCAAGCCTTTCAAGAGTTTGCTTAATTTCCGAAAACTAAGAGCTATTTTGTATAAAAAAAAAAAAAAAAAAATCTACACAGACATACATATGTTCATCGGGTACTACATTTTTTTTTGCTTGATCTCTCGTACCTTTTCTATTCCCAAACTTAACATAGGCACCGTTGAGTTCCACTGTAAACTATGAAAATATTATTTATAATTGTCATCAGTAATCGGTTATTATAATTTATTTAAACGTATTATAATAATTTAAACATAATTTAGCGTTACATTTTTTAAAGTAGTTATGTTTTAAGTAATTAGTTAAGGGGTTCGTATTGTGCCAAGATATTCGTATATATTCATCATTTCAAATCTTTCTGAGCTTAAATCTTTGTTAGTTGACTGCATTACTATTATTGCAAAAGACAATAATCTTTACCTTTCATAAAAAGTTGATTTTCAGATTCCATGGATGACAGTATTTACATGAGAGTGTATCTAAATTTTGGGTGATTTTGCGTATTAAACTACGATACGATAAATGTTGGCTTGAGGTATTTACTATTTCAACTTTCCCCTAAAACATTCTTTAGGTCATTTGGACACGGACTTAGAAAACACACTTACTTCACTCCTCTTTCACTATAAAAAAATCTACTTTCTTTTCACACATCAGAGGCATTTTTCTCAATGTATATGCACAGATTATAGATAAGGCTAAGCCTGTGAATGCAGCTAAAAGCTGAACAAAGTCCAACTAAAAAAAATCTTAGTTTTTATTTAATTACATTGGTTAAGTTAAATACACTATCGAATTCAGTTTTGGATTCGTAAAGTATGTTATTACTTCCGACCAACTCGGTATTCAGTTTAATATTATACTGTCTAATAGTATCGATAAAGGGCGTGCCCCTTTAAATAACTGCACGAATCTTATTTATTGCCTTTTTTATACAGAGAAATATATGATGATTCTATAGAGTGTCTCGGAATATGGTTGGGTTCGAATTATTAGTAAATAATTACCAATTTTCTAAAGGAATATTTTGGCGCTTATGTGTGAAACACGTGAACTAACTGGTGTGTAAGAAGCACTTGATTATTTTGGCTATTATGTTATGTTGATTCTAGATTTTATAATTAAAAAGGTTTAACTCATTATAATAGTAGGGCTTAGCGAAACAACATTCAATGGAGATTACCCGCGGATTATGTAAGTTTAAAAAATAATCTAACAACTCTTTGTAAACAGATTACACATTTAATAAAAAGAACCTGCTTTTTCAAACCATTTTTCTAATGAAATTTGTTCTACAATGTCCCAATGATTATTTTTGGTACTTTTTCCAGGTGGCAGCCGAAGCTAGTCTTGTTGAAGGTATGGAAGAACGGGAAGAATTAGATGAGAATGGCCTGGTGGATGCTGTTAGGGAGTTGTTAACCCTGTTAGTAGATGAGACTACATTAAGAGGCCTGGGATGGCCAGGAGCAGGCGTGGAAGCTCTGCTAGAGGCTGTGATAAGACGTTGCGGCCATGAACCAGCGCCCAGTTCTACACCAAGGCATGACCGTCTCAGGCATAATATAAAATTATTGTTTACCGTTGTTATTGATGATTCGGCCGTAAAAGCGTTACTTAATAACCAAACAGTAGATGAAGTAATATTGCACGTTTTAAGGCTGGCCAAAACTTGAAATCTTGTTCTTGTTCTTGTTTTTCGCTCGTTTAATTTTAATCTGTTGTTCTAATACTCAAAAAAAAATTAGTCCAATATTTCTGTGGTAAACTTAATAATCATTGTATGACATTGCGTTTTTTAAACTTGAACTTAAGTCAGAGAAAAGAAAAATATTGCAATTGAGGGAATATTCAAAATAGAAAAACTTCACCTGTTTTTCTACGACTCAGGTCATTTTTTATTGTAAGTAGTAATTTGTGAGTTTTTTATGAGTAAAATATTATTATTTTTAATGAGTAAAGTACAAATACGCAATGGCGTTTTAAATTATATTTTTAAAAAATGGCTCCTTATCACTCCAGATCTCAAGAGTGGATCAATGTAAAAGATATGATACAAAAAAAAAAATTCTTTGCCATTTTTATTATACCAATGTTCATTCTTCCAATTCTAAAAAATGAATTTTCTTTTCTTTTTTTTAAAAAAAAAAAATTATTTTAATTCTTAAAATCTCATCATTTTTATTTTAATTTTTTAACGTAAAATATGTGAAACGATGTTTGTACCAACGTAATGTCTAATTGGCTTCTTCCAATGCCCAGTTTGTATATTCTTCCATCAACTTCGTCAGTTGATTTCCACTCATAAATGTCTCTTCAAAAGAGTAAACACAAAAAGGCAAATTATTTCGAAAAATCACTTTTATGCGCAGCTTTTTCTGATTTTTTTTACTAAGAGACTTCTTTCCTTATGTAATTATTCCTAAATCAAACCAATTTTCCTTCATTCACAAGAACTCCAGTTTTTTTAAATATTTCTTAATGTTATTACTGCCCAGCGTTTAATCTCTTTTAATGTTATTACAATTTTATTTTATTGCAATTTTTGTATACAGCATGTAACAAAAATCGATTTTAACACCTGAATGTTCTTAAACTTCAATTTCCATAGTCTAACACTTTGGCACAAATTAAGTTGATTCAATAAAACTCCAAATCAGATAATATGATAAAAACAAGGTACTAAATTATAATTTTTTTTTTACGTTTTACTAAAGTTTATAATTTTTATTTTTACAATTTGGGTGCGTAAAAGATACGTTATTTTCAGTTCATTTATTTTTCTAATAATTTTACAAAATTTGCTTATTGCGCTTAAAATAATTAGAAACTTTTTTGATTTTCAAAATTCTATTTTTAAATAAAAAAAAAGGTTAAAAGAAAATCATTGTTTAAGTTCTGGATCTCTTTAATACAATAAATTCTTGAACACATAACCAGGCTGGTGAATGGCGCTACCATTCTCAATTCTGGAAAAAAAAATACATTTTTTTATCAGTCGACATCCTCCTCCTCTCCCTCTTAATCAAAATTTCCCTGGCATCACCCTGCAATAGCTCCAAGTTTTCTTGAATCACACAAAGAAAAAGTTTTTACGGAATTTCATTTTGAAAGTTGACTTCATTGACCTGGTATTTAGTATATGCAATAACAAAATCACCCTAGTTATTTTTAAAGGGAATTAATAATTTAAATTAAGTATTATTCACGAAATAATCATTGTTTACATTTAAATTATAAAAATAACAATTATTTGAAAAATAAGCAGCGTTTAATTTGTTTTGATGAAAGAGATGTTAATTAATTTACTTTAAATTTTTGTTCTTGAAGAATTTTTTCTTTTTCTCATAGACTGTTTTATTAGTTTCTATTATTATATGAAAAAAAAATATTCAAATGCAGGTTTGCTTCTTTTTTTTTCTACATAACTTTATTATTTATTGTATCATAAAAACAAGAAGTCTTTCTTTTCAATTTTCATGTTTCATGAAAATCCTTTAGGGGGCTAGCACATGCTCTTGAATTTTTTGTTTATGAATCTATCGAAGCATATGATCGCAATGTCCCAAAACTATGAGATTTCGTTAATAACAGTCTGTGTTTTATTGGAGGTTTCCCTTAGTAAAACTAAGAAGTTGTAAATAAGACGTTGGTAAAACTTGTAAGTAAGATGCCAAAAAAATGGCCAAAAAAAATCGTTTAATATTTCTAACATAACCGTAAAGCTATGTTTTCTCATGATGAAAACATTGTTTACTTAAAATTTGTAAGTTTTAGTAAACAATTGTTGATATGTGCTAGTCCTAAGATTATAATTTCATTTTACGTTTAAAAAAAAAAAAATGGAAAAATTTATTTCTGTAAAGTTACTTACATTAAGGGGAAATGTGATGTGACAAATTAATAAAATTGTAAATAAAACGTACATGTAACGATTTTTTGTTTAGTCTTTTAATTTTGTAAAGATATTTTGTCTATGTTGAAAAGATATTTATTATTTAAGTAAGAAAAAAATATTTAGTTCAAAAGATTTTTTTTTTTATAGCAACTAAATAAACGCATTTTATTTATTTATCTATTTGGTTATGTGTTTATATTGTATATAAATATAATATATATTTTTTGTTGTGTAAATCGATAAAACTACTGAAAACCAAATGTCACTATTGTGTATTGATATGTTTAAAATAATTTTAACTGGAGATAAACTAAATTAGACTTGTCTTAGTCGCGAACACGAGAAATCAGAGGAAGTTTAAGTTTGAATTGAATCCAACCTCATTAGCCTTCAAAGGTAGAGGTCAACGCTTTACGACAGGATAGAGTTTTTCGCTTAAAATGATTGTATTATATGAGCCGTTCACTGCACAAATCGATTAACTTCACTTTTTGAAATATCCTTAAGTGTCTAAGAACTTGGTTCAGTCATAACTTTTTATATTTATTATTAATTTCCCTAATAATAAAGAATAACTCCATTAAACGAAAAAATTTGTTTGGCCAATAAATAATAATTAATTTATTTCATAATCCATTAACTCAGTGCTCTAATTTAAATCGTTACTATAATTCAACTCAAATACAGTAGCAGGCACTGAATGATAACTTATTTAAATTGATAAGAATGTAAATTTATTTGACTTTATTTTATAAACAGAATTTTAAAAACTATGTTCGTAATTTCATCGCATTTCTTCAATTTTTGTTTTATGGAGTTAAGAGCTGTGCAATGAAGAAAGGCTCATATATGGAACAATTTAAATTTATATATAAGCTACATAACATCTGTCCTTGAAATCAGATATTTTCCATGTAAAAACTTCTCCATATTTAAAGGGCTGTGAAAATAAATCAACGTTTAATTATTTTCATTTTCATCTAATTGACATTTTTCAGTAATAAATAATATTTTATGCTTAAAATTTTCATAATGCAGGCTTTTAGACAGTGAGCTGTAAAAGAGTTCTAGAAAGAAAACAAAATTCAAGAGGGTGGAGCTGGACTGAAACCCCAGATCTTCACTTAGAAGTCCTGTGCAATTTGCTGCGAGAAACTTACGTTGAAACATGAGCAAGCAGCTTATTGTCGAATCGATGAAACTTTTAAACAAAGAAAGGTATTCTGCAAGTACGCCGAAGGATTAGATGGGTGTTTAGAGCAGAATACTCCCTGTGTTTAGCGATTATGTTTAATTAGACAGTAAAAAGGATTTACATTTAAAGGGAAAAATTCGAACTACATAAAAAAACAAAAATCTGAAAATATAAAATTTATTAAACAAAAATATAAATTACAAATTCAATTATTTAATTATGTTTTGTGTAACAATACTTCATATATGTATATAAATCTATATCGCTGACATTATATTTATTATCGTGCTATGAGCTAAAAATATGCCTAAACATCTATTTCAGCAGTTCACCGTTTACGATTTCTTTTCCGTATTAAATGTTTGTAGTTGCATATTCATTCTAGACTTATAATCTGACAGTAAATCATCTACTAATCTGTAAAAAAAATAATAATAAAATAAAGTTATGCCAACACATTGAAATTCCAAGGGATTTAGAATTTCAATTAAGAAGACATTATATTTAAAATAAAAACTTAATTTGTATCTATAATGTCAACCATTAATTATCACACATTTAGGACTGGCTATCTTAATCTTTTGAAACCTGATTCGTAGGCACAAAAGTAGATAATCTATAAAAAATCAAAGACTACATCCCACTCAGAAATTTACTTGGTGACACTTGGCACGATTTGAGAAGAGAACAAAAATTAGGGTAATAGAAACGAAAATACAGCCTTAACGTTCAACACTAACAATCCTAGGATTATGGCCAAAACAAATTGCAAAAACAACAGAAATATGCTAAAAGAAAATATTAAATGAAAGAGGAAATACGTCGTAATCACAGACATTTATAAAATTCAATCAAGAAGGCAGCAGCAGTAGCAGCCTCCATTACAATTAATGACCATAAAAGAGTATCACTTCGCATGAATCATACTGCTTTCACGAAGCGCGGTTTCCTATAAGATTCGCTTTTATGGAACACTTCAGTGCCGAAACGTTTGGCAAAAAGAGAAAGAGGCGCTTTCAAAAGTCACCGAACCAGTTTTCAAAACATGAAGGAAAAGAAAACATCAAGTAAGTGAAACACCCTTTTAGCTTTCTTATTTTCATATTTATGCTCATACTTATAATTTATTAAGATTAACGGCCTTGTGGTAAATAACAAAATGGATCACTTATTATTATTTTAGAAATAGTGAACGATATTTAAACCATAAGTGAAGAAACTTCTGGCAGTCGCCAAACGACTGACAAGTTCTTTTACTTTCAAATTTCTTGTAGTTTTTAGACTAACTAATATACTTAGCAATTTTAGTTTCTATTAATTTTTAATTTACATATTACAAGTGCCCAACAATTTCGCCAATTTTCCAGTTGGCATAATTAAATGAAAACAACAAATCAGTTTCTTACTTGGCTGTAGAAGGTGTCAACGGTGGTACAGCATCCAATGCTTCGTTAAAAAATTTCCTAAAACATAAAAATTAACTATTTAAAAGTTTCATTCAACATGAAATTTTTTTCCAGTATTAACGAGGTACTTTTTTTTCTGCTTTTTCCAAGATGTTTTTTTAACACACGCTTCAACTTCCTACTTCCCTTGTATATTGAAATTTATTAACTTCTTCAAGGATTAGATTAATTAATTTATTAATACATCTGAAACAATCCCACTTCTCCGTTTAACCTATTGCACTTTTTATGGAAAACAATTTTTAACCAAAAAAAAGGTGCGATTTATTATTCTGTACTGCAAAGCTTAATTGGTAATTTTTTCTCTAGCCACTTAGTTTTCCCAATTTCAAGTATTTACAATTTCTTTAAACAACTTATTCCATCAATTCTTTTAAATATATCACACGCAACTGCTAAATTTAATAACATTTTGGTGTTTTATACCTGTTTTTATTGATGTATTTTTAAAGTTTTACTACTCATTAATAGAATAATCGAACGATAATGGTTATTTAACAAACTAAACGATAAAGTAGCTTATAATGAAAACGCCAAAATTATGCAAATAAAAAATTCAAATCCAATAGAAAAAAATATGAATTACATTTTAAAGAAAACTGTATCTTTTATAGAAAAAAATTTTAAAAAAAAATGTCAAAGGTGGTTTTCAGCATTATGCTTTTTAGTGCAGTTTTTGAGATAACCCTTAAGCAAATGTCTCAAGTACCAGTTTTAATTTCAATTAAGTGAATGATTTAAATTTTCATAAAATTACTATCAACTAGTCTAGCGTACTCTTTCTGACAGGAAGGTTGGTAGCTTCAATTGGATTTTCATTAGACTACTATTTTCATTATTATTTGGTCCAACTCTTTTGTGCGAAGAACCTATTCGTTTTGCAGACAACTTCTGCATCAATAATTTAAAAAGGTCTATAGGTATATTGCTCTTTCGACTCCCACATTTCTAATTAAGCGATATAGTATTCTAGAATTCGTGACAAGTAAATGAAAATAAGTGTAAAAACATTTAGAAAATATCTGAAACGACAAAAACAATTATTCCTAGTGTACACCAGCTTAAATACACATTGTAGCCGTTCGGTAAAACACTATTCAATAACAAATTTGACCGTTTCTTTAACGAAGTGTATCTATTTTTTAAAAAACTTGGATAAAATAACCACAGTAATTCTAATAATTTTTGAAATTATTTTTTTAACAAATTTTTAACTCGGATAAAAAGAAAATGCTAGGCAACACATAGAATTCTTCTGAAACATGAGGGTTGCCGCGCTTACCTGCTCTCTGTTGATTTTTACTTTAAACTGGATAGCAGAAATACCACTTTTAAAAGTATAATTGCTTCACCAATGCAGAATAAATCAAAGAGAAAAGTATTTAACCAAACAGCTACGTTATATTGTGAAAAACCTTAACAATTGTACCAATAATAATTATAGTGAACACTTTACTCAGCGTGGGGAGTAATAAAATTTGAGAGAGCATCTTCTACGGCTAGTATATCAAGTCTAGCCTGTACAGCACCTGGCATACTCATCTTGGGCACACACATCATGAGGCGAGACACTTCCTCACTTACCATCTCTACTATTTGCCGTAATACGGAATCTTTTAACCAATCACAACAACGTTCCATCTAGTAAAAGAAAATTTAATTATCTGAGATAGCAAACGTAACAGAGGTATTTGTGAATTATAAAGCTACTCGTATATTTAAGAATCATTTAGCACAAGCTCACCTGTGCGTGAACAGCAATAACATTGGTGATAATTTCATTCGCATAAGGACGTACGGCTGTCGGTATCACATCTGTATCCCATTCAAAATGACCAATATACATGGAAGGCTCAATTGTGCCAACTAGTGGATCACTTTTAGTTTCTACATAAGAGAATTCTAATTTTGAACGTAATGAAGACATTTCTTGGGTAGTCGATTTGAGAACCCAATCCAAAGGGGGAAGTCCTGCTGCTGTTGCATCGGTGCACAAATGTGGCAATACTACTTCTACTGAATACCGGATATTACATATACTACAAAGGAGGCGCTCTTCCCAGCTCTACGAAAAAAATAATAATTAATAAAATAAAAAATAAACCTATAAACTTTTAAATATCAATTTTAAACTTAATGCGATTTTTTTTCGTTTTTGAGTTCCTATAAATACATACATACAATATACACACAAGTTCTCATTGAAAGAAAGAGGAGTGATTTGTAAAAACCATTTTTCGTACTTAGAGGACCTCAAAATTCGATATTTCAGCTGAAAACTCAAAGGCTAAAATCTACTCGATTAAAAACACCTCTTGTAAGTAGAGAAAGAAGGAAAGTGAAATGATATATAATATATATCAGCAAATGCTCTATGGTTCATTTTACAGTCTGAAAACTATGAGATAAAATGAAGACGCTACCAAAGAAGACTGGGCCTGTCTAAACGTTGGAGTACTCATCTCAGATACAGCTATCGACTGTTCCTCTTCACGATTAATTGAAAGACTGTCAATACACTGTCAATGAAAAAACGTTACATATAAAAAATTAATTCCAATTAAAAAAAATATATTAAAAAATATATAATTAATCCTTACTTGTGCATAATTGCTGAAAACAACTTGAACTAAATGGCCAACTTCTTTCTGTAATGGTTCATTGTCAAACAGTTCTGATTCTTTGGAATCTTTTAAGAGTGCTGATTCTTTTAAAACGTTCACCGAACTGCTAACTAAATTTTCAAATGAGATTGGCTATAACATTAAAAAATAAATAAGTAAAAATGTATGTGTATATATAATATACATATCTTCTAGAAACCATACACTACATTGAAAGGACAGGGAGGGTAGCCTCTCTACAAGGACTGCCTAAAAACGAATTTTCTATTCAAAAAAAATCTATTATATAATCGTAAGAGCCATTTTCAAAAAAGCGGTTGTTATTTCCTTCTTTGTTGTAAAGACTTCAGGTTAGCCCAACAAATAGCCTCAAAAAAAGCGATGCTGTCGCAAAGTTTTGTTTAGCACCAACTTTCCCTTAAACTGATTAGTCTGCACTGCAGAGATAATAAGTTCGTTACCATACGCAACACCTGGTCTTACAAAACCAGAAACAGCCCTTCAGTAAAGTGCATTTCCAGCTAAGTAACAGCCATAGTGGAAATTAATCGAGACATAAAGTAAGCTTCCAGTGATTTTTCGTTGTTTAACTAGAAGTTCACAAATATTGAAGACAATTTTGTGAAAACCACTTTTTTCGATTTCAAGGGACCTCAAAACTAATATGCCTGGTACTTGTGTTCGAAAATGTGAACGATCCAAATTCTTACACTTACAAAGAAAAAGAAGAAATAATTCAAAAAAAAATTGTACTTACCAAATGAGTAATAAGTCCGTATTTAGAATCATGTATTACAGACCAGTCTTCCTTATGTAGGAGATCTTTTATTTGATCGGCGGTCGTCATCAAAACACTTTTTACAGATTCCATCCTTTATAAAGTATAGGTAAAAATAATCGATTAATTATATTCAAAAAGACATGGACGGATATGGATTAAAGTTCCCTAGGTTGTCTTTAACCAATTTTTAAAATTTTTAGATGGCTAACAATACTCATATTTATTGAAACCTGTGTTTGTATATACTTAACATACAGAGACAAAGAAAAAATGCAGAGAAAAAATCTTACGAATCTTGGAAATAAAAACATTAAACAAAAAACTATACAGTAAATATCTATTTCCGTTGCAAAAATTAATGAAGAAACTTAGAGCGGATCCTCAATTAATATCTTATTTCTCTTTTTATTCTAGAAGGATGGAACAAGAAAATGACCATTAAAGAAAACCAAATATTTACACACCTAAAATAATGTATGAGCGCTCGTAAAGGATCATGTGGTATTTGCGCAAGTTGACTAGAAAGTTGTCTTAAATGTCTGAGGCAATGCGGAAACCATCCTGACAACGGATTCCTAGATCCGGCGAGGCACCCTCTTATTAGACGACACATTTCACTAATACAGCCAGTGGTGGCGTTCTAAAAATTTAGTCACATGAATGATCTTTTTATACACACATATAAAAGAAAGAAATTAAGGAAATTTGAAAATAACTTTTTCTTACCTTGAATTCGGCTTGTTTAGTTTGATCAGGCTTAATGTATAACTCTCCACTAAAATAAGATTGCCCTAATGACCATAGTTCTGGAAGAAGCACTAAAATGATATCACTTAAATCTTCGATACAGTCAACTCTTTCGTTTATCTGCATCTACGAACATTAGAGGAAGGAATTTGTACACGTAAATATGGTAATTTATTTTTCGAAGCTAAGTAGTCTTATTTGAACCTAATCTTTTTTTT
The DNA here is from genome assembly GCF_049639745.1 of Rhodnius prolixus. NCBI lineage: Eukaryota > Metazoa > Arthropoda > Insecta > Hemiptera > Reduviidae > Rhodnius > Rhodnius prolixus. The sequence goes on from NW_027411634.1 coordinate 38,004,194, forward strand.
TTTATTAAAACTGTCCGATAGCTTGTTATTACGTGAAGTTAACTAAAAGCCACAACAAGCGTTAAAATTTATACTTATATTTAACCATATATCTCTCAGAGATAGCCCATCATGGTTTCATAATTTACATTATTTATAATGAATGAAGTACCTAATTGTTTATAAATTGAATTGGTTTTAGATAAGTGGGTGTATTTTATCAAAAATTGTTTTTCTAATAATTCATTTTTTGCAATTTATGAATTGCCCGCGGTTCAACCACCTTATGGTGGTTCGTTCTTTCTTAATATTTCGAATATTGTAATTGTAATCATTCATGATTGCTTCTTAGACCACTTAATAAATGGTTAAATACACCGGTTTTAAATTAAGTTTTTAGAAAAGATTAATGATTCAAGAATTATTTTAAGGATGAGAAATCTTCTTAATTGTTTATTTTTTTTAATGATGTGTTAATAAAATTTGTGGAAGGAACTTTTAAATTTAAAAGCAACCCTTATTCAACCATCTTTTTGGTTAGGCAATTAATCAACTCATTACCTCCGGATTCCAATGTGGACTTTCAGTCGCCTGAAAAAATATTTATTTAATTTTCTTTTTTATATCCTCTGCTACAACTTTTACTAAAATGTGGAGCGCGACACTTAAGAGGGACTCGAGACAGTCGCAAGAGAGTGGTTTGTGAAAATTAGCCACGAATATTACAAAGGTGCCTCATTGGGCCATAAAGTATGCAAGTAACGTTGAAATATAACTAAAATGATAATTTCCGAGGAATTCGTACGGTTGAATTAATTTTGAATTTGCACTGTAATAAATACAAGACTATAATAGTTCTATGTTAAGGACTTAACAAAAATAAGTTGGGTACTTCACTAATAAGTACTCCTGCACTTGTTCGTGAAGAAGAAGTTATTTTTATTCAATTTTGAGTTCTATTAACAAAATTTAGATTACCAAATTATTGTTATCATCACCTGCTTATCACATTTATCTTTATCCCTTTTACTGGAACTTTTAGATGATTTCGAATCTGTGCAACAGAAAGCAATAAAACTATAAAATTTAAAATTTATTGTACGTCTTACAATAAAGGATTTAAAAATATGGTGATTACCTGAAACATTAGCCTTTTCTATGTTAGCCATATGAAATTTGTAGCACTCATTCAACTGCCCATTAATGAACTTGACGTGAACATTAATTGCTTCCCAACCTGGGTCGCCTTCGTACTCCAATTGTACAAGGTTTCTGGCAAGAAATGGATGGAATTGATTATTCTTATTTGGTTCAAGTACAATTAAGTATATTTAGATTTTTTTTTCACTTAAAAACACCACTGTTATTTTTTTAAAGATGTGTAATGTTAATAAATTTGATGTGAACTTCACTTTCTTATGTGAGGCAATAACAAAGAACGACATCAAATGTGAATATTCATGTTGAATAATTCAGTTTTTACATAAAAGGCCTATAAGCCCTTGGGCAAATATTCTCGATCGTGAGTACTATATTCGCTTTTTTTATTTTACCAATAGGAATTTCAAAGAGAATAATATAAGCAAATTAAAAAGTTAATAATTACCTAATAAGTCTTTTTTGATTATCTAGAGAATTCGGCATACCATGTAATTTTGTTTTCAACACTTCCCTAATGTCACTTACTTTCAGTTTCACCTCAGCCAAAACTTTCTTGAACAACTGAAAGAGAATATTAATTTTTATAAACAACTTTGAAATATAAATTATATTAAAAAAAGATTATTATTTTTAATCCTCCGAATTTGTGAAGATTCAAAAAGATTTTTTTTGACCGAAAAGAAATTAAGGAATAACGAATAAACGTAATTGCTGAAAGTGCACCTCAACAGCTACTTCAGAGTGTTACTCCAATGTATTTATAGCCACCAGGTTAAAGGAGTACAAGCATACCATAGTATGGGGGTTTTAGGGGGGTCGAAACTGCTCTGAAATTATATGTTCAAAAAAGATTGTAGAGTATTGCGCTATAAAATGTAAACTCTGGATTGTCACATCATATAAGTTAAACTCATTCTCCAGATTCACACGAAGTAATGGCATGGATCAACGAGTCCCTAGTTTCGGGCTTCTGGTTCCACTATTAGCTGGAACTTGTTGTAATTATACAGCATCTTTCGACTGGATACTTTTTATTATCTAAGGCTCCGGTACTTCTTTATAAGGTGAGGAGGAGCAATGAGGAACATTTGCTGGAAACCCTGAATCAATAAAATTAAGTGTGGTATGTTTCTATAAGGGGTGATGTGGCGAATCCCCCATTTCCAAATCAAATGCAGGCGAATGGGGTGTGGGGACGAAGCCCCCAAATGAAATAAAATTATCAATATTGGAAGTGATTTTGAATATCTGTAGTAATGTAACCCGTCATAAAAGTTTAACAATGCCAGTAAAAATTGTTTTACATTTTGAATGTGGCGGTCGACATGGTAAGTAAGATTTTATGTTTAGATTTTTTCAATATAAATTAGTATAACTAAAATATTGAAATGCTCAAGTCATACCGTAACATCTGTTTTTCCAAAAAGATTATTAGCTCTAGAATAATCACTGATAATTGCATCATAATCTCCTTTTTCCATGGCTCGATCAATGGCCGACGGAAGAGTAAAAAGAAATTTAAATCTTTGTAACACGCCTAAAGCGTTGCGAGTACGATCAGCTTTTTCTCGGCCTTTCAGTACGCCATCAAATAATAACTTGCCTTCATTACGACTCTCTATAAACAATTAAGTAAGAAAATAGCGTGTTATCATTTATATTTTAAAATTTAATAAAAATTTTGAATAACTGCTATTCTTAGGTAAATCAACACTAAGGACACATAACATTGATATTATACAATTAGGTGCTCTCTATTAGGTGAGTTTACAAAGTAAAAGTAATCCCTGGGAAGAGAATTAAAGTATCAGGAATGAAAACAAAATAGATACAGCGTGCCATACTCAATACAATGTGCCCTCCAATTTTCATAATCCTAATCGATCACGTCGTTCCAAACTCGAATTTTTAAGAAAATTTTCAGTAGGTAGCCTTTCAAAATTATAAAGACTCTTAGAGGCATTGGAGTAATATCTCTGAGGGATTTTGATGTGTTTAGAAAGCGTTCCCACAATTTTTTTTTTTTTTTTTTTTTTAAGCAGGCTACAACACATTTTAACCTTAACAATCTTTGTAAATATTATGAATTTCCATTTATTTGTACCATAATGAACCCTTAATATAATTTATGTCACTCTCTTTTGATATTTACCTGAAATGGAAATGTTTTGTTTACTTACAGAGGAGGTTTTTAATCAGAGCCCAAAAAAAGAAACATCAAAATACTCAAGTGGATTCTCTGTAATGTAAGTAAACATTTTTCTCTTTTATACTCTTCTGCAAAAATTGTACATTGGACAATCGTAGTACTACGGAGAAATAATGAACCAGGCGTTTAAAAGTGGTTCGACATAAGAGTAGTCAAGAATTTTTAATGAGAGCCGAAGCTCCCATAAAATGTGTAAAATTAGGAAATCATTGCATGAGTAATGTTTTAATTATTTAAAAGAAACTTTTTATTTTCTGTCTTTTAACTGATATTACATTCTTTTTTATTTAAATGTCTTCATTAAAGAGGTGCTAGATTATCAAACCATTATGTAGAATGCGTTTGAGAAACCAAATATCTCAATCAGATTATTTCTTGCTAAAAATTAACTTCTTTAAGAGTAAACAAACAAATCCTAACAGAATTTCTGATTGTAAAAAGGAAATGTGAAGAATGAAACATTCAAGCATAATTTATATTCAATCAGTTCTTAAATTGTTTTGAAAGGCATTACCTTGAATAGCTTCAACTATTTTCCCAGTTCGATCCAATCCAAATGATTCTACATCTTTCTGGAAAGCAATCTGCAAAGCTTCCAATGTTTCCAATTGTTCCATCACTGATCCTACATTACCCTAAAAATTAATTAGATTAATAAATCAACAACATTAACCACATTAAGAAGTGAACAAATGTTTTTCTTTCAAATATAAATTCTAAATAAGATGTACCTTAAGAAAGGACAACTGGCCTTCTTTATGACTGTCTACTTTCCTCTTAAGATAAGCTAAACCCACCCTCAGGTCATCGAAGGAAGTGTTCAAGTGATTTTGTAATAAAAACCATCCAGGTGAGAATTGTTCCGAAGATAGATCACCATTACAACCAGGGAATAGTTCTTGAAGATCATCTTCTGGCAACTTTTTCGTGCTTTTTCGTTTAGAAATTAAAATATAAGATTAATCTAGAAATGGATGAAGAAGAGATACCAACAAATATATAATAATAATAGATTTATGCTTTCCTTATTTTTTCACATGAAAAAATAGTTTGTTTGATTAGAGTACTTGTATTTATTCATTTATGTATTGTAGTAAGTTGAATTTAAATTGGCTAGAAATTCGTTTGGGACTCGCACACTCGATAAAAACGCCAAGAACTAATGAAACCGTAGAGAACTCTCTCCAGACTACTGTACTAACGATCAAGTCTATCTTTCTTCAACAAATTACTAATATTCAAGTCAAGTAATAGTCAGTACTTTAATCGAATTTTCTATGAAAAATATGTTTTTAAACTTGAATACAATAACTAGAATCAGAAATTGTTGGAACTATTCCCGAAAAATCTCAAAATAGTGAAAATTGTTGAAAATGTAGTTAGGTCCGCAGTGATGGATAATATCTTTGTTTTCATTGTTGTAGCATTCATGCATGTTTATTGTATCCTTGATTGGTTTTGGACTTCCACTTATCATAACAAGTAGATTAATCAGATTGGTGTTGAGATTTCGACTTCACTTAAGTTAACGTCTTGCACTAGACACTAGGTCAGCATGTACGGTAACGTAAGTAAAGTCGAAATCTCTACACCAAAATAATTAATCTACCTCTGATAGTGAATGAAAATCCGAAACCGGTCAAGGATGCAATAAGCACGCGTAAGTGATGCTTTTTGGTTGTGGCATTGTGGTAGCTAATTTATTTTAAAAAAAAAATCCCGTTGTCGGAGCCTAATCTAGTTTGAAGTTTCAGCTTTCTGCGATTTTTAGAATCTGAGATATTATTTTCACACATAAAGGCACACCCCACCACTTTTTCGTACTCAGGGGACCTCAAATGGATATTTCCGTAAGAGAAAGTAATAAAATAATCTATACTATATTTTATAATAGTTAAGGCATTATTAATTTAACAGAAGATTCTAATAAAAACATACTCATTAGATTCAACAGATAGCCCAAGTGGATCTTCAATATGAAATGATGCTACTGATGAAGACGTCCAACCAGCCGTGAGTGGTGTTGTTTCATCCACCCACACTGCACTCTCTTTCAACGGGCCGATCTTTTCATGATACCCACGGAATTCTACTGTACAAGTACCCCGTCCTCCTGATACCGTTGTAACGATAATTTCACCACGACCTTTTCCGGGCCCAGAACGGGCGACTAATTTATTTGGTGATTTCCATTCTGTAGACAGAAGACAGTCACACCCACAGATTTCCACACCTGCAATATAAAAATTGCCCATGAAAAATTTATTTATAAATACACACTCGCATATATATATATAATTTAATAAAAAAGTCTATACATTTATCCACATTCAGAAAAGGTGGCTTTTGAAAGAATGAAGGTTTTAAAAAAGTCAAATCATGTTCCTTTTTAATCTTTTTTCCTTTCTACAATAGTTTGTAGAGCATCCCATGGATTTTAAAATAACTATCTATGGAATTCAGCAACGAGAAACCTGATCAAGTTTTTCAATTCAAACTCATACGAAATACTGGCAAAATGCTAATGTCAGAGTATTTACTAGTGATAATACGATTATGAACCTATTTGCTTGAAAGAACTGGCAGTCGTGCGATCTTTCGGGAAGAGGTCCGAAGCGCACTTTTTCGTTGAGTAAAACTATTTCTAAGTTCACTGATGCAGCCATCGAAAATGTAAGGCAGAGTCTTCTTGAGGGCTCTATTTGTCTCAACTCGTCATCGCTCAGCTCGACTTGGCGTCGCCAGAACATCACTACGAAAGATTCTGAAACTAAATGCAAAATATTTCCTTTCAAGATCCAAATATTCAAGATTTATCCTAGTTTTTTTGCAAAGCCTACGGTACACCATTAGATTTCAGCACCTAGCCAGAGAAAATAACAACTTTGTGAAAAAAAAATTAGTGTTGATTCCCCTCTTTCACGTAAATGGCAAATAAACAAACAAAACTAGATGTAGGGATGCTGAGTATCTCAAGGAATTGCATCACAAAAAGCAGCTTGGTTGGTTGGTTGCTGGACATCATAAGTAGCCATTTAAATCAGCAAGAACGCTCTGCTTCTTACAAAAATATTAAAATGAACAAGTTTGACTTTTTAAACCATTCAGTGGACACAAATATTTAATAATTTTGGTAAACATGAATATATTAGCCGGAAAACAAAATTATTAAAGTAAAGCAAGCTCTTAATTTTTGCACCGATACAAAACTTTCCTCCATCTTCAAAGATAAAACATTTAGTATCCAAAAAATGTAAACAAACTTTTGGGCTACTCTGTAGTCTGAGGAAAAACAAGCATATTGCATAGGCCGGAAAAGAATACGGTTTTGTCTGGTAGGAGCTGAAACGGTGTTACTAGGACGTAGGGCTTGTATACTTGAGTTTGAAGTGTCTTCGTTCTCTACCCCGGAGTTTCTAACCAGACGCTGAAGACTAATTAATCAGGCGAGGTGTTCTAACAAATAGTGTCATAATAGACACTTTTGGTGGCCAATTTCCACGGAATGTAATTAGTATTATTCATTTTTTAAATGTATGTGGGCAAAAGTAGATCTTGCCTCATTAAAGCTCAGTGATAAGGACATCTTAAAACAACTTTTAGGATACCTTCCACCAATAATTTTTCTAGGAGTTGTGGCAGTGTTAAGTAGTCACTATATCTAGGAGAAACCTTCAGGAAGGCTATACAATAACAGCTAGAAACATAGTACTGCGGCGTATTCATATATTGATTTTGCCAAAAACTGTAAGGACTACTTTAGCATTTAAAATATTAATTTCTAATAGTTTTTTGTACATCTATATAACCAGATTAAAATAATGACTAAAAGAAGGCAAAAACGTTAATTATGTAATAAGCAAATCTGATATTTAACTCCTAAACAAATGGGAGAATGAAGATTATACATTGATCATGTTTTTTAAGAAGAAACTTTCATCAAAACTTTTTGACTAATAATACATAAAATAATATACGTAATACTTGAAATGATTAAAAAAGAAGCATAAAAAAAAAGTTTTGTCTAAATCACGGAATACAATGACCCCATTCACAAATCAACCGAAAAAATATTAAAGCCTAAAACTTACCAACAAGTTCTTGAGGTTTATTTCCTAAATGTTCTCCTCTTATAGTAACTCTTGTGCCAGGCGGTCCTTCTTTAGGAGAAACCCCAGTAACAACGGGAGAAGGAGCCATGCATGTACTTCAAGAACTTCCTGAATAAACAAAATTTTTGTGATTATCTATATTTCTTCGTCAGATCAGCAACCGCCCTAGAAATAATTAACCTGCCACTTTATAACCTACATTACTTAGATTAACCATAGCAATTGTATAGAATACAATTTGTTACGTTTTCCGATACTATCCATCGATACATCACAAACATAATGAGTTGTAATAGAGTAGAAAAGAATAAATAAAGAAGGAATGAGCCAATCTTCCAACTATCATCCAGTGACAGTTAAGTACTGATAAAGTGAGCCGATTAGAATGGGTAAATATAAACGAAAGTATAAACTGTAAAGTATTAACTTATAATAAGTAAAAAGTAAGTAAAGTAATCGCCTATTTTTTCAGGTAGGGCTTAACGTCCAACTACCAAATTAGGTGTCGTGGACGGAGGCGATTAGCAAACGTACATTACTGTAAATTTCTTTTATTAACTATTAAATAAAATCTTAGGCCTAAGACCGGGAATCGAACCCAGTACCACACTGCATATTAGCTTTTCTTATAATAAGTATGAACAAGTTTTATCCAGTTCTTTCAGATATTGCTGAATTCCTATATTAGCTTTATTTATAATAAGTATTAACAAGTTTTATCCAGTTCTTTCAGATATTGCTGAATTCCTACTCATCTCAGATTTTCTTATAAAGTGACAATTTGCGTTTGTTGGTTAATATTCATCAAAAAATGATGGATATTGATTTCCCCTGCAACATAAGTGACTTCATCGTTCACTTAATGTGTAAGTTTCTACTTTTCTTAAATCGATTTCCTTCAAAATATGTTTTGTAGAACTACAGGATTTCATACAAAACGTATATTGTATATATATTGTGTAGTACTGAATGTTTTAAAATAAAATGTTTTTGCTAATTCTCTATATAAAGATAAAAAAAAAAAGTGCCAAATAAGAAAGTAATTTCCCATACCCATTCAGAAGACTTTTTCAGTTTTTTTTAGTAATCTTTATTTAATTTGGATTATTCTTTCGTGTTTGAAGGCATCTCAGTGGAACTTAACTTTAAACTATATCGCGCCTTGAATGATGCGTCAGAATTCTGTTGGACCCCCTTACATTACTTTTTAAAATAGGTATTTTTGAAAACCCTACTGAAGGCAGTCCAATGTCTAATATTCTCCTATAAATTCTGTATTCCTTCTTTCTCATATTTAAACCTCACAATAAATGCAGAAAAAAGAGATTTCCAACATGACATACTTATTCCGCCTCTTACAAATATATGTATTCCTATATAGATTTCACATATATTTTACCAGTATAGCACCTCTTTGACGGTAATAATGAAAGTCACTTTTTCTATAAATTTCATTTTCCCTATCACTTCTGTTGCAGAGCACACCAGAAGCGTTTTTTTTTTAAATAATGTTAAAAACCTTTTTTTTTAGCCAACTTTCAGATTAGGCTGTGATTTGATTATTTTATTTTTTTTCAGATAGGGTGATAGCAAATTTATTTGAATCTTATACGTCAGGTTCATATTTTGCTTGGCAAGCTACATCATTGAAGAGTTATGTTAAAGGTAAAACTTTTATAGAAAAAAGGTTTTATTTATTATAATTACAATATTTCTATTATTATTTATTTGTTTTATTTTATTTATGCTGGATAGGCGCTTGGATAGAGTGCGTGAAAATAGATAAATTCGCTGTTCCAAAAAAAATCAGTGAATTTTAGATGACAAACTTTCCTTTGGTGTCAATTTTTTAAGTAGCTCCTTCTGTGTCAAATTGTATGATTAATACCTTTATAAATAATCTCCTTCTGTATCCCAATAAATAGTGCATTCAGTAGGAGTGTCTCTTTTGGTTTGCGAATGAGATGATTACAAACTGACTTTTCCTATGTGATCCATCAGTTGTATATTTTGCTTCTAAAAGTACTGCTGTGGGAAAGAATTTGTTTAATGAAATAACTTTTTTTTAAAAAAGGTTTATTTTACAATTATTTGTATCAGTGACAAATAGTGTCCATTGCCTTGAGTAATGTTAGTTTTTATTTTCAGAACAAAATTGCTGTCAAAACAAGAACAAGAACTAAGTAAGAATTTTAAAAATATTGTACTTTTTTTATTTTGTTTCTCTAGATTAAATTCCTTGTAAGGTGTACTTCGCTATATTCAATCCTCAGTTTTTCTTTATCAATACTACGCAATGTATTTAAGACCTACTATGACTAAACAAGAGCTACTCTATTAAAAAAAAAAAAAAAAAAAAAAAAAAAAAAAACACGTGTGACAAATATCTAATAAAAAAACAACCATTCCGTCAATAAAAAAGTAAACACAAATAGTTCTTTAAATAATCATGATGACAGGAGCACGACCCATTGTCCACTAAATTATTGTTTACACACAGTTTTCCATTCTGCTATTTGATATATCGAACAATTTTTACAAAAATACCTCGGTCCAATCACAAAACCCTGGACAAGCTTCAACAACATAACTACCTTTAACCTTATACATTTTAGAAGCACTAAAAATATTTAATTTGAAAGCTTCTTTTACATGATTGTGTTAAACATGTTTTACTTCGCATTATTAATTAAAGCAGAGTTGTTTTTAACATTAAATTAAGATGATCTGTATATTTGCAATCGTCATCTCTTTGCAACTCTTATTCCATCTGCCATTTTTTGCGCCCAAAAATCCACAGACTTTGGTTTTTCTACTACTGTAAATGTGTGTTTCTGAAACAAGAAAAAAGGACCATATATATTACTTACGTCGATGAAAAAGTAACCCCTCCTATCAGTATAATTATACCGATAAAAGGAATTTTCTTTCTCCTTGTTACTTTTTCAATTAAAATTTGAGATCTCTAAGAAAAAATAAGACCAATGTTTTCACAAATTTCCCTTTTTTAATTTGTATTTTGTCAATCTTACATTTTTTTTCTCTTTTTTTTTTAAAGATATACTATGAAGCTGCTAAAATGCTGCCAGAAGATCTAGCACAAATTCAAGATCTATTAGTTATTAGTAGACTTTATATAACACCCGAAGAATTGGAAATTTTAAGGGAAGATTTTCCAGAAGAAAGTAAAGTCATTAGTAACGATACAGTTGGAGAAGTTAAAAACCTTGGAGCAAACTTACCTGAGGGTAGATAGCTAAATGTTTAGGCACTCTTACAAGACCTGCTGAAAAATTATTTTAATATAAATATCTTATTAAATTCTATATTACATTATGTAAAGATAATTAATATGTATGTAATTGTAAATAAATAAATGTAATTGTATATAAAACAAAATGTTTCATTACTTCTTGAACTTTTCAATGTAATTCAAAGAATATTTGAGTAATTTAAGTGAAAGTTCTCTTGTTTAGAGGCGTAAAATACTTTGGTATAACTACACAACTTAGATTATGCGATATTAAAAGGGCAGTTTACCATGTAAAGTAGTATTTTTATAATAAAATACATAAAATAAATAAATTTTTCAGTATATAATTTACTTCGCTTGCTTTTCCTGCTTTTTATTATTAATTAATTTTCAATTTTATTGACAATAATTTATTATTTCATAAGCATAGCAAATAAATGAAACAGTCAACTTTACTTTTGGCGTTTATTCACATTGAATAACATTTAATTAAATAACTATAAAAAGATAGATGGAAAGTAACTTCTTGTGGAGTAGCTGGTGCTGCCCCCTGGCAGTCATTCTACAAACTAAAATTTATCTAAACTTAATAATTTTTATTAATTTATTTTCAGTATTAGACATTTTTTTAATTAGCAAAAATTATAATTAGGTGGTATTATATTATTTTTAATTAATGGTAACAGAATTAAGCTTAAATAGGTTGTAATTAATGCACAAAAAGCAATAATTGGATGTTGCTTCGATAGCGGACATCTTGACATGGCGTCTATATGAGCAAGTTAGGTCCGCTGGGCGTGGTGGGTGGGGCGAATAATTTGCTCCGTTTTTCTGTACCAGTTAATGACTCTAACTCTTGTGACCTCTACCTCATGGCTTCAAACAGCTAGAAAAGTACATTCTCATGCTTTCTAGCGACAAAAGCTTAAACTAATCTGTAGTTCAACTGATTGCCGCTAGAATGCATGGAAATGTTATTTCTGGTTATTTTTCATTAAAAAATTATGCATTTTATTTTTTCGTTTTTTTTCTTTCTTTATTTATTATTTATTCAAGATTGAAGTCCGACATATTGAAACATTGAAATAGACATATTTGGGGAGACGAGCGACTAAGCGACCTTCTCTCTTTCATCACTCAGATGGTACTGAACAGAATTTATTTTTTGCTGACGTATATCTAGAGGTGTAGCAGTGCTAATGGCTTGTTAGGAAAGTGCATTCTCATGCTTTCTAGCGGTAATACCGTAAACTAATTTTTTAGCGTAGTTTAACTGATTGCCGGTAGAAAGCATTGGCATGCTATTTTTTATTTTTCATGGAAAAATTATGCGTTTTATTTTTCCAATTTTTTTTTATAAATATGACCAAATGTTTTATATAGTTAGGTAGTATTGTTTATAGAAGTGGTATTAGATTAGTGTTATAAATTCTTTATTCTATTTTAATACTGCGCAATTATAACTGATTCATAATGAAATAATTTTGATAGATGTTTCTTAACTTTCTTTTATTTTAGAGTACTTGATAACACAGTTTTGCAGCAGTGCTCCAGTATCGGCTTTTTTAATCTGAAAAAATATTCAATGAAATACTTTACTTTTGGGCGTTTTTTTTGCGACAATCAGCGCGTTGGCGCTATAAGTAACAGTGATAACAAAAACAATGAAGCATAGGAGTGGAGAAGTTACCCAGTGGTAACACTCCAAAACATTAGGCTGTTAGTCGCTTTCTTCACTTGAGAGGAGATCACTGTCTCTTAAGGCGTCTTGTCGGGTTTTCAGGAAGAGTTCTTGAAGAAAGATTTTTAGCTAGAGGATTTATGTGAGAATGCAGGTAGAAGTGAAGAAGCTTGCTGTATCTTGTTTTAGCAACTTGCATGACAAAACGAATTATAAGGTCAGTGTGTATAGTTCGGTCGGAGACCTAAAATGGGGCGTTTACAATAGTTCGAAGTATATTAGATTGAAGGGACTGAATTCATTGGAGATTTGTGCGTTTGGTTGATATTCAAACGCCCAGGTGGTAGTATAGATTAGACATTTGTTGTCCAGAGAGAGTTTTGAACTTTCAACTAACTCTTTCAAGTAGTCGATAGCGTCTGTTCAGTTCTGATCTTTTTAGTCTAGTGTGGGGGTTCCAAGCAAGTCTTCGGTCTAAGTAAAGTCCAAGGTAGCGGGCAACCTCAGAAGGTGAAAATGGTTTGGGTGAGGGAGAGAAAGGAAGAGATGAGTTATTTCTTTTATGTACATGCATTGTTTTCAATAATACTACAAATACAAAATTAAACTGCCGTGTTTAAGATGCATTTTTTCTGTTCCATAAATGAAATTAATTGAAAATTAAAGTTCTTTAATGAATAATGTACATTATTATAGGAATAAAGCATTGTAAAATATTACTGAGAATAAATTGTTGTATCTTAATTCACCCTTACGTTTAGATTGCAGCAATCGTAGCATTTATCAAGCAGTTTATTTCAACCATAAGAAACCGTTTTGCAATCAATTTACTAGAAAAAGGTATGATTTATCAAAAAGATTTATTATTACTGAAAAAAGCTATAGTAATTAATGTAAAAAGATTTTCTATAAAAATAAATAAAGAATACTGAACTGAAACTAGTGTTGCCGTCTACAGTTGAATATATTTTTTGTAATCCCAAGAAATTTTATTATAAAAATGAAAATTAATTAAATTTCTCTGCATACACATGACTTCATTGACAATCATGTTGATTGGTCTGAAAAAAAAACAATATCACTTTTGTATTTTTTTAAGATTAGCTTTTTTAAATCAGTCTAAACCTTTTTTTCAATAAATTAAAAAAATTATAAGCCCAACTGAAAAAGTTTTATTTAATCGAAAATTAGTATACTATTTACTTGTTACTAATTTAAACGTTTATTGTACAACATAAAAAGTACTTTAAAAATTCTAACAAACGTGAATGCCTTGGTCAAAGACCGTCAGACGAGCTCCGTACAATAACAGTACAATAGACAAAATATGTTATTTTAAGCAAAAGTTCTCTTTACAAATTAAACAATAATATTTTTTACACTAAATTTAAATTATATGACAAATGGATTTGAGATTATTATATTGTGATTGGAGAGAGAGTTGCAATTAAATTAAATTCATTTCTCAAAATACAAGTTTTATTTATTTATTTATTTTTCTTATTTTATTTTATTTTTTTTTAATTTCTAATAACCGTCTATAATAATATAATGGATTATATTATAAAAAGAAAATATCTGATCCGTTGTGGAGTACCCCGGACGAAAACCTGCCTGAAATTCGTGAAGAATACCCTCAGTGTTTATACAGCGCTCCAATCTGTTTTTCCAAATACCAGAAAATAATTTTGCAACTGTATCGATAAACGATAACCCTCTATAATTCGAGATTAAATTTGGGTCGCCTTTTTTGTAAAGAGGGAAAATAATAGCTCTAGTAAATTCGTAGGGCACTCTGTCACTACCGGGAGCTTTATTTTCTTTAACTTTCGACAACACATTATTTAGCAAGTTTTAGAGTTACTTGCATGCTTTAACTTGCAATCAATCGTAATAATATTATCTAAATGGGTATTTTGTAAAAGGGGTTCTGCGTAGCTAACCAATAAACTTTTTAAGGGCAGGTTTAATAACGATTTAAATAGTTCACTAATTCATTTGGCGTACAAGTAGGTGACAAAATTCTATTTCTTTTTTTTTTAATTTAAAATTTTAATACTTATTTAATAAGTTAGTAATTGACCAGAAATATTTAGAGTTACTTGTGTGCTTTAATTTGCAAAATAAATTCTCATAGTATTCTCTGTATTTATTATGGCATAACTCTTTATAACTTTTATTTGTCTGTATGTACAGTTATTTTACTAGGGAAGAGTCCGTCTTTCTAAATAATTTTAATAATTTAAAAACTTTTTTTCTTAATTTGAAACCATCATAATCATACCAAACCTCTTTAAAAACTATCAACTTCTTGTTTTCGTGAAGTTTATTACCTAATTCTGCCGATTTTTTAATTCTCTCAACTAAACAATTAACCGCTTTCTGACTCTCCAGTGGCAAATCAGAATGTTTTTCCATTTCTAGTTTTAATTTATTTTTATAGCAGTTACGATCTTTTTCAGTGAAAATTAACTTTGGTAATATATTACTGACAGTATTATTTTCGGTAAAAACCTTACCTATTTTTAGACCTAGCTCGATAGGCATATGGTCAGAATACCACTCAGACAACACTTTGAAACTATTAACATACATAAGACACTGAGAGGGAACACAACATAAATCTATTACCGAATTCCCCATCGGACCGACAAACGTATACTCACCCTCCTTATCATTTTCAGTGCTACCGTTCAATATAAACAGACCATAATCCTCACAAAACTCTATAAACTGTTTACCTTCAACATTTAGTATTTTGTCTTTAGATTTTCTTACATTAAGTGTACATTCTAAATTTACCTCATCAGACAGAATTTGAAAATTTGAAACCCTGGCATTACAATCCCCTATTAGAACGCAGTTATTTAATTTAAATTCAACATAATTTTGACATAAATTATTAAAGTCCCTCCATCAAGAAGTACAATTCAAATATATTGGCAAGATAGAAACTGTTTGATTATCCTTACGTATTTTAATCACAATTAATTGTTGAGCTGTTCGTACATTATATAATCAGATAGCTCATTACTAAATCCTAACAACATACTTCCTTTTGCTCTACCATGTTTAGTTTCATCTTTTTCAGCTCCTAACCATTTTAAATTAAAGCCGGTAAACAAATATTCAAACTTACAAAAATTTCTCTCCAAGACGAACGTTTCACTAAGACAAAATATTTTATAGCTTCTAGGTTCAAAAAATTTCGGTCTTACTTTTTATTTAGTAAGCCTCTGATATTGTAGTACAAAAACGTAAACAAGGTTGAATTATCAATTGAATAAGTAACATTATTTTTTACTCTATTATCCATTTTCCTAGCCGTGGTCGTCTCCGTGTTGTAGTGTGGAGCTTCACCTGAAAGATGCCATCAAGAATGCCGATCATGTGCCTTAGCGTTAATTTCCATCCCTTCTTTGAGAAAGTTGGAGAAATCAGAACCAGTGAGTTCCACCAGCGCTTTCATTCCATCTTTGCCATCAGTCGTCCTCAAACCATGTTCATCACCCCACTTGACTTTAATTACATTCCCATTATTACCAGTGGCCAACAGTATGTCTGAACGTAGTTTAAACCGCTAATTGGGTGAAGTGCGCTTTACTTCTCTTCTGAGTGCCTATAATTTAGCTCTTCTTAGCCTAGTTTCGGGTTCGAAATCCTGATGAATATTTAAGCCAGTTTATTAGCATTAATCTTTAGAAAATCCTTTTAGGCTGAAAACTCCGCTAAAACCACTTTTTAGTTAAAACCACACGGAAATTTTATTTAATTGAAAAATAGTATACTATTTACTTCTTACTTATTTATTGTGTTTGTGGTCGTGTTCGCACATTAACCAATATTTTATATGAGGGCTGGAAAAAACCAAAATGTTGTTATACTCGGCTACTGTTCGCTTCTCCTAATGCCTCAATTTACACAACTTTCTTCTTCGCAGCTTCCATAAGATGATGAAACTTGATCGAAGCATACTGGCTTTTCCTTCCTAGAACAATACAGTGTTATCTGAATCTCACTTCGTTAAATGTCGTGCGCTTAGAGTGGTGAATTTAGTCGTGTAGCGGTGATTGTGTGAATAAATAAGAACTAATGTAGACAGTATCCTCTGCATCCTATACTTTTATTTTATTACCACTAATGAATTTTTAAATGCTTCGTAGCGTATTATAGCTAAAATACTTTTAGCGCTAAAGGGAAATCGTACATGTGCTACCAATCCCTTTAAGAACTTGTCTCTATTTCTGTTAAATCTGCTGCATCTAAAGAGGAGATGAGTTAAGATTTCCAATAATACCTCAATATTTACCGTAGAAACTGTAGCGATCTGGAAGGCGGTAATTCTGCACAGTAATTCTTCTTAGTGATTCTAAAAGTGCACACCAAAAAATAAAACGTCCGGGCGATGTGTTAGATTAGATCCCATAAATACAGAAATGGTAACACTTTTGGTAAACACAATTGATAGGTTAGAGATGTCCTCATCCTCCCCGGTACCGCAATCACATTCAGAACTATCTAATAACTTGATTTTATGCAGGTGTGGAGTCGTGACATAATGGTTGAACCTCCGTCGCATTATTGTTGTTTAAAAATGTCTTTCTTCCACCAGTGCTTCTACAAACCATGGCTTGTTGGGGATCCTAGGCTGTAAATCAGTAATACTGACCTTTATTTTCTTTTTCCAGATCGCACCGCTTTCGCCATCGTTAATCGCTAATCTGAGCACAGGAGAATGCTCCCCCCGACAAAATGGCTCCTTTCGCTAGTACGTCAACTTTCTCATTATCTATTATCCCAGCATGGCCTTTCAGCCAGATGCAACCTATCCATTCTCTTTTGTGTTTACCAAAAGAGTTGCTATTTCTGTATTTATGGGATCTAA
Organism: Rhodnius prolixus; assembly: GCF_049639745.1. Lineage (NCBI taxonomy): Eukaryota > Metazoa > Arthropoda > Insecta > Hemiptera > Reduviidae > Rhodnius > Rhodnius prolixus. Next base: position 38,021,474 of record NW_027411634.1, read on the forward strand.
CACACGTTTTATTTTTTGGTGTGCAGTTTTAGAACCATTAAGAAGAATTACTGTGCAGAATTACTGCTTTCCAAATCGCTTCAGTTCTTACGGTAATTGTCTTAACTGACTTTTTAAGAAAGTAATAACATACCTACAACATCCCGCCAACAGCTAAGGTGGCCTATTTCAGCGAATACTCGTATGTAGGTGGTAGGTTTCAAATTTCAAGTAGTGTATTTGAAAACCTTATACTTAACTAAGGAGCGATTTCATTTTCCGCCTTTTACCATCAACTGAATTGGAATTGTGAATTGGATCCATCTAAAAAAAGAAATCACCATTTTAATGATTTTTAACGAAATCTCTGAGGTAAAGTGATAGTGAAAATAGAGTGAGAGAGAAAAAAGGAAACTGTACTACATTTCTCGAATGTTTTGCAAACTTGTTTTTTCACTTTGGTTTTCGAATAAATTTATAAAAAATACAGGTTACATTTAAATTGATATTAGTTGTTACTTACTTGACAAAACATACATTCTCTAAGATACATATTTGAAATTTCTCTTTTAGAAGCCCCAAGAACTGTTACTTTTAATCATAATGTAATTATTTTTTAGGAAAGGTACAGAATAAAGTATTTCCAGTTCGATTTTCTGCAGTACTATCTCCCAGTTAGCTAAAGTGAGCTAGTTCCCTTGAAAAATATGAAACAATAACCATATCCTTCTGTTATACCCTTATCTTCTCTAAAAGTTGGGATCACTAATTATTAGTATAGTGCTTTACCTTTTTTACTATGCACATTTATATTTTCAAAATTATAAGTAAAAACAAAGAAACTAAAGAATTACCTTGTGTCTGAAAGTTGGTAAATTGTACTTTTACTAAACTCTGATCTTTATCATACACTTTTAAATTATTTCTAAAACTTATTATATCCTAGTAGTTTTTAGGAAAATTATAGCCTGGAACAGAAACATTTCTTTTCTAAGGAACAAATAAAAACAAAACAAAAAAGCTGTACTCTTTCTAACCTTTAGCCTAGAAATTGACTAAAATTCACTTTTTTCTTACTCAATAGTATTAAAAAAAAGCCTACAGTTAAAGAGGTATAAATTTGTTTAAAATATATATTAAATAAATAAAAAAAATTGTCAAAAACAAATATTTTATAGTTAAATATTTAAAAAAATTGATAAATATAAAAAAAAGGAATATAATCATATAAGAGCTCCTACGCTGGTTTGTATCCTAATACAAAACTTGAAATTTTAACATTATTTGGTTGCAAAAACTATTTTTCCAATTATCAGAGCGCTCTGGTGGTGATTTATGTAAACCTTTAACAATAACCTTCTCTTTTGATAATGTTCAGTTGGTTATTTTACACAACAGGATTTACAGTGAGCTACGATTTTATTATTTTTATTTCTTGTTTAGGAAGATAGGAAACAGACTTTATGTACATCTTATACATCAGAAGGATATTTCTGTTGTTAAAAGCTGCGACACGGAAGAATTCTGTAAAACTTAAAAGAATGGTATTTAAATATTATGTAATTACAGTAAATAGTTAATAATAATTATTTGGAGATTACTATTATTATTTTTCTTTTCGCGAGATAGATGAGGGAACATCGGAGACAAATCCAATGGCTCTAAAAGATCTGTGAATTTTATCACAATCTACTCTTCAATGTTGATTTTTTAACTTAGGTGTTAGTTCATCTAGGCATACTTGATACAGCGTTCTCTGGGTGGATTCTTTTTTTCAGAGGCTCTGAGTAAAGAGCATCTACTGGGTTTTTATAATATGTTTGCGATAAGATACCTTTAGGACTTTAAGACCTGTGGAGAAGAACGCAAACAAATACTGGTGAAAAAATTCTATGATATTGCACCTAGCGGACCTAGAAAAAGAGTATTGAGAGACCTAGGTGTGAGGTTCCTGTTGAACTCCTTAGAAAAAAATGTCCAGGTACTCACTTTACTATTCTTATGAATGGAAATCAGATGAAGCTGATACAATTTGTTAATAATTATGTCTTAGGTCTTAAAATATGAAAGTTTGTCGGTCTATGCTGGAAAAGTCCTTAATCAATTTCATTTTTTTTTATATTTACGTTAAGCATCATTCATCTTTTGATTGTGTTTCTATTGTAGTTAACTTAAGATGTTAACAGAACGTCATCTAGAAGCTTCCAATAAAGAGCACCAACTGAACTAGAAAAAAATATTATTTACAAAAAATGTCTGCTTATTTCATGAGAATCCTTAAGTTTTAAAATTATCATTTCTGAGGGTTGCTCATTTGGGAGTCTCACTGTTGATCTGCGGAGGGGATGAAGGCGAACCGACTTTACTCCAGTGTTGTCTTTCAGGTGCTTATCTCCTACGGTCCTAGAAGATTTGTGATGACTGTTTTGGATGCTATTGCTTGGTAATGACCTCTTCTTCTAATCTGTTAATATATTCTTCCAACTGAAATATAACTCACTTTTCTCGAACTGAGAAGCATTTATTTATTTTTTATTTTAGACATTCATAAAGGTTTATGCTTATAAATAAATATCTTACATTTGTTTACTAATTCATTAGGCCTTAAATTAAGATAGTTTTTTTGCAGAAATCGTTAAAAGTATGATTTATTTTCTTGTAAGTTTCCAGTTCTATTGTCTCATCAGAACGGTTCCAGTAGTATTCAGTTGTCTGTAGTTAACATTAGAAAATAACGGGATCACCTTCAGAAAATCCCGAATAAGGTTGGTTTTATAATAGTATAATTGTTTATTTATTTATTATAATTATTTGTTACAATGGAATGTAGGATTTTGTATTCTACTCTTTTTTGTTGATGGACATGTAGATGGAGTGGGTATAAGCTCGAAATCCGCAGCACTTAATGGATCTCTGGAGTTTAACAAACTTCCTTTTACTTTGTTTATAAAGATTTTTGCTAATGAAAATAAATATAAATTAAATTCTTACGAAGAACTTACTTTCTGTAAGTTGGTGGAAACAACAACTCATATTGGAATGATTTTTAATGGTATATTTTTTTTTAATTATTTTTAAAGACCACGTTATTATTAATTTTGATTAAAATCTATCGATAATTTTTTAGGTATGGATCCTGATTATCGTTTATTGGTTAAAAGAGCAAGAAAAATGACGTAGTAATATAAATTATTTTATGGAAGGAAACGCTAGCTTCAACTAATGTTTAAAGGTGGCTATTTTTGTGCAAGAGTATATTCAAAAAGAGTATGTATTGTAGTTAAACAATATTTCAATGCTCAGTATTCCTTTTAACATTCTATGAAGTTTACTTGTTGAGAATAGTACATCACAAAATCTATTAATATGTACAATTTTACTTCTTTAGTAAAAGAATAACCATTTAAATACATAAGCTCGCCTCTGGACTTCACAATCCACCCTATAGACCGTGCATCAAGTTCCTTGCAAAAAATATTGATATTAGTATTCAAGTGTTTTCACCTTATTGAGAATTTCATTTAGGTTAGTTTTGCCATAAAGGTAGTCATCTAGATTAATTTCGAATTCAGAGTTCAATTTACCCCATTCCTTATACTTATTATAAAATAAATGTAATTGAATAAAAAACAAAATTTTTCATTTCTTTCTGAACTTTTCTATGAGATTCATAGAATAAGTGAATAATTTAAAAGAAAGTTCTCTTGTTTAGAGGCGTAAAATACTTTGTTATAACTACACAACTTAACAGTTTACCATGTAAAAGTAATATTTTAATTATAAATTACATATAATAAATATATTTTTCAGTATGTGTTTTACTTTGCATGTTATTTACTGCTTTTTATAATTAATTTTCAATTTTATTGACAATAATTTATTATTTCATAAGCATAGCAAATAAATGAAACAGTCAACTTTACTTTTGGCGTTTATTCGCATTGAATAACATTTAATTAAATAACTATAAAAAAATAGATGGAAAGTAACTTCTTGTGGAGTAGCAGGTGCTGCCCCTGGTAGTCATTTTGCAAACTAGAATTTGTTTGGACTTAATTATTTTTTTTAATTTATTTTGGGTATTTAGACATTTTTTTCACTAGTAAAAATTATGATTAGGTGGTATTATGTTATTTTTAATTATTGGTAATAAAATTAAGATTAAAAAGGTTCTATTTGCTTTAAAAAAAGCAATAATTGGATGTTGCTTCGATAGCGGACATCTTGAAATGGATTCTATATGAGGAAGTTAATTCCGCGGGGCGTGGAGGGTGGGGCGAATAGCACATTGTCTGTTTCATTACTTTTTGTAACACTATTCAATGACTTAACCGTCACACTTTACTAAACACATTTCTTTGAATACTTTAAGAAGTCAGACATATTTGATGAGACGGACGACAGAGAGCAATCTACTCCCCCTATGCGCTGAGATGGTACTGAATAGAATTGTTTTTAGTGACATATTATTTGTTTCATGGCTCTCAAAAAATACATTCTCATGCTATCTAGCGACAAAAGTCTAAACTAATATTTTATTGTAGTTGAGATGATTGCCGCTAGAATGCATGGACATGCCATAGAAAAATTATGCAATTTTTTATTTTATTTTTAATGGATTTATTAAAGATTAAAGTCCGACATATTTGGTGAAACGAGCGACAGAGTGAAGTTCTCTCCACCGTCGCTGAGATGGTACTGAATAAAATTCTTTTTTGTCTCTAGAGGTCAAGCAGTGCTATGTGATGACTTCAAACAGTAAAAAAGTAAATGCTCATGCTACCTAGCGACGAATGCATAAACTAACGTTTACCCGTAGTTCAACTGATTTTTGCTAGAATGCAGTGACATGCTAATTCTTATTTTCATAAACAAATTTTGCTTTTTCGTTTTCCTATTTTTTATTACTTACAAATACATGACCAATTGTTTTTGGTTATGTTTATAGAAATGGTATTAGATTAGTGTTATAAATTCTTTTATCTGTTTTAATACTGTACAATAATTGATTCATAAAGAAATCATTTTGATACGTTTCCAAACTTTATTTTAGAGTAATTTGATGACAGTTTTACTGCTGCGCTCCAGTATCGGCTTTTTTAATTTGAAAAAATATTATTTAATGAAATTAATTTTTTTTTTGCAACAATCAGCGCGTTGGCGCTATAAGTAAGAATAACAGAAACAATGAAGCAAACGAGTGGAGAACTTACCCAGGGGTATGCTCCAAAACATTAGGCTGTTAGTCGCTCTCTTCACTAGAGAGGAGATCACGAGGCCACTGTTTCTTAAGGCGTCTTGTCCAGGTTATCAGGAAGAGTTCTTGAAGGAAGATTTATAGCTAGAGGATTTAGGAAGGTAAGATTGCAGGTAGAAGTGAAGCTTGCTGTTTCTTGTTTTAGCAACTTGCATGACAAAACGAATTATAAGGTATATAGTTCGGTTGGAGACCTAAAATGGAGCGTTTACAATAGTTCGAAGTATATTAGATTGAAGGAACAATAATTAATAACCCACATGGTTTTCAAAACCGTGAAGTACTCTCTGCGTATCTTTAGAAAATACGATGAAGGTCATCATAGTCAAGAGATTCTGGGTGAGTGGTTCCACTACCATGGGAGTGCTGTAGGATAAGTTGTTTCTTGAGTGTAGGGCTCAATCGATCTAAAAATGATCTTAGAGCAGTACAACCAGGTATTTATTCGAATACCCCACATTTAAATGGCTAATTTGCTAAGTACAAGATGCCAAAAACAAGAAAAAAAAGAAGTTATTTACAAAAGCACTTGATGGAAGGAATTGCGAAGAGTGGATGGACAACAACTCTGGTTGACAGAATCAAAATCCACAAAGAAAAATAACTGCATTAGTGTTTATAAAATTAATTCAAAACATAACCCTATTTTCCAAAAATACATGTTCTGCAATAAACTTAAAATTAAAACTTAATTATAAAATTAATTAAACTTAGCACTTAGTGTGCTATAAATTCCAATAAAGGAACTTAGTATTTTTATTGGGAGTGCTGTGAGTGGAAATGGTAACATTCAAACAAGAGTAATCTTAAAAAATGTATTTCGAATTTAATCTAAGATTGCAATATATATATATATCCGGCTAATCAATTAATGATTTAACGAAAGAAATGAGAAGACCTAAACCGTCTTTTGGCGAAGGAGATCTATAAAAAATCTATGGCACCTATACATTTAACTAAACTATTTTTCATTTGCAAATTTCTTTAGATTTAGGAATAAGTGAAATTCAAATGATCCCAAATCTAGATAATAGAATAGATGTTCATATAATTCAGTGATTTACTATTACAAAGTGAGAGTAAGATTTATTTCGTGTCCTAATTTTTATTTTTTTCTATTTAGGAATCAACATTTTAGCTCTCTAAAGGGTGGTGAAGAGTACTTTGAATTTAGATGTTCTATTAAAAAGCACAGATTGGTTTCTCAAATTCGTCTTTCTAATTTTGATTCGCCTTCTTTTTATGTTAATAATGAATGTATCAAGTTAAGCAGTTCGGAAATGTGCCCGATTTGTAATTCTTGCAAACCCGAGAATTTAATGCATTTTTTAATAGAATGCGCTAAGTATAATGACCCTAAGAGAAGATATCTATTTAAAGTAAAGTAAAGTAATCGCCTATTTTTTCAGGCGGGGCTTAACGTCCAACTACCATTTACTAGGTGTCGTGGACGGAGGCGAATAGCAAACGTACTTTACTATTTCTCATTAACCATTAAATAAAATCCAAGGCCAAGACCGGGAATCGAACCCAGTACCACAATGCATATTAGCTTTGCAGGTCTCGCCTCTTAACCCGCTCGGCTACCGTGGCGCCTTAAGATATCTATGTAAGTAGATTAGTAAAAATTTCCCTAATATTACAAATTTGCACAACTTATTAACAATTAACTCTAAAGAAAAATTAAATGACATTTATTATTTTGCACTAGAAGCTTTAAAAATACGACAACTAATATTATTGTAATAAGTAACTTAATGATAACATGCGTGCTTCTACTATTATTGTCATTATATTATTATTCTTACTTCAACAATACAGTTATTTCCGTACTCTGCCCTGTCAAACTTAATAAAATGTGCAAAATCTAAAATCGAGAATCTTAGGTTGTCATGTTAGGTTTAGCCTATTTTCTATAATATTATTGTATTTTTATCTATCTTTCTGTTTTCCTTGTTTTTTTTTTTTTTTTTTTCAGTTTTCCAGTCAAGTAAATTTTCTTTTATAATTATTGCAAGGATTACTTTTATTTTCAAATTTTGTCTAAAAAAAAAAAAAAAAAAAAAAAAAAAAAAAAAATTATAACCAGACCCATTTGTAAAGAGTGTAGCTCTAAAAACAAATAAATTTATTCTTTTCTATAATTCAGTGATTTACTATTACAAAGTGAGAGTAAGATTTATTTCGTGTCCTAATTTTTATTTTTTTCTATTTAGGAATCAACTCACGAATCTTTTCATCTAGATACTTTTCTATCTGTTTTTAGCGGTGTTTGCAGTTATGAGAGACGTACGATCATCTTCAACCCTAGTTTCTAATTTCTAAACTGTGATATTGAAGTACACACTTCTTTAAAAACTTCTTGGATTTCCATTACTAATAAATTACTCCTTAACAAAAACTTACAGTTTTAAAAGTTAAGTATAAGGGTTGATTAAACGCCAAAAGGTGCACAAATCAGCAAGTACCCATCATTTCATTTATACTTCATTGATATGATTTAAGTAATTTTACTGCATTAACTTTTCCTTCACATTTTTAGAATTTATTAGATGTCACAGACCCTTATGCTGGCCATTTTCATCTACAAAATATTTGTTCTAGACAGTAGATTGTAATATCTATTTATCTATAATAATCAAACTATTAATTACAGGTTAAAAAGAAAAAAAAAAATAGGCTAAAAATTTCAAAAACTTTTTTAAAAAAATGTTTACACCAACATACATCAATGATTTCATTTTATTTATTTTTATTTTTAAATAAAAATCGTCGGTTTAAGTTCATTCTTCGATTAAAGTAATTGTTATTTTATGAAGTAGTTAAACGCTTATAATTATCTGGCTTTATCGCAAATAATATAGTTTTCTTCAATCACACTCTCAATGTAGCTGTTCTTCCCACAATGTTGAATATATGTAATATAAAATAAATAAGATATGCATATTTTTAGGACAGCTAATTATTCCAGTATTTTACTATAAGTAAAATTAGGGGGACTAAATTAAATTACAATTGAGAAATGAATAATTGTTGAATCTACTTGTTATTAACTGTATGTTATTTGTGCTCACGAATATTTCGGTAAGACGAATTCAAGACTGATATATTGTTTTAAATCCTCCGTGATTCAAATTTAAATAGTAGCCGACTCTAACTTTGTCTTTTTCTACTTTAACATGCATGTGTATGTGACTACTCAGAATAATTTATAACTCATTTTATCATAATTATAACCAAATAATATTATGAACGAACTGGCCAGCATAAGGGTCTGTGACATCTAATAAATTCTAAAAATGTGAAGGAAAAGTTAATGCAGTAAAATTACTTAAATCATATCAATGAAGTATAAATGAAATGATGGGTACTTGCTGATTTGTGCACCTTTTGGCGTTTAATCAACCCTTATACTTAACTTTTAAAACTGTAAGTTTTTGTTAAGGAGATTTTTGTACCTTTTGGATAGATTTTTCTTTTTGTCTATTTTGCAAAGTTACATATCTGCTTTACAGATTTTTTTAAAATTTGGTATAAGCAATTCTATCATTATAACCTGATAAGGCGTTAAGTCGGAACCGTAACTACTGGAGAGATCTTTTTAAAGAATGATTATAATTGCGGTCCCCAAACCATCCTCAATAACAATTTTTTTTGAGAAAGCGTTTTGAATAAAATAGGAAGGTATTTGTACGTAAATAGCAAAATTAAACTGCGATTTCAGTACTTCCTTTTAAGAGGAGCAAGAAAAATAAACTGCGATTACAGTACTTCTCCCTAAAAGTCAAAGATTTTGAATCGAACGACAATTCATTGATGTAAATCGGTTCACTCATTGATAATTTTAACGATTGCAATACTTCCTGTTGGTAGGCGTAAGAGCATGATGGCACTTCACAGCCACGTAGAGGAGCTTTAATCACTTCTTCGTGCTAAATTTTATCAAAATCGGACTAAGCTTTATAGAAATATTGGTAATAATAGTTTTAGAAAGGGCCTTATTTGGGTAGGGCAAACTCCCCTCCTTATGAGGAATGGCGTCGAGACTTTTAAAGTACAAATCTGTACAAAATTTTGATTCGAATGACACTTTATTCAAGAAAATCGGTTCACGTCTCGATAATTTGAAAGATTGTTATACTTCCTCTTAACAAGTGTAAGAGCAGATCGTGGCTTTAATGGTACATAGGGAAGCCCTAACTCTATCATCTTACCAAATTTTATCAAAATCGGGCCAAGTTTTACAGAGAAATTATAAATAATAATTTTGGAGGGGGCCTTACATAAAGGGGGCTAACTCCTCTCCCATTCGATGTACAGCGTCGAGACCCCCAAAAGGCACATCTACATAAAATTCCAAATCCAATGACACCTCATTCATGAAAATCGGTTCACGCGTTTAGGCGGTACGCAGTTTACAAAAAAGGTAACAACAACAAGAAGAAGAAGAAGAAGAAGAACAACAACAATTTTTGAAAATGCCGTTTTTGCTCAATTTCAGCAACTTTTTTCTCGAAACCTATTAGATCTATGTTGTTGCAAAAAAAATTCAGTTATAAAGGAGGGTTTGTCCTATAATTTAAAAAAAATTTGGGAATTTTATCTTTTATAGAAAAATAGCAAAAAATTGTCAAAGTTGGGTGTTTTTCAACGTTACACTTTTTCGTGCAGTTTTTGACGATCAACCCTTATACAACTGTCCTACCGGACAGTTTTAATCCATAAGGCAAGTTTTATGACATTTCCATATTCCAGTCATCTATAATAAAAATCAAAAGAAATACACACAAAACTACTTCAAAAAGCCTAAGAAAGCTATTCGACAGATCAAACTCACTGACGTACATTTATTGCAATCAGCAATATAACAAAAGCTAAATCTAAGCACACGTCGAGAAATTTTAAATTCACCCCAGTAACAAACAAAGAATCACAAATCAAAACAAAAACAGGAAATAAAAAAAACACAAACACGAAAAATAAAAATAAACAATTTTTAAATCATGCAATTAAGGGGGTAAATGAGAAGGGCACATATAAACGGGAAGAGAATTAAAGACAAAAATAAATAAAATCAACAATAACAAATATATTAAATAAAATAAAAGAATTTATAGATATATGTTATTACAATTATTTCTTGTATCCTCTTTATATCGTATAAAATATATATTCTTATGTACAGGGGAGTCGAGCGTCATTATTTACGGATCTTCTCATCATAGTACGCTTAACAAGTGATAAGTCGTATACCATCACCAACAATTATTTTTTTAAGATTTAAGCTTTTTTGTGTTTAAATCGATATTAAAGTGAACCCACACATATAATTTTTTGGTTAAATTTTTTCTGAAAAATAAAAAAAAAAGGAAATAGGAATAAGATTAAGCTACAAAAACAAAAATGAAATAACAGAAAAAAAAAATTAATTTTATTATCATTTAAATCCAATTACTAATGTTTTCTTAATCAAAAGATCTCTTCATTTTTGTTTTACAATATGTAAATTATTTATAATAGAAAAACCTCTAAGGTTAAATGCTATATAAAAATATATTCAACATTAGCAGCAACCTATTAAATCAAACACCTGGGCAAATATTTCTTAATTATAAAAAAAAGTATGTTAGTAAAAAAATGTTCACTTACTGTACCCAGTTTTTGAACGTTATAAAATACCACAACTAGAAGCTCAATTGATAAATTATAGCAAATATGGCTGTGATGTGTGCCGTTTTTTTTACCATAAGCTGATGATAATAAAATAAATATTAATTTTCAAATATTCCTATAACACATTTTCTCATTATTTTTAACCATGATTTGAAAATCTAAATTAAAATTAAGTACTTTATTTAAAAAATATCACTCAACCATCATTAAAAGTCGTTTCATAATAAGAAAAAGAGAAAATCAAATTTAAAAATTATTTTAAATTAAAAAAAAAAATACGAATAACAATCATTATGTGGTTACTTTCCCTTTGGATGTCTAATCTTTAATTATTTTATAGAAATTTTATCCTATTAAAATATTTGTAGTTATATTAAATAATTAAAAAAAAAATGATTTGCCCAAGTGAATCATTAAACGGCGAAATGCTGTTTTTTTTAATTTGTTTTTTTATTTCAATTATTTACAACCTTTTTTATTCTTCTTACGTTTTTTTATTTCCTAGTAGTATATAATTTTTTTTTTACTGTATTAACTTTTAAAGCTACAATAATAGTACATTTTTAAAAAAGAAATTATTTGTACACAACACACGAAAGTATCTAATTAAATTTTGAATATCCGTAACTTTTCCTCTCATGTTTGAAATAACTTTTTTTAAAAAAAATCAAAAACAGAACGGTATTAAATGGATGGTAGGTATTTTTTTTATTATTATTATTTTTTTTATAGGATATTTTAAAGCCATAAAGCTTTTTTATTTATTTAGTGTTTATTGTCCTGATACTTTACCAATAAGTTCGTCACAGATCTGCGTTAATTCTCTCACTTCCTTCTTCTTCTGTTCCAAAGATTCTTCTAGAGATTTCACTTTTAATTCTGTCTTTTTTGTCACAGCCTTCATCTTTGCTATTTCTGCCTGGTAACCTTTATGGGCAGAAGCTATTTCTTGATTTGCTCTATAAACATATACACATATATATATTTTTTAGATTTAACTAAAATGATAAGTTTATTATCAGAGTTTCTCAAAGACCGATATTTGGGGCTCAAATACAATTGGACATATTCTGCCATCGGACATCCTATATCAAGAACAAAAATTAAATAATACTTTCAATTTTTAAAACCACCCCTTTCACCAAAATCCTAAGTCTAATCAAATCAGCAGAACCTGCTGGAATTGCCACTGTACTTGTGAGTGCCATAAATAAATGTTTAGGTCGCGGAAACATAAGAGGCTAACTAAGCAATATTCATCAAATCTAACTAGTGAGATTAATATTTATTTATTAATAACAACATTCAATACGTGTCAAGATTTTTGTCGAACCTGGAATTCTTGTAAATGATTATCAATATTACACAGCTGTAGAATTATAACATGGTTATGGAGGAGCATTTCAAAGATAAGGCGTATTTTTTTTTATTTGTCTTAGAAACTTCTAAGAGATATATTTCACGTAGTTTGACTCGTAATGTGGGTAGTTTAAAAACTTTCTCTTACCTCAGTTTACTTACAATTTCTTGAAACATACTATTTGTACTAAAAAGAATCCGATTTAACATATATGTTCACTTATATTACTATTTAATGTAAAATAATAATAATAAATAATAGGAGAATGGATAGCTGAGTGGTTAGAGTATACTGGATTGGTTTCGAGAATTCAGCTGCTGGTCCTTAGCTTTTCTCTTCGTCGGTGCTTTTTACAGCTCACTGTCCGGAGGCCGGCAGTGCACTGAAAAAAGCTCGTCGCCAATAACCTCATATACTGACGCGCCTTTAAAAAAAAAATAATACATGGAAAAACAAAGAAATGCTTTAATTAAAAGAACAAATAAATAAACTAACTCTATAATTTTTTCTGATGCATGCTGTTTAAGTTTGACATAACTTTGTTCGTGTAGTTCAATAGCTTTCTTTTGCTCTTCTATTGTCTGCAACAAACGCTTCTCATTGTCGTGTAATGTTTCAATTAAATTCTTACATCTCTCATATTTCCTAGGGAAAAAAGAAACAAAAAGTTATTGAAAAATGAAGTAAACAGTAGTGAACATATATAAATTAACAGCGACAAAAAATCATATTAGGGCACTTACTACTTGCCCTTAATATTGTAATGCTATCGAAGATGTAACTTGTGTTTTTTTTTTTCAAGCTACAAAAACATAATTACTTTTTGCTAACAATATATAGTTAGTAAAATTGTACATTACAATGAAATACACTTTAGAGGAAAGCAAACTCCCAAACAGATATCACCCAGAAATTTAAAATGAATTTTTCTTGAACAATGACAGAAATAAAAGGGTTATAAATTTGAATTGATGTACTCACAAAAGGAAAATTTAATACAATTAAATGGTTAATTTTTTTTTTGTTGTTACTTCTCCAAAAAAAGTTTATTTTGAATTATTATTAATTAACTTTCATAAAAAAAATCTGCATTATGTCATTAAGATAAGATAGTCAATAACACATTAGACGTGTTGATTCGAAGTGTTGTTTTTTTGAAGTGATCGTTTTCAAAACATTTATATAATTTTGAAGAAGAATCTTTTAACAATTCGTTTTGTTAAAATAAAATTATTATTTTCATTCAATTAAAATTTTGCAAACATAGCTCTTTCATATTGCAAAATCTAACAAAAAATTAAAAATAAAATAAATAAATAAAAAGTTGGTTCTTGAAAAATTAAATTACGGGAAATTTTATATGATATCAACATCATTATCTCTTGTATGTTAGGCCTAAAGAGAAATGAATAATAATAATGTAGCTTACGAATGAATATCATTGAAAGCGACTTCCATGTTACTAAGGTGATGCAACGCTGTATCTCTTTCTGCGCAGATTTGCTCCTTAACTTTTTCAAATTCAGTTTTCTCATCTTCTCTTCGTTTTACCGTTGAAGCGATAGCTTTCTCATATTCTTCCATTATGGTTCTGCAAGAAATAAATAAATAAAAAATTAAACAAATAAATAAATGTGGTACGAAACAAGGCAATGACCCAATTACTGTAATCAAGATATTTTGAAACTCATTGCAAGTTTCACTAAATGTTCTATGCTTTGAGAATATTACGTACGTTAAAGTAATTAAGATAGTTAAGTAAAATAATACCAAACGACATAGAGCGGAATAGAAAATCAGGTTTCCGGAGTTATTATGTCGGCTCTAGCGAAATTGATAAGATCACTGCGCGAGATGCTTAACTTCCAGTTAGGAATGTAGTTTATAACTGCATTTTAATATATTTAGGGGGATTGGGTTTCGTCAGTATAATTCATTTCATTATTGGAAGCAATGATCCAATGAATCCCGATGAATCTACTACCGGCACCGTGCAATTTCTTGTTAGTTTAGCCATGATTAGTCGCAAAGAGATCAAAACTCATTCTCTCTCTCTCTCTCTCTCTCTCTCACACACACACACACCAACCCACTTACATATTTGACACCTACAGACACGAATATTTATGCAAAAAGTTGATAGTTTAGGGAACCAGAATAGATCTTTTAGCACGTAATGGATTTGGATAGTAACAATCCCTTTATATTCTACTATCTTCGCTAAAGCTAATGTAACCCTTCTCTACAATAATTTTGCTTCCTCAGAAAACCCTTTGGAAACATATAACTTCAGGAGAAAACTCACAAGAATATGTACAAGGCATGAAAAAAAAAAATCATTTTTATTGTAAACAGTCCAGAGAGATGTTAAGTCTACGACAAGATTAAAATCTAGTTAAATTTTATTCAGGAAAACTGAATTATGGTTTATAGTGCTAGGGCAGTCAAAAATACTGTTATCTTTCACAGAAGTTTTCTGTAAATTTATTGCCTTTAAGGTAAAATAAATAGGTTTCTTAGTGTCTGTTGAATTATATTGATGGAAATGCTGTTTAATTACGCTTATAGTCAGTTCCTAAAGATTGCGGGATTCCAGTTGTCTCTTGCTACAATCCTTTATAGTTAATCTACGAAACGTGGATGCACAATGGTGTTAAAAGGCTTTCTAAAGTTGAGCATTATTACTAACTAACCAAATTACTTACAGTAATTGTTTATTTGAGACAGAGTTTTCAGTAAGTTCCTTTTTCATTTTAGCAGCTTCTAATTCTCTATTTTTTAACCTATCTTCCAACTCTGCACGTGGTTCTTTAGTTTCTAATTCTAAAACTCTTTTTCTTAGGCTCTCTATCATATCGTTCTTTTCAGCTAATTGTTCAACATAGACTTGTTCTTGTTCTATCATTAAATCTTGTAACTTAGACACCTCTTCACGTAATGATGGTGTACCACCGCTTCCCGCCTGCAAAAGACAACATCAATTGGTTATTCATATAATAGGTTTAAGACACTAATTACTTAGAATATCGGCAAACCAATCTTCCATTCAATTCATTTATTTAAAGTGTGACATTAAAATTTAAATTAAAATTAGAGAGAGTAAGTGAAAGAGAGAGAAATGGAGATTTAAAGAGAGGATTTAAGGTTGGTAACAATCGTTGGAAGAAAGAGTATTTTCAAGGAGTCATTAGAGGAAAGATATGACTCTGTTTGCTGTTCTTCTGATGGTCCATTTGAAGAAGATATAGGTTGCAGGCAAGGATCTGTATTAAATGATTATTGTATTTCAGACAGAGATCATTGAAAACTTGTATAATGCCGATCAGAAAACAGCAGAATAAAACAAGTAATCTTAAACTTTTTCAAACACTTTTTTCCACCCTCATAAACTTATGCAGTTGTCTTAACTTTCTATCAATTTTATCATAAGCTCCTCAGAACATATTTCCCTATTGATCACTTTCATCTCACCTAAAGACCTTTCATTGTCTACATTATGCTGACTTTCAAATCTGAACTCAACAACTACAGGACTGAACATCTTCCTTTTAACAAATTTCTAGCACATAAATAGCAAGGCAGATGCTGCTTAAAAATTTCGAACCACATATCCTGCGCCTAGAATCTTTATTAATGGAAGTCAATTCCAAAGACTGAAATTGAAATATTTAACTTATTTAAGAAAAAAGAAATCTAAGGGGTGCATTAAGTCCTGCAATTCGTGCATCTTTATAACATACAAAACGAACGTTAGGTGGACCAACAATTCTTTATATAATACTCTTACGTATTTATTGAAGAAAAAAAAACCCTCAAGAAATTTCGATTTAAACATCATACATTTTAAACACTTAAAGATCTTTTAAAAGATTTTGGACAATTTTAACACAACAACAAAACAAAACAAAATATTATGTAAATTTTAATTAATATTTTCATTTAATTCTTTAAGCAAAAAAATAGGTTACATTTAAATTCGTAATCTTTAACAAACACGTAATTTTCCAAATTACCTCAATTTTGGAACCTGGTTGTCTCTGCTTAACCAACTAACACAGTCATGGTTTTATAAATTTTCTGGTACAGGTGGACCTCTCTCACCAGTACAGTCCCAATCAATAAACCGAATGGGTTCCCGGACATTGTCGGCTGATATTGTTGAAAACCATCCCAAACAATGAGGATAAAAAAAAATTTGAAGCGGTTGTTTCTGTATAAATTAAATTCTTTTTTCTTTTTCATGTATAAATATTTTTAAAATATGTAAGTGATAAATTTGTTGAATTTTTTGGGCCTACTTTTACGAGTAAATTGTATTTGGTGAGGTTATTTGTAACCCGCAAATCTTCCAATAAGAATAATTGCTCACCTTGGACATACACCTCAAATAACACTATATGAAATGGTGTTTTATTATTTTCTACAAACGAATCGTAGCTTAGAATGGACTTAATCGAAGATGAGGACCAAAGAAACTGAAGAGAATGTTCATTGACAGAGACTTTTACTATAGATCAGAAAATTAGATTTTGAACTCTTAACGAGTAGATTATTATAGCTTTGAATTTTATGCATAAATAAATAACAATCATACTTTATTTCAAAGCCGTTGAATAACTCAATATTTTTAAATTTTATGAGCTGTTAGGCGGCATTGCCAGATATCTTTTTGTGACCAACACGTATTTTCTCACATATTTCCTCGGAACCGTTAGGTACCCTTTGGCAAAAAAAATTTATGGGGTGAGGGGAGAACGAATAGCACGTAAAATTCTATACCTATATAAAAATTTGATATTTGCATTAAATAAATACATCACAATTTACAACTGATTTGACTGATATAAGAGATCAGTTAACTTACCGGAAGAGGTTGCAGTTACAGATAAGAAAAAGTAGTGAAATAGTTCTGGAAGTGAAATGCTAGGCCTCACATCTTAATTGGAGTTAGTTAATCACGTTCTTAATGGCTGAATTTTGTATTCGTTCAAGGTTTCGATCGAATCGCATATTTAATCCCTTATCATTTGAGCAAAATATTTTCTCGCTTTTTTTAACATTTATCAACATGGAAATCTTAATTTTTAAACTCTTTAAAGACGAAAAGCGTGAGAAAAATTTCATTCTTGACATGTTCTTTTAAACAATTGAAGTTTATTTTCAGATATGCCTGAATAGAAAGTACATATCTCTCACAAATTGCCATCTACTTGTGTTTTAAACTTGAACTTCAGATTATTCAAATTTAAACACAAATGAATGAACAAAAAAGTATGATAGTTACTTTCCATCAAGAAATAAAATAAAATAAAAATTACAAAACATAAAACAAACCAGTGATCGTTTAGTAGTATTAGAAGGTGTACTTGGAGATGAATTGTTTAATTTTTCAGATGCATTTAGATCGGCCGCCGGTTTTCCAGGTGTATTGATCATAATCAATGTTTGATCACCACGATTACGATCCCTTCTAGGAGTTTTCTCCACATTGGCACCTTCTCCACTGTGGAAAACAAAACAAAATTTAAAAGTTGATCAAACATAACATGATTTATGATTAAATCCTAATTTTCCAGTAATGGAAAACACATTTCTAGTGTCTCAAACAAGTGTGTATGTCACGTCACCATAAGCCACGTCTGTAGAAGCATGACAGAAAGTGATCAGAATATATCTTCATGCCCTAACTTCTTTAATTATTTTCGTGACTGCGATAGTGCCACTGAGAAGTAGCAGGAATTGTTTTTTGGGTTGGCGAAGACCAGCGGCTATTCCAGTTTTTCTATATCATTTACGGAATTTAGAACTTTTGAACTAGAGTGCAGTTTGGGCAAGAGAATCAGCATCTTATATTCTGCCGAATTGCGTTCTATCGTTAGTTTGTGGTATGACACTTTTGGCATCTTCAGAACAAATGTAATGAATGAAATAAGACACATACAGATGCTTAAGCCTCAACCACACATCTAAACAGGAATACAATGCTGTAGTAGTTAAGTGATGAATAAAACAGAATTCAAATAAAACCTGATTACCATACAGCTGGAGTGATCGTAATGCCCATAACTTGATTCTCTGATCCAACGATGACTAGTGCTTTCTAGTTGGTAGATAACAACTGTCTGTTCGTAATCAATTATCAAATATACGCTCTTTGAATAACAAATACGGAAAAAGTCAACAATCAATACAGGGTGACCTTAGAACAATTTCTTTAATATGAAATCAATATGAAATCGCCTGGAAAAGATTAAATTATCTCGCAAGTTCATAAACAGTTGAATTTGTACTATATTAAGATTGTATTATGAATTATAACTACTTGTAAAAACAACATTTTTCGTATTAAGGGGACTACTTAACTTTAAATTTTCTTTGAAAAATCAAAATAGAAAATCTACCACGAATGCAATCTCCTAAAAATTAAAATCTGCTCTCCCTTAACAGAGAATTTTAAAATTTTAAACCCCCAGGTAGACTTTTGCCCAGCTAAGACCCGGTCTTTTAGTGTTATGTGCGTACTTCGTACTATGGTCGCACTTTGTGATAAGGTGTCAACATTTTCATCGAATTTCCTTTTATAAAAAAAAAATAATCAGCTAAATTTTGTTTAAAAAAGACATACTAACATTTTAATATCAGCCATTTTGCTAACTAAGGTAATATTGGAATCTTCAGAATCAGCCTCAGCGGCTAACGCAGCTTCGATAAGAGGATCGAACTTGACGTACAGAGACTGTCTCGTAAGACGTGGTGCAAGACGTGCTGGCGTCAGTTCAAAATCTATGTCAGTTGCGTCTTGAAAAACTGGAACAAAAAATAGGGAAAAAAATTATAAAACTAAAAAAAAAAAATCTGGTTTGTGAACACTCACACTATCTCTGACAATTCTTAAGGTTTTCATAAATTTTCTGTTTACTCCCGAATAGTTCATTCTTACATTATAAACGATTAACATATAGTGATGGATACAAAACTATACAGAATCAATCAAATAAAAAAAAAAATTGATTTCTATTTTTTAAACTCGGAATATTAGCAACCATTTATAACCTTCCATATATATAAGTAACAGAACAGTAGAAAACAACAAAAAAAAATAGGGGGGCATTCTCCCGGCAGTCTTGGACCCCCGCAGAAATCAAAGGGTTCGGATTACTCCAAGGGAAGAAACAGAAGCTTTGGGTGGTGATTACCTTCAAACGACTTTTCCGATTTTACTGATGGTTCACTGATTGATAAACCGTACTGGTGGTGAATCTAGTCTCCACATCTTCGAAACTTGCCAGCTATGTATGACCTTGATAATAACATCTGTTTTTCAAGCGGAGCTGGCTGCCATTGATATAGATTCAATCATCTCGATCAAACAGATGTTTAATACTACATTCCAGCAAAGCCCTGAGATCTTCTAGTAAGAACCAACTTTCAGTTATTACTTGCCACGCTGCTCTCAATTCTTTAGGCGTGTAGAATATTATCCTGGCCCTCTGGGATTGTAGGAAACGAATTTGCTCGTGCCGGCGCAGGAGGGAGCTTCGTTGGTTACAATGACTATTCAACCGTTATCTCTGTATCCTGCTGACATCGTAGAACGGAGATAAATCAGTGGGTTTTAAAATAGCACCGGAAGAGGAGCTAGGTTCTAGCTCTGCTTAATTTTTGCAGTTATCGGATCCACCATCTAGTCGAGGTGTTGAGTAAGTAATCTACTTTGGCTTATCTCCTACTAGTTAGTTACGGCTTCCCTAAATTTTTGTAGTTGTTGTTGATTGTGGTGAGTCTAATGAAACGCCACTTTATAGAAGATTCCTGCTGGATTTCTAACTTCCTGCGTTCTTTCTCTTAAGAATGCCAACCCTTTATGCAATCAATCAATCTTAACTTTTTTGAAGCCTATCTCCCTGTCAATGGCAATAAGTGTCTCATTGTGTAACAGTGATACATGAATGTCGAGCTTTAGCAACCATCTGTATCCGGACTGGCTGATAGAATCTTATTTTAGTTATTTCCAAAAAGTATACTTCTGGATCTCTTAATACCAATAATTATGGTTTGAAGATGCATCTCTTATGTGAGCAGATTAGGACGGATTTTCATTGAATAGTCAGTGAACTATTAAAAGAAATACTCAACCTTGTAATAGTACGCTATTTGGGCTGAGAGAAAATTTTGTAAACTATTAGAAAATCAAAATTTCTAAATTAAGTAACGCTACTAATATCATATCACTTTACCTTTTTTTAGTACAATGATATCTGAAATTCAGAATCGCTGAACTAATCAAAACTAAACATTAAAACTATTGAGGGAAAACATTTTTTACCTTTGAAATTTGGAGTTGGTAAATAATTCATTTGGAGCATAATGTGTTAGTTTATTACAGTCTAGATCTTAGAGTATTCAGCAAAATTAAAGTTATCCCTAGTTAACCAAATACCTTTTTGTTAATGGCAAAGCATAACTAAAAATTAAAACATAACTAAGCTTTGGACAGACTTGTAGTTATTGAGCATACATAAATCACAGTTACACTAACTGACAATATGCGAAGTTATTTACAATCATAACAAAATGAAACAAATGAATATACGTTCGAAATCGTAGATCACGACCATTTACATAAAATATTTTTTTTTTTTATTCATTTAGCTTCCATTTATATTTAAAACAAAATCTGAACGAAATAACTTTTCCCCTATACTTACATTCACCTTTACGAAAATCTTCGTCGGCGGTTATTGGACCAGCTTCACTAGTATTTATGTCCGCAGAGGGAGGTAGTTGCATTATATGCTAAACAATAAAATAAAATAAAAAATTGAGTATAAGGTACATAATAATTTTTTTTATAATAAAGGGGTACTTGTAACAAATTTAAACCTGGAGTTTCCAACAAGTAAATAGAGTGCCCTAAATTTTAAACGTTTTTCAAGAGAGTTCACTTTTGTTTATTACGAACATTACACAAAATCTAGTCAAATTTCCTTTACATAAAATTTTCTGGAAGAAATTATTTTTAAGTACAGACAGAACTTTAATATGCGAAGGAAATTATTGCTGCAGTAGTCTGCGGATAAGAAGAAGTAGAAAAAAATCTGGTGAATCAGTACTATGATACTTTGATCAGTACTATGATAAGGTTGATCAATCTTATTTGCCGGGTTACCATAATTTGTTTTACTCAGGAGCCCAAAAACTGTACTTTCTTTGAAAACTCTTTAATCGAGAAACTGTACAAATAAAATATAC
This sequence comes from Rhodnius prolixus, assembly GCF_049639745.1. Classification (NCBI taxonomy): domain Eukaryota; kingdom Metazoa; phylum Arthropoda; class Insecta; order Hemiptera; family Reduviidae; genus Rhodnius; species Rhodnius prolixus. Next base: position 38,042,995 of record NW_027411634.1, read on the forward strand.
TTCCTGTTATAGAAAATAGTAAAAGAGTTGAGAACGTCTTGTTTAAATAAAATATATTGCACCTTGAAATTTAGGAAAGAAAAGTTGCAACTTTATTTACTATTAACTATTTAAGAACCTCAGGATAAATTAATCGAAGATTCTTTTATATAAGCACATAAAAAAAAAGCAACTGACTCTCTCCCAATTTGCTTCTCAATCTAAAATACTTCATGCCAAAAATAATTATAAAAAAGATATATTTCTGCACATAACATAAAATTAATAATCTATAGACATATTGAATTTTAATCATGTTCTATAAATCAATGGAATATAAATGCTAAATTTCAATTCCTCAAAAGAATTTGCATTCTAAAATATCAGATGCCTGAAAAGAATTCTTTCCTTGTATATAAGAAACTAAATGATAAATAAATTTTGTATAGGTAAGAAATATGTGTAACAGATTATTCTAGGAAATAGTTTTTTAGAATTACTGCCTGGTTGATAAAAGGACAATACAAATCTTGTACCTGAATATTGTGATCTTGTTTATTTAGACTTATTTTATCAAAGTGAAACCTCAGATCTAAAAATTATGGCTTTTTGATGGCATTGCCAAGTAGTAGATCATAAATTCCGCTCTTCAATTTTCTCTGCCAACACACGGAGAGAATACCTAACGGAAAATAGAACTAGGTCTACTGAAGTAAGAGATTTTTGGCCTGTAGCTTTAACTGCTTCTCAGACTTAGAGAGAGACATCCGATACTACTAGAGAATGAACTCACTTCCAAGAGAAGATTGTGGCACATATTCTACCCAAGAAGATATTTAAAAAAAAAGTTCCTGACAAGCGAAATGTTTTGTATTGCAAAAATTAGAGGAAATCAAAGAGATTAAGTTAATTCTGGGCTTATGTAAGACTGCATTTAGCCTCGCAACAAAGTAAGCAGTTCAAATGAGCTCAATTATCCTGGATACGAAACCTTGCAGGATACTTGGGGATAATGAGAGGGTGGGCGACTAGGTTAGGTTCCTTCCTAGAACCCTTCTTTTGTGTCTGTAAGAGTATGACAAAATAATTTTTCATGTTTTGCGTCCGTAACGAATTTGAGGCTGCTTATTCAAAGAATCCTCGCAAAAGCTAACGGCAGATCAACTTAACCATGAACGAGCATTTGTTAAGAGCTTCAGTAGCCACTGCAGACTCATAAGATATAGGTGCCTGCTAGATATGGTCATTGTGCCTTTGCTTGATACTGCATCCTGTGCTATTGCGAAGGCATGATGGAACGAGATTCATCGCGCTGTGCGCTCAAACAAGTACACAACGATACAGAGTTATCTCTGCGGCATTGGGAGACTGCAGAATCGCTTAACCAACTCTCTCTTCTAAATATACTTCTTTTTTTTATCATATAGCTATCAGATAGATCTTCCAAAAAAAAAAAAAAAAAAAAAAAAAAATGGGCAATAATGAATTTATGTAAGCCTTTCCTTAACGAGTCATGGAAGAATTGAGGTACTTCCTTTCTCACCTGGCTTTTTTCAACTTCCTTTTATTTCATTTTTAAAGAACAAAGAAAGAACAAGATAATACAGAGTCATGAGGAAACAAAAAAGCCTTTTTCTAAAGATTAGAAACATGACATATAAAAATATTTGTTGATACAGCAGTAAAATAAAATTAAAATTAAAAGTTATCTGTAGTAGTCATTATTTATGCTAAAAATTACTAAGTTTAAAATAATTATTAAAAAAATCATAATTCTGGCAATATTTTAAAACTTTCTGGCAGTAACATATAAAAAATATGAAATTAAATAATGCTTAACGTATTATTTAAACTTAAAAAAAAAAATAAAAATAAACAAGATACCTGATTCATCTTTTCTTGTTCATCAATTGCTTCTGCCATTAGTGCTTCACTAATCAAATCGGCCTCTTTTCTGATACTAGTTTCAAATTTTTCTGGTAAATCAAAGATTTCTTCTTGATTAACCTCTTCAGCTAGTTCACGTTCTTGTTTTGAACAAGTGGCTATCAACTCACTAAGATCTCTATACGATCTATTCAACTGATTTTGTATAGATTCCTGTAAAGAATTAGTAGTAAATAGATGTCTATTCACTGCCGCAGTAGGAGGAGATAATTGCCCACTTTCTTCTTTAATAGAACTTGTGTTCAATGTTTCTAAGTTTTCCTCTTTTATTATTTCTTTTAAAGAGGATTGTTCATCTAAATGAATATCCCTAGAAATATCTCCACAAGCTTCTAGATTTATCGTTTTTACAATAGGAAATGATTCATCTAAAGTTTCTTGCCGTTCGGTCAATTTTGTTTCATCCTCAACACTTAATTTTCCAACACTAGTCGTTACTTCATCAATCAACTCTTGATCTAAATCTCTATCTACATCAACTGTCTCAGTACAAGATTTTGTCGTGGCAGTCTTGTTTATTTTAATCTTATTCTGTTCTAAATCTGTAGCTTTATTAAACTTTGAATTTATAGTTAAACTTTCTAATTCGGCATCCACTAATGTTTCACTCCTAGGAAAAACATTATTTTCTTTAAGATTATAGGATTTTCCAAAGATTTTTTCTTCTGCCTTCTCAGATGATTCTGTAGAATCTTTCTTCACTGAAGAGTTGATTAACTTTGATATAATATCAGCTTCTTTCCTATAATCGCTAAAAATGTTATCAACCTCAGGTTTAAATGGTGAAGCAGGTTCTGGTAATTTATTATTTCCAACCTCTTTAACTAGGCTACATGAGGTAATTTCTGAAGCCTTAAAAACTTTTCCAATAGTTTCTTCTTCAACATTACTACTTTTATTTTCAGCAATTGTAGAATTTAAACTAGCTAATTCCACGGCATCACCAATGAATTGTTTATCACATAAACTTAAATGAGAAGGCACATTATCCAAATGAATTGTTTCAATATTATTAACACTATCCTCCTTAGAAATATTGTCACCTGTACAACCAACAAACGAAGATTTTAGTGGCGAAGAGCCAAAATTTTCAACACAGGTATTTTCAGCTAAATTACTGTCAGATGAAGTAACTTTAAACTCAGGTTCACCTGTCGTAGTCAAATTTTGTTCCCATGGAGCATCAGAAGATTTAAATTCAATTTCAGCTGTTGTACATTCTTCGAATGGTTTATCTTTTAATAGTAGACCACTATTTTCTTCAACTTTGGATTTACTAATCGGAGAACTTACTTTTAAATCACGCTCTTCTTCTATAGGCAAAGGCGGAATATTTTTTTCTTCTTTTATATCAGATACACTTGTATTAGCAGGTATAATATCTTCCTCATGAGTTACTAATTGTTGATCACTATTATCTTCGACCTTAGCAACGTCTTCATCCGAACAAACTGTATATTTAATACTTTGTTCACTTTTTAATGTTTCTTTAATTACACAAGAAGTAATTATTTCTTCACATGGAGCAAAATTTTGATTTGCTTTCAGGTCCAAGTTTTCAACAGATGCTATTTTTTCTTTAGCTAAATCTAAAGATTGATCGATCTCTACAGTATTTTGTGATAAATTATTCTTATTTGAAGTAACAATCTCAAATGCTTTTTTGATTATATTATCTATTTCTTCTTTTACTTCCTCTTTAATAGATAACTCTGAATGCACAACTGCGTCACTTTTCAAATTATCATTAGGAATATTCTCTTCCTCAACTTTATGGACTTCTTTCAATAGAGAGTGTGAATTTTCTCTTTCACTAATTTCACATTTATGTTCAAGCTCAACGTTTTCTTTAAATGGAATTCCAAAACTAGAATGAATAGCAGTTCTACCAATTTTATGGTCTGCTTCTAAATTCTCATCAAATCTATCATTTGCTAGAAAATCATCATCGGCCAATATTTGATGAAAATATTCTTCAGAAGTATATTCATTAAAATTATTAATTGATGTTTCTACAGTTGTTTCAGTACTTTCAGCAGATGTATCTGAAACAAAAAGAGGACTTCCGTTTATCTGATCATTTGATGTAACAAGCGCTGATTTATTATTACTAGTATTTAAATCACAGTTCTCTTTGTATGTATTTAATTCATTTATTTTTAATAATTTAGGGATTTTACAATTCTCTGTTTGTACATTAGAAACATTAACTTCTGATGGTGACGCATCTAATGAACCAATAATGTTAGTAACTGACTCATCCAAAGATCTTACTGAAATATTATCTTCATTTAAACGTCTATCAGCATCGTTTATTTCTTCTAATAACAGTGCTGTACAATTTTCAATATTTTCTTGAAGTTCTTTTTCGGAAGCGCTCGATACATTTAATGGACTGAATTCGTCAACTAGTTTAAATTCTTTAGTTGTTTCTCCAACATTTAAAGATTTTTCTAAAACTTTTCGGTTGTCAAATAATTGATTATTAGATGATGAATAACAATAAGGACTTTCAATGTTTTTATTGTCTTGTGTTATATTTTCATTATTAATCCTTGTACTGTAAAAAGTATTCTTTGGAATTTGATTATTAAAAGAAACTTCTGCTGTAAGTGTTTCTTCTTTACCAGAATCAATTAGTGGTGCTCCTACAGCGCTAGATTCAGTCGAAACAAATTCCCTTTGTTGTTTTAAATCGAACACTTCAGAGTTCTTATCTAAATTCAATTTCTCTTCACAAACAACATCACTGTTAGGTGTAAGTATCGATGTCACATTTGCATAAACTTTAAACGTAAAACAAGGTGAACTTGGATTTTGTGCAACCTTTTCTTCTGAGTTAGTTTCACTTAAAATTGCATTCCTGAATTCTAAATCGTTCAATTCTTTGTTTACTTTGGGTGACACATTTGTTAAACTCTTATGATGGGCTTCTTCAACAGTTACATCAGTCAAAGAGATATTCTCAGTTGAAACTGTGTCATTCACAGATGCAAAAACTTGAGTTACACTCTGTTCAGCACTAGATTCAATACTTCTAAATTTGTCACTATTTACTTGTACGAATTCTTGAATTTCACCTGAAACTGAAGAATTTTTATTAGCTTTAGCGTCTTCCACTTCAGATAAGCTGTTGATCTTTTCTTCTTCCTCCTCTAAACACAGTACAGTTGGTTTTTCACTATTATTTATAGATAAATTTGATTCTTTTGATTTGCTGATATTTAAATCTGAAACATTATTTATTATTCTGTCAACAATAATTTCAGTAGATTGTTCCTTGATTGCTGACGTTGATACATTAATATCTTCTAAACCTTCTTTTAAAAAGGATAAATCATCACTATTTTCGATTTTACTACTTATATTGGACGGATCAATAGATGCACTAGTGTTACCTACACTCTTTTCTTTACTTGTTTCAATTTCTAAAGTTACATTCTCAAAAGATAGTTCTACTTCATCAATAATATCCTTTAATCTTTTCTCTTCTTCAGTCTTCTTTGAGTGAAATGAATTTTCCAAACAATTTGATGTCAACTGTTCAGCTGAACATATACTTCCAAAGTCGTTGTTCTTGTCGTCGAGTTCAGTGAATGACTTTTCTAAAACAAAACGATTAGCAGCTTCTTCTAGTAAGGTAAAAGATGGTTTAATTTTTGAATTATCTAAGCTTTCAAATTCATTTGCTGTAATGTTAACAGTAGTATCACTTATATTTTGACAATGTTGTTGAAAACTTGAACATTTAGGGCCAGTACTGATGGTTTCAGCATTTTCTACAAAACTTTTTGAACTATGTGCATTCACGCCTTCAACTACACTACTATTACTTAAGTCTTGTTCTGGCTCATTTAACAATCTATCTAAATATATAGATTTATATTGTGTTTTATCTACAACCGATGCCCAAGATGTATTAAAGCCATCATCTTCTCCAGCTAGAGAATCTGGTGAGGATAGATAGACCGTTGCATCGGCCGGGGAAGCTGGAAATCTAAAACCTGTTGAAGTCGGCTTTTTTGCAGAAGTTTTTCCCGGGGTTGATAGATGTAATTGTTGTAGATCACGGGATAGTAGAGTTAAATCTGTAATACCTTCTTGGCCTTCGTCTGCACTCTCATAATCTGTGTTCGTATCTGTAAACACATACTTAATGCTTCTCATCTAACTTATATACAGGTTTATTTTTCTTTAAGACAAAACAAAACGTTTTATACAATAAGAAGGCTGATTGCTTTTCAACTCCTATTAATATTAGATGTACAAATTAAAAAGCAGCGAATAACTTTTTCTATGAGGGAATGAAATTAAATTTCATTTTTCTTTCAAAACAATGAGCTTAAAAAATGCCATTCAAAACAAGATTTAAAAAAATAATAATAATCCTATACAACTAGTGTGCCTTAAGAGGGAGTGTTGATACAATTTTGTACTGGACATAAATTTTCACATTTAAATGTGAAATTCACAATTTCACAATTTATTGCACCAAAAACAAAATAGGTAGTTGGACAATTCATAGCTTGAAAGCTTAAGACTCCTTCTAGTAAAAAAGCTTGGACAACACTTTCTTTAAATTTCTTTTGTAAATATCTCATCAACAGTAATGTACGTTGTAAAATGACGATTCTTCAAAAAGCAACGTTGAGTTGTCAACAGGAATACTGTTTTTGATAAAGAAAAAATGCCTGGTTTTTCCAATATCTGTGTTTTTCCAATGTGTACTCACTGATCTTTACTGGATTAGAAAGGCAATATCGACTAATATCTGTTTTTGATTTGTCTTGGAGAGAACAATATGAGTATGATAACTATTTAATCATGGAAACGAATACCATTCGATGATGGAATCTATTCTAACGTTTCTAATGGTTGTTTATTTTAACCCCTTCTATATGAAATTTCTTTAAAATTGGTAAAAAATCTGTCTTTTGTTTCGTGAACTTATAAAATGATTTTATTAAACAAATACAACTAGACAGAAACACATTTTGACATCCACAGAGGCCAAAGGGCCGTTGAAAGCATCACAATAAGACACTTTCTGACGCATCATTCCGTGACGGCGTTAGACAAGTCAGCGTTCTAGTTGAGAAGGGGGATCTAAGGTCAGTGAACACAAATGGGATTACATCGATTACTGTTTAAATACTCTGACTACCGCAACTAAGAAAACTATTAAAGATTAGGTTAATGTTGGAACCGAATGGAAATTGTTCGTGTGGATGTTTAGACAAAAATTCCGTGAAGTCTAACTCACTTGACTTTTAGGTTTCGTCTACATAAATTGACAAGTGAAAATTAAAATCTTCACAAGTTTTTGCAAATTATTAAAACTTGAAAAGCAACAGCCTGAATAAAATGAGAATAAAAAACACATTAAACAAAACAAAAAAACAGACTAAATAGATAGTAGAACATGAATTATTTTTTTAAAATCATGCAGCACTATTATTAATTAAGCTATACAATTTTTTTGTTTATTATTATTATTTCAGCACAAATATAAAAACGAACAGCAATTCAATGCCAACAAAACATTCAACAGTTTTTCGCTGCTTAAATTTGTCTAAAGAATCATGCAATATTCTTTGATTTTGAATAAGAAGCAAACTGGAGATAGTCGGTCATGCAGTGATTTTTATTTTTTCTAATTGCCCACTTAAAAAACACAAATTGCGAAAAAGTTATATAAACTCCTCTCTTCTGTTTTTTATTTTTATTTATTTCTTTATTGTAATATCTAAGACCAATTTTGTTAAACATACAAGAATAAACCAAGAAACAAAATAAAAATAGGTTAACAGAGATGTAGATGGTTAAAAGTCATCTTTAAATAAACAATTAAATAAAACTGTAAGTTTCATAATTCTTTCAAAGAAAATGAAAATGATTTACTAAACAAAGTAAGATAATTTTACCTTGAGCAACAATTATTTTTAAGTAAAGTATAAAATTTATGATGGCTTTTAACAAGGATGTAGTGAAGTGATTATGGACAATTAGAGCTTGCTCTCTTTAACTATTTGATGTTGAATTGAAGTTTTTTTTCTTCTAAAATTAAAACTTTTAATTCTTCTAACCTTTTAACAAAAAAAAGTTTTGGTTTATTTTAATGGAACTCTCTCTATTTGCACAAGTTTTTCCATTATTTTCGTGATGTTGTGGGGGGTCACAATTGCAGAGACTAGTTATTAGAGTTAGGTTTTTAGTTTGGAATGCCTGCAACCTTTCATTTCTTTTTTTTTCTCTTTGGGAAGCATCACATTCGAAGACTATTTGTCGGACTTTGTCACGAAAACCTGGAGTTTATTTCGATTGACAAATCTCTGCATCTGCAGGAGGTGGTTACTCAGAATCGCGTGCGAATAACTGTTGTTAAAAATATGGAGGTAAGTTCACGTTGGACGACTGGCGGCTTCCTTTCAAGATCGTCATGGCAATCGTAGAGTGTGGTTCACTAGAAATAATTACAGATCAACCTGTAGGTTGATTAAGAATTTTCAAGGACAGTCAGATTGCTTTGAAGGTCCATGAAAAAAACCAGAGTGCTCATAAAAGCTAAAGGAAGTTGAAGAAGACAATTACGACAGAAGAATACAATGAGAAATCCAGGATAACAATTAAGCAATTTGGTTAGCCAAGATGGGTGGGCACTTTTCATCCTTTACAGGACCAGTGCTTGTAATAACCCTCTCTGACTGACATTTGCGTTAAACGATCTGATATGGTGTTTGATAATTATCTCAGCATAATGGTACTTCTAAAAAAGCTGTCTATTTCGAAACTGCATTAAATTGTATCAAACGTTTCTCACGAAAATGGACTCCTGTTTATTAGGCTACGAGTTGTTATGTTAACACCAAATTTGGCTTAAAAGGAAATAAATATAAAAGGACATCGACGACGTGGAAAGTTAAATTCTTTTATTTTCTTATCATAATTGGTGTTCATATGTCCTAGAAAATTGAAATAAATCTCCACCAATGTTCTTCTATCTTATTCAGAAACTCATTACTTTCGAAATGGGAATAATTACTTTTTTTTAAAAAAAAACTCCAATTCAGCTTATGCAGTGAAAGAAATGAGCAAACACAAAAGCTTACTACATTACTCACAAATTCGCAACAGATATTTTTCTCGGTTTGCAACAAGTATTTTGTTGTTTTTTTAAAGTAAAACTTATAATAAATATACTTTTCAATTTTTAAGGGACAATACTCATTTTAGTTTTTTTCTTTAAATAGACAAAAGACCTCAAATAACATATAATTTTAAAAGGTAAAGATTTTTAGCCTTAGTTCTAGGTATTTTTATTATTTGAAATGAGATTACTTAAAGAATTCTGGTACCCTTTGTCTAATGTGAAATTTAAATTTATTAATCAAGGATAATAAACTAGACTTCCAACTAAATCAATCTCCTGGTGAAAGAAAAAGTTATAAGAAAACATTCTTACTCAGACACACTGTACAATGCACTAGCGACAACAATCCATGGACAAATAGTGATAACTAATGGAGCCAGAACAGATCAAGGCTACAGAAGACTTTCTTAATTCAATTCCTTTTTATGAACGTGTGACGTAGTTTTGCAGATGAATAGTCGGTTACCGAAGGAGGATCTGTCGATATTAATTACAAAATAAGGAAGTCAAGAGATTATCCTAATTGTTAACATACCGCAAGTTCGTGTCGAGAAAGCACACAGGGACTCCTTACTCCTTACAAACTCAAAATATTCTTTGTATGTACACCTAATAAATAATCAGGAATAGTTATCCTCCACATTCTATTTCGACAACTGTAGCCTAGAAAGTGACAGAAGATATACTAAGTGCCATCGAACTAAATAAACGACCAGATACTCAACAGTCAAATTAGTCTCAAAACATATTTAACGGTTGCTAAAGTAATTCACCACCACACAGTTTGTCTAATCAAGAAATTCCTATCAATTACACTGGAAAGTATCCATAAATGCAATATTTTTCTGTCGCTTCCTATCGCCTATCTTCCACCGCCATCATAAGCTGTAAACCTTATTTCAAGATCTAAAAGACACGAAACGATTTTTTTTTTTTAATTTACAAGCTAAAAGAATACAAATGAAACTCAGACGAATTATTATTCTGACTATTTTGTTCTAATTAACGATTTCAAGAAAACTCTAGGAATCCATTATTCACTATAACCAAAGGATACCAGAAAATTTTTACATTTCCCAAAAATATATATTACTCTAAATATTAACGTCTGTAATCTTTGGGTAATACATCGAAGATCTGATATTTTTCCAAAACAGTGTGAATAATAATGTGTATAATAATAATAAATTTTGATGGTTTAGAGGTATAAAGGAATATTTAAATTGTATAGGTACTTTAAACAGAAGCAGTCTGTAAAAATAAAAAAAATAAAATGAAATATTTATAGTTTAATACGGAATTTGCTTTACCTGTATCGCCCACCGATTTAGTTGGTGTAGACGGAAGGCTACCCTGCGACAATTTATCCACTGGTTCGGTAGCAGCCCTTAGAAAAAAAAATTAATTAATTAATAGAATATTAATAAAAATAAATCTTAGAATTAAGAGAACAACTAAGAAATGAAAGACTGGAAATAGATGAATGAACATTCTCTGGCACTCATTTTTTTTTAAAAAAAGATGCTCTTATCTTCAAGTAGTGAGGTAAATATTACCAGCCCTTTATTTCCAAAAGAGATTGATACAACAAAATCCATTGACAACAGTTACAAATTTTCTTCAAAATGTTTTATTGAAATTGTTGATGAGACTGAAGTCCTACCGTTGGATTGAAGACCCAATGTCCACCCTAAGTTGACTAAAAACAATCCCTTGCTTTGCTTTGGCAATAAATGGGTGGCTAGGAATAGGGCCCTAATTAAGAAATCATATCTCTTGCACAGCATAGTTTTCACCCTTAATCTAACTCAAGGGGCAGTAACATAAATAGTAACAATAATCTTCCTTAGTTATTTTTTTCTTCTTGCTTAGGATATAGTATGGGAATGATGTGGGCCTGCAGGAAATGTTTTGGAAATATTCCTGCCTGCAAAATATCTATCTTAAAGAGGAACTTGTACTAAAAAGGTCAAATTTATTTTAATATTTACACAAGTTATATAAATCTTGTTAATGCCAACATAAACAAGCTCAAACGTTCCGTCTGCAAAATGGGGCTTAATTCGGTGGGGCTTAACCTCTTTTATTTTTATTTTTCCTTTTATAATTGATTTGAATTTTGATTACCATTGAGTTACCTATTAAAAGTAAAATAATACTAAGAGAAAGTGAAAAGCAAATAAATTAACATAAAATTACAAACGCTTTTCTTTTTGTCAGAAAAACTCTCCATTAAGTTAGAGTAACAAAATACTTGAAACTTATTTGGAAACCTCAGAGAAAAAGTGATAATACATAACATTAGGTACAATAGAAGGCGGGCTTTGAGAGGATATCATTCAATCACAGATTGTATGTTTGATTGCAAACAGATTTGCTCCGCTATAAACAGTGCCTTTTACTTCCAAGAATTACCTCAATGCACTCTACCGGAGCAGACAACTATTTAAATGACTACTGTAATTTACAGGTAACGAAGAATATAACTACTATTGCTATTTTCTACTAAAATGAAAATTGTCTTTTCATTTTGTTATAACTTCAATTAATCAAAATAACGTATATTATTTCCTAAGATAGAAAACTTTATAAGATTCTTTTATAAAATTAGACTCTTTTACATTCAAAAGTAAGCTTTTTTATTATAAACAAAATCAAAAAACAAAAAGAGGCGCTAATAACTCAGAAGAAATCGATGTGTCTTTTAGTAATATCTGGTATAAAAATTCATGCGACTATCTCTTACTACAATTCTAGAAGTTATATCTTACACTTTTTTCCACTACAACATCCAAAAATAAATCTCAAAATGTTTTAAAACGAACTTTTAAAAAAAATTATTAAAATAAAAATTATAGATCAATTGTAGAAAATTAAATAGTATGTAGTACTTTCGAACTTCAGAGAAAATCGAAAAAAAAAGTCCCAGTAAAGTGAAAAGTGGGAGAAGGATCACTATTCTCCTGTTTAAAGTACTATTTCGCTACAATGTAAGACTCTGCGTGTTTAACATAATGAAGAGAGGTTTTGGAAGTATCATTTTACTGGAGTTTTCACTGTTCTCAGATGTTTTTAAAAATGCTTCATTCAACTTTATTTAACTAATTTTCAAGATGAAATTCGTTTTGGGCATTTTGATGGGTAGGTTAAGGAATTCTTTAATAATTAAGTACCTCAAGAAACGTAATAATAGAAAATCGAGTGAGCGAGCATTCACACTAGATTTTTGGTATAGTTAATTTTAGATGAAAGAATTCCATAATTTTTAGGGAACATTCGTATAACCAAATTGATTAGCGTTTGAACTAAAAGAGATGTACATACTTTTTCAAATCCTCTTCATTTCCGGTACTGCCACCACCCGTTTTATTTGACACCCCAACGCTCTGAAATACAATAAATTGTATATTAAAAAAAAGTAAGTAATTGATTACTGAGTATTGCTACTAATATTTCTTAAGAAATATTACATTAAATAAATAATACGAAATTCACAATAAATAAATAATAAATAGTTTAACAAAAAAACTGAGCCAGTAATACTAAATAAATAATAAGTGAAGTATACATCGAACATTGTGAAGTTACAGCAGAACAAGTTACTACTGACAAATGTAACAAAATATCATTGGATTTAATTTCTCTATTAGTTTTTTTTCCACATTTATTTTTTGTATTATTTTCAAAGCAACCTTGAAGTCTCTGATCTACTTCTTGAAAGGGAAACTTGTTTCTTGTGTAGGCTGTATGGGAATGAAATTCTGTGCGGATGTGCTTTGAATAGATTATTGAACTCTATTCAAAAAACATTTACAGAGAAATTCCTACAGTAATATCCAGCCACGTACTGTCTGATCAATCAGAAAGGCATTTGTAAGTCTAAAAATGAGTTGGAAAGGTAAAAACAGAGCTTATATAGAACATGCATCTAGCATTTCATATATGTATAAGTATATAGATAATTACAAATGTATAGTGAATAAAATACAATTGATTCCGCAAGAAGTGTTACGCTGCTAAGATCTCCCTATCGTCCGATGAAGCCTCATGTTCGTTTGAGAGAAATGCATTTTCAAAAATACTTCAAGTTGATGGCGGCAAGAAAAAGTACTTTAAATTCTGCTAATTTTGGTGTAATATAAGTAACATCGGAAAGTTAAAGTTAAAAAAAAAAAACCTATATTATGACGCAGTCAGTTGGGTGTGTTGTAAGAACAGAAGTAACAATGCGGCGCGTGCTGCAGACAACCCTGCTACTTTATTGTAATAGCCTCTGGGGTCTGAATAAACACAATGGCCACTATCTTCTTGGAGGGCATATTACAAAAATATCTGCTCACCTTATCTACTCTAAGTTCCTCGGTCATGTTTACACACAGAGAATGAGATGACTGACTGATTAGCTTACTATAATGTACAAAAAACACGCTTACGCAGAACACTAAAACTTAAGTTAAATCAACTTTAATAGCACAATATAAGAACATATACATTTGATTAAAAATACAAGCCCCCCGGAATTATAGTTGAACCTTATTACTCGGAGTTTCATACACTTCTACGGTTAATCGTTCTTTCATTTTGTTTCATTAATTATATGCAAAGTTATTATTAGAAGAAAACGGCATTATACAGCGCACTGTAATTAAGTTATTTCAGGCGTAACTTTTTGATATTTCGAACAGTGAAATAACATATATATTTACTTATTTTCCTTATTGAAGGCATTTTCATTTAGTTTTAATTACTGAAAATATTGAACGTCGAAATGGAAAACATTTATAAAATTTGAAAAATATTTACATATTGAACAAAAACAGTACCTGATACGAATACAATATCCTATCACGGAACCATCAGCGGCATTGGAATAGCTAACTTCAATAGAGAGTATAACCTACTTATCTATAATAACCTATTTAGGAGACCCCCCACAGGTGGCTATAATATAAAAGTTATAATCGAATTTTTGTCAATCGATATAATAATAAATAAATTATAATTTGTTTTAATTTAATTAAATTCATAGTAACAGTGGAAGTTGTGCACCTCACAGGCTTTCTCTTTTCACTATTTCAAATTAAAAAATATTATTTAAGATCCGAACATCTATTAAATATTTAATTGTTGCCATTATAGTTTTGTAAAACCAGTACATTATAATGTAATTAAAACTTTATAGAAAAGCCTACCCTGAACCATCTCATAAACTTTAATTTTTTTTTTTTTCAATAAAATCATAAATCTAGTATGTAAACATATAGGACAGAAAGGCCTAAGAACCATTTTCCAAATAGTTAATAAGCTGTAGAGTTAAAAGAGGCACTTTTGATTGAGGAATTTTCTTTAACCTAGATTATCGATACCCATATAAACCTCCTTAACATCACAGAAAAGATAGGACCACATATTACATAAAAATATATGTACGTCCTATCTCTTTTAAATGTGAACAAAGTTTTAAGGAATTTTTTCACACAAACACTACTTTCAGATTCATAGGATATCAAAATGTACTTACCAGTAAAAACTCGGAATAGAAAATTAGAAGATCACAATATTTTCTTGGTAGGAGAAAGTTAAATTTGCACAATCACAACCAAATTAAACTTCATGTTTAGTTAGTAAAATAAATAAATAAAATCAAATTAAACGGAAGTTTATTCACTTCTGTTTTGTTAAGGTCAAAATATATTACAGAAGAATTTCCACTACTAGCCAAGACTTTCTGCAAGCTATTTTAAGAAAATACTCTCTCCTCATTTTGCGCATTAATGGACAACCTTTAAAACGGAAATTGTAAAAATTGGTACAAATCTTAGGAAATCTGATAGTAAAGAAGAAGGGGAGCATTAAACCAACTCAGTTCCAATTAAATTGAGTTTTGTTTTAAAATCTTATTAAGCATTATTAATGTAATCTGTGCTATTGACCGCTTACCACCTCCAGACAACTCCGAAATTTTCGTAGTCCCCAAGTTCGTTCTTGCTGGGATAATTCGAAGGGTGAAATACTACCTTTATCTCAGTCTACTAAAAAACGTAGGTGGTAGTAAACACGTCTTTGAAAAGTGAATCGTAGAGCCAGATTATATAACAATAAAAGTCAATATCAAGAACATGTGCACTGTTTCTTGACGATCAGCAAGACCAATCGGCAAACCTGTCTGATCAATGACATGGACTAAATAATTGTATTTAATTTCCTGCATTTCACATGCCTTTGAAATTGGATTTTGTTAATCTTTCATGGTCTTTTAAAATAGAAAAACGATTTCTTTACAGTCTTATTGTATTCATGAGTGTGTTGATCAGTAAACTACCTGTTACAGCCAATCACCAAAGTTAACAGTTATTTGACCTACGTTTTCCCATTAAATCAAGCTAGTCTGATTGTACTTACTATGATTGTCTTAATATTTCTTATTAGGGAGAAAATTCAGCCCTATTGTTTCAAAAAGAAGAATTAATTGTTAAAGATATTTAACAAAAAAAAAAAATCAATTACAGATTACTAGCTTTAATACAAACTTATAAGGTCATGTGGACCAAGGAATCTCGCATTGTTTTGTTGCCAGTTATGTTCTTGGTCATTAATAGTTGTGAATAAAACCATGTCTAAACTATCATTACCTAATAGCATCCTAAAGTCCCTATTCACAATCAACTCAATTCTTAGCACAACAATATGAATTGTAGGTTGAATTTAAAAATTCACCAGCCTAACAAAAAATTAACCCTAACATGATGGATAGTTTTCACTTTTTTTTATTGAAATCGAATATTTTCTATCGATATATTATCTAAAGTTTGACTGCATGGCAGTATATCTTTCTTCCGTAGATAGAGAATAAGAGAAAAGAAAAGCACTAATGAAGACCGCATCTTCCAATCTATCCCCTTACAATTAATAAACTCAATTAGGCCTATCGTGTAGGAAGCCAGGCATGGGACCACACACATTATATGTTTTCTAGGTCGCAGCAATTTGATTTTATACAACATTATAAGATTACTTGTTAAATTTACGCAATAAGGCTATAATGTTACTCAAGATAAAAAGATATTTTAAATTATTCCTTTTTTATACCACAAAGCAGTAGTTCTCAACCGCGTAGAAGAAGGTACATAATATTTTCTTAGAAAACTCATTTCCTTAAAAAAAAAAAGTTTCTCAAATAAATGTCTCTACACATTCTATTTTTGGACTTTATGCACAAGTGGTGAAATTTTGACATTTTTTCTTTTAAATTAACGAACATCATGTAAATCTAAAGCAAAATTTAAAAGAACTAAACTTTTAACTAATGCACATTCTCTATTGATAAATCAAAATTTAGAGACTACCTTTCTCAAAAATCTGTTGATGTAGTTCATGACTAGACGATTCACATCACAAGACTAGACTAGTACAGCCCCCCTCCCACAACTCATTCAATGTATGTGTATATACTAATAGATGAGACGCACAAATTCATATGTGTACGTACGTTTGTGTACACACAGACCCCTAAAAAACACCGTCAAAAGAAGCTAACTAAAATGTAGGCGTTCTACAAAAAAAAACAACAAAAAACCATACCCCCACACGCCCTAATTTTAATTTATATTTAACTTGCAAAAAACAGAGATCGGTAGAGTGGGGGTCCACGGAGAGAGAGGGAGTAGCTACTATTCTAATATCTTTTGTTTACGTTGTAAAGCAATAATTAGACTGCAATTTTCAACATTTATTCAAACCTTTCTTTCTTGATTAAAAAAAAAAAAAAAAATAATTAAACACAGG
Source organism: Rhodnius prolixus (assembly GCF_049639745.1). NCBI lineage: Eukaryota > Metazoa > Arthropoda > Insecta > Hemiptera > Reduviidae > Rhodnius > Rhodnius prolixus. The sequence continues at coordinate 38,059,856 of NW_027411634.1, forward strand.
AAATGAAATAGCGTGTTCATCAAATTACTGAAAGATAACCTACTTCTTTTTCTTTTAGCGCTCCTAAAAAGGAAGTATTTCAATCAAGAATGGTTGTTTGACAAAGGCTAAGACGGGAAGTCCTCGGATTGGCAGGAAAAGAACATTTTTTGAGATCTAAACTGCATTTAGTTTTCTAAGTAGTCCCCTTTTTATTTCACTGACTTCCTCAAACATTTTTCCAAAAAATATTTCCGTCCCTAAAGTACGATTCTGAAAGGTTGCAAAATATCCATCTACGAGGGTCGTTTGAAAAGTCCGTGCAAAGTCAGAGAGATAGCACCACTGGCGCGTATCGAGGTTATGTTTAGTTAATAGCATCTCTTGGAAGAACACACACCAAGTTTCAGCCAGATCGGTCTATTTCTTTGTGTTTGGCATTCGTTTGAATCGAGGAAATCGAGTGATTTTCAAAAAATGGACGAAAAAGAATTTCGTGTGTTGATTTAACACTACTTTATGAAAGGCAAAACGCCTCAGGAGACTAAAGAGAAGCTTGATAAACATTATGGTAACTCTGCACCTTCGATTAGAACAGTTTATAAGTGGTTTCAAAATTTTCGGAGTGGCCATATGGGCACAAGTGACGCTGAACGTTCTGGACGCCCTGTTGAGGTTACTACTCCAGAAATCATTGATAAAATCCATGATATGGTGATGGATGACAGAAGAGTGAAGGTGCGTGAGATTGTTAGTGCTGTGGGCATCTCGAATGAACGGGTACATAATATTTCGCATCAACATTTGGACATGACAAAGCTATCCGCAAGATGGGTGCCGCGATCGCTCACGCTTGACCAAAAACGAAATCGTGTGAAGTGTTGCAAGGACGGTTTGCAGCTGTTCCAGAAGAATCCGCAGGACTTTAAGCGTCGTTTCGTCACTGTGGATGAAACATGGATACATCACTACACTCCTGAGACCAAAGAACAATCTAAACAATGGGTTACCAAGGGGGAATCTGCGCCAAAAAAGGCGAAGACCGTTCCTTCGGCCGGAAAGATTATGGCGACTGTCTTTTGGGATTCGCAGGGAATAATCCTCATCGACTATCTCCACAAAGGACTATCGCCCACAAAAAAGTCCTTTTCCATCACGACAACGCACCAGCTCACACCTCAGCAGTTGTGGTCGCAAAATTAATGGAAATAGGGTTCCAACTCGTTTCACATCCCCCCCTATTCTCCAGACTTGGCTCCCTCGGACTACTATTTGTTCCCCAATATGAAGAAATGGCTGGCGGGAAAAAGATTTTATTCAAACGAGGAGGTGATTGCAGAAAAGAATGGCTATTTTTCAGACTTGGACAAATCCTATTATTCGGAAGGGATCAACAAACTAGTGCAGCGTTGGACGAAGTGTATAAGCCTAAAAGGAGACTATGTTGAAAAATAAAAAAGGTTTACCCCAAAAAATTAAGTAATTTGCACGGACTTTTCAAACGACCCTCGTACAACTATCATCTCTTCATTTAACTCAAAATGTTTTCAGCTAAATTTTTCATTATATTTGAAAATCGGTCGGAAAGAAGGTGCCAAATCCGGAAAATGTTCCTAAGGATTGGGAACTTAAAATCCTTAAACTTTTAACATTGCCTTAGGGCTTCCTCCACTACTCTTTATTTTTAGCAGCTTTGATCCAGCTGCGTGAAGCAAGCACAGCTGCACTGCCTGTGCTCATCTGCTCCTTGACCCCACTCATTCTCGGTTTCATCGAGAAGTTCCTGGCGGCCAGCGAAAGGAGTTTTCCAAATTTAGTTTACAGAAGAAATACGTCACAAATGGGGTTATTTACCCAAAGAAGCCAGAAAACTACACTGTTTTATATTACACCCAAAATACTACTACGTAAGTTGGGAAAGTAATATGATTTCCAGTCATAATCACAATAGAAACCATCTGGAACTAAATTCATCTTTAGAATTAGAATAAGGTTAACACGATTTAGAACTTAAGACATATATTTCTAAGAAATAATTAAGAATTTGTAGGTTTCCATTATGCAATTTTTTTTAAAATTTTCTGGCTTTACTGCTCTTTTACAGCATCTCCTGGACACACTTTCACAACTATAAGCTTAATACAGGATCAAGCATAATAGCTAATAAACGGAACTTCTAAACTGTTATTTTGTTAGCTTATTTAAATTAGATTACACGTATAGTTTGCATACAGGGAAGCCAGTTTTTAAACTACCCTTAACATTAACTTCAGGTTACTCCACCGTAATAAGAGCTTATGTAGAACAGAAATAGGGAGGTTCCTGCTTACGTAATATTGTTATAGAGGTGTTTAACCACAATAAATTTACAAAATAAAAGCCAGCTATAACATTCTCATACCTGGTGAAAAAACACTCAAACAACTGTCTCACTTACACACCCTTTTTTTTAAAACAATAATAGATTATATAAATTTAATTTTCACTAAAATTTTTCAGATTTTCTTGGAACATTCTAATAAAAGTTATTGATCAACTTGTACATCGAATAAATATAAGAAATTCAGGGGGGAAAAAATAGGTAGTTAATTCCGAAAATCCATTCAGCAGTGGTATCGTACATCCGGTCATAGAATTTACTTTAAACGTAGAATTTTAGCTACTCACTTATCCCTTACTTACTTTCAGGGCTGTAAATTTTACGGAAATGGTACAGTGAAAGAAAACTTTGTAGCCCACAATCAGTACAATGTACTATTCTCTACAATTCGGTAAAAATTCCATTAAAATCGGAACAATAGGAAGAGAGATGTAAAGGTTTGAAATTTGAACCACTTGCAAAATCACTAAAATTTAACCTTCTATATCTCAATAACTATTAGCTCTAAAGCACTGCTAATTATATCAGTTATAGAGAAAACGTTTCTCTACAATTCGGTAAAGATTCCATTAAAATCGGAACGATAGGAAGAGAGATATCAAGGTTTGAAATCTGAACCAATCTACGTATACCACGTGTAAAGCAAATCATTGAAGGCACTTTTAATAAATTCACCAAAAATCCTTCTGACAGAAGAAATTTGATCGTTAAGTTACAGTCACGTCCTCTGGTGAGACCCAATCGAAAAATTAAGTTTCAACTTCATACGATGGTTCTTTTTTGAGTTAATTTGTCCGCAATTTGTTTCTTCAATTCGCTTTCAGGAGACCGATGTGTCCGGTGTAAATTCAACGTGATCGTAAGTAATACCTTCCTTACCAAGTCAGAGAAAGTAAGCTAAGAAATTATACTTTGATGCTAACTTTCCAAACGATGAATATTAAAAAAAAAATCTCTTTATTATTGAAAAGGTCAACTGATGATGTTATTGACATCATCGCCAACAAAGCCAAGGGGATATAACCGGTTGTGATTTTGCTTTAGAAATCACTGTTTACCTCACAAGTATGTACTTCCCAATCGCTTTTCTTTGCTTGTTCAGAATCCCGCTACCTGCTGCGTAATTACCGTGATGAACAGTTATACAGTTAGACCTCTTTGTTTTCTTATACAGTTCCATATGGCCTAATCGCAGTACCAAATATTTTCACATTTTATAAACGTATTCTATCACAAAATTAAATTTAAAAAAAAAATGGCGAAAAAAATCTGAGTTTAACTATTGGACGACTTTTCGTTATCGCAATTTTGGTAATAGAATTTTATTGAAATTTAGCAGTTGCACCAAAACTATACTAATTAGAGAAGACTTGGATGCCAAAACTTACCACCAGAACAGCTCTTAATATCTCTAAAACTAACAAAATAAAAATCGACTAAGTAAAATGGTTCATCTGATTTTTCTAAAGCAATTATTATCGCATCCCTTGATAACCTGAACAGCAAATTGAAGCATTATGCGTTTTTTCGATTTCAAGTTAGGCCTGGAGCATATTGTGACGAGAGCGCACATCGCACTTTCGACACGTCACAGCAGAAATAAAAGAAAAACTAAGATAAACAGAAATACATATATAAGATAAAAGAATCTACGGACAGATAAATTTAGAATAGAGTACGACATTGAACAATATCGTTCTAGACCAAGGTGAATGTATCTTAGCTAGGGGCCATCTGGCAAGCACACAATCTTACATAGTGTTAGCTAAAGCCAGCCAGCAAAACATAATATTGCAACGATATAAATGCACGTTTAAGTGGATCGTATTATTTATATTTTAATATTTTTAAGATACTCCCTGCATCACTCCACAACTGTTGCGGTTGGTCTTCAGTATGTGAGTGAGTGAGTGAGTGAGTGAGAGAGAGAGAGTGAGTGAGTGAGAGAGAGAGAGAGTGAGAGAGAGAGAGAGAGAGAGTGTGTATGTTGAGTCTATCTGTGAGTTCGCTAAGATCAAATAGTTACACGCTCCCAAGCTGTACGTTTGAGGCACGGTTAAGCGTATTATTATTTTACGCTGGGATAATCCTCTGGAATGCTTACCACCGTAACAATCACAGAAAATGGACTTCTAATAATACTTCATCTAATCTAAGCAAATATGACTTAATTGCAATACTTTTCTTTGAAGAGATAGACAAATTAATTAATCATACTGCAAGCCATAGAAGTCTGGGTTGTACGAAAAAAAAAACATACTAGAACAAAATACTAGAGCACTAGAGAAAATCCATATAATAAATTTTTAGAAGAAAATAAAAGAAACCAACTCTAATGAGAGATATTTTCACAAGAAGTTCAGAAAGCAATAAGAGGAAGTTGAATAGTAGTTAAGATGGAATGTCGACCACTCCAATTCTCCATTTAAAGAGAACATGTCCACTTAAGTGCTCTTAACGACTTGTATTGACTTTTAAAAGCAAACTGTTCATAAATCTCCCTCACAACACGTAGATACTTCCTCTGTATAGTATCTAACCGCCGAGGATATAACCCTAGTTTAGAAAATCTAATACCAACTCTTCAGACCTTTTTATACTTCCACGCCTAGATACTCATGTAAATTGTTATGACAATAATAATTCTATGAAGTGGTTGAGTAAAATAGAATTACACATTCAGCACTGGAAAACAACAGAAAGCATCACGTCCATTACACCACAATATCAACAAGGGAGGTTACTGTCTAGAGAAGAAGATAGGCGATAGTGGATAATTTGCTAAATTTCCAGATAACGAGAATTTGAGGCAGTATTTCATGAAACGTTTCCTTTGTGTGAACCTGAAAAGAAACTTGTGCCTTTCAATTTAAGCAATCCACATCTCTTTAATCGAACCTGTCCCAAACTGTAACATTACGCCCTTTTATAAAGAATACTCTACATCAGTGTAATGTACGGTTTCGACCATGTAGTATACAAAATTAAGTAGCGTTAAAAGTTTTTTAAAGGATATTGCGAGAATTCCAAATATTAACAAAATTAGTTGGAAATGAGATTTCATACGTTTATATCTTTTGGATTTTCAGCAAATTCGCCTCTAACAATTTTCATTTGTCTTTGGGGGTGAATTAACCAACAGATCTGAGATTGCAGCCTACTCTTACTTCAACTGTCGCAAACAGCTATTTTTTAACATAGAATTTTTACTGAAACATACTTGTGGTGAAGTCTACTATCAAACTCCATGTATTCTATACAATGGTGTCAGCGAATCTTCACATTTTTTTAGCAGTATTTTTAACTTGTAGGAAATTATATTTCATACAAGCGAATAAATAGCCTGCGTAGTTTAAGAATTAATTTTTACCAAACTTCCGTTAAGAATAAATAGGCAATGGTTAAGGTGTAGATTCAGATTTTGGGAAATTTTGATTTCTCATCGGAAAAAAAGGAAGTTAAAGTAACATTCCGTCTTCCACATCACTACTGCCCTTCCTAGTTCCTGAAGAAGGACATCTGAGATGTCCACCAACTTTCAGCTAACCATTACATTATATCGTATAGTGTTGAAATCCAAAGGAAAAAGATTTCCATTCTAATACTAGCCCACATTCCCTTGTCAAAATGCTAATAATTCTACTTAACTTTTTCTAGAAAACTTGCAATCTTTACTAAATGTTACTGTTGTGAAGTCTACTATCAAACTCCATGTATTCTGTACAATGGTGTCAGCGAATCTTCACATTTCTTTAGCAGTCTTTGAAACCTGCAGAAAATAATTACATTTCATACAAGTGATTAAAAACTGCAAACTGTTTAAACTAGTTACCAACAATTTCGGTTAAGTGTTGTGGTGAAATGTGTTGGCTGTGGTATTTTATTTTTGTTGACTAATTCCTCGATATAGCTTCTTACAGACCAAGGTGAATTATGAGTAATGGAGACTAATAAAAAAATTTACGACAGAATGAATATTTTATAGAATAACTGGCATTTACACCAATTTAAAACGACAATAACCAAACTAGGAAACTAATTGCTAAACTTCCAGAAAAGCGAGAGTATGGCTAAACATTATCACTGATCACTTAATTTGATTGATTAATCTCGGAATATTGAGGAGAAGTCAATGCAATTTTACGTAAGTCTTGTACAAACCACTTTACCAATTTATAAATTATAAGAATTTATCTCTCACCTTTTAGAAGAGAACTTATACTTTCATGAGGCTTTTTTTTTTAACTTGGACTCTTTACTAAATGTTTCTGTTGTGAAGTCTACTATCAAACTCCATGTATTCTGTACAATGGTGTCAGCGAATCTTCACATTTCTTTAGCAGTCTTTGAAACTTGCTAGAAATTATATTCCATACAAGTGATTAAAAACTGCAGGCTTTTCAAACTATTTTTACCAACTTCCGTTATTATAATTAAAGCTTTAGGGTTATTTTTCCTGATTATTTAACCTAATTAATTAATTTATTAATTTATTCCTAATTAATTATTTTTGTTATGGCCATTACTTAATCTTTTTGCCATTTTATTTTGGTAATATAAAGTAAATAGTAGCTATAAACGGGAATCGTATCAAGGATTTCCCACTAACAAATCCACGCTACACAACCATTACACCAATATCCGCCCTTAATTATTTAAGTAATATTCTTAAGATAGCCGCCCTATAGAGATGACTTGAGGGATTTAAATGAGAAATTCCAGAATCTTGGGATCTTTTCGGATATCACATAGAAATAATTCTAACAACACTTACACTGAAAGCACAGCAGGTATAGCTGTTGATGTAACAACTATTTGAATTTAGTATAAACAAAGACAGTCTCCAGCTCATACTTTCATATTTAAGCAGCACTCTTACTTTATAGACATCTACACACCACGATAATCACTAAGGCACTAAAGCGTACGACAATAGATCTTCTAAGTCGCAGTCTATTTCGCATTGCATTATGTCCTACTCTCCTGTAAAAACCTGTAACTTTAATAACTAAAATAAAACACGAGTTTTTAATTAAACTGTTGTGAAGTCTACTATCAAACTCCATGTATTCTGTACAATGGTGTCAGCGAATCTTCACATTTCTTTAGCAGTCTTTGAAACCTGCAGAAAATAATTACATTTCATACAAGTGATTAAAAACTGCATATTTTTAATATTTATTTTTACTAGGCAGCCCTTATTAAAGAAATTTAAGATTACAATTGTCAAAAGGTAAGGCATGTTTTAAAGAGCCAATTTACGATTTCTCCAGCAAAACCTTTTTTTTTACTTTCACTTATTCCAGTAAACGAATGTGCTGCCCCCGTGACAAGTTTAGACATTAGGTTTTCGCCAAAATTAATTTGCTGGTATAAGATACTAAAACAAAAATTACTAATTGTTACTGGAAAAAACAATATTTCTTTTTGAATCATTTTTTATGAAAATCATTTTATCCTGATACTTAATTTTGAAAGCGAAGGGTTGACCTATACGATAGCAAAAGATCAATGATACTCTGGAATTTTTGCTCACGTTCAATGTATTTAACAAATATGTGTGTTTGATTTTTGTACGAAGGGTTTTTAATTGTCTCCTTTTGGCTGTGTAAGCAGAAATGATAGAGTTCATATTTTAATAGAGTTCAGCAAAGATGACACCCTTGACGCCCTTTAGTACACAAGATAATAATAATAATAACAATAATTAATTAAAGTTTAGTAGAGAAATGAAGGCGAACCACTAAATTATTGTCCCAGCGAAGTCTGTAAATAATGAATTGTCTACTGAATCTGAGTCGGCTCAGAAATATTGATTTCTTTGCTGATGTCAGTACCTAGAACTGCAAGAACTGACCCTCGCAAGAAATACTACCTTGAGGGTTCGTCGACTGCTATTTTTTGTTTTCCTTTTTCTTTCAATGTCTCTGAAGAATAGAAAATAAAAAATTTGTGCACTCTTACAACATTCCGTTCTCGCTCCCTTTAAATTTAGACTCATTAGATGTTTTCTGGTTTCCTGCACAGGTTCTAAGAAAACAAAAATCGATTAAATTAATGATAGTTGAAAAATGGTTCAAACAGAAGTTTAAAACCAGGCTGGTTAGTTGGTATATACCAAGTTAAAAAAGATTCATTGTGAGATATTCCAGTTACAAGTTGATAAATAACATCTTTTTTTTCTGAGCAGATATTATCTCAGATAATAAAGGCTGAAATTCGCTAGTTAAATAAAGTAATGAGAGCTCTTCTGTCGCTAGACAATAAATATTACCTTAGCCCAAAATTTAATTGAAAAATAGTTTCGTCCTAAGTACTCATATACGAGTATTACCCAAAAAACTCTGAATACTTTATGCAGAAAAAAAAATTCAACATTTTCGGGACATAAAATAAATTGTGATGTTTCAAAGAACCAGCAAAACAAAGGATGAAAACCAATCATAAAGATAATGAAAAAGACCAACTCATCAAAAGCACGTCAATAAATCAAAAAGATAAATTCTAAACCATCTTTTTTTTTCTTATTTAATTTACATTTCATGATGACGTGTACTGATTATTATTCCTTTATAGTTCTAAAAATAGTTAGGGGAAAATGAATTATTTACGGAAGTCAGGAGGGATAAAATGAAATGCTAAAATGAAACAAAAATTCATATGGAACTGGAAACGAAGTTGCAAGATGTTACAATCAAACTATCTCTTGCTCCTGCTTCTCATCCTCCTGAAGTAGCGTGAACACGTGACTCTAATTCTGTAGTCAATAGATATTATCAAAGGGGGGGGGGCTCTATATTGTTAGTTAATTATAACCGGTATTGCCGGAGCGAATAGGATACAAAAATCTATGAATATTCATTAAACTCGACATCACTTTATGTGATGCTTTTAAAAATTTACTCGATTTTACTTTTACTGTACACATTCCCTAATTTGATTTTCTTTATTAATAATATGATTAATCGAAAACCTTAAATAATCTGTGGCACATGGCGGAATACGGAAAAATGCTACATAATTTAAGCGATATTTTCTTAAGGATTGAATCGAGACTCTGCTACTGATAAGACAGCGATAAAGTGCTTTAATATTAAATTCCGAATTAGGAAAGATTGCTTTAATTATCATTTACGATAGTATATTACAAAGAACTAAACCGATGTGCCAAAGGATTTACACTGGTTATAGTTCTGTCTTCTTCGATTCCCAGATCTCTTTGCTTTTCCAACTCCTCAAATGAAAACTATTTCATAAATAAATCTCTTTCTTCCTGTGCAAGGACATCGCGTAACAATTCTATTGGTTGAAAAATTTACCAACCAATGTCTAACTGGAGACTATCTCAGATTCGTGTTCGCAATCGGCTGAATAAGACTGGTGGGTAAGAAGTATAATTTGATATCTAGAGTTTACCCGATAACCGTACAACATAGGGTCAGGCAATGCTTAACAATGAGAAAAGTAATAGTTATCCAATGTTCCGTTTCAGAAAATTACCTTTTAATATACTCTCTATATTTTAAAGTCTTCTTTACCTTTGCCATTTAAGTAAGTTATATTGGTTCAGATAATGGAAAATATTGATATTCTGTCAAATGTCCATACAATACCATTATTGTTATACGTTACTCTCCCACTCTTACCTAGATATTACATTCACTATTTATTAATGATAGCTTTTTTGCTACTTTCTATGTAATTTATTAATTTTATTTCCTTCTCCTTTAATAAATGTTATTATTATTATCTTTTTAATTACCACAAATGATATAATGGTTTTTTTAATTACAAAGGAAATAAACAACATAATTATAAAGAATTAAACTTTTAAGAAGTAAACCAAAGGCAAAAAAAATAAGTAAAAGTAATAAGAACAATAAGGAACACGTTCATTAATTAATAAATTATGAACGAAATATTTTTTCAAAACGGAAATATTGCTTTGAGTTTCCTTGAGCCTGCAAAAGCAAGTTTTTAGGCCACGATTTTATTTCTTGCTGTAAAATACGTATTTGAAATCATTGATGTTATCAATTGAAATTTCCTAACGAAATGTTTTTTTTAAAAAAAACTTGATGAAGACGTGGACCAACATGTATGTATGTATACCAACTTTAAAGGAAATAGTTTTTGACCAAATCCATTAGTAAAGTAGTAATCCCAATTACGGAATTTTGAACGTGAAGTTATTGTAGGGTCTCGGCCCTGGTGGAACCAAATGGAATTCTCAAGTTACTGCAAATTATGCGTTTAATAATAACTACTTTTTCTGATTCGGGGAATATGAAAAATAGATACAGATATAGACATGATTGCGATACTTTCAGTAATCAGTAAAAACTATTAAAAGGCTCATTTTATTTTTTTTTTATAATAATATAAACATTATTCGTAAATGTTTAGATTTTTTAAACTCCACAATGCTTTCCTTTTAAACACAAAGTTTTCTTCTGGAGAACAAGCAAAGAAAAAGGAGCGCTTTCAGGAGCGTTTTAATAAGAAATTAATAATTAGCTGCTGGAATTACTCTTGAGAATGTACTTTAATTTCATTGGGGGGCTCAAAAAAAAGCTTCTAGTACCGACAGGAAGGAGGTGTTATAAATAAATATACCCAAGTCTAGTAGAGCATACAGACTTACGTATATACACACAAAAGCTGTTTAACGGCATCACGTAGTATATTTATTGAAAACACATAGAGAATCACTAGAAATTGTACTCTAGGATTGTAGAAAATGAATACCCACCCACGAATCCATTGCTAACATATGCAGTTTTAGTATTGTGTAGTTGATTCTGAAGCAAAAATAGTTACAAATAGGTTTACTAAACATCGTTCAAGGACTAAACGATGTTAAATTGCTTTGTTATTACTGTACAATAGAAAAAAAAAATGTAACGTATAAATATTTATTAGAATATCTGTGAAGGAAAGCATGAGTGTAAAAATGCGCCAAATAGAGTTGGCTTTAATTCGAAATTAGAAATATCCGGCGTGGAAAACTCACACGACTTCCTCTTACGGAAATTCTTTTAGTTCTAACCCCACACATGTTATTCAAATTCGTAGATCCTAAATTATGAATTATTCAAGAAATTTTAAATTAATATTTTTTCCTATATGCATGAAATGTAACTACAATAGTAAAACGTCGAAGCAAGTACTAGAGAAAATTAAGATGGAACTTTAAAGTTAACGAGATTTTATAAATTAAATTATTTATCCCTAATACTATATAAGAATTAAAACTGGAAATTGTATTGAAATAGCACCTTAGCTAAAGAAAATTTTTTGAAACAATTTTAGAGATTATAAGTAAATTACACATACTTCCTGATGAAGAAAATTTCTGAAAACTTAGAGCAGAAAATGAGAGCTAGCTGAAAAATGATCGCCACATTTCAGCTAGGTTCCCCCCTGATGGGATCAAATTTTCGAAACGCAAAAAACCCGAAAACTTAGAACAAGAAATGAGAGATAGCATTTCCGTTTTTTGAAAAAAAAAAAAAAAAAAAAAAATTGTGTGCAACATTAAGTGCATGTTTCACAAATTTTCTTCCCGATTACTCATCAATACTGCAATACATAGTATTTTATATATTTGTGTATGTTAGTGTTCATTCCTCAATTCTAAATACGAGATTGAGAACAACTTCTGTAAAACTCTATTTCAGTATTTCCTGTACAACAATTATGGGAGTTAAATTTGTCTCGGAAATTCCAGATTTTAAGATTATCTCTACCAACATCTTCTACTTTCGTTTTACACATCACACTCACAGATCTAAGTTAGTTTCTGAAGGAAATTTCTATATTTTTGAGGAAAATTTAACATTTCAAGTTCCCGCAAAAAAAATAAATAAAACCTCATTCTCCAATCAAAATTATTAAACTATCCTTTGAAAACTTATCAAACGCAAAAACTACAAACAATGCAATAAATTTTTTGAGGTAAGAAAAAAAAATTGCAGTAGTATGCTATAAAATGCTTATCTACTAAACCAAACCAAATACGGTACACGAACAGCTAAGTTGTTATATGAATCACTAATGAAATAAGATATACAGCACAATTTCCGCTTAACTATAAAATTGATAAAAGTTCCCTTTAAATTATTTTTGTGTGCAGCATTCTAAATTTGGTGTAGTGAATAATCGTGAATTGCATATTATAATAGATACATTCTAAGGGATACACAGTCTTACTGTTAATATTATCATTACTATAAACACATTCCTCCACTGAATGTGAAAGTTCATTTGTTCTAATAAACAATATAAAATACAATAATTTTTTGAAGACATAATTTCATTTAAAATGAATAGATAATTTGATGACGATTTCAACAAATTTTAGACGTTTATCAAATTTCGGTCTTATCAAATCTATTATTTGAATTAATCAAAATTAATAGTAAATAGTATTTACTTGCTATCTTTCATATATTTTAGAACATCTACTATTTTTTTTATATTATTTATTTTCTTAAAAGTTCTTAAACATCGAAAATTTCGATAAACTAAAGTTGCAATACATTCAGTCATTCTTTTTTAATATTACAAGCTTGACAAGGCATAAAATGGACGGTAAATCGACAAAAAGTTTGTTGGAAAATTTTTTGATACGCCTTCTTTTTATATTTATATTGGATACCGGATGGTCTGGAATTTTCCCGGGAAAACGTTTTAACATCGACTTCAAAGACCGGCACCCGCACTTTTCACCATAAAAATTGTTTGTAACACCTCAAAATTAAAACTTCTTAAGAAAATCAAAATGGTTTTCTTTCTTTAAAACTTGGAATAATTATGGTCTCTCTTTCTATACTTGTCTATATTAAGTGTTGTGAAATCGTATGGTACTTAGATACTGAAAACCATTTCCCAGATACATTACGATCAACCATATTTGAAATATAGATTACCAGTAACTAAAAGTTAAAGGAAAACTGGTCCTGCAACTTACAATTCTTTTGGTAAAAGATAATTGGTGCAAATTATACAGGAAAATCGTGAAAAAATTACGATATTTTCAGATTTCCGATCAAAAATTTTCTACAAATTTGGAATTTTTAGCAAACTATTTAATTCTTGCTTATTATTAATAATAGCCCAATTGTTGTACTTTTCAGAAAGTATCAGTTGTGCGATGAAACGTGACAGAAATGATTAATAAGCGGATTGCATCAATTTCTGGGATTTTTTTATTTAATTTCATAAAATCGTTTCGAAACATTTACCCTGGCAGTTTAAATCTTAAGAAAGGCAATATTACTTGTATTGAATTGGATATAAAAAGTTCAAAGTATTGATCGAAGGTTTGTTTATAAAATTTTATGTTCTTGCGTCCCTCGTACAGACTTTTTTTATTTTTGTCCACAAATTATAGATAAAAAAAACCATATTAATAATACCTAGCGCCAAAACACACAATACTTTAATTCTTACGCATGTTCTTACAATGATAATAAAAAGTAACACTGAGAGAACACTGTCCAGAGTCCGGCAGTACATTGAAAAAAGCTGCGGACTCCAACAACCTCTGATGTTTACGCCCCTTAAATACAAAATATATATACACGTATTGTTTTTTTCAGTTCTACGTAACACTTAAAAGGACATTCCATAAATTTACTCACGCTCCAAAAATAAAAAATAAACAGTATAACACTTGAATTAAAAAAGAAAAATACCTTTCTTATAGGTGATAATATATTCCCCATTTTCCGACAATGGAAAATCTAGTGTCATACTGGGATGAACTAACACTCACCACAGACAGACTGATTCCAATATGAGTGCAGCTTTTAGAACGATACACAACAAACTATGTCTTTATACTCCAGGAATAAAAATAGTGGGAGGGATATTTTGTTAGTGTTGTGTTGGTACCACTGATACTAATAAACAATTGAATTTTTATCTAATCTTACATCTGGTAAAAGAATAACTGCATTGCGTTAAATTTCCGAAATTAAATCCCCCACCCCCATCAAACAAATATTTTTCAAGTTTTCACTTTCTCTTAACATACGAAAAGGTATTACGATCCTGCAGATCTATTATTTTGAGTTATTAATGGAAATATCCGTTTTGAGGTCCCTTGAATCCGAAAAAGTTCGTTTTATAAAATGGCGCGCAAGGGTACGGAGTCAGCACATTTAAAAAATTGAAAAATCGTGGAAAACTATTTTTTATTTAGACTCAGTACATCAGGCAATAATAATTACTAATATTCGTCACTGAGAGGGAAACCTTTTGCTATCTAAAGCCATTCTGGGCTCACATATGTAGCTACCGCCAAGAAAAACAGCAAAACCAACCAGTTCCTGGCCTGTGCCACCAAGATTCTCAGCTGTACATCCTACATCGTCAAGCTATTTCAACAGAAGATCCTAATAAAACTAGCTCCTTTATAACCAGAAGAATCCGTCATAAGGTGGCTGGGGATGTTTCCTCCTCTGTCTCACCAGCTCTACAAAAGGGATGAATGACTCATAATGTCTCGTCCCAAATCAATTGCGACTATCGACAGTTCTAAAGCTCATATATGTAATTATGAATACTGCGAGGTTGACCAAGATTCTGATAACAATCTTTGGGACTAAATCTTACTGCAGGAAGTGCAAGTTAACAATATATAATTTGGAGTTTTTGTTTTCTTTCTTTTCTTGAAAACAGCTCTAACGATTTTTCTTTTAACTTTGCGTGCTGCTAACTGCACGTGTACAGATCTAAAACTTGTATTTGTCATTTTTTCCATGGAAAATCTTTAATGCAGTTCTGGTGGGAGTAATATGAAAACAAAGTGGGGGATAACGTGATTAGCTAAATATACTAAGGCGCCCCAAGGAAAAATAGATTCCTATGAAATGGTTTTCGTGTAAATCACTGATCACGAAAATATTCATTCTGAAGTTCAATATACATTTTGATCCATATAAAAGGTGACATTATGCCATAAATTGCATTCATGCAAACCATCAGAAACCTAAATGAAAAATCTATTTAGTAAAGCTACTACATCGTGTAGCACACGGTGTCGCACCTAACCGTAATATCTAATTGGCTCTCTCGTTGATTTTTCTTTGGAGAGCTTACCAACAAAGACATTCTTAAAATCCATTTTTCTTACTTTGAGATCCTTAAAACTGATATTTCCGACGGTAAACTCACAATAGAAATACTGGACATCTGCAGTACATGTCCATTCACTTAGACGCAGCAAGAAAACCAGGAATTATGTATAAATTTAAATTTTCAGTCAGAGTTAATTTAGAAAATTTTACGAACACGTCGCTTCCTCGTAAGAAAATAGAATAGCATGCTAAAATAATACAGAAATAGAAACACAATAAACTTACAATCACATTTAAATCATAACAAGTGTAAACCATTTGATTGTTCAAATCTACAGACCATGACAACATTACAGTTGGACAAAACAATTCAAACGGCTGACAGGTGTCCTCCAAACCAGTGATGACGGTACCCTCCCATTCAAATTTATAATACGACAATTTGACTCGTACAATTTGACACGTCGTTATTAAATTACATCAGCATAAAAGTGTTAATATTTTCAGTTTTTATAATATAGAATTTGCCAGAAATTTATCTGCTGACAGAAACCTTTTGAAATTTTCAAATTTCGATTATTGTTATTCCCTACTCCAGGTGGGGGAAAAAAAATCATCGAAACTCCCAACATTTTTATTACGTAATGAGAATCTTGATTATACCTAGTGACATTCGATTTGTTTGGCATCCAGCGAATCAATAAATCACCCTTCTAAATTGCCATATTACGTTGTGTTAGACCCATTCAATGGTAAGGGCATTTTCACTAACTGCCTTAAAATTCAATTTATAGAAATTCCTTAAAAATTGATTAACTTAGCATTTATAAATTTGCTTTAATGTTGGAATCTTAACTATTGACCTATTTATTTACAAAGTTAAAAAAATATCATCTAATTTTTCGGAGGGTACTAGAGAATCAAAAGCAATCTTACTTGGGCGTAAATTGATTGACTGCTGGACTAAAATGTGGTATGTAACTAACTCCCTTTAGTTACTACAAATCTTCTAGATCGGAATTTAAAAAACCCATTTAATTATGCCCCTTAAGATTAAGAGATACGATCATATCGTACATTACACTGAAATCACATCAGAGGAAAGTTACTCAGAACTGTCCTAAATTGAATTTTCTTCAAGAAATTTATCAAATAAAAATTAAGCGCTAAAGCTGTTTATTCTAAAAAATTCAAAGTAGGGCTTCCAAAATTGGAATTTACTTCTTGAATTTCTGCATTTTCCTCCGGGGGTTCGCTTAGCAAATAAAAAGATTGAGCTGACTGCAATTATTCGCTTTTAAACTACCGAAGGGGTGAACAATCTTTTTGAAGTCTGAAGGCCAAAATTGTGCGTTGGTTAAGAGCCGCACTTAACTCCTCTCCTAAAAGCTTATTTTAAATAAAATGAATTATTTACTAGATTAATATTAGTTATAAAAGAATGTATTTTCATATAAACTTCTTTTTTTAATGACGTTATAATTCTTAACATCAATTTTGGAAAAAATTCACCCGTGTAAGCCCTTCAGGAGGTAGTTTATCAGCCGCGACTCTTCACGCCTTTTGGCAAACTTGGGGGAAACTCAACACAGTTATAACCCCGTAACTGTATTCGTTGGTAGGCAAGATATTTGCGTATAACTACTGTGCGCGGCAGACATATTCTAGCTCATTACCCACATAGTAAACTTGTAACCAACGAATGTAGAAAAAATCCAGACTCCTAAGGCAATTTTCTAGTTTGCAATGGATTTGGTTTATTTATAAAGTAAGCTTTGGAAAATCGTAAATATAAACCTTCAATAAAGTAGCAAATTTTAAATGATGGCAGGTACCAATACTGATGAAGCTGCAACTATAATCAGATTTCAGATTTTTACTTAAAAACGCCCCACAAGTCTTCATAAAGTTTCACAATAATTCCTATAAGACCATTAAAAGAAACCAAACCTAAATAATTCATGCAGGAAGTATACTAAATATAACACAAATAGATAATAAATCGATCATGAAATAACTGGAGTTTTGAGTCTAGGTTATGCAGCATAACAAAAGAGGGCGGATGAGAATGGAAACTACCAAGGACATGATGAGACGGACACCATCTGGTACTGAAAGGTTCTAAACATTGCCCTGAATCATTCTGTTCAATACCGTAAAGCCTTAGTGATAAACTTGAGAACTTAGTAATACAAATATAGTACTAAGAAAATTATTTTAGAATCACATGTAGTTCAAAAACCAATACAATTAACGGCTGGAAATAGAAATACTCCTCACAGGAAGAAAAAATCAAATAGTATAGATAATTTAATAATAGAAAATGTTATAATTGTAGAAAGTTTTACCTACTCACGAATAACTATTTGAAAGCAACTTTCTTTATGATCAAAGCAAATAAAACTTGCAATTATTGAGAAAGATATTCATATTATTAAAAGCTTAAGATTAAAAAATAAAATAATTATAAAAAAAGAGTTTCATAGCTTGTTTGGTAAAGAATTTTAATTAATGGAGATTTTTCTGGAACATTAAGAACAATGAAGTCATCCTAAGAATGATTCACTACATTATTAACCATGAGTGTACATTTCAAGAACAAACCATAGTTTAGGAACATCACCTACATTTACCAAACATTTATCTCTTGATGGGAAAAAATAACTGAATTCAACCAGGAATGCCTTTAAAGTTGCTAATAGATAAATAATTGGATTTTCTTTTTTTGTTTCTGTTTTTTGAGAAAACGTTTTATAAAATTTGAAATTACTAAATCATACACTTATGGTTCCAAATTTACTTTTATGCCAAAAAGTAGCAGAACATCTTCACAGGTGTTACAAGATGTTAAAAAAAAGGTGTGTCAAAAAATAATAGAAAAAGTAGTACATTCTGCTTTTTTTGAAGGACAATTGCAGCCGTTCCACTGAGTCACAGATTAAAAGCGTGTCTTTTTAGGATTAACAAAAAGTAATTAGCAAATAATTAAATAAGTTATTATCTCTATCATTAAAGCTTTCTTTTTGTAAATAGTCTTGGGTGTGAATTAGAAAAAGAAACATGAGGCAAGTAAGTAAACAGATATTAAAATTCACAAACAGGCAATGTCAAATTTAATAATTCAATATAAAGGCTGAAAATAAACTTCGAAATACATATTATGCATCAAAGTTAAAAATAAATCAACAAAAAAAAAATTAAATGGCCCAAGTTTACTATCAAACGGCTGTAAGTAAAAGAACACATAACCTATTCAACTAAAAAAATTATCTTACCTTTAGAAAAGAGGTGGCCCACTAGAATCGCGTAAAACTAATCTAAAATTGATATCTTTTATATATGGATAGTTTCAAATGGAGTGCCGCACTTTATTTAAAAAATAATTATTATCAAGTCATATTTCATACATGATCAAACCGGACACACGCACAGCTGTTATTGATTCCCTACTATGATTAATTTATGTACAGTACAATTTGAAACAACTCTATTCAAAGATAATATTCCGTTTAAGCAATGACTTCAATAAGAATCATCTAAAAAACTAAAGCACATTTTTTTTTTAATCAAAAAATTGTCAAGTTGCCGTGTCGTAATACAGGGCCACAATATCGCTTTTACTGGAGTGAAAGGAGAGGGGGCTGGATAAGGCTGGAGTTTAGAGATAGAGGTCGCTACAGTACATAATGCCCCCTCTCTTTACAAATCGCCAAACTTAAAAACATTGATTTCGTTACATGTGTCTAAATTCCAAGGAAATTACTACATGCACAGTGAGTAAAGATAAAGTGTTTATTCTACCCTAGTATGCTCCAAAAAAATAAATAAATAAAAATATAATGGTACCTTTTAAAATTGCCTTTGCTTTAGCATTGTTTATTGCTAACAAATCAATTTCTACAAGGAGAAATAAATTTCTTATCAGTTAATAAAGATTCGATTTATTAAACAGAATTTTTTAGCCGGAAACTTGTTCCGCTACACAGAACTAACTTAACACCAAATGAAAATGTAGCGATTCAAAAAAGTAATTATAATTTCCTTTTATTTTTTCTGGGTGATATTGTTGGTGTAAAACTTCTAAAAATCTTGCAATGAAGTATAAAGATATACATTAATTGCATACAGGAAGTAGAAGACAAGTACTCAATTTTTTATTATTATTTTTACTTTTGAAAGTATGTTTAACGTTAAACTTCGGTTGTTTGAAAGTCTTTGACAGAAACAGCCGGCAAAACAAATGTAAAAGATAGATGTTTCAATAGGTAGTCCATTATCTAAATCTATGAATAAAGTACCAAATAGGTAATTCAATGCCTAAACAATAAATTATCCCAGTTTAAGCTCCTCGGGAAAAGGGACAGGGGATCCTTTACGACATATGGAATACCACCATTAGTACGCTGAGCTTAAGTGTACTCAGCTCATGATAGGTTTGGAAATGCCTCAGTAAACTTAAGAACCTAAGAAAAGAAAATAAAGTTAACCTAGTTTAGGTGAAGACTGAAGAAACGAATACCCGAGCAAGGCTACATCCCGCCACCAGAAGAAACTGGCCTGGGCCCTTAAAAATCCATTAGATTCTGTTGGGAGGTGAAGGAGACAACATTTGAGTCATTTAATTCAAGTCAACACATACAATTCGGAACTATACATTATACTAAAACGTAACTTTACGAGAAGCCTATCCCAACCATACCCTAAGAACTGCTCTAAAACTCAGCTATTTTTGAGAAAGTGAACAATCCATTGAGTACAGAGATACTTCCAGTTGAGGGATTTTCATTAAATTTAATTTTATCTGGAGGTGCTAAACAAAAAATGGGGCATTAGATAGTTCTCACTTGGGAGGGCATCTACTCACATTTTCTCCTAAATATCTTTAATCAAATGTTTCAAAAATAATCTTTTAAATAATCGCTATTGATCTGCTTATATAAATTATGCAACAATTTTAAATATCAAAAGGAGCCGTTTTTGGAAAAATCTCAAATATTGAAAAAACTATTAGTAAAGTGGAACTTCCTTCCACTTGCCTGATTTTGACCAAATCTTATTGTGGTATCCTCTGTTGGCAGCTAAGCGAAATATCGAAGTTGATCTTTCCGCGATTTTTCGTTAGATACCTAGATTAACTGTAGGACGCCCGGAATCTCAAGCGTATATTACTGAGAAAACTCAAAATGATTATAATACTTTCAACTAGCCAAAATAAAAAACTTGTCACCCACCTTTCGCTGAAGATTGTATGAAATTAACAAAGCTAATAAAACAAAATTCAAGTAATGTGCATTTCACTGTGCTGATATCGTAAACTACAAATGTTAGATTCTACGAAAAAAAAAAAATATGAAGCTTACCTCATCTAGTCGAGTGGTATTGGTGAAATCTTTTAATGGACTCCTGATTATTGTAGAATGTTCATCTAAGCTTTTAATAGAAGTAATATTGGAATTTTCCGTATCCATTTTTATAAAATTATCCTAGACTGTATTTTCTTAAAACTCTGAAACAAAAATTTTGAACAAATAGGAGCAAAAAAAAAAAAAAAATATCTAAACTGCCTCATCAGTATTATAAAAATTTAAGATAATTCATTCAGAATAATAAAACAATAGCTGACCTTTGAACAATCTTGTCCTTATTTTTAAAATTTTGCAAGTTTTCTGTAGTAATACTACTTCTGTTAAGGTTCGATTTTTACTTGTCTACTACTACTATAAATACTACTTTTAAATCCGTCCAATTTATGCAGATCTTTCAGATAAATTTCTTTCGAATCCCTCCCTAAGAATTTACTGTCTACTGACGGAACAACAGTCTTTTATTCTAATATTTATTGGATTAGTTCATCTTCTACAAATGTTAGTGCTTTATTATCAATATATTGTTTTTATAATTTTTTTATACATTGTTTTGGGCTTCACATTTCTATTATTTGTATTATGAACTAGCAGATTATAAAAAGCATTTTTGAGGTCAAAGCTTACCATTAATATTATTTATTACGTATCTTAACACGTCTCAAGGATAATCCTCTTTGAATAGGGCTTTCCTCCAAAACATTTTTTTTTAAAGATCTATTCTTAAACTGTTATGTGAGAAATATAATAAACAACTTTCTAACCACTTTAAACCTTTTATAAAAGCAAAAAATAAATATGGTTATTAAACATAACAATTATAATTTAATCACTTGAAATTCTTAATATAACACAAGGGCTACAATTTTATTCTTTTTGCAGCGATAAAGCATTAATAATTTACATTCATAAAGTCTTCATCACTTAATCCAAAAGAAGGAAATTTTTTCAGTTCTTTTTTTGGTACATTATCAAAACAATGCCCAACAGCTTCAATTGCATCTAATACTTGTTCAATATCAGAAGAAGAAAGTCCGAACACTCCTAGATTATTGGCATTATTGCTGTCTATATCAGAGTTATCCGTAATTTTGAATATTACTTCATATGGTAATGGAACTTTCTCAGAACGATAATTGAAACACTCGTAATCATAACATTTTTGATAATAGAAGCATTCATTCAGATCGACTACATATTTAACATTATTACTTTTATGTTCTCGTTTAATGTTGCCACAGTAGCGATTTCCAACGACATCATACACTAAAATCTTCTTCGCTCCAAAGTATACACTTCTATAAATTTTTCCGGGCATCACTAGATCAGTAATGAATTTATCCAAAATTGGATATGGACTAGGGTTTACTTCTTTATTTGGCAAATTTATTGGTTTTGGAACACCCCTCTTTTCAATAAACTTATCTTGGAGCTCCAGTGTTCTAACATCTGGTACATCAATGAATGTAATTAATGAACTCAAAAAAATCTCTAATTCATTCCTACACTGAAATAAATTATCTGGGCTCAAAACTAGGTTTGAATGTTTCCCTTTTTTTGTAGAACCATATAATCGGAAGTGTCTGTTCTTTGTGTAAACTCCTTCATCACAAAATATTCTCGAATTACCCTTGGCATCAATGACTTTTAGACTATAAAAATCATCAATTGTAAATTGTTTTATCATATTTTCTGGCACCAAACCACTGTCTATAATACTTTTAATATTCTGACAAACATATTTAACAAAAAAACCAACTTGGTAACTATTGGTAAAACACATACTAGGCAAATTAAAAATTAAATGTCTGCTGAATTTCGAATTTGTTGTGGAATCAAGAATGAGGATATGCTCCTTTCCACAATTCATATCCCAAATTGTTTTCAAATAAAACCTTAGAAGATTAATAAATATATCTACCATTTTAAATCCATCACAAACTTTATTTAAAATAATATCGAATTCTAAATCTATATAAATTTTACAAGCAGTAAATTCAGGGATAATTTCATAAGTACTTCTTGAATTCGAATCTCTTTGCACGTCATAATGCCAGAACACTTCTGGATGGGCAACGAGGAATAAACGACCCGTTCCAAAATGTTCAAAAGCAAAACACATTAAGCCATCCTTGCAACTTTTCATAAATTCCAAAGCTTCGTCTTGTTTTTTAAAAACTTTCCATAATATGTTTGGGCCATGTAACAAATTTCTCGGAACGTACGGCATAATGCATTTTCGGCCTTTTGTATTTTGCACTTTGTTCGGAACTTGACACTTTTCTTCAGAATCTCCATAAAACAGCGAAGTTGACAAGGCAATACTTTCACTCATTTCTACTAATGACACCAAAATCATCAAAGAAAACCAGAAAAATTATACTGAGACAAAGAATTTTTTAAATGTGGGGCATTCCCCTAAACATGACAACTGCGCGGGAAATGAAGGATATTACGTTATGTAATGAATTTCATATTTATCTTACCTTGCAATAATCTGCTTCTTTTCTGGAAGTAAAGTATTTACTAACGCAACTAAATATTATTATATACAATTATAAATTGTTTGAACAAGGAATAAATTATTAAATCAACTCACTCCTGGACTTAATTCACTGTTAAAACTAATATAATAGCAATGTCGGCGCTTATTCAGTTACAGTTACATATGCCAACTACATCAACATATTTTTTAGAAACAGAGTATTTTTTTAAAAAAAATTGTTATTAAAGTTAGTAATAAATTTTATTGCTAAAAAAATGAAAATTTAAAAAATTAAAGCACTAAAGAAAGACCTTTACAATAAATAATTAGCTAATGCACTCTATGGAAGCAAACTTTTGTCGTGAATACAGTTTAACAATTTGAATTTGAACTTTATTAAATATTTTAAAACTTCGAATTTTTTTACTAAAAAGAATTAATATGACTTCTTTTACTTCTCCTCAATCGCATTAATGTTTTACTTATAATTTATTATTATAATCATAGGTATGGCTTCGAATTGGAGAATTACTGAAGACAAAAGACTAGGAAGTAATTGCCCTTGCTTTATAATAGCAGAAATAGGACAAAATCATCAAGGAGATATGAATATTGCAAAAACACTAATTAAATGCGCTATGGTCAGTTGAAACTTTTGAAGGAAAGTAGACTAGTTACTAATAAGGTCTTCTTCTTAAATACATAATTATTGAGATACATATGTACGTATATGCATATTGTAAGTTGCCCGTTTCATAAAAAATGTTTCAGAAGCTACATGCTAGAAAATATAGTAGTTTTTGATTTTCAATAGTTTGGAAGTAATATCTAATACTATTTATCAGTTAAAAAAATGTTATGTTTCTTTTGCAGGAAAGCGGCGCAGATTGTGTTAAATTTCAAAAAAGTTGCCTCTACGAAAAGTTTACTAAGCAAGCGTTAGAAGCACCTTACAAAAATAAAAATTCATGGGGACAAACTTACGGTGATCATAAAAAGCATTTAGAATTTTCTGAAGATCAATATTTAATTCTTCAAAAATATGCTGAAGAAATGGGAATATTATTCACAGCTTCAGCCATGGATCCAGTAAATACAAATTTATTTATAATTTACGAACAAATGACACATATACCTCACTCTATTTCTTTTTCAGAAAGTATTATGATTGCAACTAACTTTATTTATTGCGTATTCATCGGAAAACATTGGGAAATGTAAAGACTTACACTATATAAGTTTTCCTCAATAAATATTAAGAGATGCTTGGTAAATTGGAGTAAAAAGTAACCACGTTTAGCAAGGCATGATGAACCTCTTCTTTCAGAGTAAGATTCAATTAAAACTTTTGGTATACTTACTTCAGACTCTTTACATTTGGAAGAGTTCGGATTAGAAGGGGATAAATGATGAGCCATGATTCCTGTCAAAATTAAGCAGAACTGTTCTAGTCAGGCTAGATATGAATCCTCCACGTCTTACGGTATTCTTTTAAAATACTGATCTATTTTCGTAAATCCCTTCTAACTGAGCACTGTAGAGTCATTTTGTAGCTGACAACCAGCTACTCTGGAAAGATAGATGTACAATCACCACGTCATTGCTGGCACGTTCCCATTTGAGCCCAAACTTAGAGCACAGATACACAAATCATTACCATACCTTTTTCTAAAAAGTGGAAGTTTTAAGTCTAAGAATCCGTGGAATATACAAAAATTGTTAAAAGCATTACCGAGAAATACTGAAAATTCCATTAAATAAAATGGCACTTTCGTTATTTAAAAAAAGTAGCAATAATAAACACGTTTAGCAAAACGTTTCTTTACAGATTTCATTAGATTTTTTACTGTCACTGAGTGTACCTTTTATAAAGATTGGATCCGGCGATGCAGATAATATTTTACTCATTGAAAAAGCAGCCGCTACTCAAGTACCATTAATTATTTCTACAGGTATATTCTTATTTTACAAAAACATCGTAAACAATTTTAAATGATTAAAAATTGCTTGTTCACCAAAAAATTAGGTATGCAGACAATGGAAAGTGTTGAAAACATTTACAACCTGGTTAAGAAGTTTCATTCACAATTTGCCCTACTCCATTGTATTTCTGCTTATCCAACACCTTCAACTGAAGCAAATATTAATGTTATTACCAAATTTCGTGAGAGATTTTCCGATATCGTTATTGGCTACTCGGGTCATGAAGAAAATTATAACATAACATTAGCTGCTGTAGCGCTTGGAGCGAAGGTAAGGAAAATTTATTATTACACTTAGGATTTAAAATTAAAATTACTACATACGTAGATTAAATTTATTTCAATATTTTTATTTTGTTGAAAAATTCTTATTCTATTTTCATAGAGAGAAGCATAAACAAAACACCTGAGGTACCCTTCTGAACTCAAAATTTCTTGTTAACGGTGGTTATGTATGGAGGTAGGTAAATTGGTAGGCTTATCTCCCCTTAATTTGAACCGTACATGCCGTTAACGTGTCTCACGAGTGCCTACGGTTCAGTATTAAGGTTTCACACTTTTTATCTTTATCGATGAGCTGGTGGTTTGCTGGCAGTCAAAAACGCTGAAAACGAACCTTAAAGGATCTATAGCAAAATGATTTTGTTTTTCAAGCACAGGTCTCTGATGGTTAGTTTGATCTATTACCGAGCACTCGGTAAAGAGCACTTAGTCTTGACGTTATGGTTCCTGTACAAGAAAATGTTTGAAAGGGTTATGAGATAGAGGAGGAAACACCTTTCGTCCATCCCAAGATGGATTATTTGGGGCACGCGAAGATTAGGTTCAGGATCTTTGGTTGGAACAGGCTTAGAGTTGAAGAACTTGGGCTGACGTCCCTTAAGGTTACTAAGTGATTTGTACGAATTCTATGAACACAGTTGTTCAGGTTCTACCTTAGGCTAGTTTTTGTGTAAATGAAAGAAGTGTTTCTTTTAGGAGACTATATGGACAGGAAGGGCCTTGGATGTACAAATAATACCAGCACTTCACTAAATGCTCTTCGACATTAAAGTTTTCTATTTCTGAATCCTTCAGGGGTCCTGAGTTCTTTGAATATATCTGCTTCCAGGGGTCGGCCTTCGAAGAGCTGCAACTCTTTATTACTATGACCGAATCGTTACTGAAAAGAATACTTTTTCCTGTTTTTATGAGACTGTGAGATCTCGAGCAGTGGACAAATCAGGACTAAACAACTATTCCACCAGTAATAGCGCAAGACTTTTACGAAAAATAAAATTTATAAATAGGCAATATGGGAAATAATATGTTATATTTCTACATATGACTATTGGAAAAGTCTTCTTACATGACGATTGAATGAACGAAAGGGCAGAAAACAAGTCTTCTTTTGCTTTTATTTGTTTAATTTTCTTTTTCTGTTTCTATAAATACAAAGCAAAATCAATATGGCTTATATCCAATATCATCAATATAAGTTGTAACCCTTTTTTTTTTTAATTATTAATTTCAGATTGTAGAAAGACATATAACATTAGATAATTCATGGAAAGGAAATGATCATAAATGTTCTTTAACTCCAAATAATTTCAAGAATATGGTGGATAGTATTAGAGAAATTGAAGGAGCTTTAGGCAATGGCATAAAACAGATCCAACCATGCGAAATTGATTGTTACAACAAACTTGGAAAATGTGTAGTAGCAGCCAAATTTCTACCAAAAGGGCATACACTTAAAAGCACAGATATTAAAGTAAAAGTAGCTAGATTAAAAGGAATTACTCCAAGTAATATTTATAAAGTATTAAAGAAAAAACTCAAGCACAATTTAGATGAAGATCAAGTTATAAATGCAGAAGATTTAGAAACTTAGTTTACGATTTATTGTTTACTAATGTATTATGGAAAACAATACTGAAAATGTTAGCTTTAGAGGTAAGTTTAATACTTTTATTTGATTCAGAGGAAACTGTATATAATTTTTTTTTCTAGCGTAAGTCTTAACATTGAAAGAAAGCATCCGATAATGAATTTTTTAATCCCACATCACTTTCTCTCTCACATAATGTCGTATCATTCATAAAAATTCCAGAATGAGAAGTAACTACAATTTCTTATCAGACCGTACAGACTTTTTTAGAAATCATAGATAAAATTACTGCTAGAACCAAAGATATGACTGTTAACACTAAGCTAGAAGCTAGAAGCTTAATCTTATCCGACAATTTAATGTAATAGTTTAAAAAAATCTTTCTTTGGACAGAATAAGGGGTTGCAGGTTATTTGTGACAAGATACGTACTGTAAGACGAAAGAGTTGGAGAAGCGTTGGAAAGGCAATGACAGGTATCTTTAGGTTAGAAAATTAACAAAAGGATTAGTCAAGGAGGTGCGAAGTTTCTTTTCTCTGGGTAGATTGCTCGGCAGAATTGGGTAGGTAGTATCTACAAAAGAGCGACAAGTCTGTCAGTTCTAAGTGTAAGAACTATAAGATAAGTTGGGGAAACAGTGAGTTATTTTAGGCAGGGTACCCTTTTCACTAACGCTAACGTTAACGTGTTCGGGAGAACCTTTTTCATAAGAGGTTATTCACAATAATGCAGGCTCAATTATTTCTGGCCATTTCTAAGATTTTGACTCGCTTTAACTTAAAACAAAGAAAGGAAATGATAATATTATATAAAATTATCTGAAGAAAGATCCAAAAAATCCCAAGTAACATACTGAAGAAAAAAAAAAGGTTGATTTTCAGATAAATAAATGAATGTGAAGAAATATAGTGTAAGAATTTTAAAAGCATTTCATTAGATCGACTTCAAGAACCGTATTCAATATATTTATAATAAGTGGCAGGAAATACATATATTTTTCATATTATATTTATCTAAAATATACACATACAATAAAAAAAAAATATCACATGAAACATATTTAAACTTCATTTCCTAAATTTACTGCAATTTAGATTTATAAAAATTGTACCTACATTTTTTTTCGATATTGAATTATAACGAGGCTTGTACAAAAGTTTATATATAAAGGTTGATTTCTTCAAACCTCAGTTTTTGCATAATTTTATGATTAAAACAATCTCATAAAAGAAAGTTGTGGAGGGTACATAAGCAATGCAGCCTGAAACCTCCTTTGTATATATATTTCAGTACCCCGGAGGAATACAACACTAAGTCCATTTTTCAAAATTTATTTTTTTAATGTTTCTGATACAATATTTTTTTTTATTACTGAACCGCCACTTATGGTGCATCTAACATATCTTACTTATTATCGACCAAAGATTTTAGCAAGATAACTCCCGTGGGCTTATAAGGCTGGAAACATAGTGGAGCGGCGAGCAAAGCGGCGATGATAGCGAAGAGCAAAGCGGCGAAATCAAACAGAAGTTAACATATGGGACCGCGCATAGTGGCGAGCAAAGCGAAGATAGAGCAACTCTATCTATTTCTAGTGTTTGTTTTCGCCGCTTTGCTCTTCGCTATCATCGCCGCTTTGCTCTTCGCTATCATCGCCGCTTTGCTCGCCGCTCCACTATGTTTCCAGCCTAAGTAAGAAAAAACCGCGAAAAAACTCTTTCATTTGCTCTCCAGTAAACAATTTAAAATTGGACATAGTGTTGTGTACCTCCGGGGTACTGATTTGTACAACTGATTCTAAATTGTAAATAAACTTTTTCAATTCAATTCAATTCTCATAAAAGTATTCTAAAACAATTTATTCATCAATTTTAGTTACTGCCTTTAAATTTCATCATTTTTACACAGAACTTTTTGAAACATTCAACATCTCCAATATAAACGTCTAAAATAATTTCTTTATTTTAATTTTTATTCCACTAAAAATTAACTATCTAATCTGGTAACCAGTTCAATTAAAATAAATCTCAGTAAAATTAAGGTAACTATAAAATTATCTTAGAAAAATTTAAAATAAAATGTGATTAAAATGATAATGATTTTCATATATCTCATCTCTTTCGCTTGTTGTACTTTGGTTACAGTTGAAAAAAATAAGAAATAAAATAGTAAGCAATTTTAACGATAAAATATTTATGGTATGTAAATATTTTAAAATAGCATCCCTTAAGCTTCATAACAAATTATCTAGCAAATAAGTAAGTGGACAACTTAATCTAATATCAAATCCACGTAGAATCTGGCACACGTGTCGATTACGTTTCAGTTGCGTGCGCTTCCTTCATTTTGTGAAGTTAAACATGTTAATTTCATTTAAATTTTTTAGGTATATGTCAAATAAAGATTGAGACAGGCTGGTGACATATTTTATCCATAGTTACAATTACAAAATTTAAAAAAATCTTGATAATATTAACTTGAAAACAAGTTTGTTGCCACTTCTTAACATATTCACTAAGTATTTAACTATTATTTACAAATAATATTTACCTATGTACATTTTAAATAAAACTGAATATTTGCGAGTTTTACTTTTTGTCCATTATTACGACCCAGCACTGTTAACTTCTGACTATGTTCAGTGGGCAGGTCCCGACAGTTGTTCTGAAAGCCCTCTTCACCTTCCAACTTTTGAGCTAGAAAGGCAAATATGTAGGGACAGAATGCGACTCGCAACTCGCAATCTGTAAAGGGCAGAAAGAGAAAACGACCTTTTATCTTCTTTATCCCATTAAACCTTCAAGGGGTCGACCAGAGTTCGTGAAATTATAATACAATTTTAACAATTTGAATTATTATACAATATTATTTGAACAAATTTGAAAAGAAAAGACCATCTTATTCAAAGCGTACAATACTTAAAATTAGCTAATTTAAATTTTAATCACAAAAATTAAAGAATCGAAGGATTAAGATAAAAGAATCGTTAGATTTATAGTAACTTAAAAAATGTACTCTTTTTTCAAAGAAATGTAATGATTTTATAAAAAAAATACATTAGTTATTTCAATTTTCAATCTTTTGGACTTTGGATAAAGTGAACATTTTCTCAATTCTATTAAACTCCCAAGGTAATTTATTAGTAGCCCACTATTTTACCTTTTTTTTATTTTTATTATTATTATTATTTACACATTCCATAGACTGGGAATTTTTTTTCTATAATACATATTATATTTACATAATTATAAATAAATATATAAGACCATTTAATTTTTATAATAATTAGACACATAGGCATATCTCAGTTATTTCATTGTTACGAAATATCAACGGAATGCTTATATTTAACATAAGCAATAGCTGCCAATTCTTTGCACAATTCCTCAACAACTATTATATTTTCAAAACTGCTACTCCAGGATTCTTGTCTGTAAATGCAAATAGAAAAAACAAAATTTATCACTTCAACAGAGTTGATGAGTTTCAATTAGTTTTTTTATAGTAAAAGTGAAAAAAAAAAATCTATTTTTAGTAAATCTTGCCCATATCTAAAGAAAGTAGGTACACATTAATAAAAATGAGAGATCAGTTGCTGAATCAACACGTGCTCATTGTGAAATAGTTGAGGAAGATGTTCCTGAGTAACGTCAACATCTGAGGTTATTGGCGCAAGGTGCTTTTTTCAGTATACTGCCAGACTTCGGACAGTGCTCTCTCATTACAGACAACACTGATATCATCGGGCAGTAGGCTGTATGAAGCTCCTAGGAAGAAAAGAAAATCTAAGGGCCAGCAGCTGGATTCGAACCTACTTTGGAACCCAGTATTCGCTAACTTCTTAGCTAATCCTTACCATTACTTCCTGGTATGATTTGTAAAAAATATAAAGTGGTGACTCAGAGAGAAATGTTTAGGGCAGACTTTCTGTAACGTCGAACAAGCTTTATGGAAAGCTGTCGAATGGAGTAACAAGTGTACGAGCAATCTTCAGACCTAGGAGCGCCTAAAGCATTTTTCCCTGGTTGCTATCTGAATACTAGGGAAAGAGAAAAAATAGGATTGGGTAGACCTGTATCTCAAACAGAAACTATTCTAATCTAATCTCACCAGAAGGCCTCAAAGAGAAAGAATACTTCCCAACTTCTCCAACCAACAAATTCATTAGATATGCGTTTCTAGAAGAATAGAAGTGAAGAAGATTTGCCAGTGTCGCTGTAGGAACGCGGAAGTCAAAAGACATTTCCGGTTGCTGCAGGGGGTAGTTTGAAAAAAGGAAAAGTTTTGTACTATCTGAGTAATTCAACACGACTTCAGTCATGGTCGATTGTGCCTTTACTTCCAACTAAATGGAAAAAAGTTAATCCAAGTTATCCGGCTTTGTTTTATCGGAAACGAATTTTTTTCGCCAGATTTAATTCTATTTCGTTGTGTAATATTAAATTTGTATATTTACCTGTGCAAAGAAGCCTCTAATGGCTGGTCACCAATTAGTCTTGCTCTGGTTTGCTTTAAAAGCGTTTGATATTGTGGCCTATCTATCACAGCTGAAACCAGGTTGTTTACAACCCCTTGTATTACTGAATGAAGAGTAACCGCTTCTGGTACCAGTTGTTCAACAGCGTTTTCCACCAAGAATCGGGATAAGTGTTCTTCTGGTCGCAAACAGAGACGTGACACCAAGCTAGTTAATTCCAAGTTCACCTCGTAAGGCTGTTCAAAATTAATAATTCAATATTAGTAATAAGAAAACGAAAAAGTAAAAATAAGAGGTTACTGCACGCCAAAATTGAACTTTAAAAGTAATTTGTAAAGCAAATATGCAGTAAACAAACATGTTTAGAAAATATCTAGAATAATTCTGATTCAAACAATTCTTTTAAACCTTCTTCTAAATAGAATTTTCGATGCTGAACGCGACTTATAGCGTGTTACTGGAGTCAAGAATGGGAAATTTCGGTCAATCAAACTTGCAGAAATACTTTACTAATAAGCATTCGATTCGTCTCGTTTTGAAGTCCCGGCGTCCTGTCCAGTGTATCATTTGGGTTATTTGATAAAAATAGAAAAGCGATTAATATATACGATGAGCATTAAACGCAAAATTTGATAATATATAAATTAATAGCATACACTGTCAGCCTACAAGGCTCATCTGCATCCATTGAAACGAAATTCTCAATAGTGAACATTGAGGTAGAAAATGATTTGATAAATCAACAACAAAAGTTTTATTCTGCTGCCAACTCAATTAACAACTAATTGTACTAAATTTTTCGACGAAATTAAAGAAAATACTATAATTAAATTACCCTTAATCTGCCTTATAATACCAACAAAATGCAATCAAGGAGTCAATTTAAAATTATAACATGCTGTATGGTAAGTTTGGAATTACGTCCTCTAGTAGGTAGGTTTTAGTCGCCATCGATCTGCTTTCTCTCCGTGTTGGTAGTCTAGCTTAGCCCTGTAGTTCGCAGGTTCTCTGGAAATGTGTGTGTGCTGTTCTATCCTCAAGTCTATTATTGAGGGCATATCAAGATCTCTATCGGTTTTTTCATTATTAATTGAACTTCGGTGCCTCCAAAGTGATAAGCAGCACTTTATTTAATTAAATAACTTACAACTTATTCATTGCAATCTTATTTGCGCCCCTCCATATGGAGCAAGAGGCAGAATGTTCAAGAGCCTATAGCAGCGATACGAAAATTTTTTGTGACCCATTTTCTTAAAACAATCATCGGCAATGTTTCACTGTAGAGAATATTAAAAAAATGAGATAAATGTGAATGACAGAGATAGAAAAAGAGAGAGTGAGAGAACATTCTTCTACCAAATTTTGACTACAAATGGTCAAAATCAACGAGTTGTAGATTTGAGACAATTTATTTAGCCTGGAGTTTGTTTACCTTTATCTTGAAGTCACACTTTCCTTTATTCTGAAGAGTTTATACAAAATATTCGAGTAATTGATTGACATATATTATGACCATGGAGATCAACAGAATGTAATGATATTGGTTTAGCGAATGGCTGCAATGGAAATAAATGATTCGATTTTCACATTTAACGGAATGTTGTTCAATTCGAAAAAACTGACAGTAAAATGATACTTCTGTTGGGTTAATTTCGACTAAGACGTCATTATAAAGTTTCCTGGCATAATCTACACGAAATATCAAGTTACTACTATCTGCGATTTACTTTTTCTTCTTTTTTTTTTAGTTAACCTGATTAGAAACCACTTTGTAAAAACAATTAGCGCTATTACAGTACTTCTTCATACAACAGGCAACAGAAAGGAAAAAAAGCAACTGTATAGTAAGATAAATTAATTGTGAATAATTGCTATGACTTAAGTAAATTAAAAAAAAATAAGACATTTAAATACCTGATTAGGTATGTTCGCCAATGATTTGAACAATGCCCTGAGAAATGGCCCTTCATAAAATGTTCTCTTGTTTTTGGATTTACTACTACATTCCTGTTGTACGTTTATACTGTCTTCTAAAGTTTTGCCGTTGGTACGATGTGAATTAGCTAAAACTGCACTATACTGTCGCTGTGATTCTGCCAGATATTGTTCATAGCCTCCATTTTCTGAGCTACACGCTTTTACTGGTACTAGTGTTAAAAAACTGAAAATAAATTTTATAAAATATAAATATATTTTATTAATTACTCAAATTATCAGTAGTAAAGTAAAAAGAAGCTGGAGGTAGCTTAATGCTTGAACAGAATTAGTACCTGTTTAAAATCCCTTCTATCCTGCTTGGATCATGCACAGAAGGCTTGAAATCTTTTTCTTTGCAAATATTAAAACAAAAACTAAATTACTCATTTACTATAAACTAATTAAATAATTAGAAAATGAAAAATATATAAATTAATTAGATACCTAATTGGTCTACATTTTCTAAGTAACTCCCATCTTTTAGATAAACTAATACAAGTGAATGCAAGGTCTGTTCATGTCCTTTCTCAAGTATTACCTGGAAGAGGATCATGATTTTTAAAAAAAATGAACTATACTAAAAGGAAATCAGTAGAGAAGGAATAAAAAGGTCAGCTTTTTCAGCTTTAGAGATAAATAAAACAATAGCGATCCTCTTGGCAGGGCTCAATAATACTTAACAATAATAAAGAAAAGGATTAGCTCAACGATTAACGCATAGATTCCTAAACGGAGATCCTGGGTTAGAATCTAGCTGCTGGCTAGATAACTTGAATTAAAAATTATTAAATTATCAATTTAATTACTGCATTAAAAATTGCATACCTCAAATAATCTAAGCGCTTCTAAAACCAAATCAGCTCTATGACTAGACCAATTATTTAATAAAGTATGTTTGACCGATAATAGTGGTTTATAATCAGGTGGTTCTCTTTCACTGGAGTTATCAAGTAGCCAACTGGAAAATACTAGAAAAAATAATATTAGTAATTACTTTTTTAAAAAACTCTCAACAGTTACTTGTTAAAAATAGTTTGTATTTGTTTTCTACAAATTTCAAGGTTCGAAGATTAAAACTCCAAATTTTTAAAACATATTTAATTATTCGAAAAAATAATCTCAAAGCACGCCTCCATTTTTTCTTATGTCAATACAATAGTATAAAAGATTCTTTTTAACAAATGCAACTTCTTTCTACTCTAGAACCCAACATGTGATATCTATTTTTTTAAAAAAATTGTTAGAGTAACATATTAAATGCTTAAAAATTACTAACCATTGCTCATAAATGTAGAAGATGATATTTTAAAACATTTAGCAAGTATTGTTAACGCCAACGGTTCAGTTAGAGCATCTACAGCAAATACTTCTCCTAGAAATCGAGCTTTTATCTCCTTGGAAAGTGCTTCACTAATTATAGGATGTGCTTCGATCATGATCTAAAAGAAATAAAAAAATTACTTGTGTATCAATAGTATTTTGATGTCATATGCACAAAAAGAAAAGGTTAACTACCTGATCACAGAAATCAAACCACGACAGAAATTCCGAAAGCTGACTGGAACCATCTTTTGTTGAACATTCTAACATAGGGGTATCCATGCTAACAAAAAGAAACATGACGTGATGTGCACATTTACTTAATGAGTAAATTTATATATTCATGCAGAATCTAAAAACTAACTTATGAGACTTCCATAAATTACACTTTAGTCATCCAAATAACTAGTTATAGTACCAACTACCTGTGGAACTCTGCGGCATATCTAATTCAATTGTCTGTTTTGAAATTGCACATATATTAGCCTAATATATTTTACAGAGGTCATTTTATTGGGGAGTTAAAAATAATGTTTTTTAAATCCCTCAAAAATTTTCCGAGAAAAAGTTTAAATTAAAAGTGAAGGATTCAGGAGGATCAATATGCAAACGAAGTTTCAAGACTATTTTGGAGACATTTTTTAGAAAATTGATTTTAAAAAAAATCTCTTTCATCTTCTGGCCACAAATGTGCTTTTAGAAAGGTTAAGGCATTAGGAAACCTAATATAAACCCTATTCACCGATTTGACAACTTCTAACTTCCACCTATTCCCAAATCTAAAAATATTTATGGCTGGAAAACGTTTTGAATCATGTTAAAAGGTGTTTGCAGCACTAGATGGACATCTTGCACACCTTCTAAAACCGCACAAGGTTATCAATTCTCTTTATTTGAAAACATTCGGAGATAATTACTTGCAATAAAAAAAGGACTAAGTATAATGTAAAATTTACATTACATTCTTTAACTCATAAACACACAGCAGGGCATAAACTTTCCAACATGTCCAATATTACAACAGCTTTCATTCGAGCAACGCTACACTTCTTCAATGATTTTTTTAGATTATTTGCTAGATCATAAACCTTAACAACATGATTCTATACACAGTAGTATAGTCAAAACATAACAATTTGTTAGTAAGCTTTAAGCTTATCCATATTACACTAATAAATGTTACCTTAACATACTTTATGATGTTACTGTTTGAACAAACTATTAAAGTTCAAACATACTAATATTTTTTAAATTTAAAAAATTACTCACCCCCATGATACATGCATATCATCGATTTGTGTTAGTTCAACAGTGGCGGGCACCTGATGATAAAGATCTGTTAATTTGGCGGTCACTCTTGAAATAAATAACGTATCCGTTACTACCACTTCTGCAAGTTTCTCATCTGGTATTGAAGCAATCAACATTACAGTCTGACACGCTTTTATTCTCACGCTACAATCCTAGTAACAAAATAACAAGAATGATCTTTAGGGCATTAATAGAATTATTTCATTACTTGAACAAATTCTAAAAAAGTTCAAAAATAATTTTTTTTATGTACTAAATGTTCTTTCAATGTCTTTTTTCTAAAAAAACATATCTTGCGACAAAATTTTCAATCTATTTCTACACAAATCTAAGGTTTTTAGCGAGATAATAAAGACGGCAGAAAATAAAACTGTTTTTTGAGAAATAACTAACTTCGACAGGTTTTTTGACCTATCATAATGACTTTGGCTTTCATAATGCAGATTTTTTTGGAAATGATCGAGCACTTGCTTCCTCTTTTTCAGGCAATATAAACTACGTAAGGTAAGGCCTTATACGGTTGACATCATCGACTTCTCAAGTTTTTTTCTCTTAACAGCCAACAACTAGTTCCAAGTGAGGAGAAGCTGAGTAGCTTCTAATGATATTATTAACCCAACTCCTTGACTATTTATCAAGTTTTTTATTTAATTTAGGACTTTATCTGACTCTTTCTGTCAACTGAAAAGGCCTTCCTTCCGCATTACCTTCCTTTTGCTCATAAAATTAGTCATTAGGTAGGTAATGAATTGTTAAGGGTTGCGGCAACTTATCCACCTTATACTCTCTTGATTGTTTCATGTTTGGGGATAATTTCAGGTCCTTCTTAGCGGTCAGATGTGCGCTGTCAAATAGCAAAAGCCATGTCCATGGTAGAAAAGCAGTCCCGTAATAATCTATACAAAATGCAAAGCTACTGAATAAATTACAATAATTTTGCCTGAGGATAATTGGAACTCAAAAGACCAGTATCTTACTTCATCACAAGTTACACGTAATTTAATCTATAGTATAAATGGACGTTTCTTTCTTTCTATCCAAGCCTCAAAGAAACTTCTTTTTTAGAGGACTTCCAAAACAGTAATATCTCAATGCAAGATTTATTTTGGACTACTAAAGTGAAATTTATATTGTTCCTTAATTTCCAAAGATAAATTTTCAATGGGACTTCTGTCCGGTATTCGAACAGACATAGTTTCACACAAACAGCGGATTTAGATCCGGTTAGAAGAGAGGCGTCTAACTGAACCGCTTAATTTCCTTGCAGTCTATAAGATCATCATTTAATATAGTCCAAACTAGAAAGCCAATCGAGAAACCAAGACGCAAGAATTTAGTACTCTATCATGTCTTTCCAAGCCAACTTCAAAAGCCTCCAAAAAAAATATATATATATATATATATATATATTGATAATCCTTACAAAAAAACACTATTTTTCTGCCGCTTACTTGAAATAAACAAAAATATTAAATCATAGAAAGCTTTTTTTAAAACATACTTAACATATTATCAACTTTACAATAAATTACTAAATCAATTGTTGTAATAAAGACTACCGGTGAATAAATATATGTAAGTGCTGAATCCAATAAAGAAAATTGTGCTGATTCATCTACCGCAATGGATCTACTGTCATCAGAACTGTCCTCACTGGTGATAGTACCACTTAATGGTGTTTGATGTACAATTGGAACCAGTCTGACATTCTTAGATCTGGCTGAAGTGGCCAATGAAGTAAACAATGGATTGTTGTGAGGTGGTTGTTGTTGTTGTTGCTGCTGCTGCTGAAGTTGTAGTGTTTTCTCAATTGTGCTGCTACTGGCCTCTGACAGACATGCTGAGAGACTACTCGTGTCACTGCTACATATGCTGGATCTGCGTGCAGATTTACTGCCAGGAAGATCATTAACTGCACCCGCACAGCACAGTTCATCCTACACCCAAACATAATCTAGTGGAATAATGAAAATACAAAATTTACTAACAAATTTGAATGGATAAAGACTATAATAAATAAATCTGTTTCGTGGTGAACTATTCAAAAAAAAATTTCCCGGATTTTGTTTGAAATTTAAAACTGTTTACCGCTATGCAACTATAAAGTAATTTTTTTTTCCTGGAAGAAAATGAGAAAAAGACGCCAGAGTCTGAATGTTGACAACAGTGTATAATGTAAAGTTCTATAACCAGTGATACGGCAGAGAATTTAGAACAGAGGTTTCGTTCAGATTGGAACATTTTGCTGCCCCGCATAGTTCTATTTAATCTGTCCACAACAGTCTCAGTAAATTAATGTACATAGGTAAGTCTTTTATTACAGAATAATATTGTGGTTACCGACTTGTCAGCAAAAAAAAATTATCTATACTCCAACATATTGTACATGATTGGCAGATAGGAATAGATATTTCGTTCAGATTATAGGAAAAACGGTTTTTTGTTTATCGTAAGTATTAAACAATTATTGTTCATTGTTTTTTGTAACAAATTAATAAATTAATCCAGAAGGAAAAAAGAATAATGACAATTCCAATCATGATTTATTATTCTGTCGAGTTTTCAACCTAGGGACTAAGTTTATATTTAGCGCTTGTTGATAATATAATATTTTTACATTGTTATTATAAAGTTAGTAGGGGGGTGTTGATCTAGTTGTCAAGAGCATGGCTTTGTAAGTTGGAGATCCCCAGTTCGAATCCCGCATATGACTAGTTTTTATTTATTAGAAAAAATTGTTTATAGCGATGTATGAGCTTCCGCCCCCCCCCCGTCCACGACACGTAATCGCTAGTTGGACGTTAAGCCCCGCCTGAAAAAATAGGCGATTACTTTACTCTTTTTACTTTTATAAAGTGGTATATCTTCTGTCCTGTCTGCTTATGAACTCAAGTTAACTTTCTGTCATAACCCAAGGAGGTACTCAAACAAATGATAATTTTTAAGGTTTCTTCGATTTTTTTAAGTGATAGTGCTAATAACTAATTTTTAAAAAAATCGACACTGGGAACCTCAAAATACATATTTTCAGGGAAAACTCTTAGTAGCAAATTTGATAAGAACTCATGTCTCACCAACAGAGTAGTAAAAGGAAGTGGAAATAATGATATTGTCGAAAGGTATAAGCTTTTTTTTAGAAACTCTTAAAAAGGGCCTCTTACAGAGTTAAAGAAGAGCAAATAGTAGTAGAACAAAAAAGAATTTAGAAACAGTTCTTTTAAACTAACAGTATGCATTTTTAAGAACAAACCAAAAAAATGACTCTTTTCACTGATGAAATCCACTGAAATTTTCTTCATGCTCTAAGTTTGTTATATAATTTATTTTTAGGAGATAAAAAACATTCTTTACGATTTCCAAATTAACTGGATTTTTTCTTCATGTAAATGGTTCTTCATTAAAGGGTGCAATCTTATTCGGTTTTTAATTAAGAACAATGAATTTAACTTCTATTTAAAGAAAATTTACTGAATTAGCTGTGAAGACAGAAACTATGTGAGGATTCTTTCTAAGTAGAGCAGCTAGTCCAAGTAAATACTGAACTTCATATAATTCGTTTGGCGTTTGATTACATCCGTCACATTGATGGATAAGCCTCTAAAATGCAATAAAAATAAACTGTAAATTAATAAATTAAACTATAAAAAAATATGTTATTCAACAAGTCATAAGAAAATAATATAACCTGCAATGGTGGGTAAACGCTAGTATGACCCAGCACTGGTGTTTTAACATTCGAAAGAAATTTCGATACAAACTGCAGAACATGTTGCCTAATGCCAGGTGGTTGATCAGATGAGGCCAAAGTTGCGAGTAAGTTGAGTAATCCATGTTGTAAGAAATATTCTAGACATGGACCCGGATGGCCAACTAAATGCATTTCTTCATCTTCTTTTATTAAAATCTGTTTTACAATAACCAACTGTAAATAACTTAAATGTTAATCACTTCTTCTATTAGCACTGGATCTCTCACCTTTAGGAGTTGATCTAGGCGAGCAGGTATGTTTGTCATCTCAATTGGTACATTTTTATTATTTGTCACTTCCAGATAATGTTTCATCAACTTTTTCCAATGGTAAACAAAATCTTCGTGTAATGGAGGCGGTGGAGCCAACTGATCGTAAATAAATAATATTTTATTATGGAAATATTATTTTATTTCTCAACATTGTGCACCTCTACAGCCGAAAATGCAAAACAAACACAAATGTATGAAATAAATTGCCTCACCACATCAACGGCATTTTGAAGAGCAGTGGAAAATCTGCCAAGCATTGTTTATGGTTTACTATTTCATCATTTAAAATTTCCTTGCTTTTATCAATTAAACATTATAAAAGGGTAGGTCCAAAGTTATAAACACTAAGAAGGTTTCAAGTTATTTTCCTTTTAACCAAACTTTTTTATCAAAACTATTACAACAAGACAAGATAAACAACTTAATATTTAGCAGAAAAAAATCTTTCTCGTTTCAATATTCTGAATATTTGTTTAAATATTGTAAAAATTTATTACTCAAATTCTCAGTTCAATAAAGAAAAATTCAAATAAATAGAGACATCTTTGTAATAAAATCTCAAATCTGCATCAATGTTTCGTGGAAACAAATCGTCGAAAAGCGCCAACACAAAATGTCTTCAATATTGGATTAAATATCTACTTTAAACAGGAGTTTAACAAAGTTGAGGTAAGTGGGAAATTTAGAAACTAATTTTGTACGCCCCCTCGCAAAAAGCATTTTTCAACTAGAAAAATGTTATCAGTTTTTGGAATTCTATGTTAATTTTGGCTTGACCATAAAACAAAAATTCAACGAGGTTTTATCAATTTTAAACTAATTTTGTGAACAACAGGACATATGTTCAAGGGATTTAGATATTAAATTGTTTAGGAATTAAAATGATTAATGTGCAAGTCTAATTACAGGTTTTACAGTTATTTGTAAATACAATGTCGCTCAAAAATTCAAATTATATTTGCCTTTAGCTTCAATAAAACATCGAGAAATATTTTTTAAAGAGAATTAAAATCTCAAGCTTTTCAACAAAAGAAAAATTATCACTTGAATAAAGATAATGCATTTGATAACACGATATGTTCGCGATTACGTATTACCTAGTTTCCACAATTATGCAACAACTTTTTTCGTCTAAATATACTTTTTGTAAGCAATGGAGCAGAAACGTTATTTTTAACTAATTTAATATTTACCTTCGCTGAAAATCTACGATGAAAGTTCCTAAAATGTTTGTTAAATATATCCATATTGAAAAATAGACTACATTCTACCACTTCTAACTACATTAACACATTCTTAGAGTGTTGTCCAACTTCAGCATATGCCACCTACTCCGTTCCAAAACTATGAATGAACACGTGTATTTATGAAAGGACATTACATACTGTTCCACTTCTCTGAACAGTTTCACAGTTATGGTAAAATGATTGAGTTGATCTTACATATTAATTAAAATAAATTGTAGATTAAGGTGTTACGACATAAAAAAAACTCGTACGAATACTCACACGATTTTTTTCTTATCACAATTTACATAATTATTTTTTTATTTCTTGACAACCATCTAGTGTGAACAAATCGTAAAAATCTAAAAATTTTGTTATGTTAAATGGCACTTCGGCTGAATCAATATTCTTCAAATTTGGAATTTTGTTCACTTTTTGAATCCTTATAAGTCTTAAATAATGGTAATGAGTCCAACATTACACTTTTCAATTACATTACAATAAGCTTCACCCCACTTCTTCAATGTAAAAGCAATTTCTTCATGCAATGATCAAACGAAGTTTGAAAAAATCTTTATAGCTGTATTAGTGAAAATAAAAAATTCTTAACCGTATGATGAGTTATTAATAGCATTTTACATTAGTCAGCGTTTTAAAAGTTATTTACCATTAAATTAAATTCAAACATTACCTTTTTGTTCCTGATAAGCGAGCTCAACTCTATTTAGCCAAAGAAATCTCTCATGGATCTTCGAGTTCTTGCCCAAAGATTTGTTGTATAGATTATACTTATATAAATATTTAATTTAGTAAAGAAAATTAGCAATTTCTTGAATAATCTTCCGGTCGCTGATCAATCAGATTTCTTCTTGTCGTGTAATCATCTCAGGCTTTCATCTTAGCAAGATATAGCTTATAAAGCTCTAAGATATGTATCAACTCTAAAAAATAAACCTAGCAGATAGTTCAAGCGTTAATTATTGAAATAAGCACACATTCTGATGTATTAGGGAAAAAATATCACAAACAAAAACGTTGAATTTTTATTTCTACCTTTATTTTATTTTAAAAAAAGGTCAAACTAAAAAGCACTTTATACAAAGTTATCTACAAACTAGACAGACACAAAACAAAGAAAAAAATAATAAAATAAAAAAAAACGAACGCGATTATGGCATATACAATTTTTGACTCAAAAACATTCATATGAGCAATCTTAAAAATTAATCACAAATATTTTTCGATGTATATATATACCTACTTATTTACTTTCCTAATTTCTGATCTAAATATACAAATAAACCAAATTTAAATTAAATAAAAATTTTCAGACTTTTTGGACATTTTTACCACAAATACAAGAAAAAAATCCTAATTATGTTCAGAAAAATTAAATAGGAAAATTGCTTTTGATTGAAAATTGTTGTACAAACGATTAAGAAATTATTTGCTAAAACAAATCGGGATTCTATTTATATATATATATATTTTTAATTAAAAAAATTTACAACTTATATTAAATTACTTATCTAACATAAAATTATGGATTGGCACTGTCACAATAAGGTAGATAGGATAAGATCAAATGATATAACAAAAAATAAAATTGGTGATCAACTTTAATTGTTGAAAATGAGAAGGGAGATATCATATCTGTCCCTAAATATACGTTTTTTGACTGTTTTGATTGATGATAAAATCAGCAATTCAATAAATTTAAACTTGCTAGAATACGGAAAACAGTTACAGAAAACCTTTACTTTTCTAATATACATATACAAAATATTACTGAAGTATATAGTGCATTAGATCTCCTGGGGAATCATACGGACAGAAAATTTATCGCTATTGTAATAAAAGAAAGACGTCAGTGTTTCACACCAGGTTTTCTCTAATATTTGGCCGTTTATTAATTACAGATTTAACTAAAAAGCATCTTAATTATATGACAACACATAAGCCCAGACAAAAATAAATGATAAATATATTGCACATAAATTCATCATACGCAAATTTCTAATTCGTTTTGGTTAACACAGAGTTTGTATGTAGATTTTCGAGTAATTTACTGACAAAAATGGAGAACCATACCAAGTTAGCTAATATAACAAAATTTCTTTTTTTCTTATCATGTGCAATTACTTTATTCTTATCAAC
The DNA here is from genome assembly GCF_049639745.1 of Rhodnius prolixus. Taxonomy (NCBI): domain Eukaryota; kingdom Metazoa; phylum Arthropoda; class Insecta; order Hemiptera; family Reduviidae; genus Rhodnius; species Rhodnius prolixus. Next base: position 38,103,488 of record NW_027411634.1, read on the forward strand.
AATTTTGTTACATAAATTGCCAATGCAATATAGTAACAAATATGAATAAATTTTGACGACAGAAGATAAATTCATTACGATTTCTTCAAAAAACTGACGTTATTGGATTAAAAACATGAAAAATAATCTGACTTGAAATGGGTATTTCAATATATTTTTTGTTTTTGTTTCAACTTATCTGAAATTTATTTTACTCACTGATCACTGGGTAGTTTTAGGAAGACTGAGGCCAATACCCAAAGTAGTTAGTGCAAAGTATTGATCGCCCCAATTTCTTCTAAAAATGGTTTGGAGAAAGTACTTGGATTTGCACAATATCATTTCTATGATAAAAAAAAAAGGGTATAATTTGACAGTATTTTATTTTCGCCGGCCCTTAATAAATTTCTATCTACAATTAAAATATGTCTGCGTACCGGGAATCCAATTTGTAGAAAGAATTAATAAAAGATTTTAGTGCAATCTAATGAGTATTCATTTCAATAGTTAAAGCTTTCAAATTCATCAATCTTAGCAATAATACCTCAAAATGTTCGTGGGAAATATTATTGGAAAAAACAAAGTATGTCCCACTGGATGGTTTAGACTCAAGAAATTAGATTATTAATTAGTTACCGTGAATTACCATTAGCATTAACAGCTGACTATTTTTTTGATTATCAATCAAACACACTTCTTTTTTCGTCAATTGTAACCGGTTTCGGATTATCTTACATCAATTAAGTACAAGACGAAATATTTACATACTGAAGAGGGAGGTGATCAAAGGGAGCTATTAATGTCTATCGGCCTCGTTAAATGGAGGAGCGAGTATATTTGCTATAATTTTGGAAGTAAACATAAATAAACATAAAAAAGAGTCTCTCGAGGTCTACTAAGAACCAAACTTAAAGCTCTTAGGACCAGTTTTAACTCACGTAGCGGTTGTTGAAAGCTTAGAAAGAATGATTGCCTCGTATCCGAAAAATAAAAAAAATGGAAACGAAGAACAAACTAAGAACGGTGGGTTTTTGAGGGTGAGAACAGAGTTGAGCATAACCAAACTAAGAAAACGGCTAAACATGGGGCAAAATAATAAAAACAATTTTTAAAAAACCCGAAATCTCTGGGTCAAAAATGTTAAACGCAGTTCTACATGGATCTAGTCAAGAGTTCGTAGGACAAAGACGACAGACATTGCAGCGTCGCAAAACAAGTTTTTTGAGTACAAAAGTGGAGGTGTTCAGCAGACTAAAGATACACAATTAGTAATGATGCTGTGGGCAGTTTTTAGCTCCAGGTACAGAATTACATCTTCAAAATTTGGTTTATCAAGTTTTAAATTGAGAAAAAATTCCGTTTCTTTTATTTGTATTAAATAATTTAATATGTATTTTAAGGGCCACTGACCCTTTGCCTTGACTTTTCTCAGTGTACTACCAGCTTCGGGTCCGAGTTTTCTCGTGGCATAGTCCATCAATTTCCGGAATTTTCTCTGTGTAAAATTAAATTTTATAATTATTTATTTCTGTGAGATATTAGATTGGAATCTGATTAAACTAGCAATGGCATTTAAGCCAATTTTCCACTTCAGCTTTTAAAATTCTGGTAAAAATAAAGTACAGAGCGAACAAACTAGTATTCTCTATGTAAAACGTTTTCTAGATTTTTTTTTAAGGGCCTTTTAAGAAATGTTTTTCTTTAGAAAAAACAAACAAATGCTGAATTATGCTTCATCAAAGGGCGATTAAAAAATGAAATTGCCGAATCTTCATTAGAGTAAAACAAATTTACAATAAAAACATATTTTCAGAATTGACTATTACATTTTTTGTCTTCATAAAACAAAGATAAATGTAAAGAATTAAAATAATATAAGAAAATCACAATCACTCTGTGTAACCAGTCTTAAAGGTTTTAAAAACAAACAAAAAAATTAAATTTATACTTGATGAGGTTTGCATACCACAGCATATTCCATATCATTATATATCGTATGGTGTGGAGGTCTTAACTTTCTAATTACACCGTAACCAACAGAGGAATCTGTAGAGTTATTTCGGAGAATCGTTGAATATCCTGGTTCTATGTCTAATTTAGCTGTAGATCCAAAGTGATCCAATTTGTCATAATCACCCTGACTTGTCGTTGAGTCCTAAAAACAATAAAATATGGTAAACGAAAAAGTATTAATAAATTATTAAATAATTGAAACAAAAAATTTGAGGAAACCACTTCTCTTAACGCTACATTTATAAAAGAAAGTTTGCCCCTAATTTAAAAACCGGATTAATTGAAACCGGTGTGTAGGTATCAAATGTGTGGCTAACACGGCTTTCTCTTACTTCTATTTTCCAGGTTTTAACTTACACATTTTCTTCAAACTCCATGAATCTCAGTCATATTACAATTTTAACAGCCTTATTTACCAGGATTTTATCAAACAAAGAAGTCTGCCTACCCCAACCCCTTCTTGTGAACGTTCCTAAAAAATTTCATAAGCAAATATTAAATTTCAATTTTCTCACTTTTATGCACACACTCTCAAAACTCAGATTCAAAGTTGGGACTAATTTGTGAACAGATTATCCTCGAGAATTGATGAATCCTGGTTCTACATCTAATTTAACTGAATATAAAACTCACTTTCAGGTGAAACATTTTCCAAAGAAACTGGATTTGATTTTCTGGTTTCATGATAATGCTACTTCAATAAAACCTCTAAAGCATTGCTACAAGACTGTTCTTATGGTGCCAATGCTGTGTACATATTAACCGAATGTGTCCTGACTTTTACAAATAATTAATAACATAAAAAATAAAGTGGTACTGTTAATAGAAACAGTTATAATAAAACTAATATCAACTTCACATACAGTCTTGATAAAATGTGTTTTGTAAAAACGATGCCAATTACCTCAGATGTAGACGCGTTTTAAATTAAATAGTGTGGTGTCACTTGGAATATTTTAGAATTTGAAATAAGAAATACTTGCCAGTGTTTCATATTCATCTAAAGCATTAAAAATGCATTGAATCGTTTAGACTCCAACATTGAAAATGGTAGTACTGTTTTAAAAACATTTTTGAAATAAAAGTCATTTTTCAAGCATTACACGGTCACACAATTTCACACTGTTAGATTATTTGATCGTGCAACTGCGGCTAGTTATGACGCTGCCGAGTGTCAATTCGTTTGTTAACCTTAAGATTAGCAATAAGAGAGGGTCATGTCAGATTGAAACCTTAAACGTGTAATTTAAAACAATCAAGACAAACCTGAGTAAATACTCCAGTAGTAGGAAAAGCTCTTTCAGTGTGAGTAAGTTCATCGGTACCAAAAGTGCGCCAAGCATCTTTGCGCACCTCTACAGTATCATAGGAAGGTGGTTGTATTCTTGATGGTGGAGGATGCTTTCTGGGGGGTTTCGTAGGCACTATTGAAGGCACCACAGTCGTTGAGCCTGTAGGCGATGGTGCCAATGGACTTCTTGAACGAGCGGTCATAGATAGAGCCGGCGCAAACTCGCCTAATGGAAGACCTCCACTGCAGCCGTCCATTCTAATGGATAACAACTGCTTTATATTTTCCATTTTATTCGTAGTACATCTATAGACAAAAATACCAATCTCTATTTAAAATCTTTAAATAAATAAATAACAAGGAATAAAGGGAAAAGAAATCAAAAGCCGAGAGGTCCAATCAAGGGTAACGTGGACTAAATGGGATATTCCCAATTCCAATCCTGCTGGTATCTACATGGCAAGTATCAACATTTAGAAAAAAAGTTAACGGTTAAGTATGACATCCGCCACCCCATTCTTGAACTCTACTGTTTGGTAGGGGAAAAAATTATTTTTTTCTGTCAACTAGTTTTAGCCTCCTAGAATTTTTCTTTTTGATATAAAAACTCTGAGTTCATGCTATTTTCTAAAAACCTCAGTCGAATTACAACGCAGTCCACAAATGTATAACAAAACTATTATTACCATTACCTAAAATTGGGGTTAATTTTAATATGAGTAAGTTAATAAATAACTTAATTGATTACTGAATAAGCAATGTGTACGGAAAGAAATCGTTTCAATGTTTTTGTCTATTATCAACTAGTTGCAGGAAAGGCATTCAATAAAAATTAGAATTGAGAATTTTAATATGTAATTCTTAAAAATAATAAAATACAGTTATCATACCAACAATACACACTATATTCTATGCACTTTTTAAAATACGTTTGATGTAGTTTTTTCTTTTTATTGTACTTTTGACACGAAATTCGGGGCGGTACTTTCAAAGTTTAAGTCTTACAGCATAAGTAATATTGCACCGATTATGCCAAACTTACTATTTCTGTCGGAAGAGAGGATGAAAAATTTTCGGAGGGTAGAAATTTTTGGTCGCAAAACATAACCGTTATACTTAAGCTTCATGTCATTACTTCCGTATTAGCTTGATTCTTAACTATTCCTAATTTATAGCACCATAAATTTTAAACTTTTTTGTATATAAAAAGGTTTATAAGTAAAAAAAAATTAGAATTACAAACTAAGGACAGTAAAAAATGAGTAGCTTCCACCTAAAAAACGAAATCTTTCCGTGTAACCACGGCGATTCGGGAACACACAAATGTACAATATTTACGAATGTTAACTCATATTACGGGGAATAAATCGCAAGGAAAGATAGAATGCAAGGATACTAAAGCAACTTCAACCAGAAAATTTCTAGAGAACTAAAATGCAGATCCAAGAGGAATGAAGAGCTTACCAAAAGCGTTTGACTTAAGTAGTTCTCAAACAAAAAAGGCTTAGAATGAAGATAAAAATAATTTTTCAATCAAGGAAGAATTTCATTTATTTTCAACTAAGGCCAAGGTAATAATTACCTAAATATTTCCTGTGCATGGGCATGTTCAAAGTCAAAAGAACCTTCGCCACTATCACACTTACGGCCAGCTTCAAATGTAAATCGGCCTCGTTTATGCCCATACCGTCTAATGAACCTAAAAATTTAATAAATTACTATTATTAAGAAGAAATATTAAAAAAGAAGAAATATTATGAACAGAATTATCGTCGGCAAAATTAGAAAAAAAAAAAAACTGGCAACTAATAAATTTGAAATTTTTTTAGGAAGGCAATTATATTTTTTCAAACTTTATTTGAGCTGTTGATAATTGCTCTCACCCTCGTAAGATGAAGTTTTAAAAGTTTTCGGTGACGATGTTTAATCAGAAATCTATTTTAACGACCATTTGAGGAAAAAAAAGTTAGCATACCGGTCTGTGTGAATGTGCGTGTCTTTGTCAGGAAAACAAAAACAGGAAATATTAAAGATCTTGTACACAAACACTCGATAGTTTCTTTTACAACAATAACAGAACTGTCAAATCTTCTTTTAAAAATAAATTTTTGTTTAGTTATACATTATTAATCGAAAGTCTTGCCTAATTTTGTTTTTGATATCAGTTTGTTGCATTGTTTTTCGAAAATATAGCTAAAAACTGATAATCGTTTAAAACAAAAATCACAATTCCGGTTGGTTGACTTGATTATTATCTTTGTACTCGATAAGACAAAAATCAAATAAGAAGCCTTCTGCTTCTTTTCATTTTTGCGAGTTCTGTGAATACATACTTGTCGACTTAGACACGAAAACAGAACTCACCAAAATCAAGACTTTTTTTTTTAATACTAGGAGCTTCCAGTCCAAGATTTCAGGTGAAAACTGGCATTTGAAAATTTGATATTACAATGCTACCACTAACAACATAAAAAAAGTAAAAGTTCAAAAAGAGATAAGAGGTTTCTTAACAATGCCAACGATGTAACAATTGAGTTTACGTAATAAAATAACCTGTAAGGCCATTTAAATAAGATCTCCTGACTTTCAGGTTGCTTCAGCTGAAGTTCAATCGGTGCTACAATTAAAGTATATTCAGCTCCAGGAGATAATCCGCATCTCTGAGATGCCTCTGAACTCACTAGGGTCACCGTATAAACACCTATTTACAAATAACGAATATTACATTGTTATCTTGAATTATATAACGTTGTATTGTCAAATGACCTTCAACTTAAATAAACTTGTATATTAGTGATTATGATAACATAGCGTTAGTCAAGAATATTCATGGCCAATTATAAAATTAAAGCAAAAAATTTGACACAAATATATTTTATATAAGTATATTTAAAATAAATATTTATAAGCAATCAAAATTACCGTCACTTGAAGGGCTGTATAGTTCATTATCTTCTTCTACAGTTCTTCGAGAAATTGTATCTTGAAATGCTACTCTTTGAAAAGCAGATATCCAATCTAAACAATCTTCATCAGATGTGCCAGCAAAATGATGGACACTTGTTTTGGTAACTACCTGTTGTAAAAAGCCCATTGTTTTTTTTAAACACTCATAAAAAAACAGACATTTTAATACAACTTAATAAAGACATCTTAATAATTTGCTTACAGTAAATTTGCTTAATAAAATACTTACAGTAAATGAATGAGGCTGACTTTTCTGGACATCGTGAGTTATTTTTACACAATTTTCTAAAGTTACAATGGATCCCGATAAGTTTTTCAATTTATCTTCTTCATTTTCATATATTTCTAATCTTTCAATGCCAGATATACTGGCTGGAAACAACTGGCAAAACCTTCTCTGCCATTTCTGAAAGAATAAAGTGTTGTTGTCATTATTAAAGTAGTTCGTAAAAAGAAAGTAAAAATAATAAAATAAAACAGAACTTATGTTTTACCTTTTTAAGACCTTGTGGTGGAATCAATAAATAACCTTCTTTCAGGGGTGCTTCTAACTTTACAGCCATCCCTCATAATTTAATACTTTAATGATAAAAACAGTATGTTGAAGACTATCCACATAAAAATCATGAAGTGATGATGCAGAAAAACCTTGAAAATGCACTTCAACTTTCTAGCTAATTCACTAAGAACACTATACAATTAATTAACTTAACTCATCAACTACTAAACAGTAACTCGAAAATTCAACTGTATTGCTGTGAACCAAGTCGAAGTCCATCACATTCCTTCTTTCCTCATTCCATATCCGTTTGGGAAATTCCAAGAAGTATTATGAAAACAGGGATATTATTTAGTAAAAGTTGCACACACTCCAACAGGTGGCAGACCTTATCAACAACTTTGTAAGTCGGAGGGGGGTTTGTCAGTTTACGTGAATGCCTAAAATGTTTTAGGTTTAGACCGTTTAAGGTTAATTAATTGGTGTTTGTAGGTTTTTTTTATCAATTACAACACAAAATAATGTATTTCTTTTAGGCAGTTTAAATGAGCTTTTTTATATTTGATTATTTCTTGAGGTAAAATGTGTATTTCATTCATTTATGGCCTCTAGGAATCGCCACCGCCTTGATGATGCTTTCTATCGTTTTAAGAATTGTTCGCGATTCACTGTCAACGTTTACTGGAGCACTCCATCGGGACTAGTGTATTATAACTGTTTAGCTTCTGAACAGTTTCTTGATGTCAACACATATGAAACGCACACATGGGTGTTTGTGAACGTTGAAAATGGCAATCGCTTATGGGCTGATGGTTGTTTTGAATTCTGCGCTAATAGCTGGAAAAAAGAGTTAAGTCTAGCCAAGGAATCTGGTTTGTTGGATGAATCACATTTAGAACCTTTTCGTAAACTTGTTAAGATAACTTATCCAATGCATAATCTCACACATCTAGCTATGGAAGCTGTGCGGGATACTAATATTTCATTTGAAGATGTGGATAAGTTAGAAATACCTGTTACTTTACAATCAGACTTAAGAAAAATGATTTTAACTAAACGCTGCGCACAACTGCATAACAGAGAGTGTAACTGTTTAACGAAGTTATTTAAGATATTTAACCATCAATTTTAAAGAAAGGAACAAGATCTGAAGTGTACGTAAAGCTATTATTCTTATTATTTATTTATTTTTTATTTGAGGTGCGTCAACATCTAAGGTTACTGGCGCCCGGAGCTTTTTTCAGTGCACTGCCGGCCTCCTTACAGTGTTCTCTCGTTAGAGACAACACTGCCCATCACCGGACTGTGAGCTGTAAGAAGCTCCTAGGAAGAGAAAATCTAGGGTCAGCAGCTGGATTCGAACCTGGGACCTCCGCGTGGGAGTCCAGTACGCTAACCGCATAGCTTATCCCTTCCCATTATTATTATTATTAACACCACATAGTATGTGCAAGAGCACGGACCATAAACATAAAGATGCACTTTTCCTCTAACTCAACCCTTCCAAAGTTTCTTCTTAAGGATCCTTTATCAGAAGCATCCTTTTTTGCAGGCAATTAAGTATGATATCCTTAAGTTCCCCTAAAAATACCGAAATTCCTTGAGTGTCTCTCCCGAATTTACCAAACCTAGATTGGCGTAACGAAAGCATGACCAATACCAGGGGGTGAGTAAATGAACTAAGTATAGTGACGATAAAACCATTTTACACATAAATTTATTTAGTAAAATCATTTAAAAGTTAATGAATAAATTTTGATAGAAAGTAATTAATTATAAAATTATATTTCTTCATGATTTTTATTACATATCTAATTTTCAATTCGTTTCTTTTTGGGATTACTTGATAACCAATCTGAAATGACATTATAAAATAGACTAGTTTTGAACCATATGGGTCTCAAGATAGAAGTTTGGTATTTAACCTCTTATTGAGTTAAATCCAAAGTAAAACTGCAAAATTATAAATGCTCCTCTTTAGTCTGCCTACAGTGATCTAATATCCCATCTAATGCCGCTTTAAGAAACTCCACAAAAGTAGTCCTGTAGCCCAGAAATCTCTCTTAGACGATCCTGATATCCCTTCCCGTCGTTTCAAGCATCAGTGGGCTTGAGATTTTTTAACTTTCCAGTGAATAGATCTTGCATTCTCCTTTGATATTTTTTCTTCTGTAGTATTAATTGTGCCAGATTTTTGTTTGTTTCTTTCTTTATTTCATATCTCTCAGAGCTTCGGATCCTGTTTTGTAAAGATCTTTTAGCTAATCTCCAGCTCCTGACACTAGACTCCTCTCGTCTAATACACCCCAACCTTTAAATGATTTTGTACACCTAATTTGTATGATTTAATTGCAGATGATATGGACCTGTAACAAAATGCTGCGACTTTTTGCTAGGAAAATGAAATTAATGATGCTGTGGGAATGAATTGAAAATCACCTTGCTATATCAGCATCTTTTTTTCTAAGTATTTCTTACTTCATTCTGCGGTCATTGTTTGTTTTCGGTCATTACTTACTGCCAGAATGTCTGGCAAAAGTGTGAAATTTTTGTCTATTGCTCAGTCCTAACCCAAAACGGGTCTATATTAATTGTTAGCCTTAGCATTTTAAATGCTCTAAAACTATAATGATCACTAGATGAAAGTGTTATTATTACGAAGTAAAGAAGTATCTGATGTCCATTCAGACGGAACTACAGATTAAGATAACTGATATTTTTTGGCGATGATTTATGGAAAAATGTATTTTTTGTTTTTTATATGTAAACAGATTTTCTCAAATAAAATCTAACTTTTGAAGTTCCTTCTTTTATGCAATTTGTATCCCAATAATTTTAAATTTTATCAATTAAGAAGAGGTAACTTCATTTACCATAAGATGAATATTTTCTCTTAAGTTTATGAGATTGGGCAGAGGAAAGCTTGGATTTTATTGTAATTTTTTCAAGTATAAAATTATTATCAATAGCTCAAATGACATTTAAAAAGTATTTTTGCTCCCTGTAGGGAGTGCTCCTCAATTTAGTGATTTCTTACAGTCTTATAATTTAATGCTCACTTAAAAATTACAATATCTTTTACATGCTCTTTCGTCAACTCGTACAATTGAATGTTCTCTAATCTTCTTTTTCCTTCCTTACTTGACTTTACGCCTTGTCATCGTCATCAACAAAAAAAAACCCGGACGCATCTTTATGCATGTTCATACATTAATCTTGCCTTTTACTGACTATTGGTCGTTCTTTTTTATTCACATCCTTATTCTTTCACGTCAATGAGAATGATATTTTCTCTCATGTTGCTAATCTTAGAAAGTCAATTTCTAATGCTAGTATTTCCTCGCATTGTTCTTTGTTCAATACCAAGTGTCTGCTTGGTTAATACAATACATTTCTAACAAATATTCTAAAGATTTTGTAAACTGTAGCATATTGGTAGGGATTAAGTATAGAGTACAACAATCCCATTCAACAATTTCTTTCTTCTTGATTTTTTCAACTATAATTTTAGCTTTTGCTTCTTTGAAACGCTTTCCAAACATCTTTATCGCAGACCAACCAGTAGATTCTCTGTCTTATGTAAATTGCAAATCAGCGTCCATTAATTTTTTCAACATGTAGCCAACATCATCTGTATCTCTACAATGAAAACTTGGAAATCAGCCAACATAGATCAGATAAATATAAATTATGGAATGCAGTCTTCTGCTACAAAACTTTTTCCACTTTTTTTGAACGCTCTTCAACTTATATTAAAGAAAGTTGGCTGAATACTTTTCTATTTATTTTTTAAGTACATAAAAGTGTTAAAAATTATGTAGTTGTGGCCAAAGTTCTCATTTTTTTATAGCTTGGACCAGCCTCAGAAACTCTCAAAAAATACTCTTAACAACTGACGAATGAAAAGACAAATAAATGATAATTAAGAACAATTAGTAAATATAAATTGAGATTGGGATCAGGAATTCATCCATGAGTTTGCCAGATAGAATAAGAGTGGTCTTGAAGAAATAATAAGAAAAACCAATCATAATTAGCCGTGAACTTTCCTTAGTACAACCCTTCGCTTTTTACATCTCGTGTACTCTGCGGGATACTTCGTTTGCCCGGAGCCCTGTTTTTCGAAGTGTGTTAAGTCTGCGGCCATTAACTTATGGGTGCAGAGTAGGTCTCAGTGGACTGAACACCACTGGGCAGAGACAGGCGAAGGAGTTCATTAGAGGCTATTCGCCGAGGCTGACAGCAGAATTAATCCATCAAGGCTGTGGGGCTATAAGGATAATTGTAGGCCTATTAATTGGCCACTGCAGGCTCAGAAAACACATTCGTTGCATGGGCCTGGCAGACGATAGTCTTTGTAGGCTCTGTCAGGAAGAGGAGGAAACGGCACTACTCGTAGTGTCAGTGTGAGGGGCTTGTTTGACTAAGGATGTTACTTCTTGGGGAGGAAAAACCAAGGCCTGTGAGCTTTACCCGGGAATCGCTCTCCAGAATTAAGAGTCTGATTAAACGGACGGGTCTGGAGCGCAAGCTCTAAAGTTGGGGAGCCAGAATAGATCCAAAGGGGTCGCAGTGGCGTAGCCTTGAGGCCGCCCTAATCTAATCTAATCTACTTCTTGTGTAACAAGCCTATTTAGTTGCTAAAAAATTCTTCAAGATACTAATTCTTGTTAGGTAAAAGAACTTAGTATTTACTGGTTTAAATATTATTTAAAACTTGTCTAAACATTAAGTTGCAAGGATTAAGATTTCGTCTTGAAGGATTAAGTTGTATCCAAAAAATAAAAAAAAATTATAAAGTACTAAATACTTTTTATTTCATTATCTTTATAACATTCCCTCAACTTTTTTGGATTTTTATTTTTTTCTTAAACTGTAAATACATATTTATCAACATATATGCTATATTTATCTACATTTATACTATTATTACTCTTATCAAACTAGTGCGAGCGTAATTTTTTCAAAATTTTCATTTATGATAACAATCTAATTGGAAAGTTTTGCAATTTCATGTAATCATTTTCTATTTCTTATGGTTGATCTCCATTTGTTTAAAAATGGCGTGATTTTTCAATCAAAATTTATTGCAATATCAGCGCAAAACTGCGAATCAATTGCTTAAGTACATACATAAAAATTGAGAAAAAATGCTTTCAAATGTATTTATAAATAGTTCTGCGGGTTATATTTCAGGTGGAAAATAAAGGACGAAAATATATTTTTTGAATGGGTAACTGAGAAATATTTAAATTCAAATTCCCGCATTGGTAAGTGTTTCATGAATCTTGTTTGTTAACAAAAAAAGTAGTTTGTTATTTTTTATTAAATAATTATATAATTAGTACACTTTTTTAAAACATATTTAAGTGCTATAGAAACAAATTCAAAAAATTATGTGTTCCCTCTTTCCAATTAAGGAAATTTTGATCATGAAGTTAGGATCATTTTTGCCTCCATTCTAATTTCCAAACGTACGGGTTATTTATCTAACTCGACCGCAAATGGCATATTTATTTTTTTAAGGGCAATGTGTTTGTAACATACTGTGTAAATTTTCTGCATATAAAGTTTTAACATTTCTTTTTTAATCGTCCCGTATGTTGTTACCTCTTTCAAAGTGATTATAGTATAGTGTTAGAGTTCATAGTATAGCCTAATTACCAGCTTTGTAGCTATCCATGTACCTCATTCCGTAAAGTAATTTTTGTCCTCGAGAAAAATGCCCCTATTGCATAAAAAACCTTTCATACCAAACGAATTCCCTATTGATCTTAAAGAAAGTGAGGAAGTTTTTTTCTGCCGGATAACTCATGAAATTTTCAGAGATTATGAGTAAGTAGAATCTTGAATTTAAGTTTGCATTGATATATAGAACGTTCCACTAGCAACTGGCCACCATTTTCATACGTCTTCTCCTGCACTCTTTGAATAAGAGAGACTGTAAAATTACATAAACAAAATAAATGTGATAACAAATTTAAATGTTTGTAATAGTTATTCTTTAAATGTATATTACTAGTTATCTTGTAATGTGTTTTTGGCTATATTGATATTATTGCGTTCATTATAAATTAACTCTTAAGATTGATCGATATATTTGCATTTATTGCTTAAAATCTTCATAAATATTAAATATCTGCGTATTATCATATCATTCTTTCTACATTTAGTTTAATTGTGCAAAATTAGTTTTTCTTATTAGTTACGTTGAATATCTCTTTAATAATTTTAGTCTTGTTTCAATTTAAACTGCTTTAAATTATTTATACCTCCGATTTGTAGTATTGCCTATTGCCTAAAGTATTGATTAATAACATTTTTTGTACAGCGAGTTTTGTGAGCGAATTATATTATGCAACTCGTTGGTATGGTCTTGTTCCCTTACTGGCCGTTCTCATCTCACCTATCAGGAGGCCGCAGCCAGCGAGGAAAAAGTCAAAAGGCTTTTGAAAAAGTTTCCTATGGAGGTAAGCATTTGAGTGGTACATCTTATTTATTCTTCCCACACTTATTTTAAAAAACTATTTGTGCTTTTTCCATACAGTTGCGCATACCAGTTTTATACTTATCATCAATTTGTGAAAGAAGATCTCTCATAGATTTAGCTGAAGAAGTTTTTCTTTATGTTAAAGATAGGTTTTTTATTGGGGAAACTGTGCAGGTGAATTTGCCTGAGGGTGTAAGGTAACGTATAATACTCATTTTAGGAATAAGTCTTACTCCAAAGAAGCAATTATTCTATAATCATCTTTTGTTCCTAGAACATGCCATGTGTTGTCTGTAATACCTCCTTCCACGGAAGAACTGGAAGCTTCCAATCATACACCGTAAGTTTTATCTTTAAAAAACTAACATTAAATTATCTGGCGTAATTGTCCTTGTTGATGTTGCTAGTAACATCTTGAACTGAAATGTACTTCAGAGTGTGATTTCCTTTATTAGCCTTGGGCTGATAGTCTTTTCTACTAAGAAAAAAAGTTGCTTGATAAACTTCACTAGAAGCTTTAAGTATCCCAAACTGCAAATAGGAATATCTTATAAAGAACGAGGTTTTCTAATACTAAAGAAGCTACTGGAGAAGGGAAAAATTCTGCTCGGAACGTAGGACGGCAGTATTTTTTAGAAGGAAGGGACTATTCGCATTTCAGGAATGTTGTTCCGGTGGGTATCCTTGACTGAAGTTGGTATGTGTGTTTGTTCCGGTATAGTCTACAATCAAATTCTATTTTCTTCATCTCTTTCGTATAGTTCAAACATTTACAGAACGTTTAAGGGTGTGATGATAGATCTTTGAAATCGCCGTGGATTTTGGCCCATAGCCAATCGCTACACAAATCTAATATACCTGTGCAGCAATTAAGATTTTTCGCAAGACATTATTTGTCCAATGCCAAAAAAAGAGAGCTTCTAATTAAAATTCATACAAAAAAAAACATGAAAAGTATCATTGCAAGTAATATAATTGTTATAAAAGAAAGAAATAATCTAACAATTTAAGACTTTATTTCAGTAAGAAAAATAATGTATTTTTTTTAGAATAAATTTTTTCTTCTTCTTAAATCCATTCTTCAGTTTTTTTAAAAATTTGACTGTAAACCAAAGCTGATTTTAAAACATAATTCCCAGATTTCCTGAGTATCTTAATCTTTCTTCTGGTATATATTAATGATGAAGAGTTTTTCGGTTCTATTAGGCTTCTGTTCCACATTTCCGTTCAAAAATTAAACCGTGAAAACAATTTACTATTACAAGTAATAATAATTTTCTAATTTAACCTAATAAACATTTTAGTTGTAATTGTGAAATTGGATTCCATTTTAATTTGTAATAAGGTTGTGTAATTAATGTACTTTTTACATAAAAGGTACGTAGGTATTCAAATTCCATTCCAGAATGGGGTGAGCGGCCTAGAAGCAAATCGCATCGCTAGGTGAACACTAATATTAATAGTGCTGTTGAACTACTTAAAAACAAACGCGGTTACCATTGAATTTAATCTATCTTGGACTATTTGATCGCACTTTCGTTAAAAGTAGAATGTTCACAAATTAGGACTCAAGTTACTGCAGTCAACGAAGCTGCAAGAAAACTGAAGCAGGGGCTTCAGATAAGAAGAAAAATGTGTTTTTCTAGAGCTATCAAACTGTTGTAAGTATTTGCGCTGGCCTTTAATGATGCGGTTATATGTTCTCGAATAGACCAGCTAAACGTTCAGCCTGAAAATACTGGGAGATGGAAGATTCTGCTCCAGTGGAATGCTTAGCCACTAGGCAGCGGACAGATGGGCTAGTAAATTGCTGGGGTTCTTAAAGCCCAGACTGAAATAAAAGAAAAATTAGTGAGATCAGCTGGAAAAAATAAAGTTTGATGTAAAAAAAAAAAAGAAAGAAAAATGGAAAAACCCGGTCAATTAGGAACTTTCCTGCAGCAACACCAGATCGAATTTCCGAGTAGTTTTTGGAGAATATTCTTGCAGGCTCCATTCCAGCGAATTGGAGAGGAACCAACTTTTGCATGTGGATAACTATTTTTTTAACCTGAGTAAAATATAATGAAAAATTTCCTTTCAAGTTTGACTTCCAATTTTCCAAGAACATCTGTTTATATCTTTATTAAAATATTTTCTCAGGCCAGGGTAGATTTACAGGGTTCATGAAGTAAAGCTATCGCAAGCAGTATAACTAAGGATGTTTAATTTTGATGAATAATTGGAAGTGCCCTGTAGAGATTGTTAATAATTTTGGTATCAACTTTATTCGACTATTTAATTATTTTTAATGTTCAGAAATGGAGACAGACATTGGCCTCCTGCGTTCTCCTTTAAGTACGAAGTGGAGAGGCACGACACTAATGATGAATTGGTAGTAACTGCCGATCAAATTTTCCGCAAAAAATCATCATATAATAAGGATAAGAATCGATTATATATCAAACAGTTTGTTCATTTAGAGAGTGGCACATGGAAACTTAAAGTGAGTAAATATGATACAAAATCCTTTGATTATGTTACTAGCAAAAAAAAATATTTTTTAACTTTCTCTTATTCCTGCATTGCTGTTGCAATAAATTTCTAAATAGATTTTTCAACGGAAATAAGCAATTTAAATTTGTGTATAAATTAAAACAAAAAATTTTTAGTGTATATTTGATAATAGAATACAAGATAACTAAAAATTGTGAAGTATTAAATTGGTTATTCCTGATTGTAACTAATTTGCGTATGACTCAGTGTAATGCGATTTCTCAACATAAGTATTTGAAAGTATGAAAGAATTAGGGTACAATCTATCGAAAATATTTATTTGAAACCAATTTCAAAAATTCTGCACCAATTCTCGGTTATTATTAATAACTATTTTTATTTGCAATATTTTTCTGGAAACGTTATTTGTTGAGAGTTTTATGTAGTTAGAGAAACGAATGTTTTACATCATACAAGTTTATAGTAGGAAGAGTTTAGGAATTCCTCGCAACTTATCGTCCATTCAAATGTAGTTTATGCCATTCTTAAAACAGTTTATTGTCATTCGTAAATCGTAGTCAGTAACTTGAATCTCCAGACTTGCATTTAAATGATCTGCAGTTTTATGCTTAATCTTCTAAATTTTAACTTTATAATTATTATTTTTCTTATTTTCAGGAAAACTCTTACATCAAATACGGCATTAACAAGGTTCGATATGATCAGATCTTTTGTGGAGAGCCACCTGATATGAATCCAAAGAAAACATCGCCTGTCAAGAAAAATGGTAAAAAACAAGAAACACTTAACAGATATTTCAAACCATCTGATAAGAAATATCTTGCAGCAAAGAAGAATGCAGCTAAAAAAAGTGAATTGTTGGCAGCAAAGCATAAAAAGAAAAAAAACAAGAAAGATTTGGATGATGCAAGGTAAACTAACGAAAAAAAAGAGAACGTAATTGTAGATAGCTACGTTCAGAATTGTAATTATCTAAACTCTTGAATTTTGTTCTAGTTTTGAAAAGGTTCTTGATGTTTTGAAATCATTCTTAAACGTTCATCCAATAGGAAACTTTTTCTATCATTAAAATTTATTTGCTAAAATTATTTTCCATTAGGTCGAGTAACGGGAAGTCAGATCAGAAACAAAAAACAAAATCTGAAAAGATGGAACAGAGAATGAAGTATGCTGAATTTGTGAAGGAATGGAACATGAAACGGGAGGATCTTGAATGCGAAGATTTGAAGGTAATAAGCCTTTTTGTTTTACGTTATGAATGTGTAACTTAGAAACAATTTACTCGTAAAGATACTTAACAATGGACGTAATAATCATGGCCTTCTAGAAACTAGAGACCTCTCCACTAAAAATCGTTCTGTGCTATTATTTTTTATGAGCCATCTCGTAGTTACTCCACACATAATTCTATGGAGAAAGGTAAAGGTTTAGGTCCGCTAGCAGTCTTTTCTTTGCCACTTGCCGGATGGGCTTATACCTAAACATCTTCTTGGGTGAACTTATTGCTTATCAGTGTCTCTGGGGGATGAGTACTTCATTGATATTATTGGACACATTTCGCTTGAGAAGTTCGACTTTTTTCTTAATCTCCCCCTACTCAGAATTCTCATCTTATGTCCATATTGAGACGAAAGTGTGGAGTGTAGGCACTAGTGCGCTTTCTTGTGATCGTGCACTGCCTTTTTTAAATTGCTTCGCTCCAAGCATCTTGACCTATTTTTCAAAAATTGTTCAATTTATAATTATTTAAAAAAAAAAAGTGTGATTATTATAAATGGTATAATTATAATTAGTTACCCGCGAAGTAATTAAACCATAACATTTTTTCCTTAATCTTTATAAAATAAAAAGTTCACAACACGTAAGCTAGCGAAGACTTCATTTTTGTACATCTCCAGAGTTCTTCAGTACTTCAAATGTATAAAAATATCAATACGAAATTCCATAAGATCCTTCGATCTCAACTGAGTGATGTTCATTAATAATGTTAGGATCTTACATTTTTTAACCATGTTAAGTGTTTGAATCATGTAAATCAATTACAGGAAATGCCTGCCGCTACAGCGGTTGAATGCCGTCTACCGAATGAATACTTTGGTGATGTCGTAATGATAATGGAATTTTTTCATGCATTCAGAAAAGTTTTGCCTGTAAAAGATTTCTTTCCAAATGGCATACCATTTGAGCTCATGGAAAGAGCATTACTAGATAAAGAAATAGCTGGTTAGTATTTTTTAAATTTATTTTTAGTTTATTGTGCTATTTTCTGTCTAGATTTTTCATTGGATGATTGGATGAAATTTCAGGTCCGTTCTGTGATATACTCCAACTCTTATTAACAGTCATATTTGAGTTACAAGAACAAGAATCTGATGAGACAAAGGACAATGATATTAAATTAACGCGTGAGTATGAATTTTATCTTTCTTTCAATTCTGGTGTGAAATCTCGCTTAAAATTATCTTAGTGCAGAATTCTAATTACAAAATAATTTTCTAAACTACAATTTTTACTACTAGACCTGTAAAAAGATTGTGCCTAGATCTGTAAACCAACACATAGATAAAGTGCTGCTGCTATATATGTGGAATTTTCGTTCAGTAGTTCCGTTTGTAATGTCCAAGAAACGATGTTTAAAAATTGAATCATAAAGTGGATAAAGAGGTGTCGAAAAGCTTTCATAGAAAAGTTATATACTGAAGCTAACAAACCGAGCACTAAAATTTCCCCCAAGTTTCTCCAAAAATTATATTTTCATACAAATTTTACGTAAAACAATGCTTTATGTTGCAATTACGCAATCTATGTTATAGCTTTATATATCAAGTTTTAAATAACGTAGAAATAGTTTTTATAAACGTAGTGAAAAATTTTGAAAAAACAGACTTTCGGAATACTAGCTGACGTCACGACACCTCTTAACTAATTTCAAGGCATTTCATTTATCGGTCAGAACAGGTTTGCTAAGTTGATTGAATACAGCGCGGTCAGAATCATGGCAATCCTATCTGAGACTTACTAGACAAACATAAGAGAGTGGATTTGGCTTTACTATTATTTCATTTCGCTACTTCTCTAGAGAATTCCGAAATTAACATTGGAATATTGTATAAAAGCAACCAACTGGGAGCTTACGAGGATGCCATCGATGGCTTTGGTTCCTCACCAAAACTTATGGAAGAAGCATTCCAAGCTCTAGAAGTTATTGTGGGGCATTCACACACATACACATACCTGCAGGCGCGCGTTAAACCTACTTTTTGTATTACATTCAAAAAGTCAATTTTTAAAGAAAACACAAAATCCCAATATAATATAAAAAATGTAAAATCAGGTTTAACGTGGGTTTAACTAAGACATGACGTAGTGAATTTTCTGTACAGTTGGAGTTCACATCTTTCCGGAGCCACTATACCTGTTCTACATAAAACGCTGAACCATTAAATGTTGACTTACTGCTGAAACCTGGGTCATTCGTAATAACTTAGAGAGACATGTTATGACAGATTCATGTGCCAAATCCTGGATGGTCAACAGAATTTTGCCAAGAGATCTATGTTCTTTATTAGGGGCCGAATCCACCGTTAAATTGGAATGACTACGGAGTGGCCGGGCAAGTTGCCATAGACAATTCTGAAATGACGTAAAGAATTTGTAGCAAGAAACTGTTAGGAACAAGGTGACTGGTTTGGTTTGGTCGAAGTAGCAGAAAATTATGTGTCCCAATTAGGGCAGAAAGGCACATTCCAAAATTATATCGATCCAACAGCGGCGACAACCATCATTTACCATAAATCCATAAAGCTGGATAAATTTCTGAGAAAGTTGGTTGACCCGAGGTGGGTTGTAGCATTTCTTCAATAATGATAATGAAATGGGAATTTCGAACTTTCAACTTGTATTCTTTTGCGAACAGTTTTCAAATTATTTATTTAATAATATGAACCCCGCAATTCCTTTTTTTAAAAGTAAGAGAATGATAAAATGTACATCTATTTTATGCTTCTACAATTTTTCATTTAATTATTATTTATTTTTCATTTAATTTCAAATTCCATTGCAGCTGGGCTTGTGTTTGAGAGAGGTGACGGTGAAACATTAAGGATAATGAAATGTGCAACAGAAATGGATGTGTGGATTAAAAAACACCACGGCTTACCATTGTCACAGTTGCCACTTGATACTTCAACTATAACAGAAGTACTGAGGTTACATCTGCTTTGCTCTGGGGCTAAAGCCAATAAAAGTAAACTCTCAAAATGGAGGTATGTATTTTTATTAATTTATTTATTAATCTATTTTATAGTAAGGTTCTCGTCCAAGTTTATTTGTTTAACTCTTGAGTAATGTATTTAACTCACATGTCAGTTTAGGTTATGTCAGTCAAACTTGAAGAGTGATACTTAAGTTTTGGATTGAAATACCGAAAGTACTTTTGACCTGTGCCTTGAATTGATTACTTAAGAACATAATGTGTATTAATGATGATTTTTACTTAAACACAAGTAAACTTGGCTGACTCAAAACCATGGGTGTTCTTCACTTTCTACGACCATCCTTCATTTTCAATCACCTTTCCTGAACTAGCCTTTGCACATGTTAGGGAGCTTGACTTCTGTTGACTAAAGGGACGTTCCCCTGTATTCCTATCATTTTTCAATTTCTATATTTAATTTTCTCTCTCCCTGCTATTCTTTACCGAAGACCATTTCCGCTGCTGGAACTATTTCAGACTCTATGTTTAGTAGCCTAGTTTCTGCTCCGTACAATTTAATGCTTTCTATACTAGATAGTTGTGTAGATCAGCCTTTTGGATTCAGCCAGTAACTTTCTGATTCAGATTATTATTTTTTTTTACTAACCCACATCTCAACTTACATCCTTATAGTTCAATATTTTTTTATCTAGATATCAATCAAGAGGAGGATATTGTAGCAACGATGATCCGGCAGTAATATTGAAAAGAGACAATTTTCAAATTATAGATAGTTTAAGCAATCGAAATGTTTGTGATTTAAGTATTAGTAAGTGTATTTCAATTATTTCAGTTTTTGTTTGTCTTATCTTACGTCAAAATTGTATTTTATTGTTGAGTAAGTTTTGCAGTTTTGAGAAAAAATATGTTTAAAACAGAGCATTCTAGTAAGAACAAGTAGTACGAGAATTCACACCATTTTTATCTTAACTTGTTACATTATTTTTTAGGGGATAAGATTGATATTTTGAACTGCCTTACAAATCAAATCCTTACATATGCCTCCTTAAGAGACATTATTGAAGAGGGTTGCGAGAAAGCAAGGCAGATGAGAGCGGAACTAAGATCTGTTAGAGCAGCGGAAACGAAAAGGGAAAAAGAAGAAGCTAGCAGGTATGTTTTTATTTTAGCATAATTTCTGTATCTTAAAAATTAAATGTTAAAATCTTTTTAAAATACCATTACGCAGGCAAAAAGAATTGAAAAAGGATAATGCCATAACAGAAAATGGTGTTATATTAGACAATGATCAAAAAAATTTACGAAGTGGAACCGGTGAGAAAAAGGATGAACTGCTGTGCAAAGAGATTCGATCAGCTTTAGCTAGTGCGCAGTTAACTCCGTTGGGTACCGATCGAGCCCATCGAAGATTTTGGGTGTTCTCAAGTTTGCCAGGACTGTTCGTAGAGCATTACGATGACCATCATGACAGATGTCTTCCTAAGTGAGTTTATTATTTAATCCTTTCATTGAGGGGTATCAATCTTGATGAAGAAATATTTCACAAACAAAACAAAAAACTTGAAGTTCTATTCTTGGTGTGTGTGTGGGGGTGGGGACTTCATCTCTGAGAGCTCTATGATTTTGGTCAGGAACTACAAATCTAAAAATGTAATCTGTAAATTTTCAAGTATACTTTGGAACATTTGCCTAAGAACATACACATTAGGGCTTTTTAAGGGAAGAGTGGCGTTCCATAGCTATCCCTAACTCTAATGTGCCACTTCTGTATATTGGTACAGTTCTATTATTTTCATAATTGCTGGAGTAACTAAAATTCGGTGTTTGAAAAAGTAAATGTGGCTGGAAGTGGACTTAACGATTTTATTTTTCAGTTTTTCACGATTTCCTTAAAAAAAATTGCACTAAATTTCTTTAAATATTAAATTTATTGGGTATAATTTATTTAAATTTATTGACTAAGTATCAGTCCTAAGATGACTGTAATCTTTATTTTCATTAGAAAATAAAGTTGGTTAGAAAGAAGCTTCAACTTTACTAAATAATTCTTTATTTTACAGCAATATTTACGGAAAAGATTGCAATGATTTTCCGTAAACCTTTACTCTACATACATATAGATATATTTATTTTATTAAAGACACTTTTAAAAGGAATTTTCTTTATTCTGGGTTGTTACTGAGAATTAGGGAAGGTAGATTTTTATCTTAACCTCATGTGAATAATTTTTCTGTTCATTACCAGGGGAACTCCGGTAGTAAACTTAAACGGTTCAACAACAGATGGAGATAATTTGGATTACATCAGGCGACTTTTTGAAGAAAGCGGAAATAAAGAGAATTTCGCGGGTACTACCCAGAGTTTAGGCAGTTACGTTAGTCCCGCAAAAAAACTACTCGTGGAAAAGAATGGAGCAGATTCACCAATAATTGGAAGGTATATAATTTTTATAAAAAGTTTTAACTAATTATAAAATTTGATAAATAATTAAAACTGTACATAATAATATAAAATTTTGTTCATTTATTTTCTCATCCGAAGGAATCAAAACAAAAATGAATCACAGAATCTTATCTGCTGGGCGGATCCAGTTAATTGCCCAGTACATGGTACAGCTGTTCAAAAGATTACATGGTCATTCTATCATTCTCCTGCTCAAATCGATCTTTTAATCGATAGCTTAAACAGACGTGGTATGAGAGAAAGAAAATTAAGGCAAGCACTCATTCAAGAAAAAGCTAGCATTGTGAGACATTTACGGAAATGTCCAGTTTCAAAATTGAATCCAACTTTAGTAAGTAAATATTTAATTTAATTTTAAAACTTCATGTTTCTCTTAATGGGTCTTAATTAAATATTTTAACCCTCAAGAACACAGGGGATGCCTTTAAAAAAAAGCTGGCTCTCTGGGATTGTTGCGTATAAATGAAAGATATATAAATGCTTCCACGTTTAACAGAATTTTTAAATGCTTCTAATATCAACCAGGAAATCATAATCAACACAATAGATCAACATTAAGAGCGCTTGTTGAAAATTATTATAAGTTTTTCCCTGAAAATGTCGATGACCTCTTGATTAATATTTTTTTTTAAATATATACATTCGATCGGAATTGATCCTCGTTAAAGAAGCTGATCGAATTGTCTTCTTATGTTTCTTTGGTGCGCCCAAAATTCAAATGTAATCGATATCTCAAGATTGGAAGAATATTCATCTCAAATATCAAATTGATAACTTATTTTTTAAGTAAGAAATAAAAACCTTAACAGAAAAATCGATAGGATGTTAATCCAGGCTTATTTTTTCAGAAATAACGCTGCTCTCACGTATCACAAATTTGTTACAAAAACAGTTAATGTTTGATATATAATTTTGTCTTAGATTCAATAAATAAAAGTAACTTTGGTTAATTACAGGCTGCAAGCGAAATATTTTTCCAATTGTCACCGGTACAAATATTAAAGTGTACTGCGTTTCAGCAGTTTTTTTATCTTTCACTCTCTGTATTCAGATTTTCATCCATTTCTAGCCATAGATGGTTTATCAGGGATGATCCACTGGTAAAGCTTTAGTCACACAGATTGTTCTCTCTCTCAGGTGAATTACTTCTTACAAATATGCTGACTGTTGTTTAGTTCTCTTATACCATATTTTGAACACATTCCTAGAAGAGAAAGTAAATTAGCGCTATTCTTCAAAGTACCTGTATATTAATGTTTCTACAAATATGTTTTTATTATCCTGATTCCTTTGGTATTCTATGAAATAGCATTGCGACAGTGTCTGTGTTTCCTCAACAAACGCGCAATCGTACCTACTTGGACGAATCACTCTTAACTTGGTCATTTAAAAAAGGAAATGAATTTTATGTGTGTACAGAGTAAATTTTCAATTTTTAGATCGAAACAATTGGTGAAGAGGAAAGAAAAATGGCCAAAAAGATTCTAAGACAATATGATAATGCTAATCTGAATTATCCAGTTGGGACATCACTTGATGAAATTATGGAAATTAGTTTAAGAGATTTAATACTTGAAACGGAAGAAAAAATTACTAATGGTGCATTAGGCACTGTTAAGGTTACTATAATGCATTTTCGTACTATTTAGATTTTATTACTCATTATTACTTTTTCTTTTAATTTTGATATTATTTTTTACAATTTTTTTGGTATATGAAATGTTTAAAATTTATATAAAATAGGTTAAAGATCGTGAAGCTTGGAGAAAGGCCATTCGAGAAAACAGTTATGACAAACAGTGTAAAAAACTTTCATGGGGACCTAGATGCGATGTAAGTAAATATATTAATGTGATATCTTTTTGCATTTTAATTAGTTATAAGATAATTTTGTTTATTTTTTACTAGGAAGATGACGAAAGTCTCGGCATTAAAGAGGAAGATATGGAAGTTATAAAGAAAGAAGGTAATCCATTCTTGGTCTGCATTGTTTATATCTATAAGAAACAATTAATTAATGCATTTTTTTTGTAAAACTACCAGCCAACAAAAAATTTTTTTTGAACGAATGATTGTTTTTAAAATCATATCTTTGATATTTTATTGACCTTAAAGATCGACATTAAATAAATTGCGGGTGTAATTTTCATACTGACAGAAGAATATGACCAGCGTCGCCTTTTTTGTCAACCTAATGTACAAAATTAAGGACAACTAAATGTTAATCAATTTAAATTTAATTTAAGACTTTTAAAGATTTTTTTTGTAAAAACTATTAATTTTTTTTTTAGACGAATCATCTCGCTCTTCTACACCTTCAATAGATGATGCTTTAACATTTAAAGGCTTTAATAGAGTACCACAGAGGCCAGTAATATGTGATTTAGCATCTGCAATTTTACAAATTGAACAAGGAATTGATCAGAAATTCCTGAAACGTCCTTTAGGTGGGTATTATTTTTATTTTTAAATATATTTTTGAAGTAATTTAGATTTATATACTTTGCAAAATGTGTTGTTTTTAACTTCTTTTATAAAAATTCTAAATTGAAATGTAAATGTAGGTTTAGATCCGAAAGAAAGAAGGGAACTGAAAGAAGAGAAAGACAGAGAAATAAGAATGTCAACACCAGCATTAGAACGATGGGAAACTGCATTAATGGAATCTACAAACATTCCTCAGCTTTTTCTTCATCTTTCCACTTTAGGTACAGTAGCCAGTAAAAAATATTGGTTGTCTTTATCATTGCAGAAAATCGTATATTCATTGATTTTGTTTTTCCCCTCCAGAAAATTCAGTATCGTGGGAAAAATCTGCTTTAAATGCTTTCTGTAAGCTATGTAGACGGAGAACTGATCCAGAAAACATGCTACTTTGTGATACCTGTAACAAAGGACATCATTTATACTGTTTGAAGCCAAAATTAACCGTAATCTCTTTTAATAAATGTTTTATATTAGCAATATTATAGTTTATTAACTTTACAGTGTTATTTTAAGGATAATATTTATTTAAACTTAAGCATAATTAGGCTGGAGAAGATGCACAACTCGGGAATTAACTACCGAATTTAAAATAATAATAATGTGATAACGAGTAGTTTCAGTGCAGGAAAGCTCTTGCTTTAATGAACTACTGGTTCCTATTCGAATGCTTTCTTATTTTCTAACTTATCTTTTTATAAATATTTTCCTCTTGAATCTATCAGGTTAATTTAATCATTATACGGAGAATAATACAGCAGAAAGAAAGCCTTATTGAATTATGATAACTTTTATCATAGACTAAATTATGATGGCTTATTCTGTTAAAAATTAAGTACATAATAAATAAAAATATAAAGAAAATCTGGGAAAATAGAGATGGTTTCAGTTAGAACCATCATAGCAGCTGGATAAATTTTGTTCTCATGGCGAAAATCTTGTACTCTTAAAAGAATTTTACCTTAGTTACTTGTGGTGTCAATATGTAATATTGATGAATATCATGGCGACTAATCTAGTATATTATACATTTATTTATGCTTATACATTTCAGAAAGTACCATCTGGAGATTGGCATTGCCCAAGATGTAGGCCTAAACAGAAAGTTGAAACTATAAAGAGAAAGAGAAGGTTGTTCTCGGAAGATGAATCTGACAATGAAGAGAAGTATGTTATTTTTTTTTATTATTATTATTATTTTTTGTTTTTTGTTTTTTAAATTTATTAAGAACTCTATAATATATAGATCTTGAAAATAATGCAACATATTGATCTAAAACTGTGGTTAATTGAATTGTCTATAATCACCTCCAGTTTCAAAAAGGTTAAAAACTAGATTTCAGTTGGAACGAAGTTGGCGATACTTTCTCGGTCTAAATTGTCATGTGTTATTCCTTTATAGCATGTGTCGTGTAATTCTAGTAAAAATTTCGACAGAAGAAAACTTACCCAGAATTGTAAGAAAAGAAAGTGTAATTAAAATAAATATATGCGTATGTGTTTCTCACGAGGTTTGTATTCGTTTTTTCAGGGAAGAATGGATCTGTAAAACTTGTTCAGAAAATGGTGCACAACTGTTGTGTCATTCCTGTGAAACATATCAACATCTCTCCTGTGTTGTGCCACCAATGAGGAAGGTGCCGAAATCGAAATGGTTTTGCCACGAGTGTCGTCAACTAAACGCAGCAGCTATGCAGAAAGAATCACAAAAAGATACTTCTATTAATATCGTGGAAAATGGCGGCAGTCCACCTACTACACCCAAAGTAGAGGACCTGGACAATGTGAACGGTGGTTCTCCTGTACAGAGTGCAGAAAGGACTCCACGATCTGGCCGGAAACCTGCCGTAGCAAAGATAGAACAGCCATCTAATCATATTGTAGAAGGTGAGTATTGTTAACTTAATCTTCCCTTTCCTTTAATAACGTCATCCATCCTGTTGTAAGCCGTTTTATTTAGGAAGGGGCTTTCAAAATGTCCGATGCTTTTTGTTTCTTTTTGAAATTCTACCTTTCTAATTAACCTATTGGGTAATGTGCTTAAATTAATGAATAATTCTGGTCTGTGACGGAGTCTGCCTGCAGTGCTGAATAACATTTGAATGGCGTCTATTTATTGCTTCTTTTAAATTTTTGTTTTTTACTTTTTTAAATTGCTACCTTCTCTTACTCTCCTGTAAGACGAAGTATTTCGTTTGGAACATATTTTCGAAATACATTTTGAAATTACATTTAAGTTTTTATACACTATTTTCAGAAGCAAAGTGTGTGAAAGGTTTCACTTTTTCCAAAAGTTTTAACATAAAATAAATAAGAATAAAAAAGTAATTGTGACAGAAGCATTGAGAAAATATGCTTGACGTTAACTGTTGCTGTATGCCCCATAATGGTCGGATTTAGAATTGCGTGTTTTGGCAAGAGAGTGTTGGATAGGGCGGAATTTTTAGAATACCTGAACGGTAAGAATTGGGCTAATTTAAATAAATTCTGTACATCCGCTGGTAGATATAGACAGTTTCTAATAGAAAATTATAATTATTAATTTTGTATTAAGTTTCAATTTTATAAAGGAAAAGTAGTATCTCTTTGTTTATTTTGTTTTATTTTAAATTTTGGTTATTGGTCGGGAGGGAATAGTAATTAAAAGTGCAACTCAAGCAGACGGACGAGAAGTCCATGCTTTAATGTTAAAAATGAGAAAATTACTTTTATGTGTGTATTTTGAAATACCAATAAACAATTTTTTATTATTATTATTATTATTATTGAGAAAATATGCTTGACGTTAACTGTTGGATTACTGGATTAAATAAATCTAAAACGCTAATGTTGATTTTATATTCGTAAAAACGGACAAAAAAAAACTGTGATGAACATTTACATAAATTGCTCTTGATTGTATTTTTTATTACTTTTTTTAAATTTAAAGCGGCGCGTCTTCATCTGAAGTTATTGACGCTAGGAACTTTTTTTCATTCACCGCTGGTCTCTGGACAGTGTTCTCTCATTTCAAACAACGCTGACCATCACCGGTCAGTTAGGTGTAAGAAGCTCCTAGAAAGAAAATATCTAAGGTTTGGCAGCTGGATTCGAATGCGGAATCTCCGCGCGGGAATCCAATACGCTAACTACATTGCTAATTCCTTCCCTGTCCTTGCCGAAAAGCTATAAATTTGTCTCTTTCAAAATGGAAAAAACAATTTTGTGTTTTTAATTTAATTTTTTTAATCTTTTGGAGATGACATCTTGATCACCGAAGTGCTGAACTTTTTCCCCCATATCCAGGAGCCCTCAAAATATCTTATCTCCAGTAAACACTCATTTTCAAGAGTTTTACATGATTATAATACTTCCTCTTTTAGGTGTAAGAGAAAGTAAAACAAGTTCCTCTGTGACGGATGTATTTCTCCGACATTAACCACTTCTGCAAACTCACTATGTATGTTTATAACGCAGTTTTACAATAAAAAAAAAAAAAAAAAAAAAAAAAAAAATAGATCCTCCTAAGACTGTTACATAAACTTCTTTAAAAAAAGATGTACTTGTGATGGCGCTGAAGAGGAAGATAACCGAATTTTTAACTGAGCTTTAAAAAATTATTTTTACAGAAGTTATTAGTCACAATAAAAAAAAATTGTAACGCACGCTTCTCTACTCTATCCAATCTGATTTCGTAATTTTATAAATCTTCTGGGATTTGTTCCTTAGGTTTTTAGAAGACTTGCTTTATAAATATAAAAGGTTATAATTAATGTTTTTGGCATCATGAATCTTTCGTTCGGAGTTCATTTTTGATGTGAATATTATGAATTTTCAACCATTAATATTTACTGTAAATTGTAAATACATAATGCTGTATTATTCCTCTACTTGCTCAATATATAAATGTATATTAACGTGTTACTATTGGATTGTGGCAGTGTGTGAATGTTGTGCACATTATCTAATGTTTGCCTCTGGGTTTACTAAACTCTAATTGTTCCAACATCAACCATCTTTGTTAGCCTTACAGAAATGTTTGGTGTTGTGCTAAGTTATCCAGAAAAGGGAAAAGGGAATACGAAAGGGAAAGATTTTCATGATTTGAATTGCAAGTACATGCCAAAATTCATGGTGAAACACTAGCCTGCTTCGCTTGTATAAGGATTGTGTGTATGATAAATTAGAAATTCTAAACCATCTTTCTCTTAAAATACATTTCACCAGTTTAAGCGGGGTAAAGTTCTCAGGTGCTATGGGATCCTCGTCACTACAAACTAAACCATCAGTGGTCAAAGATTTCCTTGAACGTACGATTTTGAAAAGTATATATATTCTATAAAAACTTATTGACTAAGCAGATATGGAATTGATGATACAGTTTTTAAGTTCTTATTTTTAAAGCGCTTTAGTTATGAAGGTGAAAGTGTGACTTATTTTTTAAATAACATACCTGGTGTTGTGGCAGTTTATTTTGAACATGGTCTAATAAATTTAGTAAATCTTGTAAACTAGAATTTTTTTTTATCATTATTTAAGTCAGATATGATAAATTACTTTAAATTGCGAAGGGGGTAGCTACAGATGTGTGTGAAAAACCTACGCATTTTTATGTAGGTAAAATTCAATTAAATTTTATGCCTGAGAAAAAAATTATTGCTAAAAAATAATATCCTGTATCATTTCATCGTATTGTGGACCGCTTTCCATCGTTTGCCCATCTTTAGATTAAGGTACGGTGTAGCAATAGAATCGTTTACCAACATACACAAGAAAGGCACAGTCGTTAGTGTTCTATCAAAATCCTAATAAGAAAATTTTTCCCACGATAAGTCGCAGATTCAAAAGATGTTTAATGCACACAAGTAGAAGAAAAAAGACCTTGAGGTTTTCTGGCCATACATTTCCAACCATGAATTTACTGCTTTTAGTTTTATTTTTTTATTAACATCTATATACATAAATTAATGTTGAACATATTCGATTGGATGACATGTTTATAGTGCATTGGGAAGAGGTGTATTTGATGAAAGATTCAATTTTGGAAAGTATGAATTCAAATATTTTATCTAACTTAGCACGCGTAACTTTCTTTTTCTTTTTAAGACTGTAGAGGTGTCGATTTTTTAATTTAGAGACTAGCTATTTAGTTTCAAAACTAAAACTAAAAAAAGTTACTTCCAAATAAATTTAAATGCAAAAAGCTTCTGATTATATCGCTACATTTTTTTTTTAGTTTAATTCAGTCAAAAAATTAATATAATAATCATCTGTACAATGTTGAATTTTCGTTCTTCAGGGCTTAATTTTTTAAAAATAAGTGTAGATACCAAACAAAACTATTGAGAGTTAAACTGCAGAATGGTACCCAGCGCAGTGGACGTTTTTGTATGTTCCATTCGTGGCTAAGGTAGTTGAAAAATAGAGTATAATAATTCATTTCTTGTCTTTAATTTTGTTGAATCATTTTCAAAAAATTTAACTGACAATATAAAAAATATTTTTTTTTTTTTTTTTTTTTAACCTTTCGAAAAACTATTATTGTTTCTTTGAAGAGCTCTTATTATAATTGAGCATGACGCTTTTTAATTTTTTTTTTTTTTTGCGAGGAAATAGGTTGTAAAAGTCTTTATAAGGAAGAGCACTTCGTTACTCCCTCAGTACAGACTATCTGTATGAACCAGTTGTTATAAAAGGCTCTTCTCAGGGTTTGTTTGAGTTGTTGCCAAAATATTCAAAACAATGTGTACCCGAACGATTATTTCCTTTCCAACATCCTTTACTATCTCCTTCTTTCATATCTACTATTCTTCTCTGAGTAATTGACGTTGCATTCGTGAGCTCTATGTTAATAATCGGAAGAGAGTTGTATTAATTAGATAGACTGAATCATAGTCGCTAATGCTTGATCTTGGAGATTGATTCGCCTTATTCAGTTCCAAGAGATAGCCTACAATTTTTACCAATCGTATGATTTGAGGTATAAAATATATTTCACGGTGCCCCTAATCTGGCTTAAATACCCTACCACTTTTGTGTTAAATCGTAATAATCGAAGAGTCGAAGTTGATAATGTTAGATATAATTACCAGAGGTTTTTGAGTATCAAACGACCAAGTTATTTTTCAGAAGTTTCACATTAATTGCTACACATTAGAATAGTTTAAATGTTTACCTGAACTTATTATTTATTAGAATTCCTTCGCTAAAATGCCTTCTCAGAATAAAAAAGTGCTACTCTGAAATTTTATTAAAATATTAAATATTAAGATCTTTCAGAATAGTGGCGTAAAAAAAAATAGAAAATTTATTGCAAAAATATAAATGATAGGAATTTATTCATTTTTAATATTTAAAAAAAAAAAAACTTTCGACAAAGGGTTTTGTGGCCAGAAAACTAAGCTGCTGCTGCTGGACCATAATTGCTGTAATTAGATTTCTACAAAGTTAATCTCATTTGACTGCCAATTTCTCGTTTAGTGTCCATCGATCCTTTACGAACTAATTAACTCATTTTTGGGGGAACTAACATGACGTTGATTGAAAATGAAGTGATAAAGATATTTTTGACGGATATTGTTGGTGATTTATAATTATATGAACATTATAACTTTTTTAAGATTAATTTGTGAGCTTTTAGGTCGATTAAAGATATTTCTGAGAGATGTAAGTGTATTTCTTAATTAAACGTAATAGTTCTCAGGCATTGTAATTTCGAAAAAATGAGATAAAGTGAGAAAACAATTGATCTGTAGCCTCTCTACGCCACGTTAATTAGCCTAAATTATGAAAGATAAGAGAAATATTTGGCAAATATTTGTCATCTCTTATTGCAGAGGATGACGATGAATTTGTGGGTGGTGATGATATTGATGATGATGATTATATGGTGGATATGCGAGATGATGAGGATGAGGATAATGATGATGGGGATGATGACATTGCTTCTGATGATGATGTAAGATGGCGGGTCAACACTGCTGTTGAATCAGAACGATCCAGTCGGCGCAAATCTTCCAAAGCGGCCACTGCAAAGATCTCTCAGTTCGCCAAACAGCTTCGCAGCAATGGCTGGGACGACGAGGGTTCGTCTCTTTACTAAATCCTTGTAGAGTTCCTTTTAGTCATTTATTATTCCTCATATCTTGTTCAGAAATCATTCATTTTCAAATTATACATTTTTTCGTTTTAAATTTAAATGAACACTATTTTAAGTGTTTTTAACTCGATAAAGAAAAGGCTTTTTCCTCATACTAAATGGATGAGAAAAGAGCTCAGCTTTTTTTCTTAATAGTTGTTGCGGAGCCGTCGGCCGAGACGGTTACAAAAATTTTATTAATCGTCAAAAGTGGCGACATTATTTTTATTATTTTTAAACCTTTTTCCTTTTTTAGTTTGAATTTTCTCTCTCGTTTTAATTTGAATCTTTAGGCCTTTGTTTGAAATTTCCACTCTGCACGATCAATTGATGACCCCTTCAACCGACTCTTTCTATTTTCTCATTCTAACACTTACTGTGTTACTGCAAAGCTACTCCATTTTATTTTAGCAAGGAAGTTAGACGAATAATGGAAGAACTTCCTCAAGAATCTGATTTAAAAATTCATTTCTTTAGATCTTTGACCTGAACCGCTCGTGAATTTATTGTATAAACACTTTTTTTTTCTCATTTTTTCCAATTCCCATACCCTAATAATAATAATAAAATAAGAACATTATTATTAAGAATATTTGATAAGAATTACGAGGGTCGTTTGAAAAGTCCGTGCAAAGTCAGAGAGATAACACCACTGGCGCGTATCGAGGTTATGTTTAGTTAGTAGCATCTCTTGGAAGAACACACACCAAGTTTCAGCCAGATCGGTCTATTTCTTTGTGTTTGGCATTCGTTTGAATCGAGGAAGTCGAGTGATTTTCAAAAAATGAACGAAAAAGAATTTCGTGTGTTGATTAAACACTACTTTATGAAAGGCAAAACGCCTCAGGAGACTAAAGAGAAGCTTGATAAACATTATGGTGACTCTGCACCTTCGATTAGAACAGTTTATAAGTGGTTTCAAAATTTTCGAAGTGGCCATATGGGCACAAGTGACGCTGAACGTTCTGGACGCCCTGTTGAGGTTACTACTCCAGAAATCATTGATAAAATCCATGATATGGTGATGGATGACAGAAGAGTGAAGGTGCGTGAGATTGTTAGTGCTGTGGGCATCTCGAATGAACGGGTACATAATATTTTGCATCAACATTTGGACATGACAAAGCTATCCGCAAGATGGGTGCCGCGATTGCTCACGCTTGACCAAAAACGAAATCGTGTGAAGTGTTGCAAGGACGGTTTGCAGCTGTTCCAGAAGAATCCGCAGGACTTTAAGCGTCGTTTCGTCACTGTGGATGAAACATGGATACATCACTACACTCCTGAGACCAAAGAACAATCTAAACAATGGGTTACCAAGGAGAATCTGCGCCAAAAAAGGCGAAGACCGTTCCTTCGGCCGGAAAGATTATGGCGACTGTCTTTTGGGATTCGCAAGGAATAATCCTCATCGACTATCTGGAAAAGGGTAAAACTATTACAGGTGCATATTATTCATCGTTATTGGACCGTTTGAAAACCGAGCTGCAAGAAAAACGCCCACGATTGGCCCACAAAAAAGTCCTTTTCCATCACGACAACGCACCAGCTCACACCTCAGCAGTTGTGGTCGCAAAATTAATGGAAATAGGGTTCCAACTCGTTTCACATCCCCCCTATTCTCCAGGCTTGGTTCCCTCGGACTACTATTTGTTCCCCAATATGAAGAAATGGCTGGCGGGAAAAAGATTTTATTCAAACGAGGAGGTGATTGCAGAAACGAATGGTTATTTTTCAGACTTGGACAAATCCTATTATTCGGAAGGGATCAACAAACTAGAGCAGCGTTGGACGAAGTGTATAAGCCTAAAAGGAGAGGTTGAAAAATAAAAAAGGTTTACCCCAAAAAATTGAGTAGTTTTTATTTTTGCACGGACTTTTCAAACGACCCTCGTACATAAGAATATTTATTTAAGAATTAACACAAGGACAGAAGAATTAACTGTACAAAGTTTTAGAAAACACTAAGGTGTCGAATATTTTATAACAAACATATAAGCATCAAGAATTGATCAGTTATCTATATTGAAAACTTGAAAAATATGCCTTAATTTCTAATTCATAATTTTATGAACTAAATATCTTGAAAAAACTATAATTTTTCTTTTGAATTTGTTAGTATGCAGATAGCGTACTTTATTATTTTGTCCTTACTTTAATGGAATTTGAAAATAAAAGCTATTAATGATAAATATATTCTATAATTAGTTAATTGTCGTTAAAAAATTGTATTTTATTGGTAAATAACTCTTGTATGTACAATTTTTTGAACAGATGAAGATGGACTTGATGATGCAGAAAGTATTCATGAAAGTGTAACATCTGTACGACGTTCAGGAAGAGATTCTGCTAGTCATAGAAGAAATAGGAATTCAGGTCATCATATCTGCAGAGATCTTCCATTGGATAATGCAGCATTGTTAGAAATCCTGGATGATCTTATGCATCATGAAGACGCATGGCCATTTTTAAGACCTGTTACAAAATCTGAGGTTAGGGGGATCTATCAATTTCCTCTTTGAATATTTTTAATTATACTATGGCGGAGTTAGAACTTTTTACATTATGTTGTATTCCAGAAATGTATGTATAAACGAACGTTGTATATTTTTTTTCTTGCCAATAATCAAATTCGCCGCTGAAGGTTAAAATAATAACTTTGAAAGAAAAGAATTTAAAAAAACCTATTATGATTGTGATGATTGTAAACAGAGAAATAATTTTTGCATCAAAACTTTATGTTTACAGGTACCTGATTATCACCAGATTATTAAGAAACCAATGGATTTAGCTACGATCAAACACAAATTGAATATGTTATCATACACTAAAAATAGTGAACTGATTGCGGATACAGAACTAATGTTTGATAATTGTAATGTGTATAATGAAGAAGGAAGCGAGGTGTACAGGTGGGTGATCTGCAAATGTACATTATATGGATTATTGTATATGTATATATTTTACTTATTACCTAATTGTTTTTGTAGTGGAAATTCAAGGGCGATTTAATAGATCTTCACTTGTTTGATTTTTGATCGTAGCTTGTCCTCCTTTAATAGATCATATAGATCATTTTTGGGAATCTTGTTGCATTCCTTTAAAAAACCCACTTTTTTACGCTTTCCTTTTTTATTTATTTATTTAATTTTTAACACGATTATATTGTCCCATAAGGGAATGTGCATCCTTTCATGCAACACTGATGCTAAACAAATTTGGCTAGCCGTCAATAACAATGGTCCCCACCATTAACCAAAATTATCAATAATGTATGGAAATAAAAGTTGTACTGTCTGTTGTAAAGCACGAAAATCAACTGTGATAGGTGAAGTGAAAAATGTAGCCAGCATTTCAACTAGTGAAGCTACACTAATGAGAAACTTTAATACAATTTCTGTTTGTAGTAATTTAATTGGAAGCTACGAAGATTTATATATTTTCATTGGCGTTATTTGGAATTTGTGTTGATGCATCAGATTTTTGAAAAAACATAAATATTTGCTAAAAATTGTTTAAAAATGGTTAATTAACCTAGTTCATATTTTTTAATGATTCCGATCTCATTTTGCATGGTTTTAAAAAACGTATCTCATCATTACTTTGTATTTAGATTAATTTACACCGGTTAACAGTATGGTTATGCAAATCCTGTTTTAAATGAAATCCTTAGAGTCTCGTTTTATACGATTGCATGATTTTGCAAAGAAAACATACCTCCGCGTAAATCGAGCGCTGGTGTTTTTATTGTGTGTTGACGAGTCAGGCTGGATCCGCAAAAACTTCCTGAATCTTCTCCCCCTGCGGACGGAGTTCCTGAAGGTACCGAGGCTAAAAGTTTTGTTTAGGATCTGGCCCGTGATTAAAATAAAAATGAAACATGTTTGGGTGTAAGGTGGAAATAATTTTCACTATTGTAATGTTCTCCTGCTTCACGAGTTTTTTTTTGTGTACACTTAATTTTACTTTTATATATTATCTTAGTTATTTATTTTTAATTTTTTACTTGTTCCAGAGCTGGTGTAAAATTAAGAAAACTTTTTTATAAACTTTGCAAGAAGCACAACCTTCAATTAGATGTAGATACACAAGATCAACCCCCGGCAAAAAAAGCTAGAACAGTATTATAAAATTATTAGAAAAATAAAGTAAAAAAAAACTTTCCATTTTTTTTCTTTTCTTTTTGTAACGTGGGGGATTTATAATGTTTACTTGAAGATACCTGAAGATTTTATTACAAACAGATAAAAGCATTTATACATGATATAGTAATAATAAAAAATTCTCACGTTCACTGAATATAAAAATTTAAAAATGGTGTATGTTTCTTTTACAATATAATTTCTATCATTGTACCACTATTTGCTTAGTTTTTGAAGATTCCACTTAACAGTACACATAGTATGTTTTAATTCAATTAATAATACAAAATGCCAGTGTATTTACTACTTTTTGAATGATTGTAAATCATTAAAATATGTACATAAATTAATGTAGGATCTATTTTTATTTCATTTGTTAATTGTGATTTTATTTTTATTTATGTACCTCCCGCATGTTTATTTATGTTAACCTCGATTTTTTTTTTTTTTGTTAAACCTAAGAAATGATAGATCGTCAACAATAAAATTGTAAAAGTAAATTATTTATTCATATTTAAAAAAAGATTAATTATGCCCTTATTTATTTAAAATTTGTAAAATTTCAACATTCTTTATCTCCTTTAATATTTAATATTCAAGATCATTTTATCTCAATTATAGCAATTCATAAGAATTTTGGAAAATGTAATTAAATTAAATCAAATTTTGAAGAGTTCTGTATCATACGTCACGAAATATTGATACCTAAGTATGAAATTAATGTGAAATAATTATATTTAAACATCCCATTTTTCTCCAGCCATTATGGGTCTCCATGATTCGTATTTTTCTCAAATGTAGAGTTGGAAGAATTCTAATTGCAATTCCACAAGTTCTAAATATATTTTCTTTGAACTGAAGATTTACAAGATAACGGTTTACTATTACATTAATATGGCTACAATTATTGGAACTGTATTCCTAGGAACTTAACCTTACCTAGGAGTTTCTGCGAACCAAGGGCATCTCATAAGACCCCAATTTCTCGTAGGTCTTCTTGCTCCATTTCAGCAAGTCACCTTAAACTCTCTCTATTCTCTTCTCAACCCTCCCTCTGCTCTCCGTGCAAAAAAAAATCTGTTTCTTTCCTGTATATAGAGAATTCTCAGGCTTTGCTGCCTAAAAAACATTTTTATGAAGACATCCATCCATCCATAGAAGGGACTGTCTTTCAGCTCATAAAGTATTTTTGTTTTGTAAAAGAGAATACTGCTAATCTTCTAAACATAGTTCATCGCATTGTTCAGTTGAGAAGGAAACCGATGTATGTTCTATTTTATCAGATACAATTTCTTGGGTTTAGAAGGGGAAAACTATGCAATAGCAGCTGAGGTTCGTTAAATATTTGAATTTGACCCTTGTAAAAAAAAAAAAAAAAAAAAAAGAAAATCGAGGTTCATATATTCATCCTGGGTCGATTTCGATAAATGGGGTCGACTTCATTCCGATTAGAAGAGTACTCGTTATCGGCTAATTACAGCCATTACTACGAAAAATGTAGTAACATGTATGTAGTTAATAAACATTTTCTAGAGGTCAGTCAATAGAAGTATTTAGAAAAAAGAATTTTTTACACAAAAAAAAAAATGATCAGAACATTGGATAAGTAAAGCCAGTAAACAGAAAATTGCCTAGTTTAATAACGCATTGAAATTATGGTCTGGAGGGCGAAGGAGGCATGATAAAAAAGCCGTACGAGGGTAAGACAATAATTTTTTTAGCCTAAAATTCCCAAGATACCGTTCTTTTATTTCGTTCAATGTTATGTGTAACAGTAACTACATAAAAATTATTGATTTTTCTATTAAAATGGTTGCTGAGGTCAAGCAACTGAAGGTGATTAGTAACTGTTAAGAATTTAAATGCAATGAGATTTTTATTTCCTCAAGTTTATGTGAGAGGGAAGTATTGCGATCTTGTCTAATTTTAGAAATCGAGTTTACACAAGAAAGTACAATTAGAATAAATTAAAAGTGTCAGAGACCAACAACAAATGTCAGAATGCAAAGAAAAAATATTTTAAAAATTGATTACTTTTAATTTTAGATAATAACTTTCGTCTTGTGGTGATCGTGTCTGCAACCCGTGAATTGGTCAGGGGCTCTTAAGTCATAGTCACGAGTCTTGACGGAAAACAAGGTTTACTTTAATGGTTAGTTCTAGTGAATCCCATAAGTACGTAGAGCGCTACCTAATCCAAATAGAACCTAACCGTATAGGTTAAATTATGCGTGTATTCTCACGTGTTGTTTAAGTTGCAGCGTTTCGACGTTGAATTCTCACTGAGGTTTTTTTTTTTAACAAGTTATTAGTTAGTTGCATTAGTTTTTATTTCAGATTTATCAAGATGAAAACTCCAAAACTTTCAACACCGGCTCCAAAATCTAAACTTAATACACCGCGTTCGGGTTTCATTCAGAAAAATTCAGAATCTTCAAAGAAAGTTAAATTTGGTGTTTTAGGTGAGTCTAAGAAAAAATTTAATGGTACACCAATGTTGGAGTGTGCATCATTTAAAGATAGGAAGTTTAATAATTTTAGCGGAAAGAAAAGTATGTCTCCATTTTGTGATAAAATTAACGCAAATATTCTTAATGCAAATAAAAAGACAAGTTTTTCTCCTCGAAAAAGAAAGCATGATACAGAATCTCTCTCAGAAGGATTACAATCTGAAGAAGAACCGGTAAAAAAAGTTAGTCCGAAAGCAGGTAACCAGCAACTAAATTCTCCAAACAGCAAAATTAAGGTGAATAAAACAAGCCCAGAAGTACAGCTTGGTTTGGATATTGAAAAGTATCTTGTCAAGACGTCTTCTATCAAAAAAGCTAAACATCAGTTAGCTGAATCTACACCTTTGGGGAACAAACAGCAAGTTAAGGTAAGAGTTCAGAAAGGAGGTTCTCCAAAATCATCTAGAGGAACTTCTGGAGACATTGAAAGTGAAGTTGAGGACAAACAACCACAGTTCAATAAAAAAAAAGTAAATCCGGCGGCTAAAACAAAGAAAAAAGTGAAGACTGCAAAAGTAGATGAACTTGTGAACCCTACTACGGTAATTTAAAGTTTATCGTATAGTATTATAACTAAATATTTTGTGATGCTAGATATAAATTGAAAAAAAGGGGTGGATCCTGTTTAGCTGCCGTAAGAGATTTTATTCTACCAACCAAGTGAATCTAGTATATGAAATCTCTTATACTAGAAACCTCCTTTTGCAAGGTCCAGAATTCCCTGTCGTTTTTGCAGTCCACAGATTGCTCAGTATTCCCGTAAAGGAAATCTTAGCTCTCCTCCTTTCACATTCTGTACAGTGATGAGACTACGGAATGTCTTGTGGGTACATTATGGTCAGTTTAGTCTTCTCGGGCACTCACCTCGTCTGCAAAAACTGAAAGAGGATGTATCGTCTTGACTAGCAAAGGCTAGTGGAATTGACTAGATGATGTCTCTTGCGACAGACTCCTGGTCCTTCGAACTGAGCTTAGTGCCCACCAATCGCTTATAGACTATTAGATGACATATTTCTCTTTTAACTAGATTCAGAGTTTTCAGAATGATAGTTTTTTCGCTTCGCGTTCTCTGACCTTTATTTATCAATAGTTCCAGCAAACCAGCTATTTCTAATTAATCTTAGAGGATATAATCCTTCTCTTCCTGACAGTCAGCTCCATCTCTGTCAAGTAAATTGTCTCACTTTGGGAATTTGTAACCTATCATCTTCTATAATAGAATGCCTGGTCTGGTTCAACTCCCGCACCCATTGTCTTGACCAACTGAATCGCTCAGAAATCTCTATTCGCCCTGTGACCATCTTAGCAGGTATGCTATACTAGAATCTATCTGTAAATTAGTCGCTACTAATAATTGTAACACCCCCATAGTCATGGAAATGGAGCTTGGACAACTTGGTCCTGGAGATAATAGATACTTCCGTCATGTGTTGCTAAAGTTTCATGAATAGAAATAGAATTATAAACTTTCGATTAAGGAAGCATTAAATGTATTAATTTTCAGCTGAAAAATGCAGTGAACGCTATTTTAAAATACGTTGATAATAACCTCAAAGAAAGAAAAGAAATATTTGGTGCTAGTGTACCATTTTTCATGCAAGTAAACTTCGTTAAAGTGCCAACTTCTCCTCGTACTAGAGTGTAAGTATTACTTTCATGTGATGGTAAAATATTATTAAAGCCTTATTTTATTATTACAACTGATTTCGAACAATACGATTTTGTATGCAACTTTTTTTTTTTTTTTTTTTTTTTTTTTTTTTTTTTTTTTTTTTTTTTTTTTTTTTTTTTTTTTTTTTAGGTTTGTTCCTCATGTTACTCTTCCTGAACAGTCAGATATTTGTTTATTTATTGCTGATAAAAAGAAAAATACCCGGGATCCTGAAGATTTAATTGAACAAACGAAAGATCTCTTAAAAAAATGTGGAGTTACTTGTATTACTGAGGTATGTTTCTTAGATGGGGTAATAATAGACTGGATAGAAATTCTTATATAAGTGACTGTCACTTTTTTTTTAAGTCATTTTCTTTATCAACGTATATTTTTTTATTTATAAAACTTACCACGTTAATAATAATAACAAACATATAGCTCATCTAGTAGTGGTTTCATATGTTTCCGCGATCTTTGTATTCTGTGCCACATCCTTAGACCACGTATGCTGAGACCATGCGAAGATGCACTTGGAACACACAAGTTTTCTGATGATATTTACATCTAGTCGTAGATCCAAAGAAGGTGGACAAAGTCTGATAGGATTGTATTCGATCTTGTCAAACGTCAGTTATAGAGTTTTTCTCAGAAATTATTCGTTTTGTGGTCACAAGTTTTTTAAGATGTGTGTATGTTTAAGACATGTTTACATATATTCTAACTCAATAACAAAAAATCTCAACTTCATATTTCGTTTGAGGAACACTAAGGCACTTTATATGGGAGAGTTTTCTGCCCCCTAATTGCCATTTTAAGATAATCTGTAGTTCTTACTTATTTAATTTTTAGAAGGATTAAGTTGTTAAAATTCCTTATTCGAAGAAAATCACACAACCGGTAGTATAGCTTTACTTTTTCTTAACTCAAGATTTAAGATTTTCTGTTTTCCAGCGATTCTGTTTAAAGTTAGCAAATTCATTGCACGATGTAATAAGAATAATGCTTTTCTTTTGAACAAGAATTCACAAGGAAAATTTCAATTAGGGCACTTTTCGGAGAGAATGAAGACTTCTTAAGTGTTATTTTTAGTAAAATGTATGGTTCTATTTTTATATTACGTTTTATTCAGAGAATTATCTCGCTTTAATTATTATTTCCGTCAG
Organism: Rhodnius prolixus; assembly: GCF_049639745.1. Classification (NCBI taxonomy): domain Eukaryota; kingdom Metazoa; phylum Arthropoda; class Insecta; order Hemiptera; family Reduviidae; genus Rhodnius; species Rhodnius prolixus. Next base: position 38,144,972 of record NW_027411634.1, read on the forward strand.
AACTGTAGATCTAAAGCCCTAAATTCTTCATCAGGCAGAATTTACAAAGAATTGAGTTTAGATGTGCAATATATGAATGATGAGCTGCCAATAAGTTACATCAGTTGGATAATCAAGTCCAGAGGAGAATTATTATATTTGAATTGCAGTGCACTTAGAGAGCCGTCAAGGCATTTATGTTCCTTCTGTAATATGTCACAGGTAGAGAATGTATACCATTTTATCGCTGAATATCCTTGTCTCAATGAATTCAGAGTGTTACATTTTAATAAGAGCACTCTCTACTTGGAGGAGTTAGTGCAATATTTAAATGGGTACAGAGGATGGTTACCACTCATCAGATACTGCAGAGATGCGTGGAAATATAGATATTTTCTCGTTTCTGAATTTAATTATTGATATTTTTCTGATTTTGAATTGGGCCTGGTATGTTGCTTAATTTATGATAATTTAAAAATTTTGTTTTTTTTTTCTTCATTTCAATTATTTTATTTATTTATTTTTTCTTATGAATATATATATTAAATACTTAATTACATTTTTTACTCCACATTTATATTTCATTAGTCTTTTTTGAGTACTTTTTTTTCACCAGGATGTGTAAATTTGATTTGTTTATTTATTTTTTACACAAACTCCGCTGACGGTCAGTGACCAAGCGTAGGTCTTTGTTAATATATTTGTTTGCATGTACATATGTTTCCAAATTTCAGTTATTAATAAAGACATTATCTATCTATCTATTCAGAGAATTGCTAAACTTCCGAGTTCGAAAAAAAATTATTTAAACGGAAATAACTCCTTATAGTGTTTTTATTTATTTGTTCCGGTAAATATCTCTTATATTTCTCTTAACATCATGTTTACTCTCTATATGTAGGTGTATTACTTTTATTTGAAACTTTTTTATCCAGAAAGCTTAATTCAAGTGGAGTTCTTTTTAGGGTGGAGTGAAGTGTTAAGGCTCTCACTGTCAAATGGCGCTTCAGTATATTGTACGGTACTGATGTGTGCACTATTTTATAAGTACGAATTCTCAGAACTTGAGAAGTACGATTGCACAAAATGGCTCATTCATATTTCCTAATTTTCTGGCTGTAGCTGGGATTATTTAGTAAAAGTTCTGTGTTTCCAAAAAAAGATAATTACAAAAATTGCGATAATAGAAAGTAGTTCCGAGTTTTATTGCTAAAATTTCCCTTGATCGCTTATTATCTATTTTATTAAAAATTTTCTACATAGTTTGAATACAATAAACTGATATACTTTAAATATAACTCATGCTACATGATGAAATGGACTTAATTTTTTAGATTATGCCATGGCGTCAAGTACTTAAAGAGCACACCCAGTATGAACAGTCAAGGAAATTATCGCAACGGTTTGACATGTTTTTAATTGACGCTTCTCTTGCAAAGTTGAAAGCAACGTTGTTTGATTCGTTTCAGCGAAAAAAGTTAGTAAATTATTTTTATTATAACAATATACGTTTCTCGTCTGATGAAAAGTAATTAAAAGAACAATAACTAAATTTCAATCCAGTGTTAAGGAAAATTAAACATTACATAGTTGTAATATTTGTTTTTTGAAGAACTTTTTACCAAATCCATGAACATTGGGCTATTTTAAGGTGCGTTTACACCAAATGCGAAAAACCAGTTTTTAGAAGATGGCCTGTATTTGCGCATGAAGGCTATCTAAAAAACGAAATTTCCCTTATGGTAGTACCTAACGGAAGATCAACATTTTTCAATTGGAAATACCTCATTAGTAAATAATTCGTCCATTTTTTTTGAGATTGTATCGAGAACAGTCCCAACGATTTCCATTAAACTTGGCTTTTCATTGCACACTGCATGCTTGCAATTCTATAATTAATGTAATGTAACGTAGTGTCTATTTTTTCAGGCGGGCTATATGTCCAGCTACCAATTTTAGGCCAGATCTATAATTACTATTTGAAACGTTATAGTGTCTAAAAATGTTACCCTTAGATCTAGTTTTAATTTTAAACATTTTTTCTGAGAAAATTTTTTCAATGGAGGTTATGTTGGAGGAACAGAAAATTGTTCTTTTAGTGTAAACGGTTTTTCGAAATACGTAGTAAGCGCAGGAAGAATGGCCTAAGAATAACTAAAGGAATACCGCTTAGACGAAAAAATACGAAATACAGTTTTTGCTCCTATTCTAGGCGCTAGTTTGTTAAACTTAGCTTAGCAAAGAACAAATCCCAAAAACATGTTTTTGTGTTATAGGAAACCAGTTCCAGTAAGTTTGAAAAGTGAGTCGAAAGTGAAATCTAAAATTGAAAGAGCTATTCGCAAGATTCCTATTATTTCTAATGGAAAAGGTCTTTCGAAATCAGTACCTGTAAGTAAATTGATATTTTAAAATACAAATTCTGGCAATCGTAGACTTTGCTAAGAAGAGTATTCAAGGAAGAGCTGTTATGCTCTGGAATTTCATATCAAATGAGGCTAACATTGTTATTTATATATTGAACTCTTTGCAGATTATGGTATATTTGAAAATTTTTGTTGTAGATAGTAATTAACTAATCTAATTTTATCCGTTTACATTTTCAGTTTGGTCATAATAAAATGAAACCAGAACAGTTAGTTGAAAATCTTCATGCAATTCTGCAAATACTTTGCGATGAGGCACAATTCCCTGGTGGACGTGAAAACATAAGATCAGTTTCGATCAAAACTTCGCAGTCAATAGCATTTCCTTTGTATATTAGTACTAGTGAGTTTTTAAAATTTAAACTTTTTCTTTGTTAGAATAAGTATTGATTTGAATTTTCCCCGGAAATAATTTAAAAAAAAAATTTCATGGGAAAATTTATTTTGGTCGTGATCCGGTAAAATTAAAGCGAAATTTATTATTTTACCAGCTGTATAGTAGATAATATTTGTTAGAATAAACGCTAAAAATTCGTTTTTGTTTTTTTTAACTTATTGTTATATGTGGCAACTCAGATAAAGACTTGACATTTTGTTTAGAATTTTTTTTTTGAATGTTGTTTTAAGGGATTATTATGAGAAACTGATGTATCACTTCTCTCTCCCCTAAAAACAGATTTATTAGAAGTTTATTCTAATTATTTCAGTGATACTTATTAAATAAATGTAGTGAAGTGTAGTGACCTTTAATAAACAATTTAAGCTTAAATTTTAAGTTAGAACTTGAGAAGTTTTAGAAAAAGACAATGCTCATACCAGATTTAATTTGTTTATTTTAATTTTGTATGTTTTAAATATCCTATCCACAATAATCATTAGGTCTTTTATTACCAGCCACAGGAATTTCTCTTCCACCTTAGAACAAATTATAATTTACATATTTTCTTCAAGAAACTGTATTCGTCATAATGAAGGGGATGGGAGTCGTTGCTAGGCAAGATTTATGGATGAGAATACATTTTTGGTAGCAAATTCAGTTACAAAAATCAAATTCTGATTAACCCAGAACTCCCAAAAAAAGGTTTTAAATGTAGTTGTAGTTTTAGACTGTACTGTACGTAAAGTAAGTACTGTAAGAATTTATCAAGTTAAAATAAAAGTGACGGAGACGTAATCTAAAACAATCTGGTTTTTCGATTTTCGAATCACGATTTTCCCTTTCTACTATTCTAAGACCCTTACTCAAATTAATTTTCGTCAGTTGGGTGAATGTCCTTCAATGAAAAAAAATCCCAGTTATTTCATTATTTTTTTTATAGGAACTATCACTTGTGACCTGAATTTTTTAGTTTTTATTTTAATTATCTGCTTTTTCACCTGAAAAACCTTTTTCAAGTTTTGAGTGCTGCGTATTAACAAGCAAACACGGTACGATAAAGATCACATGGAATAATGATTTAGGAATTAAAAGTATGAATGCTCTATTATCAATGGATCATATTTATCCTTCTACTTTTTTTGCAGTGTCACCTAATCTTGTAAGTGCACCTAAACAGCGAGTTGTGAAAGAAGAGGAGGAAGCTGTTGAAGGAGAATTGTCAACATTTACAAATTGTACGGTCCGAGTTTTTAAAGATGGAACTGTATTAACAAAACCAACTGAGGTGAATTTTTTTACTTCAAAAATTTATGTGATCTTATGATGTTTTCTCACTTTTTTAAGAAGAATTATTTTCTTCTTAATTCATTTTTAAAATTTAAATTTATTTTTCACCAAAATTCACTTCCTTCTCAACTTCCAAACTCACAGCCTGACAACATAACAATAGTGCTAAACTCATTTTTCCAAAGATTTGAATTACTTCTTACTCCTCTTGTTAGCTTACCAAACACACTTATAACTCAACTTCTACCATGCCTCAAACCTTGAATATCCTTTCTCAACATTCATTTACTATTCTCGGGAACGCCAATGGCTTGAACTCCCACGGCGATCCTAATTCGCAACAGCCTTTCATACTATAGCCTTCCTTCAACACCAACTGACTACCTCCAATCCTCTGTAATTTCCTTAACTGCTCTTCCATACAAGTTCAGTCTTGCTGCTGCTGTATACTGCCCACCAAACAAATCAATATCTTGAGAGCAATTTACTTCATTTTTTAACACACTCGGTCCAAGGTTCCTCTCCGGAGGAGATTACAATGCAAAGCACCAGCAGAGGGGATGTCGCACTACGAATCCAAGAGGTCAAGTACTTCTTAATGTCCTCTTATCTAAAAATTACAGCAGCACCTCATCTAATCAAACTACTTATTGGCTGACTTTTCTATCTAAACTTCCTGATATTCTTTATTTCTTCGATATTTCTCATATATCTCACCATTTTGACATCTCTACACTTACTGAACTCTCCTCAGACCACAGTCCTGCCTTCTTACACTTGACATAAGGGCATTTCCTACCATTCCTAAACCTTCTCTTATATGTGGACAAGTAGATTGGTAGCAATTCCAATCAAAGCTGGAAGACAAGTTGAACTTACGTTTCGGATTTCTCTTAAAACGGCTGAAGAGTTGGACAATGGGCTAGAACAATTAACAATTTCTATACAGACTTCTATCTGGGAATCCTCGACTTATTCTGTAGCACAATGAACATTCAATCCCATCACAATCCACTTGTACAACATCTATCTTCTAGAACATTTCCAGACAACACTTCTAGGCGTATTAAAAGACAGTGGCCTCGCGATCTCCTCTCTGATGCATAAAATCTCCACTTTTTGTAAAGGGCTCAAAGTGGCAAAAACACGTTGTGACAAGCCATTTTCGATTCTCGACTAAAGCTTATCTGTATCAGTATTATTACGTTTGTGAATCTCGAAAGTGATCCTTTGTAGAATACATCTTACTTTAAAGAAAAATTTATCAACTAGAACTTTAAAGAAGAGCTATTAAAAAATTCCTGGTAATGTTTTTCATGACTGATTATCTATTTATTTTTTCATTCTTTTAGGGAAATGTAAAGAGGAAGAAAGGTAAACAACTTAAGGAATCTACTAAAAAGGAAATAGATTACGATGAATTAGAAGTTGAAGATAGTGACAGCGATGTCGATGAACATGAGGATTTAGAGAAAGGTGGCATTGTAGATGTTAATATGAAAGAAGAAGAAGATGATGACGGTGACGGCGATGAAGACGATGATGATGAAAATGATGTTGATGATGATGATGACGACGACGACGATGACGTTGATGATGGAGATGAAGAAGAAGAAGAAGACAGTGATGAAGAATTAGAACTGGAAGTAGAACAAGTTAAGAGTAAGGGTAAAGCAAAAATACAGCAGCAGAAGAATAACAAGAAAAGTAATAAGACAAAATATGAGTCCAGTTCAGATGAAGGCGAACTAGAAGAAGCGGAACAAAATTTCTTAAAGGAACTAAGAAAGATGCAAGATGAAATTGAATCAAAGGTAAGCTTGTTGAGTTAAAATTATAATAAAGGCAAAATACAAAATACATCTTTTCTAAATGTAATGCAAAAATAATTCCTTTTTTTTAAAAGAGATTTTTAAAGGGATTAACTATTTCTTCTGCGATCTTTAACGGAAAGTCACGTCTTGGGGTTCCCGAAAAAAAAAAAAAAAAATGGTTTTCAAAAGTTACAAGTTGGGTTTCTCTTTGTAGATTAATATTTGGTCATTTAAATTGGGCAATTTGGAATATGTGGAATTTAACGCATCTATTACTTCAGTCGTTACTACTATTGATTGGTTTTTAGGGTGATTTAATTTTTAACAGTTATATGCGTAGTAATTATCTCTTCTTTTTTTTTTCCTAATTTTAGAGAAAAGAATCCACAAAAGGGCAACAGATCAAGAAACCACAAACAAATTTGAAATCTGCAGCTGTTAACCAAGTAAGTGTGAACATAAATAAAAATATTGTTTTAATAAGAGGAATTATTGCAACTGTGATTAGTTCATGTATTGACGGATGTGAATGTTTGGCATCATCTGATCGTGAGGACCCTCATTGCCTCAATACAATTATCAAGAGTTTTGTTTGGTGTACTAACTGGACACTCAGTCGTATACTTAGATGGCCAGTCTACACATTTCTATCACCAATTCCAGGTTTTAGAAGATATTTGAGAAAGTCCTTTGAATGAAAAGCTTGGGAGATTTGGAGTTCGGCTATGTCTCGTATCTTATGTCTCGTATAGTTGGCAGACTGACTACTACCTTCTTCTAAAAGAGAACCTTAATGATTAAGAAGGGGGGTTAAGAACTGTTCATACTTCCCCGGTAATTGTGATAAAAGAAGAATGTGCTTTAAAAAAAACAGAAATTATTTTGCCTTTGGTCCCTGAAAATTTATCTCGTAACTCGTAAGATATGTCTACTACTTGACCTTATAGTTTTATAATTAATGAAAGATTTTTAGCGTGCAAATTAAAACGTAAATTTAATATTTTTTAGAAACAGCAAAAGAAAAATCAGAATGCGAAATTACAGAATGAAAAAAAGAAAAGTCCACAAAAAGTAAGTTGCAATGTTATTTAAAAATAATATTTGCCTTTATTTAAATTTGAACAAAAATAGTATTTAATTTGTCTTTCCTTTGTTAATTTCTCTTAGAGAGAAGAGTCACTACAAAGTCAACAGAATAAGAAGCCACAAGAAAATTTGAAAACCGGCATCAATAAAGTAAGTGTAAACACTAAAAACTTATTACCTAAGAGGTGCATGTATTATTTTCTCTGTTCGGGATAGTTATCTAAATATAAAGATTCCTAAGGGCGCAGAGCTATCTCGTGGTCTTTTCTAGATCTTTTTTGTGTCCGTCTGTTAACCATAGGAATGGAAGACTTAAGATGACAGTGGAGGTAAATACTATTCATGAACCTACGGACTACAAATCTATCATCAGTCAAATCTACAATCACACTTTACTGAACTTCCATTCGAAACTATTCTGACTGTTAATTGACGTTTCGTCCTTTGATGAATCTACTCTCCACTACTCTCGTCATCTCAACATTCCCTTATACATCAGATATCTTAAATTTCAATGTGTTATTTTATTTCTTTATACCTTTGTGTAAACTCGCAAGTGACAAGACTGACAAAATGCTAATCGCTAAACGAACATCAACATCGTTATCTGAGTTTTACCGTTAGATAGTTTCTCTCCTGAGTACGTTTCGCCGACCCCTGGATCAGTAAGTTTATGAGAGATAAAGCTAATTTGATGGTCAGGAAAACTGTAAGTAGACTGGGAAGTTACCTCTGAAGAAGGCCTATAGAGTGATTTTTCTTGGGGAAAAGCTCCAGGCTGTAAGAGCTCTGGAGACTTGTTCTTGCGTCCGTCTGTTAACCATAGGAAAGGAAGACTTCAGAGGACAAGTAGCCGATAATAAAAAAAAATCATTCTAAACATAATACAAATTTGAATTAATTGAGTGAAAACTAAATTAGATTAAATACTAATCTAGTGTCTGAATTCAAAGAATAATGATTGTAAAGGATATATCTAATCAAATATTAGACAAATCTAATTGTTAACAAAAAGCTTCCATTGAAAGGGGGAAATGAAAAAGTATTTAATTTTTCTTTTTCTCTCTTTTGTTTCAGAAGAAAAAGAACAAAGCAAACAAACTGAATAAAGACAAAGTTCCTGGTGCTGAGGTTAGTATTTATTTTTAGTGTGTAACATATTTGAGTTTAATTCAAAATTTTAATTAAACAGACCATTTTTCTTCATAGAATTTAATACAAGTTTTGTGACTTGATCTTTCTGATGCTAAAAAAATAATCAGCTAACTTCCGAGTCAGTGGGACATCACTCTTTTTCCTTCAGTCATGTGGTCTTCCTCAATTTTAGATGATATCCGAAGTTAGAATTTAAGTGCATTAAAGTCCAGTTAATGTAACATGACTGATGCTAAATTGACCAACCACTATTACATATAAATTTGAAGTGATGGTTGGTAAATAATAAGGAAAAAAGTAATTTTGATTTGTAAAATAAATAGGATAAGACAATCTTAAATAATGTAATAACGCACAATGAACTATAAGAAAAGTACTCTGATTACAAATTAAAAGCTTGTCTTCTACTGAGAAATGATCTAAAAGTCATATCCATGAATTTCTTGATATAATTATATAAAAGATGTTCCTTTATAATAAAAATGTGAAGTATTTCTGCACATGTCTAGGGATTTAAGAAATATGTTGAATTTGAAACTAATTGCGAAGTATTTGCTCCAACATTTTGTTTTTTTTTTTGCTCAATATTGTGCTGCATTTGCAGGCAGGCAAGATGAGTGTGTACTTCTAAATTTCATTTAATTTAAGTTGCTCATTATAGTTATCTCAGAATGATGACCTTAAAAATGTACTTGAAAAGCTTTAGCTGATTTGCATATAGCAAGGCATTAACTAAGTGCATAGCATCAGATTTTTGTAATGGATTTTGAAGTGGAATCTGTAGCTATTTTTGGAGATGTTAATTTTTTTACATATAAATGTCAAGAGAACTGTTTAAAATACAGCCAGGGCAAAGAAGATGAGCTATAATGTTATTAAATCCATTGCTTCAGCTCAGATAAAAGCACAGTAAAGTGATTATTTATTCAAAGTGTATTTTTGATTTGTTTGTATCGAATTTTGTCAACAATTTTCATCATTTATGGTGCTCCGTTTGCATATTCCTCAATCGATTGCAATTTATTTTGTTTAACAATTTTGTTTCCGTTTTCTTTTTCAGATCGACAAAGTGGCTGTAAAATCAAGTTCTTTTAGTGCTACTAATTTTTCGCCTTCGACAATACAGAAATTCAAGAAAAGACAAAAGAAGGTAATTGTTATAATTTCAGGGTAATATTGCAAAATCAGCCAGTTCTAATTAAATCTATTTATAAAAAATAATAAGTTTGAAGAAAATCGTCACAAACGGCAAGACGAGTTTCTTGATTGATTGATTCCCCTCCACCCAGAATATATCATAAAAAGTTATTTAGAATTGTGGTTTTATGGTAGGTTTGATTAATCAGGCAGTCGCCTAATGATTTGGAAGGGGTTTATTTTTATGCAATAATATTTATTTACAATATCCAAATAATTATGAAAAACGCATGATCTTTTATTTTTCATTTGTGCTACCGACAGCTCAGTTCTGACGCTTTATTTTTATTTTTTTTATTATTTATTGTAGAAATGGGTGTTCTAGAGAAGGTCTTTCACCTTCTAAAATGCTGTTTCGGTTCTTAGTATAGCCGCTCAAATCCAAAGTATAATGTTCAAAGAAAGAAATATTTAGTGAAAATTCAGTTTGAGAAAATTAATCATTAACAATTTCAAGAATTATTGTATGGTAATTTATAAATGTTTTGGTATTAAGTATACATTTATATTTTATTGTTCATCTTTCAGAATAAACAAAATAATTTAAATTCCCCGCAAGAAAAAAAGGCACAACAGCAAAAAAAAGTACCTGCAATGAAGAAATTGAAAACAAAAGGTTTACATTTTTATGACACGATTATTTATCTGACAATTTCTCCTATAGCCAAACTCCTTTATAATTCTTGTTCTTTTTCTTTGCAGGTTAAAGAATCCAAATTAAAACATGCCAGTCTTTGTGACAGATTTCAGATACCTCTGAATTTTAATGTGGTTAATAATCGTATGTATATTTTTCGATAGTAATTCTTGCTTCAATTGCAAACATTTGTTATCCTACTACATTGATGGTCTTTGAAACAATATTATTTGACACATATAGAGATATCAGTAATCTCTATTTTCTGAAATTCATGTTATTTTAGAAGTATTCAATTTTTAAGAGATAAGTTATACTTAATTGAACCTGTAAACTAGATAGATATGTTGGTATTGTAGCTAAGTAACACATCTTGTGTTTTTGTTTTTCTTAAAAAAAAATTATAATAAAGTTTTTTTGTTTAGATGGTCCATCATTGGTAACTTCCCTGCTTCGAAATCTTCTTTGAACGATAACGAAAAAGCGGGTTCTTTACTTTCCGCTAAGCTAACCTTTCTGGATGAATATTGGAGTTTCGTTTTTATTTTTTTTCTGAAAGCTTCAGAAGTCTTTCTCTTACAGTTTTTCAAATGTTCTTCGACTGCCTGGTTACTGAGAGGTCACTCCTGGTTTCGCTCTGCTAGCATCCTCAGTGGAAAAGTCTATTCTGAAGAGAGTGTAACTTTGTGCGCTGCCAGAGTATTCATTTTCTTTTATGCTAATCTATCCTGGCATCCAAAGTTATGATACTTCATGTTCTTTCAGATGTCCAGTTTTATGAGTTTGCCAAGGCATCCGAGGCTATTTTGAGCTGTTGATATGGACGTACGGTTGATATATCTAATTTTGAAAATAAAAATATTAATTATTCAATAAAGCTAAAATTAATATTACGCAAAAAAACGAAAAAAAAATTAAAAAAAAAAATAAAATCGTTCCGAAAAGCACCACCAGGTTGCAGCACCTACTGGACCTGTATATACTAAACTATAAATAGTACCAAAAATGACCACCAGAGAGCTCTGTTGAATCTCTTATACGCGTAAAAAAAAAAAAATTATTCAGTATCATCGTAGTAGATGGAGGAGAGTAGAACTCTTTGTTTGTCCGTTTCTCAAAAATGTCTCTTTAATGTATCATGGATATATGCGTTTATGGTCGGGTAGGTTAAGCAGTATAATGGTGGTCGTAATGAAATTAGAAGTGTATATGTCACAAGGTTGCAATGTCGAGAATGGCTTGGGGATGTTATACTAGTAGTGCGAATTATTCGCCCCACCCTCCACGCCCGCGAGTATCACTTACTCATATAGACGCCATGTCAAGATGTCCACTGGCGAAGCAACGTTCATTTATTGCTTTTTCTTCAGCAAACACACTTGATAATGCCTTAATTTTGTTAACCTTAATTAACATTAACATAATACCACCTAATTATAATTTTTACTAATTAAAAAAATGCTCAGTAAGCAAAATATATGGTAAAACTTACAAAGTACAAAAGAGTGTTAGTTTGGAGAAATGTCTACCAGAGAGCAGCACCTACACTTTAGAGCCAGATATTTATTTTCTAATCGTTTAATAGTTATTCTTCGGGTACAGAAGGCCAAAGAATAAATGACAAAATAATACATTTTACTCTTAGATATACCAAACTTTCTATTTATTAGCAATGGATATAAATTGATAAATAAATTAATTAATAAACTTTGATTAAAAGAAATAAATTAAGAAGCTTTGGATTTTTTAGATTTTAACTTTATTCTGATTGCTCTTACAAATTTTTCTTGTTTTTGTTTCATACAAAAAAAAAGACAGCTTTTAAGTATAAATTCTTAAAATTAACTAGATAAAATATTTTATAATAATCAATTCATGCATTACAGTCGTTTTGTATTTTACCAATGGATACATGTTTTCCTACGTCTTTTGACTTTTTGGCTAATCTTATGAAGAGTTTTTCAGACGTTACTAAAATAATTATCTGAAAATCAACATTTCACAAGAAATCATGTATTTAATATTGTCCGAAGAATTTTTACTTTTGTTACTAAACTTCGACCTCAATTCTAGTTAAAACTACGTTTTTATACTTGAATGAATTAAGTAAATTTACCTTAAATTAAATAAATTATAACAGATCAATCTTATATTACACATAAAATATAAATGTACAGATGAATGTCATAAGCTAGGTGTAATGGCGGAAGTCTTTGTGTTTGACAAGATGGGCCAGGTGCTAATATTCACAAGAACAATGACTCTATATTTTTCAATTAAATTAAATCTATTTTTAAACATATTAAAAGGGAAAGATAAATTTGTCTGGTAAAATTGAGTAATAATGTAGTGAAATAAATAGCTTCATGAGGTAGTGCGTCGTTAGATTTTCGTGGAATGCAGAAATAGATGCGAATTACCTCAACGTACGTGCAGAAGTGCTTCTAGATACAAAGAAAGATTCACTAAAGGTAACTGCGAGCCAGCGAATGACTATAGAGGCAGAGGGACGAAAGCACTCTATAAAGAAAAAAAGAAAATTACAATAAAACCAAGGTACACTTACTATGTTACTTAAATAAATAGTACTACAATAAAACCATGGTTCACTTACTATGTTACTTAAATAAATAGTACTACAATAAAACCATGGTTCACTTACTATGTTACTTAAATAAACCTTAACAAAAACTTACAGTTTAAAATGTTAAGTATAAGGGTTGATTAAACGCCAAAAGGTACACAAATCAGCGAGTACCCAACATTTCATTAATACTTCATTAATATTTAAGTAATTCTACTGCATTAATTTTCATTAATAAGTTATTTTTTAGAATTTATTAGATATCACAGACCCTTATGCTGGCCATTTTCGTCTACAAAATATATGTTCAAGTAGCACTGTAGATTGACTGTAATATCTAGTTATTTATAATAATCAAACTATTAATTACAGGTTAAAAAGAAAAACGTTATAAAAAATAAAATAAAAATATGAGGCTAAAAAATTCAAAACCTTGTTTAAAAAATGCTTACACCAACAAACATCAATGATTTTGTTTATTTTATTTATTTAATTTTATTTTTAAATAAAAATCGTCGGTTTAAGTTCATTCTTCGATTAAAGTAATTGTTATTTTATGTAGTAGTCAAACGTTTATAATAATAGGTAATAATTATCTGGCTTTATCGCAAATAATATAGTTTTCTTCAATTACATTCTCCATCTAGGTGTTCTTCCCACAATGTTGTATATATGTAATATAAAGTAAATAAGATATGCTATATTTAGGACAGCTAATTATTCCAGTATTTTACTATAAGTAAAATTAGGGGGACTAAATTAAATTACAATAGAGAAATGAATAATTATTGTTTAATAATCTACTAGTTATTAACTGTGTGTTAATTGTGCTCACGAATATTTCGGTAAGACGAATTCAAGACAGTAGCCTACTCTAACTTTATCTTTACTTTAACATGCATGTACGTATATGTGATTTATCATAATTATAACAAAAAAATAATATAAATGAAGTGGCCAGCATAAGGGTCTGTGATATCTAATAAATTCTAAAAAATAACTTATTAATGAAAATTAATGCAGTAGAATTACTTAAATATTAATGAAGTATTAATGAAATGTTGGGTAGTCGCTGATTTGTGTACCTTTTGGCGTTTAATCAACCCTTATACTTAACATTTTAAACTGTAAGTTTTTGTTAAGGAGATTTTTGTACCTTTTGGATAGACTGTCCTTTTTGTCTATTTTACAAAGTTACATATCTGCTTTACAGATTTTTTTAAAATTTGGAATAAGCTATTCTATAATTATAACCTGATAAGGTGTTAACTACCCCTGGAGAGATCTTTTTAAAGAATGATTGTAGTTGCGTTCCCCCAAACCATCCTCAATAACAATTTTTTTGAGAAAGTGTTTTGAATAACATAGGAAGGTATTTGTACGTAAATAGCAAAATTAAACTGCGATTTCAGTACTTCCTTTTAAGAGGAGTAAGAAAAATAAACTAGGATTGCAGTACTTCTCCCTAAAAGGCAAAGAGGCAAAGATTTTTTAATCGAACAATTCATTGATTTAAATCGGTTCACTCATTGATAATTTAAACGATTGCAGTACTTCCTCTTAGTAGGAGCAAGAGAATCAGCAACGTAGAGGAGCTTTAACCACTTATTCGAGCTGAATTTTATCAAAATCGGACTAAGCGTTATAGAAATATTGGTAATAATAGTTTTAGAAAGGGCCTTATTTGGTTGGGAAACTCCCCTCCTTGTGAGGCACGGTGCAGAGACTTTTAAAGTGCAAATCTGTATAAAATTTCGATTCGAATGACACTTCATTCATAAAAATCGGTTCACGTGTCGATAATTTGAAACGATTGCTATACTTCCCCTTAACAAGTGTAAGAGCTGATCGCCGCTTTAATGTTACGTAGGGGAGCCCTAGCCCTATCATCCTACCAAATTTTATCAAAATCGGGCCAAGATTTACAGAGTAATTAGTAATAATAATTTTGGAGGGGGCCTTACATAAAGGGGGCTAACTCCTCTCCCATTCGATGTACAGCGTCGGGACCCCCAAAAGGCACATCTACATAAAATATTGAATCGAATGACACCTCATTCATGAAAATCGGTTCACGCGTTTAGGCGCTACGTTGTTTACAAAAAAGGTAACAACAAGAACAACAAGAAGAAGAAGAAGAAGAAGAACAAGAACAAGAACATTTTTTGAAAAAGCCGTTTTTGCTCATTTTCGGCAACTTTTTTCTCGAAACCCATTAGATCTGGGTGGTTGCAAAAAAATTACAGTTATAAAGGAGGGTTTGCCCTATAATTTAAAGAAAATTTGGGAATTTTATCTTTTATAGAAAAACAGAAAAAAATTGTCAAAGTTGGGTGTTTTTCAACATTACGCTTTTTCGTGCAGTTTTTGATGGTCAACCCTTATACAACTGTCCTACCGGACAGTTTTAATAGTACTACAATAAAACCATGGTACACTTACTATGTTACTTAAATAAATAGTACTGCAATAAAACCATGGTACACTTACTATGTTACTTAAATAAATAGTACTGCAATAAAACCATGGTACACTCACTATGTTACTTAAATAAATAGTACTGCAATAAAACCATGGTACACTCACTATGTTACTTAAATAAATATTACTACAATAATACCATGTACACTTACTTTGTTACTTAAATATAAATAGTCTTAGCTTTAATCTTGAAACTATTTTTGTATATTTTGTATACTATTTTTATATTGAGACTCGAGAGGACGATTCAATGGAGTTTAGAGGCTTGCCCTCTAAAACTTAAAAAAAGATTTGAGTGAGCTTCATAATTAAAGATATTAGATTAGAAGTTAGATGTCATTTTTATAGAAAGAAATTAATGTGTGCATATTAATTAACAGAGTTAGTTCAATTAAATAGGATGTTGTTATTTATGTTAAATATAACTGTAAGTATATACTTACCAAGCTTACCTCCAAGAGAAAGTTCGCACGAAATGTTTTTCCTAAACATATAAAGATCTGTGTCCAGCCTTACTAACAATCGATCGTTCGAATTGCTCATAGATCGCAGGCAGAATGTACCTTTCTCATTTCCAATTTTGATTCATTTATCAGAATAAACCTGTTAAAAAATGTGTAACATTTTAACAATTAATCAAAATCACTTTGAATTATTACTTCATGATTGACAATTTTACTTAAAGTTTTTTAACCCTCTCCCTCCTGACCTACATAACAACCCTTCTTAATTTTATATTTGAGACACATGATTCATTACAATTATTATAAAGCACAAAACAAAAATAATTTACCTTATTCATCGTAATCCCTATCCTTCGGTTTGTAAACTGTACTCACTCCCTCCAAAAATGCTCTCATTCGATCGCCCCTGGAAGAATGACTCCTTTGCCACATATATTCTGCTAAGTAGGAGTCAAACTGGCCAGTGGTGGTCCTTCTTGGCAGTTGCCTTTTTATTGAACTCCATGTGCCCTCAATCGCATTGTTGTGCACACCAGTTTCAGGGTCTTTAAAATTTAGGGAATGGTTCACTTTCAAATCTTGAAATCCTTCGTCTTCCAGACAGTCATATGACTTCCAACAGTCCGAGTAAATTGTAGATCCCGGCAGTATGAAAGTCTTAATGACATCTAGTAAGGTACCTTTATCCCTAGTTTCAACGACCCTGAAAAAGCATTTATTTGACCCCCTCTCCACACCACCAAACACCCATCTACCATTCTCATGTTTTCCTCTATTATACTTCTTTTTGCCAAATTTGCTCTCATCAATTTCCACAATCTTTCCAAATCCACCAAGCATACTACTCTCATTTAAAACAATTTCCATACACACTTCTCTATAGAAACTTCGCCAATCACACACAGTACGTTCACTAAACCCTAATTCAAAGCGCAAATCACTCTGCGTACGTTGCATAACAAAAAACTCAGTCATCAAAAGAACATCCACAATAGCAATTTTGCTCCTTTCGAACCAAGAACCCTTGCGTACACTTCTTGCCACTTGATGAGCGGGGGTCGAATAGACTCGACACTGCCATTCATACTTATCTATAGCACGGTTCTGTTTAACCAATTTCATTTCCCTTTCACACTGTGGGCATACATATCTGTCAGTTATTAACCCTTCATCCATACAAAATTTAAGAACTTTCATATGACCATCCTCACTCACAGTACATTCATGCTTTAGCACAAATAAAAACTGCAAGTTAATGTTACTCATGACAAATGAAGTCAATAAAAGAGACACCAAAGATAAAGCTCTGCACTGTAGAGGGAACTAAAATGAAAAATGATTACTGTGGCGAGTACAAAAGTGAAAATAAATTAACTGTGGCGGGAAGTAATAATGAATGTTTTTAAAGAGTATTACTCTACCGCGCATGCACTTAAAATAAAAAGGCCACACCTCCGTGGGTTTTTTTTTTTTTTTTTTTTTTTTGGCATTGGCTTCCGCCATACAGCCAGCATCGTCTAGGTGCTTATCACTAGAATATCACTTACTCTCCGTTCTTACCTACAAATACATTCGCTTCACACATTCATCATTCTACTATATACCGCTATTTACATAAACTACTGCTAATGGATGGAGCAGCACTCTGTGCTCCTGCCATCCTTCTCGCTTAACCAAAATTAAAATCACGTAATCCTTCTCTAAGCATTTTCTTCCATTCATTCTAATTCGGCTATAGCTTCTAACTACATTCATATTTCATTGCTAGCTCTGCTATCGACTTAAGCACATAACTGTTGGTGGAGAATATAATGTCTTCGTAGCG
This sequence comes from Rhodnius prolixus, assembly GCF_049639745.1. NCBI lineage: Eukaryota > Metazoa > Arthropoda > Insecta > Hemiptera > Reduviidae > Rhodnius > Rhodnius prolixus. The sequence goes on from NW_027411634.1 coordinate 38,162,286, forward strand.
AAATGGTGCATCTAAATACCTGTATATATCATCAAACATTCGTTTCCTTTCTACCACATAACGTGGATCCCCCGTGGGTTATTGTAAAGATTAACCAAATATTTTAATAAATACTACTTACAAAAAAATTAACCTTAGAAATGGTGAGATTCCTTTCAGAATTTAGAACTTCAGTAAAAACGTATGAACTGCTTTATAGGTGCCTTCTATTTAGATTTATGTATCCAGGAATTTCAATTGGCACAGTTACAACACAACTTTCTTCTTTTTTAATTTGTCAAGTCAGCATCTAACGTCATTTGCACCCTCAGTAATTGAGTTTTACCATGAAATTTCAATATATTTGCAACATTAAAGGATGTAGTCAAATAAGACAATGAAAAAAATCTAATAAAGGGAAACGAAGAATGGGATAAGTAGAAATACACACTATTCACTGTCTAATTGAAGTTTACAAATACTACTCACACGGACCTGTAACTATAACCAGTTTCGTGAGTTAGAAACCTACAAAGCGACAGTGCTGATATCTTGTGTGCAATTATACTGTTTTAGGGCATACACCCAAATATTTTTTCAGGGGGGGGTTATTTTGCGAAATTAATTTATTTCATTTTCATTTCAAAACTGTCCATCCACTCTATTACTACTCCATTACTTTCGTAATGACGTTTCTGAGAATATGCTGTCAACTAATTTAACCCTTAACGGTCCGGAAGTATTTCAAGTTTACTTCCCACCAGGTCCAAGCTATTTTCTATACGAAGAGGAACTGCGGGCTTAACATTTTTAAATCATGTATAGAAAAGAAAATATTTATATTTTAGTGAAAATTTCGTTTACTTGCAAAATCAAAACACGACTGAATTTAAATGCAAAAGGACAAAAGTGCATGTACAAAAAAACAACAAAAGATAACGGAACATCGATAACAAGTGGAAGTAAATTCATAGAAGGGTACAGAAGTGCGCTAATTTGTAAATATGACGACAATAACAAAAATAAAAATAATAAAGAGATTTTTAGGGGAGGGATTAGCTATGTGGTTAGCGTACTCGATACCCACGCGGAGGTCCCGGGTTCGAATCCAGCTGCTAACCCTTAGATTTTCTCTTCCTAGAAGCTTCTTACAGCTCACTGTCCGGTGATGGGATAGTGTTGTCTGTAACAAGAGAAACTGTCCGGAGGCCGGCAGTGCACTGAAAAAAGCTCCGGGCGCTAATAAGGGGACGTCCATAAATGACGTAACGCTAAAAATCTCCTTTTTTGACCCCCTGCCCCCTTTGTCCCAATTTCTTTCCTCCCCCCTAAAAATGATGTCACATCTTTGTTTTCCCCCCTAAAAAAAGAAATCTAGTTTCTTCTTACTTCCTGCTGCAATTTCAGACAATTTTTGAATCTCTTTTTCAGTAATTTCCTTCAAATCTACAGAATTTGTTGACTTCTTTTTTAATTCATTCCATTTTTCATTTACTTTGTTCGGCAGATATTTTCCTTGTATTGAAGGATATGCTACTCTTACAGCTTTGTAAAAACATTGATAAAGATTTTCTGACATTTTATAATATAAATTTCCGATCTTATTGTCAACAAACGGTAGAATCAATCGCGATAATTTTAGTTCAACGAATTCACTACGGGCAGCCATAAAAAACAATGCAAAACAACAGTCTTTGAGTAGCGCTCGAGTATATACCTACATATCGATAACCCAGTCGATGAAAACGAAAATCATATGGTACACAAAACGCGCGCTATTCAAAAAAAGGAAATGAAAAAGTGATTTAAAAAAGCGTGACAACGCTGATTCTATCCCCCTAACCCTCTCTTGTCACGAAGTGTCACAATTTTTCTACCCTCCCCGCCACGTAATTTATGGATGCCCCCTAACCTCAGCTGTTGATGCGCTAAAAAAAAAGAAGAAGAAGAAAAAAAGAGATTTTCGCCGCCATATACGCGGCATTGGTCCCAGTAAGTAAAAGTGCTATGCCGCTTATATGGCGGCATTGGACCGTTAAGGGTTAGGATCCACAAATACTCCTAGAAATGGTGAAAACTCGTGGTTTTCTGGCCCTGGTGGGAAATAGCACACCTTCTTGACGTCTGACCAGGGGTACTTGCAAGAAGCTAGAATAATTAGTTTCGATAATATCGCTAAGTTTGTTAAAGCGGTGATTTACTCTTACAATTTATGAAAAATACTTCACTGGTTCTTTAATAAAGAAATGAAGAAAAAGCTGTAGGTACTTCTGGTTTGAAAAGGGCGAATGGTACTTTGGCCAAGAATACAGTCCGGACACTAATAAAGCTGCGACATAGTAGTATTTTCACAAACTTCGAAAAGAGCTCTCGGAAGAAGATTTAACAATTAAGTATAATGCGAACGATCCTTTACAACATCTAAAGGTGCACCTGAAAAAAGAAGTAATATACAATAACTGCATCAGCTTTCTTCAAGCAAAATTTAGAGAAGAGTTCGGGAATAGAGAATTTGAAGCCAATTGCTTAAAGTTTACGTTGCTTCTTGGTCACCTGACGATCTTCGTGTAGTAGTCTGTAATTATTGACTTACTGATGACATTACATCATATAAGTTATAAATTTTTTTTTACGGACTAGCAGACTGTTTTAGCAACAACATATTTGAATGTTAATTTGGGTAGTAATTTTTACAGCCACTAAATTGCTTACATTCTTTTAATTCCTCTCACAATTGAAGTAAAAAAAAAAAAATCACAAAATTAAATTACAAAAAATTATTGTATTACTTGAGAAATAATTGTTTTTAATGGTAAAAATAACAGTATTTTTTAGGTGTGTGAACATACTTTGACTTTTTCAAAAACAACACTTTTTAAAAAACACTCCAAAATTTACTTTAAATATTAAAAAAATACCCTCCATATTTAAAAAAATATATACTAAAAAAAAAAAGGTTTGATCGATACTGTAAAGTAAAAAACAAAGAGCTCAAAAAATCTTTCAAGTTGTGAGTTTCAGATCGATTCTTCTTTTACTTTATTTTACTGTTTTGAAAATAATATTTTATAAAAAATATTATTTTTCTTTCATTATTAAAATTCTCTTGAGTATTTACTTATTTTTTAAAGATATTGGTGCAGAACAGTACTTACACACTAAGTAGTACCTAATATTAAAAAGTAATTCTTAATAAGTAGTCTTTGCAAGGCTGACTGAATTTTAATAATTAATTTAAAATAAGTTAAATAGATTTTATATTGACTAGAATATTTTTCATTTTGTCTTTAATATCGACAGTAATTTTATGGCGGCGAAAGAGTTTTTACTTGTTAAGTACTGATTATCTGGTAACTTTCTTTGCTTGACTGGTTCATGAAACTATAGTACAAATTTAGAACTATATTAAAGTAAGCAATCCTTACTGATAAAACGTCCGTCATCTTGTTTTATTAATATTTATTTATTTATATTAATGATTTAAAGGTGTGATACTTAAACTCGCTTCTTTCTGTCAAAACAAATACGGGCGAATCTTAGACTCTCAGCACCATGAAAAAAAAAGAACTCTAGACGGAGGAGATGAGATGCTTCAGGGAAGAGAAATATAAGAAATGAAGGTGTAGTAGTGTGGTAAGTGTATATATGAAACAAAGAATAGGAGTTCTAAACTTAGGGGAAGACTCAGTAAGATGTAAAAAGGTGTGTGAAAGTGAATTAGGCAGTAGGAATAGTTGACTCCAGATCGAGGACATGAGTTTCCTTTCAATGCGGTCGAAAAGAAGAAAAAGCACTTCAATTGGATAGGAGATATAATTGGATAATAGATATTTGAAATACCTTGCAATCTACGACAAACATCGCTGTCTGTGCCTCATCCAAAAGGTTAAATAAGCATACTACTAAATGGATTTGAAGATCGTAGGAGATGAGTGTTGTGACTCTCAGATTTCGCAGTATATCGTATTTGTCTGATATGACTAACACGTAAGCTCCGCTGGTAAGCGTATTCCCTATACTTTTTATTTTAGAGAAGTTTTCAAGCCACCAGGAAATTGGATCTGTTAACACAAAATTTTCATTTAAAGATTTGATCTTAAACAGGTTTCTTTCTATACTAACATACGCGCGCGAATTTTAGACATTCACTTCCATGTATGACATTCACATCAGACGACGGTGATGATATAACTAATTCAAATTTCACAAAAAACAGATGAAATGCGTGAAAAACATTTAAGAATTATTTCTTATCACAATCTACGGCACCTATATCCTATGAGTCTACCATAAACTAAAAAACAATGTGCTAGCGTAAAATCTGTTTACAAGAGTAATAACCATCTTGACCTTCTCCAGTCCCAAAGTCGTGGTTTAAGTGAATGAGGTTACATATACCCATTTTTTACATCTACAAATGGATCATTAAATTAGCAATTGGAACATGGAGGGAGAGTTGAACGACCAGCTCGACTCAGCCTAATAGATACTTCTTGACTAATAAATAAGTGATTTGCTCTTCGAGAGGGCCCAATTGATGCCCAATAAGTTTGTACTCATCCCCTGCGAGTCCAAATCACACTAGATTACAAACTATCAGTGGATCAGTCTAACTAAAAAACTACAAAGCCCCAAAATAACGCTGAAAATGTGGTGCGTTTAATTTTGGTTTTAAGTCAATTATTCCAATGATTATCATAATTTTTTTAACTAAAAGCATTTTTTCTGCTGAACAACCATTGGTTCACTTTTTTTTCAAGCGAGACGGGTTAAAAGACCTACTTACACTTTAGTAAGAGCAGGTACCCAAAAAATAGTAAATAGTTATAAAAACCCTTACAAAGCTTAATTTAATTTTGTATACTAATCAAAAATTTATTTGGTTGACTCAGAAATTCGTGCAGTTTTATTAAAGGTTTTTTTTTTGTTAGCACTGGTGGTGGAGATAAACTTTGTGTATAGTAATTTCAGCCAGAACCGTTGTGTACCTAAACCATATTAAGTTGTGTGATTAGAGTTAAAATGTGTCTTTAACTAGAACCTTTAACTAGCATGTAAAATATACTTGAACTTTTTTTGTATACATTATTCAAATTATATACAAAATTTGACAAATTGTGAATTGTGAATACGAAGGATGCTCTGGTTCGAGAATAAACCAAAGTGCTTCGTCATGCATCGTGGAGATAATTTCTCCATTAGTGCCTCTATCAGCTTTGTGGAGATCATGTTTGTGTCAGATCGTGCATGAAAGGCAGTATTATTCAGGAAATGCTGCAAATAGAATCTAGATCATTAACGGTTGCGATCAATTTAGCCGTGTAGAGGAGGTAACTCTGCAAAACACCATTTAAACCCCAGGCGAGGAGGACATACTCCAACATGATAATGCACGCCCAAATGAAACAAACCAGTCTGGATTAGCCATTAAGTACAGAAGAGAGCCTTCTCTATCCGATCAGTTCTTTAGATGGACGTCCCATTCAACTATTTTCTTGTCGCTCCTATCTAATGCAGTTTCACAGCAGGGACTTAAACAGTGAGGACTTCCTTTATAAGCATCTGGAAGCAAAACCTACACTTTTTTCGCCCCCAAAAAGAGAGTTTAGCTCTCCAAACCTAGCTGATTAATTCTGTGTTCACATCTTACAACTTATTCGTACTATGGTGGAATAAGTCGTTTGGGCACCAACCCTCCACCACTACACATCACTTTAGAAGCTACACAGTGAACATCAGAACCACAAAAACGAATCAATAAATTACAACCTTACTTGTAATGAAGGACGAAACATCAGTTACTTCCATCGTAGAGCTAAGTCAATCTAATCCATCATCTAATCTAATACAAAAATTACAATAACAAAAATAAAAGAAAAAATACTATTCTTTAGAAAGTTCAATTCTACAGTTTTGTTTATTACTTCAAATAATTGTTTTCTGTATTTATTTACTATTTTCTTCTTTTAAGCATTACTTAAACTTTCAAGGGAAAATGTAATTTTTGAAATTACATTTTTCTTTCTTTTTCTAAATACAGACCTCTACAAATATTTGTCATTTTTAGTGTGATTTCGCAGTTTTTGCGAAATAAAGACTGGCAGCCAAATTTAGTTTTCCAAGTGAAAAAAGTACGTATTTTTATTAACTACAAATTGTTACGTATTTTAATCGAATCGCCTATTAAGGAATTGCAAAGAATATAAGTAATGGAAACTTCAGTCATTTACTAAGATGTTCTAGATTACAGGTCCTACATGCTGGAGGTATCACAGTATCCTACTTCAATTATTGATATTATTTTAATTTTGTGGTAGTTAATTCTTCTTTTTTTTTCCTACAAAAAAGTAACATCTAAGTTGTAGTACAAAAGAACTTATATTATTTTATTTAATAATCTGAATGAAGAGAGAGAAAAAAATTGAAAACAAAAATTAGGTTTATTTCTTCAAAATTCCTAGTCTAATTGGAATGAACGATACCAGGAAGTAAAGGGTGCCGAAGTAAATTTGTAAGCTGCTTCTCTCTGTAGATAATCTGGCTGTCAGTATAATATAGTCTGATTTTTATATAACTGTATGGATTTGTAACCATTTGGCTGATGTTTTAACGAAGCTGGTGTCACAACCACTTCAATCTCTTGCATTTGTATCAATCTTTGTACATCTTTATCTTTACGTAGCATTGTGTTTGGTAATTTACGTATGCGTACAACTTGAGAAGCGTTCAGGCCTAATTCTTCACAGCAGACTCTTAACAGGGAATAGTATGTTAGCTCGGTTCTTGGCAATTCAATCTCAATGAAATCTGGATCACCTCCGTTGGCTACTCGTACTTTCAACACTAGTTCTGGAAATAAGAAAAGACATATTTAAAATCAGAACTGTCGAGTGAATAATTTTTTTTTACAATTATTACTAATACATAATTAGATTAAGATTTTAGGAGTGTTCCCCATGGAAACAAATGGGTACGTGAAGCTTACTGTTTTTACAAAGATCCCGTATCATTCCCAAAACTCATATGTTCTCGTCTGATCTCTAGGAATCTATAGCAATAGAAACTTAAATCGCATACCACCAAAGGCAACTCAATCAAACAGGATGTGAGATTATGTTTCCTGTTCTTTAACAGTGTTCACAGGGGTTCTAGATTAATTACTCAACTCAGGTGAGTGCTATTGTTCTACATGATCACTGGGATGATCTTTCATTTCTAGTTTAATGGTCTCTTCTATTTTGCATAGTTTTAGCAATATCTTCTCCGAGTTTGATCCTTGCAATTGTTTTTCATTGTTTAAGTATAACCTTTGCGCTTGAGTGTTGACTTTAGCAGACTTCCAGCCCTCTCATTGATGATAAGATGGATTTAAGTGATGTCTATGATTTTAGTGCAGCCTTGCAGTCCACAAAGATTAGAATGTTCTTACCTTTATCATCATTTCAATGTTTTTTCCCGTGTGAGCCCTAATGTGTACATTAACCCATATCAATTTTTAATTTAATTTATTTAAATGGGAATAACCACTTCTTCTGGGATCAAAGCTTCCCTCCAGTCATGTCAGTCTATAATACTATCACAAAAACAACCTATTCGTACACAACCACAAAATACTCATGGAAGGCTTTCTGAATTTTGTTGTGAATATCAATCTATATTTATAACGTAGTATGGAATAAGTAAAGTGGAATAAGCTGATTGGCGTGGTCAACGCCTTCAACATGGATATGCAATAAAACCGCACCTCTAAAATTTCGGTGTGCCCAATCCTTCCTCTTCTTATCTTTTTCCCTATTCGGTTACGCATAGTATTACTTGGATACAAATTCAGCAGATGCCGGTTGTCCATCAAGCGTGCTTTGCATTTTCGCGGAACTTGAAAAAAAAAAAAAACGAAGCACTAAACTACGGGGTTTTCCAAGTTCAATAACTTGAATTGATATAAGATCCTCCTGGAATATTTAAACAATAACTCAGATGTTTTGAGAGGGGAGAGATCCGTATTATAACTTCTACTTACCACCAAGATAATCATTCTTAATCGAACACTACGAATAAGAACTCTTTATGAATTATTATTTATTATTTTATTATTATTATTACTATTATTATTAACTGAATTATATTATAAGAAAGTAAATCTTTCGGTTCTAGTGAATTAGCTTGATAGCACTTCAACTGCATTGTTGTTTTAGTCTTCGAGGTCTACTCCGGTCGTTCGACATTAGACAGCCATAGTTTACACAATTGTTGAATTGTAATAATAATTAACCATCTGTTTCATTCCTTAAATTGCCCCTTCACATATTACCTTTTTGCTCTCCTACAAATGAGCTTCAGAAGAAACTTGAAAAGCTCCTCCAACAGTGAAAATGATCCCGACAGTTTTCTTGATATACATTCTGCAGCAAACCTACACTTTTTTCAAGGCAGGTGTTCTAAATCTCACGACTATGTGAACAATGATGGCATCAACTCAATTACTTCTACAATATTCCATGTATTGTAAGAAATTTATGTGCTACGAAGCAAGAGAAGAAAAAAATTTATACATCCACCTAACAGATTAATGCGAGTAACAATCTTCTACTCTAATAAAAAGTCAAGTTGCTTATTTTTTTTATCAAAACATGTCATCAAAGCATGGATGGCAAGCAAGTTTGTCCAGTAACAAACAATGACAAGCAGTAAAGTAATGAGACGGTTCTCGTTTAGTGAATGGTCTTAGAAAAGTCTTAAGTAATAGTGTTTATCGTAGCCCAACGATTCTGTTACCATAAAAAGTTCGCTCTTAATCACAGCTACAGCCGAAAAAACTGTTACAATTTAAAAATAATTAATAAAATAATTATTTCTTGCCATTTGGTAAAAACATAAGATTAGTAAGCTTCAATGCAATTTCCTAGGCCATCAAAGAGAAAAACTCGGACTTAAACTAGCTATTGGTTTAATGACGGAATAACACTTTATCCCAAATATAAATCACATGCTTCTAAAATTTGTGAAGCTCAGCACATGTTACTAATAAATTAATTTAAAAAGTAAATCAAACTTCAAAACATATTAAGATACATCAAAAAACCTGGATCTAATATTTTGAAAGTATTGGTTTTTGTTTACCAAACTAAATATCCTACCTTTATTATTGTATTTATTATTATAAATTAGAATAAGGAAACTAACCTTCAACTGTGTCTTGAGTTGGTGGTTGCCTTCTATGTAACGAACCATTCCCCCAATGTGAATAATCTTCTTTTGTGTTCAACGGTGGATTTTTTATATAATTAGGTGTAATAGGTAAAGTCGATTCATTAGCCGTGCCATTCATGTCTCCCCCAAGCAGTTCTCTTATGTCTGGATTTGAAGCAAGATTCAACGGTGTTTCTCCGTTTTCAGTGACTATTGTGGGATCCGCACCATGATCGAGCAATAACCTTACAATTTCTTTCCAACTTCTTCGCGAAGCCCAGTGTAATGCAGTCCTTCAAAAGATTTAAAGTACAAAAAGATATCACATATGTATGTTAAATAAAATGAATCTCACTACTGTATCATATTGTTTTGAAGCGAGAAGCGTTTTATCGCTTTTAAGAAGCAAAGAAAAACTAAAAGCCACTATTTTAGCACTACTTACCAACCATTAATGGCATGCCTTGCATTTACATTTGTACCTTTAGAAAGAATTTCTAAAACTACATCAAAGTCGCCTTCACATGCAGCTTTACGCAAGTTATCTTCTAATACCTTTTGCCGGTCCATTTTTTAAATCCATAATAAATTTACTTAATAACACTCAGTGAATAATGAAAAAACCATATAGTTATTCATTTAACATAAACGGGTACTTGTTAAAACTCTTGTTCACAAACACTCCGCGTATCACGAAGGGTAGGTAATTATAATTTCTATCCATCCCCAAGTACACGGTGCTGCTCCTGGTGGCTAGTCAATACTTCCTCCTTAAAAATTTAAGCCTAAATCTGATAAGAAATAAATCTAGTATGAACGCTCACATTTATTTCTCTAGTTAGAATTCTCGAGTTATTGGCTCATTCGAAAATTTTAACTTAACAAAAGGAATTTTCCCAGAATTATTTTTCAAATAAATACTTATAATCTAAATACGAAGTTTAGAAGACATTTTAGTAAAAAATCATTGCAGTAAATTAGTATTTCCTATAGTTCTAAAATTTTCTTATATACATATATAAATCATTGGAGCTATCTTTAAGAAAATCTCAAAAAAAATAATTATCTACACGTATAGTGTCATTGTGGTTGTGGAATTTTTATGTCAGAATTTTAACAACACATTCAACTCACCTTTATAATATGTAGAGCACTAACATCGTACATCATACTCAAATGGTCCTTTAGAGGATAGGCTATCACTTCGCAAATAAGTGCCCTTAATCGAATTTTCCTGGCAAAATGGAAGAAATAAAATTTTATACTACCATGAATACGGTCTACACATGATTAAACAAAATCGTTGGAGCCATTTTCAAGGTCAAGTTGCATGGTTAAGTATTGAACAAATTAAATCCTTTACCCTTGAGCAAAGAAGATCCCAGCAATTTATTGGTTGAGACTCCATTGTTCAATTCAACTCTTAACCTATTTATGCCTATGTTTTTACATTTTAATAATATTTTGGGAGATTTCTGCGTGTTGTTCAAAAAGTAATTTCCCAATGGACATTGGGTGTATCCTAGCAATCCCTTTTTGGTCTCGTTTGGAACTTTCAATGATTATCTGAAATGGTCTTAAGTCTATACTTCTACACTCCATACTAATTGTACTTTTACTTACGGGCACTGTAAGTATCTGCTTTGAAATAGCATCGTTAGAACTTATCATTTTATCCAGCCTTTGCCACTTCATTTCCACATCATCGGGAAATGATGTTCCCGATACTTCCCCACAATCCAAGTTCATATTTACGGAAAACTTACCTCTTAAAATTTATACTTGAAGGTAATAATAACACACTCGGAAAACACTGTGTACACACACACACAAAGATAAAACAAAAGAGGTACTATCTGAATCACTAACGTCCGAGTTCCAACTTTTGTCCGCTACACTCAACTGCTGATACACACGGTCTAAGAAATATAGTTAATAAATGTTTTAAAACTCCAAATTAGCACAAACAAACGATTAAAATGACATAAATTAATTATTAAACACGGAGACAATTTTTCTGTGAATTCACTATTTTAGCAAACCATAGAAACTGCTCATTTATTATTTCGATTTGTTAATTGTGTTGTACATAACATGAATTTCCTGCAATATTATGCAGTATAACAAATATCATTAAGTGAGAAATTCACCGCTCTTAAAACTTTTCTTACATTTAATTAAATGTGCTTTTATTTAAAAAGAAAAAAATCTGGTTGTTTGAAATATTAATAAACGATTAAAAGATTTGGCAAATTGGAAAGTAGTCTCTTTTTAAAATATACTTAGCAAGACCAGTTCAGACATCTCACATACACTTTATCCTAAAACTTTATATACCTGTGTTGTGAATTCAAAGAAGAAGGAATATATATTACACGCGCTTAAAAAGATTTGTCTAACATTTGACCAAGTGACCTCTCAAAAAGACAGTTATCAATCTGGTCTGACATAAAAGCTTTGCTTCTAAAAAAAAAAAATTAAAACGCTGGCGAGATCTTGCAGAGTAAAGACGGATCTGTAAATAAGCATGCTAGTGGGAAGATGGAATGCAAACATTCATATCCTCCTCTGTTGTCCCTTAACTTCGTATTTTATATTTCCGGAGGAAATTCGTTTTAAGCATTTTTAGGTATGTTGAAATGTTTCTAAAAGTCAACAAATCCAGAATTATAGTAAGAGAAAGTCGTGTGAACGTCCATATTAGATTTATTTTTTTTTAATTTGACCTTTTTGTTTAGTGCTAACGAATTTAATAGGTAAAAGTAAATAACAAATAAATATGAATAAATACAAATAAATTAAAAATGTAAACGACGTAGTATGTGTGATACGCGCGTGGTAACGTAGGGAAAGTGAAAGAAGTTGTAAGTATGTCTGTAGGTCAGGTATTCAGGATGTACAAGATTCCAAGATGATACACTTAAAAAAAAAAATGTGAAGGCCTATGAAGCTACTTTCACAAACTATTCAAGGTCAATTCTTACTATTTTGGCTTTCCTCTATTTAGCCCTTAAGTGTATTACAAATATTATCGATTTATGTTTGTATAAATTAAAACTGGATAAAAATTTTGCAATTAGAAAATCGTACATTTCTCTGAAATGATAACCTACGGAGAAGCCTTCCTCTACTACTCTCCATGAACGGCCTAATAACGAATTTTTCTAGAAAGATGATAAAAAAAATAACAGATCTATTTGTATTCTATGTTTGTAGAAAAGTTAACAGAAAATCCTAAAAGTCATTTTCGAGAAAATAGCAACAACGTTAAAACAATTCATGCTAAGAAATTCGAAAGTTTTTCAAAAACTCGGAAATTTAGTCTACATTGGATTCTGATTAATATTATACAGGTGAAAAGCCAGACAATACACAGAAAATTCACTTAAGAGAGAAACCTAACCACTCCACTCTCACAGAAAATAAATAAATTTGCCCTTAAGCAAATTTTCACGGAAAAATGTTTAAAATAAACGTTTTGGAACTAGTATATATAAAAAATTAGTTCACCAAGTGTAAAGAAAATCGATGGAGCCATTTTAGAGCAAATATAAAAAAAACTAACACGTTGACTGATTTTTTTAATCCAAAAATTACTTCTCATATGTTCTCCGTTAACATCTAAACGAAATGATAGATATTAACTTCCCACGGTCTTTTAATTTTTGAGTTACGGAGATACAAAGACACTCATAAATTTGTAAAAACCACTTTTTGTACTCAGCGGATCTAAAAATGACTATTTTCGGTAAAAACGTCAAAATTTGACATCGAAATTTGGCATAATTGCAATAATTTCTTAAAACCTAGTAGCAGAAAGTAAAAAATCATTAGCAGGAAACTGTTCAACCAACAAATGAATTTCTTTCTTTGTTTTAGTAACTCAAATACGAGGATGTCAAATATATTTACTTTTAGACTAAAAGTTTCCAAATTATTGTTCTCAAGCTTACACGGATTTAAAATATGAATTTTCAATATTAAAATTTTGAAATTTATTATATTGTATATACATATAATTTATAAGTATATAGTTATATGTAAATGATTATAAATAAAAATAATCTTATCTTTTAAACACTTTATGTGTACTACAAATGCTCGTAAAGCAAAAATCTTTTTTTTCAAATTTAAGCCGCCTACTAACCTCTGAGATCGTTGGCGCTCGGAGAGCCTTTTCATTGCACAATGCAGTTAGAGAATGTTCTCTCAAAACAAACAATGCCACTTCACCAACAGTGAGTTGTAAAGGTTTCTAAGAAGAAAAAAATCTTTCTAATGATCCATATTCCAAATCTACAGTTTACTACTGAACTACTCACTTTCCTAGACAATTATAATTTATCCATGTACAATGTCACCCTTGTCGAATTTGTTTAAATTAAAAAGAAATTAAAAATTAAAAAATAATTGTTTACTTTTGATACAGTTATTAAATTAAAAATGAATTAAGTTTTACCATCAACAATTAATCCCAATTTTTTCCAAAACAGAAGAACATTGCATAAAATCTCTCAAAAGTGAAGACATTTAAATCCTTTCCTGAATAAGATGGCTAATACAAATACCCAATGAGTCAATCACTTTGAATTAGAAATTCTATGATTTCATGCGTAAATATCTCTTTCTGTAATCCGGTATTCCATTCAGTTAACTGTAAAATTATAAAATATGTAAACAAATTGGGTTCATTGATTTTGGTAATCTAGTAGAAAGAAAAGAATAATGCCAATTTCAGTCATGATTTTTCATTTTGCCGAGCTTTCGACCTAGGGACTAGGTCATCTTCAGGGATGTGGAACATATATGTAATTCAATTCAATTCTAATACAATTATTATAACTATATATATTGTAAAATATGAAGATGACCTAGTCCCTACGTCGAAAGCTCGGCAAAATGAAAAATCATGACTGAAATTAGCATTATTCTTTTCTTTCTATTACACAAATTTTGTTAAGGTAATTTAAAAAAATAATACTAAGCAGGTCATTGATTTAAAATAATAAAATAGGTCAATAACAGACAAAGGGCAATTTATAATTAATAAATAAATCATATTCATATATAGGTGCTGAACAGTAAATTGTTTAATTTTGAACCCTCCACCCAAAAAAACGAATTCCTAGGAAAAAGTCTTGCCCAATAATTATACTAAAGCGGGAATGCAAACTTCTCAAGTTGTTTGGAGACCTTTTTGGAATATGAATTTCAAACAACATAAGAATATGTCTAAAACGATACTTATGACATAAGGAATGAAAACAGAATATAAAAATCGCTTTAGGATTAGAAAGATTTTGAGTATATTACAAAACAAATTCCAAAGCTCTTGCAGCCTTTCTGAAGTTTTGAAGATCTTATCAATTTGTGCGCTGAATGAAAGATGGGGTTTTACTAAAGCCTACCACAATATCAGTTCTATCCAAATGTTCACCAATGATTATTTGGTCAAACAAATTCGAGTTTCTAAGGTGTCAAAAATGAAATTACATATTTTAATATACGCCCATTTTCATTGCCGCATTTTACAATAATATTTAAAATCGGATTATCAGCATTTCAGAAGAAATGAAACAAGCGCCTTTTTGTAATGAAGATAGACAACCATCCTCATGAATATAGGATCAAAAACAGATAATTTCTTAAACTTTTATACTAGAATAGAGTGAGACATCAGATCAAACCTTTCTTAGATAAAGGTAGACAGCGTACACTAGGGCACTACATTTCATTAAAGTGGATAGACAATTAAAAATTTTTGTCGATTTTAAACTCTAAGAGTTAATTTTCCATTTCTCTCTCTGACAACAAAATAAATTTAATTTTGGTCGAAACCATCATCAGAAGAAGTAATAGGAAAAACAAAAACAAGGACTCAAAGATTAAATAAGATTAAAGCGATATTTCAAATAATAGATGTTCTTTTTTGGGAGTATATTATGGAAAGTATAGGGTTACTGGGCACCAGGATAGCTGGAAGTTGATGAATTGGCGAAAGTGATTTTTTTTTTTTTAAAGCTATTGGGCTGCCAAGATCAAAGAATGGGAACTTATAAGAAATCGTCATGAGGTGGCGCTAACTTAACCAAGATTGAAGACCGTACAGAGTATAGAGCGCAACTTAGAGGAATGCACGTTCAGGATCTTTGGAGTGGATATTAATCAGAGGAATAAGTCCAAAAATCTGTCAGACGAATTTTAAAAGAGAATGGTATGTTTCGAGAGATCCAATGAGAAGATTGCTTGAGCGGTAAGAGGGGGTTTTCTATAGGGTAGGATATTGGCCTACTCTTGGCTTAGGTCCTACGTCTAGGCAACCGGCTCGAATAATAATATTAATAAAGCATAATTCATTAATATTAATACTAAAGTTAAAAATCTGTATTTTTCCTAATTACTTTTCCTGAAGATTGGCACCTTTCACGGATGTCTATTGTTTATTCATTTTGTCAAAGAACTGATAGTAATTTTCGGGAAAATTTTACAAGACAAAAGAAGTTAGTGTCAAACACACGGATTTGTTTTTCTTCATGCACTGATAATTTATAATTATTATCTATTAATAAGTGAAAATGGTAACAAAAAGTCTTATTAGTACAATTAGCGCTATTTGCTGACGAAAGTCAAGGGCTTTTTGATGTATCTACAAGCACCTATATATTTACATATTTTTTACAAAAAATATTTTACAATTAATATTGGTATTATTTTCATAATATGTAACTATAATGTGAATATACCAATGGAGGTTGATAATCATTGGTAGCCAAACATATTGGGAAGTGAGCCAAGTAAACTGGAAGCTAGTTTTCACTGTTTGAGAAAGCTGATCAACTGGAAAGTGGAGCCCCCCACTAAAATTTTAGTGGGGCAGCGTCCCGCCTAATCACGGCCCGGTCTTCTATAGCTAGTGTCCTTAGTGCTGCTATCTGTAAAAACATTTAAAGTAAAATAAGTAGTTGGATTTTAAGTTCCGCCTGAAAAATAGGCGATTATTTTACTTTACTTTAATAAAGTTTAAAACAAAAGCAAGTGAAACATATACGACTTTCTCTTATTACGTTTGCACAGTTGTAAGCAAAATTTTATTCAGCCTGAATTTTTACTGAATATTTCTTACCTTAAATATTAAGTATAGAGTACTTTTGGATGGCAGCAAAAAAAAGTGCTCTCCCTGAAATCTGGAGGGTGTCCCGCGCGATAAAAGTAAATTATAAGATAATTCTAAAAGCTTTGGAGCTTTTCCGAAGAGAAAAGTACTTTAGGGCCAGCATGCATCAAACACTTCTACTAGTATTGTAGATCAATACTAATAGCATACTTCTTCGAGATCTAGCAAATAACAAGTAAGGATCTGGTTTAGGATTAGGATAATGGGAGCCCTTAATGCTTAAATAGCCGTTGGGTCTTAAGGGGCAATGATTAGTTCGCGATTTTCTAATGCCTCCTTTGACACATGGATACTGATGGAAAAAACATTGAACTTTACAAAAAGGTAAACATTTTTCACTAGACCCACAACGATCGACGCAATAAGCTTTTTTTTTTTGGCTGCAGCTTGTGAGAAAAAACTGGTTTCATCCTACATTCTAATAAAAATCTTAAATTTACTATCATTGCAGGCCCTTATGGGCATTATATTATGCTGGAACTGTCATTTTTGATTATGTCTACGATGGGTAAATCACCTATTTAGGATTGGAGAAGATAGGAGTTCTGAAAAATGTTTTTAGTATCAACAGAAACACTTTGAGAGGCGAGCCTCAGAAATATTTAGAAGTGTGAGATCCAGTTTTTATTTCT
The DNA here is from genome assembly GCF_049639745.1 of Rhodnius prolixus. Lineage (NCBI taxonomy): Eukaryota > Metazoa > Arthropoda > Insecta > Hemiptera > Reduviidae > Rhodnius > Rhodnius prolixus. Next base: position 38,179,260 of record NW_027411634.1, read on the forward strand.
TCCAGGAGGAAAAGTTAAAAATAAACAATTTTAGATTTAGCAAAATGCATCTTTGGCTAAAAAGTGAAAAATTGCATCAGTCAAGTTTCATTTCCGGTTGACGAGGAACTTAAGCCGTCTTTAGTAAGGATTGCGACAAACATTATAAGAATAAATAAACAACAACAAAATTAGAAAGTTTGAGAGATTTTCTTTTTTGAGATTTCTGCTCAAAAACAGACCTGAGCAAAAAACCTTCTGTTTTTCTAGTTAGTGGAATTCAAAACAAGTATCACCAGTAAAACCTCAATTCAAAAATTTGTTACTATAGCAACATGTATCAATAACTAGGAAAAAGAAAAAGTAAAATTAAAGAGGTCGTGTTTTAACTCGACCTCAATACCAACCTAGTTTATAAGACACAACGTACACTATTTTATTGATTGCTCTAAGTCTAGATCGCTGTGTAGCACGAATAAATTCTAAACTGAGTAACACTAAAAGTTCATTGATAGAAATGGGCAAACTACTCACTTCCTCCACTCCTACTAATCGTGTTGTCATAGCTACATTGGATCCCGCTGGGTCCATTGAAACAGATACTATTCACAGAGATACACTAAAATTTTTGTAAAAATACCAACTTTCACGAAAAAATTTTGAGGCAAAACTTTGGCAGTTAAAGTTAGAGAAAGCTGTCGAACCTTTTAAACAAGTTTCTAAATAAAAAATATCTACAAATATAAAGAGAACTTTTACGACATTGTCACTGAACGTAAAACTCATGTGTTTACATACATTTTCATTTCATTCAAATAAACTCCTTCATTAAACTTTAGAAGTAGTAAGGTACGACTAATTCTCTACTTTCTAACTTCATTCCTTTTCATTAATAATATGGACGGATTAAACTGTAGTAAATGTTTCGAGAGAAGAAAGCTGGTAAAAGAAGAGAAAAAAGTTTTACTTTATTTATTCTGCGAACAAACACTGTGATTTGAATTGAAGAAATAATGAAAAAAAAAAAATTCATCCTGTCAATTGTACCTGCTGATAAAATAATCATTGAAAATATGGAAAACTGGGTGATTTGAAAAACTAATTGTTTGAACACCTTCTACGATTTGACAACCTCTAATATCCATTCATTCCCATATCTAAAGAATATGTTAGCTGGAAAACGAAGGGGTAAAATGGAAAGTTGAAGCAACCGCAAATGGATTTTTTGCCCACCTTCAAGATTCGAATTTTAGTGACGGAATATGTTAAAATTTAGATTACCCTACTTCTGAGTAATATTTTAGAACGAAAATATTACAGACTAAAGTCTGAGAAACATCCTCCTCGAAAACAATTTGGTTTTTTTTTTTTAGTATTATTACTTTTAGTGGCCTACTGGGATAGCTTTCAATTTTCTCTACAGAGAGTGACACTTTATTATCGTAAAGAGAAAGTGTTTTTTTTTTTTAAATTTAATGTTTTCTTTTATTTTTATTCTTGTTTTGGACACTTTTAACCTAGTCAAGTAACAAAAATTTTAAATTACTACTGTTCAACAGTATAGTTTTACAAAGTGCATAATTAAAAAATTACTGATGCACTCACTAGTGGTATCTAAAAATAGCAATAAAGTCCGTCTTCACGCCTGGCCCCCACCCAAAAAAAGTACCCTTAAATGAATTTTTCTGGGTAAATGTTTAAAATAAAAATTGTTGATCTACTTATATGCAATTAGTTCACCAGTATTTCCAATAAAAACCCAGAATTGAAAATATGCGTGGAAATATTAAAGAGAAAAACATAATTTAATGAGTAAAAGAAAATTACCAGCTTCGTTGTTACTGATTTGATTTCTTCCATGATCTTGAAGTTTGGCTTTGTCCGGCGATACCATACAAAATTTCGTTCTTTGTAGAGGATTCTTTTCTTTAGCTATTCCGTAAGAGCAACATTTACATTTAGCCTTGAGATTCCAGTACAGCTAAAACAGATTAATATGTTATGATTAATTAATTTTTTTTAATTAAACTATACAGTTATTCACAGTACAAAATTCTAATTTTAATCATTCTTTTGAAGAAGGCGGTAAACAGAAAGAAAATAGAGCTGACCTAATAAATTAACTTGGCCTAATTTTGTTCCAATTATTTTCTTGGAAAATGAAGCGAAGGTATCTAGATAACATAATTGTGGGAAATTAATTTGGATTTTTAGTAGATGAGAAGTAAAATGAAGACATCCGTTTTTTGTTCCACACCGTTATGAATGCTAAGTTTAGCGTCGGAAAGGAGAAAGTCAATTAAATAAAATGAGTTTAAAATGGCTAGTTCTTCCTCGCGCTGAGATTAACTGAATTTTTTTCACGCAAGTTATTTCGTACTTAAAGTTAGCGCAAAGTATTTGAACAAAGGAGTATTGACAATATTTTATTTCGGTCACAGAAATCAAGGAAGTTAAACACGAAAAACTCAAATAATTTTTTTGAAGATTGGACTCACTAAGAAGCAATTACAAAATCAAAGCCTTAATAAACCCTTACCCTTACTCCTTCGTCTGTTTATTCTTTATTTTTTTTGTATCAGAAAGTTTCAGCCCACAACAGCCATCCCTAACTCTTAGAAAGTTTATTTTCCTTTTTTTTAGATTACATATTTTATCTTACCCCTCATCAGCACAGGTTGGTTCTTTTATTTTGTATTGAATCATAATATTTCTCTTCTTTTACTTTTTTGTAATTTTTTAAATTTTAATTCCATTGTTCTGAAACAATTAAAATAAACAAAAAAATAAGGTTTTATTAAATAACTTAAATACATTATTTAAGGGGAAGCTATTTTTTATTTATTTATAATTTTTTTTGTTTTGTTTTGTTGATGTCGGATTCAAGGCTGCCTAAAATTTTGGCAAAGCAAATCGTTGAGAAATGAAAATTGTGACACGAAGATAATTTAGACTTGTGTAATAAATTGGGTTTGCAGTTGGATTATGGATATGCGTACGAATATGTTAGAAACTTTTAAAAAAAAGATTTTAGGAATGAAATGATATGTAAAGCGCAAAAATCCAGTTTTCATGTTTTGTATAAAGATCTGAAGTTGTTTGTTCTCCTCAGATCATTATATCTCGGATCACAATAACCTATAAATTTCGTACATACGCCTATACTTATGCAGGAGATCAACTATTGAACACAAAGTGAAAATTGAGGTGAGATATCTCACTATTATTATTTCATATATTATTATTATTGTATTCACTATTGTTATAGTATTACGAGTATATATAAATATTTCTTTTCCTATATTTTATTTTCATAGGTATTTATTTTATTAAAGAGGTTTGTTTGATTATTTATACGAGAATTCTAGAAGTTTTATTTATTTTGTTTAGATTTGTTGTAAATGCTGCAGTACACAATCGACGACAACTCAGGCTGACGGTGTTAAGCGCCAAGCTAATTAGCTTTAAAGTTTATTCTTTCGTTTATTTGTATGTTATATTTTTTGTTCATCAAGCATTTTATATTTCTATTCTATTCTATAAAATTATGAATGTCAGACCACTGCTTGTAGGAACTTGATTAGCCAATAATAACAGGAAAAAGATGAGCTAAATGGTTTGCAAATACTGAATACCAAAGCCCGGGATCGAAACCAGCTGCTGACCTTTAGATTTTTCGCTTCCTATGAATTGTCTGTCAGGTGATGGACAGTGTTGTCTGCAAAGACAGAATACGGTCCTGAGACCAGCAGTGCTTTGAAAAATGCTACGGGCGCAAATGACCTCAGATATTTCGCGCCTTAAATTAAAAATAATAATATCTTTACGGAGGGAAGGGATTAGCTATGAGGTTAGCATACTGGACTCCCACGCGGAGGTCCCGGGTTCGAATCCAGCAGCTGACCCTTAGATTTTCTCTTCCTAGGAGCTTCTTACAGCTCACTGTCCGGTGATGGACAGTGTTGTCTGTAACGAGAGAACACTGTCCGGAGGCCGGCAGTGCACTGGAAAAAGCTCCGGGCGCTAATGACCTCAGCTGTTGATGCGCCAAAAAAAAAAAAAAAAAAATCTTTACGGATCGATAATATAATTTACATATAAAAATTGACCTCGTACAACCACCATAATCAAAAATATGTTAACCTTCCCTATTATCCAAGTTACCAATGAACTATTAATAAATTCTAGGAAAATAATGAAATATAGGACGACCTAATTGAGAATTGTGGAAGCTACACGTAACTACAGAAGAAGGCGCTGAGGATACCTTTTACAGATAACAATGCATGAAACTATTTTGGAAGTCAAACTAGTTTATTGATTACCGTTATTCTGACGTACTCCCAAACGAACATGTCTGGCAACCACTTTGTAATGCATTAATAACTGTGAAACACTTACACAATAATCTCTAAGCGCAATTTACATAGTTTATAATTGAGTCAATATTTCTTCAAAATAGGAATTCTCTCGCTCTTTTTATTTTTTATTTTCTGTTATATTCATTATTATAATCAGGGGAGCGTACCAACGCTACAATAGAAATTTTATTTTGAAGATAGGTGAAAAAATGAAACAGGGAAAATTGCCATTTCTGTTTGCGTCCTTCTCAAACAAACTTAACATGAAGATTTCAATAAAGAGTCTATAGATTCCCGCAAGGAGTAGCTGTTGCATGCAGCTACTTGAGGAGTAGCAACCTCAAGGGGTAACCTGAGCTCAGTACACCATGCACACTCACCAGAACAGTACACTAAACATATCCACAAACACTCCTACACTACAGACAAGGTACAAACAGTACACAACTTAGGGCTACCGTCCCTAAGGAGATATGGCTAGCCTGATAGCCATAAGGAGGCAGCCCCTCCATCAGGATAGGTTGCTATGGGCCAATCCCTCATACGACCGAAAATTTATTGATTAAAAGTAACACAAAAATGACGGATGGATTTTTGAAGACCTCGACACTGAAAGGTAGACGAGGATTGACTAAGAAGAAGAAGAAGAAGAAAAAGAGTCTATAGATAAGATACTTAAGTAGTAGAGACTTATGCATCCGGAAGAATTGCCTTAGAAAGTAATAGTCAAGCGAGATGTGGTCAAAAGAAGAGAGCAATACTAAAGAGAGATCGGTAACAATTTTTTTTAAACTAGAAATTCTATACGAATTATTTTTAAAGTTCATTGTCATTTTGCTGAAACAATAAATTATCCTAAAGAATTACTTTAGAGAACTTTAGAACCTCTAAGAATCCAAAGTAAAACCAATTTACGCGCGGTGAGTATACCTCTCCAATGTTCAAATTTTTGATGTTTCGTGAAAGCCATTTTTAATTTTTTTATCTTTTTTTTTGTCCTGAGCCTCTTTAGATTAATAGGTGTCGTCTTATTTTCGACGTGCAATAAGAACAAATCTGTGAATAAAACGTGGAGGGGGATTTATTGCACCACTCGTTGTAAGAGAAAGTGGAAATACTTTTTCTATTACTGATGGTAATAAAGATTACCATTATTTCATAAAAACAACCACTTCAATAATTAAATATCAAAATTAAAGAATACATTAAAATAAAAGTAAAACTACTCGTCTATTAACTATTGGCCTAATTTTAGATGACGTTCATAAAAGCTTCACTTTCGTTTTAGTTAACAGTTCATTGATAATCATTTTTTTAGAGCAAATTTAAGATGTGACTCATTCAAAGCCCATATCTCATTGATGATTAGGCTCAACACGTTCGAGAACAATGTATGTTAGTAATGATGGCAGAATATAAAAGCTTGAGCGAGGGGTAATTGTTTTCATCTTTTCAATACCGCGACTTTGATGATGTGACGAAGTAACAGCGATTAAAGTTTAAAATTAGCTTCCTTGTCTGGAAAGCCTAGAGTATTTAAATTTATGTCAATGTGAAGAGGAACTTGGGCAGTTGATGCTAAAGGCGGATTCGGGCCCTGTAGCCTCAGGCAAGTGTTCCGGAAAACATCCATATACGTACAAAAAAATACAATAAAATCGAAAGAAGTTGAATACTTAATAATTTGTAACTAGAATTTCCTCATTTAGTCTAAGAACAAATCGTGGGGAGGGTCATGATAACCAGGCCCGGCAGTCAAAATAGGCTTACTAGGACGACTACTTGCAAGACTACTAAGAGAAACCTCACATTTTGCAAGCTGTAAGATGGATATTTCCCACTAATAGGTTTTATGCATTTCTTCTCACCTCTCACAGTCTGCACAGGGACTAGATCCATCCATTTTCGAGGCAAGTACCGGCAGAGATGTTTTATGAACTTAAGGTTCTCATAAAAAGACAGAGCAAGATTAAATGGGACTGGACCCTCGGTTTGATCCAGAAGTGCGGTTTCCGAAGGGGCCGTTTACCTTGTTAAGCAGAGACTAGATGAACTTATAAATTGCATGAAGCTGTAGTATGGGACTGTCTAGCCGACATCCTAGACTAGAAACTTAACTCTAAAAGTTTTTCTTTTTTTTCTTTTACCAACTCAATCACAAAATTAAAGGAGTAGCAAATTCCAGCCTTCTTATAATTCTAAACAAATTTATATCTCGCTCCTACAAATTTAATGCAATATATTAAATTTAAGCAACATTTATATGGCTTACTTCTTGATGTCTTTTTTATCGCCTTTTATATTTTGAACAATGGAGAGTAGGTCTTCAACACGAAGGAATAACCTTCACATATAATACTCCTTCGTAGCATACATATCATAAAGAAGATATAATTCCGAGCTGTAATTTTAAGCAATTATATGAAAACTAATTTTTCGAGGCATTCACAAAAAAAAAATAATAAAGATATCTGGTTTTACTTTCTATAAACATAGTTTACGTTTTTAAATTTCCTTGAAACTTAGAATTTAATAGAAAATACAAATTAATATTGTAAAAACTATAATATTTACTTTAAAAAAAATATATATTCAGTAAAATAATGTCAGTAAATTTTCCTTCAAATTTAAAAATTTTAGCTTCATATTTATACTTATTAATAATTAATAAGTATAAGCCCTTACATTACTCTGCTTTACTTACGGCTACCTGCCCTTAAAAATCTATCTTCCCAAGCAAACTGTTTCAAAAATGACACAACTCGAATGCAATAAGGATTATCATTTTAAAGAAAATCAAAGGGACCATATTTTAATAAAATATTGGAAGAAAATGATTCCGCTGGCTAGTTTTGTATAAGATCTTTTGGTGTGGTCTCTAACCTCAACAATATCGAATTAGTACTTTCTGCGATTTTTTCATTTTTAAGTATCATTGGCTATTCACACTTAACACGCACATACACAACCTATTTTGTAAAAAAAAAAAACACTTTCCACTCAGAGAAATCTCAAAACGAGTATTTTCTGTGATAACACAAAATAGAAATATCTAAAATAATTTCTTCTTAAAAATAATTAATAAAATTTCATTCCCATTGAATAAAATGGTTTTACAAATATTTTATCATCTCAAATTAATTAAGTTAACCAAGTTTTAAATAGATGACAAATATATTGCATTGTAAAAATTTTTCTTGTACAGGCGTCTAGCCTCAAGTCCTAAATTTCTTTTTTAGAGAGTATGTAAAATATGTGGCGGCTACCCGAGAAGTATATCCTGCAGTTTTCACTTTCTTGCACTGGGATTTAGTGAAAGGAAATGCAGTGAAACATCCTTTAAATAACTTTTAACTCCATTCTAACCGAAGAAGTTTTCCAATTGAAATTAAAGATGTTCTAGCCTATGAAATGTTATTCCTAACTTATCTATTTATTGCTCCGCTTCCCACTGAAAATAGGAGCCATATTCGAAAAAATAAATGACAAAAATCCATTCAAGTTTAAGGTGGATAATAACGCTGTAATTTATTCGTACATATTATGTTACGCCCGAATGAATAATAAGCAATAAGTTTAGCGGTTTTTATTTCATCTTATTTACTTTGTCCTTGGTGGTTTCTGGAAATATATTGAAATTATTGTGAAGGCAATATTAGATAAATAATAATTATCATAAATTGTGAATAAGGAGAAATTAGAGAACTACTAAATTAGCTCAGTTATAGGTAACTCTCGAATTTAGTAAGTTTATTCCCTGAGATTAGTTTTCCAGAAAGAAATAAGTATTAACATAATTAACAGAAACAGTCTTGAATTTTGCTGTAAATAAATATAAGTCAACATTCTTCCAAACTTACATACATTACGTAATTCACCAAAGTAGATTCGTGTGTTTACAATAATTATTATTTAATAATAATAATAATAATAATAATAATAACAATAGATAAAACAGAAATACTTGCTTTTAAAATAAGTTTTTCTTTAAAACAGTTCCCAACTATTGGTCCAATCACTATACTTGCTAATCTTCTAGGTGATTAACCTCTCTTTGTAACCTTATCCCCAAAACAAATGTAATCAATCACTTCTTTTGCTAAAATCTCTTGTTAACCTATTGCAAAGAAAGAATAGGTACATATATTTGGAATGTATGTGAGAAAAAAAAAATACCAATAGAAATTATAATAGTTTAGATAATAGATATGATTAAAGGCATATAAAAAAAAAATCAAAAATAATAAATATAAATCTTTGAACATACTAATTTAAAACCATGCTAATTTCCAACTTGTCGTAATTAAAAATTTTCATTTCAGATGAGTCAGGGATAGATCTCATTTTTAAAATAAATTTAGGTAAGTAGAGAGTACTTCCAAAACTTAAAACACCTTATTTTTGTTCAAAGTACTTCTTTTCTTGTAAAATTTTCAGTACTTATTTTATGCTCGTCTTTTCCAATTTTACACTAAAATTCCTGTTACAAAACAGATGCCTATTTATGCTATTGTGTTATTCAAAACAATCCATAAAATAGTAGAATTAAGTTCCTTTTTCAAGAATCTTAGGCATTTTTGCAGGTTTCTCAGCCAAAAAACAAACACCACACTCAATTCTCCCGGCTTCCAGCATTCATACAATTCTGAGGGACCTTAGAAGTACTTGATCTGTGCATTAGGGTTCAGCGTGTGTGACATTGAAGTGCGACTGAAGGAAGCCACTATACGTAGTTACTTAGGACGCAGTGGATTTAGTTTCCTAGCCGCTCCTTTCACGAATCAAAAATAATTTAATTTCATACCTATGGCATCAAGATAATATGGATTCAGTCGATTCCGATCCTTTTTGGAATTCTAGAACAAAATCTTGACTCATACTCACAAAAAAGGAAAGTATTAGTTTTTATCTCTTTTCGAAAAAGGTCTTGAAAACTTTCCTATTGGCCCGGTTGCCCTCGGCAAAGATGATATGATACAAAGGCGTACCTCGTTAGAAGAGTACCATTTACCAGTACTATCCAATTGGCTTCAGTACTAGAAAATTAAAGACTTTTCGACAGGTTACAAATATTTATCAATCAAGAGAAAATTAATTCCTAAAATGATATCATTAATTTATTAAAAAATAATACAACAACTTGAAACCTTGTTGAGTAGAAACTAAGCGAAAGTAAAGCATACCTTGATGCCCGCCAGTAGGAGCAACTTATTAGATATGCCGGTGAAGTCCTTCAGTCATTCATTATTCCAAAAGCTTGCACTAAAATCTTCATTCACAGTATTGTACGTACTTACATTCATTCGTGTAAAACTGGTTAGTATTTTCCCCCTTTAAAGATCACAGACAATATTTTTTAAAATAATATAATGAACTGGAATTTTTAATAAGCCTGGTTGAATTCAATCTCAAATAATAAAGCCATAAATATTGTACAAAGGAAAAGGAGAAAGTTCAAAACATTATTTGCGACAAAAAAAGTTCAAATGAGCCATGGCAAAGTCTCATTGTCAACTGTTAAAGGGTCCAATTCTATTATTTTTGTTTTGTAATGCTTCACAAATTTTTTTCAGTAAATAATACCACTCCTAGACGGAAAGAGTGATGTAAAAATTAAATTATACCAATCGAATGTACGAATCGAATTTTGTCTATTATTTTAAGAGATGATATTGTAATTTTTAGAATACATTCTTATTTTTGTTAAATTGATAAAAAGTGTTTCAAAGGTGTACCGCCATGGATTTAGGAAATAAAAATTTAAAGGAAGAGCATTAATTTAATCTATACTAAAACATCCATTAAGGGTATTAAGTACCCGCATCAATTGCAGATCGGAGGCCAATTTCATTGGCCTTTGTAGATTGGATAAACAAATGTATTGCAAGGGCGATCTTCGCTGTGTCCACAAATTAACGGACGATTCCTGTTGTTCACAATATTTGTTGTTAGCGTTTATTTCTTTGACTTTACTTCGAATTCGAAACTAAACTAAAATCATCGAAACTAAAACGTCATACATTAAGGAATTGTAACTTCTTTTTTTTCTAATTCACACTTAGGTAGTCACATAAATCACTTTAAAAATATAGTTAAGAAGATAGGAGACAACACAATCTAAGGTTTGCACGGAAAAAACTCCGTATTTTCCTCATTCCCTCTAACTGCTTCCCACTTACTGTTATATTTACAAGCTATAGATTTACTCCATCTTTTTCAATGTAAACTTCTCTGAAATAGAGATCTAACCCCATTATCTAATTTCTAATTTTTAATCTTATGTAAAGTTTGTTTCTGCTCCCTCGCACAGTTTTTTGCTCTCTAAAAGTTTAATATCTTGAATTTAGATACAAAATTTTTAGAATCAAATTCATGCTCTATTACGATCATTACATTACTTCTATTACGATCGCCAACCAAGATACCTGAAACACCAATTTGCCTTTTGATGATACCTATTCAAACCCATCAAATTTACACATTCGGGCATTTTTTCACTCACAAAATGCTTCAAGATTGTAACTGTAGAAAAGTTTCAAAAGATGATACCTTAAAAGTGGCATTAATGTAAGAAAGCACGAGCAAAAATAAGTGGCTAAAAAATTCACTGAGTAAAAATATGACATCTTTTCTTCACGAATTATTTAATTAAATAATTACTGATATGTTTAATAAATACAAATAATTATGGAGTAAAGTTTTTCTTTCTAAAGATTCTAAATTGAACAAGAACTGGACTTATGGAAACTATACCAATTTTAATTTGTACAAAAAAAAACAAAAAAAAACTTAATATTCAGATGTGACTAATCTACATTTTTATACACCCGTAATTAATAAGGTCATCAATTGCTAACGAATTGGACTGTGAATGGTTTGTTTTTTAATGATCACCTAATTAACATAAACAAAAAACGAAGTGAAAAAAACGATTTTGTGATTACTTAGATATTTTTTCTTAGCTTTTTAATGCCTTTTTTTCTCTGGCAACTGACCAACTGCCCGAATGACTAATGACCAGCTTTCATAAACCTCTTTAAGAAGCCAACAAAACATGATTACCTTTGAGGTGCAGGATACCCGAAATGGTATCGCGGTTATTCTCTTTTATATCTTGTAAATTAAGGCTATCTTTTCTACTGCCTATCGTGTAGCCTGGCTCTTCAGAACATTAGACCAACTTCTGAATTAACAACAAGTTTACAAGGTGAGGATATTCTGGGATGCAAAAAAATTACTTATTTATAACTTTCTGAGATTTTTTGATATTGAGATATTCTGTTGAACCGAAAATGCGCTAAAAACAGTTTTTTTTACATACCCAAAAACATATTTCTCCAAATATGGAAACTAGGATGTGCATTCATTGTCTTTTGGAGCAACATTATATTCATATAAAGTTTTTTTCGTATCTTATTGAATTGTAAATTCAATAAGTTCTTTACTTATTGGTTCGCACTTTAAAGATTTATTAAGACCATCATTATCCACAAATGCTCCTTACCTTGAACGCTTGATTACGAGATAAGAATTTACAATCTTCAGTACATAAATCTTTTGACGCAACAACATCTTTTATTTATTATTCATTTATTTATTCAATAAACTGAACTGACAGATACTATTATCACATCATTTAAAGTTAATTTCTCCCTTTAACATGATGTCAATTCTTTTTTTAAACTTGATTAAGAGGTTGTACTAACCAATTATACAGATTAGTCGCGACAGACTTTTTTTTTAAGATTAGAAAAGTATTTCAATAAACTATATTGATTACTTTAGATATTAGAAATTTTGTTCACACGCAATTAGTCGAAGAAAAACCTTTTCATTTGCATTCAAGACAATTTCGAATCATATATTTCCGAAGTAACCTAAAAAAAAAATTATTTTTATCACAATAAGCAATAATTGCATTTAGGAGAACAGAAATACAAATTTGGTAGAACTTTCACACGATTTCCTTTTACCGCAACTTACTTAATTAATTTTTCTTTAATCTCTGAATTAGTACCAAACGGAAAGTTGAATTCAATATTATGATATATGTAATGAAGTGATTCTTACAGCGTGCCTTAGATAGAATCATCATTGACCTCCAATATAGGTTTTAAATCAAATTGATTGACTTGAATTATATCAAAATTTAAATCTAACCCTTAGCGCGGTCTTCACTATCGAAGAGCCGCAATGAATAGTTTTCCATCTTCTAACACGAAAGTTTTTGAAACATATGTATGTTGCACCTATAAATAATGTACAATTTTTAAAACCGTACAGAACACTAGTAGGTGCAAGTAAAAGTCGCTTAAAACTGACAATATTGGATCATTATATAGAAATGCTATTATTTCAGGCAATCTTTACCTCAACAGGCAACTATCAATCGATCATGAGTCACGAGGGAGGCAGATAAGAAATACTTTTTATACTATCACATTGAAAAATTCAAGGCAATGAGCATGAATCGAACCCAGTACCAAAATAAATCTTAGCTTTGCAGTCCTTGTCTCTTCAGTTCGGCTATAATCATATTTCCGGCGACAATTCAAAATCCAAAATCTGCCCAATCAGTGGTGAGAGAAAGTAAAAAAATCTGCCTTATAATGCATACAAAGCTCTTAAGATGCTTGACACTGTTACTACAGGTGCCTTCACAAACAGAAGAAGAAGAGATCTTCTTTGCCTCCATGGAGGGAGTACGACCAAATGTGAAGTAGAGGGAGTCAGAGTATATATATAGTGGTAAGTCGGTTGCTCGGCTCTATGGTTTAGTGCTAGAGAGTGGTGGGTCCTCTACACTATTGTGATATTGTTCTTTACATAGGCTCAGGTTAGTTTGCTTCTTTTTTTTGTTTTAATTCAACTAATTAATTTTTTAAAAATATTTAATTAATCTAATCGGAATACAAAGTAATTACCTCAATTATTCCTTTATTGAAACGAAATCGGATGTAGTTCTTCTGTTTCTTTCTCTCTCGTTCGCACGCTCTCTCTCTCTCTCTCTTTAGCGTTTCCGTTCAACAGTTTGGACTACTAAATATGTATAATTGGTCCACTTACTATACTTTATAAATTCATCAATTTTCTAGGTTGAGTAATTAAATTTGAATTTGGTTTTAAAATGTAGCTTTGGTGACAATGAGCTGAAAAAAAAAATTAAATTACAGTCAATAAAAGATAGAATAATTTTTTCTTTGAATACCTTGCAGATGCTTACTTTCTTTTACTACTGTGTTCTTGTATTTTATTTTTTAAATACCGAAAACCAACCACAAAAATACATTTGACCCTTAGGTATTAATAGCAATGAAGCTAGGCTGGTACTTAGTAGCTTGCCTTTGCGCTTTGGCTTGTACATCGTTCGGTTCTCCTTTACCACCGGCTACGCATCCGGATGTTCCATCAACAGAAACAAAGATCTCATCAACATCGTCCACTCTGGTGGCTAGTGGAAGACAAACGACCGGCGGCGCAGCGGACGTACAACCAGTAGCGGCAGCCTCGCCTGATGATGATGATGACGACGATGATGACGACGACGATGACGACGTAGACTTGGATTTGGGCGATGATGATGATGACGACGACGACGATGATGATGATACGGCCGCTGATGATGATGACGACGATGATGACGATGAAGATTATTTTGAACGATTTTTTGATGATATCCTCGGAGGTAAGTGAATAAATACAGATTTTTTTTTTATGCACTAACCAACTTTATTCTTTTCTTGTTTTCCTGTTTTTGGTTTTATTTATTTTACTTTTTTACACTCGCTTTGCTTTTTTCTGTTTTTTATTTTCTTTTCTACTTCATCCTTTTGCTGAATTTTGTTGCTTTACTTTTTCTTCAGAAAAAAACAAACTAACTGTTCTCTTTTCTTTTTCTAGCTTGAAACCGGAATCGTGACGAGCTGAAGAAATAACTCTTTCTTTTAAAACAAAAACAATTAAAAAATTAACTAGTTTGTAAGTTCGTTAACCAAAGACTTAAGGTTTCAGAGTTAATATTTTCAAAGTCAGTACAAATGTTCTTCTATATATATAAATATATATAAACATATATTTATATAAAAAAAATTTGTGGAAGAAAAAAATGTGTTCCATACAAAATTGTGTATTATAAAAAAGTTCAAATAACAAATGAGCGACTGTAAATTATTTATTTAAATTATTTATTTATTTATTTATTTATTGTTTTTCCGCTATTTTTTTGTACAAAATTTATTTTTCGTACTTCGTGAATTGATTAATACTATTAATAAAAACCAAAAAGAATGGATAAAAAAAAGAAACAAATTAAAAATAAAATAGTTTTTTTGAGAATATTATTTTTGAAACCTTAAGGAAAGGAAACAGATTTTTTTTTAAAAAAGAAAAAAATTTACTGTTACCTTTTCTTTTGCTTTCCTTCCTCTGTCTTTTTTTAATTCCTCCTTTTTTACTTTCTTGCATGCTCTCATTTTTTTGTATTTTCTTTTTTAATGAGGTCGAAGGAAGGCTAGGTCCGGTCTCTCTCTCTCTCTCTCTCTATCTCTCTTTTACTCACATACACACACACACACTCACCTGGGAGTAAAAAAGAAATCTGAGTTGACCTCATACCACCTGGCGTGTTAGTGTAATGTATGGTGATTCCCGAGTTACCTCAAGGCCTTGAATAGGTGCCCCAACCTCTTTCCCTCGCCGTGTTTGTATGTAAATCTATGGGACAGTTAAAGCTTACTACAATCTTTCATTAAAAAAGAAAAAGCTCTTTAGAAAGTAAATCTCAAAAAAACCGTTATTTGTACAGTTCTTTATTTTACGTACCATGTATTACTACTTATACCACTTAAGGAACTGTATTTCCTTTTTTATTTATTTTTTTTTTTAATTACATTACGTGTTATGTTAACTATAAAATCTGATTTATTAAAAAAAAAAAAATCACCGATAATAACAATGAATGTTGACAACAATTCACAAAATCGCAATTCCTGCCTCACAGTTTCTTTTTATTCTTCAAGCTCATGTTATATCCATCCCCTTTAAGTCCCGACGGAAAAATTGATGGAACTTCCATTCATTCGCTTTATCCTTGTCGTTATGTGTGCTACAGGTCTAATGAGCAAAAGGGCTGTTTGTATTTTACATGCATTTCTTTTTTTTTTCCTACAACGTTACAAGTTTCTGGCATCTTTCTGTACACCAAAGAGAACATCATACTCGTATTTTAGCTTCCCCACACTTCTAGTTCGTAGCAATTTTTTCTCTCCAACAGCATTTTTGACTCTGTCATTTTGGCTAGGTGCTGTTTCAGTCTGGCAGAGTTTTATCATCTTTATAATATCGATTTCATAAAATCTTTGTTATTGCTTTGACTTTAGATCGCATCCTCTTTTATTTGGTATATCCGTAGCTGTTTACCGTTCAAGTCAAGTGGCGAAAACTTCTTTCCCAACATACGACTCTTTTCCGCTAGTCCAACTCCGCCTTAGGCTCTTCGTGGATTTTCTAGATCATTCTCTCAGATAGCAGATGACTAAACCAATTTGTTGATTAATTTCTGGCTAATCCTCTGGTACTTGGCTTTCTCATATGCTTCTCAAATCGGAACTGGGGTCAAAAGATGTTTCAGTCTTTAGCTCTTTAAGATTTAGTCGCCACACAAACTAACGAAAGCTAAAAACAGATTGCTTTGCATTTTTTTTAAAGAAGATTATTACAGACATTTAAGGAATATAAAAGCGTTTAATCAAATATTCCTCCATGCTCAATAAGTTATTAACATATTTGGATACCACACATATTCACTCCAGTTTTAAATTCAAGGAGAAAAACATAATAATCATCAACATTATCCACAATGCTAAATATGATTCTAAGTCTGTTGATAAGTTTTAAATTTATGATGAGCAATACCACGCTAAAGTCTTTTTGCAGAATGAAAACTGACACTTCAGCAGATTCATTTTTCTTAGCGCGAGTTTTGGAATCAACTAATGTATAAATAATCCTCCTCGCAAATACTTAAATGAATTGTGTGATCTAAGTAGTGAGCAAATTATTAAGTAGTTCTTAATTTTATTTTATCATTTCATTGAGGAGAAATTTTATCAATACTTCTTATTCATCTAAAGTACATGATTATATAAACATCACGTGCTAAACATGAACGGCTAGTCAAAACATTATCATAAAAATAAAAAGTGAATAATTCATACATACCTAAAACATTCAATGAAACTTTCTCAAAGTCAGTCACTGAAACAATTCAATTTTGTGTCATTTTCCCTGAAAACAAAATTTACTAATTAAAAAACAAATGTAAATAATGTGAACAAATTGAAATACTTTATTTGTGTAAATAAACATTATTTATTTACACTGAGAATTTTTATTCAGAAAAATTCTCAGAAAAATAAAGAATCACTATTGCTCTGACATAACAAAGACAAATAGGTTTTTTGACGAATCCGCAATTCAAACAAGGATCTGACTGATTATTGAACAAAACGCATAAAGCTTATTCTATTTTTTTTTTAAAAAATTCTCGCATGCAAGCTTAAATAAAGTTACGTGTTATAAAAATTATTATGTGGTATAATTATTTTTAATTGTAAATAACATTTTCTTGTATAAAAAATAAAATAAAAATTTTTGCTTCTAATGTTGGCAAAATAAAAATGAAGGCTTTGTGATGTCTTCAAGAAAAAAAAAGAAGGATATATTACCTAATTTTATCAATAATAATAGTAATTATTAATAAAAAGCCATTTTAGAAAATGAAATTTGAATTTGGGAAGGAGGTGTAAGGTGATGTGGTGAGAGAAAAATCGTTTGGGAGTTTCACGGAGCTCCATGTGTTCACGTGCGTAGACGATGACGACGATGACGATGACGAGGAGGAGGAAGCTTCACCATCTGTGGCAGTTCCAGCCGTCGTGGAGCCAGCAGTGTCTTCATCGCAGGCTGTCCAAGAACCTCCAGCCATACAAGGACTGGCTGCCTCCAACGTTGATTACAATTCAGCCGACTATGGTAGTGCTCCTGGTGAAGATGACCCATTGGACGGGGAAGCAACTGCACATCAGACTGTAGTTTTGACCACATCGGATCATGCAGCCGACAGTTCGGACAATGTGGCAGCAGATGATGCAGCACTGGAAGAAGATGACGACGACGATGATGATCCTGAGGATGATGATGACGACGACGACGACGATGAAGAAGACGACGACGATGATGATGAACTGATTGAGGCGAAACGTTCAAGTGAGTCCACAAAAAGATAACACAAATCAAATAATACCTCTGACAACAACTTCATAAACAATACCACAATACCAAATCAAACCAAAGAGACTTGACTAGAATACCACAAAAATTTTGTACAGTTTTTTTTTCGACAACAGACTTCATGTTCTTTTTTTTAGAAAATATATTTATTTATTTATTTAAATGGGTTTTCTATATAAACCAAATTGTTCCACTCCTTATTTCAAATTTTATCTACAATTATCCATTTTAAAATAACATTAAACTGGGAAATTTCCCGATGTGGAGTTGAGGTAAGAATCTAATTTCTTAACAAATGTTTTAAGATTTCAAATATAAGTTACTGAAATTAAAAGAAGAAAAAAAAAGGCAATGAATTTCTTTTAAATTCAAAAAGGTACTTCTCTTAAAATAAATCTACGAATAATGAATATTTATCGAAGGGATTGTCAGGTTCAATGCCTTTAAAATAAGGAGTGGAACATAAGACGATGAGACACACTTTTAAAGACGTTTGAGCGAAGATGACTTGATCTATTAACAAAAATAGTGCCACAAAGTTCACTTTCATTTTTCATGCCTCTGTTTTCTATTTAATACAGTACTCCGCGACCTTTGTTACTTGATTTGGGACAGACTATAATAATGATATCACTAAAAAAGGAGTGTCCTAAGTTTGTTTAAAAAGTGGTGGACCCCGTTAGCTAGCCCACGAAGCGGATGGTGTCAATAGGACGGAGCACCGCTAGATGTTGCCAACTTAACTAACCACTTATATTAGCATTCTAAACAAGTAGATCTACTTTCTCAGGCACAACATTGCCAGCCTGGTCAATCTTTCCACTTAAAACAATTTTTATTTTCTTTTCCAATTGTAAGCTATGGAAGAATTAAGCCGCAACGAAGTTAGGATTACATTTTTCTTTTACGAATTAGAGCGTGTAGATTAGGAAAATGTATTCCATTATCTAGTTATAATAAAATTATTAAACATTGTAAATACCTTGTGTTATAATAAGAAATGTCTACTCCTCTTGCACCAATTTTCCTTCGAAACTCTTAGATTACAGTATCGTCAGGAGCATTTCTCAATCCAATCAACACGACACTCTTCTATGGTGCTGTGAATTAATTCAGAAAACATTATTATTTCTTTCTTTCCCAGCTCTTACCCATGTTTGAAATTGACTCATTTCCGGGAATATATTTTTTGAAGCCCAGAGAGTCCGAAAATGTGAATTATCTGTTACTATAATAAATGGTACTATACTATAATCTGTTACTATAATATATGGTAAGTGGCGCTAGACCAAAAAGCAGACTTAGCCTGCTCCAACATTACCACCAGTAATCAAAACAGCTGTTTCAACGAGTTTTCACAGGGAAATTGCTGAACCTATCCCTAACCCCCACCCCATAAAATGATTTTGGATAACAAAAACAGATTTCCGTTTTTATACTACGCTTCTGCTTATTGGTTTAACATATTACAATGGACATCCCAGTCAATTCTGAAGAGGTGGTTCTGCAAACAATAATGACTAGGCCTAAGTCGAAAACAAGCTGGCAGCGTTTTTCTTCAATGATCTCCCTAGTTTTGCCACGAATATGGGCACTATATTCTACAGGGATATCCGGATTTATTTTGTGTTCTTCCTTTAGCCAGACAGTCAGCCCTGTGTTTCCCCTTTATTCTACAATAAATATGAATGTGGGATTAGCTATGCGGTTAGCGTACTGGACTCCCACGCGGAGATCCCGGGTTCGTATCCAGCTGCTGACCCTTAGATTTTCTCTTCCTAGGAGCTTCTTACAGCTCACTGTCCGGTGATGGACAGTGTTGTCTGCAACGAGAGAACACTATCCGGAGGCCGGCAGTGCACTGAAAAAAGCTCCGGGCGCCAATAACCTTAGATGTTGACGCGCCCTAAATCATTAAAAAAAAAGAATGTACTCACAAATGACTTTCCACCCTAAATATAATTATTCGCTGAGCTTCGCTCTATATTGCAAAACATTATGCATGTCACATCCTGTCACCGATGTTAGGGCAATAATTGCGGACAGTAAATCAACAAAAATTGTAACCTGCGATACGAGGCCTCTTTCGCAAATGCTTGCAGGTTAAGACCACAACAGCGATTGTTCACCCTAAAAATTCGGTGATAACCGGCAGACTGGCACGTAGATCTGAAAACTAGTGCTACAAACGCCCACGCCGGTATTCTCTTTTGCCTTGATGGTCGAATCAACGGTGTTAATGTGGATCTAAGTCAAAACAGATATTTGTGCCAAAAAAAAAAAAAAGCCTGGTTTTATCGGCAAGGATCATAATGGGTCACAAACCAGATACTTTTAATAGTCTTCATTCGATGTTTTAATGGTAAAATTAAAAGGGCTAAAAAAAATCAAACCGGAAGTTGAAAATCGTGAAGTATTGTTTTTGAAATATTGTTCTAGTGAGATAAAATACTCGTTGCTTTTGTTTGATATTCTATTCATAGAAATAGGAAGCGGAGACATCAAAAAGTTTTCAAACCTTTTAATTGAAGCGAACCTTACAAAAGTCTACTCACCCTTAATAACAATCCTGATTCTGAAGAAAAAAAAAACACTTTGTAATCTTAGTTAATTCAAGTAAAGTGAACGCCATGTAGGTGATTCGTAACGATTTTGATTTATTACTCATAATTACCATACGTAATTATTAACCTTGACACCAAACTCAGCGTACTGTAACCTTTACAAGTTTATAAGTCCTTTGACATCTGTTTCTGTAACGCATTCAAATTTATAGATATCACGATTATTTTAATAATTGCGAGGTTAATGCACTCAGAAGACCTAGCTGATTTATTCAAGCTCTAATTTCAGTAAGTAAAATAAATACATTACATACAATGGTATGATTAATATTGTTACTTGTACGAGCGCACGTACTTTTTCTTCCTTTAATTTTGAGGTGTTAACTGAACAATTTTTAAAATATATTTTCAATTGTTACTAACATTATCAACATTAGAAAAGTACACTTAATGCACAAATTATATACTTTTAAGCTACAAAAAAATCTTTAAAAATTTGAAAGTGCTTTTAGTAAAATGGTACAACCGATAAGGGGTTTTATGTTTCTGGTGGGATTCAGTTGAAATATGTTACTTAGCTGGGACATTCTCTATGGTCTTCACAACACAACGAATATTACTGGTGTAAACTCGAAATTTAAAAAAAAAAAGCTTGAAATATTATTCTAACCAGTAGTAAGGGAAATTAAAAGGAAGCAGTTAATAGATACTTATCTACTATGCGTAGCATCGTAAACAGAAAATATATAGCGCATGATCACTCTACTGAGTTACTCTAGATTTCACGCTAATTTTCACACGTATACTCCTTCTACAGGCTGAGCGTATCTTAAAAGTGAATAATTAATTAAACATTTGAATTGTAAGCTTCATATGTATGTTTACATTTCATTAGGAATGTGTTAAAATAATTATTTAAAGAAATAGTAAATATTAAGTTCAGCGATAAATAAATCTAAAAGTAAACAATTAATTACGAAGCCGGTCCATTAAACTATCACTTTTTTTGTAGTATTATCTGTCTTATTCCATTGTCAATTTTTTGAATTAGAATGAACTTTTTAATAAATAAAAACTCCATGACCTGCCACTTTGATGGTTATTGTATTGATTTTGATTAAATAACTTCAACCTCATTTATGATTTGTTTACAATGTCATGTTTAATGATTACATATTCATTTTTTGAAAGAAGGTAGGTTATTTATTGTTAAATTGTTTTCAAAAATTATTAGCTCGAGCTTCCTCAAATATTTTTTTAATTTGTATTGTTTAAACAATCGTCTTAACTGTAGTGGTTTTTGTTAATCTCTTAAAATAAATTTAATTTAATTAGTTTGAAGTTTAAAAATTAAAGTAAGACGAAGCCATGTGGGAGTTCACATCTTTTTTATTTATTTAAAGTTCTGAATTTTTTTCACTTTTAATGGTTCCTTAGATTTATCAGTTACAATATGATTTATTTCTAATATTTAAAAATTCAGTTTTATCGTTGTTGTGGGGCCCCCAAAATTTGACACTATTAGGCCATTTCCCAGGTTGCCTCCGGCCGTGCGCATACGACTTTCTCCTCTTACTGAACTATTGGTTTTTTAAAATTCGAATTTTTACAACTTAGTGATTAATGTTTGAGAGAAGCTCGATGTTCTAGAAGTATAACCATTGTAAATCAGTTTTTATGAAAAGAATTTCAAACGAAAACAGTAGGTGTTTTTTGTTTAGATGTTTACCGGTTTGATTAAACAAAGTCGTTTCAAGTTATTAAAGCTTCCGATCAAGCAGTTTTTTCCAACAACTCATTTAATTAATATATAAATTTATTTTACTCAATTTAGGATTTTTTTTTTTTATAAGAACTTCTATTTCAATTGTGCATGTCACAATTATTATGCAAATGATTCACCGTTCTGTCTGACTTGTTTTCTTTCTGGACTGACCGTTCAAACAGTGAAACTGGGCTGATTTTACTAAAGTTTTAAGAATAAGGTGCGTATTATATCTATAAACAAAGTATCTTCCGCTAATTATGAACATTACTATTGAGAAAGTAACTTGACTAACGGACGTGTAAGCCCCCGAAAATGCTGAGAACATGTGTAAAAAAAGTTGATAATTACTTCATTTGACCCATGAAATAAAGTGAAAAAAATAGGACGCTTAAAAAAAAGGAGTAAGTCAATCATCACAAAAAACGTTCCTCGGAAATAACACGAAGCTGTTATTAAAAAGTATCACAAAATGTTATAAACATATTAACAATAAATACAATTTTAATATTAGGATCAGTAAACGATGCGGATGTAGCACCACCTGCTTACATTGTCAAGTATAACCGGTATGTGGACTCCATTCTGGACCGAATCAATAGGATATTGAGGAAAAGTTATGACCCAGTCAATGTAAGGCTGCAAACAAACGCTGAATCAAAAAAAAATAAAAAAGATAAAAAGAAGAAAACCAATAAAGGAAAAAATCAACAAAGAACCCATTCCAGGTATGTAGATTTATTTATTTAATACAGTGTATTTGTTAATTATTTTCATAAATTTTGATTTTGATTTTTGAGTTTCAATTGAATTTCTGATATAAATATTGATTTCTAAAATTCTGTTTGCAATTTATTAATTAAATTCTATGGAATTCTGAATAAAGTTTGGAATTATATTACTTTCTTTTTCACGTAGTTACTTATTAATATTAACCACTTGTAGTTTTAATCGTATTTAAAACCCTAAAGTGATTCAAGTTTCGTAAAGGTTTTCTGTTTTCAAAAAGTAAGCGATCGATTTAGAAAACATGAAGTCTAATTTGGCTCCTGTCAGAAATTTCCTCCTGTCCTGACTGTTTGTTTAAATTTTGGTGTGGGGCTCCTTATTGAAGCTTGACGGGTGAGTTATTTTTCTCTGAAGAGCCATACAAGCTTAGACAGTTTCCTATTCTTTCCTACAAAAACCTGCTGAGGATGTTTATTATCAGGCCTGGGCTATGCAATTTTCATTACCTGCAGTAACCTGAAAAGAGGTAAACGTTCGTCTTATTGACTTTTTGAAATGCTAATTTAGTAATAAAGTTTAGGTAAGTGGCCAAAATTGAACTTTATCCCTGCCTGTGGCCAGGGGATTACATTCTATTTAGTAATTCAGTCCTTTGCTAAGATGGGGTAGGAACCTTCCGGGCCTCACTACCTCTACATCCGCAATACTCAGGAATCTCAGGTGTTTAGAGGTCTAGGATGAGATTAATGATATCCCTAACATATCGGAAGAAACGAGTCCACAGTATGGCAGTGGTGAACATTCATTCACTAGTTAGATTTAGAAGGTTTCTTGTTAATTAAATAGGCTGTTTCCCACCATACATGATTTTTAAAAACTTGATTCCAAGTAAAATTAAAATTCTGTTAATAAGGAAGTAGATAAGTTTGCTGAATACGGCTTCTCTCTTCTTTGGTCGTCCAAAGCGGACATATCTATATCTATTGTATCAATGCTTGATGGCATTGTATGAAAAGCTTCA
This sequence comes from Rhodnius prolixus, assembly GCF_049639745.1. Lineage (NCBI taxonomy): Eukaryota > Metazoa > Arthropoda > Insecta > Hemiptera > Reduviidae > Rhodnius > Rhodnius prolixus. Next base: position 38,202,969 of record NW_027411634.1, read on the forward strand.
CCAACCTCCAAAGTTTAATTAAATTGGACTGCAGGAGGTGGTACTATAACATAACAAGTAGGTGCCCCTCTTACGTCGCCGTAGGGTACTGGACCTCTAATCCAGTAATTATCATTTTGGTAATTCAGTAAACATTTCGAGAAATTAGAAAGATCATTTTGATTATTACGTGCCTTTTTCAATTTTTCTTTGGTTTTCGAGCAAATTAATGTATATATATATTTATATATGTTTCGTTTAAAATAGAAATTCTACTGAAGCTCCCACAGAGTTTACAACCATTGAGTCCACAACACTTACACCGGTCACCTCAGAGATAACAACAGAACGACTAGTTTCTATCGTCACTGCAGAACCAAGAAAGAAAAAGCCCACAAAAGCCAGTCCTCCTCAACATCCACAACCAACTCCTAACAAGGTATAAACAACAAAGCAAGTATTCTTCTTAAATAGAAATTATAAAGTTTTTTTTTTACCAAATTTTTGTTTTCCTCTTTGTTGATTACCCAAATATTTAGAAAGCTTATCTTAACAAATATCAACGATTAGGCAGGTTTGTTTGCATTCTTTTGTTAGGTATATTTAACAAAATAAGACTAGATGAAGATAAATACTAAAACGATACCTTTTATAAATATAAGTTGGAAACTGGACTGCTTCCTCGAATTCCAATCTAATTCTACCTTGAGGCTAGAAAACTCAAATTTCGATCCTGGCTGAATGTTCTGTGAATGATTTCTAATGGTGTATTCGCATTAGTTGTCAGTTTGCACTGGACTGGATTGTTGGTAAACAGTTTTTTAAAGGTTTATTAAAGGTTTTTATTTTTTTTTAGATTCTTGTAAGACTTCATCTGAGAGAAAAGCGCTATTTTAGTTTAAAATACCAAATGTATTATTTACTTTTAACTAATTCTAAATATTTACCTATTTAGACGAAGGTTAAGACTAAATCCAAGCCGCCTCTAAGAGCCAGAGCTACTCTGTATGGACTGTCATCAATCCAACGGGACGGAGATGTGATTGTGAACGTGATGAGCTCCCACACTACGGTGAAAACAAAGTTCTTAGTGGGTCCGTTGGTGCTGAAAGTAGAAAAAGAGGTGAATATTTTTAAAAAAGTCTACATATAAAAGAAAAAACACTAATTTTAGGTGTTGCGATATTTCAGAAATCTTAATTTTCTTTTCTTAAATACTTTATAATTACAGTTTGGAAGAGGTGCAAAGAAAGAACTGAGGAGTGCCACTGCAACTACTGCTGAAATGGCTGGAAAATTAAACCTTAGGGTGATGCATGGGGGTGCAGCTACGTTGCATTCAATTAAAGTCTTACAACCTAGACAGGTAAGTTTAGTAAAGTAATGAAGTGAATCTTCGTATTAAACGACAGCTTGTGTTTAAGGAAAGGAAGAATAAGAGCTTATTTCGAAGAGATTCGATACAACTAACAAGATAACTATAATTTTATTATTATTTAACAGGTCCGTGTAGAGAGTCCAGACGATCATGACAGAACAAGAGAATTCGTATGGAGACGTTCCAGTCATATAGCCCACCTGGTATCGCAGAAACTATTAGCAGCTACAAGATCATTGTTACAACCACCGCCACAGAATAAAACAGTAAACGGTATGCGTAAAAGGTCGATTAGCAAGCGTTGAATAAAAATTAGAGAAAGTTAGCGAAATCGGCCCTATTCTAGTTAATTGTTTTACGATTAATGTTTTCGAAAGAAAAATTGCAGGAGTGTGCCACAGACACTCATTTTGGATTAGTTATTTTCTGATGTTTATTCAAGAAAATTCATTGCATGGTAGTAATTTTGCGTATTTCAATGTTCATTTTGATAGATAGGTTGTGCATGTAAGCATAATAATCAATACCTTCTGCCTGTTAAGGTAATTTTTTTATAGCTTGATGCCAAAGACAATTTACAGTTATTTAAAAAAATATATAAATTAAAATAATCCTACAAATTTTATGAACAAAATGGTACTTTTGGTGAACTCCTTGACATTTTCTTTGTTATTTGAAGAGCAAAAAATTGTAGTTTTTGTTCTTTTTTAACTTGGTGCCCCGTGCCGTATGAGTATTATTTAAAATTAAAATAAAAAGACGGAATTTTTATGGGCAAAATATTTATTGCGGCACGAGACTAAGAAAAATTAATGTGATTTTATAAAAATTAACTTATCTAGTATTTGTTATAGTGATAAATTATTTATTTTAAAAGAGTGAAGATTTATTTATTTTTTATTTAATTGTTTTAATATTTATATTTGAAATTAAGTGCAAAAACGGTAATCGTGTTTGCTGTTTTTTAGTCCTTTGACTTTCAATTGATTAGTAGCTAAGAAAGAAAGAATTTGACTTTGTTTTTTCAGTTCAGGTTTTTCTAAAACTATTTGCTGTAATATGAAAGACAATTGTAATTAAAGTAAAAATAAAAACAGCTTGGTATTTTGCACTTTCTTGTTTTTTTTTAAATCAAATTATCTCTCTAAATTGGTTTAACATAGTCTGAATGTGCTAATATTAACGTAGTGTTGCCTTTGACTACTTAAGTTAATACGTGTTTATTCTTTTATTTTCTGTCTTAGGTTATTTACCGTTTGTAGTTCCTGAATGTCTGTTTAGTTCTGCGTCTTTAGGTTTTTATGAACTCTTTTGATAATATCAGCCCTGTGTTTGTTTTTTATCATGTTGTAGTAATGTTACTGCCATTCCTGCGTCGATTGTTAGATGTTCAATATTTTTGTTGAGGTTATTATTTTTTAGATATGTTTAAGTCCTTTGACTTAAGTTGTGAAAGTCCAAACACATACCCACAAACATGAATATGTCAGCTTTTTGCATGTTTTTTCTGTTATAAAGTTTTTTGTTTTTATTTAATTTAAAAATAATTGTTTTCCCGATACAAATAAAATAAGTATAATTTTATGTTTTGCAAAAATTCGCACCTCCTTTTCTTATGAATACAACTTCACTTTAGAATTTTAAATCATTACAATGGCACTAAACGTTCAGTATCTTTTAATAAGTACCATTAATAACCACTTTTAATAACCATCACTTAGCAAGTGCAGTACGAGATGAGAATTTATGGAAGTAAAAATAATAATTTTGAATCAAATTAAGTTTTTTCAATAAAATTGAATACAGAATGGTTTAATTTGGTTGATACATACTTGAACTGCTTGATAAAAGATTTACTTTAACCGAAAAATGCTCCGATTTCGGCAGTTTTACACAAGGTGCGAATTTAGTTAAAATTACTTGTGTAGTATTCTTTATAAACTTGCAGTGCTTTCATCCATGGGTTTTTCTGACCCTTTGCCGCCTTGCAACCCAGTAATGCTCGCTTTCTTGATGAAATCAACAAGTTTTTTCTCTAAAAAAATTCTTCCCCATTGCCGCAGCTTTCTAAGCAAAATATGCAACTGATGGATCACCCTGGAATCAGTCGATTTGCAATAATCTAATTTGCTAATCAATAATCAGTCATCAAGAGAACGGCTACATAAAAAAACTAGCTGACCTAATGAGTATATAACCTAATCCTGAAATAGAATTTAAGACACCGCAAATAAGCAAATTCCAATAAAACGATTATTTCCTATTTTTCGCTTAATATGCAAAGTTGTGTATAGAAAATGAAGAATTTCCAGTAAAATTAATAAAAATTTTACATTTTCTTCTATTTTCTGGACATCTGCATCCAGAACTAGTTGACCTAATATGAGTATAATTCCTGGCTAAGAAATAATATGTTAGGAATAGAAAATATGGAAATCCCAGAACAATTATCTGTTATTTCCTATTTTGCCTTTTTTACTGTATCCCTATATCCAAAACTAGCCAATCTAATAAGTATTCCTGGTTTCGAAAAAGAATGATGGAAACAGAAAATAAGGAATTAGTAGTAAAACAAACGTTTATTTCCTATATTTCCCTTAATTTTTGAACTTCAGCATCCAAATGTAACGCACCCAATGTTTACAATGTACGCTAGCTAAGAAATAGAAGTTTAAAACAGATAATAAGGAAATTCTAGAAAAACTGTTGTTTTTTTATTGCACCTCTGCATCCAAAACTAGCCGACCTAATGAGTGTGTGGTATCTCTGGCTATGAAATAGAATTTTAGAAACAGAATTTAAAGAAATTCTAAAAAAAACTAACTATGAACTATGAAAAATTGTCTTCACTTTTACAGGATTTAGCTTAATTTCTGATTATAACATTTTATTTGAAGCAAGGCAACATAGAATAGCTAGTTTTGGATCTAGTAATTCAGAAAAGAAGCAAAAATACAAAATCTTTAGTTTACTGGAATTTCATTATTTTCTGTTTCTAACATTCTATTTCTTAGCGTAGAAAGCATTATACTCGTATACTCATTAGGTCGGCCAGTTTTGAAAGTAGAGGCTCAGAAAAAAAGGAAAAACACAAAATGAACCTCAGTTTTACTGGAATTTCCATGCCTACTGTTTCTAATATTTCTAATATTTGATCGAGTGGATAGATCTCAGCTCTTTAATGCTTTAAAGGAATTTAATATCTCGCTCAAATTGATTAACTTGTTCAAAATTACAATGTCCCGAACTCAGGCTAGTGTTCTTGCCGGCAGCATAGTTGGCAAGAAAATACAGTTTGATTCTTCACTTTTGAAGCTGTTCACCGTTTCGTGTATCTCAGCACGAAAATAAATTCAGAAAATATAATGAGTGATGAAGTCAGAAGAAGAATATGAGTTGTAACAGAGTTTACTAGAGCCTCACGAAGATGATTAAGTCGACCCTGCTATCCAATCGGACCAAACTCAAGCTGCACAGATCTCTTATCAGGTCCGTCGTGTGCTATGGCGCAGAGGCGTGGACACTTGAAGCAGCTGACCAGCAAGCCCTAAGGATCTTCGAAAGGAAGATATTGAGACGCTCAAGGAGCATGGTGCATCAGGACAATCCAAGAATTAGATGACCATGTACAGCATGAAGATATTGTTAGATTTATTAGGTCCAGAAGAATCAGCAGGTTAGGACATTTAGAAGGATGGCAGACATACGAATGGCTAAAAAAACTTTCCATGAAACCTTCCCTGGAAAGAGAGAAACAGGACGTCCTCGTAAATGATGGATCGCTGACCTGGAAGAGGACCTGGTAAAAATGGGAGTAGCAAACTGGAGAAGAAGGGCATTAGACAAAGATGGCTGGAAATTAACTGTTAGGGTAGCCAAAGTTCACGAAGGACTGTAGAGCCGGATAAATAAGAAAGTAAGTTTTAGATGTATTAATACAGAAAAGAACAAAAAATGCATAATCTTCATTCTTTTTATTCAAATTGCCTTGTTTTCTGTTTCTAACATTGCATGTTTACGGCTAGTGAATATTATACATTTCGGATCGGCTTGTTTTGATATAGAGGTTCAGAAAAAAGGGGAAAATACAAAATCTTCCTTAGTTTAACTGGAACTTCCTTGGTTACTGTTTCTAACAATGGCTTTTTATGCCAATCGCGTATTATACAAATTAACTCGGCTAGTTTTAGGTGTAGTGATATATAAAAAAAAAACTACCTTATCTCCCATATCTTTACTAAAATTAAAAACTTGTTTTCGATTAACATAAAATTTTAAGACCGATCGTATATTATACACACATTAGGGCGGCTAGTTTTGGGTGTAGAGATTCAGAAAAATGAAGAAAATGCGAAAACATCAACAGTTTTTGTACAACTTCCTTGTTTTCCAGGCTAAGAAATAGATTGTTAGAACCTTAAAATAGAGAAATTTCAGTGCTGCAATCGTTAGTTCTCGTCCGAGATCTCCTGCACTTCGTGACTTCTGGAAAAATCCTAGGATGTTCAGAATAGAATAGAATTAGAAAGGGGACGGGACCTATACGCCACGGCAGCGCACCTACAAGAGACTTATTGTGCCTCCCTCTTTTTTTGATCTAGAAGACGTAACCTCTCCTACTAAAGAGGTTAAGGACTTTTCCTACTAGTTCTTTTTGCGCTACTATCTCCTTTGGTCTCAAAATTCCAAAGGTTTCATGGGTCTGTTTTGACTGCAGTTTCTATAAATTAGCCTCGTCCTAATTGATAATATAGTTTTCTGACCATAATGTAACATGCAATTCTCAAACTAAGAATATATCTTATCTCCAATATTATACGATACAAGTCGTTAACACCCATGATTGAAAAAATTAAATGACACAGATATTCCGAGACATTATAAATAGATGACGCTGTACATTCAGAGTACATTGTGTCACTAGTCGATTCTTTCAGACTTGGTAGATAAATAAAATCATACTCTAAATCTTAGAGACAGATAATCTAAACAAATTATACAACAAACGTAAAAAACTATTTATCAATTTTAATGTCTGAAACCCTTACAGCCACATACCCTAATGAGGACTGAAACATTCTTCTAACTCCCTGTATTGCAGCAGATTAACATTAGTTAAAATTAAGTTATGCTTGGAATAAAAACTCTATAACTCAGGTAATCAGTATAACATTGGATTCTATGTTTAACAATAATTTGTTTATTTGATCTCTTATAAAACATAAAGTTAGCCATTACAATGTTAATTTTAAAAAATTAATTTCATCTTGAGGTAAAACATTATTAATTCTTTAGATCACCAAATAGTTACAAAATATAATTTAAAAACATTTATTGATACCATGGAGAAATTGATCAAATATTGTACATTTAATATAAACTGCAGTAGTTTCATTTCAATGCCGATTTTCGGAATAAATAAATTATTTTACTTTACAAGATTTTATTTATCTGAGATCAATAAGTGAACTATGCAGATATTCCTTTCTTAGTACATAATTCATTTCTTTTTACATCTGGTTTATTCTATTGGGACAGCACATTCTTTGTTGGCTCATTAATCTTGAGTTATCAATACTTGTCTTAAGAAACATAGCTACCCTACGTTGTAGATTATGCTAAACTTCGTATTTTATGAGGAATTTAAAGCACCAAATGGATATCTTGCTGCCAGAGATTGTTGAAATATTTGGAAATCCTTATACTTAACAAAGGTGCGATCCCATCTCCGTCTTTTTTCTCTAACATTGGATTGGATTAACCTAAAGAACAAAGCACAAGTTTAATGAATTTTAACGATATCCTTACGGTAGGTAAGGTGATTAGGAAAATAGAGAGAGAGAGAGTAAAGAAAACTGTTCCAATTTGTTTGAGAAATATAGAATATTTGTACAATAGTAGTTCTTTTCAAGTTAAATATGGCAATAAAATCTGCAAATGTTATTTTGTCAACAAATTTTCCATTATTTTCTAAAAATTAAGAATTAGATTCTTTAACATGTAAAATATTATTAACTACACTAATTAGCAACAGGTAAAGAATAATTGGATAATGTCCCTGAACTTGTTTTAAATGAAATGAAATTTCACGTAATGTTCAAAAACCTAGACATCCGAAAAAACATTTTAATCCAATTTTAGTTCTTAATTAAGTGAATTCATTATTCAAACTATCTGACGTACAAGTGAAAGGAGAGACCAAATTTTAAACATATAAATTGAACAGTTATGGCTCAGGTTATTTCTAAAAAAAAAACATACTTGCTCTTTGATAGATACTTGAAATCACCCTTGTAACTACCACAAGAAATTATCACTTTTAATCATAATGTGATAATTAAAGTATACTCTAGGAAACCTTCAGAGTAAAAGACTCCAAAACATTCCACAGTTTAATTTCTTATTTTTTTTCATAGAACTAATAAGGATATTAATAATTGATTCCCTTTTACTAAAAAGATTTTGAAATCTGTACCTATAAATGAGTGTTAGCAGAGATGTGTTTTTGATAGCTAATGAGGCTAACAGCTGTTGGAATACCGCAAATATAACGAATTAGTCTCACCAGAATTAAGAATTATTTTAGTTCGGCTCTCTTCTCTCAAAACAGAAGCCCTTGAGCTTGGTTCTGCCTCTTGTTACTGATATAAATACATTATCCCACATAATTGCGTCAATTAAACCATTCAGCAGCAGTATTGCATCTTTATCACTACCTGTAATAATTTAAACTGGTCGACCTCTAGTTGGATTAATATTCTTTCCTAGCCTGATACCTTTCTTGAAAAAACATACTTGCTCTTTGACAGGTACTTGAAAACTCTTGTAAAAGCCACAAGAACAACTCACGCTGAAGTGAAAAGGAATTAATCAAATTTGAAATTTGTGCTTTATCTGTCATAATCTGCTAGGTATTTAAAAGAGATTCTTCAAGACCATCTACAATCAAATTTATTTGACGTACCTTACGCTGATGAAGTTCGTTTATAATGTTCTCAAGATGCTTCTGTTAATTTATTGTGTCCTTGCGATTAAAACGCTAGTGACCTCACGATTTTCCCTCCTCTGAGGAAAATAGATAATACTGGAGGTGACTAAGGGTGTGTTACTCTTAGTTCTCCTCTCGGTTAGTAAGTGAGTAGTGGTGTCATTATTTTCATTGTACTAATAGAGTATCTAGCGCTGGTGTAAGTTAACAAAAAATTAAAATAAATTTATTAGGATTTGAGTTAATGAGGTTACCTTAGTTTGGAGCTAAACTCCTTGAGACAATCAGGACATTTCTTCAACTCCCCAAACGCCCTTATTACGTCCTTCAAAACACTTCACCATGATCATTTTTAAGATCAGAACCACTGTCACATCTAGAATAAAAACAAAAAATAGTTGTTTACGGTGGTCTTTACTCTTTAGTTCATACCTAGACATAACCATGTATTTTATATAAATCCTCACTTTGCAAGTACAATCTGAGTATGCATCGGAAACTTTTGGGTCACATAACCATTTCAAACATAAATGCGAGACCAAAAAGAACCATCTTAACTATTAAAATAATGTAAAATATATGTAACAACGAACACTATACACAACTTATAACCTCTATTATAACCTTTGAAAGAGAAAAACATTAAAAAGAAAAATTAATCTAAAACACTCCTTAATATACATGTATATATATATCTACTTTTAATCATAATGTGATAATTAAACTATTCTTTACAAAAAGGTAAGAGTGAAAGACCACAAAACATTCCACAGTTTGACTTTTACCATAGAACTTGCTCAATGGCAATGCATGTACATATTTATTTATTGTACATACATGTGTTAAAGATGAATTATCATAGAACTCGTAAGGATTTTTATAATTTATTTCCTTTTTCTAAGGAGATATTAAAAGCAGAACCTAAAAATGAGTGTGGAGATATGAGAGATGTTTACACTAATTTCCCAGTTCCTCAAAGTGAACCAAAACCTTGGAAAATTGAACTAACAACCGCACTGTTTCAAGAAAAAAAACATGGAATCACTAATTATTTTTATGGTGCATGACTTTTTTTAATTATTTATTATTTAATTCATTCTTATTTTCAAAATGATAAGAAAAACAAACAGATGAAAGGATTACCTTGTGTCTTCCATTTTTTAAATAAAATTATGGTAAAACTCTGTGCTTTATCATACTCTTTTAAATTCTATCTAAATATTATTAATTCAAATAGTTTTTAAAGAAAATTATGACCTGAAACAGAAACTTTTTAAACAAAAAAAATATAAACACTGGGCAGATGTCTTTCATACTTTAGGTCTACTAATTGTTTTAAACTCACAACATTGTTGTTAAATAGCATTTAAACAAGAAATGTGTAAAGAATACATATAATTTTATTATTATATGTTTTAAATATTTAAATGAAATTGATAAAGAAGAAAAAAAAAATGTAAACAAAAGAGAGCTCCTACGCAGATCTATATCCTGATATAAATCTTGATATTTTGGCCATGTTTTGAGAATGTTTAAGGTTTTTTCCGTTTGCAGAGCACTCCAGTGGAGGGAGACCTTTGGCGACTTAAATAAAAACAATTATTTTTATTTTGCCAATATTTGGTTGGTGTTTTATATAGAAGCTATGTATTTGTTTAGCTCATGATTTTATTATTTTAGACATATTCATTTTTTAATTTTGATTTTTAGCTACGATAAAACCACAGCGACATTAGTCCAGTGTGATTTTTCAGACACATTTTGCTTTGCAAGCTACAGAAATGAAGATTTATATTAGAGGCAAACTTTTTGTAAAAAAGGTACTAACTTATTTATTATTAAAATATGTCTATTGTTATTTTATATTCGCCAGATAGGCTTGTAAATATAAGGTCCATAGGAGACTAAAAAATCCTAAAGGATCTGTGGTTTTTAACAGCAACCTATTGAGTGTTGCCAGAAAATAAATTATTCCCTTGTTGGTTTCTGGTACCATTATATCATTCATTTGTACATTTTGAGAGGTTTTAAATTGTCTGTTGTTAACCTTAGAAGATTACAGAATCAGTACAAAAATACAATTAAGTTTTTTAAATAGAATTCAAGTTAAAGGTAACAATGGATCATATTGGAATGGCTTATAGTGGTAAGAAATTGCTTTTTTCTTAATAATTTTGCAAAAAAATTTATGTAAAAATTTTAATTAATATCTGCCGATAGTTTTGTTGGTATAGGTCCAGATTAGACAATATTAACTGTTGAGTATCGGAATATCAGATACTCATTGATCATTTAATTGAAGTGCTTCCTCATCTTCACCTTTTCGTTATTATAAGGGTTGCTCTCTAACATTGAATGAAATTAAAGGTGATTGTGGGGTGAAACTGATCTCTTGGAGAAGTATAGAATTAAATATTAACTGCTCTGGTACTTCTAAAATCTAATTGGGCTTACTAATGAACATTTTAAATAAATATTAAGGTGTTTATTTCTTAAGAGCATTACAAGGAGTTACTAAGGAAATTCTTGCTTCGATACTTCACATACAAACAATGAATGAAAATGAAATGAAGGGATATGTTCATCCCTTTTTATAATTACAGTAAAAAAGACGTAGGAATTCAGAGACCGTCGCAGCCATAAACTTATCTCTGCAATAAAATAATTATATACCAACGAATAGTAATCAAGGTAAGGAAATAATGTTTGACCAACGGTTTTCTTAGTTAAATAGGCAGAAAGTTTTTAATACTTTGTTATTTAGTTTATAAAATTAAAGGTAAGTAACATGATTATTCCACGATAGTTTATGATTGTGACACCGAATCAGTTTGCAGATATCACGTATGGGATTTGAGTAATTTTCAAATCGTTCATCACAAAATGCATTTCACAATAATTTAAAGTGTTTCGTCATTATTAAATTCTAAATTTAAGAGGTTAAAAACTAAATGATTTTGTTACTAATTGAATGGTGCATAAACAAACAAAAATAAAGTTTTTTCAAAAAAAAGAAAAAAAAAACAGCCTCCTCTCGGTGGAATTTCTTTTCAATACCACTTAGAAACGAGCTCTAAGCTTTATATAACATGATTGATTGATTTTACAATAGTGTTTAGATTTTAAAATAAGACTGGCGCCATTGCTTGTAGAAAATGCAAAGAGGACTTTTGGAAAAATTCAGGATGTTAACAAATTGAGTGGTTCCCCTACTGTCCCAGAAGATTTGTCGACGCCTGTTTTGGATGTTCTTCCTTGGTAACTATCTCTTCTACCAATGTGTGGTATAGTCTTCTAACTTAGATCTAACCCACTTTTCTCAAACTGAAAACATTTATTTATTTTTTATTCTAGATATTTTTATTAATATTTATGCTTATAAATAAATCTCTATTACAATTGTTTACTATTCTCTAGCCCTTAAATTATGATGGTATTTTTGCCTTAGCTGGAAAAATCGTTAAAAAATCCATTTTTTTCTTGTTAGTACTTGTTTCCATTGTATCGTCAAACCGTTTTAAGTAGGTTTCAGTTGCCTGTACTTAATATTAGAAGATAACGTAATCACCTTCGAAAAATCCGAATGAAGGCCACTAATGAACGTCGAAATGTGCAATAATTAAAAAAAGAGTAACTTCGTAATTATTCTGATTTCAGAGTAGTTCTTCATTTTGGTGTTTCGCTGTTGATTAATAGATTAGTTGATTCCAAACTAATTTTACACGAGATTGATCCATTTTTGGCATACTGTGCTTGAAAACTATGACAATAGAGAAGAACTAATTGGAAAACGTTACTTGAAATTAGGTTGGTTATTATTTTATAAGGTTTATTATTTTTATTTGTGGCAATGGAGTGCAAAATGCACTATTCTTAATGATTTTTTTTTAGTGGTAATTTTGTTTTAATGTTTTTCGTGTCCGGGTTTGTATATATAACTTTTTTGCCTCTGAAAATAAATAAACATTTTATTTTTACGAAGAACTTACTATTTGTAAGGGGGAGGTAGGTAACATCATGTCATATTGAAATGATTTTTAGTCGTAAGAAATCATGTTTTTAAAAATAATTGTGGAAGACTATGTTATTTTTTAATTTTAATTTTAAGGACAAACAGAGCTACGCTCAGAAATTGTGCGTCAGTCGTTAGTTCGCGATATGATACCTTTGGCACTTTAATACCAGAGAAGAACGCAAGAAGGACTGACGAAAAACCCTAGGATGTTAGGACCCGTGGGAAAAAAATCTCTGCTCATTTTATGTGATTCTTTACTTTTCAGAATAATTTTTATTTCAGATTATTAATCATATTATTCTCACTGTTGATTAGCGGATAGGATAATTATTATTCCAGTGTGGTCCGTCTGTTACATATCTTGCTTGGGATCTCCTGCACTGGGGAAGAATTATATTAATGGAAGACATTTCTTGAAAGGTAGGTTTGTTTCAATATTATTATTTGTGCAAAAGAAAAATGCTATGCAGCATACCACACTTATTCATTATTATTATTATTTTTTTATGGAGTTGATGTAAAAGCCTAATATGCATTTAATATTTTATTGCGAATTGCCTTGTAGTTTAACACTTATTTATTATAATATTTATTATACTTAATATTTATTCTTACTCTTTTTTAGCTTTCGCCCGTTTTTGTAAATAGACGTTGCCACTGAAAAAAAATAGAAATCAATTTTACGTGAACGTGCTATTCGATAGGTGGAGTATGCGATCGGATTGGTACGGTATATTGTATTAAATATTTGTTATAATAAAAAGGTCGATTTGAGAATTAATGGATGAATTTCAATTATTTCAAGTTCATTGATAATTTAAACAAACAAGAAAAATGGCAGTGCAATATCAATTAATTTATGAAGAAAGGATACCAGCTTGTCAACAGGTGCAAAGAATGCCAATAGTTGTGCAAGATTAGGTATACGTATTCATAAGCAGTAAAGAAATATTTTAATCATTAAAGTTGTTTTAAAGTTATTAATTTTTAATAGTCTTCCAACTGAAATCTAACCCACTATTCTCAAACTGGGAAGCATTTATTGATTTTTTACTCTGTTCAAATGTGAGTATTATTCTTCTTGGTGGAGTGCCTTAGTGTGGTTCCTATTCAACTGCAGTTAAATATACGTTCAGGTTTTGTTGCTACTTGCAAACCATTCTTTTCAATGGAAATGAGACTTTTATATTAGAATTTACGCTTATAAGTAATTTTCCAATTATAATTGTTTATTATTTCGTTAGGTATTTAATTATGAGAGTATATTTGCCGTTGCCAGAAAAATCTTTAACAAGAAATCAGGTATTTTTTTTATTAGATTTCATTGTATCATTCATCGGGTAATTTCGTGAGGTTTAAATAAATCAGGCCAATTCGATAGTGATGATTTCGTATGAGTATTAAAAGTAAATGAAAATGTGTCGTCAGTTTTATTAACTTACTCTACGTTACAGGACGTATAGATGGAGTAGTTATGAGATCTAAATCCGCTGAACTTAATGGATCTATGGATTTCAACAAACTTCCTTTTAGTTAGAATGCTTTTGCAACTGAAAATACATATGAACTAAATTTTTACGAAGAACTTACTTTTGGTAAGGTGGATTTAGCAACAGGTCATATTGGAAATATTTATATTGGTAAGATATATATTTTTTTTTTTATTGTTGGTGATTCCTTATTTTGTGTTTCTATATTTGACTTTGTAGGCCTACTGTAAACTTAACTCATTAGGTCAACTATTATTGATTTCGAGTTTCAAAAAATGAGGGAAAATATCTGTAGTTTTACTTTAAATGTCTTACTTCTTTTTTCTAATATTCTAGTCAAAGGTATGCATAGCTTAGGTCTACTACTTTTTTCATGTTGAGGTTCAAATAAAAAAGAAAAAGTTCATTAGTTTTACTGGACATTCTTTATTTTCCAATTTTAACATTGTATTTTTTAGCCAGAAGTACGTTATGCACATCAGGTCGTAGAGGTTCCAAATAATAAGAAAGCTTTACCCAAAATTCCACATTTTATCTTTTTCTCAGTTTATATATAAGCCAGGCATACAATATACTCAAATAGGTCAGCTGGTATTTTGGATGTACAGCTTCTGAAACATTGAGAATTTACATTAGTTTTCTTGGTAGATTCTTTTTTCTACTGCTTACGTTTTATTGCTAAGCCTGTTATTGCTATAATACACACTTGATCAACAAGGTATTGATTAAGATCATCATAAAAAAAGAACTGTTTCCTAGTGTAGCGTAGCTAGTACAAATAGGTCGACTAGTTTTGCTTATAGATTCAGCAAAAAATGAAAAATCTACATTTGTTTTGCTTAAAATTTTGCGCTATAAAACCTTTGGCTAAACGAGATAGCACAAAAAGAACTAGTAGGGAATGTCCGCAACCTTCTTAGTAGGGGTGGTTTCCTCTACGAGATCCTAAGGGGGAAGGCACAATAAGCCTCTTTTTTGCTTCGGTGCCGTGAGGCATAGATCCCATTTCACTTTCTAATCTTAATCTTACTTGAAATTCCTTTTTTCAATTTCTAACATTCTGTTTAGAAGCCGGGCTTAAATTGTACCCATTAGGTTTGCTAGTTATGGATCTAAAGGGTAAGCAAACAAGGGACTACCAGATAATCTTCATAAGTTTCTAGGAATTTCATAGTTTTATGTTTCTAACAATCAATTTCAAAGCAATGTGTACACTGTTAATTTGCTTTATTTGAAAAATATGATTTTTCGTAACATTATACTTCTAAGCCAGAGCTTTTTGTACACATTTCAGCCACTAGATTCAGTTATAGAGGTCCAGAAAAGAGGGGAAAAAAATATCTATATAGTTTTACAGGAAATTCGTTATCATCTTTTTTAAACATTCTATTTATAGCTGTGCATAAATAGTACACTACTATAGATCTGTTAGTTTTGGATACACAGTTTTAGAATGTAGGAGAAAATTGAAAATGTTCATTTGTTTTATTGGAAGTTCCTTAATTTTCGTTACTAACCATGTATTTCTAATCCCGGTGTACATATCACGTGATAATAACTAGTTTTGGGTATCTAACGTAGTATTTGAAAGACAAGCATATATAATACATTTTAGATTGGCTAGTATGTGGTGTAGATGTTTAGAAGGAAAAAAAGAAACTCTTCATGTTGCGTATTTGCCAAAACAGCAGAATCTCTTACACCAGAGTTTAAAAACCAACTAGAAGAAATGTCAATTGTCCGAGTTACAAATAAGCAACTTGTGCTAGATGAAGTTAGGAGGGCTGAGGTATGAGTCAAATGTCTACAAACCAATAAAATATTTATTAAATTGTTGATTATAATCCACCTAGAGTAAATTGATGTATACCTGAAGGTGAGCAACTATGTTCCACAGTGGAAGTTTCAATACTTCGCCTTAGGAATGGTTAACACACTGATTAAGTTGATAATAGGGCGCTTGCTCAGTTCAGTACGTTGCCTCTTGTTCTGGAAAATACAGCAATTAATATGAAAATGGGTTATTGTTTCAACTACTAAATATAGGGTAAAAGGTTAAAAGATGTTTTACTTATGTTGAATTGCTGCTTCAGTTGAAATAATCAGATAAAGATGAATATAATAGAGGCATACCATTCAAAAGTGAGCCAGAAACTAAGGAACATAAAAAAGTTGAAAACGGATAAAGGCTCAACCAAACTGATAAAAGAAAAATAGCCTCTTAACTCGAGCGTATAAGCTTATAGGCTGTTATTAGTTGAAACCTGAGTTAATATGGTTTATTTCTGCTTATCCACAATTACAAAACCTCGACCAGACTTCTCTATCATCGGCTGGTCCTCCGTTTGTCAGACAGGAAATCTGTTGTGTCGATGCAGCGGAATTTCTGTCTTCAGCAACCAGGCTTGTGGAGCGAGCTTCTTCGTTGGCCAGTTCATTCACATTACTGCTAAGATCCTCCTTGTTACTTTGTTACATTAACTGTTGAATACACCATTGATCCGGTACTTCAGAAGATTCAATAAAATTATTATTAACTGACACCGAAGTGGTCTAAAAAAAGAACTCTGAAGGATTGTGTTAAAATCCAAGAATCTTTTAGGAGAAAATGGATTTGTCTCTGATATGCACTCATCTATCTAGCGAAAAGAAAAATAATAATTATTATCATTCACAATTTATAATAAAATAATATTTAAATATCATACTTTTATGATATGACTGACGTATTAGACTAAAATAAAGTATGTTTCCTAATTTCCTATTAAAAATAAATTCATACTTTAAATAAAATGCTTTTGTTTAAAATAACTAACTCAATATTATCTACTAACAAAGAAGGTTATTGTTTAAGATTTACATAAATCGCCACCAGAGCGGTCTGCTAACTGAAAAAATTCTTTTTTAAATCAAACCAGCTTAGATAATGTAAAAATTTCAAATTTTGTATTAGGATACAAACCAGCGTAGGAGCTCTAATTTGTTAATATTACTTTTTATCATTTTTTTAAAAATATTTATTTGTTTTTGACAAATTTTTTTATTCATTTAATATCAATTAAACAAATTTATAGCTCTTTAACTCTCAGTTTTTAAAAATGCTATTTAGTAAGAAAAAAATGAATTTTTTTTCAATTTCTAGGCTAAAGGTTAGAAAGAGGACTGTTTTTTGTTTATGTTTTTATCTGTTCCTTAGAAATGAAATAACATGTTTCTATTTAAGGCCATAATTCTCTTAAAAACTACTAGGATATAATAACATTTAGAAAAAATTTAAGAGTGTATCATCAAGCTCAGAGTTTAGTAAAAGTAGAATTTACCAACTTTCAGACACAAGGTTATTGTTTACTTTCTTTGTTTTTACTTCTAATTTTGAAAATATAAATGTGCGCAGTAAAAAAGGTAATGCACTATATAAGTAATTAGTGATCCCAACTTTTAACAACAGAAAAGATATAGTTATTGTTTCATAGTTTTCAAGGGAACTCAGCACACTTTAGGTAACTGGGAAATAGTACTGAAGAAAATCAAACTGGATTCTGAACCTTTCCTATAGAATAATTGCATTATGATTAAAAATGATTGGTACTGATGACTTGTATAAGAGCAATTTCACGTATCTATCTTAAAGAAAGTGTGTTTTATCAAGTAAGTAACAAATGATGTCAGTTTAAATGTAACTCGTATTTTTTTATAAATTTATTCGAAAACCAAAGTGACAAAAAAAGTTTGCTAAACTTTTGGAGATCCAGCAGATTATTGCTTTCGAAATTGTTTTATCTTATAGCACACTATATTTTCGAAATGATTAGAAACTATAGTCACCAATGAAATAGGGTGCTGTTCCTATAGTGAGAATAGAAATTCAGTCCCAGAAGATTCGTGACGCCTGTTTTGGATGTTGTTCCTTGGTAACTATCTCTTCTTCTAATATGATTTTATTGTCTTCTAACTTAAATCTAAACCATTTTTCTCAAACTGAGAATATTTATTTATTTTTTATTCTATATATTTATGTTAAAATTTATGCTTATAAATAGATCTCAATTCAATTTGTTGACTATTCTTTAGTTCTTAAATTATGATAGTATTTTTACCTTAGCTAGAAAAATCCTTAATAAAATCAATTTTTTCTTCTCAGTTTCTGATTCCATTGTATCTTCAGAACTTTTCACGTAGTTTTCAGTTGCCTATGGTTAACATTAGAAGATAATGGAAACACTGTCAAAAAAATCCTGATGAAGGCCACCAAAGGACGTAGAAATGTGTAATAATTAATGAAAAGAGTAACTTATTATTTGTGAGTCCTTACTTTCTTAATTATTCTGATTTCAGGGGAGTTCTTCTTTCACTATTGATTAATAGATTAGTTCATTGCAAACCTACTTTATAAGAGAAGGATCCATTTGTTGCACACTTTGCTGAAAAACTATAGCAATAGAGAAGAACTAATGGGAAAACGTTTCTTAAAATAAGGTTAGTTTAATTTTATTATTTCTGGCAATGACATGCGAAATGCGTTATTCTCATTGGTTTTTGCTTTAATCAATCTTCGATTCAGTGGTAATTCTTTTAAACGTTCTTCGTTTCCGGGTTTGTGAATAGAATGCTTTTCCACTGATAAAAAAAAAAATTAAATTTTTACGAAGACCATACTATTTATAAGATAGAGGTAACAACAGATCATATTGGAACGATTTCTAGTTAAAAGAAATCTTTTTTTTTTTTTTTAATTATTGTGCAAGACTATGTAATTTTTAATTTTGTAATTTTAATAAAGATCTAAGAATAATTTTGCAGATATGAGTTTTTATTACAGTTCATTAACCAAAAAGAGCAACAAAAATAGCATAGTAATATAAATCAATTAATAGAAGGAAACGCCAACCTCAACTAATACTAAAGGTGGCTATTTTTTTATGCAAGAGTGTATTCAGTTAGTGTATGCAGTTAAAAATATTTCATTACTTAATGTTTTATAAAGTTTAACTGATGAGAATCGTAAATTAAAAAATTCATTGATCAGTTATTTCAAGTGGTAAGGAAATATTAATGTTTCGACCAACTGTTTTCTCAGTTTAATAGGCAGATTATTTTTTTATATTTTAGTTGGTGCAATGTTTTTGTAATTTTTTTGACAGGAAGGCCATTAACATGGTTATTCCAGAATGTGTAGTGATTGTGACACACAAACGTTTTGAGGATTTTATGTGTGGAACAAGGATCTGATATGCAGTAATTTTTCAGGACGTAATATTATTTCAGTTGGCTTACCCACCAAATGCGTACAAATAAAAAATAAATATTGTTTTACTCTTCTTCTAATTCAAACAGGGGGCAGTTTATGTAAATGGATTATAAATGGTATTATAAAACATATTCCTGAGTAACCCCTGAATGAACACTTAAATGTCAATTGAATCACTCTTTTCAAATTTGAAACATATTTACCAAGTCTTGTGAATAACTTATCTTATGTAGATAATAGAATGCACAGAGTAATATTTTTTATGATTGATGACCAATTATTTCAGAAAGGAGGAATTCAGGACGCGGACAATATGGAGCAGTTGAAGTGGCTAATATATTGGCATTTAAAATCTGAAGAAGAAACATGGGTACACTCAGAGATTGTGCGTCAATCGTCAGTTGGTGATATGATAACTTTGGCACTTTAAGACCTGAAGAGGACGCAAGAAGGACTAGCGAACACAAATTCTTAGGATTTTTCAAAAATACAAGTGTTCTGCTGCCGAACCTATAACGTCTTTTTTGGTTGAAGTTGGGAGGGAATGGACTCATTTTCTAATCTGGTTATTTAAGACTGACTATCTATATAGTCTTATATTATATATTAGTCTATACTGGTATTATGTGGACACAAATAATAATATTATCCACATATTTTCAAACTGAGAAGCATTTATTTATTTGAACCAATATTTCTGCAATGTGGTGCATCTGTTACATATTTTACTTGGAATGCTACAGCACTGGGAATGAATTATATTAATTGAAAAACATTTCTTGAAAGGAAGGTTTGTATTAATACTATTATTAGTGCATATGGCAAATGGTATTCAGCATACCACACTTATTTATTTTGTTTTTTTGTTAGTTACATAGACGTGTTTATGGAGTTAATGTAAAAGCGAAATTTGCATTTAATATTTTATTGCAAACTACCTTGCCTTGTTAAATACACTTACTCTTTTTTAGCTTTCGCCCGTGTTTGTGAATAGAGGTTTTTGCCACTTAAAATAAATAGAAATCAATTTTGTATGGAGAGCGTTACTATTCGATAGGTGGATATTATATGGGATCGCATTGGAAAGGTTTATAGTGGTACGTTATGTTATAATAATAAGGTCGATTTGAGAATTAATGGATGAATTTCCATTAATTCAAATTTATTGATAATTTTGTATGTATGTGCCCTGATCAACTTTAATTGGTTAAACAAACAAACAAAAAATGGCAGAGAAATATCAATTAAATTATGGAGAAAGGAAACCTGAGTGACCACAAGTGCAAAGAATAGCTATGGTAGTGCAAGATTATATTCGTAAGCAGTAAACAAATATTTTAATCATTAAAGCTGTTTTAAAGTTATTAATTTGTAATAGTTTTCCAACTGAAATGTAAACACTATTATCAAACTGAAAAGTATTTATTTTTTATTTGGTTGAAATGTGGGTATTATTCTTGTGCCTTTAGTGTGTTTCCTATTTAACTGCAGATAAGTAGGTGTTCAGGTTTTCGTTTCTACTTGCATATCATTCTTATCAATGTAAATGAGACGTTGACATTAAAATTTATGCTTATTATTAATTGTCCAATTACAATTGTTTATTAATTCGTTAGGTATTAAATTATGAGAGTATTTTTGCCGTTGTCACAAAAAACTTAAAAAAAAAATCAGTTATTTTCTTATTAGTTTCAGGTTCCATTGTATCATTAATCGGGTTTAATAAATCAGGCCTTTTCGCTAGAGATGGGAAATTGTTATTTTAATAATTTCGTATGAGGATTTGCAATTAATCTTTTAAAAAAAATCATCCTCTACGTTAGAGATATTCCCAGCAAGTAGAACTGGATGATGATATACATACAGCTGAACATACATATCACTAAACGAAGATTTGAAAGTTTACCTGTTGAGAATAGTACATCATAGCGTATTTGGTAAGTTTTTAAACGTACTTACACACTATAAAATAAGGTAATCAATTTTTCTTTAAAAAACTCGATAACAATTCAAGAAACATTTTTATAATTAGCACAAATATAAGAAAATCTATTAACACGAAGGATAAAATAATATTACAGATTTTATCAAACACGATTTGAACTGTGTAGAGAGATTATTCATCGAACTCTTACAATTTCCTTCGCTGTAGTAATCGTATGAGAAATTGTAGTCAAATCCTATAAATGCTTCTTATTCCCATAATCTAAGAGGAATTTAATCCATGTTACAGATATTCCACGACAAAACTAGATGATGCTGTGAATACAGCAATTATATCCTTGAATGTAGGATTTGATAAAGTTTATTTGTGAAGAATTCTAAACTCATTTATCAGTTAATTGAAGTGCTTCAAGTTTTCATTATGTTATGGTTTGCCACTTGCCTCTTACAAAGAAAATGTTAATGATTAGTTTTACAGCATTCAATAAATACAAGTTGGTTGGTTCAGGAAATAGAAGACAGTGAAATGAAATTAAGCAATGAATTATTTGTCATCAAAATATAGGCAAAGGAATGGTTGATGTTACAACCAACTTCTACATTCATTGGCGTTTAATAAAAAAAATCATAGTTTATAAATCAAATCTTGCTTCAAATCAAAGAGAAAGATAAGCCGAACTAAATTATAAGACAAACGTAAAAAGTGGGTAATTTATTTCTATAAAATGAAACCCTCACACTTATTTACCCAAGTAAAGAGAACAATATCTTCTAGCTCAAATCTTATTTGAGTAGATTCTGTGAGTTAAAATTAATTAAGTTATATTAAGAACAAAACTTTAAAAGTAAAGTAATCTGTATTTTATTTGTTTACATGTGCACCAATAATTTGCTAATTTGTCCTCTTATTCAGGGAAGAAATTAGCTAATTAAATTTAAATTTATAAAAGAAATATTATTTAAATTAAATTTAAATTTATAAAAGAAATATAATTTAAAAAAGTTTGTTTCATCTAGAGCTAAAACATTTTTTTTTTTTTTTTTATGATTTAAGGCGCGTCAACATCTAAGGTTATTGGCGCCCGGTGCTTTTTTCAGTGCACTGCCGGCCTCCGGACAGTGTTCTCTCGTTACAGGCAACACTGTCCATCACCGGACAGTGAGCTGTAAGAAGCTCCTAGGAAGAGAAAATCTAAGGGTCAGCTGCTGGATTCGAACCCGGGACCTCCGCGTTAGATAACATAGTAATATAACTACTGATGCTATGGTGAAATAGGTGAGATATTGTAAATTTGGTATATACTGCAGTAGCTTCAGTGCCAATTTGGAATTAATAAATTATTTAACATTAAAAGATTTTATTTATCAGAGATCAAAATAACTCTAAGAGGAGAACTATTTAGACAATTTTTATTAAACTGTGGATAGAATCAAACAAGAAAGCTTGAGTTTAATGATTTTTAACGACCAGGGGAAAAAAAGAAAACTGTTCAACATTTCTTGATAGTTGGAATATGTTTTTTACATAATATAATAAATGCAATAATGGCCCTTTTTAAGTAAATTAAGGCAATAAAGTCTAGCAAATTTTTTTTTTGCCACTAAACTTTTACATTTTATCTAAAAATAGATGTAGTTAGTGTAATAACTCTAATATTACAACAGAAAGAACTCTTAGAATT
The DNA here is from genome assembly GCF_049639745.1 of Rhodnius prolixus. Taxonomy (NCBI): domain Eukaryota; kingdom Metazoa; phylum Arthropoda; class Insecta; order Hemiptera; family Reduviidae; genus Rhodnius; species Rhodnius prolixus. Next base: position 38,225,693 of record NW_027411634.1, read on the forward strand.
GTTCCAGATATTCTATATTAGGTTTTTATATAATCTAGGTTTACAACTCTATTTAAGATACTTTTTTATATCAAATGGTAACTAATTAACTACATTACACTTCTCCCCTCTGAATTTCATCTGCTATTCCTCACCCCATCAGCCTTTTCTAGTCCCGACCGTGTGCAAATTTCTAAGGTGTTCTTTAGATGCTGCGGTCACCACCGAATTTTCCAGAAAGTTTACCACTCCGGGAACACCCTGGATACACTTCTCAACAATTTTTTGAAAAATTGCCACCGCTCGCTTGGTTCCAAAAGACAGTCCATTTACTTTGAATATTCTTATGCGTGGACGAAGCCAATAAAATTTTTGTCTTCTCCTCTAATTCCAGTTTAGTAGCCTCCTTGTAACGCGGCCCATTTCTTCTGTCCTCGGTAGAGAATATTGCACATCTAAATACTTGTTCACAGTAATCTTGCAGTTGGCACACACTCGGACGTTGCCATTTTTCTCTAATACGTATACCAATGGTGTCCCCCACTTACTATTCTCTACCCTGGTGATGATGCCTGCTGCCTCTAATTCGTCCAACTCTTTGTCCACTTGTTTTCTCAAAGCAAACGCTACAGGTCGGGGTTTTATAAATTTAGGTTTAACCTCAAGGCTTATCTCTAATTTAATTTTTCCATACTTGCAACATATTTGTTGGTAGAAATAAGTCTTGGAATTCCGTTAACATCGTTTTTAGCGATGTTTGTTGTACTGGCTCCGCTGCATTTACCTGCTTCATTAGTTGTCTGAAGAAGTAACCCATAACTTTCCCTTGAAAAATTGAACCAAAAGCCACATCTTTTCAGCTGTAAAAGTTGGGATCACTAATCATTAATTTAGAGCATTACCTTTCTTACTGGCACATTTTTTTTCTCAAAGTGTAAATAAAAGTGTAATAATAATTAAAAAAATTACCTTGTGTTAGCCAGTTAGAAAATTGGGTTAATTGAACTTTTACTAAAACTCTGTTCTTTATCATACACTTTTAAATTCATTCTAAAATTTATTATATCCGAGTAGTTTTTAAGAAAATTATGGCCTTTAACAGAAACATTCCTTTTACTTAAGAAATGGTAAAAAAAAAGTACACTTTCTGACTTTTAGCCTAGAAATTCATTAAAATTCACTTTAATATTGCTAAATAAAACTTCAAAACCTAAATTTAAAGAGCAATACTTTTTTTTAAAGATATGTATTTTAAATGAATAAACAAAATTGTCAAAGACAAATATCAATATGTTAAATATTTAAAAAATATTGTTAAAAATGAGAAAATGGTATTAACATATTAGAGCTCCTACGCTGGTTTGTATCCTAATACAAATCTTGAAATTTTAACATTATTTGGTGGCAATAAGTATATTTCCAATTATGAGAGCGCCCTGGTGGCGATTTGTGTAAACCTTTAACAATAACCTCTTTTGATAATGATCAGTTGGTTATTTTACCCAACAGGATTTCGTTTGACTATTGATTTTATTATTTATATTTTTTGCATAGGATGATAAGAAACAGACTTTATTTTAATCATAAACGTCTGGCGAAGATTTTGGTCGATAAAAGCTGCGACAATGAAGAATTCTGTAAAACTTAAAAGAATGGTATTTAAATGTTATTTAATTATAATAAATAGTAAATAATAATTTTTATAATATAAAGATTACTATTATTATTTTTATTTTCGCCAGATAGATGAGTGAATATTAAAGACAAATCCATTTGCTCTAAAAGATGTGTGGATTTTAACACAATCTTCCCTTCAGTGTTGATTTTTTAACTTCAGTCTCAGTTCATCTAGGCATACTTATTTTAACTTGGCACAGCCTTCACTGGGTGGAATTTTTTTTCGGAGGTTCTGAGTAAGGAGCAACTATTGGCTTTTTATAATATGTCTGCGATAAGATACCTTTAGGACTTCAAGACCTGAGGAGGAGAAAGCAAACAATTCTGGTGAAAAAATTCTATGATATTACAAAGAGAGGAGAATTTTCCTAGCGAACCTAGAAACATTGGATTAAGGGATCTAGATTTGAGGTTTAACTCCTTAGAAAAAAGTGTCCAGGTATTCGTTTCTATTAACATCACTATTTTTATGAAAAGAAATCAGATCTTTAGTTAATGTATAAAAATAATTCGCTAAGTTATTAATAATTAAGTTACAGTTGGTGGTTAATAATTCTGTAGGTCTTGAAATATGAGTTTTTCGGCCTATGCTGGAAAAGTTCTTGAAACTATTTCAATTGTTTTCTATTTCCGTTAAGCACCATTCATCTTTTGATTATGTTTCTATTGTAGTTAACTTAAGAACTTAACAGAATCTCATCCAGAAGCTTTTAATAAAGGGCACCAACGGAACTAGAAAAAAATATTGTTTACAAAAAATGTCTGCTTATTTAATGTGAATCGTTAAGTTTTAAAATTATCATTTCAGAGGGTCCCTCCTTGTGGTGTCTGACTATTGTGTGCGGAAAGGGATGCTGGCGAACCGACTTTACTCCAGTGTGGTCTTTCAGGTGCATATATGGCTTGGAATTTTACAGCAGTGAGGAAAAATTATAATAATGGAAAAATATTTCTTGAAAGGTTTGTTTTATTATTATTATTAGGTATTTGTGCTAATAGCAAATGGTATGCAGCATTCCACACTTATTCGTTATTTTGTTTTTTTGTTAGCTATGTTACATAGACGTGTTTGTGAAGTTAATGTAAAAGCAAAATTTGCATTTAATATCTAATATTGTGTGTATAGAATGTTTTTGACACTGAAAATGAATATAAATCAATTTTGTCAGGAGAACTTAAAAGGTGGAGATATTGGCTGAATATCAATTATTTCAAATGTATAGATAATTTCGTAAGTATGTGCCCTGATCATCCTTATTTGGTTAAGAAACAAGAAAAAGAGCAATTTCAATTAATTTATAAAGAGAAAGGTCGCGTACGCCTCAGCAAATGCAAAGAATGGCCATAGTTGTGCAAGAGCATATTCAATCCGGGTTTGTATTATATATATTTTTTTTGAAAGTTTATTTATTGAAAAATTTACAACTGCAAAATTAGTATCTAGTAAATGTGATGAAGGGAAGAGATGAGAACAAGAGTGGAGCAGTTGTCCAATGACAACCCTCCGGATATATTGTCAAGCAGTGAGAAGAGAGAAATATGCAGGCGGTAGATTGTGAATGTGATAAGGAATAGTGAACAACTTGAGTTGAGCGAGATGAGAGTAATTAGCAAGGTAATAGAGCTGAATGAGAATTATAAAATATTTAAATCATTAAAGTTGTTTAAATATTCTTAAACTTTAACTAATAAGAAACATTCATCGCAAAATTCATTGATCAATAAATTAAATTGCTTCTTCATCTGGAAGTCTAGTTATTTTAAGTTGTGTCTTATAAGTACAATCTCTTATAAGTAAAATTAAATGTTTTTAATAGAAATTAATGGTACAAAAACAAAGAAGAAAGTGGATTGAAATTGAGCACTGATTTGAAATCTCGCTAAAAAAAAACAGCCTCCTCTCGGTAGAATAATTTCATCTATACCACCTGAGAAAGGAGCTGAGGGGCTGATAGCTTTATAAAACTTTTTCTTTTTTTTTTTTTTGCTGCAATGTTTAGATTACGAAATGAGGCTTGCGTCACTTCATTGACTGAGGAGAATAAAAAGAGAACTTTTTGGGAAATTCTAAGATATTACAAAATTAGGAGGATTCTTCTACGGTCATAGAAGATTTGTGATGACTGTTTTAGGTGCTGTTGCTTGGTAATGACCTCTTCTAATCTGATAATATATTCTTCCCACTAAAATCTGTCTCAAACTGAGAAGCATTTATTTATTTTTTATTCCTGACATAAAGGTTTACGCTTATAAATAAATCTCTTACAATTGTTTACTAATTCTTTAGGCCTTAAATTAAGATAGTGTTTTGGCCGTCGTCGGAGAAATCGTTAAAAATATAATTTCTTTTCTTGTAAGTTTCTAGTTCTATTGTCTCATCAGAACGTTTCATGTAGGTTTTAGTTGTCTATGGTTAACATTAGAAAATAACGGAATCACCTTCAGAAAATCCCGACGAAGGCAAACAATAATTAAAACCTAACTTAAACTGGGATTTTTCGAAAATCCCAATAATTAAAACCTAAAGACACTTATTTTTTATGAATCCTTAGTTTCTTAATACTTCTGATTTCAGAGGATTTCTTCCTTTCGGTATTCCACTATGATTCAGTGGATGGTATGGTTGCAAACAAACATTATTCCAGTGTGATCCATTCGTTGCTCATTGTGCTTGGAAAGCTAAAACAATAGGGAAGAATATTTTAATGAGATAACATTCGTTGAAATAAGGTTGGTTTTATAATAGTAATAATTATTTATTTATTTATTATAATTATTTTTGACAATGGAATGTAGGGTTTTGTATTCCACTCTTTCTTGTAGACGGACATTTAGGTGGAGTGTGTATAAGATCAAAATCTGCAGCACTTAATGGATCTTTGGAGTTTAGCAAACTTCCTTTTACTTTGTAATAAAGGTTTTTTGCTAATGAAAATAAATATAAATTAAATTCTTACGAAGAACATACTTTTTGTAAGTTGGTGGAAACAACAACTCATATTGGAATGATTTATAATGGTAAGATTTTTTTTTTTAATTATTTTTCAAGACCACGTTATTATTAATTTTGAATAAAATCTATCGATAATTTTGTAAGTATGGATCCTGATTATCGTTTATTGGTTAAAAGAGCAAGAAAAATGACGTAGTAATATAAATTATAAATATTATTAATATAAAGCTTCAACTAATGTTTAAAGGTGGCTATTTTTATGCAAGAGTATATTCAAAAAGAGTATATATTGCATTTAGACAATATTTCAATGCTCAGTATTCCTTTTAACATTCTACGAAGTTTACTTGTTGAGAATAGTACATCACAAAATCTATTAATCAATAATAGAAGAGCTTCAAGTTGTAATTAATCTCTTAGAAGTAAAACGCCAGTGATTAGTTTTGTAACATTCAATTAATACAAAGTGGTTGTTATTTGTAGTAACTAAGTATTTTACAATGCAAACATTTATTTTTGTTGTTAGTCAGATGGACGTTTAGATACTGCCGATTTAAGTGGCTAATTCACTAGTGATTGGAAATTGTTATTTTAATATTTTCAGATTTGAAAAAGTTTATTCACAGTTTAAAATAGAATACAAGTACAAATTATACGAAGGGGTTTCAGACTTTAATATTTACATTGGTAAGTCTGTCAAACTTACCCTAAGGCAAAAAACATAAAAAAAAAAAAAAAAAAACCTTACTGCATTCAGTGAATTAAAGCAAGATATGCTTTAATCTTTTGTGTTTGTAAGTTATAGTCTACAATGCTCTTTACATGAGGTAGTGACTTTGTGTGCGGGAAGTTACAATTTTTTCCGTAGCGTTACAGATAAATGTAGACACGCTGGAAACATCAAGGCTACATGTATATAATCTATGGGGATCCATCGGTGATATGACCCAACTAGCCTTAAGCATTTATTTTGGACTCTTGGTAACTTCCCGTAGTTGGTTGCGAATTGTCCTTGGACCACAAAGGGACTGCTTATAAGAGTACTGGACGGATGTAGAGATAATAAATATATTTTTTATTACGAAAATCTATGTTAGAGTTGCGGCTGGTTTCTGTTCAACTGCATATAAATGTGTGTTCAGGTATTCGTTTCTACTTGCATGCCATTCTTTTGAATTGAAATCAGAGAAAGTAGAAAGAAAGATAACTTTTTTTTTGTTCTGGGAACAATGGAAAAAATGCTTTGTACGAAAGAAATTAAGCATGATAAGCTCTGCATTTAAAACCTTTATAAATATTATGAATTCGAAATTCATTTATTTAATTATGTAACAAACATATAAGAATTGTGTTATTAATTAACTAATAAATTTAATTTAAACAATAAATTAAAAAAAGTGTAATTACGCTTATTTATTGGCGTCATTTTTAAATAGCTCCATTAAAAATTATTACAGGTCAGTTTTAAATGTGGTTGTTGTTTACGAATTAATGTTAGAGCTAAATATTTCCAGCACAAAAAGGATTGAATTCGAAATGAATTTTCGCGGACAGTGAAGTATAGAATGAAGTATTAACTGCTCTGTTTTTTTTTTTTTTAAATCTAATTGAACTTACTAATCAACATATCAAATAAATATTACAGGGGTTTATTACTGAAGAGCATTATAAGAAGTTACCTTGCAATTACTTGTTCTTACTTCACATATAGCCAGCCAGGAAAGATGAATTGTGGGGTAATATGTTCATCTATCTAACATTCAAAATAAAATGGACATAGGAATTAAGATACCTTTGCAATTTTAAATTCAGCTCTCTAGTTAAATCATTATACATCAGCGTATAGTATCGAGGTAAGGAAATATTAATATTGCCACAGTTTTCTTAAAATAAACAGAATGTCTTAAATATATCTTAGTTGGTGCAACGTTTTTAAAATTTGGTTAGATAATCAATATCATGATTATTACACAATGTGTTGTGATTGTGGCACCCAAACGTTTTGAAGAATATATGTATAGAACAGTGATCTGATCTGCATTAATTTTCAAAATGGAACTAATAGCAACATTGTTGACATATCTGTTGACACTTTCAACAACCATGGATTTGGTTACAGAAATATTGAACGTAATATTATTTTATTTGGCTCACGCACCAATGAACACATTAAATTTTTTATACTCTATTCTAATTCAAACCGGGCGGCAGCTAATGTAAATGGAATATAAAACATATGATAAAGCAGATCCCTGAGTAACCCCCAATGAACAGATACCCAAGAAAAACAGTCACCTTGCATCTCTGATGGTTTTCTAATAGATATATCAATCAAATATCAATACTTATGAGTTTTCAAATATGGAACATATTTACAAAGATTGGTGTACACCTAATCTTATGTGGATAATAGAATGCACAGAATAATATTCTTTATGATTGATGACCCATTATTTCAAAAAGGAGGAATTCAGAACGGGAACAATATGGAGTAGTTGAAGTGGCTAATATGTTGGCATTTAAAGTCTGAAGAAGAATCATGGGTACGCTCAGAGATTGTGCGTCAATCGTTAGATGATGATATGTAAACTTTTCATGTTGAGGTTGAAATAAAAAAGAAAAAGTTCATTAGTTTTACTGAACATTCTTTATTTTCCAATTTTAACATTGTATTTTTTAGCCAGAAGTACGTTATGCACATCAGGTCGTAGAGGTTCCAAATAATAAGAAAACTATCCAAAATTCCACAATTTATCTCTTTCTCTGTTTATATATAAGCCAGGCATACAATATACCCAATAGGTCAGCTGGTATTTTGGATGTACAGCTTCTGAAACATTGAGAATTTACATTAGTTTTCTTGGTAGATTCTTTTTTCTACTGCTTACGTTTTATTGCTAAGCCTGTTATTGCCATAATACACACTTGATCGACAAGGTATTGATGAAGATCATCATAAAAAAAAGAACTATTTCCTAGTGTAGCGTAGCTAGTACACAATAGGTCGACTAGTTTTGTGTATAGATTCAGAAAAAAATGAAAAATCTACATTTGTTTTGCTTAAACTTTTGCGCTATGAAACCTTTGGCTAAACGAGATAGCACAAAAAGAGCTAGTAGGGAATGTCCTCAACCTTCTTTGTAGGGGTGGTTTCCTCTACGAGATCCTAAGGGGGAAGGCACAATAAGCCTCTTTTTTGCTTCGGTGCCGTGAGGCATAGATCCCATTTCACTTTCTAATCTTAATCTTACTTGAAATTCCAATTTCTATCATTCTGTTTAGAAGCCGGGCTTATATTGTACCCATTAGGTTTGCTAGTTTTGGATCTAAAGGGTAAGCAAACAAGGGACTACCAGATAATCTTCATAAGTTTCTAGGAATTTCATGGTTTTATGTTTCTAACAATCAATTTCAAAGCAAAGTGTACACTGTTAATTTCCTTTATTTGAAAAATATGATTTTTCGTAACATTATAGTTCTAAGCCAGAGCTTTTTGTACACATTACAGCCACTAGATTCAGTTGTAGAGGTCCAGAAAAGAGGGAAAAAGAAATATCTATATAGTTTTACAAGAAATTCGGTATCAGCTTTTTTAAACATTCTATTTATAGCTGTACATAAATAGTACACTGTAAATAATAGGTGTGTTAGTTTTGAATACACAGTTTTAGAATGTAGGAGAAAATTGAAAATGTTCATTTGTTTTATTGGAAGTTCCTTAATTTTCGTTACTAACCATGTATTTCTAATCCCGGTGTACATATCACGTGATAACTAGTTTTGGGTATCTAACATAGTATTTGAAAGACAAGCATATATAATACATTTTAGATTGGCTAGTATGTGGTGTAGATGTTCAGAAGGAAAAAAAGAAACTCTTCATGTTGCGTATTTGCCAAATCAGCAGAATCTCTTACACCAGAGTTTAAAAACACACTAGAAGAAACGTCAACTGTCCTAGTTACAAACAAGCTACTTGTGCTAGATGAAGTTAGGAGGGCTGAGGTATGAGTCAAATGTCTACAAACCAATAAAATATTTATTAAATTCTTGATTATAAGCCACGGAAACAGAGCAGGTCAATTTCAATACTTCTGTTTCTTCTAACTGAGTCCGCACTGGAGAATCAGGGAAGATCCTAGCTGTAATGTGAATGAATTGGTCAACAAAGAAGCTCGCACGAGTTCCACAGGCTGAGTGTCAAAATTACAGAAGATATAAATTGAGTCACAAGTGGTCAGGGTTAGTAAACGTCAGATTAATAGGAATTAATGACAGACAAATAATGTGAGGCTAACTTTGCTGGTAGCCGCTACAGAGACAATTACCCAATTACCTAGAGTAAATTGATGTATACCTGAAGGTGAGCAACTATATTCCACAGTGGAAGTTTCAATACTTCGCCATAGAAATGGTTAACACACTGATTAAGTTGATAATAGGGCGCTTGCTCAGTTCAGCACGTTGTCTCTTGTTCTGGAAATAGACATACCATTCACTAGTGAGCCAGAAACTAAGGAACATAAAAAAGTTGCTATGACAAAAAAGTTGAAAACGGATAAAGACTAAACCAACCTGATAAAAGAAAAATAGCTACTCTCCGAGCTCTTAACTCGATCGTATACGCTTATAGACTCCTTGTTATCAGTTGAAACCTGAGTTAATGTGGTTTATTTCTGCTTATCCACACTTACAAAACCTCAACCAGACTTCTCCATCATCAGACCCCGGCTGGTCCTCCGTTTATCAGACAGGAAATTCTTTTGTGTCGGTGCAGCGGGATTTGTTTTCAGCAACCAGGCTTCTGGAACTCGTGCGAGCATCTTCGTTGGCCAGTTCATTCACATTACTGCTAGGATCGTCCCTATTACTTTGTTACATTAACTGTTGAATACACCATTGATCCGGTACTTCAGGAGATTCAATAAAATTATTAATAACAATAATTAACTGACACCGAAGTGGTCTAAAAAAAAAGAAATTTGAAGAGATTGTGTTAAAATCCACGAATCTTTTAGGATAAAATGGATTTGTCCCTGATATGCACTCATCTATCTAGCGAAAAGAAAAATAATAATAATTATCATTCACTATTTATAATAAAATAATATTTACCATCCTCCAAAGTTCTACCGAATTTTTTATTGTCGCAGCTTTTCGACCAAAATATCCGCCTGACGTATTAAAGTAAAATAAAGTATGTTTCTCTATCTTCCAATTAAAACCGAAAGTAATCATAAATTCATACTTCAAATTAATGCTTTTGTTTAAAATAACTAACTCAATATTATCTATTAAAGAAGAAGGTTATTGTTTAAGGTTTACATAAATCGTCACCAGAGCGCTCTGCTAACAGAAAAAATTCTTTTTTTAATCAAACCAGCTTAAATAATGTCAAAATTCCAAGTTTTGTATTAGGATACAAACCAGCGTAGGAGCTCTAATATGATTATATTCCTTTTTTTTTAAATATTCAACAATATTTTAAATTGTATATTGGTTTTTGACAATTTTTTTTATTCATCTAATATCTATTAAACAAATTTATGGCTTTTTAACTCTCAGTTTTTAAAAATGCTATTTAGTAAGAAAAAAATGAATTTTTTTTAATTTCTAGGCTAAAGGTTAGAAAGAGTACTGTTTTTTGTTTATGTTTTTATCTGTTCCTTAGAAATGAAATAACATGTTTCTATTTAAGGCCATAATTCTCTTAAAAACTACTAGGATATAATAACATTTAGAAAAAATTTAAGAGTGTATCATCAAGCTCAGAGTTTAGTAAAAGTAGAATTTACCAACTTTCAGACACAAGGTTATTGTTTACTTTCTTTGTTTTTACTTCTAATTTTGAAAATATAAATGTGCGCAGTAAAAAAGGTAATGCACTATATAAGTAATTAGTGATCCCAAGTTTTAACAACAGAAAAGATATAGTTATTGTTTCATAGTTTTCAAGGAAACTCAGCACACTTTAGGTAACTGGGAAGTAGTACTGAAGAAAATCAAACTGGATTCTGAACCTTTCCTATAGAATAATTGCATTATGATTAAAAATGTTTGGTACTGACGACTTGTATAAGAGCAATTTCACGTATCTATCTTAAAGAAAGTATGTTTTATCAAGTAAGTAACAAATGATGTCAGTTTAAATGTAACTCGTATTTTTTATAAATTTATTCGAAAACCAAAGTGACAAAAAAAGTTTGCTAAACTATTGGAGATCCAGCAGATTATTGCTTTCGAAATTGTTTTATCTTATAGCACATATATTTTCGAAATGATTAGGAACTATAGACAGCAATGAAATAGGGTGCTGTTCCTATAGTGAGAATAGAAATTCAGTTTTTGTAAAGTAAGAAAGTTATTGATTGATTTTAGTTGATGCAACGTTATTAAAATTTTATTAGAATGTTCACTAACGTGATTGTTGCACGATTTGTCAAGATAGTGACCGCCAGTCATCGATGACTTTCTATGTAAGTGTATCTTAATTGGCTAAACATGCAAGAAAAGCGGCATAGCAATTTCAATTAATTTATGGAGAAAGGATACTTGCGTGTGAATAGGTGAAAAACAGTGGTTATAGTTGTACAAGAGGATAAGAGTAATAGAAATATATTTTAATCATTACAGTTTTTTTAGTATTCTTGAAGCTAATGCAATAAGAATCGTTGATCACACAATTCGTTAAACAGTAAATTAAAGATTGTCGTCACCATTAAGAAGTACTAACTATTTAAAGAGGTGCCACAAATCTCTGATACGTAAAAACCAAATGATTTTATTACTAATTGAATGGTACGTAAACAAATAAAAACAATTGGGTAGAAATTGATCCCTTAAATGGCGTCACCAATAAAAAAGCAGTCTACTCTCGGTGGATTTTTTGTTCAAAAAACCATTTAGGAAGGAGCTGTTTGCTTTATATAGCTTGATTGATTGATTTTGCAATAGTGTTTAGATTTCAAAATGAGACTTGAACCATTGCCTATGGAGAGTCCAAGTGGACTTTGGGAAAATTCAGGATGTTAACAAATTGAGTGGTCCTAATCCCAGAAGATTCATGACGCCTGTTTTGGATGTTGTTCCTTAGTAAGTATCTCTTTTACCAATATGATTTTATTGTCTAACTTAAATCTAAATCCATTTTTCTCAAACTGGGAACATTTATTTATTTTTTATTCTAGATATTTATATTAAAATGTATGCCTTTAAATAGATCTCAATTACATTTGTTGACTATTCTTTAGTTCTTAAATTATGATAGTATTTTTACCTTAGCTAGAAAAATCCTTAATAAAATCAGTTTTTTCCTGTTAGTTTCTGATTCCATTGTATCAGCAGAACTTTTTACGTAGTTTTCAGTTGCTTATGGTTAATATTAGAAGATAACGGAAACAGCTTCAAAAAATTCTGATGAGGGCCACCAAAGGACGTAGAAATGTGTAATAATTAAAGAAAAGAGTCACTTACTATTTGTGAATCCTTACTTTCTTAATTATTCTGATTTCAGATGAGTTCTTTCACTATTGATTAATAGATTCGTTGATTGCAAATCTACTTTATAAGAGAGGGATCCATTTGTTGCACACTTTGCTGAAAAACTATAATAGAGAAGTACTAATGGGAAAACATTTCTTAAAATAAGGTTAGTTTTATTTTTATTATTTCTGGCAATGGTGTATGAAATGCGCTATTCTCATTGGGTTTTTGCTTAAAACAATCATCCTTTCAGTGGTAATTTTTTTAAACATTCTTCGTTTTCGGGTTTGTGAATAGAGTGCTAATATTAGAGGTAGAGGTAACAGCAGATCATATTGGAACGATTTTTAGTCGTAAGAATTTTTTTTTTCTTAATTATTGTTCAAGACTATGTAATTTTTAATTTTGTAATTTTAATAGAGATCTAAGAATAATTTTGCCGATATGAGTCCTTAATATAGTTCATTGGTTAAAAAGAGCATCAAAACTAGCATATTAATAAAAATTAATTTATAGAAGGAAATGCCAACCTCAACTAATACTAAAGGTGGCTATTTTTTATGCAAGAGTGTATTCAATTAGCGTATGCAGTTAAAAATATTTCATTACTTAACATTCCTATAATATTCTATAAGGTTTAGCTAATGAGAATCGTACATCAAAAAATTCATCAATCAGTTAATTAAGGTACTTCGTCTTCAAAATGATTTCATTATTCTGGTGTTTCTGAAATCTAATGGGGCTCTACTACTGAACATATTAAGTAAAGCAAATAAAGTTGCAATTTTTTATTGCAGAATGGCATTTCTAGAAGTTACCATTGAAATACTTGTTCTTTACTTCACACACAGCCAACTATGAAAGATGTAGTGAGGGGTAATATGTTCATCACTTTTTGAATTAAAAATAAAACGAATGTAGAAATTAAGAGATCTTTGCTATTTTGAATTCAGCTCTGAAATTAAATCATTATACATCAGCGAACAGTATAAGTGGTAAGGAAATATTAATGTTGCGACCAACTGTTTTCTCAGTTTAATAGGCAGATTATTTTTATATATTTTGGTTGGAATTTTGATAAGAAGGCCATTAACATGGTTATTCCGGAATGAGTAGTGATTGTGAAGCTCAAACGTTTTGAGGATTATATGTATGGAACAAGGATCTGATCAGCAGTAATTTTTCTGAACGTAATATTATTTCAGTTGGCTTACCCACCAAATGAGTACAAATCAAAAATGAATTTTGTTTTACTCTTCTAATTCAAACAGGGGGCAGTTTATGTAAATGGATTATAAGAGATGTGATATAACAGATACTTCAGAAACCTCTGAATGAACACTTAAATGTCAATTGTATCACTCTTTTCAAATTTGAAACATATTTACCAAGTCTTGTGAATAACCCATCTTATGTAGATAATAGAATGCACAGAGTAATATTTTTTATGATTGATGACCAATTGTTTCAGAAAGGAGGAATTCAGGACGGGAACAATATGGAGCAGTTGAAGTGGCTAATATATTGGCATTTTAAGACTGAAGAAGAAATATGGATACTCAGAGATTTTGCTTCAATCGTTAGTTGGTGATACGTAAACTTTGGCACTTTAAGACCAGAAGAGGACGCAAGAAGGACTAGCGAAGAAAAAATCCTTAGGATATTACAACAATACAAGTATTCTGCTGCCGAACCTATAACGTCTTTTTTGGTTGGAGTTTGGAGGTAATGGCCTTATTTTCTAATCTGGTAAGATAGTCTACAAATAGTAATGTAATCCACATATTTTCAAGCATTTATTTATTTTTTTGTTATTCTATTGAATTGTTAGTAATATTCTTCTTCATTGAGCACCTTGAGGGTGGTTCCTGTTGGATTCCTGAAAAACAAGTGTCCAAGTTTTCGATTCTACTCACATAACTATTTTTATGAATGGTAATCAGATCAGTAGTTTATTGATGAAAATAATTCAGTATTACAATAGTTTAATAATTCTCTAGAACTTAAATTATAAATGTTTCGACCATGGCTGGATAAATCCTTAAACTATAACAATTTTGATTCCGTTAGTAGCATTTATCAAGAACTTTTGAGTGTATTTCTGTTGTAGATAACATCAGAAGATAACAGAATCACTTTCACAAGCCCCTAATAAAGGAGACGAACGGACCTGGGGGAAAAAAAATCTCTGCTTATTTTATGTGATTCTTTACTTTTCTGAATTATTTTTATTTCAGATTATTTATCTATTATTCTCACTTTTGATCTGCGGATAGAATATTAGCATATTAACATATGGCAAATGGTATTCAGCATACCACACTTTTTTAACACTTATTAATTTTTTTTTTTTTTTTTTTTTACTCTAGTGTTAAATATTCTTATTCTTTTTTAGCTTTCGCCCATGTTTGTGAATAGAGGTTTTTGCCACTTAAAATAAATAGAAATCAATTTTGTATGGAGAGCGTTACTATTCGATAGGTGGATATTATATGGGATCGCATTGGAAAGGTTTATAGTGGTACGTTATGTTATAATAATAAGGTCGATTTGAGAATTAATGGATGAATTTCCATTAATTCAAATTTATTGATAATTGTGCACTGATGATTGCACTGACTGATTTATTGTATGTGCACTGATCAACTTTAATTGGTTAAAGAAACAAAAAAAAAAAATGGCAGAGAAATATCAATTAGTTCATGGAGAAAGGAAAAGTGCAAAGAATGGCATTGGTCGTGAAAGATTATATTCGTAAGTAGTAAACAAATATTTTAATCATTAAAGCTGTTTTAAAGTTATTAATTTATAATAGTTTTCCAACTGAAATGTAAACACTATTCTCAAACTGAAAAGTATTTATTTTTTATTTGGTTGAAATGTGAGTATTATTCTTGTGCCTTTAGTGTGGTTCCTATTTAACTGCAGATAAGTAGGTTTTCTTTTCTACTTGCGTACCATTCTTTTCAATGTAAATGAGACGTTGACATTAAAATGTATGCTTATTATTAATTGTCCAATTTCAATTGTTTATTAATTCGTTAGGTATTAAATTATGATAGTATTTTTGCCGTTGCCGGATTAACCTTTAAAAAAAAAAATCAGTTATTTTCTTATTAGTTTCAGATTGTATCATTCATCGGGTAATTTCGTGAGGGTTTAATAAATCAGGCCATTTCGCTAGTGATGGGAAATTGTTATTTTAGTAATTTCGTATAGGTATTAGTTGCAATTAAATTTTTAAAAAATGTGTCGTCAGTTTTATTAACATCCTCTACGTTAGAGATATTCCCAGCCGTTAGAACTGGATGGTGCTATACATACAGCTATTGTATCACTGAACGGAGGATTTGATTAAGTTTACCTGTTGTGAGAATAGTACATCATATCGTATTGGTTAAGTTTATAAACGTACTTACATACCATAAAATAAGGTAATCGTTTTTTCTTTAAAGAACTCAATTCCAATTCAAGAAACATTTTTCTAGTTAAAATAAAATAATCTATTAACACAATGGATAAAATAATGTTACAGATTTTAACAAGCACGAGTTGAACTGTGTAAATTCTACCATCCAAGAGAGATAGTTCATCGGACTCTTACAATATCCTTCACTAATTCTTACCACAAGTAATCAGATGAGGAATTGTAGTGAAATCCTATAATTACACTTTATCCTCAATATCTAAGAGCTATTTAGTAGTCCATGTTACAGATTTTCCGATCCATTAGAACTGGATGATGCTGTACTTACAGCTATTCTATTCTTGAATGAAGGATTTGATAAAGTTTACCTGTGGAGAATAAAACTAAATCATTGACCAGTTAATGAAAGATGTCCATTAATTTGGAGACTAGCTTTACAAAGGACCAGTACACTTTCAATGGAAGAAATTAAACGTACATTCCTCTTAGCTGTGGAAAAACGCCCTTGGATAAAGGTAATTTGTAAACAAGAATATATGGTTATTTAATTTGTTTACTTTCTTTTCATTAATGAGTGCAGTTTAATTAACATAAGTGAATTAGTTTTGCATGTTAAATGAAAATACATTTTGGAAGCACTAAAAATAAGTAATTTGAAAACTTGTTTTAAATGATTGTGTTAACATGCTTTACTTCGCATTATTAATTAAAGCAGAGTTGTTTTAAACATTAAATTAAAATGATCTGCATATTTGCAATCGTCATCTGTTTGCAACTCTTATTCTCTGCACCATTTTTTGCGCCCAAAAATCCACAGACCTTTATTTTTCTACTACTGTAAATGTGTTTTTCTGAAACAAGAAAAAAGGGCCATAAATATTACTTACGTCGATGACAACGTAACCTCCCACCAACATAATTATACCGATAAAAAAAAATTTTCTTTCTCCTTTTTACTTTTTCAATTAAAATTTGAGATCTCTAAGAAAAAATAATATAATGTTTTCACACATTTGCCTTTCTTAATTTGTATTTTGTCAATCTTACATCTTTTTTTTTTTGGTTTTTTAATGATATACTAAAGATATATGAAGTTACTAAAATGCTGCCAGAAGATCTGGCACAAATTCAAGATCTATTAGTTGAAAAAAAACTTAGACTTCATATAACATCCGATGAATTGGAAATTTTAAGGGAAGATTTTCCAGAAGAAAGTAAAATCATTAGTAACCACACAGTTGAAGAAGTTAAAAACCTGAGGATAGATAGCTAAATGTTTAGGCACTAGACCTGCTGAAAAGGTATTCCAATGTAAATATCTTATTACTTTCTATACTACGAGTGCTATATACTCGTATATTCATTTTGTAAAGATAATTTGTATGTATGTATGTAATTGCAAAATAAATAAATGTAATTGTATACAAAATCTAATTTTTCATTACTTTCTGAACTTTTCTATGTGATTCATAGAGTATTTTAATAATTTAAAAGAAAGTTCTCTTGTTTAGACGCTTAAAATACTTAAGTGCAATATAACTGCACAACTTAGATTATGCGATATTAAAAGGACAGTTTACCATGAAATAGTAATATTTTTATAATGAAATATATGAAATAAATATATTTTTCAGTATGTTTTCTATGCATGTTATTTACTGCTTTTTATAATTAATTAATTTTCAATTTTCTTTACAATAATTTATTATTTCATAAGTGTAGCTATTAAATGGAACATTCATTTTTACTTTTAGCCTTCATATTTGTTGAATAATATTTATTTAAATAACTATAAAAAGTAAGCTAGAAAATAACTTCTTGTGGAGAAGCAGGTGCTGTTCCCTGGCAATCATTCTACAAACTATAAATTGTATAGACTTCCTTATTTTTTTAAATTTATTTAAAGAATAAGACATTTTTATAATTAGTAAAAATTATAGTTAGGTGGTATTATATAATTTATAATTAATGGTAACAGAATTTGGCTTATATAAGTTGTATTTGCTGAAAAAAAAAGCAATAAATGGATGTTGCTTCGATAGCGGACATCTTGACATCGCTTCTATATAAGTAATTTAGGCTCCTGGGATGTGGAGGGCGGGGCGAATTTTGTTCTCGTTTGGTCGTTACCGTATCCTTGCCGGTCATATTACCGTGTCACATTCTGTTACCACATTTACAATGACACTTCAACATTGAACATATTTTTTTTTTTTTTTAATTTTTTGAAAAAAGCCGTTGAAATGTGTGTTATCAAAGGAGACTATTGAACATATTTATTAGAAAACTGAGACGACCTCACCCCATCGACTACTCACATGGTACTGAATAGAATTTTTTGATGCAAACAGAAAAGTACTTTCTCATTCTATCTAGCGGCAATAGCCTAAACTAATGTTTTACAATAGTTCAAGTGATTGCCGCTAGAATGCATGGTCATGCTATTGTTATTTTTCTTAGAAAAAAATACTTTTTTTTTTCCATTTTTATTGATTTATTCAAGATGGAAGTCAGACATAATGGCGATTAAAATAGACTTATTTGGTGTGGCGGACGACAAAGCAACCTTCCCACCTTCGTCGCTGAGATGGTACTGAATAGTGAATAGTATTTTTTTTTTTTTATGTATATCTAGTGGTCTAACAGATGCCTTCATGTATAGAAAAGTACATGCTCATGCTTTCTAGCGGCGAAAGCGTAAACTAATTTTTGATCGTAGTTTAACTGATTGCCGCTAGAAAGCATTGGCATGCTATTTTTTTATTTTTCATAGAAAAATTATGCATTTTATTTTTCCAATTTCTTTATTATTTACAAATATATCACCAAATGTTTTATGGTTATGTTTATAGAAGTGGTATAAGATTAGTGTTATACATTCTTTATTCTATTTTAATACTGCGCAATTATAACTGATTCATAATGAAATCATTTTGATAGATGTTTCTGAACTTTCTTTTAGAGTAATTTGGTGACACAGTTTTGCAGCAATGCTCCAGTGTTGGCTTTTTCAATCTGAAAAAATATTATTCAATGAAATATTTTTTTTACGTTAATTTTTGCGATAATCAGTGCGCTGGCGCTATATGTTAAGTAACAATGATAAAAGAAACAATAAAGCATACGAGTGTGAACTTACCCAGTGATAACACTCCAAAACGTTAGACTGTTAGTCACTCTCTTCACTAGGAGAGGAGATCACAAGGCCACTGTCTCTTAAGGCTTCTTGTTGGGTTGTCACGAAGAGTTCTTGAAGAAAGATGTTTATCTGGAGGATTTATGTAAGATTGCAGGTAGAAGTGAAGCTTGCTGTATCTTGTTTCACCAACTTGCTTGTGACAAAACGAATTATAAGGTACTATACACAGTGTGTATAGTTCGGTTGGAGAACTAAAATGGAGCGTTTACAATAGTTGGAAATTTATTAGATTGAAGGGACTGAATTCTTTGGAGATTTGTGCGTTTGGTTGAACCCCACAGCTCTATTTCTTACGCCCAGGTGGGTTTTAAATTAGTCGTATAGATTAGTCTTTTGTTGTCCAGAGAGAGTTTTGATCTTTCATCTAAGACTCTTTTAAGTAGTCGATAATGTCTGTTTAGTTCTGATCTTTTTAGTCTAGTGTGGGGGTTCCAAGCAAGTCTTCGGTCTAAGTAAAGTCCAAGGTAGCAGGCAACCTCAGAAGGTGAAAATGGTTTGGGTGAGGGAGAGAGAGGAGGAGGTGGGTTCTTTCATTTAAAAAAAACCAGATCTATCTTTTCCTATATTCAATTGAGTTGAGGAATGGCGCAGGCTCTTTCACTTCTCTCTTCTCTATGACTGCCTCAAGGTAAGAGTGACTCTCTTCCACAAGTTTCTTCTTCGCAGCTTCCGTAAGATAATGATAACTTGAGCGCGCCGTACTGGCTTTTCCTTCCTAGAACAATATAATGGTATCTGAATTTCACTTCGTTAAGTGTTGTGCGCTTAGAGAGGTGTATTTAATCGTATTGTGTTGATAGTGTTTGTGTGAGTAAATACGAACTAATGTAGACAACATGGAGTTTATTATTTTATTACTACTAATGAATTTTTAAATGCATTCGTAGCGCATTATAGCTAAAATACTTTTAGCGCTACAGGGAAATCGTACATGTGCTGCCAATTCCTTTAGGAACTTGTCTCTATTTTTGTTATATTTGCTGCATCTAAAGAGCAGATGAGATAAGATTCCCAATAATGCATCAATATTTACTGTAGAAACTGTAGCGATCTGGAAGGCGGTAATTCAGCACAGTAATTCTTCTCAGTGATTCTAAAACTGCACACAAAAAAATAAAACGTCCGGGGATGTGTTAGATCCCATAAATACAGAAATAGCATCTCTTATGGTAAACACAAAGATGTCCTCATCCTTCCCGGTACCGCAATCACATTTAGAACTACCTAATAACTTGATTTTATGCAGATGTGGATTAGTGACAAAATGATTGAACCTCCGTCGCATTAATGTTGTTTAAAAATGCCTTTCTCCCACCAGTGCTTCTACAAACCATGCCTTGTTGTGGATCCTAGGCTGTGAATCAGTAATATTTACCCTTAATTTCTTTTTCCAGATCGTACAGCTTTGGCCATGCGTCAGCACAACGTTTTCTTAAAGCACTTTCGAGAACCGCTAATCTGAGCACAGGAGTATGTTCCCCTGACAAAATGGCTCTTTTCGCTATCACGTCAACTTTCTCATTATCTATTATCCCAGCATGCTCTTTCAGCCACACCAAATACAATCTCTATCCAAATACAATCTATCCATTCTCTTTAGCGTTTACCAAAAGAGTAGCTATTTCTGTAATTATGGGATCTAACACAATCGCCCAGACGTTTTTTTTTTTTTTTTTTGGTGTGCACTTTTCCTTAAGAAGAATTACTGTGCAGAATTACTGCCTTCCAGATCGCTACAGTTTCTGCGGTAAATATTGAGCCACTATTAGGAACCTTAATACTAGATGTCTGACAACAGATGGATATCTTGCTAACAGAGATTGTTGAAATATTTGGAAATCCTTATAGTTTACAAAGGAGTGATCTCATTTCTTCTCTAACAGTGGATTGCATCAACCCAAAGAAGATAGCACAAGTTTAATGATTTTTAATATCCCTATGGAAAGGTAATAGTGAAAATACAGAGAAAAGAAAACTTCATTTCTCGAAAGTTTAGCAAACTTGTTTTTGTCACTTAATTTTCAAATTATTTTATAAAAATTAGAAATTAAAATCTACAGCATGTAAAATTTGTAACTGCATTACCTCCAGGTCAAGAGTAAATGGGTAATGTCTTGTACATAAAATGATGACATAATTTTTTTATAACCTAGACTTTTTTAATTATTGCTAGAAAGGCATTTTAATCTCATTTCACAACATAATAAAATAAAGTGATTCTTCAAAGTATTTAACATACAGACAGAAAGAAGAGGCTTACAAATTTTTAATAATTTAAATTGAAATTAGTTGTTAAAACATACTTGTGCTTGGATACGTACTTGAAATCTGTCTTGTACATTGCCACAAGAACCCATCACTTTAAATCATAATGTGATACTTGAGTAGTCTTTGAGAAATGTTCAGAATAAAGGATGTCCTGGTTTTTTGATATCTATTTCCCAGTTTTCTAAAGTGAACTGAGTTCCCTTGAAAAATATGAAACAATAACCACATCTTTTCTACTCTTAAACGTTGGCATCACTAATTATTTATAAGTGCATGACCTTTTTCACTACACAAATTTTTATTTTCAAAATTAAAAGTAAAAACAAATTAAAGAATTACCTTCTTTCCACCAGTTTGTAAACAACGCTATAACCAAAACTCTGTTCATTATACAATTTTAACTTCTTTCTTAAGTTTATTTTATATCCAAATACTTTATTAAGAAAATTATGATCTGTAACAGAAATGTTTTATTCTTTCTACATAAGAAGTAATAAAAAAAAGGTAGTACCCTTTCTGACTTTTCGCTCAGAAATTGATTAAAATTCACTTTAATGTTACTAAATAGCACTTAAAAAAACCTGAATTTAGAGAGCAATAAATTTTTAAAAAATATATATAGGTTAAATGACTAAATAAAAGTTTTAAAAACAAATATTAATATGTTAAATATTTAAAAAAATTGACAAAAATGAAAAAAAAAGAATATAAACATATTACAGCTCCTACGCTGGTTTGTATCCTAATACAAAACTTTAAATTTTAACATTATTTGGTTGCAAAAAGTATTTTTCTAATTATCAGAGCGCCCTGGTGGTGATTTATGTAAACTTTTAACAATAACCTTCTCTTTTGATAATGATCAGATGGTTACTTTTTATACTTACACAAGAGCCACAGCTTGAAGCATGAGTTTATTTGTTGAATTGAAAAATAGGAAACAGACTTTATTTTAATTTAATATGTCAGGGGGTTATTTTGCTCGTAAAGCTACGATAATGAAGAAATCTGTAAACCTTGAAAAAAGGTACACAAATATTATTTAATTGTTAAAATAATAATTATTTAAATATTACTATTACGATTTTTTTTTTTCCCCAGACAGATGTGTGGGTATCAGAAAAAAATCCATTTGCCCCTAAATGATCTGTGGATTTTAACACGAACTTCTCTTCACCAGTCTTTTGTTGATTTTTTTATTCCATTCGGTGTCAGTTAATGAATACTTTTATTAAATCTCCTGAAGTACCCCTCTCAGGAGTTAATGTGAAAAAGTAATTTTATGAGAGGGAAGGCTGGTCTAATTTTTGTAAAAGTTTGTGGATAACAAAAATAAGCTACGTTAACTCAGGTTTCAACGAGTAATATGCATATGTAGTTGTTAACTATACCATAGTAAATATTATAGATGAAATATGAAAGTGAATTAAGTGACTAGATGTGAGGTTCCTGTTGAACTCCTTAGAAAAAGTTGTCCAGGTATTCATTTCTACTCACTTAACTATTCTTATGAATGGAAGTCAGATCTTTAGGTAATGGATATAAAAAATACGCTGTTACAATTGTTAAATAATTCCTCAGGTCTTGAAGAGTTTTTCGGCCTAAACTTGAAAATCCCTTAAACTATTTCATTTTTAATCTGCTTCCGTTGGCATCATGATTGTGTTTCACTCGTAGTTAGAAGTCAGAAGTTCCTCATAAAGGGACCAACGGATCCGAGAAAGGTTCATTAATAAAATCTCTCCTTATTTCATGTGAACCCTTAATTTACCGAATGATTCTCATTTCAGAGGAGTCCGCCCTTTTATATGTCTCACAGTTGATCTGCGGAAGGGATGATGGCAAACCAACTTTCTCCAGTGTGGTTCATCAGATGCACATATGGCTTGGGATCTACTGCACTGGGGAAGAAGTATATTAGTTGAAAAACGTTTCTTGACAGGAAGATTTGTTTTAATATTATTATTTGTGCTAATGGCAAATGGTATTCAGCATTCCACATTTTTTTTTGTTTTTGTTAGTTAGAAAAGAGTATTTATGGAATTGATGTATACGTCAAATCTGCTTTTAGTATTTTAACCGATACTATCTTGTAGTGTTAAATATTCATACTATTTTTAATTTTCGCTGCGTTTGAATGTTTTTATATAGAAGGTTTTTACAGCTGAAAATAAGTATCAATCAATTTTGAATGGAGAATTTACTATTCACAGAATGGTGATCGCATTGGAAAGATTGGTATTGATAAGTAATTATTATAGTAATAAGGTCGATTTGAGAATTAATGGAAGAATTTCTATTATTTCAATTTTATCGATAATTTTCTATTTATGTGACCTGGTCATTCTTAATTGGTTAAATAGGCAAGAAAAATGGCTGAGCAATATCCAATAAATTTATGGCGAAAGGATACCTACCTACGTATCAACAAGTGCAAAGAATGGCAATACTTATACTAGAGTATATTCAATCTAGGTATGTGTAAAAAAGTTTAACTAATATTAATCATTCATCATAAAATTCTTTGATCAATAAATTAAAGTGCTTCGTTATCATAACTAAATGAATTTAATAGAAACTAAATGGTACGAAAGCAAAGAAGAAAATGGTGTAAAATTAAGCACCTAATTGTTATCTCGCCAAAAGGACAGCCTCCTCTCGTCGGAATTGTTTTGTCAATCCAACAGACAAAAGAGCTATTGGTTTTATATAACATGTTTTATTGTGCTGCGTTTTTAGACTTCAAAATAAGACTTGCCACTTCATTGCCTGAGGACAATGCAAAGAGGAGTTCTGGTTAAATTCTAGGATATTACAAAATTAGGAGGATTCTCCTGCGGTCCTAGAAGAGTTGTGACGTCTGTTTTGAATTCTGTTCCTTGGTAATGACCTCTTCTTCTAATCTGATAATATAGTCTTCTAACTGAAACTAACCCACTATTCTCAAACGGAGTCAACAGAAGCATTTATTTATTTATTTTTTCTATTAAATGGTGATTAATATTCTTCTGGATTGAGCGCCTTGAGTGTGGTTTCTGTTCAACTGCATAAAAATGTGTGTTCAGGTATTCGTTTCTACTTGCATGCCATTCTTTTCGATTGAAATCAGAGAAAATAGAAAGAAAGATAACTTTTTTTTTGTTCTGGGAACAATGTTCCTTAGGAACAATGGAAAAAATGCTTTGTATGAAAGAAATTAAGCATGTTAAGCTCTGTATTTAAAACCTTTACAAATATTATGAATTCGAAATTCATTTATTTAATTATGTAACAAACATATAAGAATTGTGTTATTAATTAACTAATAAATTAAATTTAAATAATAAATTAAAAAAAAGTGTAATTACGCTTATTTATTGGCGTCATTTTTGAGTAGCTCCATTAAAAATTATTACAGACCAGTTTTAAATTTGGCTGTTGTAGTATTATGTATTAATGTTAGAGCTAAATATTTCCAGCACAAAAAGGATTGAATTCGAAATGAATTTTCGCGGACAGTGAAGTATAGAATGAAGTATTAACTGCTCTGTTGTTTCTTAAATCTAATTGAACCTTACTAATCATCATATCAAATAAATATTACAGGGGTTTATTTCTGAAGAGAATTATAATAAGTTACCATGCAAATACTTGTTCTTACTTCACACATAGCCAGCCAAGAAAGATGAATTGTGGGGTTATATGTTCATCTATCTTATATTCAAAATAAAATGGACATAAGAATTAAGCTACCTTGGCAATTTTAAATTCAGCTTTCTAGCTATATCATTATACTTCAGCGTATAGTATCGAGGTAAGAAAATATTTATATTTCCACAGTTTTCTTAAAATAGACAGAATGTCTTAAATATATCTTAGTAGGTGCAACGTTTTTAAAATTTGGTCAGATAATCAATATAATGATTATTCCAAGATGTGTTGTGATTGTGGCACCCAAACGTTTTGAAGATTACATGTATAGAACAGGGATCTGATCTGCATTAATTTTCAAAATGGAACTAATAGCAACATTGTTGACGTATCTGTTGACACTTACAACAACCATGGATTTGGTTACAGAAATATTGAAGGTAATATTATTTTATTTGCCTCACGCACCAATGAACATATTAAATTTTTATACTCTATTCTAATTCAAACCGGGGAGCAGCTAATGTAAATGGAATATAAAACATATGATAAAGCAGATCCCTGAGTAACCCCGAATGAACAGATACCCAAGAAAAACAGTCACCTTCCATCTCTGATGGTTTTCTAATAGATATAATATATCAATCAAATATCAATACTTATGAGTTTTAAAATACGAAAAATATTTACAAAGATCGGTGTACACCTAATCTTATGAAGATAATAGAATGCACAGAATAATATTCTTTATGATTGATGACCCATTATTTCAGAAAGGAGGAATTCAGGACGGGAACAATATGGAGCAGTTGAAGTGGCTAATATATTGGCATTTAAAGGCTGAAGAAGAAACATGGGTGCGCTCAGAGATTGTGCGTCAATCGTTAGTTGGTGAAATGATAACTTTGGCACTTTAAGACCTGAAGAGGACGCAAGGACTAGCGAAAAAAAAATCCTTAGAATATTACAAAAATACAAGTGTTCTGCTGCCGAACATATAACGTCCTTGAAGTTAGGAGGGAATGGCCTCATTTTCTAATCTGGTAACATGGTCTACAAATAGTAAAGTAATCCACATATTCTAAAACTGAGAAGCATTTATTTATTTTTTTATTCTGATGAAATGTGATTAATATTCTTCTAGGTTGAGTGCCTTGACTGTGGTTGCTGTTCAACTCCAAGAAGGAATAATTTTAAAAAATGGGACTTATTTTTGTGTATCTTTACTTTCGTAATTATTCTAATTTCAGAAGAGTTCGTTCTTTTTGTCTTCACTAGTGGATGGGATGATTGCAAACCGACCTTATTCAAGTGAGATCCAACTGTTGCATATTTTGCTTGGAAAGCTGTGACAATAAGGAATTATATTAATGGAAAAACTTCTTGAAATAAGGTTTCTTTTATAATACTAGTAATTATAATTTATATTATTATTATTTGCGACAATGGCATGTAGTGCTTTGTATCTCACTCACTTTTTTGTTGTTATTAGATGGTGGTATAGATGGAGTATATATAAGATCGCAATCTACACCACTTAATAGATCTTTGGATTTTAACAAACTTCATTTTTATTTTGTATTAGAAGTATTTGCTGCTGAAAATAAATATAATTAATTAATTACGAAGAACTTACTATTTGAAAAATGGATGTAACGACAAATAATATTGGAATGGTTAATAGTGGCAAGAAATTGTTTTTTCGCCCCTTTGGTGTTACACTTCAGATCTGTGGATGGAATTATTGCAAAGCAACTATATACGAGTTTGATCCATTTGTTGCATATTTTGCTTGGAGAGATGTGGCAATAGGGAAGAGTTAATGGAAAATTTTCTAGTTAAAATAAGGTTGGTTTTTATTTTTATTGTTATTATTTGTGTCATTGGAGAGCGGAATCCGCTACTCTTAATGGGTATTTGGATTTTATCAAACTTCTTTTTAGTTGTAAATTTTTTTGAACTTTCCTCGTGTCCGTGTTTAGAATGATTTTACCTCTGAAAATAAATATAAATTAAACTTTTACAAAGAACTTACTATTCATAAGATTGAGGTAAAAACAGATCTATTGGAATCATTTACAGTGGTAAGATTTTTAAAAAAATAGTTTTACACGACTATTAATGTAAGAATTTTAATTAAAATCGATAATTTTAAAGGTATTATAGTTATTGGAGCAAGATAAATGGCATAATAATATAAATTAATTTATTGAAGGAAATGCAATCCTCAATTATGCTATAAGTGGCTATGATTATGCAAGAGTTATTCAAATAGCGTATGAAGTTCAAATATTAAAATCCATTAATATTCTATTAAGATTATCAGCTGAGAATCATAACAAATTTCATTGATCAGTTAATTGATTGCATGAAGTGCAATTCGGTTTTAACTGTTGCTATTGCAATATTATGGTATGATGTTGGAGGCAAAGATTTCTAGAATAATGAGGATTGAATTAAAAATTAATTATTGCAACTAACTGTCCTGAACGGAGAATTATAGAACTAAATATTAACTGCCCTGTTATTTGTAACGTCTAATTGGGCCACAATAATGAACCTATCAAATAAATGTTGCAGGTATTTATTCCTGAAGAGCCTTACAAGATGTTACCAAGGAAATACTTGTTTCAGTACTTCACACAATCAAGAAAGATGGATAACAAGTTCATCCCTTCTTACATTTAAAATGAAGCGGACATTGGAATTAAGAGACGGTAGCATCTTTAAATATTGCTCTGCAGTGAAATCATTAAACATTAACGAATAGTATCGAGGTAAGGAAGTTTTAATGTTGCGACCAACTGTTTATAGTGAAATAGGCAGAAGTTTTTAATGTATTTTAGTTGGTGCAAGGTTTTTAAAAATAAAGATAACTAATATTATTATTCTACGATAGTTTGTGTCCACTAAACATTTTGGGGGTATCACGTGTGGGATAGGGTTTGCAGTAATATTCAAAATGGAACTAATAGTTAGACTATTGACATTTCTAGCACTTACATCAATCATGGCTATGGGTTTACAAACATTAATAGTAATATTATTTTGTTTGGTCCTCGCACCAATTGAGCAAACATCAAAATTAAATTTTGTTTACCTTATTGTAGTTCAGACAGGGGACAGTTTATGTAAATGTAATGTAAGAGATGTCCCAAAAAAGATTCCTGAGGAGCCCCTAAAATTAGCAAATTTCTTTGCCATTTTGCATTTCTGCTTGTTTTCTATTAAATAAATATGAATAAATTCAGTGTTCTTTTCAGTGCTTTCTCGGAGTATTGCAATGATTTTTATTTTTGAAGTTGGAGCTCTTGAATAACAGATTTAAAAGCCTTTGTAAAATTGAAAGCACTACAATGGATAATATATGGTGGTCAATTACAACTCGAATATCATCAGTAACATTCAGCAACACACTCTGTGTGCTCTAATCCTCCGACAACTTGACTGAAGAAGATTCAGCAGTTAATATATTCTTTCAACTTGTAGCACGCAATCTTCTCCAAATCTGCACAAATCTGTGGGAAATGCTAGGATGTTACCAAATTGCCATATTTTACCACTACTATTTATCAATGGAGTTGGAGTTATACAGTCAAAAGTTGTAATCTTTATTTTTCGAATAACTTAATACCTATTCAAAAAATTGTTTATAATGAATGCATAAATAATCTATTAACATCTGGCAGAAAATAGAATTACGTATTTTAAGATGTGAACTGTATAATAGCTACTAGGGGCTCAAAGAATATATCCTGGTCTAATTCCTACCACTTATGTGATCACGTAAGCCTTACATTGCAAAGAATAGAAATAAAATTCCATGAATGTTTCTTATCTCCAATATCAAACAGTTATTGACTCTTTGTTATAGATATTCCGAGATATTAGAACTGGATGATGCTGTACATACAGATATTCTATCCTTGAATGAAGGATTTGATAAAGTTTACCTGCTGAGAACAGTGCAACACAAAATTCAATGATCAAGTAATTGAAGAGCTTCAAGTTTTCATTATTTTAAGGGTGGCTTGCCATTTGTCTCTTACATGTAAAATATCAATGATTAGTTTTGCAACGTTCAATTGATACAAATTGATTGGTACGCCAAAAAAGAATAAAGTGGCGTGAAGTTAAGCTCTGATGTAATACACATACTCAGAAAGAAGGTTAATATTACAACCAATCTCTATATTCTTCGTCGATTTTTTTAAAACTCTATGAAGAAGACAAGCAATAATGTTAGTCTATATTTTTATTATTAGTTTGTACAGTACTCATCACTTCTTTTGTGACAGATTATTATTCTAAGAAGAAGATAGAAATTATTTTAATTAATAGCAAGTTTTTTTACGTATTCCACACGTGTTTTTTTGTTGTTAGTCAGATGCACGTTTAGACGTAGCAAAAAATAGTCGTAAATTGAACTTAAATTGCAGAATTCTGTTCATCTTTGGGTGAATCAATCTATATTCCAAGAGGAAGACGATAGATTATTGTCTGATTGTTTTACATTAGTGCTAAGTTTTATAGTATTCACTCAATAATGTGCTCACAATGTAAAGCAAGTTATAATGTCTTTGATTTTTTCTTTCAACAAGACCATTTATTGAATCTGTGTCTGGTTTCGTGCTTTGTCCATCATCAGAACTAGATAATTTGGTTTGATTTAAGTTTTGACATAAAGTTATTTTGATATAAATGAAATCAGAATTTCTATTCCAAATTATTAAAATTCTTCTGATGAAGGATGGAATGATGTTATGGAGTAGCAGTATTATATAGATGCTTCTAATCTCCTATATCGTAAAGTTAACTTAATGTTACACATATTCCAAGACATTGGAAGTTGATGATACTGATCATTTGAAGAGTTTGCAGATTAAATGGCAGCCAATAATAGAGAAGCTGGTATCTCCGAGATTTAGAGTACTAGATCCTATAGCGAACAAACTACTAGCGGACTTTCTTTAAGGAATTACAATTCTGCCAGGAAAACATTTCATCAGTTGAAGTTTGTTGTTCACAAGAGTCCTTATTGTATTATTCTTATTATTAAAATATTCATTTTTTCTTTTCAATTTCAATATAAATATATGAATAAAAATGTGGTATTACTTTTTCAAAACCTTAACAATTTAAAAGCTTAGAAGACGTAGAGTGTTTAATTTGTGGCAATAGTGAAATTCTTTCAATCCTGGTAAATAAATCAAATTGCACTTCAAACTTAGGAGAATACCAGCTAAATTATTTATATTCCAAACATGAAATACTAGATACGTTTTTCAAAAACAAACTCACGTTGACACTCCCTTAGTTCCTCTGAGGACTGCAAATATTCTGTTAACTCTATCACCTTATAGTAGCAATAATTATTAGTTTAAATGGATTGGGTTTATATTTGGAATAAAACTCTACAACTGCTAATATGTATTTTATTTCTTTGCATGTTTAACTAAAATTTGACAATTTGTTTTCATAAACAGATAAAGTTAGCTAATTACAATTTTAAATTTATACAGGAAACATGTTTTTAAAAAAATCAATTTCACGCAGAGATTAAACATTAATTCATGAAAACACTAAATTGTTACTAAATGTAATTTAAAAAAGATTGGCAGAGGACAACTAATAGATTAGATAACATAGCAATACAACAAAGATTGGGTACGTAATTGATTACTCTTTACATGTATTCTATTCTATTTAAATAGCACAGCCTAAATCAGCTCATTAATCTTGTCTTATCAATACTTGTCTTAGGAAAAATTCCTCCCCTAAATTGCAGATTATCCTAAACTTCGTATTTTAGGAGGAATTTAAAACAGAGGTTGAAGAAATCTCAGGAAATCTTCATATTGTAGTTTACTAAGGAGCGGTCCTATATCCTCCGCTTTCTTCTACAACTGCGGATTGGAACATCTAAAGAAAAAAACACAAGTTGGATTACTTTTAACGATATCTCTTAGGTACAATGATGGGAAAGTATAAAAGAAAACTGTTCAACATAGCTTGGAATTTGGAATTAGTTTTAAATAAAATCTCACATAATTTTTTGAAAACATAGACTATTGTAATTATTTTTAGAAAGGCGTTTTAATCTGATTTTACAACATGATGAATGAATATGACTCTTCTAGGTATTCAACTTACAGAATAAAAAGGGGAGACTTACAAGTGTTTTAAAATTTAAATTGAACATTCTGGTTTTTATTGTTATTTTACTCTGAAAACAAACTTGCTCTTACACAGCTATTTCTAAATATCTCTTGTACTTGGTACAAAAACCTATCACTTTTAACCATAATGTGACAAAATATACCTTAGGAAACGTTCAGAGTTAAAGGTATCCTAGCATTCAAAACTTTGGTTTTTATGTTAGAACTGGTAAAGATTTTAATAATTTACTTCATTTGTGTAAAACGTTTTCAAAATCTTAACGTATAAATGAGTGTGGTAAGATTTAATGCACTAATTTTCCTTAAGAGAGCTGAGTTTCCTTGAAAAATTGAACCAAAAGCCACATCTTTTCACAAGTTAAAAATTGGGAACTCTATTTATTTATTTCGTACATTACCTTTTTTACTACACACATTCTTATTTTCAAAATTATAAGAATAACAAAAAAAAAGTACACTTACCTTCTCAATTAGTTAAGTATACTCTTATTTAAACTCTGTGCTTTCTCTTACTCTTCAAACTTTTCCTAATTCTTATAATTTTAATATATGTAGTTTTTAAGGAATTAAAGGACAGTAATACTTAAATTTCCTTCTTTTTAAGTAATAAAATGATACTAAGGGGGCAACTCTGTGTCTGACTTTTAGCCAAAAATTGATTAAAATTCACAATAATGTTACTAAGCAGCATTAAAAAAAACATAATTAATAAAAATTATTTTCCCCAATATATTATATGTTAAAGGAAAAACAAAATTGTTAAAAACATAAAAAAAAATGTAAACACAAGAGAGCTCCTACGCGCTTCTATTTTCTGATAGAATATTTAATATTTTGGCTATGTTTCAGGGATATTTAAACTTTTCCAGTTTGCAGAGCGCTCCAGTGGAGTTTTTTGTAAACATTAATAACCTTATGTTTTGTATATTGGTAATAGACCAAGAAGTATAAATGGTTAGAAAAACAAACGTTAATAAAAAAGACTTATTTTTACTTCTATATCCTGCCACAGAAAATGAAATTTTAGTATTATTAAAGGTAGTTGTAAAAGATAGTTTTCTAGTTAACAGAGTAATCAGCTGGCGATTTTTATGAACCTAATGTAAACAATAAATAACCTTCCTCTTTGGCCAATATTTAGTTAGTAATTTAGGAAGGAGCAATATGTAGCAGTAGTAGTAGAATGGTTATACCTCTTTATTTTTATAGGATACGCTGATAACAAACCGACTTTATAATCTTATGCGTCAATACATGTTGTGGATGTAACACTACGCCAATGAAAAATTCTTTTATGTACAAACGTCCTTTGATGCAAGGTTCTACTTATTATTATAATTCAAATATTGCGATTGGATTTTTTTAGGCTATTAAGACGTGTAGATGTAAGGGATGTCAGAGACAAATCTTTTGATATTTGCACCTGAAGGAGCAGTCGATTTTAACACATGTCCCTTTTTTTCTTTGCACGTCTTCGGTGTCAGTTAATTAATCCTATTATTACTTTCATTGAATCTTCTGATGTACCCAACAATGGTGTATTCAGCCTTTAATGTCATTGTGTATTTGTGACAGGGAAGGCCTGTAGGGTTTTTGTATAAGTTTCTGGATAAAGAAAAATGGGCCACTATAAACTCAGGTTCCAACTAATGTGCATTTATACATGCATATCATATTGTGGTAACTATAGTGTTTGCAAGTAAACAGGAATAAACTGCTTGTACACTTATGAAATTAGGTAAGTTGCTAATTGTTCTTTTAACTTGGTGGAATTAGAAAAGAGAAACTACTGGCTTTTTATACCATGTTTGCCATGGTATACCATTGTTTATACCATATAAAATACCTTTGGAGCTATAAGACGTGAGAAGAACAAAAAAAATCCTGGGATATTAGAAAAATAGGAGAATGCGCCGTCTTTTTTTGGCTGAAGTTTCAAAGTAATTGCCTCATTTTCTAGTTTAATGATGTAGTCTTCTGTTGTGTGACCCACTTATTCTCTAAACATAGAAGCATTTATTTGTTTAATTCGATATTCTGTTGAAATGAGAGAAATATTCTTCTGGCTTGAATGCTTTGAGTTCAACTTCAGAAAAATATGTTTTTACGTTCCCGTTTATACCCATTGAGAATTGAAGTCAGATCTTAAGTTTGTGGATATAAATAATTCTGTGTTACGATTGGTTAATAAATCTTAAGATTTAAATTGTGAAATTTTTGTGCTGTAGCTGGAAAAATCTATGAAACAAATCACTCTTTTTCCTTTTAGTTTCTGTTTTCATAGTAATCACTAGTCAGGAACTTGAAACATAGTGAGGTGTAATTAACATCAGAAGTTTACCGAATCACATTCAGAAGCTCCTGATAAAGGGCACCAACAAACCCAGGTAAAAATAATATTTTTAAAAAAATCACTGCTTATTTCATGTGGATCCACAATTTTCAAAATTATTCTCATTTCAAAAGGAGCTCACTTTTTGATCAGCAGAAGAGATATTAGATGGACGTATTTATGTAGTTGATGTAAAAGCTAAAACGGTTTTTAGTGATTCAACACCAACTTCTCTGTAGTGCTAAACATTCATATATTTTTTTAGGTGTTTATGTAATGTATATAATGTTTTTGCCACCGAATATAAATTGAATAAATTTTGTTTGGAGAATTTACTATTCGGAAGGTGGTCATACATTTCCTCGCATTGGAATGGTTTTATAGTGGCAAGAAAATTTTATAATAATAGAAATAGAAAAGGGACCGGACCTATGTATATCCCCACGGCACCGCAGCCACAAGAGACATTGTGCCTTTTCGTAATAATACTAGTAATCTTGATTTGAAAAGTAATGGAAGAATTTCAGTTACAGTTAATCGATAATTTTATATGTATGTGTCCTGATCATCTTTAATTGGTTAAACCAACAAGAAAAAGAGCAGAGCAATATAAATGAATTTATGGAGAAAATTCCTTCGCTTTAACCCAAAACAAAGAATGGCTATAGTTTGTGAAAGACTGTATTCAGTCAGGGTATGTAGTAACAAAATATTTGAATCATGAATATTTTTTAAATTTTAACTGTTGAGAATTGCTCATCATCAGTTAATTAAAGAGCTTCGTCATCTTTAAGTTCCAATTATTTTAGGAGGTGCCTCATATCTCTAATATGTAAAACTAACTGTCTTTTATACATACTGAATGGTACATAAAAAAGAAAAAAGCGGAGTGAAATTGAGCACTGAATTAGCATCTCGCCAAAATGTAAGCAAACACTTGATAGAAATTTTGGTATTACAACCAACCTCAACTGGCAGTTTAAAAAAAAGAAGAAATACAGCTTTAAAAAAAAAAAAATAGTCGTAAGTTTTAATTATATTATGATCACGTTTATGTCTAGACTCGTTAGTCCTGAGAAAGATTGATTTTATCAAAATTCTTTTTAATTGAACACTCATCTGGTCCGTATTTATGTACAGAATGTTTGTGCTACTGAAAATGAGTATAAATCAATCTTTTACAGAGCACATACTGCTCATAAGGTGGAGATTACAACCGATCATATTGGAATGGCTTGTAGTGGAAGATTATGACTAGAAAACGGGACGGGACCACCACCCCACGGCACCGCAGCCACTAGAGGCTTATTGTGCCTTCCCCTTTTGAGTCCAATAGTTGAAACCTCCTCTTCTAAAAAAGGTTGAGGACGTTGCCTACTAGTTTATTTTGCGCTACAATATCCTTTGGTCTCAAAGTTCCAAAGGTTTCATAGCGCAACCGCTCGCTTGCAACACAATCGAAAAACAAGTGAGAGGCCATCTCCTCTTCTTCCTGACAGAGTCTGCACAACGGTTCGGAGCTAATAAGCTCTACCTTGGTCAGATGCTTCCTGAACCTACCATGCCCCGTTAATAGGCACGTAATTAGAGTAATCTGATTTCTACCCAAACGCAGGGTCTCTTTGGTTCTTTGCTTACTTAGCCAAGGCATCATCGTCTTGCCATGTTTGACCCAGGACACTATAAAGGTAAAAAATGGTTTTTTTTTTAATTTGGAAAAACTTGTAATAATGAATTTTATTTTAAATCTATCGATAATTTTGTAGGTGCGAGTCCTGATTATCGTTTATTGGTAAAAATGAGCAAGGAAAATGGCGTAGTAACATAAATTAATTAATGGAAGGAAACGAAAGCTTCAGTTAATGCTTAAGGTGGCTATTTATATGCAAGAGTACATACAAACAGGGTATGTAGTTAATAAAATATTAAAATAATTAAAATTCTTTAATATTCTATAATGTTTAACGGTTGAAAATCATAAATCTCAAATTCCATTGACCAGTTAATTAAAGTGCTTCATTGCCTTCAAGGTTTCACTATTCTAAGGGTTGCCACTTGTCTCTAACGAGTAAAAGTAAATTATTAGTTTTGCAGCATACAATTAATACAAATTAGTTGGTATCCAAAAAAGAAGACAGTGGAATGAAACTGAGCACTGAATTGGTAGCTGGCCTTTATGTATCTTAGAACGTATAGACTTTTATAATGTATCTTTATTTGCGAGAAAGAGAAAGATTGAAGTAAGTAACTTTTACTTTGTCTTTTGGACAACATCCCTTAAAGGCAATGAAGAAATACATTACATAAAAGAAATAAAACATGAAAAGCTTTCACAAATAGAATTAGAAATGAGAAATATAGAACTAAGTATTTATTAACTGCTCAGCTATTTCTAAAGTCTAATTGGGCCACAATAATGAACCTATTAAATAAATGTTGCAGGTGTTTATTCTTGAAGAACATTACATCAAGTTTCCTAGGAAGTATTTGCTTCTGTACTTTACACACAAAAAAAACAGCCTCCTTTTGGTGGAATTACTTTTTAATTCCACTGAGAAAGTGTTTAGATTGCAAAATGAGACTTACGCCATTTCATTGCCTGTGTAGGATGCAAAGTGGAATTTTGGGAAAATTCTAGGATGTTACAAATTTAGGAGGATTCTCCTACGGTCCTAGAAGAATTATAACGTCTGTTTTTGCTGTTGCTTGGTAATAACCACTTCTTCTGACTGAAAACTAACCCACAATTCTCAGACTCTTTGTATTAAAGTTTGTAAGTAATACTCTGGTACAATTGTTTACTATTTTTTTTTTCAATAATTATGGGAGTATTTTTCCTGTTGCCGAAAAAAATCTTTTAAAAAAAAAATCCATTTTTATCTTGTTAGTTTCCCGTTCCATTTTATCGTCAGAACGTTTCAGTTGTCCGTGGTTAACGTTAGAAGACAGCAAAATCACCTTCTAACTAACCTGATGAAGGCAACCAGCAGAATCACCTTCAAAATAACCTGATGAAGGCAACCAATAAACAGACTCAAGAGAAGGAATAATTTAAAAAAAAAGGGACTTATTTTTGTGTATCCTTACTTTCCTAATAATTCTTATTTCAGAAGAGTTCGTTCTTTTAGTCTTCACTAGTGGATGGGATAATGGCAAACCGACCTTATTCAAGTGAGATCCATCTGTTTCATATTTTCCTTGAAAGCTATGACAACAAGTAAGGATTATATTAATGAGAAAACTTCTTGAAATAAGTTTTTTTTTATAATACTAGTAATTATAATTTATATTATTATTTTTTGCGACAGTGGCATGTAGTGTTTTGTATTCCACTCAATTTTTTGTTGTTATTAGATGGTGGTGTAAATGGAGTTGGTATAAGATCGCAATCTACTGCACTTAATAGATCTTTGGATTTTAACAAACTTCATTTTTATTTTGTATTAGAGGTACTTGCTGCTGAAAATGAATATAATTAAATGATTACGAAGAACTTACTTTTTGAAAGATGGATGTAACGACAAATCATATTAGAATGTTAATGTTAGTAACGAAATTGTTTTTTCGTCCCTTTGGTGTTACTCTACTGATCTGTGGATGGAATTATTGCAAAACAACTATATACGAGTGTGATACATTTGTTGCATATTTTGCTTGAAGAGATGTGGCAATAGGGAAGAGTTAATGGAAAATTTTCTAGTTAAAATAAGGTTGGTTTTTATTGTTATTATTTGTGTCATTGGAGAGCGGAATCCGCTACTCTTAATGGGTATTTGGATTTTATCAAACTTCTTTTTAGTGGTAAATTTTTTTGAACTTTCCTCGTGTCCGTGTTTGTGTTTAGAATGATTTTTCCTCTGAAAATAAACATAAATTATGTTCATACAAAGAACCTATTATTCATAAGGTTGAGGTAAAAACAAATCTATTCCAATAATTTACAGTGGTAAGATTTTTAAAAAAATAGTTTATATGACTATTAAGAATTTTAATTAAAATCGATAATTTTAAAGGTATGGGTCCTGATTATAGTTTATTGGTAAAAACGAGTAAGAAAAATGGCGTAATAATATAAATTAATTTATTGAAGGAAATGCAAGCCTCAACTAATGCTATAAGTGGCTATGGTTATGCAAGATTTATACAGATAGCGTATGAAGTTCAAATATTAAAATCCTTCAATATTCTATTAAGATTAACAGCTCAGAATCACAAATTTCATTGATCAGTTAATTGAAGTGCAATTCGGTATTAAATGTTGCTATTGCAGTATTTTGGTATGATGTTGGAGGTAAAGATTTCTAGAATAATGAGGATTGAATTGAAAATGAATTATTGCAACTAACTGTTCTGAACGGAGAATAATAGAACTAAGTATTAACTGCCCTCCTATTTCTACAACCTAATTGGGCCACAATAATGAACCTATCAAATAAATGTTGCAGGTGTTTATTCGTGAAGAGCATTACAAGATGTTACCAAGGAAATGTTTCAGTACTTCACACAATCAAGAAAGATGGATAACAAGTTCATCCCTTCTTACATTTAAAATGAAGCGGACATTGGAATTAAGAGACGGTAGCAGCTTTAAATTTTGCTCTGCAGTTAAATCATTAAACATTAACGAATAGTATCGAGGTAAGGAAGTTTTAATGTTGCGACCAACTGTTTATAGTGAAATAGGCAGAAGTTTTTAATATATTTTAGTTGGTGCAAGGTTTTTAAAAATAAAGATAACTAACATTATTATTCTACGATAGTTTGTGTCCACTAAACATTTTGGGGGTATCACGTGTGGGATAGGGTTTGCAGTAATACTCAAAATGGAACTAATAGTTAGACTATTGACATTTCTAGCACTTACATCAATCATGGCTATGGGTTTACAAACATTAATAGTAATATTATTTTGTTTGGTCCTCGCACCAATTGAGCAAACGTCAAAATTAAATTTTGTTTACCTTATTCTAGTTCAGACAGGGGACAGTTTATGTAAATGGAAGATAAGAGTTTTCCCAAAAAAGATTCCTGAGGAACCCCTAAAAAGCAGATTTCTTTGACGTACAGTCATCTTGCAAGGACACATGGTAAGACTTAAAGGGTGGTTGTACGAGATGGTACTCGTAAATATCTAGTAAGAAAGAAATTATAGGAATTGTATTATACAATATAATTGTATGTAATATTATATAATAGGCTTACATTTTACAATAGGAATCTTATCAACACTTTTTGCTTCAGATTTCTGTGGAAGAAATTAGGAAAACATTTCGTCAGTTTAAGTTTGATGTTCAAAGAGTTCTTCTCTAATATAATATTCTTATTATTACAGTATTCATTTTCTCTTTGTAATGTAAGAATAAAAATTTAGTATTACTTTCTTAAAAATTTAATCCTCCTAAACCTTATCAAGTTAAAACCATAAAAGGCTTTACTTGTGTCAGTGTCGATTGTTTCAGTCCTAGTAAATTAATCAAATCATACTTCAATTCTTAGTAGAAAAGAAGCTATAATTGAACTAGTTTGCAATGAAATACTAGTTATCATTTTCAAAAACTGAAACCCTCACATCGACATCCCTAAGTACGACTGGACTGGAAATATTCCTCTAACTCGCTATAATTGACACCTAATTGGAGGAGATTCACATTATTTTAAATGGATTGGGTTTGTATTTTGAATAAAACTCTATTATTAAGATAATCTGTATTTTGTTTCAATGTTTAAACATATTTGTTCATCTATTGTCTTAAAGTTAAGTAATTACAATTTAAATTAATCAAGAAAATGTAAGTTAAATTCAACTAGATATAAAACAAATTAATTAAAAAGAACACCTAATTTACAAAGTATAATTCAAAAAACACGTAATTTATTTAATAACATAATTTAACTTTTGTTACCATGGTGAAACTAATTCAGACATTGTACATTTTAAAGAAAGGCAGTGATTTTAATGGCTAAATTTGGTATTAATAAATTATTTAATTTTACACGAGTTAATTTTACAAGATATCCAAATAACTGGCTGGACTAAGAAGATAACTGTACATACATATATGTTTTACTTATAGCTATATAAACTGGAATCAAATGGAAAGTCTCTAATAGTTTTTGATTGCGTGAAGCACATTATTGATTGCTATTCGCATCAATTCTTTTTTGTTTCAAAGCACAGGTTATGTTGGTTCATTAAACTTGACTTAAGAATCATTCCCACCTTAAGTTGCAGATTACCGTAAATATTGTATTTTAAGAGGTATTTAAAGCATGAGATGGATATCTACTGCCCAGAGATTGTTGAAATATTTAGAAATCCTTACTGATCACTAAATAGCGATCTCATCTCCGCCTTACTTCTCCAACAGTGGGTTGGTTCAATCTAAAGAAGGAAGCACAAGTTTAATTATTTTTAACGATATCCTTACGGTAAGGTGAGTGGGAAAATAGAGAAAAGAATACAGTTGATTTCTCGATAGTTTAGCAAACTTGTTTTGTCACTTAATTTGCAAATTTTATAAAAATTAGGAATTAAAATCTATAGCATGTAAAATATTTATAACTAAGTTAGCTCCAGGTTAAGTGTAAAAGGGTAATGTCTTGTACATAAAGTGCAAACTGACATAATTTCCTTAAAACCTAGACTTTTTTAATTATTGTTAGAAAGGCATTTTAATCTCATTTCACAACACAATAAAGTAAAG
Organism: Rhodnius prolixus; assembly: GCF_049639745.1. Taxonomy (NCBI): domain Eukaryota; kingdom Metazoa; phylum Arthropoda; class Insecta; order Hemiptera; family Reduviidae; genus Rhodnius; species Rhodnius prolixus. Next base: position 38,265,523 of record NW_027411634.1, read on the forward strand.
TGATTCTTCAACGTATTTAACACACAGACAGAAAGGAGAGGCATACATTTTTTATCATTTAAATTGAAATTAGTTGTTAAAACATACTTGCTCTTAGATACGTACTTGAAATCTCTCTTGTACACGCCAAAAGAACCCAACTTTTAATCTTAATGCGATACTTGAGTATTCTTTGAGAAATGTTCAGAATGAAGTATCTCCCAGTTACCTAAAGTGACTGTGTTCCCTTGAAAAATATGAAACAAAAACATCTTTTCTACAGTTAAACTTTAGGATCACTAATTATTTATGAACAAGCACATTTCTATTTCTAAATTCAAAGTAAAAACAAACTAAAGAATTACCTTCTTTCTACCAGTTTGTAAATATTTTAACCAAAACTGTGTTCATACAATTTTAACTTCTTTATAAAGTTTATAATATATCCAAATAGTTTTTTGAGAAAATCATGGTCTGTAACAGAAAGGTTTTATTCTTTCTAAATCAAAAATTATTTAAAAAAAGAAAGTACTCTTTATATCTTTTCACCTAGAAATTGATTAAAATTCACTTGAATGTTACTAATTAGCACTAAGAAAACTAAATTTAGACAGAAATACAAACAATTTAGACAGGAATAAAAATGACTGAATAAAATTGTTAAAAAACAAATATTAATATGTTAAATATTTAAAAAAATTGATAAAAATGAAAAAAAAAATATAAACATATTAGAGCTCCTAGGCTGGTTTGTATCCTAATACAAAACTTGAAATTTTAACATTATTCGTTGCAAAATGTATTTTCCAATTAGCAGAGCGCCCTGGTGGCGATTTATGTAAACCTTATACATTAACCTTCTTTTTCCCTAACATTCAGTTAGTTATTTACACAAAAGCTGGAGGCCTGAGTTTATTTGTTGAACAGAAAAATAGGAAACAAGACTTTATTTTAATTTAATACGTCAGGCGGATATTTTGCTTGTAAAGCTACGATAGTGAAGAACTCTGTAAACCTTGAAAAATGGTACACAAATATTATTTAATTGTTAGAATAATATTTACAGATATAAATATTACTGTTACGATTTTTCTTTTTCCCAGATAGATTTATGGGTATCAGAAAAAAATCCACTTGCCCCTAAATCCTGTTATGTATTATATATATATATATATATATATCCTGTGGATTTTAACACGAACTTCTCTTCACCAGTCCTTTGTTGATTTTTTTTAACCCATTCGGTGTCAGTTAATGAATGTTATTAATACTTTTATTGAATCTCCAGAGGTACCCCTCTCAGCAGTTAATGTGAAAAATTAATTTTATGAGAAAGAAGGCTGGTCGAGTTTTTGTAAAAGTTTGTGGATAGCAAAATTCAGGATTCAACAAGTAATATGCATGTGTAGTTGTTAACTATACTAAAGTAAATATTATAAATGTAATATAATATTTGTAATTATAGTGTAATAAACCACGCCTATGAAATTAGCTGAACTGCTCCGTAGTCCTCTGAGTAAGAAAAAAAAAAAAAAAAAAAAAAAAAAGGTTTATTCGTCATGTTTGCGATATGATACCTTCAGCAGTGAAAGACCTGTGGAGGATAACGCAAAAAGGACTGGTGAAAAAAACCTATGATATTGCAAAGATTGGAGAATTCGCATCACGGACCTAGAAAAAGTGCATTAAGTGACTAGATGTGAGGTTCCTGTTGAACTCCTTAGAAAAAGTTGTCCAGGTATTCATTTCTACTCACTTAACTATTCTTATGAATAGAAGTCAGATCTTTAGGTAATGGATATAAAAAATACGCTGTTACAATTGTTAAATAATTCCTCAGGTCTTGAAGAGTTTTTCGGCCTAAGCTTAAAAATCCCTTAAACTATTTCATTTTTAATCTGCTTCCGTTGGCATCATGAGTGTGTTTCTCTCGTAGTTAACGTCAGAAGTTAACAGAATCACATTCAGAAGCTCCTCATAAAGGGAACAACGGATCCGAGAAAGGTTCATTAATAAAATCTCTCCTTATTTCATGTGAACCCTTAATTTACCGAATGATTCTCATTTCAGAGGAGTCCGCCCTTTTATATGTCTCACAGTTGATCTGCGGAAGGGATGATGGCAAACCAACTTTCTCCAGTGTGGTTCATCAGATGCATATATGGCTTGGGATCTACTGCACTGGGGAAGAAGTATATTAGTTGAAAAACGTTTCTTGACAGGAAGATTTGTTTTAATATTATTATTTGTGCTAATGGCAAATGGTATTCAGCATTCCACATTTTTTTTTGTTTTTGTTAGTTAGAAAAGAGTATTTATGGAATTGATGTATACGTCAAATCTCCTTTTAGTATTTTAACCGATACTATCTTGTAGTGTTAAATATTCATACTATTTTTAATTTTCGCTTGAATGTTTTTATATAGAAGGTTTTTGCCGCTGAAAATAAGTATCAATCAATTTTGAATGGAGAATTTACTATTCACAGAATGGTGATCGCATTGGAAAGATTGGTAGTGATGAGTAATTATTATAGTAATAAGGTCGATTTGAGTATTAATGGAAGAATTTCAATTATTTCAAATTAATCGATAATTTATCTATTTATGTGACTTTTCAAATTTATGGCGAAAGGATACCTACTTACTTCTCAACAAGTGCAAAGAATGGCAATACATGAATGCAATGGAATGTTCAGGTATTCGTTTCTACTTGCATGCCATTCTTTTGAATTGAAATTAGAGAAAGTAGAAAGAAAGAAAACTTTTTTTTTATTCTGGGAACAATGTTCCTTCGGAACAATGAAAAAAATGCTTTGTATGAAAGAAATTAAGCATGATAAGCTCTGTAATTAAAACCTTTACAAATATTATGGATTCAAAATTCAAATACTTAATTATGTAATATACATATAAATATTGGGTTATTAATTCACTATTAAATTAAATTAAAATAATACTAAATTAAAAAAAGTTTAATTACGCTTATTAATCGGCGTCATTTTTGAGTAGCAGTATTAAAAATTATTACATACCAGTTTTAAATTTGGCTGTTGTAGTATTATGTATTAATGTTAGAGCTAAATATTTCCAGCACAAAAAGGATTGAATTAGAAATGAATTTTCTTGGACAGTGAAGTATAGAATGAAGTATTAACTGTTGTTTCTTAAATCTAATTGAGCCTTACTAATCATCATATCAAATAAATATTACAGGGGTTTATTTCTGAAGAGAATTATAATAAGTTACCATGGAAATACTTGTTCTTACTTCACCCATAGCCAGCCAAGAAAGATGAATTGTGGGGTTATATGTTCATCTATCTTATATTCAAAATAAAATGGACATAAGAATTAAGATACCTTGGCAATTTTAAATTCAGCTTTCTAGCTATATCATTATACTTCAGCGTATAGTATCGAGGTAAGAAAATATTTATATTTCCACAGTTTTCTTAAAATAGACAGAATGTCTTAAATATATCTTAGTTGGTGCAACGTTTTTAAAATTTGGTTAGATAATCAATATCATGATTATTCCACGATGTGTTGTGATTGTGGCACCCAAACGTTTTGAAGAATATATGTATAGAACAGGGATCTGATCTGCATTAATTTTCAAAATGGAACTAATAGCAACATTGTTGACATATCTGTTGACACTTTCAACAACCATGGATTTGGTTACAGAAATATTGAACGTAATATTATTTTATTTGGCTCACGCACCAATGAACACATTAAATTTTTTATACTCTATTCTAATTCAAACCGGGGGGCAGCTAATGTAAATGGAATATAAAACATGTGATAAAACAGATCCCTGAGTAACCCCGAATAAACAGATACCCAAGAAGCATAGTCACCTTGCATCTCTGATGATTTTCTAATAGATATAATATATCAATAAAATATCAGTACTTATGAGTTTTCAAATATGAAACGTATTTATAAAGATTGGTGTAGATAATAGATAGATAGATAGGTAAGAGATAGATAATATCTTTATTAATAACTGAAATTTGGAAACATATGTACATACAAATATACTAAAAAAAAAAAGACGTAGGCTAGGTCACTAACCGTTAGCGATTATGTAGATAATAGAATGCATAGAATAATATTTTTGATTTCTGATGACCAATTATTTCAGAAAGAAGGAATTCAGAACGGGAACAGCATGGAGTAGTGGAAGTGGCTAATATATTGACATTTAAAGACTGAAAAACAAACAGAGCTACGCTCAGAAATTATGCGTCAATCGTTAGTTGGGGATATGTTAACATTGACACTTTAAGACCTGAAGAGGATGCAAGGACTAGCGAAAAAATCCCTAGGATTTTACAAAAATAGAATTCTTCTGCCGGACCTAAAAAAATTGTGACGTCTTTTTAGGCTGAAGTTTCTGGGGAATGGCCTCATTTTCTAATATGAAAATCAGTCTTCTAACTGTAATGTAACAGAAATATTCTCAACAGTAGAAGCATTTATTTATTTGTTAATCTATTAAAATGTGATTAATATTCTGGGTTGAGCCTCTTGAATGAGGTTCCTGTTAAACTCCTGAGAAACAAAGTGTCAGTTTTCGTGTCTAATCTTATAACTATTGTTATGAATTGAAAGGAGATCATTGGTTTATGGATATAAAAAATTCTGTGCTACAATTGGTTAGTGATTCCTTAGGTCTTATGAGAGTTTTTCGGTCGTTGCTGGAAAAATCCTTAAACTATGTCAATTGTTTCTCTTTTCTTTTTTCCGACTTTCTTGTTGGCATCATTCAACAGGAACTTTTGAGTAGGTTTTTGTTGTAGTTACATCAGAAGTTAACAGAATCACCTGCAGGAGCTCCTGTTAAGGGGCACCAACGGACTCAGGCAAAAAAATAATTTAAAAAAATGTCTGGTTTCATGTAAATCCTTAATTTTCAAAATTATTCTCATTTCAGAGGAGTTCGCCCTTTTGGAGTCTCACTATTGTTCTGCAGATGGGATGATCAATTAATTTATGGAAAAATGGTACCTACGACTCAAGGGCAGAAAATGGCCTTAGTTGTGCAAGAGTATATTCAATCCGGGTATGTATTAAAGAAATATTTAAATCATTAAAGTTCTTCTAATGTTCTCTAAGTTTAATTAAAAAAATATTTTATTACTAAATTGATTGATCGTTAAATTAAAGAACTTCGTCATCTTTAAGTTCTAATTATTTCAAAAAGTGCTTCATATCTCTAATAAATAAAGCTAAATGATTTGAAAACATATTAAATAGTACCTAATCAAAAAAGAAAGTGGATGAAATTGTGCACTAAATTGGTACCTCTCCAAAATGTAAGCAAATACTCAATTGAAATTTTCTTATTACAAGCAATCACAATTGGCAATTTAAAAAAAAGTACAGACTATGACGGAAAATAATTCATAACTTTTATTTATATATTAATAATTGTGGAGTACTGTTCACCATTTTGGTGATTGTCATTAATCCTAGATAGAATATTACAAGTTTCCTTTACATCCTGTGCCAAATTTTGCGATTGAAACTGACAGTACAAAACAAGTTATAACTGCTAATAAGTATAAGTGTTTTAGATGGCCTAGTCCCCAGGATGAGAGCATGACATTAATAAAACGATTTTAGAAAAGATTGAGAGAGTGAGAAAGAACTGTCTATTTAATCATGTAGGGGAGTTGCAGTGTTCTACGGGTGCATCTCCAATATCATGATTGACTCTCATAAATGAATGTTATAGATATTCCGAGACTTTGGAAATGATGATGCTGTCATTCAGTTAATCAAAAACTGAAGGAAGGATTTACTGGTCAAATGGCAGCCGATGATGTAGAAGTTGGTTTCTGTGATGAAGCGGAATTTGGAGCGCTAGATCCGATCACGAAGAGACTACCTCGCGAACATACCCTAAGGGAAGTGTAATTATGCCAGGAAAACATTTCATCAGTTAAAGTTTTTTGTTCAAAGGAGTTCTCTTTTATAATATTCTTATTATTACAACATTCATTTACTCTTTTTAATATATGAATAAAAATGGATTATTACTTTCATAAAAATGTATCCCACCTAAACCTTATCAAGTTAAAACCTTAATAAAAGTTAAATGTTCAATTTGTGTCAGCATTCGATTCTTTCAGTCATCGTATTCAGTCAAATCGTACTTCAATTCTTAGAGGAAGAGAAGCTAAAGTTGCAAACACGAAATACTAATTATCTTTATCAAAAGCTGAAATTCTCACAACGACATCCCTAAGTGCGACATCTAATTGGAGGAGATTCACATTAGTATAAAAGGATTGGGTTTTTATTTGGAATAAAACTCTATAATTAAGGTAATCTGTATTTTATTTCTTCTATGTTTATGGACAATTTGTTCATCCAAACTCTTACAGAAAAAGTTAGGCTATTATAATATAATTTATGAAGAAAATGTAATTTAAAAAATAATATATAGTTACAAAATATAAATAAAAAAACATTTACATATTTAATAACATAATATAACTTTTGATACCATGGTGAAATTCATCAGATATTTTACATTTATAAGAAAATATAAATTTTAATGGCGATATTTGTTATTAGTAAATTACTTTACAAGATATCCAAATAACTGGCTAGACTAAGAACAGATCTGTGCACTTGTTTTTCTTATAATTAAGCAAAGTGCGAATTAGATGGACAGAAACAGTCTGCTATAGTTTTTGATTGAGTATAGCACATTATTGATTGATTACTTTTCACATTTATTCTATTCTGTTTAAAAACCACAGCCTATATTGGCTCATTAATCTACTCTTATCAATACCTGTCAGAAAATATTCGTCCCCTAAATTGCAGATTATCTTAAACTTCGTATTTTAGGAGGAAGAGAAGAGGTTGTAGAAATGTTTGGAAATCTTATTGTAGTTTACTAAGGAGCGATCCTATATCCTCCTTTCTTCTCCAACTGCAGATTGGAACATCTAAAGAAAAAAAAAACACAAGTTTAATGATTTTTAACGATATCTCTAAGGTAAGGTGATTAAGAAATAAAGTTAAAAAAGAAAACTGTTCAACATAGCTTGGAATTTGGAAAAATATTTACAAAACAGACAACTACATTAATGGTTCATTCCAAGCAAAATATGACAAAAATCTTCTGGCTATTGTTGTTATTTTCTTGTAAAAACTTCAAAAATACTTAAAAATTACTTCAAAAATATTAAAAAATACTTCAAATTTACCTATATCGAAATTTTAAAAACCGAAATCAAAATTTTGACATTATTTAAGGTATTTGTAAAAGATAGGTTTTTAGTTGTCAGAGTATTCTGGTGGCAGTTGCTGTAAACCCCATAACCTTTCTATAGCCTTCCGCTTTCCACAACGTTTAGCTAGTAATTTTTCCATCAGAACTGTATCGTACTTTCAAACTGAAAAGCATTTATTTATCTATGTAATATTCATTTAAATTTGTGAGCAATATTCTACTTGGTTGAGTGTGGTTACTGTTCAAGTCCAGAAAAATACATGTTTAGGTTCTCGATTCTACCCTAGGTTGCGAAGTGAAATCAAATTTTTAGTTTATGGATACAAATAATTCCTCTGTAATACTTGGTTAATAATTTTTTAGGTTTTAAATTAAGAGATGTTTCTCAATTCGATCGTTTTCTTTTTAGTTTTTGTTTCCGTAGGCATCATTCATCATGAACATGGAGTTTCTGTTGTGGTTAACATCAGAAGTTAACAGAATCACACTCAGAAGCACTCACGGACCCAGGTAAAAATAATCAGTTATTACATATGAATCCATATTGTCAAAAATCTTCACTTGCCAAGAATTATTCTTCAGCGAACCACATCTACATTATTAATTTTCTCTATTGTACGTCTTTTCCAAATGCATTCTTTTTTTTTTTTTTTTTTTGTTACTTCATTACTTCTACCATACTTTTCATCTATTACGTGTTAATTAAATCCTCCAGTTCTAAGCGAATAATATTGTTTTTACGAGTTCTGTCATATTCAGTTTTTCTCATGTTATTTCTAATTATTTCATGTTTAATATCCCATGAATTTAATGTTTACTAACTACTTAATTAACTGTTTCCATGGCATTTTCCTTTCTATTATTTTTTTCATCTTCCAAAGCATCTGTCTTCTTCGCTTTCACCAATTTCATTGATATTTCTCTTTTCAGTTACTTTAACGAAAGTTTATTTCTTATCTTAATCATTTCTTCTTCTAATATTTCTAATTGAGGTTGATTCATTTTTGCATGCGTAAGACATAGATTTCCCTCTAAGGTTCGATGTAACAACAAGCGTCTTATTTAACAAAAGATCTGCTTTTTGAGCTTCTCTCTCTAACAAAATGATGGCCTATATTTCTAGGTGAGTGTTTGTTCTATTATTAAATTGGTAAGTGATGAACACTTACTATTACCTTAGTAGTGTCTACATTCTTAGAATACCTTTTTATATACGAACTAAATATTAGCATTTGACTTATTAAACCTTTGAAAAGTAAATGTTTCAATACAATTGGAACGTTTCTTGTTATAAAATTGTCAGTTTCTTCTCAATTATTCTTCATTCATGACTTACTGATTCAGTAAGTAAATTTTCTATTTATTTAGAATTAACTTTTTGCCAGCAACAAAAAGAATTAAAGTAGTCAATAACAATTTAGTTAAATATAAATATATATTTGTATTATACGACCATTAAATTATGAATGAGTTGAGTATAATAGAGCTTTTAATATCTTACTCTCACTTTTTTAAGAATTTATTTCGTAACAGCATTCAGTACTTTCTTTAATCAACTATATGAATAAAAAACATTTGAAAAGGTAAAAGTTCCGGATAATAGCTAATTTCTTCTTTGTTATGATGATTTAAAATTAAAAATTAAGAATTAGAAGAATCATTTTAACTCAATAAACTGCTCCAAATTCTAATGTCCCTGTTTAAAGATCCAGCTAGTTAGATTGGATAAAAAACCTTGAAGTTCTCTTTAGTATTCCATTTAAACTAACGTTTGTTTAAATATGTTTCAGCTAAGCCAGGAAGTTAAGTGGGCAAAAATTCTATGTCAAGTAATACTTACGAAGTTCTGTAGTTTACCAGAAGGCGAGTAATGTACCACTTTATTAGCTTTATATTAGAATAAATGCATGCATACTCTAGATAAAGGTTTAGAAATATTTTAAATTATCTATGAACAGTTGTGCTTGATTAATAATAAGTGTACTTTTTTGAAATTTATTTCATTTTCATTGAATGAAATTATTATAGATGTTTATCTATTGTTTCTTTATTCAAGATTACACTCAGTGAGCCCTATATTTTGATTGAATAATGTATATTTTCAGATCGAATACTGCTGATACTAGAGTACTGCCTACATGTGTTCATCAGTGGAAGCCCAAGTGACAAAGACGTATAACATCTCTCACATAAATATAAAATCAATTAATAATACAAGTATGTAGTTATTATATGTAATATGCATGTTTATTTTTAGTGTAATGCATGCAGAGTTGGGCAAAGTTCTAAGACTAAGTTAGCCGTTAGCCTTAGTCGTTATTAGCTTATAATTTTTTAATTCCTTTTCATAGAAATAATTCCATAATAATGTTAATGTTAGTAGATAATGTGTGTTATTTTATTTTTCCAATCAAATTAATTTTATTCATAAGGAATAAGTGCTATATTATGGAAATATCTTTCATTAGATTTAGGTTTTTTTTTTTTAAAAAAAAAAGTCAATTCTTTAGTTTAATTAGACTTCTTTATTTAATTTTTATAATATACATAAATGGTTACAGATGTTTTTCTCTAGCTTCTTAATGCTAGGTAAAACTCACTAAACATTTCAATGATATAAATTACAATAAATAATGATTTTCAGAATCAATACTGGTGATACCCAGAGTACTGAATGCAAAAGTGTTCATCAATGGAAGCCTAAGTGAAAAGACGTATAAGATCAATCCAATGTAAATATACCAACAACTTTGGTCAGGAATCTATAAAAAAAATGTATGTATTTATTATACGTAATATGCATGTTTTTATCAAAATTAAAAATTGCATGTTAAAAAAAAAATTAATAAAAAAGTATTGATATTTTATTAATATTGAAAATGATAAACGTAAAAAATGAAAAGGATAACCTAAAAGGAAGGTTACAAAGTCTAGAGAGTGGTATAAGTAAAAAAGTAAACCCAAAAGGAAGGTTAAAAATGGCTGACAGAGTCGTGAGAGTGTGGAAGAGGAACTGACAGCTGGAGCGATCTAGTGGCCACTGGCGAACAGGTGAGTTGACTGCCGCCATCTTGCTCAAGAGGCTATATAACTAAGTTCGTTGCGAGGGCGGGGCAGGGTGGGGAGAACCGTCGAAGTGACAACATCTCCCTACCTTCATGATTCATTTCAGAGAGAGGTGATGGATGTTAGACTAGACTAGATATAGATATGCTTGGAAGCGGCGAGCGATCTACCCCCCTGCATCACTCAAGTCGTACTGAAGAGAAATTCCTTTGACAGCTGTATATATAGGGAACGTTACAGCAGTGCTACCTGGTGGCAAATATGTGAACTATTTTTTACCTGCTTGATAAGTGGCGCCCTCTGACGGATTTTTTTGGAACTAATTTTCTACTTTTGCTTTTTTACCCACATTTCTTTATTTTTAAGATTCTCTGTTAGTTTTAAATGTTTTTTAGCACTTCTTTCTGTATTTTATTAATTTATTTATGTATTTTTTTAATATATCATAGAATGTAAGACTATGTAACAAAAAATTGGTATGAAATAAAGAGATTTTTTTTTTAAACTAAATGTTTTTCTTAATTCTCCAGCTAAATAATACCTTTTTTTTTTTTTTCATGAAAGTCGAAAACTCATATAATAAATAAGATTGTGATACAAACATGCAAATTACAAAAAAAAATACAAATACCTGAATAATACATTTCTTTAGTATTTAATTCATAACAAAAGTTGTTTATTCCAATGGATGTTTCCTCAACTTTTTTTTCATTTCAACATCATTTGATGAATAGTTTTGAAGGTAGTATCCACAGTATTAGATGTTTCAATCTGAAAATCATAATTATTCGATGAAATAAAGTGTTTATAAGAGTTAATCATTAATTATGGTGTTCTATCCAAAAATACTATACATCAAAACTCAATCGTTTTCAAAAATACATTTTTATCTTACAGGAAATAAACAAAAACAATGAAAAATTGAAAACAAATGAAATTTAATATTTTGGAAACAAATCAGTTTTTTAGATTGAACACATAGCATTAAAACATTTGAATTACTCCTTCCCCTTGCAATCTTTCTCTTGTGCTAATCTTGTCCTAGTTAAATAACTTTTACTGCCATCAATTTATAAATCATTGGTTTTTTACAGCTAAAGTAAACCATTTTCCATTTATGTAATTTCCAATAAAAAAAAAAAACCTCAATTTTGTCCAAAATTATTTAATTTTTATTGTGAAAGCTAAAGAACTACGTATATCTCAAACTCTTGGTAAAGTATTATGAACTTCAAAATAATTCCTTTTTATTTCTAACACTCTTTAGAACAGTCTAATTGTTGTATATGTCACTTGTGTATTTGTGTGAGTTAAAAGAATATTTAGAGGGTAAATATAAAATAATAGTTAAAATACATAACTATAGGGAGACGTGTAAAAGATAATGATTAAAAAAAACAAAATTATCTTTATCATTTTACAAAGAAAACATGCAACTTTTAAGTAAAAATTCTTACCTTAGTCTATGAAACAAACATGCATATTACGCTTACTTGTTTTATTAATGGATTCCTCAAATTGGTTGGTATATTTTCATTAGATGGATCTTTTACGTCTTTTTCACTTGGGCTTCCAGAGAGTTTCGCAGTTATAGAATACAGGAGCACCTTTCACTCACATTTAACCATGTCAGTGTGCTTTAAATCTAAAAATCAACATTATTGTAAATAATTAGAGCTTATTTACTGAATTATAATTAAATAAATGTGACTGTAATTCAACTAAAGCATTGATTTTATTTCTTTCTTTCCTTTTCATCTAATGAAAACGTAGTATACATATCTAAAAAATAAAAGCAAAATAAAAAAGATTAATTTGATTGAACTAGTAATTTTTATCAATTGAATTAAAAATTAGCACTACTAAAAATTGTATGATCTAACAGGAAAATGGTACAGAATTAGCATGCACGTTTGATCATTAATTTATCAATCAAATTAAAAACTTTCAACAAAAATTATAACTTTTCTTTTTAAAATACAAAGGCAAAGATTTAAATTAAATGTAAAAAAAAAAAATACCTGTAACCAGCTCTGCAAGAAAGCGTGATCTGCATACATCACAACGTCTGAATGTAGAAATTGATGTGAATTTCTCAACTAGGTGGAGAAATGCTGTTGTAATCTCAAGGGTAACTGCGTGCCGGCGAATTGCTGGAAAATGGAATAGAAACGAAGCCCTGTATAAAAATGTTTTGCAAAGTATCTGCTATCGATGCGATAAGAATACCAAAATTTGAGGAAAATTTTTTGAAAGATGAATATTGTAATAAATTTGATTTAAATTTATCTTCATACTTAAACTTTAGTCTACGAATGGATATTTTGATTTCTCTAAAGATGTTCCCTTAAATATACAGAATAAATTAAATCTTTATCAACAAATAAAGTGAGTTGATATTTCGGAGCCCTGATATTGTTCCCAATCAAATAAGAAGAGCAACCTGAATTCTGAATTAGTTAACAAGCCCTTTTATTTATTTTTAGGTATTGAATTGGAAAAACTAAGGTTTGCAGAAGAAAGCTACGAACATTTCTTTACCAATTGAACAAATTTCCCAAAGTTACTATCACCAAAGTATCTTAATTTGGATTTAAAGAAGAATGGGAGAAAACTGATACTCATTTTAACAAAAAGTTGAATAATTCAATTCGTAATCATTCAAAAAGCTGATCAGGTAAAAAAAGTGGTGTTTAAAATATTATTCTTTGTGAACAATCCAAAAAATCTAGTATGTGCCCTACCAGAACGAAGAACGATAAAAACTCTTTTACTGAATAGAAAAAAAAAAAATTATACTACAAAAGAAATTTACATTCATAATGAACTTAATAAAGTTATAAACAAAATTAATTGTGTGAAAATAACCCTAAAGTAAATAAAATAGAGAATGCTTGATGGAAAATAGTAAAATAAGAATTGAAAAATTCTCTTTTTTTAATGATCATTATACGTGACTACTACGTTAAGAACGATTCTTAATCAGAGAGACTTGCTAAGTAGTCTTCACTACACTTGAAAAAAAATAGTGCCGAGTATCCTCCATAGCACTTCAACCGCTGGAAGAGAAAGTTAGTGCATACCCCATCGATTTGTACTCGGTCTTCAGCAAATAAGTTTCTTTTCGTAATTTGAAATCTCTAATCTGTATGAATAGATTACTCCCAGATAGTTAACAGACCGTTTACAAATTAATCCTGAATTCTACTTACTTCCGTTGGCTTTACATAACCAGTTTCAATTATTTGAAATGCTTTTAAACAATTATGAGAGTCGACTGACCTTATATCTATGTATATAAGCTAATTTCAGTCTCAAATCCTTAATTTCTATTTTTAAATAAGACGTTTCAGACAATTTTTTTCCATTTCCAATTAGTATGTTGAACTTATCCGTCTTAACTTCATGTTTGTTGTACCCCTGGCAGGTTTTTGACTTTCATCCACCAGCAGAGGTAGATTGAATCAGTTTGTTAAGATAGAATTCGATTCCTTATACACTAATGTCTCACACACTTGTTGACTGAATGAGGGAGGTTACATGCGGTTATATGTGTTGGTCAACGTGTTAATGAATCATAAAATATTTTTATAAAAATATTGAAATAAAATTAATTAAAACAGTATGTTTTTAAAGGTTCTGTAGGTTTTTTGTGTAGAATTAATAATTTAGAATTGTAAACTTAGAGTTGTTTTCATATGGGAGGGGGGTGCGAATTTAAGCAGAAAACACTGAATTCGTGCTAATGATCAATGCAGTCGATGCGCCGAAGGAAATTATAATAATATGCTCTTTAAAGATTTTTAAATTTATCACATTTACTGAATAAACAATAAAAATTTCATTTTTAATAATATGGTCTAAGGGGCAAACAAATTTTCCAAAAACTTTATAAATAGAGTATTTGACATCAACTAAAATTGTTTCCTTACCAACTTCTTTTAAACATAATGGTGCCATTTGCAAGAAGTATTTTTAAAATATAATGGGGTCATTTGCTAGAAGTATTTGTTTAAAATTCGAACGTCAAAATCATTCAGCGACGTACTGTTTTTTGTTCAACCTTCATAGCATTGAACACATTGAATACCTAAACAAATTGTAATAATAATTAGTTCCGGTAAATTTTTATAAAACAATATTATATTATCAAGAAAAAAAAATCATGAAGTGGCTAATACATTATATTGTGTTAATTAATAAATTTACACTATCATATTTACCACAGTATCACTGATGTGAGGTGTCAACCATGTCTCAGAGATTTCAGCAAAATGATAGAAATTTTCCCATTGCAAGCATGATACATTATGTATTTATTTCTACTGTTTTGCTTCGTGTTACTTGTTTAAGGAACTCAACAGTCAACTGCAACTTAGTTTCAAGTAGCTTCTAATCATTCGTTAAGCAATCAATTTGGGCTAACAAGGAATCAACTTCAAACTGCAAACTAGTTACGGGAAAAGTATTCTCTTGAATATAAGCATGACATTTGCCAGCGATTTACCTATTTCAGCATTTTGAGTTTTTTGATTTTCAGTGAAAGTATTTCAAGTAGTAGTAGTGGTAGTACTCATTTGTTTAGCCTTCAGTAAATCATTTTAAGATAAAACTCATTGTTTAAAGTTAGTTTCTTTGCAGCGCAAAGTGATGCAGATGCAGAATCAGTTCGTACATTTCTTATCTTTCTATTACAATTATTTTACACGTAGCATTTATTTCATTCTTTAAAAATTGTTTGTAAATAGAGAGACCAACACAGTCAAAATGAAGTAATATTGTAGAAGTTACATATTCAAAAATTCAAATTATCAAATATGGTATAATTTTTCTTCAAATAATTCAATACTAATTCAACAAATATTTTTCTAATTAGCACAAAAATAAAATATTCTATTAACACAATGGTATGCAGAAACCAGCATTTAAAACCACAGTAAATACAAAATTTCAACAGACACGATTTAAACTGTAAAAAACTTACCAGCCAAGAGATAGTTCATCAGACTCTTACATTTTCCTTCTCTAATTCTAACCACTTACGTAATCATGTGAAGAATTGCAGTAAAATTTTATATGAATGCTTCTTTTCCCCAACATCAATATTCTATTCCTGAAAAAAGGATTTGATGGTCAAATGACAGCGGATAATACAGAAATTGGTCTCTGCAATGAAGCGGGATTTACAATACTGAATGTGATCACGAAGAGATTACTTCGCGAATATTCATTAAGGGAACCGCAGTTCTGCCAGGAAAATATTTATTACTTCAAGATTGTTGTTCAAAAGAGTGCTCTTTTGTATTATTCTTATAATATTCATTTTTTCTGTTTAAGAATACATGAATAAAAATTGAGTACTACTTTCTTAAAAATTATATCTCTCCTAAAACTTATCAAATAAAAAGCATAAAAGGTGTTCAATGTTTTTTGCCAGTAGTCGATTCTTTCTGTCATGGTAAATAAAACAAATTATACTTCAAATCTTAGAAAAAGATAATTTAAATTAATTATATTACAAATATAAAATGCTTTTTATCTATTACAAAAACTGAAACTCTCACGCCAGCATACCCAAGTACATCTGAGGGCTACAAATATTCCGTCAACTCAACATAATCTTTGGAAAATTGGTATTCAATATAGTTCTTCCCAAGTAAAATATGGAAATGAATTCTGTGAGTATTCTCATTTGAAAAATAATTAATAATTCGTTCAGTAAAGTAAACTCTCGGTTGAAGATTTTTGTTTGCTACAGTTTCAGTCGGTCTTCAGATAATATAAATATATAATAATAAGAGTTTATTTAAATGTTTACATTATTACATATATGTTTGGACCTCAAATGTAAAATAAACTTGAAGCTCCCTGTGGTTACTTGTATTCGAGTTATTTTGTTCTCTTTTTAATTGAGACATCATTAGAATATATTTCTTGGAAGAATAAGGGAATCTAATACGATCATTATACTCTTTCGAAGAAAAGTCAGAGAAAATTAAAAATGACGCAACATTAAACATCTATTCCAGCAACAACATAACTGATAATTGAGGTAATTCTATAATGTGAAGGTTTTCATTTTATTTTAGATAGTATTACTTTTTTCAATTGATATAAGAAACGAAATATTTTATCTATTATATTTTGACCTTGTACGAATGTTATGTTGTTTTTTTTTTGCTATTTCCAAAAGTTAAGACAGTAAAAGAGCACACTCCGAATTATTGAAAGATACTTGCAAGTAGGTAATGTGGCAAATTATGTATTTTATCTAATGAAAATTTTCTTGAGAATATCCGATAAAGAAGTTAGAAGGAAAATATAAATTGCAATTTCTTTAAAACTTTTTTAAAATACTAACATAAAAAAATACTAACATCCTCATAATCGATATCAGTACCAAGATGCAGTAAAAGTAAACATATGTAAATATTTAATTTTTTTTTCAATGTATTAGTTTATTGTTGAGATAATCAAAGCAACTCAATTCCAAACTAGAACAAAAAAATAAATAAATAATAAAATTAAAAAATATTTAAAGTTACCGAATTGGACGTTTTATAATTTAAATTAACTAAATATACCGTAGAAATTAATCTATCGGATAGAATTAATTTGAAATCAAAGTTTTTAAAGATAAGGAAATTACATATCAATGTTCTTTGAATATATAAAATTCTGAAAGAAAAAAAAACAGGTCACATGACGATACCAAAGGTTATATTTGTTATCGTCTTTTACATAACCATGGAGGGAATGATAAAAAAGTACGTCGATGATATCAGTTGTCTAAAAGATTTGATCAAGTAGTAGTCATGCTTCCCGTATTAATGAAATCAAATACTTTACGTGTTACTTGCACTCATTTTTTGAGGCCAACATACTGTAAAACAAGTGAAATTCCTGATAAAAATAAATATAAAGTCATATATAGGCATGTATAGAGTGTTGTGAAAGGTGCATATTATTTTTAACTGGGTGGTTTATAAGTCATTATGGTTATTTTATTTTT
This sequence comes from Rhodnius prolixus, assembly GCF_049639745.1. Taxonomy (NCBI): domain Eukaryota; kingdom Metazoa; phylum Arthropoda; class Insecta; order Hemiptera; family Reduviidae; genus Rhodnius; species Rhodnius prolixus. The sequence goes on from NW_027411634.1 coordinate 38,282,840, forward strand.
TTAGATTACCTCAAATAACACTATGTTCTGTTTTAAACAAATTCAAGAGATTACAACTTGTAGCAGCTACTACCAGTATTCCAGGTTCCTTTATAGCCAATTATTTTAACGTATGCGATCCCAGTCTTCCTACAGTAGTAACTACGATTGGTAAGTAACAGGAATCTTAAATGCCTGTAAAAGTTTTTTTTTCCATGTCGTAAAACAGATCAATTTTTTTTTAAACAGCTCTAGCATCAACCGTAGCTATCTTTTCTATTGGACAGCTTTGTACAGAGTTGATAGGGTATGTTTACTTCAGTGAGGACAAGCAAGAAGTAAAACTTGCATACCTTGATTATTGGGGCCGAAGAAAGGAAGCTATTTATGGTGTAGAAGATTTTTTACCTCTTACTAATTCTCCTAGATTTCCTTCTGATTTCTTATTCAGAAGACTTTATCTGTATAACAGTAGACATCCATTTAAATTAAGCCTTAAATATGGCAAGATAGTTGATGAAGATTCCTTTAAAACAGTTTTTTGTCACGAATTAGAATAAGGAGAATATATTTGTAAGCCTTATAAAAAAAGTGTTTATATGTATTTATTTTTTAAATATATTTTTTTTTGTTACAAATTGCTCATTTATAATAATTTCTGCGTTATATTAAATTAAATTTTATATTGCTATGTAGAAAATAGAAGAAATCGTAAATTGACAATTTTTTTTTCTCTTGCTATAATTTTATGTCTAGATTACTAACTAGACTATTAAGCGAAATTAAAAAAAAAAAAATAATAAATTCAACTACATAATTTGTATTTGAACTTATTTAATAAGTGTAAGGTATGCCTTTCGACCTTGATGTCTAAATTCTGAAATAGTGATGAACCGGCTTTATATTATATGGAAGTACCTAATCATGATTGGGGCTATGTTTGATCTCAGCGAGTGGTTACACTTAATATTTAATAAAGGAAATAAAATTATTATTTAAATGCTCTGTTCGAGCTAAATTTTCGTACCATTGAAATAAAATAACTGGAGGAAATTTAATTATGTTTGGCGAGCTCCTGAAAAATTGATCTAGCGTATATTATTGGGCTCTAAAAGAACTAGAAACAGCTGTTGTGTATGCCATTATACATGAGGGGTATTGCAAATCCAAAAAGGTTGCATGTCTTTAGGAATACTGTGATAATCAAATTTAGATAAAAAAACAATACGATACGAATCAAAGGTGAGAAATAACCGCTCATTATCATTAAATGAATGTTAAATTATCTGTTGAATGTTTATAAAAATAGGTTTTTATTTCTCTGAATAATTATAGTCTTAATTTTGCTGTCTTCCTCTAAAAATTAAAGCCTGGAACATGAAAAAATAGGTAATGGTTAAAAAATAAGAAATGTTATATTTATTAATAATTTAACAATGATTCTATCTAATAATTCAAACCATTTTTATTATTTTTAAAAAATGTACAGTTAATACAATATCAAATCATAATAAGTAAGGAAACATCAGTAAAGAAAAAGAAATATTTAATATACGTTGAATAATTTATCATTTAGGTTTATTTTTATGTATATTCAGTGAATTCATCCATTTGCATTCTATGTACATTATGCCTTACATGTGACCTTTCGTCAGATCCGCTTCCACTGCCACCGGAACCTTGTTGTTCTTGTTGCAATTTAGTATGGATCCTTTTGATCAGTCTCAATCTCTCCAACCAATTTGATGCGTATGGCTCACGTGCACGGTGGTTCTTTTGCGAAGAAATCATTGAAGCCAGCTGTAAGTTTATTATTTAGAAGATCAGATAGGGATGTTCGATTTATCACTTTTAGTAAAGGCACACGTCCACTCAATACTATGTTTCATTCTTAAAACTTGAAAAATTTCGTGAGGGTAAGTGGAGTAATCTCTATTTCTGGGATCATGGCTATGACTCTCCATATTTAAGCCCCAAAACACATGCAAACACTAACGCTAAACAAAGGGCATCAGGATACAGTCAAGATGTGCGCAACTACACCTATCACTCGATTTGCACTACAATTGATGAGTGCAAAAGAAAGGAGGAACATTTAGCGGATAAGAAGCTAGACAGAATAAGAAATTTTACAATACCAGTTCTGTCCTTTTGGAAGAGAAAACTCTGCAATTAAGATAGATAGGATTACTGAAAAGAATGCTAGAAGAGTGAATTTTTTTTCATAAGACAGGTAAGTAAGAAGGGCAAGAAAGAGAGCCAGGTTGTGTTGGATACACGATCAAGGGCCTGAGAAAACTTTTAAGTTTAAAGACGGTGGCGACAGAGAGAGGCTCGGAAAAAAGAGGCATCAGAGAAAGCTCTTACTTTAGAGAGAGCAATGAACAGAAATAAAGAGAAAATGAGAGAGAGACCTAAGCGGACGTCGTTATGATCAGAAATAGCATAAACCGCCCGACTTGAAGGCACTGATAAGCCTTTTCAAAGCACCTTATCTTTTGAATACGTGTAAAGAAGCTAAGAATTTCGTGACCATAGAAAGAAAATTGTAGTAATTTTATGCACTAAAAATATAAATTGTTATATAAACATAAACAAGAGATTCCATAAATAAAGCATCATCCAATGGGTAGGTGAACTGAGGATAAATGATTTAATATTTTTAACTAAATTGAAAAAAATATTTAAAAAAAGAAGTCTTACATTGGAATGTAAAGCCAGCTGCCTGGCCAAAATAGCTACACTCTGATCTGATATGACTTTGTACTCTGTATGGCAAATCTGTTGAACAAGATCCTCTTTTGCTTTAACTACCACCTGATTGGTTCCGTGTTCTAATGGCTCCACGACCACAACTGCATAATTGAACTGCGCCTAAATAAATTTAAAAAAACCACAACACATAATATATACGTATATATATAATTATAAAGGCGCCACGGTAGCCGAGCGGTTAGAGGCGAGACCTGCAAAGCTAATATGTATTGTGGTACTGGGTTCGATTCCCGGTCTTTAGGCCTTGGATTTTATTTAATGGTTAATAAAAGAAATTTACAGTAAAGTACGTTTGCTATTCGCCTCCGTCCACGACACCTAATTGGTAGTTGGACGTTAAGCCCCGCCTGAAAAAGTAGGCGATTACTTTACTTATATAATTATAAATTAATAATAAAAACTCTTATTTATGCGTTACGTTACTTAGAGGCGATTATAAAATCATGGATTACGTTTAATTTTAAAAGAATAGCAATTAATAAAAGAATTTTAAGCAATTTGTTAATTAATAATAACCATAGAATAAAAACTAAGCATAAGACAAAATTTCCAACTTGTAACAGTAAAAAAGCAACACACGCTGTTTCAAACCATCTCGCATGTTTTTTTAGGTTTCTATCCCGTTTCATATTTTCATACATCATTAGACGTATTTTATTTGCTTGGTATAGAGAATTTGACTTGACGAGTGGGAGAACTGATTAATCATTCTCTGATGGATGAAAATCCGAACAGGTCAAAAACATAAAAAAAAAACGTGTGTGTTGCGAACAACCAGCACTGCGGACTTAATAATATTAAAAGTAATATATATATATTTTTTTTAAATTTACCTTTAGTGTATTAAAATTATAGTCTTCTCCGCTATCATTATATACAATGGTCACGTAATTATTTCCAATGTGGCGCTTCTTATTATTGGCCTGAGGATCATTGGGTGCATTTGGCATCAAGGTGGCAACATGGAAAATTACCTAAAAATATATTTTATTGGTTAAAAACATATTGGTTTGGCACTAAACTGCCCAGGCGTTCTTGAATTTATGAGAGCTGTTTTCTACTGGAGGCACAGTGTTATTTAATTAAGAATTACAGGAATGCAATTCTGTAATTACCTCTGTTGAACAGTGGATTTTGTTCTGTTAAGAACGACAAAAAAGTTTCAATTTGACTTGATTGATTCGTTTTAACGATTTTTCCTAACTAAATGACAGGAAACTCATAATAAGAATGCTAAAAAGTGTATATATACCTGCATAACATCATCCTGCCAAATATAAGCAAATTTTCCATCACTTCCATTGGTGTCCAGACCACCTAAGAAAAGGTGCTGCCTATCAGCTTCTGCAAGATTGATCAGTGTACCCAATCTCTGTAAAAATTCTACATAACGAGGAGATCCATGCTCATTGCGGAGTATATCAACTTCAGAATTTACTTGGCCAGGGGCTACGTATAGAACTCCAATCTGGAACCATGATTTTCGTTATTTATTTGAGCATTTTTGAAGTAAAACTAAATATAAAAATTAAATGATTACTAAAATTACCTTATGCGCTTCATAAGGAGGAATCCAGTCCAGATTTTTAAGAGTGGTCAATACTGAAGGAGTGTTAGATACAAGAATAGGCCTTTCATATGGTGGACCAAAATGAGCTGAATGATATAACTGTAGGAAGACAAATCTGGAATTTTTTAGCAATTAAATTAATTAAAAACAGAATAATATTGCAAATTTCAGCCTAAACTGATGAGTCAGAAGATTCAGTGGTTAATAAAAGTTGTTTGTCTTATCTAGAACACTTAGGTTCAGGGTAGTGGCCTGTTATGCCGTACAGAACTGCATATTGATATTTATTTATTAATTCCTTATTACTCACGATGGATTAACGCCAGATCTATGTTGTGATGTTTCCTTGGGTTTAGGGCTTCTAGGTCGTGGATCCCAATCCCTGCTACCAGGCTTACGTATAGGACTCATTACAGATATAGTATGTCCTCGATCTCTTTTAAATGCTAACGGTGGCAAAGCAGAAAGATCTGATACGTCCTTTATATGGTAAAACGGAATAGAAAAACAAAAACAAAAAATTCAGGTTAGAAAATTTAAAACCCAGAATTTTAAACAGGGCAAAATGTCAAATTTAACTAAATACGTACCCTTGGGAGTCTGGGAGATGCTGGTACAGGTGGTTTGGCATCCACTCTGTCCATAGGTGCAAGCATTAGGGCTTCAGAGGTAGGAGGTGTTGTGCCCATTTCTTCTGGTATAGCTTCACAATTACCCCTTAAAAGAATTTGAAACTTTTTTTTTTCTGTACATGTACTTTATATTGTTCGATTTATAATTTATAATAATTTAATTACCTCATGTCTTTGGAATAATTTTGTTTCTTTTTTGCATCAAGATCAAGATCAGAATCAGATGAATTTATTAACAGAGGATTCTTCCAATTCGAGCTCATTTCCGGACTTGAATTCGATCTTCTAACTGGATTTCTGCTCCTTCCACTTCCCTCTTCAGCAATATTTTCTAGTCCTTAGAAAAAAAATACTTGATGAATTGAAATTACAAAAAAATCAAATAATGCTATTAATAATATTTGCTTGAAGACGACAAGAAATAGAAGACTGATCTCTTTTTAGCGGACTATCCATTATAAACAAAAAACGGCTGGTAGTAAAAATAAAAATGCCTCTTATTATAGATTTCCCTATTTAAATCATACATTTTCTTCAAACTCCTAATTTCATAAATTTTTTCTATTATCAGTTACTAGAACCGTACATAGTTGTAAAATAACACAAAGTTTAAAAATAAAAATCGTAGGAAACTATTGTAAAGGAAATCGCAACGAATTTATTTTTATAATAAATATAAACTTTCATAACAATATATAAGTGGTAGGACCTTAATTTACATCCAAAGCGCACAATTCAAGAAAATTGATCCTCACCATCCATCCTTTGTAAGAAATGCCTACCCTTAATCCAATTTTCATTAATAAAAGTTTTAGTTCTACGTCAGTGCAAAGAGTGAAGAAAATCATAGGAGTCTTTTCTGAGAACATATTTAAAAAAGTGAATAAACCTTTTCAATAAATTGCTACATCAGTTGAAGGATTTTTTACTTAGTGTGATGTCGGGTTCCTTGGCGGTACCCAAATAATGTATAAAATTTGAGGGTTCACATAACCACATATCGTTTAACAGAAACCAATTGGAAAAATTCAGCAAAAGATAACTTTTCGTTTAGAGTAAAAAAGAAAAAAACAGTAAATGGTTCTCACCAAAATCTTCAAAATCATGATGTGTGTTTCTTCTTATAGGAGAACATGGAATACTAACTGGTTCAGAAGCGACTCGTTCTGATGTTCTTGATACTACCTGCAATTAACACAAGTACAGTATATAGTTAAACAATTTTTTTTGTTTTTTTTTTTAATGTTTTATTTTATTTTAAAGCTTTTCAAAATTTACCTGCTCATCGAACTGTCTGCCTCCGAAAGATGGAAGAAAAAGAGTAGACAAATCAGAGTTAGAATAATCTTGCATATGCGCAGAATGAGGTTCATTCTGTAGCCTCATCACCCATGACATTGCTCCTGAAATTGTTTTATTGATTTCAATGTAATAACATTTGAAATAAAATCCCTTAAGATGAAGAATGAACAGAATTTTAGCGTTCTTATAAATTAAAATGATGAAAATTGATAGTCTCGACATTCGACGGCCTTGAGTGTAGCCATGGGATTATAGGTAACTTCCCTCTGGAAAGCGACAACCTTGCCCACTGAGTGTTAACAAGATTACCATACAAAGAGAATACATAAGAGGCTGGAGTCTTTTTTTTTGTGTGTGTGAGTAGTTTAAATAATAGTTTTCTTTATTAAAAATAATAATTGCATTGTCTGGCTAGAACTCTCTCAGGGCCTTCGAGGTGCCTGAAGAAGTGACTACTACTTCAACGGCACTACGTTAAATAAACTTAAATAAACCCATGGAACGTATCAAGTGTCAAAAAGCTAACATAGCGCTTGCTAATGAAGCGGATATTAAAAATTAAAAACTAGTAACTGAAGAAGTAGAGTACTTTTGTTGTAATTCAGATGGTAGTTGTATAGTTATGAAAGTAGATAGTCTACACCCAGCGAATTCTCATTGGAGGTAGTGAACTAATGAGTTATTTCATCAAGGATTTGAAGTCCCTGTAGTTTCCAAGCCTAACAAGAACAGCAGCACTACTTCGACTTCTAAAACACTTGCACAATGTACTGAAAAAGTTATGTGAATTAGACGAAAATTAGTCCAACCTCAGAAATCCTAAAATCTGCTGTGGTTTTAAGGATGATAAATCCTCTTCCAACACCTGGTATTTATCTGAAGACAAAAAAGAGCAGACCGTCTTCAGCAACAGCTCAGTTAAACTGTTCTTACTCAGTTCCTCCGAAAGCTTTCACCAAAGTAAAGCCACTTGATTTCTCCTAAAAATTTTGACCTAGCCGAAGAGGATATAACATATCCCCTAAAAGACGAAAACGTTCCAAAAAGAAATATGGCTCACATTACCTGCTATTCTAAGAAGCCCAGGAATTGTACGAATAGCATGTCAAAGAAAGCTTTGCTGATTGTACCAGATCACTTAAGAATAAAAAGGGCAATAAAAATAATGGTGATGAGAAAAAAAAAAAAAACTAACCAGTAGGTCTACGAATGTAAATCTCCGCCCACCCTTTACACCAACATGCGCACACCTGTCTTTCATACTTCTCAAATCCTGAAACATCCAAGATAAGAAAAAACATCTCATTATTGAATTTCTATCAAAAGTAACGCCACATTCAACATGTTCAAGTTTACTTGTTCCTGTTTCCAATCCGGTGGGTTTTTCTTTATCTGGAGTTGTAGGCAAACCCTGGAATATAGAGATATAGTTTTAAATATATTCATTTTATACTTAAGTTGGTAATAGGTAAATAAAACTTAAACTTACTTCATTAGTTCTACTAATTACCTTTTTTGTCCTGCTCTCTTCACTTTCAACTGGACTGTAATGATCTGAAAAAAGAATAAAGTTAACTTCCATTAAATAGAAGTACCAGAAATCAGACCTTTGTGAAAGAAAACCCTTCAAGAAGGTTACATTTACATAAGGTCAGATTATTTACAGAAATTGGCAATAAAAGAAATATACTGTGATCTAAAGATCAATAGCTCTTTTAAATGTACGTGTTTATTCAGATTTTAGTCGATTGTTTTGAAAAATGTGAAAGTGTATGTGATAAATTATAGTTTGGGATCGATCATAAGTATTCGTCAGTAATAACTTCTTAATAACGAAAGATCATTAAGCCGCTATAGTCACCTTCATGAAAGACCGAGAATATATTCAGCACAATGAATGTAAGAATAAATGAACTTAAAATCAATTAAAACTAACCTGGTTGAATACGACAGACTTGAAAACATCTGTCACATAGACCATGCTTCAGTGCCTTCAAAGTACAACCGCTTGTAGTGACGGTAATCAATTTATTACCAAGCAACCAAGTCATACTTTGTCCACCGCTTAATAAAAGTTCCGCTGTACTTTGTCTGTAACGTAATATTGTAGTTTTTTAAATATTACCTTACCAGTAAGGATAATTAATGGATTAATCCTTTTTTATGGATTTTTTTTTTCTAAGTCAAGATTCGCTTGGAATCTTTTAGGACCTAGCTAACGATATCCGCCCAACCAAAAGGTTCATTCCTTATTGAACGAATTTTTTGAGATTTTCTGGAAAACAACTCTCAAAAATTGTATTTTAAGTTGATACTATGATATCTAAAAATTAAGAACAATTTTTTTTAGAAATATTATAACTCCTCTTTATTTAAATGTTTTTACTGGAGTTTTCAGTTTAATAGGTCATCTCATACTAAAAATTTCTTTTAATTCTATTTAAGTCCCAAGGCCAAGGTAGTAATTACATGAAATTAACAAGAAATACCTTTTTGGAATTGGCGAACAAGTAGAAAATGTATACATTGCCATTAAATCTATACAAGTTTCTGTAAGTTCTTGGTGAAAAGCCAGGAGGCCATCAACCTTCTTCGGAGGTTTAATGTCGTATCTTGCGGGAGCAGTTGATGTTTTACAGCTTCCCTGATAAGTAAAAATATAGTTAATAAATAGATAATTAATTTCAGAAACAACTATCAAATAATAATAATAGTAATAATGAATTACTTGTTCAGTAAGACTTGAACTTCGTTTTCTATTGGAGGAATCTTCATTCACAATATCTGATTTTATAGATTGTGCCTCTTCAAACGGCAGCATATTTGCTTTTAATCCCTATACAGAAAAACAAAATTCGCTTTATATCAATATTCGTAAGTAGCAAAAAAAAAAAAAAGCTAGGAAATCTGAAGGTATTTTAAGGGATGAGAGAGCTTGGATTTCTGGAAAGTCTACACAGTGGAAGAGTGTTCAAAAAAACATAATGACTTTTTTGGAACTAGAAAAGAAGCTCTGAGATGTAGAGGAAAATTGCAAGAAAATAGAAATAAACTTTTAGAGGCGTTCAGCAAAGCATTAACTCGCTGTTAGCAAGGAACTGCAAAAGAAGAACAAGCCCTAACAACTTCCACTTAAATAGAATTAAAAGTTACAACGTATGTGTATAAAATTTAATTAACCAATTTACCTTTATAATGAATTTAACAAAATCTCTTCTAAAAGGTAGGCGACATTTTAAAAACCAAGCGGCAATAACATGGTGTGCCAGCGATACTGTGTAATGATTATATTTAAAATGATTGGTATAAGGCAGCGAAATCGCAAATACTGACATATATTGATCTCCTACGAAATTTGCAAATACTTTTGGTAACTGTGTCAGAGCTGAAAATTGAAATAATAATCAAAAATATAAATACTTCAATTGTTGCAGCTTTAATTTAGTTTAAAAGTGAGCCTACTCTTTCGTATCCTTCATTACAATATTTGATAAAGATTCAACACTTACTTGATAGAAATTCCAAAATTGATATAGCTATATGTACAGTGGCAGATATTTTAGAAAGATTTAATAAAACTTCTGGTAGTAATTTAACCATTGCATCACGCATTTCCAGTATACATATTGTCAAAGATGTAACACATTGTCGCGCCGACTTAGAAGCTAGACCTACAAAAAAAATTTAAAAAAAAAATGGCAATTTGAATATAAGTAAAACATTCTTATTTTAAATCAGGATTACAGCATTTTTTTTTTTTTTTTTTTATCGGAATACGTATCTTCTATTTTAACCATTGTCTTCTTTTGGGATCACGAGGCATTAAAACCACAACTTCAGGCACTACTTCTAATTGGAAAATTGACTTTAATTAAATATAACATTTATGTACGAACCCCATTCCAGGCTTTTAATAAGCCGTTGTTGAAGTGTAGATTCCAGTTGAGCATGATATGGTACAAGCGATGAAACTACTGGAAATACGTAATTCAGGAAATCTGATCTTGTAAACTTAGGTGGCGTATTCTTCAGTCTTTCAGGTAAACATAGACTTTTATCAGAAACCTTTCAACAAATTATAGATTTTTAAAGACTGGCTAAATTAAAAACAAAAAATTAATTAATTAAAAAGTACATTACCATTATGCATATTGCATTCGCTATTAAATCTACTTCTGAGCTGTGTTCTGATACTAGTAAGGCCCTATTTTTCAACATATTGGGTATCTCCTGGAGTAGAAGTAACATTACCTTCCAGTCTGTGAATTTATATAAATTAAAATAAATTTATAACTAATAAACAGAACTATTCCATTAAAAATAAAAAAAATAAAAACCTAATTCATATCTAAGAGCTTTGATAATTGCTGCAGTAGCTTGTCGAATTGGTAATGTATACAAGAGATCACTAGAAGAATCTGCAGCGGTCGTAGTAACAGCGTTGTGGGCCGTTAAAAACATACTGTATCGAGGATTTGCTGAAGCAATACCCATTCTATAGTGTTTATCGGCTCTTAAATGTAAAATGCACTCCAGCATCTGTAACATTAATGAAAATAGGATTTGCTTATTTAAACAAATTTAACAGAAATCCATGACGAAAGTTATAAAATATTATATAGGGATTGGAAGCCGGCTTAGAGAAGCTTGTGGTACAGAGAGTAACTGAAGTTACTGATCTTGCACAGTAATATTCCTGTTGCATCAGCTGATCGAAAAATCAGATGCAGTACAAATGGTGAACTGAATCTAAAATCTCCTACCTATATATACATATACATTTATATATATACAGATTTATGTAAACATATATTGAAATATACGTAAATATAAAGATTTATTTATATATATTAATATTAACTTTACTATTATTAGTTGTATACCACTGTTTTTTCACTTTTTTCTGTAGAAATATAAGTACTTCAACTGAATGTAGATAAAAAGCGAACACTTTAAATTAAAATTTTGACGAGCAACCACAAAAGATACTGGAAACTTCAACATGTATTTGGATAATCAAAGCTAATCAATGGTTTAAAAAAATGCATTTAGGAAAGAACTCTCAAAGAAGGATTAAAATCTTTGAGTTAAACTGAAGTCTTCGACTAAATGAGACTACACATAAAGTTACGACTACAACAAAAAACAAAACGCTACCATAAAACGTATAGAAGTAACTTGATTAAGATTGGCTGAATTTGAATAATGTTTATCCAAATGGCTTGTCATCAATGTGAACGCTCTGATTGCCGGGGTCGGCGGATGTTGGTACATAGCAGTTTTCAATCCTTGTACAAGACCATGAGCAGTCATTTTTATATCTTCTGCTTCTTCTTCTCCTTTAGCTATGATTCCTTGCTCGAATGCTCGATTTAATATCTGGAAAAAATTAGTAGCGGGCTGAGTTAATATTTGAAAATATTAATAAAGGAACAGAGGAACTAAGAAAATTAATTTTTTTTTTTTTGTAAAACATACTTTTTCAAGGACGTCTAAAATTTCCAAAGCTCTTCCTGGTTCACAATTCAAAAAGAGATCCACTAATAGTTGAGTTGCAGAAGTTCTGACAGCCATATTAGGTTCTTCAGCTATGGTGCTTAAGTGACAAAGCACAATCCTCACTAATTCTTTTTCAAATAAACGCCTGGAAAAGAACATTTACGTTTAGAACAACTTTCCATTTATTTATTTATTTTGTAGGTACATTTCCTTTAAAGAAGCTAATGGTGAGGGTACAATTTTTTTTCAAACAACTCTTTCTTAAGTCATTGCTTAACAAACCATCACTGTAAGTTTTTTAAAATTTCATTTAAATTAATGATTTATGATTTAAGGATATTTTAATAAAATTTTTCTCAGAGAGCTTCTGACTAAATTTCTCACTTAAAAGTGCACGTTAGATTGATTCCCATGGGAACTCTGTAGTAGTATTGAAAGGTACTGCGATTTGAAAGAACCAGGTTGTTGCCAGCTGAAATTTTCATTCATGCGTCTTGGTCTCCTCATTGAGCCTAATCCAGAAGTTCCTGTTTATTGAAACTGCTCTTCATTTTCATCCATCTAAATCCCAATGACGCTCACACCCATCAGTCTACCCAAGTTTTGACCTTCCGACTTTTCTTTACGTTCTCACTTCTTCATCCAGAATATTTTCTACGTGTTTCACCTTCATCTATACTTTCTAGGATGATGATGATGATTTTTTTTTTATATATACCCTTCTCTCAATTGCCCAAAATATACTTCGAAGTATTATTATTTTTTTTTTTAATTCTATTTATCAGTTTTGGAGAAAAAGCTTTTCACTTTTCTTTATTTAAAAATAAAACTTGTATTTCAGGTAAAAACTCAAATGCATGATCGGAAATGTAGAAGAAAGGAAAAATCATAGAAAAAAAATGCTTACCTATTAGTTTGTACAATATTTGATAAGATTCCCAGAACGGTTAATCGTATTCCTGGCCTACTATCATGTAAATAAAATCTAAAAAGTAAACTATCTAATTTTTCCAACCATCTAATTTGTGCAGGGGTGATTGTCGCTGAAATATAACTTATCAATCTTTGAACTGAAGATTCCTTTTTAAAAAAACAAAAAAGAATCAGTTAAATTTTAATTTGAAAAAACAAACAAAAATAAATAAATGAAATGAAATACATACAGGTCTGAGAGTTGAACATCTTTCAATTATGTCAAATACTGTGCGAACGCAACCATTAAACATTCCTGATTCAATTAAATTTTCAATTGTATCCAACGTTTCATGCAAATGGGTGCTGACTTGACTCAAAGATGGCGTTGATTCAAATTCTTCTGAATAGAGATTAAAGAAGAATATATAAAAAAAGAAATACATAAAAACCTTAAAAGAATACTTTGTTAAATTTGTAATAGAACTAAATTGCGTGCATTATGCGAAATGATATCGCTAATTCAGGTGCTGAATTTATTTACTGAAACATAATTTAACAGCAAAACCTTATTTACCACAACAGGAGGACTGCTTTCTAAATGCTGTCTTGATAGAAATCTGAGACTTAGTCAACATTTAGGATTCTTATATTTCTTGCTAACTGATTAGATTCGAATGTTTACTCTCAAGGTGTAAACCTTCAATTTTAAAGGTTTCCACAGGAAGAAGAAAAGTATACTTTCCTAATATTTCACGGAAGGCCTTAGATTCGTAAGATATATGTAATAGTTCAATAGTTTCTTACGCATGGACTACGTTTCTTTTTAGTAAGGTTGTTTTTTTTTTAAATATAATCCAAGTATTCGTACTCTTAGACTTACTTTTTTATAAAAAAGAAAAAAAGAAAAAAAGAAGCTTACTTCCCTTTATTACATTATCCAGACTTTTCACAACCTTCAATGGATTCTCTTTCTACTATATTGTCTTGAAGCCCTTCTATTTTTGTACCTCTTGTCTCATCAATTATTTTACTCAAATTTTCTTTTTATACTTTGTTTTTTCCTAGGAAAACAAATTATTATTTTTTAAATGACGGATGTAATTGTTTTGCCCCTTTTATCTCATTTTATTTTTGTTTACCTTAAGGATGATTTATAAAAACATAACTTTCAACTAAAGGAAAAACAGAGCACAAAGTGAAATGAATATAAACCCCCTTTAAATAAAAAAAAAAGAAAAAATGGAAAGCCATTAAATTGAATCTGTGGTGTAGAATGTGGAAACAGATACATAAAAAGGAAAATTTATGCGATAGATATACAATAGAAGTGATTCAATGCAATATAGTACTATAGTATATTAACAATATAGAAATCCACTGACGATGACCCTGGGAGTCGAAACGTCTTAATAATAAAAAAGGGTAAAGCAGATTTTTTAAAAATAAGATAAAGAGAACTATTTCTTATCCAATTATTACCAAAAATCTCCCATCCAGTTACTTAATGAACTAATTTTGATTTTTTTTCCTGCCTTATGCCTAACTTTTTGCCAGGGTCTCTATTTTCCACAAAATCAAACTGCTTTCTACAATGACAATAAAGTACCCTGATCCTCCAAAACTTCAATCAACTTTCTTTTTAAATCTAAACCCATAAACCTTTCCATACATTTTTATATAATCTTCTAAAAACAAAATGGAATAAAATCATCTGTTGAAGTAACGATATCACTTTTTAGATCAATATCCTCTTAAACTCTAAATCTAAAACTAATTCTTACCAATATGTTGGATAATGAGTTTGATAATTTCTAAAACAAGATACCAAGATGGATCTAATAGTTCTTTGCCATGTTTGTTAACCAATCGTTGTACACTCAACATTACTTCATACATTACTACTGTATGTTTGCAGCGAAGCGCCTGAAAAGTTTTTAACAACAGATTATACCAAATTAGGATACAAAAATCTTACAACTGATTTATAATGATTAACAAATTATATTGCTGAGTTTGCAATCGCAATATTGCCTATTAGATATCTGTTAAATTTATATCTGCTAAGTTATCAAAAAGGTGGTTCTGAACATTTTCAAACTTACTTCTGCTTAAATTTTACCTGATTGTGTCTTTATAATAGAATTTTTTTTTCATATTTATTTAAGACAAGTATCAATTCTAGAAATTTTTATGGAATTTCAGAATACTTAAAATAAGAAGTCAAGTAATATCAATAACGTGTTTTACTAAATATACAAATAAATGATAGTTCGAAAACATTTGGTTAGGACAATATAAAATTTGTCTCAAAACCTTATTACCTGGTTCGAAGTATGAGCTCAATCAAACATCAGATCTTACATTTTTCTATTAAAAGGAATATTACAAATCATGCTCACACAAAGTAGGTACATCCGATGGAACCTCATACTCTGCACGATCTTAATACTTCCTCTAATGAAGAGGGTTAAGTGAAGGAAAAATATACATTTGTAGTAACGTCCTTTCTTATTCTGAGAAACAATTACTGTTCATTTCTCAATGGAATATAACTGCGACGAAAATTATAATTTTATATTTACTTATGACAACCGAAGAAGAACATCTCGGTACAATCAAGAACTTTCAAACTTTTATTCAAAACCAGAACTGCGCCAAACGGAGGTTTCCCAGTCATTTTTATTTTATTGTTTTAAAGAAAAGTGGCTACAGAAAAAAGTGTGAATTAAATATAATTTCATTATCTCATCATTAATAGGACATCAAGAATTCATAATTTTGTGAGTACCCACATAAAGGGAATGATTTATCTTGAAAACCTTCCTACAGGATAGTTTTAACAATAAATCTTAAGGTTGTGTTTCAATAAATACCAACTGTTGTAGTTGATGGCGAATGTCTGGTAACTTAAAGACTCCAATATCCGCCACCGATAGTGTTTGAATCTCTAAAGTTCATTTAAGAAAGCTTTTTAAGTAGGAGTTGAATTTCTCTAACAAATCTGATGAAGATGGATGAAATTCTAAATATTGAACAAAATGATATAAAACAAGCAACTATGTCAGGTAAAATCACTGATGGTTACAATAATTTGAAATTCTTGATAAGAGAAACAGTAATTTCTTTGTAGACAATCTCAATATTTAAAATATTAAAATAGCCAAGTTTAATAAGATAAAACTATGATCACTTACAGCTAGGAAAGATGGTAAAACAGCAGCTGGTGTACATTTAAGAGTCTGCACCCGTTTGTTACCCCATAATGCCATATTAATGTAGAAAACTGCACCTCGCAGCAATCCTACATCACACAATGAAGTATCGCTTTTCAAAATTTTACACATTGTATGCAATGTAGAATGGCCTAAATGAGTCCCAAGCAAATTCCGCATTATCTACAAATAAATAATAAAGCAATAGAGATCTGTTTTCTTAAAAGCTCAACTGGCAATCAGGGTATTAAAACAATTTTCAAATAAAATTATCAACTCACCTTCCAGCTGGTCGGGCAATAGATCTCTATGTTTACAGTTCTGCATAATGTTGCAATAAATGGCGGTAACGATTCACATGGAAGATTGGTATAGCATACAATGGTGTCTAAAACTTGTAAACAACTGATTACAACTTGCTCATCTTTACTCTGACAACACAGGACACAGGTACTCCTGTAAATATAAATACAAAAGGAAATTTTACATATTTTAAGTTTTGAAGTAAAGTAAATGCCTAATTGTTTAGACGGGGCTGAACGCTAATTAGTTGACGGGCGCAGAAGCCCATACTTTAAAAATAAAAACTATCTACTCGGGGGGTTCGAACTGGAGATTTCCCACTGACAAATCCTCGCTTCATTACTACTTCATTTACAGGTGCGCCGAAATAATAAGGTTTGAATCGATTTCAAAGGTACTGCAATCAAGATGCTGAATTATTTCCTCAGGTTCAGGGTAATATCTCAGCCTGTAAGGATACAAGAAGGCAGTAAATAGCACGTCGGAACGGAGTGTAAACCCCAGACGAATGCCAGAAGAGCTAGGCGCTAGATGTAGAATCTATGGCAAAGTAGCAAAGAAAATCAAAAAGAAATTATGTGAAAGTGAGGTAAACCATTATTTTGATACAGTCTATGTTCAAGAGGACTGTCTCTCTAAATCAGAGAATCCAATGCATTAATGGTCACATTACAAGATTAGATGATAAAAAAGTGATTTGAAACTCTTTATAATTGTCCCCGCCGAAAACTGAAAAGCAGAGCCAAGACTAGGTCTGGTGAGTGAAGGTACCTCTCACCGCAGCATCCTTTATTATATATCTACTAAGCAACTAATCTTCTCTCAGATAATCAAGACGAAATAATTAAATAAGAGAACAGAAGATTGTGTGCTTAGCATAGTGTTGGTAGGGCCGGAATAAGTGAGGGAAAAAATCAGGAATAAAGAGGAATAAAAAACTTTTTAAAGAAAGTTTACGAAACCAACATTCCCCATGGGGGAAAAACATTAAATCCAGTATTACAATCACAATATAATAATAATAATAAGAAGAAGAAGAAGATGAAGAAATTAAAATAATAGGTACAAAAGTATAGTATTTCTACACATTCTACGACATGGTAAAACCGTCTGCCGAAGAAATCACAATATACAGGGTGACCAAAGTTATATGCTCCACCCACTTTTTTTTTTAACGGCGGGAAATTTCGGAAAAATAAAAAATACGTATTTAATAATTTTTAGTCTAGTTTATTTTCAGTGATTGACCCATTTTTTTAACCCCTGTATCTCGAGATACAGCATCCAACTTTTGTTTTTTAAATGGAACGTTATATTTTTTGTTGCATATTTTTATAGTATTTGAGCTCCTAAAAAAACAAAAAAAAATTTTTGAAATCGGTTAGGTTTTTCAAAAGTTATGGTAATTTAAAAAAAGAAAAACAAATTTCAGTTTATTGTCAAAATTACTTATTTTTTTTAAAAAATCCGTTCAAAATAGGCACAATCAACGAATAGGCAAGCCAAAACTCTGGACTCCCACGCTTTGCTTGTAGCAGCACTTGTGGTGGCGAAGTCAATATCTAGGCAGGCTAGAGTTATTCGACGTTTCAGATCATCGATTGAAGCCACGGGATTAAGGATACTTTACACTTTATTTTTTAGGTAACCTCACAAAAAATAGTCCATGAGAGAAGTACCGATGAGAGTGGATAAGGTTCAGAGGTTCCCTACTATCCAAATCCTACGGCATCCTACTTTGATGCTGTTGTGACATCAAAAAATAGTCCATTTGGGTTAAATCCAGAGATCGAGGTGGCCATGGATGGGACAATGATTCCCTAAGCACTTTTCATGGAAATTTCGGTCCCGGTAACCTCGAACCACTCTCGCATTATGTGCCGGGCAACCATCTTGTTGAAAATACATATTTAGCCGACGTTGTAGATGAACATCTTCAAGCAGAACTGGCAAAATGTCTCTTTAAAAAAAGTTGGATACCTTGCACACGTTAAGTTCTCTCTGTAGAAGTATGGGCCGATTGGTTGATTTCCTAAAACTCCACACCAAACGTTTGTAGAAAAAACAACCTGAACGTCGAATAACTCTAGCC
The DNA here is from genome assembly GCF_049639745.1 of Rhodnius prolixus. NCBI lineage: Eukaryota > Metazoa > Arthropoda > Insecta > Hemiptera > Reduviidae > Rhodnius > Rhodnius prolixus. The sequence goes on from NW_027411634.1 coordinate 38,301,119, forward strand.
TGTCTATAGATCTTGACTTCGCCACCATAACTGCTGCTACAAGCAAAACGTGGGAGTCCAGAGTTTTGGCTTGCCTATCCGTTGATTGTGCCTATTTTGAACGGATTTTTTTAAAAAAAATAAGTAATTTTGACAATAAACTGAAATTTGTTTTTCATATTTTAAATTACCATAACTTTTAAAAAACCTAACCGATTTCAAAATTTTTTTTTTTAGGAGCTCAAATACTATAAAAATGTGCAACAAAAAATATAACGTTCCATTTGAAAAACAAAAGTTGGATGCTGTATCTCGAGATACAGGGGTTTAAAAAAATGGGTCAATCACTGAAAATTATATCCAATACATTATTCCAAAATATAAAAATTGCACTCACTGAACTATACCACCAATAATATCTTCATCCAAATAAGAAGCATTATACTTTATTATATTTATAAGAACGTCCAGATAATCTTGCTCACGTCCCACTTCTGTAATCATGGACATCCATTCTAACAAAAAAGAGCCAACTTCTTCTTCCAAATATAAAATATCTTTGCCATTATCTGTTAGACTCTGGAATAATTCCAACCTAAAAAAAAAATTAATTAAAACTTAGATTTTTAAAAAGTTTAAAATTTCAAAAACATACTAAAAATCTAGGAGTTATTTATTATTATTTTTTAAATCAATAACCTTTTCTTTTGGGTAAGTTAGCAATCTGCATTGAATATAACAGCCCTTAACTATAAGGCGCACCTGGTTTTCTAATATGTTAAATGTTTGGATAAAATTAAGTCTCGCCATATTATCTGTGGAGGAAGTGCACTGAGACAATAGTTCGCATATCTAAGGAAAATAGGTAGAATGAGTTGCTAGGTTTTGCTAAAACCAAGTTTGCAGGGTCAGCGAATTAGAGGAAGGCCGAGGTATTCAAGTGAATGAAAACAATTAAAAATGATTTCACTAAAGCGTCAAGGATTGGAATGGAAGAGTTGAACAGGCAAGTTGAAAGAAACCATCGAAGGCGTTTACTAAAATATGAAAATATAAAACCAAAATAGCAAATAATTTAATCAACGTTTTTTATGTAAACAGAAAGATCAAGGTATCTAAGTAATCTGAGGCACAAGACCTTTTGGAGACTACACATCAACACCTAACTGCAACAAGCAAGTACCAGACTGAAAGTTGTACCCACTTATCAACAGAATCACTACTGCACTTTACTGCTCTAAAAAAACACTCCTCAGATCTTTTATGTTGTACTCTTACCCAGTTTAGGTTACAATTATCAGTTCTCTGACTTCACGATTTCTGAACTTCCAAAATAAAGTACTATGTATTAATGTAAATGCTAGATAGAAACACACATTTTAACAGAGTACTCAACACTTATTGCTCATCTTCACATACAACCATTAACTTGCCACCTATATTCTAACGATATCTTAAACTTTTTTCAACCAGTATTATCAGTATGTGTAAAATTCTTAAGAGTTGGTCCGTATTTAACATTGCAAACAAACAAACCTATTATATTTAAAGGCTGTACCAAACTAAGAGAATTTATAGAACACTAACAAGGAGTATTATCTAATGTCGGTGGCACTAGCGGTTAGTAAAAAATCATTTATGGTTGGTAAATTGAGAAGAAAATTGTTAATTAAATGTTCAACGTCAAACGTTAGAGCTTGATATAAAAATAATTGAATTTGTAAATGCTATTTATATGACCTCAACTCTTTAATGCGATATTTCTATTATTAATCTCAAAAAAAAAAAACACCAAGAATCAAATAACTTCAGAGCAGCAACCTACAGAACTCGTAAAACCTTTTAAGTTTAATATACAGACTAAGTGGTAATGGTAAAAATTTCAATTTAAAATCACAAAATTGAAGAAGAGGCATGTTCGTTTTTTATATAACGTACGTAGATTACCTATAACTAGACTTGATGATTTCTACATAGTTCATTTAATTAAAAAACAAAATGAAATTCTTGAACTAACCTGGGTCCAATGTCATCAGGAATGTTGTGTGTCTTTATTAATTTAAAGAACTGAGATCTCATCATTCCGAGGCGTTCAAATTGTCCCTGAATCAGGGTCCGAAAGAAAGAGAACACTAAATGTCGATTATCTTTACTAATGTTATCATTTACCATGTCTTCAAGTAAGGTCCAAAGTTTCACTACAGCATTCTACGTAAAAAAAAGTAACTTGATAGTAAATGTTTAAAGTTGGCAGAATTAAAGAATAGTACAATACTTACTTCTTCAAGTCGATTATTAATAACTGTTTCAAACAATTCTTTAATTGTTCTGATCCTAACATTAGTCGGTGATTCTGATGATAAATCTTTTTCTAATTCTACGGATAAAATGAAATCTTCTTTCTGGCGGTAACCACCTAATTAAAATAAAATGAAAAAATGAAAATATTAAAGATGTTACTTTCATCATTTGTAACCTTACTCGTAAAAAGTAATTACTTACCTTGTGTGCCTTTATTTAATCTGAAGAATTGTTTTAATTTATCGAAAGTTTTAATATCTTTATCTTTGGAACTCATTGCTGCATTTATTACACCATTACACTATACAGAGAAACGAGAACGTACACCTCGAAGCCTTCTCAAACACAGACTCCAAATTATTCATGCATTGACAAGACAAGATAAACATTTCTTTTCTCCCACCACAAGCTCTGTACCCGGGTTGTGAAAAACAACTTTTTGCGGCAAATTCAAAAATACAACAATCGTTTAATGAAGATGTTCAGAAAATAACCTATCAGCTTTAAATAAAATTTGACCCCTTCTTATCAAAACAAAATATCAATATTACATACTAACATATAGCTTCTCCTTTTTTACAATTATTAATCATTCATTTTATGATTTTCATAAAGTTAATCGTAGGTGACTATTCAAAATAAATTTTTTTTAATTTAATATTATTTATAGTATAATATTAATCTAACTTCAGTATCTCAAATTAAAATATATTTCTGTTTTTAATTTTTTTCTCTCAGGGTGTACAAACTGGAAAAGCTATAAATACAATAATCTAAGGAAAAACTTTTATTACAAAATTATTTAAGTTGTAATGGTAGGAGTAATCCACACGCTGGGGGAAAATAAACAACTAAACACTCTAAAAAAAAAACTAATTTCTTCGTTTCCATCTTCATTTAGCTTCAAAATGGAACTCAGCATCTCAAAAAAAACAAAAAAACGAATCAATAACTTTTTTGCCACGACTTACCAACCGCTTGAACAAATGAAATGGTTATTTGCTACATTTACAGAACATTTTATAGAAAGCTTTTTACCAAAATTGTGTTGGAATGATTGCCTTTTTTTTTATGACATCCCTATGTTCGCCTATACAAAATAAAAATTATAGTGTGACTCATACGTCTTTCTCTCAGTGCAATTCTTATGGCTGTAAATTACTATACTAAGTTGATTTTCAACAAATTCTAAATTTTAATAATATATACTAGTTATTTCACTGTAACAATTACGCATGAGGAAACCTAATAATTCTTACTAAAATTTCATTTAGAACTGAATTAATTAGTATGCTATTTTAATGTTCAGTTTGATTGGTTAATAAGAATAAGAAAATCATATAAACTTTAAAAACATTCGAGGAAATTCGCTCTACCAAAAAGGCCACTTTTTTTAAAAGCACAATTTTAGCAACTTTGTTCCTTGTTAACAATATACAAGACTTAGGTCGCATACAATACAATAAAATGTATTTAACTAAAGCGTAATCACCAACCTGTCGCCAAAAGTGGCTCAAATTTGCGTGTAAAATGTTTTCTACAAATATTGTAGATCTAAGTGCGAGAAACAGGAGTCTAAGCCTATTTTCGAAAAAATCTTCTTTAAGTGTTTCCGAAAATAGATTTTCATGATTCAGTAACTTTTGGGGGGCTATCGTATATAGTACAAACATACTGTAAATGGTATCCCCTTTCCTAAAAACCTTAAAGGACATAAAGGCATAGATTTCGATTGAAAATTCAAAATAGAAAACTTGACATGATCGGAAAAGAAATAAGTGAAAGTAATAAATAAAAACATTAGAAATACTGATGGTTAAAAAGAATACTCTCTTCAAATGATTCCATATTAATATCCCATATTTGTTTCATTATTCTTTGTGCCCTCCAAACATTCCTTATTAATTCGTTATTTAATATTCATATCCAAACTTTGTTTACAAATCGTAATTAATCTTTAGAAATGACCTGTCCTAAAAAAATTAAATTCATTTAAAATCCACTACTTTAGATAAAATATGTGAATGTAAATACATACATTGCTATTGTTTCATAATAGTTTTTGAACTATTTTTTAAAATTCGTAAAGCTTCTTGATAAAATATCTTTTAAAGTAGTAAATTAGTGCAGCAGGTTGATAAAGATCTGAACATGTTGAAAAAATTATTATGGAATAATAATCATATTGTGGCTCTTTTCTTTCCCTTACTAATCGAGTAAAGGGAAGTATTGTGATGGTTTCTAATTTGAATTTTCTATAGGAAACATCCCGCTTTAAGATTCCATTATTCGAAAAAAAATTGTTTTTAGAAAATAATTTGTATATTTATATGTGAATATAAATATTGCAAAAATCGTTGGATGCTCAAACTTAATATTTCGTTTGTGTACCCCCCATGGAACCGCTAGTAAATGAGCGATGAAAATCACTTGACAGTATCTCTTTACTGGATGGTTTTTCCGCTTATTTAAAAATTTTCAAACGATTTTCTCTTTAAACTTCGCACACTCATTGCAAACATTTTTTTTCGAGGGTCATCATTGCCCTTCAGTCTTTTTAATAAAAATTTCAAGCATGGTAAAAATTTAATTAAATAAACGGTAGAAAGACAAGGACGTTTGTTTTTTTTATCGAAAACAAACATCGAAAGACCATAAAAATTAAGAAAAATAATACCCATATCTTATGATTTTTATTTTACAGTTACACATGTAAATAAATCAACAAATATTCTTCACACGTGATACTACCATAGTAATATTGTAAAAAATAAATAAAATAATAATAAGCCTCAACTAATAAACAGATTAATATCACTAGAATTCGTAAAAAACGAAATAAAGGTAAACAAATGGCATTATGTCATTTTTGAAATATAGAGATAAATTCTTTAATCGAAATAAACATGAGAGTATTAAGAAAAGATATGTTGGGCAATTAAAGAATGTTGCTTCATGTACAGACTGTCGAGCTTGGAGTAGCAATCCACATATACAAAGGCAATACATTTTAGATAGCTTTACACATTCTGTAAGTAATAAATGCTTTTAATGTTGTTTTGCGTTAATTTTCAACGTAGATCTTTTAAATTGTTCGCGCAAAATGTTAAAATCCACAATTTTACTGTATTTTCGATTAAAATAATTTCAACTAACTTTCTGACTGGTTCTGTGGTGAGAACATAATAATAATAAGCAGTAGATACACAATCTATCAGTCGTTATATTTTTTCATTTTGACTGGTGCAGAATTTTTTATTCTCCCACTAGCGTCCCTGAGGGAATCCCAGTCTAACAAACATCTCTTACCTGTACTCCTAGCATTCATACAATTCACAAGGGTTGGTGTGCGCAACTACCTTGGTTTAGCGTCCTTACTCATAAGCTATCTCGATCTCATCTCACTCGTTAAATAGTTAACAGACTGGCTAGATTTATGCTCAATCACTAATACATCAGGAAGCCACAATAGATATCAATGGACTTGGCTTATAGTCACTCCCTTCATTTCCCAAATCTACCACTAAGTAAGTAAGTGGAGGTATTGCGATAATGAAGAAATTTTGAATTTTAAGTTTTCATCGGGAAAATTGCACGTTTTAAGATCGCATGAACACAAAAAATGGTGTTTACCAATTGGTTCTATGTGACTGTCTATGATCAGTACAACAAAAGCAGAAAACCGCAGAAAGATCAAATTTTTATTTGGGTTTGAGTAGTACCATGGTACATATCAAGATTAAATCCTAGAACCATCCTATAATAAAATATTGATTTAAACTTTTTTTAAATATTTCTCTCTCAAAATAATATTTTCTTAAATTAAGCTAGTTTACATTTTTTCAATCATCTTAAGAGATTTATTCTATAAAGTTTTTGTTGAAGAGTATTTTAAATTCCTTTTGTAAATTACGACCCCCCCCCAGAACCCCTAATTAATAAACCTTTTTCAATTTCAGTCAGTAGATCCTAATGAATTCCCCGCTAAAATTTCAACAGATTTTATCAAACTGTTTACAAAAAGATCAAACCTAAGACGAAGGAAACGTGCAGCACTTAGGAGATCGGTAACTGATGAAAAATTGGTAATAGTTTTGTTAAAATAACCTTTTTATGTTATTCATTACTTTGTCATGGTACATCGTTACTTAAAGAAAACTTTTTTTTGTTGGATTAAAGTATGAATTTCAGCAAAGAAATTCAAATAGTTTTGAAGAAGGTCGTTCTAGAGATGATGTCCTGGAATCGGCAAACGACCCGATAGAGATAAAAGTAAGATTTCTGAGTTTAATATTTTTTAATAATTTTTTTAAAAAATATTTCTCACATTTTTCATTTTTTTTTTTTTTTTTTTAGCCAAATAATGCACAGACTTCTGTAAACGTAGATGAAGAGATAGACAATTTAAGAAATTTAGTCCATGATTTAAGTGATCAAGTGTTTTATCTAGAAGATGTTAAAAAAGAGAATTTAATGTTACGAGCTAAACTAAACAGCAGCGACAGACAACAATTAATAACAGCTGAAGAGGAAATTACATATCTTTGTAGAAAATTAGATATTTACAGCGATATTGAAAAAAGGGTAACTTTCTTGTATGGGTAACTTTTACCAATAATTGTTGATAACCATGGGTTAGAGCCATACGAAAATTCTCAAGCAAGCCTCAATGTAGCTTGAAAGGGTGTTCCTTATTTTTCATTACGATTAAAAGAAACTAACTAACTTGCTCTAGCCTCTCATCGTAAAGCAGAAGACGTGGAGTGAATCTCCTCCTTCGGCCAGCAAAACTTGCAGTATTACCATTAACCAGATCCAGCAAACTCATATGCCTTTAAAGCTTAATTTAAGACAAGTCTGCCCGAAAAATCCTGACGAACTCATGGACTTTTACGACTGTTTTGAACAGGCACCCGTAGCAGAATAGATTTTTGAAGTAAGATAGTTCTAGAATGTTCCTAGCACTAATTAGATGGTAGAAATATGGAGTTGGTTTCCGTGACTTGTGAAACGGTTTTTCACCCTCTCTAATTAGGAAATGTCTCTTGTTCCAAGTCCTTAATTTAAGGACCTTTTACCCTTAAATTCTTCTAGGTACAGGGGACGAAATATACTGGCTTCAAATCTTCTTTGAACAATGGCAAACAAGAAGATTTTTATTGACTTACTTAGTTCAGATTAATGCTCAATCCTGGATTCAACTTTCTAGAACAGGGAGTTTCTTAGTTTACAAGAATATCGGCCACCTCCTTATTATTTCGTCTGTGAAATTCTAGCCTTAAATATGGGCAACCTTATTATTTCCCAAATATTGAGATCTGAGACATTCTTAAACTATTTTCGATTTTATGAGTTTTAATAGCATCTTTACCGTAATTTAAGATCACAACCAGGTTCCGATAGTAGGATAAAGCTTTAGATCCATTCAATTAAGTATCTCGTAATTAATTTTCTGTATTTTCCTTTTTTAATGTTGCAGTATGACGCATTGATGTCAGACAATAACGCCTTAAAGCTACAGTACAACGGTCTATTAAAGTCATTGCATGAACTACAAAAGGAAAAAGAAAATCTAATAAACGAATTACTAAAGAAAAATCATGAATTAACCGAGAGAAATTCAAGAGCTTTAGTAGTATCGAATGCAATAGTTGATAAAAAAAAATTAAAAGATAAACTAGAAGCTAGAGATGATAAAATTAAATTTTTATTGAGTATTGTGGAGAAACAAGAATTCGATTTACATGATATGACATTGGAAATGCAGAATTTAAGGGCAAATTTTTCTCATAAAGAAGTAAATAAGATTGTTTATTCGATAAATAGAAACCAATATCTTTCGATTGCAACCCTCTAAAAACCAGAGCGATAACAGTGATTCCGATAGCATCGAAAAAATTAAATATAAAATAAATCAAAGGGATAAAATTATGGATGTTAATCATATACTTTGCATGAACCTTTACACTCTCGCGCTCCAGACATATTTAGAGTTGATGATCCATTTGGGTATGCAGGGAATGGCTAACAATTGTCAATTCAATTTGGACACATTTAATTACCTTCTTGCGTTAGGACATATTTTACAAAGTGGTAGACACTTTTTCTTTTTTTTTTTTTTTTTAACTGCAGACCTCGTCTTCTCGAACACCATAAATATATTACATAATGCACTTACACAAATATCATTTCGATGTAAATGCTCTCAAGCTGAATAGAGCTTTCAAAATGTTCTCCGAAGGATAATTGATTGGTTCTCTCAAAGTTTCCAAGTTCCTCAGGTAGCCAAGTTCCAGTGTTAAGTATCCTTGAAGGGAATGAAGCGAACCTTTCAATAACTCCGCCCTCTTGATACGTTCCATCAGGTGATGTATCCTAATTTTTCTTCATTGAAACTTCCACAATTACAGGCTATTCAATGGAGCTTCTTCCTCGCCGCGACAGTTAGCATATAACTTCCGTTTAATTTCAAATTTACAAAACCCTACAAATGAAAGAGAATTGATTATTAATAAGGTTCAGTACTAGGGAAAGAACCTATTCTGTCCACTCCATATTTTTAATTTTCAATTTACATCTGTTTTATAACGCTTCTCTAAATGCCAATGATTATTGAAAATCATGGTATCACACTTATTTTACTTGGCTTAACTTTCAGTTAAGGCTCCTCAACATCCACATAGCAAAACGTAGGGATTGCAGATTCGAGCCCGGGATCTTCACTTTCTGTGAAGTACACCAACTTACCATGAAGCTTAACTCTTCCTAACAATATGCCTAAACATTTATTATCATTTTTATAATCAAAAGATTTTTTCTAAAACATTTTCAGGAAAAACTGTTAAGAAATATGACTCAATTAAAATCTGAACTTAAACAAGAAACAACTAAAGTTGAAAAACTTGAAAATCAACTTAGAGCCACTGAGGAATTGGTAAGGGAATTGGAAAGCCTACGAGATCAGTTTAGAATCTCAAATTGTACTCTAGCCGAGCACATTCACTCATACAAAAGGCAATTTACTACAATTCGTTCAGCTTCGGAAAATATGGTTACAGTAATAAAAAAATTACAATTTGATCTAAATGAAAAAGATAAACAAATTAAAAAACTCTCAATTTATCCACAATCATCCATATCTATTGTGTATTTTTCACATTTAGATTATGTATTAAACTCAATAGAAAATATGGAATATCCATCAGAAGATCTAGATAAAGCGTTAACATACATGAAACATATATTAAAAGAGATCAAAACGGAAATTTGGAAAACTGACATCACACCAGAATGTTTTCATATAAATAATGCAGCTAACCAAACTGACTGCACAATAATTGACAAATTTACCCAATATGATAAAACTATCTGTGAACAATGTATACAGACAATGATACCAAATGAATATATTATTAAATTTAATGAAGCACAAGTTTTAATAAAGAAATTAACAGCTTCAATAGAATCTCTAGAATCATCACTTTATCTAAAAGATGAGGAAATCAGCTCGTTGGAAGCGAAACTGATTGCTTGTATAGAAGAGAAAGCTGTGAAAATCTGTCAGGTTGAGCAGTTGAAACAACATAATTGCTCTTTGCAGGAACAGCTGCACAAAACAAATAAACAACTTGAAAATACAGACAATATGCTTATAAAGGCTGTGAGTGAACTAAATTCAGAGAAAACGTTAAGAGATTATAACAATTCTCTACTTTTGAACGCTTTGGATACTACATTTTCAGAATACAATAGTTATGTATCAGTATTAGAAACATTTATTAATTATAATGAGCAAAACGTTAACGTTATTTATAGTTTCTTTGTCAATGATATAAACTCTGAAAAGGAAAGTATCAATGAGATTAATAAAGATATTAATCAACTCACAACAGCAATGGACCAGGATAAGCTCATATCAGAAGAACTGTTGGCAAAGATGAACTTTTTAAAGAATGCCATCAATCAGCAAAATCAATATGTTGATATGATTGAGTCAAAACTGTCAATAGCTGAGAGCACCATTGAAGAACTGCCGACAACACAAACTGGAAGCGGTTATGTAGCTTCTGTAGAAGAGGCAACCGTAAATGTTCAACAACCAGATGAGGGAAAAGGATTGATTCCAGTGAAATCCTGCAATAAAAATCTACAGAAAATATTAAGACATTATAAACGTGTAAAACAAGACCATAAGAAAAAAATTCTTCAAATGCAAGTAAATTTAAGAAGAGTTAATAAATTTGTACATGATTTACAGAAAAAATTAAATCTATCAGAGAAAATTATTAATGATCTAAATACTATTGCTGATGAGTTAACAATTGAAAATAGATCACTGCAAGAAGAAAAATTAATTCTAATAAAAGATATTGAAGAATGCAATAACAATACGATGAAACTAAAATTAAACCTGGAAACTCTAGAAGTTAGAGATAAGCAACGTGAAGAGGATAAAAATAAAACGGAAGAAGCTTTGATAAAACTATTGAAAAAATTGAATAGATATAAAAATGAACTTCTCCACAGTAGAAAAGAAATACAAAAATTTAACAAGAGATATTTACAACAAGAAGAAAGATTAGATGCACAAGTGAATCTATTGAAGGAAAGAAATATTGAAAATTTGAAAATTATAGAAACTCTTAAACAACAATTGATAAATATACAGAAAATCCAGAAAGAAGAAGAGGAAGCTAAATCTAAATTGGTGCCTGTTTCGAATTCTGTACAAGTAAACATTGAGGACATGCATTTAAAGGAACTCAATCAAAGGGAATTACAAAGTATGAAAGAACATTACGATAGAGTCATCAAGACTATTGAAAAAGAATATACTATTGAAACTGAAAAAGCTCTCCGCCAACATTTAAACAATTTAAAATCCATGAAAGATTCATACGAAAGAGATATCAAATTTCTAAAGAAAACTCACAATGAAAATGTGGCCAAAATACAAACATTACATGAAGAAGAATTGTCAACATTAAAACTAGAAAAAGAATCTAAAATTGGCCAGGAAAAAGGTACAGCCGTAAATTTCTATCATCCAGAAATTGAAAAATTAAAACAAAATTATGTAAAATTATTGAACGAAAAAGAGGAACTTTTTATAAAAAAATTGGAAGAGGCTAAATTTCTTGAAAATGAAAGAAATTCAAAAGAGAAAGAAGTTGAAATTAAAAAAATAAAAAACGATATGCAAAAAAATATAAGAAAGATAAAGCGAAAATTTATTAAACATCAAAGAAACCTTAAAGAATTGTATGATCTTAAATTTACTAATTTAAATGACAAGTATAAGGTTCTTTTCGATGAAGAAATTAAAAAATTAACAACTACTAAAAATAAAATGGTCGATGATTGTACACAATGTGAGGATGATGCTAAGGCGTTTCTATGGAACGAAGATGATACTGTACCCGTAAAAGGTAAGCATTTTGTTGTTACTTTTATCCGTCGAAGAAAGCCATCATCACAGCTGATTTATCAGTTGGTGTAGAGAATTTTACTTCTACTATGTTTCTAATATACTACACACTTATAGAGTTTTTATAATTTAGAAATTATTTTGTTTTCTTCGGCAGTTATTGGTGTCGCAGTATATTGTGAATATACCTTACAGTCTTACCCTATTGAGCTTCTGAATGATAACTTCTTTTTTTTCCGAAGGATAACCAAATTACCCGATTCTGAAAACATTTCGGCTGGAGACCGTCAAGATGGTACAGGAGACATTGCTATTAACTTTTTATGGGATAAGCAATCGGTCATCTCAGGAGCTAGGGGAGAACTGACCCCTGGGTAGGGTTAAGCCTGGGTACTTTTTTTTTGTTAAAGAGTACTCAGCACTGAAACCAAATTTAACTACTGTGATTTCCACTGGTGGCAGATAAGATTACTTATTCTCTCTTAGCACTAGGGTATGGTATCCCACTTACTTTTTTTTTTTTTATATGGAATATTTTAGAATAATAAGGTGCGGTTATCCCTGACTTCCAACTCCTATATCTAAGAGCCTTACGGTGGCGTAGATAGCAGCACTAAGAGAGTGGTTATCCCCAGCTGCCCAGCTCTCTTCGTTTTCCTAGAACTTCCTTAAAGAATCTGGGTCGGTGGTTTCATTGACTGGGGAAGCTGTAAAATGAGTTGTCTCAGTAAATGCCATTACAGTTCATTTCAGGTATCAGTGCAGAATAGTCTGAAAGACTAAAAAAGAAAATAAATATAATGCCGGATAATTAACATAATACTGTTATTTTATAAATTTCTTGATGAGAAAGTATTTATTAAAACAGTTTTTTTTTTTTCAATTTTTGAAGAGAGCGCGTTGCAAAATTTTTCTCTCATCCCTAATTTACCCGATCTTGGCCAGGGAGATGCAGCAAGCATAAATCAAATTTTAGTGATGAATATTACTGCTGCATCAAAGCAAAATTCTGATATAATAACAGGCAAGGATATTCACGATGAAATTATGGTAAGTGTTTTTCTTTCTTTCTTTTTTTTAATTATTTTTTAATTTAAGATTAAAATGTACCCTGAAATATAACTATTTCTCTCTGTGTAACTATGTAAAGCAGAGTTAGCACAAAGAAGAAATTTCACAGTTTGCATTAAGAACTTATTATCTAGATTAAGGAGCGGTCATTGTTGCCTTCTCATTGCACTGCCGTCTCCAGATAGTGATTTCTTATAATACATCAATCAAAGCTGTACAGTGCGATGTAGAAGCTACAAGAAATATAAAATGGCGCTGTTAGACTGAACTTTTTTCAGATATTTTCGCTTCAGAGTCTTTAGTGCTGCTGTGCGCGTATGCAATATCAAGGATAAGGATTAACCTGTATGCATAAATTAGGATTAGGCCAGTCAGTATTAGGAGTTATTGTAAAAGGTGAAATCTCTTATGAATCAATTACGGGAGTAAAAGAAAAGACCCTGCTTTTTCTTGGAGCCATATTTCACTGCAATAGGAAACAAGAAAGACAAACTACTAGCTTCCTGCCAAATATGTAGGAATTTTAAGGTGACGTTTACAAAAAAAAAAGTACGACCATTCCGTTACTACATTTACAGCCAACAGTCTAAATCAGCCAAGTCACACCTAACCGCACACCTAAATAATCCGTTTATATTCACGTTCTTCACCAACACCGCAAAATTTAACAATAATTTACTCTGCTACTTTAAAACTAAGTTCTCTAATAAATCCTTCGCCCATAAATAAGCTCAGCTTCATATACTCTCACAAATATTGTGAACCAATAAGCGTGTGTTTTCGGGAGCCTTAATTCAATAAAAAGAGATTTCAGTCTGTAATGTCTAATCAAATTCCTTCACAGCAACTCTCTTTTCTCCAGTTAAATATTTGCAACAAGTACTCTACTGTATTTTGTAAGTGTTGTTTGTTACTAGGATACCCGTAAAAGGGCACCAAGATCCCTGAAGAATTAGCCCAGATTGTGACCATAGTAACACCCTTTCCTGTTTTTGTGAAACGCAATCGTTAATTTGAGTACTTCAACCACATCGATAAAAGCGGGGGAGGTTTCTTCTATTTGACATACATGGGATTGGCGCGATGTATCTTTTTTGGTTGTCTTGCCAGGGGAACAGGTCCTAAACATCAAATGTAATCGAATTCGTTGTAGCAAACTGTTCTTCTTCACTTCAGAGATTTGGTCTCGGATTTTTAACCATCATTAAGGTTTGATTCATCAATCTGGTGTAAGAATTTCCACTAAAGCTTCTATCATACGTTTCATTTTGAGCCAACAAGTCCAGTAAAATATTCTAGGTTCCCTCTCCAAACAGATTGAACTTTTAAAAAAACTGAACTTCAGATGACCTCTCACCTAGAGGCCAGAATAGTATTACGCATAAAATGAATTATTACTTTTTTTTTTCCATGTATACAGTTCAAGTATAAAAAAATTATGGCAAATGGTAGGAATTTGTTTCCGATGCCAGATGTTAAAGGCGATGAATTGTTCGAATCCACATCTTCCATAATGACTGAGCGTGGATTCTATTTAAATCGCATAAATGAACTAGAAATTGAATTATCTCACAAGGATCAACAAATCAAAAGAAATGGTACATTAAAAGTTATTATTTTTTAAAATTTTATCCTTTAAATTGATCATATATCAATCATATTTAGCATTTAAAACTTACTTATTTAAACTATTCATTTGTTTTCCGATTTAGCCGCCCTGTTGGAAAAGAAAATTAAAGAAGAACAGATGAAAACTAGGGAAATGGCTTCATTGCTCGACCAAGAAATGAATCACAGTAATGATATACAATGTAGGCTAGGTTTAGAATACAACAGATCTGAGCAACTACTACTTGAAAAAGAAGAATTAAAAAATAAATGTTCACAATTGGAAATTCGTATGGCGGAAGTCGAGTAAGACGGTCTTTTGATTAATTTTTAATTTCTATTGTAAACAATCTAATGAACTTCATTTCCATCCTTATTTCAATAGTTTCCTGTATAGCACGTATTATTTTTTTTTTTAAAGCGATAAGTGGGCACCCTTTTCCTCTCACAAAATGATTAAGGTTCCTGAAGTAGGTTGGAGTTCCAAAGTCAAATCAATACCAAAAATGACTTTTTCTGCCGATCCCTTCTAGTTCTAGTGTTCCTAAGAAGAAAAAACTCTCTTTAAACGAGGTCTAATATACGTAGATTCTGTGTTTACTGATCATCTTCATAAAAAATTTCCAGAACAGCCTCAGGAACAACTCATTGACAAGTTCACAATTAACCCTTCTCTCACTATGTTCTAGGAATGTTAGTACTATTTCCTTCACAAGCTTCTAAGCTGTGATATCTAGAATTACCTCCCCACGCCAAGCTGTTCAACGAAGGAATTAATAGGTTTTTTTTGTTGGTATAATTATCATCCTTATATTTGCTTATCCATTTTATTTTGTAGAGATATGCTGCAAAATGAAAAGACTAGATCTTTGACTTTAATGAATGAAATCGAGAAACTATCAACTCAAGGTGATCACGCGGATCAACTAGAATTGTCCCTTTTGGTAAGTTTCATCAATAAAAATTACTTTGTTGGTTGGAACATTGGTTTGTTTGGTCTTGAAAGTAGTTAACATGAAAAGTAAATAGTTTATTTCTCTGAAAAAGTCTCAGAAGAAAATCCATTTAGTAAAAAAAGAAGGTGTTTTACTTTTGGTTCTAGGATTTACTTCTAATTCTGCATTTCAGCAACAACTTATTTTTGAGTTGTTCAGTTCAAAATATTTTCTAAAAACCACTTTTTCGTACTAAGGAAAATTTCCTCAAAACGGATATTTCTGATGAAAACTAGAGATGGAAAATTTGAGATGGTAGCAAAACTTTCTTTACCCCTTAAGAGAAAGTTACAAGCGAAGCTTTGAAGAGCTACAAATTACTATAGTATCAAAAAAAAAATACTCACAAAATGCAATTTTCTGAGGCAATGTTTGCAAAAAATGATCTTTATAAAAAGAATTAAGGGATAATTTTTGTGGAAAAATTGGTTTTAGAGTAGTTCAGGGAAAGAATGGGCCCATCCCATCCCAATTTGGAGTATCATTTCAGCTTATTAATTCTACAATTTTGCTATTATAAAATATTATTAAAAATTAAATATGTTTTGCATTAAAAACATTTACAATACTAGACGACACATTCGTCGGAAGCTACTCTTAAACTCTTCACTTCGGACTTACAAGAACTTCCTACATCGACGAAAGCTTTACACTTGGACAACTCAATGTTAGCCTCATCCAACATCGACATTAACTAAAGCATCACTCGCTGACAGACATCAAATAAGTTTTTTCAATTCAATTTTTTTTTTTCAAATTGGAAACTGAAGTTAAATCTATCGAAAACGGAAGCAAAAATCTTTACTCTAAGAAAATTTCAGAACTAAGATCATTAACCATAACCGAAAAAATGTTTAGTTTTATCTCGACGTAACTCTGGTCCAAATGCTCCCCTTGGAAACTGCACAACACCTAGTAACACCTAGCAACATACTAACGAAACTATTTCAGTGGGTACTACGTATTGCACTAAACAAGCACCCTGATTCATTTTACCACACACATGCGATTTCACAGAGAACTAGACATTCGAGATATTCAAATTCACAAATTCACCATACTAACAATTTCCTCCAGTACCAGCCTACACTTCCTTCAGCTACAGACTACAGTATTTATTTATTTACTTCAATGTTTATATACTAAGAACTATCATTAAAAAACTTACTACTTAGCAAATCCACCCTTCAATCCACTGTAATTAACTAGATTCATTTTTAAGAAAATTTACTTTCCAGTATAATTATTTTTTCAATTGTATATTTGAATTACAGCGCTTAAGACATAAGCTTGATCAAGCACTGGACTGTGAAAAACGGCTCACTTTGGAGCTGAAAAAAGAGATGCAGCACAAGAAACAAATTGAGGCAATGTTAAGAATAAATGATATTACAGAAGCAAAAACAATTGCAACTAAGGTAAATATTACGATACAATAAAAATAAAAAATCTTATGTGCAAGAAATTGCGATTACAAAAATTATAGAAATAATATATTTACAAAAATAAAGAATTTTTGACGGTAAGAAAAAAGTAAAATATGACCACCTTATTGTGAAGAGAAATTTGTATTCAGTTGAATAGAAATAGTGACAAACAAAAAATTTAACAGAACAATAATAAATTAAATATTCCTGTTTAAACTGAAAAAACGAACTCTGCAAATATTAAATAAAAATATTTGTAAATTACTTTTTAAATGGTTGAAATTAATAGTAATAATGCATATATGGAAGTTGCAATCATAGTCAACAAAAAAAGTATAAATAGTGCAGCAAGCTTAACTGATACTGTCTTAATTTTAAAAATCAGAAATCATACTTGTAAAAAATAGTGTATTGTATTAAGGTATATTAAGGAAAGCAACTTAATTTTAACTTAGCCCATTTATTTTGTGGATTAGGTATTGTAATAATCTACAGTGGAGTCTCGGTTATCCGTCAACCTTTTATCCGTCTATTCCAATTAACCACCGTCACTCTCCTCAGTATTTAAAAATTTAAAAAAAAAAATTATGTTGCAGACATTGTATTCATTAATTTTAATACACAATAGAATGAATTGAATAATGAAAGATACCTAAACTTTAAGGCTTAAGCGTATAAACGTATAAAATATGTATACCAGTTAATGCAAAGTTTTATACACGTTAAACAAAAGAATCTGGAAATTTTCCTGTTTTTTCCATTATCCGTCTATTCGACTATCCGTCACTTGTCCGGTCCCGGTCATGACGGATAACCGAGACTCCACTGTACCAGTATTTAATTGACTAAAGAAACTCTAGCATTATCAATTCGGGAACACAGTGCGATCATTGTAAGACAATCTAAATTTTGCAATAATTATATATGACTATACATTTAATAACCAGAAATATTATCAAAGTCTTACTCCCCCAGCTATTGTGTTGGAACCACCAACAGTTTCAACCAATTTTCTCATAAATTAGCAAACTTTAAAGCTAGCAACAACTAGATCAATGAATTATAAGCAAATATTAGGATACACACTTAGATATGCTGGACTTAATCAATTATTAGTATAAAGTGATATGCCAATAATCCATTATTATTTTATAAAGGTTTTTCTTGGGAGAAAAATCAATATTGCAGAGTTTAGTATTTAGTGTTCGCCTAGGTGGAAACCAAGAAAATAGTTAGTGTTGAATACTATCTAGGTAAACATTTCTGTTTGCTCAATACTATAATTTTAAATTTTATTTTCTTATTTCAGAGTTCTGCATCCAAATGTGATTCAGATCTCAAAGTAATCTTCATACAACAATGTGGAATTTTACATACCTGGAGTAAGCAAATTCCGTAAAAAGAAGTATTTTTTAAAAAAGGATGGTATGTGCTATTTTGGATATTTGTTGAAATTTTCTCGTCAAAAAAGGAAATTATGGCTGTTGATAATTTGCTCACTTTTTGGAAAAGACAAGCCAACAATGCGGATGATATGCTTTTCTCATGTACCCTTGTGGTTGGGATAATTATACTTGTACACGCAATTTTTTTTTTATATTGTTATTATGATTAAAAATTTGTCACGTCGTATTTATTTATATTCCTATATTGATATGTTAAGTTTCTAACACTTAGGAATTTAAAATTGTTTAGCGTAAAAACGTTATAATCAATTTAATTTTGATGTGGAGATTAATGTAGATAAGTCAGTATAATAAAAAAATATTGTTTTACTAGTAAAGCATATCTAAAAACTTTCAAAGACCACCCATTTCGTTACTTTAATTTATGGACTTTACAATTTTACGAGATCAGCTAATTTTCCTTTCGAGCTGCGATTTCAAACCGTACGCTATTCCAAAGCTTGCGCTTCGTAGCTTATCATCTAATCCTGGACTTGAAACTCACAGCTATTCAAATAACTGAAACGTGAAATAACCTGATCGCCGACAACCTAAACAAAGATCTGAACTTCATCTCAAGCCCTAATCAATCCGTCAGATCAGTCCTAATTATTAGATACCACACTAGATGACACCTCAATGAAGAAAGAATTGGCTTACTCAAAATAATAAACTGTTAAAATATCGTTTTGAGAGCTAAAATAAAGCAATTTGTTTTTGAAAAGATCAAAATTATTTAAAACTTTTAATTAAAACGTAAATCCCTTGGAGGAAAGTGGACTGTTCATATCCTGAAGAATCTTGGCGACTAAATACTTAGTACTGACATCTCCAACATTCACAGAATACACACAGGACTTGGAGACATATTTACTATCACCAATTATTTGGGCCTAGCTCACTAAATGGCAAACTATCGTGGTATGATCTAACTAAAATTCACACTATTTCATTTTGTTTTGTATATAATACTAACAGTTAAGGCGCCACGGTAGCCGTACGGTTAGAGGCGAGACCTGCAAAGCTAATACATACCCTTACACAACTGTCCTACCGGACAGTTTTAATTGTGGTACTGGGTTCGATTCCCGGTCTAGGACTTGGGTTTTTATTTAAAGGTTAAGAGAAATTTATAGTAAATTACGTTTGCTAGTCGCCTCCGTCCACGACACCTAATTGGTGAGGTAAAGCCCGCCTGAAAAAATAGGCATTACTTTACTTTAATACTAACATTTAAAGGATCCACAATAAATCCTTTAGAACGTCCGCTTTGTAAAAACCTTCCCTCTACATCTTTAATCTAGCAAGTACAACTATTGAGGAGATTTGTTAGTGGCATAGTAAAATACATGAATGGAGCTGGCTAATTAAGACAAGTTAGAAATCTGAAACGGTTGTAAGTAGTTCGTATCTTTAAGAAAACAATTTTTTTCGAATCTCTTCGGAAAAGATTAAATAATGACTTGCTATTATTGTCATTAAAACTTGAATGGTAAAAATTAAACAAAAAAAATGCTTACATGTATCAACTCATAAGGTACTTCTATAAAGTGTAGTAGCTCTTTAATGTAATGTAGGTTTTATTTTGACAACACATTTAACAAAAAGAGAGTATTGAATTTGGCATCAGTAAATATGCATTAACATACTTTATTTTAAGAAGAACCAGTCACTTGTTCTTTATTAACAAGAGAAGTTCACATAACGTTCTCTGGCCTATCTTCCCAAATGTAACAGGTTATCACCAATTACCTCCTATACTGTTATCCGCAAATGGTTGGTCGAGGATATTTTCAGATAAAAACTCAGCATTTGAAAAGCTATTAGGTTCTCAAAATCTGTCTTGCAGAAACGAATTTTTATATTGTAAATTTATAAACCATTTGTTAACAAAACATTTTTTGAAGTTATGTGAGTATTAGGTATGTTATTTTTTTGTTTTATGATCTTAATTGGTTTTTATATTTTGTTTTTAAATAACAGTTAAAAAGTTTAAGTACAGCATTAACGGTAGATATTTAAATTTAAAGAAACTACTCTCATTCGAAGATTCTTATTAAACGTCTAGTTTTACAATACCAGATATTAGATATTATTAGTACCAGATATTAGCGTTTTCAGTTCCTTAGGAATATTTGGGACAGAATTGCATTATAGTCTTGCCTTGAAGTTTATCTGAAGGACGTGGGAAGTTCCCTGATATTGTGTTTCTAAACTCCGAATCTTAAATTAATGCGCGCTTTGTTATTTTATAATGCTTTAGATAAGTGAGTGAGTGATTTTTTTAACTCTTGTTTAATTGTTAATTGCAAACAAGATACACACAGTTCGCCCTGCGTTATATTTCTTGGGTTTCCCGTTTAAGGCAAAGAATTAGTCTCATTTTAATTTTTATCAACGAGTAGCAATAAGGAAGTGTTACACCTTTTCATCTTACTTGAGGTTAGTGAAGGAGTTTTAATATGTGGTTCGTTTATAATTAATGGTTATAAATATGGTCGGAATAGATTACTAAAAAACAAATAAGCTAATCTACGTTTACTTCATCACTATTGATAGTAGATAATGCAATGTGAATGTATCACACAAATTGTGTAAATTTGAACAGTTAACAAGTATATTGAAATTACTAAAATTGCCTAAGAATTTCTATTAAATTCCCCTGCAAAAACTGCTGTAATTTGCTACTCTATTTCTTTACTGTTAAAAGGGAATTGCTAGTTTTGATTAGGTTGGATCATGAGGACGGACCTATTCTCAGGTGCAGCCAAATGAGGTTTATTGAGCTAACGCCTTAGGTCCTTTTTTTCCTAGGAGGTCCAGGTATTTCCCACAAGTTAATTTATACTATGTCCACCACATATCCTTGACTGCTTGCAGAATGAATGATAGTATGATCACCAATAAATGAATTCGGTTGCCTGAATTTGTAGATCCTGTAAACCCAAATAGTTGCCCATATCAGTTACCTCTACAGGCATATAACCACTATATTGTCGTGGTTACGCAAAAATTATTATTATTTTAGTTAAAATCTGGCATTCAGTTCTTCGGGAAACCTTAAAAACTTTTAGCTATCCCTCTTCATAAACAATAGAAGTACTAAAAACGATTGAATTGGAATCACATAAAATAAAAAGTAATCTTCATGTGATGAGAATAATTTTGTCAATGCCAAAGTGGTAACGTATTTGTATTACTTTTACATTGTATTCTAATAATTATTATTTTTCTTGCAGTTCACCTTTCTGAAATCATTCCAAAACATTTTAACATGTACAAATCTGGATGGATTACTTCAAATAGTGTACCGACAGCAGTGAGAACCTGGGGAAATTGGATTGAAGATAAAAATGAAAATGACAGTATATTACTTTTCATTCCTGGCAATCCTGGTATAACGGATTTTTATAAGAAATTTTTACTAACACTACATAAACTAATGAACATTCCAGTTTGGGTTCTCTGTCATGCAGGTTAGTTAATTTAGTTATTTATGTGTAAATAAATTCACTGTAGATAACCCAACCGACTCAAAGACTACTCTCTAAGCACCTACTAGCAGATGATACTGCTATCTTTTATTCTGGTCCAGATTCAGATAGTATTCATCGCTGCAGATGTCCCAATTACTCCTCAAAGACTATCTTCACCAACTACGCAGATGAAAGTACCATCGATTCTTCTCACACAGAACCACCTTTCAAACTTTTTAGAAAAACTGTTTATAAAATGGAGGATAAAAATTAATGTAAGAGGTGCCAGAATGTTACTTCAAACCTCGCAAAATAAGTTTACCTTTTGTATATTTCAAGATTTCTTTCCAAACCTTTGATGTTGAACACCACAAAAGACGTGGAAACCATATAAACTATGGTCGGCAGACTAAAGTACATAAGTCAGAAATAACAATTTTCACATAAGTCATCTTATGTGCTTTAGGTACATCCTTAAGTGTTTATCATTATTGAATGTAAAAAAGAACGTTTTTGATTTCGGTGACATACACTATGGAGATTGACTTATTTGCTTTGGTACGATTTTGAGTAAAAAAAAAAAATCAACAATAATAACTCAATTCTTTGACTTCTGTGCTTTAGTCTGCCAACCCTAGATCTATGACTTAAAAGATAACAAATAAACATACACTAAAGACTTCTAAAAAAGGCTTTTATACAAGAAACGTCTCATGTGCATAGCACTCATTAAACGATTTTGACTTACTACTTTAAAGTTTGTGGTTCCACCGACCGTTCCAACCTTTATCACCTCCAAACTTAAAAATCCAAAAACTTCTGACGCATCCATCAACACTCCATTTTATTTTATCCCTATATATATCAAGAAACAAGATAAACTTAAAATCTTTTACCTTTTTATATTAAACTTCGATTCCTGGAATTCCCAACTTCCACACCTACAGGACAGCCGCCCCTCATCCCGTATGCTTCCTGACAACCCTCCCAGTAGTCTGTTTTATTTATTTATTGCTAATTTAGTTATTATGTCTACAATTACAATTGTGAATTTCAGTAAGATGAGTAAATAAACAAATAAAAATTGCAAAAGTAATTGTGTTTACTATTTTGAAATTTATTTTTTAGGGAATCAAGTTCCACCTGCTAAAGAAAACTTAGTTTTGCCATCAATAAAGAGTAATCCAGATTTTTACAATTTTAAAGGACAGGTAAAGCATAAAAAAGACTTTATATCAACTTATATTCCAGAATATAAAAATATTTATTTAATTGGGCATTCAGTTGGTGCTAAAGTCTGTGTAGAATTGATGAAAGATCCGAATTTTGCAAACAGAGTTAAACAGGTGCATTTAGTGACTCCAACTTTACAGCATATCGCTAACACACCAAATGGAGCATTTTTTCGAGTATTTTTAAGAAGAATTGCACCACTCCTGATTTCTTTGGCTTGGGTAAGTTGTTTATAATAATAGTGCATTTTGTTTTTTTGTTTTGTTAATAATGTATGTGCCTGTTTCATATAACTTGAAGAGAAAATTGAAAATTGCCATCTTAATCAGCGCGAATGATACTCTTTTTGTATAATTTTTACATAGTTGAGAAATGCTAAGGAACTTGAATTCTTTCCTATTCTTTTCATTCAACTTGAACTAAGTGTGACAGATATAAAATTAAGAATGCTTTAAAGTCTTGCTGGTACGCTGTATTTGTTCTGTTGATATCCTTGATCATAAATAGATCAAGTGAGATCTATGACTTGTTTTCCTCCTATCCCTTGGTACTTTTGCTTTTGTCGTCCCTGTAATAAAGTAACAGTTTTACTGCCTTTTTGATACTGTTTATTGTTATGATTAATACTTTTTTTTTTTTTATGGTACACCAATGTTCCATCAAATGCGGAACCCAATTTGAGAACTATTTAAGTCAGGAAATAAATCTTTGATTTTTCCGTTTAAATTATTGCATAGTTATATGTTTTCTAGTATCGTTGTAAGTGCAAGTATAAAAATTAGATTTTGTTTTGTTCCAGATATTTACATTCCTACCTTTCAAAATCAGAGCGTTTTTACTTTACGCTTTTGTAATAATATACTCAGCGTCCTTAAAAATAGAATCATGTTGTGTAAGTGGTCTGCTGAAACTCTTTACGCCACAAGTGTTAAAATATGTTTTCTTTTTGGCTAGTGATGAAATGGTTGAAATAAAGGAACTTGATAAAGACGTAAGTTTTTTTTGTTACTTTCTTGATTTCCTTTTTTCCCGGCAAAACTATTTACATTTTTATTTTTTTTATCATTTTCTAAGGTATACGAACAGAACTGTGATAAAATGTACGCATATTATTTACCAAATGATCGGTGGGCTCCACTTTATCAATATGAGAATCTAAGAAAGACCCATCCTAATGTGGAGTGTAAAATGCTAGAAGCATCTATTGCGCATTCATTTGTTTTCAACTCGTCGGAAAAGATAGCTACTTTATTGGCAGAAGAAATCAAGAGGAATATGTAGCTTCTTTAAACAGCGATAGTAAATAGTAATTATTTTCAAAATACTCTCTACTATGTTAGTATCTGAAGCTTAGAGAAGAGCGGTGGAGGTGTTTCCAAGAAAAATCCTAAATTTCCTAGAAATAATTTTCTGAAAACTTATGACTTTTATTAAATAAGGAAAAACAAATCACTGATGTAATTTTTTTTTAAATAATTCTAAAACACAAGTATGAAACCACATTCTTACAATTCAAGATTACCCAGTTAAGTAATACACTCCTTGTGAGTGAGCTGAACTCTTCAAACAAATCTTCTCTGCAATCGATCATCCATCCAGCTCCCGGAAATATTTTTAAATATATATTCTGTACACTTGAGCGGAATAGTCTAAAGATGATCTTTTCAGACGGAAGTCTGTGAGCCACTTCTTTAGAGAACTTAGCGTTCTTACGAGTATCCCAGCCAAACAGTGAACCCTGACAACTGAAGTACTCATACAGAAATCACAGACCAGAGCTAGGTAGTGTAATTCCTAAACTTTAAGGGACCCTTGCTAAAACTGTTGCTCATCAAGAATCGCTTAATCTCAGAGTACATTATAATAATTAGAAAAGCCTAATTTCTGTCGAAAAACACAAATTCTCTTGGGAAACTGGAAAATCTAGGTGGATTTTCACTTCTGTACTTGATCTTCATCAACACTATTTCTGACATTGAAGTTCACGACTTTTACAAACCCAATTTTTTGGTCTTTTTATTTATCAAAAAAGAAATATTAATAATATTAAATATTTATATTATATTATAAAAAGTACATATTGTAATTCTAGATAAATAGCGTGCAAATCATAATTTGAACTAACAAAGTGTTTAAACGTGACTAGAAATCACGAATTGATACCATGTCTTTCATTTAAGATGAATGATTAACATCAAGAAATATTTTTACGGCTCGTTTTAACAATCAAGAAATATAAACGCTGTATTTTTTAAATTCCTTACCTTTGAATTTTAGTTGAAGATTTTGTACATTAGATTACAAATTTTTATTTTTGTATGTTTTATAATATTTTACATTTATTTTCTATTTCATTGTTGTAATTTGTTATTAATAAATCTTTTATATTTAATTATGTTTTCATAAACACCCTGAATTCATAATTTGAAAAAATAAATTAAATAAATAAATAAAAATACTCATTTTATATTGAACGTTTAAAATTGAGCTAATATGCTTAAGTAAATTTGAAGTGATTTTGGGTGAATTTCAATCAATTTGTTGGTCGCCAGGCGCCTCAGTCGTCTCTGTGGACGGATTGTAAAAAAATGCAACAAGATTCGGAAAGTTCAGATCGATTGATAAGTTTGACGATTAATATTAAAAGGAGCATTCTGGTTAGCGTAATCAGATTGTTTTAGATCTTTTTGCTGTATCGTATAGTTCGAATACGTATTTCTATACTAATGCAAGAAGACATATATTTTATAGATGAAGAACAGTACATTGTTCAGTACGGTTACTATAGAGGGAAGTCTAAAATTGCAGTTCCTAAAAATCAGAAATCAATTATCCAGCCAAATGTTTCTAATAGAACTAAGGGGCTTACATGTGTACCAATGAAAATGAAGTAGCCATTTATCAGGAAATAAATTGAAAGGAAAAAAATGTATCCGAAAAGTTGCACTTTCTGGTTTTGTGATATTGAATTTGACCGTAACTTTAGTATCTGGAATCCCGATAGTATCCAAACGAAGTAAGAATTTTGAGCTTTTAGTTTTCAAGACAGAGCCCGACCAAAAACATTTAATTCATTTGCTGAAATCAAATTTTCAAATCATCCTCCTGCAATTTCGGGAAAATCTTAATTTCGGAAATCTTATTCCATCGCTATTTTTGCTTTTAGTACGAAGCCAGAAATCAAGAAATATGTGTTATATAATTTATTGATTGATCAATGATTTACTCTTATGTTTGACAACATCATGCCCGGGGATGTGTAACAGTGAGCTCTGCAGGAACATAGCAGCGGGCAGCTTGTGCACAGCTGGTCTAGTGTGATTGCCAGGGAGTTTGTACTTTGTTGAATTATATAACTCACTTGCTCCGCAGGGCACACACTATGCTAATCAGGGCCCTACTGCTGGAGTTATCTAAATTCACTTTGTACTTAAAAATTTTAATCGTTAATTTCTCGTAAATAAGTCGATGATTTCCTGCACTTCTGAGTCAAAGCCTACCCATAACTGATAAACATCAGAATAAAGCATAACCATGCAAAATACAAAACTACGTTTAGTGAACAATACTTCGGGTCAATTCATTGATATTTTAAGCATATGATTCATTGTAAGCAATAATATCATGTACAAATAAATTTTTACAAATAATATGTACAACATCTGAATTAGTAAAATTTTTAATGTGAATTTTTAAATTATATTTTATGTATTTTTTTTTTTATAATCAAAATTATTCAGTTTTATTGAGTGATAAGATAAACTCGAGAAGCTAAGTGTAAATAGTGGGTCCTGACTTTGTAATTATCAATTTATCTAATAGAATAAAAATCACTTAAGGCAGGTTTGTGAAATTAACCAATCATAGAAGTTTTATTATTCTTCCAATCAAAAACCTAGAATAATTTTAAATCGGTTGAATGGTAAAAAATAGTCATTTATTAAATATTTATGCGTCAGTAGTTGCAGATTGAAAAGGAAATGGCTTAATAAAAGTGAATCCCATTGCGTCCGAGAATTTTGGATCACTCGAGTCAAAATTTCTATAGACAAATCTAGACGTTTGTAAATGTGAATTTGTGAGGGTTGTCGGGCCCGAGTTTGCCTGCGGGTAGTGGCGAGAATTTCTGTTAGACTTTAACTAAGATCCTTCCTCCTATAATAAGAGGGCATTAATATTTTTAGATAAATTATTGTAACGTGTTCTATGAAGAAACAAAGTTTAAACGTTTACACAAACAGCTACGGGTTTTTGTCAGCTACCTGCATGCTCGTTTACAATTCTTGTACGATATCTGCTTGAGAGTAACAATGACATCGCTTCGGCAAGTCCAAAAGTCTTGCAGAAGTATGCACCGTTCATTTTAAACTAAAAAAAAAAACATAATTTAATTATTTCCCATCTAGAAAATTTCGGACAACTAGCATTGCTGTCTATATTCTGTGTATTTTTTTTATTATTGCTAGTGTAATTCAAATTTAAGAATTACAGTTAGGTGGAGTAAGAAAATTAGTTTCTCATTGGATTACAGTATTAATTGACTGAGATTTCCGCTTACTTTAGAAAGAAATTGAATAAATAGTTTAACAGTATCTCGGATTTAATTTACTCAGGAGAAATAACTGTAAATATAATTAAAAAAAAATTGCACCTAATTTTTTTTTAAAAGTATTAAAGTAAAGTAATCGCCTATTTTTTCAGGCGGGGCTTAACGTCCAACTACTTTTTAAAAGTACGTTGATAGGAAATTTAAACCTAATTTCCAAAAACAGTTTCCTTTTCAATCTATAATGCTGTTGGCAATGGATTATCCTATTTTAATTTTAATGAACCTATAGTGAAACAAACTGAAAATACGAATAATTTTCGAATTGTCGAAAAGAAAAAGTAGAGCGCGCTTTTACACCAAATTTTAATTTTTTTAATTAATTTTTGTTTTATAGAATGAATATAATGAATGATGACGTAATTAAAAATGATGAAATAAGATTTGATAATTCTGTAAGTGATGAGATAAACTTTCTGGTAGAAAACAAAATAATTCCAACGGAAAACAATAATGATGCCAAGAATAACCATGACGAAAACGAAGAAATTGATCAACTCCAACTTGAAGAAAAGAATGTCGAGGATTTTGAAGAAAGTGGATCTTCTAGTAATATTAATACTGGACAAAGTGAAGAAATGATGACTTCTTTAGTGGTTGAAGAATCTAGTACTGTAGAAGAAAAAGCAGTCCAAACTGATGTAAATGGTGATGTCCCAGCAGCTATCACGGTTGTACAAACCTATGCAGACCAAGAAATGCAAACCACCAATATTGAAGAGGTGGATGAGGTGACGGAAACTATTTATGATAGAGAGACCGTCGGTGTTGGCCAGGATACGATCTTTATCCTAAGCTCACAAATAGAACAGTCAGACTCTGAATCCAGGACTACATCCAGATCTAGAAGCCCTACCTATAGAATCAGAACGCCTTCGCGAAGAGAGAGAAGCAGACGTAGAGCAGGTGATTTTCTATCCATGTCTTAGTCATATATCGATCGTAACATCGTTTATAAAATGACATTTTAAATAAAATATTTTGAGGAGAACCCTGCATTTCGAAAAATTCTGGAATGCAACAAAAAACTTCCTTCCATTGCAGTTCTCATCCTAAATTCTAGTTTCTCTTACTTGTTACTAAGATGAACTATGTTTAAATGAAATATTCCATTTTGGATTTTATACCAAAATATCAGTTTTGGGATTCCCTGATTCTTAAAAAACAAGTGGTTTCAAGGACGTGTTGTGGGTGTGTGTATAATAAACTCAATTTTTTCCGACCATGACCGTCCATTGATGGTTATAGTGATTCCCGTACTACCTCTAAAAATTGTTGACAATATTACTTTATCTTCCTAGATAAGGAAAGTGTTGCGATCAAGGCAAACTTTCGAGTTTGAGTTTAAAATAAAAAAACCTTTGTGTCTGGATAAATGGTTTTTAGAAAACTGTGAAGCGTAACGTTTAGATTCATTTTTTTTTTTTAAAGTTATTTTATATTAGAATAGCTACGATATTTTGTTACTTTTTGAATTTATCCTTTAAAAGTCAAGTATCTGCTGTAAAAAAACATAGGTTTTTCACTAACTTATCGCTTTTCAAAAGCTCTTGATGGTAGTCAAAAATAAGTTAAAGTAGTTTTAAAGTTACTTTATAAAAAAATTGAATAGAAAATATGTCTCATTTAAGAAATGGAGTTATTTATTATAAATAAATTTATATCTGTAGCCAAATGGCTACAATGTGCTTTTTAAAGGTGATACATGATACGATTCAAATATGATTATTTTTCGTTATTTCGGAGATTTAAAGAATGTTTTTTTATTCGTATCATTTACTTGTCATATCTGAGACACATTCTATGATAATATATCGTCCAATTAGGACACAAGAGAGAGGAGGAATAGCATAGCTTCTAGAGCTAACAAAATTTACAGCAGTTGTCTGCAAAATGAAGGTGATATATGAAGTTGTCCGCAAAAGAAGAGTAAAGACTACTTATTTAGGTAAATGCATCTTGTAGCCAAATGGATACGTATAAAAAAATACGTACAAAAATACCTAAAAAGATCAGCAGCAGAGAAAGGCAAATCTTTTCAGCAAATCGTTTCAGTAAAGAGATAATTCTGTTTAAAAGCGTATTACCTTAAATTCAAGAAACTCAACGAAAATTGTAAAATCAAAGTATTATTACAGCTGAAAATTAAGCGGCCTCTTTATTGAGATTATGGTCACCTCAAATCTCAAAATTGTTGTGTGGTTCGCTGAATTTGCCATAGCTCCAGGTAAACCGTCATCTTGGGATGCTTTCTTCTTTCATCTTTTCTTTGGATATCCCATGGAACCCTACTGAGAGTTAACAATCAATATCCTCCGACTATTTACTGAAGATATCTTTCATTTTTTCACACGATGCACGTCAGCAACCGCTAACCTACATCGTATATTTACTGTAAGTTTCTGCCATTACGATGTGATCTGCAAATATCTCCATTTCTTTAATGCCTAATTTAATACAATTTCTATTTTTTTTTCTCCGTTTTCCAGAAGTGCCTCGAGGTGGTTTCTCAGAAGAACTCCCGGAAGAAGAGCAAGAACTAGTAAATGGAGACTTTGAAAAAATCACCACTGAAACTGTCTCGCGTAAAATGTCCAGAACATGGCGTCTAGTGCCAAAATATAAAAGATTAACATTATCGGAAGCTGCAAAACAGGAAGCTGATCTCTACTACAGTTTTGTGCAGGAGACAAATCCAGAAAAGGTGGAAGCAGCCGGACCTGAAGACCATAGTTGTCAAATATGTATTAAAAATAAAGCTACGAGAATTGTCATGCCTTGTGGTCATCAATGTTTATGCTATGATTGTGCAAAATCAATTGCATTCACACGAACAATGGTGGCTTCTGTACGTCAACCAAAAAGATGTCCACTTTGTATGGCAGCTATTGCTAAAATAATGCGGGTTATATAACAGGAAAAAATTGAAAAATTCTTTGGTTTTCCCCTTGCTTTTGTGGTTTGACTCTTTGTACAAAACAAAAATTAACATTGGTTCAAATAAACTGTAATTATCATATCATTTCCATGAGATTAATACATTTTTAGAACTTTTAACTCAAAATAAGCCGTTAGGTAACTTGCTGTTCCCGAATTTTTTTTTTTTCAAAATTGAGAATAGTATTAATCTTTCTTTCATTTTACCTATATTCAGCCTTGCAGAATTTTGATGAAGTGACCCAATTCATTTTTTTGGGGAACCAATGTCTGTCAACTGGGTGGCATAGACTTGAATTTCTGTAGCGAGCGGTTATCCCTTATTGACAACTCATCAATTCATCTGGGCTTCTCTGGAAGGCTTAGGTTGTTACCACCAGAGTTGAAGAGGAATTCACCAAGCTGGAACCTTTTTAGAGACGACCATCACTTTCCAACGAATTGTGGGTTACTTCTTCTTTCCGCTCTTGAAACAAAAAACAAAAATTACGAAAACTATTAGATCTTACAAGCAGCCATCTGCACTCAGCTGTTATCTTGGGGATAGTGATTGCCGTATTTACAAACATTAGCATGCTTGCAGTTTTAAAATTGCAAGCTTTGAGCCATATCCCTTCGCTCTTAGCTTTCTTCGCTAGTTTAGAAAGAGAAAGCTCTTAGCATTGCAAGTTTACTGGAAAAGTTTAGAGGAATCAACACATGAATATGCAATAGGGCTAAGCTGTCTTTTTTTAAACTTTAGACTCTAATGAATAATTGATTTAATCGAACGATCTTGTTATTACTTCGAATTGTGTCAGGAAAAATGCATATTTCCTAATTTTGCTAAAATAATTATACTTAAAATTTTGCAATCATGGAGGAGAATTCGCCTCTATTAAAACATAGTAGAACAACGGGAGAAATTGCTAAGCAGACTCTACAAATGAGAGCAATTACTCACCTAATGACAAGTCACCAAAAAGCTCACAGAACTCTAGAAAGAAGAAGAAACTTCTTCAGCAATTCTTGTAAATTAACCACATCTCTCACCGGTTACAAAAAGATAAATTGTAACTACATCGATTTAAAGTAATAGATCACAATATGATCTGGGGCTTTTCATAATAATCGATTATTACGATTAATGACAAGGTTTCCAAGGGACAAATTAATACGTTTATCCACTCTGCTTGTTTCCAAATGCTCCATTGAGTTTTTTGCATATTGTTAAAATGTATCGACCTGAATTTAGAATAATTGATTTTTTTATTTGTTACGACACCATTTTATTTGATTAAACAACTAGATAATTTCAACAGGTTTCTAAAACCATTTCGTATTCATAATTAATTCCATTACTATTTATAGCTATAGTATCCTTCATAATTACTACCATTTTTTCAAACATGCATACATTACTGAAGAAGTTATTTTGCTTATTTACTTATTTGTTTTATTTATTTATTATTAATATTTCATAAAATACGTATAATCAAAGAGGGAAAATCTGTAAAACAAAGAAAGGAAAAAGTAGACACAACTTTAATTTATGAAGCTGTTCAGTGTTGCCACAAAAATACCCAAATTTCTCTTATAATTAAAAATTTTCCCGAGTGTTCTCTAATTAGAAGAAACTTTTATGGTAGCATATCAGTAAACTTGCAAATAAATAATTCTTAACCCTGTATTAAAATAATTAGTTGTTTCAATACTTTGTTTGGGAGCCCACCCAACTTATTGATAGAATAATACATATAACACTTCTTTAAATTGCAAGTAATAAATTTCGGTATTAAAACTATAAATAAAACAAAAATGTCAAAGAATAAAAAAAATCCTAGGCTTTTTTACTTTTTTCGCATGAGTGTGTAACTAAACATGAGTGTTTGCCTCCTATGGTAGGGCTATTATAGCAATCGTGGCGATGTGGGAGGAGCTAATATTTGGCCACACCTTTTCCCTTTAACTGGGCGGGTCTTCCAGTGTGGCGTAATTTCTGATGAATGTGTCGTCGGTAGAGTTATGCCAGTACGATTACTGGCACAGTCGTGACTGGATGGTGTAATAATTTTGGTTAAAAGGAAAAAAACAAAAAACAAAATTGCCGAAATGATTAAGAATTTTACTCCAAAATAAACTCTAATCACAATATTTTTTGTTATAATTTTGTTTAATATCTCAAAAAATGTTTGCCTAATTAAAAGAAAAAATCGGCCACATTTTAAAATATTGATTGATTTAGGCATTCAGCTTTACAATTTTTTATTTCTCATCATGGGCACGGTTTCATCTACAGATGAAAGTAGAGACTAGTAGAAACTAGTAACGACAAAACTGTAGACAATACATTAAAGAGTAAATTTGGAGACGAATTTCAGCTGTATAATCAGCTATTTCTTAATGCGAGGAATTTCAAGATAGTTAGGGAAATGACACAAATGAAATATAGTAGTGGCTGCTGCTATATTTGCATTCTACGCGTGATCAGCATTCTACGTGATATCGTGCAATTTGCAGGTAAGGACTGCTTTGCAAACCCACGCGCTCATGTTGCATATGTTTCGCTTTGCACGACAGCCTTGTAAGGTTACACTGGGAGACCAAGATGTTCTCTATTTCATCAATTTGGGTTGAAGATTTGTTGTTTTCTTATATTAATGTTAGATTTAGGATTTAGATTTAGTGGTGTTATTTATTTATTTATTTTTTTTTTTTGGCGCATTAACAGCTGAGGTCATTAGCGCCCGGAGCTTTTTCCAGTGCACTGCCGGCCTCCGGACAGTGTTCTCTCGTTACAGACAACACTGTCCATCACCGGACAGTGAGCTGTAAGAAGCTCCTAGGAAGAGAAAATCTAAGGGTCAGCTGCTGGATTCGAACCCGGGACCTCCGCGTGGGAGTCCAGTATGCTAACCTCATAGCTAATCCCTTCCCTATTTATTTATTAAAACATTAGTTACAACATGTTAAAATTACATCATATCTAAAATGCGTCTTATAGTAGAAACCTAAGCGCTGGATGCACGCAACAAAATTTTACTTAAGATTATATGGGGGGGCTGCAAAACGGAATTGCACCGGAGGTCTCTCAAGATGTCTACAGGCCACGTTACATTGCTGGAGAATATTAATGTACCCGCCGTCAGCGGGAGCAGATTAGGGCACATGCAAACAATAGAAACAAGCTTTAATCAAATCTAACCAACTTTCTGAAATTGGAAAAATAATACGGAATTAAAAAAAAAACAGTTTTTATTGAAAAAGGGAACAATCAATTCGCGCTAGCCTTTCCGAACAATGACGAAAGCCAGCCTCCGTAATATGTAGTAATTCATTTCGCAGAGTGGAGTATTGCGCACTAGCAAGAGGCTGTAATTTGATAGTCGTTAACATTCGGGCTTCGTTAATTCGTATTGTAAAGTGATTTGGTGAATGAAAGTGTTTAAAGGTTAACCGGACTAGCAATGTGTGTGTGAACACAGAAAAATAGTACTTGAAAACTACGATTTTACTTTATTCAAAAAATACAATACAAAATAATTTTTTTTTCATAAATCTAAAGACTTTTTTGCAATAATTTTTATTTGACCCCCTCCCTTTTAGTTTGAAAGTTGGCGTCGCCCAGTCCAAGATCCCTTGCAAACTGTTCAGTCTTCTTTTCTTTTTGAGGGAATTCGCTAAGAATCACGCAAATCTATTAAAACGAGATTTTCAATTATTACTTTAGTGTGAACAGAAAAGAAATCAAGTTAAAACAATTCACCAAAGTTTTCAAGTGCTTTACGATACTCTTCTGAAATATTAAAAATAAATTCAACTAACTTGAAGTTTTATAAGTTCTGAACATTAGTTAAGAAGCCAAAAAGAATTGTGCAGCAAACGAAGACCGTATAAAATGCTTTGCAGTAAAAAAAATTAAAATAAAAAAAAAACGAACGAAATCAACTCTGTTAAAGGTGGGAGGTTAAAGGCAGACAACTCGGAGGGGAGAATTCTCTACCCCCACTAGAACCACTGAAAGCGTTCAGCTCAGAACCGTTTCAAGCGCCACACCGAGCGTGTCCCGTGTACGCATTTATGCTGTGAAATACCCGGTTTGTTTGTTAATTGCTGTCTAAAATTCTAAAAATTTTTGTTTTCAACGTGAAAAAAAGGTTTGATTTCCTAAAATTATACACACTACAAAGAATTTCTCTTGTGAAACGTGCAAGTGAATTTAAACAGTGATATTGTGGTTAAAAAATATTAAAAAACAGTGAAAGTTAAAGTGAGGTTTTACTGCTTGGATACATTTGAGGTTTTCAGTTTTATTGCAAGAAAGGCCAACAAACTGGAATAATAGAAACGCCGGGGTAAGTTTTCTACAATTTTACGTATTACTGCCTGCAATTTGCTTACTTTTTTCACGAGTTTTTTTCCAATTTTAAAAATAAATTTCCTAATGAATTTTTATAAGTTTTGTTTAGTTTTATTCATAAATTAAAAATTACTAGTTTTTTCTTTTGCTTCAAATACGTAGACAATTCAAAATCTAAAAGTGTTCACGGAAATCTGGTGACAATCCGATTACCTAACATTGAAATCAATGCGGACCGGTTTTAAACTATTTTCAATTTTCCGTAAGTTGTGCTAATAAGAGGAATTTTGATTTTCGAATTTTATGGTGCAAGGGAAATAATTATTTTTGGGCCCCGTACACTTGGAAAGAATTGTTTTCAAAATTAGCCTAACTTGATAGCATCTTTAACGAGATGATTTTTTCAGTTTTTGTTTTGCCATTTTTTTAAGAAGTCAGCTCCTAAATTTTTGTTTTTTCTTAGTACATACCTAGCAATAAGATTTGTTAGTTTTATGTTGAAAAGTTTTTCTCAAAAAATTCATTTTTAAAGGCGTTAAGGCAGTCCATCTTGAACAGTGCTATTTCGATTTTTTTTTTCTGGCAATTTAACGTAAACATGATTTTAGTATTAGCAAAGTTTATTGCAAAAATTCCAGTTTGATCGGAATTGCAGAACTTACTGATCGGGTATTTTTCTTCCCTAGCCGTTTTTATGTTTTCTAAAGCACAAAGAGAAAAACTTAGCCAATTGCTTTCTCCTAAGCTGCTTGTAAGAAAAAGCCTTTAAAGTTGATTCACTAACTACTAGGTGTCGACTACCTTTGAGGTTTATATTTTTATTCCTTTTATTCCCGAAAGTGGCCGTAAATTTGCGCTGTACCTTTTGTAATGATTAAACCAACTAATATTTGTTATTATTTAATCATTGAATGAAACCTAATTATATTAACAAAGTAAATTGTTACTCATTTTAGTTATTCTTAAATTTTACTCTCTAGTTATAAAATATTTTAAAGTTTTGAAAATATTAAAACAAAAAATACTTTATTGTATTTATTTTAGTAGGATGTACTTTTTTCCTTTGATTTTAAATTTTTATTTTTACATTTTAAGCATCTCCTTTATGAAATTTAAGGCATAGAATTCTTTTAAAAATATTATAAACCTGTTAGGTTTCATATTTTGGTGACGCGCGGCATAACAAAACGTTTCTTTTAGCCTATTATTCTACTGGAAAACCTAATGTTAATAACAAAGATTATCTCTTCTAATAATTGTGAAATTTCCAGCATGTGCATTTTCTTTAAACTTGAAACTTTTCCGCGCCGAAGTTGATAATCGCCTCTGAAAGTGGCGAGCACACTTTTTTTTTTTTTTAAAAAAAATGTCATTTTATTGCCAATGCTTCCTTTTTTTTGCAAATTAAATTTTTATGATGTTTAAATTTCTGAAAACGTTGCATTTCTTATTACCGCTGATGAGCTTGTCTTTGGCTGAAATAGATACTATTTTAATAGGTTTTAGCGCCTTGGGAAATAGTTCGTTGTAATAAAAAAGTAGATTTGAACAGAAATAGAGCAAAAGAACTTATTTTAAAGATAGTGCTAGACTTAAAGCTTGTTCTAACCCGTAGAAAAGCCATTACCTAAGGCTCAAAACTTTTTCCGGCTTTCCTACCATCTAATAAATCTTTGGTTTCCATTACGTTGCAGTTTTGCCGTTTACGCTAAAAAGTGGAAGAGCGATTATTGATTGCGCAGAATGCTTTTCTGAGTACTAGACTCTTGTGGTGTGAATCAAGAAAGTGGAAAGTTAAGATGTGGCTATAAATCGTACGGAAAGACGCTGAATGAATTTTTGGTCACTATCCTTACGGCGATTTTCTCGAAGATCAGGATCTAATGGACCTCTCTAATACAGTATCACTTTTGGGCATTTGATTTCTTGTAGCTTAAATAGAAGTGGCATACCTACTTGTGTGTAAAGTTAGTGTACTTTGGTTTGAAGAAGCTTGTAACCGTCTTCTGTACCACTAAAGTCTAATTTTCTTAGTTTACTAAATAATCACTGTACTTTTACTTAACCAGGAGTAAGAAAAAGGTTAAAAGAAATTGGTGTGAACACCCGCACTGCTTTTACTCATAATTCTCCTGTTTTTTTTTTCATACAGTTATGGTTTTACGAATAATGGTTTTAAAGCGATTCTTTTTATAATTTGCAATTTTAGCCACGCATTTAATTACTAAGAAGCTTATAGTTATTCAAAAAGGGAAGCTCTACCCCAAGTGAGAAAGTTACAAATGTTGAAGACGGAACTATGTCTCCCATCTTCTGTACGCTTAATGAATTTTTCTATTAAAGTTGTCGGTAGCACATCTAAGAGATACACAGATGCTGTTCTCATTTAATCCTTTATTGTCCTCTCTCTGCTTGTTAAAGACTATTTTGCATGCCAAAGAATTTAATTCATACCAAACAATGAGCAGTTTTTCTATTCCTTAATTCTCGATTTTCGGGAACATCCTCCTGAGGGATCTCCGTTAAACGCCTAAATAATTTCGTGTTTATCTTGGCCCCCGCATAAATTTAGAACTCCTGTTTTTACAATTCCAAAACAATACACACAGAACTTGCTGGACCTTTAAACAATACTAGGTTTAATTAATTTTTGTTAAAATTCATTCAGATTTCTTTACTCTCAATCGATATTGCGGTTGCCTAGATTTGATTCCATACATGTAAAGTTTCTTCCTCACTCAGTTACCAAGTGTGGTGCAAGACGGTAACATTATATGAAGTCGGAGAGATCTCCACACCAAACTGTATAATGGTTTTTGGGATGAAAATACTAAAACCGATCACGAATACAATAATCATGCAAGCTATGATTTTGATTGGACAATGAGCTTCTTTTAGGCTAATTTCATAAATTTCTATAGGACCATTTCTTCCACCATTGTTGGATTGTATTTTGACCATTAGAAGTACAGATTGTAGGGTTTAATTACGTCAAGACGCCACACGGTAGCCGAGCGATTAGAGGCGAGACCTGCGAAGCTAATTTGCATTGTGGTACTGGCTTTGATTCCCGGTCTAGGCCTTGGATTTTATTTAATGGTTAATACAAGAAATTTACAGTAAAGTATGTTTGCTATTCGCCTCCGTCCACGACACCTAATTGGTAGTTGGACGTTAAGCACTGCCTGAAAAAATAGGCGATTAGTAGGACGCAATAAGAACCCATTTTGATCATTCTTTCTTGCTGAATGCAATAAAAATAAATAAAAAATACTTGAATGATGTTGAAACAAAATTAACTACTGAAAACCTATTTAAAACGTCGAGGTCTTTTAAAACTGGCACTTTTTCAAAAAAAACCGTACGTCCCTAAGTACTTCAATTTTGTAAAATTGTATTAGAATATAACTTAGAGGACATTGTTAACCTGAAGTTACATATATGCCGCTCAAACAATTGCTGGAGTTTCTCAGTGCCGTAGCGATTCAGCATTTATTGGAGCACCTCTAGCTTAATAAAGGAGCCCCTTTGAATGCTTAAATTTTAACTTTGTTTGTGGTACTTAAAACAAAAAAAAAAAATTGACTTGTCTGATTTTACCCGTCTTGTTATTCAGCCTAAATTGTGACTTTTTTTTGGCCTGCCATTGTTATTGAATTGTGACTTCATTCTTAGTGCTTTAGATCATTTTCAAAAATGTACCTTTTCATAGTCAAAACGTGCAAAAAAGAACCTCTCAACGAAAAGTTGAACACGAACAAAATACCTGCTGTTGTTGATTGTAAGAGAGAAATTAAAAGTATTGGTGATTATTTTTGTTTGCTTTCAATCGACGGTTCATCTTTGTTAGTACGATTGCGTCTAGCTTTATACAATTTTGGGGTGAGCATGAAATTTCACCATAATTACGTTTAATTATCTTTTCGTAACTAACAAAAAAAAAAGAAGCATTTTTAAAGATCTCTGGTACTCACAGTTAATGATTTTCGCCCCCCATTAAATTGTACTTTTTTTTAATTTGTATAAAACTCGTTTACGCTTACTTTTTTTCTTGTTTCATTGATTTATGTAATTGTATATTTTAGCGGTAGTTTTTAGTTTGGTACGATTACGTATTCATTGGTTGTTTCACTGATTTAAAAGGTTCTCAAATAACTGCTTCACCCCCACTTATAAGAGCGCTGTTTTTTTTTTTGTTTTTTCTTTCTTACTTTAAATGTCAAACTATCAAGAAA
The DNA here is from genome assembly GCF_049639745.1 of Rhodnius prolixus. Lineage (NCBI taxonomy): Eukaryota > Metazoa > Arthropoda > Insecta > Hemiptera > Reduviidae > Rhodnius > Rhodnius prolixus. The sequence goes on from NW_027411634.1 coordinate 38,340,198, forward strand.
TGATAGGTTGGTGCTGAATGTTCTGTCCTGTACACAACAAAAATTGTGTGTACTATAAAACATGCTGTGAGGCAGTTTAGAGTTACGCCATATGGCGCGCAAAGCTAGGGTAGTTGTACGGTTTTAAGCTTTCTATTATACTTCACGGTGCGAAACAACTTTTTTGTTGGTCTTCCGTAATAAAACTGTTTTTTTTTTTTTTTTTTTCATAGCCTTCATTTGTACCGTAAAAGTTTTAGAATATTAGGGCATGTTAGTGTTGAGAAAAAATAAATTAACAGAACGTTCATACCAAGTCTACGCCACCTCTAGCTAGTCGATAGCACAGTGTTGAGGTCTCCTGTATCTTTTGATTGTTTTATTGAAAAATTTTAGTCCCAGATTCCCAGAGTGCCATTGATGGATCTCGCTGAACTCCAGACAGAGAGGTTTTAGTTGGATAATGAGCTTCTTTTAGGCTAATTTCTATTGGACCATTTCTTCCACCATTAGTAGAACGCAATAAGAACCCATTTTGATCATTCTTTCACGCTGAATGCATTAAAAAAAAATAAAAACTACTTGAATGATGTTGAAACAAAATTAACCACTGAAAACCTATTTAAAACGTCGAGGTCTTGTAAAACTGGCACTTTTTTTAAAAAAAAACGTACGTCCCAAAGTACTTCAATTTTGTAAAATTGTCTTAGAATATAACTTAGGACATTGTTAACCTGAAGTTATATGCCGCTCAAACAATTTCTGACCATCAGAAGTACAGATTGTAGGGTTTAATTACGTCAAGACGACACACGGTAGCCGAGCGGTTAGAGGCGAGACCTGCGAAGCTAATTTGCATTGTGGTACTGGGTTCGATTCCCGGTCTAGAGGCCTTGGATTTTATTTAATGGTTAATATGAGAAATTTACAGTAAAGTATGTTTGCTAGTTGCCTCCGTCCACGACACCTAATTGGTAGTTGGACGTTAAGCCCCGCCTGAAAAAATAGGCGATTACTTCACTTTAATTACGCCACCCTAAGAGTTCACCATTCGGTACGGACTCAGTAAAGTCCGCTTCGAAATCACTACCAAAAAAGGGAGTTAAAAAATGTAAACCAGTTGTGCTTTTTATCGACTTAATGATAAAAGAAAAATATAAACGTTGCTCATTGAAAAGTACAACTTTATTTCTGGTGTCTTCCTTCTTTCCAACCATTCATTCATTCGTAATGTTTATTTGTAAGTTTTCTGTTCAGTAAAAACAACGTTTATTCTTTAATCAAGGTTAAAGTACGGTATTACAGGCATTTTTTTGGTCGTACATTACGAAAAAGCTTCAAAGCCCGTTTTTGTTTTAAAATTTTGATTTCCGCGTTTCAAACTACAACAAAACTCACATTTACGCGTGTGAGCGGTGGATGTTGGTCTGGTGGTTATGCGATTTAATTATAAGTGGAAGATTGCCAGATCGAATCCCCCGTATGGAGCTACTTTTTATTTGTTAGACATAAGTAATTATAAGATATGTTTGTTAGTCGCTCCTGTTCACGACACTTAACTGTAGATAGTTAGACGTTAAGCCCTTTCTGGTGATTACTTCACGTACTTTTGTTCTGCTTGGATTCATCGAGTTGCTGCTTAGATACTGTCTGATAATCGTTACAAGGTAATATAGAGTCAAACAACGGAACTTGTAACATAAATGAGAATATAAAAGGAAGAAGGCAGTTTTGTCAGCTGTCTATAGTCGTAAGAAGTTGATTACTTTCCACTTGTCGATACGATCGATGGTGTAATATCTATCTGAGAGTTCGATGATTATTGGTACGATGAGGATCATCAGTGGACCAACGTCAACATTCGTAGAGTCAAATAATTCTGTGAGATCAAAGTATTGTCATCTCCACCATATTTCCCAGACATTTCGCTAACAGAGTATCATCATACTCTTTATAAGCTGACTCTGGATAACTGCCTTACACCTTACACACTGAGAATCAGGGACTTCTCAGTGTTCCTTCCAAAAACTTCAAGACTTTCTTTTGCTGATGGTACATGTTTGGATCAAATTCAGTGAGCAGTAGTTAAGTTATTCAATTTAAATTATTAACATTTAGGCGACAATTTTGTGATTATTAATCTATTTTAACCGTGTAGGTGACTCACTTATATAGGACCATCTTAAAACTCTTATTTTACGAGAGGTTAAATAAGGTTTTCTAAACTTCCATTTAGATATTTTAAAGTTTTACTACCTCTAAGTATTTAATTGTTAAATTTCCAACCAAACTTCCAAGAAGATAGAAAATCAATTACACCGTAAGTGCAATTCTAAAGAAAGGCTTTTTCTGTAATCTACTATGAATTGGTCAAACGGATTCATTTAAAGCTGATCTAATGGCGTAATTAAACTTAAATGTCAGTTTGGCTTGTAATTTTTTCTGAATTAATAGTTTGGTTCAGAGAGAATGAATCGCATTCTATTAACATCATTATTACAATTAAATTAAAATTAAATTACATTCGTAAATTATGGTAAGAAAAAGTCATGTGAGTGTTCATACGAGATTCTTATCATGAGAAAGTGAAGTGAAACTGTCGAATATTGCCGAAAACTATTCAAAAACCATCTTAATTTATTACAAAATTTCTTGAAAATTGAGAAAGGTTATTTTTTCAAATAATTCGTTAGCATTTTATCTCAATATCTACGTAAGATTAATATTATTTATAAAATAATAAGAAGTTAATGAAATATGAGAAAATATTTAGAAATATAAGAGAAAGTATTGAAGCACCATTTTTAATACGCTTTAACCAGCCATGAATCGTTTTCATTGGATGGGGCGTGGTTGAACTAGAGGTGGGCATGACCCGCCCACAGCCTGCAACTATACTGCACTGTGATTGGCCAATACTTTGAAATCAATTAAATCAATGAAATAATTAATTTAAAAATTTTTTTCCAACATTTCTCCCATAGGTATTTGATAAACTTTCGAATTAAGCAAGAAAAAAAATTTATCTTTAAAAATATGATAAATAATATTTCTTTTGGAATAATACTTCATGTTTTACATAATTATCGTTAACAGAAACAAAAAACTTGAGAATTTGTATCGTTTAATCGTGAAATAGATGAAAAAGAAATAGACTTGTAAGCCGCCATTAAATGGGCTGTAAGCTTACTTTACACTCCATCCGGTGGAGAACTCTAGTGGCAGTTTCTGTAAACATAAATGCAATTTCTACACTCACATTTAACCTTGTTGGCTACTCACTAGACTAATGTAGAACTATCTTACACTCACATTTAACCATGTTTGCGACTCACTAGACAATCCTACAGTCATATTTAACCACGTTGACGACTCACTAGACTTATATAGAACCATCTTACACTCACATTTAAACTTGTTGACGACTCACTAGACTAATATAGAACCATCTTACACTCACATTTAACCATGTTGGCGACTCACTAGACAATCCTACAGTCATATTTAAACACGTTAACGACTCACTAGACTTATATAGGACTATCTTACACTCACATTTAACCATGTTGGCGATTCACTAGATTTATGTAGGACAATCGTACACTCATATTTAACTTATTTTGTGAATCTACCTACTACACATCTCCATGTTAATGAAATAAGTTATTTGAGCTAATTTTTCACCTTTGCTATTCCACTCTAGTGAAGCTCGTTCTTAGGATGTTCCTGGATTAGAAATATCCCAAGCAAGGCTACATTACTCAGTTAATTTGTGAGTAATTGTTTTAGTCCTGTGTATACATTCCAGTAAATCTCACTCTATGATACATTGAACCAACCTTGAATTGATTTGCCACTTACAAAGTAGGCGAATACTACTTTAATGTAACCTGCATCTTACTGAACCGACTTGGTTACTCAATGCGGATAGAGAGGATGTGTTTTATTCCTCATTTATCGGTGTTTTCCGTCAGCTGGTAACACTAAAGTTGCAAGTTAAAAGTATTACCTGTTTCACCTCCATGACATTTTTTAATGCCAAAAAACCCGTTGATCATGGTGCCCCCACCAAACGATTGGTCCAGCGATACGTTAATAGAGACATCAGAACTTATTCCAAAAACTGAATTGCGATAATCCTCAAGCACACTCCTCAACAAAATATTGAGATTTTGGACAAAGAGAGTCAACAACCTCAGAATTTTTGGAGAGGGTCTTTCAGAATGGAAAGGAAACAATATATTGTTTATTCACTCACATTTAACCATGTTGGCGACTCACTAGACAATCCTACAGTCATATTTAACCACGTTGACGACTCACTAGACTTATATAGAACCATCTTACACTCACATTTAAACTTGTTGACGACTCACTAGACTAATATAGAACCATCTTACACTCACATTTAACCATGTTGGCGACTCACTAGACAATCCTATAGTTAGAGAGAAGATCAAAAGTTTTTCCCAATTCTCCAAGCACTTTCTACAATTGATGGCACTCGTATTGGTGGAATGAAGGTGCTGCTGAGTTTCAGGAAAGTGATATTGTTGATGTAGATGAGGTACCACCTAGACAGAATGAAGGTGCATTGGCCCGATCCTGGTTCAGCCAATAGCAAAGTTTATTTTAATTCAATTGGAATTTAATTTATTAAATTTTGGTCCATCTCTGCCAAAACTTACGCTTTCAACGTAGATATTCAAGTATTTTCCCTGAAATCCGGTGAACTTTTCTTCTAACTGCGGAAATCTCAAAACTAATATTTCCGGGGAAAGCGTAATACTCGACAGCTGTTCTTTCTTTACTGGGTTGTAAATGCTAAATAAAAATAACAGCAGATGACGTGGACAACCACTATTTTGCAGCATTTTTTTGGATATGAAATTCTGTCGAAGAAGTTGTGCGTAATAAGTCGCTGAAATTTTTATTAGTAAGACGGCATTTCCGTTCAACTTATTTTATTCAGATTTGGATTTACATATTGTTATTATTATTATTGTTATTTACGTACGATGTGCTTAACCGTTAAATGACGCAATAAAGTTAAGCTTAATCCGCCTCTTTTCCAGAACAAAATTCTTCTGGGAAAATTATTCGAATTAAAGAAGAAAATCTTTCAATGATTCAAAATCGGAAAAGCGGAAGTATCTAATAAAAATATTGAGAAACGTTTTCTTGTTAACTGCTTTTATATCGAAAGTTTTTACCGCGCATAATATTATGATTTTCTATAGATAAATACAAAAAGGCCTACAATCAATTGGAGTTTGGTCGGTCGGGCGTGTATGATGGATGAGAAAATATTTTCTCAGCCTAAATCAATTTTTCTGTGTTACATCATCAATGGTTTGATTGTGCGTTATCTTGATTTTACGTTAATGGATGCAAATTAATTTTTAATTGATCACGCGTGCTGTTTATAGATGTTCAAAGAATATTTTCACTTTCAAGAATAAAACCCAACTTTTGAAGTCGTACTGTGAGTAATTCTTTTGAAACCTGCAGTTCTTTTTTTTTAAAAAACAAGAACTTCGAGAGGCGTCAGTTTTATTTTTCTTTTGAAATACGGCAACACCTTGTAACCAAAATAAGTTTTGGTATAAACTTGATGAAGGCGCAAAACAAAGAAAGGAAGGTGAACCATTCCTGTATCTTAGAAAAAGGAGAGGTTTTGCCTACTTGACCTAAAAGAAAAAGACGGCTTTGCAAACAGTAAGCCTCATTTGTCCACATTGCCTTAGGAAATGGAATCTAGCCTTTTTATCTGTACACGATATAGCCTTACTTCCAGCAAAATTATTAATGCTACATCTATGCAGGTGGAACGTGTAAAACTACCCAAATATCATTCTCATAATCTGGTTTGATTTGTAAGTACTTACTAACTCCCAACTTCAGAACTTTTTCAGTTAAGTCATAAAATGAATAAAAATTTAATGAGTTATAATCATAAAAGCAAAGTAAAATGAGATTTCGTTTATTTTTTTTTTACATTTTACTTTTTTGGTAACCTGCTGTGCTTGTTTAAAAGGTTTTTAAAATTTCTTTCATCGTATTTTTAGCGTTTAATATTTTTTTATTACCTAAGCACTCGAAGTTAAATAAGTTTAAACTTAAAAAATAGAAAAAGTTTAGTACTTTATATTCTATCTATTTACAAGCTAAAAGTTTGGTCTTGTCTTCGTTTTGATATTAATCTACAAGTTTAAGTAAATTCATTATTTTTTTTCACCTTCTTAGCTTTTTGGAATGGAGCTAACTTTTAAAGCACATCCTTCCGAGTAACATAAAACTTTTTTTCGAACTTTATGAACTTTCATTATTGAAGTGTGTGTGATTTACGAAAGTCTCCTTATTGTAATAATCGGCACATATATTTTAAAAACTAAAACGTCATTAGGGGAAGCATCTTAAGATTCTTTCAGTTTACAACCTTATAATAGTCGATTTCCGTTTCCGTTTACAGCCTTTTCCTTTTATAATAATCGATATATATTACGAAAAGTAAGATACTAATAGGATGAAAAAATAAATGCCAGTTTTCAGTCGTGATACATTTATTCTGCCGAGCTTTCGACCTAGGGACTAGATTATCTTCTGGGCTAGTTTACAAAGTAATATTTTACATTAAAGGGTTGGTGTGTCTTCTGTCTTGTCTGTTCATGGACCAAGACAGAAGACACACCAACCCTGTAATGTAGTCCCTAGGTCCCAAGCTCGGCAGAATATATGTATCACGACAAAACCTTGGTATCACTTTTGATCAAAACCTATCCTGGAAAAACCATGTTTCCCAAATCTCTCGTCGTTCCATCCATATCCTTAAGCAGTTTAATAGTTCCCGTCACCTTTTTCCAATTAAGACCCGGCAACTCCTAGTTTCCTCTCTTGGTTTCCCCCCATTTCGACTATGGTTGTTTAGTGTATGGCGGTCTTTCTGGTGATATTGAAGCTAAGTTCAAGCGCCTCATGAACTGCTTCATAAGATTTATTTTCAGCATTTCCAGAGACTCTCGCATTTCGCACTGCTACGATGAGTTGAAGTGGCTTTTTCCTATCTATCGCCGCCAGTATCTTTTGGCTTCTTTCCTTTTTCAAGTCATCCAGTCTCAAAGGCCTTCCTATATTTTTCAACTCCTTAAGTTTAAATCCTGCATCCATTCCCGTAACACTAGATCTCCCTCATCTGATCTCTATATTCCCTCTCACCGTACCTCATCCTTTGACAAATCCTTCCTAATACGTGCTACCTCTCTCTGGAACTCCTTACCATCGTCTGTTCGCCATGCTCCTACCGTATCCATCTTTAAATCCCGTCTATTCAGTTACCTCCTTTCTATTCAGCTTCCTCCGAAATTCTAATTGTTTTAATTTATTTCCTTAATTTCTGCTGTTATTTTTATTTTCACTTTTTGTAAATACTTATTTATTTATTTATTTTCTGTTTAATCACAGGCCAAACTATTAAGGCCTCTATTTGTACCTGTATTTATTCTTTGGGGACAATTGTCCCAGAATAATAAATTTATTTTCTATTTCTATCACGACTGAAAACTAGCATTTACTTTTTCATCCTATTGAAACTATGAATCAGTCACCAAAAATAATGAACTGAGATACTAATGTTTTTAGATGGCCCTATAAACTGCTGAAACTTCACTAAATGGACGTTCATTAAGAAAAAAACGTTTAGTTCGAGGCTGAGCTTTAGACTAGAGTGCAGATCTGTGCAGAAATGGCCTCTCTCTCTGACATCAAATAACTATTCGATCGTCAAAACGAATGGGTCCGAGGACGACTACTAAAGGAACTTGAGTTGGTATGCTTGCGGGGGCAAAAATTCACGCTAATAGAAAGTTGCTTTCCGGTTCAACTTAGACAGGAAGTATCGGATTCAGATGGTCTTAATTCTATCCAATAATATGTTTGTGTCACATATTATATTATTGTATTTATTAAAACTATCCGTTAGGGCAGTTGTATTAGGGTTGATCGTCAAAAACTGCCCGAAAAAGCGTAACGTTGATAAACATATTACGTGTTAGCTTAAAAGTTGTTAGGGTTTATCTCCTGCCAAAGAAAAAGAGCTTATTATGGCTACCAAGATGTGGTAAGCGCAGAAAGAATATTTAGTTATTGAGTTCCAAGAACGTTTTTGTGTGATAAGCAACAGAAACGGAGATCCAGAAGCTCTGGAATAAACTGAAGGTACTGGAATCGGCAAAAAAATCTTTCTGGGCAACAGCGGACTCCTCCTGCTTACAAGATCTGGGCAACAAAGATCTGTGGACAGAGTAGAGGCATTTACAAAAAAAATATATTATAATTTTTAATCAGATTTTGTTTTATAAGATTCTTGTACTAGATAAGGTAGGCATAATTTTTGCCCCTGTCTTACATTCGCAGTATGCAATTACGCAAGGTATTGGTGTATTTCAGTTTAGCATATGTATACCCAACACTTAAACTTTTTAGGAGCTACAACAAGCCTGAGTAATGTTGATAATTTTCATTTATACTAAATATATTGGCATGTGTTTCTCTTTGGCCAAGGAAAGTGTGTTTATAATTTACACGAAAAATCGCCGGAAAATGGATTAGCAGTGGATTGTCGTTAGAGTCAGATTATTTTTTGTAATTTGTGATTTGGAGTAGTTGAAGTTGTTTGTTCCCGATATTGTTGCGTCTGGTGTAAAATTCTCTGGCATCCTGCTACATGATTGATTTATTTTATTTATTTATTTAATCTTACGCTCTATTTCCGGTCTCTCTTTTTCGAGATAAAAGTGGGAAGTATTTGCCTGCGCTCTTTTTTGCTTCCTATTTTAGCTCGTCTATTTCTGTTGTAGACTTGCTGCTATTTTCAGCCTGCCATTCTATTTATATTTATGTAAGACGCCTTGTCGTAGATTTTTGCCAGTATAACATAATTACTCCCACCTTGCTTCGCTAAATATAAAATGTATTACTACAACGTTACCTAACTTAAATTCCTTTTGCCCTTCCACCCCTCTAAATAATTAAATTTAAATTTAATCTATTGATTCAGCAATATTCCTAAAATCGATGTATAAGATACTTTTTTTTCCCTCATCTCTTACGCCGAACAAAATGAGAAGTACTGCAATTTTTTCCAAGATCAACAGATATCGTTGTGAACAAGAACAAGGAAATAGCAGTAAGCTGAGTTCGATTCCGCTAGGCGACACGACTGTTAACATAGCGATCAATCAAAATCACTCCGCCGGAAGTATTGCTTTACTTAAACGGATATTTTCCTTCTTTTTTTTTTTTAGTTTTCTTGAAAATAGCTCTAACGATTTTCCGTAAACTATATTACAAGTTTTATTTGTAGCATTTTTCCAAGAAAATTCGATTAAGAGTACTTAGGAAATTTAATCTAACAAACGAGAGTTAATGTTTGATGAAATTTTTGTGTTTGAAGAAAATTTTGCTATAAAATGAACTACTTGAAAATTTTCTAGGAATTTTCCCAAAATGATTTCGAGGATTTTATCTAAAACGCGTAAATATTATAAATTACGTATAGAAGAAAATTAATTTGAATGCATTTTTGGGGCAAATTCGTTTTAGTACGTTCTAAACAGGAAACAAAAATTAAAGGCAACTTTACGAGTTTTAAAGAATTTTTTATTAGTTGCAACCATTTATATTACGACGAGAAAATGTTGCGGATATTCGGAGACTGAAGATAACCCGGAAGTTGGACGAATAGCTGCTATCCGAATTAGTTGGGAGAACTCAATAAAGTTACCAGTCATGGCCAAACGCAGCGCGCCATGGTCGATTGGGTATACTGGCAATGTTACGGATGAATGTCCTCCAGAGAGAGAGTATACTAAAACTTAAATTGATGGCCAGGGTAGACAGTAATAATCGTTATGTTCTGCAATTTAAGTGGGAACGTTAACAATCTCGTTGCCGCCGCCATCGATTACTTATTAAGTATAATCGATTATTACAGTTTGATTAAGTTACTATAAATATTTCAACAGTTGTTCTCTCGATTATTCCTCGTGAAAGAGGAAGTACTACGATAGCGGAAGGCCGTTGATTTGAAGTTTCCGACCGGAAATATCCGTTTTGAGTGCGGAAAACAACAACCTGGTGCGAACCAATCGCTTGAATTTCTCTTACTGTAATTTAAGTTCTGAAATTCTCTTAGAGTTTAATGAATGAGCCTAAAGAATATGGCGCTAAACGATTTTCTTTAAATGTAACGAGCCTTATGGCCACTTGTAGATTCTATAACTTTTAATTGTGAATCGTTTTCCACAGGAAAATGTTTGTTAAAGTGTTTTAACTTTCCCTGTAATGTGTTTTCCAACCGGATGTCGATATCCTTGCAATATTTGGAATGAATTAAATATATAAAGTAGGGAAGAGATTAGTTTAGGGCAGGGGTCGCCAAACTTTTTTTGTGATCATGAAATCTCCATCGACACCCCTATGAAAGTAATTTTCAGTTAATTAAAATAAAACTATCTATTAGGTACTGTGTTTTGTACATTTATTTTATGATTTTTAAACATTTTATTAAAGTAATTTTACATTGTGTAACCAATAGTTTTATGAAAAATATCTTAATGTTGAAATTTAAATATCTTCAATATTTATTAAATAATAAGTAAAGTAACGACAGTATTGCTTCTTAATTAATGAGATGGGTGTGCCTGGTGTTCCTTTGCAAGGTTCCGCTATATTGGGTTCGAAATTGTTTTTCCTTCGACACCCTTGGCTCAGATCGAGCCCCTAATTTTGTTAAATAGATCCCTGGAGGTCTATGTAGACCACTTTGGCGACTTCTGGTTTTGGGGGTTAGGAAACTAGATTCTTTCGTAGATCCAGGGGTTCGAATCCGGCTGCTTGCTTTTAGTTTTTTTTTCTCTTCGTAGTAACAGTTTACTTGTAAACGGCGATGTTATCTGTAACTGTGAAAAACTGTCCGGAAACCGGTAGTGTAGTGAAAATAGCTCCGAGCGCCAATGATGCGCCTTCTAATTAAAAAAAGTAAAAATTACAGTGTTCCCAACTGACTCAAGATTGAAATACTTTAATTATTGCTTTTGTAATAGATATCCTCCTCGTTTTAGGAGTTTGAGTCCTCTTCGTTTGAGTTTGTTAATTACCAGTAGACATTTGATTAAGTTTAGCGCAACAGGAGACAGTAAAATATTTAGTAAAATAAAAACAGTTCGGATAAAGTTGTAAATGATCGTTTCTATTCGTAGTTCGTTGCCAAGTAACAGCGGTTATCTTCTTCCGTCACCAGTTTAATTAAGTTGATCTTTTACAGTTGGGTTATTTTACTAAGAACGTATTGAAGGTTTTATTTATTATTACAGGGACAAAAACTGTTTGGTCTAAAATAATCTGTCTAAAATACTATCACGAAATAAAACGGGTTGCTAGGATACCCAGAATCAAATCTAGGAAAGTGCCCTGTTTACCGCTTGTCGCTCGATCGACAGTATACACCAAGATCATGACAGTTTAAATAAAGAAGGTGCACACAATAGCGCAAAAGAAAAAAACTGGATGTCTGCATTTTCCTGGAAATTCTGCTGAGAAAAACCGTTTTCCAATTAAAGAAAACTTCCGTTTGGTGCATAGTTGACGTCACAGCTTCCCAAAACCTTACTATTGTATATTCCCTGAGTAAAAAAAATATCTTGAAACGCGCCAGCTGTTAAAAATAAGCTTTTACCACATGTTTTTTTGCACGTGTACCAGGAATTCATTGGTCTGCTAAAAATTATTGAAAACACGTGAAAGCTTCTCCGTGCGTCCGCTGTAGTAAGTAGGAAGTAAAAGTAAGTAATCGTCTATTTTTTCAGGTGGGGATTAACGTCCAACTACCATTTACTAGGTGTCGTGGACGGAGGCGACTAGCAAACGTACTTTACTAATAAATACCTCATATTAATCATTAAATAAAATCCAAGGCCTAGACTAGTACCGCAATACATCTTAGCTTTGCGGGTCTAGTCTCTTAACTGCCTAACATACCTTACTGTAGATTTCTCGTATTAACCATTAAATAAAATCCAAGACCTAGACTAGTACCGCAATATATCTTAGCTTTACGAGTCTAGCCTATAACCGCCTAACATACTTTACTGTAGATTTCTCATATTAACCATTAAATAAAATCCAAGGCTTAAGACCGGGAATCGAACCCACTAAACCAACAATACATCCCAGCATTGCGGGTCTAGTCTCTTAACCACCTAACATACTTGACTGTCAAATTCTCTTATTAACCAATAAATAAAATCCAAGGCTTAAGACCGGGAATCGAACCCACTAAACCAACAATACATCCCAGCATTGCGGGTCTAGTCTCTTAACCGCCTAACAAACTTTACTGTTAAATTCTCGTATTAACCATTAAATAAAATCCAAGGCTAAGACCGGGAATCGAACCCAGCACCACTTTACATATTAGCTTTGCAGGTCCCACCCGCTGTAGTAATTTTCTTCCAATTCAAAACTTTTAATTATAAATTTCATGATCAAATTATCATGTCTAAGAAGCACCTCTTACTTCACCGCACTCTAAGAACCAATCCGTATTAATAAATTTATCTAAAAAAAATGATTCAGATCCATCTGATAGTCTCCAACAGATGTAAAGGAAGTTAACAGTTTAGCAACAGTTTAAAGGAAGTCGATTTTCTAAAAAAAAAAAAAAAAAGAATCGCTATAAATTATTTAAAAGGCAATTCCGGTCGGCCGCGATACTAATCTTCGAATTTTTGGTATTTCCACCGATTCGGGGCGATATTTTTACGCAAAGATAGTCCCTAGTTCATGGGCCAATACCTACCGGGCTTGAAGATTATGATGCTCTTCCTGGGAGTTTGTGAGAGTCTTGTGTTGTCTATAACGAGACAACAATCTCTGGAGAACTCGGCAAGAAGGTTTTTTTTTAAAAAAAATGGGCTTATTTTTACTGTTAACAAACTCTGGGGGATTATTTTTATTATTATATTATATTATGGTAAATCAATATGAAAAGCCATGACGGATTATTTCGCCAGCTCACTCTTCAGGGAGAAAATGGAATTAGCTCACAATGGATTTTTTTTTTATATTGAAGTTTGTATTAATATTGCTGTCGTAGACCTTGGCCTGCTTTATTTTTTTTTTTGTATTTTTTTTATTTTTATACTTCAGTATTTTTATACTTCTTTGTATATTACGTTTTAATTTTGTATTTTTTTTTTTATTTAACGTTGGCGTCCAGCCAAAATACTAGAATCGATACTTACGCCGAAATAATTAGTTTGATCTTTGTAAAGTGTAAAAAACTGCATTTTTTTTACTTTATCATTATTACTTTTTTGATTTAAATTTAAAGCACGTCAACTTCTGAGTTTTCCTCTGGCGTCCAGAACCATTTTCCAATGCATTACCGGCTTCCGGTCAGAGTTCTCTTGTTACAGACAAACCCTTTTCCATTCACAGAATAGTTCGCTGTAAGAGGCGCGATTCTTTAAAAAAAAAAAAATTCCTGGTACGTACATTTCCAGTAGGCGCCACGGTAGCCGAGCGGGTATAGGCTAGAAGATGTATTGCGGTACTTACTGGTCTAGGCCTTGGATTTTATTTAATGGTTAATATGAGAAATTTATAGTAAAGTATGTTAGGAGGTTTTTTGACTAGACCCGCAAAGCTAAGATGTATTGCGGTACTAGTCTAGGCCTTGGTTTTTATTTAATGGTTAATATGAGGAATTTACAGTAAAGTATGTTTGCTAGTCGCCTCCGTCCACGGCACCTAATTAGGTATTTGGACGTAAAGCTCGCCTGAAAAAAATAGGCAATTACTTTATTTACTTTACTTTATTTACATTTCCAGTAAAAATACATATTTTCGATTTTCCCGAGATATTTAGAAATTGATGTGTGGACACAGGAAGAAGAGTATATCAAATTTTAGGTATTGACCGGAAATTTCCTTTTTTAAGGTTACCGGAGCCTACAAATGGTTTTTGTTTATTTTATTTGTTTATATATATTCAGTATGTTTGTATGTCTGTCAAAAACGAAAAATCGCAGCAACTTCGAATTTAATTTTCAAGTTGTAAGTTCCGTTAACGTACCCGGAAGTGTTATTTTAACAGTTAAGTGATTTTGGTTGTATTTCGAGGTTTTTTTGTTTAATACGAATAAGTGGTGAAATTATTAGCGCTTTTTTTTCCCGCTGAATGAAAACTAACGCAGCTTATGTTAGCATTTTTCTTCTCGCCTTCTTTAACTTAAAAGACTGTAACCTTTAATTAAAGTGTTATAGTTGTTTTAGAAAGAAGAAAAAAATTACTTGGTAATTAAAATCTAATTGGTTTCAATTATAGTATCCTTAGCTACTTGTTTTTTTTATCACATTTTTTTGTCCTCTTATTTCTTTAAAAGATACAGGATCTCCTTAACGGAAATTATTTATTTTTTAATTTGGTAATAACCAAATGTTCTTCGGTGTTTCCGGCATTGTCGGCCCTCTGAGGATTCCCTGATACACGAAATGATTTCTATCGAAGAATTGCTTAATCTCTTCGCCCTTTTTTTTTAAACTGCTCATTATCTTGAACTTTCTCTTTAAAATTTGAAGGCAATGAAAAATTGTTGTACGAATGCTTATTTAATTGGTCAATTTTACGAACATTCCATTGATTGAAGTATTAAGTTATATATTATTATCTTACTGATCAAAATTACAGTAATTTTAATTATTACTAAAGTACTTATTAGTTATTTTATGTATTTTAATTTATTCTCTGAGGTAATTAAATATATTATTTATTATTTTTTAAATAATTATTCATATATTAAATGTTCAGAAATTATTATGAATTACAGTTGTTATATTATAGTACTATATTCTAGCGTCAATGCCGACAGCTGATTACCGGACATGTGGTGATCTGTTTTAATAATTATTCTTATTGGTTGAAATTCTGCAGTTTGGATGGTGGTTTGAATTTGTTAGTAAAAATTATCAATAACATTATTTAGAATCTAAGGTGTTGGGCACACACAGAAAGCGGTCTGTCGCGGGGGCAGCGATCCAGCCAGCGGTTGTCGCGGCTGGCTGCATGTCTATGGAGACGTCGCACAGGACGCGATTCTTTTGTTAGAGCGGTCCAGTTTGATGGCTTTCTTCTTGAGGAGTAGTAGTGCGTTTTCTTGTTCTTTGTTTTAAATTTTTGTATATTGAGTATGAGCTCTGATGAAGAACAACTCCTTCTGCTATTAGCTTTGCAAAGCAAAAAGAAGAAAAGGCAAAGTAGGGTGCAAAAGAAAGAGAGCACAATTAGAGGAATACCACCGCTTGTGTATTGAACTGCAGTCACATGAAGATAGGTTCTTCTAGTATTTCCGTATATCGCGAGAATGAAATAAAAAATGAGTAATAAAGTTTCTTAAGATTGGAATCTTTATTTGGTACTTACTAGGTGGCAAGGCAGGCGGTCACGTTGAAATCTGTAACTTTGTTCAACCAGATCGCTTGTCGTCGCCTTTAAAGACTAGCCCGCCGGCGGTAGACCGCGTTCTGTTTGACAGAGATGATGCAACATTGTGTAATACAATTAGACCGCCTGACCGCTTCGGTCGGAGATCGTTGTACGCCGCGACAGACCGCTTTCTGTGTGCCCAAGGCCTTAAACTGCATATCGCACAAGTGTGGAATTTTTTAGGATGGATGAAAATCCATCCTTAAAAAGAAATTTTCCGAATTTTGATCAATTGATGATCTACATAATATGTGTAGCATCTAGAGTAAACCGCGGTAGGCGTTTTACGAAAAACCGGATACGGATCGTTGAAAAAAGAAATATTACGTTTAAGAGACATTTTCGATTTTGAAATTTTCTTCAAGTTTAGATTTTTAGCTGCAAATTAGTTTCTTTATCATTACATATTAGACCGAGAATCGCACTGGAATTGGTACTTTCAAGGGAAGCACTCCTACTCAAACACTCACAGAAATGCCTTTAATCTTCCAGGAAGTAGTTTTGAAAAAAAGATGAACGATTAGTAGTTTTCAAAACCCCAAATATATATTTAAAAAACCTATTCCATCAGGGAACCCCCCTTCCTGTAATGTTATTGCGATAAAAGCCAATTTGTTAAAGGAATCCAGGATAATGTGGCAATATTTTATTTTCTCTTCGCAGTTTTATCGCGATTTCTTAGGGTAAGACAACAGTATCGAAACCCTGGAACTTGGCACAAACGTATAGGGTAATTCTTTACGTTACATAACCTTTTTTTTTTAAGGGTATGTATTATCAAAAACCCATTCTTAGGAATTAACTGGAACCTATATGCTCAACTTAAAAAAGGTTGGTTCTATGTTTTCGGAGGTTATACGACCAGCAGGTTATTGTATTCGGCACACTTATATTTAGAAAGTAAATTCAGGTTAATGGAGTTGAAATTAATGGTATACTTAGGATTTTTGAAAAGAACCTGTAATTAGAACTAATATCACTTTATAAATGGGGGACATTAAGGATTTTTTGGAGTATCAGTTCGTGGAGTATCACCTGAAAAATGGGAAAGAAGAGCCCCCCCCCTCCATTACATTAGCAGCGATTTTTTCTACTGTCTAGCCAACAATGCAATAAATAAGAATTCATTCTCCGCAGTACCAGGCCATGAATTATGTTGCAATATTGTCCAATTGATTTATAAGTTATCTAAGTTCATAAATAAGATGCTGACAACATGGCAAATTAAATATTATCCGCATGGTTATGCTGAAGTAACCGGCCTCATGCTGCGAAAGATCTTGTTTTTTTGAGGGAGGTTTCCGTTTACCGTAGCGAATTATGGATTTTGATCCAAGGCAGGAAATTTGTGATAAAATTTTGTTTTGAAATACGTTGTTGTTTCTTTTGTTTTTTGCGCACATCAACAAAGCAACGCCCAATTTGCTGTCACCGTGGAAATATCCATTTTGAGATCAACTGAAAAATGTTTTTAAAGAGTGTGTGTATGTACTAAATACCTCAAAAGGGGAAGTATCGCGAGCAGCTGAAACTTCCGATACTTCGATTTGATGATGTCACTAGAGGACCAAATTTAACAACTTAGCGATCTAAATCTCCGGAAACGTGGAAGTGATAAAGCGTGCTGGATTCCCAGTATGTGTCAAAGTTGCCGCCGGAAGTCTTTAGAAGATTATCAACGGAAGTGTAACGTTTTTCTTTTTTTTAAATTAATAACCACTTCATCAAAACATAAAATACATCTTCATTTTAAAGACTTAATTATAAAATAATAATTATTATCCTTAAATACAGTAAAAAGAAAATATTTCTTATTAATTTGAATAAAAGAACTAAAATAAAAATAAAAATAAATCTTGAGCTTTATCTTACAAGTTGAAAAAATAAAGAACAATAAAGCGAATAAAAAAGTTGCATGATATGTCCACTGCCCGTTTAATAGCAACATATATTATTATACTGCAATTAAGAAGGCATTGGGTTTGATAGTCAGCTGTTGTATAGCGATAAAGAAGTGCCTTTTATTGTATTTTTTTTTAAAACAATAATGAGCTTCAAGAAAGCATTGTTATCTTAAGAATTTAAATAAGAAAATGATATTTATATATTTTTTTAAAAAAACACGCAATTAGATCTGTTTTTTTTTTTTTATTGGGTATCAAACAAGTGATCCAGTAAAGATGAAAACCTTAATTTGGTTTGTGGATAATTCTATAGTTCCCATGGTTTTTTTACTTCCACCAACATCTCTGTAAGGGAAATGTTGTAATGTGTTAAATACTCTATTTGCGTACCCGCCATTAGACTTGATAGTTGGAGACGAAAAGTATTGAGCCGGAAATACCATATTACATAGGAAATAGTTTCTCCACTTGTCCTGTGATTTTCTCATAAAAATGGTTTTTTAATGATTGCAAACATTTTGTCACAAAGCACAAATATTAAAAAAAAAAAAAAAATGATGTGGGGGCCACTAACGACTTTGACAGTCGATAAATTGAATGCGAAAACCCGAAAAAAATTAGTGCTGTTCAAGAGCTGTGAGCTATAAGGCTATAAGGTTCGAGCCTTGAGCGCTCGAGCTCTCAGAGCTCAGTGGGTGGTTCGAGTCAGAGAGCTCGAGCTGAAGCCACACAGAGAGCTCGGTGAGCCTCCATATAAGGTTCGAGCCTTGAGCGCTCTAGCTCTCAGGGCTCAGCGGGTGGGTCGAGTCAGAGAGCTCGAGCTGAAGCCACACAGAGAGCTCGGTGAGCCTCCATATAAGGTTCGAGCCTTGAGCGCTCTAGCTCTCAGGGCTCAGCGGGTGGGTCGAGTCAGAGAGCTCGAGCTGAAGCCTCACAGAGAGCTCGGTGAGCCTCCATATAAGGTTCAAGCCTTGAGCGCTCTAGCTCTCAGGGCTCAGCGGGTGGGTCGAGTCAGAGAGCTCGGTGAGCCTCCATATAAGGTTCGAGCCTTGAGCGCTCTAGCTCTCAGGGCTCAGTGGGTGGTTCGAGTCAGAGAGCTCGAGCTGAAGCCTCACAGAGAGCTCGGTGAGCCTCCAAGGCCCGGCTCAAAAGGCTCGAGCTTTTTTTGTTTTTTATATGAAACATTTTATTTGTACTTAACTGTGAATTAATGAATTCATTTCTTTAAATAAAATCAAGTTATAGCAGCTAATGTATTTTACAATAATTTTTAAAATGTTCTTCGTTCATTGATTACTCGTCATTTCTTAAGAAAAAGGCTTGCACTTTTTGAGCCTTCAACTCCAGGTTTATGAGCTTCCAACTTGAGCTTCACGGCTCCCAGCTTCGAGGGCTATAAGGCTCCAGCTCTGAAGGCTCAAGCCGTAATAAAGGCTCGACTCGGTTGAGCCTTCAGCTTGTGCCTCAACTGAAAAACACTAGAAAAAAACTGATCAGATAGAAAACATGTGCGCTACATTCTAATAAATTCAACTGTTTAAGTTTTTGCGTTCTAAACTTGTAGTTTCGGTGTGAAATACGATCGCAGGGCTTCCTTTTATCAGGCGTAAGAGAGAGAGGTAAAAATTTTAGTGGAAGGATGTTGGCTAGTATGTATATGTGTATACGCATATTGATTTATATATATTTTAAATGGTTGTTTACGGTAAAAATAAATGTTCGCGTAAAATATTTATGGAAATGTCTCTGAACATGAATATTACATTTATTATCAGCTGTGTTTTCATTAGAATACTTTATTCTTTTTTATTTATATTTTATGTATTTATTAATTTTTTTTCTTTCTTTTATTCAAGCTGGTCTTCTTTTTTCTGTATAATTTGTTTTGTGTCTGAATAAAGGTATGTTTAAATAATTGATAAGCAGTGAAGTTTCTTGATTTCCTGTGCCCTGGCACTTCGCAGTTAAATTCTCTTTAACAGTAAGTTAAGGGCTTTTAAGCTTTATTCCCCCTACTAAAGTGTGCTTAAATCGTGATGAAGTGTATGATTTCAGAAATGTGGAATAGAAACAGCATACAAAACAGACAGATTGCTGTTCTCTAATAATTAAGAAGACTAATGTCATACTCTTTACTAAACGTGAGACCTCGGCTAAAGTTTGGGCGACAAACTGATCTTCTCTACACACGTTCAGGACAAAGTGAACACCGGTAAACTGGACCACAAGACTATTATTCCCTTTACTCTCTCTTTCGAGACTCAGAGGTGACTGTACAGAAGAAAGAAAAAAAAATTTTTTTTCTTCTCTACAAAGTGGTTATCTCAGGGTTATGCCTGCACCACGTCTAGACGTCTAGCTCTAGAGCTGTATGATCTGTTGTAAGTAAGTAAAGGTCAAGAAAACTCCAAAGACAACACACTTCAAGAACAAAATATCTCAAGACTTTGCGACTGATTCTCATCGAAATATTCTGGACTCACAACCATCTTCATGAGATATCTACCATAATCTCTGTCCTCACTCCTTTACCTGAAGTCTTCTGCTGAAATGCTTTTTCCTTTCTAGATTGTCATCCTAACCCCTACTCTGCCGCAAAATGGCCACCTACGATCTTTCTACGTCATCTACAAAAACACACACACACACACAAAAGCCCTCCTCTAACTGTCTCCTTTAGCTGCAGCGTTTGTCTACCACTATTTTTCCGTAGCAAATGATACCCAAGTCCTATTCTAAACGTTCCCTAAACTGTTGTATTGTTAATACAATGGTATTTCGTTATCTTCTTACTAAAATTTTGTGTCTATCCACCTGTCTGTAGTAATAGCAGATTGTCTCCTGGTTATACGGTGACGGAGAGTGTTCTTTTCATTGTAAATCTTAAATTAGCATCTCTAGGTTGTGCCCTACAATTTTAGAACTATGGGCAAATTATTCCCTAATAAGAATAAGTGCCTAAATTTAAATAAACCCTTAGAATTACCAACACGCTTTTAATTTATAGACACCAGTGATCTGTTTTTAGTCAACAGCTATGAAAATTGTCAGATTTTATGTTTTTAGTTCTATTTTTGATTTTTATTATAAATAATTTATTAATCTCACATTCCAAGATGTTTTGCTGGCTCATAAAAGTTACAGTTGCTGGGGGACGGCAATTTTGCTTTATTTTGATTTTTAAGAGTGAAAATAATTAAGGAATCCATGTTCAATCGAAGAGTCTACACGAAGACACAGCCTAACAAAATAAAATATGCTGTACATGGTTATTTTTGTTAAATTCTTCCAAATTTGAATGCATGAAAACTTAAAAATAATAAAAAATAGAATTAAAAAAAATACAGACATTGTTTACATTTCTTGTGGGGGGGCCCGATTTAAAACTAAACGTAAGTTAACATAGTTACAGGTTATGCTCCAGTTGGCAATTGTCCACAGATCTAGTAGAGGCTGTTGTACACGTTAATAAATCTTACTGTGTCAGTCGTCAGATTCTGTCTGAAATCGAAAGTTAGAATAAACAGCATCATCATTTTCCCAACTTTCTGTGCATCAGCATAAAAGAGTAAATAGAAAGCGACATGAAAATATTTTAAGAAAAATTGAAAATCTTGAAAAACTCTTATTATTTTAGAATAGAGTTTTTCTTTTATAATCATTTAAATGTAAAATATTATGACGTATTTTTTTTTTTATTTTAATTATTAAAATATAAGATAATTTAAAGTGTTGCGATCGTAATGAATTTTAAAAATGTAAAAAAAAAAGATTTTTGGAAAACACTTTTCCGGATTCTGCGGACCTTAGAACAGATACTTCCGCTGAAAATTCAAAATCGAAAATCTACACGAAAACTATTCCTTCCGTTTATTTACTAATGTGCGTAAAAAGTAAAGTGAGAAACGTGGTGAGGTCCCCGTAGAGCTTGGTGGATAACGATTCTATCACCGACCTGTTTCGATTCATTCACATCCATTATCAGTGGGCGAATGACGACCATGGACGATGGACTGCAAGGTTGATTGTTGGACCCGATGACCTGGGCAGTTAGGAAACTTGGAGAGGTGGATTATTACCTCACACAATTCCTTACTGGCCACGGATATTTCACAGGTTTCCTTAATAAAATCGGGAAAAGGCCGTCTGGAGGCGTGCATTTACCGGAGACTCGGACTCGGATGACGCCCTGCACACTTTGAATGTACACGTTGGGTACAGGAAAGAAGAGGATTGCAGGAGGTTACCGGTCCGATTACTACGGACAGCATCGTCGGACGGATGCTGGAAGATGAGGAAGCTTGGGCGCAGGTCTCTTCCATGGTAAGGAGGATCCTAATAAGAAAAAGGAAAGGATCTGGAATAATTGCAGAGTATAATTGAAGAGCCAATAAAAAGAAGGAAAGCCAAGTTTACGAGGCGCCATCCCGAAGTAATGCTGTTTGGCGGTTCCGGGATGAACATTTTACGCCTGAAGGGAGAGAGGATTTTTTAGTGGGTCGAGCCCCACACACCCGAAAGATCGTCGGAAGGTGCCTTTGGTATTTTTCCTTCTCGCAAGAGATTTCGTCTTCACTACATGCGTACTACGACGGCTAAAGTGAGAAAAATCCGCGCTGTAAGTGATACTTCCGATTGAGGAATATGCTTTCAAATCAAACTTCCGTTCCTCTGAAGTGACTTTAATAAAGTATTCCATGAAAATGTTTCGAATTAGTGTTACAGATCAAGTTTTTTCGTAATGAGTACTTGCAATCGGCAAAGTTGGTACTTAAAACTTTCTTTATTTAATTTAATAGAATAAGACGAATTTTGCTGAATATTAACTGAACGAAATTGTGAACATTCATTCAAACAAAATCACATTCTAAGGTAGTTGCATTCAAAATGCATTTAGAGAGAGACGGAGTGACGCTGGTGCAGCATTCAGGATTTCTACAACTTCACATTAATGTTTCTGCCCGCATCCGGCTTATAAGCTTCAATAAAGGACACATTTAATGCTGCTTACTCGAGCTTATATTACACACTTTATGCTGTTTAGGCCCTTTAATGTTAAAATACTGTGTATTAGATCATAATGAAGTATTCCTTATATTGGAACGCACACAGGGCCGCCCGGTAATGACGTAATATTTTATCTTGGTTCATTTGTGAAATTTATTACGCTGGGCGAGCGCTTTAAAGTTTTATAGCATGGTGCTATTTCTCGGTGCTGGGGGAAAGCAATTTATGGTGACTATATAAATTTGAAATGTAAATATGAAAACTTTTTGGGGCCCCCCCAAAAAAAACGAAATATTTTTTGATAATCTGGTGCAATCACTCGCACGACTTTTCGAAGATTCTAACCAATAAAATTTCTTCAAATTACGACCATTTCCGTTATACTTAATTCTTTTTAACAATTATACGAGGTGTGGCTATTAAATAACGAGACTATTGCTATAAAATTTCATTTTAAATTTATACATATTTAGTTATTATCACCTTCAATATACACCCCTCCTCTACCCCTACAACGCTCCATGCGAATTGACCATTGTTCGAAACAGTGCTGGAAGTCTTTTTCTTTGAGCTCCTGCATGACGCATGCCGCTTTTTCTTTCACAGCTTCAACGGACTGAAATCGTGTTCTCCTTTTAATGCAGATTTAACTTTGGGGGATTAGATAAAAGTCACATGAGGCCAGGTCAGGCGAATAAGGCGGTTGGCCTAGAAACTGGGATGTTTGTACTTGGCTAGAAACGTCTTGCGACAGACAATGCAGTGTGAGCCGCGGCGCGTTGTCTTGATGGGGAACCCATGATGACTTGTTCTTCCACAAATCGGTTCGTTTTTTTCCTTACTCTTTCACCAGAGTTGAGCAAGCACCTGACCGGTAGTAATGTTGACTAATTATAATCGTATATTTTCATCCGTTTTGGACGTGAAAGGGCGCGACCCAGGCGGTCATCATCTCCGACGTCTTCTCGGCCATCTTGGAAACGCTTGAACCACTCAAAAACTTGCGCACGTGATTAACATTCATCACCAAAAACTTCTTTTAATAAAAGATGAAGTTTCAGTAGCGGTTTTATCTCAAGTTTTGATGTGAAATTTCACGACAATTCGTTGCTCTACTACATGTGTAGTATCGATGTTTTCGGCAAAACGAAACTAACACCAACTTACCCAAACGACTATTTCAGTCAGACAGATTTCTTTACAAACACTTGAGACGCTGCACAATCGAAAGAGAAGGCTTTACGCTGCACAGCTGTCGGTCGTTAGGATTTGGCGCATGCCATAGTTCTTCTGTAACAGCATCAGTTTCGTTATTTAATAGCCACACCTCGTATACTTAGCAAAACCATATGTAACACTAAAATCGAACTTAACAAGAAAGCTTTTTCCAACCCTGTCCTGAGAACTGCCCAAACTCAAGATCAGTGTGAATGAAATGAATACATTCAAGTTTTCAGTAATCCCTGGGGAGCCATTTCCGAGAAAATGGACAATCCTTTGAGTGAAAAGTTACTACCGGGTTGAGAATTTTCATCAGACACGATTTCTGCATCACTGCAGTAAACGTTTGCTCTATTTTTGTTTTTTCCTACTGCAAGAAAATTTGAGATGAAGGAAAACAAGAGCTTTTAATCTAGGAATTGTTTGTTTCGAGACCCGATTTAAGTCGGAAACAAGGTTTTTTTTGTGTGTTTTGTGTAACTAGAATATGTTTCGAAACTGCTTCTTTTTTTTTGTTAATTAAATTAAAAGGAAAAAATGTAATAGTGGAGAATTATTTTAACTAGGAATTTCCATTTATAGTTTATTTATTTCAAGTTACGTTCGAACAGTATCCGGTTGTTGGTACCAAATTTAAAGCAGACCAAATGTCTCTCTCACTACAGTGGTGTAAGGTGAGTAGGCGCATCGATTAGGTGCCAAGTTTAGGAGAGTTGAGTTTGTAAGGTAGACCCACAAACCCCCCTTGCGTTTTAAAATGAAATGAACTTTAAAAATCTCGTACCAAAATTATGAGCTAAATTTACTAATTTTGAGTTTTCCTGTTTTTGGTATTTTATTTCCCTTTTATTAATTGATTTTTTTTTGTTAATTATTTGAAAAACAAGTCAAAAAAAAAAAAAAACTCCGTAATTGATTTTTCCCAAAAAGTATTTAATATTCCTGCAAAATTCAAATTTTTCACCTAAAATATGACTCAAAAGCGGGTGCTACGGTGAAAAGCGGCGGAAGTAGTTAAAAGTCCAACAGGAAGTACAATTTTATTGATAAGAACAACTCCAGGAGGAAATCTCTTTCAACTTCCGTTGTTCCTTAAATATATTACCTACAGAACTATAACTTTTCTCGAAACTTTTCCGTCGAGTTGAGTTTTCTGTAGAAAAGTGTCATTTCTGTAAAGTATATACGATTTCCATCTTTGTGTAATAATGTTGTTGATTTTAACCGCCATAGCTTGTGTTGTTTATTTTGGTACACCTGATTGGTTTCAGGCTTTCGTCATTCCAATATCAGTGGTGCAGATTAATCAGTTTGGGTGTAGAGAAATCGATTTAATCGAATTCGATTTATGTTTCCATCTCACTTGCAGACTATAAATACAGTCGACTCTCGATAAATCGAAATCCAAGGGACTACAAGAAAAATTCGAATTATCGAGATTTCGAATTATCAAGAAGTTTGAATTATCAAGAAGGGGGAAAAAAATTCGAATTATTAAGAGTTTTTATTATGTACATATGTATGTACATACGTATATTGAAAATACGTATGAGCTTACCTAAGTTTTAGACATATATAGCCTCAAGTAAAAAAGTAAAAATAATGAAAACGACAAAAAAGAACAAAAAAATTACATATGTATTAACATTTCAATAAATAATAATATACATATGTACCTAATTAAAAAAATGAAGAACAGTTTTTTGTTTCAATGTGGCTTGACTTAGTCAGTGACTTAGAATTGTAGAAAGCGTTGATGGTGGAATATTGAAAGTTTTGGCGATATCTTTTTCTTTTCGAACCACTTTCCACGGCCGCGATAATTTTTCTTTTTGTCGGACACAGTAAGGGAGACGTACTTCCCATCGTGACAAACTAAGAAAGAGAATGGAAAAGATAAACTGGGCTGAAAGGAGGGAAACATTACGCAGGAAATGGACAAAAAGCGGAAAATGAGAAGTAAACATTACTAGGGAAAATTCGAATTATAAAGAGGGGAAGGTGGCCTCGTTCGAATTATAGAGCCTTCTCTCCCCCTGTTGTTAAGAAAAGGATTTCGAGTTATCGAGCGTATCTAAATACACTGAATTTTTTCGATTTACCGAAGTTAGCAGCTGTAGAGTTTGAATGATCGAAAAATTCGAATTATCGAGGTTCGACTGTACCTGCAACCCTTTTGCCACCCCTAACGGTCATCCCTTCTTAGACTGTACCTGCCAACTTTGAATTTTTGCCATTTTTTTGTTTAGCACAAAAGTTGTACTTCCATTTTCTGTTCCGGAAATTTTGGTTGTTATGTTATCAATCGGATGATCTCACTAAGATCTCAAAACGTTGTACTTCTGTTGTGAGTACTTGATATCGGAAAAAAATTGTCACGACCGCATTAGTTCCGTCTTCCCAAATAATCAAGAGGAAGTTACCGTTGCCGTGTTTGTTCAAGTGAATGTTGTTGGCGTTGTTACAGATGTTTATCCCATTACAAGGCTAGAAATTATGGTTATGTTAATGATCATTATGGAAGGTGAGAGCGAGAGAGACTATGGTTTATATTGTGTAAACAGGTGTGATAACATGGGGTACTTATGTCGCCACTGGGTATGTTGTGTTGTGTATGCGAGAATATGTACGTAAACACCTTCCTTGTTATCTTCTCTAGCTGGAGCAGGCTAGGTAGAGTTCTTGATTTCCCCCACTACGGAGAAAATATCCATAAGTTATGTTTCGATAACATGTGGAAGTATTTAAATAGTTTATCATTCAGATTTTCTATCATTTTTGTTTCCGTTATAATTTTTTACTTCCTCTTACTTAGTAGAGGTATTACGTCTGTGCGGATGTTAGATTTTTTGGAGGCTCATAAAATGTGAAAACATAATTTTTACAAATTCGTTTGGGTTTTTCTATGGCATCATATCCGGTAATACTTGTATTTTAGGTATTTGTGTTATTTTGTCATGATTGTTTTGTCAGGAAGTTAGTTCTAGTCCAGCGTTTCCCAACCTTTTTTGGCTCGCCTACCACTTGGTAGTACATCATGCCAAATTCTACCACTTCGTAAAAATGATTGTATTTAGCGATATTTGTTATTCTGAGTGTGTTATTTTAAGATTATTATTATATTTATTTGCGTAGAGATACAAATGTTACAAAGGAGTTCAAGTTCATGTTCACTTTATAAACTTTGCAAAGTGTAAGATCTTAGTTTTAAAACTTGTTTTAAATAATTAAAAATTGCGTGCATATTTTTCTCTTCAAAATTATTAATTAATTTACAAAGTTCTTCTTTAGGATTATTATATTTGGGCCCAAATCTTCTAAATTAATTTCTTTTAAGCATTCCATCTACCTGTAAGTACCAATTAGATTTAATGTTGCTTGGATAGAGCTTACTCATTACAATCCAGTCTCTTTAAGCAGATCTTTACATAGTTATCATTTAAGTTCTGTCACATGATAATTCTATTAAATTTTCTTTATCTTTTATTGGATAATGATGTAGTTTTTCCTAAATTTTCTTTATAGAGGGGGATTGAAATCCAATTATCATTTGTGTTTTCAAGTTTTGGGAAAATACTCCATGAAAGACAATTTTAATCCTGTTAAATATTTTCTAGTATATCTTGAGACAGACTAACCTTATTACTGTATTACATGTGTATTAACAACTTTACTGAATAATATTATTAATTAATATAATTTTTAAGAATTATAGGAAAAAAACGTTTCTATGATGTTTTGTATGTCCGCCATTATTGATTATTTTTCGCGTACCACCAACCAGGAACTCGCGTACCACAGGTTGGGAAACGCTGGACTAGAAGAAGGATTTTGAGTTAGAGGATTTGTGGAGTTTCCTGTATCGTGTTTTGGTGACTTGGGTGATAAAAGGAATGTTAAGATCTGTGTAGTCCGGTTAGAGACGTAATAAGAAGCTTTTATTGTGGATCGAAGAGACTGAATTCTTTGGAGATTCCATTCGCCCTGATGGGTAGCAGTATAAACTAGTCTTTTGTTGCCCAGAAATAATTTTTTGATCTATAGCCTTGTGGAAAGCGTAAAAATGTAAATTTAATGAAAAAGACTTTTCCAATTTCCTTTCTCTAGCCCTGTATTAATTCTTGCATAAATTTTCTCCTCTTTTTTTCCTGCTCCCCCTCACGCAAACCCCAGTAATGAGTGACCTTGAAATATCGCAAGTGTCTGTGTTTATTTATACTCTGAAGTTACGTAATCCTTTAAATACGGGAGCAGCCTGTGTCCAACCTCTGACGTAGTTATCGTATTTATGGTGCCAGGTTATTTATGAGCTTGTTCGTGTTAACCTTTTTTTTTCTGTCCCGAGTGAGTCAAGTGCGCATTGCGATTATTTACATTTACTAGTAAAAGTGAGATCATGTTAGATTTTCTAAATTAGGATAATTTAACCCGAAGTACATGTTTGGACATGTAGACGGAACATATTCTGGTGTGAAACCTTTACAGGATTTCCTCTTATTACAACGGTTCGTGGTTCTAACTTATTTTCGAACCCAGAAAAACACATATACCTTTCGTTTAGTTGGTCTAATTTTTATCTGTACTCATAGTTTCGAGAATATGACGATTTTTTGACGCTACTGTACACATTTACGTCGAAATAGACCTGCCTCATTTATTTTAGGGATTTACAAACTGCTGAGAAGTTAAAATGGTTTTGAAATTCTCAGAGTTTCTGGAGAGAGTGTAAGGCATGTTAAGGGAAGGATTCGAACCAGTTTTTTTTTGTGTGTGTATTAATGTCTGTCAGTCTATTTGTGCTGAAACTAAAACGATACTATTTGAAACGCAACCCTCGACCTGTGAACAATACTATGATTATCGGATCGTAATAACTTTCTGCAGAAGTTGGATGAACACATAAGTAAAATCTACTGTTAACCTTAGTAATACACCCACACAATTTACAATAAGTTTCTAGCGCAGAATTATGCAAAATGGGCTTCTATTGACGATAGTTAGGGATTATGACCAACTTCCCGCATTCCCGATTATTATATTGTTTAGTTGCTAACTCCTCATTTCCACCAAAGGCAACAACTTACAACTATTATCAGTATAAATTCCCAAGTAGCAAGTTTTGTCCACTTAGATTAATGTTACTTAATTTCAGAAAGACACTCCTTTAAATTCTCTACTGGATTATTCCCTGAGGAACCGATTGCAATATTGTCCCGAGGGGTATTAAGGAGGGTGGGGTGATTTGATTCGTAACGTGAACACTTGCCGCTACCCCCTACGTATCTGAAACATAGATGGCCCCCCCGTGTACACTAGGGAAAATGGTATGAGGGTACTTTGGATCGCTCGGGTATTACTTGACGATTCTATTCTTCAATTTAGTTTACAGCTGGCACAATCGATACCCAATTTCGATTCAACATTCGCTTGTTTTTTTTTTTTAACTCAAGGTCATTCATTGCCTTTATTATATTCTAAATAATATACCTATACTTAATAATCTAAATCAAATTATTATTTATTTTGTTCAGTTGATTTCATTGGTATTTTTTTACTTTCATAATTGCTCGGGACACCCAATCGCATTCAGGCATTGCATTCCCTCACTGAGGATTCATTCTTCACGACCTTACTCTACTACTCGTCATCCAGTTCAGCCAATTCTTTTAGAAGGGTTAAAGCCCAGGTAGGCTCAAGAACAATAGAAGCTGTCCCAGATATATACTTAATAATCTAACGATCCCTTATAAGGACGCCAAGCTCGGGACACCCAATCGCATTCAGGGCATTGCATTCCCTCACTGAGGATTCATTCTTACACTCTCTTCACGACCTAGGCGCCACGGTAGCCGAGCGGTTAGAGGCAAGACCTGCAAAGCTAATATGCATTGTGGTACTGGGTTCGATTCCCGGTCTTAGGCCTTGGATTTTATTTAAAGTTTAATAAAAGAAATTCACAGTAAAGTATGTTTGCTAGTCGCCTCCGTCCACGACACCTAATTGGTAGTTGGACGTAAAGCCCGCCTGAAGAAATAGGCAATTACTTTACTTTACTCTCTTCACGACCTTACTCTACTCGTCATTCTGTTCAGCCAATTCTTTTAGTAGGGTTAAAGCCTAGGTAGGTTGAAGAACAATAGAAGCTGTGCAAAGCTATCAGAAGAGTATATAAGGACGCCAGACCATCGCTCGGGACACTCAATCGCATTCAGAGCATTGCGTTTACTCAACGAGGATTCATTCTTCACTACGTAACTCTACTCGTCATCCATTTCGGCCAGTTAGAAATAGTTTATATTTAGTTTACCCCCAGTTAGTTATTTGTTATTTACGCTCGTTCCTAAGTTTAGTGTTAATGCTAGCCATTAATCTCGTAGACAGTAGCATTATCTTTATTTAGCCCTTCAGCCTCCCTAATCAAATCCCAATATTCCATTCGTGCCTATAAATTAATAGCTGCCTAAATCTCCTTTTCGTGGCTCTACTGATCGACATCATCCTCATCTACAGCTAACAACGCACAAGAAGTCGCTGAAAGTTCAAAGCCCTATATATAGTTTCATTACTTCCATGCGATCTGACTTAATATCGGCGATCCTCTACCGGAAGTACTGTTAAATCGCTTACTAATCGCAATACTAATTGATCGATTGCAAAATTATTGAAATGATGCAAATTGATTGTAGGTTAAGTTTTTTCAGTGAAATTATCGAAATAATAATTTTTTTTTTTCCTTTTTGTGTTTACAGTAATCCGGTTATGAGATTTTAGAAGAAGAGGAAGTTGTAATCCGGTGGCTGGACAGACCAACCGGTCTTCATATCACATGGGGTGACTTTATTCTTCACCAGAACACAAGGTAATTTTTTTCATTTTTTATTTATTTATTATGTATTCTAATGTTGTGCATAAAAAAAACGTGTAAACTATAAATCTGTTCCCATATTGTGGAATTAACACATATTAACTTGTAACTCCGCCCTATTGTGAGAACCAGTTGTCTAAAATGGGATAGTTAATTTTTGTTTATGTTGGGTAGTTAATACCCATCTTGGGACCAATGACTGTTTTCTTTTTTTAGTTCCGGTTTGTTTAGTAGGCCTTGAATGGTGAGCAGAAACAAAAAAACGGGAGTGATCACTCACATGACTTCCCGAGATACCACAATTTGAGATTATTTTTTTTGAATTGAAATTATTACTAAAAAGATAGTTTATAGAAAATTTGGCGCTGTTCTCGAGATAATTGCAGGGTGGGGGAACAAATTAATAGATTTAAGTGACTCTCTACTACAATTTTGGACGAAACTGTTTTTTGGGGCTCTCAAAATCTGTTATTTCCGGTAAAAAATACGAAAAATTTCACATTTTATTGCCAAGATAAGAGAAATTAATTATTGGCACTTCTGATTGAATCGTTACGAGATTGTATGATTATTTAAGGGCAAATTAAAGTAGTATATTTTTTGTGGTTGTTCCCTCTTCTTTCATGATTTTAGCTTGTTAAATCGTCCTTAGCAACCATATATATCTTAGAGCTCTGTTCTGTTCCCTTTCAGTTTCCTTCTTACTTCAAACACGTGTCTGTCAGACACTGTTATAAGGGGTGAGAATCCATAGAAAAGGGCCAAAAAGAGAGTGAGAAAGACTTGGCGAGAAATGAAGGGTTATATGAGAAAAGAAAAGAAAAAAGAAATTGGACAGACATCGAACTGTCGGTGTGAAGTTTGTCTGTCAGTTAGCGCGTAAGTCCTTCATCTTTGACGTGCTCCCTCTCTGTCTGTGGTGCATTGTTCCCTCTTCCTCTCTCCCTTTACCCATTTACTGTTGCCATGTACGACCATTAATAAGTAAGCAATCCCCCTTTTTTTTCCCTGCCCTGAAAAAGTTGAACACACTACAAGAGGGAACGATTGAAAAACAGCTATGAGACATACACGTCTTTTAGGGATTATATAAACAGTCTAGCCTCTCAATATCGGACACTGGCGGGGGAAAGCAAAGTGGCCGCTGTTTGGAGGTGGTCGTTAGAAGTAGTGCAGGCAAGTTTCATAATGAAAAAATATGAGGTTTTTCCCAAACATCTATTTATTATTAATAGATTTAAAAACGTACATAATTGCATAATTATTGCAGCTATATGATATGCATCAAATGTTTCTTAATTATCCAATAAAATTTATCAAAAAACTACATATTATTGACTTAATTAATAATTTTTATAATAATCATCACATTTATTCGTAACAATAGTAATTTATGGTAAAATTATCATCATACTATCATCTATTATTAGAAAAATAGAACAAACCTTTCGGCAAGATGACGATGGCTCGATTTGGTTTTTGCAAAATCTTCCAACACATTTATTTTCTCTTCTAGTGTTAATCACTTTCGTTTGAGAGACATATCGGGAAAAAATAATATTGTTCATCCCAAGTTATATTGAAAAATGATTAAAATGGTACAAGATGTGTGGAGCTTAAATAGGAAACTTTAGGAAAAACCAGAAAAATAGACAAAAAACTTGAGAGGGGATAATTATTTTTATCACCGCCGTCAAAGGAACTTTTAATAATAAGGTGGTCGTTGATGGGAGGTGAAATGATATAATCCGTCCCCCAAAATGAATGTCCGCGGTCGCTATGTAAAGTGACCGTTAGACGGCGGAGGTTCTTTTATATAGAAAGTGTATAGGGGTAAAACGGGGAAATCCAAAAACTGGTCCGTAAATGGAGGTGGTCGCTAGTGAGAGGGTCCTTTATAGGAGGTTCGACTGTATTGCAAATTATCAACAATAAACAGTTTTTGCAAAAATTTTACATAAAATTGTAATGGCGTTTATACAGTTAGGATCCTCGAAGCGATGGTTTCCGGTGTTCTATGAAAAGAATAATAATAATTATAACAGTGACGGAAAAAAACCTAATTTTCTTTTGGTTTAATTATGGGGCGTCCACTTCTGAGATCATTTGCGCCTGGAGCTTTTCTCCAGCCTCCACGCCATGTTCTCTATGTTTACCGGAGAATGAGATGTAACAAGCTCCTAGGAAAAAGAAACATCTAAGGGCTAAGTAGATAGATGCAAAACCCTAGATCTTCGCGCGGGGGTATCCATTTAGCAAATCTTTGCAGTAAAGAGATAGTCATGAATATTAACTTTACCTAGGGTTCAAGGGAGGAATGGTGATGCTGTCGTAAGTTTTTGTGGAAAATAAGTTATGAGCCACTTATTTAAATTACTCGTAATAGAAAACGCGTCCAAGTATTCTCCCCAATCATTTTATAAAAATGGCTGCTCATACAAAATAAACTATCAGCTCCAAAGTTCTGTTATTTTTTATTTTCTTCATAGCAAAAATTAGAAAAAAAAGAAAAAAAAAAAAGAAGATATTACCAGGGAGGAGGGCCCTGGACCAAAACCTGTAGCGAATCGATTATATTGATCGAATCTTCCTGATATCCTCGTCTTGGCTGTTTTTATTAATTTTGTATATTAAAACTGTTCATTAATTCAATTAATCATTTATAGTCGGATGGCTTCCATCTTTAATAGATTGCCGACATTTTCTTTCTTACCTTTTGAATACTTGATCTTGAAAATTATATGTACGCTTTTTTTTTTTATCTCCCTGCTTTAGAGTCATATTTCTGATTGCCTTTGCATTCTATAGATAATTTATGTTGATACTTCGCCCGTATTGATGGACAAATCGATTTCATTTTTATGTTATTTTTTTTTTTTAGAAATTTCTTTATAAACATTCCGTCTTTGTACATTAAAAGGGAAATGATAAAACGACGACTTTGTCGGTCCCTTTGATTTGCTTCAATAGTCACATCCTTTTACTTTTCCGGTTTTACAGCCAATAAGAACGAATATTGCAACTGTTGAAATGGACGATTTCACCGGAAGTTCACTGTCTATATAAGGTTTACCAATACAGAATCGTAATTTTATTTAATTATTTATTTAACAATTTTTTAATCTGGTTAATTTTGGTTATGTTTCAAAAATTTCTGCTTAGAGAAAAATTTAAAGTTGTAACCTCGAGATTAGTAGTTATAAGTCCTTTTCACCAATTTACTTATTCATTTTAAGGCGCGTCAAACATCTAAGCGCCCGGATTGAGCAATAACACCAAGACGCTTCCGAGGGCCGTTAGCTGAGTTTTGAACCCGGGATCTCTGCGTGGGAATCCAAATCGCTAACCACTTGGCTAATTAATCCCTATCCTGTTATGTATTTACGTGGGACAACAATGTTTTAAAATTTATTCCTAGAATTTAATTTGAATAACTTCATTTACTCAAAAAAATTCTTACGACTATTTAAACGAATCCTTCATTTTTCCGAATTCCTTATAAATATTTCCCAAAAAATAAAAAAACAATGGAAAAATGGAGAAAAAAAAATTCGCTCTATTAATTTCCTTAATGATGAAAACCAGCAGATATTGACTTTTCCAGGACTGGGAAGAACCCCTACCGTAGTTACTATAACAACCCGTGATTCTGGCTGAGTTAATAGTAACTTCTCTCCCTTGGTAAGACTAAAACCGGGGAAATGCACCATCAAGTAATCGGAGAATATTGGAACACTTACCGTTTTTTGAAACGATAATCTCCATTTTCCGAGGTGTTCGCCTAAGTTGTTCTCTGCTACTTTATAATGGGTAGTTTGGTGTTAAAAGCGCAACTCAAATTCGTTCAAGTTCTTACCTGAAATATTCGTTTTAGGTTTTTTTTAGAGATTTCAGGTATTTTGTTGGTATCCAGGACTAGGTTCACTAGCTTCACTCTACGGTGGGCACATCGTATCGTGTGGTTTCTAAATATAAACCAGGAATTCGAGCCTTTACTCTCCTGTCCGTGATCTAATGTAAGTAACTAAAGTAAAGTAAAGTAATCGCCTATTTTTTCAGGCGGGGCTTAACGTTTAACTACCATTAGGTAACGTGGACGGAGGTGACTAGCAAACATACTTTACTGTAAATTTCTTTTATTAACCATTAAATAAAATCCATGGCCTAGAAACCGGGAATCGAACCCAGTACCATATTACATATTAGCTTCGCTGGTCTATTGATCTAATGTAACATTCACACCACAAGTACCCACATTAATTTTCATCTTAATTACGTCACAAATTGTTTAGAGTGGGAGATACGTCACAAAATAATCGCTTTGAAGTACTCAAAATCGTGTATTTTTATAGCCCAAATTTAACGCTTTTACTTTTAGAGAAAGACACACGATAAATGCTTAAGACTTTTATTAAAAGTGGTGGTTCTAGTATTGAAACTGAGCTTTATCCAATCCGGCTTTTTCTTTCCGATTATTTAAACTTCGATTAAAATGAATTACTGCATTTAACTCGTTATCTTTTTTACAATTATTGCACACTAGAATTTTGTCTGTATGTTGAGTAATGTTTATTACATAAAGTCTTGTTTGACATAATTCTTGATATGTCATTTGATGAGCTCATCACGTTACATTAGTGACTAATCCTAAATTGTGTATAATCACCTATGGTATGTCATTAAGTGATTATAACTATAATAAAAATAACCTTATGGTGCAATTCATTACGATTTTGGTTTTTAAATTTACTTTCTTTTGCTTCAGATGAAATAATTACGCTGACGCCATATTTTCTGTATTACGCTCTTACCGGAAATATCAGGTTTAGGTTCATAGAGGCTGTGGAAAAGTTTTTTATTTTTGTTGGTTTTGTACGAAACTGAGCAGCCTTCCGCATAAACAGGAAATCGCAGGAAGTTGATATCTGCTGTTTATAGATTCGTTGATACCATGGCATCAAGTTTTCTTTTGGAATTTTCTCTAACTCGTTTGTTTATTGCAAAATGTAATCTTATATTTTCCAAGGAAAATACCTCCTCTTAACGTAAAGGAAAGTGGGAATTAAGTTTCCCTCATTTTCATTCATTTAAGTGTAATGACTGTGGCCTCATTATCTGTGTTAACATTAACCGGAAATGAATATGTTAGTAAAATTTGATGATAAGCGGAAGTGCTTTTTTAAAAAAAATTAATTTCGTATTTTTTTTTTGAGATTTCTTTTTTCGCTCAAAATATTTGGAAGAAAATTTTTATTCCCTAAACTGTGATAAGAGAAAATCTAGTGAAAAAACTGAGTTTCCACAGAAAATAATCGCTTTTTTCCTTTTCTTAGTCCAGAAAAGTGGTTTTTGCATAAAATTGTACAAAAAAAAAAATAAATAAATGGACGCAGGAAGCTCAGGCTTTTCTTTCAAGTGAGTTACACCAATGGGGCCGGAAGTTGCTTAAGCGAATAATTCAAACTGGTCAACAGCATCTAAGGTTATTTGGCGCCCAGTGCATTGCCGAACTTCGGGTAGTGTTCACTTGTTTATAGACAACACTGTTTAGGTCAGGGAGCTGTAAGAAGCTCCTAGGTACGGAATATCCCAAGTACCTGCAGCAGGATTCTAACCCTCGAATGGGAATCCAGTACGCTAACCAGAGAGCTGATCCTTTCCCCGACTTTTTTTTTCAGTTAATTTTGATTAATCGCATTTCTGTCAAATAGGAGGATGGTAAGACATCACTCTAAAGCACCATTTTAGTATTGATTACTCGGCGGGGCCTTAATTTAGCAGGAGGAAATTAATATTCTAATTTTGCATCGTCCTTTAGGATAAACCGGAAACCTGTGTGATGTATTATTGGACGCGGGTTGTGTGTGTTTTGTTTTTGTATGCCTCTGTACCACATTAGTCCTGTTTCAAGAAGATAAGAAGAGGAGACTTTGGTATTGTTTATTTCCTCTAAATCTTTAAGGAGAGTTCCGTCTGATGTGTTTTTGTTTGTTGAGTCATCACCTTGATGAAACTAGTAGCTTTTAAATGTTGTTCCATCAATAGAAGTAATCGAATGTATTTATTTTATTAAACTGCTTTCAATTAAGAAAAGACTTATTAAAGAATATAATAAATTAATTGTGGCACATTAAAGATATTTTTAAATAGGCCTGTTGGCTGTTACTTGAAATTTTGTTTTATCTTCTTTATTTTTTTTGGAGATAATGTAAAGAGGAAGTGCTGCAATCGCGTCAATTGTTGTACCGGAAATATTCATTTTGAGGTTCCCTGCATCCCCCCTCAAAAAAAGGGATTTTCACAAACCGGTGTGTGTGTATTTGTAGACATTGGTGCTTTAAAGCTTGTATTTTTTTAGTCCAAATTTGACGCTTTCACTTTTAGAGAAAGACACACGATAAATGCTTAAGACTTTTATTAGAAGTGGTGGTTCTAGTATTGAAACTGAGCTTTATCCAATCCGGCTTTTTCTTTCCGATTATTACATCGCCACTTTGATGATAACAGGCCCATCTCAACATCTACGAGGGGGTGAACGCTGAATGGAGAAGAAGCCATTTCTGGTTTTATGCACTTACACGATGCTTACTTCCTGTAACTTCCTGCACGTCAGTATAATTTTGCTAACCCCTTTATTAACTGCTTTGATTTTTAGGCCTTCCCCCAGTTCTCTTGCTTCTTTGTAGGAAACCAGTTCATGGGCTGCTTTCTTTTTAATGTTAATAGATCCGAGGTTGCATTTCTTTCTTTGGAGGTAGTCGATATCCATCAGGCTCGTTATACTGCTCCGGGTTTGTGCATTTCCTTATTCAAAAAAAAAAAGGGGCGAATAAAATGTGTAGGTTATATAACCTCTATTCACTTCCTCTTATTCTGATGCAGTAAGAGAAGGTACTGCAATCGAGCAGGTTCTCTCTAGTTTGTACTTTCACCGGAAGTAATCGATTTGAGGGTTGTTGGTAAGAGAAAAAAATGTATTTTTCGGGTGCATGTTAGATCATATCCGTGAATCTTAAAATGATTTCTGGTACAGTCTATCTCTTTCTAGCAGATACGCTTGACTCTACAGGCTGTTTGCAGCGTTTTCCAGGCCTGCCTCGTTTGCGTCTTCCCTTTGGGAAGTAGTTGTAAACAAGTTTTGGCTAGCAATCTTCTTCCATCCTCATTAGATGGTCGTACCATTTCACTATTAGATCCTGTTAGATTAGATTAGATAAAGCGGGACGGGACCCACGTCCCACGGCACCACAGCCAAAAGAGGCTTATTTTGACTTCCCCTTTAAGTCTACTAGATGAAACCTCCCCTACTTAAGAGGTTGAGGACTTTCCCTACCAGTTTCTTCTGCGCTACAATCTCCTTTGGCCTTAAAGTCCCAATGATTTCATAGTGTAGCCACTCGATTGCAATCGAATAGCAAGTGATGAGATGCCGTTTCCTCCTCTTCCTGACATCATGTGCACAACGGTTACGAGCTTATAAGCTCTACCTTGTGCAGGTGCTTCCTGAACCTTCCGTGCCCTGTGAATAGGCCTGTAATCAGAGTGATCTGATTCCTGCCCAAACCTAGAGTCACTTTGGTTCTTTGTTTAAACAGTCAGGGCATAATAATCATACCTTGTTTGACCCCAGGAAACATCACCTTTTGCTTTTCATGTTCTCTCCAGATCCAATCTCTGAGAGCCTCACGAACTGCACCCTCGGTGATCCCCAGGACTGGTTCCGGGCCAATAAAAAAGTAATACTAGCTCCATTCCTGGCCAGTTGATCAGCTATTTCATCCCCCCTTAATCCCCACATGGCCCGGCACCCATTTCAGTCGGACTTTATTGTGCCGAGCCAATTGTTCTAAGGCCTCTTTACAATCCCAAACCAGAGAAGAGGTAGTTCCTGAAGGAGGAAGAGCCTTCAGAGCAGCTTGACTGTCCGAAAAAGATGTAAAATTCCCTATTTCTAGGATCATTTCGTAGATTTTCCTCAGCGCAAGTTTTGGTAGCAAAGAATTTAGTATTAATTGATCCTATAGTATGCACCATGTTTCTCTTTACGCCTCCTTTGATCTCTAATCAAAGAGTTAGGAATAGATAAACCACAACTTCTCCAGATGTCCGTCACAGGGACTAGCAAGCTATTTTCCAAAATTTTGGCTATTTTCCAGGTTTCCGTCGCTTATGTCACTATACATTTCCTACAAAAGCATGGCAGATCTTCTTCTTTCTGGGCCTTCTTATTTCTTTACTCCAGAGGGTAGAATTCAATGTATTTATCTTTTTTCCAGTACTAATTAAAAAAATAAAAGGAAGTTCAAATTTTTGTTTCGTTTAGATTCCGATAGAGGTCACTGCAGTAAGATCGATCAAGCGGAAGTACACTGTACTGAATCAATTTTTCAGTTTTTCAAAGTTTACTTAAAAACGAGTTTTTTTAAAAGTTAGTATAAATTTAATTGCAAATGGTTACTATAATTAGTAACTCAATGTCAACGCATGCTTTTGATAGTTAGGTTCTCCGGACTGTAGCAATGTAGCGAGCTCCCTGCTCTTAATTAAAGATTACGAAGATAGGGGCTATAAGGCTGCCATTTCAACTTCTGAAACAGCATGGAGTCTGTCAGTCTCTCTTTCTCTCTCACTCACGCAATCAATCTCTCGCAGTTTGTTCACCTCCATCAATATCTTGAAAGTATTCACCTGCTGTTCGGCTATAATGCTGTACTGAGCACACCTTCGGCCTCTACATCATCTTATCTATCTGTGTTGATTTCTATGTTGGATGTCACGTTTTATCTTTTCATGCTGTTTCGACTTTATTATTTTTTTTTTTAATTACGTACTTCCACATTTACGCACAAATACGCAGCACATCCGACAGCGTTAACCAAAAAAATGGTACAAAACTTTCATACAAATCTTCCAGATTGAGAGAAGATCAAAATAGCTCTGCCCCTTTACTGTTAAACTATAGGTAAATTTATTGCAGGAAGAGCTCAATCTATCGTTTGCGTTCATCCACGTTTACCTAATAGTTGCCGTCGAAATATCCTCTTAACCGGAAATACCCTTACATGCACTTTCATCTTAATTCTGTTACCATGGTAATTAATTTTGTAATATAATTAAGGGTAAGCTGAACAGCTGATGACTATATTTCCAGTTATAGCTCTGGAAATAGAAGTAACATAAAGTCTTGTGAGTGTGTAGTACCAGATTATTTTTTTTTTTTATATATACAGCAGTAGGGGAGCTTTAAGGAGATGGGGGACCCAAGAGTATGGTCCCATTTGGTCGCTTTGACCCAACAACACTCAAGGCCACAATTCTTCCCCCACTATTCCATCTTTTTGACCTGGACAAAAAAAAAAAAATCTTTAGAAAAATACAAACTTTACTGGTGTTTAGACGAAGCAACACTAAAACACCATATTAGGAGTTCGTCAAAAAATAAAAATAAAAAAGGATAGACATCCATATTAGTTCCCTAGTTCTCCCTCGCCACGAACTCTCTGTTCATCCCAAAAGTTTTTTTGGGAACACCATAACTCGTTTTTAAAAATAAACATTACAGCACGATAAATATACATTAAACGATTCCAAGGTAACATATGGCGCGGTAGCTTGTTTGGGTGTTCTAAATTTAAAAGAAATTAATTTAGAAAAAAAAAAGGTTTTGTAAAAACCAGTATATTTCGCTGAAATTTAAATTATCAAGAGGCTCCTCCCCCAAAACTGCCATTAATTCAATTTTTAAAGATGATGGAGCTATTTTTTTGGTTTTTGTTTTTTAAATCACAAAACGTGAACAATCGATCAAGTAAAAGTTTATTTCCGGTTGAGATTATAAACTCGACTTAAGCAACACATTAAACAGAAAGCCCCCTCCTAAAAAAAAATAATTGCGAAAATATAGCACCTTACATTAATAATACCAAAATGAAACAACTTAACCAGTTAAGCGTGGAATTTAATTTTTTAAAAAAACCCTACAGTGTGCGTAATTAAAATCAAACAATGACGTGCATACACGTCGCCGAACGCAGGGAGCAAAACAACCAATAGTTTACAACGTCATTATAGTCACTGCAAGCGACTTTTTCTGCAATCTCTTAGGGGGCTTACAGATTATAGCAGAGCATTCTGTGCTCATTTCAAAATCTTTCACCGCTTCAAGTATGCATTGCTCTAGTTAACTAGGGGACGCAAGAGCTTTTACAAGGAAGAAAAGAGCTTTGAATTCTGTGCAAAATGAAATCATGCTCGGTACTGAGGTCTGAACCTTTTTTATTAACCATTATAAATAAAATATAAGGCCTAGGACACCAGGAATCGAACCCACTAACCAACAATACATCTTAGCATTGCGGGTCTAGCCTCTTAACCGCTCGGCTACCGTGGCGCCTGCCACTGTATTATATTTAGTAGTTAATAAACGTGCGCAAATTCTAGATATTTACTATTTTTTATAAACAAAATATTGTGTTACCGTAATGAAGTGTTACTTCACATTTTGGTAAAAGTAGTATTACAGGCAGTCAAGATTGCTTAAGTAAGATGCTTAAAAGAAAAGAATTAAGTATGGAAATCGACTAGGTGAAAGTAAGCGCCGTCTTTACAGAGAACTTGATACATTTGAGGGCTTTCACTTCCCGGTGGACTTAGGCAATGTCCCCCCGCCCTGTCTAAAATTCCTTGTTAGCCTGTCTTGTTGAATTTAGTTTATTTTTAGAATTCACTCTTAATACTACAGTAAAATTTAGCTTACTAGCTGTTAATCTTAAAGCAATCATCACTTTCACTTTCAGAAGTAATGGATGCGAAATGTGTCAAATTTGCAAAACCTGGGATTTACCGGAAGTAATCGTACTTTGAGATATTCTCGATTTGAGGTCTCCTTAGTTCGAAAATATTGGTTTTAAGAAAATCATCTGTAATTAACACTAAATATTACATAAAGATCGCTGGAGATTTTATATTTATCCCTTAACCGGAAGTGCCTCGATAAAAAGTGTTTCAGATTTTAGAGATCTAAAATAGTTTCTTTAAATTCGAACACCCTCTTTGCACTGATCCTCGAAT
Organism: Rhodnius prolixus; assembly: GCF_049639745.1. Lineage (NCBI taxonomy): Eukaryota > Metazoa > Arthropoda > Insecta > Hemiptera > Reduviidae > Rhodnius > Rhodnius prolixus. The sequence goes on from NW_027411634.1 coordinate 38,381,788, forward strand.
CTGACGGCGAATATTTTTCATAGATGCGTACAAGTTTGTGTAGATGTAAGAGGGCTTCACTGTAGGGGTAATGTGGGGGTCATTTCAGTGTAATGGAAATTTTCATATTTTAAAATTCTGAATTAAAACAATATGTAAGAAAGTTGAAATCTTGATTAAAGTAGTGTGAGAGTTTCAAATCTTTTTTTGTTTTTTTTTTCTTACCTCCGGTGGCTACACGCGCCTGCGCAGAAACTGAAAAGCAAACTAATTTGTACAAAACGCACTTTTTCGTGTCCCTAGAGTACGCCAAATTCTCTGTGCTAATACAACTATCAAAACATCTCAAAACACGTGAGATAAAACTTATCAACTTTTTAAGAAGTATTATTCATAAAATTTATTATCCGCCTATTACTTCATTCGAAGAGATTAATATTGTGCTTAGAACAAAGTCAAAGAGTGGAGAAAAGATTAACCGTAAACTTTGATAAATAAGTGAAGTAGCAGCGAAAAGGAAGAGGGGGACTTCATTTCATTTTACTCAAGCATGAGTCATATAACCTTTAACGGACTTGATTGCGCAATTCGACCACTGTTCGGCTGGCTCCCAGTTTTTATTATATTCTTATTCACCGTTAAATTCTCCACTTGAAAACGAGCGCTCTAAATTATTTTGTATTACCCATTTAATAATCTTTTTTTTTCGAATTTCCTTCACCGTCACTTGTAAAACTAGAAATAGGTGCAGTAATCATGCAGATTCTAGGTTAGTTACCACCGGAAATACACAGTTTCGAGTTCAAAAAAAAGGTGATTTTACAAACTAATAATATTTGAAATTTGTGCCAAATTTTATAAATTATTATTTTGTCAATTGAATTAAAAATTAGTAAATTTATATTTAATTTTATATATTCCAGGCAAAGTTTTTTGAATGAAATTTTGTAGTATTTCCTTTTGAAGAGTAATAGTTTGTGAGTTTAATGAATATAATAATATCTTGGTAAATGCAAATTGTATTTTATAGACACACGCACAAATTCATTCAGTATTGTGACGTTATTATTGTATACAGAACAAAGAGGATGAGGTAACTGGAGGTTACTGTCTGATGGTGAGGGAGGGGTGCGGACGGTTTAATTCCAGCCCGGCCATCAGAATGGCGGGTTGTTGCAGACTGTCTGCTGGTAACAATAGGTAGCTGCAATAATCCGTTCTACGCGTGTAAATCCAGTGCGCTTTCCAAAGAGTTAATAATCCGTTCCCTTAATATCCCAAAGTGCTCTTAATAAGTTTTTCCTTTTTATTACTTACTCTTTCTCTACCTGCACTAAGTTTTGTAATTAGTTTTGAGAATAACTGTTCTAAGCTCCACCTAGAAATGAATTTGATCATTACAACTCAAAAAACGTTATTCGAGATTTTGGTTTAGTTCTTGAAAAATAATAAGCTTTTTGACAAAATCAGTCAACCGGAAGTATCTTTTACAGTCAAAATTTCAGCATTTTTTTAAAGATGAAACTTCGAACTGCTCAAATGATTTTTTTTTTTTAATTTTTAAATTAAATACGGTAAACGAGCGGTTATAGGCTAGACCCGCTAAGCTAAGATGTATTGCGGTACTAGTCTAGGCCTTGTATTTTATTTAATGGTTAATATGAAAAATTTACAGTAAAGTATGTTAGGCGGTTATAGGCTAGACCCGCAGAGCTAAGATGTATTGCGGCACTAGTCTAGGTCTTGGATTTTATTTAATGGTTAATATGAGAAATTTACAGTAAAGTATGTTAGGCGGTTATAGGCTAGACCCGCAAAGCTTAGATGTATTGTGGTACTAGTCTAGGCCTTGGATTTTATTTAATGGTTAATATGAGAATTTTACAGTAAAGTATGTTAGGCGGTTATAGGCTAGACACGCAAAGCTAAGATGTATTGCGGTACTAGTCTAGGTCTTGAATTTGATTTAATGGTTAATATGAGAAATTTACAGTAATATGTTTGCTAGTCGCCTCCGTCCACGGCACCTAATTTGGTAGTTGGTCGTAAAGCCCACCTGTAAAAATGGGCAATTACTTTACTTCTATCCATTTAGCCATACTTAATTAGCTTAGTTGAATGAAGCTTTTTAACTATTCTTTTTTTTAATATAAAAAAAAGGCTTACAAAGTAAAAAGATGTGCTTGTAAGCTTTCCTAAGAATACTGCGGAGTAAAGGAGTGGAGTAGTTTTAGCCCAGTCATCATCACTCACCACTAAGCCGCTTCCTGTGTGTAGCCCACCCTTCCAGCTTCCAGGATTTACATCGCTTTTAGATCGACAGTTGTACTGTGTAGTTCAGGGGGTCGCTATTCTCCTTAAGGGGGGGGGTAAAGCTGTGGAAGATTGATGAAGCCTTTTCAGAATAGGATTATATACGTACGACGTGACCAAGGAGAGGGGGAAATCGTATAACGGAAGAGGATTCTTATCTGGCAGATCTTATTTACTATGTAATGGCTAAAAAAAAAAAACACAACTTAGTTTACGCGGTTACGTCCGAACATTTATTATCAAACTATCTTTTACAGTCAAAATTTCAGCATTTTTTTAAAGATGAAACTTCGAACTGCTCAAATGATTTTTTTTTTTTAATTTTTAAATTAAATACGGTAAACGAGCGGTTATAGGCTAGACCCGCTAAGCTAAGATGTATTGCGGTACTAGTCTAGGCCTTGTATTTTATTTAATGGTTAATATGAAAAATTTACAGTAAAGTATGTTAGGCGGTTATAGGCTAGACCCGCAGAGCTAAGATGTATTGCGGCACTAGTCTAGGTCTTGGATTTTATTTAATGGTTAATATGAGAAATTTACAGTAAAGTATGTTAGGCGGTTATAGGCTAGACCCGCAAAGCTTAGATGTATTGTGGTACTAGTCTAGGCCTTGGATTTTATTTAATGGTTAATATGAGAATTTTACAGTAAAGTATGTTAGGCGGTTATAGGCTAGACACGCAAAGCTAAGATGTATAGTGGTACTAGTCTAGGCCTTGGATTTTGTTTAATGGTTAATATGAGAATTTTACAGTAAAATATGTTAGGCGGTTAGAGACTAGACCCGCAAAGCTAAGATGTATTGCGGTACTAGTCTAGGCCTTGGATTTTATTTAATGGTTAATATGAGAATTTTACAGTAAAGTATGTTAGGCGGTTATAGGCTAGACACGCAAAGCTAAGATGTATTGCGGTACTAGTCTAGGCCTTGGATTTTATTTAATGGTTAATATGAGAATTTTACAGTAAAGTATGTTAGGCGGTTAAGAGACTAGACCCGCAAAGCTAAGATGTATTGTGGTACTAGTCTAGGCCTTGGATTTTGTTTAATGGTTAATATGAGAATTTTACAGTAAAATATGTTAGGCGGTTAGAGACTAGACCCGCAAAACTAAGATGTATTGCGGTACTAGTCTAGGCCTTGGATTTTATTTAATGGTTAATATGAGAAATTTATAGTAAAGTATGTTAGGCGGTTAAGAGACTAGACCCGCAAAGCTAAGATGTATTGTGGTACTAGTCTAGGCCTTGGATTTTGTTTAATGGTTAATATGAGAATTTTACAGTAAAATATGTTAGGCGGTTAGAGACTAGACCCGCAAAACTAAGATGTATTGCGGTACTAGTCTAGGCCTTGGATTTTATTTAATGGTTAATATGAGAAATTTATAGTAAAGTATGTTAGGCGGTTAAGAGACTAGACCCGCAAAGCTAAGATGTATTGTGGTATTAGTCTAGGCCTTGGATTTTATTTAATGGTTAATATGAGAAATTTATAGTAAAGTATGTTAGGCGGTTAAGAGACTAGACCCGCAAAGCTAAGATGTATTGTGGTACTAGTCTAGGCCTTGGATTTTATTTAATGGTTAATATGAGAATTTTACAGTAAAGTATGTTAGGCGGTTAAGAGACTAGACCCGCAAAGCTAAGATGTATTGTGGTACTAGTCTAGGCCTTGGATTTTGTTTAATGGTTAATATGAGAATTTTACAGTAAAATATGTTAGGCGGTTAGAGACTAGACCCGCAAAACTAAGATGTATTGCGGTACTAGTCTAGGCCTTGGATTTTATTTAATGGTTAATATGAGAATTTTACAGTAAAGTATGTTAGGCGGTTATAGGCTAGACACGCAAAGCTAAGATGTATTGCGGTACTAGTCTAGGTCTTGAATTTGATTTAATGGTTAATATGAGAAATTTACAGTAATATGTTTGCTAGTCGCCTCCGTCCACGGCACCTAATTTGGTAGTTGGTCGTAAAGCCCACCTGTAAAAATGGGCAATTACTTTACTTCTATCCATTTAGCCATACTTAATTAGCTTAGTTGAATGAAGCTTTTTAACTATTCTTTTTTTTAATATAAAAAAAAGGCTTACAAAGTAAAAAGATGTGCTTGTAAGCTTTCCTAAGAATACTGCGGAGTAAAGGAGTGGAGTAGTTTTAGCCCAGTCATCATCACTCACCACTAAGCCGCTTCCTGTGTGTAGCCCACCCTTCCAGCTTCCAGGATTTACATCGCTTTTAGATCGACAGTTGTACTGTGTAGTTCAGGGGGTCGCTATTCTCCTTAAGGGGGGGGGTAAAGCTGTGGAAGATTGATGAAGCCTTTTCAGAATAGGATTATATACGTACGACGTGACCAAGGAGAGGGGGAAATCGTATAACGGAAGAGGATTCTTATCTGGCAGATCTTATTTACTATGTAATGGCTAAAAAAAAAAAACACAACTTAGTTTACGCGGTTACGTCCGAACATTTATTATCAAACTAGGCTAGATAGTTGATCTAATTAGGAAGTGGAGGTTTATGTGGTGAACGGAAGCGGAAACTGTAAATGAACTAGAATATGGAAGGAAGACGGTTAAAGGAGATAATTTTCCAAAAAATAAGTCTACATTCTAAATAATAAATATTAAAAAATTCGTCATGAACATAAGTTTTATTTATGTATTTATTTGTAATTAAATTTTTTTTCTAAAATTATTTAGCTGTAAAACATGTCCATTTTTCGGAAAAGAAAAACGTAATACACAATTTTGAATTTTGATAAAAAATGTAGAGGTATCCAAGTATTTAAATCACTATGTTTATTCAAAATTACCGCATTATTTGTAAATATTTGTGATTAAGTAATTTAAAAAAAAAAGAACTACAACCACTTAAACAACAATAAAATCGATTGTTATTGGTGTTGCTTGCCAACTGGGCAAGATTACATCCCAGTAATAAGTCACGAGTGTGTGGGCGGAAGTTATTCCTGTAGGAGTTTCTATTTATTCCCTCCAACGTAGTGTTCATTTGCAAAGCTATTACCTTACTGACTTATAAACTGACGTGAAGATGCTGTTCAGAGTTTATGTGTAGAACCCAGGGCCGGATTTTCCTATAGGCTAACTAGGCTTTAGCCTAGGGCCTCAAGATCAAGAGGAGGGGTCCTACATTTAAAATTGTTAGCAAAATTAAAATTACGCTATTCTAAAATCAGTACCAATAACATGTTTCATTTAACATTCTGATATTATATCACAGTAGTGATGTATTTTATTATCTCTCATGTAATTTACAAACTTAAAAATGGGAGGTGAAAGGGCCTCATAAGTGGAATAGCCTAGGGCCTCTTTTCATCGAAATCAGGCCCTGGTTGAACCATAAGGATATTCGCAAAAATGTGGAAATTTTGGTAATGATTGCACACTTCTCCTCCTGGGTAATCGGGTTTCTTTTTATTCTGTGCCTTTATGATCCGAGAGCATAATGTCAGGAATGAACGGAAATATTCAAAAATAAATGCGAAATTGAAATTTTTAAAATGACGAGTAAATTTCTTATCAAGATTCCTAGAAGGGAATCGAATGGAATCATTGAATTATAACTTCTTTAGTAAGCGAAAAAAAAGAGTAAGTACATTTTAAATTTTCCACCTGACTGTAATTCATCAAGAGCTCTGTGACAGCTTTTCCGAAATTTACGATTATTATTATTATTTTAATTCAAAGCACGCCATCTGAGATTATTGGCGCCTGGAACTTTTTTTCAATGAACTACTATCTTCCAGGGCAGTGTTCTGTCGTTACAGAGAACATTGGACAGTGAACTGTAAGAAGCTCTTCTTAGGAAGAGAGAACTCTAGAAGGTCCAGGAGCTGGATTTGTTCCAGAAATCTCAGCGTTGGAATGTCGTGCGTTAACCACTGAGTGAATACTTTTCCCGCGAATTTAACAGAGCATTCAATTTAAGGTAAAAAGTAAAGTAAAGTAATTGCCTATTTTTTCAGGAGGGGCTTTACGTCCAACTACCAATTAGGTGTCGTGGACGGAGGCGGCTAACAAACATGCTTTACTATAAATTTCTTTTATTAACCAATTAATAAAATCCAAGGCCTAAGACCAGGAATCGAACCTAGTACCATAATGCGTAATAGCTTTGAAGGTCTCCTCTTAACCGCTCGGCTACCGTGGCGCCTTTTAATTAAGGTTTTCGTTTATTAAGACTCATAGTGTGTACTTAGCCTTAGAACTCTCAAAAATATCAATCTTGTTATTTAAAACTAGACTGGAGAACTGCGCATATGTAGAAGGCTGTGACTAGCGTCAGCCTTTTTGTATAGTATAATTCATCTCGTTCAGGCTTCATATTTCTTTCGTAGAGCATTTTAAGATTTCCCTGCTGAACTATGGTTTAGTTTTTAAAAGACTAAGGCGAGCCAAAATATTGTCTCGAAAAAGAGAACGCCTTAAAACTTTAACCTATCAGAACTAAAAAATAAAATTTGTAGAATATTCAGACAGAGTATTCAGAGTAGAGAATATTCAGAGTAGAATATTCAGACAGAGTATTCAGAGTAGAGAATATTCAGAGTAGAATATTCAGACAGAGTATTCAGAGTAGAGAATATTCAGAGTAGAATATTCAGACAGAGTATTCAGAGTAGAGAATATTCTGAGTAGAATATTCAGACAGAGTATTCAGAGTAGAGAATATTCAGAGTAGAGAATATTCAGAGTAGAATATTCAGATAGAGTATTCAGAGTAGAGAATATTCAGAGTAAAATATTGAAGACACAGACAAGACAGAAGAAACACCAACCCAGTAATGTAAAATATTACTTTCTAAACTAGCCCTGAAGATGACCCTAGTCCCTTGGTCGACAGCTCGCGGCAGAATAAAGTTTATAATGACTGAAACTGGCAGTTATTTTTTCATCCTATATGGAAACTATGATTCAGTCACTAAAAATAATGAACTGTAATTTTAGAATATTGTTCATATTTTTTTGTGGCCGATTCAGTGGCATTGCCGATAATAAAAGTAAGTACAATTTTTTGTTTAATAAATAATTTTGAAATGCCCCTTCCATTCCAATTGAAACTTATTGTTTCAAATTATCATTTAATTAATCTAGTAATAGAATATTTGAAAAAATAATAGATTTTGTTATTACAATTAAACAAATACGAGACTGAAACTTTAGTTTCATCGATCAATAAATAGTACTGAAATAATGGAAACTTGGGACGCATTGATCTTGATGGGGGGGTGGAACAGAGACGAGTTGGAAGGGGCAATTGTTGTGGGGCGACAGGCTGTTACACCCCGTTACCTATAGTATACCTCAAAGTTTGACCTGTTAGGGAAACAGGACAATGACGCTCAGTTATGGGGAAAGGTAAATGGGAAATTCCCCAGTTAACACAAAAAGGAATATAATCAATACTCTTTGAAATTCCTCCTGTAGAAATTAGAAAATTTAGGGTTCTCCCCCCACAACAATAATGGGGCGTGAAAAGTCACACAATTCTGGTAATTTTGTGACACATTTTCTTCTCATTTTCCCAGACCCCATCCTCGGAACTTTTTCTTTTTAGCAACAGAAAAATAGTTTACAATAACATTTTTTAGGTGGCATTGTCGTGAATTAAACGTAGAAGTGAGAATTTGAAGCGGAAGTCCCAAAACACCAGCCCTGGAACCTTAAAAGAAAAAGGTATTTATTTCACTTAACATTTATTCACCTGGTTCCGAACCTGGTTCCGAAAAAGGAAAATAAAAATTAATGAACAAAAATCAGTGCACATTACGTTTGCTTGACGAAAATCTGCGAGTCCACCAGTTCAACTGAACGGTGTAACGATTCCTCCAGCTGACGTAGTACGATACTTAGGACTGTACATTGACAAGAGACTCACGTGGAACCCACATACTCGACTGAAACGACAAGACGTGAACAGCTACTTACTAGACTACTTGACCGCAGTTCTAAACTCGATTTGAATCACAAACTGACAATTTACAAGACACTGTTAAGACCAATATGGACATACGGAGCAGAAGTGTGGGGCTCAACCAAACCCTCTAACTCAAAAACGCCTGCAGACACTACACAGTCTAAAATCCTAGGGAAAATCCTGAATGCTTACCATCCCATACTGGACCTTCACATCCCTTTTGTCACCGATCTAATAAAGTCTCGCTACTGCAACTTTCACAGCCTCCTAGCTCTCCATCCTAATCCTCTTGTCCAACAACTCTCCTGCTCCTCACCTTCCAGACAATCCTCCTCGTCGTTTGAAGCGGAAGTGGCCTAGAGATCTATTGCTGTGGTTAAATCATTGTGAAAGAGTTTCAACAGTGGGTGATTACTCTAACCATGACATTACAAGTGAACTGAACCAGTAAGATCAAATTTACTTGATGCAACAATTGTTGCAGTTGTAAATATACAAATAAAGTGAAAAATGCAAATAACACCAAAATAACCTTTTTAAGAAGAAATAAGCTCAGAATTTCTGAAACAAAGTTTACTAGAAAAACTGTACAACTTAAGAAAATGGATTTAAGGTATTTCTCATAAAAACCAATAAATAAAATCCAAAACCTAGACCGGAACTCAGTACCATACATCATGTGAATTCTAAATTTAAAGAAGATCGTGAAAGTTATTAACGATTAACTCCCTAAATCGATACACCAACTTTATAAAAAGTGAATTTTAGATCTTGCACTGGAGAATGATTTAGATTTTTCCAACAATAAAAAAGGAAAAGCTAAAACTAAAAAAACTATATTACATTTCCGGGCTAAGTTTTCAATCAATTGTTCACGCTTTTTCCATTCATTCAGAAAACTCTTTTGTACAGTATTTCACATGATAAGTTTAAAAAAGAAAAACTCGTATTTTGTAAAAATATTTTCCTTGATTATTATCGTACGTGTTATTTTATTTGAAATGATTTTTCTGTAATCTTGAAGTTTTTGCTAAAACTCTGATGTGAACATCAGGTAATCATAATTTCTTCTATCTGTGTAATGTTTATAGTGTAAGAGACATAACGTGTTTCTTTGGACCATAAATGTTGCTATTTGATCACAAGGAGTCACTTGAATCTTCCTCTTTAAGTCCCAGATAAATGAATCCAGAGTACAGTTCTAGGAGATTCAAGATTGAAACTTTTCTGGCCAAAAAAACATTAGGATCTTTCCTGGTCACTTTCGCAGTCACCTTGATCATCATAAGAAGACACCCATCTTAGAGGATCCACCAATACTTGCCCCCCGACTGAGAGCATAATCTTAAGAGCTGGATGAATCACCCATTACAGGCTCCTCATGTTCCCATAAAAAACATTAAAAATTCCGAAGTTCCGAAGGAGGATATTTATAGTTGGCCATATTTCAATTATTTCCAAAAAATAACTACGGCCATTTTATTTTTTAACTTCCTCTTACTAAGAGGAAGTAAGGGAAGTTATGATCGTGCAGATTTACGATTTCTTGTCCTCACCGGAAGTATCCGGTTTTATTGTATTTATTTAAAAACATATGATCCATCACCATTCCTCTCGCCTTACCTTGCCTGTTGCTGTAGGTCGGAATTTGTTACGAATCTCTTGCAGCTACAATCCATCGATGACTTCTTCACCATCCGGTCACTGGAGACAGTTTAAAGACAATTTACCGCATAAATACTTCAGCGCATTATTCTACTGAGTCGAAATTTGGAATACCGTTCTTTTGTCTTTTACGCACATATTTCATAAAAAAATAATTAAACAGATAAAAAGCACTTCCGTTGGAAACACTACCGGAATTTTAAAACGCACTGTACACACGTTCAGATCTGGAAATATTGAATAAAATTTTTTAAATTTTATATTTAAATTTTTTTTAATTCTGCCCTAGCATATATATGCACAGTCCTAGTCTAGTTATGTGCCCTTGGATCTCTTTTTAGGAGGCGACAACAGTCCGGTACACTGTCCCGGAGGTCGCTAGGTACTGGAACAGGATATTGACGTCTGTTAAGTGAAAAAAAACAAAAAAAAAAAAACTAAGAGAACACGACTTCCTCTTATTACAATTCTCGAGTTGTTGACGACTTAACCAGTTAAGCGCGTTCGACGTGTATACACGTCAAACCAAATCTCTATTACAGTGCGTTCGACGTGTATACACGTCAAACCAAATCTCTATTACAGTGCGTTCGACGTGTATACTCGTGAAAAATATAAAATGGCCATTAACTATAAAAACTAGAAATTTTAATAAAATACAATAAGAATATTATTTGGTGGGATGTTTCCTTTATCTTAGCAATAGAACTGCGGTGGGAGCCAGCCAAATGATAAGTGGTTGGTACATATTTGGTCTCCCCCATTAGAGATTAAGGAATTACGCACACAAATAGAAGCTCTCAACCCTTGCTCGTTTTTACCTTAGGTAGAGGTTCAGACCTCAGTACGAGCATGATTTCATTTTGCACAGAATTCAAAAAGCTCTTTTCTTCCTTGTAAAAACTCTTGCGTCCCTAGTTAACTAGAGCAATGCATACGTGAAGCGGTGCAAGATTTTGAATGAGTACAGAATGCTCTGCTGTACTCTGTAAGCCCCAGAGAGATTGCAGAAAAAGTGTGCTTGCAGTGACTATTATGACTATTGTAAACTTTTGGTTGTTTTGCCCTGCGTTCGACGTGTATACATTGTCATTGTCTGATTTTAATTCCGTACACTGTGGGGGAAGTTTATAAAACTAAATTCCACGCATAACTGGTTAAAGGAACACCTCAATTTATTAAGGATTGATTTAAGGATTATCGAAGAAATTTAAGACTTAAAAAAAAACTAGGAATACAAGCGATTCAATTTTTAATGTCTTGCGCAAGTGTGCAGAAGATATTTAGATACAAAACCCAATCTTGGGATTATTGACTAGAATGGCAGATATATTGTTGAACCATATGCCCTCAATATTCTTTGTTGAGAACCCTAAAGAGTGTAACAGAGCTTGTAAGCATTTTGGTGCATCCATTAGTGCATTGAATTTATTTTTATTAACCTGAAAAACCTTATCATCATCCAATTTACCGGTAGAAAGCAAAAGATAACTTGGTTTGAAAAATCATTTAAGATGATTGAACAAGATTTAAAAAAAAAAATGTTTGGACCTTCTCAAGGATAAAAGGAGGTGGTGATAAAGGAGGATCCTTGAGGCCAATCCCAGTCAAAAGCGGGAAAAAAGTGAAGGCACAGATTTATCTGCGGAAATCACGGCATGTTTACGGTTAGAAAGATAAGATTAATGACTATCTTTCAGTGGTCTTTATAGTCTTCTTTTTTTTTAATTTCAGGGTGCCGCTTTAATTAAAGTCTTTTGGCTTGATCTGAAGCCTTGCTGAAATGAAAATGAATTCAATAATTTATTTTCCTCTAGATAGGAAAATATCTGATGGAGTTCATCACGATTTTCTCTAAAGACTAAATTGTACAGAAGAAAATACATCTATTTTTGGAGGATCAGATAAATTTATGTAGCAGAGTAGGATGAAAAAATAAATGCCAGTTTTCAGTCGTGATACATTTATTCTGGCGAGCTTTCCATCTAGGGACTAGGTCATCTTCAGGGCTAGTTTTGAAAGTAATACTTTTACATTTCAGGTTTGGTGTGTCTTCTGAACTCAGTCCATGAACAGACAAGACAGAAGAAACACCAACCCAGTAATGTAAAATATTACTTTCTAAACTAGCCCTGAAGATGACCCTAGTCCCTTGGTCGACAGCTCGCGGCAGAATAAAGTTTATAATGACTGAAACTGGCAGTTATTTTTTCATCCTATATGGAAACTATGATTCAGTCACTAAAAATAATGAACTGTAATTTTAGAATATTGTTCATATTTTTTTGTGGCCGATTCAGTGGCATTGCCGATAATAAAAGTAAGTACAATTTTTTGTTTAATAAATAATTTTGAAATGCCCCTTCCATTCCAATTGAAACTTATTGTTTCAAATTATCATTTAATTAATCTAGTAATAGAATATTTGAAAAAATAATAGATTTTGTTATTACAATTAAACAAATACGAGACTGAAACTTTAGTTTCATCGATCAATAAATAGTACTGAAATAATGGAAACTTGGGACGCATTGATCTTGATGGGGGGGTGGAACAGAGACGAGTTGGAAGGGGCAATTGTTGTGGGGCGACAGGCTGTTACACCCCGTTACCTATAGTATACCTCAAAGTTTGACCTGTTAGGGAAACAGGACAATGACGCTCAGTTATGGGGAAAGGTAAATGGGAAATTCCCCAGTTAACACAAAAAGGAATATAATCAATACTCTTTGAAATTCCTCCTGTAGAAATTAGAAAATTTAGGGTTCTCCCCCCACAACAATAATGGGGCGTGAAAAGTCACACAATTCTGGTAATTTTGTGACACATTTTCTTCTCATTTTCCCAGACCCCATCCTCGGAACTTTTTCTTTTTAGCAACAGAAAAATAGTTTACAATAACATTTTTTAGGTGGCATTGTCGTGAATTAAACGTAGAAGTGAGAATTTGAAGCGGAAGTCCCAAAACACCAGCCCTGGAACCTTAAAAGAAAAAGGTATTTATTTCACTTAACATTTATTCACCTGGTTCCGAACCTGGTTCCGAAAAAGGAAAATAAAAATTAATGAACAAAAATCAGTGCACATTACGTTTGCTTGACGAAAATCTGCGAGTCCACCAGTTCAACTGAACGGTGTAACGATTCCTCCAGCTGACGTAGTACGATACTTAGGACTGTACATTGACAAGAGACTCACGTGGAACCCACATACTCGACTGAAACGACAAGACGTGAACAGCTACTTACTAGACTACTTGACCGCAGTTCTAAACTCGATTTGAATCACAAACTGACAATTTACAAGACACTGTTAAGACCAATATGGACATACGGAGCAGAAGTGTGGGGCTCAACCAAACCCTCTAACTCAAAAACGCCTGCAGACACTACACAGTCTAAAATCCTAGGGAAAATCCTGAATGCTTACCATCCCATACTGGACCTTCACATCCCTTTTGTCACCGATCTAATAAAGTCTCGCTACTGCAACTTTCACAGCCTCCTAGCTCTCCATCCTAATCCTCTTGTCCAACAACTCTCCTGCTCCTCACCTTCCAGACAATCCTCCTCGTCGTTTGAAGCGGAAGTGGCCTAGAGATCTATTGCTGTGGTTAAATCATTGTGAAAGAGTTTCAACAGTGGGTGATTACTCTAACCATGACATTACAAGTGAACTGAACCAGTAAGATCAAATTTACTTGATGCAACAATTGTTGCAGTTGTAAATATACAAATAAAGTGAAAAATGCAAATAACACCAAAATAACCTTTTTAAGAAGAAATAAGCTCAGAATTTCTGAAACAAAGTTTACTAGAAAAACTGTACAACTTAAGAAAATGGATTTAAGGTATTTCTCATAAAAACCAATAAATAAAATCCAAAACCTAGACCGGAACTCAGTACCATACATCATGTGAATTCTAAATTTAAAGAAGATCGTGAAAGTTATTAACGATTAACTCCCTAAATCGATACACCAACTTTATAAAAAGTGAATTTTAGATCTTGCACTGGAGAATGATTTAGATTTTTCCAACAATAAAAAAGGAAAAGCTAAAACTAAAAAAACTATATTACATTTCCGGGCTAAGTTTTCAATCAATTGTTCACGCTTTTTCCATTCATTCAGAAAACTCTTTTGTACAGTATTTCACATGATAAGTTTAAAAAAGAAAAACTCGTATTTTGTAAAAATATTTTCCTTGATTATTATCGTACGTGTTATTTTATTTGAAATGATTTTTCTGTAATCTTGAAGTTTTTGCTAAAACTCTGATGTGAACATCAGGTAATCATAATTTCTTCTATCTGTGTAATGTTTATAGTGTAAGAGACATAACGTGTTTCTTTGGACCATAAATGTTGCTATTTGATCACAAGGAGTCACTTGAATCTTCCTCTTTAAGTCCCAGATAAATGAATCCAGAGTACAGTTCTAGGAGATTCAAGATTGAAACTTTTCTGGCCAAAAAAACATTAGGATCTTTCCTGGTCACTTTCGCAGTCACCTTGATCATCATAAGAAGACACCCATCTTAGAGGATCCACCAATACTTGCCCCCCGACTGAGAGCATAATCTTAAGAGCTGGATGAATCACCCATTACAGGCTCCTCATGTTCCCATAAAAAACATTAAAAATTCCGAAGTTCCGAAGGAGGATATTTATAGTTGGCCATATTTCAATTATTTCCAAAAAATAACTACGGCCATTTTATTTTTTAACTTCCTCTTACTAAGAGGAAGTAAGGGAAGTTATGATCGTGCAGATTTACGATTTCTTGTCCTCACCGGAAGTATCCGGTTTTATTGTATTTATTTAAAAACATATGATCCATCACCATTCCTCTCGCCTTACCTTGCCTGTTGCTGTAGGTCGGAATTTGTTACGAATCTCTTGCAGCTACAATCCATCGATGACTTCTTCACCATCCGGTCACTGGAGACAGTTTAAAGACAATTTACCGCATAAATACTTCAGCGCATTATTCTACTGAGTCGAAATTTGGAATACCGTTCTTTTGTCTTTTACGCACATATTTCATAAAAAAATAATTAAACAGATAAAAAGCACTTCCGTTGGAAACACTACCGGAATTTTAAAACGCACTGTACACACGTTCAGATCTGGAAATATTGAATAAAATTTTTTAAATTTTATATTTAAATTTTTTTTAATTCTGCCCTAGCATATATATGCACAGTCCTAGTCTAGTTATGTGCCCTTGGATCTCTTTTTAGGAGGCGACAACAGTCCGGTACACTGTCCCGGAGGTCGCTAGGTACTGGAACAGGATATTGACGTCTGTTAAGTGAAAAAAAACAAAAAAAAAAAAAACTAAGAGAACACGACTTCCTCTTATTACAATTCTCGAGTTGTTGACGACTTAACCAGTTAAGCGCGTTCGACGTGTATACACGTCAAACCAAATCTCTATTACAGTGCGTTCGACGTGTATACACGTCAAACCAAATCTCTATTACAGTGCGTTCGACGTGTATACTCGTGAAAAATATAAAATGGCCATTAACTATAAAAACTAGAAATTTTAATAAAATACAATAAGAATATTATTTGGTGGGATGTTTCCTTTATCTTAGCAATAGAACTGCGGTGGGAGCCAGCCAAATGATAAGTGGTTGGTACATATTTGGTCTCCCCCATTAGAGATTAAGGAATTACGCACACAAATAGAAGCTCTCAACCCTTGCTCGTTTTTACCTTAGGTAGAGGTTCAGACCTCAGTACGAGCATGATTTCATTTTGCACAGAATTCAAAAAGCTCTTTTCTTCCTTGTAAAAACTCTTGCGTCCCTAGTTAACTAGAGCAATGCATACGTGAAGCGGTGCAAGATTTTGAATGAGTACAGAATGCTCTGCTGTACTCTGTAAGCCCCAGAGAGATTGCAGAAAAAGTGTGCTTGCAGTGACTATTATGACTATTGTAAACTTTTGGTTGTTTTGCCCTGCGTTCGACGTGTATACATTGTCATTGTCTGATTTTAATTCCGTACACTGTGGGGGAAGTTTATAAAACTAAATTCCACGCATAACTGGTTAAAGGAACACCTCAATTTATTAAGGATTGATTTAAGGATTATCGAAGAAATTTAAGACTTAAAAAAAAACTAGGAATACAAGCGATTCAATTTTTAATGTCTTGCGCAAGTGTGCAGAAGATATTTAGATACAAAACCCAATCTTGGGATTATTGACTAGAATGGCAGATATATTGTTGAACCATATGCCCTCAATATTCTTTGTTGAGAACCCTAAAGAGTGTAACAGAGCTTGTAAGCATTTTGGTGCATCCATTAGTGCATTGAATTTATTTTTATTAACCTGAAAAACCTTATCATCATCCAATTTACCGGTAGAAAGCAAAAGATAACTTGGTTTGAAAAATCATTTAAGATGATTGAACAAGATTTAAAAAAAAAAATGTTTGGACCTTCTCAAGGATAAAAGGAGGTGGTGATAAAGGAGGATCCTTGAGGCCAATCCCAGTCAAAAGCGGGAAAAAAGTGAAGGCACAGATTTATCTGCGGAAATCACGGCATGTTTACGGTTAGAAAGATAAGATTAATGACTATCTTTCAGTGGTCTTTATAGTCTTCTTTTTTTTTAATTTCAGGGTGCCGCTTTAATTAAAGTCTTTTGGCTTGATCTGAAGCCTTGCTGAAATGAAAATGAATTCAATAATTTATTTTCCTCTAGATAGGAAAATATCTGATGGAGTTCATCACGATTTTCTCTAAAGACTAAATTGTACAGAAGAAAATACATCTATTTTTGGAGGATCAGATAAATTTATGTAGCAGAGTAGGATGAAAAAATAAATGCCAGTTTTCAGTCGTGATACATTTATTCTGGCGAGCTTTCGACCTAGGGACTAGGTCATCTTCAGGGCTAGTTTAGAAAGTAATACTTTTACATTTCAGGTTTGGTGTGTCTTCTGAACTCAGTCCATGAACAGACAAGACAGAAGAAACACCAACCCAGTAATGTAAAATATTACTTTCTAAACGAGCCCTGAAGATGACTCTAGTCCCTAGGTCGAAAGCTCCGGCAGAATAAATGTATCACGACTGAAAACTGGCATTTATTTTTTCATCCTATTCAAACTATGAATCAGTCACCAAAAATAATGAACAGCTATTTATGTAGCAGGATATTCAAAGGCAGTTTGTACTCTAGATCTATCTAGGTAGTACTGAATAGATAAACTTTCAGCTCTGTGGAGGTTCTCCGAAGGCTTCAAGACAAAAAGAAACCCAGAAATCGGGAATTGCATCGTGCTAATCCGATGTATCTTTGATGGCTTGAAAATCTGGCCATAGCCGTATCAGCCACAGGCTAGTTGCAATTCTCATAAAGTTTTGCTGAAATTTATTAGAAAAGGACAGGCAATTTCAGAGTCGAGAGAGAGAGAGAGAGCGAGAGAGATTGTGAGACCATTTTGTAAAACAAAATCTTGGTTTCTTAATCAGCAGCTTCAGAAGGATATGTTGTATTTTCCGGTGAAAAATAAAATAAAAAACACGCTCGCGTGACTTCCGCTTAGTTTACTTGGTAAAGGAAACTATAATGAACATGCCAAATCTTTAAAATTGAATTTTAAGGTACTCTCGGAGACCCCCCCCAAAAAGAGAGGGGTTTCAACAAATTGAGCTATGTCTGTGATTTATTTGAAGTACAAATTCTCTAAACCAGGTTTAAATCTATATATGTTACTATAAAAGTTTTATTCCTTCCATTATATTAAATTTAATACTTAACAGAAAGCAGTAGGCGTGGTGTATTTCACGAGAAAACACAATATTATTGTTGTGTACCATTTTTAATTGAATTATTTACCAAAACTCTTCTCTGTTTGCTGCGCTGACTGGTTGGCCAATAGGATGGAAGGGATATTATAATTTTCTAAGTTATTTACTGTTGTGGTTACTTTACTAAGTTTGCATTGTTACACACTTGGCCACTAAGTATTGTTTCTGGTTAACTTTAATGGCGCTCAACTTAACCAAGTGACGCTTGTAAGTATTTAAGAAAATTAAACTGGTACTAGTTTTTCTTTAAGTAAAAAAAGGTAAGTCTTATGATTTTTCCTTAAAGAAAAGATGTTTTAATATATTTTCCCGTAAAGGGAATTCCATTGCTTCAGGATAACCATCAACTGCCTGTTTTCTAGGTAAGCCCTTAAATAATCTTTCCTACAACTTTGTTTGTAATAATAGTTCTTACATCTCAAACGTGTGTTTTCCTTCCCAAAATACTAGTATCTCCATGATTGCAATGCTTATTCCTGCAGGATAACAGAATGTCAAGTAGTAATAAGCTTAAGCTAACCCTCAAATCGTGTTGTAAATCTCATCTTATTTCAGTTCCATTTTACTTTTTTAGAACCAAAAGTTTCAGCATATTCTTAGTGTGTGATCAGCATAATTAATAAATCTGTAATTTACATAAATTGAAATTAAATTGATTCAAATCAATACAAATTGAGTTAAATTTTATCAACAATTTTTCTTAGAACAAATTTTTTTTGCTTATTTGATAAATTAAAATGTACAACGATTTCCTTTGTTTGCAGCATCACGTTTTAATCAAGATAAATCTCAAAAATTATATGATTTATTTTTTTTCCTTTTAATTATCTGAAAGATTAGGTTTTCTTAAGGTCGGATTCAATTTTCAGTTTTGTTTTTAAATCGTGACGTAAAGTGATGTTAACACAATTTTTTTTTTAGTTTTTCCCAAATTTGGTGAAATGAATGAAGAATCATAATTAAAAGGGAAAAATAAAGAAGGACATTTTTGGATTCAAGGAAGTAAAATAATTTTGGAATTATGTGTTAAGTTTTGGATACTTAAATTCAGGTACTTTTTTTCTCTCTCTCTCTCTCTCTCTATCATTTTTCCTTTTACTAAGTTCTAAATTTCAAATTTTCCATTCCTTTTATTTCCTAAATTTTAATAGATAAATTGTGTTCATTACAAAAACACTTAAATTATCATATATTTACATTTATACTAAATTATAGTTTCGTTTTACCTACTTTATGCTTTATTAACTTCCTTTAATTTGCTAATTGGTGGCTTATAGCGTTAAATACTTCCTGTCTTAGATTTCTAGTTCTTTTAAAACTTAAAGCAAACAAAATCTTAGCTCTCAATTTCGGTTAATCTTCAATTTAACTGTAAAAAAAAGAATAAAGATTATTCAGGAATCTATTCTATGAAATAAAATATATTTTTTTATTAACTAATTTACGTATAAATTGTAAATATATTTTGAAGCAAAAAAGGAAAGATATATATTAATTGAAAACTATTAAAAATTAACCTATAAGCTATGTAGACTTATCAGAACTGTACGCCATATTGGATTTTTTGTGTGGTCAGCTGACGCCGTACATCAATTATTTTTCAGTTTTAAAATTTTATGAAATTTTTAATTATTTGATTTACCTAATTTCTTTTCATTCTTCAAAGTTGTCTCTGTAATGATGTAAATTCCTTAGAAAAATTCAATTTTAACTGTTTTGAAACCTCTTCTTCTGTGAGTTTAAGGTAAAAAAACAAGTAATTTAATCTGAAAATTGTTAAATTGTTTGCCCATTATTATTAAAAAATAAATTAAGAAATTAATTAATTATAATTTTTTAATAAAAATAACGTAAATATAAATATAATTTTATCTATTTTTTACTAATTATTTTTTTCAATAAGTATTTTCAGCCATATTGGATCTCCTGAGATGTAACTAGTTAGCTAATTGTTTATTTCACTTAAATAACTTCTAATATGTATAAATAAACTTTTTATTTAATAATTTTTTTAATTAATGCATTAGTTTTAATTACTTTAGATTTTGTAAAATTTTAAAATAGAAAAAACAAAAAAAAATGGAACTTACCACTACGTAAGACCAAGAGTCACCCCGTGTTTATGACGTAACATAGAAGGAACCAATTACTTGAATGCAATGCCATGACTTAATGGATCATATGATTCGTTTTGCCTGTATTTTAGCCATCTTTACGTTAACAATTTAAAAGTTTCATTATTATTATTA
Organism: Rhodnius prolixus; assembly: GCF_049639745.1. NCBI lineage: Eukaryota > Metazoa > Arthropoda > Insecta > Hemiptera > Reduviidae > Rhodnius > Rhodnius prolixus. Next base: position 38,401,777 of record NW_027411634.1, read on the forward strand.
TAATTATTATTTTTTGTAAGAATAAAAATGTTATTTTACTAAAATAAATAATGAATATATAATAAAATAATTATTCTTTTTTAGATGAAACTTTTGATGCTGTAATAATATCTCCTTCAAAAAAGACGCCATTATGCAGTGACCTAGTTAGCTTCGGTTTCCATCTTAATCTGAGTTCGACTTTTTTTTTATTAGTTTTAAATGGTAAAGAATATTAGTTCTAGATATGAAATTTATTTTAACTAAATTAAGAAAACTTTCAACTTATTGAAATAAACTTAATAAGTGATCGATTAATAAAGATAAACGGATAAATCGGTTTGAAATGTGAATCAGAACTGATTCTGAAAAGCATGAAGTTCATTGGAGGATAATTAATGCAGTGTATGTAGAATTTATAAATTATATTCAAATTTATAATTTTAAAAAATAATAAGAAAAAAAGGGCAATTTTCATATTATAAGTTTAAATTAGAATTACAAGTTATAAGTGATCATCAAAGTATATGACCTTAGAAAGCCCCATCTTTGAATAAAGTACTTTTAAAAGATATTTGATCTTAAAAAATTAATTCCATAAAAAGAAAAAATTATTGAAAAATAAATCAATGTAACTATATTTTTTGATTGATTATCAATAATTATGGATTTTCTTTAGATTTTATATTGATTGAATCAATTGATTTAACATTTAAGTGTTTCTGAGTTTTGTGTTGAGCTTTAAAGGTTGCCTTTAGACAAAGGTGTCCATATAACGACTTAGTTATTCTTTGATATGGCGTACCATTAAGATATTAATTGATAATTGATATATTTTTAATGTTTTGTACATATTTATTACTTTTTTTAGTACTTTAGGATAGCATATGAATTGCATTAACTGCATTTTGGGACATCTTTTTCTGTTATTTCATTTAAAATAATGGATACTTGATCAGTGTGAAGCCCCATATATATTTGCACTTTTTACTCCTTTAGACAATGATTTTCATATAAAGCGTCTTAGGTACTCCTTGATATGGCGTACCTTTAAGATATTAATTGATATATTTTGGTTTTGTACATATTTATTACTTTTTATGGTACTTTAGGGTAGCATATGAATTGCATTAACTTCATTTTGGGACATCTTTTTCTGTTATTTCATTTAAAATAATGGTTACTTGATCCGTGTGAAGCCCCATATATTGATATTTGCACTTTTTACTCCTTTAGACAATGATTTTCATATAAAGCGTCTTAGGTACTCCTTGATATGGCGTACCTTTAAGATATTGATTGATAATTGATATATTTTTAATGTATTGTACACATTATTACTTTTTATTGTATTTTTACAGAATATGGTATGTTTTCTAGGAGATAGGGTAGCATATTTGTTGTATTAACCGCATTTTGGGGCATCTTTTTCTGTTATTTCACTTAAAATAGTGGATATTTGATCCGTGCGAAGCTTAAATACGAGGTATGGCTATTAAATAACGAGACTATTGCTATTAAACATTTTCATTTTAAATTTATACATATTTAGTTATTATCACCTTCAATATACACCCCTCCCCTATCCCTACAACGCTCCATGCCAACTTATCATTGTTCGAAACAGTGCTGGAAGTCTTTTTCTGTCAGCTCCTGCATGACGCGTGCCACTTTTTCTTTCACACAGCTTCAACGGACTGAAATCATGTTCCTTTTAATGCAGATTTGACTTTGGGGAACCAGATAAAAGATAAAAGATTTAATAGCCGATCACATGGGGCCAGGCGAATAAGGCGGATGGCCGTATAAACTGGGAAACGTCTTGGACAGACAATGCAGTGTGAGCCGGCGGGTTGTCTTGATGGAGAACTCCCATGACTTGTTCTTCCACAAATCGGGTCGTTTATTCCTTACTCTTTCACGGAGTTGAGCAAGCACCTCACGGTAGTGATGTTGATGTTTATTGTATTGCACTTTTTACTTCGTTTCTTGGACTGATTATTTTTTGTTAATATTGTTTTTTGGAAGTAAGACTGTATTTTTACATCTCTACGTTCTCTTTTGGGTGATTTCAACAGAAAATCATGTCACTCTGATTTATCTTAAAGCAATCAGTCTCTATATACAGTACATTCTCAAATCCGTTCATAACCTTGTCCCTCTCTATATTTTGATACCTCCATTTCTAAAGAGCGAGCATTCTCCAGACACTGACTATTGTATACTCTTCCAGTTCCAAAACTGTTCGTCACTGAGCCTGCTGGATTAGCTTCATTTTGTAACGATTAGTTGGCCAGCTAATGCATGTCCAATCAATCATTTCAAGGGAATTACCAGAATCTTTTACTTGAAAGTAAGTACCTTTTTAAGTTCAAGTAAGTTTCTCCAGCCTTACTTTTGGGGGGGGGGGGGTGTTTGTAGGGTTTCCTTAGAATAATGCTTTTATGGTTTCCTTCTCGTTTTGGATTCCTCTTACAAGTTGCCCAGTTTATCTCTTTGTCTTCTGCGCTAACAGCTGACAAGCTTGCTTCCACAATACAGTCCATTTATTGTTTCTGTCCCTAATTATTTATCTCGCGCAGTACTTTTACTCATTTTATTGGCTTTTAATCGATTTTTTGTTGCGAAGAAATCTTATTTACTGCATTGATCGTTTATTTATTCCTACGAAGGAATAATTCTCTATCTCCAGTATGTTTATGCACAGTTTTGAGGCACTAAACTTTTGAAGGGAATTGATATTTTAAATTTCAATTTTTAGAATAAGAAAAGCCTTTGATTGATTCTTGATAATTTTCTGAAATCTTCTGCTCCCACAGGATTTTAGATAATTCCTAGAATAGAATATCCATTCATTGATGGTCCATACACGCTTTAGCTGAGCTGTAGTTTTATGAGAGTCAATTAAATTGTGAGTATTACAATTGAATTCCATTTGTGGTTGCCTTAGCCACAAACATTGAACGCTTTGATCTATTCTGAATCCTAGAAACCGAACTTGACTCTCAAATAACTTGTTCATACAGTCGAACCTCGCTTAACGAGCATAATTCGTTCCAGAACCTTACTCGTTAAGCGAAATACTCGTTAAGCGAAACAATTTTTTTCATTTAAATTAAAATAAAAGGGGATAATTGGTTCCATGCAAAAAAAAATATTGATAAAATTTTTTTTTATAACATTTATTTCGAAAAAATTATATACATATGTACATATGATGTAATATAATATAAATTACATATATTAATTGAGATAAATATGTACATTCATAATTAATCCTTTTTAATTATAAATTTGTCCAATGTTCCTTGTTTCTGCCGTCGCTTCAAAATGTCTTCAAAATGTGACACAGCATTATCATTAAATAAATTTATAGATCGCATAGCCACAGCCTTATTCGGGTGATAGTTTTCTACGTGTGTTGCAACAGTTTCCCATGCTTTCAACATTTCTCTTATTGCGCTGGAAGATTGTTGTTCCTCTGATATTTTCTCCTCTTTGTCTAATAAATTCTCTTCCACCAATTCTTGTTGTGAAATGTGTTGCAACTCAACAAGTTCCTCTGTGGATAGCTCTTGTCTATGATCTGCTACAAGCTCATCAATATCATCTTTATCAACTGTCAATCCCATATCCGTGGCCAAAGACACAATTTCATTATCTAGAGATTCCACAGGTTCGGATTCAATCGCCTCAAAACCAGATTCGACGAGGATTTCAGGCCAGAGCTTCTTCCATGCAGAAATTAGAGTTTTTTTGGTAACCCCGTCCCACGCCTTGTCGATTATCTTGAGGGATGTAACAATATGGAAGTGGTATTTCCAAAATTCTCGCAAAGTAAGGTTTGTCTCTTCAGTCACCTCAAAACAATGTTCGAAGAGACCTTTAGTGTACAGTTTCTTAAAGTTGGAAATTACTTGTTGATCCATAGGCTGAAGTAACGGTGTAGTATTAGGAGGCAGATATTGAATTTTGATAAATTGAAATTCGTCAAGAAGATCATTTTGTAGACTTGGAGGATGAGCGGGAGCATTGTCCAGTACAAGCAATCTAAGCCTTTCTTCTCTGCCCAGGTCAACTTCGTTACAATATTTAAACACAAATGTCACTATATGGACTTTCCCTATACACCACTCATTCGGTGAAGTTCGGTTTCGACTGTATCAGTGCATTAGATACGTGGAGAATATGAAACGCATATGCGTAAACAGGAATGACTAATCGAAGAATGCGCAGTTTTCGATGAGTCAGCGAAAACTGCGCAGTCAGCGAAATGTCATTAGAAAACTATCGTTATGCGAAACATCGCTCGCTATAAGAATCAATTTGTTTTACCCGTTATGCGAATTACTCGTTAAGCGAGGTGCTCGTTATGCGAGGTTCCACTGTATTAGTGCTACATAATCAGCTGATTTTTTTATTTTTTACTGGCACATCATTGGTTAGATTAGTGCTAGGTATTTATTAATTTATTGGTGATCGGGGCGAATATAGTTCCTCAAGGTACTGTAGCAAGATGGCTTATTGTACCATCCTCTAGATTATCTAGTAGATAAATCCCCCACTTCCTTCAAAGTCCTGGCACTTCCTCACTTATTTTCGTTGAGATTGATCTTCTCGCAAAGGATCTGGGTAATAGCTACCCAGTCAAATAGGATATGAAAAACAGTTCTTCCTACTTCTTGTTCGAAGTTTCAGGTTAATAACCTCACCCAGAGTGAAGATGTTTTCTGAATCTAGAGAAGGACCTCCCAGTTACCAGATTAATCCACCTTCAGGGTGGGACTCTTCTTTTTAGTTCGGATTTTAAACAGATTGCTTTTTACTGTTTGATTCCTAGGAATAGGCTTCTAGAATTTGTCAATTGCCCACCATTGCTTAAGAGCCATTTTGACGGTACATTAGGTAGCATCTAGGACAGGCACTGAACCTGTTGGAATAGAATAGATTTGTATCATTTCGGCACAGCTGATCAACATTGCCTTCAAGCCAGTATCCACCCTCTCAAGGACACTAATTCTGCTGGGAAATCCGCCACAGAAACTCCCATGCTTTCCTTTTTTTTAAAAAAAAGGCTGTAAGAATTTAAATTAATTTGGAAAATAATCTAGTCGTCTTGTGAGTGCAGTTGGGTTTCTCAAGGAAATATGAGGTTCTGGATTTTATGGTCCAAAGTGAAGCAATGAAACTTGCTCTATTTTTTTTTGAAAGACCCAAGTATTTGTAAGAAGATTTGTTTTTAATGGTTACCAAGCGCTTCATTTTTTTGTTTTTATTCCGCTGCAGCAACACATTGGAAATTCTACGTAATAGCATTACCGCTTTATCGGGGTGAACCCAATATCCTTTCCAGATGCAATAATTGGTTTCCCGGGGGGTAACTTGAAAACTAGTTAGGAAAACGTTCATTAGACATTTCTTGGAGTTTATAAATGGCTTTATTCTTGTTATCTTCTTAATAAGGATGTTTTGAGGATATGCTTTTCCTTTTTCTTTACTTCTCATCCGCATTTCTTATGACGTACAATGTTTATGTAGTAAAATAATTAGATGTATGTTTTAGGAATATTGTAATAGGTTCACAGGATGTTTTAAGTGAAAAAGTAAACACGGAAGTAATAGAAGAGTGTGCACAACGGAAATAGTATTAAGAATTGGGGAAGTGAAAGGTATATGTTAAAAAGAAAATCTAAAGAGGAAAGCTAAGTAAGAAAAAGAGATGATTAAGTTGAATCGGGCTTTTCCTGCCCAATTATTTCCTTTTCCGGCGGGGAGATCTAATTTTACGAATTATTTATTGTCAGTTTGTTACCATATTTTGTGCTGAAGTCTAGTTTGGTTAAATCTAAATAGCAAAGTAACGTAAGTAAATTGAAGTACAGGACAATTTTGAGGAATGTTAATTAAATATTGAAGTATCTCTTGATTTCTTGAAGATATTGTTGCCTAACATACTTTACTATAAATTTCTCATATTAACCATTAAATAAAATCCAAGGCCTAGACTAGTACCGCAATACATCTTAGCTTTGCGGGTCTAGCCTCTAACCGCCTAACATACTTTACTATAAATTTCTCATATTAACCATTAAATAAAATACAAGGCCTAGACTAGTACCGCAATACATCTTAGCTTGGTGGGTCTAGCATCTAACCGCCCAACATACTTTACTATAAATTTCTCATATTAACCATTAAATAAAATCCAAGGTCTAGACCCCGGAAATCGAATCCATTAACCAACAATATTGAAGATATTTTGCAGATTTTTTTAAAATCAATTATTCGTTTCATTAACGTAAAGGAACTTTTTTAAAAATTAGGCGAGGCCTACAAAGCTACGTTCTATTGCGGTTTACTTACTGGGTTCGATTCCCCCAATGTAGGTCTTTAGATTTTTTTAAATGATTGATATAAAAACAAAAAATTATTTCAAATTATGTATTGCTAGTCGCTTGCGTCCGCTACACGTAATTTGGTAGCTTCCAGTTGACAGTGATGTTCTCTTTGAGTAAATCATGTATTCTAACCGCCAGAAACTACCTTTTTATCACAAATTTTAGGTTTTTAAGAATTATTTCTTGGGAAAGGCGGGAAGAGGGAGCCGGCCGGCATCTCTTGCTCTGTTCTTACTGTTATGGGACCGGTTTCGGTGGCCGTTCTCCTACTCTCAAGGTGGTCCCCTCTCCCCCTACCTCCAGCCACCATTACAGAACCTCAGTGATTACCTCGGCGATTCCTTAACTACACATCCATTATACACCCACTCGCGTGCAGATATATTACCTCTTTGTATTGTGAATCAGATCTCAGAAAAAATACACGTGTCCTTTCATGCTTATACAGACTGCGGATTGGCTCTAATCTTAAGTTATTATCTATTATTATTCTTTTAACTGATTCTTTAAACGAAAAATATATCCAAGAATTAATGTCACTGTTAAGTAAGGCTTTATTCCACTTTACCATTATCTAATTAGTATGTTTTGCTGAAAATCTTAGGTGTCGTGGACGGAGGCGACTAGCAAACATACTTTACTATAAACTTCTCTTATTAACCATTAAATAAAATCCAAGGCCTAGACTAGTACCGCAATACATCTTAGCTTTGCGGGTCTAGCCTATAAAGCGCCTAACATACTTTACTATTTTCTCATATTAACCATTAAATAAAATCCAAGGCCTAGACTAGTACCGCAATACATCTTAGTTTTGCGGGTCTAGCCTATAAAGCGCCTAACATACTTTACTATAAATTTCTCATATTAACCATTAAATAAAATCCAAGCCTACCGACCAGGAATCGAACCCACTAACCAACAATACATTTCAGTATTGCGGGTCTAGCCTATATAACCGTTCCGCTATCGTGGCACCACAAAGGAATTAATAATACAAATAATTTAAAAAATAAAATAAAAAAATCTTAACCTGATCGATTTAATAAAAACCGTATCGATTTTCTACCCAGTAGACTGTTGCATATTTCAAAAGTCACGCAAAATGTTATGCCATTAACCCAGTTAGAGTTTGTTTTTTACCCTCTGTTGTTGATATAAAATTTATTTTAATTATTTATTGTGTGTATTTTATAATTTAAGAGGCGGTGTTTATTTATTGTTTTCTTGAATGAAATAGAATAGGAATTAGGTATTACTTGTGTAAAATATATACTTTACTAAAGAAAAATGATCGATTTTGTATATTGTTTTAAGTGATGTTCAGTTTAATGGCACTTGAACGACACTTTCCCTTTAAATCGTGGAGTCAATGTTCTCCGATATCATTCTGATGTAGTTATTTTGTATATTTTTTTTGAGAGGAAATGCAATGGCATTTTCAACTAGAACATTTTCACCTGAATTGTGTGAAATAGAATTTTCCTTATTTTAGGACTTTCTCTCGTGAGTTGCGACATCCGACAGCGGTAGTAGGTGTGAATGTTCACAACAGATATACTCGTATTTGTTTCAATTTGTTTGCGCCAGCATTGCCATGATCAAAATAGAGACGGTGACTAGTTGATTTCTTGATTTCTCGCTCATCTATCTAATCCTAGAACACATCGTTATTTCCAATTATTGAGGGGTTTCGATTGTCCTAGGGTAGATTTGCCTTTGGATTTGAATGACAGTTTGATTCCTGGAAAGGTGGCCATTTTGGTTTGGATGGTGTTACCCATTTTACCTATGAATGTCGATCATAGAAGTGATATGTCAGAATGACTGCGGTCGTGTTTAGTGTAGCCTGTTAGGGTAGTAGTTAAGTAACTGGGTATCCAGAGCTCTGGGTCTCTGGAAAGCTTTGGGTTAAACAGGTTGCGCAAGTCCTCCTTTTAATTGGTCATTTCGTGTACATTCTTTATAAACGTTTCTTCTAATTCAACAGTACTTAATATTTCTGATGTTATGACAAAATATTTCCAAGTCTGAACGTCGTTCAGAGGAAGTTCTACGTATTTTTTTTTTTAAAGAAAAGTAAGGGAAGGGATTGGTTAAGCGGTTAGCCTATACTGAATTGCTACGAGGAGATCCCGGGTTCGAATTCAGTTCCTAGCCCCTTAGATTTTCTATTCTTAGGAGCTGAATTTCCCATGATGTCTTGTGGCGGAAGTGCACTGAAGAAATCTTCGATAGTCAAAGATCTCAAATGTTTATGCGTCATAGTTAATAATAATGTGTTTTTTGTTTTTAAAGTTTATTATTAGGAACATGATAAATTTATTTTTGATCTGAACAAAAATCTACATTTATAAATAAATATGGCGGACCATTTTCTAAAACAGATCTTTACAACTTGTAACTTGTTTGAATGAATGCAGGACTGACTATATTTTGTTTAATGATGCAAAAATGAATTTCCTTCAAGAAAAGTAATGTTTTCTTTTATTTTTGGGGGGTTGTTTAGTTGTTTTCCTTCGTTGGTTCATTTCCCCACTGTCGGCTATAAGCATGCATACATAATCTAGTATCTTTAAGACGGCTAAAGTACTTTGTTTTGATGTAGTATTATGGTGTCAATTGAATTAAATGAAAAAATGTTGTAAATTATTGTTGATTTTGATGGAAAAGAAAATATAGCAATTACGCACATTTATGTTTTTGAAAATTGACCGGAAATACTTATTTTTTTTTTTTTTAGATTACCTTAATAGCCGAGCGGTTAGAGGCTAGACCCGCAAAGCTAAGATGTATTGCGGTACTAGTCTAGGCTTTGGATTTTATTTAATGGTTAATATGAGAAATTTATAGTAAAGTATGTTAGGCGGTTATAGGCTAGACCCGCAAAGCTAAGATGTATTGCGGTACTAGTCTAGGCCTTGGATTTTATTTAATGGTTAATATGGGAAATTTACAGTAAAGTATGTTTGCTGGTCGCCACCGTCCACGACTCCTAATTGGTAGTTGGACGTTAAGCCCCGCCTGAAAAAATAGGCAATTACTTTACTACTTTACTTTACAAATAGCGATTTCGATTGGGTCCTGCTGGATCAACCGGCAGTACCCTTTTTTACTGAATGGATTTTCTAAATTTGTTAAAATTTTCACGAAAAGTGACTAACTTTCTAGTAAAGTAGGATTTTCATTTTTGAAACATTTTCGCTTGGAAAATCCATTGTGTATAGATTCTAAAGCTCAAAATTTGTATTTCCTGTGGTAAATCTTAGCAATTAAAATTTCCTTCTGTTACTTTATGGGAGGACAACGGGACATATTTTCTGACCTATCATAACGTAGTGGTTGACCAATTGTGGGTGTTGATAGTTGGAAGGTAAATCAGGATTAGGGAAAACACCCTCTTATTGCCCCTCCCCTTTGAATTAAATTCCAATATCTGTGCCCCTGGATTTGTTCTACGGGGGAATCGAATCTGCTCGAATAGCCTACTACGCAAGACAAATCACCTCGTGAGTTCTTTGAATCTTCAAAATTCCACTAAATTATCAGCCGCATCACTCTGTTGCCGCTCATTTATCATACAGGTCATTATACTATACCATTTATACTAATTATAACGGCTAATTTGGTAATTATGTAGATTATTATACATATATATATAAGTTATAGTGTTAACGTTAATTACGATGGGGGGGGCTCTTTAATATTCATTCATTCTCTTTATTTTCAAATCAGTCACACCATTTTGCATTCATCATAGTAATGATTTTAAAATTTAAATTTTAAGTAACTTATTTACGTAAGGAAAAAAAATCTTGCTGTTTTTTAAAGGAATCTTGAAAGATATCCAACATATGTAGTCCCCTTTAACTTAATGTCTCCCTAGTGTCACCCAGCATTTCTTGCAATAGTAATCCCACTTTACATTTTTCAAAAAGCTAAGTCCAAGTTAATAAAAATAAAATAGATAAAATATATGCATAACCGATGTAATAATCTAATCAGTGCCTCCAGTATTTTTGGACTTGAACATCGGCCAGCACCTCTTCCCTTCCGCTCTGTCCCTTTTTTCCGCCACGGCCACTTAGAGATTATAGATGTTTAGTGTTCGTCTGTCCTCCCGCCGTTTTTTTTTTTTCTTTTTTTTTTTTTGGCGGCAGCTTTTCATATATCTGGGCCAGCTGGCTGAGTGTCTAAAATGTTTAGCGCCATTTACTCTTAACTTCTTACGAGTTATTTTTTTAAACATATTTTTCTGCAGCGAATTTTAGTTGTTACTTTCAGCTAACTGAACGGTGTAACGATTCCTCCAGCTGACGTAGTACGATACTTAGGACTGTACATTGACAAGAGAACCCACATACTCGACTGAAACGACAAGACGTGAACAGACGCTACAAGCTACTTGACTAGACTACTTGACCGCAGATCCAAACTCGACTTGAATCACACATTGACAATTTACAAGACACTGTTAAGACACCCATATAAACGACATACGGTGCAGAAGTGTGGGGCTCAACCAAACCCTTCTCTGACTCCAAACGCCTGCAGACACTACAGTCTAAAATCCTACGGAAAATCCTTAATGCACCATACTACATTTCTAACCTTACCTTCACATACATCCCTTTTGTCATCGATCTAATAAAGTCTCGCTACCGCAACTTTCACAGCCTCCTAGCTCTCCATCCTAATCCTCTTGTGCAACAACTCTCCGGCTCCTCACCTTCCAGACAATCCTCCTCGTCGACTGAAGCGGAAATGACCTAGGGACCTACTTATGTGTGTGTAATATCCACTGAGAAAGAGTTCCATCAATGGGTGGTTGCTCTTACATGACGTTTATGAGAACTTAACCCCAGTTTCATCAAAATTTACTTGATGCAACATTTGTTGCAACTGTAAATATGACTAATAAAGTGAAAAAAATAAAATCAAAAACTTTCTGCTAAGTAATCATTGCAGTTTTTAGATATTTTTTTTTTTTTTAATTTGAAACAGGAAATATCAGTTCTGACAAAGGTTCCGGTATTGATGGTTTTCACAAAATTGGTCGTGTATATATGTATTTTATTTACCCATTGTATGACGTAATAACAGAAAATTTAAATTTTAATATTTGATCTTTCGTTTTGGGTGAAAATTAGACAACCAATAGAACGATTACTGAATGGATTTTCTTCAAACTATGTGTACCAATTTTATGAATGAAAATTATTAGTTTCCCAATAAAATTTTATTTAACGGCACTTCTTGGATAGGAGAAGTATTGACATTTTTCTTTTAAGTGCTGCCATTACTGTTTATTGTACTAAAGTGCCAGTCGTATAGCTTTAGTTAGAATAAATATGGAAATGAATTTCTAAATTTTTGATGAAAAATGACAGGCCGGAAGTGCTTCTTTACTTACTTGTTTTTCTTTTTTTAAACTCAGTCGGCTTTTCAGTAAACTTAGGGTAGGTTTCTCTATAAGGTTATATTTTAGTATAATATATGGTGGCAAACTGGATATTAATGTCTTTGAGTTGTTAGAGGAAGTCGTGAGAGTCGTGTGTGTTTTCTAAAACCCTCTATTTCAAGCTAAGTGTCCCAGTTCCGGTAAAAATTCGAAAAATAAAAAAATAAAAATTCAAATATAACCTTTTTCTTCTCAAAACCTTATTTACGGAAGTAACATTTTTTTCCACGCTTACCAACAACCTAATAATGATGCCTGATCCTTTAAATACACGATACAGGAAATAGATGTTGCGTACTTAAGCAGGAAATAACCAAGAAATTCTCTGTGAATATTGCATTTCTATTCGTATTTTATATTTGTTGAAGGAATGCATTCCCATGACGTGTTAGTGCCCCCCCCCCACGATCTCTGCTTTAAGGAAAAAAAAGGCTGACTTTTCTCACTAGTTCAACATAATTTATGCACTCGTATGCACTTCTTTTAGAAAAATACTAGTTATAAGCGTTTTTTTTCTTTTAACATGATGCAGCTGAACAAAACTACATCTATGAAATGTTTTATATTTATTACTTCATCTTACCCCGCTAAGTATTGTAAACATTCAGCTTTTTCTGTATTGACTTACCACCACATTGACGTATCTCCGTTTGTGGCCCACAGAATCCCGAAATAACCAGTTTTTACAATTTATAGTGTAAGTACGTACCGTAAAACTATGTATAAACAAAAAAATAATTAACAGAAATCGGATATTTCGCTTCGGCATCAAACCACAGGATGTCAGGTTTTAATAAATTTAATTGGTTAACCGGAAATTACCATTTTGCTGTTATCACTTTTTCAATTTAAATTTTGCTGAACTCTTTTTTAAAGTTTAAAGTTACATTTAGTACAAATTTTTATGTATGAAGAAAACTATAAAAATTATAGAAGACATTTTGATTGAAATTTTATTATTTTGATTACTTTATTAATAAATATAAATTAATTTTTATTAATTATTTTATAATTTTAATAATTTTTTTTCTTCTACAGGTATGTTCCCTGATTCAAGCAGTAAGAAGTATTAATAGGTCAGAAATTTTATATTATTTTATTCAATTTCCTTTTTGAATTAATCTTACATTTACGTAATAGATCGCTTCCGTTCTTCTGAAAAATGTGCAAATTTGCTGAATTGATTTCTTATAACGGAAATGGAGGTTTTGTTTTTACTCGAGTGTGGAACAAAAATGTTTTCCACTAATGTTTGTAAGAAAGAATGTTGTTAACAGTAAAAAGCATATGTTCTGCTTCCGTCTAATTCCGTCTTCCGTCCGTTAATTGATAGTTGGACGTTATTGCCCCGCCTGGAAAAAAAGTAGGGCGATTCTTTTTTACCTTTACTCTTCTGCACAGAACCTGCACAGATTGTCCTCTCTGCAGGTTGAATGCGATGCATGTGTTCAGCGGTCAATGGTAATCCCTGAAATCATCCTAATAGCTTTCTAGAGGTGGTCTGATCTGTTCTTCTCCTACACCCTTATGTACTTCAATACGCCTTTAAATGGACGATACTTGTGAGAATAGCCTCCTTGCTGGAGAAATGCTGCTGTAACTTCAGCCGAGTAGTTCTTCCAGTTCTCTAGAGGCTGCAATAACAATGCTTATCGAAAATGCTGCAAAATTCCCTTGTACACGACCATTCCCAGGCTAAACGGTCCACCGCCGCCGCCTTATTGTCCCTGTAATCCGAATGTCCATGTACCATTCAGGATATTTAAACAGTTCAACACTAATCTTCCACAGATTTCAATGGACTGGATAGCCGCCGCACAAGGAGGCTGTGTCCGACTATCAGAGAATATGACCACCCTGGGCCTAATTTAATATTTCCCGCCTTAAAATCTCGGCGCTAGGCTTCGGCTAGGCTAGGCTAATCGTACGTAAACTTCGGTCTTGGACCTCGGCTTACTTCTTATAACAGCTGCAATATCTGTCACAGTACTTATTATTGATATGTGGGCGTGCGCTTGCAATAATAACTCCAACTTAATGATGACGGCCAACTCGTACTGCCCTTAACGTTAAAGGCCCAATATAATGAACTTCTGTCCAATAAATAAAAACACTTTTTTTCTTCTTTGGATTAAGACTTGCAGAATACTGGATTTAATGGTATCCAGAAATCAATATGTATGGAAAGCTTTAGTAGAATAAAGCGCCTACATGGGGGAGGGTAAGCGTTATGAATCATCGTCGGCCATTTATTATTTGAGCAGGAAAGCACTAACAAGTCCTTTTCATACGATTGTAGGGTGGGGAGGAATTTAAGGGTAACTTGACGGCTAAGCACCTAGCCGCTTATTATTGTGCGTGCCGGGTCTCTACTTCCTTCTCATTTTAGAAGTTCCCAAAACAACTTTTCTGCTTTTTTCCCCCTTATCTCCGCCCACTGGTTATCATTCAGCTTGAATAAGCTCGTCTCATAAAGCCATAATTGAAGTTGCTAACATTTCCAAGTTGAGCTTTTAAATTGCAACTTTTTGCCTCCAACAAATTATTATTTCTTTATTTATTTCCATCTTTTAGTTTTTTGAACTTTCTTTTACTGGCAAGTGATCTTTGAGATCTTTGGAATTCAAAAAAAAAAGAGGCATTTCAGCAAATAGCCTGCGTTTTCTGTGTGTAAATAAAAAGTAAAGTAATCGCCTATTTTTTCAGGCGGGGCTTAACGTCCAACTACCAATTAAGTGTCGTGGACGGAGGCGACTAGCAAACATACTTTACTATAAATTTCTCATATTAACCATTAAATAAAATCCAAGACCTAGACTAGTACCGCAATACATCTTAGCTTTGCGGGTCTAGCCTATAACCGCCTAACGTACTTTACTATAAATTTCTCATATTAACCATTAAATAAAATCCAAGACCTAGACTAGTACCGCAATACATCTTAGCTTTGCGGGTCTAGCCTATAACCGCCTAACGTACTTTACTATAAATTTCTCATATTAACCATTAAATAAAATCCAAGACCTAGACTAGTACCGCAATACATCTTAGCATTGCGGGTCTAGCCTATAACCGCCTAACATACTGATTCCTCATCCGGTGGAGGCTCACCGAAATATCAAATTTGAACTTTTTTTATGATTTTTATTTTTTATTTTTGGAGACTTTGTAACTAGAAATACTTAAAAGTGGCAAAAAGCTTCTTATCAGTAAAGAAAAAAATTTTTGATCAATAATAATGGTCATTTCCTGTGCAATAAGGGAAAGTCTATTGACACATTTTCCAAGGCCCACTGCCAGATGTTGATTAGGGGAGATTATGAAAGGTGCGTGTTTGATTCTGACAACAGGTGTTCTTTATAATTTCTCCATACAATATAAACAATTTACTCGACTTTGTATTTTTTTTTTCTAAATATATAAATTAACCCAAAGAATAAAAGAAAAATTTTGGTGGAGGGGAGTAATGTAGAACAAACTTCTGGCGAAGAATCATGCATTGTGGTACTAGGTTCGAATCCCCGATCTAGGGCCTTGGATTTTATTTAATGGTTAATACGAGAAATTTATAGTAAACTACGTTAGGCGGTTAAGGCTAGACCCGCAAAGCTAAGATGTATTGCGGTACTAGTCTAGCCCTTGGATTTTATTTAATGGTTAATATGAGAAATTTATAGTAAAGTACGTTAGGCGGCTATAGGCTAGACCCGCAAAGCTAAGATGTATTGCGGTACTAGTCTAGGTCTTGGATTTTATTTAATGGTTAATATGAGAAATTTATAGTAAAGTACGTTAGGCGGTTATAGGCTAGACCCGCAAAGCTAAGATGTATTGCGGTACTAGTCTAGGTCTTGGATTTTATTTAATGGTTAATATGAGAAATTTATAGTAAAGTACGTTAGGCGGTTATAGGCTAGACCCGCAAAGCTAAGATGTATTGCGGTACTAGTCTAGGTCTTGGATTTTATTTAATGGTTAATATGAGAAATTTATAGTAAAGTACGTTAGGCGGTTATAGGCTAGACCCGCAATGCTAAGATGTATTGCGGTACTAGTCTAGGTCTTGGATTTTATTTAATGGTTAATATGAGAAATTTGTAGTAAAGTACGTTAGGCGGTTATAGGCTAGACCTGCAATGCTAAGATGTATTGCGGTACTAGTCTAGGTCTTGGATTTTATTTAATGGTTAATATGAGAAATTTATAGTAAAGTACGTTAGGCGGTTATAGGCTAGACCCGCAAAGCTAAGATGTATTGCGGTACTAGTCTAGGTCTTGGATTTTATTTAATGGTTAATATGAGAAATTTATAGTAAAGTACGTTAGGCGGTTATAGGCTAGACCCGCAATGCTAAGATGTATTGCGGTACTAGTCTAGGCCTTGGATTTTATTTAATTGTTAATATGGGGAATTCGCAGTAAAGTATGTTTGCTAGTCGCCTCCGTCCTCGACCACCTAATTTGGTAGTTGGACGTAAAGCCTACCTGAAAAAATAGGCAATTACTTCACTTTTCTGGTGAAGAACAAGTTCCAAGGAATTCGGCTTACCGGTAGTACCCCTTAAATAGATTTTTCAGTATTTTTCTTTATTTAGATTTTGTTTCCCAAATATTTTTTTTTTAAACAAGCTCGAACGATCTTTGTCGAAAATGTTTTTTCTTTTAAGGAGGGAGCGGAAATAAACATTCCCAGCGTAAACAGATGCTGTTCACCAGAAATGCTGAGCAAGTTTAACTGAATATGACATCATCGCGAGAATGCTGTCAAGCAAACTTAGAGAAAAAATAAAATAAAAAATAGATAAACAAGTTAAAACCAGATAGAAATACGATGGAGGGGTAACCGCTGAAAAAGTTTTCTAAGCATGAACATACAAGTCTCCACTCATAACCAGAGTGATTAAGCTGACACGTTTGAGACTGGGGAGTCATCAAATAATTTTTAAAAGAATCCTTCATCCTGGAAGCAGCTAGCAAACAAACTTATATTGATTCTCTAAGCTCTTAAGATGGAATCTACAAAGCGAACGCTTTCATGATTCTCTCAATATCTTCATTGGCATAATTCAATTTTTAAGCTCCTCGGTTTTTTGACTCTGGGTACCTTATAACCTTATAACCTTATAACCTTATAACCTCTGGGTACCTTATAACCCCTAGATATTGGCGGTAAGTGTTTATAAATGATTTTTTAAAATTATTGAAGTTTCCCGATACAAAACAATAATTTTCCAGTTAAAATAAATGGGAACCCATTTCCTCGTCAAGTCCAGAAGTGTGTCTCTCTCTTTTCTTCATTAAGCTAGCTAATATTTCCTTAATTGGAACACATTAATAATAAAAATGTTTCCGGTTTAATTGGCCACTTCCTCCCGCCTTTGATGTTACCATTAAGAAACCATAGCTACTTTATTATTAAATACGCATGACCAAAATACCGCTTTATTTATTTTTCAAAATAAGCTCTTATGTTAAATTTATTTTTGTATTATAAATTTTGAATTTTTTTTATTCAAAATCAGCCAAAAAATGGAATTAAAAACTAAAAAAAACTTAATTAGAATTTCTAATGATGATGCCTGTATGTGTGACATATACGTCATCAGTTAAACAGTATCGTATTTATTATTATTATTTGATCAGTTTGTGGATGTAGAAAAAAATAAGTTGAAATTCGGTTTTCCGGTTTTGTAGTTTTCTTGCTTCCTTTACTGAGGCAATACGCCGAAAATCGGAAGCGCATATGTACTGTTCCGATGTTTTGCGATTTCCACGATAATGGTTCTAACGATTTTTGTTCCACCTCAATGCCTGTCCTCGTTATTTCCTTTAAAAGAAAATCGTTTAAAAGGAAGTGACAATTGCTCAGTCGCAAATTAGTTGATTTTTTGATCAGCACTCTTAACAAATGCCATACACATTTGTAATTATTTATGTGAAATTGTACCGCAGTCATTCTTCTGATATCTGATACACATTTAATCGCCGATCGTTCAAAGCCACATCATGCACATTCTTGATGATTTCAGCAGTTTTGTGGCCTGCCTTTATCAAGTAATTGCCTATTTTTTTCAGGCGAGCTTTACGTCTAACTACCAATTAGGTGTCGTGGACGAAGGCGATTAGCAAAACATATTTTACAGTAAATTTCTCTTATTAACCATTAAATAAAATCCAAGGCCTAGACTAGTACCGCAATACATCTTAGCATTGCGGGTCTAGCCTATAACCGCCTAACATTACTTTGCTATAAATTTCTCATATTAACCATTAAATAAAATCCAAGGCCTAGACTAGTATCGCAATACATCTTAGCATTGCAGGTCTAGCCTATAACCGCCTAACGTACATTACTACAAATTTCTCATATTAACCATTAAATAAAATCCAAGACCTAGACTAGTACCGCAATACATCTTAGCATTGCGGGTCTAGCCTATAACCGCCTAACATTACTTTGCTATAAATTTCTCATATTAACCATTAAATAAAATCCAAGGCCTAGACTAGTATCGCAATACATCTTAGCATTGCGGGTCTAGCCTATAACCGCCTAACATACTTTACTATAAATTTCTCATATTAACCATTAAATAAAATCCAAGACCTAGACTAGTACCGCAATACATTTCAGCTTTGCGGGTCTAGTCTCTAACCGCCTAACATACTTTACTATAAATTTCTCATATTTAACCATTAATTAAATAGAATCCAAGGCCTAAGACCGGGAATCGAACCCAGTACCACAATACATATTAGCTTTACCGGACTCGCCTCTTAACCGCTCGGCTACCATGGCGCCTCCGTGGAAGATTTATCTACTTTTAAAAGACTTTCGACCACTTCTCTCTAAATGCTGCCATCCTTGTTTCTTCACTTGTTGAAAATGAAGGAGCAGACAGACTTTGTTACTCTTTAACTCTTTCGTTGGAATTAAACCGTCCCAAAGATTAAGTTGTCCTTTGACATTAATGTGCAAACTATTTTTCATATTCAGAGAACTTCAAAATGTATACTCCAAGTGAAAACACAAAAATTGAAAATACGAACATTGGTGCTATATACTCACTTCCTGTTAAATTGAGTTTTAGAGGAGGAAATGAATGCTGCATATAAAAGCCGCTAGCCTAACTTCCGGAACTGTTACTAAAATATTGATAATAATATTTATGTAAACTAGAAATATTGTGCTGTTATCAATGAACTAGGACAGCTCTCTGTTTGCAGATAACAGCCCTGGACTGTTCATTAATAATTCTATCTTTTCTTTTTTTTCCTTCCATATTTCTGTCATCAGCGTTTATTATCAAATAACATGACGTCACACCCTCGTTTAACTTATTTTTTTTTTTGTAGTTATTCAAATTATTTTGAGTGTTGAAAAATCTTTACGCTTTTGGTTTAGTCTTTGCCTTATTTCAGCTTCATTTATTTTAACTGAACCAAAATTCAGTCTCCTCAAAAACTATTCAGTCGTCCGTGAAAACTATCCTCTTCCTTTTAAAGGCGACGTGTTGCTCTACTTTGGGTTGTTCGTGGACAAATAACTAACATGGAACTCAAGCAAGGACCGAACGTCCATCTTTCATTACTGTCTTCTTGGACAAAGATCTAAACTACCGACAGAACTAAGAAGACTGATGTACAACTCACGTTATTAAACCCAAGTGGACCTAAAGCGTAGAACTCATACTAGATATAAAAATTGCTTTCGTAAACCCATCATGCATCCTCGTAAGGTCTCTCGGTCTTTGCTACCATCCCGGAAAACCTTTTATGCCGACTGAACCGCCAAGATCTCCTTCGGGACGGATTGAGCTGTTTATGATATCCTGTAGAGAGTGCTGCTACCAAGGGACAGTTCCTCTCCGCCTGCCAATCACACCCAAATTGATCCCACTGTTCATCTGACCGACTTATTGTGTACTTGCCTTACCCAAAGTTTTTTAGATTCCTTTGTACATACGAGTATACAACTTAAGAAAGCTTATTGAATGAAAAATCTACTTAATTGTTACAACGAAAAAATAAGACATAATAGATTCTTACCGTCTGCCCTATAACCTATAATAACCTCTCACATAATAGGTCTTCTTGTTTGTGTGTGTGTGTATTAAGGGCAAGCCAATGTACGTTGAAAAGAACTTAGTTGCCGTTTTGTTTACGTGTACAGGTTAGTATAGTTTGATGTTTGTAGGTTAGATAATACTTTGTAGGTTTCAATTCATGTTGTATTATGGGATGGAGTGAGGGCGGAGCCCTTCATGAATCGTCCAATCTTTCTATTTCTAGTTATTTTTGCCCTTTCACTTGATTTTTTTTGCTCTTTCTCTCACTGTTATTTATATTCTGATCCAAAAAAAAAAAAAAACAAATCTGAAAAGCAAAACGGCCTACGTGACTTCCTCTTATCCGTAATTTACGTCATTAAATTTTCTTGGAAATTTTTCGTGACAATGCATGTCATAGGTTAACGAAAAAAAAATTAAGGACTTCGCTGAATTAATGCAGTTTATTTTTCGTTGTCCGTGGGTCTTCTATCCAGTTTTTACTAAAGCTGAGGCGTCCAGCGTTGATTTCCTAGGTTTTTTTTGTCTTTTCCATAAACGAGGTGGGTTGATCACTCATTCTGCGGCATGTCCAGTAGAAGATACCTTTTAACCAGAGATTCCCAAGAAGTGCTGTTCTAGGAATGGGCTGCTGGAGCCGGCAGTCAGGGATAACAAATTCCTGATTTCAATAGACTTCATTATTCCTCCTCCACCAACTCAGACAAGGAATGAAAGTCATGCCCGAAGTCTGCTATTTCCTTTCCTTGAATTGAACACTTATTTTTCCCAATTGCGTCCATTAAGCCAAATATCAAATTTAAAGTTTCTTCTGTGAATTTTTTCGAAAATTCAAAATCCGCTCGAAAACAATACTTTCGTATAACCGGAAATTGTTAGCCGGTTGCGGAACTCTTTATTAGAGGAAGACGATTTAAACTAAGTTGATCTGTGACTAAGTGCTGATTGGTTTGAACTGGAACGGTTTTGTTTGTAGTAATAGTACAAGTATTACCGGTAGAACATAGTTATGAGTGTGTAAATCGCATTTACAAAAAAAAAAATAAATAAATAAAAATAAAAAAGTTACCGTAATTGGGAGCTGTTTTTTCCCCAATGTTTGGTAGAGAGGGAACAACGGAAGGAGGCAGAGAAATATCCCATGATGGGATGGGATTTTTTTTTTTTTTAAGTTCAAGGTTGCCACAACTGCCTTGTACGGCGGCACTGCCATAGTGAGCGCCGGCCTGAGCTGGTTTAGTGCGGGGAACTTGTGCCTCCTGGCTCTAGGCTCTCGGCTCTCCCACCCAGAAATCCCCACTACCTCGATTGATCTCCCGCCACAGGTGAGCGCATCTCGCGCCCAGCCTTTCCCGCCGCCACCTCTGGCTTTAAAAAATAAAAAAAAAAAACCTCTTTACGTTTCACTCGCCCGTAAACTGTACGCGTCATTACCGTACACTATTTTTGTCCATATTTACTTGTTGGTGTGCTTTTTTCTTTTTTTGGGTTTTTTGTTTTGACTGATTTCTTCTTGTTTGTTTTTTATGCAATTTGCTTTGTCTACAAGTTTTTGCTTTCTTTTACTCCTTGGTATTTGGGAATTAGGGATCGTCTCATATTTACTAAATCAAGTTTACCCAGAAAGGACCAGATTTTTGAGATTTCAGGAGGCTAAATATTTGGTAATACAACAAAAGTTTGGATCAGTGGTTCCCAAACTTTTTTGACCCATGGACCCCTTTTTGTAGTCAAAACTTGCCCATGGACCCCTTTTTACAGTCAAAACTTGCCCATGGACCCCTTTTTATAGTCAAAACTTGCCCATGGACCCTAGCTCTTATAAAATGCTATAACTTAAGCATGAGTCTTCTATTGTTAACCTTTATTTTGTGGAAGATTTCGTGGAGGCGATAGATAGATTAGACTAGGGCGACCTCAATGCCTACGCCACAGGCGACCCCTTTGGATCTATTGTGGCTCCCTACACTCTAAAGCTCGCCCTCCCAGACCTGTCCATTTAATCAGACTCGTGATGCTGGAAAGTGACTCATGGGTAAAGCTTCTCAGGCATTGGTTTTTCCTCCCCGAGAAGTAACATTCTTAGCCACTCGAGCCCCTCGCACTGACACAACACCTGACAGAACCTGCAAAGGCTATCATCTGTGCCAGGCCCATGCGATGCATGTGTTTTCTGCAGCCTGCAGTGGCCCAGTTAATAGGCCTACAATTATCCTTTGACGGATTAATTCTGCAGTCAGCCAAAGGCGAATAGCCTTTAATGAACTCCTTCGCCTGTCTCTGCCCTGTGGTGGGGAGTGAATACTTAAGACATGCCTCTAACGTACTGCTACAAAATGTACGATTTCATAGAATAGTTTTACTATAATGAAGCACACTAAAAAAGAAGGAAACCGACCATGTTGTGCTCGTAGTTTATTTACGGGCCCCCCCATTTATGTTGAAGTATTATTAGTCCATTTCATATTTCTGTTGAGTATTTACTTTTTAAATGAGTTCAGATAATCTTCTTTTGTAAGTAAATACTTATTTTCAGCCAACTCAGAAAGAAAAAGAAAAGAGAAAATAAACTTTCTAAAAGTCTTTTAAAAGATTTTCTTTTTTTCTTTCTCTTTTCAGAAGTTGGTAATTCACACCTTCTCTAACTTTCTTTTACTTCTCAATTTAAGTGTTCAAATTGAATGTTCACTGGATATGAATTCTTTAAAAATGCAGATCGAGATTCTTCGCGTTTCTTGAAATAGAAAAAGAAATTATCGCAAGAAAAGTTGAGGGAGTTGTATTTTTTTTTTTTAGTTCCAATTAAATTTAGCTCATTAATATTGTTATTAACTGAAGAGTGGGGAGTGAAACCTTGACATCCGGTTTACGGTAATCCACCAATCAGAAGAGTTACTTCTAAGTGAGAAACCGGCCAAAAACAGTCTAATGACTATAGCTCGCCTCCTCCTGCTCGTGTGGTATTGTGTTACAAGACTGACTGGCCAAAATCGACCCTGTCTTCCAATCTCCTCTCTTCCGTATTCATTTATCATTTTCAGGTAATCAATACCTGCCGCCGTACTATACATAAATTCCCTGACCAACAACATTCAATTCCTGTAGACAAACCTTTCAAAAAAAAATGTTGATGGATGGAATATGCTATAATACTGTAAATTAAACAGGAAGTTATCTATTATATTATCTAATATATTATCTATTTTGAACTAATATTGTGTGTTCAAGTAGTGTAGCGTGGTATTTTATTTGGATTCTTTGCAATAATCTGCACGCAAAGTTGAATATTTGCAGAAGATATGGTATTTCTTTTTTTTTTTTTTAAAATAAAAGAAAAGCTCATTTTTATTGTACTTCAATTTTACGTAAAACCTTGACAAGTCGATCCAAAAATGCTGGAGGTAGTTAGCTCAGGGTGGAGTCCGCCTGGCCGGCCGGCTTGTCCATTATATTGGATTCACTCCTGGGAGAATTAACTTCAATAATTAATATTCCACCCTGGTGAATGATGTAAATATTGATTGACAGTAACGTTGCTAAATTATCTGGTTAATTTCCTGTTCTGTTTTCATCAAATAATCTATCTCCATTCTTTCACTCGATTGCGTGTAATTGAAAATGTTTCGAAATTGTGTGTTATCACTGGAATTGCACAAGTTTTTGAGGCAGTGTTTAGACGTCGAAACAGGAAGAAGTTGAATTGGACATTAACTGAAAGTTTTCAGCTAAAAAAGATTGTCATTTGACTGCAATTTTTTTTTTTAAATCATTTACGTCTTCCCCTCTTACCCCGCATAACAGGAAGTATAGTTGTTCTTTTGAGTTCGTAAAACTTTATAATAAATATTTGTCTCTGTGTTTCGAGTCTGGTCTGCCTTTGTAGTGATGAATGTCCAACAGGCTCAGTAAAAGTTGTAGATTTATGTTTTTTTGATTATCACTATATAAAAGGTTTAAATGGAATCGTTAGTAGGCATTTGCGAACCAAATCTTAGAAATACGGAACATTCTATTCGGTAATGTGGCATTTCCGGTCTGCCGATATTTTTGAAATTCAGTCTCGCATTTGACTCCTATTAAGGTTATACAAGTTGCGAGACAGTACGATGAACAGTAATGGCACTTCCGCTCCTTCTCTCCTTAATAGAATGTTCCTGGATAAATATTTCTATTAAAAGTTACATACATACAATTAGTACACTTCTTCGTTCTTGAGAAAAATCCTTCAAAACTGAAAAATTGATACAGTAAAGTGGTATTTCCGGTTGGCCGATTTTGACTAAAACCTGACTGGGCCATCTTCTGTCGGCTCTGAAACTTAATATCGAATTTGACTTCCGGAATTTATGCACAAACATACACACGTGCGCTTTCTTTAATGGTCAGCGTTTGTTTCAATGAACATACATTAGTTTAATGTATGTTCTTACTTAAACGCGATTTCATTGCCGCATTTAATCTATTGTAATATTCTTTTGATTGTCTGGACGAGAAGCTTTCATTAGAGTTATAAGATGGCGCTGAAGCAGAAAGAGCGTTCATGTTCTTCAGACAGTGTCGCCTGATGAGTCCAAAAGGGGACCTCCTTCTGGCTGTTGAAGAAGACGCAAGTGCCTCAGCTCCATTATCTTCTTCTTTTCACAGCCTCCGTTATTTATCTCGTTTATGTTTAGTAAAACAAAAAAGTTCCTTCATTATTATGATGGTTATTATTTCTCATATCTTGTATTCCTTACTTTCCGGTTTCCGCCATATTTTTATTTTTGGTCAGCTGTTTCTATCAAGTCACCATCTCTTACTATCAAGAGGAAGTAGTATTTTGATCAAGTCAAATTTGTGGTACCATTTTTTTCACCAATAGTATTCGTTTGAAGTTCTCGTAAGTCCAAATAAAAATAGGATTTGGAAAAAAAAGATTACGCGAGTGTGAAAACAAAACTCACTAACAAAAAAATCGTAAAGAAATTCGACCATATTTCATTCGACCTCCCACTAACTTAACCAAGAAATTCCCTTTAACCGAATGCCGATTTAATCGAATGGGTTCCATCCTTCTTTGATATAAAACTTTTATTTTAAATAAGTTTTTTTTTCTTATTTTGATGCCCGGAAGTTGAGTTATGGGATACAAACAAACGTGCAACCTCTAGAGATTTACAGTTCCTTTAATCCAGTGGTTCCCAACCTTTTTAAGACCAGGGACCATTTTAATATTTTTTTTTTTAGCAGGGACCACAGGTTCAATAACAGAAAATCACAATGAACTACTTTTAGATTTTAAAAATAAACTACAATTAACATTGTGATAATGTTTTCAGTTATATTATTGTGCTTTTTGAGCTTGTATTTTCTTAACAAGAAGATGAGTAATCCTGGGGATTGATGAGATTGCTAAAAGCGACACGCACATCATCATTTGCTTTTAGTCGACTCTTGGACTTGTTTTTAGGCGCTCTAAGCTCGCTCGTCGTCCCAATTTGACGCGCCGTAGCCGCACACGCGGACGCATGTCAAATAAATATATTATTATTTTAAAAATGTTAAGGGTTTCGCGAACCATATTTTAGTTCTTGCGGACCACAGGTTGGGAACCACTGCTTTAATCCAAAATGTTTTGTAAAATCGTTAATGCTCTTTCTAATTTCCAATTTAACTATCCTCAGGGATCTTTAAACTTTCCTTGTTAAGTAAACCTAGTGGCCTGATCGAGTTATAAAGAAACTCCTGCAATCCCGCTCTAATCCTTTAGTCCGCTATCTCATATAATTTCCCTTAGTCAGGAAGTGTAGGTGTAAGTCGGAAACATAAGTAGAGTGGACTTTTCTACACCAAATTGATTTAATCTATCTCTGCAGATGGATGAAAGTTCGAAATTGGTTAGGGATAAAATAAACCTGCGAGCTAAGGCGGATATAATCAAAGATATTAACCAGCACTGCCAACCTAACCTCATTTTCATTTAAAAATTTTTATTTTATTGTTGTCGAATAACTTTTTAAGTAGAAGTAACTAAGTTTCCAGAAATATTTAATGAAGTAAATTGTGGTGGGGGGCTTAGTCCCGAATAAAGAGACTTTGAACAGGAATAGGAAGTGCTCTTTGATTGAATTTCCGTTCAGTTCCCATTCTCCATTCAGTTACTGCTGTTTGAATGGTAAGCCTGGCAAGGGTATGAAGATAAACCCTCTTTAAATGTGTTGTTAGAGTAGGATACCCGCAGGGCCACCAAGTACTACTTTGACATGTGGTTAGTTCAATTTCCCCCCTCTACGGTGGAGTCTCCTCTCTTGACGTACAAATTAAAGCCTACCTACCTACCATTTCACTTCAATAAATGGACCCGGCAAAAAAAGAAAAATTAACCAAATTACAGACTGTTGTTAAAACAAAACGGAAAGAGCTAGTTGCCTAAGTCCATTATTTCCTTTTGAGTCAAGTTCCTAACATTTGCCCCGTATATTTATTTCTATCGCCCATCCCTCATAAATCATCATTTGGCAGACGACCATATTGGCAGTATTCCTAACTGTCTAGGATACACAAACTCCTCTGCCATGTTTACTGTTGCATAAGTTATACTCCTCCAAGTACATCTTTAATAATTGTTTATAGCAACGTAAAATAGTATGTTAGAAAAATTAACACAAATTTCTGCAATGATATGGATTGTCGCGTCTTAGACATTGAGGTCAACAGTTACTCTTTGAAGTTGAACTTTCTTTGAGGTTTTCCTCGGAAGACATGAATTTGAGGCGGCAATACCTGAACACAAAAAGATTTTTTTTTTTACAAATTAGTCTATTTCCAAAAATGGGATTCATATACGTAGTCCAATAACGAAATTCTAGGGATAGTGATCAAAATGGATGCAAAGGAAGTGGCTCTTTATTGGGTACAGTTTTTCGATTTTCCTTGAAGGAAGTAGCGAGTAGAATGAGGAAATCTTTTTTCCGCTCTCTTTAATTTGAAGGTTCAGAATTACAATCGTGAATTGAAGTGAAATCTCAGCCTGGCGGAACCATTTCTCTCCAGAATTCTGTGAATATAGTTTTGTCCTGAAGAGAAAACTAGTGTTTGGAGATAGGTTTTCATTTTAGGAAGCTGTGATAAATAATTTGGGAGAGCCATTTGGTGGTTATTGTTAGACCTAATGACAAAATCCTGCAGGCTATTCCTAAGGGTACAACACATCATCCGCACTGGAGCTTTTTAATGGTATTCCCGACATTCTTCTCTGATTAAAAGAATGAAAACTAAAAGCTTAAGCTGTTGTGCTTAAGATAGTTGGCAGCTACGGGCGACGTTTCTTTTATTCCGTTGGCGCTTGTGGGTCAGACATTTGGTAGATAGTTAGTAGATAGAATTACAGAGTACGAGGGTCGTTTGAAAAGTCCGTGCAAAGTCAGAGAGATAGCACCACTGGCGCGTATCGAGGTTATGTTTAGTTAGTAGCATCTCTTGGAAGAACACACACCAAGTTTCAGCCAGATCGGTCTATTTCTTTGTGTTTGGCATTCGTTTGAATGGAGGAAGTCGAGTGATTTTCAAAAAATGGACGAAAAAGAATTTCGTGTGTTGATTAAACACTACTTTATGAAAGGCAAAACGCCTGAGGAGACTAAAGAGAAGCTTGATAAACATTATGGTGACTCTGCACCTTCGATTAGAACAGTTTATAAGTGGTTTCAAAATTTTCGGAGTGGCCATATGGGCACAAGTGACGCTGAACGTTCTGGACGCCCTGTTGAGGTTACTACTCCAGAAATCATTGATCAAATCCATGATATGGTGATGGATGACAGAAGAGTGAAGGTGCGTGAGATTGCTAGTGCTGTGGGCATCTCGAATGAACGGGTACATAATATTTTGCATCAACATTTGGACATGACAAAGCAAGATGGGTGCCGCGATTGCTCACGCTTGACCAAAAACGAAATCGTGTGAAGTGTTGCAAGGACGGTTTGCAGCTGTTCCAGAAGAATCCGCAGGACTTTAAGCGTCGTTTCATCACTGTGGATGAAACATGGATACATTACTACACTCCTGAGACTAAAGAACAATCTAAACAATGGGTTACCAAGGGGAAATCTGCGCCAAAAAAGGCGAAGACCGTTCCTTCGGCCGGAAAGATTATGGCGACTGTCTTTTGGCATTCGCAAGGAATAATCCTCATCGACTATCTGGAAAAGGGTAAAACTATTACAGGTGCATATTATTCATCGTTATTGGACCGTTTGAAAAGCGAGCTGCAAGAAAAACGCCCACGATTGGCCCACAAAAAAGTCCTTTTCCATCACGACATCGCACCAGCTCACACCTCAGCAGTTGTGGTCGCAAAATTAATGGAAATAGGGTTCCAACTCGTTTCACATCCCCCCTATTCTCCAGACTTGGCTCCCTCGGACTACTATTTGTTCCCCAATATGAAGAAATGGCTGGCGGGAAAAAGATTTTATTCAAACGAGGAGGTGATTGCAGAAACGAATGGCTATTTTTCAGACTTTCAACTAGAGCAGCGTTGGACGAAGTGTATAAGCCTAAAAGGAGACTATGTTGAAAAATAAAAAAGGTTTACCCCAAAAAATTAAGTAGTTTTTATTTTTGCACGGACTTTTCAAACGACCCTCGTATATCTCCTTCAACAGTTG
Source organism: Rhodnius prolixus (assembly GCF_049639745.1). Taxonomy (NCBI): domain Eukaryota; kingdom Metazoa; phylum Arthropoda; class Insecta; order Hemiptera; family Reduviidae; genus Rhodnius; species Rhodnius prolixus. The sequence goes on from NW_027411634.1 coordinate 38,430,332, forward strand.
ATAACCAAGAATCAAGAATTATAACCGTCATAGCAAGAAGCATGATTATTCTATCTCTGATCAATTTCAAACTTCTATCCATCGTCAGAGGTTTCATCATCTATCAGTTGAAGTCTAGAGATTTTGCTTTAGCTTGCTGATTCATGGCTGAGGATCGAAAGCAACTATCCAAACCTGAGGTCCTAACAACACTAAGAACAATCACTCACAGGACCTCAAAACTACGATACTTCCGGTGATAACCCAAAAATCGATAAACTGCTCGAACGCAACACTAAGCGGAAGTTTTATAGGAGCGAGATGCCGGAAGTTACAAATCAATTATCACATAGCTAACCAACCCAAAGATAAAATAGTAAATCATTCTAAGAACTAAAAACCGCAAAGTTATTATTTTTTTGCATTGTGTAACTCATACATTCTCGTTTTGATTATTCTGAAATAAATTAAAAAAATAAAACATAAAAATATAGTTTTTTTAAAATTCAAAGACAGGCTTGTTATCTTCTTAAACCAAGGAAAACCTCTTTTCTACATCATCTTGGCTTTTCCCAAAGGCTTTTTACTTTCCCTAAGCAATCTTGTTAATAAAAGAATATTGTGCAATCTCTCTCTCTTTACGTAATTATTGAGTTCCTAGAATATAAGGATAAATTAATTGACTTAAATTTAGAGTTGTTATTTTGATTTTACTTGTATTTCATTCTTCTGTTGAGAAAATATTCTCTTAAAATAAAAAATGGAATTTTCTTCGGAAAACTCACGCGAGCTCCCCCCTCGAGTATAAAAAGGAAAACAGGAAGTCTAACTAGTACCATTTTAATAATGGTATTCTCGACATTCTTCGCTGATTAAAAGAATTAAAACTAAAAGCTCTGCTCGTAATCTCTCTCTCTTTAAGCACGCTTTATGGGAAGTCATTTTCCAAAATACAGTTTCCTTTAGGAAATTGAAAAAAAAAAAAAATTAATTAGATATCTCTCTGCCAAATTACAAGTTTACAGTATGATTTCCTTTTGACAAATAGGCAACTTATGTCCATTTTCTCATTACCGTGTATTTTATGACCACAGTGTGCAAATAAGTCCCATAATCGGCGGAAGTCCTTCCGGGACAGAGTCTACGTTAAGTCTTCAGTTTTTAGTGTAGAAGAAGAAGAAGAAGTCTTTATTTAATTTACAAAATTACATACATGTAAAATAGTATTTCAATTACAGTGAAATTAAATAAAACAAAATAAATTCCTTATAAAGACAAACAACATGGCCCTTGACCGTCCGTGGACAGTTTTTAGTGTAGGTTTAGTACCTTGTGAAGGTTTTTGGTGTCTTAGTTCGTGGAGCTTCTTCTTCTTCTTCTTCTTAAATGGCGCTACAACCCATGAAGAGTCTTGGCCTCCTCAAGACGTGCCCGCCAGGCAGCCGCCCTCCAGTTACGGAATCCTAGCTTTGCACAAGCAAATCTTGCCACCCAGTCCTGCCATCGCATTCTTGGTCTGCCAAGACTCTCCTGGGACCTTGTTCGCTACCATCCATAATTTTTTTGGGTATTTCTTCATCCCCCATCCTTGCCACGTGCCCTGCCCATCGCAGTCTTCCGATTTTACAATATTGACGATATCCGGGTCCTTGAACAAAGCGTATACCTCCCGGTTTTTCCTGATTCTCCAGTTCTGTCCATCACGTGCAGAGCCATAAATTCTACGGAGAACCTTCCGCTCGAATACCGCCAAGGACCGCTCATCTACTTTTGTCATGGTCCATGCTTCGGAGCCGTATATAAGCACTGGCCAGCTCAACGTCTTGTACATTTGAATTTTCGTGCTGCGGGAGATAAGCTTGCTTTTGATGTGCTTTACTAGGCCAAAATAGCTCCTACTTGCGGCCTAGTTCGTGGAGCTTGAAATTCAAAATGAATAAATTAACGGAAGTTGTACTTTCTAGCCGTGGAAGAAATGCTTTTAATTATATTTTTGATTACATTCAGCTTTGGAGCCTAATAGAATCAATCCTACGCTATTAGTGTCGGACATTTTATTCAAAATGTCTTTAAAACTCTGTTTTAAAAATTGGACGTTTCAGGTATTTCAGGGAAGAAGAAAAAAAAAAAAAAACAGATTTTCGGGAAAGCAATGGGATAAGGTTGATCTGGGACCAGGTCTGGCGCTCTTCTGAGATAGTTTCAGAATGGGTTTATTTGTGGCGGGGCTGTGTAAGGCGGGAACATGCATGGGCCGGCGGCTATATCCCTCTCACAACACTCCTGAAAGTAGGAGGGAATGGAATACAAGTTGCGACGGACGCTTTTAAAAGAGTGAAGGGGAATGAGGCTTGTGCAGCTGCAAAAAAAAAGGGGATAGAGAAGAAGGGAGAGGGTAATGCGCGTGCGTATGTAATAGCAAGGAGGAGAGGTATTTACGACACCATACTACCACGAGCACACCATTCATGTGTAGGTGATCACTGATTATCCAGAACTGCATGCGGTCACGTGGTCCCTCATGGGGGGGCTGGACTGGGGGTCAAGGGGGGCGAGGACCAGTGAGACTTGGCAACAGTGCAGCGTCACAGCGTTCCTTCTTCCTCAGCCTTCTGGCCTCCACGGACTTACCTTTCTCAACCCGACCGATTCAGTCTCATCCTGCTAACTGTCCAAGTAACTGATTCAACCGAAATAAAAATACAGTTTAGTGCGTTTGACTCCTAATTAATCATGTTGAAGCTGCGATCATTTAATTTATTTTCATTTTTTGGTGAACAAAACAAGACAAAACTGCTCCCAGTATGTCCCGAAATTATTCCACTAAATATTGAATAAATCGCGAACTCCCTGTGAAGAAGGGGTAGTTATTACACTTCACAGACTTCCAACGATTCCACTTCCGGTAGAACGAGTGGGTAAATTATGAATATTATACTTAAAGAAAGCGCTAGAAGAAATTACGATAGATTGAATATTATATAGTCTAATGGCTGCCATTAACTCATCTTAAATCGAAAGATTATTTGCAATTCAGAAACGAGAGACTGAACTGATACAATTCCAGATTTAAAGGACACCAAAAGGGACGGTATAACTAAAGATTCAACTCCTGTAAGATGTGCCACACTAGGAGTGCCGCTAAATAGTTTTCTTTGGGTAGAATCTCTTCTTATGAAGGCACTAGCGAGAAAAAAGAAGGAAATGCTTACTCCCCCTGTCACAAACCTTGGTTTAAACCGCATAATTATGCCATTTTAATTGATTGCAGAAGCTTAAATTTAGCAGGTCCTCGGGATCCATCAATTGGTCCAGGCGTTGGAGTGGGTGAGTTGGACATGCTTCTTTGTCATCTAGTTTAATGGCGGCCTTAGTCACATAGATTTGCTCTGCCAGTGATCGAGTCAAATGATGCTGTACGGCATTACAGTGGTCAAAAAAAGAATTTCGCGCTCATCTGAGAAGATTATAGTTTTCTAAAATTCCAGCGGCTTATTGGCAATCTTTCTAGCGAAATCCAGTCTCTTCATCTCATTGATTTCACTAATAAATGGTTTTTTCCTTGTAGTTCTACCTTTGTAGCTCGTTGCATATAGGCGATTTCGGACGGTCTGTGGCGTAACAAGGGTCCCAGAAGTTGACGCGAGGCTTTCCGAGAGTGGCGTGCTCATCGGAAGCGCATACTTCTTTCAACAGGATAACGATCCTAAAAATACAGCCCAAAAATGCTTAGGAATGGCTGCTTTATAATGCCCGGAAACAACTTCTCACCCTTCCACAGTCTCCGTATGTAAACCCTATTGAAAATTTATGGTCTTGCTTGGAGGGCTCTTCCAGAGAAGAGCTCATAACCAATTTAAAGAAATCATGGCCAGAAATCACATCACATTCAGACTGAGTGTATGAATACTTAATTTGCATACAGTAAATTATTACTCAATTCTTAATGTTTATAAAAGAAAATGAGAGCATTAAATTCATTGTTACCATCTTCGATTTCAGTGCTGAAGAAATCCTAGAAACAAAAGTTCAGTAGATAAAGTAGTGTATGAATACTTTTTTTGGCCCATTGTACATTAGAGGAATGCTGTACTCTTGTTTGGATCAGATTTCTTGTCGTCATTGTATAGTTGCGTCTAGTAGGCTGAACGATGTTTTGTAAGTCCATACAAAGTCCTAGGAGACTGAAACCGCTGCCAGTTAATTTTAGGAAGTCATTAGTATCAATAGTATTTTGGTAACGTGAGTCCATCCGTTTTTTTTAAATGATCCCATGTTTAGCGCCCAGATATTTCCTTTTGGAAATGGAGAAATGGTGTTTCTTTGTGCTAATCAGTGCATACATGCTAAGGTCCACAAATTTGATTATAAAACCCTTTTTTTGGGAGAGGGGAGGAATTTTTTGAGGCACTCTTTTGGGGATTTGACTAGACAGTAAATTTCAATTCACTTCATTTAAAACTTGAAAATATTTTCTATTGAGAGTCATTAGTTCGGGTACACCCCCCAGTAATAAATTCCCGTTCTTTATGGTTTTGTTTTATTCTGCTTTCCGCCCCATCACCGATCTTATTAATCATGTGTGCGTGTGTGTATTATATAAAAGAGGAAGCATCTATAGAATGTGATACAGGGTCCAGTAGACAGTAGACAATAAGTTGGCCATGTGCCACGGTTATCTATTACATTCTATCATACATAATAAATAGTGTACTATAGAAGAAACACTCTTAACAATAACTTTGATATCTTCTAGTTGGAATCTAAGATATTGCGAATTTAGATGTAAAAAAAAAAATTAATGTAAATTCTCGCACCACTTTCTTTTATTAAAATTCTCGCAATGCTAACTTGATCACTCAAAAATGTCCCCTGAGCAATTGAGTTCGAGCTTTTGATCCATAAAAATAAGAGTTCGCAGAAGTAAAAGGAACTCAAAATACCACCCGGGTGGAAAGCAGTTACCAATTCTTCAGATTCCAGGTGATTAGCAAGAGCATAATTCCTTGTGTACTTTTGATTGGCTCTGGATTGCCAAACAGACCATTCTGTTTTGAAGGGAAATGCACTAGTAATTTTGAAATTTGAGGAAAACTTACGAGAGCAAGTTTTCCACACGTTTTTCTTCTTTTTTCTAAAACTGCTTCAGATAAATATTTTTAAATCAATGTATTAATGATTCAAGATTTCTTCGCTGCAAATTTACAACCCTGGGACAAATTTACTTTCTTTAGTTGGTTAGTTGTTCATCCTGGGTGATGAACTATGGGTTCCCCTAGGGGCTTAACCTCTACTACTACGTCCCTCTTCTATTCCCCCTATTTTCCTCTTATCTACTCACACGGTCTTCTGGAGTTTTTCTTTTTATGCAAACTTCTTGCAAGTGTATTTTATGGTTCTAATCTTGTTAGCTTCTATCAGTTTTGTCAGTGCATGGTTTATGTTTATGGTATTGTATATGCAGGAACTCCATTCTGGAAGTATTATCTCTTTGTAAGGTGTGTTAATTTGAACCAGTTTCTAAATGTGCGTTCTTATCGAATCTTTTATTAAATCGTGATTCGTCTTTCTCTTTTGACAATTCTCAATTACTCACTCAACTTTCACTTGCTGCAGCGCTTAAAGTTTCCTTAAAATTGAGCATTTTTTTTTTTACTAAACGCTACTTTGCTTTGTTTCAAAAACGGAAGTGAAGGTCATGCTGAATCCATGTTACTTTCGAATTGTTAGCGATGGGAAATTTTTTATTTGATATAGTGAGGATTTTTATTGTCTAATGTACTAATTCAGTGTAATGTACGGTCTCACTGCCTGTAGAAATATCATTTACAAATTGTGGTCCCAAAGATAATCAGCTGGGCAGAGCCTCTTAACTGAAAAGTTTTACAGGTTTTAGCCAATTTTCCCAAAATGGTTCAAACAATTTTTCTTCAGATTTTATGTAAACATATGTATGGAGGTGGGGGTAAAGTAAAGCTCTCCTCTAAAGTGCCTTTTTAGGTATTTAAGCCCTTGAATAGGCCCCTAGCTTCCTCAGTTTCTCCAAGGGAAATTTCTAAATTAATTAAATGATTTTAAGTAGAAAGAATATCAGCACCGGAAACTGCGACTTTACAGAACAACTTTTTATTATTATTATTATTTGCACTTCCTGTAATTCTCTTGGTAGTCGCCAAAGGATCTTGAACTTGAAAGAAACAGAAACGTTAGGCCTATCCATCAATTTCGTCTTGTAGCTTATTTTTTCAACTAACTTTTATTAATCCAAATTTTAAGATAAAGTAAATTAGGTGCGAAATAAAAAATAAATTTGTTCGATCGTTAAAATAAATAAATAAATAAATAAAATATAACTGTCGGGAGAGATGCTGTATAGATTGTCGATAAGAGAGAACTACATAGCTGCAAGCTGCAATATGGGAGGGTGCTATGTAAGCTTTCCAAATACACTTCTTTGATATTCCGTACTTTCAAACTACAGGCTTTATCGATTTGTACCAATATCCCCTGTCTTTGATATCGATCTATTTGTCCAGTTACCAATACTATTGCGTTGAAAATTATTTATTTGATTCTCTTCAAAGTACAATTCTTCTTCTCACTCCTATAAAAAATTCCTATTGGTGGATTAAGGTTTATAATTCGATAAATCTCGATTTAAAAAAAAATCGAATCAATTTATTCCAGGAATTTGCCATCTTTCTAATCAACATAAATTTAATTAGAATTAGAACAAACCATTTCCTTTTAAATAAACCCTCCAGGAATTTTGCTGATTAAAAGACGAATCGATTCCTAATCGCGTCAAGAATTGGAACAACCAATCATTTAAAATAATATTACTATTTCATCTAAAACTAGGATATATTTGAAATTTATACAGTAGGTGCCCATTGTGACGAAGACTCTTAACCATTAAAGAAAGGGATCTTTCGTAATTCAGTCGCTGAAGGAATAAAAGGTGATGTCACGAATTGAATCAACAAGTTACAAGTTTTATATATGCGAGAATACACGTGATTAATTTTGGAAAAACTCTTGTAAAAGTGAAAAAATCCATTTTAGCAATGTGATACTTCCGGAACCTAATCCACTTCCCCCCTCTCACCATTCCTACTCCGGATTTGTAGCGTAGTCACTTGTAGCATACTTAAAGTTTGGTGATTTGTTGATGCTTACTATTTAAATGACGTCGCTTCTCACTTTTTTTCCGGTTCACCTATTTTTTTGCAGAAACTCTTGTAAATATCAATGACGTCATCATGGAAATTAGTCGATTTACTCTCGTATTTTTAAACTTCCATAGTTGGCTCAAATTAAGAAAAAAAGGAAATCTATGTCAGCTAATGAAAATAATTGTTTTTCCCGGTGTTTTCACTTTTTCCTTTTTTTTAAATTTTTTATCCCGCTCTTTGATGCATATTATTACTATTTTTTTTTTTTTTATGACGCGGCTGTTAAAAAAGTCTAGTTTCCGGGATATTATTTTGCCAGCCTAAAAGTTCATAGAGGTTGGCCATTCTGCAAGACCCCCTTCACTTCTTTATTAAAGGCCTTCCGGCCGTAGTTTCTAAATTACGTCAGTCTCTAGGCCTTCTAAATTATAACCCTCTTCTTGTGGCGAAATTACGTCATTCGCAGAGCTTTTTTTTTAATTAACTTTACAACCCTTTAATAAGATGCACTTAGTTAATCAATTTAAAAATAACACTTTAAAGCTGTATATAGACTTTTCATTGACTATACTTCACAGGAAGTGTTGCTGTTGTGTCTAATTTTCGATATCGTGTTTTAACCGAAAACGACAGTTTTTTGTGGCTCCTGAAGTTCAAAAAGGGAAACTTACTTCACTCACTGCGGCATAAATTAAAACCCAGAAATTCTGCTCGTACTTTAAGAATGCTAGATGGGAAATGACTAGCTTTTCCAAAACTTATCGTATGTATTCCAGTCAGTAAATAGAAGGATGTTATTTACACTTCCTAGCAAAATTAGAATTAGTGGAATCTCTGAACTATGTCCTGTCATGATTTGTATTTTATGATTACGGTACTGTAAAGCCCATTGTTTGAAGAGTTCATTAAGTGAAGTTTTACTGATTAAAAATATCTTCCAGGGCTACAGCTTACAGCATCAATCACGTTAAGTTTTTCTTTTACGAAAATTTAGTAATAAAAGTTCTCTGGAAACTTGGAAATTGCTCGGAAAAATCACTAGAAACTACAAAATGTGAACTATTAAGCGACACTTCCGCTCAAACGATGTTTGGAACTTAACCAATTATAATTAACCCTTAATAATACTTGATTTGATCTGCGTTGTTGCAAAAAAATAAAAGATACACTTATAAACTGGGATCTGCCCTTTATTTCCAAAGAAAATTTTGGGAATTTTAATTTTTATCCCCAAAAAGGAAGATATCGGCTAAAGTTGGGTGTTTTTCAAGGTTAGGCTTTTTTTTTGACGATCAAACGTCCATACTGGACAGTTTTAATAATAAAAAAAAAATATTAATATTATGCAAACAATGTGATCGCACATTATACTTAACGAGACGCCTTTAAGGGAGCTACCTGTTGAGGGTATTTCTATAATTAAAACTTAATTAGGGGTTGTGCGGCTTGTTTGTAGCTATTATTGATTCATCATGAATTTAATGAAATCTTTAATTTCTCCTCAGCAAATTAAAAAAAAAAAAAAAAAGATTTCATCCAACACTGCGGATCGAACCCACCATGCTTGTGCAATTTCCTTAACACTTATTGAACTTATTGTTTGAAATAAGTGTGGCCATTCGTGTCGCCAAGTTGTTGGGTAGATGATCCATGACAGTCGATTGACTTCCTTACTCTGCCGCCTTGGCAACTATATTACCTTTAATACCAGAGTGAGCTGGAATTCAGATAAAAAAATTACATGATTATCATTTTTCGGGTACAAACTTGTCTCTTTAATAACTATTAAGAGAATTCCGAGGAAATTAGATTTGGGTTTAAAAATAGAAATATACTTCCGTTTTTTTTTTTTTTTTTTTTTTTTTTTTTAAGTTCATGCACGTGAAAAATCAGCTGATCTGAGACTCCATAAAATCTAACATATTACTATTCTTGCATCTTTTTTTTCCCATTAGTTTCATGTAGTTAGATAAGAAATGAGGATTTATCACAATTTCAATGTAATTAAATTTTATCGAGAACGATAATCGTAAAAAAGAAAAGAAATGCGCATATCAAGTTTAAAGAAACATTGTTCGACTGACAGACGTATAAAAAAAAGAACTAATCGATGTATTCATTTATTATCGACAAGTCTCTTTTTCTTTTTTTTACTTTAATTGAGCTCCTATATTGTTCTGATTGTTTTTTTTTTTAAATTTTTGTAATCAACATTTTGTAGGTCATTAATTTTTCTTTTGATAATAACTGTGATTAATGGATATATTTTTTTATTAATTAAACATTTCTTTGATTAAAATTAATAAAGGAAAATAGTTGACTTTATGATCCGGAAAATTCCTAGCTTCCTGTAAAGTATGAAAGGTATTTCCGCCAGTTACAAAATAAAATTGGAGGTGGGGGTCCGTTCGCACCCAAAAATTACTCTCATTTTCTTTACAACACGTATATTTAAGGGAATTTCAAAAAAATAATAAGTAGATTAACAATATTTACAAATGGGGAACAGGGATTTGCCCCCCAAGAGACGAAGTTAAGGAAATGGGAGTACACTTTCTTTAAGAGAAAATTATTGGACGGTAAAACTGTAGAACAAGACAAAGGGTTGTTTTCACTTGTGACGTGTTCATTTCGCGTACCGGAAGCGTAGTGCCGCTCATTCGCAATCGCCGCTGGTTCTTATTTTCGATGTAATAAAGCCTCGCTACTGAAACTTTCACAGCCTCCTAGCTCTCTCCATCCTAATCCTCTTGTACAACAATTCTCCTCTCCTCACCTTCCAGACAATCTTCCTCGTCGCTTGAAGCGGAAGTGGCCTAGGGATCTACTGTTGTGAGTGCAGTCCACTGAGAAAGAGTTCCATCAATGGGTGGTTGCTCTTACATGACGTTTATGAGAACTTAACCCCAGTTTCATCAAATTTACTTGATTCAACATTTGTTGCAGTTGTAAATGTGACTAATAAAGTGAAAAAATTATTAAATAGCGAAATTTGGTCTCAGTCGTATTTCGTTATTACTAGAGGTTAAATAAAAGTTGAAATATAATTCCTTTTTAATGAAAAAAACTTACAAAATGAAAGATAATGGTAAAACAAACTAAATACTTACATATTATATGGCTAAAGATAATCATACAGTACAAACGAACACCTGTAATTACCTATCTTCTCGTCTTTCCGGAGCGCTATTGAGTGCAAGCTATTCCGGATCATACGAGAGCCTAGCACAAGGCTAGTTATACATATTTAAAGTTGTTCACAACAGACCACGTGTCTATAACGGCACTTTGTTAGTGCATACGCTCAATTCTTCCCTTTCATTTTTTCCCGTTGGCTTCTTTCAAAAAACAAAGTCTTTTATAATTTTAAAAAATATGCTAACATAACTGCCTTATTTATTGATTAGTATACCAGTGCTATCTGTTGGTAGACGATTAAGGTAGATAAGGCGTGTAAATAGGCTAGGACCGCAAAGCATCGATGTATTGCGTTACTGTATTCGTTTCCCACTTTAGGCTGTTGGTTTTTTATTTGGTTCATTTATGTGGAAGTTACCGTTGTACGAGATGTGGCTATTAAATAACGAGACTATTGCTGCAAAACATGTTATTATAAATTTAAACATATTTAGTTATACACCCCTCCCCTATCCCAACAATGCTCCATGCGAATTTACCCATTGTTCGAAACAGTGCTGGAAGTCTTTTTCTGTGAGCTCCTGCATTTGACTTTGGGTGAGGGGTGAGGGGAGATCTAAAGTCACATGGGGCCAGGTCAGGCGAATAAGGCTAGGATGGCCTAAAACTGGGATGTTGTACTTGGCTAGAAACGTCGTCTTGACAGACAATGCAGTGTGAGCCGGCGCCGGTTGTCTTGATGGAGAACCCATGATGACTTGTTCTTCCACAAATCGGGTCGTATTTTCCTTACTCTTTCACGGAGTTGAGCAAGCACCTCACCGGTAGTAATGTTGATTAATTATAATCGGATATTTTCATCCGTTTTGGACGTGGGAGGGCGACCCGGGCGGTCATCATCTCCGTCGTCTTCTCGGCCATCTTAGAAACGCTTGAACTTCTCAAAAACTTGCGCACGTGATACACATTCATCACTTCTTTTAATAAAAGATCAAGTTTCAGTAGCGGTTTTACCAAGTTTCATGTGAAATTTCACGACAATTCGTTGCTCTACTACATGTGTAGTATCTTGTTTTCGGCAAAACTAACACCTCTTACACAAACGGCGGTTCCGGTCAGACAGATTTCTCTACAAACACGTGAGACGCTGCAATCGAAAGAGAATGCTTTACGCTGCACAGTAGTTAGGTCGTTAGGATTTGGCGCATGCATAGTTCTTCTGTAGCAGCATCAGTCTTGTTATTTAATAGCCACACCTCGTATGTACGTACGTTAGCCTAACGGACAAATCGGAAATATTTCGTTTTTTATTTAAAGCGGTTGGCATTTCTGCTTTGCTTCCCTTACGATTCTTGCTCATGATAGAAGAAGGGCACTTTCAATTTTTTATAATTTGAAGTTTTATTGGGTAGATCAATTGGCTTCAGGTTTCTTCATAATCCTCAAACGAATTAAGAAGTTTGAATTTCTTGCAATTATCGTTTTCGAGCTTCAGTGATCACATACAAACACACACACACACACACGTAAACAGAATTATCTGTCGCTCTTTGATTAACTTCAAAGGAAATATTTAGTCATCAATGAGTCCCTTTTCCTCTCTATTTGCTATGTAAACAGGATGTTTAAAAAACTAAAAACTAAGCTAAATAAGCATTTCAATTTTCTCTTTTAAGATCAAAATGAATTTGTCAACTTAAGACAAAAAAGAACTTGATTAAACCGGAAAGGAAACTAATGTTGCTTGTAAAATAAACGTACCACTTATTTTTCTAGAATCCTTCTGGTTTCATTGAGTATAAATCACTGTAGACCAGCGGGGTTGTGGTGGGGGTAAGACCAGAGAGGAGCGCAGCCAGCGGCTCTTTGGAAAAGTAAGACAAACTGTCGGGAAATGTAAACTACTCAAATATGTCAAGTCGGAAAATAGAAGAGCAGAGAGGATATTTTATAAATTCTTACACGTTTAGGTTTTTCACGAGTATGGCGATCATGCTAAATTTTATTTTCATCCAATTTTCCCAGTAAATCCGCGTTTTCTTATCATTTTCATACCATTAAGAAAGGTCCATCTGAATGTTTGTCAAATTTACGAGAGGATTTCTAAAAATCTTTTCTTTTTTTTAAGAGTTGGCGATATATTGAGCTAAAAGTAATCGTACTCACTTCCGGTTTGGCGAGTATCCCCCAAATTGGCCATTTTTTCGTCACATTTAATTCTCAGGTTTAAGGGTAATCCCTTATAGTTCAGTGAAATGCCATTTTAGAAGGATATCTAACCTAGAACTGCCCTACAGAAAATTTTTCTTTCAGGTGAAAGCTTTTACATGTGATTTTGGTCAACAGCTTTTCCAGCTGAAATAGTTTTCGAGAAAATCGCAGAAAAAAAAGAAGTGAAAACTTGATTTATCAACGGTTTTCTTTTTCAATCTTAGGGTTTTTTTTTTGAAGGCACTGCACGTGTTGTGTCAGTTTGAGGGGCTTGTATGGCTACGGATGTTTTACTACTCGGGGAGGAAAAACCAAGGCCTGTGAGCTTTGCCCAAGAGTCGCTCTCCAGCATCAAGAGTCTGATCAAAAGGACAGGTCTGGAGGGTGAGCTTTAGAGTGGTGGGGGATCCACAATAGATCCAAAGGGGTCACAGTAGCGTAGGCCTTGAGGCCGCCCTAGTTTAATCTATCTATCTATTCACCCAAACTTATTTTAAGGTGGTATTAAAACGTAATAACAAATCGAATCGTCTGAACATGCAAGACATATAGTCTGAACATGCAAGACATATACATCGTTTTTTTTGGTGCATAGGGAATTTTTTTAGAATCGTGTATTTGTCGTTGATAAATCTAAATAATGATAAATTAACGCGAAATATTTAAATCGATATTTTATTGACAATACCTACTATATTAAAGATATTGGTAAGATTATTGCAGGATCACGGATACTAAAGTTTAATTTGTAAAGCTGTGGCAGACGTCACCTATTTAATCTATGACGAAACTAACTCACTCTGTCTGCTTAGCTATTAATTAGAATATTCACCCTCTCTCTGTCTCTCTCACTCTAAACTTCCTGGTCCTAGTTACAACCAATATCGTCTTAAATATGGAATCTCTTCAAACTGAGAAAATGGGTATGTCACCAAAGCCTAAGTTGTAAACTTGGAGATTAGGGCAAAAATTATATATATTAAAAAAAAAATTAATCAAATGCAGTCACTCACATGACTTCCTTTTTTCTATAATTATAATAAATTTATTTGAAATATTGAATTTACGCGAAAATGCCTTCTTCGACATGTCGCAATGGTTCTGCGGACGGGGGAATGAGAAAAACGATTTTTTTAAATCATTTTTTACAAAGCAGACCAAATTTTCTGTAAGATATTCGTACGAACAACACGATGTTAAAGTTAATATTTCATTTAGAAAAACCGCTTTGTAAAATACGCATGTCAGAACTGCAAATGTTCTTTTTCCCGTTTTATATCCAAGCTCTTCGAGTAGCTTTAACGTCCAAATCTATTGTGGCTCCCTTCAAGTACCCTCAAGCGGAAATTATTTTCCTCTGCACCTTAATCATACTGTAATATTTTCTATTTCTCTAACGGATTTATAGAGAATCTTTGGTTTTCCGTAGCCAATTTTGATTATAATTAACCAAAAATTATACGCAAAAGCGCTTTTCCATTTTACACATTCCCCGCGGAACAAGGTCACAAGGTGATGATGAACTTTGAAAGCATTAAAAGCCAAAGATGCTGGTTATCACATTTTCCCATATTAGCTAGGTGCGGTTGAGATGAGAAATGACCCGTTTCCAAAGGAGAAGATTTGTGGTTAATCTTGTTGCATCATTAGGTGCCTTTGAGGGTGCAACCACTTCTTGAATGAGCCGAGGCGCGTACATACTTTCATGAGGAAAGACTTTTGTCATTAGTTTTTAGAAAGCCGTAAGTTTACTTTTTAGATTTAAGATTACTTTCAAACTTACAAGAACCAATAACTTTATATTTTTCATGTGGGGAGCCCCCCCAAAAAATAATTTCAAATTTTACAATTTTTCAAAGGGTTCTCCACAACTCGTGGTTCCCTTCAGCCATCGCGAGTCTTCCAAGCGGCACGATCCTCTGCCTGTTCCTCTGTCAGACCATATCCCGACCATCATCTCCTTCACCTGGCCGTTCCACCCTCTTTTGGGTCTTCCTTTCTTCCTCCGGCCATCCACCTCGCTGTCCATCACCACCTTAGGCAATCTCTCTGGACCCATCCATACCAAGTGAGTGCCTTAGCCTCTCTAATCCCCAGGACGTTTCTCACCACTCCCATTCTTTCCCTAATATCCACATTCCTCACTTTGTCCCGCCTGGAACATACTGCAGACCTTCTCCAAAAAATCCATTTCTACTGCTAGCAGTCTCTCACGCTGTCTTCTGTTCAACACCCATGTTTCTGCGGCATATAATAAGATACTTTGGAGAATCGATGTAAAGATTAGCCTCATGGTTCTGGATAACAAATTTCCGCTCCAAAGCACTGGGTTCAATAGGCCTATTACTTTTTATTTTATTAAATATTCCTATTACAGTCCTAAATTTCCTAAATTTTACAATCTGTTCCATATTTTGAAACAGCCATATGTTTAATGATATCACAGCTATTTTTTTTATTGTACCCTTTCCCGGAAATGACTTTTTTGATATAAAAAAATATTAACAATTTCCGGACAAATCAGCCTTTTTTCATATATTTATCTCTTTCTCTCCCCTCTCCTTTGTACAACGGTTTTGACGTAACAATATTAGTATTATGAAAATAAAATTGCCATTACATACTCAAATGTAAAAGAAAAACACAGAATTATTTTTCTGGTGCAATTAATCTGAATTTAAATGGAAATTAGATTGGGTTGAAATGTTTTTCTCATTAAAATAATTAAAAATGTTGAATTATGAAAGATCAGCGGAAGACGGAGCGTGTGTTAGAGAGAGAAAGACAGGCCAATCACGTTACTCGGTTGTTTACATAAATCAGCTGATAATAATTGCGAATCGATTTTGACCAAAAGAAAATTTGTTTACAGTTTTAAAATTTTCATTTTATTTAACGTATATATTTTCACTTCCTGTACTAGGCAAGAGAATGTATCGTGTTTGTGTTAAATTTTCTTCTAAATTGAAATATCACCGGAAATACTCGTATTTCCTTTTTGAGGCCTCTAGAGTCGTAAAATGGGTTTTTTTACAAATCTTTTTCCCGATGTACAAGCTACAATGGTTGGTAGGCCTGTTCTATCACTTCTGGTTCTAAACCTTTTTACTCAGAGAATAGAGCGTGATTCTCGGAGAGCTGTGACCTCATCATACCTTCAACAGTAATACTTTGATTACATCGAAAGTTTATAATATTGAAGTCAGCTATTACTAGAAGTAGTACTAAGTTTGAATTAAACTTTAAATTACGTAATTTGGAGTAAGAGAAAGTCATGTGAGTCTTCTTCTCTTTCTCTCCTGAGTCATTTAGGATTTTTTTTCTCTTTTTTGCATTCCTGTTGATGCATGTCCTTGGAGCTTTTAGTAGTAATCCGTGAGTCCTCCACTATCCGCGTGAGTCACATTTCTATTTCATAATGATGTTTTTAAAACACGTGACTCATATTCTGTTTAGCATAATTTTCTTTAGCTAGCGCTGTCTTTATTAAATGTTTCATGTTATAATGATATTTTTTTGGGAAATTCTCAATGAAGGAATTAGCTTTGGTGGTTAGTTCTCTGGATTCTCACCATTTTACCGGTCCTGCTTGTTTAAGCTTAAACTTTCTTTTTGACGTGGGAAATTAAAAGAAAGAGTAAATTATTAATATAAAGAAAAATTTTGAGGTTAAAGGTAATCTATCTGGTAAGAGATCTATTTGAACAGAATACCCTTTAGGGGGTTGGAAACGTTGAATTTAGGGCGTGATTTGCCATGTTTGTGTGGGTGCGATAGTCCTGGAGATCTAGGGCAAGTTGTGATGAGGTTTAAAGGGCTTACTTTTAGCTTAAAATAAATTCGCTTTCTCTATAGAATATCAATTACCTTTGCTGATTAAGATAAATAAATTTTCGTTTATTTTGTAGTTAATAATTTGGTTATATAAATAATCTATCTAATATCTTGATTTTCCGGAACAAGGTTGCGATTGTGGCAGATTAAGGGGAATGAGTTTATACCGGAAATACATTCGATACGATTGCGCAAAGTGTGAAGTGCAAAAGAACGCGATTTTCATTTTCGTTCTCTTGCGGCAGAGATGGGCAAAAATTCAATCAATCGACTTCCAATTGAATTGAAACAAAATTTAATTTTAATCAAGTGATCAAATTTTTATAACCACAACATTGCCAATGGTTGAACCAGGATCGAGCCAATGCACCTTCATTCTGTCTAGCTGGTGCCTCATCTACATCAATATTATCACTGTTCTCAAACTCAGCACCTTCATTCCATCAATACGAGTGCCATCAATTGTGGAAAGCGCTTGGAGAATTTGGGAAAAAACTTTTGAAATATCTTCTCTCCCTAACTATTGTTCCCTTTCTATTCCCAAAGACCCTCTCTGAAAATTGTGTTATTAGCGCTCTTTTCTTTAAGCTCGTAGTACATCTCACATCGTTTTGATGGAATTAGCCAAGGAAGATAGAAGTTTCCTGATCTGTGTTGATGTGAAATTGTAATTTCCTGGCTGGGTTTCGGCTGAAATGGATTTTTTCTTTTTAGCGAAAGACTTTATTTTGACTAAATCTATATTATAATTGTATTTCCTTCGTTTCCCGTTCATTTTTTGAAAATATTTGTTTTTTTTTAAGTAAAAAAATAAATAAGTAATAATTAGAACTTTAATTGCTCTGTTTACAAATTAAATGGAACACAATTATTTATTTATAATTATAAAACGGTTATTTGTATTTGTAAAATTGTAAACATTTCTTTTATCCATTTTTATTAATAATTGTAAAGATTCTATAAAACATTTAAATTGTTTATTTTATAAATATTTAAATTTAATGAATTTTAATTGTATAATTTATTCATGTTATTTTCATTAATATTAATAATAGTAATTTTTTTTTTATTCAAAGAATATTTTTTTAGAGTTTTATATAACTTTTTAATTCATAAAAAATAATTTATTATATAAAACTGTTTTATCATTAATTTTTATCTTCATGAATGAATTATTGTTATGAAATTTAATTTGATTATTTTCTGTTATTACTACACGTAAATTGCGTTATATATGTTCTTTATTTCTGTCTGATATAAAAAAAATATTTCTTCTCCCTGCACTAACAAGATTGTGGTAGTTACCAGGACTACTGGAATAGGGGTAATTGTGCTGGGCTCCCCCCTCTGGCTGATCAATCAATCCTGTGGGATAATTCACACATGATTTTCTCTGGCTGTTATTATTACTGTTCTCGAGATTGAATTTTGTAAATGACAGTAAGAAGGTTCTTCTGTTTTCGATTTATCGATATTCAGTTAGAACTAAAGGCTGAAAACAGTGTGCGGATATTACTTTACCTAAATAAATACTTACAAAAATATAAAAATAAAAAAAAATTAGGGAAAGGGATTAATTAGCTCAGTGGTTAGCGCACTGTACTCTCACGTGGAAATCACGGGTTCAAATCAGTAAGAACACTATCTTAATGCTGGCAGTACACAAAACCTCCTTGCCCCAATAATCTGAGAGGTTGGCATGCCTTGATGGTAATAAGAATAACATTTTATATTACTACCAGATAGATCAGATCATTTAGCATGTATACAAATATACAAATAGATTAAACACAAACTGATGCTTATCTAAAGACATACATAAATAAAGTACATACTCCAAATGCAAATATTATCTGTAAGTGTAGTCTCGAGTTTCATCAATAATGAGATTGATAAAGAACTGTTCAAAAAAATAATATATAAAAATCAATGAAAATTTTGAAAAAATAATATAGAAGTTAGGCCCCACGGTAGCCGAGCGGTTAAGAGGCGAGACCTGCAAAGGTAATATGCATTGTGTTACTGGGTTCGATTCCCGGTCGTAGGCCTTAGATTTTATTTAAAGGTTAATAAAAGAAATTTACAGTGAAGTATGTTTGCTAGTCAGTCGCCTTCGTCCACGACACCTAATTTGGTAGTTGGACGTTAAGCCCGCCTGAAAAAATAGGCAATTACTTTACTTTAATAAAGAAGGAAGCCACGACCCTCTGCATCGACAAAATAAATTTAAAAAAAATATTTCTGTACCTCGGAGAGAAAAGGCACCATGTACATTTTTTCGATTTTCAGATTTTGGCATCATTTTACAAATTTTTTGTGCTCTTTCTAGAGGTATAAGCACTATGTCCTATGTTTAATAATAAGCGATTTATGTATTTTTAAAAACCGCTATGATACTTCATTGCTTAAGGGTAAAAGGCACTACATGGGCATAAATTTTGTTCACAATGGAGATCTAAATAAAATATTTTAAAATATGGGAGTTAAAGTGGCCGTACCAACTATAATAATTACGGTGAGAAGTACAGGAAAGAGTATAACCGGAAAAGTGGAACAAAAAATGAATTTGGAAAAATATCTTCATTTGGCTCCCCTGTAAAATTTACTTTTTGTGACATGGTGCCTTTTCCCTCCGAGGTACAGATATATTAAGGCCACCTTTGGCAATAAAGAAAATTTTTAATGCATCCTATAAATCCGCATTAATTGGATTATCTCGTAAAGCACAGATCACGCACAGAATCCGCAGATCTCTTCCCAGTTTCCGTTATCGTAGTTGGTCTACTTCAATTTCAGATAAATCAATTTTATGTAACTATTTTCATTGGTTGTCGTCAGTTTTTCCAGGCTGGAGTTTTGATGTAAGTTATACGTGGATTTGTGGAAGATCCTCAGTTCGAATCCCGCGTATAGCAACTGTTTTTATTTTAGAAAAAATAATAGTAATGTATGTGGTTACGTCTCCGTCCACGTCACCTAGTCGGTAGTCGGACGTTAGAGACAAAAATTTTGGATTTTTATAAATAATACTCTATTGAGAATTTCTATAAGTTTGAATTCATTTTTCCATTTATTAAAGTTATTATTACTTACTTACGAGTATTTTTTAAGTTTTTAAGTCGCCTCAAGAACTGAGGAAAATAAATTTAAACTTTTTTTTTTTTTAGGCTCATGAGGCCTTAGAACTATGGCTATTTCCGGCGGACACCCAAATTTAAAAATTGACGTAATTACAATTACTTCCTGTGTCTAAGAACGTGTTTTTAACAGCTGATGCCCTCTATCGAAGTTACTTAACAATTTTTTTTTTATTGCAGCTAATGGAAACGAAAATTGTACTAAAGTGATTATTTTGGCTTTGTTCTTTTTTTTGTTTTTAGAAGTCCCCGCCCCCCCCCAAAAAAATTAAAACTAAGTACTTTTCATGGGAAAAATGTTTAAAAAGAAAAGCGGTGTGTCGCGTCATTTTTAGTGTATACCAAACTTCGAAGGAAATTGTATCGATTTTCATGAAATTCACCGAGAACTTTTTGTGCGTAAATTTCACAAGTTGCTACAATTTAAATTCAGAACAATATTTTATGAAGTATAATTTATTTTAAAAAAATAAATATAAATTGAGGGAAAAGGCTGTTTAGAATTGTGCAGGCAGTTTGTAAAGCCGTTTTCGCCTAACCAATGCTGTCTAGTTAGGGCTTGAAAATTTGTAATTTACCTGCTACTATTTTTCAATTTTTCTATCGTAATAAATTTTATAAATTTATTTATTTTGTTGCAGGTAAACAAATTTTCGTTGGCTCATTATGGAAATTGTAAGTTTTTCAATTTATGAATTTTCCAAAATTCCAAATCACTCTTTATTTAATAAGTTTCTTTCTTTGGTAGTCATTTCTGGTCAACCTATTTTTCTTTATTTTATTTAAGTCTTCAATTATTAATGTTTCAACTTTATTTCCGTTATTATCGTAGATTTTTACGTTTCATTAACATTTTGAGTAACACATATACGCACCATATATATCCTCTCTCACTCATTTAGCTATAGTAGTGCGAGACGGGAATATAATTAAACTTTAAAAATATCTATACCAAAAATGAATAATCTACTTTTCGTAATGGATGAAAATGTCGCAAAACCATTCATGACCGAAAACGGATAAAGTCAAAAAGATATTTTCCAGCACTGCCAACCTCACCACATTTTCTCACCAAATTGTCGTATTTTAATGCTTAAAATGGTTAAATTTACCACGTTGATTGTTGAAAAAAAAAAACTAGACTAGGATTGCTTGCATAAAATATTATTTGATTTCATTCAATTAACAATTAACTTGATTGGCTTTTCTTGTACTTTATTTCCACCGGAAATATAAGAAAGGTATCGGGTGGTATTGAGTTTGATTTCCGGCGTGTAGACCTTGGTTATGATGAGAAATTTTCTATTTCAAGTACGTAAAACTATCACTTCCCCGTCCATTAAAATCTAATTTGGTATTTTGACGTAAAGCTTAACAGGAAGTTTAAAAATTAATATCCGGTACTACTTTTGGTTGAAGAAAATTTGGATAACAAAAGGAAATAAGTGAAAAATCTATTTTAATAAAGTGGCATCTTCCGTTTAACCAGTTTTTCCCCACAAAATTGGGTATTTAGTTAAAACCAATTTTTTGGGGGGGGATTTAGGCCCGGGGGGCCTCCTAAAAACCGGATATAATCTCGTGAAAACTTGAAATAGAAAATTTGCACCATTGTGCAAATACTTTTTCTTATTGAAAATAGAACAAATAAAAGTTACGAATCATTTTTTACGGTGGAAAATTTTGGTAGCATGTTTTGAGGTGGGGTTCCGCACACATTTATTGATCTCTCTCTCTCTCTCTCTCTCTCTCCCTTTAAGGGAGGGAACCTTCATTCTCACATACTGAAAAGGGCTAGGCAATTAGTTAGCCTTAAATATTGCAAGGGCTCACACAGTACAGTAATTAGTCAATACACTGGGATCACGTTATTATTACCATTCAAGTTGGTACTTATTGGAATTATTTGCCCTACAAAGTGCAGCCCTTCCGGATATAACCGGAATTCATGCCTCACCCTGTTTTGATAATGATATATATTAATTATGTATTATCATATAATTTATGTATATTAAGGAGTTTATGATTAATCAATCCGCCCACCGCCACCTTCTACGTCATAAATAACCCACTCTGGTTTTACACCTGTTGCCTTGTTAATTTTTCTTTCACTTTTTTCTATTTTAAAGTAGGAGAGGCCAAGTTTTCCGAACAGGCCTATAATTTTCAGATTTTTCACCAGGAATTTCCGATTTCAGATCCTCTGATTTAAAAAAAATAAAAAGATTTTGGAAAATTGGTCTTTGCGTGTTTTATGGTCGATTAATAAATTGGGAAAACGCAGCTGCAGGAAATTTAATATTTAGTGCTAATTCCATTGTTAAGAATGTGCGAGTGAGGATTTTGATAATTGGCCACTTACTGGATCGATTTACGCTACGCTATACTAAATCGATTTTTCAGTATTTTTTTTTTTCTTGAAAACGATTCTAGTTATTTATTTTTATTAATGCTTAAAACATTATTATTCAATGTTTTAACGTGGGAAAATTCATATAGGGGAAGGTGCAGGAGTATAGCGCATCGGGTAATATCGCGCGCCGATAAGGTTTGAGGAAACGTTTTGTGCGAAGATAGTGTAAACATAGTGCTACTACCTAGGAGTCAAAAAATGAGTTAGAACAACTCAACTCCCGACAACATATCGGCACATCTGTTGACGCTGTGTGTATGAAACCCGTTTCGTCAAAACTTTTTGCACGTCTTCTTTTCACGGTGAGGTCTGACATAAATATTTTTCGTTTTCATTAGCTGGCTAGTTTTATTTTAGTAGTTACTAATGGCGCTATCTGGGGGCAATAATTCGCGAAAATTGTCGCCACTTCAGTTTTTTTAACTTCTTTGAAGTCTTTTCTCAGGACTCCTGTCTTTTTTAAGTTTTCCTTTATTTATACGTCTTGATAAGCTGTGATTTAAAGAATGAGCACACGATCTGCAAGTTAAGTTTTGATATTTTTTCAATAATTACCTTGGTTGCAACTTGTTTTCAAACACATGTAATGATTAACATTCACATTGTTTAATATTAAGTATTTAGGTTTGTAATAAATTTTAAAATCGGTTAGTTAAATTGCTTCCCCACTGTAATTATAGCTGATAAAATAAACAAACTTTTTGAAGTTTCAGGTGCGCGGTATTACTCCACATACAGGGTAATACCGCGCAAACGCACTATTTTAGTTACTTCATTTCTTATTACTGTTCAGGATTACTAATAATGTTGATACACCACTCAGCGTTACAATAAATGATACTTTTCTGATTGGCGCTTGCAATAAGGTAATCAAGCCAATAGTACAACAAGAAATACAGCGATTTCTCCTTAAGTGCGTGATATTCCCCCACCTTCCCCTAATGACACTTTTAGATGAAAAATAGGGGAAAGGCTTCCCCCCTCTAAGTGAGTAATTTCAGTGAAAAATTGGAATTTCCAAAATGAAAAAAAAAATGTATCAGCTGACCGGGAAGTAAGAGGGCTTAAGTTCAGGAAAAGTAGTTTTCAGGAAATGTGTCCATTGAGTGTGAACCCATTCCTAGCCAGCCTGCCAGTTAATAATTTTTTTTTTTTAGAGTTTTCCGAGTTTTCTGCTATTTACAGTTTCCATAATTTTCCTATTTGCGTTTTTCTAATTGGTTTAGCTGCAATTTAAAACCAACAAACACACATGAAAGCATGAACTGCACAACATTCCTTAATGGTGAGTAGGGGGAACTGCTTCTAATGATTTCCGGCCAGCTGGCTGGTTGACCTTCATTGATAAAATAGATTAGCTTTTCAGTGGGGTAAGCTTGTTTTTTTTTTCCGCTGCTTTTCTTCTATTTTCTCTTACTCGTAAGAGAGTTTCACTGGAAGTGCACATATTTTCCGGGTTCTTAAAGACGAAAATAAGTGATGTGAACACTTTTTACTGTAATTTATGACTAAATTTCCCTTGAGACTTTGAATTTTCACTTTCAGTGAAAAGCAAGCGTGATTTTCACACCAACTTGATTGCATCTCTTCTTTCCTTAGCTATATTCCAAAATAAAGGGATCACTGAGGTGACTTCCTGACTGTTTTTACTTTCCTATCGATAAAACTTCCTGTATTCTGACTTTCGTAAACTAATTTATGGTTATATGAAGTATCCTTCTTTTTTAGAACTTAATTCTAACCACAGCGTTTTTTTGTGAAACTAATCTGGATGACTGTTTCAACGAAAAATATAGTTCAAAGCGTTCTCATTAAAAGCCTAGGTACAGATCGCGCTATTCATATGTTAATTATGGCGAAACACCATTCGATTAAATTCATCGATCAATGTCATTTTAATTAAAATTGTTTTTTTTAAACATGGTGTACAGCTGAGAGCACCATTATAGTTTCTTTAACAGCCGAACATGGCGGACAAACATCGTATAATGTTCCCTCCCAGATGTGAAACATCTTGTAAGTGCGTGCATATGGTAGAATGCTGCCTGTGGGTCCTCTTTTATCTTCCTGAAATCCTGAAGAAATGGAAATTTGAAAAATTCCTTAATGTTAACTACCGGTTTAACCAAATTCATAATATTTACTTCCTCTAGCTACTTGTTAAGGGAAGTATGGCGATCGTGTAATATCGTGCTTTACAAAATGATAGTTTGTAGTAGATATTTTTTTTTTTAGATTTTGAAAAGACGGGGCGGGACCCTATCCCCACGGCACCACAGCCACACGAGGCTTATTGTGCCTTCCCCTTAAACCTAATAGGTGAAACCTCCCCTCCTAAGAAGGTCGAGAGCTTTCCCTACTAGTTCCTTCTGCGCTGTTATCTCCTTTGGCCTCAAGGTTCCAAAGATGTCGTAGCGCAGTCTTTCAATTGCAACGCAATCGAACAACAGGTGAGAGGCCGTTTCCTCCTCTTCCTGGCACAATCTGCACAAAGGTTCCGAGCTAATAAGCCCTATCTTGTGCAGGTGCTTTCTGAACCTTCCGTGCCCCGTGAGTAGGCCTGTAATCAGAGTAATCTGATTGCTGCCCAAACCTAGAGTCACTTTAGTTCTTTGTTTGCACAACAAGGGCATAACCCTCTTGCTGTGTTTGACCCCTGGAAGCATCACCCAGTACTTTTCGTGTTCTCTCCAGATCCAGTCTCTGAGAGCAGGGATGCCAGGTTCCCTGAAGAAGTGACTAGTCCACTTCTCCCTACGGGAAGGAAGGATGTGATGTAACCGGACGGGGAAAGAATAGAAGGGAAGAAAGGAAGGGGAACAGGGGAAGCCGATGGGGGAGACACACTGACCCGTCAGAGCCCCGTTAGCCGTAGCATCAAAGACTACGTTTCCAGTCCACACTAACTAGGAAGTGAGGGTTGACTTGTTGGACTACCGGAATCGCGTAAGCTTTCAACCGGAGTCGTAACGACCTTGTGGAGTTTGTAGTAAGTGGTATAAGACCACTCTATCCCCTAAACTGTTTAGGGAAGGGGTAATTAATCCAAGGAAGATCAAATTCAATTATTTCGAGGAAATACTATATTCAGCGATCCTTTAACCGGAAGTTAATACAATGGATTTTCCTCTTGCTTTGACGATTTCCAAGTAGTACCGTGTTGATTGAAGCCGAAAGTTGGGAGAGTTAGTTCAAGGGAGGTTATAGTTTTCACCAACTCTGTAAACCTGATGAACAACGCTAGGCTTTCCTGGGGAAATCTTCAAGAAGAGCCCGGCAGATTGTGGAACTACTTTCTGGTTCCCCAATCTTCTCTCAGGGAGGATGTAACCTAATCCTCTCTACCTATCTCTAGAAAATGGTTAATTCTCCATCAATGCTGGCGGTAACCAAGCAGGCTTTTACCGAGAAAGATAAATTTTCTTCTAGTCGAGAATAACTGCTTACTCTAATTCAAGAGTGTGTCTTTAGCCTTTGGACGCTTCAATTTTCTACATATACAATCATTCCCTGTGATTTGACACCCTGGACTGGGTTTTGGCAAGTGCATGGAGAAGAGTGGGGGAAACAGGCTGTCAGAGATACGTATATCTCACTCTCTTCCCATAACCCAAACGTCTTCCCCCATCTTGAGGATGATTTCCTTTGCCTATCGTTCTAATCGCATGAGGATTGTATACCATCCCGGCCGTGCTCAATTCTTCGTCTCTTCTGGGCCTATGCCTTGGGTTGCTGGGATGTCACCGAGAGTAGGTAGAAAAACAATTTCACCGTAAGATATACAAATGAGAAATTTTCTAATTTCATGAACGAATTATTTTCACCTTTCAAACACCGCCTCCTAGATAGAAAACCTGTATTTTTTATTTTTTTAAATTAATTCTATGCATGAAATTTGATTTTAAGGATAAACGGCGAGAAGCCAAGATTTAGTAAAGATGCGAAGTTCAAACAAATCCTTGAAAGACTAATATAGTATTAGTCTTTCGTTTATGTCGGTACGTGTTTTGTTCAACTTAAAGATTTATAGAGGAAAATACTGTTTCCTAATTAGTGATGTCTAATCAAGTATTCTTCGGAAATTTAATTAATTTAAATTTGATTAAGTCAACTATATTTCCGGCTGAAGATTTTAACTCTTATTATAGCTGACTACTCTTCCGGAAACAATATGAAGCTGATTACATTAAAGATAATCTATTTAAATTTAAATTCTTTATTAAATAAAACTAAGTTATTGAAATTTATACTAACGGAATTGCTGTAAAGGATAAAATTTCATAAGCGGAAGTATACTATTTGTTAAAAAATAAAATAAAATATGCTACCTTGATCATTATTTTTTAGCATTTCATTCTTTGCGGATTTAATAACTTACCTTTCTTTAAAATAAATGAAGACGGAAAAGTGTTTTTCTTCTCGTTTCCTCTCACGGGAGGAAGAGGAAGTGAACACTGCCAATCAGAGTGCGTCAGAGTGCGAGAGAAGGATAGGGGAGTGTGTTTGGATGGAAAAAGCGATTCTCACATTATGCCATTAAAAATAGCACTTAACTATTAAACAGCTCTTCACTCAACACTTGCACAACTAGATGTACATTAGGACAACGGTTACTGAAATTGGGGGATGACAATGGAGGATACTTGATAATGCACTTTGCTTCATCCCCTGTACTTCATTTTTGATTTCCCACTTTAAGTGCGCCTAAAAAATGTGGGTTAATGGATTTTCCTGTCAGGAAAGCTGGTTTCCACATCTGCTATTTTCTCGGCCCAAGCATTGTGAAGGAAGTCATATGTCTTTCAGCTGATACAATTCAAATTTATTAACAGAAAAGTGTTCACCACATAAATATGGATGGTGGGGATTTTTTACCTAGAAAATATTTTAGAACAATACCTGTAGGACCTTGTTCTGCCCAATATTTCATTAGCTGTAAAAGCATTTTCATAGATATGGTATTTCTACCTTTTATATTGGTTGCCAACTCACCGTACTCCTCTAATCCCTCTCTTAAGTCAGAGGATTATAGTTGTGGTACATTCCTTTCTCTGGTAACCTACCCAGGCTTTTTTTTTAGGTTGGGAACCCGAGCTATAGCTAGGAGTCGGGAGATTACTGTTCTCTGTATACAACTCACGTCTCTTCTCTTCCCCTAATGCTCCTCTAGATTCCCCTTTAGCAATATTTCCATTTAGTTCGAACAGGCTAATTTAGGATAACTTTCTAATAATTGTCGCCGCCATTTGGAAGTAGGGAAATAGGGTTGGTAATAGGGAACAGGTTGTTCTCTGCACCAATGTAAACACTCAAGAGCATTAATGGAATTCCCTTGTACCCCTGAAGAAAAATCTATTTACAGTAGGTAAAAATCATATAAGGTAAGTTGGGGGAAGATGCCAGTTGGGGGAAGATGCAAGTATCGTCAGATTTTGCATATCTACTACTGGATGACAGCAATTCCTACGTTAAAGTATGTACTAAACAACTGTGAATACAGTGCTAGTGAGTCTTTCTATTTATATCTAGTTTAATCGTCGTTAAACTGAAAATTCAACTCTTTGAACTTGGTGAGTACCCATGTTATAATATTTCGTTGTCGATACTTAAGGTTTGGTGATGGATTGACTAGATTAAACGTAATAATTCCGTGATATTTGTGTCGTGTACATCTTGGTGAGTACGTGTTAGCTTGAAACAACATGATTGAAACCTTAGTACAAAAATAAACCTAAGAGGCGTCTTCCTCCAGTGCTTGGGGTAAGATACCACCTATTGAAGTGATTCAATTTCATATTGATTCTCGTTCATTATTACATTATAATGATATATTTTATAATATAAAATCAATATAAAACAATTACTGACGCACGAAATATAGTTTTTGTATAATACATTAATATTATTAACCCTTGAGCCGTCACCTTATGTGAAGTGCCATAGCCTCTGGCAATAGCTTCAACAAGCAGCAGCGGTGCATCATTTCTTTTGAATAAATTAGACCTAACCCCAGATTTCAGAAACCCAAGCAAACTCAAAGAAAGAAACAAACTGCTGAAGTCCTTACGACGGTGGAGAAACGGGAGGCATTGAGAAGAAAGGCTGCTCTGCCGACAAAAAAAAAAAGGGGGAAAAGTGCAGCAGAAAAAGAAAAGGAAGGACAGTTCATCTTCAGCATCCTCCGCTCCCGATAATTTGGTAATGACCAGTGGCGACAGTGACATTGAAGAGGAGGACGATGATTTTTGTATTGAGTGTAAAGGATATTTTTATGATAGGAAGGGCCCAAAATGCGATTGGCTTCAATGCACAACATGCAAGAGATGGCTACATGAAATTTGCAGCAAAGACAATTTGCATTGCAAAAAATGTTAAAAATTAAACAAAAATGTCTTTTGTTCGGTGTTCCTTCCCCTCAGTGTTTAATGAGAATATTTTGCTGTTTACCTAACATTAAATTTGTAATTTTTTCTTTCTCAATTTATATCTTAAGATATTGTTGCATCTTCCCCCGCATCAACTGGCATCTTCCCCCATATGATGGGGGAAGATGCCAGTTTTGACAAATTTCATTCAAATGCATTTTTAATGGTTTTGCAATTAATCTAATATACTAATATATATATGTAATTAAAGAATAAAAAACAACCTGGACGTTGATACATTTGGTGTTTTTTTTCGATAACCCAGTTTCCTACAGAACGGAAATAAGTGTTAAGTGTGGCATCTTCCCCCCACTTACCTTAATTACCCTTGAAATTATGGGGAACTCAAAACAAGTATCCTAGAAGAGGGATAGAAGATGGAACCAGTCTCTTCTTCAAGAGACTTCGCTGATATTACCCAGCCTAGAGTCCAGTAAGAGAAATCTAAACAATTGTACAGTAATAAGAGAATACAACTATGGCACACGTTTCTCCCATTATCGATTTCAGTCGCTGACACATAGCACAATCGCATGATCTCATATTAATGGCTCAATAGCGCAGTTTATAGCAAACGTTGTTAGAGAGAGGCTACATTTAGCCTCTACTATTTCGTGATGTACACAAATCATCTCGGTGGCAGTCTCTCAAGCTAGATGTGTTTCTTGCACGAACGGATTGATCATGAACTTCGGCTGTGCTGAATAGCCACAGAGATATTGTGTCCTTGTTTTCTCTGTCAGTGGTAATAATTTCTACAGCTGCTGTATGAACATGATTTTCGATTACTCCCAATCATTACAGTTCTAATGGTATCTGCAGATCAAACAATTTTATAGCATTGAATTTTACTCGACATAAGGTCAGTTATTTATCTATCGGTTTGTTTGCTCGGTATTTTTCAAATTTCCCCCCCAAAAGTGGCTGAGTTTAAAGTGGCTAATGAGCGAAATTAAGCTAACACACATACCACCCGTGTGCCTCGTGACATCACAAGGGCGGGTCAAAGACCTTTGAACCCTCCACAGCCCTACTCATTTAGAATTTAATCTAATGAACGTCCCTAGCATCCTTACGCTAACGAAAAAAAACAAAATTAATTAAACGTAATGAGCAGCAATTTATTTTAAACTTTCTTTTAGAGGAAACTGAGGTTTTAGATGTTTTTCCCGAGCGGTTAGAGGCGAGTCCTGTAAAGCTAATATGTATTATTGGTTAGTGGGTTCCATTCCCGGTCTCTAGGTCTTAGATTTTATTTAATGGTTAATATTAGAAATTTATAGTAAAGTATGTTAGGCGGTTAGAGGCTAGACCCGCAAAGCTAAGATGTATTGCGGTACTAGTCTAGGCCTTGGATTTTATTTAATTGTTAATATGAGAAATTTATAGTAAAGTATGTTAGGCGGTTAGAGGCTAGACCCGCAAAGCTAAGATGTATTGCGGTACTAGTCTAGGCCTTGGATTTTATTTAATGTCTAATATGAGAACTTTATAGGAAAGTATGTTTGCTAGTCGCCTCCGTCTACGACCACCTAATTAGGTAGTTGGACGTAAAGCACGCCTGAAAAAATAGGCATTACTTTATAGATGTTTTTCCTCCGTTTTTACTGATTTTACTTTTTCTTTCTCTGTTTTCCCTGTTTCGTCTATCAATTACTGTAGAACGAAATAGATTGGTAAAAAGTGTAAAGTACATAATTCGAACTAGCTTTACGTAAAACTACCAAATTAGGTGTCATGGACAGAGGCTACTAACACACACATAGCTACAGTTTTTATTTTATTTTTATTATTATTTTTCTTTTTTCTTTTTAAATTTAGGCACGTCAGCATCTGAGGTCATTGGTGCCCCGAGCTTTTGTCGAAATAGTTCTCACGTTACGCACAATACTGTCCATCACAGGACAGTCTCTTCTAGGAGCTGCTAGGAAAAGAAAATCTAAGGGACCTGCTGCTGGATTCGAACCCGTGTTGAGATCCAGTATCCGTTGACCACTTAGCTAATCCCCGCCTCTACTTTTTTATTATTACTATTGTTATAAATAAGATAGTTCCGGACAACATCGAAAGCGATTGGTACCCTTCATCTATCAGAAATTTGGTTTCATTTGAAAGAAGAGAGGGGATTTAGATGGCCCCCCCTATTGGTGTCTCTCAGTGAATATCCAAAAACCGGTTCTTGAAGTAAGTATCCAGCATAAATGGCTGCTGAGAAACGCGCTTTTAGATTTATTTGATGGTTTTCTTTTCTTTTTTTTTGGTAACTTGGTTTGGCGATATTACTTCGAGAGTTTTAGAACTTGAGACTGTATTTTATGCAGTAGCTGTAGGATAGTTGATGGCCGACTGACTGTGACCAATGCGTAGTGAAGGAGTTTAGGTTTGCGTGAGAGACGTCAGTGCTGTGAGAAGAGTGGGGGTGAGTGACGTGAAATGAAAGAAGATACAAAAGGAAGCGCTACAAAGGAAGAGGCTTTGTCCGTCCACCCAGGCACCGCTACAGCGGTCCGATCTTAAGAGGGCTCTTCGCTTGCTCCTTGTGTCCCAAGTTCCTGTCCATTAATCTTTGAGATCGTCTCCCGGCAGATCTCTCTTATCTTTACCTACTCTCTTCTGATCTACTTTTGTTCGGTAATATTGTACTACACTCTTTTACTTACTCTTTGGTCATTTTGAAGAGCCTCTGAGTTAGAAGAAGTGATTTTTTTTTTTTTTTTTTAAGTAAGGGGTGCGTGTGTTTTTATTTATGTTTACTTATACCGTATATATTTACGATTGCTTACCCACATGGGACTTAGCGTTAAAGTTCCTCCAACCGGAAAGATCACTTCACTGATAGTTGGTGCAGTTTCTACTTTTCTAAAATGGCTCCAGCGGATATTCTTTAAACTTTGCTTACTTTCATTTCTATAACTACTTATTACAGAACTACTTTTCTCATTACTCTCAAGATGACCTCCTCCTCCTTCTCCTCCTCTACAAAGTGATCAAGCATCTCTTCCTGGAGCCTGGACCTGTAACATCAAGAAACTCCAGACAATACAAAAAAATAAATTTCTCAGCCTTGCAACAGACTCCCTTCGACGTACTAGACTCTTCCCCTTCTATAAGTTAGCTTCCACAATCCCCAGTACACATCTTTATCTGCTGAAACTTCTCTCCATTCCAGATTATCATCCTCCATAATCGCTGTTTAGTTTCTTTTCTCGTGCTCTTCACGCACCATTTATATCCCCACCAATCATATTTACATGCTGTATATATTTATATATATAAATATATTTTTAAAAACAGTTCCGTACTTATTTCTGTCAGAAAATGGAAGAAATGTGTTTTTTTATAATTCTGTGCTAAATAAAAACTTTACATAGAGCTCCTAAACAGTGTGGCAACTCCTGTTCTCAAGAAGGTGTTGCAGATCTGATCCATATTCGGAGGAGCTCTTTAGATGAAGTTTTCCTGTTATAATTGAAGAGATTCTCTGGTGCATTTTATAATTTTTTAAATTAAGTATTAAAACCAAAACTCGACTTAGTATCAGGAGTTCTAATCATAATAATATCAACTAATCGGTAGATAATCGGTAAATCTAAGGTTTTAATTTTCAGAAGGGGAGGCAGACTGGCCGCATCAGAAAAATGGTATTACAAAAATCATCCAGTGGAGATTGTTAATAGATATAAATATCTGGGTGTAATCCTGACGCCTCGTCTTTCGCTCAATACCCATCTTGCAGAGAAGGTGGCATCCTCGAAGAGAATCCTTAATCTCGTCTGGTCTGGCTATCTCTCGCAAGGTACTATACCTCTTCCATTTAAATTCCAAGTTTTTAACTCCATCTGTCGTTCAGTGGTATGTTATGCTGCCCAGGTCTGGGGATTTCAAAGGTATGATGTTGTAGAGAGTCTCCAAAGATTTTTTATTAAAAAATTATTTGCACTTCCTTCATCTTCGCCTAATTATATGCTTTACATTAAGACCGCTGTGGACCTGTTGGAGGTATTTACTTTGAAACTCCATTTTAAATATATTTTAAGAGTCTTAGATCTCCCCCAGTGCCGCTTACCGAGAATATTGGCGTTGGAGATTATCAATAAAAAGATTTTCTGGTTTCGACATTGGATAGACTTGGCTCAGAAATATTCCTGCGATTTTGTGGCCTCTGTGGAAAATATACCTGCGTGGAAGGATCAATTAGCCTCCCTGTTGATTAAGATGAAAGCAGCTCATCGTCGGGGGTTTCTGGACCGCGTCTCTCTTTCGTCCCGCTTCCTTTTATACAGAGAACTTGACCACTCATTTAGCCTTTGTCACTTGAATGAAGATAACTCCTTGGGTCTAACTCTAACTGAACTCCGCTGGATTTTTAAGTTAAGATGTGAGCTTGTCTACCTGAATCATACGCCATGGCTGCCTAGGGAGATTGAACTTTGTTCTCTGTGTAATTCAAGGTGCATTGAGGACGTGGTTCACTTTCTTGGTGACTGCTCAATTCTTTCTGAGATCCGGAGACTCTATCTCGGACGTTCAGTACTTACGAGAGAACAATTGATTTCTTTCCTAAATGGAACGCGAAATTGTCAACCTCTTATTAAATATGCTCGCCATGCCTGGTCTTATCGGTATCAGCTGGTTCAGGAGTTTAATTATTAATTTATAATTCTTTTATATATTGGTTATTTCGTTTTATTTTTATTTCTAGGTCAGTTATATTTTTTGTTTATTATTACTATTATTATTTTTTGGTTTATTTGTTTTTCTTTTCTCTATGTATTATAGTAACATCAACTCCGGCTGACGGATTTTCCAAGCCGTACAATATTTTCATTTTGTAATTTGTAAATATTTCATATGTAAAATAAATATTATTATTATTATTATTATTATTAATCGGTAGATAAAACTCCTTAATATAGCCTTGGTATATCCACGTTTGTTTAGATGGATAGTCACCATTTTGAAATTAAAATAAGTGACCAGATTACTTTAGCAAAAAAAGAAATGGCCCACTGTCAGACTGATTGGACAGCAAGGGAAGGTGATGTAAAAAGGGCGGTTACTAATGGAGACAACCCCGGCTCGGTTAGCTGTCATACGCACGCCTTGTCTTGGAACTTATCTAATGGCACACCCAAAGAGTGTGGCTGCGTCGATTCAAGTAGGTGTGTGAAAAAACACTTATCTGTTATTGGCAGCTAAATGCTCTTTCTATTTTTGTTTTGGGGGGGTTCTCCTCAAATTTTTATTCCATTTGTTTTCCTCTTATTTCTAGAAGTAGAAAGTAGTATTTACAATCTGTGAATGCTTCTGGTGTAGAATTTTTACGGAAAATGTTTTTTTTTTTTGAGGTTCCGAGTTTAACGAAGTGTAAACAGAGTGAAAAGGTGGATTGAGTGTCGGCTATCGGGGATAACCATTCCTAGAAGCTAACTTAGCCCTCTCCTTCTATGGCTCCCTTGGTATCCTAAAGAATGCCGCCCCAAAGTAATGACCAACGATTTCTGGATAGGATATTCACTTCACCAACAGATAATAACCATTCAGACTCTCCAGGAAACCTTCCCGTCACACGAGAATGGTACTGAGGGTGGCATTCCCCAAATTAAGTAAACCAGACTCTCCAGGAAGTTCCCCAGGGAGCGAGGGGAACCAGTAGATTACTACTCCCTGTTATTCTTCTTTAAACTCCTCTCACCCAGCATGGCTTCTCCTAGGATATTCTGAAAAGGGATCAACAAATATTGTAGTTCCCAGGTTCTTGGTAGATAATCATCTGTTAATCATCCTCGGCTCTCTAGGGATGTTCCAGAGAGAGATTGGAATCATCGGTAGAATGGGAATAACTAAGCTCATCTGCTTTAAAAGCCATCCTACAATGTTCCCCTGAGGAGATATATATCTCGCGAAGAGTTTGCTATCTGGTTTGGTAAACACCACCCACCCACTAGTGTAACCACTTTCTGCTTGTTCTTCACATCACCTGGTAACCGCAGGCTTTCTAGGCAAATTCATTTTTAAGACAGTTCAGCTAAATTGGGGGATGTTAGACTTGCCTCTTTGGTGAGTCGTACGGTTCTATCATTCACGTAAGATTAACAAACAATTAACCAGTTAAACGTGGAATTTAGTTTTAAAAAACTCCCCACAGTGTGCGGAATTAAAATCAGAAAATGACGTGCATACACGGGTAAAACAACTAAAAGTTTACAACGTCCGTAATAGTTACTGCAAGCGACTTTTTCTGCAATCTCTCTGGGGCTTGAGATTACAGCAGAGCATTCTGTGTTCATTCAAAATCTTGCACCTCTTTACGTATGCATTGTTCTAGTTAACTAGGGGCGCAAGAGCTTTTAAAAGGAAGAAAAGAGCTTTGAATTCTGTGCAAAATGAAATCATGCTCGTACTGAGGTCTGAATCTCTAACTAAGGTAAAAACGGCATTGCACAAGGGTTGAGAGCTTCTATTTGTAATTCCCCAATCTCTAATGCGGAGACCAAACATGTACTAACATTTATCATTTGGCTGGCTCCTTCCGCAGTTCTATTGGTAAAATAAAGGTAACATCCCACCAAATAATATTCTTATTGTACTTTTATTAAAATTTCGAGTTTTTATAGTTAATGGCAATTTTATATTTTTCACAACGAGTATACACGTCAAACGCACTGTAACAGAGATTTGGTTTGACGTGATTAACTGGTTAAATGCGTTGCTTAAAAATTACGTGACCGGAAGTGTAAATGTTTAGAAGATAATCTTTGGTTTTATGATATTTCCTTTTTAATTGTTGAAAATCCGGAGAGAATTTCAGTTAGAGAATGAGTGTTCATTCAAGAATAATACTTCCTGTAAAATATTAAATGCAAAAATTACTTATCGAGTTCAACAGATAAATGCTCTGCTTGTGAGCTACACAATATGGACGTATATTTAAAAAAAACAAAAAACAATGCCATCTAGATAGACAATTCTCCGCAATAAAATGTAACACGAAACTTTATGACTCATGCACAATTTATCAAAAAATATGACATAATGCTCAGATAAATAAATACAACAATACACAAAAGCATTTGACTAGGTTAGTTAATTTTTTTTTTTTTTTCGAACATAAATTTTAAATGTGCTCTACTTTTTATAACGTTAAATTTAAGTCAAGATTTCTTGGTTTACATTATCGATTGTTCTCCGATCTTTATTTGTAAAGATTTAATTATTATTTTAATTTCTAATTTCGGGCGCCACGGTAGCCGAGCGGTTATAGGCTAGACCCGCAAAGCTAAGGTGTATTGCGGTACTAGTCTAGGCCTTGGATTTTATTTAATAGTTAATATGAGAAATTTACAGTAAAGTATGTTAGGCGGTTTTAGGCTAGACCCGCAATGCTAAGATGTATTGTGGTACTAGTCTAGGCCTTGGATTTTATTTAATGGTTAATATGAGAAATTTATAGTAAAGTATGTTAGGCGGCTATAGGCTAGACTCGCAAAGCTAAGATGTATTGCGGTACTAGTCTAGGCCTTGGATTTTATTTAATGGTTAATATGAGAAATTTGCAGTAAAATATGTTAGGCGGCTATAGGCTAGACCCGCAAAGCTAAGATGTATTGCGGTACTAGTCTAGGCCTTGGATTTTATTTAATGGTTAATATGAGAAATTTATAGTAAAGTATGTTAGGCGGTTTTAGGCTAGACCCGCAAAGCTAAGATGTATTGCGGTACTAGTCTAGGCCTTGGATTTTATTTAATGGTTAATATGAGAAATTTGCAGTAAAATATGTTAGGCGGCTATAGGCTAGACCCGCAAAGCTAAGATGTATTGCGGTACTAGTCTAGGCCTTGGATTTTATTTAATGGTTAATATGAGAAATTTACAGTAAAGTATGTTTACTAGTCGCCTCCGTCCACGACCACCTAATTTGGTAGTTGGACAGTAAAGCCCGCCTGAAAAAATAGGCAATTACTTTAGTTTCTAATTTCTTTTTATTTTATTTCCCGTATTTTGACCCAGCGGAAATGCGCTACTCTCTCTCCTTGCCCATGTATTTCGCTTCATTTTCTGAATTTGTTAGGGACACCGAGAAGATAACAGGGGCTGGTTTCCGAGTTTGTGTAAGCGTGCCATAATCTAGCGCCTGTGCTAAAGGGGGAAGCCCACTGCCTGAACTTTTGTACTGCATATGCAGTTACACTTAGGACCTTTATGCAACCTTAAAAAAAGTCGATCGCTTTCGCTTTACTAGAATTATAGTCTTATAGTCTGCAATCCCTTTGCAGACTGTGCAAGAAGAAAAAGGAGTTTGGGCTTTTACATACTGTCAGATTACTTGCAATCGACAGTTTGCGTGATAAAAACAAGATGACGAAATACTCAATATCGACTAATAATTGACAAAATGGCACGAAATTTTGATATTCTTTTCCTATAAAAGAGAAAATTCCCAAATTTTCTTTAAAATATACAGCGTATTCTCGTTTATAAGTAATTTTTTTTCCGACAGCCCAGATCTAATAGATTTTTCGAGGAAAAAGTGGCTGAAAATGGGGAAAAACAAATTTTTGCAGAAATCGTTCTTGAGTAGAACTGCTAGAAAGGTCCAGAACACGCCTCGTTTCATCCTTCTGGAAAGGAAGATCTTGATGCACGTGTTTTGATGTTTGTCTTCTAAGCATAAAGATATTAGAATTTGTGTGGTAGGTTTTGTCTAAACAAAAACTCCTTCCGTAAATGTTCTTTCTAAAGCACCACTAGGTCTAGGTTTTTCTCTGTATTTCTTATTAAATTGTCAATTTCCGCAATTCAATAAGAACACACTTTACTTCCGCTTTCTTATAGCTGTAAGAATGAATATAACAAGTACCTGTTTATGTTTATACGGCGTTATTATGTAACTTTTTTTTGTATTCAGTAGCTATTGGAAAGAGCAAATTCCATCCAATTTTCCAGAATTGCTTGTAGCAGTGTGCAGGACGGTGAGCGGAAGAGGACTGTGGAGAGGAAGTTATGGCCACTTGAGTATTGATGGAAGGTCTGGATGCTGGAATTGCCACCATTTGATGGTCGCTAGGGGGATGGATGGTGGTCTGCTCCCCCTTCTTCCCTCTTAAAGACTCTTTTTCCACCTGGTGTTACGTCACTTTATGCATTGCCGTGCACTCCGTTAGTTTGGTTTGGCCAAATTCCCTCAATAAATAACCTAGCCAATTGTTGATGACTGAACTATAAATTCACATAAAAATAGAATATTTTATGGTTTATAAAATATTTATATGAATATATAAAATATATGAAAACGAAATTTACGTAATGAAAATTCCTTGTCACTTCGAATTTGTACGAGAAAAAAAAGAAAAGAAAAATTTGTAAAAATAGAAAAAATTTATTGCTATCGGTTGCTCAACCGATTTTCTTTTAAGATATTTAATAACTGATACCATTCTACGGTAAGGAGGAAGTTCATAATCCCATAACAACACCTGGAAATCGTCTAGATTTTGTGAGGAGAGGAGTCGTTCTCCAGAATTAAGAGTCTTACCCATTTAACGGACGGGTCTGGAGGGCAAGCTCTAAAGTTGGGGAGCCACAATAGATCCAAAGGGGTCGCAGTGGCGTAGGCCTTGAGGCTGCCTTAATTTAATCTAATCTAATCTGGTGGCGGAACCTCCAGGAAGTCTACAGGTTTCCTTCCTAAACCTTAGAATCTTTCCGCTCTAAGTATGGTATTCCTCCTCCCCTGTCTTGTATCTCTGCCAAGGCGATATAACTTGCCAAGATTTGCGTTTACTTCGAGAGAACGCCGTTCGGTATTTGGGAAGGCTTCATTTTCAACGCATTCAAGCATAAGAGCCTTGGGGCTCAGGAAGAGCTGGAAATATCCAGCCTTGAATATTTTTGCTCCCAAGCACAACTTCTCCCTAAAAGTTTTGTGGATGGACTTGTTCTATCTATATCCCAGCTAGATGAAGTGGAATGAATGGGGACAGGTTCTCATACCCTCTCCGTTGGCCAGTTCTAACTTAGAGCAATTGTCAGGGGAGGACACCTACGAGGAAATCGAATTTTGTCTCCCTGATATCTAGATTAGAATTACATCATGGTCAAGAGAATCTTTCTCCAGTACCTTAGAACATAGTACCATCAACTTGCGAATTGATGCGAACTAGAATTTAGTGACTTGGACGCAGAGTTCCGAATCGTTTCCAATTACGTAACTAAGATTCAGTATAAATCTCAGAGCTGGAAAAGAATAGTTCCCCATTTACCAGCAGACAGTGACAAGCGACCTCTCTTATCAAAATAGATCGCTGGACCGCTGCTGCTCCAGGTCTTCTTTTGTTCTTCTGGAATGATTCGTTTAACACGTTTCCATTGTTTTCTATTTTATTTACTAGGTTTTTTTCCCAATCCCATTGATTTAATGAGATGGCTCGAGAAAGGGCGGTAAAATTAAGTCTTAGTTTATTATTATTAATTCTCTAAAGGAAGTAAGGTCAGTTACAATATGGAAGTACCTAAAATCTGTACAAATAATCGCTGCATTAATAACTAGATATGAATTCACCTGTTCTCTTAATCGTAATAATTTGTTGAAGGCCTAATGATTTTTCGCTTCATCTCGCTCTAATTAAGGATTAAATTGTGATTGTATAAAATTGTCTATATTGAGAAAATACCGGAAATATAGCCTCAAAATCAAAATTGAACCTCATCTCAACCTAAAACTCTCGAAAAATTCTATGAAGGGATATGGGCAGACTTAATTCTAAAGTATCACTTCACTTTAACGGAAGTGTCTACGAAGTCTATAATGAAAACTTGTTTAGAAATTCTCAAGTTTCTAGAAAATTGTAGACGCTAGAACCTTGAGAATTTCTTGTAAGAAGATGTCGTGTGAGGGACCCTATTTTGGTTTATTAAATTATTATTCCATAAAATATTATATTTTTTTGCATAAAAGAAGACAACTTAAAACTCATACATGTATTTTGTATTACAGGTGGACGGTGCGGTGGAGGGATGCTAGGTAGCCCCCCTAGACCCCCCAGGCTTTGGCCCGATCCGCCCCCGGCTCATACTAACGGTACGTATCCCCTTTTTTTTATAGAAGTAAAATTTATAGTAATTAAATTTAAATTTAATCTTGAAATATTAGTCTGTAATGAGATGACTTGGAATCGTCTGGCATTAATCTTTATGGTACAGTATATTTATTGGGATATAAGGGTGTGATTAAATCTGCAGTAGTTCGCCAGAAGAGAGAGAGAGAGAGAGAGATAGGAAATGTATTCCCTTTGATAGAAATGATGGAAGTGGAGATGCTCAGCTGTAGTCCTAAAGGGACCATTCTGAAGAGGGGATTGTTTACAGCTCTGGAAGAGCAGCTGTTACGCAAGTATCAATCGATTGGTTGGATTCCCAACTAGGGCTAAAGGGAATTCTAGGTTTTATTTAGGATCCTTACTGGGAAAGGCTATTCCATTAAAGGGAAGCCCAGGAAAATCTGTGAAAAAAAGGAAATAATATTCTGAAAACGTTTCGTAGTGTTTCCCAGTTTCCGTTTTTTTAGATCATGGGCAAATCAGATATTTTTCCCCCCTCAATACGAGGGTCGTTTGAAAAGTCCGTGCAAAGTCAGAGAGATAGCACCACTGGCGCGTATCGAGGTTATGTTTAGTTAGTAGCATCTCTTGGAAGAACACACACCAAGTTTCAGCCAGATCGGTCTATTTCCTTGTGTTTGGCATTCGTTTGAATGGAGGAAGTCGAGTGATTTTCAAAAAATGGACGAAAAAGAATTTCGTGTGTTGATTAAACACTACTTTATGAAAGGCAAAACGCCTGAGGAGACTAAAGAGAAGCTTGATAAACATTATGGTGACTCTGCACCTTCGATTAGAACAGTTTATAAGTGGTTTCAAAATTTTCGGAGTGGCCATATGGGCACAAGTGACGCTGAACGTTCTGGACGCCCTGTTGAGGTTACTACTCCAGAAATCATTGATAAAATCCATGATATGGTGATGGATGACAGAAGAGTGAAGGTACGTGAGATTGCTAGTGCTGTGGGCATCTCTAATGAACGGGTACATAATATTTTGCATCAACATTTGGACATGACAAAGCTACCCGCAAGATGGGTGCCGCGATTGCTCACGCTTGACCAAAAACGAAATCGTATGAAGTGTTGCAAGGACGGTTTGCAGCTGTTCCAGAAGAATCCGCAGGACTTTAAGCGTCGTTTCGTCACTGTGAATGAAACATGGATACATCACTACACTCCTGAGACCAAAGAACAATCTACACAATGGGTTACCAAGGGGGAATCCGCGCCAAAAAAGGCGAAGACCGTTCCTTCAGCCGGAAAGATTATGGCGACTGTCTTTTGGGATTCGCAAGGAATAATCCTCATCGACTATCTGGAAAAGGGTAAAACTATTACAGGTGCATATTATTCATCGTTATTGGACCGTTTGAAAACCGAGCTGCAAGAAAAACGCCCACGATTGGCCCACAAAAAAGTCCTTTTCCATCACGGCAACGCACCAGCTCACACCTCAGCAGTTGTGGTCGCAAAATTAATGGAAATAGGGTTCCAACTCGTTTCACAACCCCCTATTCTCCAGACTTGGCTCCCTCGGACTACTATTTGTTCCCCAATATGAAGAAATGGCTGGCGGGAAAAAGATTTTATTTAAACGAGGAGGTGATTGCAGAAACGAATGGCTATTTTTCAGACTTGGACAAATCCTATTATTTGGAAGGGATCAACAAACTAGAGCAGCGTTGGACGAAGTTTATAAGCCTAAAAGGAGACTATGTTGAAAAATAAAAAAGGTTTACCCCAAAAAATTAAGTAGTTTTTATTTTTGTACGGACTTTTCAAACGACGTTCGTACAGTAGTGCAATACTTTTCTGGGAACTAGTTCTCCAGCTTCTTCATCTATGAGGTTTGGCTATTAAATAACGAGACTGATGCTGCTACAGAAGAACTATGCATGCCGCCAAATCCTAACGACCTGTCAGCTGTGCAGCGTAAAGCCTTCTCTTTCGATTGCCGGCGTCTCACGAGTTTGTAGAGAAATCTGTCTGACCGGAACTGTCGTTTGTGTAAGTTGGTGTTAGTTTCGTTTTGCCGTAAACATGATACTGCACATGTAGTAGAGCAACGAATTGTCGTGAAATTTCACATCAAAACTGGGCAAAACCGCTACTGAAACTTGATCTTTTATTAAAGAAGTTTATGGCGATGAACGTTTATCTTGTGCGCAAGTTTTTGAGTAGTTCAAGCGTTTCCATGGTGGCCGAGAAGACGTCAGAGATGATGACCGCCCGGGTCGCCCTTCCACGTCCAAAACGGTTGAAAATATCCGATTACAATTAATCAACATTACTATCGGTGAGGTGCTTGCTCAACTCCGTGAAAGAGTAAGGAAAGAACGACCCGATTAGTGGAAGAACAAGTCATGGGTTCTCCATCAAGACAACGCGCCGGCCACACTGCATTGTCTATCATGACGTTTCTAGCCAAGTACAACAACCCAGTTTTAGGCCATCCACCTTATTCGCCTGACCTGGCCTCATGTGACTTTTATCTGTTCCCCAACGTCAAGTCGGCATTAAAAGGAACACGATTTCAGTCCGTTGAAGCTGTGAAAGAAAAAGCAGGAGCTCACAGAAAAAGTCTTCCTGCACGGTTTCGGAACAATGGTAAATTCGCATGGAGCGTTGTAGGGATAGGGGAGTGGTGTATATTGAAGGTGATAATAACTAAATATGTATAAATTTAAAAATAAATTGTTTTATAGCAATAGCCTCGTTATTTAATAGCCACACCTCGTATGATTCGTCAACATCATTGGCTGTTACATTAATCGAACATTTTGTGGGAGAACATATGGTTTTTAAAGTCATAGTTAACATACGGATTGTACAATAACCATTTCTGACAGATAGTGGACTTTGCAGCTCTTCACAGCGACCTCAACGTCACCATTCGCCCAACAATTTCCCAAGATGAAGAATCAAAAGTTCCATACTGCTCTCTCTTTCTCTAGTGGCTTTAATCCAATCATGCAATCTTAACCTCTTCCGCCATTCTTGACAATACACCACTTGGGAGCCAGCGGCCCCAAGACTTCCTTGAGGTCTGAAGATCATCGTTAACGTTATGGCTAATAAAGAAATACAGTCACGTTTTATTTTTAAATTAAATTTTATTAAATGAATATTAATTAACTAATTACTTTAATATTAGTCCATAAATAATTAGGGCATCGTTATTATAATAATTATAACAATTATATTTAACAAAAGGTTAGGTTATGTTAGGTTGATATTGAGGCGTAAATAAATAATAAGTGCACATGCGTAAGTGCGGACTTTTAGAATGATCCATCAAATGTACCCATCATTATATGGCTTGTCTTTGAATTCTCTACTGTTATTGAAAAATTTATTTAAATTCAAGAATTTCATGTATGTACATGATTGCTTTTCACCCGTTTATCTCTCTTAAATTTTTCAATGGGGGATAGAACGGGGGGCTACACATGTTGGACTTGTGGCTCCGTTTGAACATTGTTGAAGTAGGTAACTGTAGACGAAGTGTACATGTGATAGAGAATTAAAGGTTGCCCAAGGTAAAGTTAAACCAAAGTAGACGCTCACAATCAATTGCACCGCTTTGAGTGCTGTTTGTGTGTGTTGTGGTCAGCCGGAAATGTGGTTCTTGTTCAAGTTAATAATGGTGGACCAAAGATCCCTGAAGATTTGTTTCCGCCTAAAGGCAAGAAGGGTCCGATGCTAGTTGCTCTCAATTATGCAACAGTTTTGTTTCTTCATTTTTATTCTACAAAAATATTGCGTCCAAGTAATTTCATTTCCGGTTTAAAGAACTGCCCATCTTTTCCAATATTTCTTTTTGAATGTTTAGTTTTTTTTTTTTTTTTTTTTAGAGAAATAAATACAAGAATCTGAGATTGGTTCCTATAATTTTCTTATATGGTTACAATAGTGCAAGGCTGTCGAAAGCTGCTGTTTAAAGTTTTCGAAATTAGCGTGCTGTTAACGAAGCGAATGCCTCTTTATTTCTGATTAACGAGCATAGAAGGACTATTGAGAAAGACGAGGTTATCTTTACTTGCTGTCTTCGACTTTTTGGTGACCCCTCCATTAGTTGTAGAAGAAGTGGTAGTCTCTCACTTCTTGTACCAGCCAACGGAGGCTGGAGAGAGAGAGAGAGAGAGATTAGCGAAGCCTTAGTCTTCCCTACTTCCTTGGAAGGAATGCACTGCCCACATTACACTAGTTACTTTCTGTTATTCCATTCTTCCAGATGCGTCCCAGCCATCTAGTAACTCGTAGTACCATTTCCAAAAAGTAACCTTTAAAAATAAGCAGTTCCGGTTTATATAATCTTATGAATCCTGCTTTGATTGAAACTTTTAAAGACGAGATCACACAACAATTCCACAGCTACTTGAGTATATTAAACTGCAAATCCACGTCACAATACAGCGCAAAACATCATACAGTAATAAAACCTATCAAAATTTCATTTCATTATCTATACTCGTATATCTAGCTGAAATAAACTTAGACATGTTCATTCATGTTCAACCATTCTCCTTAGAAACTTGGCCAAATTTGGATCGCTGCTGCCATTATTGTCTAAAAATTA
Organism: Rhodnius prolixus; assembly: GCF_049639745.1. Taxonomy (NCBI): domain Eukaryota; kingdom Metazoa; phylum Arthropoda; class Insecta; order Hemiptera; family Reduviidae; genus Rhodnius; species Rhodnius prolixus. Next base: position 38,474,325 of record NW_027411634.1, read on the forward strand.
ATATTACTGTCATTTTATCATTACATTTTGTTCAAAATTAATATTACTGTCATTTTATCATTACATTTTGTTCAAAATTAATATTACTGTCATTTTATCATTACATTAATTTGGAACTAGTAAGCTCCATGACGTACTTGTTCATTATTTTTATTTCCGTTGTATAATTTGAATGCCACTTTGTTGGTAATTCTTTTCTTTAATTGTCGAAAATAGGTGGCACAAAATATCCAAAAGAAAGAGGAGATGCTTGAGAGCTAAAGATTGGGCAGAACGCACAAAGAAGATAAGGGGGAATGTAACAATATGGGAGCAACAACTTGATTAAATAAAACTTAGAAATACAAGCTTAATTATTCACGCCTCCTACGTACAAATAACAGCAATCCTAGCATTTATTAAACCAAAAGAAATCTGTTCAAGATGTCCTTCTCAAATTAATTGCAGAAAATAATTTAAGTCACAATATGTGGCCATTAATAAAAAAAAAAAAAAAACTTAATCAAGCTGGCATTGGGAACTATTGCAGTTACCTGCAGTATCAACAGGTTATAAAACCTCCTTCCACAAGTAGTAGGTTACATCTCCGTGTAGTTACCCAATTTACTTATTTAAGAACATCTCAAAACAAAAAATTGATAAACAAAAAGGACTATTCCAGGACCTAATTAGGCAGGATACAGGTTACAAAAAATTTAATTAGGGTTTGTATTAGTTTTTTAATTTTTTTTTATACCCATTTAGAGTGAGAGAGCCCACCATTCATGGGGACAATACCTTATTTTATTGATTATAATTTTTGTAACTTTATTTTTGTATTACATTTTTATTACAATTAATGGAAGATATAATTAAGGGTTTGTCAATAATGATTTCATTCTTATCATAAAGGTTTTTTGTTTTTTGTTTCTGTTTTGGTCTTATTGTAGTCTGTTGAACTTAACATTAAGAGCATGCTTCTTTCTTTAATTTTTTTGTAGGTTATATACAATATAAAAGAATGAATTTTTGTTTTTTGACAAAGAACTTTATTGTAAGATAGTCTAATTTTTGTATACATTATAAGCATTGTCGTCTTATTTTTCTTTCAATTTGCCAACTAGTCCTTTGTTTTTGTTTTTTTACTTGATATAATTTTTTAAATTGAATAGAATTATTTAAGGTTTCGTTAAAATGACTCCATCATTTGAAAACAAACTTATTAATAACTTTTTTTGGGAAGCAAGAAGTTACTACTAGCTCTTTCTTCTTCAGGGAATTTTACATCCTTGCGGGTGGGATATTCCAGCAATGACATTCCCAACCATATATATAAAATGCAGAGGAAGTTGATGGATGTATGTAGTTTTTAAGGGGTTTAGCGAATCTATTGGGAAACTTAACTTGCCGTGTCACTCACATTAAACTACTCAGTGTCTCTCTGTAGAAAAAGTTAGACACTGGACTGAAATAGGACTTTTAACAATGGAAGAGTACGTTTATTTGGGGGGGGTATGTATATCAACTTAACGGAAAGCTTTATCTTAACCGGAAATCGGTTATAGACTATCCCATATAGTTAATCCTCCCCCAGCTTGGTCTTCAATTCTTAGCTCATGTTGGAGCTCTGTCCTTCGTACTACATACTTTCCGCTATCCTGGAAGTATTCAGTGGTGCGAATGATTCCAAAACCTGGAAAACCGGCTCACCTACCCTCATCCTACAGACCTATCAGCCTACTGTCGACTCTTGGAAAAGTTCTTGAAAAACTGTTACTTAAGCATATTAACCCCATATTGTCGGAGTTTGGTGTTATACCAGACCACCAATTTGGTTTCAGGCGTCATCATAGTACTATTCAACAATGTCACCGGATTGTTGATGTTATTGCTTCAGGACTGGAGAGAAAACAGTATTGCTCAGGGGCATTCTTAGACGTAAGCCAGGCTTTCGACCGTTTTTGGCATCCTGGATTACTGTTCAAACTAAAAAAAGAATCTTCCCTCAACATACTACCTCATTTTGCGAACCTATCTCTCAGATAGGTTCTTTCAAATTAGTACTGGCTCCGCAATCTCTTCTTTCTCCACAGTGGGGGCGGGAGTGCCGCAGGGGAGTATACTTGGCCCCGTTCTCTACACAGTATACACATCAGACATACCTGTACAACCCTCTACACTACTCTGTACATATGCAGACGACACAGCCACAAGTACACATCCTACATCAGCTTCATACAAGTTACAGACACACTTACATAAAATAGAATCCTGGGCAAAGAAGTGGCGGATTAAAATGAACCCACAGAAATGCCAGCATGCCACGTTTACTCTCCGGCGGGGCTCCTGTCCACCTGTCTTCTTCAAACAGCAATCCTCTTCTTTGTACAGATCTGGTGCGCTACCTTGGGCTCTACATAGACAAGCGACTCACGTGGAACCCACACACTAGACTTAAAAGGACAAGCAATGACGAAACGTGCGAAACTGCTTTACTGACTTCTTGGACGACGCTCCAAATTACCCATAGAACTCAAACGCTTAATATACAGTACTATCCTCAAACCAATGTGGACGTACGGACTAGAGCTGTGGGGTTCAGCCAAACCTACAAACATACGGACTGTACAGACATTTCAATCAAAAGTATTTCGACAGATAGCTGACGCTCCTTTCTACGTGACTAACCTCACTCTACACAACGACCTCAACATCCCCTTCATACACCAATTAGCCAAGACTAAATATCAAAAATTCCATACTGCTCTCTCCACTTGCTCTAATCCTCTAGTACAGTCTCTCGCCTCCTCTAACATTCCTGACAATCCTCCTCACCGACTGAATCGCCAGTGGCCCCGCGACTTCCTCGCAGTCTGAAGACCTAAAATTAATATCCTGTAGAAAGTGCTGCCGCTGGGCAGTTTCATTCCTCCTGCCTTTCACGCCTCTATACTTCTATCTCCCTATTTACTTATTGTATAGTGTATTATACAGATTGTAAATAACAAAATAAATTAAAAAAAAAAAAAGTTGGAGCTACTACCATGGACTACAACTTCCTTCGAAAAAAGACATAGAGGATTCACATAAATCACATTTCGCATTTTGTGTCACAGTGGGTTGAAGGATACCGATACAGTTTGACCCCACCGGATGTGTTGAGAGAGAGTAAAGAACGTTTGGGGTACTTGCAGCATCTCGTACTCAAAGAATCACCTTATCTTCACCTGTACTGGTGCAAGTAATGGGACAGCATTCACTCTGGAATTGCTATCTAATAATGGACTTACCGGAAATGACAACCTTTTTTTTTACTTAAACAGGAAATGAATTTTTGATCGTTAATACCAAAAAAAAAATATATCATAAATAATTCAAATAAGTATTCTTTTTATATTTATCTTTTATTCAAAATCTGAACATCTTAATTTTTATTTATTAACTTCTAATTATTCCATATGTTTTATTATAATTAATGGAATTTTTATAGGGTTCGGTAGATACCTGTGTTCGGGGTTGGATAATGATTTTACTCGGGGTGTACCAAGGATTGCTCATCTAGCCCAACCGCAAACATATCAGCCACCAAAAGGTAATTTCACGAAAGAAGGATTCAAATAAATTAACTAAGTTTTTAATAGCACCTAATTACAGAATTTCACTTTTTAACTAAAAACAAAAGAAGTAGCTTTTAATTATAATTGGCTTGCTTCCGTTGGAAGACTCTCTATCTTTATAACTTTATCCCCTTTTTTTTAAAAAAAATTACTAGTTTAAATTTTGAATATTGCCACTAATATTGTAACCCGCTATTGATTTTAGATTATTTGTTTAAAAAAAAAAACTAAAAAACTTTTAACATTGTTATTCTCCAAGGAATGTTGCATGTTTCCTGTGCTTACGTAGTGCAATTTCTTTAGTTAGTGTAATTAGCGAATAGTAGCTTCCGTTATATTAAATGCATTTTTTTCCCCCAAAAAAGTAGGAACTGTTAGTGATGATGATGAATAAATAATGCTTTGGTAATTTACACAATATTAATTTTCAGTAACAAGTATTTGCTATAAAAATTTAAATATTAAATTGGTTATCTAGTAATGTGTGTCTCTGGAATCCATCAAAATTTTTAAACAAAAATAATTTTGAGATAGTGTTTTCAGAGATCGCGTTTGAATGACTAAAATTTGTGTTGTTTTATTAATAAGATAGCATCTCGTTCTAACTTCCGGTTAGGATCGGAAGTGCTTAACGTTATAATTGTTTTTCTTTTAATTTTCTTTAATAATTAGTATTGATATTTATGAATGAGAAATAATTTAGCATGAATAGTTTTTTTACTATTTTTTCTATTTATTTTATTTTATGATTTAAGGCGCGTCAACATCTGAGGTTATTGGCGCCCGGAGCTTTTTCCAGTGCACTGCCGGCCTCCGGACAGTGTTCTCTCGTTACAAACAACACTGTCCATCACCGGTCAGTGAGCTGTAAGAAGCTCCTAGGAAGAGAAAATCTAAGAGATCAGCAGCTGGATTCGAACCCGGGACCTCCGCGTGGGAGGGAGTCTAGTACGCTAACCGCATAGCTAATCCCTTCCCTCTCTATTTATTTATTGATATTTAAAACAATTCAGTGACATTGTTTTCGTTCAAGTTCATTTTTTTTTACTTTATTTTAATAGTTTAATGAGGAACTTATATTATACTGTAAATCCGGGGATACTTTAGCACAACGTCAGAAAAAAAAAGTATTTTATTTAATAATGCATCCAAAAATATAAGATACAAATTTTGCTCTTAAATAATAATGGTGAAGGGGGCTTGAAATTTACAGAAATTTGATTATTGGGTTTTATTTTAGCAATAATGTGAATTTTATTGGATAATATTGTGCAAGAAACCAGATATTAAGCGCCATAAGTGGGGAAGGTACAATAAGTCCCTTGTGGGGCTGTCCGTGCCGTGGGGGTGCAGGTCTCGTCCCGCTTTCTAATTCTAAGCGCCATAAGTAAGCAAAAAAACTAAATTTAAGGATAGCATTGTGTTATAGTGCTAAGTTCCCTTGATTAACAGTGTGTGAAATAATCGTAACAATTGGATCAGTGGACAGCTTAGTTAAGTCCCCAAAACTTCATGGATATGGTCTGAAGAAATACGAGGAAATGATATAAAGAGAGCATGTTAAGTCCTGCCAAGTTGCTGGATAAAAGAGGACTCTTCAAAGACCAAGAGATGTCCAAATTTTTAAGTTCTAATTAAAGTTCAGTTAACCTAATATTTATCAGAAATTAAATGTTTTTAAGAGAAATATTTCTCATACCCCTTTATTTTGAGCCGTTTTTGCTCATTTTTGGCAACTTTTTTCTCGAAACCTATTAGATCTGGGTTGTTGCAAAAAAATTACAGTTATAAAGGAGGGTTTGCCCTATAATTTAAAGAAAATTTGGGAATTTTATCTTTTATAGAAAAAGAGAAAAAAATTGTCAAAGTTGGGAGTTTTTCAACGTTACGCTTTTTCGTGCAGTTTTTGATGATCAACCCTTATACAACTGTCCTACCGGACAGTTTTAATTTAAGTCCATTTTATGAAAGCAACCCTTTGTAAGGGGGGGGGGGACTTCGTTAGCCCAGAATACTTTGAATGAATGGACCAAAGTAACCCAGGTTCCTCGGTAATTTTTAAGGCGCGTCATCCATCTGAGGTTATTGGCACCCGGAGGTTTTTTTCTCGGTGTTCCCTCGTTACAGACAACACTATCCATCACCAAAACAGTGAGCCGTAAGAAGCTCCTAAAAAGGAAAAAAAAAAAATCCAAGGATCAGCAGCTGGATTCGAACCCGGGATCTCCGTGTGGTAATCCGATAAGCTAACCGCATAGCTAATCTGTATCCTACGGTAATTTTATTGCCTTCAAATTTGAGTCCAAAAATAATTAAAGGGAAGATATTCTATTTTTTTTAGGAGGGCGCAAAAAATAAGTAAGAAAATAATGTACAAATACATAAATAAGCACGATTAAAACAGGATTTTTACAAGAACTTGTTCGGCAATTACCATTGGGCAAAGATTTAGCCTTGTAAAGTATAATTAGTTTATCCCAGGCGCATTGAAGTCTATTATTTTATTTTTGTTTTTAACCAACTATAGCCTGGAATCGTTCCTTGTAATCCTTGGCATATTTCATGGCGTGTCATTCCACTGATGTGGCTACACAATGTTACACGTATATACTGACGCTGAATCAGGATGCATTAATAATTAGCTCGTTTTGTTTTTTTTCTTTTATCATCATGGCGTTGCTTAATGTCACGGGATAAAAAACGGATAGTGGCCGTTGTTTAACGTAGTTTGATGAGATGAGGAGCACATTTACGATATGCACTCATACGTAATGTAGGTAAAGGCCCATTTGCATCAAGTGGACATGGACTCCTGATCAAACATGTGCGCATAGAAGCCATGATGGCTCCTTTAAGTCGCCATTGATTTGGCTCTACTGTCACTCACTCTACAACCTAAAAGTTGCGAGTTTTTTGTATTTTGTCCCCAACCTCTGGTTGCCATAAATTGTAAATAACAGTAATAATAATAATATTAATAAATAATAAGGATTGGATATAAAAGAGGAGCTCTTTTTGTTATTTAATATGGCCGTAAAATATTTTGTACAAACCAATAAGGCTTGCAACTTTCAAGGAGAAAAAACTTTTTAATGGGAGAACTTAATAACTTATGTTATATCAGCTTTAATTCTTTTCTTAATAACATCGCGAATACAACTTTTATAACTTAATATTTTATGGTTGGCAACTTAAGGAAGACAGACACAAAAGGGCTGAGGGCGATTATATAAAGTAATATTAAGTAATTGAAAAAGCCGTACTTTGTGTGGTGTTTTAATAATGAAGATTTACTCCTGGTAAAAGGGAGACGGGGAAGAAGTGGATTGTGGGAGTTTGAGTTTCGCCAGGAATAATTTCGAGGTTCTTTGGTCTAAGAGCAGGATAAGGGTTTGGGTGGCAATCTGTTCCTACAAAAATTGGGGGAAAAATCACATTTGAAATAGACTACATTGCAGTGACAATTCCTCTTCCATTTTATCCAGAATTTCTAGAAAAAATTAATGCTTACTGTTCAAGGAACATTTTGCATGTAAAACAAGGAATTGGATGAGAATTCCAATAACCGGAAGTTATTGACTGCATTTTTCACTTTTTTTGAGGTATTCTGAAAAAAACTTCCTTTGTACCATTACGTACCCAAATTTTTTAATGCTTTTTCTTTTTAAAGAACTCTGAGATTCTTTAAGGTAGTAATTCTATGAAAGTTTGCTCAATCGTAGGCAATCTCCAGCCATCCATAACTGAGTGAAATATCAGTTTTTTGAGATTAATAGCAAAAGAAAATCTGCGATAGTTGAAAATTACAGGGATGACCCAAAATACTACCCAAAATCTGAATCTAAATATCCAATCTTCTTAATGTTCAGAATTCTATGAAATTTTGCAGAAGTTCTTGTTTTTTATTGATGCATCAAAAACAAAAGCTAGCTAAGAAAAGCTTCGTGGTCTGATTCCTTTGAAGTTATTCAATGGCGGCTTCCTCCATCTCTTCGTACATAGTTCATCACTTATCCTGCTTTGAATGGAGAACAAGGATTTGCTACAGTACAGACAATCCACTCTTGCAGGCTTTGTGTTGTTCCCTTTACATCAAGAGATATCTTGCCCCATTTATTGCTGAACATACCAACTCATTTTAATTATTACTTTTAAAATATTACACTATAACCGTATTATTATTTAATCATTAACTATTTATTTACTTCCGCTTTCGAGGGAATATCAGGATTATTGAATTATCATCCAATTAAACTTTCACAAAGTTATTTTTTTCAGGCGGGCTTTACGTCCAACTACCACAAATTAGGTATCGTAGATGGAGGCGACTAGCTAACATACTTTACTATAAATGTCTCATATGAACCATTAAATAAAATCCAAGGCCTAGACTAGTACCGCAATACATCTTAGCTTTGCGGGTCTAGCCTATAGCCGCATAACATACTTTACTATAAATTTCTCATATTAACCATTCAATAAAATCCAAGGCCTAGACTAGTACCTCAATACACCTTAGCATTGCGGGTCTAGCCTATAGCCGCATAACATACTTTACTATAAATTTCTCATATTAACCATTAAATAAAATCCAAGGCCTAGACTAGTACCGCAATACATCTTAGCTTTGCGGGTCTAGCCTATAACCGCCTAACATACTTTACTGTAAATTTCTCATATTAACCAATAAATAAAATCCAAGGACTAGACTAGTGCCGCAATACATCTTAGCTTTGCGGGTCTAGCCTATGATCGCCTAACACACTTTACTATAAACTCATATTAACCAAGGTCTCATAAAATCCAAGGTCTAGAGACCGGGAATCGAACCCACTAATCAAACATACATCTTAGCTTGGCGTACGCCCAACTAACGGGCAGTAAGAGTTGAGTTATTAGTTGTATTACTTATATGCTACCAACTTAATCTTATGGTAGTGGTAGTAAAGGATACAAGTGACTCCACCTCCCCCGCAAATTAATAGAATTTAAATAATTTGATTAATTTAGATTATTTTGTTGCGATGTTCACAGTGGAAGAGCAGTTATTCACTGGTTACACTCGCAGCGTCTCGCAGGTGCATCAAGTCATTTCCGAAGAGACTACCAACAGTGTCCGCAAAGCTGAACATTGTCCCTGTAAACCTAGTTCAGGTGAGTCACTTTTCTTCAGTTTTTCCGTCTAAGCGTCAATGAATTTGAATCTTAAGTCTATTAGAAGAATTGTACTGACTTCCTGTACGGACACATATTGTTTTTTACTAATTCCGATTATTTTTAAATTTATTGAACGATATATGAATGGTTCTTTTCGTGAGCTAAAAAAAATAAGTACAGTCCATTTTCGGAAAACAATTTTTTTTTGGTGGGGACTCGGAGGAAGTCAAAATGGGTCAAAAACTCGTTTGATCGTAGTACCATTTCGATGCCCCACCCTGACAACCAATAGGAAGTCATAAACTTTCTTACAGGTTACGTTCTTCACCGGAAATGAAGCTTACCACTGCATAAATATAAATTTTATCATAAAATAAAACTGCACTTAGACCGACAATCATAAATTGAAAAAGAGTGGGAATATAAGAAATAGGAAACAATAAGCGAAGTAACAACAGAAGGAGCTGGAGGTTGCCATGACGCCCGTACACCCTTCTGTAACTGCGGTGTAGATCTGTCTACCAGCTTGACGGCGGCTGAATACAACGATACTGTGCTGATGTAATACTTGGTCCAGACTAAGTTGAAACTGCAGCACAGTTTAGTGGATGATGTATCATTTCTAGGATACTCAATTCTAGCCGAGGTGAATAAAACTTGAAATTTCTTAAAATTTTGCTTGAAGAACTTCCGGTAAACACGATTTTAATTGATATCAATTACGAGGTTGTGGAATATTCGTTTAATAGGTTTTTTCGCCACAATGAATTTATTTAGTAGAACTTCTAAGTTTGTAGAAGACTAAATTTTTAAGAAGTGCAATGAGAAGTAAGTTACATCAGTTTCTTTTTTTTTGAAACTATGAAAACCGAATTTAATGATACCGGAAATCTCTGTTGCTGAAAGAAAAAGCAACAGCTTTGTTGTTGTTTTTTTTGCTGTTGTTGTTCTTGTCTACAGTTTGCATTATTCGGTTTCATTGCGTCACTACTCTAATTACAAAGGTAATTAGCATATATAACTGTGAACTGTGTGCATGATAATGGTAATTTAGACTGGATTGGTAATCTTTTCTGCATACATACACACGTACATACACGATGAATCTACTTCTAGATATCGCGTGATATTTCGCAGTTGTATTAATCCCCGGCGGGGTCGGCTTCTAGGCGGCCCCCAGTGCAGAGAACAATGAGGAGGTAGGTTTGGTTGTTGTTACCAGATAGTGAGGAGGAAGGGTTACACGGCTATAGTCGAGTAAGTAGACGGTCCTGTATGCTAATTGTGTGGCCCGTTGTTCAGTTCAACGTTCCTTGTACTAACCCAGGAAGTGTGTACAAGTACCACCACTTCTCCTTGGGTTCCGCTGTAGCTAGCCCCTAAGTTATTCCACCTAATCTGTAAAGTACAGCCTCCAATTATAAGAGCAACTTTGCACGTTCTTTTGCATTTCTTTTAAATATAGACGCCCACTAACGGGGGGGGGCCTCACTAGAACTTTTAGATTGTAGTGGATTTGGCTTTCAACACATTCTCTATTTGAGAAATTTATATCTAGAGGTTTTTTTTTTAAAGAAAATTGTGAAAAATTTAAATAAAACAACATTTTAAAAATAATAGGCTACTTCCGATGGTGATAAAGCTGCTCTCTTTGCTTCTCATTTTTTAAATGCATTCACTCCACATTCCGACATGATTGACTCTCAATTCCGAAAATCTCTCTTACAAGATCTGGACACACCTCTTCCTCTCTCTCTCCCACCCAAACCATTTGAGGTTCAGTACGTCATAAATCATCTTTCACGTAAGAAAGCGCCTGGATTTGATCTCATTACTCCAACCATTCTCTGCAATCTTCCCAAAAAAGCCGTAGTATTTCTGACTTCCATATACAACGCAATTCTCCGAACAACCTACTTCCCCGTCTTGTGGAAGTGCTCCATTATCCGTCCTATCCCAAAACCTAAAAAACCTCATCAACATCCTTCGTCTTACCGTCCAATTAGTTTATTACCACTACTAGGAAAAATTTTCGAAAAACTTCTTCTCAAACAAATCCTTCCTATCCTCGAAAACTCTAAAGTGATCCCAGATCATCAGTTTGGATTTAGACGTAGCCACTCTACTATTCAGCAATGCCATCGAGTAGTGGACATAATTGCATCCTCTCTTGAAAAGAAAGAATGTTGTTCAGGGGCTTTCCTTGATGTACAGCAGGCCTTCGATAGAGTATGGCACACTGGCCTCTTGTGGAAGCTTAAAAATATTTTACCTGCCACGTTTTATTTAATCATAAAATCTTACTTGTCCGACAGGTACTTCCAAGTGCAAATAGGATCTTCTTTCTCCCCACTTAAACATATCGACGTGCTGATTGAGCATAAATAAACGCAAAAAAAATAAATAAACTATTTTAAAAATTTTTAAACGTAACCTTTCTATCAAAATACGTGTTATAATCATGAAAAAGGACTTACACAGTGCTTACCAGCGTAAGAGAAGAGTGACCACCCTTATACCAGCATGCTTACCTCCTCCACAAAGCGTAGCCAATCGCCCTGCTTCTCTAAAATCTTGGCCGTTTCAGTTGGGGAATGTTTTTAGCAACATTAAGCAACAAAACTAATGCTTATAATTAAGTATAAGAAAACTACTTACTTAGAATTAAATTTAGAAACACCAGAGAGAGAGCCAGTTGTTCAATTTAGAAAGTTAAAGTAATTCATCTTAGCAATGACACAAACCTCTACCAAAACTAAGTACTAAGTTTTCAAAGTTCTCTCCACCAAATAATTTACTTCTCAAAGTTGTGGTACGCGTATTATATAACATCCAACAAACGTTGAGATCAACAGATAGCTTTTAAGTATTGGTGAAGTTTCTACACCTGTAACTACTTAAAGAAAAACATCATTTAATGATGAATTTATACATATTTATTATTTTCATGCCAAATAATCTAAAAGTTAGATTAATTTAGTGCTCTTTAGCAGTTATAAAACTGTTCCTTTTTAGATCTATTTGAATGTAGTAGTTTGAGTATCTGCGGAAATACGTTCATCATAGAGCAAGAAATACACAGGAAATGACCTATATGATCTAATTACGACTGCAAAATTATGTTTACTTCCTCCTTAGTATGTGCATCTGTATACATGACTTCTTCATTCATATGTTGTTTTTTTGTAGTGACGTCAGTTTCTTTTTACGTTCCTTTGTACATCTCTTCTAATAATACTTCTTCCGTTTTTATTGTAAAGTACACAAAAACACGCCGGTTGTAATTACAAGTGTTTCCATCTACTCACATAATGGGGAAAAAAGGATTGTGTGACCAGTGGTAAATTTGGTAATTTCGTCACAGTGCTCAGTTTGGAGAAAAAAGGGATTATCACGGATGTGATCAGGACACAGAGATTGGGTGAAGGCACACAGAGTTGATACTCCAGTGTTCATTTCTTCTGAAAGAACATCTCTAGGCTACCAGCTATGATATGGGATTGAAGTATTCCCATTCGGACCTGCAAAGCCAATGTGCATTGTGTGGTACTGGGTTTGATTCCCGGTCTTAGGCCTTGGATTTAATTTAATGGTAAATATGAGAAATTTACAGTTAAGTATGTTAGGCGGTTATAGGCTAGACCCGCTAAGCTAAGATGTATTGCGGTACTAGTCTAGGCCTTGGATTTTATTTAATGGTTAATATGAGAAATTTATAGTAAAGTATGTTAAGCGGTTAGAGGCTAGACCCGCTAAGCTAAGATGTATTGCGGTACTAGTCTAGGCCTTGGATTTTATTTAATGGTTAATATGAGAAATTTACAGTAAAGTATGTTTAGGCGGTTAGAGGCTAGACCCGCTAAGCTAAGATGTATTGCGGTACTAGTCTAGGCCTTGGATTTTATTTAATGGTTAATATGAGAAATTTATAGTAAAGTATGTTAAGCGGTTAGAGGCTAGACCCGCAAAGCTAAGGTGTATTGCGGTACTAGTCTAGGTCTTGGATTTTATTTAATGGTTAATATGAGAAATTTACAGTTAAGTATGTTAGGCGGTTATAGGCTAGACCCGCTAAGCTAAGATGTATTGCGGTACTAGTCTAGGCCTTGGATTTTATTTAATGGTTAATATGAGAAATTTATAGTAAAGTATGTTAAGCGGTTAGAGGCTAGACCCGCAAAGCTAAGGTGTATTGCGGTACTAGTCTAGGTCTTGGATTTTATTTAATGGTTAATATGAGAAATTTACAGTTAAGTATGTTAGGCGGTTATAGGCTAGACCCGCTAAGCTAAGATGTATTGCGGTACTAGTCTAGGCCTTGGATTTTATTTAATGGTTAATATGAGAAATTTATAGTAAAGTATGTTAAGCGGTTAGAGGCTAGACCTGTAAAGCTAAGATGTATTCCGGTACTAGTCTAGGCCTTGCATTTTATTTAATGGTTAATATGAGAAATTTACAGTAAAGTATGTTAGGCGGTTATAGGCTAGACCCGCAAAGCTAAGATGTATTGCGGTACTAGTCTAGGTCTTGGATTTTATTTAATGGTTAATATGAGAAATTTACAGTAAAGTATGTTTGCTAGTCGCCTCCGTCCACGACATCTAATTGGTAGTTGGACGTGAAGCCCCGCCTGAAAAAATAGGCGATTTCTTTACTTATTCCCACTCAATCAAGATTGGCCTTTTTATAAAGGAGGAGGAGGAGGAGGAGGTAGAGTTTTATTGGAGGAATGCTAAATCAAGGCTAAAAGAAGATTCCGTGGTCACCATGGAATTAAGATTAGTTACTAGAACTGGGAAGCATTTAATATTATCCTGCGGATTTTAAGGGATTCGCTGAGAATTAAAACGCTTGGGTAGTATCCAATAATAATTTCAGTCCGAAAGTCGAGATTGGTCTCTAAGTAGTTAAAATATAATGGCGGTTGATTTAACGGCAATTTAAGTGCGCGTTACTTTTTTAAATTAAATATGTAAATAAAATTCAAAATTTTAAGTAAATTGGTTGAACGGAATGCCGCAGTTTTTGCGACACACATTTTTTTAAATTTATTTAGTTGTTTAGGATCTGTGTTTACGTAAAATAAGAAAATAGGAACATATAAGATAAATAATAGCGTGAAAGGCAGGAGGAGAGGAACCACTCTGTGGCAGCACTTCCTGCGGCACACAATAGTTTTAAAACAGTAAGTCGTGTGAGTGGTCCAACTAGATTTTTAAAAAATTTATTATGAATTTACTTTTACGGTAATGAAGAATGAAATAAAAGAAAATAAAACAGAGATGGGGATTTTATAGACGTTCATCGAGACGAAAGTAAACTGAGACTAGTCTAGAACGTGGGGCCTAGTTGTTGAGCCTGCCAAGTCATTCACCTCCCCCGGGGGGTTTGGGAGAACAGCCATGCGCAAGGGTAGTAATACACGGCGAGAAGGGTGTCATCTGGGTTGGTAGATTGTTACCGAGAGAGTAGGAGTGCAGCGGTTTAGAGTAGTAGCCCGGTTGCCCGCGGGAGTCTGTTGTACTTCTGGAAATACTGCAGCATGCCTGGACTTAATCTTTCTCTGGGTGCATCATTATTCTCGTCGTAACTTATTTCTAGATCTTTGCATTTATTGATCCTATTCTAGTGTATAGTGAGAGGCAGAGAGAGAGACTTGATTCGCACTTTAGATCGATGATCGTAATTCTAAATGAAAATTTATTATCTTCTCGATTGCAATACTTCCTGATAATTAGGGGGGTAAGAGGAAGTAAAATCGAAAAGAACTGAAAACTCTGCAGAAAAGTGTCGATTCCTGTCAATCGATTTCCTTCAAATATGAGTTTTCCGATAATTGTTCAATTTCTAATGGGTCTGAAATGTTTTTTTTTTTAAAAAAAGGGATTTTCACGAAAATGGGTTGTACGATTTTCTTTCAATTTGGCACACTGATTGCACGTGTGTTGGACTATAACTTTTCTTTAAAACACTTTTCTGGGAAAATTCGATTAAAGGCACTTTTTGGCGACGGAAGTGGAGAAAAGGATTTTCTTTTAAGTTCTATTTCAGTGATAACATATGTATAAACATAAAGACCAAAAATACCTAACCTAACCTAACTAAGTATTGTTTTTGAGGAATCTTTATCATTTAAAAAAAACAATCTTTGCACCAACGTTTCGAACTGTAATTTCAATCTACAGGGCTAAGAAATAGAAACAGGATGTTGGGTGTTTACAAATTAAGATAGGAGCAGTTCTTGACCAGATCTTGGTAAAATTCGTGAACACCCAGATCTCCCAATTTTGCTTCGTAGCCTTGGAAGAAGAATGCCCCCTAAATATAGTTGAAAACGTTGGGCGTAAAGATTTTTGTAAAATCTCTATAACTGACCAAGCTTAAGATTCCTCAAGGTCTAGTCAAGAACCACACATTGCAATTGCATTGACCTGGAGGAACCAAAGCTTAACCTACACAGCGCTTTATGTCTAGAATGTGACTAAGGGTAGTCCTGGGCGAACTCCGCTGACTTACTACAACTAAGAGCCTGGCTGGGCAAAGCAGTCGTTGTAGAAGTGTGTAGCAGCTTTGGTTAGAGCCAGCCAGTTACGCATAGTGTGAACCCATAACTAATTGCTACGTGACTCCAAATCGTTCATTCAGATTAGTAAAGTAGACTTAGTAACCGGATATCATGTAAATTCTTATTTTATTTTTTTAAAGGCGCGTCAACATCTTAGGTCATTGGCGCCTGGAGCTTTTTCTTTTCCGTGCAATGCCGGTCTCCGGACTTTCAGATAACTCTGTCCATCACGGGAAGTGACGTTTAAGCTGCACTAGGAAGAGGAAGTGTAAGGGCCAGCAGCTAGATTCGTATTCTGGAATCCAGGACGCTAATCCCTTCCCTGTTATTTTTTTCTGACTAACATTATACTAATTTCTGATACCGTAGATTATACTGTTATAATTATAAATCTATGAAACGTATATACAAAGTTTTTTAAAGATCTAGCCGGACGTTGATTGCAAGATCATGCACGTCATTTTTTTTTGTGCGTTGCGCATGTTCGTGTATGAGATAGTATCATATCCCACTTCCAGGATGATGGTGATAATGATGATGAATGGAGGAAGTGCGAGTGGAAAAGTGACTAACCTGAAGGACAGTAGCCAGGACAGTTGGCACGAAACGGAAAACTCTCATTTCCTGTCATTTAGATGGTAATAATTATAAAAGCAAACAGGAAGAGGGGACTCCAAAAAAAAACCTGGAACAGGCTTTGAAATCATTGTCTGGAGAATCAAATACTCGATCGTGTAATTTTGAAATTGTTATGAAAATTACTCACCAAAATTGGCCAGTGACTTTTCTTAAAGTTCACCAGAAATGATTTTCCTCCCCATTTTTCTTTCTCACGTTTTTATTTTCTAAATGATGAAATTATTGCAATTTTTCACCGAAAATGTTCGTTTTGTAGTCCTCTAAGTTTGAAAAGTGTTTTCAGACAGATTTTGTGTGTGTGTGTGTGCAAATCCCATGGAGCCTTATCGGCTTGCTTACTAAAGCCTACCAAGTTATTTATGCTTTGAACTTGAATTTGGGATCAAGTGCCTAAGTATTCCAAAGTTCCACTTTTTTTTTTTGTGACGTTAAGTCCCCGGTCTGCGTTTCGTGAACATGATTGCTGTCACTGTTGATGCGCAGTTTCCTTTTTGTGGCATTGGTAACTTCTTAAGTCCATCAGTGAGTCGGCTGGTTGCTGTTGCCGAGTGTACTGTGAGATGTTCAGCTTGCAGAACAAGATTGACTTGTTCAGATTTTTAAAGGAGTTGACATGATATTAAATAATGCAGTGGTGGGCGTAGATCCTTGAGGAACTCTTGCTGATAAGAGATAAGGAGGAGATGGGACAGAGTTTATAAGAAATAAGGGATTTTTTTTTTTTTTAAAAGAAGTGTATCAATTTCAAGTGGCATGGACGAAAGTTGTACATAATCAGACGGTACAGCAAGCCTGCGTTACCTTTCAAGATGTAAGGGGACACTACGTCTAACGAAAGATGGCAAACCCTTGGCTGTAAATTGTTTAAAGTGTAACTGAATTCATCTAGTTACAGTTCCGACACAGCTGCTTGCGTCATATTGGGTTAAGTTCACTTTTAAAATTAAATATTGTTCAGTAGGTATATATTTTTTCTTTAACAACACAATGTGCAAATTTTGTGACAGAACTTAATGCTACATCAGGAATTACAATTGGTTGGTCAGGGAAAAAAAAATTAAATATGTACGATAATTAAGTTGGCGTGACTGATAATTAAATTATTATTTTCTAGAGTGTCTTCTCAATCTAGGCAGCTAGACATTTCGCAATTTCCGGACGTGAGGAGAGAGAGACAGAGAAAAAAAGGACGGAAATTGGACCTAGCGCACACTCTAATGAGAGTTTCTGGCAACTAAACTATTACGCACTATACTGCGCCGATTGTTTTCCTCCGTCACGTTCGCCAAAACGCCTTCGGTTAATTTATTACCGAAATTTAGGTTATTAACAAAATTTACATTTATTTCTAATATCGGACGGTCTCTTAAATGAACTTGTAATAAATACATTTGGCCATGCCTTTATAATTATTAAAAAAACCAAAAATTATTTTTAAGTTCAGTTTTACTAAGGAGGAAGTACTGCTTAATTTTCAATTAAAATTTCCTGCCAGGAAGTGCAACTTTTAAAGTTTCCTGTATACAAAAGTTGGTTATATAAATTAGTGGAGCTTTTGTCACGAGCGTTAATTATTTATTTTGTTTTTTTAATTTAAGGCGGATGAGGATTTGGGCCCCTTTTTTTTCCAAGCACTACCCATTTCCAGATAATGTCCTCTCGTTCAGACACTTTCAATCACTGGACAATGTTCTCTCGTTGAGTTTTTAATTTTGTTTGTTCCTATATATTAATTATTATTTTTAAACAATACACAAGAACATTATTATTTATGTATTTAATAATTTTTTATTAAGTATCAGTAAAGATATTTATCTGTTTTCTTATAATTCACTGTCCTGCTTCTTTCTCATTCTATCCTTTCTTTCTCTTATCTTATTAAGAAATTACTTGCATCTTACGATGTGCAAAATTCCCAACGCTGTACTTCCTTCTACAAACACACGTGCACACAATGTATAGACAGCCTCGTGGTGCTTGTAATATCCTCTTTCAGATGATCCTGCTAAAAACAGTTCTGGAATTTTCCAGTCTTCTCTTAAATATTGATCCTTCTCTCTTCTATCTGGGAATGTGATACATGGAAGTCTGCCTGCCACATACTCTAGTCTACACTATAACCGGACTTCCTATGTGATATTTATGTTTATTTATTTATTATCTTAAATTTCTTTTGTTCTTTCCGGAAAAGTCTTTAATGTTACAGGAAACCGGTTACAATTAATTAAACCAGGAATACCATTTTGTTTACTCTATTATAACTTCTCAAAAAAGATTAACAAATCGATAAGAGCCCGCAAAGATCATTAAATTTACGTCTGAATAAAGACAATGAACTGAGAATCAAAGATAGGACACCTGTTTGATTGTAAACAGAGTAGAATACCTAGCTTGATATAACGGCGCCGAAAATTTGACAAATATGGATTTTTTGAAGTATGTACTCTCTATTTTTGTTATGTTATGTGCTTAATTTGTAGGTTCTTTTTCGGAAAAGTCATTAATCGTTCAAAGAAATCGATTAGGTTAAATAAAATCGCAAAATGGAGATCGTAAGTTTAACGAAAAATCGATCAAATGCACAGTTTCTTCGATTGTTTAAAATTTTCATTCTTTAACCAGTTACTTAAACAATATCGATCAAAAATATTCCAAATTATTTTTCAAACTTTTGCAGGATGGTCAGTAAAGACAACCATAAGAGAAGGAGGCTGTTCTCGAACGACTCCACGATGTGTGGTAAAAACGGAACCTGGTCAGCCGACTCCCTGTCAAGTGCAAGAAGTGACCACCAGTTGTAAGACTACCTGTACGGATCTGCAGGCTTCCAGTCCGCACGGATCCTCTCCATCTTCCTCGTCCTACTGTGTACTGGGCCGGGGCATCGTCTCGCAAAGAAACTTCTACAGCACGTCTTCTTCATCAACTTCATCCTTAATGGATGGAAATAAAAATGCTAGAGGAGGTAAGAAGGAGGATTCAGATTTTTTTATTTTTTAAATTTCCAAATATTGAGGTGTTTGCCAGATCGATGTATTAATTTTGATTGCTTTTACTGTTTGCAATCTTTACTTTTGTTTTATTTATTATTGGTTTTAAAAATGGTTTTTCGCTAAAGACAAGACAGGCTGTTGTCGCACAGAACTAGGAGAATATAGAGTTCTTGATGAAGAAGCAGGACGTTGTAAGTGGGAGTTTGGAATCTCCAGGATGATCAAGATTGTCTCATTTTAATATAGAACATTATTTTTCTTTAAATTATTTAAGGCTCCAGTATTAAGACTGATAATTCCACAATTCGGGGTGGAATAATGAGGAGCATTATCAATGACAGAAGGGTGACTAAGGTTGCTTTACACATTCCTCTGGACTCCATTAAAAACCTGCTCAAATCTATCCTACCTATCGTTGCGAGTACCCTATATTCGCAGCAGAGGCATGTATTCAGGACGGTAACTTCCTGTACCCGAAGACGGGACTTCTAGTAAAATTTTGCAAGAATACACCAGACTGGAGGGACACGGAAGAATTAAGAAGTTTTTGGTGCTTCTTTTTCATGCTTTTCTCGAAAACTCCTAACTGAAAATTAAAGCATTTTTTCCCCGATTTATTACAGGAAGTACGACGGGAAATATACCGGTCGGGATAGCCATTGCCAGACAGCGAGTCCAACAGCAAACCACTCCACCGCCTCTCAGTAAGTCCTTTTTTTATTTTTTAAAAAAAATACATATGTATATGTATATTACACAACTTAGAATTCAATTTTAACATTACTTGTCGTAATAACTCCTTCAATGCATGCTCCTAAGAAACCTTAGCAATTTCATTTGCTCAATAAGAGCGTACATATACTACATTCAACTAATCAGAAATACTCTACAGAACATGTAAGGATTCCACACGTGTGCTTACCATTTAGAACTTGAAATACGCACACTTTTACAAACATTATATTCAACAATTTATGGGTCTACTATTTCTTCTTACAAAAAAAAAAAAAATTAGTAAAATAATCAGCTGTTTTCTTTCATAACTTAGTATAAAATAATCAGCTGTTTTCATTTAATGAAAAACTATTATAAAAGTTAGTAAAATAATCAGCTGTTTTCATTTAATGAAAAACTATTATAAAAGTTAGTAAAATAATCAGCTGTTTTCAGTTAATGAAAAACTATTATAAAAGTTAGTAAAATACTCAATCAGCTGTTTTCATTTAATGGAAAACTATTATAAAAGTTAGTAAAATAATCAGCTGTTTTCATTTAATGAAAAACTATTATAAAAGTTAGTAAAATAATCAGCTGTTTTCATTTAATGAAAAACTATTATAAAAGTTAGTAAAATAATCAGCTGTTTTCAGTTAATGAAAAACTATTATAAAAGTTAGTAAAATAATCAATCAGCTGTTTTCATTTAATGGAAAACTATTATAAAAGTTAGTAAAATAATCAGCTGTTTTCATTTAATGAAATAATACTACAATATATTTCATTATTTTAATGCTTTATTGATATTGTTTTTTGTTTTTTTCTTTTTAAATTGATAAAGGATAAAAAACCAAAAGTACCCTCGTGTTTGTCCTATATATTCAATTACAATAGAGTACAAGCTATGGTTAAATAATAAAAGGTCTATTGTGTTCAAAAAATGGTTTTTATTTGGTTAAGGGTATTTTTGGTAACTTTCGATTTGCTATCTTTATTGTTTTCTGTTTTGTTCTTGGTTAGTTGTTTTTTGCACTCGTTTTGCAATCGTCTTAAATTGAGATGCTGAGTTTTTACCTTAAATAGCCGGTACTGGGGGACTCAATAGTCTGGACTTGTATGTGCATATGTATGTGAACTATCCATCAAGAGCTTCATAACGTCGTTGCTACTTCTCTCTGTCCATTCTAATCCATTAATCCATCAGCTCTCATCTTTTATTCTTCCTCACAATGCTATTCGACATCTTAAGTGGCGCCGAACCGCTTGATTTCTTCAAGACTCTTGATATTTATCAGCTGATTTAAAAAAAAAAAGGTTTTTATTTTTTTAGCGATTTTATGTATTGTCTTGAACTTTTGTACCCATTTTAAGGTAAATGTAGATCTAATCATCTTTGACAGGAAACTCTGTATTTAAGAGGAGGTTCTTAGGAAAGGGTAAATTTACTAACGGAAAGAATATCCGGCAACCGGATGTACCGCTGTACGAACTAGGTTTTTTGGGGTTTTTTCCTTAATTCTCTAGTGTACTTGAACGGGTTTCAAGCGAACTGCTGGGCTTTATCACTTAGGTTTCACACTTTTTCTCACGAAATGTTCATTTTAGTTGGGTTCTTGAAAAGCATACGTCATGCTACTCATGCTTGAGAGGCTACGTCATGCTTCATGCGTAATTCAAATTCAAAACTTTCAATAAAATTTAATTTTATTCCAAACTGCGATGAATAAAAGTCACGTGAGAATTCTCACCAGATTGTTTTTTTCTCTAATCTTCATAGAAGATGAACTGGACTATTACCACCGTCTTAATGAGAGAAAGAGATAAAAAGAGAAGAAGTTCTTTACGATTTCGAAACCCATTGCGCACTTACAGCAGATGGTGAATTCCGCGCCACAGTCATGACATCTGTACATCTGTACCACCATGTTCATTTATAATATGTCTTTTGTATAAGTAACTATAAGATCGGCTTACTGTGAACATCATGTACGCTGTTTCTTCATCTTCACTGACGTCATATATACAGTAGAAAGAAAGCCCTTCCAATATGGTGGGATTTACATAATAAACGAACATGTGTCTCACTGGGGTTGCTATGGTAAAAAAAACCACACTCACACGACTGCCTGCCGTCACAATATACGTAATTCCATAATGCTTAGGCATTTTCTACTAAAAGAATTTGTTGACTTCCAAATATTCACTTGCGCATAATCAAATTGTACTGCTAAGAGAGCCGTGACGTCACAGCTCCTCCAGAACCCATCGAAAATCAATAATCCCTTAGAAAAAGCGAACTTATATCCTAAAAAAAAAAAGTGATGTTCACGTGAAATCCTTTTATTTAGCCTAGGAAATCACAGGAAATCCCCCCCCAAAACCCATTCTCTTCAGAACCTAGTTCCGGTGGACTGATATTCTACTAATACCGAACTTTTTAATCAATAAATCTTACGCAAATTTAAAAACTGAACAGTTCACTGAGACGACACACCAGAAGTTGAGCCTAGCTTCACCTTAAAGTAATATCCTAACATCAGTATACTAAGTTAGTGCTCCATCCGGTGTAGTGGCCACATCCTGTTTATTGATTTTCTTGCAAGTTGTGCAGTTTCGAGCATATATTTAATTTCTGTTAATATAATTATACAGGTAGTACAGTATACCCTGAAATGGTGATTTTCAAATGAAGCCCCTCGTTCCCAAGACATCGTTTATAAATGAAATTTCCTCCATTGTACACGCTTCGGCGGAACATATGCTAAAATTGGAACTAAATTTCCGCGTAAATTATTTAAAATAAAAATTACCGGTCCCACTTGTATAAAATAAGTATACTAAAGTTTAAAAAGGAAATCGGTTGAGTTGTTTTCCAGAAATTAATTTAAAAAAAGAACCAGAAAAGTTGTACTTCCGGTTGCTAGAGAGTTTTGATAACTAACTTAGTTAGGTCTCCTGGGTTTAGAGTTCGCTAGTGTTCTCATACCTACACAGCCACACAAATCAAAATGGTAGAACTCCCAATTATAATAAGCAATAGTTTTATAGCATTACAGCAAAATTTAGAATTTATTTTTATGAATTTAAATTATGCTTCCGTCTTCAGCTCTACAATTTTTAAGTTGTTCTCTTCCTAAATTTAATGGTACAACGACTAACGAGTCCTTAAAAGAAATAAGGAAGACAGACAGAGACAGAGAGAAAAAAAAGGGTTTTTTTGGGAAAGTATTTCTGCAATAAATTGGAGGGCGTATCAGTCTGGAACAGCCACTTCATTCTCTCCACCCCCGCACTGCCAACGTGAGATCTCCCAGCAAATCCACTTATAGGTCTCTCTCTCCCCCCTATTTACCTCGCAGTCCCTCAGGGGTGATACCACGTCCTCTCTTCCACTATACGAGTAATATTGATCCCTTATCTTTCGTCACATCAAAAAAAACTTTTGGGCTATAAATTAATACAAAAAACTTAACCCACATTTTGTTAAAAAAAATGATTCTATTTCTAAAACTATGTATAATGGGGGTCAACTTTTTGTACCAGTAGGTTTTACGAGGTAATTATGAAATGGTTTTCTTGTAAAGTTATGTTGCAAATATAATCACAACCACTTGTGAGAGTCCGGAAACAACATTATTTTTTTAAAACTGGCCAATGTTTACACTCATTAGTCGGCACTTTACCGAAAAGTGTCTTTCCGGTGTAATGTGGTTTTATTATTGTTTATGTTAATGAAAAAAAAATTATTTTTTTTTCCACTTTATTAGTCATATTTACAACAAATGTTGCATCAAGTAAATTTGATGAAACTGGTTCAAGTTCCCGTGAAAGTCATGTTAAGAGCAACCACCTATTGGTGAAACTCTTTCTCAGTGGATATTCACATCAATAGGTCCCTAGGCCACTTCCGCTTCAAGCGACGAGGAGGATTCTCTGGAAGGTGAGGAGAGGAGAGCTGTTGTACAAGAAGATTTAGGATGGAGAGCTAGGAGGTTGTGAAATTTTTGCGATAGAGAGATTTTATTAGATCAGAGACAAAGGGGATGTGAAGGTCACAGTGTGTATGGTAAGGTTAGAAATGTAGAATGGAGCATTCAGGATTTTCCGTAGGATTTTAGACTGTGTAGTGGTCTGCAGGCGTTTGGAGTTGGAGGGTTAGGTTGAGCCCCACACTAATGAAAATTAAATATGTTTTCCACATCGAATCGCAAAACAATTTATGATTTAAAACAAAAATAATTTAGTTGAAATTTTTAAAGCGACGGTACCAGATATTTATTGTTCCATTTTGAGATTGAGTGTTCTTGAATTCGTTAAGTTTTGTTTGTTTTTGTAGTTGGATAAGTTAAAAAAAAAAGAAAAAAAAGTAAACTCAGTCAGAAAATTTATTGGGAGGTGGCGACCCCTCAAAAAAAGAAAAAGAAAAACCTTTGAAAGTGACGTAATATAATAGGAAATGAAAGTGTACGCAGAGGTCCGGGGGTGGCCAAGCTAGCCAGTGCCTAGATAGCAGCAGGTTGTGCATTAAGGTGGGTAGTGTGCAATGTCACCCTGTAGAGAGAGAGAGGGAGAGCGAGAATCCGCGGGCGCGCGCGGTAGTGTGTGTATGGTTTGTTTACAATTCGAGCGGGAGAAGTGCAGAGCGCGGGAAACCGGCTCTCATTGGGGTGCCCAGTCCTACCAACAGCACTCACATATCGACCAGAACGTAAGAGAGAGTATGTATCCCCTCCACACTGAAATCCCCCCCCCCCTAGACGCGCTAACTGCGCCTTGTTCATATACCTTGCTCTCTTGCTGTAGTTCGCCATCAATCGCTACAGCCAACTTTGCTAGCCACTTGTTCATCCATAGCTCGGCGTCTTGCTCTAATCATATCCTACGTCAATGTGCGTTGACCGACCCCCCCGCCACTTTCAGAAATGTATTTACATTTTTTTTCACTCATTTCAATGGACTTGCAATGTTGTGTAATAATTGATTGACAAATAACAATTTGTGGCTGTTATTATTCCCAAATTGATTACTTCCTCTCCAGAACACGCGATTGTGACGGAAGTTTTCACCGGGAAATACCAAAATGGTTCTTCACAAATTGGTCTGTGTTTTGTGAGTGTGTCTGTCTGTCTGTCTATCTGACCCACCATTACTCAAATGTTCAGAATTTACGGCAGATTTCTAAGTTAAGAATCTTGAGCGTTTCAGCCAATCAGGAAGTTTTCTAGCAGATTTAAAAAAAAAAAAATTATTTGGCTCATCAGAGCGGCTCCAGAGTGGTCCATTTAACATTTTTATGCGTATATCATCAAGTAGTATTTGAAAAAAAAAAAACGTTATAGAATTGAGTAAACAGGAAATAACGTGTGACAGGCTAGGGGCCCGATAATGGAAACACCCTTTTTTAGTTATTCTCAGTGTTGTGACGTGACGATATATATCTCAACCAATCTTGATATCGAATAGTCCCTTAAAGTTGGGAAAATTCGATTAAAGCAGAAGAGAAGGGTGTTTTTTTTAAAGCTTTTCTTCTTTAAAAGTGCCATTACTGTGCAGTCTTGCTAGCCAATAATAATAATTAAATAAAAAAAATATTTAAAACTAAATTTCCAAATTTAAAAGAAAAATTGCCTGACCTGAAGTGTTACGCAGGATTCTAAAGGACTTTAAATGCGGTGCTACCCTTTTGACCGTACCACTTATCTATCAATATAGCACAATAGAGGCGGAAGTAAAAAATATACCTTTTTACTTCTTTGCCAATAGACTTTGAAAGTGAACAATAGATTTATTTCCGTTTTTATTATTGATTTGACAGCTACCCGTACTTTAGTGTGTGGTGGAGTTTACCTATAGAAGGGTAATAACAATAACTCAATGTGCTGGGCAGGCGTACACACAGGGGCAGAACTGGGCCCCTCACATTTTTTTAAAAAATATTTTGTTCATTTCTATATTTATTTATTATTTTTTAAAAATATTTTTCATATTAAAAACACAATACTGACAAGCACTAGGGTTCGCCTAGGTCAGGGGTCGGCAACCTATCTTAAGTAGAGACCCATTTCTCCTTAAATAATCTTAATAAATCTTACCAAGAGCCGCAAGGATGATAATGTAAACAAACTCTGTAGATCATTTGTATTTATAAATTATTATTTTATGATATTCAATAACATTTAAATGTTTTATATATTTATTTTCACTTATTACAAAGTAAATAATCAAATAAATAATAACTAAACCTGTGTTTGAATGAAAATGGCGGCAGTCTTATATATTACGTACTGTATTTTAATATAATTCTATTAATTTCAAACCTCACATTTACTTAAAATTCACATTTAAACTTTTTTTTAAAAAAAAAAAAAAAATCTTTACTTTAATAAATGAAATTTTCATTTTGTTTCAATAAAATTGAAATATACAATTTATTTCGGACAGGCTGAAGAGCCACCAAAATTTGGATAAAAGAGCCGCGGGTTGCCGACCCCTGACCTAGGGTTCAGTTCGAGTCAACCAAGGGGGCACAGGCTAGCCAAAAATTTTGGCACAGTGCAAATGATCTTTAAAATAAAATTCATCTTGGTGAGGACTTAAAAATATTTACAGAATTTTAAGCGATAAGTGAACATCAAACCCAAATCACAGCACAAAGGGGAAAGAAAGAACATACATTTAATAGGAAGGCCACAAGTTCAATCATAATTTATCCTAGAAGTTGCCATAAATTTAAAATGTTGGTTCGTGCGTTTTGAGCCGGTCAGATGTGGAAAATCTCTGGAGGAAATTCAAGGAAAACCAAGTTATTTTATTGCTTTTACTTTACCCTAAGGTTTCGAGAGTTTTCGTCGAAAATAAAGCTTTTAGTAGTTCTTTTTTTTCGAACTTCATCAATTATTCCTGTAATTTGATAAATTTTGCCCATATTTAGGGGGCCCCCCTTAAAGCGGCGAAAACCCAAAATTGAAAATTTCCATCCTTCCCTTCCGCTAGTAAAACAAAAGTAATAAAATAAATCCATACGGTTATAAACTGTAAACAAGGGCTATGTTTCGCGATAAAACACAGAACAAGAAAAGATAAAAAGTAGGCGATGGTACAAATATTGTCGTAGCAGCAACAGCAACAATAAGAAACTTTATCAGCTGGTTGAGGTTATACAGTATTAGGTTATGGTGGAGTGAGGTAGTACGATGATGATGCTACAGTGTGAAGAAAGTAGGTACGTACATTGTGTTGAACCTTCTATTTGTTTGATTTACTGGAGAAAAACTTTACTGGAGTCGAACTGTTCGTGTATGTATTGTCCCTTTTTATTTATGGTCTCTGTATTCCTTAAAATAATATTTATTTAGGTGGTTAGAGTATAAAATAAAGAAAATACTTTTGATGGCGTCTCACTGACCGCGATGTATACAAAAAGTAATTAGTGGTTTTATTCTGTTTACAACTAATAACTAACTCTTCTGCCCTTATTATTAGTATCACGGTTAAACCCTTAAATTTACAAAACTGTGAACATAAACATATGTACTTATATTCACAACGTAGTACCACTTAAATATCTCTTTAACAAAAACTAACAGTTTAAAAAGATAAGCATAATGGTTGATTAAATGCTAAAAGGTGCACAAGTCAGTAAGTACCCTTTTATTAATACTTCATTGATACCATTTGAGTCATTTTACTGCATTAAATTTTTATAGAATTTATTAGATGACACAGACCCTAATGCTGGCTATTTTAAAGGTAATTATATAGCTAATAGTTTCAAAAACTTCTATGTGATAAATGCTTACAACATACATCAATGATTTTATTTATTTATCTATTTTTTTAAATAAAAATCGTCGGTTTAAGTTCATTCACTAATACACTATTTATTAGTCAAGCGTTATTAATACTAGGTAATAATTAATAGAAAACTATATTAAATAATATAGTTTTCTATGATTTGCAAAACCTCCAAAATTAAACCTTCTATATCTCGCCAACTATTATCTCTAAAACATTGTGATTTATACCAGTTATAGAGGAAACTATTCTCTACAATTGGGTAAAGAAATCATTGAATTCTGATCAATAGAAATAGAAATATAAAGGTTTGAAATTTGAACGAAATACAAACACTCAAAACTTTAACCTTCTATATCTCGCCAACTATTATCACTAAAACATTGTGATTTATACCAGTTATAGAGGAAACTATTCTCTACAATTGGGTAAAGAAATCATTGAATTCTGATCAATAGAAATAGAAATATAAAGGTTTGAAATTTGAACGAAATACAAACACTCAACACTTTAACCTTCTATATCTCGCCAACTATTATCACTAAAACATTGTGATTTATACCAGTTATAGAGGAAACTATTCTCTACAATTGGCTAAAGAAATCATTGAATTCTGATCAATAGAAATAGAAATATAAAGGTTTGAAATTTGAACGAAATACAAACACTCAAAACTTTAACCTTCTATATCTCGCCAACTATTATCACTAAAACATTGTGATTTATACCAGTTATAGAGGAAACTATTCTCTACAATTGGGTAAAGAAATCATTGAATTCTGATCAATAGAAATAGAAATATAAAGGTTTGAAATTTGAACGAAATACAAACACTCAAAACTTTAACCTTCTATATCTCGCCAACTATTATCACTAAAACATTGTGATTTATACCAGTTATAGAGTAAACTGTTCTCTACAATTGGGTAAAGAAATCATTGAATTCTGATCAATAGAAATAGAAATATAAAGGTTTGAAATTTGAACGAAATACAAACACTCAAAACTTTAACCTTCTATATCTCGCCAACTATTATCACTAAAACATTGTGATTTATACCAGTTATAGAGTAAACTGTTCTCTACAATTGGGTAAAGAAATCATTGAATTCTGATCAATAGAAATAGAAATATAAAGGTTTGAAATTTGAACGAAATACAAACACTCAAAACTTTAACCTTCTATATCTCGCCAACTATTATCACTAAAACATTGTGATTTATACCAGTTATAGAGTAGACTTTTCTCTACAATGCGGTCAAGAAATTATTAAAATCAGAACGATAAGGAGAAAGATACAGAGGTTTGAAATTAGAACGATTTGCCAAACCTCCAAAATTGTGTTTTGCTTTGGTTATATTGTTGGTTATAAGAGAAATAGTATCATATTTTTATACGAAATCTTGGAAACTAATACTTCCGGTGTAAATTCAAAATTAAAAACTGCAAGACAGCAATACTTTTTCTAAAAAGGAAGAAATGGTGAAGCAAAACAAAAAAAAAGTAAATAAAACAAAGAGATTTTACGGTACGTTAACTTAGATTCTACCTGAACGGGCTCTCTTTGGAAACGGTATACCGGTTTTGGTTTGTTTGTTTTTTATCGTCAGATCGAAGCTTTATGTTGTTTCTACAAACTTGGCTCGTTATTTCTATCCGTGGAAGGTTCTGTTGTTCCGTTCCCGTACATGGATTAACGAATGAAGAAGTTATTAGATGGATTCTTCGCCACTCCTTCTAGTTGGTCCATTCTAACACCTATTCTCCTTCTTCGTGTCTAGAATCACATGCAAGCTTCTGTTTGGCTTTATTTATTGTTATTCTTTTACTTTTCAAGTGAATTTCCAGATCGAAATCACACTACTTAGTAACTAACACCATCCTCAATGTAAGTAGTGAACCAGTCTGTTACTGGCAGACTTTGCTTAACAACTTTATCAAATGATCGTCTTCTGGAATTCCAGTCCATCTGGATTTGTGTTACAATGGAAGAGCTGTGTATCACTGCAACTCTCATCTGAAATGATCATGCCATATTTCTATTATTTTATCTTTCTCTTACTACAGTAAGAGAAGGATATGTACCGCTCCAGCACCATGAAAGCACTCTCTGGGAGAGAAAGGAGCCAGTAGTTCGTGTGATATCCATTCCCTTAGAGCCTTAACAGCTGCCCATGCTTAACAGCTTCCAGCAAGAATTCCCTTGGATTTAGCTACTGGTACGTGAGAAAGGGGGAAGCAGCAGTCTGGAATATCTTGTTCCAAAGTACCATGATGAACTAACGCCCTTCTTTCCCCCCCCCCAAAAGCCATCTTTCTTAAATGTTCTTTATGCTCCTGACCGCAAGTTTTGGGAAGGTGGAAGATTACCATACAATTCGTTGGCCTGCTTCTAAGAAACAGTTGTCTGGATTTTTTTTCCAGTTTTCTGTGATTTTACAGGTAGTCCGTTCCATTTGTATTTTTTGGTCACTATGTTACGCCCATCATTTTGGTTTGAATTTTTTCTCTGAGAGTATTTATTTTAGTTTGGCCAAATTCTTCAGTACAGCCATTTTATTGAGATCAACATGTATGGTGTTGTAATAACAGTATCTTTTCAGTAAATATTTCAAGATACGAGAAAATTTAATTTCGTAAAACAAAGTCGGGTTACACAAAGATATTTTAAAATTATTAAACATTAAAAAATACTGCTAAAAGGATTTAAAACATTTGTTTTTACATATGTTTGTTTGGTCTAAAATGAGTACTTATTGGCGAATTTTTAATTTAAAATAATCTTACACTCGCATCTATATTTAGGGTTGTGTCTAGTTTCGAAAGTTTTTTTTAGTGTTAATGTGGTAATTGTGAATTAATAGTTAGAAATACTTGAATTCAAGTATCCTAATGATGGCTGAAACAACGTTATTGGAAGAGAGAACTTACGCCAATAACTGTGAAGAGAACTTACCACCGTGTGCTGTACAAATTGTTAAAACCGATGACAGTGGACATAAATTTATATTGGATGAAACATCTCTAGAGAAGCTGTTGATGAATGAAAAGGTTCGTGAAAAATATGTGTCGGTTGTGAGCGTTGCAGGAGCTTTTCGTAAAGGTAAATCATTTCTTTTGGACTTCTTCTTAAGATATTTGGACGCAAAGTATAAAAAATGTGATATAACCGATTGGTTAGGACCAAATGATATACCATTGGAAGGTTTCTGTTGGAAGGGAGGTTCTGAAAGGGTTACAGCTGGTATATTGATGTGGTCGGATGTTTATATAACGACCACACCTACCGGACAAGAAGCGGCTATAATTCTATTGGATACTCAGGGTACTTTTGATAGTAACAGTACCGTCTGCGATTGTGCGACCATATTCGCACTGAGCACGATGGTTAGCTCGGTCCAAGTCTACAATATTAGCCAGAACATCCAAGAGGATGATCTACAACACTTGGAACTGTTCGCTGAATATGGGCGTTTAGCTTTGGCCAACTGTGGTCGGGTACCGTTTCAGAAATTGATGTTCTTAATCAGAGATTGGAGTTTTCCCTACGAAGCTAAGTACGGCCTTGAAGGCGGCCGTCAGTTGCTGGAGAAACGTTTAAAAATCAAACCAAATCAGCACTCTGAACTCCAGTTTCTCAGAAGACATATTAAATCTTGTTTCAGTGATATAAACTGCTATCTGATGCCACATCCTGGGCTAAAGGTAGCCACAAATCCCTATTTTGATGGGAAACTAATTGATATTGAGCCGGAATTCCTTTATTATATTGAAAATCTTGCCCCATTGATTTTAGCTCCGGAAAATCTAACACTGAAAACAGTTAACGGGCAGATAATTAAAGCAAAAGAACTGTATCTGTATTTTAAATCGTATACGAAAATATTCAGCGGAAATGAACTTCCAGAACCGAAATCAATGCTGGTAGCCACGGCTGAAGCTAATCATTTAGCCGCCTTGGCTGCAGCTAAAGAGAACTACGTGTTAGCGATGGAAGAGTACTGCGGTGGAACAAGACCATATTTGAAAAGTTCAGTGCTGGAACAAGAGCATAACAGGCAGAAAAGTTTGGCTTTGGAGTGTTTCTCTAATAAAAGGAAAATGGGCAGCAATGAGCTCACAGAGGCTTATTGTGTCCAGCTGAACAACGATATAGAACAAATGTACTTGCACTTCAAGTCGCACAACGAAAGCAAGAACATCTTTAAGGCAGCACGAACACCGGCAGTCTTCATGACACTGGCCATTGTCACCTATGTCTTGTCTAACTTTATGGCGTTGATCAGCTTCAACACTCTGGCATCGTTTTGCAGCCTGATCACCACCCTGGCGATAATCACTCTGTTGACATGGTTCTACACTAGATACAGTGGCGAATATGCGGACATCAGCCTGCTGATTGACACGGCCGCCGACCGACTCTGGGAGAATCTAATGAAACCAACTTATCTTTCAATGGTGCAGAACAACGATGATGATGATGTTGAACATCCTGCCACCTCAAGGACCGATAAGATAGCTAGCTCATAGCAGCAGAATCATTTTTAAAGTTGTTTACTAAATATAACAAATTATTTTTGTTTTTTTTATATTTTTCTATTTTTATATATGGCCACATTATCTTCCCTTCAAATAAAATTGTTTGTAATTTTAAACATTTGTAAACACTCATACAACTTTCCCTTTTAACTTAACTTTTTTCTTAAAATGAAAACTTTAATACAATACAAATATTAAAGTACAAAACGCGTAAATATATGATATCTTACACCATTTAAAAGAAAAAAAACTATAAAAAATGAACTTAGTAAAATGTGGCCCCACCTGTTAGCTAATTTATTCCAAAAGCTTATTGTCCGGTACGACGTTGGGGCCCCTAAAACTAAATTTTAAAAATTGAGCTTGCTACTTTCTGTGTTCTGCTGACAACACGTTTCTATAGCTCAGAAATCCTGATAGAAGACAATGAGAGAGAGTGCACGTTAAACGTGGTCTACTCGAAAAAAAGTTTTGTGGTCTTGTGGAACAGGATGCCAGCATGAAGCAATTTCACAATCTCTTGGAAATATTAAAAGTTATAGTTTCGAGAAATTAATCAGGAAGATTTGAAGTACCTTCTCTCGTTGATGGTTCAATCAGGGCTAAGGCAACTCCGTAGAAGGTCTAAGGAACCCGCAGCCCTTGGGAATCCGGTTTATAGGTGACATTAATGACCAACCACTTCTAGCTCCTTTTTGGTATTACAAACAAAACGGGATAATTGGATCTTTTTACTACATTTCACTTACATAAATATATAGATCTCATAATATTATACAATCTTGGAATAGAATCAGGTAATTATAATTTCTATTATATATTCCGGAATCTATTTCATAATTAATGTACTTTACAACAGAAACCATGTACGTTTCCAAATTAATTAGGAAATAAATTGATTTATTGACGCTGCAACCATGGTGAAACATGTTCTCTTTATGGTTGATGGTAGAAATAATAGCCAAACAAAATGTACTACCAAGAGATGCACACACTTCATAGCATAAATAAAAGCTTCATACATGTTACAACATGTTCCCAAGTTAATTTAGAATGTAACAGGCTTTTGTTTGTTATAACCTTTTTAATCTATTTCATTATATGTGTATATTTCTACATAAATAAATTATATTTAACCATGATTTTACATAAAGTTGTGAGTTATGGTAGAGAAGTTTTTTTTGTTAGGGCTGGTCAGTGTTGAGAGAGAGGATATAATGGAATGGTAGATAGGATTGAAGAATTCAGATTGATTATTATTCATCTCTGGTTTCTCAAATAGTCTGCAAAATAAATGAATAGTTTATTAGCTGACACTTTATCTTTCACAGATCTGTTGGTGGTACCATTAATTACTACAAGCAGATAAGTAAATTAGTAGTTACATTAACTACCACCCAACGCGCCACCCTCCAATATGAAAGTTTATTTTTCTCAAATTATATCTAAAAACCCTCATTTCTTTATAAAATTGTTGCAATAAAAAGTGATCCAATTGTTTATTAAGTTTAACTAAATAAAATAGCAATACAAACTTAATAAATAACGTAATTACTCAAGGGAACATTCTAAAAATTTGAACATGAACACAAAAGCTCAATCTTTAGAGAAAGTGAAAATTTTTCTTTTCAGCGCATGATGTGTTGTTTATGCTTGTGGGTGGAACAGATGATCTCAAAAATTGTAATTCCAAACATGTTAAAACATGATAATTTGTTTTGATACTATTGACTGTTTCGCTTCCAGCCAAATTCACCAATCTGAACTTGATCATCGAGTTCATTGGGCATCGAATGATTCTCAAAATTTCTCTTGCACACAACATAGTTTTGGAAAGGGTATAGGAAATTAAAAAAAATTATTGGCAATAGTTCAGATTACTGTTTGCTACGAGTTATCAACAAGTTTTAGAGAGGCGACTTGCTGGAATGGATTGAAGGGAGATGTATAGGTTTATCTCTCTCAGGAGTATCGTTTCTGGTGAGCTAAAACATTCATCTTAGGCTTGGCTCCATCATGACTTTTTTTTTTGCAAAATGTCAACAGACGACCCATAATTAAAGCTAAGAAATAATATTAAAATATACACTCTCACACCACACACTCACCCAGCCACAACGGAGTCCTTGTCCAGTTTCAGCTATATCGCCTGGCGGTTGTATACAAAATATGAACTAATGAACGTATGGGTTGTTGTTGTTTCAGCTGTTGTCACGTGCCAGGAGCGGCAAACCAATCAAGGGTCGGCATGGCCTCTTGCTCCTCCCCATTGGCAGATCCAAGGTCAGTAATCCCCCTCTAAGTAAAACAACCATGCTATTCCCTCCTCTCCTCTCTAATTACTAATGCAAATTGGGTTTCAAAGACTTTCTTTTTTGTTTTTTTGGAACCTCTCCAGTTACCCCTCTTAATTTACACTTTTCTCACTCTCTGTCTAAAGCTTGCTCCCTCCCAAACAAGTGAATTGCCATGTCGATTTGCTGTTACCTACATACGAAGGGAGGTTTCTGGTTTCATTCTTGGTTTTGGTTGTCTTATCCTCCTGTATTTCTTAAAAATATACACTTTAAAATTAAGTATGTCTTTTCTCTGCTTGGTGAAGGTGTAGGGGCTAATTAAAGGTTCTGGTTGTTTTTTACTATTTAGATCTAATAAGATTTCATTTATTAATAATACTAGTTTAAAATTTAGTGAGTTTTTTTCTTTAAAAAAGAAAGCCAATTCGACTTTCATGGCAGGTTATTTATTTACATATTTTCCACTTAGGAAAACACTTCTCCGAAGAAGCTGAGGTTGTTGCAACTTAATTAAACTATTTAATCCATGGATTTATCTTGTTTTTGTAAAATTATTGAATGTCAAAAAATGTTAAGTGAATACAAAACAAAAACCTGTGATTTTTATAACGACACACCATTACCGATACATCGATGTCGATCGGTTTTTAAAATCATCGATGGCGATCTCTGAACTCTACTCCATTGTCCAATTCCCATTTAAAATCAGAACTAGGAAGAGTTAAGTGAAATAGCTGAAATAGCTGTGCAGTTTGAGCTCAAAGGTAAAAAAGGAGTCTTCAAGTTATGATTTTAGTTTTCATCTAGGTTGCAAGAAAGCAGTAATATTACAGCTGTTCTCACCAGATATGGCAACGAGAGGGGGGGGAGAAGAGTTGCGTAAAGATTTTCATCCATTTGTTGCAAATGGGCTAATCACATTACAGTTGCGCAACATTCATTGAAACGAGACGTAATACGGTGCAAAAGGCTGCTTACAAATGGATACGGTTAATACGTTGCGGGAGTTTACAGCCTGCAACAACACATTTTTATTTCAATGTCAGCTGTGTGCATGATGCTAGAAAATCATTTCAGTTGAATAATAAATGAAAAATTGATCAATATATTAAGTTCTGGAAAAGAGGTTTAGAGTAATTTTGGCTTAATTTAAGTAATATTTTAAACTCATGCCATTGCAGTATCAAGAAAAAAGGAACAGTCTCCTCAAGGAATAATTTCACTTTGAAATGTTTCACAACAACAAAGAAGTGAATTCAAGTGTTCTAATGTGCAAATACTCCTTTTAAATTGCTCTCCTGAAGGTTTCTTACCAATTTTGTAGTAATAGTTCTAAAAGCTGAGGATTGAGTAAAAATACTGATTTTTTAAAAGTTATATTGTTCTTGTGTAGAGCAACAGTATCTTGAAATTGAGCTTTCATCCAACGAAAAATATAACCCTATTTAACCTCCCAAGATTCAAAAACTATGCTCGATACATCTAGTTTCAGACAATTAATTGCAACTGAAGATCGCTGCTGTAAAATCAGTAATTATTGTTTATGTACATCTGAGTGAATATAAAGGGTAATTTCAAGAAGTGGAAATCACAAACATCGCCATTAGAATAAAATTTTGCCCTACTAAAACTTTTATTTAAAGTAAAATAATCGCCTATTTTTTCAGGCGGGGCTTAACGTCCAACTACCAAAACTTCTATTATTCTATAGTATTTATTACCTATTACATGTTATTAGTGCTATTTCTATATCGTAACTTACAAAAATCTTATTCTTAGTATAATTCTTTATTCGTTTTAAAAGTTTGGAAATTTTGGTTGTTGGTGCAATGATTTACTCTGAAACAAAATTAGTACTTCTTAGTAAAAATTCATTTGGGAAACTGAACTGAATGGAACTATTTTTTACAATTTTAGTTTAATCATAATATACATTTTTCTTTTTTTAAATTAAATTTATTTTGAGATGGCTTTTGTAATAAATCAGCTGATGCACTATCTCCCAACATGCTTATCTTGCAACTAATTTAATGCACGAAGCAAAGGGGTTTGGCTTCCATATTTTACAGGATTATTGTTCGTAGATTGTCCAAATGTATATATTATACAGTTTATAACTTATAAATTTTGCAAATTTATAATTACTTTCTTATTTTGCTCCCCAGCTAACTAGAGGAGATAAGTTGTTTTTTTATCATGTTTTTGCATGCATTAAATTATAATTTTTAATTTAACTTTTAAATTTGTATTAGGTGTCATAGAAATAAATAATTCTTTTTACTATTATTATTAAGCTCTGAAGTATCCCTCCTTTCGCTGGGCCTCCAGCAGCATTTAAAGAAAATAACCCAGCTAAACCTGGGGCCAAAAATCTTGTCTCGGTATGAGTAAAAAAAAAAAGCAAGAACGCGCTGTGAAGAAAAGAAGTAGAATGGAACAGCTGATACCCTCGAATTTGCCCAGAGCTGTAAGACCTTGCTGCATTGCTTACCCTGGAGATTGGTCTTGAGTATCTACTCTATCACCTCCATCAAATTAGAGTGGTGAAATTTCCGTAAAGTCTCTCCTATGTTGTTTGGATAAACAAAATTACTCGTGTCCATTTCACGAGCCATTTGCCACAACTTGTGAGCAA
Source organism: Rhodnius prolixus (assembly GCF_049639745.1). Taxonomy (NCBI): domain Eukaryota; kingdom Metazoa; phylum Arthropoda; class Insecta; order Hemiptera; family Reduviidae; genus Rhodnius; species Rhodnius prolixus. The sequence continues at coordinate 38,511,261 of NW_027411634.1, forward strand.
AAACGTATTGGATTTTTGTAGGAAAGGTCCAAATGCTAATTTAGTGAAGGAAAAACACTACCTACCTCGAACGAACCCACTCACAATCAACATTTTAGATTGCTAAAAGACTTACTAAATTCATACAGAAGAAATGGCCCTTCGTTTTTCTGAGAAATGCCAAAAGCTGGTTTAAAAAAGGAAAGAATAGCTCCTAGTTTGGTCAAACTTTTGAATTATCATTTTCTGAAATTCCCTAGTTATCATCTGGTATCCAGGGAGGACAAAACCAATTGGTGCCTTCTAGTTTTGAGGTGTTGCCCTAGAAGTTATTGCTTTCACCACCGCTTGAATATATGTACGTTCGCAGTAGAGAAAATGGTGCGTTAAATGAGTGTTGGAAAGACTAAGAAAAGTAGTTTCGTTGATAAACAGCAAGTAAAAGATCTCAAGACAGACCTGCCATTTAGGTGTATTAAAGCATTTGAAACCACATAAGTAGGTCCGACAAATTAGTAACCTATTACTAATTATTTATTTATATTTTTGGAAATCAATTAAAAAGTAAGTGCATTTTTATCTTTGCTCTCCTTTTAATTTTTTTTAATTTTACTCATTTTTTTATTTTTATTAGTTTATTTTTGAGGTGGAGGCATTTATATGAAATAGGTTGGTTATATTAATGTTTTTATACATATTTATGGACATTCAAAATGATAAATAACATAATAGGTTTAGCTAAAGATACATATTTTCTTTTAAAGAATTTTCTTAGATATAAAATTATGTTCCTTCAATTTCTGCAAATTATCTGTAAGAATATTAATAATTTAATGTCTTAAAAGTAAAGTAATAATATTTTAAAGTAAGTAATTTGAGTATTTTGATTTTAAATCCAGGCGGGTTTATTTGTAGTCAAGACAAAAATGCCGTTTAACGCATGCGCTGGTTGGTTGGTCGAAAGGTTAAACTTTTTGTAACGGGTTATATTGTATCTAACTGTGACAGGTAACGAAATCACAGGTTCGATGATTAAGTTTTATGAATTTAGTAACATAAAATGATTATTTTCTGTTAGAGATCAATTGGATTACAATATTAGATTTTAAACATTCAGATAATATAGGTGGTTATGTGAGAAGAAAATTAAGAATGTCAGTTGTTGGGTATAGCATTATTTAGCCTACCTATGTATGTTAATTCTCTGAAATTAGATTTTTAGCTAACAGAATTCTTTGTGGGTGCTCAATAGAGGACTTTTGAATGTCTTGAGTGTAAATGTCGGCAAGATAAATATTTTGGGGTACCTTTCTGATATCTATAACTATAGTGGATGTTTCGTAGTTCATATATTTATTGGAAATATTTCGTTGTTATAAGAATATCCTTTGTGTATTAGATATTTTAAACTTGTATTTATCCATTCCATTTTAAAATGGGATTAAATTACTTGTTTAGGAAATGGAGTGGATCAAGGGTTACCATTACAGCCACCACACATGGGTCTTCAACTTGGAAGGGATCCTGTGTCCGGCCAGTTTGTATTATTTCCTTCTACCGGTATCGGTAAGTTTCTTATTTTTAATTTTATTTAATCTTTGGATATTTTAAAATTATTAATTCAAATAACTGAAAACATGACACTGATCATTGCAACTTTGCAGGAGACAGTGTGCAACGAGCAGTGGTTTGGCCTGGCAGTACAAATGTTCCTCCGCCGCCGTTGCAAGTTATGCAAGCACCGCCTCCGCAGCCTTTGTTACTTGATAGGTTGGTGGCTTTAGCACCAGGACATGATAAACGACGGCATGACCCACCACCGCTCACTGGTTTGTACACTATTTAGACCAAGGAGATTTTTTCTTCCAATTATTTGTCTTTATTGAGTTATGTTTTAATAGACGTCAAAATTTAATGTTGTTCAAAGTTACAATTTAGTAAATTAAGTTTAAATGCTAGTTCAAATTTTCAAAGCTAGCTGTAACGCTTTTGGTTGATAAGATGAATTTATTAACCTTGTTAATGTAATAAACAAATACTTCAACCGCAGTAAGAAGGACTTAAGCTGCCTATATGCTTCGAGTGGTTTCGGAATATATTATTTTCGTTTCATTTTCTGTTGAGCTTAGTGGGTGCAGCAGCCTCTATATGAATCTGGGCAATGAAACTTTTAAAGCGTTGCAAGCATTCACCTAAATTCCAATAAAGTAAATTACTTGGTACCAGTGTTAAAAGAATGAAGTGCAGTGTATCCATAAAACAAATCAAAAATGCTCTTCAGTTATTGGCGAATAGCCAGGCTGCAGCAAGGAGTTAGTTAAGAGCAAGAGAGATAGTTAAGTTATTCAAAGACGATTAAGATTATTTCGATTATTTTAAAATTTAGGATTAATGTAAAAGTCATATGATGAAAAATCCATATTTGAACTAATGTTTACCAAACATGAAAAATAGGTGTCATGGTACCCTGTGACTTCTCAAAAGGAGCCGGATCCGGTACAAGCGGAAGTACATGTCTTGGCCAGGCTACAGCGACCAGCCAAGGACTTGCGCTAATACACAACATTCATCCCGGTGCTGCAACACCTCATCAGTTTTCTTCTGTACTGATCCATCAGATGCCATTTGCAACAGGACCTCCATCCTCACAGCAACATAACAACTCTCTGTTGTTGAGCACACAGCTGACCGAACAGGCGCTCATCAATCAGAATTTAAACACTTCGGTAAGTCAATTTTTCTACATTACTTGTTTATAGCCTATTAATTGCAACTATTTGATTCGAAACTTTCACTAAAGTTGGGTCTGTGTATTTTTCACATTACCTTTTGTTCGTAGATATCCTGTTTGTTTTTTAGGCCCAGATTTCCGCTTCGTTCTAACAAATATATTCAATGCAGTCTTGCAAAATCAAATACAATCATACTTTATCTATTTATTTTTATTAATAGCTTAAGATATATCCCAGTATATATATCATGTCCATTACCAAAATATCGTTAAAAAATGTGTTCATAGAACTGCATGAATAGAAGGTAATAAGTTTTTCGTGTTACCTGAAACTTATGGAAAAATGGCTATATATTACAATTTGCAAAATGAGGGACATATTTGAGTAAAGTAGAATTAGCTATTTAGTGTTAACAGTATACTAAAAAGTGCTTGTTTAATAGGTAGCTTTGTGCTAACCTCATATTAGGAAAATAACTTATAACGTGCTTCAGTTTGCTGTAAACTTACTGCTTTTAGAAATCATTTTGCCAATATAATACAAAAAGTGAAGGTAATTCCAAAGAAGTATAGCCTATGTATTGTGTAATAACAGCACGTTGTTCATAAAACAAGGCATCGTTGAGACCCGAGATATTTTTTTCCTACATTACATACTATCAAGTAAATTGTAAAGTAAATTTCCGCTTCTCCCAAGTTTCCTAAATTTGTCAAAACATTACAACTGTTCTGGCATTCTTTCGAATCAAATGTATTTTGCAATCGTACTGCTTATGAATTGAAAGATATAAGATGATCCTAATTCGCTAATATTTTATTTTAAAAAAGTAAGATGGAAATCACCATTCTCACATTATTTTTTTTAATGAATTCCTTATTAAAATGCTGAAAACTTTAAACACGTAGTCATTATTCTGTTATCCTAAAATGCATTATCACATTTTTAGGTGGTGATAAGTAATCATCAACTGTCAGAGAACACGGTGATAAATCCACAATTACTGGGCGGCATGGAAGGACTTTGCGGTTTGCAACATATGTCACCGAGTGTTGTTATTTCACATCATCATACGGAAACCAATTCATTTGTAAGATCAGATATTGGTCCTGTGATACCTGGGCATGTTTTGATTAAGGAAGAAGTGAAACAAGAGATTGAAGAAGAGGAAGAACATCACCCTCCACCTTTGGTTGATCAGGTAAGGAAGGAAGATGTCTACGTTACAGGTGAAGGATAATGTGATGGCTGGTAATATCAGAAAGGAGAATTGTATTTGTGGTATATTTTTAATTCGTGGTTTTTTTTAAAGGCTACATCACCTCCAAGTGTTGGAGAAGATACAAAATCGGAATTTTCCGAAGAAGATATCAAAGAAAGAGTAGTACAAGATGCGCAAAATCAAACGGAAACTCCTGCCGTCAGCGATGAAGACACATGTCAACCAATTGCTGCTTCTACAAATCAAACATTAATTCCAGTGGTAAACGCTTTGGAGCAAGTTAAGAAGGAAAATGATATTACGGAACCCGTGGTAACTTGTGCTGTAGCAGCAGCTGCCGGTGACGTTGCGACAGTACAAAAAATCGTGGAAGAAAAAGACCAACATAATAAAGACGAAGTTGTTGAAGCAATAGTACCTCAAGAAGTAAAAGTGCAAACTCAAATCCAAACTTCTGTTGCACCGGCGTCTTCTGCTCTTCCCCTTCCTATTGCTGTGACAACAAACGACGTCAAAGAACAAGTTGAAGTGAAGAAAGATCAGGTTGTTTCTGTAGAGTTGCCAGAACCAAAAATTGAAGAAAGTAATTGTGCCATATATTCTCCTGAAGATGATGTTCAAGAGGTATGGATTTTTTGTACTTATTTTATTTCCATCATAAAATTGTAACATTCAAATTAAATAATTCAAATTATTATGTGACATATTTGTTACCTAATTTATCATTTACAAAAAGAAGATTCCTTATTTTAGTAGAGTTTTTCTCAAAAATATTTTCACGTTACGTATCCATAAAAACGGAAATATGAAAAGTACCAATCATTCAATATCACTTTATTAACTAAAGTTTCAATCCGAGATGTTGGTTAATTCCTTTTTGAACTATATTTTAGCTTAGAAAAATCGCTTAAAACTGTTCTTATACGGGTCATCCACAATTTTTTAATTAAAAAAATCTTGGTCAACCCCAAATTTGTCCAATATTCTGATTGTGGCCAAGGAATTAATAACTTGCAGAGAGTCCCAGAAAACTCGATTAAAAGTCAACTAATTAAATATGTGCAGTTTCTTTAACATTTCCTTTTTTTATGTAATAGGAATGCGAACCTGGGCAACCTGATCTGAGCGGAATGCAGCTGCTTTTGAACGGAATAGATCAATATGAAACGGTTAGAGCGCAGGTACCCACCGAAGAACAATGTCCACCAATTGAGGATACTGTTATCCCTCCAATATCACCGCCTCCTGCTCCACCAGCTACTGGGTTACATGGGCTTGGCCTACTTTGTGAGCTGGCCAGACAAAGGATCGAAATTGAAGGATCCGAAGAACCAGAACCAGATGTAGAACAAGAGCCAGAGCAGCCAGAACCGGAAGCGGAAGGTGATCTCACTCCTTCATTGCCGACAACACCTAACGAAGACAGTAGCAGCAGTAGTATTACTTGCAGTAGCAGTGGCAGTGATCAACGGCCAAGAACACCTCCTAGGAGGACACCTTCTCCAGTTCCTTCGTTTCCTCTGATTGAATTAGACAAAGATAATCATAATGATAGTGGTTAGTTGTTTTTATTTTGGGAGGAGAGGTCGAGGAAATTACGTAATTTTTTTATTGAAAATGGTAGTCTATTTCTAACTTTTTTCGCGTCCTTGTTTTGCTCCTCCACTTCCCCTTCATCGGAGCCTATTATAATCGCCCGCACATTGCTGGCCAAGACAGACAGTACCGGACAGCCATTGCTGGGTCACTATTTACCTGATCCGCCGCGTTTCATGGGTCAAGAGTAGCTTGAAGTTTGTCTTTTGTGCCGCACTCCATAATAGGGAATCTAAGAATCTGAATAACCACTCGCATGTTATTATCTCCTGTCAAGGGGTCTTTATAGTGCAGTTTGCAATGCTGCTTATATTATGGTTAGTTTCCTGGTCAAATTATCCGGCTAGACTTCCAAGAGAAATGCTCACTTTGAAAATCTTGCATTAACTAAAGCCCTAGCCTATATATGTACTTTTGGTACGTATATCCTCTGGGCATAAGTGATACCGCATGGACCTCGGAGTGGTCTTCCCTTTCCTATTATATTTATGGAACGAGTCATATAAGTTCTGGTTTCTTCCTGATTTAACACGTTCGCGGACGGCTACTGCATAATATGCATATTATGCAGTACTTTCGCTTTGTTCTAGTGGGTCACTACTGCATTTGCAGTGATTATTGTATGAGTCTAATTGCAATTACAGTAGCTGACTCTTTCAATTGCAAAATTGAGCAATATGAAACAGAACTGCTAATGCAGTTATTTTATTTTTTTTCTTTATTTATATATTTTTGGTGCTATATAGTAAGATGTATGAAAAACCTCTTGTCCAATTTCATCTAACAAACCTGGAAATTGCATTTACGGAGGGTGCTCATAGTACCCTAGCTAAATTCAGGCCGTCCGCGAACGTGTTAATGGAGCCGATTGCTTCCTAACGCGCATTAGTTTGATGATTTAGTAATGATAGACTTGACCTACATAATCCCTGCCATCACAGGCTCCGAGATTTGTTTTTGTAATTGTTAATTATTGGCCTTCCTTTAAGGTAATGCATTAGCACAAGTGATCTTCTCCATCGAACCGATTATATTTTATTTTTTTGTTTGTTTTCAGTCACAGAGCTAAAGAACCAAGTTAAGTCTCAAAAGTTACTTTTCAAAAGAGGACCTGGACGCCCTAAGAAAAATTCATATGGCCGTAAGTTTTTGTTTAGAAATTTTTCAGGATTGTTCAGTATTAATATTTATAATTAGTGATCCTTGCTTTTATCATTTGGTCGATCACTTCTCATTCTTAGGCGTTTCTAAAAATGATGAAGCAATAGAGATTCTTGTTTCGGAACCTATTTGTTTGCTTCCCTCTAGTGAATTTAACATTTCAATCCCATGCGAAGGTATTACCTATGTGGTTAGTATGTTGAACTCGCATGCATAAATTTCTGGTTGGAATCGTAACTGCTGCCTTTTCTCTTTCTAGGAGCTCTACGATTTCCTTATCCTGACATTCGCGTACGGGCTTTCATTAAATGAATCCGATTATTTGACGATTATAGAACGTCTTGTAATCCAAGGTATAAAACTAATACAAGTTTAGACTAATTTGTTTTCATTTTTTTTAATAAAAGGTTGTAAAAAAGAACTGCCTCCAGTCAGCATACCAATACTGAGTGAACCTCCAGTTTTAGAACCATGGTGTGCATCGCCAAGTCAGAAGAACCATCCATTATTGTCACCACCCACTTTAACACCCAATAAACGGAAGAGTTTGGATAGCCCTTCACATTCATCACAGGTAAATTAAGAAAAGAATTTTGAAATAGATTTATACAAGGGTGTGGCTATAAATTTAATGTAAAACGAGACATTTTGGATTAAATGTTTTAAAAATGTTATAAGGATTAGAGGTCAGCAACTTCTATTGGATCTTGGCATCGTTGCAAGTATGTGTAAAGGGGCTCTAAGTTCCTTGAAAACAAGTCTAAACCATTCCCCCTTAAATTAAAGTTTCGAACTTAATAAAAAATTAAATAAAAACATAATAAATATGTTTTAATTAATCTTTTTATTTATTTCTCAAATCAGGAATCCGATAGCTGTGGAAATCCACCGCCTTTATCGCCATGTTCAAGTTCAAAGAAACGCAAAGTTGGTAGGCCAAGAAAGTCAGAAGAACCAACCAACACAGAGACTATAGTATCACAAAGAAATAAAGGACTTGTCGGGTTATTATTGCATAGTAACAGTCATGATGAAAAAGAACCTTCCCCACCACCGACGCCAAAAGTTAATAAAATCCGGCCAAAACTTAAAGCAGAAGCAAAGGTATTTATATTTATTTAGTTTAGATAAGTTATTGCATTGTTTATGATGTTTCCAGCTATATTTAGGGTAGTGTAGGAATTAAATAACATAATTTTAACCTTTAGTATTCATAAAGTAAGTTCATTTATTTATTTTTCAAATTAAGAAGTGATTTGATGAACCTTATTTACCAACCTTAGAGATTTGATTTTAACAATTGTTGCTCACAGTATGTAAATATTTACAAAAATGTGTTCAAGTTTTTAGATTAATGCTATAACCCATGTTTATGATTGGAGATATTCTATTTACATCCCATTAAGGAAAGATCATACAGAAATAAATACTTTATAACTTTTTTATTACTTCTTAGTGAATTTAATTACAGTCAACATTTAAATTTATTACTTTCATAGTAGCTTCATTTTCATTTGTAATTATATGTTGTATAGCACGTTATTTTAGTCCATTCGACGGAGGACCATTGTCCGATGTGATAATTAATTACTTCTGTAATTAATCTTTCTATGAAAAATCAAACATTATTAATATTTAATCATCTGTCAAGGTGAAAGCCTGGTGTGATGACGATGAAATCGAGCTCAGCCCACCAAAACCAAAGTTAGAGCCACAGTTTAAAAGCTCTCCAGCTTGGCGTTTTTCGCCCGTTGGAAAGGTAAATTTATATACATTCAGTCACTATTCTTATTCTGACTAAACCAAAAAACGTTATGTAGTAGAAAGGAAACGAATGTTTGACGACATATACAGGTATTTAGATGCACCATTTCGCTACGAAGACATAATATTCTCCACCAACATATATGTGCTTAAGTCTATAGCAGAGCTAGCAATGAAATATGAATGTATTTAAAAGTTATGGAATGAATGCAAGGAAATGATTACAGAAGGAGTGCGTGATTTTAATTTCGGTTAAGCTATAAGGATGGCAGGAATATTGAGTACTGATCCATCCATTAGTTGTAGTTTATGTAAATAGTTGTATAGAGTAGAGGGACGAATGAGTGAAGCGAATGTATTTATAAGTAAGAACGGAAAGTGAGTGATATTCTAGTGATAAGCACTACCTGGTTGTATGTCGAAAGCCATTGCCAAAAAAAGAAAAAAAAATCCAATAATCTTTTTAATACTAATTATGTTGTGAATTTTAATTTTTTTTTAGTCAACACCGAAAAGAGCAAAGAGTAGATCACCAGAAAAAAGAAGAAAAATCAGCCCAAGCGGACGAGCTGTAGTGTGTTCTAAGACCAATTCTCGGTTGCCACCAGTGGTACTACCATTTTCACCTAAAATAAACTCGAACTCTTCAGCAGTGCAGCGCAAAGTCTCCACACCATCACCAGTAAATACATCCAAAAGCACCGTGACGACATCAACAAATTCTACATCCAGCTTACCGCAAATTGTTCCATCTAAAAGTGAAAATTGCCAAAAATCAACGGATAAAACTTCTACGATTTCATCAACGCCTCAATCAAGCCAGTCGGATTTAGCTGTTACAATTCCTGCGGAAACTGATTCGAAATGTAAGTTACCTTAGTTTTTTTTTAACAACTAGTATAATCTAAAAAAATGCTAGTGCAATTTTATAGTTTTCTGGAAAGCATTGTTTGAATAGTTAATTTAAACAGTTGGAGAATAAACACTCAGTGCGTGGTTAGCTGAGTTTTATTTTCCATATTCTCTAAAGTAAATTTTAAACAGTTACTGAGATGTTACAAAACTAAAACTACCAGGGTATTGCTGGTTGATTAATTTTCTCGATTAAAATGCTGGCGATTTTGCTTATTCCCCTGATAAATGGCTCTGTTTTTTAAAAAAGAGTATTGATAAAACTGCAACTATAAATTTCTTAGTAAAAAAAATATTTAGCTTATTGTTCATGGCATGGTCCATAGTTATTAATCATTTTAACATATAAGAATTACTTGAAATGGTCTCAGTAGATAAAGTAAATAAATCGACCAAAAAAATAAAAATCAGTTTATTCATTAGCTGATTGAAGTGCATTTTATCGATATCTTATTTGTATTTAATAATTGAAAGCACACACGATATATATTTAAAAAATTTATTTTAAATTAGTTAGTTGCTCTTATCTCTTCGCCTCGTTTAGGTATAGTTTTTAAATAGATTGCTTAGTTATTTCTTTCTCTTCTAAATTACACCACAGCATTATATTATTATCATCAGCTTTATCTTAATTGTTTTGTCTGACATAATGCTTTTAAACGTATCACATTTTTATTTTTGTAATGGATTTCTAAAGTTTCACTCTCTTCTTTATAACCTATGCCTGTTTATGTGAGAATATAATGAATTAGCTAGTTAGAAATTTCGTTAGGCAATTAAGTGTAATCTATTTATAAAAGATTATTTTCTATATTTGTGTCTTAATCTTTAATGTGCGCTGAACTATTGTTATTATAATACATCAAAAGGTTTGATATAAAATATTTCATTTTTTGTGTGTGTGTGTGTTTTTTTTTAAATCTTATCTAAATTAAACAAATTATTAATATATTTATTTATATATTCAGCAGACATGCCTGATTGTAAATTAAGAGAAGAACATCTTACACAATTACCGCGTTCAATTATGATGGCAGTTGGTGGTCTTTTCTACACTGGACATATTACCCAAGCTAAAGCTGAAGGTATCTATGAGGTTATTCTGGAAAAAGAAAGGCATAGAAAGCCGCATATACTTTGCTCCGAAGAATTAATTAATAATGCTGTAAGTAGTTGTTAAGATGTTTAAGTGATTTGAATTATTAAAATTTATAACCTGACTGATTTAATGAACTAGAAATCTTTTTAAAAATATTTATTTGTTAACTTAAGTTATTGTTTAAACACCGACTTAACTTTTAATCCTTTCGATGACAATAGGTTTGTTCCTTATTTTTGAAGCAATTTTTGATCTGTGATTACTTAGTGTGCATGAGCGATCCAAGTACTGGTATGAATTCAATTCGAATTTTTGTTCTAATGGAACACTCATTATTTTGCGGCGGTCTACTGCATTTGTCCCAAACTGGTAGTGTAAGTTGAAAAATGTAGTTTCGCATTGGTGATAGCACATGGTTTGGTTCTCCTACGATTGTTCTGATCGATCTCTTAGTAGTTGGAAGTTAGGTTTCTGATGCATCAGCCATTAATGAACAGTTCAATTATAAATTACCGGTTATTAATAATCCAGACTGCAGGCTCTTAGAAGACGTTCTGGGACTCAGGTAGGCGTTGTTAGGCTAGGGTCATTCTGAGGGCCATTACTTAAGTAATGAAAACGTTGAACAAATTCGAAAGTATATTCCTTAAATGACAGAATTCAATGCTATTTTGCTTCTCACTGATGTCCATTGAATGCCTAAAAGTGCCTGTTTGAATCGATTTCGCTCTCACTTCGATTCTGGTCTAGACTCTTAAGGTTGTGCGTTACCGCTCTGTACACTCTACACATTGTCATGAAATTATTTCATAAGATTTTCATTAAAAAAATTATATAATGAAATGATGTTAACCTGTTGCGTAATTCGCCTATTCTAGATCCTAGAAGTAAGACTGGATGATGTAGCATTGAAAGTGGGAACTCGCCTGTGTGCATACTGGTCCCAGCAGTATAACTGTCTCTATCCGGGAGTGGTGTGTTCAACAAGTGGACCAAATGATAAATTTGTCAGCGTAGAATTTGATGATGGTGACAATGGTACAATCAATCGAGATGATATCAGACTATTGCCTCATGATTATCCAATGATTGGTAAGCAATTAATTTGTTTATCCCACATTTTGAATGAAAAAGTGAATTTGGTTCCATTTTAAATTTATAAATTGCCTCTTTTAAAGAATATGATCCAAATCCACTTTCATCGCTGGGCAAGAGGAAAAGACATAATTCAACCAATAGTTCGGACTGTCAGAACAAAAATGTTGAGGTTTTATACTTTTTACTTAGTTTAAATTGAAGGAAAAAAAATGTTAAAAATTTATTAATATAAGTTTTTTATTTTATTTTTTTCAATTTAGAGGTCTTTACCAACTCCAGAACCACCAAGTTTGGTAGAAAAGAGTAATGTTGAAGATATCCTCGAAGAAAGTGAAAAAATGGAAATTGATCCTTCAAATGAAAAACAAGGTATGTAATTATAATAAACTTTATTTAAATTAAATAATTCTGTTTACAATATTTAAACGTATAGAAAACTAAAGCAATACAGCAATACAGAGTTTGATATTGCACCAGTTCAAAAAATTTGGATACTGAATCTTAAATTTATCGTAACAAAATAACTAAACTTATAAATACAACCAGCATTAAAAATACAAAAAGCAGAAATACAAAATCTGAAACTATTATACAACATAACCTACATAACTAATTAAAAATAAAGTATACTTTATTTTATATAATATAATTCATATAATACTTTATATAATAAAACCATATTCATATATACTCATATTATATCTAACAGTTTAAAAAGTTAAGTATAAGGGTTGATTAAACGCCAAAAGGTACACAAATCAGCAAGTACCCAACATTTCATTCAAGCTTAGTTGATATAATTTAAGTAATTTTGCTGCATTAACTTTTCCTTCACATTTTTTAGAATTTATTAGATGCCACAGATGCTGGCCAGTTCGTTCATAATATTATTTGGTTATAATCATGATAAAATGTATATTATATCTTCGTTTTTAAATAGGTACTTTATTTTAACTCTATTCCAAATTATTCTTCTGATTTATCTTTAATATGCCCTTTATTCTGAAGTTGTCACATCTTATACATGCATGTTAAAGTAGAAAAAGACAAAGTTAGAGTCGGCTACTGTTTAAATTTGAATCACGGAGGATTTAAAACAATATTTCAGACTTGAATTCGTCTTACCGAAATATTCGTGAGCACAAATAACACACAGTTAATAACAAGTAGATTATTCAACAACAATTATTCATTTCTCAATTGTAATTTAATTTTACTTACAGTAAAATACTGGAATAATTAGCTGTCCTAAAAATATGCATATCTTATTTATTTTATATTACATAACATTTATATAACATTGTGAGAAGAACAGCTACATTGAGAGTGTGATTGAAGAAAACTATATTATTTGCGATAAAGCCAGATAATTATTACCTATTATTATAAACGTTTGACTACTACATAAAATAACAATTACTTTAATCGAAGAATAAACTTAAACAGACGATTTTTATTAAAAATAAAATAATCGAAATCATTGATGTATGTTGGTGTAAGCATTTTTTTAAAAAAGTTTTTAAATTTTGTAGCCTCGTAATTTTTTTTATTTTTTATAACGTTTTCTTTTTAACCTGTAATTAATAGTTTGATTATTATAGATTAATAGATATTAAAGTCAATCTACAGTGCTACTTGAACAAATATTTTGTAGATGAAAATGGCCAGCATAAGGGTCTGTGGCATCTAATAAATTCTAAAAAATGTGAAGGAAAAGTTAATGCAGCAAAATTACTTAAATTATATCAACTAAGCTTGAATGAAATGTTGGGTACTTGCTGATTTGTGTACCTTTTGGCGTTTAATCAACCCTTATACTTAACTTTTTAAACTGTAAGTTTTTGTTAAGGAGATTTTTGTACCTTTTGGATAGATTTTCATTTTTGTCTATTTTGCTAAGTTACATATCTGCTTTACTGTTTTTTTTAAATTTGGAATAAGCAATTCTATCATTATAACCTGATAAGGTGTTAAGTAGGAACCGTAACTACCACTGGAGAGATCTTTTTAAAGAATGATTATAGTTGCGGTCCCCAAACCATCCTCAATAACAATTTTTTTGAGAAAGCCTTTTTATATAAAATAGGAAGGTATTTGTACGTAAAAAGCAAATTTAAACTGCGATTTCAGACCTTCCTTTTAAGAGAAGTAAGAAAAATAAACGGGCGATTACAGTACTTCTCCATAAAAGGCAAAGAGGCAAAGATTTTTAATCGAACGACAATTCATTAATGTAAATAGGTTCACCCATTGATAATTTTAACGATTGCAGTACTTCCTCTTAGTAGGTGTAAGAGCATGATGGCACTTCACAGCCATATAGAGGAGCTTTAATCACTTCTTCGTGCTAAATTTTATCAAAATCGGACAAAGCGTTATAGAAATATTGGTAATAATAGTTTTAGAAACGGCCTTACTTGGGTGGGGCAAACTCCCCTCCATATGAGGCATAGCGACGAGACTTTTAAAGTGCAAATCTATACAAAATTTCGATTCGAATGACACTTCATTCATGAAAATCAGTTCACTTGTCGATAATTTGAAACGATTGCTATACTTCCCCTTAACTAGTGTAAGAGCAGATCGCCGCTTTAATGTTACGTAGGGGAGCCCTAACTCTATCATCCTACCAAATTTTATCAAAATCGGGCTAAGATTTACAGAGTAATTAGTAATAATAATTTTGAAGGGGGCCTTACATAAAGGAGGCTAACTCCTCTCCCATTCGGTGTACAGCGTCGAGACCCCCAAAAGGCACATCTACATAAAATTCCGAATAGAATGTCACCTCATTCATGAAAATCGGTTCTCGCGTTTAGGCGCTACGTAGTTTACAAAAAAGGTAACAACAACAACAACAACAACAACAACAACAACAACAACAACAACAACAAGAACAACAACAATTTCTGAAAATGCCGTTTTTGCTCATTTTCGGCAACTTTTTTCTCAAAATCTATTAGGTCTGGGGGGTTGCAAAAAAATTACAGTTATAAAGGAGGGTTTGCCCTATATTTTAAAGAAAATTTGGGAATTTTATCTTTTATAGAAAAAGAGAAAAAAATTGTCAAAGTTGGGTGTTTTTCAACGTTACGCTTTTTCGTGCAGTTTTTGACGATCAACCCTTATACAACTGTCCTACCGGACAGTTTTAATTATGTGCTTTCTTTATCAGGATTATTTATAATGATGATTGAGTTAAGAGTCATTATTAAATTGTTGCGGTAACGCCAAGCTCATAGAGTGTATTTGTAAATATTCTGCCAACCGTAATGCCCATTCATGTGGTTAATAACCTCCCTACGACTGATAGAGACCATCCCTAGCCATTTGACACGGAACTCTCTCAAGACAGGACAAGTTCTCACAAAATTGGCTACATCTTCAATGTCTCCCGTGTTTCAGAGCACACAAACATACCCTTACTCAGATATGACATAGTTCAACGATAACATTTCCCATCTCAGTCTCATGGTAGTACTTATATTAGTTACGTTCAGGGAGTTACTATCACTAACATAATGACTTGCACCAAGATCTACTCTTAGTTCTTTATACAACTTATGAAATTTTGCATTTCAAATTCTGGTGCCTGGCATTCTTTTAAATTCTAAATTAATAGATTCTATTAATTTAGAAAAATACTGTCCTCTAAACCAGAGCGATCAAAATCGATATAATACAATTGTATATACGAGTATTCTTTATACCAGAACAATTTTCTCTTAACATTAACAGAAGCCAACATATTTGGGAGGCCGTATCATAGATTACACTTTAGTAAAATAATACAGTGCAATCTGAATAGATACAGAGGGTGTACATTAGTTTCAGTATATAGTACATAATGCGAAAGGCGCACAGTGTAAACAACTTTTTAAGGAAAAACTGGTTGAGTTTCTCTACACTTTGGTGCTGCTGAAAACCCCACACTTGTGCTGCAGAGCACATAATGATTACTGCATTAAAATCATTAAATTTAGGTTTTAAAGCAATATTCTGATTTTTAATTATATTGTTACATGTTATCAAAATAGCTGCTTTAAAAGTACCTAACCGCTTTCTTGAAAGTGTGCGTTAGTGGTCAGTTGTAGAGTTAAACCGACACCAGATACTTGTAATAGTTTATCATTTCTATTGGCTCATTATTTATTTTACTATAAAATATTTGACACTTTACCTCCTGAACACCATAATTTAATAGATTTGTTCAGGATTATCATAAATCATAAGATTATCGTGTTTAATAAATGATGCTGTTTATAACAGATGAAGAATCAGAGGCCGAGCCAACACTTCCTGCCGAAACAATCCCAAGTATTATATCCGTGTTAGAGGTCAGTGAATTTATTATTATTCTGATGTAGAAAAGTAGATATATTTAACGGTGAAATTATTTCAAGAATTATAATTATAATTCAGAGTTAGAATTATAATTTATTAATTCGCCAACTAACGGAAGTTGAAATGATAATAGGTCATTAGAAAGTAACCTAAGATCTGTTAGTGGTAAAGGTCTGTTACCTCGATACAGATTAAAGATGTTTTTATCCTTTTGTTTATCTTACTAAAGGCTTCCATTCCAGTGTGTATCGTATTATCTAACTCCTTTTTTCCATCATTATTGAAGGAAATTCAAAATAAAAATCGTATTTTTTAAATTAATTTTTTAAACTCATACCTAAATAATGCTGCAATTATTTTTTCCTAGCAACGTTTTTATTTTGAATGGTGTTAGTAGCATAATATATCTACAGTTACTTTTAAAAAACCTAATTTTAAGCAAAATTATTTTATCTAAAATTAGCTTTGCTATTATTTAAGTACTTATCCGATTAACTGTTGAGATTTCGGAATTTTCATTTGGTTTCGCTCATCTATTGAACAAACAAAACTAAATCAAAGATCATTTTTTCATCTTAATTAGTATTTTAACATGTACTAGAATTTTTTATGGTTATGTCGAAAATCTTGCTTGAGTTAAGTCCTTAATAGTAAAAAACTTCTCAATTTCTCTTATTGTACCCCTGGGCTTAAACGTCCAAATATTCTTTGAACTTACGATCGTGTTTCGCATAGTATTACCCCGGACGGTTCTGAGTCACTTTTGTGCGTTTAAGACTAGGGCCAGGTACTGGTACGTACTATAATTTCCCAGCATTCTTTTAAGTGGAAATTCATGGATTAAAAGATACTGTCTGATTTATCATGTCAGGAAATATCGGAATAAGGAGGCGATTTGAATTTTAACCGATTGTCAGGCCGCCATTAAAAACGCTAAGCGTTTGTGCATTTAGCTTGAAATTGGTTTGGAAATGCCTAGGTAAACTCAGTGATTGAGTCCAGGTCTCTTTATTCGCGGTGCCAGGGAGTAGGGTTGTAAGGAAATGGGACGACTTGATCTCCCTGGCAAGGCAAGACTTTTGTGCGCTTTGGCTATAAGAAAAACCTCTTTTCTGGAACAGTGGGCTCAATGGACTCCTTTCTGGAACAATCTCTTGATTTGTCCCGGCAACTATAACTGGAAGAGATTTAGATTTGATGCATGCCTCGGTTTTAGTAAAATTGACTCCATATGCACAGGGCCTTCTTTTTGGACAATTTGTTGGAAATGCTGTGGTTTTTGACGTGGCAGTTCAAATGCAAAACAAAAACAAACTAACCAAAAATGTTAATTTCGACGTTTTTTAATAATAAAGAAACCTCGTAATAGGATTTTCTTCAGAGCGAGCAAGAAAGGAAACGGCTGAAAAAGAAAAGGAAAAAGAAACTGAGTTTGCTGAAAAATGCTGGTAAACTACACAGACATAAGCATAAGGAAGGATGTAAGACACGTCACAAACGAAAGCATAAGCATCACAGAAAGCATAAACATAAACATTCTTCTGGTAATAACTTGTTTAATTTGAGTTTTAAGGTAAACTTTTTATTTAATTAATTTTTATTTTTTGTATTTGTAATTTAGAATCTGGTGAAATGAGGATCAAAGAATCTACAGTATCGATTGATGATGAGGGTGCAAATGAAAAGGGTCCTTTAATAACAACAATCATAAAGCCCGCAGAAGTGAGTGTTATCTTATTTATCTATAATTAAGTAATTGATGATTGATTTTCTTTAAATAAATATTAAACTAAAATTCTGTAACGAACATGACTTCCTTATACAACAATTCCCTAGTTTTTGTCTTATCCATTTGTTCCAACTTCGAAATTTAATGCTTTTCTTATTACTAATATAATCCAGACGTAAAACTAACTGCACAAAATACCTAAATGACAATTTTAACCATTCTCTATTGCGCCACAGAATGCTCTAAAACTAATTCCATAGAGATATTCAAATAAAAGTTGTAGCTCTATTTAGAGCAGAGTTGCAAACAAACAAAAAATCATTGGGGAATTTTCAGGAAAGTCCCAAAGAGTATAAAGATCCATTCTGATTAGTGGTATTTTCGGTTTTGGATTTTTATCTACACATTTAATTTAGCTCAATACAAAATACGGACCGAGTATTTTACTGAAATGGTTCTTTTGAGGGAAGCTAACCACCCTATTCTCCCAAAATGGCCCATAATCGAATTTTCCTGGGAAAATGTTTCAAATAAACGTTATAGACCATCTTGAGTAAAATGGGTATTCAACGTTTTTATTTGAAAAAAAAATTGTTGAAGCCATTTTTAATTAATGAAGAATTCATTTACCAAAGTAGTTCTTCCGGTTTAGCCATTTTGTTTCGTTAAGGACGTTAGGACAGAAACATATTTTAAATTTCAGCTTTCAAAAATTCGCGGACTACGAGTTTTAGATCGCATCGGGTAATGAAGATAAGACATGATGCGGAAAATTATTGACGCTTATTCGGATAACGGACTTGTTTTAAACAGTGGAAAATAAAAAAACAATTTTGTGACGTTTAATGTGTTTCAGTGAATTTTCAAATCGGTGATTGGGTGTTTTTCCCGAATCATGTCTTTAAAAAATATCTTGGGGTTTGGCCTTCAATAGAAGAAGGCAATAAGTACCAAAAAATGCAATTGTTAAGCAAATTGCTAGCCAAAGAGATGAATTTTTAGAAGAGAAGTGTAGTCTCTCACTTGGCTGCAAAGAGTAAGAAATGAAGAAATTTGGGAAAGCTGAAATATCCCCAAAATTTTGCTAGCCGAAAGTTCAGTTGTTTCGTCACCCTATAAGAATGGATGGATGATAGATACACAAAAAGTCTCGTACGTTCGTGTCCAGATACACAAAAATTCTCCATACGTTCGTGTTCTAAAAACGAAAGACCGAAGAGAAAATTGATCGGACATATGTGAAGAAATAGCCATTAGAAGATTGCAGGAAGGTGATTGGAACTAAAGGAACTTATGGAAGGACCGTAGTATTTTGAGGAGCGGCGTAGGTTTTTATGTATTATCACTCATTATTAATTGATTGTTAATTGTATTTTTTCTTTTTCATCAGACTTCTTGTACTAAGAAAAAATGCAATGATCACAAAGTACCACCTGTAGCAAATGGTTCTAAATCAAAAATTGCTGCGTTCCTACCGGCCCGACATGAAATGTGGGACTGGCGAGGGCCAGGTGTTAAAAGAGGACGAGCGGTCGGCCATAGAGGACCTAGAAAAACTTTCTACAAGGCCATTCAGAGAGGTTCAGATGTTATTAAGGTATGAGGATGTTAGTTGTTAGTAGATGTGATCTCTAAGTGTGCTTTTCAAGTAGTAGTTGAAACATATTTTAGTAACTAAAATTGTACAGGTGGGAGACTGTGCTGTGTTCGTATCTACAGGCCGTCCTGATAGGCCTTTCATCGGACAAGTGGAGTCGTTGTGGGCTACCAAGAAGAATAGTATGGCTGTGAAGGTATCTTGGTTCTATCATCCTGAAGAGACGATTGGTGCGCCAGACAACTTACCTTATCCTGTAAGAAAGAGTTTTCATTAAATTTTAAGTATCCAATAAAAATGCACTACGGTCACAAAAGCCAATTTTAAACTAAATTTAGTTTAAATTTCAATTATTGGTGATTGAAATAATTTGCATTGTTTTGTACACTATTGCAGTATGACATTAATTAGAAAGTTTTCATTCTTACAATTGTGCAAACAAAATAATTTAATATTTTAAAATTAATGGTTTGTTAAATTTATAATTAATTAGTAAATTTAAATTTAGAAGTTAGTTAGTTAGGTTACAAAATTGTGGCCATCACAGTATCCTGATAGAAACCTTCTCACATACTGGAAAGCCATTACTATGCAGTGACTCCGTGGTAGTGGTAGATACTATTTTTCAGAGTGAAATCTTCCTGGCATTAACTTAATTGCAGAAAACTAATGGATAATTTACTTAAAACTTACTATAATAATAATAATAATAGTAGTAGTAACTAATCACTGCACGATTTCCTGCCATTCTAGTTATGAGAACAATTTATTGTAAGTACGATAAACATATATGTATAAAATTAGTTTACAAAAGTAAATTGAAATTTAAATTAGCAGTTTATAGTTGTTTCTTAATTTTTAAACTTCTTAGGGTCAAATTATAACCTAATGTTCTAAATTCAATAACTTTTAATCGGGTTGCTTTTCGACTGTTTCACTACTTTCAATATACTATTTTAATAACCTTTTTTTTTTTTTTTTTTTTTTGCCATTGTCCAGTTTAAAGAGACTATCGTTATAATATTTTTAAAAAAACGCTTCTACATACTTTTTTGAGGTTGTGAAAGTTAACTTTGTTTCGTTAATCACCGAATATGTGCAGTGTACTTTTTGTTGTTATCTACGTACAATTTTTTCTTACTATTTGATAGCAGGAAGTATAACGAACCAGTCAAATGCTCGTCAGTTTTCAATTGAAATATCCGCATTACTTTAGATATCATATATTTTAGCCAAATTTTTACTGCAATTTTCTTAAATTAGTGTTTTACATTTTTCAGGGTGCCCTATTCAAATCACCGCACACAGATAGCAATGATGTGCAGACGATCTCTCATCGGTGTGAAGTAATTTCATTAGCTGAATTCGCTAAAAAGGCAGCTGAAAAAGATTTCATAGATACTGTTTATGAAAACCATGACACCTATTATCTAGCCGGACATTATGATCCACACGATACGAAAATAGAATTTGAACCAGGTATTGGATAAAAAAAAAGAAAGTAATTATTATTATTTTTAATAAAATTATCTTTTTAAACCAGTTTTTAAGCAGAAGTTTTAATATATTAGAGATCTCAGATAGGGAAAGAAATTATTGATGCAATATTTTGTACATAGGTATTTTTTAAAAGAAAGATGATAATATATATCATTTTATATAAATATAATTAAGTTTAAAAAATAAAAATAAAAGCATAGCATATTCACATAAGAAGTGAAAATTTAGAAAACTATTTAATAATGATTATGAGAAAAATAATACAATAAATAAGGAAAGTATGTAATGTACTGAAAGTGCCTTCTATATTTGAAAATATCTATTCAAAACTTATTTGAATAGTAATCTATTTTCCTACGAAAAAACAAATATCTGTAAATATAATTTTTAAGTGTTTAACTGGTTTATTTCTTTGCATTTTATATAAATGTATGTTTTTATTTTATTATTTTCAAAAATTGTGACAAGAGACTGCTTAATGCTAATTACTAGAATAAGCGAGGAAATATTTACTTCCTTTGAATAAAAGAGGAAAAAAGATGAATTTTGATAATTAGAAGGAAAACTTTTTATTGAAATGTGCAAGTTAGTAAAAGAAATCAAAAAAAGAAAGACTTTTAGAAAACAGAGACTAGTTGTGCTTAAGAGTAGGAAGGATGCATGGCCGGTCGGAGATATAATGATAGGGTTGGTGAAATTTTTATCACTATCCAAGGTCCAGGCAATTCGTACTGTTGCCAAACATATTGTATTCAGAAAAGGTGTACTCTCCAGTGAATTCTTAGGAAATTTTGGGAGCTAATCTTTGTAAGCAGTCTGGAACACTGCTTCTGTGGGAGGGGGCCCCCTTAGGGTCTTTCTTTTGAGGGGAGGATGAGTTCGGGTGTAGGAAGGAATAGAATCACCATCGTCCTTGGGTACCATATTAAATATTTTTTAATCTTTTATTTTATTTTTTAAAGTATTAATTTCGGTGCTTTGTCCACATGGGCCATATAATACTATAAGACCTTTTTATTTTATAATTCTTGTAAATTAATTATTAAAGAATCCACACGATTTGCTGGTCGCCAACATAACCAAAAAAAAAATATATACGTCAATATTTAATTTGTTTTTACAAATTAAATTTTTATTTAAAAAAAGAAGAAAGTATTTTAGGATTCTTGAGAGAAATTCTTACGTTCTCTCTACCACCTAGGGGGCATAGTGTAGAAAACGGATCTGGTTTAGAAATTATGATAGGTTTTAAGCTTAAAGAATGAAGACTTATAAAGGTTTTTTTTTTTTTCTAAATAATTCAGAAAATTTAGACGAGCCTATATTCTTGCTAAAAGGAAAAGTTCTTTGCTTTGTTTTCTTTTAATAAGTTCAATTTTAAAAAATTCAGCTTTTTCAGCATAATTGTTTTTAAGTCTAAAACATTAAATAATATATAAATGTAAAATCAATAGTAATGAATATTAATAAATATCAATGAATAATATAAAAGGAGGCGCTTTCATTAAAAAATTTTAAATCACTTCTTATGTGTAATTTTGGCTTTAGCAGACGAAAACAAACAAAAAAAAATAATTGCTTCTAAAGCTTCATAAAAAAAAAAGCAAACTTAACAGGAATCAAGTAACCAAATGAATAATTTGCTTTATTTCATTTCTTTTTAAGTATAAAGTTAATAATTTGCTTAGCCATTCCAAGGAAGCATAAAAAATACTGTTATATTTTTATTAAGTTTTTATTACTAGTTTTTTTTACCCATCATTTTCTTCCCCTCTTAAAAAAAAAAATCAGAATGGCTATATCAAATTATGGATATTAACATGGAAACAAAAACACAGAGGTTCGAGCTAAAGTTGTGTAAAAATTGTATCACCAGAAAAATAATAATTAAAAAAAAAGAAGATATATTAAGATAATTTTTGAAATTCAATAAAAATTTAAAGAAAACAATTAATTTATGAATTCCTTATTAACTTCAGCTATTTGCTCTAGCCTCTGTTGTTCAATTACTATAACAAAAAGCTTTTCAAATAATAGATCAATTAGAAATATGATAAAAAATAATGATTTTGTTTTATTACTATAGTTTTGGCAAAAACAAAATAAGGTGTTTATGTTGTCATAAGGAATTTTTTTTTTTTTAAATATCCAAATTGTTAGTGAGGTATAATTAAGTATTGTTGCGATAGACAGTTAAAATCATTTTCGATTGTCTCAATATACGCGCAATCAGGGATCTTATTAGTTTACTGATTCTAAACCTGTTCGCGATCTGATTTGAGCACACTCTCACAGGACCTAATTTATGTTAACTGATTTTACAATCATCTGATTATGCATGTCTACTTACATATACGATAAATTACTTAATTTTGATTGGCTCTAAAAGTTATTTAGGAACGTAAATAAGTTTTTTTTTCTTTTTTTTTTTATTGAAAGAGTCCCCCAACAAACTTGTACGAATTATTAATAACAATTTATTGGTAAACTAGTGAATTCACTTGCTTAGGAACAAATTTTTATAGAGCCCTTACGCTGTCGGTAATAATGAAAAAATCTTTGGTAGTTATTGTAGAAGAATGTACTGGCGTCCTGTACTGTACATTCTGTTCGGACCCATAGTCTCTAATATTTAGGGTATATTGTGTAATAAATGTCTTCCTACATAAATTCAAAAGCCTATTGTGGCTCCCTTAAGTATGTCTTAAATGTGAATGCCCCACTATTAATCATCTCTTCAGTTCCCCCTTATAGTATATCTATATACTATGCACTATTGTGCATACGTAAATAGGCGGGTGTGTTGGAGATATTAGTCAACACAAGGGCGCCCTAGTTCCCTGAAAAAGTGGTTAATCCACTTTTTTTTCTACGGAGAATTTCTGTGGGTTAATCGATTCACTTAGAGGAAGAAGTTGGAAACAAAGTAGAGGAGAAATCTTCTTCGAGCGATTTCAATTGAATTCGTCTGAGGGGAAAAAATATAGGCAAGTATTGTCGCGGTTCTCTCTCTCTTAAGAGACGTCCTCAGATTATATTCTGTGGTTTTCGGCCATTGCGACTTGAAACGGTCCATTGTGCTGTTATAGCACGTTCTCCTCAAGGCCAGTGAATTTAATTAGATCTAAGCGTCTGCTAAATGGTTGTTTGGACAGAGCATGAAGGGATGAGGTTATCTTCTTGGTTGTATTATGAAAATGATTTTCTTCCGTACAGACAGCTCATTCAATAACTTCACATTATCGCAATATGTACATTGACGATTCCACTTCTTCCTGGACAAAAACTGCCCAGGTTAAACACTGTTAGGCTCGTGCCATGTACGTGTTTCCATTTTTTTTATTTTGATCTTAAAATTTTTGGGTCCGCTGTGCTAGATAACATTGCCCACTTTATTCCATAATAGCACGCATGTTCTACTTAACATACTTCTGACAGGTGACGGACTCTTGATTCATCAGTTTAGTACTGATATTTGGACTTCAATTTGTAATTCTTCTACCATATATTACTTTGTACTGAGTTTACATTAGATTAGACAAGATAATATTAGATTCCATGGGATTGGATAGAAAGCTAGGCCATTGCGATTTAATAATAAAAGAGTCTTTTGTGGAGTCTCTTTGGAGTTACTTCTAGAGCTACTTCTGATTGTGATTCAAGAGTCTGCGAGAGGCTTATGGGCAAAGTTTATTTTTTTCCAGTCACTACCAGCCACTTTAACAAAGTGACAGAATCATTATAAGCTGGGAACTATAATTCTCGTACAACAAACTAATGAGTTAACCTATGATAGATAAAAATCCAAATCCGGCCAGTAATGTTATGACGGCTAAAACATTTTTCTTTTTAAATTTTATGCTCTATCATAATATAATTTTCATTACATACGATTAATAACAAATATCAAAAATAATAATAAATATCTGTACTATAGACCCTGATCACGTTAAAAATTGAGGTAACAAAATCAATAAAAAAATAATTGCCTTAATTAAAAGTTTTTTGAAATGAAAGTACATATTGCTTGTGCATTAATTATTTAATTCAAAATGAATGAGAAGTTTTTTCACAAAATTTTAACGTATTCCAAATTAAAAAAAAAAAATCCCAGTCTAAAAGTAATGAAGGTGAAAAATATTTTAACTAATTTTTATTAAAGGAATATTTAAAAAAAGTAAAGAAAAGGCTTTATT
This sequence comes from Rhodnius prolixus, assembly GCF_049639745.1. Taxonomy (NCBI): domain Eukaryota; kingdom Metazoa; phylum Arthropoda; class Insecta; order Hemiptera; family Reduviidae; genus Rhodnius; species Rhodnius prolixus. The sequence goes on from NW_027411634.1 coordinate 38,536,187, forward strand.
CAAACAAAATTTCTAGTATATATATTTAAAAAAATAAATAAATCTATAAATATTTATCAATAATATATTATATATTTTTGTACAATGCAAGCAATATGCTTATTTATTATCGAAAGTCGAAAAATGAGCTTTTCTAAGAATACAAAAAACAAAGAAAACTTAAAAGATAGATAAGTGAGAAGAGCTTTATTTTGAAACGCATTTATCTAGTACTTTTCCTCATTTTTACAATAAGCTTTGTGTGGTTCCATGATAACATAAGCACCATTTTTATAAGTGCAAGAAGAATTTTTGGAAAAAGTAAAAAAAGAAAAGTAAGTTTAATGTTGTAATAATCATAGTAATTTTTTGTAAATATGTGGAAATTAAAATATATATATATATATATATAAAAATGTCTTCCTTCCTTATAATAGTTAATTTTTGTCTAATAGGCCTGCAACTAAATACGCTTCATCTTTAAATTTAAAAACTATATATACATATATATAATTTTATTTTAATATTGTCTTTTTACTATAACTATGTAAAGAAAAATACTTCCTTTTACCAGAAGTAAAAAAGGAAGTAACCAAAAAAATTAAATAATAATAATAAAATAACCTTATAGTTTGTAGAGAATCAAAATCACAGGTGAAGTACCAATTCTCATATAAATATACGTATATAGTTTTTGTTCGTTGTTTGTATAAATTAGTTTTATTTTTAAGTAATAGTAAAGATTAGTTTTCTGTTTGAGAAACCAGTTTATTTACTGTAATAACAATGGAGGAAAAAATATAATGGTAAAACTGTTATAAAGTAGATATTAACAGTTGAAAAAATGTAAAAAAAAGACAATGTTTGAATTAACTATATAATTATTATGTATCATAAATCTGTGTAGCTACTGTTATTTACTTTTTTATTTTTTTGCATGGATACAAATTAAGATACGTCATCGCTAGATTTTTTTGGCCGTTTTGTTTATTACTACATAATAACACACGTAATTTTATACAAGTTAAATTCTTCAGAATATGTTTACTTTGTGTAGAACCTATTAAGTAATTTAATTTCAGTTTCCAAAAGAAAAAAAACGGTTCTACACAGAATCTTAGGTTTAGTCTACTAAACTCTCCTTCCCTTCAAATAAAACACCAATGGGCTGTTGTCTCGTTTGGTTTGGGAATATCGATTATAATTCCAGTCGACGTTTTACATTGTATCAAGCAAGAAAATGTCAGTTCTCTATTTATTATAGAGACCACACTCTTAATTCGTAATATTAGTTCATTACTGGTAAATCATGCTATCATTAACATGAATTGCACTGAGTTCTTACAGGCCTTAAGTTAATGAGTCTGATATTATAGGATGGGTCTTCTTCATGAATGAGGTAACAGCTCGCTGCACCTAGAAGTTAGGGACTTCTCGACTCTACAGTTCTGCACTGTGCTGCTACTTTGTCTCTTATTTTAAATCTCTGTTGCCATTTTCTGTTTGCTCTATTAAGTGTTATGACTAGTTTGGCGCAGCTTTGAACATCATTGAGGGCAGCCATTTTTCATGCTGAAATCTTTTTAATTTTTCTTAAGCGAACTCCTCCACAATTATACAGTCTTTTTACCTTCTTATTTTTCTTGTGCAGTTTCATAATTGCTAAATCCTCCATCTATTCCAAAGTGCCTTCCTGTTCCAGTCTTATTGTTTATTGTTTTCGTTCTTATTGTAATCTTTGTTTACTTCCTATTTCGTCGAAATAATCTTGCGATGACTGTATCGTGATTATTCTGTTTTGGTTTTATTTATTTTACATAATTTTGTAAATAACAAAAGTTATTAGACCACATTATTGTTAATTGGTTTCCCGAATTTTTTGTTTAACACTTTTAATTTTAAGTGTACACCAAGTTTTAATTTTTTAAATATGATTTTTCACATTTAACAGAAAATAATAAAACTGTTTCACGTTTTCTGATTGCTGAGTTTGTATTTATTTTATTAATTTTTATGTTTGTCTTTAATGACAACCAAGGCGGTTGACAAGGCGTCTTTATTTTATAAACAAACAGAACAAAAGAAAGCTTAAAACCAAAACTGAACAAAAGATTAAAGTTTAATTTTTTACAAGTAATTATACTATTAAAAAAAATATAACTATGTGTAAATTATTTAATATTTTTATATAATTTTGGTTTTCCAATTTTTGTTGTAATTTTTAACCTCTAGACATTCACAATATTCTAGCACACGTGTGTCTTTGTAAGTGTGATTATAATTATCTGATTAGAAATAAACTTTGCACAAACAGTTTTTTAATACAAATAAAAAAATATATATTGTATATCTTGTGATACGTTTAATTGTATATAAAAATAATTAATACAATATTAATAATCAGAAAAAAAGAAATAACAGTATATGTAGTGCTAGAATAATAATGGCTGAAACATGAAGTTTTACATTTTGTGATTTCTACTTTACTGTTGGTAGAGAAAATTTCTCAATTTTATATTTTAGCTCTCTATATGCGCAGTCTCTGTGCCAAGAAATTGAAAAGTTAAAGCAAGTCTTCAGTGGGGTATTAAAAATGTTGTCTGATAGAGGGAAATAGTAAGAATCTTGTACATTCAATTATGTATTTTTTAATTTCACTCTCCTTTGGGAAATTTAAGATTTTGGGATTAAATTTGAAGATTTGATGTGATAGTCCATCGCAAAAAAAGTGGCTGAAATTCATTAAATATGGAGTGAATTTTAGAAAGAAATAAGTTATAGTTTGTGAACTATCTTTTGTGTAAGTTTTCCTTTCTAAAAATTCAAATTTAAAATTATATCACTCACTTTAATTTTTTTTGCAGTAACTTTCTTTCCCTTATTTTATCTTGTTTCCGTGTTATTTTGCCAAACTGAAATTTTTATTCTCCTAGAACTTTGTTCATTCTTTCGTAGCCCAGAACGTGCCACACTCACATCATACTAGAAAATAAGTCTCCAAACTTTACTCTGTACTCATCCAAATGTACGTACTTAGAACTCTGTAAACTATAAGATCCTCCGAGGACTATTACCCTTTTCTTTTTTACTCCCTGAGCAACATCGTAGATTTGAAGCTTTAAGTCGTAGAAAAAGTTTTGGGAACAAATTAAGAAAGTAAGTCGACTCTTATTTCTTTCGAACCCTTCTGAAAAAAAAACCACTTCCAGGGTTATTCTGACCAATATTCAAGGTGATCAGCCTTTGTTTGCAATTCTTTTGTATAATTGTTATCTTTCATATTTATATAGGTCACATATTTTTTTGTTTTGAAAGCTATTTATTCGAATATAGACGCTTTATTAAAAGTAGAGGTTCGCTAATTTTTCCATTATTCTAATACTAATTATGTATATACTAAGGGTACAAGTGTGGGTATTAGGGGCTGTCAGTGTGTTCTGTTCTTAGACCTGGTCACTCCGTAAGGAACGCATCGATCCTGAAGATAAGTAAAGAATCTGTTGTGCTCTTACTCTTGGATGCTTCCACAGCACAGCTCTTCTTCCGTTTGCTTATCCCACCGATGGTATTTTTTAAGAAGTTGAGAAATTAGACTTTTTTTCCTGGGCAGAGTAATTGCACCAGCTTAACGTATATCCAAAATAAAGGTAATTTTTTTAATTTTCTTATTCCCTAAATCATTTTATTTGCCCCATTTTGCTACTGTAAAGGATTTAAAAATTATTACTAAAACTGCTTCGAAACAAAATTTGAATATTTAAATAATAAGAACATCTACAGCCATTATTATTCAATCAAATTTTAAAAGTGAAATGTTTTCTAGAGTACTAAAATAATAAGAGGAAAAAAACTAATACAAATTATTATATTTAGATAAATAAGAATTAAGCAAAGAATAGAGCCCATATAGTATATAGTTTTTTGAAAGATTATATATTTTAATATTTTTTGAAATTTTACCAATTTCACAAGAAAATTTGAAATATATATTATATAAGTTTGTATAAAAAAGAAATCAAACAACTTGTAGATAATTCCTCCCCTTTCAAGATTACTTACATTTTTAAACTACAAAATTTACAGTACCAATCAAGAGTTTTTTCCTCCAAAAAATTTGCCCTAAAATAATGTTTTAAATTGTAGTTTTAGCCAATAATATACTAAATAAGATGCTATATTATTTTTAATTGGCTTATAAAGAAAACAAGTGAATGTAAATTTAAAATTTGTAAAAAAGGTAAAGTAAAGAAACTAAAATTATTATAATTGTAAATTATATTTTATTAATTAATAATCTAATAATTAAAAATAAATCAAAAATCTGTGCAATCACTTTTATTGGAAATAATTCGTTCAGTAATTGGTACAATCAAAGATATAAAATTTTAGTATTTTATTTTGTCTAAAATATTGTGTACTTATTTTTAAGAAAAGGAACAAAAACTATTGCGAGTTTTCATTTGTAATTTTCTTTTTTAGTTTATGTTTTGTAAAAATTTAAAGAAAGCGAAGGAACGGGAGGGGGTGCGGGATTGCAGAGAAACAATTATTATTAATATTTTTTCCTTTAAATTAAATATGAAATTACGCTTATATTATAAATACAATATATGATTAATTACAACATAATAACTGTGTATACTTTGGGATAAATAAAAATAAAATATAGTTTTGTGGATTCTCATAATATATATTTTTTAAAAAAAATAAATAACACACTCTTCTAATTATTTAAATGTCTACACTATATTTAATATTTTTATTTTTAATAGACAGTGTGTAAAATTTTAGAAAGTTGCCATCCTGATTAGTAAAGACAAAAGATTGTAGTTATAAATAAGTAAATAGTTAATGAGAAGAACAAGGGTGCTATTTATAAGAATAATATTTGCATTGTATTTGTTTTATTTTTTGTTTAATTACCTTTTTACCAATAATGTTATAAAGGAGATGGCAATGTAAATCCAGAGTTACTTGTTATCGAGGAAGGATGCCGCTTTGCTTTCTACGGTCGAGTGTGTGCTCGTATCAATTGTCCTGGTATTGCTGGAAGAATTATTTCAACTTAGCCATGATCTACCACACTAAATTCTGTGAAGGAGATGATTCTTCGGCAAAGACAGATATTCAAAAGCTAGTATTGATTAATAAATAAGGCAAGTTAGAAGCGACATTCAGTTTTGAGACCATGCTAAATATTTTTGATCCCATTTCGTATTTTTATTATTTTAGAGTGCTTTTTTATCTAGTTCCTTAGGGTGCCTGAGAGCAAAGATCTCTTCATCTAAGATCATGAAATCTAAAAAAACAGCCCATCAGTTTTAAACTAACTTTCTTGTTTTTTTTTTTTTTTTTTTTTTTTTTTTTTTTTTTTTTTTTTTTTTTTTTTAAAAGCTCTGAATTTACTCGTTTGAAGTTAATTAAAAAAGAGATACCATCAATACAAAATATACAAGGTAAGCCTTTTTTATAACCAACTGTTTTAGAAATTTGCAGGTTTTGAAGATGTGATCTGGATAATTAAAAGAAAAAAGAGAAAACTTTTCAAACATCAAGTATTAATGAGCTTCAGGGATTTCAGAACTTACTAAAGACTGATGTCCTTATGGATCGGTTCCCAATTAAAGATGGCTTTTAAAATGCCTCCTCAAACAAATGTGATAGTGTCCTGAAGCAACATTGTCACTGAGTACTTCACTCATGGAATTCTCTCTCAAGGGAATAATAGATAATCTTACTTGGAAAATTGACGGCTACTGGCAAGTTTTCATCAATTTTAACTTTTCAAAGTTGAGGTGACCTTTATTACAATTACTAAAACTGTAATAAAATTTCATATGCCTAGAATATCTTCAAAGTTGTTAACTTTCCTTCACCGAAAAAAGAGCTGTAAGAAACTTCTAGGAAGACAAAAACTGAGAGACTGCAACCCAGGATGTCTACAAATTCTGAGATCCCTGCTTAAATTCGCCCCCTCCTCAGGAAAAAATACAATTCCAACTTTACAATTGTAAATTAAATTAAATTCTACAAAAAGAAACATATAGGACCTTTAAAAACATACTAGTTTTCATTAATTTTATTTCAATATTTTATGATTCATTAACACGTTGACCAACACCCCATGTAACCTCCCTCAACAAGTAACACGAAGCAAAACAGAAATAAATACATAATGTATCATGCTTGCAATGGGAAAATTTCTATCATTTTGCTGAAATCTCTGAGACATGGTTGAAACCGCACATCAAAGATACTGTGGTAAATATTAATTAACACAATATATGTATTAGCCACTCCATGATTTTTATTCTTGATAATATATTGTTTTATACAAATTTACCGGAACTAATTATTATTACAATTTTTTAGGTATTCAATGTGTTCAATGCTATGAAGGTTGAACAAAAAACAGTACGTCGCTGAATGATTTTGACGTTCGAACTTTAAACAAATACTTCTTGCAAATGACACCATTATATTTTAAAAATACTTCTTGTAAATATTTGAAAAAAGTTGGTAAGGAAACAATTTTAGTTGATGTCTAGTTATAAAGATTTGGAAAATATTTTTGCCCCTTAGACCATATTATTAAAGATGAAATTTTTATTGTTTATTCAGTAGTTGTGATCAATTAAAAAAATTCTTTAAAGAGCATATTATTATTATTTCCGTCGGCGCATCGACTGCATTGATCATTAGCGTAAAAACAGTGTTTTCTGCATAAATTCGTACCCCCCCCATAAGAAAACAACTATAAGTTTACAATTCAAAATTATTAATTCTACACAAAAAACATACAGAACCTTTAAAAACGTAATAGTTTTCATTAATTTTATTTCAATATTTTTACAAAATTATTTTATGATTCATTAACATATTGACCAACACATATAACCCAATGTAACCTCCCTCACTCATTCAACAAGTGTTGTGTGAGACATTAGCATTAAAGAAATCGAATCCTCTTTACCAAACTGATTCAATCTGCCTCTGATGGTGGATAAAAGTCAAAAACCTGCCAGGGATACAATAAACAAGAAGTTACGACGAATGGATATATTCAACATACTAATTGGAGATGGAAAAAAAATTGGTGCGAAACGTCTTATTGAGAAAGAAAAATCAAGGATTTGAGATTAAGATTAGCTTATGTACCTATCGATATATTTTGGATCAGTCATTATGGTTTAAAAATATTTGAAGTAATTGAAACTGGTGGCCTTATGTAAAGCCAACGAAAGTAAGTAAAACTCAGGAATAATTTATAAATAGACCAATAATTAACTGGGAATAATCTATTCATAGAGTTACAGATTTCAAATTACAAAAAGAAATTTGTTATCTTTAAATTGTAACCGTGTAGGTTGGCAGTTACCTTCTCTTTACCTTTACGTGCTTAAACGCCTTATTGTCAGTTGTTTAATTACTAGTTTTTCTTTAATTTTTTGTAAATGGTTTTTCTTATTAGGTTTTACCGATTGTGTCTGTAATGAATAACTTTTAATTCTACTTTCTTTTGTATCTAACAAATAATTTCGTATATTTTTAAATATTGTTGGCTGACTTCTTGAACCCGCCCTTCTCACCTGAGCTTACCGGAAAGTTAATTGAAGATTCAGTACAAACACGATGGGGTATGTACTAACTTTCTCTTAATGGTTAAGAAACTTCAAGGGAGGATACTCGGCACTATTTCTTTCAAGTATAATGAAGCGTACTCAGCCATTCTCTATAATTAAGAATAGTTTGGAATCGTTCTTCACGTAGTAGTCACGTACATTTTTCATGAAGGAGAATTTTTCAATTCTTGTTTTACAATTTTCCATCAGGTATTCTCAATTTTATTTATATTACGGTCATTTTCACACAATTCATTTTGTTTATTACTTTATTATGAATGTAATTTTCTTTTATAGTACGTTTTTTATCTATTCAGTTTTGTCTATTCAGAGTTTTTATCCTCATGTTATCGTGCTTCGTTCAGTTAAGGCACATGCTAAACCTTAATATTGTAAACGCCACTTTTTGTACCTGATCAACTTTTTGAATGATTACGAATTGAATTATTCAACTTTTTGTTAAAATCAGTATCAGTTTTTTCCCATTCTTCTTTAAATCCAAATTAAGATACTTTGGTTAAAGTAACTGAGAAATTTGTTCAATTGGTAAAGAAATGTTCGTAGCTTTCTTCTGCAAACCTTAGTTTTTTTAATTCAATACCTAAAAATAAATAAAAGGGCTTGTTAACTAATTAAGAATTAAGGTTGCTCTTTTATTTGCTCATTTTATTTGATTGGGAACAATATCAGGGCTCCGAAATATCAACTCACTTTATTTGTTGATAAAGATTTAATTTATTCTGTACACTTAAGGGAACATCTTTAGAGAAATCAAAATATCCATATGTAAACTAAAGTTTAAGAATTTAAATCAAATTTATTACAATATTCATCTTTCAAAAAATTTTCCTCAAATTGTGGTATTATTATCGCATCGACAGCAGAGACTTTGCAAAACATTATTAATTGGGCTTCGTTTCTATTCCATTTTCCAGCAATTCGTCGGCACGCAGTTTCCCTTGAGATTACACCTAGTTGAGAAATTCACATCAATTTCTACATTCGGACGTTGTAAGGAATGCAGATCACGCTTTCTTGCAGAACTGGTTATAGGTATTTTTTTTACATATAATTTAAATCTTTGCCTTTGTATTTTAAAAAGAAAGGTTATAATTTTTTTCCTGTTAGATCATACCATTTTTAGTAGAGCTAATTTTAAATTCAATTGATAAAAATTACTAATTCATGTGGGTTATTATATTTTTTCAATCAAATTAATCTTATTTATAACTCAGTAAATAAACACTAATTATTTACAATAATGTTGATTTTTAGATTTAAAGCACACTGCCATGGTTAAATGTGAGTGAAAGGTGCTCCTGTATTCTATAACTGCGAAACTCTCTGGTAGCCCAAGTGAAAAAGACGTAAAAGATCCTTCTAATGAAAATATACCAACCAATTTGAGGAATCCATTAATAAAACAAGTAAGCGTAATATGCATGTTTGTTTCATAAACTAAGGTAAGAATTTTTACTTAAAAGTTGCATGTTTTCTTTGTAAAATGATGATAATTTTGTTTTTTTAATCATTATCTTTTACACGTCTCCCTATAGTTATGTATTTTAACTATTATTTTATATTTACCCTTTAAATATTCTTTTAACTCACACAAATACACAAGTGACATATACACCAATTAGACTGTTCTAAAGAGTGTTAGAAATAAAAAGGAATTATTTTGAAGTTCATAATACTTTACCAAGAGTTTGAGATATACGTAGTTCTTTAGCTTTCACAATAAAAATTAAATAATTTTGGACAAAATTGAGGGTTTTTTTTTTTTATTGGAAATTACATAAATGGAAAATGGTTTACTTTAGCTGTAAAAAACCAATGATTTATAAATTGATGGCAGTAAGTGTTACTGTTATTGACTAGGACAAGATAAGCACAAGAGAAAGATTGCAAGGAAGGAGTAATTCAAATAATTTACTGTTTTAATGTTGTGTTCAATCTAAAAAACTGATTTGTTTCCAAAATTTTAAATTTCATTTATGTTTTCATATTTCATTATTTTCTTTTATAAATTAAATTTCATTTTTTTGTTTATTTCCTGTAAGATAAAAATGTATTTTTGGAAACGATTGAGTTTTGATGTATAGTATTTTTGAACAGAACTCTATAATTAATGAAAACTCTTATAAACACTTTATTTCATCGAATAATTATGATTTTCAGATTGAAACAGCCAATACTGCGGGTACTACCTTCAAAACTATCCATCAAATGATGTTGAAATGAAAAAAAAGTTGAGGAAACATCCAATGGAATAAACTTTTGTTATGAATTAATTACTAAAGAAATGTATTATTCAGGTATTTGTAATTTTTTGTAATTTGCATGTTTGTATCACAATCTTATTTATTATATGATTATTTGACTTTCATGAAAAAAAGGAATTATTTAACTGAGAAAAACGTTTAGTTTTAAAAAAATCTATTTATTTCATACCATTTTTTTCTTACATTCTATGATATATAAAAAAAATACATAAATAAATTAATAAAATACAGAAAGAAGTGCTAAAAAACGTTTAAAACTAACAGAGAAACTTAAAAATAAAGAAATGTAGGTAAAAAAGCAAAAGTAGAAAATAAGTTCCAAAAAAATCCGCCAGAGGGCGCCACTTATCAGACAGGTAGTAAATAGTTCATATATTTGCCACCAGATAGCACTGTTGTAACCTTCCCTATATATACAGCTGTCAAAGCAATTTCTCTTCAGTACGACTTGAGTGATGCAGGGGGGTAGACCGCTCGCCGCTTCAAACATATCTATATCTAGTCTGGTCTAACTAACGTCAATCACCTCTCTCTCAAATGAATCATGAAGGTAGGGAGATGTTGTCACTTCGACGGTTCTCCCCACCCTGCCCCACCCTCGCAGCGAACTTAGTTATATAGCCTCTAGAGCAAGATGGCGGCAGTCAACTCACCTGTTCGCCAGTGGCCACTAGATCGCTCCAGCTGTCAGTTCCTCTTCCACACTCTCACGACTCTGCCAACCATTTATAACCTTCCTTTTGGGTTTTCTTTTTTACTTATACCACTCTCTAGACTTTGTAACCTTCCTTTTAGGTTATCCTTTTCATTTTTTACGTTTATTATGTTGAATATTAATAAAATATCAATTATTTTCGTTTTATTATTACTTTTTCATATTAATAAACAGATTTAAAGGAAAAACAAAATAATTGTTACTTTTTATTAATTTTTTTTTTAACATGCAATTTTTAATTTTGATAAAAACATGCATATTACGTATAATAAAATAAATACATACATTTTTTTTTATAGATTCCTGACCAAAGTTGTTGGTATATTTACATTGGATTCATCTTATACGTCTTTTCACTTAGGCTTCCAATGATGAACACTTTTGCATTCAGTACTCTGGGTATCACCAGTATTGATTCTGAAAAGCATTATTTATTGTAATTTATATCATTGAAATGTTTAGTGAGTTTTACCTAGCATAAAAATTAAATAAAGAAGTCTAATTAAACTAAACAATTGACTTTTTTTTAAAAAAAAAAAAAAAAACCTAAATCTAATGAAAGATATTTCCATAATATAGCACTTATTCCTTATGAATAAAATTCATTGGATTGGAAAAATAAAATAACACACAATGTACTAACATTAACATTATTATGGAATTATTTTTATGAAAAGGGATTAAAAAATTATAAGCTAATAACGACTAGGGCTAACGGATAACTTAGTCGTTGCTCTCGTGAACTTTGCCCAACTCTGCATGCATTACACTAAAAATAAACATGCATATTACATATAATAACTACATACTTGTTTTATTAATTGATTCCTGACAAAACTTGTATATGTTCAATGGAGAGATGTTATACGTCTTTGTCACTTGGGCTTCCACTGATGAACATATGTAGGCAGTACTCTAGTAGCAGCAGTATTCGATCTGAAAATATATATTATTCAATCAAAATATAGGGCTCACTGAGTGTAATCTTGAATAAAGAAACAATAGATAAACATCTATAATAATTTCATTCAATGAAAATGAAATAAATTCCAAAAAAGTACACTTATTATTAATCAAGCACAACTGTTCATAGATAATTTAAAATATTTCTAAACCTTTATCTAGAGTATGCATGCATTTATTTTAATATAAAGCTAATAAAGTGGTACATTACTCGCCTTCTGGTGAACTACAGAACTTCGTAAGTATTACTTGACATAGAATTTTTACCCACTTAACTCCCTGGTTTAGCTGAAACATATTTAAACAAACGTTAGTCTAAATGGAATACTAAAGAGAATTTCAAGGTATTTTATTCATTCTAACTAGCTGGATCTTTAAACAGGGACATTACAGTTTATTGAGTTAAATCATCGTAACAAAGAAGAAATTAGCTATTATCCGGAACTTTTACCTTTTCAAATGTTTTTTATTCATATAGTTGATTAAAGAAAGTACTGAATGCTGTTACGAAATAAATATTTCCAACTTAAAAAAGTAAAATTGTTATTGACTGGTACAATTCTTTTTGTTGCTGGCAAAAAGTTAATTCTAAATAAATAGAAAATTTACTTACTGAATCAGTAAGTCATGAATGAAGAATAATTGAGAAGAAACTGACAATTTTATAACAAGAAACGTTCCAATTGTATTGAAACATTTACTTTTCAAAGGTTTAAAAGTCAAATGCTAATATTTAGTTCGTATATAAAAAGGTATTCTAGAATGTGGACACTACTAAGGTAATAGTAAGTGTTCATCACTTAACAATTTAATAATAGAACATACACTCACCTAGAAATATAGTCTATCATTTTGTTAGAGAGAGAAGCTCAAAATGCAGATCTTTTGTTACATAATACGCTTGTTGTTACATCGAACCTTAGAGGGAAATCTATGTCTTACGCATGCAAAAATGAACCAACCTCAATTGCCTGCAAAAAAAAAAAAAAAATAATTAGAGTTCATAGTGTACAGGAGATTTTTGTTAGGGTTGATACATTAAGAATTAAAATGAAATAAAATTAAGTTGAAAATAAGAAAAAAAAATGATAGATGCTCAGGAAGAAAAGAAATCAAAGTCAAGAAATATTAGAAGAAGAAAAGATTAAGATAAGAAATAAACTTTCGTTAAAGTAACTGAAAAGAGAAATACCAATGAAATTGGTGAAAGCGAAGAAGACAGATGCTTTGCTAGATGAACAAAATAATAGAAAGGAAAATAAAGACGTCATGGAAACAGTTAATTAAGTAGTTAGTAAACATTAAATTCATGAGATATTAAACATGAAATAATTAAGACGGAAGAAAAACTGTATATGACAGAACTCGTAAAAACAATATTATTCGCTTAGAACTGGAGGATTTAATTAACACGTAATAGATGAAAAGTATGGTAGAAGTAATGAAGTAACAAAAGAAAGAATGCATTTGGAAAAGACGTACAATAGAGAAAATTAATAATGTGGATGTGGTTCGCTGAAGAATAATTCTTGGCAAGTGAAGATTTTTGAAAATATGGATTCATATGTAATAACTGATTATTTTTACCTGGGTCCGTGAGTGCTTCTGAGTGTGATTCTGTTAACTTCTGATGTTAACCACAACAGAAACTCCATGTTCATGATGAATGATGCCTACGGAAACAAAAACTAAAAAGAAAACGATCGAATTGAGAAACATCTCTTAATTTAAAACCTAAAAAATTATTAACCAAGTATTACAGAGGAATTATTTGTATCCATAAACCAAAAATTTGATTTCACTTCACAACGAAGGGTAGAATCGAGAACCTAAACATGTATTTTTCTGGACTTGAACAGTAACCAAGTAGAACATTGCTCACAAATTTAAAAGAATATTACATAGATAAATAAATGCTTCTCCGTTTGAAAGTACGATACAGTTCTGATGGAAAAATTACTAGCTTAACGTTGTCGAAAGCAGAAGGCTATAGAAAGGTTATGGGGTTTACAGCAACTGCCACCAGAATACTCTGATAACTAAAAACCTATCTTTTACAAATACCTTAAATGTCAAAATTTTGATTTTGGTTTTTAAAATTTCGATATAGGTAAATTTGAAGTATTTTTTTAATATTTTTGAAGTAATTTTTAAGTATTTTTGAAGTTTTTACAAGAAAATAACAACAATTTTGTCATATTTTGCTTGGAAAGAACCATTAATGTAGTTGTCTGTTTTGTAAATATTTTTCCAAATTCCAAGCTATGTTGAACAGTTTTCTTTTTCAACTTTATTTCTTAATCACCTTACCTTAGAGATATCGTTAAAAATCATTAAACTTGTGTTTTTTTTTCTTTAGATGTTCCAATCTGCAGTTGGTCAGGAAAGGAGGATATAGGATCGCTCCTTAGTAAACTACAATAAGATTTCCAAACATTTCTACAACCTCTGTTTTAAAGTCCTCCTAAAATACGAAGTTTAAGATAATCTGCAATTTAGGGGACGAATATTTCTGACAAGTATTGATAAGAGTAGATTAATGAGCCGATTTAGGCTGTGCTATTTAAATAGAATAGAATACATGTAAAGAGTAATCAACCAATAATGTGCTATACTCAATCAAAAACTATAACAGACTGTTTCTGTCCATCTGATTTGCACTTTGCTTAATTATAAGAAAAACAAGTGCACAGATCTGTTCTTAGTCTAGCCAGTTATTTGGATATCTTGTAAAGTAATTTACTAATAACAAATATCGCCATTAAAATCAATGCATTTTCTTATAAATGTAAAATATCTGATGAATTTCACCATGGTATCAAAAGTTATATTATGTTATTAAATATGTAAATGTTTTTTGATTTATATTTTGTAACTATATGTTATTTTTTAAATTACATTTTCTTCATAAATTATATTATAATAGCCTAACTTTTTCTGTAAGAGATTGGATGAACAAATTGTTAATAAACATAGAAGAAATAAAATACAGATTACCTTAATTATAGAGTTTTATTCCAAATAAAAACCCAATCCTTTTATACTAATGTGAATCTCCTCCAATTAGATGTCGCACTTAGGGATGTCGTTGTGAGAATTTCAGCTTTTGATAAAGATAATTAGTATTTCGTGTTTGCAACTTTAGCTTCTCTTCCTCTAAGAATTGAAGTACGATTTGACTGAATACGATGACTGAAAGAATCGAATACTGACACAAATTGAACATTTAACTTTTATTAAGGTTTTAACTTGATAAGGTTTAGGTGGGATACATTTTTATGAAAGTAATAATCCATTTTTATTCATATATTAAAAAGAGTAAATGAATGTTGTAATAATAAGAATATTATAAAAGAGAACTCCTTTGAACAAAAACCTTTAACTGATGAAATGTTTTCCTGGCAGAATTACACTTCCCTTAGGGTATGTTTGCGAGGTAGTCTCTTCGTGATCGGATCTAGTGCTCCAAATTCCGCTTCATCACAGAAACCAACTTCTACATCATCGGCTGCCATTTGACCAGTGAATCCTTCCTTCAGTTTTTGATTAACTGGATGTACAGCATCATTTCCAAAGTCTCGGAATATCTATAACATTCATTTATGAGAGTCAATTATGATATTGGAGATGCACCCGTAGAACACTGCAACTCCCCTACATGATTAAATAGATGGTTCTTTCTCAATCTTTTCTAAAATCGTTTTATTAATGTCATGCTCTCATCCTGGGGACTAGGCCATCTAAAACGCTTATATACTTATTAGCAGTTTTAAATTGTTTTATTCTGTCAGTTTCAATTGTAAAATTTGACACAGGAAGAAAAGCAAACTTGTAATAATCTATCTTCTTTAGAATTAATGAGAGTCACCAAATGAGAGGCTCCAAAATTATTAATAAATAAAAGTTACAAATTATTTTCCGTCATAGTCTGTACTTTTTTTAAATCGCCGATTGTGATTGGTTGTAATAAGAAAATTTCAATTGAGTATTTGCTTACATTTTGGAGAGGTATCAATTTAGTGCACAATTTCATCCACTTTCTTTTTTGATTAGGTACTATTTAATAGGTTTTCAAATCATTTAGCTTTACTTATTAGAGATATGAAGCACTTTTTGAAATAATTAGAACTTAAAGATGACGAAGCCCTTTAATTTAACGATCAATCAATTTAGTAATAAAATATTTTTATAATTAAACTTCGAGAACATTAAAAGAACTTTGATGATTTAAATATTTCTTTAATACATACCCGTATTGAATATACTCTTGCACAATAAGGCCATTTTCTGCCCTTGGGTCGTAGGTACCATTTTTCCATAAATTAATTGATCATCCCGTCTGCAGAACAATAGTGAGACTCCAAAACGGCGAACTCCTGAAATGAGAATAATTTAAGGGTTTACAAGAAAAAAGAAATGTTTTTTAATTATTTTTTTCCTGTGACTGTTGGTACCTCTTAACAGGAGCTTCTGCTTGTGATAGTGTTAACTTCTGATGTAACTACAACAAAAACCTACTCAAAAGTTCCTGTTGAATGATGCCAACAAGAAAGTCGGAAAAAAGAAAAGAGAAACAATTGATATAGTTTAAGGATTTTTCCAGCAACGACCGAAAAACTGTCATAAGACCTAAAGAATCACTAACCAATTGTAACACAGAATTTATTAATCTATAAACTAATGAACTGATTTCAGTTAATAAAAATGGTTATATGATTAGACACGAATAGAAACGAAAACCTAACACATATTTATCTGTCTGCGGTTGAACAGGAACCACAGTCAAGGCATTCAACCTAGAAGAATATTAATCACATTTCAGTAGAATAAAAAATAAATAAATGCTTCTCAGTCTGAGAATAGTGGGTTAGTTTTCAGTTAGATGATTATATTATCAGGTTAGAAGAAGAGGTCATTACCAAGCAGCAGCATCCAAAACTGACGGCAAAATTCTTCTAAGACCGTAGTAGAATCCTCCCAATTTTGTAATATCCTAGAATTTTTCCAAATCTCCACTTCGCATTCTCCTCAGGCAATGGAAGTGGCAAGTCTTACTTTGTAGCCTAAAAATGCAGCACAATAAAACATGTAATATAAGGTCAATAGCTATATACTCAGTGGCATTTAAAGATTAATTCCACCGAAATGAGGATGTTCTTTTTTGGGGGGGCGGTAACAATGCAGTGCTTAATTTCATTCCACTTACCTCTTTAAGTACCATTCAATTAGTAATAAAATCATTTAGTGTTACTTATAAGAGATTTATGGCACTACTTAAAATAACTAGAACTTAAAGGTAACGAAGCACATAATTTATTGATCATTGAATTTTGTGAAGAACAATTCTCATTAGTTAAACTTTCAGAATATTAAATGAACATTGATTTTAATATTGTTTTACTACATACTCGGATTGAATGTTCTCTTGCACAACTATGGCCATTGTTAGCTCTTTTTGAGGCAAGGTATCCTTTCTCCAAAAAGTATTTTGATATTGCTTTGCCATTTTTCTTATCCAACGGATAGATACACTGGAATAATGTTAGTTCATGTTCTCTCCTGATCCAATCTCTGAGAGCCAGATCCACACATCTATCTGAGGAAAAGAAAAATAATATTAGTAATTTTTAAATAATAATAATTATTATTATTATAACAATTAAATAATATTTGTGTACCATTTTTCAAGGTTTACAGAGTTCTTCACTGTCGTAGCTTTACGAGCAAAATATTCGCCTGACATATTAAATTAAAATAAAGTCTGTTTCCAATTTTTCTATTCAACAAATAAACCCATGAATCAAGCTGCAGCAGATGTGTTAGTATAAGAAGTAACCAACTGATCATTATCAAAAGAGAAGGTTATTGTTAAAGGTTTACATAAATCACCACCAGGGCGCTCTGATAATTGGAAAAATACTTTTTGCAACCAAATAATGTTAAAATTTAAGATTTGTATTAGGATACAAACCAGCGTAGGAGCTCTATTATGTTTATATTCTTCTTTTTTTCATTTTTATCAATTTTTTTAAATATTTAACATATTAATATTTGTTTTTGACAATTTTATTTATTCATTTAAAATACATATTTTAAAAAAATTAGTGCTCCTTAAATGTAAGTTTTTTAAAGTTCTATTTAGCAACATTAAAGTGAATTTTAATCAATTTCTGGGCGAAAAGTCAGAAAGGGTACTGCCTTTTTTTTATTATTTGTTATGTAGAAAGAATAAAACATTTCTGTCACAGACCATAATTTTCTTAATAAACTATTTGGATATATTATAAAATTTAGAAAGAAGTTAAAATTGTATATGAACAGAGTTTTGGTTTATAGCATTATTTACAAACTGGTAGAAAGTAATTCTTTAATTTGTTTGTTTTTACTTTTAATTTTGAAAATAGAAATGAGCGCAGTGAAAAAGGTAATGCACTTATAAATAATTAGTGATGCCAACGTTTTAGGGTAGAAAAGATGTGGTTATTGTTTCATATTTTTCAAGGGAACTCAGTTCACTTAAGGTAACTGGGAGATAAATATAAAAAAAACTGGAAATACTTTATTCTGAACCTTTCCTAAAGAATACTCAAGTAACACATTAAGATTAAAAGTGTTGGGTTCTTTTGGCGTGTACAAGAGAGATTTCAAGTACGTATCTAAGAGCAAGTATGTTTTAACAACTAATTTCAATTTAAGTGATTAAAAATTTGTAGCCTCTCCTTTCTGTCTGAGTTAAATACTTTGAAGAATCACTTTACTTTATTAAGTTGTGAAATGAAATGCCTTTCTAACAATAATTAAAAAAGCCTAGGTTTTAAAAAAATTGTCAGTTTGCATTTTATGTACATAACATTACCCTTTTACTCTTGACCTGGAGGTGAGGTAGTTACAAATTTTACATGCTGTAGATTTTAATTCCTAATTTTCATAAAATAATCTGCAAATTAAGTGACAAAAACAGGTTTGATAATCTTTCGAGAAATGAACAGTTTTCTTTTCTCTGTATTTTCCCACTCACCTTGCCATAAGGATATCGTTAAAAATAATTAAACTCGTGCTTTCTTCTTTAGATTGAAGCAACTCACTGTTGGAGAAGTAAGGCGGAGATGAGTTCGCTACTTAGTAAACAGTAAGGATTTCCAAATATTTCAACAATTTCTGGGCAGTAGATGTCCATCTTATGCTTTAAATACCTCTTAAAATACAATCTTTACGATAATCTGCAACTTGAGGTAGGAATGTTTCTTAAGTCAAGTTTAATGAACCAACATAAGCTGTGCTTTGAAACAAAAAAGAATAGATGTGAATAGCAATCAATAATGTGCTTCACGCAATCAAAAACTACTAGAGATTTTCCATTTGATTGCAGTTTATATAACTATAAGAAAAACATACGTGCACAGTTATCTTCTTAGTCCAGCCACTTATATGGATATCTTGTAAAATTAACTCGTGTAAAGTTAAATAATTTATTAATACCAAATTTAGCCATTAAAATCACTGCTTTTCTTTAAAATGGACAATGTCTGAATTAGTTTCACCATGGTAACAGAAGTTAAATTATGTTATTAAATAAATTACGTGTTTTTTGAATTATACTTTGTAACCATTTAGTGTTCTTTTTAATTAATTTGTTTTATATCTTGTTGAATTTAACTTATTTAAATTACATTTTCTTGAATTATTTAAATTGTAATTACCTAACTGTAAGACAATAGATGAACAAATATGTTTAAACATTGAAACAAAATACAGATTATCTTAATAATAGAGTTTTATTCAAAATACAAACCCAATCCATTTAAACTAATGTGAATCTCCTCCAATTAGGTGTCAATTAAAGCGAGTTAGAGGAATATTTCCAGTCCAGTCGTACTTAGGGATGTCGCCGTGAGGGTTTTAGTTTCTGAAAAAGATAAATAGTATTTCATTGCAAACTAGTTCAATTATAGCTTCTTTTCTACTAAGAATTGAAGTATGATTTGATTTATTTACTAGGGCTGAAACAATCAACTACTGACACAACTAAAGCCTTTTAAGGTTTTAACTTGATAAGGTTTAGGAGAAATAAATTATTATTCTTACATTACAAAGAGAAAATGAATACTGTAATAATAAGAATATTATATTTGAGAAGAACTCTTTGAACATCAAACTTAAACTGGCGAAATGTTTTCCTAATTTCTTCCACAGAAATCTGAAGCAAAAAGTGTTGATAAGATTCCTATTGTAAAATGTAAGCCTATTATATAATATTACATATAATTATTGTATAATATAATGCCTATAATTTCTTTCTTATTGGATATTTATGAGTACCATCTCGTACAATCATCCTTTAGGTCATGCTATGTGTCCTTTATGAAAACAATTCGAAATTCGGGCCATTCTTAAAACTAAATTACCATTGTCATAAAACGAACTGCGCCCAATACCATTGCTGTCTATAGTTTCTAATATTCTAGAGAAGACTGATTGCTACAAGCAATATTTAGAACATAATAATCTGCTGGATCTTCTTCGGTAAAGTTATCGTGCAAATAACAGCACACCCAGTGTGTTGCTGAATGTTACTGACGATATTCGTCTGGCAACTAACAAACTATGTTATCCATTGTTATTCTTTTCGATTTTACAAAGGCGTTTGAATAGGTTGGTCATGTCCTCTTACTTTACAAACGAAAACCATTCCAACTTTCCGACAAAACTCTGAAATGAAGACTTAATTTATTCATATTTATTTAATAGAAAACAAGCAGAAATGCAAGATGACTGTACGTCAAAGAAATCACCTAATTTTAGGGGTTCCTCAGGAATCTTTTTTGGGAAATCTCTTATCTTCCATTTACATAAACTGTCCTCTGTCTGAATTAGATTAGGGTATAATAAAATTTAATTTTGATGTGCTCAATTAGTGCGAGGACAAAACAAATTAATACTAAGTTTAATATTTGTAAAACCTATCCATGGTTGTTGTAAGAGCTAGATATGTCAACAATATAGTAGCAATTAGTTCCAATTTGAAAATAACTTAATACAAGATTCCTATTCCTTACGTAATATCCGCAAAATTTATGGGTATCTCAATCATAACAAATCGTGCAATAATGATGTTAGTGACCTTTCTAACAAAATTTCGAAAACGTTGCACCAACTAAAATCTAATACATTCTGTTTATTAACACTAAAAAAACTGCTGGTAGCAACAATCACATATCCTCACCTTGATTACGTCCTATGGTGTATAATGATTTAACTGCAGAACAGAATTTAAAATTGCAAAGGACTCTCTTAATTCCTATGTCCGCTCTATTTTGAATGTAAAAAGGGATGAACATCATCTCATCTTTCTTGATTGGCTGTGTATAAAGTACAGAAGCAAGTATTTCCTAGGAAACTTGATGTAATGCTCTTCAGGAATAAACACCTGCAACATTTATTTGATAGGTTCATTATTGTGGCCCAATTAGACTTTAGAAATAGCTGAGCAGTTAATACTTAGTTCTATATTTCTCATTTCTAATTCTATTTGTGAAGGTTTATCAGTTTAGAAAAGAAAGCTTATCATGTTTTATTTCTTTTATGTAATGTGTTTCTTCGTTGCCTTTAAGGGATGTTGTCCAAAAGACAAAGTAAAAGTTACTTACTTCAATCTTACTCTTTCAAGCAAAAAAAAAGATACATTGTAAAAGTCTATACATTCTAAAATACATACAGGCCAGCTACCAATTCAGTGCTCAGTTTCATTCCACTGTCTTCTTTTTTGGATACCAACTAATTTGTATTAATTGTATGCTGCAAAACTAATAATTTACTTTTACTCGTTAGAGACAAGTGGCAACTCTTAGAATAGTGAAACCTTGAAGGCAATGAAGCACTTTAATTAACTGGTCAATGGATTTTGAGATATATGATTTTCAACCGTTAAACATTCTAGAAATATTAAATAATTTTAATATTTTATTAACTACATACCATGTTTGTATGCACTCTTGCATATAAATTGCCACCTTTAGCATTAACTGAAGCTTTCGTTTCCTTCCATTAATTAATTTATGTTACTATGCCATTTTCCTTGCTCATTTTTACCAATAAACGAAAATCAGGACTCACCCCTACAAAATTATTGATAGATTTAAAATAAAATTCATTATTACTAGTTTTTCCAAATTAAAAAAAAAACTATTTCTTTCCACTATAGTGTCCTGGGGTCAAACATGGCAAGACTATGATGCCTTGGCTGAGTAAGCAAAGAGCCAAAGAGACCCTGTGTTTGGATAGAAATCAGATTACTCTGATTACAGGCCTATTCACGGGACACGGTAGGTTCGGGAAGCATATGCACAAGGTGGGGCTTATTAGCTCGGAACCGTTGTGCAGACTGTGTGTCAGGAAGAGGAGGAGATGGCCTCTCACCTGTTTTTCGATTGTGTTGCAATCGAGCGGTTGCGCTATGAAATCTTTTGGAACTTTGAGAGCAAAGGACATTGTAGCGCAAAATGAACTAGTGGGCAACGTCCTCAACCTTTTTTTAGAAGGGGAGGTTTCAACTATTAGACTCAATAGGGGAAGGCACAATAAGCCTCTAGTGGCTGCGGTGCCGTGAGACGTAGGTCTCGCACCGTTTTCTAGTCTTAATCTTCCACTATAAGCCATTCCAATATGATCGGTTGTAATCTCCACCTTATGAGCAGTACGTGCTCCGTAAAAGATTGATTTATACTCATTTTCAGTAGGACAAAAATTCTGTACATAAATACGGACAAGATGAGTGTTAAATTAAACAGAATTTTGTTAAAATCAATCTTCCTCAGGACTAACGAGATTAGCCATAATATAATAAAACTTACGACTAATTTTTTTTAAAGCTGTATTTCTTTTTTATTTTAACTTATACTTGAGGTTGGTTGTAATACAAAAATTTCTATTGAGTGTTTGCTTACATTTTGGCGAGATACCAATTCAGTGCTCAATTTCACTCCGCTTTCTTCTTGTTTATGTACCATTCAGTATGTATAAAAGTCAGTTAGTTTTACATATTAGAGATATGAGGCACCTCCTAAAATAATTGGAACTTAAAGATGACGAAGCTCTTTAATTAACTGATGATAAGCAATTCTCGACAGTTAAAATTTAAAGAATATTCATGATTCAAATATTTTGTTACTACATACCCTGACTGAATACAGTCTTGCACAAACTATAGCCTCTCTTTGTTTTGGGTTAAAGCGTAGGAATTCTCTCCATTAATTCATTTATATTGCTCTGCTCTTTTTCTTGTTGGTTTAACCAATTAAAGATGATCAGGACACATACATATAAAATTATTGATAAACTGTAACCGAAATTCTTCCATTAGTTTTCAAATCGAACCTACCAGTATTATTACGAAAAGGCACAATAAGTCTCTTGTGGTTGCGGTGCCGTGGGGATATACATAGGTCCGGTCACTTTTCTATTTCTATTATTATAAAACTTTCTTGCCACTATAAAACCATTCCAATGCGACGAAATGTATGACCACCTTGCAATTAGTAAATTCTCCACTCAAAAATTATTCTATTTATATTCGGTGGCAAAAACATTATATACATTACATGAACACCTAAAAAAGAATATGAATATTTAGCACTACAGAGAAGTTGGTGTTGAATTACTAAAAACCGTTTTAGCTTTTACATCAACTGCATAAATACGTCCATCTAATATCTCTTCTGCTGATCAAAAGTGAGACATCAAAAGGTGAGCTCCTTTTGAAATGAGAATAATTTTGAAAATTGTGGATTCACATGAAATAAGCAGTGATTTTTTTAAAAATATTATTTTTACCTGGGTTTGTTGGTGCCCTTTATCAGGAGCTTCTGATGTTTATTACACCACTCACTAATGTTTCAAGTTCCTGAATAGTGATTACTATGGAAACAGAAACTAAAAGGAAAAAGAGTGATTTATTTCAAAGATGTTTCCAGCTACAGCAAAAAAATATCACAATTTAAATATTAAGATTTATTAACTAATCGTAACACAGAATTATTTATATCCACAAACTTAAGAAATGACTTCAATTCTCAATGGGTACAAACGGGAACGTAAAAACATATTTTTCTGAAGTTGAACTCAAAGCATTCAAGCCAGAATATTTCTCTCATTTCAACAGAATATCGAATTAAACAAATAAATGCTTCTCTGTTTAGAGAATACGTAGGTCACACAACAGAAGACTAAATCATCAAACTAGAAAATGAGGCCATTACTTTGAAACTTCAGCCTAAAAAGACGGCGCAATTTCCTATTTTTCTAATATCCCAGGATTTTTTATGTTCTTCTCACGTCTTATAGCGCCAAAGGTATTTTACGGCAATAAAAAGCCAGTAGTTTCTCTTTTCTAATTCCACCAAGTTAAAAGAACAATTAGCAACTTACCTAATTTCTTAAGTGTACAAGCAGTTTATTCCTGTTTACTTGCAAACTCTATAGTTATCACAATATGATCTGCAGGTATAAATGCACATTATTAGTGGGAATCTGAGTTTATAGTGGCTCATTTTTCTTTATCCACAACTTATACAGAAACCCGACAGGCCTTCCCTGTCACAAATATACAATGACATTAAAGACTGAATACACCATTGTTGGGTACATCAGAAGATTCAATAAAAGTAATAATAAGATTAATTAACTGACGGGCAAAAAAAAAAATCAACACTGATAAGACGTGTGTTAAAATCAACTGCTCCTTCAGGAGCAAATGTCAAAAGATTGGTCTCTGACATCCCTTACATCTACACGTCTTAATAGCCTAAAAAAAATCCAATCGCAATATTTTAATAATAATAAGTAGAACCTTTCGTCAAAGGAAGTTTGTACATAAAAGAATTTTTCACTGGCGTAGCGTTACATCCACATGTATTGACGCATAAGATTATAAAGTTGGTTTGTTATCAGCGTCTGCTATAAAAATAAAAAGGTATAGCCATTCCACAAGTATTGCTACATATTGCTCCTTCCTAAATTACTGACTGAATATTGGCCAAAGAGGAAGGTTATTTATTGTTTACATCAGGTTCATAAAAATCGCCAGCTGAGTACTCTGTTAACTAGAAAACTATCTTTTACAACTACCTTTAATAATACTAAAATTTCATTTTCTGTGGCAGGATATAGAAGTAAAAAAAAGTATTTTTTATTAACGTTTGTTTTTCGAACTATTTATAGTTCTTGGTCTATTAACAATATACAAAACATAAGGTTATTAATGTTTACAAAAAACTCCACTGGAGCGCTCTGCAAACTGGAAAAGTTTAAATGTCCCTCATAGCCAAAATATTAAATATTGTATCAGAAAATAGAAGTGCGTGGGAGCTCTCTTGTGTTAGATATTGTTTTATGTTTTTACCAATTTTGTTTTTCCTTTCACACATATATTAGTGAAAATAATTTTTATTACTTCATTTTTTTTTATTCTTAATGCTGCTTAGTAACATTATTGTGAATTTTAATCAATTTTTTGGCTAAAAGCCAGAAACAGATTTCCCCCTTTGAATCATTTTTTTACTTAAAAAGAAGGAAATTTAAGTATTACTGGCCTCTAATTCCTTAAAAACTACATATATTAAAATTATAAGAATTAAGAAGAGTTGGAGAAAGCACGGAGTTTAAATAAGAGTACACTTAACAAATTGACAAAGTAAGTGCATTTTTTTTGGTAATTCTTATAATTTTGAAATGCGTAGTAAAAAAGGTAATGTACGAAACAAATAAATAAATAGTGATCCAAATTTTTAACTGCTGAAAAGTTGTGGCTTTTGGTTTAATTTTTCAAGGAAACGCATCTCACTTAAGTAAAATTAGTGCATTAAATCTTACCACACTCATTTATACGTTAAGATTTTGAAAACGTTTTACACAAATGAAATAAATTATTAAAATCCTTACCAGTTCTAAAATAAAAACCAAAGTTTAGAATGTTAGGGTGCCTTTAACTCTGAACGTTTCCTAAAATATACTTTGTCACATTATGGTTAAAAGTGATAGAAAGATTTCAAGTAGCTATGTAAGAACAAGTATGTTTTTAGAGTGAAATAATAACAAAAACTAGAATGTTCGATTTAAATTTTTAAGTCTCTCCCTCTTATTCTGTAAGTTGAATACTTGGAAGAGTCACATTGCTTCATCATGTTGTAAAATCAGATTAAAACGCCTTTCTAAAAATAATTACACTGGTCTATGTTTTCAAAAAATTATGTGAGATTTTATTTAAAACTAGTCCCAAATTATTTATGTTGAACAGTTTTCTTTTATACTTTCCCAATCATTGAACCTAAGAGATATCGTTAAAAGTAATTCAACTTGTGCTTTTTTCTTTAGATGTTCCAATCTACAGTAGGAGAAGAAAGGAGGACATAGGACCGCTCCTTAGTAAACTACAATATGAAGATTTTCTAAGATTTCTACAACCTCTGTTTTAAATTCCTCCTAAAATACGAAGTTTAGGATAATCTGCAATTTAGGGGAGGAATTTTTCCTAAGACAAGTATTGATAAGACAAGATTAATGAGCTGATTTAGGCTGTGCTATTTAAATAGAATAGAATACATGTAAAGAGTAATCAATTACGTACCCAATCTTTGTTGTATTGCTATGTTATCTAATCTATTAGTTGTTCCTCTGCCAATCTTTTTTAAATTACATTTAGTAACAATTTAGTGTTTTCATGAATTAATGTTTAATCTCTGCATGAAATTGATTTTTTTAAAAACATGTTTCCTGTATAAATTTAAAATTGTAATTAGCTAACTTTATCTGTGTATATGAAAACAAATTGTCAAATTTTAGTTAAACATGCAAACAAATCAAATACATATCAGCAGTTGTAGAGTTTTATTCCAAATATAAACCCAATCCATTTAAACTAATAATTATTGCTACTATAACGTGATAGAGTTAACAGAATATTTGCAGTCCTAAGATGTACTAAGGGAGTGTCAATGTGAGTTTGTTTTTGAAAAACGTATCTAGTATTTCATGTTTGGAATATAAATAATTTAGCTGGTATTCTCCTAAGTTTGAAGTGCGATTTGATTTATTTATCAGGATTGAAAGAATTTGACTATTGCCACAAATTAAACACTTTACGTCTTCTAAGCTTTTAAATTGATAAGGTTTTGGTGGGACATAATTTTTGAAAAAGTAATACCAGATTTTATATTGAAAAGAGAAAATGAATATTTTAATAATAAGAATAACACAATAGGGACTCTTGTGAACAACAAACTTCAACTGATGAAATGTTTTCCTGTCAGAATTGCAATTCCTTAAAGAATGTTCGCGATAGGATCTAGTACTCTATATCCCGGAGATACCAGCTTCTCTATTATTGGCTGCCATTTAATCTGCTAATTCTTCCTTTAGTGTTAGATTAGCTGAATGATCAGCATCATCAACTTCCAATGTCTTGGAATATGTGTAACATTAAGTTAACTTTACGATATAGGAGATTAGAAGCATCTATATAATACTGCTACTCCATAACATCATTCCATCCTTCATCAGAAGAATTTCAATAATTTGGACTAGAAATTTTGATTTCATTTATATCAAAATAACCTTATGTCAAAACTTAAATCAAACGGAATTATCTAACTCTGATGATGGATACAGCACGAGACCAGGCACAGATTCAATAAATGGTCTTGCTGAAAGAAAAAATCAAAGATATTATAACTTGCTTTACATTGTGAGCACATTATTGAGTGACTACTGTAAAACTTAGCACTGATGTAAAACAATCAGACAATAATCTATCTTCTTCCTCTTGGAATATAGATTGAATCACCCAAAGATGAACAGAATTCTGCAATTTAAATTCAATTTACGACTATTTTTTGCTACGTCTAAACGTGCATCTGACTAACAACAAAAAAACACGTGTGGAATACGTAAAAAAACTTGCTATTAATTAAAATAATTTCTATCTTCTTCTTAGAATAATAATCTGTCACAAAAGAAGTGATAAGTACTGTACAAATTAATAATAAAAATATAGACTAACATTATTGCTTGTCTTCTTCATAGAGTTTTAAAAAAATCGACGAAGAATATAGAGATTGGTTGTAATATTAACCTTCTTTCTGAGTATGTGGTTACATCAGAGCTTAACTTCACGCCACGTTATTCTCTTTTGGCGTACCAATCAATTTGTATCAATTGAACGTTGCAAAACTAATCATTGATATTTTACATGAAAGAGACAAATGGCAACCCTTAAAATAATGAAAACTTGAAGCTCTTCAATTAATTGATCAATGAATTTTGTGTTGTACTGTTCTCAACAGGTAAACTTTATCAAATCCTTCATTCAAGGAAAGAATATCTGTATGTACAGCATCATCCAGTTCTAATATCTCGGAATATCTGTAACATAAAGTAAATAACTGTTTGATATTTGGAGATAAGAAACATTCATGGAATTTTATTTCTATTATTTGCAATGTAAGGCTTACGTGATCACATAAGTGGTAGGAATTAGACCAGGATATATTCTAAGAGTCCCTAGTAGCTATTATACAGTTCACATCGTAAAATATGTAATTCTATTTTCTGCCAGATGTTAACAGATTATTTATGCATTAATTATAAACATTTTTTTGAATAGGTATTAAGTTATTCGAAAAATAAAGATTACAACTTTTGACTGTATAACTCCAACTCCATTGATAAATAGTAGTGGTAAAATATGGCAATTTTGTAACATCCTAGCATTTCCCAAATATTTGTGCACACTCCCTAAACCTTTGGAGAAGATTGTGTGCTACAAGTTGAAAGAATATATTGACTGCTGAATCTTCTTCAGCCAAGTTGTCGGAGGATTAGAGCACACAGAGTGTGTTGCTGAATGTTACTGATGATATTCGAGTTGCAATTGACCACCATATATTATCCATTGTAGTGCTTTCAATTTTACAAAGGCTTTTGAATCTGTTAGTCTACTTCAAAGATAAAAATCATTGCAATACTCCGACAAAGAACTGAAAAGAACACTGAATTTATTCATATTTATTTAATAGAAAACAAGCAGAAATGCAAGATGACTGTACGTCAAAGAAATCTGCTAATTTTAGGGGCTCCTCAGGAATCTTTTTTGGGACATCTCTTATATTACATTTACATAAACTGTCCCCTGTGTGATCTACAATAGGGTAAACAAAATTTAATTTTGATGTTTCCTCAATTGGTGCGAGGACCAAACAAAATAATATTACTATTAATGTTTGTAAAACCGGAGCTATGATTGATGTAAGTGCTAGAAATGTCAATAGTCTAACTATTAGTTCCATTTTGAATATTACTGCAAACCCTATCGCACACGTGATACCCCCAAAATGTTTAGTGGACACAAACTATCGTAGAATAATAATGTTAGTTATCTTTATTTTTAAAAACCTTGCACCAACTAAAATATATTAAAAACTTCTGTCTATTTATCTATAAAAACATTTGGCCGCATCATTAATAATTCCTTACCTCGATACTATTCGTTAATGTTTAATGATTTAACTGCAGAGCTACCGTCTCTTAATTCCTATGTGCGCTCTATTTTAAATGTAAGAAGGGACGAACTTATTATCCATCTTTCTTGATTGTGTGAAGTACAGAGGCAAGTATTTCCTTGGTAACTTCTTGTAATGCTCTTCAGGAATAAACACCTGCAACATTTATTTGATACGTTCATTATTGTGGCCCAATTAGGTTTTAGAAACATCAGGCAGCTAATACTTAGTTCTATAATTCTCCGTTCAGAACAGTTAGTTGCAATAATTCATTTTTAATTCAATCCTCATTATTCTAGAAATCTTTACCTCCAACATCATACCATAATACTGCAATAGCATTATTTAATACCGAATTGCACTTCAATTAACTGATCAATGAAATTTGTGATTCTCAGCTGTTAATCTTAATAGAATATTGAAGGATTTTAATATTTGAACTTCATACGCTATCTGTATAACTCTTGCATAACCATAGCCACTTATAGCATTAGTTGAGGCTTGCATTTCCTTCAATAAATTAATTTATATTATTACGCCATTTTTCTTGCTCGTTTTTACCAATAAACTATAATCAGGACCCATACCTTTAAAATTATCGATTTTTATTAAAATTCTTAATAGTCATATAAACTATTTTTTTTTTAAATCTTACCACTGTAAATCATTCGAATAGATTTGTTTTTACCTCAACCTTATGTAGGTTCTTATGTAGGTAGCAGTAGGTTCTTCATAAAAACATAATTTATGTTTATTTTCAGAGGAAAAATCATACTAAACACAAACACGGACACGAGGAAAGTTCAAAAAAATTTACCACTAAAAAGAAGTTTGTTAAAATCCAAAGACCTATTAAGAGTAGCGGATTTCGCTCTCCAATGACACAAATAATAACAATAAAAACGAACCTTATTTTAACTAGAAACGTTTCCATTAACTCTTCCCTATTGCCATATCTCTCCAAGCAAAATATGAAACAAATGTATCACACTCGTATATAGTTGTTTTGCAATCATTCCATCCACAGATCAGTAGGGTAACACCAAAGGGACGAAAAAACAATTTCTTGCCACTATTAACCATTCCAATATGATTTGTCGTTACATCCACCTTTCAAATAGTAAGTTCTTCGTATATTTATTTTCAGCAGCAAATACCTCGAATACAAAATAAAAATGAAGTTTTTTAAAATCCAAAGATCTATTAAGTGCAGTAGATTGCGTTCTTATACCAACTCCATTTACACCACCATCTAATAACAACAAAAAAGTGAGTGGAATACAAAGCACTACATGTCATTGTCGCAAATGATAATAATATAAATTGTAATTACTAGTATTATAAAAGAAACCTTATTTCAAGAAGTTTTCCCATTAATATAATCCTTCCTTATTGTCACAGCTTTCCAAGCAAAATATGCAACAGTTGGATCTCACTTTAATAAGGTCGGTTTGCAATCATCCCATCCACTAGTGAAGACTAAAAGAACGAACTCTTCTGAAATTAGAATAATTAGGAAAGTAAGGATACACAAAAAATAAGTGACTTTTTTTTTACATTATACCTTCTACATGGGTCTGTTTATTGGTTGCCTTCATCAGGTTATTTTGAAGGTGATTCTGCTGGTTGCCTTCATCAGGTTATTTTGAAGGTGATTCTGCTGGTTGTCTTCATCAGGTTATTTTGAAGGTGATTCTGCTGGTTGCCTTCATCAGGTTATTTTGAAGGTGATTCTGTTATCTTCTATCCTTAACCACAGAGAACTGAAACGTTCTGACGATACAATGGAACGAGAAACTAACAAGATAAAAATAGATTTTGTTTTTAAAAAAGGTTTTTTCGACAACAGGAAAAATGCTCCCATAATTATTGGCAAAAAAAAAAAAAATAGTAAACAATTGTACCAGAGTATTACTTACAAACTTTAATACAAAGGTCTTACTTCGATTCCCAACAGTGGATTGAAACGAGGAACTGAACACATATTCTTCTTGGAGTTGAACAGCAACCACAGTCAAGGCACTCACTCAACCTACAAGAATATTAATCACATTTCATCAGAATAGAAAAATAAATAAATGCTTCTCAGTTTCAGAATAGTGGGTTAGTTTTCAGTAAGAAGATTTTATTATCAGGTTAGAAGAAGAGGTCATTACCAAGCAGCAGCATCCAAAACTGGCGGCAAAATCCTTCTAAGACCGAAGGAGAATCTTTCCAATTTTGTAACATCCTATAATTTTGCCAAAATTCCACTTTGCATTCTTCTCAGGCAATGAAATGGCCTAAGTCTTAATTCGCAATCTAAACACTTTCTCAGTGGAACTGAAAAAATAATTCCACCGACAGGACGCTGGTTTTTTTTTTTAATTTTTTGGAGGGGCGGTAACAATTCAGGGCTTAATTTCACTCCACTTACCTCTTTAGGTACCATTCAAATAGTAATAAAATCATTTAGTTTTACTTATTAGAGATTTATGGCACTTCTAAATAATTAAAACTTGAATAGGACGAAGCACTTTTATTTACTGATCAATTAATTTAGTGATGAACGATTCTCACTGGCTAAACATCTAGAATGTTAAAATAACATTGATTTAAAGATTGTTCTACTACATACCCGGATTGAATATAATCTTGTATAACTACTGCCGTTCTTTGCACTTATTTACGCGTAGGTATCCTTTCTCCATAAATCAGTTGAAATTGCTCTGGCATTTTTCTTATCCAACGGATAGATAACACTAGGATAATGTCAGTTTGCAATCATCCCATCTTCACAACAATAGTGAAACGCCAAGAGAAAACACTTCTCTACAATCAATACAATTAAGAAAATAATAACTCACAGAATGAAGTGATCCTTTTTACCTGGTCCTATTTTTGTCCATATTAGGAGTTTCTGAAGGCGATTCTACTTTCTTATGTTAACCAAAGTCAAGTGACCACCCATTCGAAGTATCCTGATGAACGAAACAATGGAAAGAAAATGAGTGAATTTTTTTTTTTTAAGTTTTTCCAGCAACAGCAAAAACACTCTCATAAAAATTTGAGAAGTTTTGGTTCAAATCCACAGATCATATAGGACCACAGGTTTTTATCTGTTATATGCCCTGTATGTAAACATCCATCTAACCAATAAAAAACTAAAATAGCAATATTTTATTAATCATAAATAAAACCTTTTGCAAGGAAAGTTTAACCATAACATAAATCTTCATTGCTGAAGCTTTCAAAGCTAAATATGCACTTGAATCACACTGGTATGATATCGCTTTGCTATTACTCTAGTCAAAAAATCAAAACAGAAAAAATAAAATGAAATCATGGCATAAACAAATTGTTCCTAGTACATAAAATAACAACCAAATGATGGCCAAATAAAAACAAATTTGTTTTCATTTATGTTTCACAACGTCGCCACAGGAGTGCTCTGCAAACTGGAAAAAACCTTTAATATACTCAAAACATGGTCAAAATATCAAGTTTTGTACTAGGATATAGATCTGCGTAGGAGCTCTTTATTGTTTACATTCATTTTTTTTCGTTTTTGTCAATTTTATTTAAATATTTAACATGTAGATTATTAAAA
The DNA here is from genome assembly GCF_049639745.1 of Rhodnius prolixus. Classification (NCBI taxonomy): domain Eukaryota; kingdom Metazoa; phylum Arthropoda; class Insecta; order Hemiptera; family Reduviidae; genus Rhodnius; species Rhodnius prolixus. The sequence continues at coordinate 38,568,889 of NW_027411634.1, forward strand.
TTATTTGTATTCTTTAAATATTTGTTTTTTAAAATGTTATTTAACAAAACAGTGTTGTGAATTTAAAACAAATTATAGGCTAAACGTCTAAAGGGGAGCTGCACAATTTTTATATTTTTTTAATTTAAAAAGTCTGAAATGTATGATTACAGGCCATCATTTCCTTAAAAACTATTGTGGAGTTGTAAATTTTGGAAAGAATTTCGAGGCGCTTGATAAAGTCCAGAGTTTTACTATGAGTGTAATTTACCAGCTGAAAGACACAAGGTAACTCATTAATTTGTTTGTTTTTCTTATAATTTTTAAAATAAAAATGTGCAGCAATAAAAAATTTCTCATAAAATAAAAAGTAGTGAAAAAGGTAATCAACTATATTAATAATTAGTGATCTCTACTTTTACAATTAAAAAGATAGTGGCTTATGGTTCAGTTTTTGAAGGGAATGTAGAAATTAGTACACATCATGTCACATAGTATGTCAACACTCATTTATAGGTTCTGATTTTAATATCTTTTTAGAAATAGGACATTTAATCACAACAATAACAATAAAAGTCTTTTCTAGTTCTATGAAAATAAGAAATTTAACTGTAGTATGCTTGGGGTCTTTCTTAGGGAAATAGAATTATCAAGAAAATAATAATAGCAATATTTCTATAATAAACCTTTTTTCTAAGAAAGTTTTACCATATCATAAATCATCATTGCTGAAGCTTTCAAACCTAAATATGCACTTGTTTAATCACAGTGGAATAATTTAATTAGGAATAAGTTTTCTAAAGAATACTTACCAGATTATGATTAAAAGTGAAGAGGTTTTTGTAGCTTGTACAAAAGTTATTTCAAATACTCATTATCTAAGAGGAAGCATGTTTTTTTCAAGAAAATAACTAAAACCAGAACTGTTTAATTTAAATGTTAAATAAATAAAACATTTATTAATTTAGTTAAATAAGTGAAACACTTAACATAACAAGTTGTGAGACATTACCCAGTTGCTCTTTACCTGCAGTTAATTAGTGTAGTTACTAATATTTTACATGTTAAAGATTGTAATTCTTAATTTTTAGAAAATAATGTAAAAATTAGCAAACTTCATTGTCATATTTTACTTGAAAAAACTACTATTATATGAATTTTCTATATTTCACAAAACAAAGTTTGGACAGTTTTCTTTTCTCTTTCATTCTCTATTTTCCCCAATCACCTTACCTATCTTAAGGATATCGTTACACATCATTAAACTTGTCCTTTCTTTCCAGGATGGATCCAATCCACAGTTAGAGAAGTAAGGCGGAGATGAGATCGCTTCTTAGAAAACTAGAAGGATTTCCAATATTTCAACAATCTCTGGTAGCAAGATATCCGTCTGGTGCTTTAAATTCCACTTAAAATACAAAGTTTAGCATAATCTACAATCTAGGGTAGTTATGTTTCTTATGACAACTTATATCGAAGTCCAGATTAATAAGCCAACAAAGGCTGTGCTGTACAAATAGAATAGACTAAAGAATACTTAATTATCACATTATGATTAAATGTGAAGAGGTTTTTGTAGCTTGTACAAAAGAGATTTCAAGCACTCATTATCTAAGAGGAAGCATGTTTTTTCAAGTAATGAATTATGTACTCTACGCAATCAAAAACTACTGGAGACTGCTTCTTTCTATTGCATAGCTTCATAGTTCTTCACTTCTTGATCTCTGATAAATAAAATATTGTAAAGTTAAATAATATACTAATTTTTTAAGATCTGCATTGAAACTACGGCAGTTTTTTATTAAATGTACAATTTCTGATCAATTTCTCCATAATACCAATAGTTTTATTACAATGTTACTTGTTGCTCTGTACATGTTTTTTAAATAATATTTTGTAACTATTTACTGTTCTAAAGAATTAATAATGTTTTACCTCAAGATGAAATTAATTTTTGTAGTTTAAATTAACATTGTAGTTAGCTAACTTTATGTTTGTATAAGAGAACAAATAAACAAATTATTGTTAAACATAGAATACAATAAAATACTGATTACCTGAATTATGGAGTTTTATTCCAAATATAACTTAATTTTAACTAATGTTTATCTGCTACGATATAGAGGAGGTAGAAGAATATTTCAGTCCTTACTAGGATTTGTCGCCGTGAGGGTTTCAGATATTAAAATTGATACCTAAATATTTTTTTTACGCTTGTTGTAAAATTAGTTTAGGTTATCTGCCTCTAAGATTTAGAGTACGATTTAATTTATCAACCAAGTCTGAAAGAATCAACTAGAGACAATGTTGTACTCTGGATTACAGCGTCATCTAGGTTTGTTAATCTGTGAAATTCAGTTTTTTCTATCATGAGTGTTATAATATTGGAGATAAGATATATTCTCAGTTTGAGAATAGTGTATTGCTCCGTAGTCAGAAAACTATATTACCAGTTTAGGACATCTGATGAGGCTAATCTATAGAAACTGCAATCAAAACAGACACCACAATTTTCTAATTGTGGTAAAAGAATCCTCTAATTTTTTCAACATCCTAGGATTTTTCCAAAAGTCTTTTTAACTACTACAACCAAAGAAGGCACTTTTCATTTCACACATTCCGGAAATTGTAAAGGATGGAGGAATTCACAGCAAGTATAAAGAGAAAAAGACAATCTCTACGTAAACCAGTAGTATATTTTAGAACAGTTGTAAACCTAATTCAGTTCACCTATTACGAAAAACTAGTAAATATTAGGGACTATCTGCTAGTTTTAACAGAGAATAGTGTGCTTTGTGGCAGAAAAAAAACACCTATTTAGGGCAGCACTAAGTATTACACCGTGGGTTGTCCCTTCTTCGTTTCATTCATTGTGAAAAATGAAGGAATAATTAAAAACTATCAGATAGCTTGGACAGGAAATTAGTGTAAGACGGTGGAATTTAAATCAAGCACGTTTCACATACATTTAACAACTAAGCATTTATTAATTGAATCATAAATTTTCTTTTACCGTTAGAATAAGCACAATACGTTTTAAATATACTCTATGCTTAAGTTGTTTTCATTCAGACATTCAAAATTCTTAACATTGGTTAATATTAACAACGATCTATGCGTTTTAAAACCGACATTTTTGTTGATTTTAAACAAACGCAAAGAAAAGTCTAGCTGATGAAAATCATTTACGAAAATTTGCTGCTTTTCGAGATATATCTTTGATCTTACTTGCGATAAAAATTTTTGTTTTTGGAATTTTGAAGGATGGGGTTTACAATCTGGCTACATTTAGTCGAATCATAGTCAAAGGGAGGAGATCTACTCTTGTTTAATAAGTTGATGGCATTATCTCCCTAACGACTTTACAAACTTTTGCACTGTTTTCATATCTAAAGGCTATAAATAAAGATACCTTAGGAAAATTGAGAAGATTTAGGAACTGGCTCTGTTAGCCTGCTCAGAGGAGCAGTTACCCGGGGGGCACCACGTGGAGGTAGAGCTCAGAATTTAGCCCCCCAAAATAATACCATTCTTGCCTATATATAACCGTATTCCAGCCAGTTTTGACCCCCTTATAAAGCAGGCTTATTAGCAAATGTCAATATTATATTGGCATCCATCGCCTGCGAAGGCAACGGGGTGAAAACCAGTGATTTTGGAATACGGTTAGCCGCGAAATAAATTTGGCATGAATGGCGGAAAAAAGATTATTAGCGTTTTGGGAGAAACAAAAGAAATAGAACAAGAGAAGGGTAATTAAAATTATTAATGTATTTTTTTTTTTATAAAACCTTCTAAATTTTAAACATTTACTTTTAATTTCAAATTTAGGGCACAGGACAAACAAAAATGGTTTTAACTGCCAGATGTTTAATCTCAGTTTGGAATGTGAAAAGTCTTAAAGCCGTTTGATATCAAAGCATGAAGTCCTTAAAAAATGAAATGAAATAGTAGTAAAAAAGTGTTTCAGAAAATCTATTACGAAAAATGTAAAAGAATTGGATAGAATTCAGCTTCGTCTAGAGTTAAGTTCAAAAGAAGAAAAAAGACATCAATTCAAAAATAAATAGAGGTGCTATTTTTGTACTACTACAAACAAAACTATACTCTGAACTATTATTTCTATCCAATCTAATCCAGTTTTTTTATCCCATCAAATCCAGTTCATCTATCCCATCTAATCCAGCTTCTCTATACCATCAAATCCAGTACATCTATCCCCTCTAATCCACCTCATCTATCCCATCTAATCCAGTACATCTATCCCTTCTAATCCAATACATCTATCCCATCCAATTCATCTATCCCATTTAATCCTTCATCTGTCCTACAAATCCAATACATCTATCCCATCTAATTATGTATACCTACATAATCTAATCTCTAATCATCGTATACTTCAAAATAAAATTTACCAGACGTGATTATTCCAAATTATTTGTATCTTGAATTTAATATTTAGCCTATTAGGATGAAAATCTTCAGCCTTAAATGTGTGCACTGATCAAGCTTTCTTTGTAACAGGCAAGCATGATTAGGTTAAACACAATTAGGCCTTGCTTTTCAAAAATAATGAAGGTAAAATTAAACGAACTCAAATACCAAAATAGAATACATTTTCGTAAATTATGTGACTATCAGAAAACCAAAAATAGTATATTTAGTTATAGCATATTTGTAGTTGTGCCTATAGTTATAGTATATTTCCGGAACAGTTTGTGTTAGAGAGTTTTCTGTTTGAATGTGTAAAAATTAATAACGTCTGAATTTGTAGGACAATTTCTGCATAAATATTGGACGTGATCTTTTTTTATTTAAACCAAAATTTATGATTGCTACCAGAATGAAACTTTTAATTATTCTTTTAAATAAAAACTCTATAGAATTTTCCTAATATGCCTTCTTATTAGGCCGGGTCTAAATGAACAAGAACTAACCGATCAATTCAGTACGGAACGGAAGATCGCAGAACGGCGTATAACGGTAGCATGCTACCCTAGAAGAATTACGAAACCAATAAAGCGACTAGATACGTGAAAAAATGACCGGCCACTCTTCAAGAACGACGCACTTTTCTCCGTCGAGCTAAAAGCCGAAGCGATTTAAATTCGTCGTTGTTTTAAAAGTATCGCCGTGCGCAACAAATCGCAAAGTACGCGCCGTAACTCGTCGAACGATAGACCCAGCTTTAAGTTTACAGAGAATTCTCAATTTCATTATCTTTGAATTCGCTCTCAGAAAATAAGATTCTCAGTCTTATTAGAACTTACAGAACGGTTAAATCAGATCATATGTGAAGTTATGAGACATAGTTTTTCTAATAGTTATTATTACTGTTCTTTTTTAGTGATTTCCATCCCATCTTTGTGAAAAACTTATGGTGTATCTATTCATCAATCCATAACCACATTTTTAAAGCAACACAGCTTATGAACGATACAAAGCATAATTTTATCTTTTAACGATTTTCCCATTTAGAGCTTTAAACAATTATCCATTTATTTTTGCTCGCAACAGGAGTAACAAACAGCTCGCAAGTAAACCTGTTTCTGGAGAAAATTTAATTGATTTTTCCGAATAGAAAAACCTTTTTGTGCGAAATTTCAGCCCAAGAAGGAAAGCCGATTGAAAATTACCATAGATACGGTTGCTACACTAATATAGTTAATAACTATTATTCTCTAAATTATTCCTTCCTATACTCGATTCTAGATACGAATAAGATTAAATTTACCAAGATTCTAATTATGATTCCCGTTCACTAATTTGCACTTTTGTACTAAGTGTAATACTTCATACATTAAATATACTTAGTACTTTAATGGTGGTAGTCCTTAGATGGAAAAACTTTTTGTCGAATTCAACAAAATATTTGTATCCATAATCAGGACTAAAATAAACGGTTCAAAGATCAAAATACTGAGCAAATGATAAATTATTTTAGAAAATATTATTTTGAAATAGTTTCTCTCAAATTAAAATAGTTGTTTCAATTTTATTAACTTAAACCACAATAGTTTTTTATTTAAACTTGAAAGTTTATTTTTCATAGTTATATTGCAAACTATACTAGTGCCGACTTCTAATTGCTTTCGAAGAATGGCAATTCTTGTAGACTGACTTTAAGATTACAATAAAGTGATCTTGATTTTATTGAAAACTAGAATAATATTCAATAAAAATTAGTAAGAAAAATGAAATTTAGCATCATTGCAAGAAGTATTTGCTTATAAGCAAATAAAGATAATACAATATAGCATTTTGAGATAAAAATTAAACTTAAATTCAGTTAAGTTTCACGACAAATAAAACAGAAAAGTAAATGACAGTAATTAACATTAAATGAATTTTAATAAAATAAATTGAGCTCATTTCATTGACATAAAACTTAAAATACAATATTAAATCAATAATTGCATTTTATCAAGACGAGCTTTGTTTGAAGTAAGTGATCATAGCTTAATCTTGAATGAGCAAATAATGGATGGATTTTACAAAAAGTACAAACATGAGCGAACTTATTCCGGTAAAATGTTAAATGTTTGGCTCTTTGTTGTGTATTATTTTAGATCAAGTCGAGTAAATTCTACTGAATATGTCCCAATGACTTGTTTAGTTTTTTTTTTGTTAAGAATTTACTATTTGAATAAATTGTTTACCACTGTTTTATTGCGTAGTCTTGAGTTCATTCAGAATTATAGATTTATCGGAAGTGAAATTGCGTGCCCCAAAAGGTTATTTTAAATCACAAATTTTGTATTTGAATATTCTAATTTTTAAATGTTGTTACATCTTACCAATGTATACTGTGAACAATTATCAGAACCTTTTATTCAACAATCCTGATCAACTCAATCGTACTGCTTTCATTTCATGTTACTAAAGTCAAGTACACATTTCTTATTTCTAAACTCCTAACAACAAACATCACCACAATCTGTCTTTTTGCTAACAATATCATAATTCACTTTCTTTTTTTTTAACAAAACATCTTGAGGACCTCGTATCTGAGATGACTCAGGTCTGGCTGCAGTCCAGCTTCTGCAGTTACCTCGATACAGGTCTTTTGTTTTGTTAGCAGATGAAAAAAGTGATATTAGATTTTTATAGCGTAGACTATAATTTGTGATACTTGCTGTTTAAGTTAAGTTAAAGAAATTTCTCATAAAGTAACATGAAATAAAGAAGTCCAATCGTGTGAGGAAGTTGACATTCTATATCCTGATTGTTCTAAAATATACAAAGGTCACAAATAATATCTATTCAAAAATAGAATATGTGGTCACAAAATTTGACTTAAAAATAAATAAATAAACCATCTCTGAAAGCCACAACTTACTTTCCCTAAAATCACTACCTTAATGAACTCAAAACTAGGATATAAATAACAAAGCAATGGTGAACAATAACCAAACAGAAACACTTACAAAACAAGATAAAGACAATCATCTCAGCAGAATGTTTTAATCGACTATTTCCCATTTAAATAATACAAAACATAAATCCACACATTTACAGATAAATAATCTCTCGTTGCTTGCTCATTCCTTTATCAAAAACCCGAAATACACCATTATTAATTTTGCTCGAATAAAGATTAAGCAAAAATCTTTACCTGAAACACAGTTTTCCTCTTTAAAATGTAATTTTTATTTAGTTATAGATTTTACCCAATTTAAATGAACTCCTTTTTTAAAAAATTATTTTTGTAGTTGCGACACTTACTTTAATGTAATTTTGTAATTCAACTATTTTATCTCAAAACATTTTTACAGACATATTATCTCAATTTCTCGCAGCATATTTTTCTTTCATGCTAAATATATTAATTTATTGAATGTAAATAAAATATCTACTTAACATAAATATATGATCATCTAATTTTAATCTACTGCCAAGTGAGAAGAACTGACAATCTGTATTTAGAAGTCTATAGCTGTGTAGTTCGTAGCAATAATCTCAAGTAATAAACTTTTACGGTTAAAAAAAAGTTGTTTTTAAGTCAACAACGTTGACAAAAATTATATTTTTAAAATAAATCATTCAAAAAATTTATTAAAGTACTAAATAATGTACGAAGTAATATAACGGAAACTAAACCATTAGTGAAATTAATCAAAGGCGTTCTAAATTAATCAAGTGTAGGATAGGAATCGAATAACGATAGAAAACTAATAGTAATACTGCAGTGTATCAGCTGGAGACTAGATAATATTTTATAATCAGTCTTGTTTGAAAATTTCCGGCAAGCTAAACAATGGAAAACAAATTCTAATCATTTGGGCAAAAATTTGAATTGAAAGAGCCGCTTTTTATTCAAGAAATACTATTTTGTATCAATAAAACTAGTGAATATAAAGCAGTTACGTTTAGAAGCAAACTAAATGAAAAGCACTAAATGTGAACTGTTGAGTGAAGAAATTATTCATCTCACTTCATTGAGGTGGGTTCAAAATTGTTGGAACACAGATAGGGCCTCATAGATGTCATAGAAATGGGTTTATGAATTGAGAAAACAGATTATACACTTTAAATACCTTAAAAATGGAAACGACTAAACTAAGATCAGTAATAAATTTAATCTGGATGAAAAACAAAGAGATAAACCTCCCCAAAACATCTAATTTACCATTATGTTAGTTCACGTAAGTCTATGAATCTTTCTACGATTAAAAGTATAGTTTAATTAAGATTTCTTCCTGCAAATTAAGACAACAAATAGAAATTCTGTAAGGTTTACTATTTAAAACTGAAGTTTCATTCTGTAAACGATTTTAAAGTTTGGTTTATTGCTGAAAAAAGATCACATACTAAATATGCAATAAGGCCTATTCCACAACTTAGAAATTTTAACACATAAAAATAGAACATCTCATGCAAAACAAGACCAGCTTATTTAGATAGTAGTAACGGAACTCTGTCAAGTTGAACCGATTGTTTTTAAAAATAAATTTTAACTTAGTTTGTTAGGAAATTTTAGTCAGTATATGTTCAACTTTTTTTTATTCCTGTGTAGCCATTTAGTTATTTATTAGGTAAGTATGTTTATTAGGTAAGTTCTGTTCAAAACAAATAATATTGTTCAAATCAGAGAATGAAGGTTGCATTCCTAATTGGTCAAATATAAATTTAAAACTTACCCCAGTTTTGGAATAATCCTTTAATATTTACCAATTTGCCATACGATAACTTTACTTGAAACTTGTTGATTCGGGGGTCCAAAAATGGCATTGAAATTGATTGAAGAAGTTAGCTGGAACAAATGGATCTTCTATGGACGTTGTGAATGATAAAGGCAAGTTGTAGTACAGCCATTTGGATCTTGCTTTCTTGATCACTTCCATATTGGCAAGGAAGATTACTGCTAAAAAATGAATGTTCTCTGAGAGAAGAAATAAGCCTTAGAAAAAGATGAATCTTGACAGGATGACCTCAATTTGTTGTGTGGGGTGCGGATAAACAATAGAATAAAGTAGCATGAAAAAAGTGCTTCTCAGAAATCTGTTATAAAAAATGTCGAACAATTGGAAAGAATTCAGTTCCGACAAGAGCTCAGCTCAAAAGAAGGCAAATAGATCAATACGAAATGGAATAAAAGTAGCTACCATGTACGAGTAGTACGTCGAACAAACGATGGTCTAAACGATTATTACCCATCTAATCCAGTACATCTATCCCATCTTATCCAAAACATCTATCCCATCTAATTCAGAACAATTATCCCATCTAATCCAATTCATCTATCCCATATTGTCCAATTCATCTATCCCATATTGTCCAATTCACCTATCCCATCTTATCCAATTCATCTATCCCATGTTATCCAAGTCAGCTATCCTTTCTACATCAGTACGTCTAACCCATCTACTCCAGTTCATCTATCCCGTCAATCCAGTATAACTATCCCCGTCTGATCCAATTCAGCTATCCTATCTTGTCCAATTCATCTATCCTTTCTTCATCAGTTCCTAAACCCCCATATAATCCAGTTTATCTCTTCCATCTTATCCAATTCATCTATCCCATCTAATCCAATTCATCTATTCCATCTTATCCAAAACATCTATCCCATCTAATCCAGAACAACTATCCCATCTAATCCAGTTTATCTCTTCCATCTTATCCAATTCATCTATCCCATATTGTCCAATTCATCTATCCCATATTGTCCAATTCATCTATCCCATCTTATCCAATTCAGCTATCCCATCTTGTTCAATTCATCTATCCTTTCTACATCAGTACGTCTAACCCATCTACTCCAGTTCATCTATCCCGTCAATCCAGTATAACTATCCCCGTCTGATCCAATTCAGCTATCCTATCTTGTCCAATTCATCTATCCTTTCTTCATCAGTTCCTAAACCCCCATCTAATTCAGTTCATCTATTCCATTTAATCCAGTTCATCTATCCCATCAATCCATTATGACTATCCCTTCTTATCCAATTCATCAATCCCTTGTACTACTGTTCGTCTATCCCATCCTATCCAATTCATCTATCCCTTGTACTCCTATTCGTCTATCACAAGTTATCCAATTCATCTATCCCTTGTACACCTATTAGTCTATCCCATCTTATCCAATTCATCTGTCCCTTGTACTCCTGTTCGTCTATCCCACCTTATCTAATTCATCTATCTATTGTACTCCTATTAGCCTATCCCATCTTATCCAATTCATCTGTCCCTTGTACTCCTGTTCGTCTATCCCACCTTATCCAATTCATCTATCCCTTGTACCCCTATTAGCCTATCCCACCTTATCCAATTCATCTATCCCACCTTGTCCAAGTCATCTATCCTTTCTACATCAGTTCGTATACCCCATCTAATCCAGTTCATCTATTCCATTTAATCCAGTTCATCTATCCCATCAATCCAGTATGACTATCCCTTCTTATCCAATTCATCAATTCCTTGTACTCCTGTTCGTCTATCCTATCCTATCCAATTCATCTATCCCTTGTACTCCTGTTCGTCTATCACACCTTATCCAATTCATCTATCCCTTGTACTCCTGTTCGTCTATCCTATCCTATCCAATTCATCTATCCCTTGCACTCCTGTTCGTCTATCCCACCTTATCCAGTTCATCTATCCTTTCTACATCAGTTCATATACCCCATCTAATCCAGTTCATCTATCCCATCAACCCAGGATGACTTTCCCGTCTTATCCAATTCATCAATCCCTTGTACTCCTGTTAGTCTAGCCCATCTTATCCTCTTCATCTATCCCATCCTAACCCAGTTCATTTAACCCATCTTATCCAATTCATCCATCTCAAGTAATCCTGTTCATCAATACCCATCGTCCTAACATCTAATCATTATATACTACAATAGAGGATTCACCATTTAAATACGATACAATATTCCCTAACTACGCGCAGTTAGATGAAATTTTTAGCCTTCTAGGATGCAAATCTTTAGCCTTGAAAGTGTACATTGACAAAGCTCCTTTGCATAAGACAATGAATGAACTTTAACGACCAATTCTTTCAGCACAAGAATAATAAAGATGGAATTCAATGAACTCAAATTTCAAACCACTTATTCCTAAATAATGTGAAGTTCAGGAAAACAAAAATACTACTGCATTGCAACAGGTAGTCTTGGGTGTTTGTGGAATTTCTGTTCGAATGTCTAAAGTCTTCTACTGTCTGTAACGTTGGCTAATGTTTACATAAATACTAGTCGTGATCTTTTTATTTAAACCAAAGTTTATGATTGCTATCTGACAGAAATATGTATTTAGTTCTTTTAAATAAAAACTTTATAGAATTTCTCCAATATGTCTCCTTGTTAGGCCGGGTCTATAAGAACACGAACTATCGCGATCAATTCAGTAAGGTACGGAAGATCGCAGAACGGCGTATAACGGTAGCATGCTACCTTAGAAGAATTACGAAACCGATACAGCAACTAATTCCGTGTAAATCGACCGCCGAAGAGCGTAAAGCCAACGCGGATCATTTTCATCGTTTTAAAAGGTATCGCCGCGCGATGCAAATCACCAAATACGCGCCGTATCTCGTCGAACGATAGACCCAGCTTACAGAGTTGCTTAAGTTTACAGAGATTTCTCAATTTCATTATCTTTAAATTCGATCTCAGAAGACAAGATTCTCAAAGTCTTATGAGAACTTTTAGAACGGTTAATCAGATCATATGTGAAGCTTTAAGCCTTTATTTTTCTTAAGTTATTACTGTTCATGATTTAGTGATGTCCAACACACCTTTAAGAGAAACCTGGCTGAATAAAACGTTTCTCAATTCAAAATATTTTCAAAGTAACAGCTTTAGAACATGATTGAAAGCACAACTTTATCTCTCACCGATTTTCCCATTTAGAACTTAAAAAAATATCTATTTATCATTTCTCACCACCAAGAGTAAAAAACAGCTCGTTAGTAAATGTAAATCTGTATCTGGAGAAAACTGAATTTATTTCCCGGAAAGAAAAACCTTTTGAACAAATTTACTTATTTTTTGCCATCTTCACGACTATAATTAACAGTTCAAAGATAAAAATACTGAACAAATGATAGATTAGTTTTCCCTAAATCAAAATATTTGTAATAACTTTTGCAATACTAGTTTTTACTTATTTAAAGTTGTAAATGTTCATTACTCGTAGTTATATTGCAAACTATACTATTGCAGACTTCTAATAGTCTTTGAAAGACTATACGACGACTAACAATTCTTGTAGACAGCATTAAGGCTACAATGAAGTGATCTTGTATGTATTCAAAAGTAGTATTCTATTCAATGAAATTTAATAAGAGAAATGAAATTCAGCATGAATGAAAGAAGAATTTGCTTCTAAAACAAATAAAGATAATATAATAATATTTTGAGATAAAAATTAAACTAAAATTAATAAAGTTTAACGACAAAAAACAGAAAACTATAAGACAAAGTTAGCAGAAACAGCATTAACATTAAATAAATTTTAATAAAATAAACTGAGCTCATTTCATTGACATAAAACTTAAAATACGATATTAAATCAGTAATTGCATTTTATCAAGGTAAACTTTGTTTGAAGTTAAGTGATTTTAGGTTAATCTTTAATGATGAATTATAGAACGGATATTAGTTAGAAAAAGTGAAAGATGCAAGCTTTGCGCTATCTTCAGGTAGAAAATTTAAATGTTTGGCTCTCTGTTGTGTATCATTATTTTTATTAAGTTGATTAAATTCTGCTGAAATTTTCAAGTGACTTGTTTAGTTTTTGTTAAGTATTTTCTATTTGGGTAAAAAGTTTACCATTGTTCTATTGTATAATCTTGAGTTCATTCAGAATTATAGATTTATCAGAAGTGAAATTGCGTGCCCCAAAAAGTTATTTTAAATCACAAATTTTGTGTTTGAATGCACTAATTTTTAAATGTAATTACATCTTACCAAAGTATACTGTGAATAATAATCAGAACATTTTTTTCAACAATCATTCTCAGCCCAGTGGTACTGTTTAGATTTCATGTTACTAAAGACCAAAGTAATACAAATTTCTTTCTTCAAACTCCTAACAACAAACATCATCACAATCTGTCTTTTAGCTAACAATATCCATAATCCTTTTTATTTAACAAAACATCTTGAACACCTCGTATCTGAGATGACTCAGGGCTGGCTGCAGTCCAGCTTCTGCAGTTATCTCGATATAGGTCTATAGTTTTGTTAATAGTTGGAAAAAGTGATATTAGATTTTTGTAGCGTAGACTATGATTGTGATGCTTGTGGTTTTAGTTTAGTTGAAGAAATTTAACAGGTAACATGAAATAAAAAAGAACCAATGAATGAGAAAGTTAAGATTGTATGTTCTGATTGTTCTAAAATATACAGCGGTTAGTGTGTATTTAAAAATAGAGTATATAGTCACAAAATTTGATGTTAAAATAAATTAAGCTTTTGTGAAAACCACAATTTTACTTTTCCCAAGTAAAACTATAGAGGTTGTACAGAACAATGGTGAACAATAACCAAAAAGAAACACAAGACAAAACAAAGACACTTAAACGTCTCCGCTGAATTTTTCTTCAACAATTTCCCATTTAAATAATACAAAACATACATCCACACATATAAATTTATAATATATAATATAATAATCCCTTGTTACTTGCAAATTGCTTTTTTCAAATACCCACAATTCCCATTTTTAATTCTGCTCTTGTAAAGATTAAACCAATACCTTTACCTTATTAAACACAGTTCTCCTCTCTAAACTGTAATTTGTTATTTAAATATTATTCTTACAGTTTTCACATAAGAAAATAAACTACTTTATTCTACTAAAATTTATTTTTGTTGTTACGCCCTGCAGTTTACTGGTTATAGTTTAATGTAATTTTGAAATTTAACTACATTATTTTATTTTAAAGTATTTTTATATATTATCTTAATTTCTCGCACCAAATTTTTCTTTCATGCTAAATGTATTAATTTATTGAATGTAAAAAAAATATCTACTTTACTTAAATATAAGATCACTTAAATTTTTTCTAATGCCAAGTGAAAAGAATTGATAATCTGTATTTAGAAGTCTGTAGCTGAACAGTTCACTGCAATTATCTCAAGTAATGCATTTTTAAGTTTACATAATATTGTCTTAATAAAAATTAATTTAATTTCAAAAAATCTATCATTCAAATAAAGCTAAAAAACTAATAGTAATTAGATTAGTAGTTTTGCAAATAATATTAGGGTTAGAAACGAGCAATAATTCAATCAAATTTTCTAAAAACCGCGAGCTGTTTCTTACGTTTAGAAGTGATTAGAGTAAAGCTCTAAATGTGCAATGTTGAGAGATGAAATTGGTCATATGACTCTATTGAGCTGTTTTCAAATTGTTGGACTTTCGGTAGAGCCCATTTCTATGTCATAGAAGTGGGTTTATGAATTGAAAAAGTCGATTATAAACTTTAGTTTCTCTCAAACACCGTGCTGCTGGAAACGATTAAACTAAGAACAGTAATAAATTTAAACCTTGTCTAGATAAAAAACGAAGAATTAAACTTCACATTTTTATACGATTTACCGTTCTGTTAGTTCACATAAGTCTATGAACCTTTCTACGATTAAAAATATAATGAAATTAAGATTTCTTCCTCCAACTTAAGATGACAAAAGTTGAAATTCTGTAATGTTTATTATTTACAACTGAAGTTTTAGTCTGTAAACAATTTTAAAGTTTGGTATATTGCTAAAAAAAGATCACATACTATTTATGCAGTAAGGCCTACTCAGGACTTAGAAATTTAAACAAATTCAAAAAGAACATCCAATGGAAAACAAGACCAGCTGACTTAGACATAGCAACGGAACTGACAAGTTGCAAGATTCTCTTTTTTAAACATTATATATATGCAGTTGTTAGAATATACAAACAAGTTAACTGTGTCCTATATAGTCATTTTGTCATTTAAGTAAGTTCGTTAAATGTTTAGTGATTTTTTTTGCAGAGAAAACAATATTTCGCAAATCCCAGGGTGAAGGTTGTCTTCCTTGCTAAGAACGAAAGCTTACTACGAAGTTTCAGAATAATGGATTAATAATTAACAACTTGCCACTACCAAACATAGAACAAGGAAACATGACTTGGAACTTGTTGATTGGGGGAGGAGGGGGGTTCAAAAAATTGAATTGAAATTGATTGAAGAATAGACTTGAAAATAGTTGGATCTTGTACGACTGTTGTTATGAGTTGAGGCTAGTAGGAGATCGGTCATTTGAATCTTGCTTGCAAGATTTCTTCAAAGTTTGCATCGTCTCTGATTGAAGAAGTAGACTAGAAAATAGTTGGCTCTGGTACGGATGTTGTGATAAATTGAGGCAAGTTGGAGAGAGGTCATTTGAATCTTGCTTGCATGATCTCTTCAAAGATTGCATCGTCTCTGATTGAAGAAGTAGACTAGAAAATAGTTGGCTCATTTGAGGTCGTTTGAATCTTGCTTGTATGATCTCTTCAAAGTTTGCATTGAAGTTGAAATGAATCGTCTCAGATTGAAGAAGTAGACTTGAGAAAAGTTGGCTCTGGTACGGATGTTGTTAACGAGCTGAGGCAAGTTGGAGAGCGGTCATTTGAATCTTGCTTGCATGAACTCTTCAAAGTTTGCAACGAAGTTGAAATGAATCGTCTCTGATTGAAGAAGTAGACTAGAAAATAGTTGGCTCATTTGAGGTCGTTTGAATCTTGCTTGCATGATCTCTTCAAAGTTTGCATCGAAGTTGAAATGAATCGTCTCAGATTGAAGAAGTAGACTTGAGAAAAGTTGGCTCTGGTACGGATGTTGTTAACGAGCTGAGGCAAGTTGGAGAGCGGTCATTTGAATCTTGCTTGCATGAACTCTTCAAAGTTTGCAACGAAGTTGAAATGAATCGTCTCTGATTGAAGAAGTAGACTTGAAAACAGTTGGCTCTGGTACGGATGTAGTTAATGAACTGAGGCAAGTTGTAGAGTGGTCATCGAAGTTGGAATGAATCGTCTCTGATTGAAGAAGTAGACTTGAGAAAAGTTGGATCTGGTACGGATGTTGTTAATGAGCTGAGGCAAGTTGTAGAGTGGTCATCGAAGTTGGAATGAATCGTCTCTGATTGAAGAAGTAGCTTGAGAAAAGTTGGATCTAATACGGATGTTGTTAATGAGCTGAGGCAAGTTGTAGAGTGGTCATCGAAGTTGAAATGCATCGTCTCAGAATGAAGAAGTAGACTTGAGAAAAGTTGGCTCTGGTACGGATGTTGTTAACGAGCTGAGGCAACTTGGAGAGCGGTCATTTGAATCTTGCTTGCATGATCTCTTCAAAGTTTGCATCGAAGTTGAAATGAATCGTCTCTGGTTGAAGAAGTAGACTTGAAAATAGTTGGCTCTGGCACGGTTGTTGTTAACGAACTGAGGCAAGTTGAAGAGCGGTCATTTGAATCTTGCTTATCGTGTGGAGAGGATAATTTTTGCGACATCATATTTGATTATAACAAGGATTTGCAAAAAAGAAGCATAGGAATACTTTGGATACGATGGAAATCACTGCCATACTACTTCTTGATGAAGCATTATTGATGAACTAACTGGAGTTTATAAAGAAGCGGGAAAACCTCAGTTGCCTTACTCTATATAAGCCTTTTTTGGATTTTTACAGCTGGAATCGCACTAAAATCCTTGGATCGCAATAAATACCTACTCTACACCTTCCCATAGATTATAGAGAAACACTAGTTTAAAATATTTTATCGCAACTTTACGTTGGCAAGATTTATTATTATCGAGGTTTTTAGACCAATATTCAAACAACAGACACCTAAAACCTATATCATTTCAACCTGTGCCCTAAATTTACTGGAATTTAAAAAGCATTAATTATTAAAAAAAAATCTAATCGCGCCCGAGCGTCATCGATATAACCACTATAATTCCCCAGGCGATCTTCTTTTGCTGTAGGTTGGGATATGTAACAATATCTTGCAGTTACATATCCATCGATGTAGTCCTTTGCGTCTTCGTCTTGGCGGAGGAGGAAGAGCAGCAGTCCTCGTCAATCGTCAATTGGTACTGGATACTAGTTAAAAATATATCGCAAACAAATACTTCGCAAGCTTTACTTTGGCGGAATTTGGAAGAACCCGAAGAAATTACTTTTAAATACGCACAGGTTAAACTATCAATGATAATAGTTAATAAAAGGTAAAAAAGTTCCGAAGCAATCACTTCCGGGGATTTTAACACGAACTAGGTTCCTGTAACAATAAGGAAAAAAAGATAAATACATACTTCAATGAACACATTTTTTTGAACTAACTTTAGACCAAAATATTCAAATAATAAAACTCATTCTTGTTCGTAAATTCATAAAATACTTTTGAAACAATTTGTAGGCATATGAATTAATTTGTTTCTTCAGCTAAAAGGACCTATATGCCCAAAATTAATTCAAACCTCATCAAAACGTTCATACTGGTTAACACATAATGTATTTATATTTCAGTCATTTAGTAAATGAATTTAAAACTAATCTGTACAGCTTAATTTTTCTCCGAAGTCAAAAAAATTGGACTTAGTCTGAATTCGGTCTTACTAATTTTAGTGTTATAAATCATTCAAAAATCAACATTATTTAATTTAATTAATGCTAAAAATTTAAGCAAAGTAATTTTCACTTAATACCTAGCACAAATTCATTAACTACTTAATGTCTTAAAGTTCACCTATTTACTTAAAATTTTATAAAAAGTTGAATTACAAATTTACTCCAAGTTATTAATAATAGTTTTATTCAACAAAATCTATTTTTACCATACAGTCAATTGAATGTGAGTTTAGACATGTCAGTACTGGTCAATTCTATTTCTTCTTAATTTCTTAAAATTAAATTATGATAACCATAATATTTATTTATTCTTCTTTCTTTCTAATACTATATTAATAAATATAAAAAGTTGACGGAATATTAATTTAAATTAAGAAAATGTACTTACTGCACGGAAACCCTCACCAGAACACGAGTAGAACTATTGAACTGATAACATAAGCGTGAAG
This sequence comes from Rhodnius prolixus, assembly GCF_049639745.1. NCBI lineage: Eukaryota > Metazoa > Arthropoda > Insecta > Hemiptera > Reduviidae > Rhodnius > Rhodnius prolixus. The sequence continues at coordinate 38,587,411 of NW_027411634.1, forward strand.
GTTATAATGGCCGTTACAAATGCTTAGTAACATATGGTACTTTTTTTTTATAATTATTGGAAATAATTTAATATAGATTTAAAAAAAAAAAAATTAGCTTAATGATGACACAAAGTAATACAAATTTTTAACAGAAACATAAACAGCAGAATCATTACAAACCTTCTTTTACTATTTTGTTAAAACCTACTGGAATGATTTTCTAAAATTATGTAATTTTTTTAATTAATAAATAAATAAATATATTTAATATTTTGACAGTAGTTTAAGGGCCTAGAAATAATAATTCAATTGAATGCAGATTTTTCTGCATTTCATAGTTAATATTTAGGGCATATACAGACTTTAAATGCTGGGACCATCTATTGTGAAAAACAAGTAGTAACTATCATTAGAAAAACTGGAAATAAGTCTCCTAGTTTCTCTGGAATTCTGCTGTTTCCGCATTTGATAGCAAATATTAGGGACAATGCTACATTGTACAGATTAGGTCCATCTATTTTGTAAAACCAGAAGCTAAAACCAATGGAAAAAGTAGAAATAGTCTCCTAATTTCTCAGCTATGCTGCTGTTTCTGCATTTAGTAGTTAATATTAAGGGCAATGCTAGGTTGTACATCTTGGGTCGATCTATTTTGAAAAGGGAGAAGTAAAAACTAGTGGAAAAAGTAGAAATAGTCTCCTAATTTCATTGGAATAACGCTGTTTCAGCATTTAGTGGTTAATATTAAGGGCAATGCTAGGTTGTACATCTTGGGTCGATCTATTTTAAAAAGGAAGAAGTAAAAACTAGTGGAAAAAGTAGAAATAGTCTCATAATTTCACTGGAATGCTGCTGTTTCTGCATTTAGTAGTTAATATTAAGGGCAATGCTAGGTTGTACATCATGGATCGATCTATTTTAAAAAGGGAGAAGTAAAAACTAGAGGAAAAAGTAGAAATAGTCTCCTAATTTCACTGGAATGCTGCTGTTTCTGCATTTAGTAGTTAATATTAAGGGCAATGCTAGGTTGTACATCATGGGTCGATCTATTTTGAAAAGGGAGAAGTAAAAACTAGTGCAAAAAGTAGAAATAGTCTCCTAATTTCACTGGAATGCTGCTGTTTCTGCATTTAGATGTTAATATTAAGGACAATGCTAGATTGTACATAATGGGCAAATCTATTTTAAAAAGGGAGAAGTAAAAACAAGAGGAAAAAGTAGAAATAGTCTCCTAATTTCACTGGAATGCTGCTGTTTCTGCATTTAGTAGTTAATATTAAGGGCAATGCAAGGTTGTACATCATGGGTCGATCTATTTTGAAAAGGGAGAAGTAAGAACTAGTGGAAAAAGAAGAAATAGCCTCCTAATTTCACTGGGATGCTGCTGTTTCTGCATTTAGTAGTTAATATTAAGGGCAATGCTAGATTGTACATCTTGGGTCGATCTATTTTGAAAAGGGAGAAGTAAATACTAGTGGAAAAAGAAGAAATATTCCCCTAATTTCACTGGAATGCTGCTGTTTCTGCAGTTGGTAGTTAATATTAAGGGCAATGCTAGATTGTACAACTTGGGTCGATCTATTTTAAAAAGGAAGAGGGAAAAAGTAATGGACAAAGAAGAAATAGCCTCCTAATTTCTCAGCTATGCTGCTGTTTCTGCATTTAGTAGTAAATATTAAGGGCAATGCTAGGTTGTACATCTTGGGTCGATCTATTTTGAAAAGGGAGAAGTAAAAACTAGTGGAAAAAGAAGAAATAGTCTCCTAATTTCTCAGCTATGCTGCTGTTTCTGCATTTAGTAGTTAATATTAAGGGCAATGCTAGGTTCTACATCCTGGGTCGATCTATTTTGAAAATGGAGAAGTAAATACTAGTGGAAAAAGAAGAAATATTCTCCTAATTTCACTGGAATGCTGCTGTTTCTGCAGTTGGTAGTTAATATTAAGGGCAATGCTAGGTTGTACATCTTGGGTCGATCTATTTTGAAAAGGGAGAAGTAAAAAGTAGTGGAAAAAGTAGAAATAGTTACCTAATTTCACAGCAATGCTGCTGTTTCGGCAGTTGGTAGTTAATATTAAGGGTATTGCTATATATTACATCTTAGGTCAAACTATTTTGAAAAGGGAGAAGTAAGAACTAGTGGAAAAAGAAGAAATAGCCTCCTAATTTCACTGGGATGCTGCTGTTTCTGCATTTAGTGGTTAATATTAAGGGCAATGCTAGATTGTACATCTTGGGTCGATCTATTTTGAAAAGGGAGAAGTAAAAACTAGTGGAAAAAGAAGAAATAGTCTCCTAATTTCTCAGCTATGCTGCTGTTTCTGCATTTAGTAGTTAATATTAAGGGCAATGCTAGGTTGTACATCATTGGTCGATCTATTTTGAAAAGGGAGAATAAAAACTAGTGGAAAAAGAAGAAATAGCCTCCTAATTTCACTGGAATGCTGCTGTTTCTGCATTTAGTAGTTAATAATAAGGGCAATGCTAGGTTGTACAACATGGGTCGATCTATTTTGAAAAGGGAGAAGTAAAAAGTAATAGTTACTTAATTTCACTGGAATGCTGCTGTTTCTGTATTTAGTAGTTAATAATATTAAGAGCAATGTTGGATTGTACATCTTGGGTCGATCTATAAGAAAGGGAAAAGTAAAAAGTAGTGGAAAAAGTAGAAATAGTGAGCTAATTTCACAGCTACGCTGCTGTTTCACCATTTAGTAGTTAATATTAAGGGCAATGCTAGGCTGTACATCTTGGGTCGATCTATTTTGAAAAGGGAGAAGTAAAAAGTAGTGGAAAAAGAAGAAATATTTTCCTAATTTCACTGGAATGCTGCTGCTTCTGCATTTGGTAGTTATTAATAAAGGCAATGCTAGATTGTACAACTTGGGTCGATCTATTTTAAAAAGGAAGAGGGAAAAAGTAGTGGAAAAAGTAGAATCAGTCTCCTAAGTTCACTAGAATGCTGCTATTTCTGCATTTAGTAGTTAATATTAAGTGCAATGCTAGGCTGTACATCTTGGGTCGATCTATTTTGAAAAGGGTGAAGTAAGAACTAGTGGAAAAAGAAGAAATAGCCTCCTAATTTCACTGGGATGCTGCTGTTTCTGCATTTGTTAGTTGTTAATAAGGGCAATGCTAGATTGTACAACTTGGGTCGATCTATTTTGAAAAGGAAGAAGTAAAAAGTAGTGGAAAAAGTAGAAATAGTTACCTAATTTCACAGCAATGCTGCTGTTTCGGCAGTTGGTAGTTAATATTAAGGGTATTGCTATATATTAAATCTTAGGTCAAACTATTTTGAAAAGGGAGAAGTAAGAACTAGTGGAAAAAGAAGAAATAGCCTCCTAATTTCACTGGGATGCTGCTGTTTCTGCATTTAGTAGTTAATATTAAGGGCAATGCTAGATTGTACATCTTGGGTCGATCTATTTTGAAAAGGGAGAAGTAAAAACTAGTGGAAAAAGAAGAAATAGTCTCCTAATTTCTCAGCTATGCTGCTGTTTCTGCATTTAGTAGTTAATATTAAGGGCAATGCTAGGTTGTACATCATTGGTCGATCTATTTTGAAAAGGGAGAATAAAAACTAGTGGAAAAAGAAGAAATAGCCTCCTAATTTCACTGGAATGCTGCTGTTTCGGCAGTTGGTAGTTAATATTAAGGGTATTGCTAGATATTACATCTTGGGTCAAACTATTTTGAAAAGGGAGAAGTAAAAACTAGTGGAAAAAGAAGAAATAGTCTCCTAATTTCACTGGAATGCTGCTGTTTCCGCATTGGAATGTTAATATTAAGAGTAATGTTGGATTGTACATCTTGGGTCGATCTATAAGAAAGGGAGAAGTAAAAAGTAGTGGAAAAAGTAGAAATAGTCACCTAATTTCACAGCTATGCTGCTGTTTCACCATTTAGTAGTTAATATTAAGGGCAATGCTAAGTTGTACATCTTGGGTCGATCTATTTTGAAAAGGGAGAAGTAAAAACTAGTGGAAAAAGAAGAAATAGTCTCCTAAATTCACTGGAATGCTGTTGTTTCCGCATTTAGTAGTTAATATTAAGGGCAATGCTAGGCTGTACATCGTGGGTCGATCTATTTTGAAAAGGGAGAAGTAAAAACTATTGGAAAAAGAAGAAATAGTCTCCTAATTTCTCAGCTATGCTGCTGTTTCTGCAATTAGTAGTTAATAATAAGGGCAATGCTAGATTGTACAACTTGGGTCGATTTATTTTAAAAAGGAAGAGGGAAAAAGTAGTGGAAAAAGTAGAATCAGTCTCCTAAGTTCACTAGAATGCTGCTATTTCTGCATTTAGTAGTTAATATTAAGTGCAATGCTAGGCTGTACATCTTGGGTCGATCTATTTTGAAAAGGGTGAAGTAAGAACTAGTGGAAAAAGAAGAAATAGCCTCCTAATTTCACTGGGATGCTGCTGTTTCTGCATTTAGTAGTTAATATTAAGGGCAATGCTAGATTGTACATCTTGGGTCGATCTATTTTGAAAAGGGAGAAGTAAATACTAGTGGAAAAAGAAGAAATATTCCCCTAATTTCACTGGAATGCTGCTGTTTCTGCAGTTGGTAGTTAATATTAAGGGCAATGCTAGATTGTACAACTTGGGTCGATCTATTTTAAAAAGGAAGAGGGAAAAAGTAATGGACAAAGAAGAAATAGCCTCCTAATTTCTCAGCTATGCTGCTGTTTCTGCATTTAGTAGTAAATATTAAGGGCAATGCTAGGTTGTACATCTTGGGTCGATCTATTTTGAAAAGGGAGAAGTAAAAACTAGTGGAAAAAGAAGAAATAGTCTCCTAATTTCTCAGCTATGCTGCTATTTCTGCATTTAGTAGTTAATATTAAGTGCAATGCTAGGCTGTACATCTTGGGTCGATCTATTTTGAAAAGGGTGAAGTAAGAACTAGTGGAAAAAGAAGAAATAGTCTCCTAATTTCTCAGCTATGCTGCTGCTTCTGCAATTAGTAGTTAATATTAAGGGCAATGCTAGGCTGTACATCTTGGGTCGATCTATTTTGAAAAGGGAGAAGTAAAAGCTAGTAGAAAAAGAAGAAATAGTCTCCTAATTTCACTAGAATGCTGCTATTTCTGCATTTAGTAGTTAATAATAAGGGCAATGCTAGATTGTACAACTTGGGTCGATCTATTTTAAAAAGGAAGAGGGAAAAAGTAGTGGAAAAAGTAGAATCAGTCTCCTAAGTTCACTAGAATGCTGCTATTTCTGCATTTAGTAGTTAATATTAAGGGCAATGCTAGGCTGTACATCTTGGGTCGATCTATTTTGAAAAGGGTGAAGTAAAAACTATTGGAAAAAGTAGAAATATTCTCTTATTTTCACTGGGATTCTGCTGTTTCTGCATTTGTTAGTTGTTAATAAGGGCAATGCTAGGTTGTACATCTTGGGTCGATCTATTTTGAAAAGGGAGAAGTAAAAACTAGTGGAAAAAGAAGAAATAGTCTCCTAAATTCACTGGAATGCTGTTGTTTCCGCATTTAGTAGTTAATATTAAGGGCAATGCTAGGCTGTACATCGTGGGTCAATATATTTTGAAAAGGGAGAAGTAAAAACTATTGGAAAAAGAAGAAATAGTCTCCTAATTTCTCAGCTATGCTGCTGTTTCTGCAATTAGTAGTTAATAATAAGGGCAATGCTAGATTGTACAACTTGGGTCGATCTATTTTTAAAAAGGAAGAGGGAAAAAGTAGTGGAAAAAGTAGAATCAGTCTCCTAAGTTCACTAGAATGCTGCTATTTCTGCATTTAGTAGTTAATATTAAGTGCAATGCTAGGCTGTACATCTTGGGTCGATCTATTTTGAAAAGGGTGAAGTAAGAACTAGTGGAAAAAGAAGAAATAGCCTCCTAATTTCACTGGGATGCTGCTGTTTCTGCATTTGTTAGTTGTTAATAAGGGCAATGCTAGATTGTACAACTTGGGTCGATCTATTTTGAAAAGGAAGAAGTAAAAAGTAGTGGAAAAAGTAGAAATAGTTACCTAATTTCACAGCAATGCTGCTGTTTCGGCAGTTGGTAGTTAATATTAAGGGTATTGCTATATATTACATCTTGGGTCAAACTATTTTGAAAAGGGAGAAGTAAAAACTAGTGGAAAAAGAAGAAATAGTCTCCTAATTTCACTGGAATGCTGCTGTTTCCGCATTGGAATGTTAATATTAAGAGCAATGTTGGATTGTACATCTTGGGTCGATCTATAAGAAAGGGAAAAGTAAAAAGTAGTGGAAAAAGTAGAAATAGTCACCTAATTTCCCAGCTATGCTGATGTTTCACCATTTAGTAGTTAATATTAAGGGCAATGCTAGGTTGTACATCTTGGGTCGATCTATTTTGAAAAGGGAGAAGTAAAAACTAGTGGAAAAAGAAGAAATAGTCTCCTAAATTCACTGGAATGCTGTTGTTTCCGCATTTAGTAGTTAATATTAAGGGCAATGCTAGGCTGTACATCGTGGGTCGATCTATTTTGAAAAGGGAGAAGTAAAAAGTAGTGGAAAAAGAAGAAATACTTTCCTAATTTCACTGGAATGCTGCTGCTTCTGCATTTGGTAGTTATTAATAAAGGCAATGCTAGATTGTACAACTTGGGTCGATCTATTTTAAAAAGGAAGAAGTAAAAAGTAGTGGAAAAAGTAGAAATAGTTACTTAATTTCACTGGAATGCTGCTGTTTCTGCATTTAGTAGTTAATAATAAGGGCAATGCAAGGTTGTACAACTTGGGTCGATCTATTTTGAAAAGGGAGAAGTAAAAACTATTGGAAAAAGAAGAAATAGTTTCCTAATCTCACTGGAATGCTGCTGCTTCTGCATTTGGTAGTTATTAATAAAGGCAATACTAGATTGTACAACTTGGGTCGATCTATTAGGAAAGGGAGAAGTAAAATCTTATGGAAAAAGTAGAAATAGTCTCCTAATTTCACAGCAATGCTGCTGTTTCTGCATTTAGTAGTTAATATTATGAGCAATGCTAGGTTGTACATCTTGGGTCGATCTATTTTGGAAAGGGAGAAGTAAAAACTATTGGAAAAAGAAGAAATAGTCACTTAATTTCACTGGGATGCAGCTGTTTCTGCATTTAGTAGTTAATAATAAGGGCAATGCTAGGCTGTACATCGTGGGTCGATCTATTTTGAAAAGGGAGAAGTAAAAAGTAGAATCAGTCTCCTAATTTCACTAGAATGCTGCTGCTTCTGCTTTTGGTAGTTATTAATAAAGGCAATGCTAGATTGTACAACTTGGGTCGATCTATTTTAAAAAGGAAGAAGTAAAAAGTAGTGGAAAAAGTAGAAATAGTTACTTAATTTCACTGGAATGCTGCTGTTTCTGCATTTAGTAGTTAATAATAAGGGCAATGCTAGGTTGTACAACTTGGGTCGATCTATTTTGAAAAGGGAGAAGTAAAAACTATTGGAAAAAGAAGAAATAATTTCCTAATTTCACTGGAATGCTGCTGCTTCTGCATTTGGTAGTTATTAATAAAGGCAATACTAGATTGTACAACTTGGGTCGATCTATTAGGAAAGGGAAAAGTAAAAAGTAGTGGAAAAAGTAGAAATAGTCACCTAATTTCACAGCTATGCTGCTGTTTCACCATTTAGTAGTTAATATTAATGGCAATGCTAGGTTGTACATCTTGGGTCGATCTGTTTTGAAAAGGGAGAAGTAAATAGTAGTGGAAAAAGAAGAAATAGTCTCCTAAATTCACTGGAATGCTGTTGTTTCCGCATTTAGTAGTTAATATTAAGGGCAATGCTAGGCTGTACATCGTGGGTCGATCTATTTTGAAAAGGGAGAAGTAAAAAGTAGTGGAAAAAGAATTATATTATCCTAATTTCACTGGAATGCTGCTGCTTCTGCATTTGGTAGTTATTAATAAAGGCAATGCTAGATTGTACAACTTGGGTCGATCTATTTTGAAAAGGGAGAATAAAAACTAGTGGAAAAAGAAGAAATTGTTTCCTAATTTCACTGGAATGCTGCTGTTTCTGCATTTAGTAGTTAATATTAAGGGCAATTGCAATGGGCAATCTTGGGTCGATCTATTTTGAAAAGGGTGAAGTAAAATCTAATGGAAAAAGTAGAAATAGTCTCCTAATTTCACAGCAATGCTGCTGTTTCTGCATTTAGTAGTTAATATTAAGAGCAATGCTAGGTTGTACATCTTGGGTCGATCTATTTTGGAAAGGGAGAAGTAAAAAGTAGTGGAAAAAGTAGAAATAGTTACCTAATTTCACTGGGATGCAGCTGTTTCTGCATTTAGTAGTTAATAATAAGGGCAATGCTAGGCTGTACATCGTGGGTCGATCTATTTTGAAAAGGGAGAAGTAAAAAGTAGAATCAGTCTCCTAATTTCACTAGAATGCTGCTGCTTCTGCTTTTGGTAGTTATTAATAAAGGCAATGCTAGATTGTACAACTTGGGTCGATCTATTTTAAAAAGGAAGAAGTAAAAAGTAGTGGAAAAAGTAGAAATAGTTACTTAATTTCACTGGAATGCTGCTGTTTCTGCATTTAGTAGTTAATAATAAGGGCAATGCTAGGTTGTACAACTTGGGTCGATCTATTTTGAAAAGGGAGAAGTAAAAACTATTGGAAAAAGAAGAAATAATTTCCTAATTTCACTGGAATGCTGCTGCTTCTGCATTTGGTAGTTATTAATAAAGGCAATACTAGATTGTACAACTTGGGTCGATCTATTAGGAAAGGGAAAAGTAAAAAGTAGTGGAAAAAGTAGAAATAGTCACCTAATTTCACAGCTATGCTGCTGTTTCACCATTTAGTAGTTAATATTAATGGCAATGCTAGGTTGTACATCTTGGGTCGATCTGTTTTGAAAAGGGAGAAGTAAATAGTAGTGGAAAAAGAAGAAATAGTCTCCTAAATTCACTGGAATGCTGTTGTTTCCGCATTTAGTAGTTAATATTAAGGGCAATGCTAGGCTGTACATCGTGGGTCGATCTATTTTGAAAAGGGAGAAGTAAAAAGTAGTGGAAAAAGAATTATATTATCCTAATTTCACTGGAATGCTGCTGCTTCTGCATTTGGTAGTTATTAATAAAGGCAATGCTAGATTGTACAACTTGGGTCGATCTATTTTGAAAAGGGAGAATAAAAACTAGTGGAAAAAGAAGAAATTGTTTCCTAATTTCACTGGAATGCTGCTGTTTCTGCATTTAGTAGTTAATATTAAGGGCAATTGCAATGGGCAATCTTGGGTCGATCTATTTTGAAAAGGGTGAAGTAAAATCTAATGGAAAAAGTAGAAATAGTCTCCTAATTTCACAGCAATGCTGCTGTTTCTGCATTTAGTAGTTAATATTAAGAGCAATGCTAGGTTGTACATCTTGGGTCGATCTATTTTGGAAAGGGAGAAGTAAAAAGTAGTGGAAAAAGTAGAAATAGTTACCTAATTTCACAGCAATGCTGCTGTTTCGGCAGTTGGTAGTTAATATTAAGGGTATTGCTATATATTACATCTTGGGTCAAACTATTTTGAAAAGGGAGAAGTAAAAACTAGTGGAAAAAGAAGAAATAGTCTCCTAATTTCACTGGAATGCTGCTGTTTCCGCATTGGAATGTTAATATTAAGAGCAATGTTGGATTGTACATCTTGGGTCGATCTATAAGAAAGGGAAAAGTAAAAAGTAGTGGAAAAAGTAGAAATAGTCACCTAATTTCCCAGCTATGCTGATGTTTCACCATTTAGTAGTTAATATTAAGGGCAATGCTAGGTTGTACATCTTGGGTCGATCTATTTTGAAAAGGGAGAAGTAAAAACTAGTGGAAAAAGAAGAAATAGTCTCCTAAATTCACTGGAATGCTGTTGTTTCCGCATTTAGTAGTTAATATTAAGGGCAATGCTAGGCTGTACATCGTGGGTCGATCTATTTTGAAAAGGGAGAAGTAAAAAGTAGTGGAAAAAGAAGAAATACTTTCCTAATTTCACTGGAATGCTGCTGCTTCTGCATTTGGTAGTTATTAATAAAGGCAATGCTAGATTGTACAACTTGGGTCGATCTATTTTAAAAAGGAAGAAGTAAAAAGTAGTGGAAAAAGTAGAAATAGTTACTTAATTTCACTGGAATGCTGCTGTTTCTGCATTTAGTAGTTAATAATAAGGGCAATGCAAGGTTGTACAACTTGGGTCGATCTATTTTGAAAAGGGAGAAGTAAAAACTATTGGAAAAAGAAGAAATAGTTTCCTAATCTCACTGGAATGCTGCTGCTTCTGCATTTGGTAGTTATTAATAAAGGCAATACTAGATTGTACAACTTGGGTCGATCTATTAGGAAAGGGAGAAGTAAAATCTTATGGAAAAAGTAGAAATAGTCTCCTAATTTCACAGCAATGCTGCTGTTTCTGCATTTAGTAGTTAATATTATGAGCAATGCTAGGTTGTACATCTTGGGTCGATCTATTTTGGAAAGGGAGAAGTAAAAACTATTGGAAAAAGAAGAAATAGTCACTTAATTTCACTGGGATGCAGCTGTTTCTGCATTTAGTAGTTAATAATAAGGGCAATGCTAGGCTGTACATCGTGGGTCGATCTATTTTGAAAAGGGAGAAGTAAAAAGTAGAATCAGTCTCCTAATTTCACTAGAATGCTGCTGCTTCTGCATTTGGTAGTTATTAATAAAGGCAATGCTAGATTGTACAACTTGGGTCGATCTATTTTAAAAAGGAAGAAGTAAAAAGTAGTGGAAAAAGTAGAAATAGTTACTTAATTTCACTGGAATGCTGCTGTTTCTGCATTTAGTAGTTAATAATAAGGGCAATGCTAGGTTGTACAACTTGGGTCGATCTATTTTGAAAAGGGAGAAGTAAAAACTATTGGAAAAAGAAGAAATAATTTCCTAATTTCACTGGAATGCTGCTGCTTCTGCATTTGGTAGTTATTAATAAAGGCAATACTAGATTGTACAACTTGGGTCGATCTATTAGGAAAGGGAAAAGTAAAAAGTAGTGGAAAAAGTAGAAATAGTCACCTAATTTCACAGCTATGCTGCTGTTTCACCATTTAGTAGTTAATATTAATGGCAATGCTAGGTTGTACATCTTGGGTCGATCTGTTTTGAAAAGGGAGAAGTAAATAGTAGTGGAAAAAGAAGAAATAGTCTCCTAAATTCACTGGAATGCTGTTGTTTCCGCATTTAGTAGTTAATATTAAGGGCAATGCTAGGCTGTACATCGTGGGTCGATCTATTTTGAAAAGGGAGAAGTAAAAAGTAGTGGAAAAAGAATTATATTATCCTAATTTCACTGGAATGCTGCTGCTTCTGCATTTGGTAGTTATTAATAAAGGCAATGCTAGATTGTACAACTTGGGTCGATCTATTTTGAAAAGGGAGAAGTAAAAACTAGTGGAAAAAGAAGAAATATTCTCCTATTTTCACTGGGATGCTGCCGTTTTCATTTGGAACTTAATACTGATGGCAATGCTAGGTTGTACATAAGTGTGGTAGATGTATTATTTTGGGACGCTAGAAGTACAAAGCTAAGAGAAAAGTGGAAGTAGTGGTCTAATTACACAGTAATAGTTAACAGCTACGTCAATGATAGAATGTACCTTTTGGGTCGTTCTATTTTCTAAAGGGAGAAGTAAAAACTAGTGGAAAAAGTAGAAATAGTGTCCTAATTTCACTGGAATGCTGCGGTTTCTGTATTTGGTGGTTAATATTAAGGGCAATGCAAGATTGTACATCTTGTGTCTATTTATTTGGAGAAGGAAGAAGTAAAAACTAGTGGAAAAAGTAGAAATATTCTCCTAATTTCACTGGAATGCTGCGGTTTTTGCATTTAATACTTAACATTAAGAACAATGCTAGATTGTACATCTTGGTCGATCTATTTTTGAAGTGGAGAAGTAAAAACCATTGTAAAATGAGGAATTTGTTTCCTAATTTCCTCTGAAAAGCTGCTATTTATGTATTTTCCACCTTAACAAAAACGCAAAGTTTAAAAAGTTAAGTATAAAGGTTGATTAAACGCCATAAGTTACAGAAGTTAAAAAATACATTTAATTAATACTTTATTGATATCATTTAATTAATTTTACTGCATTTATTTTCATTAATTTTTTTTGGAATTTATTTGATGTTACAGGCTCCTTATGCTGGCCATTTTCATCTGCAAAATATTTTTGTTTCAAGTAGCACACTATTTAAGTTAGATTTACTGTAATATCTATTTATCTATAATAATCAAACTATTAATCACAGGTTAAAATGAAAAACGTTATAATAAATCAAAAAATTTATTGGGTTAAAAAACATTCAAAAATTGAAAAAAATTAAAAAAAAATGCTTACACCAACATACATCAATGATTTGGTTTATTTTATTTATTTATTTTTAAATTAAAATTGTCAGTTTAAGTTCACTCTTCGATTAATTTGATTGTTACTTTACTTTACATAGGAGTCAAGCATTCAAAATACATAATAATTAATCTGGTTTAATATAGTTTTAATTAATAAATAAATATAGTTTTCTTCTATTACATTGTCAATTTAGGTAATTTTCCCACAATGCCATATATTTGGAATATAAGATAAATAAGATGTGCTTATATTTTTAGGACTGCTGATTATTAAAGTGTTTTACTATAAGTAAAATTAGAGGGACTACATTCACTTTTTAGAAAGGGGAAATGAATTATTAAACCCTTACTATTAAAAAATCAATATGAAATGCTTTGGGGTCTTTTACTCTGAACGTTTTCAAAGAATCCTTCAAACATCAATTTGGGATTAAAAGTAATGGGTTCTTGTGGCTTTTACTAAAGACATTTCAAGTACCTATCAATGAGCACGTTAAGTTTAACACTTAAGAGAATTCGTGAAACATTACCGATTTACTCTTAACCTATAGCTAATGTAGTAGCAAATATTTTACATGCTGTAGACTCTAACTCCTAAATAATAATGTGAAATTACAGGGACAAAAACACATTTGCTAGCATCTATTGCCATATTTTAGTTGAAAAGATCCAATATTGTATTTATATGTAAAATATAATTACATTTTAAATAATTTTAAATGTTTTCATTTTTCTCTAGTTTTCCACTCACCTTACCTTAGGGTGTCATTAAAAAAATCATTAAACTTGTGCTTTTTTTTCAGGCTGATCCTTATCAACAGTTAGAAAAAAAAAACGGATATGGTATAGCTCCTTAGAAAACTATAAGCGATTTCCAAATATTTCGAACAATAACTGGGCGCAAGATTTAGATCTTGTGCTTTAATTTCCTCTTAAAGTACAAAGTTTAGGATAATCTACAACCTAGGGTAGGAATGTTTCATGAATCAAGTATGGGTAAGTCAAAACTAATAAGCTAACATAGGCCTGTGCTGTTAAAATAGAAAAGAATAGATATAGAAAGTAATGAATTATGTACCCTATGCAATCAAAACGTGTTGGGAGACAGAATCTTTCTATTCGATTACACTTTACATAGTTATACGAAAGAGTTATCTTCACAGTTCTGTTCTTAGTCAAGTCATTTACTTGGATATCTTGCAAATTAAGTCTTTAAATAATTAGTGAATTCCAAAGATCGGCATTGAAACTACTGCTGTTTATGGTGAATGTGCTATTTGTTGCTCTAAATGTTTTTTAAATTATATTTTGTGCCTATTTAGTGTTCTTATGAATTAATGTTTTATCTCTGTATAAAATTATTTTTTTAAAATTTTATTTCTTTTATAAATTTAAATTGTAATTAGCTAACTTTATGAGTGAACTATATGAAAAATAAAATACTGATACCCTTAATTTCTGTATTTTGTTCCATATATTACTGAATTAAGTTTAACTCATGTTAATCTGCTCCAACAAATAGTATGATGAGTTAGCACAATATTTCAGTCTTTAATGTCGGCGAGAGATTTAAAGATTTGAAATTGATACCTAGTTTTTTACACTTGTTGTACAATTAGTTTGGCTTATCTTTCTCTAAGATTTAGAGTACGATTTGATTAACCCATCATGACTGAAAGAATCAACTACTGCCACAGATTCAACACTTTGTCTTCTAAGTTTTTAATTTGATAAGGTTTTAGGTGGGATATAATTTGTTCATAAAGAAATACCCAATTTTTAATCATTTATTCAAAATGAGAAAATGATTACAGTAACAATAACAATATTATAAAAAAGAACTCCTTTAAACAATACACTTTTAACTGATAAAATATTTTCCTGGCAGCATTACAGTTCTCTTAAGGAATGTTGTTCGCAGTGTAGTCACTCCGTAATTGAATCCTATCATCATCTCAGGCACCAAATTCTTTATTATCGGCTGCCTTTTGACTTGCAAATCCTTTCTTCGGTTTTAGATTAGCTGAGCGTTAGGCATCATCCATTTTTAATGTCTCGAAATATCTGTAACATTCACTTATGAAATTGGAGATATGAAGCACCCCTAGAATACTGCTGTTCCCTTACATGATTAAATAAGTGGTGTCACTTTCACCAAATCCCTCTTCCTTAAAAAAATAAAATAAATTCCAGATTCATTGCTAATCCCTTAACATTCTACGCACAAATACTCCCACCAAGAGAAGCTTAAAAAAATTTAACCCTAACGGGAACTTGGCGTTAAAATCTTTACATTTTTTAAGAGCAGTGAGATTTGGCTGTTCAATTACTTCTGTCTACTAGTCTGCAAAGAATAGTTACTACTTGCCATTGAAAAAACAATATACCACCTTCTCATTTGATAATTCATCACATTATAGACTGAAGACCATACTATCACTTTAGGACATCAGGTGAGGCCAATTTCCAGAAACTGCAGTTTCAAAGAGACATCACAATTTTTTTTAGTTCTGGTAAGAGAATCTAACGATTTTTTCAACAGTCCCTTTTGCGACCTCCTCTGGTCTTAACATGCCGAAGGTACACAAAGTGCCGATTGTAGCACAACTTAACATAGTATGAAAGCCTACAGCTCCTGCTTTCACAGAAGCTATAAAAAAATAATTCCACCTTGAAAGCTCTGTGCCCTATTAAAAAAAAAAAAAATAATAATAATAGCCAGATGAATTGGAGTCATCTATGTGACGAAGATGGATTTCTGAAAGGGTAGGGAATTCTCCAATTTCTGCTATCCCAATTGCCCAAAAATAAGGAATGGCCAGCCTTTTTACCCAGGGAGTAGATTTTCATGAACCACATTTAATAAACCTCCGTAGATCTGATAGTGCTAAATTTAGAATGGACTTGCCCTCGGATAAAAAAATTGCTGAAGAAACTTCAAATCCATTTTTTTCTTAAAGAAAAATAATAATCTAATTTGTGCCCCGGCCCCCCCAAAGAGAGAGATCACTCAAGTAAATCCTCAAATCATGAATCCAGTTTGCAAACAGAAAAAATGTTGTCAAGATGAGATTCTGGGAGATTAAGATTTTAAGAATTGTTAGGGAAGTATCAAGGGTAACATAAATATTGCTCAAAGAAGAGGGAAAAGTAGCTTAACGAAAAAAGTACCTTTTTGAAGCACATCTTAGAAACCATCACCGCGAAATGAAATTGAAACCAATGTAGTTCAAAACAATTTTAGCAACAGTATTCATCTCTTTGCTGAAACGAGGCACAAGTGAATTCCTAAAAAATCTGAACATCTGTAAACAGTTTCAAAAGTTAATAACTAAAATTTAACTTATTTCGCAGACAACTTCAGACCTCTGAGGAAAAGAAAGTTCATTTGTGAATGTTTAAAGCGTGTTTCTCAAAATTTTAAATAACAAATACACAAACGACAGATATTATTGTGAAACAACATATGAAAACTCAAGGAAACATAATCTGTACTTTGCATTTCTATACTTACATTACTCTCTCTGTGGTTGATTTCATGAGGAAGATTTTTCGAAACATGTGACCATAACTTGGACCAAACTTTCTTGCACAGAACTGACAGCATTCTTCTGCCAAATAAGAGGAATTTATTATGTTTTAAAACAATTCTTAGACTTAGATGTATTAAACCGAATGATTTTACAATATTAACTACTAAGTTTAATTCTGGTGTTTTTCTGTTGCCAATAGTAAGAAATTTTGTTCTTACATGTAAATATGATGAAGCAAAAAACAAAAAAATAAGATGACACTTTGAAAGTACTTTAGGTATTTTCATGTTATTCTAGGCCAGTAAAACTTACCATCATTTAAATAAGATACTCTGGATGATGTTTATTTCCCGCTACTGTCAAAAGAATAGATTTTTCACTGAGTCATCTTGCTCGGTCTTCGTGGTAACAATTACTTGGAATATTGCATACAATGAACTCAACGCTTTACCACGAATTTCATAGCTATTTAAATGAACTAAAAGTAGAAACCATTACGCAAAATTAATGGAAATCTAAAATCTACGTACTTTATATTAATGAATAATAATATAAAACCTAACCCAGATCATCGAAGTTTTATTTTTTATGTATACCTGCATTGATACATATAAGATAGATGTGGTCTTCGGATTCCTTTACCATTATTTTTTGCATCAATTTTTTCAAATCCTTCATTTTCCTGAACAAAAATAAGAGTTTATCATTAAGAAGAGATTTTATCATATCTTAATGATATAGTCATTAGCAATTTTTACAAAAAACTACAAACGTTTCCAACTAACTTATTGCAACAGATATATTCTAGGTGTATTAGAAAAAAAAAAAAACCACTAACTATAAAAAAAAGCAAAGGCGAACTTACACATCTAAACTTCAATTACAAAATAAAAAGAATCGTGTATGAATGTGAACAGTATTTCGCAAAATTTAAGAACTTGAAATAAAGGAGAACGAGTTTCACATTCTGTTAAATGTTATTATAAACGTTTTACATGTATTAAAAACTTTACAATACATATTAATAAACTCTAAAAGTAAAAATACTGCATTACCAAGCTTCTTTGCAAAATTTGACAAGACTTAAATCAATTCTCATTTAGCCAACATTGTTAACTACTTGTAAACTCTTTACACAAGTTTAATGAACCATAATGGTTAACTTCTTGTTAAAATATTTGTTGAAAGTAAAACTTCAAGATTGAAATGAGACGTTCAGACGGTACAAACATTAACTTTACTCACCAACGTAATTTCAGTATTTGATACACCAGCAACGATAGCATTTTCCACCAGCTCTGTCAAACTGAGGTAATAACTTGACCACTGCTTAATAAATTGATAGTTAAAGCTGGTAAGTGCGAAACGTTGACTGCTTTTGAATACAAATTCTACTATTCAAAGTAAAAATTAACAATTCAACTGCAATATCAAATTATTGAAACAAAGAAGCTTACTTCGATACCTTTTGCTTCCATTCTACTAAGAATACTTAATCGCCAGAGTCCAGTATCATTTAACATGCCATCAACTACTATACATACATAAACGGAATGTTTAAAACTCAAGTCCTCTTTTATATGACAATGTCCACGAGCGAAACAAGTAAACGTTATAACCTTTACACTAAATCTTATAACCTTCTTCCAAGGAGGTTAAAACAAGCCCGTTTCTTTACTTTCCCTCGAAAATTCCAATCTTGCCTAAAATGCAAAAGAATCACAAATGGATGCTCACCCAACAATTATCTAGGTTCTAACATCAAGCTTATTAAAACTGTCCAGCACATTACACAGAAATGACATGTTGGAGAAAAATCTACGACTATATCCTCTCCTTAAAATTCCCAAAAACGTTTTATTTTGCCAGAAATATTATTCACATAAAATTAATTGATCTACAAATTCGTAATTTATATACGAAGTTTGGAGAAAATCTTACCAGATATTTTTGAAAAAATTCTCAGAAAGTGGAAAATTCATAAAGTAAAATCGTACTTCGGTAGCGGAATTTCACAAACTTAACCCTCCTGTACAATATATTGGCTACAAGACCGCTCATACTTATGTACCTACTTTCCTCTGCCACAAATGCCTTTGTTCGAACTTTCTTGGAAAATAAATGTTACTGAATTATGAGCGCAATATGTAAACGAAGTTTCACAGAAAATCGTGCAACCATTTTCGAGATTATTTCTGGCTGTTTGTTAAGTTTGGCACTACATCCTGCAGTAGTTTTTAGTCGTAATAGTTAGTCTTTTTTTTCTCTTCAAGTCGGTGGTGTTATTCGGTCTTTGAAATAAGTTGGTTTTCTAAAAATGAACGAGTTGTCCAGCCTAATTATTTAATAGTGGTTGCTTCCAAGCTGCCTGTGGATTTATTCATTTCGTATGCACCAAGTCGCTCTCAGTGCAACAAGAATTTGTTATTTTAGAAAACACTGCAGTCTCTGCTCCTTAAATTAGGGGCAAGGTAGTTCAGAATTAGTCTTAGTATGGATATATAGATGTATACAGAGCGATGAGGAGTTTTTATTTGAACATTCGAAATTCGATTAAGCATATTTCTAGAAGAAGAGTTCATTCTACTTTTAGGATAACTGTAACTTTAAAGAAAAATTTAATAACGTAATTAGTGAAACAGTAAAAGGAAAGTAGTATTTTTGTTCATTCCAGATTTTCAAAATAAAATACGTTCTTTTTTAATAAAATAAATAAATGATCAATAGCAAAATTTTCCTAGCCCACCAGACTGCCAGCCCCTACATCATGTTACCATAGTATCCAAATTCTTCTGCTACTAACAAAAGAACTATTATATTTAGCTTATCTTGGTCAATAGCAGTGCCTGTGGTTTGATCACCCACGAGCATGGGGACATATTGTACGGCTGTTGTAAATCCCCACTGGAGGGGGGCCAGTATGGAGAAATAACCAGTGCTATCTGTCGTCAGATGTTGTTTGCAGGTAGTGCTGTACATGGTACGCGAACAGATTCCTAGCAGATACTAAATACAGTATTGTCATGACTGTGCCTGAAATACCTCACATATCTCTACCTCCCTAATTAGGGTTTAATTACAGATATATATTTTTTTTTCTATTTTATTTTTACCAAAGCAAATTACCTTCTTAGTAATACTAATTACCACAACGTTGGTTTCAATGGATGGGAAGACTGGTTAAGAAAAAAGAAAGGATTGCTTCAGGGGTTGTCTCTTTATCAGTTCGTAGTTTCGGCCGGCTCAGCTACGGGGGGGGGGGAAGGAAATTAAATTTTTACCTGGCATTACTTGGAATTTCATCTTGATTCACTGATTCGTTGCTTGGACTCAAATTAAGATTTTAAATTAAGTAAGTATTACGTACCGGCAGAAGAACGGGGCCCCATTAAGCACAGTGACTGTTCAAACATCTGATGTGAATACTCGCAAGACTTTTTAATGCCGCAATTTTTAGAAATTAAATTTTATTACCTCCAGGGCGCTTCTCCA
Source organism: Rhodnius prolixus (assembly GCF_049639745.1). NCBI lineage: Eukaryota > Metazoa > Arthropoda > Insecta > Hemiptera > Reduviidae > Rhodnius > Rhodnius prolixus. The sequence goes on from NW_027411634.1 coordinate 38,606,756, forward strand.
GGGGTGGATTATTTTCATTATTTTTAAATGGCTTCAACGAATTCCTGAAAAAAAAAAACACAAACTTTCTTTATTGATTTTGTACACACGAATGTACGTAACTAACTTTTATTTGAGTAACTTTTGAAGGAAAAATTATTTTGGAATCAATTTCGGGAAGCGTTTAGGACAGGCTTTTGCTATAAAGTTCCATGTATGCCAGTAGGAATTAAATACGATTCAATTGTTTGGAGTTTAAAGATACTTCGAGAGGAACAAGTATAGCAGTATGAGAAGGTCGATTATGAGGACATATCAGATTTTTTAAATTTGAATGTGTTCCTTTAATTCTGTCTAGGAACAATGAAGGACAGTATTTTTGTCCAATTATTTATTACGAATGGCAACGATGGGTATTTTAAGAGAGAGGTCACTCTAAGAGTATGTGTAGTATAACACAAGATATGTATTCTTTATAATAATAAAGCACTGGTAGTTTGTAGCAGACGTAGTTGTAGTTGATGTCGCTGCTAATAAGGTGCCCACTGAATGTGGAGGTCCACAGCTAGATGGTGGTAATCCTCTTAGAGTGGAGGCTGCCGACCTAACACTCCCCTGGTTAGCACTCCTCGTCCGTACAGGATTAGTGGTGACATGAGTATCCACTCACATACACACAGAACTATAAGCTGTCCCATCCCGAATTACGACGGACCGTCATCTCACATAAGAGCCCTCCCCCCCCCGCTGGCCACCACAGATACCTGGACGGATTATCTCTGTATCCACTCTCTTTCTCTAGCCTACCCACGTATGGGACGAAACCTCCGTCTAACCTTCCTTCATCCTGTTTTATCTTGCAGTCGAACAAGATATTCTTCTACATCCTTCTTTTCAAACCAGCAAAGAACGCTTACTGAATTATCCGTAATTATTTAATACAAAAATTTACAATAATTCATAAGAAGTGGTTTACTTACAGAAGCTTCCTTCATTATTAGCTTTCTTTTTAGCCACAAAAATTATGAGGAAAATCTGGGTTTTAAAACTCTTTCAGTCTTCGCTATTTATTGAAACTTAAGTATGTCCTGAAAAGATAAGTTGACTTCAATTTTATAAGTTCACTATAATAAAAGCCAAAGTAGTTAAAGGAGGCGTAGCCTAACACCTCGGCAAATTCTAATGAAATTAATTTTCGTTGTAAAAAACAAAAAATCCAACCACAGAGCTGGCTAAATGATCAATTGCAAATGATAGTTACCGGCAAACTTCTAGCAGAGGCTACTGGGATGAATACATATCCACGTATGGCAATTGCTGGCCCTTGATGACTTGCCTCTCCAACTTCAAGCGTCTCCAAATGAAAGGGAGTTCCTAAGAACAGCTGCCAAGACTTCGTTACTTGGGGCCCAAGACCTTCCAGGTTGCCACCTGAATCCTAATAATAATAATAATAATAATAATAAAATCATCAGAGAAAATGAAACAGCAAAAAAAAAACCAGGTGTCTATTAAGTGAAATATGAGGTCACATTAGCTGTATAAACTAACTATTAGGAATCAATTAAAGTGAAATTCCCAAATTTTACTTAATTCTATACAGGAAATGTCTCTTTTCTAAATAAATTTTTATGTTTTCCACAGATTTTTCTAGGTTTCAAGGAAAATTACATTATGTAAATTGTGGTTAAAGAAAATTGAGTGAGAGTTGTATCAAAATTATTCACTCCAACAAACCTATAATTGCTTTTTAATTTTTTTTTATTTTTGCAAACGTAAATTTTGTGTGCGTGACTACCATTTATTTATTATTATTATTTTATTTAATAATAAATTACATGGCCAAAAGAAATGTACAAAATAAATGAAGCAATGGCAAAGCCGTCTGACTGCTTGAGGACACTACTTAAATATATTTTAAAAGATACAAAATAATCAATAAAATAAACAGTAAATACCTTAATTTCCTTTCATCGATATACAAGTTACAATTTTATATTTAATTTAATTTAATCTGATGTAAAAAAATAAATAAGTAAATAAAAAGAGAGTCATGCTTTCCTAATGCAGTCAGTAAGTGCATCTGCATAAACTTGATTAATAAGAATATGAATTATTGAATCAAGGGCCGAATCCAGATTATTGCAGTACACATCTTTATTACGATCTATTACAGTTGAGGAATTAGTGGTAATGAGGTAGTATTTGAATCAACTTGAAGTTTAATAACAAGAGAGTGACCACCATTGAATTATGATTTTTTTTATTACCGATTACCCACATCAGCCTAAATTTAGGTAGCAGGTATTCCAGTCTTGAAACCAAACTCTACTATATACTAGTCCTTGCTATATCTTCTTGAGGCCACTAAAGTGACTTTGCTTGAGCTACAGGCGAGGTATATGGTAGCTTGGAGCCTCTATGTTGTTTTTGCTCATTAAATGTTAAAATTCCGAGTTTTTCTGAAAATCAGAAGTAAATTTTTCACAACTTTGAGAACATGGTATGAGTATTCACTACAAATCTTTTTCCTTCTTCGTACAAACTTCACCTCTATTGGTTACGAAGTAATAAAACTAAAACTGCCTACATATCACTTCAAATTCATTTGTTCTTTGTAAGGAGTATAACAAAGCACATTGGCAAGTAAGCTTACATAGAGAGTATGAGAATAATAAATTCGAAAGAGAAGGGAATGAGTCCATGGTCTAAAACAATCAAAATAGTTTGTGCACGCCCTGGAGGGGATATAAATGAAGTAAAAAGAGAAAAAAAAACTGGCCGCAAAATATGAACACACAAAATCTATGTTTGCTTAAAAAACAATTGCCTAAAGGCTCTAAAAATACTCTCTGTTAAAAAAATAAATAATAATAATAATAATTGTCCCCGTTCCAACATATAACTTATTAAAGTTATTATTTTTTGTAAAATTATTTATGTATTACTGAATATTCACACAGTCAAAAAACAAACAAACAAACATTATTAATAACCAACACCCAAACCGTATAATATGAAAGTTTCTGTTTAAATATACATGAAAATAACTAATTCGTTATTGAATTTGGCATTGGCCATTTTAAGCCAATGCTAATTTTTCTTTTTGTCATTTGTAAAACAATTACAATAAAAGCAATTGTAACAAATGGTTTTATGGTATAACTAGTTAGGTACTTATTATTTTTTTGAAAATAGCCTAATTACTGCTATAATTTTTTTGTTGGTGAGAAGAATTATGATTGCGTCAAGTATTCAATATTAAATATCACTCTGTTTTGAGTTCCACAGACGAGTACGAAAAGTTTTTTTCATTTACTAATTGGGTGAGTGTGTAGGTAAACAAATGATTCAAAAATTGAGATGAAACATTGTGTTACGATCGGGCACTTCCAGGAAACAAGACTGTTAACTTAGAACAAATTCATTCCACCAATCGTACCTCTAATATTTGTAAGATGAAATGAATATTGTAGGCATCCTGCCAAAATGAAGATACTCAACGCTAAAAGCTCCCAAGAACTGCTAACGATAGAGGCTTATTTCCCCGACCATCTCTCCCTAGTGCTCTGAGCTCAGATACCGCTGCAGAAATGACAGGACACCAAGCACTTCGTACATGGATGGTAGGCGCCACCTTGCAGCATGTCGAACTTGCCCAGCCGATTGGAGTATTCTTCTAATCGTTCTGTGACTTTTTTTTAACCGCAGGGACATTTTTCTGTTGAGTTATTACCGTTCTGTTCCTTGCCTAATCCCAGTTCGCTTCTCAAAGAGCTTGTAAACACATTTCTATTACTAGTATGATTGTTACTAATTGATAAAATTATTTTCTTTGTAATCTGTCTACCTCTAAAGTATAAACTAATTTTTTTTTTCTAATTCTATTGAATGCTTTTATAAAACAAATTAACGATTATAAAGAAAAGGTAAACTAGATTGGCCAATATGCGTTCATCGAATGGTATTTTCCCAGATCTTTTTTACTATTTTTGTTGTAGAGCTGTAGAGAAATTCCAAAATTCAATTTACACAAAATTACATAAAATCATTTTAGAAAGAATTTGAAATAACAAAGCATTCAATAAAAAAATAAAATCAAGTACAACATTCCAAAGTAATTGTAATTACCTGGAATCTATTAGGGCAATTAAATACGATTCTTTTGTTTTTATGGTCAGAAGATTGTTTGTTAATGGCGCCGGCGTCATTGCAGGGCCCAACTTTTAGAGACAAAGAACCAAATTATGAGACCAAGTAATGTGCAATCCAGGCCTAATAATGGATTAAACATCGACGGTAGGTAAGGTAATATGAATACTCACAACTTTGTGATAAATGTGATGAAATTTCAATGATTTCTCTGTCACAGCATGCCAGTTTCTGGTGATTGTCACACATTTCGGATTTTCATCTAATCTTCAGTAAAGAGAATCATGTTAGTATCACATATTACATTGTCACGAGTCACCGTTATCACTCAATTTGAATATGGGGTAGGTTTCAGTTACAGTGTGTTATGAATATGAAAACTAGAAGGTAATAGTGTACAGGTGTGTTGTTAATTAAAGAAATAAAGGTAATATTTAATAATGTGTAAAGTTTACAATGTGTTTGGACTTTTTTAAGGAGGAGAAATACTTAGCTTTAAGAGCAATTACTGAGTCAGTTGGGCATTTGTTTTATATGAGGGGGCGCTATAAATTTGAATCCATGTCTTAGGTGAAGGGACCCAACTTGCACCTAATCAGAAACGGAAAGGTTTGAAATTATGCCAGGAAGGCATGGATACATAAGATCATGTTAATAGAATTCAAATTATATAGATAACTGTTTAATTGTGAAGAACAATCTAAAAAAATATATGTAAAATGTCACAGTAAAAAAGTCACAAGAAAAAATGAAATAGGTAAAAGGTCACCGAATGAAAAAAACAGGACAATCCTAGCATTCTATCTGCTTCTTTCTTCACAATACTCATGGTGATTAAATATTTAAAGTAAATTACAAATCTGAAGACAATCGGTTGAGCATATGCGTGACTTTGCTTAGTCCATATTTTCCTTTTTATGATGATTTTCCTCAAGCTTGTTAACAAATTAAATACGCATATATGCACAACTTTTTACTATTTAATCCAGCCAGCCATGATTCCTGTAAAAGTAAAAAATTGATTTCTAACGGAAGTATGCTTCATCCAAGAAGATAATAACCAAGCTAAATAATAGGCAGGAAGTTTTTTGTAAACTGACAAAAACACATATTCTTTTGTTAACACTTCCGTTTAAGATAAATACCCATTAATTTTTTTTTTAATTTTCTAATTTTTAATTAAAAAATTCAAATTAACATTTTTAACACAATACTTTATGTCTGCAAAGTTGAATGCTCGCCAATTGCTAATAACGTGTGCAGTATTAAGACAGGTTATTTTATCTGTTTTAAGAGTCAAAAATTCTTTCAAATTTTTTTGAGGAATAACACTATCAAAGTGAATCCTTTGATGAAACACTCCCACGACTCTGGTATTATTTTACTTGAGTTTTCTTCGGCAAAGATGCGCCGACAATATTGGCACAGTTGTTAAAGGTAAGTCAGAAGGAACTCTCTGTGACATTGTTCAACCCTGGTCAATCATTAAGTTGGTTCTCTAAGGGTTGAAAATCAATCCAACAAATCCAAAATTACTACCTCTGAGAGATACTCGCTCCAACACTGGCTGAATTGGAATGGAAGAAGGATCCAAGGAGTTACATCAAAAGTCCTTCAGAACATGCTTATTGAAGTAACTATTAATAAAGCTACCAAGTTTCCTCATAATTCCGTAGAATTATCGACGGAAAGCTTCAGGCCTAAGCTAAAGTTGGGATGAACACATACCGTGATGGAGAAACCTAGATACAGTCTACTACCAGTAGAAGCCTATCCTGTTTGTAACACCTGAGCTGGAGGTGATCTTTAACCACTCTCTAGAGGACTGGGACTAGAGTGTTTGGACCTCGCAATCCGTGAGAATGAGACTTCTTATAGCAAGAATATCAGAGCTACAGCGATAATTAGAGACCTTCTAGTGGAGCAGCTTTAGCAATATTCTTGCATAAACTTGAGTATTATTTGTTCACTCATTTCTAATGCTAATTGATTGCTAAGTTCTTCGACTCCATTTTTGTTTTATCGTTTGAAAGAAAGTAGACAAACACAGTAAATATTTTTTCCCAAATTAAATATCACCAACACATGGGGGGAAGCAGGGCAAATTTAGAAATTTATTTTTTATTTTTGGGACAGATATAAGTTCGCCCCAGAATTATAAATTCGAAATTTATTCCAAGAGTTAGCTAATATTTCATTAAATATTTGAATATAAAAACAGTGACCAACTTATATGGGGAAAGAATTATCGCTGGTTATCACGTTACCTCCAACTAAACTTGTCATGTACTAACTTGTTCGTTCAGCCTTAAAAAACTTCTTATAAGGAGCCTTTCATTTCATTTATGGAATGTAACCAAGACTAGTCTAGCTAATTATTAAAAAAAAAAAAGAAATTGTTAATAACATAGCTAACAATGGTAAATAAAATGAAAGTTAGACAAAACTTTATAGGGCGTCAATAGAAACTGTAAAATATTTATCACAACGAATAACCAATAATTTTTGACTTATAGAACACCGACAGGCTAATTAAATCAGACTCAGTTATATTATTATTTTACGTTTATTTTATTTTATTATTTATTATACTTTTATTCGCTTTGTTTGTCAATAAAAATAATAATTCATAACATTTTATGGTGACCCACTATAACTATTGATATTGAAAATTAAAACAGTGCGCATAGATTTATGAATGCTTTTTGTCAATTACAATGTAATTAAAAATTATTTTCCTCCTTATTTATTAAAAACATTTACGTATTAGCCAAATACATGTCGTTTATCTAATATATTTACTTACAGAAACATGGAGTGCTACGGCACACTTGCTGTAAAGTTTCATTTGGGCAAACCACCATGAATTTTATAGCACCAAACACAGAAATTTGGCAGAATATTTTCAGAACTTTTTGTTTTGCCATTGGCTTCCGCCATACAGCCAGCATCGTCTAGGTGCTTATCACTAGAATATCACTCACTCTCCATTCTTACTTATAAATACATTCGCTTCACACATTCATCCCTCTACTACATACAACTATTTACATACAAACTTACAACTAATGGATGGATCAGTACTCTATATTCCTGCCATCCTTATAGCTTAACCGAAATTAAAATCACCGTAATCCTTCTCTAATCATTTCCTTGCATTTATTCTATAACTTTTAAATACATTCATATTTCATTGCTACCTCTGCTATAGATTTAAGCACATAGATGTTGGTGGAGAATATTATATCTTCGTAGCGAAATGGTGCCTGTATATGTCGTCAAACATTCGTTTCCTTTCCACCACATAACGTGGACATATCATTATTATATGTTTGAAATCCTCCTCCTCATTGCAATCTACGCAAAGAGGAGAGAGGACCTTTTGTTGATCCTGTGAAGATACGATCTGCACACCGCGTGGTTCGCTCTTAGCCTGCTTATTGTCCTAACAACCCATTTATTAGTGACAGTTCCCTTAAACCATGGTTGTCTAGGTAACTGATCTGCCATAGTTTTATAGAATCTCCCTTTATTACCATTACTGTTAATCTGTCTGCTATTTTTCAGAACATAAAATTCATGTTTTGTTGTTAAGAATTACCTAAATAAGATTAAAATAATTAGAAATTTGTGCGAAACATTTGTGAATTAAAAGCTTGAGAATGGACAGAGAATGAAAACAGATCTTTTTCCCCACTTTCTAGAATAGGATGAAAAACATTTCTGATGATAAATTGCTGGAAATGAGTATTTACTTTAATGAACTCGAATTCTCATAATAAATAAAAACTGTACAATAAATACCGCCAACAACAAAATTTGTGAATATATATTTCATTATGAATTCTGTTCATGCATTTTCTGGACTACAATTACACTTGACAACATTATGGTCTCATTATGTTGTATGCGCGAACATTATATTTCTACTAAATTATATATTTCAACATAATTACATTTCTGTAGGTAGGTGAAGAAATGTTAGCAGTATCTTTTAGCAAAACCAAACAACCAGTACTCTGTAATGGTACTTATCTGTTGTTTGTTTCATGTTTGTAGACAGTCAAAATGGTAACAATACGACGGAATGTTAGTCCGCTCTTTCTCTTCTGTTTAATGAGAAATTATGGATAAAATTCTTCAGTTTGTATGTAAGTTACTTGTTTACATATTACTGCAATTATCCGTGTTAGTTTATAGTAATCTAACTGTCGCGTTTTAGTCGCAAAGAGGAAGTACAATTTGCGGTTAGGTTAGTTTTTGTTATATTTATTTTATGTTTTACTAACAAGGTGCGCTGTTACCTGGAGACCTGTGGTGCGTGTCAAGTTATTTCTAATTTTCCATTTAGCCACACTTCATTACGTCAACTATAGGGTGCCCCTCCAAAAATAATTAGGGTTAATCACTCCCTGGTGACAAAATACTTTGCTCCCAGGGCTTCAAAAAAAAAAGATATATACCTCTCCAATCCCATTCAAGGTAGATATTCTGCCTCAAGGGTAATCCCTACACAACAATCCCATTCAAGGCTTTCTATGGAGTTCATTACTTCCCTTGCCTTTCCTAGATGTTTGTACACAGGCTCCCTTTGCCCCCTCTTTCTGCAAGATCAGGCGGGAAGCTGCTACTCTTTCCAAGTTTCCGTTTTTCTCGTCATTTTCATGATTTTTTACATACAAGTTCATCCCAGTTGTAGGTATTTCCACATTGTGGTCGCAGATTTGTCCTAGACTAGGCCGATAGCCTATGCTTACTAAATCAGGTCTTTAAAAAAAGGTCTGTTATAACCTAGTCAGATTGTAATCTGCAATCATCAGTTGGTGATATGAAATGTTTGGTAATTGCAAGAAAATACGCTAAAAATGGTGGTGAACTCTTACCAACTGGAGACTTTGTTAAGGGTCGACATGATAACCTCAGAATAGGGTGGATTAACCCGTAGGCAGACTGTGATAGGTAAAATAAGTAGTAATAGCCTCACAGCAGACTATTAGGGTAGTCTCTTCCTATTTGGCTTCAACAAGAAATTTCACCTACTTCTTGTAGCCTGCAGAGAAGCGAAGTAACACGTTGTACTATGGTAGGCGGGCCATGCTTGTGGGTTCAAAACAGTGTTCAAAACTTTTGTATGTATTGATTTACCATTACATTTATTATTATTATAACTAAATTCCCCTAAATCGAAAAAAAGGAAACCTTTCAAGGAATAAATAAACAAGCATAAATCAAATTTAGCATTTCTTGATTTATAGACTTTTTGTTATAAATAGATTTTGACTTAACATATGGAGTTATAAGACACTTATAAAAACAACTAAACGTAACCTTCTTGTGAATACACTACGAAGTTTTTTTTGCATCTTTAAAATAATAATACAGAGACATACATTAGAATTATTTACCTACACATTTGAAAGTATAATGTTGGAGTGTTTACCTAAGTATGGCTCCAGAGTGACGCCAATATTTTTATGTCTATTAGTCCAAGGACGTTAAGTGCTAGTAATAACAAACATAAATATAGAAATAATAATAGTGATTATTATAATAATCTAGTTGAAAGATTGATTCCCGTGAGAATATCAATAAAAAATTAAAATAAACTGGTGCGAATTCTCACGCGAGTTTCTCTTACTCAATCATTAGAATTTATTTGATTAACTTGAGTTTGAATATTTTGGCGTCGCTATAGTCGAGCGGCTAAAGGCGAGGCTCGCAGAGCTAGTGGTACTAGGTTCAATTCTTGGTCTAGGCCTTGTATTTTATTTCATGGTTAATAAAAGTAGTTTATCTGAAAATATGCTAGCTAGACGCCTCCGTTCACAACACCTAATTTAGACGTGTAGCCCGCTTTGGAAAAAAAATAGGCATTATCTTACTTCTTCCTTCTTCTAATATTGAATCTTATTGGACGTTAATTTGTCCTTCAGAAAGAGATAGTGTTAGCAGCTGGCCCTGCCATAAATTAGTCTGGATAGGAAGTGTCCGTCGGGTATCAAGGCATCATTAACCCAAAAAGTGTGAGTTCACTTACAGAATTAAACCCAGAGTCGTGCGAAGGGAAACTTGTGCCTGAAACAAAACCTGAATTTAGTACCCAACCTTAAGATGTTTGTTGCAAGTCATAATAATTAATTATCACAAAATAATAATTGATATAAATGCTTTTATTAGATATTTCACTAACCACAGTATAGTAATTTGTGTCCAAAGTTCGAAAAAACCAACAAAAAACTGTTAGTAAGCACTTTTTAAGTTATTAAAAAACAGAAAAGAATATTTTGAATTGATATCAAGTTTTGGCGAACACAAAAGTCAAAAAGTCAAGATGAACAGATAGTCGTGGGTAAAAGAAAAGAAATAATCAATTAATAAACAAAACAAACGAATCCCAACAAAACATTCGAAAAAAACAATAAAACGATGAAACACTCACAATCATATTCACACATTCAAAATGCTGGACACGTATTCACATAATGTGCCCTCGCAGTGTTCCATCGTACTTTATCCCATTGAGATGGTGCAGCAGCTCTAGGGTTTAACTTGTTTATATTCAGAAAGATTAGTAACTTGTATGCAATTTCTCCAAAACAGAACTTTCATAAACCAAGGTGTGTACTTAAGGAACTAGAATCTGTTTTCATTAACCATAGTAATAACCTGAGTATAAATCACCAGTCTGTGCAACCAATATTTTGGGTACAATTGAAGTTTGAAAATGAAACACTTATTGCTTGTAATTCAACCTTCAAGATAATTCATTCAAAATTATGTTTTATACAATATTTTAATAATATTATGCTTCTAAAATAAGTTATCTAAATTTTTTCTGTTTAAGTAAACCCCGAACTGGTAAAATTTCAACCAAATTTCGAAGACCTTGTCGACATGACACCTAGCGCATTCTACTGTACTTTTTAGAAAAATTGCTTCATTACTAAAGTTTGATAAAAAGGCGCGAAATATTTTTTGTTAATACCAAAATATGTGCTGGTAATATTTGATTTAGTTGAGGGACGACAATTATTAACAATGAAAGGTACTGGAAATGATGTTTATTTATATTTATCAAGATATGGAGGAGCCTGGAAGTCTGTAATTGAGCTTCTAATCTCAGAATAGCGTGAGTAATCCCTTTTTTAGTTAACATTTCTGAGCTTAAAAGGAGTAAGCGTACAAATTGTAGTAGAAAGGGCTAAAAGTTGAATAAACTTGCGATTCTAAATCTTGGTCTTCCGGCAAAGAATTTTAAGGAGATGAAAAAGAGTTTGAAGGAAATCCATTTACAGGAAGTAACCCTTCAATCCAGGGATTGTCCACTATTAGAGTTTTTCTTGAAAGTGATTCCTAGGATTTTCGATTGCCTTCGTATATACGTATGCGTAGATTTATTAGCGTTTTAAGGCAGTTCTTAGGAAGAGATTGGAGGTAAGCTTCCCTCCAAGTAAGTGGTCCCCAAACTACGGCCCGCGGGCCACATGCGGCCCCCTGAGGACATTTATGCGGCCCTCGCCGCACTTCCGGGCAGGGGCATCTCTTTCATTGGTGGTCATTGAGAGGAGGAGCACTATATGTGGCGGTGCCGCGTCGCTCCATGTACAGTACTACTTCCGATGACGCGGTACGGACGCGTCACCGGCTCCGAAAACAGTGTAAAATAACAGCCAGAAGTAGGAAGAAAGTCCAAAGCTCTATAACTAAACCGGGCATTGACCATCTCATTAGCCAAAAAGCAGGCCCACAGTTCCCACAGAAATACTGGGACAGTTTGTTGATTTAAATTTATTTGTTCTTTATTTGAAATATTCTATTTGTTCCCGTTTTGTTTTTGTTTTTTTTTACTTTAAAATAGTTTGTTTTTTAGTCCGGACCTCCAACGGTCTGAGGGATAGTGAACCTGGCCCCCTGTGTAAAAAGTTTAGGGACCCCTGGTCTAAGTGATCACTCCAGTGTAATGTAAAGGTATCAAACTGTATAATGTGTAAGGATTTAGTAAGATCCTAATTTCGGGGTAAGAGGAAGTCGTGTGAGGGACCAAATCGGATTTTTTACCCGAACTCAGGGGACCTCTAAGGATAAACCAAACTTAAGAATTTTTGGCATGATCATATTAATTCTCTCGAGAGTAATAAACAAGAGAAATGAGAGAGGAAAAAGAAACAGAACTAAGAGACAAAACTATTTCCGCCTTCCAGTTTGTGCTCATTCGTGACGAATTAGAATGTGGGCAGAGTAAGTGAGAAAGAGTCTTAGAAAAGAAGAAAGAAGAAAAGTAGATTTGTCCTGGAGGCCAGTTACCATGGTAATGAAGGAAGGTAAAAGGCACGGGATACATCTATCCTCGTCCGCCGCCCATATACGTCCGATGAATCAACCCATAAAGTCCTGTAGTTACTCGATATATCCGCGACAGCCAAGTAAAACGGAAATCGTGAGGTAGTTGGGAAGGCATCTGGAGATTTGGTTGGATGAACGGTGTATTGTGCCAACAACACTCTTGGGGCGAGCAAAGAAAAGGAGAAGAAAAAGTTTATCTGGTCTTTACTATAACTCCCCCCCCAATTTGGGTGGGGGGGCGCGGAGATGGTTCTATTTACCTTGGGGCTATCCCATAACAATCGACCATTATAATAGTGTGAGTGAGAGAGAGACAGAGAGAGATTGATAGCAGGGATGCTGGAGAAGGATAGAGAGCACAACACTAAGCACTGCCTCTGTTACCACATAGACACACCACTAGATTAATCTCACACACACTGTTAAGCCCCACCCCCCACCACAATTGGGTATCCAATATTTGCTTTGCACTTTAAGAAGTCCAGGATTTACTTAGCAATCTTTACAGGCGAACCGTGTTCGTCATACTTTCCAGTGACAGAGTACGTCCTGAACAAAGAGTCAGCCGTTTCGCTTAGTCACATACTTCATGGAGGGAGGAACAAGTTTAAACTTTACTTTTGAAATGATTCTCTTATTTAAATAAATAAATCAAATTCTGGAAGAAAATAAATAAACATGGCGCGCACACAATGCGACAGAATTTTCTCCTTCCTCCTTGAAGAAGCCCCTTGTTAAGAAAAGAGGTAGCCATGGTAATGTCAAATTTCCTTTAATGGGTTTCAAAATGGGAATACAACGATTCAACTCTGAACCATAATAGATTACGAGTAAAATTTGGGCTTTATTTTTTTTACAAAAAGTACTTTACGGCAGGCTTAGCCTTGTAGTCACTAAAGGCTTATTGGCAAATAATCCACAGCATCACCGAAAACTTCCTAAAACTTCTTGGATTAAAAGAATTTCTTTTCACTGGGGAAAAAAACCTTTCATTGGGTTCTCATAGTTTTTTTTGCCTTTTTTTGGGCATTGGCTTTCGCCATACAGCCAGCATCGTCTAGGACAGTGATGGGTCAAACACTGACCCGCGCAAGCTTTTTCACTGACCCACACAATTGCTAGGCAACCATTTGTTTGTTTACGCGGGTACACGCATTGGACACAAAAGCAATTTAAATGCTATCCTATAACCTTTAGTTTGATCATTACAGTTCTAAAAACGCAAATGACGACAAATGCTTATGTATGAAATTTGAATGAATTCTTCTTGAGTTAGACTAGTGTCTTATTGAAGGCGGATTTCCTAAATTTATTCAACATCGTTGCAGGTTGCTATGAAATGGAACGTATCTTCCATTCTGGTTTAAATCTCACAGAGAGCACCTATATTCTTTATTCATCATATATAGCTTACAATTCAAACTTAGTAGATCGCCCCTACAGCTTCATTACAGTACTAATATCCTTTAGTTTTAAAATTTTGAATTCAGGTAATTAATATTTATAATTCAAATGACGGTACAGACTGTGATAAGTGCCTTTTGTGGCCTGTTCAATACATTTCTCCCTATACCCGGAAGCGAAACTTGCTACAGTTATATTTAATATTTCCTTCAATTTATCTGGTTGAGTTACATCTACGAGGGTCGTTTGAAAAGTCCGTACAAAAATAAAAATTACTTAATTTTTTGGGGTAAACCTTTTTTATTTTTCAACATAGTCTCCTTTTAGGCTTATACACTTAGTCCAACGCTGCTCTAGTTTGTTGATCCCTTCCGAATAATAGGATTTGTCCAAGTCTGAAAAATAGCCATTCGTTTCTGCAATCACCTCCTCGTTTGAATAAAATCTTTTTCCCGCCAGCCATTTCTTCATATTGGGGAACAAATAGTAGTCCAAGGTAGCCAAGTCTGGAGAATAGGGGGGATGTGAAACGAGTTGGAACCCTATTTCCATTATTTTTACGACCACAACTGCTGTGGTGTGAGCTGGTGCGTTGTCGTGATGGAAAAGGACTTTTTTGTGGGCCAATCGTGGGTGTTTTTCTTGCAGCTCGGTTTTCAAACGGTCCAATAACGATGAATAATATGCACCTGTAATAGTTTTACCCTTTTCCAGATAGTCGATGAGGATTATTCCTTGCGAATCCCAAAAGACAGTCGCCATAATCTTTCCGGCCGAAAGAACGGTCTTCGCCTTTTTTGGCGCAGATTCTCCCTTGGTAACCCATTGTTTAGATTTTTCTTTGGTCTCAGGAGTGTAGTGATGTATCCATGTTTCATCCACAGTGACGAAACGACGCTTAAAGTCCTGCGGATTCTTCTGGAACAGCTGCAAACCGTCCTTGCAACACTTCACACGATTTCGTTTTTGGTCAAGCGTGAGCAATCGCGGCACCCATCTTGCGGATAGCTTTGTCATGTCCAAATGTTGATGCAAAATATTATGTACCCGTTCATTCGAGATGCCCACAGCACTAGCAATCTCACGCACCTTCACTCTTCTGTCATCCATCACCATATCATGGATTATCAATGATTTCTGGAGTAGTAACCTCAACAGGGCGTCCAGAACGTTCAGCGTCACTTGTGCCCATATGGCCACTCCGAAAATTTTGAAACCACTTATAAACTGTTCTAATCGAAGGTGCAGAGTCACCATAATGTTTATCAAGCTTCTCTTTAGTCTCCTGAGGCGTTTTGCCTTTCATAAAGTAGTGTTTAATCAACACACGAAATTCTTTTTCGTCCATTTTTTGAAAATCACTCGACTTGCTCGATTCAAACGAATGCCGAACACAAAGAAATAGACCGATCTGGCTGAAACTTGGTGTGTGTTCTTCCAAGAGATGCTACTAACTAAACATAACCTCGATACGCGCCAGTGGTGCTATCTCTCTGACTTTGCACGGACTTTTCAAACGACCCTCGTAAATTACAGGAGGGGTTTATGCACTCTAAGTGCGAAGAGCACTATATTCCAGTCTATCCATGGTATGAACAAAGATTTTTTTGATATGGAAAAGTCTGTAAGGGTTTTCAATTACAGGGTGGAAATTTGTGAGATTTCCTTTAGATTGGAAAAAGGGTTTTTAACAAAGAACTAAAACTTATGATGATATAACTTCTAAGAAAGACGTCAGATAATGACGTCATGAATCGGATATTTCATAAGTGTGCAGTGATTGATCAATAAGGAATTTAAAAATGTAAGAATTATAGTAATGTAAAAATTCATGGCTTAAAAAAATAACAAAGCTTGTCTTATAACTGAGAATAATAAATAAATCCCGACCAGCTGAAAACAATACTAATTGCAACTGCAATTATAGTAAAGATGGCAGGCTAGGGGATGCACTCGTACAGAATTTGTTGCAACAGATAATTGGACGGACAATAATTCAATTCGTGATAATCAACTAAAAACTTAAAGAACTGCCAACAATAAATATTAGTGCATGTTTTTTCTTGTTGTTTTTTTGCTCAAGTTTACCCAACAGGAAGAAAGACAAGGAAGAATCGTGTGCTCACGATAGTGTTGTCCGTTTGTCTGTTTAAATCACAAAGGGACGATGATGATTCTGATACAATTTATTGATTTCTGATAATGTTGATTGATTGGGGAAAGGGAAATTAACAACTGATAAGCAATTGGTTGCTTTCTTTGTGGTCCAGTTGTTTCCGGTATTTTTGAAAAGATGTCTCAAAATATTTTTAGAAATTTATTACTGAATGAAAATACTGCTGAACCTTAAACAAGAGAGTGTTTAAGGGTATTATTGGACGATAAGGGAAGTTAGGTTCTATTTCTGTATAGTACCACCTTATAATATTAATTAGAATTTGTTGTCCAACAATTCGTAATATCTCTTTTACTTTTCAGGATCTCTACTGAAGTTTTAGAGAACGTACTGTAATCGTCACACCGGAAACATCCGTTCTGAGGTCCCTAGAGCCCAAAATGTGTTGTTTTTTGTCACAAATGTGTGTGTGTGTACGTATGTATGCTTACTCACAATGCTCAAAATTAAGATCTAAGAGCAAATAGGAATTTTGGAGTAAAACTATTGAAACCGTTTCCGGAACAAAAAAAAAAACGTAGTATTTCCGGTAGAGAAATTTTCTTTGAACTCGTAAATTTTTTTTTTTTTTTTTTTTAGGAACTTGTTGTTTCCGCTTAATATTTTATTAGAGTTAGAATCGTAAAATTCTACTGAAATAACATTTTAGAGGGAACTCTATCCCTTAACTTCTATTTGAAGTTCTGCCTAATCAATTTTTTCAGGTAAAATTTTATTTTGCATTTTTTAAATCGTAGATCTGCTTGAGTTGCAAATGAGTGCATAAAGTCTATTCAAGGAGGCTACGACTAGGCAATGTAACCTCAATGTTCTATTGTGCCCCAGTTGCTAGGCTCAGGTGAATCCTCTAAAACACAGGTCGCCCCCCGGGGGTCTATTTAACAAAAGTAGGGGGTCGATCTGAGCCAGGTGGTCGAAGGAAAAAAAACAATTTCGAACCCAATATAGCGGAATCTTGCAAAGAAACACCAGGCATACCCATCTCATTAATTAAGAAGCAATCCTGTTGTTACTTTACTTATTTATGATTACTTATTATTTAATAAATATTGATGGTATTTAAACATCAACATTAAGATATTTTTCATAAAACTGTTGTTACATAATGTAATTTTTTTAAAAAAAATCTTTTATTGGAATTTACAACTGGAACGGTTGTTGCAAGAAGCAAATCTGGTACCTGGTAAAAAAAATAAAAGAAAATCATGAGTGGAGAAGGCACCCAGTGGTGTCACTCCAGTGCTTTGCTATACTGCTCTCACGATAAGAGTACATAGATCACGAGGCCACCATCTTCTCTTCAATCTCCTAAGAGGATTACCTGGTGATGTGGAGGAAGATAGGTGTTCTATGAGAGGGTTAGGATGAGCTACTGTAGAGGAATGAAATTTGAAGAAACGAGTGTTAGCAAGATCTGTAATGAAAGAGATTTTGAGATCATTATGGATGGTGAGGTTAGGATACATAGAACGGAGCGTTAAGAGGTTTTCGAATTATTTTTGACTGTAATGCCTGGAGGCGTAGTGAGTTGGAACGCTTAGTCGATCCCCCATACTTCGATGCCGTATGACCAAATAGGTCGCAGTAACAAACACGTATAATAATCTTTTGTTTTGTAGGTTGAGTTTAGATCGTTTGTCAAGTAGTCTGGCGAGAAGTTTTGTAGCGTTGGTTAGTTTCTTGTCTTTTTAGTCCAGTATGGTGGATTCCATGTCAAATGTAAAATTACTTTAATAAAATGTTTAAAATCATAAAATAAATGTACATGCACCAGTAGCTAATAGATAAGTTTTATTTTAATTAACTGAAAATTACTTTCATGAGGGTCAATGGAGATTTCAAAAAATTATATAGGGGGGTCCATGATCACAAAAAAAAGTTTGGCGGCCCCCTGCGCTACAGCATACCATGCCCTCCAGATGGCGAATAAATCCCAGTGAGTTCTAAAGAAAGATATATCTTACTCCTAGCTCTTTGGAAATCACCACTTGGTGGTTGAATCTTCCTTGATTGAAGAATAATGCGGTATTCCAGAGTCAGACAGGAAGTGTTACGCGAGTTTAGTTTTCTCTATCTCCCTAGAAAGTATCTACGCAAGTACCATCGCCAACAACTTCCTTTAGATTAAATTCATCAGTTTGCCCAAAAACCATTTAGTATCTCTACAAAAACAGAAACCTTTTTCTAGTGAATTTAAATTTCCCCAAATTTTTGACGTGATTTCCGGAGCTTTCTTTTCCAGCTATAAGAGGAAGTTACTCGTAGAAAGCCATAAAAGGTTCTCTCTCTCTTTCGTTACGTCTACCAAAATGAGAGAAAGGAATGCTGGAATTCAGAATTTAACGAGCTATGCAGAGAGAGCTATCGATTTAAAATATATCGATAAATAATTGATAATAATATTTTAGCCCCCTCCAAAATATAAAATGATTTAAGGTAAAGGAAGTATAAGACTATATAACCGTTTTTTCAGTAGCTATTTAACTTTTTTATATCGTAAATATCGAATTTTTATTTAATATTTTTTATTAATTAATAAGGTAAAGTTTCTCTATCTGTTCTGGAAACCTACTTCAGGTTTAATAATAATAATAATATTCGTAAAAATTTCGTAAAAATAACTTCTTTATTTTGTTAACTCTAACAAAATTTATTTATAATGCTACAATTAAGTTATTATCTAAGTTTATATATTTTTTTAATTTTTATATTTGTTGCTCCAATTTTTTGACACTGTATAACAAAAAAATAATAACTTTAATTACAGAGTCCAGATATAGAAGGCACTTCCTGCCTCTTTTATGCGGAACCTGTCTTTATTATCATCTATTTTTCACTTCCGCTCAACTGATTTTCTTTAAAATTTTAATTAATATATTCATCCCCTATAAAATATTTTTACTGAAAATTATGACAGCACAATACACCCTTGGTGACGTTATAAAGGAAACTAATCCTTACCAGGCCGAAGTCTTTGCTATTAAAACCTGCGCTGAGGAGAATCTGCGAATGAATCTTAGAAATAGGGAGGGACAGCCAGGCTGCACTGAAGGCCATCGTTTCCTTCAGAGTGACCTCTTCCCTGGTCTGGGTATGCTAAAAAGGCCCTAGAACTACTGGGCTCGGCACAATCAAGAATGGGTGCCGGGTCATGTGGGTGTTTAAGGGGAATGAGACAGCTGATAGACTGGCCAGGAATGGAGCTAACACTCTCCTTTCATTGGCCCGGGGCCCGGTCCTGGGGATCACCGAGGGTGGCCAGTTCGTGTGGCTCTCAGAGACTGGGATCTGGAGAGAACATGAAAAGAAATTGGGTGATGCTTCCTGGGGTTAAACACGGCAAGAGTGTCCATGCCCTTGGCTGTGTAAACAAAGAACCAAAGAGACTCCCTGGGCTTGGGCCAGAAATCAAGATTACTCTGAGATTTCAGGCCTATTCACAGGGCACGGCAGGTTCAGAAAGCACCTGCACAAATTAGGGCTTATAAGGTCGGAACCGTTGGGCCAGATTGTGCCAGGAACAGTAAGAAACGGCCTCTCACCTGTTATTCGATTGCGTTGCAATCGAGCGGCTGCGCTACCGATATCTTTGGTACCTTGAGACCAAAGGAGATTTTAGCGCAGAAGGAACTGTTAGGGAAAGTCCTCAACCTTCTTAGAAGGGGAGGTTTCTTCTACTAGACCTGGTGGCTGCCTATGCCGTAGGGCATAGGTCCCGTCCCGTCCTTTAAAAATCTAAAATCTAAATCCTAACCTCTCCCCCCTCGCAGAAACTACCTTAAGATGGATTTTCTTTGGAAAACATTTCCAAAAAAGAAAAGAATAAATCCTTTCACTTCCGTTTGGCTGAGTTTTCGGTTTTTTCCTAAGTTTTTAAGGAATGACCATTAAAGGTCTGGAACAATACTATGATTTATTGGGCTTTAGAAGAAATTTAGCTTTTTCAGAGCTTTAATTTAAGAAAAAGCTAGTGGGGTCAATTAGACGCACAACTGGGGGCTTATAAGAGATTTCAGTTCCCCTTTTTTATCCTGTGACTTTTTACATTGGATTCAATTTACTTCCTGGCAACAATCAACTACCATTTCAACACAGAAATTACGAAAGAAATTATTTAAGAACTGTAAAGTCACCATAATATGTAGTTGCAACAGTGCGTTTAATCTATGTAACATTTTTTTTCTATGTATTTTGATTTTAATTACATTTATTATTATATAATGGAGAATGTAAGAGCTGTCCTGTTTCAAATCAATATATGTCTAATGAAACGTTACTTTTTAAGGATTTCTGTTGTTTTTTTCTTCAATTACAATAAATCCCAGTAATTCTACGGAACTCCCTCGAGTAAATGACTCAAGACAAGAAATCTAAATCCCCTAATAAGTCGCGAACACTACACCCACACAGACAGTGGGAGAAAGTTAAGCCGATTATAAGACCAACCAAGTACATAATGTCTCCGTCTGGCTACCATTTGTCACACAGGTCAAGGAGTGGCGCAAATCATGTTTCTACTTGCAAGTAATAATACTAGTACATTTGTACGGGGCTATTACAATATTGTTCGTATTGTAAATATTTATTACAATATATGAAAGGGTGCTTTCTCTTTGATTTATAGGTAGAATATGTGTTGCAATTTTACAATTATTTACTTTTCTAGTTTTATTTACTAGGGGGGTCATTCAATAAATAAACAAACAGGAAGAAAAACGATTCAGTAAAATGGGTTTACTTCCGGTTGAAGGACGGTGCTCACGTAATTACCGACGCGCATTCCCCGGAAGTACCACAAATAACATAGATGAGAAGTTGGTAATATGGGAACGTCTTTTTTTTCTACCTTGCATATTTTGAACACTACAGAATTTAATAAAAATATACTCTAGAGTAAAATCATAGACATACATTATTTGTCGTTTGTAAATTTGGAGTCCTGAGTGACAGCATGGAGTCTGGTGGAGTTACACTGAAAAATGTCTGTCGTGGTGCCCATATTGGGGTTTCAGAAAGTGTGGTCCGTAATATGTGGGGACACAAATAATAATTATAGTTAATGTTCTCCGTTTCTCCATGAATTGTAAACAAAAATAAGCCTTAAATATGAGCCACAAATCTATATTTTTTTACACAATTATCGTACATTAAGGATAAAAATTAAGGTGTAATCAGTTTACTTAGAGAAATGTCGGTGAAATCTTTTTTGAAATGATCTTTTTAGGCCCTTTATAGTACCCTTTAGAAAACAAAATATTTATAAGACACTAGTTTCGTCCTCAGTGCCACTTTTCACACTTGTTCGGCAGACGATTAACGAGGCTGTTATATGGGACCACGCTGTCCCCATAATACCACCATACACCGCGTACAATATAACCTCATTTTTTCCCCCAATATACATTCATATTTGAAATCCGTAATACTGACAATTAAAACTCTCTAATTTCTACATTTTTTATTGTCTAAGGCAGGGGTCCCCAAACTTTTTACACAGGAAGCCAGTTCACTGACCCTCAGACCGTTGGAGGGCCGGACTATAAAACAAACTATTTTAAAGTAAAAACAAAACAAAAAAAAACGGGAACAAATAGAATATTTCAAATAAAGAACAAATAAAATTTAAATCGCCAAACTGCCCAGTATTTCTGTCGGAACTATGGGCTTTTTGGCTAATGAGATGGTCAATGTCCGGTTTAGTTATAGTGCTTTGCCTTTCTTCCTACTTCTGCTGTTATTTTACACTGTTTTCGGAGCCGTGACTCGTCACCGGGAGTAGTACTGTAACATGAGCGACGCAGCGCTTTGCGGCACCGCCACATATAGTGCTCCTCTCACTGACCACCAATGAAAGAGAAGCCCCTTCCGGAAGTGCGGCGAGGGACGGATAAATGTGGCCCGCGGGCCGTAGTTTGGGAACCCCTGGTTTTTAAGGGAAATTATTCTAACTTTCCTCGGTATTACCCAAAGGCAGAGGAAAATCAACCTTAAGAAAACTTTTTTAGTACTGACAAAGTCAACACGGTCCTCTCTTGGACAAAGCTGCCACTCGATTGACGCGCTGCCTTCTGCAGCAGACAAAGCCTACCCCAAAGAGTAGTAAGGCACCAAAAACTAACAGATAGCACTACTGGTTTCACAAAAAGAGGGGTGTCCCAAATTCCACCCCTCGTCCCATATTACCACCTACTCCTCTGTGAAGTTTTCACTTCCTGAGATTTTTCTGTTCAATTCCTGAGTATGTACGAAGTTTGCGGAAAATCGTAAAAAGTAAAAAAAAAATAAATCGATTTAAGTTCCAAAACAGTATTTCCGGTGTGGTTCGATTATAAACAAAACCATTTTATTGAGTGCCCCAGTTTTTATGCTTGGTTGTAAAGGGGGATTTTTTAAGTAGTATCAATCGATTTAACGAGGAAAAGCTAAATTTAGAAAATTTAATGCATTCATTTGGGAACCTTTTAATAATATATTTTTAAACTATTGAATATTAATATTGACAATAAATAATCGATTTGGTTTTAAAAAAATAATAAATGATAACAACATTCAATTAATATAAATTAGATCATTAATTACAAAATATAGTTTCGATATTTCTAATCGATTTTCTTAAATTTAATTTAATTTAAATCTAACGCTAAAAAAATAACGCAAGTTAATCTGTCCAAATAGATGATACAAGTATTGTTGAAATAGACCAAATTTACGGCAATAAATATAGGTTATGCAGCAGTCTGATTTCGTAGCTATTTTTATCTATTTCTGATATCTAGTTATTTTATTTTATTATTTTTTTTAAAGGTTATGAATATTCATAAAAATTATTTATTTTAACCAAAACTAAATTCAAAATTTATGTATTTAGGACTATTTACATTAAAAAGTGACAGACAAACACATTAAGAACTTTTTGTTGATTGTATAAACAAACAAAAAAAAATTATATAACACGATTTAAGGTTATATTTTAAAAGAAAATCGATTAGAAATATCGAAACTATATTTTGTAATTAATGATCTAATTTACATTAATTGAATGTTGTTATCATTTATTTGTTTTTAAACCAAATCTATTATTTATTGTTAATATTAATATTCAATAGTTTAAAAATATATTATTAAAAGTTGCCCAATCAACCTAAATAAAATGTTATGATCAAATTAGTGATAATTTACTTTGAGTTCTTTTTTTTTATTGAAATTTTGGGGGGGGTTCCCAAATTTTAAGGCGCGTCAACATCTTAGTTAGTCTTCCTGTAGGATGTTACTTCTTTAAAATAGAATGTACGATTTTTAATGTAAGAGTAATAAGAAAAACATCAAATATTAAAGAAAATGTTTAAGATGCCCTCCAGAATTTTTTTTTTCACAGGTCATTTTCAAAAACGTATTTTCCCGTTAGGAAAGCAATGTGTAATATTCGGCTCGATCACAATACTTCTTCTAAGTAAGAGAAAGTAAGAGATAATAAAAATTAAGTTAGCCAATAAAAAGAAAAGAGAAAAGACAAATTATCATTTGATTAATTCTTTATCATTAATCTCTTTCACTTAAGATAAATTTGCGAACGATTAAAGAACAAATTGGTTAGATATGTTTATGTTTAGACATAATTAAAGTATGTTTAAGTAGACTGTATATATGCATATGTTATATATGGAGGACATAATTCTGAAAAATTATGTTTAGTAAGCCGGGGCGATAACGAGCTCTCACTTTAGACAGACGTACACACATATACATTATTTAGAAGAGGAGATATGTATTTATATTGAATTAAAATCATAATAAAAAAAAAATAACCAATCAGATAATAATTACGATGTACGAATCAGCAGACAACTTTGATGTCTAACTGGACGACTCACCCAATTAGAGCGGAACTTTCTCCTGTTGATATTGAGGAAGAAGCCAATTGGCTGCTTGTTTACACGATAGCAATTTGACCCATTTTTTTTTGTTTTCGTGGGCTGTACTTCATTAAAAAAAAAACCAAGAAAGTTATGCTTTCTGTATACAGGGTGTATGCGGAGGAGAGGTCGAAACTTCGGGAGATGATTCAGCAGCTCAAATGCAACAAAAAATATTCTCTTCATTTTGGCCCGATTCTCAATACTGTCCAAGATATTCGCATTTTTAACTTTTCTGGTCGATATTCGCGTTTTTCACCATAAAAACGGTCGTAACTTCTCTACCCTTTATCCTACAACAAATCTGCTAGTTCCAAACGAAAGAGCATTAAATTTCCTATAAATCTGCTAAATGCAGAGCTTCAAAACGTTTCTTATAACTATGAAATTTTTACTTTAATTAAAAGTCGGTTACGCAAAATCCCAGTTTTCTGCATTTACACCCCCTCTGTTCAGGGTAGGGTTTTATTAAAAACCAAAAAAATCCATATGATCTTGAAGCTCAATAAATGCGCAACTTTTTCTGAAATTATATGACTCCTTGATTCATTAATCATTGAAAAAATACAGTTGAAAATTTTAACAAAAATCATCGAGAACGAATTCATTATAGTAAAATTTTCATTGTTATAAGAAACGTTTTGAGGCTCTGTATTAATCACATTTATAGGAAATTTAATGCTCTTTCGTTTGGAATAAGTAGATTTGTTATAGGATAAAGGATAGAGAAGTTATGACCGTTTTTATGGTGAAAAACGCGAATATCGACGGAATAGTTAAAAATGTAAATATCTTGGACACTATTGAGAATCGGGCCAAAGTGAAGAGAATATATTTTGTTGCATTTGAGCTGCTGAATCACCTCCCGAAGTTTCGACCTCCGTGTACACCCTGTATAAAAAAACTTACTTATTGCACTTGTTTACCCAAGGAAGTCATGCTTTCTTTATATAAAAAAAAAGTGGCATTGCACTTGTTTACTTGGACTAAAAACTGAAGTTAAGCTTAATTTCTGTTTATTGTAATTTGCAATATTAACAAAACTGTATGAGCTAGCTCAATGACATAACCGGGCAGACTTGGTGTAATCCAAGTCCTTCTTTAAAATCCTTCTTTTTTGGGGTTACAGGAAGAGGTTGGAAAACGAGGAGAGTGCGTGGCCAATGTCATTTTAAATGATTTGTACGATTATCAGGGGGATAAAATTGTGTGGAGATAGATTGGACTTAACTTTCTGATGATCTGCTTGATTATGGATAGGGATAAGAAGTTTGGCAGGATTGTACAGTTTGTATGTAGAAAGGTTTGGCTTAGCCTCACCTCATGTTGTGTATCGTCAAGGTGAATTAACGACCGAAGGGGTCTTTCCCCTCTTTTAGGGTTCCACGTTAGACGATTGTCTTAAGTAGAGTCTGCGTACAAAAACTTCTTAGCGGGGTATGTCAGAGTGTCAGAGTGATATTGAGGTTAACAAAGTTCTGTCTTCCTATAGTGGCAAGTTACAGTGTACTCATTTATGTAGCAGTGTTGGAGTCTAATTCTCCATTTTTTGACACCAATCTTCAAGGTGTTAGAGGACTTAAATTGTAAGCAGGATCAAGATAAGAAGAAAAAAGTGGCAGTATCATCGGCGGAAGTTATGATTACAGAATTCTGATAAGGACTTCGGATATTTCCGGTGAAATTAAATAAAAGCGGAAACTGTTTTAAAATTTAGTAAATTTTTCATCCCCTAAATTAGAATTATTATAAATATTTTAGTAAAAGGCAATCCGCAGCACTAAATCCATCTTGTGTAAAATACAAACAGATCTTCCAGAATTATTATTCAACTGGGAGTGAAGAAATAATAAATTAAGGGAACAATGGGCTGATCGACAACAATGGGAATAAATTCAATATTCCATTGTTAACAATAACTTTTCAATCATGAATCATACCCGCCCAAACATCTACTTCTGATTGAAAAGGATTCATCATTATTAACTCCATCTCTCTCTTTGTCTCTCTCTCTCCACCCCCACTCATTCTCTCTCTCTTGGTCATTCATATTTTTTTTTTTACATTTATTACTTCGCAAATAGAATGGCTCTCAATGGGCAATATTATTAGTAACGGTCATAATCGATTCTAGAGATATTACAATAAATTTTAAATCTTACAGGTAAATGTTAACTATGATAGTATTCAAAAAATATTTGTTTGGGCGTGTCCCGCCAAAAAGAAATGCCCAATAGGTTTATAAGGTAGATTTTGGCAAAGCTCCTTAAACAAGCTGCACTTTTAGTGTCCAGTCAACTAGTGAAGAACATTCTAAACTCCCTAAACTATACCTTATTTTACGTTTTTAATCTAAGATGGGTCAACATCTGAGGTCGCTGGTACCTAAAGCTCTTTTAAGTGTACTTCCGTTCGAGAAATGTAGACGGAGAAAGAGGAAACCTCTTATCAACTTATTGTGGGAATTTCTATTATACAAGGAAGTGTTCGGGTGAACACTATGGATGATCTTCTTAGTATGGATGGATACTAAGAACAAGACGCTCAAAATTAGAACAAATAGAAGGTTTCTAGTGGTTAGCCCGCACAAGACAACAACCTTAGCTCTCCAAGAAAAACGCTGAAAGATGGGAAAAAATCTGATGATGCATAGATTATCTCTTCCTAGGAGCCACTTACAGCCTACTCACCGTCTTGATGGACCGTGTTGATGGACAGTGTTGTTTGCAAACTGTCCGCAATCAGCGCAGCGCTGAAAAGAGCGCTCCAGGGTGCCAATGACCTCAGATATTGACGCGCCTTAAATTAAAAAAAAACAAAAAGAAAAAAACAACAATATTTTGAACAGTGTTTAGTTTTTTAACATAACAATGCAACTAAACTACAGCCACAGTAAACAACACTAGTTTTCCTTTAAAACACTTCTATTGAAACAACACAAATATCACTAATTTACGTGAATACTATCCATTCATCTATTTATCTATGGATAACTTTAGCTCACTTGTTTTCAAAACTAATAATAATTGTGGGAAATATTACACGAGTAAAATGGAGCTTTTTGTTTTAGCTCTTTTTAAGTAAATCTCAAAAAAAGAAACCATTTGCTGTTTTGTAAGTAAAACTGTTGTTTCCGTCTCTGTTAGAAAGCAAACATCCATGTTGTTTTTGTAACAATCACGCACAAACCAGAGAGAGAGAGATCTGTTCTCTGGAGAAAGATACCTGCTGTTGCTACATATTATATTCATTGTAGCTTTAGCTATCGCAAACTACAACGCAAGCATACACAAAACTGATCAACATTTTTCTTCTTTCTCACTAAAACCATTCATGGTTCCAATTCTGTGAGAAAAGTTAAAGCAGGAGAAAAACAACTAGTTCTACTTTCTCTCTAAAACCATTCATTGTTCCAGTTCTGTGAGAAAAGTTAAAGCAGGAGAAAAACAACTAGTTCTACTTTCTCTTACTTTACTAAGTTGGAGTAGGAGAATCGATAGTGTAGATTTTCGATTTACACACAGATTTTGAGGTCCTCTGAGTCTCAAAAAAAAAAAATTAAAAAAATAATGATCTTCCTCCAAAGCGAATCTTCATAGCGATATTCTTCCTTGATAATTCTTTCCAAAAACTTGTTCCCATTCATCTGAGTATTCTTTACACTTTAGACTCTTGCAAAGTCGTCCAGGTTTCCAGGTGTTGTCGGGCAAACCTGGATTCTTAACACTTGATGAGCTTTAGTGATTACTACGTATAGCTCTGGTGGCGCTTTGTACGTATTAAATGAAGACGTTCTGCACACACATAGTTCTTTTTGGAGACTTACAGGTTTCTTGACTTGTGCAGGCCACATTTTTGGAGTTTCATAAACTTTTTCATAATCCTGATCTAGTACATTTCATCCTTGAAAATCGCTTGTCCGTAAGTTCTGTACATTATGAACGACTTGGCTTTCTTCTGGCGATACGAACTTGTCTCCCAAAAAAACAGTTTTAACCGTTCAAAGTACATGGTTTGTCTGTCAGTTTTGACCAACCTTACCGGAAAAGAAAAATATGCATTTCCCCCATTTCAGTAAATTAAGAGTTCAACATGGATAGAATCATAGTAAAGTAAGGTAATCACCAATTTTTTCAGGCGGGGCTTAACGTCCTACTACCAATTAGGTGTCGTGGACGGAGGCGACTAGCAAACATACTTTACTGTAATTTTTTTTTATTAACCATTAAATAAAATCCAAGGCCTAAGACTGGGAATTGAACCCAGTACCACAATACATATTAGCTTCGCAGG
The DNA here is from genome assembly GCF_049639745.1 of Rhodnius prolixus. Taxonomy (NCBI): domain Eukaryota; kingdom Metazoa; phylum Arthropoda; class Insecta; order Hemiptera; family Reduviidae; genus Rhodnius; species Rhodnius prolixus. The sequence continues at coordinate 38,635,016 of NW_027411634.1, forward strand.
TCTCGCCTCTAACCGCTCGACTACCTTGGCGCCTGCAGGATAAAATCATTGTGTTGCGTTAATTTTGACAGGTAGTGCACGAAGTTTCCTGGGATTTTGTTAATTTTTCTCTCAGCTATTTTTTACCAAGGGTTAACCCGGAAGACACCCTTTCTAATTTAGCGATCAATATCACTTAAACATTTATCTTGAATTCAGCAAAGTATAGTTTAAAAAAAAAGAAGAAGAATCTTCAAACTATAGACAATATGCGGAAGACTTTTCTATTAGTTCAGTATAATCCTGTTCAGTATTATAGTCGCAAAACAGGATGCTGGCTAGGGTAAGAAGATATCAATCAGTGAATAGAAATGATAAGAGAAGAAATAATATAAAGAGAACTATGTGCGCATAGTGGCCGTTATATTACTTAAGGCAACCATGAAGACAAAGAAGAAGAAGTAGTAGAAGCAGAGGATAATGGGACAGAAGAACAAGGAAGAAAATAGCCTCTAAGGGATAAATCCCAACTCTGGTGGTCTTCGTTCTAATATTCAAACAAGTTTTGAAATCTTCTCACCAATAGCTCTCTATCGTCTACAATCTAGATAGCCGCCAGAAGAACTGAGAGAGAGAGAAACAGAGAAAGAGCTATGTGCTATAACTCTATTGGCTGTACATGCTTATACGTATAGCTTTTTATTGCTTTAAACAATTTTCTAATCATAGATAATCGTGCAGTTTTTGTCTTTGCTAGGTTAGGACGATAAATCGATTGTAAAGTATTTACTAAATCAAACGATTTCTAATTTGATCGTAATTCCTACTTCTGTTTTTTCAAATCTGAGTTATTAATATCATACAGTGCAGGTTAGTTGGTAAGGATACCCTCCTAGAATCCTCTTGGGAGGAAGCTGGCTTCAGAAAGGCCAATTGGGGAGACGTAAATTAGCTCCCGGGGGGTACTACTTATCTTTTGCTACCAGCTAAAACCTAGTGTACCTGAAAGTGTTGTTTCATCAACTGAAGGTAGGGAGCACTGTTAAAGATCACAATGCAGAATTGCTCAGAAACAAATGAAGAGATTGGCTAGAAAGCAGTTAGACCACTCAGGATTGTGATTTTAGGGTTTTTATAGGTTTGTGGAATCCTTTGATTGCAGAATTTTAACGCGATACAAAGATAATAAATAGATAATTATTTAAGATTATGTTGAAGACATAGTAAGGAGCATTGATGAGAGATTGGAATGCTCAGTGGACCACCGCACCCACATCGCATCGAAGTTTTGCACAAAGTAAAGTGCGTTTTCTTTTGTAATGTAAGTATAAAAATGTTTGTCATCAAAGTCTAACATGAAATCTTTCATTGGTTTCAAATCTATATTCAGTCTGGTGTGATTTTCTCAATTCAAATAACCCAAGGTAGCTTACAACGTATCTATAAATGTAACACCAAGAAAGGAACAGTGTAGAAGCGTAAAAAGAAAGATGTCTGGAGGCGAGGATATATCCGGTATTAGAAAACAGAAAAGCAATATCCAAGATCGAAATTATACAGGGTGTATGCGGAGGAGAGGTCGAAACTTCGGGAGGTGATACAACAGCTCAAATGCTACAAAAAATATTCTATTTACTTTGGCCCGATTCTCAACAGTGTCCAAGATATTTACATTTAAAAACTTTTCCGTCGAAATTCGCGTTTTTCACCATAAAAACGGGCCGTAACTTTTCTATCCTTTATCCTACAACAAATCTGCTTATTCCAAACGAAAGAGCATTAAATTTCTTAGATAGAGCCTCAAAAAGTTTCTTATAAAACAATGAAATGTTTACTTTAAAGTCTAAAAACTTCTTTATCATAATTTCAGAAAAAGTTGCGCATTTATTGAGCTTCAAGACCATATGGATTTTTTTGGTTTTTAATAAAACCCAACCCCGGAACAGAGGGGGGGTGTAAATGCAGAAAACTGGGATTTTGCGTAACCCACTTTTCACTACTAATTTTTCTCAAATGTCAATTTTCGGAGAAGGAACAAAAAGAAAAGTAACCATTTTAGTTTTTAACAATTATTATTTAATATAACGGAAGTAAAAAATTAAGTAGCAATAAAACGCAGTAGTTGACTGCAATATTGTTTGTGCAACTTATTTTTTATGACATAATGGAGGTTTTTTTTGATCAAAGTTAATTAATAATGATTCAAAAATAAAATGGTTATTTTCTTTTTGTTCCTTCTCCAAAAATTGATTAGTTTTGAATTATTATTAATTAACTTTGATGAAAAAAAACCTCCATTATGTCGTTCAAATATGTTGCACAACACAATTGTAGTCAAGAAACTAAAAATTTGCCACAATTCTTTCCCACTTCCTTGTTTGAATAGTTCCGAGGATACAAAGGAACATCCAGGAGCGTAAAACAGAACCCAGCTAACTTCCAAGTAGAAAAGTAGAAAGAAATAGAAGATCCTGGATACGAGTTGGCAAAACCGGATATGATTTAAGCAATGAGCAAGTAAGAACTGAATTTTTTTTTTTTTTTTGAAGATCTGATTTTACGAAAACTGGGTAAGCTACAAATTTTAGGGATTAGGGATAGAAACCAGTCATGAGAGTATTTTAAGGAGACTTATTTTTTTTTCTTTTTTAATGAAATCCTCACGATGAATGGCTCAAGATTTCTGATACCGTTTCATGTATTTGCTATTTTTTTTATTGCATCAAAATACATTAAAACATAACCTCAAATCACATGTCTTTATCATTTATTTATTTTTTTAAATAAATAAATAAATAACACAGACAATAATAAAATTTATCAAACACAAAAGACACATAGACACTAGACGACTGTTCAGTTTAAAGTATTACCCCGTATATCTTTTACAGAAAACACATTTCAAGTATGTGTTGGGTTGCCAAAGGCAGCGGACATCAAATAAAACATCATGATTTATGCACGTATGAATGTCATCTGGAGATGGAAAAGTGGTGGGGGGTTGGAGGAGAAGGAAGGACGCGACAGGACAATATGGAGATCTGATGGGTGTTAGTGTGTGAGTTCTTATTTCAGCGATTTTTTTTTATACGAGGACGTCATACAAAGGATATGAGTATATAATGTTATGTAGTACATGTAGCTGGACAGGACATATAGTACATAAACATGTAAAAGGGAAATAGGGTTTGTATTATACTTTCACATAAAAACATTTTATATGTGAATGTGATATGTGCAATATTACATATTGATGGCCGGCCACATAAAACTGGAGACAGAGAGAGAGAGATCTGGAGATGAACATATAAAACAACTGGATGTATTAATGGTAATGATAGATACAGTCCAGTATACTGAACTAGATTTCCTAAATCTTACGCTGAAGATGGAACAGCTTGGAATTAGGAAGAACGCTTGCTGAGCATCTTAGCCGAAGATCTTCTCTTAAAAGAAGACCAAGTGAAGAATTTAGAAACAGAAAAAAAAACACAGATCTATACAAAGAGCAGCAGTTGTCCAACAACGATGTCATCTCATCAGTGAGTAGTATGTAGTGTTGTTCAGTTTAGGTTCCAGCTGAAAAGGCTGAACCGTGTCGAGCTTCGATACTCGAAACTTTACGGCTTGATCCTTCAGAGCTCGAGAGCTTATAGCCCACGCAGCTCAAGTTGGAGGCTCATAAACCTGGAGTTGAAGGCTCACAAAAGGCAAGCCTTTTTAAATTCTTAAGAAATGACGAGTAATCAATGAACAAAGAACATTTCAAAAATTATTGTATTCATTTATACAAAAAATATGTTTGAAAAATTCATTAGCTGCTAAGTAAAGTAAGTAAAGTAATCGCCTATTTTTTCAGGCGGGGCTTAACGTCCAACTACCAATTAGGTGTCGTGGACGGAGGCGACTAGCTAACATACTTTACTGTAAATTTCTCATATTAACCATTAAATAAAATCCAAGGCCAAAGACTGGGAATCGAACCTAGTACCACAATACATATTAGCTTCGCAGGTCTCGCCTCTAACCGTTCGGCTACCGTGGCGCCTCATTAGCTGCTATAAGTTGATTTTATTTTAAGAAATGAATTCATTAATTCACAGTTAAGTACAAATAAAATGCTTCATATAAAAAACAAAAAAAAAAAAAAAAGCTCGAGCCTTTTGAGTCAAGCCTTGGAGGCTCACCGAGCTCTCTGTGAGGCTTCAGCTCGAGAGCTTTCTGACTCGAGCCACCCACAGAACCCTGAGAACTCGAGCGCTCAAGGCTCGAACCTTATAGCCTTATTGCTCACAGCTCTTGAACAACACTAGTAGTTTGTGTCACCAAATTACGAGAGTAATTATGAACATGCGATTTTGAACAATAGTCAGTTTTTAGGGGCTGAGTCTCCCCCCTAAATATTTTTCAAAAAAATATTCTATTAGCTTGTATTCGGGGGTCTATAGATTGTAGAAGAAACTTCTGACTGAATGTAAATTCCATTATCCAAAAATGATTCAAACGACTGGGAAAGTTAACAGGTGTGGTAGAATGTTATACTCTTTCCAGCATCCCCTTCTGCAAGATTGCTAGTTCTTGATCGCTTTTTTGGTCTGAAGGAAGCTTTGTAGGGACTCGTTTGGCATCAGTAAGCGGGTACTGCACAGATCTTGCAATATTTCCCTTCACTGTTATAACCCGAAAAAGAAATGTACGTAAATTTTGGTTAAAGTAAATCTTCTGCGAATATTTCACACGAGTTATAGTTCAAAGCAGTTATGTACAATTTATAAGAGCTTTACCAGTGCCATAAAGCTCCAAGTTATTTAGAAGAAATGTTATAAAAAAAACTCCATGAATATGATTAGCATACAAACATACGATAATAACAGGTCTTATTCCTCGTATATATGTACAAACAGACACGCATATATATATACAACACACACACCTGTAATCTTATTGGTCATTCCTTTCTTTAAAGGTGGTCCCACTTGCCAAGGGACGCTAAAGGGGCCCTCTAATAGACAGACAGACACACACAGGATTAGAGGTGACCCGTTATGCAGACTCTATCCACTCTCTGGAAGTGTTCGTGGGCGTTATGATTTGAACCTGTCTACTAATAATAACCTTCTACCTTTCAAATATAAACGGTTCCTTTCAAGATATTGATTTCCGGTAGATGGTTGAATAATTTATAGTTATAAGAAATCGGGAAAGATAAAAATAAAAAATACTCTGATGCCGACTTACAGGAGACTTTCTTATTGCGCAATTCACGTGAATTGTATTTTCTGGAACTAAGCACAAAAAAGCAACTTAGCTTCAACTTAACGTTCACGACAATAATACGATAAAAAAAGCGAATGCGACTTAGAAATCAATATTCCGAGAGATTACTTATCAAACCAAAGGTGAGCCCAGAAGCATTTCAGGTTTATACGTACATTGCTATTCTAACTCATAATTTTGTTCTAAAATTTCATTTAAATATTATATCTGTACAATGTACTGGAACAGTACATTAGAGAAGAGTTAAACCACTCCCATCCTAAGAACCCAGTTCTACCAAACTAAAAGTAATTTACCTAAATTTTGTAATTTAAAAAAAAAATGGCTAAACAGAAAGAAAAATCGCTAAAAAATGCATAATCGATAATCCTGATCGGATTTAGCTTGTGATTCACGTTATCACAAATTTGGTTTAGATAACCACCCCCTCCGTATTGAACACTCAATGACGAAGAAGAATGAAAAAAAAAAACCGCCTGTAGGTTATCATCATTCTTTGAACGTTAACGATTTGTTGTTTGGCAATTCTTGGTTTTAGAATAATCGAGACAAATATCGAAGAGTGATGGAATTTCTCCGCGAAATGGAATCAGCTGATGAACCTTTCATCGCCAATTACAAGGACTTAGAATATTTAACCAGTTAAGCGTGGAATTTAGTTAAAAAAAAAAAAAAAACACAGTGTGCGGAATTAAAATCAGACAATGGACGTGTACATACACGTCGAACGCAGGAGGCAAAACAACCAGGAAGTTTACAATACTCGTAATAGTCACTGCAAGCGACTTGTTCTGCAATCTTTCTGGGGGCTTACAGATTACAGCAGAGCATTCTGTGCTCATTTCGAAATCTTGCACCGCTTCACGTATGCATTGCTCTAGTTAACTAGGGGACGCAAGAGCTTTTACAAGGAAGAAAAGAGCTTTTTGAATTCTGTGCAAAATGAAGTCATGCTCGTACTGAGGTCTGAACCTCTACCTAAGGTAAAAAACGGCATAGCACAAGGGGTTGAGAACTTCTATTTGTGTGCATAATTCCCCAATCTCTAATGCGGAGACCAAACATGTACCAACCACTTATCATGTGGCCCCCTCCGTATAAAATACTTGGCAGTTCTATTGGTAAAATAAAGGTAACATCCCACCAAATAATATTCTTATTGTACTTTTATTAAAATTTCGAGTTTTTATAGTTAATGGCAATTTTATATTTTTCACAACGAGTGTACACGTCGAACGCACCGACGTGTATACACGTCAAACACGCATTACTAGTTAAAGGGCTTTCTATCAAGATCTCAGTTATCTCTCTCTCTCTCTCTCCCTGTGGCAAGGGAACCCTGTGGCATCCAATACCACTTCGCATTGATGAACGGCTAGGTGTAAAAGGAAGTGATTTTTTCCGGGGTAGGCTAGCAAAATGTTACTTTTCGTTCTAATCAGAGAACGGAAGTCCCCTTTAATGATACAAATAATTAAACAAATACTTCTGTATCTATACAAAGAAGTTGAAAACCTCCTCGCTGGCCTTAACCTCACCGAATTTTTCCCACTTCAAGACATCAACCCAAACCAATTCCCCCCGGGGCTACGTTATAATTATATACATTATTTAAAACATAGCTAGTTACTAAGAATTGTAGTTGAAAGAAGAATACAGAAAGAAATAAAATAGATCTACTAAAATAAGAACAAAAAACAGAAAAACAAAGGAAGTTCTGAAGAAGGGAAAAGCTGTTAGAACAATGCAGAAGAAGGAATGTTCGGGAAGTTGAGAAGATAAAGTGGGAACTGGGCAAAAAAAATAAAATAAAACTGTTAACTGCTCACAATAATAAATTGGTGAGAGAACTTTTAGCGATAAATCTCTTTCTCTTTTAATTAATTAAATTAGGTAAGTGAGTGAGCAATAAAAAAAAAGAGTTGAGAGAGTGAGCAATCAAAAGAGGTGAGAGAGTGAACAATCAAAAGAGGTGAGAGAGTGAGCAATCAAAAGAGGTGAGAGAGTGAGCAATCAAAAAAAGGTGGTGAAAGAGTGAGCAATAAAAAAAAAGGAGGTGAGAGAGTGAGCAATCGTAAAAAGGAGGTGAGAGAGTGAGCAATCAAAAAAAGGAGGTGAGAGAGTGAGCAATCAAAAAAAAGGTGGTGAAAGAGTGAGCAATCAAAAAAAAGGTGGTGAAAGAGTGAGCAATCAAAAAAAAAGGTGGTGAAAGAGTGAGCAATCAAAAAATAAGGAGGTGAGAGAGTGAGCAATCAAAAAAAGAAGGAAAACACAATCAAAAAATCCTCTTACAACAGTTTAAAAGTTTCTAAGAGCAGACAATACAAAATACTAGAATTGCTAACTAGAAATCTGAAACACTTAAAAATAGATACAATCTTTTAGAGGGGGTGGTAGACGTAACCGATAATACTGAAAAATAGGCGTGAGATATTTTAAGGCTAGCAGTGGTAGGGGGAAGAATTTTGGAGAAAAGGTTGAATGGAAAGAGGAAAATTTGAATCGTTCCAACAGCTCCTGATGAAGGAAACCCAATGGTGTCCCGAAATATGTAGGATTTGATAAAATAATATAGCCTCAAAAGAAAGACTTTAATGCCCCATAAACCTTTTTATCGCTTTTCTTTGGTCTTTTCCTGCAAGGTCCAGCCGTCGAATGTAGCGGAACTTGAGGGGTCAGTAAAATAGGCACTGAATTAGGGGGCAGAGGGGGTCACACAATGGCCAAGTCTTTGAAGATCACAGTTTTTTCCTTGATGCTGGAGCCTCTACTTTAGCCTTAGATTAAACCACCTCTCTTTTCGCCATAGAAGTGCCCCTTAATCGAGCTTTTCCTCCGCAGAAAAATATTTCAAAATGTTTCAAAGAAAATCCGTAGTAGTCATTTTTCCCGGAAGAGATTAAGATTCTACTAGGGCGGCCCTTAAGGCCTACGCCAGCCACTGCGACCCCTTTGGATCTATTGTGGCTCCCCTCACTCTAAAGCTCACCCTCCAGACCTGTCCGTATAATCAGACTCTTAATTCTGGAGAGCGACTCTTGGGTAAAGCTCACAGGCCTTGGTTTTTCCTCCCCCAGAGAAGTAAAACATCCTTAGCCCAGACAAGCCCCTCATACTGACACAACGCGTGCAGTACCCATTTCCTCCTCCTCCTCTTCCTCCTGACAGAACCTACAAAGGCTAGCCATCTGCCAGGTTCCATGCGATGCATGTGTTTTCTGAGCCTGCAGCAGGCCAGTTAATAGGCCTACAATTATCCTTATAGCCCCACGGATTAATTCTGCAGTCAGCCAAAGGCGAATAGCCCGTTATGAACTCCTTCGCCTGTGGTGGCAAGCCTGAGACTCCTAGTCTGCACCCATAGTTTAAGGGCCACAGTCTTAACACACTTGGAGACCCGAAAATAGGGCTTCCGGGCATTTTTCCCGGAAAATCTCAAAAAGTGTAGAATCGATTCAGTAAAACGATACTTCCTTGCTGTTCGATGTTGACTAAAACCCTTATTACGGCTTCATCTTTGAGCGTATAAGCAATGTAATTTAAACTCACATTGGATACGCACCCAAAATTAGTAAAAACCATTTTTTAGATCCTTAAAACGCCTACTTCCGGTAAAAAAATCTGCACGATTTGAATTCTTCATTTCCTATTGAAGAGTAAAAAAAAATTAAATAGTAAAATTTTCACAATAAACTACAAACACAGGAGTGGACGATCAGTTGTTGTTTCTTGATGACCATTGTAAAGTTTCCTTAGATACGGATAATGGTTAATCAGAACTAAGTAGCCTTCTTTTGAAATTGGAATTCTATGGAGATATATTTACCTTACTGGGAAGATTTCAGGTTGGCAGGGGAAACCTAGAAGGTTCTACTAACCAACCACTCTTAATAGAGTTTAATTACCAACATCCGGTGAATTCTCACCAACAATTGAACTCAAAGTAGATAAAAGAAGAAAAGATATAAATGGCTGTACTGGAGATTTTTAGATAAACTTGATGTTGAAAGAATTTATTAACAAAAACAAAGTACGTACATCCTTAGAAAGAACGTTCAAATCATTTTCAAATTAATTAATTTTTGTCTTTATTATAAAATATTGTTTGCAAGAAGTGATGCGATCGTGATTCCACAGGAAGGAAGCTGGTTTTGAGTTTCCTTCGAGTTGGGGCAAAAAATAAAGTGACATGATTTTCTCTTACAGAGGAAAAGAACAAATTGTCTTCAAATTTTCTTAAATGGCCTTTTTATATCGAATATTTAGATCGAAATATAATTTTAAGTGTAATCGAAATCCGAGCAATAAATTTATCCCTACTTTGCAATACATAAGACACAGGAGCCCATAAATTGTACTGATTTGATAAATTTGTGGGATGCCCTACCAACCCTAAGGTCAGGGTTAGGCGGTGAAGATTTTTTTTATAACCCTAAGGTGAAAGGGTGCTGATCATAAGCCCTTTTGACGGCACTGTAAATACCTCATGCTTTGCCCCAAGATCGTTTCATAAGACTGCAAAATATAATATTATTCTTCTACACTAGGGGCTGCAGACGGTCTACTGTTGTACGACTTTTTTGTTTTTACCAAACTCCATCAATGTTCAAATCAAATTTTAGACGTATAGTAAAGTATGTTAGGCGGTTAGAGGCTAGACCCGCAAAGCTAAGATGTATTGTGGTACTAGTCTAGGCCTTGGATTTTATTTAATGGTTAATATGAGAAATTTATAGTAAAGTATGTTAGGCGGTTATAGGCTAGACCCGCAAAGCTAAGATGTATTGTGGTACTAGTCTAGGCCTTGGATTTTATTTAATGGTTAATATGAGAAATTTATAGTAAAGTATGTTAGGCGGTTAGAGGCTAGACCCGCAAAGCTAAGATGTATTGTGGTACTAGTCTAGGCCTTGGATTTTATTTAATGGTTAATATGAGAAATTTATAGTAAAGTATGTTAGGCGGTTATAGGCTAGACCCGCAAAGCTAAGATGTATTGTGGTACTAGTCTAGGCCTTGGATTTTATTTAATGGTTAATATGAGAAATTTATAGTAAAGTATGTTAGGCGGTTAGAGGCTAGACCCGCAAAGCTAAGATGTATTGTGGTACTAGTCTATGCCTTGGATTTTATTTAGTGGTTATTATGAGAAATTTATAGTAAAGTATGTTAGGCGGTTAGAGGCTAGACCCGCAAAGCTAAGATGTATTGTGGTACTAGTCTAGGCCTTGGATTTTATTTAATGGTTAATATGAGAAATTTATAGTAAAGTATGTTAGGCGGTTTTAGGCTAGACCCGCAAAGCGAAGTTGTATTGTGGTACTAGTCTAGGCCTTGGATTTTATTTAATGGTTAATATGAGAAATTTATAGTAAAGTATGTTAGGCGGTTAGAGGCTAGACCCGCAAAGCTAAGATGTATTGTGGTACTAGTCTAGGCCTTGGATTTTATTTAATGGTTAATATGAGAAATTTATAGTAAAGTATGTTAGGCGGTTATAGGCTAGACCCGCAAAGCTAAGATGTATTGTGGTACTAGTCTAGGCCTTGGATTTTATTTAATGGTTAATATGAGAAATTTATAGTAAAGTATGTTAGGCGGTTTTAGGCTAGACCCGCAAAGCTAAGATGTATTGTGGTACTAGTCTAGGCCTTGGATTTTATTTAATGGTTAATATGAGAAATTTATAGTAAAGTATGTTAGGCGGTTTTAGGCTAGACCCGCAAAGCTAAGATGTATTGCGGTACTAGTCTAGGCCTTGGATAGTAATTAAAGGTTAATATGAGAAATTTATAGTAAAGTATGTTAGGCGGTTAGATGCTAAACTCGCAAAGCTACTATGTATTGCGGTACTAGTCTAGTCCTTGGATTTTATTTAATGGTTAATATGAGAAATTTATATTAAAGTATGTTAGGCGGTTATAGGCTAGACCCGCAAAGCTGAGATGTATTGCGGTACTAGTCTAGGCCTTGGATTTTATTTAATGGTTAATAAGAGAAATTTACTGTAAAATATGTTTTGCTATTCGCCTCCGTCCACGACACCTAATTGGTAGTTGGACGTTAAGCCCCGCCTGAAAAAATAGGCGAAGAATATTTTACTTTACTTTTTACTTTTAAATTTAATTCCAAAAATTTCAGTCCTACAAAAAGTTATAATTATGGATTTGTGATTTTTCTAGCGACACAGAGATGGAGCGACCAAAAAGGGAGAGGGTATGAGTGAGAAAGAGGGGAGATGAGTGCTATATTCTTGATACTGAGACGATTGGTATTTTGTTTTTATTTTTTTTTGCAAAACTGTAGATTTATGTAGATTGTAGATTGTAGATTGTAGATTGTAGATTGTAGATTGTGCGGCCATGTTCATTGAATCTTTTATACTTTCCACATGTGCAACGAATGTGCATCCATCATATGAGTCATCTTGTGCATTTGTGCTAGATCGTCGACTGCAATCAATCTGTTATTATCGATATGCTGATTTAAATATTGTATTTGAATATAAATAACCTACTTTTTACATGAAAATCCGTTCTTTTTAACGGTAATGTGTCACCCCGCTATTTAGAATATTTTATTTTTATTATCCTTACAGCAATGAGTGTTAGAAATAAATAATAAACGCCAATGAGATATCGCTTTTCAGTATGAAAGGAAATGATGTAGCAACTTCACTTCCGGCAGTGAAGCCCTCTATCGCATATTGAGATGTGAATGTAGCTTATGATTACTGGTAATAATCATTAAATAATAAAAAATGTAAAAACAATTAAAAAAAAATAGGGAAGAGGATGATAGCTCAGGGGTTATTGCACTGGTTTCCCATGCGAAGAGCCTATAGATTTGAATCCAGCTGCCGACCTAATAGATTTTCGTTTTCCAGGAACTTCTTACAGCTTCACCACTGTCCCGGTGTTGGACAGTAATTATCTGTAACTAGAGAATAATGTCCGGAGGGCGATAGCTCTCTGTGGAAAAAAAAAAAAGCTACGAGCGCTAATGATCTCTGATGGTGACGTGCCTTAAATATTTTGGTTTCCCCCTCCCCTGAAGGGGGAATTTCATGAATTTTATTTTTTCCAGTTTCCAGCGATTTAACCCCCCCCCCCCCACCACCAAACAATCAAATTCAATAGATTATTTGTTATAGAACGCATGTTTGAACGTGTTTGGATTTTTCATTCATCATCAGATGTTGATCACTTTTTTTATGTAGAGCTTTCGACTTCCACTTATATTTCTGTAATACCCTAGACATGTGAGGGACATTAATCGGGGTATATCCTTTTTGAGAGGTGTTTTTTTCTTTTTAATGAAAAATGTCCTATCTCATTTTCAATTTTTATTTTTCAAAACAAATCTATTGTTAAATAAATGATAGTAAACCCACAAAATTAGAAAAAACTCAACAGTTGTAAAAGTCAATAATCTGTGGGATTGATTGATTGCATATTCAATAGCGAATAGACTGGTTTATAACTATAGCTTAAGTCCAAACTACTTTAACGGCCCTTAGTAATAATAATGAACATGAAAGCGAGGTCAAAGTTGACCATCCATCCATTGAAGTTTTATCCGCACAAATCCATCAAAGGGGAACAAGTGAACCATCAACTTGAAGATATAGCTCTCATTGTCTAGCACACGGGGAACACACCTAACTCTATTATAGCACTATAGTTTAGGTTCAGCATAATGCCACAATCGTTAGAAAGCAACGACAACATAGCCTTACCAATAAAAGACAACTTAACTGCTCTCTTGTTTATAGTTTCTCTCAAGTTTAGCGGCCAAAAAAGAACCAGTCAAACACTAGTCACATTAATAGGTATCTGATTATCTTCGAACAGTCCTTCTTCTGGGTTCTCCTTTTTCCAAAACTGCATCCTGTTTATGGACTTCCTGTCTCCAGGTTTACGTGTTTTTTTTTTTACACTAGAAGGTATAAGTACTTAATTTTCTCATAACTCTTATTTAGTTCCTGAAAATTGATTTTTTGAGCCTTCAAAACCATTCTTCATTTTCAGGCGGGCTTTACGTCCAACTACCAAATTAGGTGTCGTGGTGACGGAGGCTACTAGCAAACATACTTTACTATAAATTTCTCGTATTAACCATTAAATAAAATACAAGACCTAGACTAGTACCGCAATACATCTTAGCTTTGCGGGTCTAGCCTAATAACTGCCTAACATACTTTACTATAAATTTCTCATATTAACCATTAAATAAAATACAAGACCTAGACTAGTACCGCAATACATCTTAGCTTTGCGGGTCTAGCCTAATAACTGCCTAACATACTTTACTATAAATTTCTCATATAAAAAATAATATCCAAGGCCTAAGACCGGGGAATCGAACCCAGTACCACAATACATATTAGCTTCGCAGGCCTAGCCTCTAACCGCTCGGCTACCGTGGCGCCTCTTCAAAACCATTCACAATCACGTTATACCACAATTGCTTATTCCTTCACACTAAGGTGATGTCATAGCGTGTTTTACGATTATAGTTGAGGGAAAACTTAAAGAAAATATATAAACTACATTAATTGAAGAAAAAAACTGTGCAATTATTCACAATATATTTATTTTATTTATTTTATTTTATAAATGTTACCTAGTTCCTGAATACTATTTCACTTAACTTTAGTTACTTATTAACGTAGAACTAGACACAACAATTAACAAGCCTTTACGAATTATGCTTGTAAATATAAAAGGACTAATTTACAACCCTTGTGTGTAAATAGGTTTTTACACCTTAACAAAGAAAATTAGATGGTCTATTTACTAGAAAAGTTAGATATGATTTACTAAACTTATCTTAGAACATGGAATATTTATAGATATATATAGATGTATCTCGAGATTTTTACTCTATTTACATATTTACTCTATTTATAACAGGCATATGGTTTGTTAACATCTTATCTAAACATAAACAAAACAGTTCTAATTTTTGGTTAACCAAAAACAAAACAAAAAACAAAAAACTGAAGGTAAAAATGTCACATAGTCTGTACTTTCTTCCCTCCTCAAGTGTCCTGCTAATTAGAAACCTCCTGTGAAATGAGGATCATCCTGATTGGGAATTCTATTCACTTAAGAAGCTCTTCTACATTGTAGAGCTCATTGTTCATTGTTTTTGGTGACTGATTCAGTAATCAGGAAGGAAGAAGGATTATTGTCAATTTCAGTCTTTATTTTATTTTTTTTTGCCAAGCTTTCGATCTAGAGGCTGGATCATCTTCAGGGCTTCCGGTTACTGACAACTACATTGTTAACATCTAAGATTGGTCTGTCTGCTGTCCTGAATGTTTTTGGTATAGGGTATATTGTAATTGTCAAATAGTGTTCGGTCGTACTCAACATTCGGTTGGTGGTTGATATCATCTTTCCCGCCATCGTTTCTTGTTCCCGCCAGAACATCTATTACCTTCGTAGTGGTGTTTAGATCATTTGTTTTCAGCCAATAAGGGCAGTGCATCTCATTCATCAGCTGGCTAGAAGAGAGAACAACCTGTATACTTTAAATATTATTTAACTATTCTTCTTCAACAGAGTTTTCTTCTTCATCTTCACTTTAGGGTTGGTTCCATCGGTGTTCTTATCTTCGGCCCTCTTTAGGGTTCTCGGTTCTCATGGCCTTGACGACCCCACCTGACGAGGTGGTGGGTCCTGCAAACGAAGGACACTAGAGGATAACCCTTTCTAAAATTCCCGCATCTAGGTGCAGGCGCCTTCGCTCGCTTACAAATAGCATAAGCCCTGAAGATGACGTAGTCCCTAGGTGGAAAGCTGCTTGGCAAGAAATTAGGACTGAAATTTACAATGAAATCTTTCTTTCTTAAGAAGGTCTACAAAATTTCTCTTACGTCCATTTTTGTTTAAAGACTACAAATGAACTTTTTCTTACTACAAAAAGTATTTCCAGCGTGATCGCAAGCGTAATTCTGTGCGTATGTAACTCCAAAACACGGAGTCAATGAATGTTCCAATTGGTTATTTCTTCCGCAGTAAGGAGTCAATAAGTGGCTTTTCTCTTTTCCACAGATTTTCTTAAAACTGTCGCCTTCGATTTTCTTAAAAAAGACTACACTCACGTAGATCTTCGATTTTAAATTGAAAACTTTTTCCGAAAAAGGCGCCACGGTAGCCGAGAGGTTAAGAGGCGAGACCTGTAAAGATAATATGTATTGTGGTTCTGGGTTCGATTCCCGGTCTTAGGCCTTGGAATCGAATTTAATGTTTTATATGAGAAATTTACAGTAAAGTATGTCTGCTAGTCGCCTCCATCCAAGACACCTAATTGGTAGTTGGACGTTAAGCCCGCCTGAAAAAATAGGCAATTACTTTACTTTACTTACTTACTTTTTCCGAAAAAAAAGAAGATAATTTTGATCAGGGACATCATTTGATCAAAGGAAATCGTAGTGCTAAGTCTACCAATTGAAGGATTCTTGCATATCAATAATAATAATAATTATAGAGAGGCTATATAGTGGAATAAGGTTACTTTATGATAAATATTGACAGGGGATTCTTTTTTACTTTTACAATCGTGCATTGTGGTTTACCATTTATGATAAATTGAGAACAAGAAAGTGTAAGCAAGTTCACGGGGAATAGCCCACGTCTTGAGAGTCTCCAAGATCTGTTGCGGTTAGCTGGGTGGATTGACAGTTGGAATATATAAATTGGCAATCTGAAGAGAGAGAATGTGAATTGTATAACCCTCAGCTATGCCCGCAGAACTTATTGACCAATGAAGATTTATTCAAACAAAAATCAAACTAGAAACAAGTATTCTATCATTAAGGGGATTAGCGTACTAGGATTCTCACGAGGAGAAATCGGGTTCGAATCCAGCTGCTGGTCCTTAGATTTTCTTCTTCATCAGGAGCTTTATTTACAGGCACGCTAATTGATGGAAGATGTTGTCTGTAACTGGGCGCCAGTGGCCTCAGATGTTGGACTTGCCTAATTTTTTCTTCAAGTATCCTATCTATTAAACGTAATTTACTGTGGTCCTTCAGGATCTATCACATATATTTGTAGCATTTCCCCCCCCCCCTTAAAATGCTATTCAAGGCAGTTCTACGGGATTGATGGGTTAAACTCCTCTTTAGGGTGCCATAATCGGAATTCCAACTGTAATTCATTCAAATTTAAGGAAAATCGATTGAACAGATTAATTAATCGATTGATTATTTTTTTTTTTTGGTGCCAAGTTTTTATAAAATTTCATTTCATGAATTGTGGAAAGACATTAATAATACTATAAATAAATAAGGACAAAAGATTGGTAAAGATATTTATTCCTTGTAAGTGAGTTTAATGTGCGAAAAATTTTAAGTGACTTTAACGCACTAGTATGCTCATTTCAACAATTTTATTGAATCGTTTATAAGAAATTGAATTCATTGTTAAATTTTTTTTTTTTAAGTGAACACCCACACGACTTTCTCTTAGTTTCATTCATAAAATTAATTTCTCTTGAAAATCTGTACTATTTTCTCTAAAATTTAAATTATCCTAAACACTTTGAAGAATTCTCTACTCCAGATTGGGGGAAGAGAGAGCTGGTGGTTCATTCATCCAGAATTAACGTCTTCAAAATGAAAAATAAACCATCATCTAACGGTTTTATTAATTTTTTTTTTAACTTTTTATATATAATATTTTTATATATAACCAATAAAAAAAAGTATGTGTATATTATTATTTTATAATTATTAATAAAGACCTGTCACTTTTAAAATATAAGATTAATTTTTTTTCAAAAAAGTCTTTCTTTTGTTTAATTTAACTAGTTAAAAAAAAATATTTAATTTTAACCATTGTTATCCTTAGTTCGAAACACCCTAGGTCGATGAAATTATGGTTTGTGAATCTTCGACGAAAACGTTTCACCAATAAAAATCATTAAAGAAGCTTTACAAAGGGCGGCTAGGACCGGCCAAAGATAGAGGAAACGCTGAGCAAATGAAAGTAAGAAAAGACCTTCAATGTGCTAAACATTGGCCTTAACTTTAAAGCGTCTACGAGGGTCGTTTGAAAAGTCCGTGCAAAGTCAGAGAGATAGCACCACTGACGCGTACCAAGTTTCAGCCAGATCGGTCTATTTCTTTGTGTTTGGCATTCGTTTGAATCGAGGAAGTCGAGTGATTTTCAAAAAATGGACGAAAAAGAATTTCGTGTGTTGATTAAACACTACTTTATGAAAGGCAAAACGCCTCAGAAGACTAAAGAGAAGCTTCGATTAGAACAGTTTATAAGTGGTTTCAAAATTTTCGGAGTGGCCATATGGGCACAAGGGACGCTGAACGTTCTGGACGCCCTGTTGAGGTTACTACTCCAGAAATCATTGATAAAATCCATGATATGGTGATGGATGACAGAAGAGTGAAGGTGCGTGAGATTGCTAGTGCTGTGGGCATCTCGAATGAACGGGTACATAATATTTTGCATCAACATTTGGACATGACAAAGCTATCCGCAAGATGGGTGCCGCGATTGCTCACGCTTGACCAAAAACGAAATCGTGTGAAGTGTTGCAAGGACGGTTTGCAGCTGTTCCAGAAGAATCCGCAGGACTTTAAGCGTCGTTTCGTCACTGTGGATGAAACATGGATACATCACTACACTCCTGAGACCAAAGAACAATCTAAACAATGGGTTACCAAGGGGGAAACTGCGCCAAAAAAGGCGAAGACCGTTCCTTCGGCCGGAAAAATTATGGCGACTGTCTTTTAGGATTCGCAAGGAATAATCCTCATCGACTATCTGGAAAAGGGTAAAACTATTACAGGTGCATATTATTCATCGTTATTGGACCGTTTGAAAACTGAGCTGCAAGAAAAACGCCCACGATTGGCCCACAAAAAAGTCCTTTTCCATCACGACAACGCACCAGCTCACACCTCAGCAGTTGTGGTCGCAAAATTAATGGAAATAGGGTTCCAACTCGTTTCACATCCCCCCTATTCTCCAGACTTGGCTCCCTCGGACTACTATTTGTTCCCCAATATGAAGAAATGGCTGGCGGGAAAAAGATTTTATTCAAACGAGGAGGTGATTGCAGAAACGAATGGCTATTTTTCAGACTTGGACAAATCCTATTATTCGGAAGGGATCAACAAACTAGAGCAGCGTTGGACGAAGTGTATAAGCCTAAAAGGAGACTATGTTGAAAAATAAAAAAGGTTTACCCCAAAAAATTAAGTAGTTTTTATTTTTGCACGGACTTTTCCAACGACCCTCGTACACGGCAAAGGTGATGGAAAGAAAATTCAATGAAAAACTTGCAGTTCATATTGTGCGAACATGTTATATCCTGTAGCTTTTTAATTTGAAACATTTTATAGGGGAGAAAATTCGCTTAATTCCTGTGGCGGACCCTTATCACCTAATAAATATAGCCCATTTTCAGCAACGTATTTCTCGAAATCTATAAAGTAAAAGTAAAAAAAGTAAAGTAATCGCCTATTTTTTTCTGGCGGGGCTTAACGTCCAAGTACCACAATTAGGTGTCGTGGACGGAGGCGACTAGCAAACATACTTTACTGTAAACTACTTTTATTAACCATTAAATAAAATCCAAGGCCTAAGACCGGGGAATCGAACCCAGTACCACAATACATATTAGCTTCGCAGGTCTCGCCTCTAAACGCTCGGCTACTGTGGCGCCTTCTTGAAATCTATAAGATCTGGGTTACAGTTATAAAGGAGGATTTGCCCTACATTATAAAGAAAATTTGGGAATTTTATCTTTTATAGAAAAAGAGAAAAAAATTGCCAAAATTGGGTGTTTTTCAACGTTACCCTTTATTTGTGCAGTTTTTGACGATCAACCCTTATACAACTGTCTTACCGGACAGTTTTAATTAGGATTAATTATTACGTACCTAAAACTGAAGATTTACAGACAATTTTCGACTATTTTTTAAAAAAAATTAGTTTTCAACGATTTAGTTATATATTTTTTAGGTTCAAATATTATTTATACATGCTTTATTGTGCATGTTCAAGATATTCAAGGAAAATATTACTAGACAAAGATGAGGGGAGAAGTTTTTAAGCATGGAATGACGGTAGAAGCTGTAAATAGGATGTTGATTTGTGGAGGCCGAACGTGGAATTATTCCCAGTTATGTGGGATATGCCCTCAGGAGGTAGTTAACTATTGTATTTTCTGTGCTACAGAGGCAAATATGAGGGAAAGTACATCGCGTGTGAATAAAGGTAGGAAGATAATTTATGAATGTAAAGAAGGAAGTAATGTGTTATTAGCGTCACTGTTTCGAAACTGGACTTTTTTTTTGAAACCTTAAAAACTGTTTAGCTCCAGACCGTTGATGTTGCTGCTGCAAGTTGACTGGTTGTCAATAGCTTCTACTATTTATTTATACAGTGCGCACTATAAGCAATAAAGAATTTTATTATCTTGTTATACAAGCGAAGACTTCCACTTTCTGCTTAAGATTTTAGACATCAAACATAAGAAACCATTGGCGTATTCTCCTAGGGAATGGAACAGAGAGTGTTTCATTGTCCTGTCCGCACTTCTTATGAAGCGATTCCGCCTTTAGTCCCCATTTAGATTAGATTAGACTAGGGCGGCCTCAAGGCCTACGCCACTGCGACCCCTTTGGATCTATTGTGGCTCTTCTCACTCTAAAGTTCACCCTCCCAGACCTGTCCTTTTAATCAGACTCTTAATGCTGGAGAGCGACTCCTGGGTAAAGCTCCACAGGCCTTGGTTTTTCCTCCCCGAGAAGTAACATCCTTAGCCATACTAGGCCCTCACACTGACATAACAAGTGCAGTGCCCGTTTCCTCCTTCTCTTCCTGACAGAACCTACAGAGGCTATCATTGCCCATGCAATGCATGTGTCCCTATTTAGATGCTTTACCTCAAAAGGGATTGCCCTAGAACTTTATACCCTATAACCCCTTTAGGGCAGCCTTTAGCTGGAAACTTCCGTACAAACCAAGGAGATATGTTGAGTAAATTTTGTTAAGACTCATCCAGAAAGATCTTGTTTGTGCCCCATTTCCGCTAGACTTCTCCAGTAGAGAGTATTTTTAGGCTAACATTTATGATTGAATTTCAGTATAATATATGGTTACAAACTGTTAGAGTATAATGGCTCAAAAAATTTGGGAGTTTTGAAGATAATTTTTGGTGAGTTAAAATGTTGAGAATATTAGAAAGAGGAATGCATGTGATTGTTGCAGTCAGATGTAGGAAAGTGCATTGTGTGACATGAGGCTTGCACAAAGTAAATGCATCATATGTGGTGTCTCTTTCTATCTCACTCACACACAGAAACTCTTCTTGCTTCTCTCTTAAAGTTGAACACAGAGTAACGGCCTAATAAACACCAGACTGTACCTTCTAAATAGCTGGAAGAGTGTAAGGTTAGAACAAAACTTTACTGCACTGACTGTACTAGCTGGCCCCTAAGAGTCCTTATTGCCCCCAGGGAGGACCAACAACAACAACAGCAGCTACAGCAGCGGCAGCAGCAGATATAAACCTGCCCAAGGAACAAAACCTATCCCACAGCCAGCCAGTTTTGTGATTCTCCCCCACCATGACTATTCGAGCTCCCTTCTCCATCAGCACTGTCTCGCCTCACCACACTCCTCTTCCTCACCGTGCTGCATAACATCAGATGACGTTGTTGAAGTAAAAAAAAAATTGTTGGACTGTAGGTGGGGGTTAAGCACAAAACTTGCAGCTCATAGTGGGGATATCAGTCTAATGTACAACCAGGGGTCAAATAGAATCACGGTAGAAACCTCTGTGCGCCTTTTTTTCCTTCTTAATTTAAGAAAATACACTTTTTATGCGTGTGCCGTTTATTCCATCAATATTTCTCGTGTGGTTATAGTTTTCTTTAAATCTTAAAGACAAGAACAGAGAATTCTTAACGGTCCGCACAATCTCTCTCTCTCTTTAAAATTTAAATCGGCTGAAGTGTTTCTTCTTTTTTTTTTTTAAACTATAAGACATCAAAATTCTTGTTGTACAAAAACAAAAACAAGTGTTTACTCAGTGTTCATTTAAAAGAAAATCCTTTGTTTGGTCAAAGAAAACAAAATTATGTTAACAACTGCAACAATAATATGTCAAATTTGGAAAACTCTACAATAAACCAGGTGAATATTTCTAGTTTTTCTTTTGTTTTTTCTGATCTTTTATGGAAAAATTCTGGAACAATACAGGACTAAATTGTATTTGCGATTCCTTTTAATTCTATGGTACTGCTATAACTCCCCTTCAATTCCTAAATCCATTTACAGGCGACACAGGAATGTGTTCCACCCTTCACCAAGCTTTAGTTTCTATAAAAGATTTATTTTATTTTAATTAAATCTTTATATTTTTATTCCCGTCAAAATAAAGACAATTAATAAAGTAAAACTTAAAATAATTAAAAGCTCCTTTAAAAAAAAACAAGGTACCAATAGAAAAGAGGTCATCCTAAATTAAAAACATTTATATCCCGAACTACTAGTGTTACTTCCCTCTCTGGTTTTACTGGAATGTGTCCGCTTCCCTCCCTTCTTCTCCTCCAAAAACTAATATTAGGAATAGTCGTAAAAACAGCTTCCGTTTTTTTTTTTTTAAACTAAAAAAACATCTGATATTTATTATTTCCTTAAAACTGTACTTATATTTTGTAAAAAAAATAAAGTAAGTCCAACCCAAAGAAATGCGAGTTATTATTGGAACCGTTCATGTTATTGAACTTTTCAAGTTCGTGGAAATCTTTTATTATTTTCTTTCCCCACTTTTCAAATTTTCTTAAAAACTTGAACTTCTAACTGTACACTATATTTTTTTTAAATAACTATTATAACCACTTCTGAAATTACTCCGTTATTTGAGGATGAATGTACTTCAAAAATAATTTGAACAATTATTTAAAAAAAAAATTGTTTTGCACCTCTAGGGGGGGGGCTTTCAAAGTATCTTTGTGCAGTAAATGCTATGGTGACCCTGACAGTCAATGGTCCCGCACACATACCATTGCTTTGATGTTATTTACTAGCCCTTCACTTTTTCAAAGGGCTTCCACCTTCACTTCTACAATTTTTGTTTTGTTTTTTGTTTCAATATCCACTTTTTTTCTTTGTTTTTTTGTTTATTTAATATTGTTGTACTTGTCCCGGCGTTAAAGTCTCTCTCTTTCTTTTTTTTATAAGATTGTTCAGAATGGAATAAACTTGCAAGATAAATCAATTCTTAGAAGGTGTAACTGTGATTTATATTTTAGTAAACGCACTAAGCAGTATTGTGTATCCGTGGTGAGGCTCAAGCTATTCTGGTGCTAAATCAAAACAGCCTGAAACAATGTAATATTTTAAAAATATTACAAGGGAAGGGCCGTACAAAATATTTTAGAGCTTGAACAGAATCTGTCCCTTTTTTCACACTCTCGGCCAGGCAATGAACACAATACACACCACATACTCACGGACACTACAGACTAAAATTGTACTAAAAAGAATTCTCTGTAGGCCTCCCCATTCCCTGAGAAGTCGGCCCTAAAAACTACCCCCACAAACATTCTTCAGGCAAACAAACAAATTACTAACATACCAGGGACCCGCATACCGTTTTCCCCCAGCAAGTCTAGTCCTGTCATTCGTCCTTGACAAAGGAGTCGTTCTCCTGTCATTGTATTTCGATCAAATTTCCTAGGTTCTTTTTAGTACAACTACATTTTAGGTTCATGCCGAAAGTCCTGATGGATGATACCCTGGTTCCCTTTACTGTACATACCCGGTCGGCCAATCCACTACTGCATAAGGAAAAACCGTAGAAGCTATCCTTTTACAAGCTGTCGCAACGGGCAAAAACTTGTAACAGATCCTTCCGTCTACGAAAGGAAGGAAGGATCAATTACAAGTTTTCAGACCACCCATATCTCTAGGAGAACCTGCAAAGTGTTATTTTTTTTTTATTTATTTTCTACCTTTCATTTATTAACCTAATCCTATGGCCCCTTTTACAAGGTGGATAAGGGGCCATAATTAATAATATAAACGTTCATTGCTTTTTGTTCCCTATTCGCCCCCACCCCAATCCCAGAGGAACAATGTCTACTTAGAGCTCTTCAGCACAGCGCTTAGTCATTTGAACAAAAGCTTTTCATTTGTGAGCTTTTCACGAATTATTCCTGAATATCCATTTTGATTACACTAATCTAATACAAATGGATGAAATTGGTTTGATAACCTCTTTCAACTTGTATCGTTCACTTACTGCTTCAAAAAAAGCTGTATTAGGTACACACGTATCAATTTTCTATACTTAAATTTTTCTTTTAACGAGAAAAATTTTTTTTTAGTACAATTTGTTTTTAGAGTAGATTTTATTTCTGAAATTTGATTTTCCGACAGTTACGACACAGAACATTTTAAATTCGTCCCCACAAGAAAATTATTTTCTAATTTGGGTTCTTTTACAGATTTTTTTAGCATTTTTCCTAAACAGAATTATATCAAACAGGGAGCTTAAAAAAGGCTAGCATATTTAGATTACTATAAATTTCTAATATTAACACAATAAGAATCTAAGACAAAGATAATGGGAATCGAACACTAATCCCGCAATACATCTATGCTTTGCGGTTCTACATATTAATGATTTCTTAAGACTAATATAATGGGAATCGAACACTAATCCCGCAATACATCTATGCTTTGCGGTTCTACATATTAATGATTTCTTAAGACTAATATAATGGGAATCGAACACTAATCCCGCAATACATCTATGCTTTGCGGTTCTACATATTAATGATTTCTTAAGACTAATATAATGGGAATCGAACACTAATCCCGCAATACATCTATGCTTTGCGGTTCTAGTAGATATTATAGTCAGTCACCTATAGTGCAATGATAAATAAATTTATTTTTAAGTTCTGGCAAGATAAGTTTTGATAAGATCACATCAAAATTCTGGTATCGAGTTATCAACGAATACATTCGTTTTAAGGTCCTTTGAAACTGAAAAATAGATTCAGTAATGTGGCACTATCGAGTTTGTTGATTATTTATTACTACGTAGTTTCTTGCCGTGGCACCAATTCGAAATATATAAACTTTGAACTTACTACAAAATTGAGTTTATGCTTACTTACTACAAAATATAATTCGCAGAATAATTTTTATAAAACTGCTTTTTTTTCTGACTCATTAGACTTTGAAACGGAATTTAATTAATAAAATTGTATTTCCGGTTTGCAGTGTTAATCTATGAGCTTATTGTCGGTTCTCACCCTTAGTGGCGCCCAAATCAATCAAAGAATTCCAACTTCCTTCAAGAGAAAATTATTTAAAAAAATTAAACTATTACTGATAATTTGTCTATTATTTTATGTAACGCACAAACAAACTTGCGTACAGAGAATATTCTGACCGTAAATTTCGTATCTTGATGCCCACTTCAATGGCGTGGGCTATACTCCAACGAGTTACGTCTAAACAACTATATAACTTACTTTCATCTATCTCTTTTTCAAAATGGAGATTAGATAATTGGCCAATTACACGCTAGAACCTCTCCTTCCACTTCCTTCCTTCTTACATCCCCCAGAACAAGGCCCTAAGAGTAAAGTAGCAAAAGCACATAAATCGAATGGATATATTATCTTTATCTCATCCGTTATTTTCATTTCCTGTTAATAGTCGTAAGAAGGAATATTATGCAGAGTTCAGTATGCAGCTAAAATGCACTTTAAGGTTTGCGAAAACTAGAAATTCGGTTTGTAAAAATGTTTTTAATTGGTATTTTTCCAAATTTTCTATCGGGGTATTAATGGACACGATTCTCACCAAAACGCTGGAGAATTTTTTTTTTTTTTTTTTTTTTAATAATTCATTGTTGAATGAATACATAATTTAGAACTTGAAGCTTTTTAAGAAATATAAAGTCGTGTGAGTCTACAGTTAACACAAGATTTCGTGTAAATGAGAGGAAACTTGAACTTTTTACTTAGTTCTAAAAAGAGGCCTTAGTGAACATTTTTGTTTTTATTGTCGCGTCAACATCTAAGTTCATTGGCGTCCGGAGTCAATATCCGTTTCACCAGCGCACTGCCGGTTTCCGTTACAGGACCAACACCTTCCCACATCACTTTAGTGAGCTGTAAGAAGCTCCTGGGAAGAGAAAAAAAATCTAAGAGCCAACAGCCTGGATTCGAATCCGGGATCTCCGCGAGCGAATACAGTATTCCCTGAGCAAATCCCTTGTTTATTTTTGTTCATTGAACTTGTTTTTAAATAAACAATTCGAACCACTCTGGGTCCATTCACAGAATCACAAAGAATTTTTAAATATAAAATAACACGTACATAATTCAAATATTTTATAATATATAATTATTTAATTGTATGTGAAGTCAGATACACCTTCATGTTGTACATGACTGTGATGCAGAATCATCGTATTTGTCTAATTTTGCGATATACAGGGTGTTCATTTTAAGACGGCTCAAATGCATTTCATGCTTAAACGGTTGTTCTGAGCAAAAAATGATAGAGGAAAAATTTGTTGCTTGTCATCTCTAGTTTCAGAATATGTGACAATTTTAGATTCCTGCCCGCATACGCAGCTGACGCGCGACCAAAAGTGAGGGTTTGCAGTTGACCCCCATTTTTATATCCACCGTTTTAAAGAGTATAAAAGGTTATGAAAGAAACCGGAAACTGCAATTAGATATCTTCAAAATTAAAGGTACTATGCCTTCAAAGGTGGCTCCTCAGATACAGAGAGCAGTTGATAACCTCCTGGCTAAGCTGGCTTGCGAGCCAGAGGAGGCACCTTTGAAGGCACAGTACAATGCTTCACAAGTTGCGTAAAGTGCATTGTTTGATAAATTAAGGAATAAGTTTGATCCTTTACATGAAAGATATTGATCAGTTAAATTTGTGGCAGGAGGTTTCCAATTTTTTTGGTAATTAAAAGCAACTCTCCCAAAATTGCCAAATAATTATTAAACCTTCTTGTTTGTAACAGATGTAAAATTAATTTTTAGCCATTTTATGTATGCTTGAGAACACCTAAAGCTCTTAACATTTGATTTTTCTTAGAGAAATCACTCTGAAAACGACTTATTTCCCGATATTAAGAAAAATACTAGCTTTACTGGCTTGGCAATATTTTTAGTAGAAAGGGGATGAAAAAATACATAAAAATGACCTATCGCGTGATCTTCTTTCTCTTTGATAACAAGTTAAAAAAATTGAACTATGATTAAAAATACCAGATTTTGAATTGGCCTAGCACCTTTAATTTTCAAGATATCGAATTGCGGTTTCCGGTTTCTTTCATTACTTTTTATACTCTTTAAAACTGTGTATACGAAAATGAAGGTCAACTGCAAACCCTCACTTTTGGTCGCGCGTCAGCCGCATATGCGGGCAGGAATCTAAAATTAAGTCACATATTCTGAAACTAGAGGTGGCAGGCAACAAATTTTTCCTCTATCATTTTTCGCACAGAACAACCGTTTAAGCATGAAAAGCATTTGAGCCGTCTTAAAATGAACACCCTGCATATAACATAGGTGTAAAATTCAAAATTAATAAAAATAAAAAACTTCTACAGATAATAAATTTTCTTATATTTTATTTATAGTCTATATTGATGTTATATTAAAACATTTTGTAGGCACTGAGGATGGACTCTGGTTTTGATCCGAAACGGTTGTTGAAATAAAGGTTTTTAGACCAAAAATGGGTGAACGAAATATAACGATAAAAATTTACATCGATTCTTTAAATAAGAATAAATATATAAATTAATTCCAGTTAAAATAAAATGAAATATATTATATATTCAAGCATTAAAATTTCCAGCTGGAACTGGAGAACCTTCCAGCAGACAAGAATGTCCTTGGCAAGCCAATAACCTCAAAAAAAAAAAAAGTTGTAAAGATTTTTTTGAATTAAACAGTCTTCCTTTCTTCAATAATCGATAAATTTTTAAAAAAAGTGAATTAAAAGAAATTTTAATTTTATCGATTAAATTAAACTATTAAAATAAGGCTTTTGCGATAGTGCAGAGATTATCGATTTATAGTTTTTCACCGGAAATATCCGTTTTAAGATTTTTTTTTTTTTAGGTCCGGAAAAACTGTGCTTTTGTTTGTTTTATTATTTTTTTACAAAATATTTTTCCGATTCCATTATTTTGAATAATACACATAATCTATCTCTCTGATGATGGATGAATGTCCGAAACAAGTCAGGGATACCAAAAAAAAAAAAAAAACGCGTGATAGAAACCCCCCTCCCAAAAAAAACGATAGTTTGAATTTGATATATCAAATCGACGATACCATGGAAACTGGTAACCAAATATTTGAGATTAAATCAACCAACCGGAAGTGCCAGTTTACTTTGTCGATTTTTAAAGATTTTTCACGAAAATTTTTCCAATAAAATTTATTTTAACTTTGTGTGCTTTTATCTGAAGTAGACAGGAAATGCTATTAAAGAAATTCTAAAGGGTAAGGCGCCCTCTTAAGTGTCATTTAATAGTTACTTTAAGATTACTGTTATAATACTAATAGAAATGCCATCTTGTGGATAAAATTTCAAATTCGCAGAGGAAATAGGGTGAGCGGAAGTGCTCAATTTATTAAACTAATTTTTCCGTTTTTAGCTTGGGTTTAAGCTTAATGGCTTTTCAAACTACAATAAACAATACTGTAGTGAAGAATTTCAGGCTAGATGAAACTATTCCTTACATAAATACTTCTCAAACAAAATAAGCAGTATATAATCGATTTCTACTATCGATTAGATAAAACATAGTTGTAGTTAAATATAAAAGTATGCAAAGGAAAATAAAAAAAATCGAAGTAACCTTGTACTTTAATAGTCTGTCGTGTACTGATTGGTGAGACAAGATGTACCAACAAACAGCATGAGGGTTAGACTGAGATAGAAGATACAGAAGAATGTAACGTTTTTAAATAGCCTTTAGCGGGGTGTATGTGAGTGTGTGTGTGTGTGCATGGAGGGGTGAGGAGGAACTGAAGGGGGGAATTGTTGTTTCGATTTCTTGGTCATATTTTAACCTATTTAAACATTATTAAAAATCTTTACTTTGAAATGTCTCTCGCCTTATTTATTTTCCTATCCCTTAGAAGTTGTACCCTTGGTTATAAATGACGGAGAGGGGTTTACAAAAAAACAAAACTACGATCTTTCCAAATCTTAAACTAAATCTTCAAATCTCCTACACAGATTGTAACTAAATCCTCTCTTCGGTTTGTTTATTAAATAAAATGAGATCACCAGAAAAAAATATATGTTTTTTAATAAAGGGGGATGCTGAGCATTAACTGAGAGATCTCTGCACAGATGGAAACATCAACTATATAGTCTTCAGTGGAAGGAGGTATTATTTATTAAAGTAAAGTAAAGTTATTGCCTATTTTTTCAGGCGGGGCTTTACGTCTAACTACCAAATTAGGTGTCGTGGACGGAGGCGACTAGCAAACATACTTTACTATAAATTTCTCATATTAACCATTAAATAAAATTAAAGGCATAGACTAGTACCGCAATACATCTTAGCTTTGCGGGTCTAGCCTATAACCGCCTAACATACTTTACTGTAAATTTCTCATATTAACCATTAAATAAAATACAAAGCCTAGACCGGAGAATCGAACCCAGTACCACAATACATATTAGCTTTGCAGTCTCGCCTCTTAACCGCTCGGCTACCGTGGTGCCTTATTATTTATTATTGTACATATTTACTTTGTAGCACTACGGTGCCAGTGAAAATTTTTTAAATAAAGGAAACATTTGTTGTAATTATTACTGCGAAATACGTAATTTATGTGACGCACTCACTCATTACATGGTAGCACTCCTCTTCCACGTCACCGATGGTATCTCTCAAGAATATTGTTGGTCACTTACCTGAAACAAATTTATGTTATCAATAAGCTATCATTGTTATCAGTTAATGGGGTTAAAATGATGCATTAAGATCTGCTGGTGTCGTGTAGCAGTATTAAGACCCCTGAGCAATTTATCTAAGAAACCTCTCCTATATGAGAGGGTCTAAAAAGGGGTATTTCCTCCTCTAGTACTGTAAACACCCCCAAAATGTTTATTAGAGAAAGGGTTGCCCATTTTAAGCGCAACGTTTAACAGCTGATAGTATCACAAAAAATAGGTTTTCACGAAAAACTATCCATTAAAGTCCTTCAAAGGAAAGAAAAGTTTATTTTTCTTTTTCCTTTTTTTCTGCTAATGAGTCTTTGAATTGTGCAAGACTTATTGTTCCTCTTTGTAACCGAGTCCGCCCTAAATAATAAGACACATAACGTTAAGAACTAATTTTCATGATGCCCATACAAGGCCTACATATGACGTAATAGGAGACATAAAGTGCAAGGACTTAAATATCAGAACAACCTCCTTAACTTGGTTAATAATCACCTTAAAATTGTCCTTGATATAAATAACCAATAATTTAATTAAAATATTGTAATAATGGCAATTATTGTTAATTAATATTTTGTATACTTTAATTATGTATCAGTGGTGGGGGTGAGAGAGAGAGAGAGAGAGAGAGAATTAATAGATTAATCTAGGTGAATATGGTAATCTAAAAAAATAAAGAAAATCTCTGAAGGACACTTCACAAAAATTTGATCAGCTGTTGGAAAATTTAGTGTGATTTCTTTTAGTGCAACCAAATGATTTTCTCTTCCCAAGGAGGAGCGACTTTACAGCTCACTTTCCAGCTACAGACAGTGTTATCTGTAAGAAGAGAAGCTGAAACTGTCTGAAGCTGGAAGTGGACTGAAAAAAAAAAAAAAAAAAAAAGCTCCGGACGTTAACTAAGATGATGTGTCGCGTCTTAAATTCAAAATAAAAACAAAAAGCCGGAAATGATGTTTTTCTTTTCAGGGAGGCTGTCTGTCTACCCGCATTTTTGCTTCTCAAAACTATCTTAATACGATTTTTCTAGGGGAAAATTCAAATTTTAATTTCCATTTCAATGTAATTATTATTTCAGTTACAATACGCAATAAATCCATACACTACGTTGAAATGAACAAGATAGTCCGCCAAAAATGTTCTTAATCAAATTTTCCCACAAAAAGTGATCTTTAAAAAAGTGACAAATCGATTTTGTCAATTGGCACTTCATTGATTAGTTGATTTTAACCTTACTGTCGGATTCGATAGTTGTACTTTTACTAAATCAGTATAAAATTAGATCTATTTTCTGTAATTTTTTTGGTTTTAGAGGTTTTTTAATTCTGTTTTTACCAAATATGGTGTACAGAATGTGTTGCATACACAAATCCTTTTTTAAACCAATAATACCAGATAAAAATTTAACATAACTTAAATAAAGAAAATAATAAATCATATAATGTAAAGATAATCATACTAAATGAGAGATAAACTTCTTAATTAAGTTGTAACTTAAATATTTTAGCATTACATTATAACTTATATTAGTGATTAAGTATGGATGAGCGCAACATTACTACATTTATGTTGTAATTGTAAATATTTAAACAGTCGGATTTCAATTGCAGCGACAGTAAATGAAATAGTTGTTCCTTTCTGCTAATTGTGGTTGGGATAGATAGTTGAGGTAGATACTTTGTTCTCATGCATTCATAAAGCGGACAGGTAATAAACAGATGGAATAAATCTTCATTTTCATAAAGATTACAAAGAGTATAGAGCTGATTAGGATTTAGTAAGTAGGCTATTGCTTTGTGGATGATTTTAATGAAGAAATTAATGCAAGTTCTAAGTTGGAACAATATACTAGCCACAGGAAATGGTAGAGAAAGTAGAAGATAGTTTTGAACATCCGAGATATTTTAAGGAATATTTCTATAATAAATGCTATAATATGAGGAGTATAGTCTGGCTACGTCAGTGTTGTGTAAATTGGCCTCATACGATGAGCAAAAATTGTATTTAGATTTTTACGGATTACATAACAGGATCCTACATTTCCCAAAGATGGTTGTAACCAACATTTACGAGGGTCGTTTGAAAAGTCCGTGCAAAAATAAAAACTACTTAATTTTTTGGGGTAAACCTTTTAGTCTCCTTTTAGGCTTATACACTTCGTCCAACGCTGCTCTAGTTTGTTGATCCCTTCCGAATAATAGGATTTGTCCAAGTCTGAAAAATAACCATTCGTTTCTGCAATCACCTCCTCCTTTGAATAAAATCTTTTTCCCGCCAGCCATTTCTTCATATTGGGGAACAAATAGTAGTCCGAGGGAGCCAAGTCTGGAGAATAGGGGGGATGTGAAACGAGTTGGAACCCTATTTCCATTAATTTTGCGACCACAACTGCTGAGGTGTGAGCTGGTGCGTTGTCGTGATGGAAAAGGACTTTTTTTGTGGGCCAATCGTGGGCGTTTTTCTTGCAGCTCGGTTTTCAAACGGTCCAATAACGATGAATAATATGCACCTGTAATAGTTTTACCCTTTTCCAGATAGTCGATGAGGATTATTCCTTGCGAATCCCAAAAGACAGTCGCCATAAACTTTCCGGCCGAAGGAACGGTCTTCGCCTTTTTTGGCGCAGATTCCCCCTTGGTAACACATTGTTTAGATTGTTCTTTGGTCTCAGGAGTGTAGTGATGTATCCATGTTTCATCCACAGTGACGAAACGACGCTTAAAGTCCTGCGGATTCTTCTGGAACAGCTGCAAACCGTCCTTGCAACACTTCACACGATTTCGTTTTTGGTCAAGCGTGAGCAATCGCGACACCCATCTTGCGGATAGCTTTGTCATGTCCAAATGTTGATGCAAAATATTATGTACCCGTTCATTCGAGATGCCCACAGCACTAGCAATCTCACGCACCTTCACTCTTCTGTCATCCATCACCATATCATGGATTTTATCAATGATTTCTGGAGTAGTAACCTTAACAGGGCGTCCAGAACGTTCAGCGTCACTTGTGCTCATATGGCCACTCCGAAAATTTTGAAACCACTTAAAAACTGTTCTAATCGAAGGTGCAGAGTCACCATAATGTTTATCAAGCTTCTCTTTAGTCTCCTGAGGCGTTTTGCCTTTCATAAAGTAGTGTTTAATCAACACACGAAATTCTTTTTCGTCCATTTTTTGAAAATCACTCGACTTCCTCGATTCAAACGAATGCCAAACACAAAGAAATAGACCGATCTGGCTGAAACTTGGTGTGTGTTCTTCCAAGAGATGCTACTAACTAAACATAACCTCGATACGCGCCAGTAGTGCATCTCTCTGACTTTGCACGGACTTTTCAAACGACCCTCGTATATATAAAAAATTCTTTTATTTGGGTTACCCAGTTGAACTTAATATTATTGGACGGTATGGTTTTAGAGTTATGCTGGATCACACTTTCAACAGACAGACATACATATTCTTCTTCTTCTTATTTGGTGCGACCGTCCGTCTAGCGAACCTTGGTCTCCGTCAAATGCTTCCTCCAGTCTTCCCTATTTCGGGCAGCCATTTTCCAGTCACTTCCGCCCAGCAACGCCAGGGCATCCTCCTTCACACCGTCCAGCCAACGTAGCTTTGGCCTGCCTCTCTTTCTACCGCCTACCGCCATGTAGCACCATTTGTATAAGCCTCTTCGGCACGTCATCATCACAAGACATACATATTACTGGTCATAATCACTTTTTATTCATTTTTTTTTTGGACTCATGGTATCACAAAACTGGATATCTCCAGTAAAATCTTGAGAAATAGAAAACTTAACACGGTCGTAAAGTTCTTCCTCTGACGTAAGAGGAAGTAAAAATTGTTGGAGTTAGTTTCTCATTACGGAGCGGAAAAAAAATTGAGTAAAATCCTATTTAGCTCAGAGGAATCATTTAAAGAGCCTGAAGGAGTCGAATGATTTTGTTTTTTAACTATAAATTGTTGAAGCCCTCCCCTGCTCCCCTCCTGTCCGTGCACGATTAAATTCGTTTGACACTCCCCGACTGAGTTGTTAATGATGATGATGTAAAAAGTTTCTACAAATGTTCTGTAAGTGGTGGAGCAATTAATTGTATTTCTTAACTAATAATTATTAAAAGATTGTAATTCAGTCCATAGATAATGAGTTTTTAATTTGCAAAGTACAACTTGGTAACTATGGAGACTGTATCTGTCTGTCTGTGCATTCCTCTATTCTTTGGTAAGAACCATGTCAGAATTTTTTTTTGGAAACATTATGTTTTTTTAGTGGAAAATACATTTTCACTGATTTTCTTGAAGACGCCATCTACTTTTTTTTTAAAAAACACCAAAACTAATTAAATAATTATTCATTATTTTTATTTAAACAAATAAAAAATAATTGACGAAATAATTATTTGATTTAATTAACCGATCATATATTAACCGAAATACATCATCATATATTTTAAAAAAACATATTTTGCAAGCTTGATGGGATATAAGTAACTGTTCAACTTTTATAGATCAAGGAATCATGGATGAATTTCTCACACGTTAATTAATCTCTTTGGAAAATTCCCCCCGTTAATTAAGAGGCTCTTTGGGCTCAAGAAATATATAAAACTTCTTTGTATAAAAGAAAAGTTAAGTAAATGTAACAAAGCTAAAATCTTAGCTTTGCGGGTCTAGCCTATAGCCGCCTAACATATTTTACTGCAAATTTCTCATATTAACCATTAAATAAAATTCAAGACCTAGACTAGTACCGCAATACATCTTAGCTTTGCGGGTCTAGCCTATAACCGCCTAACATACTTTACTATAAATTTCTCATATTAACCATTAAATAAAATACAAGGCCTAGACTAGTACCGCAATACATCTTAGCTTTGCGGGTCTAGCCTATAGCCGCCTAACATACTTTGCTGCAAATTTCTCATATTAACCATTAAATAAAATCCAACGCCTATACTAGTACCGCAATACATCTTAGCTTTGCGGGTCTAGCCTATATCCGTCTAACATACTTTACTATAAATTTCTCATATTAACCATTAAATAAAAACCAAGGCCTAGACCAGGGGAATCGAACCCACTAACTAACAATACATCTTAGCATTGCGGGTCTAGCCTATAGCCGCCTAACATACTTTACTGCAAATTTCTCATATTAACCATTAAATAAAAACCAAGGCCTAGACCAGGGGAATCGAACCCACTAACTAACAATACATCTTAGCATTGCGGGTCTAGCCTATAACCGCTTGCCTACCAAGGCGCCTCTATTTGTTTATAATTTCCCTCTTTAGCTCCCAAAATAGGTACGAAACAAATTTTCGATTTTTACATTTCACGAAAATAAATGTTTTAAAATCTTGAACAGAGAATTGAAATTTTAAGATTTTAAGTCTACATAGCTCTATTGTAAGAGACAGTAACATACTAGAAAGACAAGTGAGCGTTTGAACCTGATTTTTGTGTGTATTATTATATAATTTAAAATTTAATAATAAAAATACGAAAAAATAGAAAATACCAAAATTAAATCATTTTTTTGTATGTGTGTTTAACAAGTAAAATATTCCAAAAGAAAGAAAGAAAAAGCAGAACAAGAAAAGTTATTGGTTAGACGACTAATCAATATGCGTCCAAGATGTCCTCAGGTTACCAATAGATTGTTAGCTTTGGTTCGTTTAAGACAAATAAATAAAAAATAAAACGGATTGATCTGATCTAAAAGAGAAACAGAAAATAAACTACCAGAAAGCCAAACAAGTCTAAAAGAATAACTAAAGAAACAGAAAATAAAATAAAAGAACTAGAAGATTGTAAAGATGGATTGGAAGTGAAACTAGAGTGGGTTCAGGTAGAACAGCAATTACCTGGAGGACTACATGGGAAATTACCACCGCGTATTGGACCCCCGTGCGCATATTTTAACTACTACCTATTTAATTGTGGATTTTTTTTTTTTTTTAATTTATTCACAACTAATTGCTTGTAAAAGAAGATACATATCTGCTCCTGGAAGATTAATTAAATAGGAACATATATTGTTTTTTTAACGGGATTTTAACAGTATAAAAAAATTTAGCAGTCAACTGTGGGTATCGAACCGGAATCCTATCAAACAGATGTCCAACCAATCATCTGGAAAATGTTTATTCTTCAGGAAATATAAAGTAAAATTTACTGTTCAAATAATATTTGTATGGATATTGTTCACGTATAAGGCCGCTCAGGTATAGGGGCACCTTAAAAGGCATTAATTCTGTGGGTTGGTGCAAGAAGTGCTAATGTTAGATTTTGGTAAAAATTAGTAAAAGATCTGTTTTGATATATTAACCATCAGAATTTTTCTTGCAAGGGGTGCCAAAGGCAATTTCAAAGTAGTAAATGAGTTACTAAAACTTACTAGTGCCAATGTCAAAATTTGGCATCAATATTTCCCCTCTCCAGGTAAACCAAAGAGGACGTACACTGGTAATCCTTTTTTTGACATTGGCACTTCTTGCACCAAGCCACAGAATTATATTTTGTCCATCAAGTTACATATAAACTCGAGACACTTTTTATGTCGTCGTACGTTCATAAAGCTAAGGGTTGGTAAATAGAGACAGGGATAGAATCTGCTTCGCTTAGCAGCAGTTAAGTTAATTCATTTACGTCAGTTTAATGAAGCACCAATCCTACAAATAGTCAAAAATGATTTCTTAATCACATCATGACGGTGCAATTATATGCCGAGAGAGTCACTAGTCTAGTGAAGACTGGACTGGACCACAGCTTCTTTTTGGGCACTGAGAGTAAGATCAGCTTGGAACTTGGATTTATCCAGCTTGCGGCACTTGTAATCATCCAATGCGGCACAGCTTGGCCATAGTCCTTAAGAAATCCAAAGTTTAGTGTGTGTGCTTGAATAAGCTTTCTTTCAAGATGTTCTCTTTCAAGTGCATTGTATGGTTTTACAAACTGCGTAATATCAGTAAGTATTTAATATCATCATTCAAATGGTCAGAGTTTGAAGTAAATTTCAGTTAGAAATCTGACAGTAGTAATCAGAGGGAAACTGTGAAACAGCTTCAATAACTACGTGATTCGTTTTTCTTGGAAAACCTTCTTGTTTCAAAAGTGAGAAAAAAAGTATTCTAACAAATACTAAGTTTAAATATTCATCAGTTTTGTTCTTTACATCATCATCCCTTTACTTCTCGTGAAAATGCCATTTCATAAATTTAACATGCTAGCATACTTACTCACTGCCTCATCTACCGTCAGATGTTGAGGCTTTACAGAAGGATCCCCAACTTTCTCTGTCCCTGTTTGGCCACAGACATCTCCAATCCCCAATTTCTCAGGGCACTTTCCATGTTGTCCACCCAGGTACTCTTGTTCTTCTTCTTCGAGGTCTTCTTCCCATCACTCTTGGCCTCCATAATTCTTTTAGGTATCCCGTACCATCTTAGGCTGTTCTCTCTCAATTACGTGAGGTACGGGGGGGGGGTTAACTTTTAAGCACTGTTCGTATGGTTGTATTTCGAATCCTGTCTCACCTTGTTTTTCCCCTCAATCTTTCTCAGGGGAATCTCATTTCCATTGCCTGAAGGCGGCTTCGGTCCGACTGCTTCCAAGATTCGCTAAGTTGAGCGGTAAACTGCTTCTTTTTTTTCCTTTGCTCACTTCTCTTTAACTCAAACATTTTTTCTGTTTATCGCAGAAAACAATCTTCCTGCAGCGGCCATTCTTACATGAATTTCCTCTCTCAGCTTTCCACGCTGATCTATCAGGACTCCCATCTCCCAAATACTTAAAAAACAAGGGACCTGCTTTATCATTTGTTTATCAATGGAGATTCTCAATCGCCTTTCTGCTCTGAAGACCACCGTACATTTTGGTCTTAGAAATATTCACCGTCATTTTCTTTCTTGCCAACTCTTCATTCCATATATTCAAATTCTCCTGTAACCTCTCTCTTCGGTGTCTGCTATTAATCATTCGCAAATGTAAAGGCTGAGAAGGCAACCGGCTGCAACTTCCTGCGTCCAAACTGAGTAGCTCTGGTTTCCTCTTGCATTCTTTAATCTATCAGAGAGATAAGGTACAGAGGGTCTTCCTATATCCCCCTTGTCTAACACCCGTCTTCGTATAGAATTCGGAAGATTTCAAATGAGTGGTTCTGGCATAATTCCTACAGTTAGCGTAAAAAGAATTTGATCCTTTGTATAAGACGATTGCATTCACTTCCTGTTTTCTAAGATTAACTGAAAGTAAAATTTACAAAACGTCATCATCGCGATAAAAGATAAGTTTTTCTGAGACTGAATGTTTCCGGTTACCCCTTTTCCAGCGATTGAATTTTTGGGTTTATTTTTTATTCAAGACGATTCCAAAGCTCGACAGAGCAATTAGTAGACCTGACTTTGTCTAAACATGGACTTCCTTTAGTTAAACTTTATTATCTAAGAAATCAATAAAGTAGCTTAAAGAAAGTGGGGGACGAAAAATTGACGTTCGAATTCCGGCGGAACTCGTTGTGACTGTTCTCCAGATTGCTCTTAGAACATTATCTATGTTATTTTATGTTTGTTTTCGGAGTAATTCTGTTTGCTTTCTTAATTAGCTTGTCTATTTTTGTTCTATATAATGTTAACATATTTAATGATTTTATTCTTATCTATGAACAAAATTATTGAGTCTTGTTAACAAGCTTGTCTTCTAGGATTATATTTCGAATTTGTTTAACCCATATTTATTAGCTTACAGTATTCTGTTTCAGGAATTAACTGAGGCAAGATTTCTTCTTTAAGGAACAGAATATTTCTTCCCCTACTTCCAGAAATTTCATCTCTCCCAGATCTCCTGATTTATTCCTTTCCTTTTAGATAGTAATGTTCTTGTAAAATCTTTATTCATCTTTTTTTTTTAGTTAAGTGAGGTTGACTTACTCACTAAAAACACTGGTTTTTTCAAAGTTCCTGTATTCTCTCACTTGTTATTATTGTATCAGTTTAATGAAATAATTAATTTCCTTAGATTAGATTATCTTGATTGTAAGATTGCGTTTACTCTCAATCCTGTAGACGATCCTGTTACAGACATGCAGTTATTTGGTGGCTGATATCGCTGAAACACTTGGTAAAGGCGTGGTAGCTTTGTTCAATGCCATTGCGATATCTGTAATATTGATTTAGTTATCAACCAAACCAAATTTGGAGTGCCCAATTTCCCTTGAACATAGCCTATTTCCGGAAGGACAGTTGTATAAGGGTTGATCGTCAAAAAGTGCACGAAAAAGCGTAACGTTGAAAAACACCCAACTTTGACCATTTTTTTCTCTTTTTCTATAAAAGATAAAATTCCCAAATTTTCTTTAAATTATAGGACAAATCCTCCTTTATAACTGTAATTTTTTCGTAATAGCAAAGATTAATTAGTTTTCGAGAAATACGATTTCAAAAATGAGTAAAAACAGCAGTTTCAGAAATTGTTGTTGTTCTTGTTCTTGTTACCTTTTTTTGTAAACAACGTAGCGCCTGAACGCGCGAACCGATTTTCATGAATGAGCTATCATTCGATTTGGAATTTCATGTAGTTGTGCCTTGTGGGGGTCTCGACGCTGTACATCGAATGGGAGAGGAGATAGCCCCCTTTATGTAAGGCCCCCTCCAAAATTTTATTATTACAAATAACTATAAATCTTAGCCCGATTTTTTAATAAAATTTGGCAGGATGAAAGGGGTTATGGCTTCCCTACTTAACATTAAAGCGACGTTTTGCTGTTACATCTATTAAGTGGAAGTTTTGCAATCGTTTCAAATTATCATCGCGTGAACCGATTTTTAGCGAATTATTGTATGTAGTTTAGCAGCAACTCAGAGGAGTGTTATTTGATTTATTTTTAAATTTATGTACTTTTTGTTGTCCTTAAGGGACTAACGTCCCACAGGACATTAATGAACGTATTTCTTTCTTTCTTCTTTCTCTTTCATCAACAAAGTGTGCGTAAATGGTCTACCATTAATATCGCGTATAAAATTAGATGGTGGTCATTTTAGAAAGCCTCTACTCCTTAGCGTGGATAAGTCAGTCGACTAAGAAAAAAAATAAAATAAAATTTGAAATTTGATAAATTTCCCAAGCAGGAAGGGATTCCCGGCTTAGAATCCAGCTGCTAGCCCTAGGACAGTGCAGTCTGGTAACGAGAGAACACTTTCCAGAGTGCACTGAAGGAAAAAAAACGTCTAGACGTCTATCTACTAAGATGTTGACAAAAATAACCTCCTCAGAGTCGAAACAAATCAACCTTCCTACAAATGGGTGTTCTAACTATAAATATCTCCCTTTGGAGGGGGGTGAAGAGGGGCACCCTAATCTTTAGACCCAATTAAAGGGGGATAAAAGTCTCAAAAACTGAGTAAAAAAAATAATAATTAAATAATTCATATTTTTCGAAGAGATGGTAATGAGTTTTTTTTTATTTTATTATTATTTTTTTAATAATAAAATAAAAATGTCGGCAGATAGACGGGTTGCTATTGGAGGTGGGTGTACCATGGCCAGCTAGATATGTTGATTAAACAGAGAAAGGTCAATGCACTATATACCACTTCCCCTGCAGTTATCCATTTTTTTTTCTTTCCTCTTTCTTAACTTCTATCATTCCTTCTTTGTCACTGCACTCACTATCTCAGTCTTTGTAATCCTATCCTTTCACCTCCTTTCGTAGCTCTTTCTCCGCATTCTCCAGGTCCCCCGATCTCCGTGCGTCTTTCAAAGCCCCAACTTGTTTCATCTAATTTATTATTTCACCTATTATTATTATTATTATTAGTTTAGTTTATTTCTTTTACTTTCTCTTCCTTCTACTAGGTAAAAAGGAAGTATTGATATCGTGCTCTATTTTGAGCTTAACCGGAAATAACAGTCTTAAGGGTTCCCAGACTCCCAAATCTGATGCTACCATCGGATACGTCAATAAGCTTTTGGAAATTTAAGTTCGACACCACTTTACTGAATTGTATTGTTATAATTTATAGTTTTTAGCTATTTATTTATTTATTTACAGTCGAACCTCTCAATAACGGACACTGGCGGGGGAAAGCAATGTGGCCGCTGTTTGGAGGTGGCCGTTAGAAGGAGGTGGCCAAGTTTCATAATGAAAAAATATGCGGGTTTTTTCCAAACATCTATTTATTATTAACAGATTTAAAAACGTACATAATTGCATAATTATTTGGCTATAAGATATGTTGAATAAATGATTATGATGAATGATATTTTGAAACCCATCTGGGCGTATGGAATAAAGCCGTGGGGTTCAACCAACGCTCCAATCTAAAATACTTCGAACTATTGTACACGCTCCTTTTTATGTCTCCAACTTGACTATACACACTGACCTTAACATTCCTTTTGGTCACCACAAGTCGCTGAAAACAAGGTACAGAAAACTCCACTTCAGCCTGCAATCTCATATAAATCCTCTAGCTCAAAATCTTTCTTCTAGAACTCTTCCTGACAACTCTCTCTAAGATCTAAACTCACTCTGGACAATAAAAGACTAATTTATACTTCTATTTTTAAACCCATCAGGGCGTATGAAATAGAGCTGTGGGATTCAACCAAACGCTCCAATCTCCGAAAGGATTCAATCTCTTCAATCAAAAATACTTCGAACTATTGTACACGTTCCATTTTATGTCTCCCAACCTGGACTATAACACACTGGACCTTAACATTCCTTTTGTCACCGAAGTAGCTAAAACAAGGTACAGAAAACTCCACTTCAGCCTGCAATCTCATATAAATCCTCTTGCTCAAAATCTTTCTTCTAGAACTCTTCCTGATAACCCGGGACAAGACGCCTTAAAAGACAGTGTGGCCTCCGTGATCTCCTCTCAAGTGAAGAGAGTGACTAACCATTTAATGTTTTGGAGTGTTACCAATGCGGTAACTTCTCCACTCGTTACCTAATCATTTACTACTCTATTGTATCACTGTTACTTATAGCGCTAACGCGCTGATTGTAGCAAAAATAGGCGCAAACAAAATGATATGCATCAGATTTTTCTTAATTATCCAAAAAAAATTTATCAAATTTTAAAAAATAATTACTTTTGATCACCGCGTCAAACGAACTTTTATGATAATAAGGTTGGTTGGAGGTGAAACATTTAATCCGTTCCCCCAAAATCAATGTCCGCGGTCGCTATGTAGAGTGTCCATTAGACGGCGGAGGTTCTTGTATATAGAAAGTGTTATAGGGGTAATACGGGGAAATCCAAAAATGGCCCGTAAGTGGAGGTGGACGCTAGTGAGAGTGTCCCTTTATGGGGAGGCTCGACTGTATTTATTTATTTTTTTTTGGTTTTGTAAGGTGCGCAACATCAAGGGTCCTTTGCACCTTCACTATTCTGGAGAATAGACACTTTACTACACAGCCTAATCTACACCTAGTCAATCTAATCGAAACTAACCTAGCGGTTGGCCTAACTCGTATTTCCTGTTAACCTAACTAACTAATGTTGGAGTGGAGTACTCGATATTCCTCGCACCCTATAGAGATCTAGCCTAAATTTTAAAATCACCTATTTACATAAAGTTTATATATACACTCATACACTCATCCTAATGAGTACATTCGTCCTAATAAGTACATTCATCCTAATATATACATACATCCTAATAGATATATTCCTATATATACATTGAGTGAAGTACTCTATATTCCTCTCACTCATTTACAATCCTTAACCTATTTACATTCACGCAACCCATTCATTGGCGTGCCAGGGTACCAATCCCGACACAGACCCACCCCTGTCCTAGGAAGCAGTGGCTCCCGAGAAAGTGCAGGAAGACGTCCTGCGAGACAAGAAGACAAAAGTTTGCCACCCCTGCCCCGGCATGTATTTATTTATTTATTTTTTTGATGCTAGGATTATTCATCATCATTTGAATCGCTTTTCCACGCAGTGTGTGAGTATCTTGGGGTGTGGTAAAGTAAAGACTCATCTCTAAAGTCCCATTTTACGTATTGTACGCTTCTAGCACCTGCACCATATTATAATAAGGTTCAACACAAATTCCGAGTATATCCAGTACACCGGAAGTGCGTCTGAGCGGACTTTATCGTATTTTCTGCCGGTTAAAAGAAGAGATTCAAAGGAGATAAACTTGCGTTGAGCTAACTTATCGATTATATTTGAAGCATTAATTATCATTAAGATTGGTTCTGTAGAGGAAGCTGTGATGATATCTTTCAATTAATACCAATACTTTATCACAGAGAACATGTTTAATGTTGATGTCAGAACAAATTACTAAGTTTTCAAGAAAACTGAATAAAATAAATTGTTCGAAGAAAAATCGTGGAGATATTTCTATCTACTTAGAATAATACATAAGTTAAGATAAATTATTTTATGGAATCGATTAAATTATAACCAAAATAGACTTTAAACATCTTCCTTTGCTCCCTCCAGATCGAATGTATTTATTTACCCACTTTTACTTAAAGTAAAGTTAGAAAGAGAAAAAGGTACTTAAATTCCAAGAGCGAAAGTTTTCCAGTAATATACCAGCTAGTTTGTACAGATAAAATAATTTATAATCTATCCATTTAATCGATTATGGTTTATTGATTCACTTGTGTGTATGCAATCGAATGTAATCACAGTAGAGTACGTAACAAGATATCTTGTGTAACTTGTACCAACTAAATGTCGACTTACAAACTTACAATTGTATAATGTTTCCATTTTCTTGTGGTTTTTATATTCTCTGTCTCTCTCACACTCTCTCACAGTCATTCTCTACATATATTTCGATTATTTATTCAACGGTTGGCCTACTTACATTTGTTGAACTTTAATTGTCGATAGAAACAGTCGATCTCTGGTATTTTGATTTTATATTTCGATTAGTTTTATCAAGATTTTTACCCAAAAAAAGTCATTGATGTTTTAAACTTTCTTTTTTCTATTTATTTATTATTTTCTTTTGAAAGAAGGATTACGGAAGTGCTGTCCTCTTTTTACGCGATAGGTACACAGAACACAGTCACGTAAAAAAAGAAAGAAAAAAAAATCTTGCCGGAAGACAAACCTAACTTCCCTTTTCCTACTATTCTCGAGTTTCGAACTCACAAATATTCTTTCAAACTCCAATCGTTTGGGTAATACTTATTACTTATCAGTTCAGAAAGAATATCTACCGAATCAAAGTCATCTTACATTTTCTTTGTTTACATCGCATCTTCATTTTGTGACAATAAATCTTTAACCAGTACCAGAGGAGGTTGACGCAAAAATCGACTGGCGGGACAAAGGAAGTTTGTTGCTACAAGAAGGCATAAGAAGCCTTTTTTGATAGCGTTGCCTAGAAGACTATTTGATAGCCTAGGAAACTGGCTTCAGCCCGAGAATCTACGATCATTAATTTTATAATTAATATTAATAATTAATATTATTCTCCATTATCCCGTTGAGGGTTTTGTTTAGTTATATTGAAGTCTTGCCGTATTGTTTTTATTGCTGTTCTTGAGAATTAGGTCGTCTCTTCTTTACAATTTGAAGGGAATAGTTTGTAATATAAGACTGACTTTAGGGTAAATATATTTTTAAAGAGTGTTGATCTAATATCTAGGACAGTTTATTGCGTTGTCTAACCTTAAAGACTTGGTTTTTCTATTGTTCTATTCAAAATTTTCTAGTTTACAAGCATTGTGCTTCTTTCACGTATCGTTAAAAAAAATGAAAATGAATAATCGATTAAAAATATTATTTTTTTAAAAATTCTTTTGTTTGAATTAAGTTTGGCAAATAATCAAGGCTAAAATGGAGCATTAAAATACTTATTTTATTAGTTTTTAATATCATCTCATCATGAATAAGCCAATAATGTGCGAATACAAGACCAATACTCCGAAGAATTTGAAACAGATATCAGAATACGTCAGGGGGATGCTCTAGTGTGCCTTCTGTTGTTAAATTTCGCCCTTGAAATGGTGGTGAGAAACGAACAGCACGACATTTAATAGAATGACTCGCTTGTGCAGACGATGTCGATATTGTGTCAAGATCTATGAGGGAAATGGGAAAAAAGTATTTACGGATCTAGAAGCTACAGCAAGAGTTTTGAGAGCTAGAAATAATCCGAAAAAAAAAAAACAAACTACATGAAGTCTGGATGCACAGACATTACCATCGGTCCGTATACTTTCGTGGGAGGAGACCAATTTATCTTTCTGGGAACAGA
Organism: Rhodnius prolixus; assembly: GCF_049639745.1. NCBI lineage: Eukaryota > Metazoa > Arthropoda > Insecta > Hemiptera > Reduviidae > Rhodnius > Rhodnius prolixus. Next base: position 38,679,519 of record NW_027411634.1, read on the forward strand.
AGATAAACTCCCAGAAGGATATTTCCCGAGAGTTAGGATGGTTAGGATTGCTGCAGCCAGTAGAAGCTATTTTGGGCTTAGCTCAATCAGCTCCGGACTAACCTGATCTTCAGAAAGAAGAAGGTGGGCCATTATAAAACACAGTTCTCCTCTATGGCTCAGAAACCTGGACCACCAGAAAGGCAGATAAAAAGAAGCTTCTGGCGTTTGAAAGAAAAATACTTCGTAAAAATATCGTAAAATATATGACCCTGGTTAGGAACGGACAGATATGGAGAAGTAGAGGAAAAACCAGGAGCTTTATAGCCTATATGAGGAAATGGATGTGGTAAGGTTTATCAAATTAGGAAAAGTAATATGGGCAGGACATGTTATTAGACTGGAAGAAGGCGAGATAGCTAGGAGAGTGCTGAAAGAAGAGATCTACAGTCTTAGAAAGATTGGCCGGCCGAAAACGTGGTGAATCAAACACGTCAAACGTCACAAACTGGGATGCCTGGCGGAGGCTTATTTGGAGGTCCCAACTCATAACTGGGTTGTTGCGCCATTTAATTTAAGTAATATCATCCAGCACTTTACTGTCGCGATTTTATTTCGTTTAGTATTTCTCAAAATTTCCGGAAAATGGCTGCTAGGATTTTCTTTTAAACCATTCACTTTTACTTGCAATGCTTTCCTCGGAAAATTGATTTTTGGAAGGGTTATCAGAGTACACTTCTCTAAAAGTGCCTGGATGTAATTAGATGTTTGAACGCCCAAACTGTTCGCTCTGTTGATATTCACCGGAGTCAACGTTACGAAGAATGGTAGTGGTGAAAAGTGGCGTTTTTCAAAAAAATTTCCGTTTAAAGTGGAAATTCAAATTGGTGATCTTCTTGTCCAAATAACTCTGGTCAAGATCAACTTTTCTTGAGGAAATCCTATTTAAAAATTAGGGAAGATATGTGGGTTTATCATCTGTAGACCAACAAGACAGAAAACTCAAGAAATAAGAAACAGGTGAAAACTTTTAAGTTGTTTCTTCGAAAGCCTTGACTGGTATTGAAAGAATGTAGGTACGCCGACCTTCGAGGACGTCTACACTCGTATGTCAGCATGAGAGTCGCTGAGTGAAGGAAGAAGTCATAATAATAATAAGAAGAAGAAGAAGAAGAAGAAGAAAAAGAAAAAAGAACGCAACCTAAAGCAAGAAACAGTTCCAGCGTGGGACGTTAGAGACAACATGAAAGAAAATATTTTATTATGCACACGCTCACATGATTTCCCCTCCGCTGTATCATCCCCCCACTCCTTCAGTTTGACTCCCCCCCTCCATTATTCTATTCTGCTCGTACATGCGCACTTCAAAATAAGCGCGCTTACCGGTCATTAAAAGCCAAATAGAAGACAATAAATGCCTTTAGGCTAGACTGTTAAAGGAACACTGGCTACGATCTGTACAGCTTTACGCCGCCCTTATCTCATGTTTCTATTGCTCTCGCAGGTTCTTGAAAACAAAATATAACCAGCCTTTAAGTTATTAATTATCTCAAAAAAAAAGAATAATCATATTTATCATACTGGAAAGGGTTTCTTTCTTCCTGATAGTTAACTTTTTTTTTTGTGGGTAAGTTTGTGTGTAAATAGATCAAAGTTAAGGATAAACAGTTTCCTGAGCTCCTTCATTGTGTACTAAACTTAGCTCCTCCATTATTAAGATAAGTTAACAAGCTCCTAAGCTATTTAGGTTTCCTTATCCCCAATATTCTAAAAATATAAAAATCCCTAAAGAGATTCGTTTAGCTTTGTAGGTATGGCAATACAGCGATTTTTTCACTTCCGCCCAAGGAAACCTCTTGGAGATGTCCACCCGATGGCAGCGGACAGGGCCGTACGAAAGGACAGATCACAGTGCGAAGGGCGGCCACATTGTTGTGAGAAACCTTCAGGGTGTCAATGTCTTTAAAATTTTTAACTATAAACATTCAAAAGACTTTTTCTCTTTTCCAGCAATTTACGAAAGAATGTTCTTTAAACGGAGAATTAATCGGAAGGCTTAAAGCACAAAATTTTGTTCGTAATGTCGCACTTCCGTAAAATACGATTTTTATTTTTTTAAATTTTAGAATAATTTCACTTATATTTTGTATTTCCTAATAATATTACAGACTCCGAGTTATTTTAATTCCATGAAATAGAGAAGATTGTCTAGCTCATATCGATTACTCTGGAATGCCCTCTTTCTAGAAGTTCCCAAAGCTCTTGTGTTCCCATAGTGTCCTTGAAGAAATACCTCCTAATATTTCATCCGTATCGTGTCAAATTAGTTATGGAGGTAAGTTGTTTTGTTTGGGAGGAATTCATAAAAAAGTAAGAGTACCGGATATACCTGGACTTTCAGAACATATTATTATTATTTTTTTTTTTTAAATTGTATTTATTGTAAGTAATATTACGATCGTTTCCGGTAAACGATGTTCTACATAAAATTATGAAGTCGTACGAGATGAAAAATTATTATTCACAATTATAACCGGAAGTGCGGCGTTATTGTGTATCTTCCTACAGTTTTCGCTCTTTTATTCAAAATGGCTACCACAATAACTAACTATTAATTAATTACCTCAGTATAATCATAAAAGTCTGAAATTTTAAGTAGCATTTTGGCATTGTCGTTTTCTGCTGCCCTTCAGCTGCAAATATATGCAGTTGATTGTCGATTGACAACGTGCTGCTTCGATCGCTTAACGCTTCTTGTTGCTAACATGAAGCCTGTGAGCTACAGTGATGTTGAAATAATCGCCACATTGTCAACGCTAATTATGCTTTCCGCTTTCAAATCCTTGTAGCGTTTTAATTCTCACTACATTGATCTTTCATCGCGTTTCTTTCAAATAGCGATTATTTTTAATTTGGTGAAAGCTGAATTATGACTCTCCGATGATTACTCGAGTAATTCAATTACGTCAACTACAAATCAGAGGAAGTCAAGTCAAGTCTTATAAACGACCAGAAAGATGTACGTACTACGCAAAGTACACGGTGAAAGCTGAAACTACCTCATACCCGTTCATAAAGATTAGAAAGATGGCACCAGTTATCCCTGGAATAACTCCAGAGGATATGCAGGATCATACCAAGAAGTTGACGCGGCTATCCCCCCAGGTTAAAAAAATAAAATAAATGTATGAAATGTAATAAAAAATAAAAGTAATTAACCAATTTACATGCAACGTCATGAAATTAGTAAAAGTGATTGAAAAATTGGGTTACTACAGATTTTTCTCAATCCGAGAACGGATTGAGGACAGAAGGCCGCCATATTGCATGCAAGTGCCTATGTAATATTTGTTTTTTGTTTTTTTTGGTTATCCATAACCTATCAATTATTATTAATTAACCTTCATATTAATTGCTATCCTTATATAAACAAGACATTATCGACTGATATCGATCTATCGAACATTAATTTTTTTTTTATATATTGTTAAACCTAAACTGTAGCTACTGTTTATTTATTTATTTTATAATTATTTTTTTGTCCAAAACTCATTAATTTTATAGGTTAATAGCAGTTTAGATATTTAAATATCTTTATTTAACAAAGAGATTTTTTTTAATTTCACTATAAAGCAAAGAGATTCAAGTGTCATAATTCATGTAAAAATTACATGCATAAAGTAATTATTTCTTTAATTATTTTTTCAGCTCAATCTCACTAGATTTAATCCCCTGAACTCCCGCAAAAAGAGATGCTGTGATCTTGTAAATGTATTGGTGTTTTACTAGTTTCCAATAGAATAAAAGAGACCGTATTGAATTATTTCCTAATATCCTTCAATACGACAAAACTAAACATATTTTACGTGTTTTTACGTCAACTTTGTTTTTTTTTTCCAGTATTTCCTGTGACGTAAACATTCCATATTTTCTATGAAATTACTAAATTGGGCAATTTGAGAATTAGTAGAAAGTTTGAAGTTTCAACTCAAGCTGGTTGCAATAATATAGTTTCAAAAATTTTGGTCTAATATTAAGATGTAATTATAAAAATATTTTTTTAAATTAAAAATATTACTATTAAATATTTTTCCCTATCTTTTAATTTTTCAAAAGCGGCCGAAATACATAATTACTTAAGAAATATCCAATATAATTATTTAACCGTTTCAAAAAGAATTAAACAAATTAACAAAGTTAATTGTCCATTCACAGCAAAATTACTATTGTATATAATTAATAAAAAAATTTAAAAAAGTGGGGGAAGGAAGCTTAAGATCGCAAAATATTTAGAGAAATTTGTAGATTTGTAGAACAAATTGATTAATATAATTTTTTAATTTAGTTTCAAAAATAATTAATTTTTTAATCTGCGGTACTGAGAGTGTTAATCTCATTTTCTTCAAATAAACCATTTCTCCGTACTCAGTAAAACCTCAAGAAATTATTTCTTATGAGAAACTCCAAAACGGAAACTCTCACGATTGTTTAATTCCTCTAACTGGTTCCGGTCTCCCTCCCCTACCCCCCCCCCCAAAAGAGGTTTATTTCGCCTCCGTAGTTTTTGGAAGAATGTAAAGCGCACCTGCTTTTTTTAATGCCCTCGGTTTACCAATCAGTAGAACTCTTCTAGTCCTCCACTAAATTGGTGTGGACAAGTTATTGAGATGATTTCTGTGGGTGTGCCCTACAAAGAGTAGAATGCTGTGATGGCATGGTTAACCAGGCTTCTTAATCAGAGTCAAGAAGAAAACCCATGGACTAATTCCGGGCGCGTACCACTTCCAAAGTTAGACTAGTATCACGTACAACCCTCTTCAGTTTAATTAACTTCCTCTTCAGTTCAAAAACCTAGAAGTGCGTAGAAGACTCACTCACTTTGAGAACAGCAATCACTGATGATCGCCACTGAATCTTCTAGTGCTGAATTCTGAGCTATTCCACGTTTGCCCAAATTTAGGGAGCTAATATTCAAGACCAAGGCGCCACGGTAGCCGAGCGGTTAGAGAGGCGAGACCTGCAAAGCTAATATGCATGTACTGGGCTCGATTTTCGGTCTTATTGAGGTACTAGTCTAGGCCTTGGATTTTATTTAATGGTTAATAAGAGAAATTTATAGTAAAGTATGTTAGGCGGTTATAGGATAGACCCGCAAAGCTAAGATGTATTGCGGTACTAGTCTAAACCTTGTGTTTTATTTAATGGTTAATATGAGAAATTTACAGTAAAGTATGTTAGGCGGTTAGAGGAGTGCATTCTAAGTATATTAGACTATTGAAGTATATATATTCCCATGTGCAGTTACGAGTGAAGATGGATAGAACTGGAGCAGGATTCAATATGGAGAGAGGGGTAAGACAGGGGGATCCCCTGTCGCCTAATATTTTTAACGCAATGCTGGAACAGGTGTTCAGGAGTTTGAACTGGGAAGATAGAGGTATAACGGTAAATGGAAAAAAATTAAATAATTTAAGGTTTGCTGACGACGTTATTTTGTTTGCCACATCTGTAGAAGAACTGTCAGGTATGATACAAGACCTAATGATCCATTCCTCTGAAGCTGGGCTGAATATAAATGTTAAAAAGACCAAACTTATGACCAATGGTGCTGAAAGTATTATTACATTGAATGATGAAAAAATTGAGTGGGTAACGGAAGCAGTGTATTTGGGGCAAACCATATCATCCAAAAATAGGACCACGCAAGAAATAAACAGAAGAATCTCCATTGGTTGGAAGAAGTACTGGTCTTTAAAGCATATTTTTAAAGCTCCATTAAATGTTAGTATTAAAAAGTGGGTATTTGACGCATGTGTACTTCCGTGTCTCCTTTATGGAGCCCAGACTTGGTCGCTGACTAAAAAGAATGAGAAACGGTTGCGTACCACTCAAAGAGCGATGGAGAGGAGTATGTTGGGGGTAAAGAAGAAAGACAGGATTCAAGCCACAGAAATCAGGAAGAAGACTCTGCTTACGGATCTGGTAGTAGCAGCTAAGAAACTCAAGTGGAACTGGGCAGGTCATATTTCTAGGTTAGAAGGTGACAGGTGGACCAAAGTCTGTACTGAGTGGTGCCCGGCGAACCGGAAGAGGAAGAAAGGAAGACAGTTTCGCAGATGGAGGGACGAGATAACCCAAGTAACAGGAAGTAATTATGCCAAAATAGCAAGATGTCGCGAAGATTGGAATAAAATGGGAGAGGCCTTTGCCCAGAAATGGGCCTAATTCCAAGAATTGTTTATGGAATACAAAGAAGATAACAAGTTTATTTTATTTATACAAAGAATTGACTTTTTTTAATTTTTTTTTTTTTTTTATTTAATTATTTGTAAAGGATTGGTAATATAATGTACATTTTATTTTGCATTGAAGTAATAGGAAATATAATTTTTTTTTTTATTTTTGTACTAAGGATGTAAATCCAGGAAAAGAATAAAGGCTTATTTTTATTTTTTATTTTATTTATTTTATTTTAAGAGAAATTTATAGTAAAGTATGTTAGGCGGTTATAGGATAGACCCGCAAAGCTAAGATGTATTGCGGTACTAGTCTAGGCCTTGTGTTTTATTTAATGGTTAATATGAGAAATTTATAGTAAAGTATGTTAGGCGGTTAGAGACTAGACCCGCAAAGCTAAGATGTATTGCGGTACTAGTCTAGCCCATGGATTTTATTTAATGGTTAATATGAGAAATTTATAGTAAAGTATGTTAGGCGGTTAGAGGCTAGACCCGCAATGCTAAGATGTATTGTGGTACTAGTCTAGGCCTTGTATTTTATTTAATGGTTAATAAAATGAATTTTACAGTAAAGTATATTTGCTAGTCGCCTCCGTCCATGACACCTAATTTGGTAGTTGGACATTAAGCCCCGCCTGAAAACATAGGCGATTACTTTACTATTCAAGACCGGATACCGTTGTCTTAATTGAATCAAATTCACACAAAATCGAATTAGTAACTTGGAAACATCGAACGAGTAACTTATACCAAGTAGTGTTTTCGTGTAAACACACTGTTCAAAGTTGTTGATTGCATTAATGAATCAATAATTTCTTATAAAAATCAAAAGATGCGACGACTATTGTGGTCCAGAGAATAAGAAAACCTAACCAACCATGTGTGCAGTTTCAAGAGTGGTGGAGAGCCTAAAATCTTCAGTATAAATCAAAAGTCTGCCCCTGGCGGTACCAGAACTTCGATCTCGTGGCCCCTCTCTTAAATTCTTTTCCTCTCTCTCCTCTTCTCACACTTCTCAGTCTCTCAAATCTATCTGGTAACTAAAAAGATCTCCTTATATCTTAAATGCAACCGCCCTGAGGCAGCTATATCTTCCCAAACTAACTAACATTAGCTAGGTGATTAGAGGATTACCTTGCCCACTTTGGGGAGCGCGGAGAGAGAGGAAGTTCTTGTGTTCACCGTTCATTAGATAATTACCTAGTTATTCGTCCCCCCCCCACTCTTTTGCTAGGTTTCTTTTCCTTTAAACTGTTTATCCCCTCCTTGCGGCCTGGAATAAAAAGGAGACACTGCGGGGGGATAACATCTCTTCCAGTCTCTTTCCTCGTCAATTATATCGATCACAGAAGAAATAAAGAAATAAATACAAATCTTTGTGGAGAAAGTTTTGGAAGTGTGAAAGGCTATATATTCATTAGTGAGAACGAGAAACGGAAGTCATTAAAACAAATCTTCCCTCATTAACTTCCACTTTCTCTTACAGTTGTAAAAAAGATAGTACTGTAATCACGTACAGATTTGCCAACTTTTTCACCGGAACTATCCGGTTTTCAAGGCCTCTGAATAAAAAAAAAAAAAAAGGTTAATAAAAGATAGGTGTCTGCTTCTGAACGAAGCTTAGACGTGATATTTCGTCTGATGGGATATTAATAACAATTTTTGAAAAAAGTGGTTACATCCTACACCAAACTGGCTAATCTACCACTGAAGATGGATGGATTTACACTTTATTCAATTACTTTCAACAGAATATCAAAAAACTCTTAATAACTCTGAGTAAAAAATGCACTTCAAGTGAAGCAATTTCCTTCAAACAAAGAGATGGTACCGTAAATTAGACAAAAAAAAATGGCCCTTAAAAGAAAATCTTATCTTCCGCTTTCTCGAAAATATCCTTAATTGAATTTATCTGGAAAATTTATTCGAATACAAATTTTAGATCTACGGATAAAAATCGAGAATATTTTTTTTTCATTTTATTTATCCTTTTATTGAGATTTCCACCTGTAGCTACAGGGTACAATAGGTAGATGAGATTAGTATATATAAATAAATAATGTGGCAGACGTGAATGACGGTTATCCAATAATGGCCGCCATTAGTCACTCAGTTGGTCACGGGGCTAACGGCGCCTCAGTCGTCTTCGAGGATTGGAGGGTAGCCGTAGTTGAAGACAAGTTTGCAGCTAAAGGGTTGGGACGAAATGAGAGTTTTTGATGGAAATTGTTATATCGGATTTTGGCAAGTTCGGAGATCGAGTGGAATTTGGAGATCTGTATGGATTGTTTATGGTTGCTAACATACGAGGGTCGTTTGAAAAGTCCGTGCAAATTTTCGGAGTGGCCATATGGGCACAAGTGACGCTGAACGTTCTGGACGCCCTGTTAAGGTTACTACTCCAGAAATCATTGATAAAATCCATGATATGGTGATGGATGACAGAAGAGTGAAGGGTGCGTGAGATTGCTAGTGCTGTGGGCATCTCGAATGAACGGGTACATAATATTTTGCATCAACATTTGGACATGACAAAGCTATCCGCTAGATGGGTGCCGCGATTGCTCACGCTTGACCAAAAACGAAATCGTGTGAAGTGTTGCAAGGACGGTTTGCAGCTGTTCCAGAAGAATCCGCAGGACTTTAAGCGTCGTTTCGTCACTGTGGATGAAACATGGATACATCACTACACTCCTGAGACCAAAGAACAATCTAAACAATGGGTTACCAAGAGGGAATCTGCGCCAAAAAAGGCGAAGACCGTTCCTTCGGCCGGAAAGATTATGGCGACTGTCTTTTAGGATTCGCAAGGAATAATCCTCATCGACTATCTGGAAAAGGGTAAAACTATTACAGGTGCATATTATTCATCGTTATTGGACCGCTTGAAAACCGAGCTGCAAGAAAAACACCCACGATTGGCCCACAAAAAAGGCCTTTTCCATCACGACAACGCACCAGCTCACACCACAGCAGTTGTGGTCGTAAAAATAATGGAAATAGGGTTCCAACTCGTTTCACATCCCCCCTATTCTCCAGACTTGGCTACCTTGGACTACTATTTGTTCCCCAATATGAAGAAATGGCTGGCGGGAAAAAGATTTTATTCAAACGAGGAGGTGATTGCAGAAACGAATGGCTATTTTTCAGACTTGGACAAATCCTATTATTCGGAAGGGATCAACAAACTAGAGCAGCGTTGGACGAAGTGTATAAGCCTAAAAGGAGACTATGTTGAAAAATAAAAAAGGTTTACCCCAAAAAATTAAGTAGTTTTTATTTTTGCACGGACTTTTCAAACAACCCTCGTAGAATGGAGCGTCTACTATGCGGCGGAGTATTTTGGATTGCAGTGTTTGCACAGTCTATTGATGTTTGATTTTTTAGCTGTTCCGAAAAGCTCGAGTCCGTAAGTCCATATTGGTGGTGAGAAGAGCTGTATAGGAGTCGTCGTTTGTTCTGTAGTGAGAGTTTTGAGCGTTTGTCGAGTAGTCTGGCTAGAAGTTTGTATCTTTTGTTTAGTTCGGTACGATACAAGATTTTTAAATTTTTTTGATAAAAATTTTACTTTGATAAAGTATCATCTCTTTCATTGGGAGGGAGCTTTATAAAATTAAAAAAAAAAAAAAATTAGTAGTAATAAACCTGTTGATTCAAAAGAGTATAAATTATTAGCTTTAAGCGACATAATTCACTGTAAAAAGCTATGGGATTAAATCAAATCCAGCCTGAGTAGGTTCATTAATATACCTACGTGAGTACCCAGATTATTATGATGGACTTCGCCGAACATTCGAGAAAAAAACAAACAATCTCTATAAAGAATATAAGCTCCTCAAGGGTAAATACTACTAATTTTCGGTGAATAGTAGATGGTGGCCCTCAGGCAAGTCTATATCTTACTAAGTCCCCTCACCCAACCGGGTCTCTGCTGTATTCACAATAAACAATCTGAATGGTAGACGTACTACTCGACGGACGAACATACAGGATAATGTCTTCTAAAATAAACACTGATATAATCCTCCCTATCACTGGAATATTAATTTCTGATTGGCTTTTATCTTGTTAAAAACAATTTTTAATTGGTGGTTTATCACACAGAAAGATTTAATGATTGGTTCGTGACCAAAAAAAAAAATTAAAAAAACTGCGGCTGTGCCATGGACCCGGCCGTATGTTGTACGTGAATACGTTTACGTAACGGGCTATATTTTATTATTGATGTATTTAGGAGGAAATCAAGGAAACAAAAAAGTCCGCTACTGGCTCTTCAGGGAAAGTATTATTAAGCAGCGATAAGTGTTTTTCTTAAAGTTAGCTTCAATGAGCGCAGAAACCATAGTCGATCACACCCATCACACTTATGTCCGAATGGATTGTTGACAAACGTCGTAGTGAAACGTGCACTAGCTGCTGCCCAATGTGTCTTCATAATGGACGATCGAACACAATCTATGCCTGTACAGTCCGTTGTCGATGTAGAAGCGATTTCATCATCCACTTGCATAATTTCAACCGTCGTTGATCCGCCAGGGCCGCATTCATTCTTTTACATTCCCGGCACAGCTTGAACTCGGTCATATGTTGTTTTATTATTACCATTCGAATGTTCTTGAGAAGCCCTTTCCAACCGTATACGATCTCCTGTATTTGGTTTTGGCTTTTTGACGCGTGTAGGTCGACATTATTTCTTTTTGATAATATTTTTTTATTCTAACACCTTATTACTATTCACTGTCATTATTTTACACTGTTTTATATACAATCGATAGATTGTGATGACAGCTGACGATTCAAACTTAAACGAACTCTGAGTCAAAAGTTATACTAATTGAAAATCTCGATACGCAGCAAAATGATCTCAAAATGGCGGCGCTTCCCCTTCCACCGCGCGCGATGCGTCACAGTCCTCGCTTATCGTAAATGAATTCTTTGATCCTTTAGCTATCCAGTGGTCTAATTTAATTTTGGATGTAGACGATAGATTCGAAACTATAATGCCAAATGTATCCCCCGATTTTGTTATCATTAGGTTTTTTGGATTGCCTCCATATGATAGCAAATTTAAAGACGTATTTACGTCAAAAAACGCGTGATCACGTGGGATACATTTTACTTATAATTAAATTTACTTGTAAAATAAAATTTTGTCACAAAAATAATTAATTACAAAATTATACACGTACAAAGTAAAGGCACCATTTGGGGGGGGGGGGGAAATAACAGGAAATGACAAAAATCTTTTAAGTAAAATACTCACTTCCGGTCAGACTTTTTTTTTTTTTTAATTCTGAATTCAGTGAATAATATTTAAAGCTGTTAATTATTTTTTCTAGTTTTCAATTTTGAATCCATACATTTGAAAAACTAAATTTTTCTTCTCAGAAAAATAGAATCATCTAGAACCAAGGATTATCTATCGAGAACAAGATCATTTGTTCAAATATCTCTCTCTCACTCACTCCCCGACATTGATTTATTATCGCTTCAAGCAAACTTGTGAAGACCTTAAATAAATAGCAAAACAAATATCTCTTCGTGTAGAGAATTGATGCTGTAGACTTGATTATATTCTCTCTCTATTTATTAAAAGAATGACTGACTGTTGATCAAATTATCTTTTTGAAAGCCCTCAGGCAATACAGCATCGCTTCATGGATGGACCATCGTTAAATCATTATGAATAGCCGCATGTTTATCTAACTACTAACAGAAAAAAAAAAAAAAATGGGATCAAGACAAGAAAAGAGAACGGAAATCTTAAAACTGGACCAGGTTAGATGTTTGAACACAAATAAAAAATATAAAAAACGGTCTTGCTGAACATTTTCGAGATTTTAAATAATATTTTTCTTCCAACTTGGAATTTTTAAAACTTTTGTTTGTTCTTATAACAATATTCAGAATGTAAAACAGCACATTAACCCGAAATACCTCTTTTTAAGAGAATAAATCCCCATTCCTCTTTAAAATGTCCTACAAATAATTATCTTGGAAGTAAGTACATACAGGGTGTACACGGAGGAGTGGTCGAAACTTCGGGAGGTGATTCAGCAGGTCAAATGCAACAAAAAATATTCTCTTCACTTTGGCCCGATTCTCAATAGTGTCCAAGATATTTGCATTTTTAACTTTTCCGTCGATATTCGCGTTTTTCACCATAAAAACGGGCCGTAACTTTTCTATCCTTTATCCTACAACAAATCTGCTTATTCCGAAACGAAAGAGCATTAAATTGTCTGTAAATCTGCTTAACCCAGAGCCTCAAAACGTTTCTTATAACAATGAAATGTTTTCTTTAATGTCTAAAAAATTCGTTCTCGATGATTTTTGTTAAACTTTTCAACTGCATTCATTCAATGATTAATGAATCAAGGAGTCACATAATTTCAGAAAAAGTTGCGCATTTATTGAGCTTCAAGATCATATGGATTATTTTGGTTTTTAATAAAACCCTACCCCGAACAGAGGGGTGTAAATGCAGAAAACTGGGATTTTGCGTAACCCACTTTTCACTACTAATTTTTCTCAAATGTCAATTTTCGGAGAAGGAACAAAAAGAAAAGTAGCCATTTTAGTTTTTAACAATCATTATTTAATAAAACGGAAGTAAAAAATACAGTAGCAATAAAACGCAGCAGTTGACTACAATTGTTTGTGAAACTTATTTTTTATGACATAATGGAGGTTTTTTTAATCAAAGTTAATTTAATAATAATTAAAATTGAAAATAATGGTTATTTTCTTTTTGTTCCTTCTCCAAAAATTGATTAGTTTTGAATTATTATTAATTAACTTTGATGTAAAACAAAACCTCCATTATGTCGTTATGTTGCACAAACAATTGTAGTCAAGAAACTAAAAATTTGCCACAATTCTTTCCCACTTCCTTGTTTGGATAGTTCGAACAATTTTTGTAGCAATTTTGGCTAGGCACCTCCTATTGTACTTTTTTTACTACTGCGTTTTATTGCTACTTTATTTTTTACTTCCGTTTTATTAACTAAATTTTAACTAGATTTTCACCTGAATGAAGCTCTATTTTTATTGGTTTATAATTAAGTAAAATTTCTGTTTCAGGTAAGCCCCAGGAAACTGTTATAGGATTTTTTTTTTTCTTTTGGAGCTAATAAAGGTAAGAAAGGAATTTAGTGTTGGCCTAGGTAGTCATTATTAAGCTGGGCTTCAGTTAGGGACTCCAAAATCCCTGAAGAAGTTGGGAGTCTTTGGAGGGGAAAGCAAAAAAAAAGGTCGTATTATTTGTTTATTTAGTTTTACTTAAACAATTACTCCATTTTTAATTCATTTGAAGAAGGAAACCCACACTAAACTGTCCTTTTTTTTCCTGAAATTTTCTTGGAAGGCGGTTTTCAAATTATTGCTATGTGTGTGTGCAATGAATGGAGGGTTTTAAGGAAAATGGTAGGAGGAGCCGTCAGCCGGAAAATCATTAAAAAGTGAAGAAAAGAAAGGAAAACCTACTGTGAAGTGGTATTTCCGGTGGATGGTTTTCTAAATTATTTATAAGAAAATTTGAAGCTCAGCGATATTGATCGCTTACCAGATGAGACCCTTTAGGGTTTTTATTTGGTAATATTAGAGTAGGATGGAAATGTATCAAACACACACACTTCCGGTGCATCCCAAATATCCCAGCCTCCACACCCCTCGCCCACAAAATGGGATATTATTATTACTGGGGTGTTAAAAACATTTTTACACCCTTAGATCCCGGATTCCGAGTCCCAGCAACTGGCTTTTACACTTCCTACTGATAACGATACTTTGACGTTAAGCCCCGCCTGAAAAAACACGCGAATACTTTACTTTTAACTGAATGTATTAAAAGGAATACTATTTTTAGCCCTGCAGTGTTCTTATTGATCAAGTATTAGCGCATAACTATTTATATATACAAGTTTTACTCTTTTATTCCTTTTTTTTAATTAATTCCAGAATGTCAAACTACTATTTCCGGTACTGCATGCATAAGTAAATAAAGGACACGTAAAACATCTGTTCATGAAATTGATTTCGCACAGTTAATTAATGATATTTTTAAGACAAAATAAATATTTAATTAAATCAAAAAACTAATTAATTTGCAACATAAATATTTTACAAGTAGTCAATAATTCCAAATATTTGAATCAATTAAAAAAATCAAAAAAATCGATCGATTACGCATTAAAATATGTTAGGAGTTTAAATCAAAACACGCGTGGGGAGCTTTCAACCGTCTGCATGGCGCCCTGGTTTCTCCCCTCCACTCTTGTAGTCATTTTTTAAATCGACTGACCAAGGTTGAATAGTTGGAAATATCTTTATTTTTCTTTGTTTTAACGGAGCTAGGAGTGTTTCAAAGATTTACAGCCATTATTAATTGTTATTCAACTGGTTTTATTATTAATTAAAAAAAATAAACTAACAGCTGTCTTGAATATGTTTACTTTTATGTCTATAACCTTTATGTATTTTACATACGTAATTTAAATGTAACCTCCTTTTTTGCACTCCTACATCCTGAGTAATCAGTCTTTTGAAATAAACTATTGATTAATCGATTTTTTTTTTTTAAATGTTAATTCAGTAGCTATTTCCTGCTGTTTGTTTTCTTTTGATGTACAAAAGGAAGTAAATTAAAATTAAAATCAAAATTATTTTTAAAATTGTAGTAAAAGAGAAAGTCATTCCGAGTGCTTAGCGGAAATCGATTTGGGAAAATGGGCTGACAGGAAAATCGATTTGATAGATTCTAAGGCTATGCTATCCACGCACTGTATAGCTGTAATGCGGGACTGCAGAACACTTTCATACTCGTTTGACATATTTTTAAATAAAAAATTAAAATGGACTTACAGATAGACAGATTTGTACGTCAGCGTGAGCATAAAAACAACTTACATACGTTTCATAGTCAACTTACCTGCAACATAAAAAATATAAATATATAAATAAATACATTTTTGTAGCATAAAATAAATATCAAATGTTAAATTTCTCCTTAACGTTACACGAGATATAACCGTACGATACATTTACCCAAAAAAGGCACTTTAGATTAAATTTACTCATCTCAAAAGGTTCCTCTAATCGAAACTTTCGCTACAATAGTTTCACATAAAAGTTGAACATTTATTCCTCAAATTCGGAAATTCAGTCTCACATTGTGATTCTTATTTATATTACGCACAGGTAGGCGATTGTTTTAGTTTAGAATGAGCTAGTGTAGTGTCATTCAGCAACATTGTCAGGTGCGAAGGACCTTAGATGGTGAGCACCTTTAAAAAGAACACAATAATAATAATAATACACAGGTTGGCCAACTTATAAATGTATAATAATGCACTCAAAATTTTGAAAAAATAACGCCTTTTTTTTGTTTGGACACCGTAAAACGGATATATCCGGCGAAGTCACCAAAAAAATCGAAAATCTGCCAGTTTACTTTTACCTTCTCTTCCGGCAGTAAAGGAAGAGGAAGTACAGATTTGAGAAATCCACTGCTACTTGCCGTGTTTTTGTTTTGGTAATATAGATATATATACATAACTGAAGATGGCCTCTGGGTTTTGGTGTGAAACATCCGTTTTAATGAAGGTTTTGTAGACTGAAACTAACTGTCATATAATATAATTATTTTTTTCAGCGTTATATATGGATTAGTGACTTATCAAATAGTTGCAGAGTTATTATTAATAATAAATTTTAGAAGAGCCCAGCAGATACAGTGGGGCTAACTCCTCCTCTATTGATTTAGGCGCCACGGTTAACTGAGCGGTTAGAGGCGAGACCTGTGAAGCTAATATGTATTGTGGTACTAGGTTCGATTCCCGGTCTAGGCCTTGGATTTTATTTAATGGTTAATATTTATTTATTTATTTATTGTTGTAGTGGTCTTGTAATGGTTAATATGAGGAATTTACAGTAAAGTATGTTAGGCGGTTATAGGCTAGACCCGCAAAGCTAAGATGTAATGCGGTACTAGTCTAACCCTTGGATTTTATTTAATGGTTAATATGAGAAATTTATAGTAAAGTATGTTAGGCGGTTTGAGGATAGACCCACAAAGCAAAGATGTATTGCGGTACTAGTCTAGCCCTTGGATTTTATTTACTGGTTAATATGAGAAATTTATAGTAAAGTATGTTAGGCGGTTAGAGGATAGACCCGCGAAGCTAATATGTATTGTGGTACTGGGTCCAATTCTTCTCAAATTTTTAACATTCACGCTCCAAAATGAAGGCCAGCTTACTGATAGTCTTGGTTTTAAGTCTTCTTGTAAGCTGTAGGCTTGCCATGGGTGGTACTTGAGATGTGGATGGCAGTGAGTGGAACGGTGGAGGAAGAAGTTATAAGATTAGTTTGGTCATGTGAATGGCTTGAATGTCCAGTTCTCTGGTTTATTTGTGTGTTTCTTTAAGGGGGACATTCAGTGCCATTCTTAGTTTAAAAAATTTATTTAGTAAATTGGTACATTTACGTTGAACGATCTTGACCGTAACCTTGATGGTGGCACTTACGCTAAATATTGAATTTGGACGAATAAAATACGTTCTTTTACGAGAATAAGAGAAACTAGAAATCTGTAAACATATTAAGGCAATTCTGTTATGGAATCCAGGAGTAGGCATTCTATCTAAAGTAACATTTCAGTAAAATGTACAGATTTATGTACTATAAATAATGGTAATGAGAATTAATTTTATTTTGATATCCTAAGTTACAACAAATTCAAGTTTAGAACTTGAGAAAGTTGTGCAAATATCAGCAATTCAATTTTTTTTCCCTAAGTTGGTCTATCCAGCTTTTTTTTTTACAACTTTAAACTCTCCAGTAATTTTTCTTATCATAAATTCCATGTTTATATTTTTAATATATTTGAAATTTTTTTATTAGATCAATTACTGAAACGTCAACAGAATAATTTCGAATTAGAACATCAGAATTAGCCCAATGATCTTTCTTAGACACTCGTAAATATTTTCTATGAACTCGTTTATTAGATTACAGTTACTGATTAACAAATTAACCAAATTATAGGCAAAAAATAGAGAGAACATGTTTGAATAGTAAATGTATGTATATGTATATACTAAACTTATATATGTACGAGTATATACTAAAAGTTTCGCTCCTTCTACTCTGGCGGTCTTCAGATAATATAAGAAAGATAAATAGATAGTATAAATGGAAGATAATGAGATAGGAATTACATTTTATTATATACATATATACCTATTATATATATACACATATATATATAATTTTCATATAATTTAGAGAAAGTTTCTTCCGTAATAAATGGCGGATTTTTTAAATCCATTATTAGGTTTAAATTGGTCATATCCGGTTCATATTTACTAATAAAAAACTAGTTAAATCAATTTTAACTTATAACCCGCACATGTACATAATATATATAGGGTATATAAAAGTGATCGAATCAAGACGAATATATAAATTGATCAATTTTGGACCTAAGATCAAATTTATTTGTTGGTAGTGCTTCAATTCTGTTTGTCTGTCATTTTTCAATTAGTTTCCTGAATTATCATAGTTTGGAAAAAGGCTAATCAAACCCTAAAATTTAATATTCTTAAGTTTCAGTGCCTTCCTGGATATTCCTTAGAGCAGGGGCTCCCCAAAATTTTTTACACAGGGGCCCAGTTCAGACTGTTGGAGGGCCGGACTATTAAAAAAAAAAACTAAGAACTATTTCCTATGCCCACTGCACATATCTTATTTTAAAGTAAAATAACAAAACAGGAACAAATACAATATTTAAAATGAAGAACAAGTAAATTTAAATCAACAAAATGCCCATTAACTCAATGGGAACTGTGGGCCTGCTTTTTGGTTAATGAGATGGTCAATGTCCGGTTTAGTTATAGAGCTTTGGACTTTCTTCCTACTTCTGGCTGTTACTTCACACTGCTACCGGAGCCATGACGTGTGCGTACCGTGTCACCGGAAGTAGTACTGTACATGAGGTTCGCCGCCACATATAGTGCTCCTCTCACTGACCACCAATGAAGGAGGTACCCTTCCGGAAGAGTGGCGGGGGCCGGATAAGTGGCCTCAAGGGGCCGCATGTGGCCCGCGGGCCGTAGTTTGGGGACCCCTGCCTTAGAAAAAGGTATGTCATGTACTTCATTTTATAATTATCCGGGTTTTCCACGTTATTAATACTAGCAATGCTGCTGTCCACTACCGCTCTCTGTGGTACGATTACATCTTTCTAGCTAGGATATACTCAGGATTACTATAGGTCAATATCAGCTAAAGCTGATAAGGTGAAGTTGAGGAAAAAAACTTCCCTAGGGAGGGATGGTCTTATTCCCTAGATACACCAGACAAAAGATAGACCATTATCATGAAGAGGTAGAAGGGATAACTTTCTTCTTTTTTTTTTTAGAGTAAAGTTGTCTGGGATGCTGGGAGCATTCAGCATTGGGCATGCATTAGAATGTAGTAGCAAAGATCTGACGATTGTTTCAAAGGAACACCTCCTTCACCTGCACCCAGTCATCATCTTAGGAGATTTTAAGCCGAATGGATAAGTTCCTTAGGCCAGTAGACTCACAATTAATTCATCCTGCTAGACTCTGCTGGTCAAAAAAACCATTGAAAAACACCTCCTAATATTCTGCCCCCTCCCCCAAATAAAACCGGGTCACTTTTGTGTTTTTGCCGGAGACGTAATCTCTAGGTTGCGGCAAGATATCCACGGAAGGCTTACTTTCAAACCAGATCGGGTTCATGTCGCAAAGACTAAAGAAAGAAAAACCCTGGATGTCATTAAGACTTAATGATGGTTTTGGTTTATTCAACCGTTGTTGATGGATGATTTTTGGGGAATATCGAGGTGCGGTCACCGATAGATACAACTTTTTTGCTTTATACCAACGTTCGGTAATTTTTACTACCTTCTTCAGGGTATTATAAAAAAAGTTTGTGAAGTTTAATGTAGAGCTATATCATCATAAAAGTTGTATTTATTGATGACCGCATCTCGATATACCCCAAAAATCATCCATTAAGAATTAATCTGTTGATTCTTCCAAAAGAAACGTTTAAACCTCTTTGGCTGAGTTACTTTGAAGAAAAAGACCTACTGTGTATGTCGAAACAAATAAATAACTGCTACATTTGTTTTCGAGTTGTCAACGACAGATAGACCAATAGTCACATCCAGAACCAATTTTTTTTGTGGTACTTTTTCTAGGAAATCTGAAGAACATTGATGGCATCATTGACCGGTGATGTAATTAGGAGAAATAAATGATTTACATAGTGTTTTGTAATCACTAAACATTCCTGATAGTAGTACCACGTGCTTGGAGTATAGATTGAAGGTGTATTTATTAGGTCATCAAATAATAAAATGACGTCAACACTGTCTGCACTATATCGTGTGCATGTTAAGGTTTAAATGAGATCAAGAGAGAGAGAGAGTGTGTGTGTTAGAATGGGTAAGCGTTTGAGAGAGTGTGTATGCAAGAAAGAGGACAAATAAAGGAGCAACTATCAATTATTTTTAATTCTCCTAATCGATACAAATAATCGATTATTTTCCTTCTTCTTTTCTTTTTACATAATCGTTCAGTGTTTCGCTCTGTAGCTGAGCTCCTGTTTGGATGCAGTAGTAACTGACTCCATTTTTTTTACTATTCCGCCGGATGAGAGGGGTACCCCCACCCCCCCGCGACCAGTACACACACAGATACACTTACATGCTCACTTAAATGATCGAAAACGAACGGTTTGATCGAATTTATAACTTGATTATAAACCGTGACTTTTCTGTATTGTAATTATTAGTTACCGTTAGAGGTAGTTTTAAGATACGAGGTTCCAACCCAGCTGACTGATTCCCTTGCACTGACTAGACTAACTTGATGGAGGGGGGAAATCTCCCCTACTACTACTACTGCTTCTACTTCCCCTCCTGAAACATGGTGCCAGGGGAATCTGTGGAATCTCAAGGTCCTTATACTATGGACTTAAAAATATGTATACCATTGTAAAAAGCATTATTAGGATCGTGCAGACTATTGTTTAATCAATTTCCAACGGTTCTTTCTCGATATCTCAGGGAGTACAAGGCTGTGGTTTTTTTACAAATTGGTCTGCGCGGGCATACTCGTATGTATATAGAATAGAATAGAATAGAAAATAAATTTATTATTCTGGGACAATTGTCCCCTAAGAATAAATACGGGAACAAATAGAGGCCTTAACAGTTTGGCCTGTGATTAAACAGAAAATAAATAAATAAATAAGTATTTACAAAAAGTGAAAATAAAAATAATAGCAGAAATTAAGGAAATAAATTAAAACAATTAGAATTTCGGAGGAAGCTGAATAGAAAGGAGATAACTGAATAGACGGGATTTAAAGATAGATAGGGTAGGATGAAGGCAAGGAGTTCCAGAGAAAGGTAGCACGTATTAGGAAGGATTTGTCAAAGGATGAGGTACGGTGAGAGGGAATATAGAGATCAGATGAGCGAGATCTGGTATTACGGGAATGTATCGAGGATTTACACTTAAGGAGTTGAAAAATATAGGAAGGCCTTTGAGACTGTATGACTTGAAAAAGGAAAGAAGCCAAAAGATACTGGTGGCGATAGACAGGAAAAAGCCACTTCAACTCATCGTAGCAGTGCGAAATGCGAGAGTCTCTGGAAATGCTGAAAATAAATCTTATGAAGAAGTTCATGAGACGCTTGAGCTTAGCTTCAATATCACCAGAAAGACCGCCACACTAAACAACCATAGTCGAAATGGGGGAATATAAGAGAGGAAACTAGGAGTTGCCGGGTCTTAATTGGAAAAAGGTGACGGGGAACTATTAAACTGCTTAAGGATATGGATGGAACGACGAGAGATTTGGGAAACATGGTTTTTCCAAGATAGGTTTTGATCAAAAGTGATACCAAGGTTTTTCACAGAGGAACAATATTTTATTGGGGTATTATAAAGGAAAAGATTAGGAAGAGGAGCCAATGATTTAAGGAGGGGGTTGGAGACAATATATGTATATTACCATAACAAAAACACGGCAAGTAGCAGTGGATTTCTCAAATCTGTACTTCCTCTTCCTTTACTGCCGGAAGAGAAGGTAAAAGTAATCTGGCAGATTTTCGATTTTATGTGATATATCCGTTTTAAGATGTCCAATGAAAAAAAGGCATTATTTTTTCAAATTTTGAGTGCACAAGTCTGAAGAAAATTCTTCAACCGGAAGTAACTCTTTATTTTAATGATCGTTCAAACATTTCCGAAAATAATTTTTAGTTTTTTCAGTAAAAACTTCCGATTCGTTGTGGCAAGGCTTTTCTGTAAAGTTATATTGTCCTGTTCTATTACAGTCTACAGGTGGTTGAGAATGAAAGTATTTAGAAAGGTACTAAGGATTATGGACCTTTTTCTTTTTGAGATTTTCTTAAAGATAATTCTTACAATTTTCCTCACAGCACTACGAGGTGTGGCTATTAAATAACGGAGACTATTGCTGTAAAACATTTTATTTTAAATTTTGTACATATTTAGTTATTATCACCTTCAATATACACACCTCCCTTATCCCTACAACGCTCCATGCGAATTTACCATTGTTCCAAACAGTGCTGGAAGTCTTTTTCTGTCAGCTCCTGCATGACGCGTGCCGCTTTTTCTTTCACAGCTTCACAGCGGACTGAAATCGTGTTCTCCTTTTAATGCAGATTTGACTTTTTGGGGAACAGATAAAAGTCACATGGGGCCAGGTCAGGCCTAAAACTGGGATGTTGTACTTGGCTAGAAACGTCATCTTGACAGACAATGCAGTGTGAGCCGGCGCGTTGTCTTGATGGAGAACCCATGATGACTTGTTCTTCCACAAATCGGGTCGTTTTTTTTTCCGCACTCTTTCACCAGAGTTGAGCAAGCACCTCACAGGTAGTAATGTTGATTAAGTATAATCGGATATTTTCATCCGTTTTTGGACGTGGTAGGGCGACCCGAACGGTCATCATCTCCGACGTCTTCTCGGCCATCTTGGAAACGCTTGAACCACTTAAAAAAACTCGCGCATGTGATTAACATTCATCGCCCATCAACTTCTTTTAATAAAAGATCAAGTTTCAGTAGCGGTTTTATCACAAGTTTTGATGTGAAATTTCACGATAATTCGTTACTCTACTACATGTGTAGTATCGATGTTTTCACGGCAAAACGAAACTAACACCTCTTTACACAAACACGTCAGGTTCCGGTCAGACAGATTTCTCTACAAACACGTGAGACGCCGGCAATCGAAAGAGAAGGCTTTACGCTGCTGCACAGCTGACAGGTCGTTAGGATTTGGCGGCATGCATAGTTCTTCTGTAGCAGCATCAGTCTTTCGTTATTTAATAGCCACACCTCTTACATCTTTTAGTTAAGAAATTTTTCCTTGACTATTCTGTTAAAGAGACTATTGGATGCGAGGACATTCTTCCCTCTAACCTAACAGTTCAGAGTTCAGTATAGTGTACAACTCTGCTAGTACGTTATTATGTTATAAAAAGGCTTAAATCTGTAAAGCCTAAATTTCCACATTCTTAGAAAAATTCCTAAGTAACGGATTATTCATTTTTCCAAGATATTTTCCTCCTTAAATTTTCTCAAAACAAAAGTATTTATTTTTTAGCGAAATTCGTTTTGTGTCATTTTGAGGTTTGAGTTCCAGAATTGCCCATTGAGAATTACAGGAAGAGAATTTATTGTGTGTCTGTCTGTACACACTGGATTTTATGTAAATTTTAGATTCAAATTCACAATACCAATAAAAAGAAAAAAGATACACATAAATATCTCAATAGTTTTAAAAGTGATAAATTTAAAGTACTTCAACCTAAACGACGGAACACGATAAGACTAAAATGTCAGACTAGTTCGCAGCTAGGAATTTCAGTATGTAAATAGGTTTATACTTTTATTCTATTTATTTTTAATAGATCAACTTTTTATGTTCTATTTTTTGTTTTTCAAAGAAATAGCTAGTGCACTGATTCGAATAAAGGTGATTTTTGTTCGCACTCTAAAAAGAGAGGTGTTATTTTTTTGCTAGCACTAAAGATCGATTTTAACAGATATTTTTTGTCAAGAAAATAAATAACATTCCGTTACCAAGGAGATTACATCAATCACATTAAGGCAGCTGACAGTGCGATAACAGCTGATATTAAAACCCCTCCACCATCCCAATTGTAGCTCAACCACTTTATTATTTTATATTCTAATTTTATTTCTTTTTATATCTAGAGTTTATCCAATACTGTATTATGTCGTAAAAATAGAGACAGTCTAAATAAAAATAGATAAGCAATAAATTTTCTATTTTTATTAGTACTAATACTTTTATTATACTTTGTAAAAGAGACGAATATAATTTTTTTTTTTAAATGATTTTATTGTAATTATATTCTTCCTTAGTACAGATCTGGTGCGCCTATCTTGGGCTCTTTTTTAGACTATCGCCTCACGTGGTACCCACATACAAGACTTAGAAAGACAAGCAATAACAAAACGTGCGAAACTGCTTTACACACTACTTGGAAGGTGCTCAAAGTTGTCTTTAGTACTACAATACTATTCTCAAATCTATGTGGACTTACGGACTATAGCTGTGAGGTTCAGCCAAACCTACAAACATACAGACATTTCAAACAAAACTACTGCCGATAGATAGCTGACGCTCCTTTTTACGGTGACTAACCTCTTCACTACGACCTCAACATCCCCCATTCGACCAACAGCTCGCCAAGACTAAATATCAAAAGTTCCATACTGCTCTCTCAAATTGCTCTAATCCTCTTATACTGTCTCTCGCTTCCTCTGATATCCCTAACTCGCCGACTGAATCGCCAGAGGCCCCGCGACTTTCTACGGTGACTAACCTCACTCTTCACAACGACCTCAACATCCCCATTCGTACAACTCGCCAAGAAGAAATATCGAAAGTTCCATACTGCTCTCTCTGCTTGCTCTAAATCTTTTCGTAACGGTGGAAATCCTGAGCTGACTGCCGTCAGGCTAAGGAAATTCTTGGCCTGTCGAATACGGCTATGGTCGGCTTTAACATGTCCCGCATCCCGCCAGTTGGTTCAGGTGTTGAGTGGGACATGCGTATTTAGCGTACCTAATCTTTTCAAATGCGGCCTTACCCAGTCGCCAAATTGCGCTGGCTGTGGTGAGTCCGATGAGACTGTGCCCCGTTTATTCTAAAACTAGATTTCTCGTCTTAGGGTGGCTAAATGTTTCTCTACCGAAGATTGTAGCATCTGGTAATCTTTACCAGAACTTTTTAGGTTTATTCAGTGCACTGTGGCGATTGAGTCGCCATGCTCCCTAGTGTCCTGTAACTGCTTTATTGGTTTATTGTATTGGCATCTGGCAATCTTCGGCCGGATTTGTTGTTTTAAAGCCCCGGTATCTCTCATGAGATGAGGGGTGGGCGGGGAACAATGGGCATTTTGGATTCGCCTGCGTTCCTTCCCTTTTTTAGTGGAACCTCCCTTTTAACGCAATCTGCAATCCTTTCGTAAAATCTCTCCCCTCTACTGCCATTCCAGACAATCCCGAACGCTGACTGAATCATCAATGTCAATCATCGTCTTCCTCTTACGTCAATCGATTTCCTGTCTAGAGTGCTACCGCTGGGTAGTTTCGCTTCACCTGCTCTTCACGCACCATTACATTATCACCATCATTTTAACAGTTTTAGGAATGTCCTACAAACTCGTAAAATTGTAACGATATTTAAGCCCCCTCCTATTTATAATATAAAACTCGCAGAGCCATACATTATACTGTGATGGCAATTTATAGGGAAGAATACTCACTTCCTTCCCCCATAATTGACCTCAATTGAATTTTTCTGGGAAAAGTGTTTGTAATAGAGTTGTAGACCAACATGAGATCAACGGGGTCAACCGAGAACTGGACTTTTCTTCCCTTGGGAGATAAGAAAACTTTGTTGGATGTGATACAGGAAGTCTTTCTGTCTTTAACCAATTCTACTACTCACTAAACTATCAAACAATTTGAAAAAGACCCTTTAGTTTGAAAAGATCGCACCGGCTTGGTTAAAAGTGTCCACACTGCATTGAAAATTGCCGTCAGCGGAAGTCATGTATGTTAACGCCAGGTTATTCACATTATGAACGCAATACGAGTTGGGGGAAAAAAACAAAAATTTCGCAATTACGATTTTAAACAAGTAAGGGAATGGTTGTGTCAACGTTACGCAGTCGATATTTTGAACTAGAATGATTAATATCCTAAATCGATAACAATAAACAATACAATAAGACTAAGAATACAAAATTTTTTTTTTGTTTGTTCTCTAATCTGTAACAATATACTTCCTAAATCGATTGCAGCAATAAAAGAGGTAGGTATCGATTGCGTAATAGGTCAAACAACTGGAAATAAAAGCCACTGGTGAACTAATCTGGACAAGCCACATTACCTTAGGGCGAGGTCGTATTTTCAACTAAAAGCAAAGAAATAATCTGCTGTTGATACTCCCACGACTTTCATTTGCCCCTATTTACGTCATTAAAATTCACAACGACATCAATATTGACGCAAAATCACTTTGAAGTAGCCAATTTTTTTTAAATGCTCTATTAAATAAATTATTCGCAAAAATTATACAGGAAAATGGCACTTCCGGAAAGCTAATAAGAAGTGATCCTCGAAAAGTGCCTGAAAAAGCATAATATTGTAAAACACTCAAATTTAACTATTTTTTTCTTCTTTTGCTATACGATAAAAGATTAGATCGTAAAAGATGAAATTCCCAAATTTTATTTAAAAAATATAACGCATATCCTCTCGTTTACTACGAGATTAAATTGATTTCGGGTTAAAAAAAAAGTTGCCGAAAATGGGCAAACGACGGCAATTTTAGACGTTTTTGTTATTGTTACTACTTTTTTTTTTTTTTTTGTAGACAACGTAACTTCTAAACGTGTGAATAGATTTTCATGAATGTGATGTCATTCGATTTGGACTTTTATGTAGATGTGTCTTTTGAAGGTCTTGACGTTGTACATTCAATAGGAGAGGTGTAAAGTAAAAAGTAAGTACAGTGATGCCTATTTTTTCAGGCGGGCTTTACGTCCAACTACCGAATTAGGTGTCGTGGACGGAGGCGATTAGTAAACATACTTTACTATAAATTTCTGGTATTAACCATTAAATAAAATCCAAGGCCTAGACTAGTACCGCAATACATCTTAGCTTTGCGGGTCAGCCTATAACCGCCTAACATACTTTACTATAAATTTCTCTTATTAACCATTAAATAAAATCCAAGGCCTAGACTAGTACCGCAATACATCTTAGCTTTGCGGGTCTAGCCTATAGCCGCCTAACATACTTTACTATAAATTTCTCATATTAACCATTAAATAAAATCCAAGGCCTAGACTAGTACCGCAATACATCTTAGCATTGCTGGTCTAGCCTATAACCGCCTAACATACTTTACTATAAATTTCTCTTATTAACCATTAAATAAAATCCAAGGCCTAGACTAGTACCGCAATACATCTTAGCATTGCTGGTCTAGCCTATAACCGCCTAACATACTTTACTATAAATTTCTCTTATTAACCATTAAATAAAATCCAAGGCCTAGACTAGTACCGCAATACATCTTAGCTTTGCGGGTCTAGCCTATAACCGCCTAACTTACTTTACTATAAATTTCTCTTATTAACCATTAAATAAAATCCAAGGCCTAGACTAGTACCGCAATACATCTTAGCTTTGTGGGTCTAGCCTATAACCGCCTAACATACTTTACTATAAATTTCTCATATTAACCATTAAATAAAATCCAACACCTAGACCGGGAATCGAACCCAGTACCACAATACATATTAGCTTTACAGGTCTCGCCTCTTACCGCTCGGCTATCGTGGCGCCTAAATCAATAGAAGAGGAGTTAGCCCCACCATATGTGCTGGGCTCCTCTAAAATTTATTATTAATAACAACTCTGAAACTATTTGATAAGTGACTAATCCATATATTACGTTTAAAAAGTAATTATAATTATATTATAAGACAGTTGGTTTGTTTCATACAAAAACCCAGAAACTATCTTCAGATCAGGTTTAAATTATTAAAAGACCATGCGATTCCGAGTA
Organism: Rhodnius prolixus; assembly: GCF_049639745.1. Taxonomy (NCBI): domain Eukaryota; kingdom Metazoa; phylum Arthropoda; class Insecta; order Hemiptera; family Reduviidae; genus Rhodnius; species Rhodnius prolixus. Next base: position 38,706,929 of record NW_027411634.1, read on the forward strand.
TTAAAGTGCTAGTGATTTGAACGCCACATATGGAGATGAATTGATTTACTTTAACGGGGTACTGCAGTTTCAGACATCGTAGATAATGGGTTCAAGAGAGAGAGTCGGTGTCAGTGTTTACAGCAGTGTTTTTCTCATAATAATATATGGTGGCTAGACTGTACAATATACGGAAATGACTCGTTAGAGGGGGGGGGGCCTGACAATTCACTGTTTCCTAAAAATACTGTTCAAATTAAAGAGATTTATAAGAATATCGTGAAGGCCTACTTCGAAAATATTTTTTCAAAAAAGCGGCTCATTTAAGTGGTACTTCCGGTTATCTATTTCGTCAAAAACGGTTATTTCGGTGAAATCACTAAATCAAAAATTATAGATATAAAAATAGTTAAGGTCGTAACTAATAATTATTTAAAAATTTATAGATATTTGTTTTTTATTATTTATTTATTTATTTCCGGTTGCCATTAATGTCCTGTTCCTCTCGAAGGAATTATAAATGTAGAACATTAGCGACTAGAAACTACGATAGTGACATTGTCCGTAACTAAATTAGTTCTAACTTGTCCACCAGAGTGCTTCGACCACTGCTGGATGACTCCTACTTATTTCCGCTAATCTTTACCACAGCTCATTAATGAGCCATTTTGGAACTAACTGTTTTTTCTCTTTAATATATATGTGTAATAAAAATATATTGATAAATAATACATAAAACTATAAAAAAAAGTCTTTAAAAAAAAGCAAGAGAATATTTTTAAACATCTGGGAAGATGTCTTTCCGTTTAAATTAATTTTAATATTTTAAGGCGTCCTTCTTACTGCTCACAAGATATAAGACGATCTATAATGCAAACCGGATGTGGCATCCACTGGCGTAGCTTCCTATTAGAACTATAAGGCTAAACGTACCCCGCAATTTTATTTTTGAAAAAGAAAAAAATATTATTTTACGTCCTCTTACAATGTAAATAAGAGGAATTGGTTTTATCTCAAATTGAGGTTAAATATCTTGATAAAATGCCCACATCTCTTAGAATCCCCAGACTGGACTTAAAGAACAGAACTAAACAGTTGCTGTCGACTTCTTAAAAGACTCAAGACGATAGATCAAAACTCTCTCTGGACAACAAAAGACTACAATTTATACTTCTATCTTGAAACCCATCTGGGCGTATGGAATAGAGCTGTGGGGTTCAACCAAACGCTATCCAAAATACTTCGAACTAACATAGTTAAAAATTTGAAACCAAGTCTCAAAATATCACCTTCACTCTTCGTACAACCTAACATCTCTACCAGTAGTGAACGTTGCCCGCTACCTTGGGCTTTACTTTGACCGAAGACTTTCTTGGAGCCCCCGTACACTAGACTAAAAAGAGCAGAACCAAACAGACGCTTTCGACTACTTAAAAGACTCTTAGACAATAGATCAAAACTCTCTCTGGACAATAAAAGACTGATTTATACTTCTATTTTGAAACCTATCTTAGGCGTGGGGTTCAACCAAACGCTCCAATCTCCAAAGGATTCAATCTCTTCGATCTAAAATACTTCGAACTATCGTAAACGCTCCATTTTATTTCTCCAACCTGACTATTCACATGACCTTAACATTCCTTTTGCCACTCACAAAAATGCTAAAACAAGATACAGAAAACTTCACTTCAACCCGCAATCTCATATAAGTCCTCTAGCTAAAAATCTTTCTTCTAGAACTCTTCCTGACAACCCGACAAGATGCCTTAAGAGACAGTGTGGCCTCGTGATCTCCTCTCTGTGTGAAGAGAGTGACTAAATAGTCTAATGTTTTGGAGTGTTACGGACTGGGGTAAACTTCTCCACTCGTTTGCTTCATTTGTTACTCTATTATCACTGTTACTTATAGCGCTAACGCGTTGATTGTAGCAAAAATAAACGCCAAAAAATAAAAAAAAGATCTCAGAAAATTCCACAATCACCGGAAATGGGCGGCTCTAGAAAACTAAATCATACAATTTCCTTTCTAGGTAATAATTGATAACATCTAGACCATCAAGCACATATTCAAAATTTAGCTAAAAATTTGGTCTCCATTCTTAATGAAAAAGTTGAATGACAGTTACCAAATTTTACAGAATTATAAAAAAAAACTACAGAAACGTAAGTTATCCCAGCCAATCAGGTGCATTCTTTAAATACTTTCCTAAATTTGGCTTCAAATATTTCTTTTATGGATAAAAAAAAAAAATTCTTAAGTAATTATTTTTGCTTAGATCTCATAATTTTGATCTTGCCAGTTTCGAAACGATTTGATTGTGGGGAATGCTTTCGATATTGTTAATCAAAAAAAGCTGAAAGTTTAACATCTTACTCTAAAATTTTTGGTATCTTTCCTTTTTCTTGAATTATGTTCATTTATAAAACAAGTTCCAATTTTAAACTGCTCAATAATTTGATCTGAGAATATGGTATCAAAATTCCATCATCCAAAAAAAAAATCTGTTGGGAACATTCGACATACTTTCATTGTGATTCTCAAGATTCTAACTCATAGATTTTAAGTTTCAAACTCCGTATTGTTATAAAAACATTTGATTATAACTAAAAATGATTTAGATTATAACTCTGGACATTATAAAGAAAAGACACTTTAGAGTGCTTAAAAAAAAATCTCAGATTAATTTAGAAACAACTACAGACCAGTTCTACGAATTAAACTGAACGCCCCCTTGAACCAGGAACACACAAAATACACCAGAGAACTGGACATTCAAGCCACTCATATGACCAAACTAACTTATAACTTCTACCTCCACCGTTCACGCAATGCCATCCCGATCTTGACGAGCCTACAGTTTCCAAGAAGATCTGAAACCAAGATTGTATCCAGTTCTATGAAGAATTGAACTCCAATTGAAATATGTATCACTATATTATGATAAAACTCTTAGTGGTCCTTAATTAATATTGTAAATACAGTACAACCTCGATTAACCGGCCCGCGGTTAACCGGTCACATGTTGAGCTATTATAAGAACACCTCAGGTCGGCGCCGAAACAAAAGTTAATTTTCGGTGGCGACAGGGAAAATTTTTTGTCTTCCGATGTAACATAATTGTAGACATGGCAGCAACTCTTTTATACCTGATTTTCTTGAAGGGTCATTATGTATGTATGTAAAAACCCAAAATATGGTGCAATTAGTACTGAATTTCTTGGGATTTACCACGGCCTTACAAAAGGTGGGTATAGCCGGAGGTCTGTATACGAAATCTTGAAAAATGAACAATTCATTAAGTGAAATGTTACTTCCGTTTGTGTATTGCCTAAAGATAGGATCTGAAAATAGCTCTAGGTAGAAAAGCCGGAAGAAAGTCTTAGGAAAAAGATGCCTCCCTTATTAAAGTGATTGGTATTTGTGGCGGAGCTACTGAAGAGCCTAGGAGTGAAAAGGTAGAGGCGACAAGTCCAGATCTTTGAAGACACTGCCAAAGGGCAGGAAAGAATTGGCAGGAGTTCCAGGTGTACTAAGTATGCCAATTTTGGAATAATAAATTATTATGGTCATTTTTCGGGAAAAAAAAGAAGTCTCTTTTGTAAAGTGCAAGCAAACTTCCGGTCACGAGATTATTAGCACTGTTTGTGACGTTACTCTTGGTTGGTTCATCAATGAAATAACTAAATTGAACTGCTTGCAAGGTTTTAATTTTTGAGCCAACCTCAAAACTAGGTACACTATTTTCTAAAAATATTTTTTTTTCAGATTCATAGGACCTAAAAACTTCGGTGTAGATTCGATGTCGAAAATGTTTACTCATTCACAATACTCTCTTTTACTAATTTAGTGAGAGAAAGTAATTTAATTTAAAAAAATAAAATAAAAATACATTAAAAAATGAAACAGAATCGAATAAAAAATAAATCGAAGTTAAGTTTCGATAGTGAAGCAGAAAAGTTGCGTGACCTCTGGCAACACTGCACACTGTCCAGTGTATTATTTAATTTGTATAATTATAGGATGTACCAGTACTAGCGGTGTGTGGGGTGAGGGGGGCCCAGGATATAAGGAGCGCGTATGTTGGTACTTTGCTGCTCTCTCTAGCTGTGGCTATCTCACTCGTACCAACAGCAGCAGCAGCAGTAGTTGGTATCCGGGTGAATTCCAGTAGCTGGGATGGCTTATGTTCTCAGGACAGGTAGTAGCTGGCCAGTGTTATTAATCATTATAAATGAATGAGTGGAGTTTTGCTCCTCTTCCGTGCAGAACACAGATGGCGCGTACGTACGCATCAAAAGGAGGTACACAAACAAAACAGACCACACTTGAGGTGGTAAATAGCTTCCTCGTAGTGTACACTGACCACCGGGCAAAACTTATAGTTCCGGCGACGAGAGATGTACCGGATCAATACTAACGGCCTCCTGTACTTCGCGGTTCTGCGTTTAAGTCACCACAGTTGTGATGCTCTTTGCTACACCGAAGCACGGAGGTTGATTTTACTTTCTTTAAATTTATGTGAGCACGTACGAATGAAAAGGAAGTTCAAAGAGGGTAGCATCAAAATCCTTCACTTCCGCTGTAATTATTAGCCATTTTCGCTAGACCTACCCCTTTTAACGTTTACTCTATTAAATAAGATGTTTATTTCATTTTTTTTTACTTCATATTGCTTTATCAGGTAAAAGGAAGTATCAAGATCGTTTCTAAATTTTGAAAGTGAGTTTTCCAACGGATATACCCATTTTGAGACCCTCCATGCCCCCCCAAAAATTGGTTTTGACCCTAGAGTTTTATGTTTCTCCACTCTAAAGCACGCTGCATACAAAAAATATACAGGATGTTCATTTTAAGACGGCTCAAATGCATTTCATGCTTAAACGGTTAATCTGAGCAAAAAATGGTAGAGGAGAAATTTGTTGCCCGTCACCTCTAGTTTCAGAATATGTGACTTGATTTTAGATTCCTGCCCGCATACGCGGCTGACACGCGACCAAAAGTGACTCAACTTGTAAAGTAAGTACTGTGCCTTCTAAGGTGCCTCCTCAGATACAGAGAGCAGTTGATAACCTCCTAGCTAACCTGGCTTGCGAGCCAGAGGAAGCACCTTTGAAGGCACAGTACATGCTTCACAAGTTGTGTAAAGTGCATTATTTGATAAATTAAGGAATAAATTTGATCCTTTACATGAAAGATATTGATCACTTAAATATGTGGCAGGAGGTTTCCAATTTTTTTGGTAATTAAACGCAACTCTCCCAAAATTACCAAATAATTATTAAACTTTCTTGTTTGTAACAGATGTAAAATTAATTTTCAGCTATTTTGTGTATATTTGAGAACATCTAAAGCACTTAACATTTGATTTTTCTTAGAAAGACTTATTTCCCGATATTAATAAAAATACTAGCTTTACTGCCTTGGCAATATTTTTAGTAGAAAGGGGAAGAAAAAATACATAAAAATGACCTTTCTCTTTGATAACAAGTTAAAAATTTGAAATATGATTAATAAATACCAGATTTTGAAATGGCCTAGCACCTTTAATTTTGAGGTCATCTAATTGCAGTTTCCGGTTTCTTTCATAACCTTTTATACTCTTTAAAACGGTGGATATGAAAATGGGGGTCAACTGCAAACTCTCACTTTTGGTCGCGCGTCAGCCGCGTATGCGGGCAGGAATCTAAGATCAAGTCACATATTCTGAAACTAGAGGAGACGGGCAACAAATTTTTCCTCTACCATTTTTCGCTCAGAACAACCGTTTAAGCATGAAATGCATTTGAGCCGTCTTAAAATGAACACCCTGTATACAAACACAAAATACAACAGAGCAAATACAAAGTAGAAAAAGCACTAGCAACAATGGTTCTTCAAACTTTCAAATGGTGTCTTAAAATGTTTCAAACAATGTGGAAAAAACTTATGTTACTCCCTTAAATTGCATGACTTTGCGTCCAATCATCCCAACCCGATCAGTCACAGACTCTCCTCACTCGCTGTCCCAAACGATCCTCCTAGGAGACTGAAATGCCGATGGCTTCAGTACCTTAAATTTTCAACCAAAAATGTTGAAGTTTTAATAGAGTTCCTCCAATATGGAATGCATCTAATACAATCGTTTTCAAGACATGCATTTTTCACAAACCGACTGCAGCTGTATCAATAATACTTATTTTATTATTTTATACTTATTTTAAGTCTGAATGAAAAAAAAAAAACACTTTTCAGACTCAGGGGACCTCTAAACGAATACTTTTCATAAAAAATGTCTAGAGAAAATTTGGCACGATCTTAGTACTCCCTCTTAGAACAGTAAGAGCAGATTTAAATTGAATAATAAAATTAAGAGAGTAAGATGAAGTTATTTATTTTTATTTTTTATTTCATAAGTATGGCCTTCAAATAAATCACGAGGCGCCTTTAATGTCTTGATATGTTAATATAAATTCAACTTTTTTTTTTAATATGTACAAATAATTTAATCTCAGCAATGCTTATTAATATTAAGCAAGGCATATTAAGGTTATTGAGACGTATATTTTAATGTGTGCAAAATATTGATTAATCATTTTGACGAATTAATATTCTCCTTGTACAAAACTATTAAAAATAAATAAATAACTGTAATTATTATAGGTATTGTTAAGCAAATTGATTGGTGCTTGCGTTAAAAAATGTTAATTCTGCCAGTTGTTAACTGCTGTCTATTGTTTCGTCTTAACGACAGACATGATGTTTGGAATATATTAGCTTTATTTAAGCATTTTTATAATGTACAATATGGTAATAGTAGATGACTGTTATTATTGAGTCATGCGTATAATTGGAATCTTAGGAGATAAAACGTTTCATTCTATTTTTAAGCCATTTAAAAGTTTCCAATTACTATAAGTGCTGAAGTACGTTTCAAACAGTTCAAATGGGGCATATCATGGTAAACAATAAAAATAGAGGCTCGAAAGGGTTAAGCCTTTGAAACCATTACCACTCGTGGCTGTTTGGTCTACTCATGGCACACTTCATGAACAATACAGCTGTGATGATATATCTAATAGATGTCATTGGTATCGCTATTTTAATTGCACACCTTAAACTCTTAATACCAAAAATATTTTCAAGTCTACAGATCTAAATATTACCATATAGAAGAAAACTTTCAATACTTCAGTTATTCCTTGTCTAATCTAGAAAGACCGAACGAAAAAAATCTGCACGACGTACACGACGAAAAAAAATCTACAAAAGATTAAGAGTTGCGGAAAGAGCGAAATAAGTAACTCATTATGCTTGGCATAAAATGGAGAGATAAAGTAAAATGCTCAGTACTTAGATGAAAAAAAACGCAAGTCGCAGATGCTACACTAGGTTATACCTAAGGCTATAGAAGAAGAGAGTTGTCCCCTCTGTAATATCCTGAGAGATTGGATTTAGATCCAATTTTGACTCTAAGACAGTAATATGAAAGCCTAAGTTTCGGGCTCTTCTATAATTTTTTTAAATGCACCTAATATGAATCTTATCCTAGAATTTTTAGCATTTCCTTGCAATTCCTAAATCAAGGAACAATCTACTTACAATTCTAATTCAAAAGAAATTTACATCTCTTGACAATTATGTGGTCAAAAAAAGTGCTAACTTGAATTTATATTTTAAAAAGATTGAAGTCTAAATGGTGTTTTGCAGAAAATGTTTATATAATTTGTCTCTAGAGAGCTCTCAACTTCACTAACAGTGACTTATTTCAATAAATACATATGGAAATGGCGTACCTAACAATAATTTGTCTTAACCTAAAAGCTGTGCAAGTCTGAACTGTGAACATTGTGGTGTGTAACGTGATGGTTTGATCAGATTTTGTTGTAATAATCAGTTAATATGAAAAGAAATGCATTCTTTCTCTTAAAAGTGTTCTATGTTTCTAATAGTTGTCAAAATAATAGTAAATGGAAATTGAGTGATACAGTTCTGTTTATTCCACTACAAATTAAGGATAAAAATACTCGTTGGATTCTATTAATACATAATTTTCATGATGAAGAATGGCAACAATTCCTTAACATGCTTCTATTTACCTTTCACTTGATGAAAGATTTTCCATTTTCTATCAGCAAACCAGGAACATCTGGGTTAATCAGCTAGTTATCACAAGTCACTATCACTTATTTCACATACACCTGCAATTAGAAGATAACTGATTTAATACAAGGAAACAATTTTAAAGGTAAATTTTTAACAAATCTTGAGTTTAAGGCAGGAATTAAATTGTATTTTAACCATTTAAACAGTGAAGTGGAAAATAGGTTATATTGACTACAGAAACGGTAATCTTTGATTTATCCATCATGATATGCTTGTTTCCTTATAATATATATTCTAGCTACCACAAGCGTCACAGTGTTTGCCATAGAATGTAGGCGTGTGATGAGTGTATCTCTTCTGCATGACCAAAGTGTAAATTATGTTAATATTGGGGATGTACAAGTAATGAGTGTGTTAGGCCAGTTCTCCTTCGGGGAAGAAGTGGATGATCCCTCTTTAGTGGATGAAAGCACTTGCCATCTACTTAGATGGGCTCTCTTAAGAAATTGTTGCACTGGGGTCAATTGGCCCCTTGTAAACGTTTGAAATCTTTTAAAATCACCAACTTTCTCAAATATTGTAGGTTCTTCAGATTCCAGAACCCATTCAGAAGAATTATTTCTAAAAAAAAATGAACCACTCAAAAGTAAAACATGAAATAAGAAAATGTTTTTGCATCTAGTAATGTTACGCTTGGCCTGAACAAAACTTGAAATTCGAGCAAGGCCTGTAAATGATTCTTTGATATTACAGACATTATTATTTTCCATTATTCTAACTCTATTCCCAAAAATTTGCCTTGGGCTAGAAGTAAGTACAAATCAAATTTAACTAAACAAGCATGTCTTGATGGATAAAAATCTCATATTATTTAGTATTAATAGATATGCAGTAATGATAGTACTATTTGCTATCAGTATAGACTGATCATTTAATATAAAATCTTACAAAGTAAGGTAGTCTTCTTTAAAAAGAGTATTAAAACTTGTTAATTGCGTTTCTTTTCTCTTAAAGATTTCATCAGTGCTTTTTTAATTTTTATTTCTCCTGATCAAGTGAAGCGATTAGTGAATTTAAGCATCTTTGAAGAAGAAAATGGAAAATTTTTAAAAATACCTGAGACTTATACAATGGATTTTGGGTTACTGAAATGAGTTGCATAAATTATAGAATTCATTAGGAGATAAAATTTTGAAGATCTACAGTCCATTGACAGAAAAAGAAATTATAAATATCAATATCTGGTAAGTGAATTTAAATAATTTGATATTCTAAATTACTTATTTTTAAATTCTTAATGTTAAAAGCACAATTTTTAAAACAAAAAAGTTAATAAATTCTTTTCTTTTTAAACAATTTAACCAAATGAAATTATTTTGTAAAATTATTTCATTTGAAATTGTTTCATTTTTCAGAATAAATGTATTCAGAAGTATTCTTAAACTTCCAAAAAAAAAGTAAAAATCTAACAAAATATTACTTCAAATTTAAGTAATATCACCAAATCATTGCAAGGCACATATTAAAAGTATTTAAAGTAGGTTTAATTTCATTTAAATCTAAATAGTATCTTGATCAGCCATCTTGATTTTTTTTAAATCTTGAAAAAGCCCACAGAAGTTACCTTAATCCATTCAAAATTTTCTCAAATCTAGACCCCCTAATTACTAAAATAAATAAGTAATAAAAGTATAAGATAAGTTTTTACCTGATTTTAAACCAAATCTCATACTAAATTAAGATATAATTTGCCATATTATCTCATTAAACTCTTGCTATAATTCCAAGGCCCACTGATTTTTTTCAATTATTACATTTACTACAAATAAAACTTATGATTTAAAGTAATTAATATTTGTTTCTTACCGTTTATTGTTTCCTTTTCAAGATACACAATCAAGAATACTTTATCTTAAATTTAAATATAAAGAAAGATTATTTAAATTAAAATCACTAACACAAATGAGCTTAAGTGGACGACGTCACGACTTGGACTTGGCATGAAAAGCAGTGGTAAAGTAGGAAGTGGCAGTGATTAATTTTTTTTTAAATTAATTTTAATTGAATTATTTATTCAAATAATTTTATTTATTGTTTCAAAATATATTTAGTAAGATTTATCTTGTTTTAAATGTAAAAAAACATTTAATTTAACTATAATTATATGCAATGTTATGCCACACTAATCTTATGACATCATTTACCCTGTTAGATAGAGCGTCCAAGATCAGATTGAATTGAGGACGCCATTACTTTTTTGTGATCTTTTATGATGAGGTGATGCTTTTTTTGTTTTTATAGATTATTTCTTGTGTTTGCAGAGTCTTTTAAAGTGAAAGAAAATTATTATTAGTTCGTGTAAAATAAAAGAACAATTACAAGTCGATTGTCTGACAAAATTTCTTAGTGCAATGCATTTCAATAAGAATGCAAATTCGTGGAGGCATAATTCATTTGAAGGAACCAGCCATTTCTTATAAGGTATATTGTAACATTTATTTATTTTTTTTTCGATTTCAGATGGCTTTTTGAATGTTTTATTGTTTATTTTTGATGAAATTGTTGTTTTTGATGTTAATCATTAATGAATTAACATTGATTAGTGGACTAGATTAGCCTCATTAGTGGTATTACATATTACATTGAAACCTTATTGCTGAATAAGTATTAGTGATAGATTAGCCTCATATTACACTTGAAAATTTTTCTACAAATTAAGCATTATAATAAATTGTAATTCGCAGATAATTTGTCATTTGTCTATACTTGTTAGCAGTATAGTAAATTTTATGAAGATCTTAATTCTATGTAAATTACTGGGAAGATTTTATTTCTAATAATAGATGGTTTGATGGTCTTGATTGATTTTTCAGTTTGGTTGCCGAGCTAATCAGTTGTCTACTTATGAAAATATTCAATTCTTATTAGCTTCTTAAGGTTCATAGTAAGTAATTTACACAGTATGTTTAAGTAAAAATAATAGAAAAATTGAAGACTATTCTATCTGCAAATTTTACTCGTTGGAATTTCAGAATGGCTGGATAGGTTTTTTATCCTTAATTTTAATTTTTTTAACAATAAATATAATCCCTAGTCCTGAATACAGAAACTGGCTCCAGATCAGGACAACCTACTCAATCTTTTAAAAGCTCCAATAGTAATCTCATCAGATATTATTGCCTAGTGTAGGTTAGAGTGTGGGATCGGTCCTATTTTCTAGGCCTCAGGCTGTGCTGCAGATTTAAGAGGCTTATCGTGCCGACTTCTTGTAGTTCTATTAGGAGAAATCTTTTCATTTTTATAAGATCTTGGATTTCGTATAAATATTTTGTGCATAGTATATCATCTCTAGAACTTGATAGCCAAAATTTCTTATATTGCAAACTGTAATTGTGATTGTAATTTGCCAAAAAAAGATTGTGCTTTCTACTCGTCTTGATATAGTCTGCAAAGAGGTTAGGACACTCCACTCTCTGTGGGTCGCCCTGTGGAAGATGGATCTCTTGAATTAAATTGGCTTTAAGGTCTCTTTTTTCAAAACTATCTATAACCACTCATTCCTGTCCTGGATTCTCAATTTGCCATGTCTTTATTTCACACAGGGAAAGTTCAGCTTCTATATCAGCCAGCCATCACGATCGCTAGGTGCTTAAATTGTTGAAAAGTTTTTAGAAGCAAGAAGTTACGCTTCTTTCTCCTAAACTTTCTGAACGTAGAATGCTCTCTACTAAAATAGGCGAAAAGGCTTACAATAAGTCGGCCGGCACGTGTCAAGATCCACTGGAAAACCATATCCCACTAATGGGGATATCACAGAGTAATTGGATGGACTTGTACGTCGCTTGCTAGCACTAAATAATTTTCTGGCCATCTGTTACTATTCCATTCATAAGTTCAGGAATTGTGAAGTTTTCCCTCTCTGTTCATTACCAGTATATTTCTAGTCAGTTTAGATTTACAATTTAGCTGCAATTTAGAAAAAACGTTTGCAGATGAACATCTTACCTTTTTATATATTTTGTCCTTCAAGTTGAGCTTTTTATCTTATGTTTTACTGCCAGGTACTTGAAGGAGACAATTTAGCTACTGAAAAAAAGTTTGCAGATGATCATCTTACCTTTTTATGTACCTTGTCCTTCAAGTACACTCTAAAGTTGAGCTTTTTATCTTATGTTTTACTCCCAGGTACTTGAAGGAGACAATTTAGCTACTGAAAAAAAGTTTGCTTGCAGATGATCATCTTACCTTTTTATGAACCTTTTCCTTCAAGTACACTCTTAAGTTGAGCTTTTTATCTTATGTTTTACTCCCACGTACTTGAAGGAGACAATTTAGGTACTGAAAAAAAGTTTGCAGATGATCATCTTACCTTTTTATCTACCTTGTCCTTCAAGTACACTCTTAAGTTGAGCTTTTTATCTTATGTTTTACTCCCACGTACTTGAAGGAGACAATTTAGCTACTGAAAAAAAGTTTGCAGATGATCATCTTACCTTTTTATCTACCTTGTCCTTCAAGTACACTCTTAAGTTGAGCTTTTTATCTTATGTTTTACTCCCAGGTACTTGAAGGAGACAGTTTAGCTACGGAAAAAAAGTTTGCAGATGATCATCTTACCTTTTTATCTACCTTGTCCTTCAAGTACACTCTTAAGTTGAGCTTTTTATCTTGTGTTTTACTCCCAGTTACTTGAAGGAGACAGTTTAGCTACGGAAAAAAAGTTTGCAGATGATCATCTTACCTTTTTATGAACCTTTTCCTTCAAGTACACTCTTAAGTTGAGCTTTTTATCTTATGTTTTACTCCCACGTACTTGAAGGAGACAATTTAGCTACTGAAAAAAAGTTTGCAGATGATCATCTTACCTTTTTATCTACCTTGTCCTTCAAGTACACTCTTAAGTTGAGCTTTTTATCTTATGTTTTACTCCCACGTACTTGAAGGAGACAATTTAGCTACTGAAAAAAAGTTTGCAGATGATCATCTTACCTTTTTATCTACCTTGTCCTTCAAGTACACTCTTAAGTTGAGCTTTTTATCTTATGTTTTACTCCCAGGTACTTGAAGGAGACAGTTTAGCTACGGAAAAAAAGTTTGCAGATGATCATCTTACCTTTTTATCTACCTTGTCCTTCAAGTACACTCTTAAGTTGAGCTTTTTATCTTGTGTTTTACTCCCAGTTACTTGAAGGAGACAGTTTAGCTACGGAAAAAAAGTTTGCAGATGATCATCTTACCTTTTTATGAACCTTTTCCTTCAAGTACACTCTTAAGTTGAGCTTTTTATCTTATGTTTTACTCCCACGTACTTGAAGGAGACAATTTAGCTACTGAAAAAAAGTTTGCAGATGATCATCTTACCTTTTTATCTACCTTGTCCTTCAAGTACACTCTTAAGTTGAGCTTTTTATCTTATGTTTTACTCCCACGTACTTGAAGACAGGTACTTGAAGGAGACAGTTTAGCTACGGAAAAAAGTTTGCAGATGATCATCTTACCTTTTTATGTACCTTGTCCTTCAAGTACACTCTAAAGTTGAGCTTTTTATCTTATGTTTTACTCCCAGGTACTTGAAGGAGACAATTTAGCTACTGAAAAAAAGTTTGCTTGCAGATGATCATCTTACCTTTTTATGAACCTTGTCCTTCAAGTACACTCTTAAGTTGAGCTTTTTATCTTATGTTTTACTCCCACGTACTTGAAGGAGACAATTTAGCTACTGAAAAAAAGTTTGCAGATGATCATCTTACCTTTTTATCTACCTTGTCCTTCAAGTACACTCTTAAGTTGAGCTTTTTATCTTATGTTTTACTCCCAGGTACTTGAAGGAGACAGTTTAGCTACGGAAAAAAAGTTGGCAGATGATCATCTTACCTTTTTATCTACCTTGTCCTTCAAGTACACTCTTAAGTTGAGCTTTTTATCTTGTGTTTTACTCCCAGTTACTTGAAGGAGACAGTTTAGCTACGGAAAAAAAGTTTGCAGATGATCATCTTACCTTTTTATGAACCTTTTCCTTCAAGTACACTCTTAAGTTGAGCTTTTTATCTTATGTTTTACTCCCACGTACTTGAAGGAGACAATTTAGCTACTGAAAAAAAGTTTGCAGATGATCATCTTACCTTTTTATCTACCTTGTCCTTCAAGTACACTCTTAAGTTGAGCTTTTTATCTTATGTTTTACTCCCAGGTACTTGAAGGAGACAGTTTAGCTACGGAAAAAAGTTTGCAGATGATCATCTTACCTTTTTAACTACCTTGTCCTTCAAGTACACTCTTAAGTTGAGCTTTTTATCTTATGTTTTACTCCCATGTACTTGAAGGAGACAATTTAGCTACTGAAAAAAAGTTTGCAGATGATCATCTTACCTTTTTATCTACCTTGTCCTTCAAGTACACTCTTAAGTTGAGCTTTTTATCTTGTGTTTTACTCCCAGTTACTTGAAGGAGACAGTTTAGCTACGGAAAAAAAGTTTGCAGATGATCATCTTACCTTTTTATGAACCTTTTCCTTCAAGTACACTCTTAAGTTGAGCTTTTTATCTTATGTTTTACTCCCACGTACTTGAAGGAGACAATTTAGCTACTGAAAAAAAGTTTGCAGATGATCATCTTACCTTTTTATCTACCTTGTCCTTCAAGTACACTCTTAAGTTGAGCTTTTTATCTTATGTTTTACTCCCAGGTACTTGAAGGAGACAGTTTAGCTACGGAAAAAAAGTTTGCAGATGATCATCTTACCTTTTTAACTACCTTGTCCTTCAAGTACACTCTTAAGTTGAGCTTTTTATCTTGTGTTTTACTCCCAGTTACTTGAAGGAGACAGTTTAGCTACGGAAAAAAAGTTTGCAGATGATGATCTTACCTTTTTATGAACCTTTTCCTTCAAGTACACTCTTAAGTTGAGCTTTTTATCTTATGTTTTACTCCCACGTACTTGAAGGAGACAATTTAGCTACTGAAAAAAAGTTTGCAGATGATCATCTTACCTTTTTATCTACCTTGTCCTTCAAGTACACTCTTAAGTTGAGCTTTTTATCTTATGTTTTACTCCCAGGTACTTGAAGGAGACAGTTTAGCTACGGAAAAAAGTTTGCAGATGATCATCTTACCTTTTTATCTACCTTGTTCTTCAAGTACACTCTTAAGTTGAGCTTTTTATCTTGTGTTTTACTCCCAGTTACTTGAAGGAGACAGTTTAGCTACGGAAAAAAAGTTTGCAGATGATCATCTTACCTTTTTATGAACCTTTTCCTTCAAGTACACTCTTAAGTTGAGCTTTTTATCTTATGTTTTACTCCCAGGTACTTGAAGGAGACAATTTAGCTACGGAAAACAGGTTTGCAGATGATCATCTTACCTTTTTATGTACCTTGTCCTTCAAGTACACCCTAAAGTTGAGCTTTTTATCTTATGTTTTATACCCAGCATTGCTTGATACTTTCTTTCGCCTGCAATCCTTTCTGGCCAGGGTATTGTAAATACAATCGCTTCAGTTTTATACTAGTTCATTCACTTATTAACCTTGAAGGACTTTAATTTATAATCTGGTATTCCAAGCCTTTTTTTTAAAAAAAAAAACAAAATGAAATTTAATTGATACAATTTCACATAAATTAACCTTTATCTCTTGTCACTTGTGTAATACTTTATTTTTATGAAGCATAAATTTAAATCAAACAATTTTAGTAAAGCTGGCCATGGTAAAAAGAGTTATGTCACAACTTTTTTTTTATAAATTCTGTGTTCTTATTTTATAATTTATTACTTTCTTGTGCTACACTTATGGTGGATTACTATTTTATTACAATTTTAAAAATATTGATTTTTTTTAACAATTATTTTATAATTTTATGATGTTATGTATATTTTCCTTGTTTCTTATGATTTCGGGTTTTTAACTTATTTTTATTTTTGAAGAGAAAGATGTTCGAAGTGTTCTGAAAGTAATGTTCTTCTTGGTGCTCCATGCTTCAAGTACATCAAGTGCCAGAGCAGGTGCTTCTGGAAATTGATAACAGAATTTATAAATGATTAAAGATTCGTGTGTAGAGCGCAGACTCACAATGTGCAAGACAAAAAAAAAAAAAAAATTGAATTTAACTAAAGCAGAGACAGATTAATATAAAAAATTATGTTGGAAAGTAATTGAAAAATTAAATTATACTTTATAACGTATAAAACTAGAAGGTTCTGGTGGATGTTTAAATGTTAATAAAAAACTGGGAATTGTTGGGAGATACCAGAGAAGAGATGGAAATTTTTTTAACTGTAATTCAACATTTAGAGCCTAGAAAAATGCTATTGTAGGTCGATGTTTATGATGTCTTTTGAGTTCTTAAAGTTGAAAGAATTTTCCAAATTGATGGCTGTGCTGTTAGATTTCCTGTTAATTAATGCCTAGCTCGGGGTTGTAAGTCTGTTTCTTGGAGGTTTTTTTATTTTCTCTTATCCTTTTGTAAGTGAAAGTATTGTTATCGTGTTGATTTATAATTCTTAAGTTTTAGCCAAGATTATTTGTTTTGAGGAACCCCTTAAGTGCGAATTTTTGTTTTTTTGTTTTATAAGAATTGGTCTATCATTAGTCCTGTTTCTTCTCACAACGTTTCGAGCTTCTCCGAGAGACCATCTTCAGTCTACAATTCAAATCTTCTGCATAATATATTGCAGATACAATCAAATGGATGGATTATGTCTGGAAATAATATCTTTAAGGTTTCTTTTCTTCAATTCAATGGCGCAACAGAACCATATACTCGTATAATCTACCTTAGGCCTGCTCAATACCTGGTTCTGTCAACGTTTCGCTTCTCACAACGTTTCGAGCTTCTCCGAGAGACCATCTTCAGTCTCCAATTCAAATCTTTTGCATCATCTATTGCAGTTACAATCAAATGGATGGATTATGTCTGGAAATAATATCTTTAAGGATACTTTTCTGCAATTCAGTGGCGCAACAGAACCATATGTATCTACCATAGGCCTGCTCAATACCTTGTTCTGTCTTGGGCTTGCGCTTTATTTACTTTTATTTCCTCTCCCCCTGCACGCTGTACTTCCATCTATACTGGGGAAGGAAGGGCCTCTTGGTCTCTCTCTTATCTCCGGTTCTAAATCATTCTTCATCATCTTAAAACATTGAAGTTGTTGCAGGATAAGTTTAACAATGTTGCCATTGAAAATAAGTTAACACTCACCTCCCTCAAATGCGACATACAGGACACTTATTTTCTTTTCACCGCTTACGTCATACTCTTTTGGCTGGCTAAATGTACTTCAGTACTTTCAAGCTCAAATTAGTTGACTTTGTTTTTATAGACATTTGATGCAATTTCGATTTTTTTTTTTTCAATACTTTTTCTTTTATCACCTGTTGTGACATTATTACCGATTACCTGATTCGATTCTGTCGAGAAACTCTGTTACTAGTTATAACTTTCGAGGATGGACCTCAGAGGAATTCCTGTGAGTATCCTCAACTGATTTCTTTTATTTTACTTGGATATCAAAACTGGTGACTGAGGTTTCGAAGTATTAAGACTTTTTATTTTTTTATCATTGTCTTTATTTATTTTTTTTAAGAACATTAAAAGCACTTAAAAATCTTATATGTTTTGTGTGCGCTCGCTCGTGTTTTTTAAAACTTCATTTAAATTGAAGTATTATGGTGCTGATGACATTAATGGAAGCACCACAAAAAAGTTTTAATCGGCTGAAATCATTTCTTTTTTTTTTAATTTAAAATTAAGTAAAAAATACCCGTTTTAAAGTAGTGTTTTTTTTTTTTTAATTCTTTGAAATGGAATCGGTGAAACTGTCTTAAAATAAATAAGTAAAAGACTAAAGTAAGAAATGCGATAATTCGTTATCTTTTTGAGCAAGTGGTTACTCCATTAGTGTGCCGGGATAGATTTACCACCCTGCGCTTGAATCTATCTCCTTTTTATTGTGGCTATCATTTCGTAACCAGAACGGCCAAAGAGAAGAGGGGGAAAAAACAAGAAAAGATAACTTTTTTAAAGAATTTCTAGTCTAAACTTGAAAGAAGAAGAAGAAAAAAAAGCATTCTTGCGTGCGTTAAGAATTAAGAAGTCATGGGGACATTGAAGAGCAACGGCGGACAAAGAGTGTGTGTTTTAAGATCGCCACTGCCTCTCTTGATTGTATACTATTGTCCGTTCATCGATGAATTAACGCCGTAGCAGCATCCGCAAATCTCCATCAAGATTTAAAACAAACAATTTTTTTATTTGCACTTAAATATACAGCAGACTATAAACTGCTCCCGGATAAGACTATTTTAGATTAAAAAATATCTTTTATATTTACTTTGTTCTTCTTTTTTTTTCTGGAGCCATTTTTATTTATTTTATTGATCACGATGTTGGTGGCCGTGCATGTCATTGGAAGTCCGATTTGCCAATTCACTGTCTTAAGAGTAGGCGCGACAGTATTAAGACCAGACTTAAGATTATAAGTCCTTTATTTAAGTGAATGAGCTTTATCTTACATTTAAGACTTATCACTTCTTTTTTTTCTGTTTTGTTTTAATTTTAAATTAACCAAACATTTCTCTATCCAAAAATGATAGATAATTGCATGAACTTGCTTCGTTTTACCTTTAATACTCCTCCATTCTGGTTATTTTAATTTAAAATTGTAAGAATTGTCAAGGATCTTGTAGATTTCTCTTAAGGTTCGTACAACTGGAAATGAACATTAACCTCTATGTGTCAAAAAAATGTTATCTCTTGACTTATAAAGGTTCTATTTGATCTTGACTTGATTACTAATCAACTAAGTAACTCTTAATCTTGTAGACTTCCCTTAAGATGATTTTGGGAATAATCAGGATTAAGATGATTTTGGGAATAATGAGGAACTTCAATATTCCCAAAAACATCAATTTACAACGGTCGAAAACCAAAACTATCATTTCCCTTAAGGTTTGTACAACCGGAAATGAACATTAACCTCTATATGTCAAAAAAATGTTATCTCTTAACTTATTCTTCTTATAAAGGATTTTGACTATAATATTAATCAACTTAGTAACTCTTAAAAATCAAAAATAATTTGGACATTATTAACCCTGAACTTACCCCACAGTCGTTCACACCATCCCAGGTGTGTTTTGTTGGGTCTACAAATGCCAATTGGTCTTCATTGCAGTTAACATGATATCTAAAAGAGCCCATAAGATTGCCTTTACTTAAAACTTCCATTTATGGTACCTACCATGGACTTGCAGTATATCTGAATAACTAATTCCCTGATCTAGCCAAAATTGAGGATAGAGTGGATGGAATTATGTTGCAGAAATTCCGAGAATGGACTATAAATATAAATCTAAAGATTTCTTTGCCAGCAAAATGTAAAACCGAGAGGAATAGCCTGTTTATTTAAGAGTATTTTCTTAAAAAATTGATTTTAAGAGTGGGCATCCCCTTACGTCTCAGTTTTAAGCTAGAAAACACTCGAAAGAATTTTATTTAGAATTAATGTGAGCGTTCACTCTAGATTCTATAATGTTCTTCTACGTCTAATGCACTGCCATATCTATTAGATCCGATTTAAGATTCCAATAACTTCGTGTCCGGGCCAAATATCTCAACCACAATACCAAGTATATACATTTCGTGTCCATCTTCTTGTGGCCCCTTTATGGAATTCGTGACTTTATCATATTTACCTATTTACAATCTCTTGTTTCGTTTTATTTTAGTTCTTTTATTTTTTTTAAAAAAAAAAGAGAACTTTGAATATTAAATTGATCTTCCGAATTCAGTGTTAGTGAAACACTGAATGAGAACAAGTGATTTTTGTCATTCAGTCTGAGGTTATTTCCTCTCTCGCTTTTTTTTTTAATTCTGTCCTTTGTTCACTTCTAGGGTTCAGAAGGGTTTGACTACCCACTTCAGAGGGAGTTAATTAAAGGTTCTTTTCAATTGAATACGTAATATCTTTTTTCTGGTGTGGTCTTTTCATAATAGTTTTCATGTTTTTCTTGGAAAATGGCTCCCAAGATTTTCTTTAAACCATGCCCGGTAGAACCAATAAGTTACAGAAAACATTCTGTATGACTTTTCTCCCATAGATTCAAAGATAAGCTTTCCTTTGAAGGCTGTTCATTTTATTTGTTTTAATTTTTTTTTTTTTATTTTGTTTTTAAGGCGCGTTAACATCTGGGGCAGAATCATTGGCACCCGGAGTTTTTAGTGCGCAGCCGGCCAACGGATAACAGACTAAACGCCGCTCCATGTCAGAAAATCTGTGGGCCTACAGCTTGAATCCAAAAAACCACCGAGAAATCCACCTAGCTAATCCGTTCCATCCATTATTATAACGTGAAACATTAATTTTGTGAATATCAATGTGTTGTCTTTCATTTTTTTTTTCAGGCTGTTGTGTTTAAGGTTTCATTTGAATTTGAGGCCATAAAGGAGTTAGGCTTGAAATTTTGGTTTGAAACTTCTCTTATCAGGAAATATGGTTTTATGGTAGCTGTGACGTTACGTTTCCTTCAAATAGAGTCATTATTATTAAGCTTATTATATAAGTTATCCATTTAGAAGTCGACCACACTCAGCACATACAGCACGCACGTGTAAAAAAGTATTGTAATTGTCTATAGCAGGGATGGCGAACCTTTTTGAGACGTGGGTCAAATTTTGTTCATTTTTTTTTTTTAGTACTAGCTCTTGGGTCACTAATGCCCATTTGCAAAAGAGTTAAGTTTAAAAATTCTAAACTGAATATTTTCTATACATCTTTAAAATTCAGTTGGCTTAACGGGTAAAACGGGACGAAACAAGTGCTATGGAAGTCTCTTTTTAGAAACATAACTGAACAAAACCTAACAAAAGTGTGTTTTATCTGAAGAAAAATCTAAATATGGTTATTTGCCTTGGGTTGTCGATTTTTTTAACAAACAAAATAAGAGTAAAATTATACATTTTATTTGATATTTTGTAAACACTTTTGCTTTATTTCAAATACTACGAAAAGCATTTGTCGTCATGACGTGTTTTAGAACTGTAATGATCAAACTAAAGATTATAGATGATAGCATTTAAATTACTTTTGTGTCAATGCGTGATTGGAAAAAAAAATGCAGATAGAATATAAATTATCCACACAATTAGAAAATCTAAATCAGGCCCGTGTAAACAAACAAATGGTTGCTTAGAAATTGTGGGTCAATGAAAAAGGCAGTGTCTGACCCGCGGGTCATAGGTTCGCCATCACTAGCCCTGAAGATGACCTAGTCCCTCTCAGTCGAAAGCTTGGCATTAGAGACTGAAATTGGCAATGTTCTCTATTTTCTTTCATGAATTACGTAAACTTTTGATTGTTCACATCAGTACTTTTTCCTGAAACAATTTCCTGAGACGTGTGAACTTGAAATGATAGCTTATAAACGACATGTAGCCATAATATTTTATTCACTGTTGAGGAGAAGAAGATTTTTGGACCAAAATCAAAGATATTTAAAACCAGTATAATCAGCATGGACCAGTTCCAAGTAAAAAGTCTCGGTGATCAGCCAAACCTTTCTCCTCTCTCTGATTAAAGATTATCAATTATCAGATACAATCATCCATTGGTTAATTGCCCTGTTTATTTTCAAATTTCTTCTTTTTGAAATTAGATTTCCAATAACTGATTACAGGATCGGCTAAAGGAGATTCTTCCCAGTTTAACTGCGACTCCAGAATTTATGTGAATCTCTTTTTCTCACCTTGGCAATGAAAGTATGTATTTTTCTTTTTCAGTGAATCTGGTCATGTAGTTGTGATTAGTTAAAATGTCCGAAGTTAATTATGATGTTGCAACTAT
Source organism: Rhodnius prolixus (assembly GCF_049639745.1). Lineage (NCBI taxonomy): Eukaryota > Metazoa > Arthropoda > Insecta > Hemiptera > Reduviidae > Rhodnius > Rhodnius prolixus. Next base: position 38,728,830 of record NW_027411634.1, read on the forward strand.
CTTACTATCTTCATTATGAAAGTAGTTATTTTTTGCTTACTGGAGGGTGGGGGAAGGATCTAGCGTAAAACGTTTGCTCATGAGAATTGATTTCTGTTGCTTAAAGTTTTCTTTTTTTTTAGATTCACTGTGAATATCGATTCTGTAAGTGTCAGAAAAGAATCGATTTCACAGTCCCTGAATCTGCTACATTTGTTTGTTAGCATATGTAATAGCTCTTAGTATTAGTCTGATTTTCTGATTTATTTTTAATGAATAAATGGTAACATGGTTTGCATTATAATACTAACAAATTGCATCTGTGTTATTTATTTATTTAATTAATTAGAAAAAAGGTTATACAATAGAACAAGGCTGCAAGAACCATTCTGCTGGTAGACAGGCGAGTGGACAACATCTGGTTGCGACAGAGATTGTGGGGGGCAAGTAAGGCCCCTGTCAGATTGTGCAATCTGCAGCTGTGGCTCGAAGAGAGAGAGAGAGACTGTTCGGCACTCCCTCACTATACCTGGGTCCTCTCTGTCCCTTTTTCGGCATATCATCGGATCTTGTGATGCTGTCGCATCTTATGGATCTAGAAACGCTTCCTCTTATATCAATGGTTTCCCAATTTGTTGTATATTTTTTATTTGTCTTTCAAACAGAATTAAGAGAAGTGGTATTTTCGTGTTGCGAGGTAGTTTTCACTGGCCTCCATCCACGACACCTAATCGGTAGTTGGACGTTAAGCCCCGCCTGAAAAAATAGGCGATTACTTTACTTTTAGTGGTTAGAGTATTTTTTTAGTCGTAGTAATATTCATTTTTATAATAGTAATTATTTATTAATTTTCTGTTACAGGTGAGTTAGGCGATGTACTTAATGGTGGCTTGTTTACTATTGGCCCAAAACACATTGTAAGTTCCTGTTATATCATTTTAACTTAACATACCTATCACTGGTAAAAATGCTGCGCATGTTTTTCTCTGAAATTAGCTTTTGTGCAAGACACATAGCTCTATCCGCCTTTAACATCTGTGGGGGATAGTTTTTTTTAGAAGAAATGTAGAATAGTGCTGAGGTTGTGTTTGAATCTTTTTTAAATAATTTTAAAAATAATTTCACTCGGAGTTGTTACTTTAAATTTGGATGTTCTGTTCAAGTGAAATGTGTAACCGCAATTCTAAAAAAGTTTTGGGAAACATTCGGTTTTAAATTATTTTCTTTGTGTTGAAGGTACTTCGTGAAAACTAAAAATTTTCAAGAAATTATTTATTAAAGGTAACAAAATACTCGTAACGGCGGATCTCTCTAATTGTAGTGGTGCCCTCTCTCCACAAGAAAACAAGTTACTATTTTAGTGTCCAGCACTCTTCAGCTAGCTGAGAACTATTTATCGCTAGTTAAATAGTTAACTTGAGATCCACTTTTAATTTAAAACCGGAAGGACTATATCAACGAAATCCATCACGAGGCTTGTGATTTTAAGCAAATGATGACGATAAACTGGAGTGTGTTTTCATTGGCCTAAGGCCAGATTTGAATTAGTATTTTGGTTAAAAAACTTCCACTAAAATTAGGATATATCTGATTTTAGAGGACACTATCTTTGGGAAGGGTTTAGGGGGAATGAAACAGTTTTTATCAAGTTTTATAATTTAAGTTGCGCTCTCTGATTAAAAAAATAAGTTGCGTATTTTTTTTTTTATTTTTTTAGTTTGGTCATAACCTGGGGCCAGAATTGAGTAAAATGGAATGAAATTACCTTCGTCATGAATTTTATCGAATATCGATAAAAAATTGTGAAAGAAACAGTTTAAAATAAAAAACAGCTTTTTTTTATCTGACAAAGTAAATACAAAATGTAACTTTACCAATTTTAAGACTGAAATTAAAAGTGAACGTTTAAAAAACAAAAAAACTTTAAGGTTAGGTTTTTAGTAATGGCGGAGCTTTCATAAACGCTGCAGGCTCTAACACCAACACAAACCCTCCCAGTGCCTTCTGTATCAAAATACGATAACGTTTAATAAATAGTTGTGGTAACAATAATGGAAAAAGAATAAGGTTAGATATTGATATATATTATATATTTAGATACCACCCTATATCGATGGCTATCTGAACGGTACAAATTATCGTTAATAACATATATCGCTTTTATATTATAAGAGGCTCGATGTTGGTTGGGTATGGTAGATTTGCATGCTCGAATGTTTAACCTAGAACAATGGAAGGTTTATTTATTTATTTTTTCTTTTATTTTTTTGTAGGCGGTATTTGAGGAACACCCTAGGGCTGTTCTGGAGGTGAAAGCCCTGTATACCCCGCTCGCATCTGCAGGAGCTTCTTTATCGGAAATCATTGTTTACTTTCAAATACTCTAAGCAAAAAAAAAAAAAGGATGTGTAGCAATCTTGTCAAATTTTTGAAGATCATTACCCGGGTTCTAGTGGTTGGCACTCCTTCGCCCTAGGTAAGTGGCCAGACTCTCTAGGGTGAATCTTGGGATCGGTAGAGCTAGCTGATTGGAATGACCACCAGACTCTTTCTCCAGTTTCTTTAGGGAGGACACAATTTAACTCAAGTGGTGACCATTTAGAATCGCCTCTGGTGAACCCCTGCAAGAGTAGGAGAAGCGGCAGATTTGGATGACTGTTATGGCCCTCCCAAGTCCGAGGAAAATGCTGCTTACTCTGTGGTGGCGAGGGGAAGCCTCCAGAGGCTCCGTTTTCAATACAGTCACCCCAGTGGCATCCATTGTTTTGCTCGGGGTCGTATGGCATCTTGGATTGGGGCTAGGTAGGTACTGGAAAGAGATAAGAGCAAGGAATATCTCGCTGCTTAGTGCCGAACGCTTCCTTTTACTCCCGATGATACCTCGGCTGCAGGAGCAGTTGTCCCCGGGGGTTACCACAAGAGGTTAAAGAACAGGAATTCGCTATTCCCTCTTTTTTTTTTTCTTTTTTTAAAAAAAAACCTGAATTTGAAACCGTTTACAAACTCTTCAATCTTTAGGAAACCGAGCTCCTTTGATTTATTTTCGGTGTATTTTAGTATTTTGAATTATATGATGGATACTTATACATGTAGACCATTTTGAAACTACTAAACGCATATTTATAGTAAATTCTCGAAACCTACACGATTAAAATGCCTTTTTTTCTAACAACTAATAGTAGAAGAGGAAGTGAAAAGTTAAAACTTGGAGTTCATACTGCCTTCAGGTGATTTGGGATCTCTACCAATGAGAAGGCTAGTGCCCTTATCCTCAGGGTAAAAGTCGTACTTCGTTATAGATTTTCTCTCCTCTTCCCTTACCTATACTGGCCTAAATCCCTTTTTTGACGGTTACACTTAAAGTTTCCTTTAATAAATCACTAAATATAAAAACAAAGAAAGACATCTTTCATCTGCTAAACATAACCATTATGTTACCTTCCATTGCCCTGAATAAAAAAAAAAAAATTATATCAGCTGCCTGTACAAATTTAGAGCAAAAAGTTCACAGCTGACCCGTCGTCAAATATATTCTTTAACAGCAAACCTATCTGCTGTTCCTTATTTATTATGATTTATTGAGTCTAATTATACGATAAGACTGGAGTTATTTATTTTTTAATGTAAATTTTTGTGTGACTCCTTATCATGCCCCGCTTGCTCCCCCTTCGTATTTCTCTCCACCATGTTTTTTTTTTTTTTGTATAAGATAATAGGGTCTTTGTTAGACCAGTTCTTGGATTATGGATATTCTAGTCTGAGTCATAGTCTGATACTCAGTTCTACCGCGATTCAACTTCATATGAAGAGCTACATCACCAGCAACTTGTTGTGGCCATATAATGTGGTTCCCGGATAATTCGTGCACTTTTGGTAGAGCATCCCTCTTCAGTATAATATGTATGGAATTATATGCTATTAAAAAATTTAATTAGAATTAAAAGTATAACCAAAATTCTGAATTTTTTTGGAAAAAAAAAAAGGCTGTGCGGAAGTTACATTTGACCAGTTAAGCGCGTTCGACGTGAATACTCGTGAAAAATATAAAATTGCCATTAACTATAAAAACTCGAAATTTTAATAAAATACAATAAGAATATTATTTGGTGGGATGTTACCTTTATTTTACCAATAGAACTGCCAAGTATTTTATACGGAGGGGGTTGGTGGGAGTCAGCCAAATGGTAAGTGGTTGGTACATGTTTGGTTTCCACATTAGAGATTGGGGAAAATTACGCACACAAATAGAAGCTCTCAACCCTTGTGCAACGCCCTTATTTACCTTTTAGATAGAGGTTCAGACCTCTCAATACGAGCATGATTTCATTTTGCACAGAATTCAAAAAGCTCTTTTCTTCCTTGTGAAAGCTCTTGCTCTTCCCTAGTTAACTAGGAGGAATGCCTACCGTGAAGCGGTGCAAGATTTCGGAATGAGCACAGAATGCTCTGCTGTAATCTGTAAGCCCAAGAGAGATTGCAGAAAAAGTTGCTTGCAGTGACTATTACGACTGTTGTAAACTTTTTGGTTGTTTTGCCCTCCTGCGTTCGACGTTTATGCACACGTCATTGTCTGATTTTAATTCCGCACACTTTGGGTTTTTTTTAAAAAAACTGAATTAACTGGAACTGGTTAATTCATAGTTTTTTATGGTTTTTATTACCATTTTGGTAACTTGAAACTGCAAGTTTCAAGAAACTTTAATTACAGTTTAAGTAAACTGTAGTAAGAGAAAGCAGTGTGAGCATTCCACTTCCTTGATATACTCCTATATCCGCTTGATGCTAGTTACTTTCTCAAATGGTCATGGAATTATGGGTGAAAATATTCCGTAAAGACTCCGTTAGATTTTTAACAGACAGAATTGTATAATTAACGATAATTTTTCTTTTTTTTACATCTTTTAATTGAGCCTTTTCTATTTTTTAATGTTTTTATTTACGGGTTACCAATTTCCCGTTATACAACTCGTAGCATCACTTCCTGTTGGTGACTTCGCTCACACTTTAACCTCTTCACCTTTAATCATTATTTTAGGCAGTAACTATAATCCGATTATTAACCCACCTTATACATTATATTATATATAAAAAAAAGCATTAAAAATTAAGGATTTGTAATTTTAGCCTACGCTCTCTCGCTCTCTCTCTCACTCTCTCTCTCTCACACACACACATATCTTAAGAATTCACTAAAAAAATTAATCTTAACAAATCATGCGCTAAATTTATTTACAAATTTTTTTATATAAAATCTTTAAAGCATTGGTATTTTTTTTTAAATTTATTTGAGGCGCGTCAACATCTAAGGCTATTGGCGCCCGGAGCTTTTTTCAGTGCACTGCCGGCCTTCGGACAGTGTTCTCTTATTACAGACAAAATATTGTCCATCACCGGACAGTGAGCTGTAAGAAGCTCCTAGGAAGAGAAAATCTAAGGGTCAGCAGCTGGATTCGAACCCGGGACCTCCCCGTGGGAATCCAATACGCTAACCGCATAGCTAATCCCTTCCCTATTATTATTATTATTATTCTAATTCTAATTCTAGTAGTTTTCATGGTTCTTCTCTTTAGGACACCGCATAAAATCATAAACTGACCCTTTTTTTTTTCATTACATAAAAATGCAGATGTAACTTTTAATAGAACGAAGGGGCCGGTGTTGGTCTAGTGGTCAAGAGAGTGGCTTCGTATGTGCGAGATCCCCAGATCGAATCCCGCGTATGACTTCTTTTTATTTGTCAGAAAAAATTATTTATAGTAAAGTATGAGCTTCTGCTCCCCCGTCCACGACACCTAATTGATAGTTGGATGTTATGCCCCGCCTGAAAAAATAGGCGCAATTACTTTACTTACTCTTAATAGAACGATTCTTGACTTATGTACCTTTAGCTTACAAATAATGTTGGATTATTGTTGCTGTTGACTATTAAGTTTATTGTGTATGTGTTAGTGCCTGCTTGTATTTGTATCCACCATAATTAAAATTTAAAAAAAAAAAAAAAAATCAAAGATATAGGTCTAAAGTTGATGCTGCTATTTCAACGTCAGTTTAAAATAATATTTTTGAAGGCAAATTTCTTGATCAGGATTTAGAGAGATCACAGTAGGAGGAAATCCATGTTCCCTCGCTTCCCACCTTACCAGCTGGGGTAATAAAACTTTCCCACGGGAAATTCCTGTTTTTTGTTTTTAATGTTCGATTCAACCTTGAATTATCGATTATAGTTGTTATTTATATCATCGTAAAAGTTGATCTGTTTTCTTCGTTGGATTATATCAATAACTGTCGATGAATATTTATTATCAATAAAATTATTAGAATGTGAAAGTGACAAGCCAGAAATAAATAATAGTAAAAATAGGAAAACCTTGCATACAATTTGGGCACGGTGATTTCTGACAGAAAATACTACTTTATAAGCAAGTTTTTGAAGTACTAGAGATTTATACATAGAGATAACCACAAAGATAAAGATAATCACAGATACCTTTAGAGTTGAGACTAATTTGAGCACACTAAGGATCAAGGTAGCCCTGATTACCGATCACATAGTAGTTAGGAAATCATCTGTCCAGTTATCCAATATGTGGGTACTTTGACCGGTACATTGTCAACCAGATGGGATATTCGAGAAAGAATCATGGGGACCCCCTCCAAGTTTCGAGTTAATGTGAGCAGATTTTTGGAGATAAGGTAGGAATTAGGTTCTTGTTTGGGCTCATTTTAGGCCACAACAACTTAAAATAGTAATTCATGGCCCGGATATGCTACTTTCTTGACCGGGAGGGGGAAAAAAAGTATAAATCTTATCTCCGGCTGGATCTTATTTAATGGTTTTAAATTGATCTGATTATTACCGGTAATCATTATCGATTATCGAGTTTCTTATTCCTTGACGGCAATCAAAGAACTCGATATATCTTCATTCCAGCCCATTTAATAACGTATGTCAGCCTTGTCGTGAAGACGTAAACACCATTGAGCTATTTTGTAACATAAAACATCTTTTACTAGTAAAAAACGCCGTCTCGCTCTCTCGTTTGGCGCCAGATAGCGTTAAAGTCACTCGTGCATAACCTTTTTATTGCTCAGTTAGACGTTAAGTTTAATTGAATAATTTGCACGTTTAAATGATTCAAATCGATTATATCAACTGCACAGTGTAATCAAATAATTACGAATAGGAATTTATTAGTAACTTAGTTTTTTTTATTTTTGTTCCGTCTTTATTCTTCGATGGGTGGGAGGTAAGAGGAAATACAGTGTTCGTAGTCTAGAAAGGTGCCAGAGTTGCCCGGAAATACGTTCAGTAAAAAAAAATGTCTGGTGTTACTAAGATCGCAATATCCTCAACTTCACGCAGAAATGTATCCTTACAGGGAAGTATATCCCCAAACCTTTCTCAGGAACTGGCCTAACAGAATTTTACAGTCAATTTTTCAGTTTATACTACGCTGAGAATCATAGGGGAGCCATTCTGGAGAAGTTCCCATTGAGCGAGCACCCTTTGAGCAAGGGTCTTATCTCTGAATTTAAATCCCTCTCAAAATATAGAACTATGGCATTATCTCTGAATTTAAATCCCTCTCAAAATATAGAACAATGGCATTATCTCTGAATTTAAAACCCTCTCAAAAGATAGAACTATGGCATTATCTCTGAATTTAAAACCTTCTCAAAAGATAGAACTGTGGCATTATCTCTGAATTTAAATCCCTCTCAAAAGATAGAACTATGGCATTATCTTTGAATTTAAAACCCTCTCAAAAGATAGAACTATAGCATTATCTCTGAATTAAAAACCCTGTCAAAAGATAGAACTATGGCATTACCTCTGAATTTAAAACCCTCTCAAAAGATAGAACTATGGCATTATCTCTGAATTTAAAACCCTCTCAAAAGATAGAACTATGGCACTTTGAAGAAAAATCTTTTCCACCCATTTTCCAGTAGTAATTCTAAACGGGAATCTCCTGTGCGTGAGTCCAACATTTGGGTACTTTGGGTACGCGCATTAAACAGCCAGAAGGATATGCCCCGTACGGATGTTGTAGAGAGAGGACTGGATGTCTCTAAACCCGAGACTTGCGCTAGGAGTACCTCCCACACACGTGGTGATTAACAAGCGGCTGTAGCTATGTTTTTCCTAACTATCTCGCCCTAGGACGGTAGGTACCCCGATCAATCGAGTACCGCTCTAACTTCACGCTACTTTATAGACTTAACAAGAGTTGTCACTTCGTAATTACTTAATTTCAAACCGGTAATCTAAAAAAAAAAAGACAGAGAAATTGTAGTGCTACATAATCTATATTTGTGTTTTCTTTTATTAAATAACTAATAAATGCTTCTTGTTAAAAAAAATTGTTAGAATTTAATATTTTTTAAAAAGTAGAACACAAATTTTTAGTAGTTTAAGGGCAAAAAAAATGATCATAAACAAAGTGTCTTACAAGATCGCGTGACTTTAAAAAAAAACAAGTGGGCGGACTTATAAAACTAAATAGTATTTGTAATTTCCGCTTGGTGGAGTATCGCTCGATATTCCCAGGATGTTATGTGCTGCCTTTTGTTTATTTTATGTCCATTATATCTGTTTGTAACTGTATGTCTTTGGAGGATAGTTTATGGAGGAAGAAAAATTAAAACTACTGTTCATTGTTCGACAACGGAATATTAAATACCGGGATTAAGTCATCTCTTAATGTGGCAATGTCCTGCCGTTTAAACTGGTAACTGGAGGAATCATGAGACAGTTTTGAAAAATATCATTTATTATATTAGTTACATTATTACATCAGTCACAAAGATTAAAACAGTATGGACCGGATGGACTAAACATCGTCAAATTTCATTTTAATTTCGGTTTTGTGTAAAGAAAGATCTTGAGAAAAAATTATTTATTTATTTAAATTTTTTTTGAGAATTCACACAAAAATCATGATCTCAATATTTCATCTTTTGATAACAAGAGGAAGTAAAGAGACTAATAAGAGACTAACAAGGACGGAAGTATCACACAACTTCCGCTTTATAATTTCCTCAATTTAATTGCTAAATAACGACTACCAATAAAAATACCAAGTATCTCCTTTAATAAAAGCAGAAATTAATATCTATCGTTTAATATAATACATCCGCTAACTTATTAGTAGAAAAATATGTTAACTGTTTTGCTAAAGAGGAAATCCGGTCCAATCACATATTTGAATAGGTCGTGTGTGTGTGTGTCTATGTATGTGTCGCCCTATTACTGCTACTTTGGTGCACCTGCGCGCTGTATAAGTACCATTTTTAATTTCTAGAAAACGTTACGCTGCACAAGGAAAGAACAATACTTGTGTCTAGTTATTTCTGATAATTGTATGGATTCCTTTGTTGTTATTTATGGGGGGAGGGGGAAGAACACCGTTCAGAAACAGTCACAAGTTGTAGGCTTTGAAAATGTCACTGTTCAAGTAGGAAATGCCTTCATCAATTGAGGCAAAGTGACAACAATAAAGTTGAGTAAAGCATTACGTCATCTTGGTTCTTGTGGGTGATAGATAGATAGATTAAAACTTGGTCCGGCCTCAAAGCCTACGCCATTGCGACCCCTATGGATCTATTGTGGCTCCCCTCACTCTAAAGCTCACCCTCCAAACCCGTCCGTTTAATTCTGGAGAGCGGCTTCTGGGTAAAGCTCCTCAGGCCTTGGTTTTTCCTCTCCCCGAGAAGTAAAACACCCTTAGCTAGGACAAGCCCCTCACACTGACTCAATACGTGCAGTGCCCGTTTCCTCCTCCTCCTCCTGACAGAACCTCCAGAGGCTATCATCCGCCAGGCCCATGCGATGCATGTGTTTTCTGAGCCTGCAGTGGCCTGGTTAATAGGCCTACAATTATCCTTATATCCCCACGCGGGCCTTGACCGATTAATTCTGCAGTCAACCTTGGCCGAATAGCCTCTAATGAACTCCTTCGCCTGTCTCTGTACAGTGGTGGCAAGCCGCCATTCCTGAGACCTAGTGTGCATCCATAAGTTTAATGGTAGCAGACTTAACACACTTCGGAACCCCAAAACAGGGTTACGGGCCAACGAAATGTCCCGCAGAGCCTTTCCTAACCATTAAATCTGCCACTTCGTTTCCCTTATGTCCTGAATGACCAGGTACCCAAACCAGAAATACCTTATTTTGGTCACTAGTTTTTTTCAGGGCATCCTCCTTCAAAACAAAAATCAAAGAATCTTATCCTTCAAAAATACTTTATATTTTAAGCGTACACGCTATCGTGACTTAACAACACCTTAAAGGTTATGTTTACATTTAATATTAATCGAACAGCTGACTGACACTCTTCTTACACGGTTGCCAACTAACACTTTAAAAAAAAAAAATTTGTAAATTCCCCTGCTTTTAAGAGTTGCCTTCTTATTATATAAATATGACTGTTTATTGAATTTACCTTCCTACATTGAGAGAAAGTAAAAAATTTACAGTTTATAAAAGATTAAAAAAATAAAAATTAAGAATAATGTTTAAAAAATGATCGTTTGAACGTAAATCAATTTCTAGTTTTTGCCTTAATCAAAAGAAAATCTCTCAGCAAAAGAAATGACTTTTGATTAATATTTTAAATGATGCCAATTATTTCTCTAGCATGAAATACACTGTATCTTAAATCTGGACTATTTTGTTCCAATTTAACTAGATACTGTTTACGGGATTAGATAAAAGTGAGTGTGCCGTTATTATGCGATTATTACTTCTGTAATTTTTTTTTACTGTACGTCTAGGAGAGGGGAGAACTAAGGTGAGATATTTACCTGTCGGTTTTTTTTAACACCAACTCATGCACACAAATGCTACATACAAACCTAAAAGTGCATTTAAGATTTAAATCTAGTAGTTGATTGGGGCTGTGTAATTATTTAGTACTAAATGTAAGAACCCGTTATCTCAACTTATTTATCACTATTTATTTGTAATTCTGGGTTACTCTTTATTTTTATTCATAATTCATTTTTGTCACAACTTTATTAACTACTGTGTTTCATTTATTTTATTTTATATTATTATTTTTTTTAAATCTTCCATTTCATTTTCCTTAACTGTCTTTTATAAAAAAAATGCGTTCATTCAGATTCTCGATTTTACATTCTCACCGGAAATACCCTTTTTGAAAAATATCTTGAATAAAAAAAAAATTGAGACTTTAGTATATAATTGTATAAAATTTAGTAAAAATCTATCGAGCAGAAAAGGAGATATTTAGGGTTAAAGTTTGTGTTTTGTTTTACAGAGTGAAAACTTTAACTTCAAATATCTCGTAAACTACTCGATAGATTTTGTTTATATTTTACCTGTATATGAAGTCCTTTTTAGTATAGAATTGTATAAAATTTAGTAAAAATCTATCGAGCAGAAAAGGAGATATTTAGGGTTAAAGTTTGTGTTTTGTTTTACAGAGTGAAAACTTTAACTTCAAATATCTCGTAAACTACTCGATAGATTTTGTTTATATTTTACCTGTATATGAAGTCCTTTTTAGTATAGAATTGTATAAAATTTAGTAAAAATCTATCGAGCAGAAAAGGAGATATTTAGGGTTAAAGTTTGTGTTTTGTTTTACAGAGTGAAAACTTTAACTTCAAATATCTCGTAAACTACTCGATAGATTTTGTTTATATTATACCTGTATATGAAGTCCTTTTTAGTATAGAATTGTATAAAATTTAGTAAAAATCTATCGAGCAGAAAAGGAGATATTTAGGGTTAAAGTTTGTGTTTTGTTTTACAGAGTGAAAACTTTAACTTCAAATATCTCGTAAACTACTCGATAGATTTTGTTTGTATTTTACCTGTATATTGAGATTAGTTTAGTATATAATTGTAACCTAACCTAACCTCAGGTTTCTCGGTGTTAGGATCGCTTTTAATGGTTGTACTAGTGGCTTCCAGTGTTCCATTAACACTTAGAAAGATTTTGTTTTGGCTACCAAATTCTTGTTAGCATCTGAGACAGAAATATTTTAAATAACCTTAATCATCTAATTTGAAAGTTTAATAGCTCGATCGAAATCAATGCAGTTTATTAATTTTATTTTTTTTTATAATCATAGCTAATTCCACAATAATAAAATATACCTGTCTATTCCTTTAACATGTTTAGAGTTCCGGCTGTATCCGATGTGTTTGATTGTATATCAAGGTACTAGTGGATGGATTTTCGTCCTTAACAGATGGTAACAGTATGTGTGGCGAACAAAGTGTCTGCCGTTAATGACAAAGAGAATAGTTCTTTCCACGGTGTTTTTCATGTTTGCCACGCACAATGCACGTGTGTCTGTCTATCAGTCCGTCGGACGGATGTAGGTAGTCTGAATGTGGAGGAAAATGAATATTTTAAAAATTTAACAGAATCGTCTCGAAACCCAGGTTTATTGAATCTTTTATTCAATATTTTATCTTTTATTGAATTCACCGCAACAAGTGATAGCGGTATATGATTAAAAAATAACGTTGAAAATATACGATTGGAGAAAGCACCCAGTAGTATCACTCCATTATCTTGGACATACGTATGCACTTATGACAGTAGATCGCGAGGCCATCTTTACCTTCAATCTTCTTAGAGGATCGCCTGGTATTGCAGAAGAAGATAGTTTTTTGATTAGAGGGTTAGAATGAGCTGCTGTAGAGGAGTGAAATTTGAGAAATCGAGTTTTCTGCAAGATCTTTAACGAAATGGAGTTTTGTGGTCATTATGGATAGTGAGGTTAGATACTTAGAACGTTAGTTAAGAAGTTTTCGATGTATTTTTGGACTGTAATGTCTGGAGGCGTAGAGAGTTGGAGCGCTTAGTCGATCCCCATACTTCGATGCCGTATGACCAAATAGGTCGCAGTAACAGTAGATATAAGAGTCATTTGTTATGTAGTTTGAGTTTAGATCGTCTTATTCAAGACTTGGGGGGGGGGGGCGACGCAACAAATTTGAAGTAAAAAAAAAGAAAAACTGTTCTATAAATTTCGATTAATCGATTATCTTTATGTAGCCAATCGATTTAGTACTATTTGATATGCTGTAGGGGGGTGTAACTGAAGTGACATTACTTCCTTTCCTTAATAAACGTATTTCCCAGAAAAATATGATCAAAAACTTTTTGTTCTACGTTTGAAGACAAAAAATTAGTTACTTGGTGTGAATTTTAATTAAGGTGCTCCAGGTTACCACCTGTTCGACATTAGGGGAAGGTGCCCCGGACAGGTACTAGTCGCCTGAAGGAATCCTCCTAAACTTCAGTATTAGCTGCACACATTTAATACGACTGATTTATGACGTTTATTTCACTAAGACGTTGATTTATTGAATAAACGGTTAAAATATCTTTAAAAAAAACAAATTTAAATAAAGAAACTGCCCAAGATATCAACCAATTAACGCAAATAATTTGAAAAAACAAATATTCTGTTCATTTCAAATATCTAACCTCACCATAATGACCTCAAAATCCCTTTCATTAACGGACCTTACTAAAACTCGTTTCTTAAAATTTCATTCCTTTATAAGCAGCTCATCCTAATCCTTTAATTGAACACTTATCTTCTTCTACATTACCTAGGTAATCCTTCAAGGAGATTGAAGAGAAGATCGCGACCACAACCTACTCTCCTCATAACAGTATAGTGATCTGTTCACTGTAATGGAGTTCGCCACTGGGTGCCTTCTCCAATCTTCATTCCAAGACACTATATTACATCGCATTTGCTTGTTGCAATAATCGTTGCAGTCGTAAATTTCAATAAAAGATTTTTTTAAAAAAAATCTCTTGCGAGTAAAATACACAGTTGAATGTTCTACCATATTTTGAGCTTTAAAGCTAATATAGAAGTAATGTAGAGATTAGCTTAGGTTCGCTTACGTAGATTCCTAGATTGCGATTCAAGCTACGAAGCCCTCTCTTCCTTGGAGCTTCTTACAGCTTACCTTGACAAAAACTTACAGTTTTAAAAATCAAGTATAAGGTCAAGTACGAGGAATGTCCAGAAAGTAAGTGTACTGAGGCTCTCACGGCCGGGCAAGAGTTTTTGAGACGCTACAAACTCCATGGAGATGAATTTCTCCGTTCCATTGTTACTGGAGACTGCACACCTGAAACCAAAAAAAGGCAGTCTCAACAAACGAGATAACGGATGACACCGCGTATTACCCGCACTTGGCGGGAGATTGGATTGACATTTTTCACGGAAACCTATTGTCGCGTCGACAGTTCTCAACGTACTGACCTAGAACCGGTCTCGTTGCGGAGGGAAGGAATCAGGCTACACGGCAGTGTAGCCAACATGCCGGGAAAAAAAAAATCCCTCCGGATGTGAGAGTCTCAGTACACTTACTTTCTGGACATGCCTCGTATAAGTGCAATTAAAGACCAAAAGGCACACAAATCAGCAAGTACCCAACATTATTTCATTAATACTTCTAGAATCATAATTTTTAGAATGTATTAGATTTCACAGATTCTAATGCTGGCTGGCCTTTTATCACCCAATAAATATTTTTCTGTTAGAATAATAAAAGATGTATCCTCTTCATCATAGTTAGTATTAAAAAGGCACTTCATTTTAACTCTCTGTTCTAAATTATTCTTGTGATTTATCTTTATTCTGAATAATCATCACATTCATTCGCATATTAAAAAGAATATTATCCAGTGATAAGCAATGTTTCCTGGAACGAGAGAACATTCAGTCCCCGGAAGCTGATGGTGCACCTGGAAAAAAAAGAAGGAAGCACCTTTCCTGGAAGGAAGAAGGAGGCGCCTTTGACTCAAGAGATATTGAATGGGGAGGGGGGTGGGGGGGGGTGAATTCGTCTCTGAGGCATTTTGAGGCGTCTTAAAACAACTCGCGACAACTCAACATATTAACTCGAGGCTAGTAGAATTAAAGGAGGAAGTCGTGTGATTGTTCACAGCTGATTTCTGTTGTTTTTTTTTTTTTTACCTCAAAACGGGATATTTCCGGGAAATCTCGAGATTTTGAAAATTTGGAAATGTTTACAGTACTATTCGCTTATCTGGGTAAGAGGAAGTGACCAAAAAAAAAACTTTTCTAAGCGGAAATGAATTGGACGAAGACATTTTAGCCTGGTAAGGAGGTTTGTTTTTTGTTTTTTTTTGGATGCACTCCCAGAAAATAAGTACGCGAGTTAAAAATTCTTTTTTGATAAAGTTATTTTCCTAGCCAATAGCTTTTCTCTACGAGTATTAAGCGAAAGTATAATTTTTAAAAATGATAAGACTAACAATAAATTGTTGGAACAATGAAAACATACAGACAGACGAACCGACAGTAGAAGATGAAGAGGTGAGGAAGGGGGGAAGGCAAGTATGTTGGTGACTGACCTAACCTAACCGTGAGCCAGACTTCCCTGCCTATCTATCCTCCTGACAGTATAAACCCGTTTCAGCCAATGACCGTGTTCTTCTTGTAAGACTTGCTGGTCCGTATGCCTTCAAGGATTCCATCTTACCATCATTTTGCGCACAATATTATTGACAATACCAGTATTGTGAATTCTATAACCAATACAAAACAAAAGAAACAAAAAGTATAACCAAAAAAAAGGTTTAGTTAATAATTTTTTACTGTCAATTACTCTCAGCTGGGGTCACGAAGTATTACGATCAATCAACCCCCCTCAAAAAAAAAAATTGATCTTTTATGGATGTTTGTCTGTCAGTGGAGTTAGTGTGATCAGCGTACTCTAATGTGGTTCAAATTATTGTCGCGTTAACCAATTTACTTAATAAAGTTATTCACGAATAAATTAGAAAGTATCTGATTCTCTCTTACTTTTAATAAATTAGTTTAATTTGAGAAATCTGAAATTTATATTAAGTATGAAGCGGAAGAAGAAAAGAAAGATATAGTTTCGAGTTTCCCAGAACCACTTCCGTAAAATCATGCGATTAGGAATCGAGTATATATAACAAGCACTTACTTCCTCATCGGTATTGAAACAACGGAAGTAAGACGATCTTATTTGGGTGCTAAATTTTGAAATAAATTTTTATTTGAAACGTTTTCCAGGAAAATTGGTCACATTTTCCTGCGTTGGGTTGTAAGGCTTTCCTTTAACGTGCCATTACAGGTGATTGTACTGTTTCACCACTGTATTATATAATAATATTAATAAGAATCAAATTAGGGGACTTGATTTATATAGTGTCAGCGCGTGAACGTTGACACCCCAAAGCGTAGCGTTAATCGGGGCGCTATGCGCCAGCGGATAAGACCGGAAGTGACGAAGCGGGTCACAATAATCGTGAATAGGTCATACTTGAATACATGCAAATATATATAGAGAGTAGAGCTGAGGTAGGAATGAGTAACACTTACCCTTGCGGCCGGATGTGAAGCTCCTGAAGCGCAGTGCTAGAAGTATAAGGGCGAATGCCAGGACAGCGGATATGGTAGAGGTATAAGCGTCTAGAAGGAAAGCGGAAATATTAACTGTATATACTTGTCTGAGGGTTAAGCGTAGCGTGGAGGAAGAGGGAAATCTCAGGAAAGGCGTAAGGAGAGGACGAACCTTGCACCGGAAGCGGGTCCACGGAGTGGCCCGCGAAGCGTAGAATTATTGGGGTGATGTCCCTGGATGTCAATCGAGCGATGGTACGTGTATACCACCAAGGCGGAAGCGAAGCGTAGCAGCGTAGAGAGGCGGTAAGAAGCACAGTAAAACCAGCAGGCTCAAAGGCACATACAGCAGACCAAGCACCGTACAGGACGCTGGTCAGTAGCGGACTTTCTCCATAGATAAGGAGGTGACCCTATGGTCTAAGAGAAGGTAGAGGGGGTAGTTGGGTAGCGTGAGAATGGCATAGAATAACATAGAAAATAAGGTAAAATAGATACAAAGCCTCAGAGAATAAGAATAAGGTTGTAAATATACGCGAAAAGCTGAAAGTCCAACCAGCGGAGGCGAACGACAGTACGCGCGGGGCGATGGGCCGACCAGCGCGAAGTCATAGCCAGCCGAACTGGCCGAACGTCCCCCATCGCGACCGAACATATAGGATGAAAAAATAATTGCCATTTCAGTCGTGATACATTTATTCTGCCGGAGCTTTCGACCCTAGGGACTAGGTCCATCTTCAGGGCTGTGGAACATATTTTACAGTGTGTTAACAATAATTATATTACAATGAATATGTATAATGTAACGAAATTCACAAAATTATTTACCTAATTGACCATGTAATATTTTACTACATCATTAAAGGGTTGGTGTGTCATCTTCTGTCTTGTCGTGCTCATGGGACTGAATGTGATCGGTTTTATGTGTATTTGATTGTGAGGAAGTCAGTGTTGCCAATTGTCCAAGTATTTTGTAGTAAGTTGGCGGCGTATGTTGTTTAAATTGTTCATGTCTGTTTTGAAATTTAGACTGTTTTCTGTCTTAGATATGTATATCATTTCTAGCACTAATTTCTAACATCATTTTCTAACACATAGCACACACAGACCCGATCACACTCAGTCCATGAACAGACAAGACAGAAGACACACCAACCCTGTAGTGTAAATTACTTTGTAAACTAGCCCTGAAGATGACCTAGCCTCTAGGTCGAAAGCTTGGCAGAATAAATGTATCACGACTGAAATGGCAGTTATTTTTTCATCCTATTGAAACTCATGAATCAGGCACCAAAAATAATGAACAGCAATTGATTTATATAGTGATTCCAAATATATAAATCAAAATTTTACTGGTAACCTCTTTCCTGAAAACTCGATTTATGGTATTATTATTTTTTGAACAATTCCTTCTGTTCAATTTTAACTGGACAGATTTTTCCAATTGCATGAATTGTACAACCTGGAAGAATTCAGTGATTCTGACCAAAAGACCTTCGTAGTTAGTATCTATATCCCTTTCTTAGCCCTTTTCCCTCAGGATTGCTGTAAGTGGATGTCCCGTGGGGGTTCACTCGTTATTTTCTTGAATTAATTTTTATTTTTAAATTTAATATTTTTTTTTTTTTAATTTTATTTTCATCATTTATTTTTTATTATTTCAACTTCCTTAATAATATGTGAAAGTAAGCTACAATATTCTAGCACAACATTCTAATTCTTGTCACAGTGGATCAGATCATTGTAAAAGTTACGAGTTGAAAGAAAAAGTAGTAAGAACGCCTTCCGGTTTGGAATATAATTAGAAGGTAAACTCATTATATTAGAGAGAGGGAAGAGTTAATAATTAATAACCACAGCCTATTTGATTAGGTGAAAACATTTTTTTTTAAATTAAAAACCTATTTATATTAATCGATTTTTAATACGATTGATTATTAATTATTATTGACCATCCGGGCTGATCGATGTGGTGTCTTATAATTACAATAAAACTAGTATGAATGTATTAATTTATTTTTTTTTTAAGCAGAAAGTCCATGTTAAAAATTTTTTTTTTCTTAAAACAAGGTATAACAAGATCCTGGATGGTGTTAAGTTTGGGTGGGGAGCAGAACTTTCTTTTACCTCAATTCTTTCACCATATTGCTTTTAAGACGTAATTTGCTTTCAGGTTTTTTCCTCTAATAAAATACAAGATGTAGACACGCATCTGTGTAATGAAAGGTTGCGAAATTCTCTAAAAAAACAACAATTTTTTGGAAGAAAACTTATGAAAAATTCACTTCCATAAAGTTCTACTTCCGTTTCATAGATTTTGATCGATAATTTTCTATTGTGGTCTGTAGGACTGTGTGTGATTTTTGCACTTTTTCTGAATAATTAGAAAAAGGAAAAACACCCCCCCCCCAAAAAAAACTGAGAAAAATCTTTTCATTAAATTAAAACACTTCCGGCCATCAGATATTTTCTTATTTACTTTAAAAAATTTCACTTAATATTACACGCAGTTTTGGGAAAGGTGTTAACAGTGACTTCCTCTGCGGAGGAGATCCCCCCAACTTCGAATCAAGTTTAGGCTATTTTTTCTCTTCCAGGAGAACTTATTTACAAGCTCCGTCATCCTATGATGGACAGTTATTGTCCGAAGACCCGGGCATTACAATGACCAAAAAAAAAAAAAAGCCCAGGGCTTTACAAAGTCCTCCAGATGTTGACATGTCTTGTACGTTTCGTAGTCTTCTCGTATTAAAACTGTCCGCCATTGAAAAATACCCAACTTAGAAAAAATTTTTTCTCTCTTTTTCTATAAAAAGAAAAACTTCCCAAATTTTCTTTATATCAGGCCAAACCCTCCTTTATAACTGTAACCTTTTTTTTGCAACAATATAGATTAAATAGATTTCCAGGGAAGGGATTAGCTATGCGGTTAGCGTACTGGACTCCCACGCGGAGGTCCCGGGTTCGAATCCAGCTGCTGACCCTTAGATTTCCTCTTCCTAGAAGCTTCTTACAGCTCTCTGTCCGGTGATGGACAGTGTTGTCTGTAACGAGAGAACACTGAAAAAAGCTCCGGGCGCCAATAACCTTAGATGTTGACGCGCCTTAAATCATTAAAAAAAAAAAAAAAAAAAAAAAAAAATAGATTTCCAGCAAAAAGTTGTTGAAAATGAGCAAAAACGGCATTTTCAGAAAATTATTTTTGTAAACAACGTAGCACATTGCGTAGCAACGATTTTCGTGAATTAGGTATCATTCTATTTGAATTTTATGTAGATGTGCTTCTTTTTTTTCATTTACAGATTGTAGATTACAAAATCTGTTAAGGGACTTACAAGGAAATCATGTATTCAAATCAAAACTGAAAGGTCTTTATCTGAGTAGTCTGTATACGAAATCTTACACACTTCCGGTATGGCAAATTTGGAATATTTTCTAATATTCTTGTAGGTAGAAATTCTGTAAAATTATCTATTCTGTAAAATGATAATTCTAATTAATGAATCTTGAAGTTTACGGTTGGGAACCCTGGAGAGCAATGAAGTTTTAGCTTCCGGCGATTTTTTTTTTTGTAAAACTGATGTTTCCGGTAATTCTGAATCTAAACTTTGGCAAGATCGCCACACGTATCTCCTTACCTAGTTAGGGGCAGTGACAATGCAAAGAAAAACTAAACATAAAGGAAATCTCACGATAGAAATAAACCAATGGGATTTAACTGTATTAAGTTTTCTTCAATTTCCATTTTTCACATTCATACATAAATAGCTTGACCACACATTATTTACAACCTGGTTGGATTGACAGACAGACAGATATGATTTGCCATAGGCGACTGGAGCATCTCTTCCAGGTTGAATGGTGGTGAATGCAGAAAGTCTTGAAACGTTGTTGTGGTCGTAGTGAAGAAGTGGAAGATGGGTGTTTTTTTTTTCTTAGTTTTAGAAAATGTCGGCTTCATCAATCTCTTCTTCCCTCCATGAAGCGACGCTGCTGCAGCCGTACCAACTATCCACTAATCCTAGCTCTGTGTATTGGTAGGTAAGTCGTCCTGTCTTGTGGTGTGTGATCTATGCTTTAGCGTCATCCTTAAGACATGCGGTATCCCCCTTTACGGTTCCCACGTCAGCTAGTGCCCCTGAGGGCTTTCTTTCTGTACCTCCCTTGCCCTTCTAGAAAGAACAACAAGAATATTAACCACAGGTTCCATAGCCAAGCCCTTTTTTTTTTTCTCTTTACGCTGGTTTTTGTAATTTTTAAGGGTCAACAAACCTTTCTTCGTTTCCGTTACTTATTAAATATATTACTAGCTATTTATTTCTTCTTTCCGGTGTTTTTAGAAAAAAAAACCACCATTTTGTTGGTTCCTTGTGTCTCTGTGAGACACTACTATTTATTACTAGTATTTTGTTGGGGCGTGTGTTGGTCTAGTGGTCAAGAGATTGGCTTTGTGTGTGGGAGATCGCCAGTTCGAATCCCGCGTATGACTGATTACTTTTTATTTGTTAAAAAAAATTATTTATAGCTATGTATGAGCTTCCGCCTCCGTCAACGACACCTAATTGGTAGTTGAACGTTAAGCCCCGCCTGAAAAAATAGGTGATTACTTTACTTTTACTTTTAGTGGTTAGAGTATTTTTTTAGTCGTAGTAATATTCATTTTATAATAGTAATTATTTATTAATTTTCTGTTGCAGGTGAGTAGGCGATGTACTTAAGGTGGCTTGATATACTATTGGCCCAATACACATTGTAAGTTCCTGTTATATCATTTTAACTTAAGGTACCTATCGCAGGTAAAAATGCTGCACATGTTTTTCTCTGAAATTAGCTTTTGTGCAAGACACATAGCTCTATCCGCCTTTAACATCTGGGGGGATAGTTTTTTTTAGAAGAAATTTAGAATAGAATTGTTTGAGAATTCCTGTAAAGCCAAAGTCCTCCTGTAAATCTTAACAAAAAAAAAAAAAAGTCCAATCAAGTAGTTTTTTTTGTTAGGGTTTACACTGTAGCATCTCTAGGGGTCCCTCCAAGTTCTCTAGGAAGAAGATGTTGGAATACTTTGGATAACTACTTTACGAAACCCAATGGCATGCTTTCCCTCCGTTGTTTCATTCAAAAGGAAACACCTGAAGAGGAGCGAGCACCCAGGTACCGGTATTCTCTCCTCCATTTCCGATTATCCATCCAGACGGTCCAGAAATTCTCAGATAGAGCCGCGAGTTAGCGTTCAAAAACCAGCTTGCTTTTACTACAACTAAGTAACGGAAGTATTATAACGATCAAAAAAAATTTCGAAATTACGTCTTCACAGGAAATATCCTTTTTTTTTAAGGTCCTTTGAGACCGGAAAAGTGATTTGAAAAGCCACTAATTGCGGAAGCTGAAACTTTACAATTCCGATTGGTTGAAAACCAGAAAACCCGGAAACTGGGAAGTTAGCGAACAGTATTCCTCAAGCGGAAGTATAGTACTACATATTAATAAATAGATTTTTCTCTTCAGTTTGGAGATTTTCTTCTCCAAGTTTTTGGGAAAAGTTTTTCTCCTTTTTTTTTCAGTGCACTGCCGGCTTCCGGTATGTTTTCCTGTCAAGGTTCTACATAACCGGTCAGTGAGCTGTAAAGAAGGTTCCCCCCCCCCCTCCCACAGTAGAAGTGAAAATCTAAGAGCTGGCAGCTGGATCCAGGATTTCTCGCGTTGAGAATCCGGACTATATTAACCACGTAGCTAATCCCTTCACTACTTTGCGATTTACTAGGATTATATAAAACAAAAGAGATACGTAAAATATACGAGGTGTGTTCAAAAAGTAACGGGAATTTTTAAATTTCGCGGGTTTGGAGAGTCTGATTGTAAAATTTTTGTTTTATTATGTTGGTACACATGCCCCTGAAGTACGATAAAATTTTCAGTAATATTCATTGTTTACTTCTTAAGTGGCAGCCGTTAAGGTTAGACGTGTTTTTCGAGCTTGGCGATTTTTGTTTGTTAAAAAAAATGGATCAAAGAATTTGTATTAAATTTTGCGTAAAAAATGAAATAAAGTGTGTGAAATGTTAATAAAGGCATATGGTGAGTCTGCTATGAGTAAAACAAGGATTTACGAGTGGTATAAGCGTTTCCAAGATGGCCGCGAAAACGTTGAAGATGACGAACGACCTGGACGTCCAAGCACACCAACAACCGATGAAAACGTGAAAAAAGTGAAAGAAATGGTTATGAACGATCGCCGAATCACAATCAGAGAAGTCGCTGATGATGTTGCCATATCAATTGGCTCATGCCATGAAATTTTTTCGGATGTTTTGGGTATGAAACGTGTGGCAGCAAAATTTGTTCCAAAATTGTTGAATTTCGAACAAAAACAGCGGAGAATGGAAGTTGCTCAAGAGTCACTCAATGAAGTCGACAACGATGCGTATCTACTGAAACGTGTTATAACAGGTGACGAAACATGGGTTTACGGATATGATGTCGAAACTAAGGCTCAATCGTCCCAGTGGAGGCATTCTGGATCGCCAAGACCGAAAAAGGCTCGACAAGTGCGGTCGAATGTGAAGGTTATGCTCACTGTGTTCTTCGATTTTAATGGCATAGTGCATCATGAATTCTTGCCACAAGGTCAAACAATCAATAAGGAGTACTACCTACAAGTTCAACGCCGTTTGCGTGAAGCAATCCGAAAAAAACGCCCGGATTTGTGGCAAAACAATTCATGGATTTTGCACCACGATAATGCACCTGCTCACACTTCATTGCTTGTTCGTGAATTTTTGGCCAAAAACAAAACTTTAACGATGCCCCCAGCCTCCATATTCGCCAGACATGGCTCCATGTGACTTTTTTCTATTTCCAAACATAAAGAGAACATTAAAAGGCCGTCGTTTTACAAGCATAGATGACATTAAAAGCGAATCGCTGAAAGAGCTGAAAGCTATCACAAAGATCGAGTTTCAGAAGTGTTTCGAGGATTGGAAAAAGCGCTGGCACAAGTGTATTGTATGCGAAGGGGACTACTTTGAAGGCGACAATATTAATGTAGATGAATAAATAAATATTTTTTTCAAAAAACGAAAATTCCCGTTACTTTTTGAACACACCTCGTACGTAAACTTGTTGATGTACTCGTAATTTTATGCTCATCAATTATATTGCGGAAAAGTGTTACTTGACCGGAAATGCATTTTAGATAAAGTATTTTCTAAACTCGAGAAAAAGATAGTTTTTTTTTTTTCTGCCCCACTCGAGGAAAATTTAATTTTTGACATTTATATACAGGCAACAGATGGTCAATTCTAACTACTTCCTGCAAACTTAATTTTAATGGACTCTCCTCCCACCTTGAGATACTTATTGTAATTCATCATTTTTTTTTTTTTTTTTCTTTTTCTGTCACAATTTAAATATTTTTATTTTTACAATTTTTCACAAGGTCATCACGACGAGATATATTTTAATGAGGAGATTATTTTAAAAAAAAAAAAATGATACTGAAACAGACTAACATACTTACACCAGCGTTTTATTTAATTTTATTTATTTATTTATTTCTTTATTTTTTAAATCTTTGAGCTTGGTTTAACTAATTATATTGGCGCCATTGTGAAGGTTGAGTTTTGTTTTCAAGTCTGGGCTAAATATAAATACCTAATAATCATAATTTATCAGGATGCTGTCAGTTTAGTTTTGCGTTTGAATATTTTGAGGGGGGTTACCAAAAAAATAAAAAAAAATAAACGTAATTTAATGTAACTACCCGATTTATTTGTAAATTTTTGTCGTACAAAATGACAATATTTGTGGCTATTTGTAAGCTCGCAAAATTAAAGCAACCTTAAATTGTGAAACTCACACGATTTCCTCTTTTTAATTATTTACGAGGGTCGTTTGAAAAGTCCGTGCAAAGTCAGAGAGATAGCACTACTGGCGCGTATCAAGGTTATGTTTAGTTAGTAGCATCTCTTGGAAGAACACACACCAAGTTTCAGCCAGATCGGTCTATTTCTTTGTGTTTGGCATTCGTTTGAATCGAGGAAGTCGAGTGATTTCCAAAAAAATGGACGAAAAAGAATTTCGTGTGTTGATTAAACACTACTTTATGAAAGGCAAAACGCCTCAGGAGACTAAAGAGAAGCTTGTTAAACATTATGGTGACTCTGCACCTTCGATTAGAACAGTTTATAAGTGGTTTTCAAAATTTTCGGAGTGGCCATATGGGCACAAGTGACGCTTAATGTAACTGGACGCCCTGTTGAGGTTACTACTCCAGAAATCATTCATAAAATCCATGATATGGTGATGGATGACAGAAGAGTGAAGGTGCCGTGAGATTGCTAGTGCTGTGGGCATCTCGAATGAACGGGTACATAATATTTTGCATCAACATTTGGACCATGACAAAGCTATCCGCAAGATGGGTGTGCCGCGATTGCTCACGCTTGACCAAAAACGAAATCGTGTGAAGTGTTGCAAGGACGGTTTGCAGCTGTTCCAGAAGAATCCGCAGGACTTTAAGCGTCGTTTCGTCACTGTGGATGAAACATGGATACATCACTACACTCCTGAGACCAAAGAACAATCTAAACAATGGGTTACCAAGGGGGAATCTGCGCCAAAAAAGGCGAAGACCGTTCCTTCGGCCGGAAAGATTATGGCGACTGTCTTTTGGGATTCGCAAGGAATAATCCTCATCGACTATCTGGAAAAGGGTAAAACTATTACAGGTGCATATTATTCATCGTTATTGGACCGTTTGAAAACCGAGCTGCAAGAAAAACGCCCACGATTGGCCCACAAAAAAGTCCTTTTCCATCACGACAACGCACCAGCTCACACCTCAGCAGTTGTGGTCGCAAAATTAATGGAAATAGGGTTCCAACTCGTTTCACATCCCCCCTATTCTCCAGACTTGGCTCCCTCGGACTACTATTTGTTGCCCAATATGAAGAAATGGCTGGCGGCAAAAAGATTTTATTCAAACGAGGAGGTGATTGCAGAAACGAATGGCTATTTTTTAGACTTGGACAAATCCTATTATTCGGAAGGGATCAACAAACTAGAGCAGCGTTGGACGAAGTGTATAAGCCTAAAAGGAGACTATGTTGAAAAATAAAAAAGGTTTACCCCAAAAAATTAAGTAGTTTTTATTTTTGCACGGACTTTTCAAACGACCCTCGTATTTATTTTTTTTTTAATTCTCATATCCGTCGTAAGATAGTGCGAGCTATACGAGGTGTGGCTATTAAATAACGAGACTATTGCTGTAAAACATTTTATTTTAAATTTTGTACATATTTAATTATTATCACCTTCAATATACACAACACTCCCCTATCACTACAACGCTGCATGCGAATTTACCATTGTTCCAAACAGTGCTGGAAGTCTTTTTCTGTCAGCTCCTGCATGACGCGTGCCGCTTTTTCTTTCACAGCTTCAACGGACCGAAAAATCGTGTTCCTTTTAATGCAGATTTGACTTTGGGGAACAGATCTAAAGTCACATGGGGCCAGGTCAGGCCTAAAACTGGGATGTTGTACTTGGCTAGAAACGTCGTCTTGACAGACAATGCAGTGTGAGCCGGCGCCGGTTGTCTTGTTGGAGAACCCATGATGGACAATGTTCTTCCACGAATCGGGTCGTTTTTTCTCCTTACTCTTTCACCAGAGTTGAGCAAGCACCTCACCGGTAGTAGTGTTGTTTAATTATAATCGGATATTTTCATCCGTTTTTGGACGTGGAAGGGCGACCCGGGCGGTCATCATCTCCGACCATCTTGGAAACGCTTGAACCACTTAAAAACTTGCGCACGTGATACAACATTCATCGCCATAAACTTCTTTCAATAAAATATCAAGTTTCAGTAGCGGTTTTTACCAAGTTTTGATGTGAAATTTCACGACAATTCGTTGCTCTCTACTACATGTGTAGTATCATTTTTTCGACCAGATTTCTCTACAAACACGTGAGACGCCGGCAATCGAAAGAGAAGGCTTTGCGCTGCACAACTGTTAGGTCGTTAGGATTTGGCGCATGCATAGTTTTTCTGTAGCAGCATTAGTCTCTTTATTTAATAGCCACACCTCGTACGATTGTTTGTCCCTAATAAAAATACACTTGAGTTACCTTTAAACAAGCCATAGAGCAAGTTTGGAAAAATCTTCTTCACGTTCAGGGTGATCTTCGAGAACGTCGATTTACGTGTGATGATTTAAAATAGAAAATCTTCACGATTTTCAGCGCCTCCTTTGAAAAACGTAAAGAATAAAAAAAACTAATAAATTCTCTTAAGAATTAAACTGATCTCTTAAATCTTATTTATTGTTAATTAAATAGCAATTAAAATAGAGCAGCAGTAAATAAAATTTTATAAAGAGTAGAATTTTATAATTTTTAATTACTTTAGTAAATATAATAAACATTAGCTAATTACTGTAATTAATTTGCTGGTAAATAATGTGTGTGCTCTTGTATATATATATATATATATATATATATATATAAAATTACCATTCAGGATTGTTTATAGGCTCAGCGCACGTAAAGTTAGTCCAAGACGTCTCTTTTTACGTTCTCCAGTTGAGCTCCTATCTTCCATGTTCTCCTGTTCTTCTTCAATTACTTCGTGTGCTCTTCAGTCAAGTAAGAACCGGTATTCTTTGTTTCTTGCTCTCTATCGTTCTCGCTGAGATGAGATGATGCTGTTAGTTCTAAGTATCGTATATCCCTTCTTCTTTTTTATTTTTAAGCAAAAGGTGCCAGGGGCTTAATAAATATGGCACTTTATGGTGCGGAATATTGTCGTAAGAAAAAAATCTAGTTCCTGAGGGAAATTGTCTAGAAGGCGTGTGCTATTTAAGGTTTAATATGAACCTTATAAGCATGAACAGATATGTCGAGAACCAGAATATCGAGTTCTAGAACTAATCTATCAGAGTGTCCATTTACAACTTCCTCAGTACTGCCATAGGCTCTCGAACTAGGAAACTAGTGCTTAAATTGTATTCCGCCCCGTATTTGAATCGTTCAAAAACCACGCAGAAAAGAAGTGGATATATTTCCACTAAAGCGCCATTTTCGTATAATGTACGATTCTATTATCTTGTTCACTATTAAGTTAGGATTAGATGTTTTGCTGATACCGGAATTTGAAGAGAGTTTGGTGTGAGAATAATAGTTACAGGAAGTCATGTGAGTGTGCAAAACAGATTTTCTTTTTTTTTTTTGGATAATGGCGGCCACGAGTATTAAAAAAAATGAAAAAAATAGCAGAAACCATTTAAACATATAAACTAGGTCACTTTTACCATTATTATTGATACAGACTACAAAATGAGTTGTAGGTGCCATTTTGTTTTCTCTTTTCTGTTTGATTGCGCGTGTGCGAAGAGTAAGTAATACGTACGCGTTTAATGGTGATGAATGGACTAGATAAGAGTACGTACAATAATAACATATGTTTTATTCGATTTTGTTTAATCATCACCATGGAAACAAATAAATAAATTATGTTGCAGGAAATTGAATTGAAATTAGCGTTACGTATTATCCAATCTATTTCAATACGTAACTTGTTGCTGAACACTTGGTAAAAATAAAAAAGCCGATACTTTGGGTACTTTAATAATTAAAAACTAACTAATTATGTTTTTAATTATCTATTTCGTGTATTAATAGATTCCTCCAAAAAAATATTGGTCATTAGTTTTGACGATTATTTGAGCACTTTCTAAAAAAAATAACAGTAAATTAGAAAATTTTGAGGTTACCTAATTGAATCGTATTTCCCAATGAATTGAAAATAATTTACAAATAACTTTTTAGATTCACTTATATTTTTATTTTAATTTTTTTGATTTATTATTGGTAATTATTGAATTATCGAGAGTTTTGATTGGGTCCTTCAGTTCAAAAAAAGGTGTTTTTTTTATTTTTTAACCAATTGGTGATCATAACTCAAATACGAGATTGATATCTACTTAGAAGCCACCATAAACTTGTAGATGGCAGAATCAGAGCTAACCGGAAGTCGACTCCTAAGAGTTTCTTTAAAGCTAAAGAAATGTAAGCGTATTAGAAGTTGTAGAAGTTTTTTACTTAAAATTGATAAGGGCGATAAGGGTGTTTGGATAATCCTCCACTTTTTTGTTGTTTTTTTTAAAGTAAAAATTGTAAGTTAATTTAATCACGTAAACTTTATTTATTTATTTGCAACTGTGCAAAATATACATCTAGCAAATGTGTATTTTTAGCTGGGGCTCAGTGCCACAACCAGGATGACGAGATGAGAGAAACCAGCCAGCACTGGAACTCTCTAGGAACTTATTGTGGTTTAGGAAGCAATGAGGGTCACATGGCCAGCGCCGCGTTTTAAGAGTGACCTAGAGGATTGTCAGGATGGGGACGATGTGGATATTGATTGAAGCCAGAGGATTTGGGTGGTGATCACAGAGAGTTTGCTGTGGAAATTTCAGGAATCGGGGCTGTGGATTAACTTCATTTACATACGGAATATTGAGATCATGATGGAGACTGGTGCGGTTGGAGACACATAGAATGGGTGCGTTAACGATTCGGCGGAGGGGCTTTAGACTGGAAAGATTGGATAGGTTGGATGTTGGACAGTTTTAGCGGAGCCCCACAATTCTCTGCTCCATGTGTCCATATTGGTCGTAATAGTGTTTTGTAAAGTGTAAGTTTGTTTTGTACATTCATGGAGGATTTCGGTGCAAGGAGTCTCCTTAAGTAGTCCATAACGTCTGTTCAGTTATTGTCCTTTAACACTAAACCTACCACGACCGGTCAATTGACTGTTTTTTGAATTTGATTTAAATTTTCTAATTACAGCGTTATCATACCGCCATTAAACTTCACGACTTTTCCTAAAATGTGTATACAATTGTTTTTATAATATTCACTTCTTTTCCTAATATTTGATTTTTGAGAAAAATTTGTAATCAGTCTTAACTACCGCGACCGATCATTTGACCGGCTGAATATTTTCATTTTATTTACTTATTTATTTTTGTAACAGAATTCTCTCAAAAACTCAATTTGATGATGCATTTATCGGATTATTGTTTGCATGTGGTGCATATGAGGCGCAAAATGTACGGTATTGCCCTTTTTTATGGAAGAAAAATAGGGACGAGCATTCTTCTCAAACACTGTGAGCAGAAATGTATAGACGGAAATTTTCTAGGTTTATTCGAGTGGATCAAAGAAATAATCGTTTACAAACCGATAAATTGGCTTTGATTTCTAAATTTTGGAACAAATTCGTAGGGAACAATCAAAACTGTTCTAACCGAGAGCATATATCTCTTCCAAGGACATTTGTTCCCAACAAAGTCAAGATGCAGATTTACTCGGTACATGCCAAATAAACCGGACAAATTTGGTATCAAATCTTGGCTAGCGTTCGATGCAATAAAAGGCTTTCCATTTTTGGGAAAACGTGAAAGCAGAGAACCTATAGTTCCGCTTGGGGAGTTTGTCGCTCTGAAATTAGCAGAAATGTGTACAGCTCGTGGAAGAAATATAACCGTGGAAAATCTCGGAGATGGCCTCAACAAATAGTTTTCTATATCCTAGACTTAGGCCCGGGATAAATGCATGGATTTTGTATCAAAAACTACCTGAAGTGAAATTTCAAAGCAAAACTTTATGTTACCATTGCAAAAGCACGACAAATATTAGTACAAGAACAAATGGTCGGAAAATAGCCAAATAAGATACTGCAAAGGCAATAAGACTAAAAAATGCTGTCTAAAATGTAAAAAGTAAGTTTGCGGGAAATTTGCAATTGAGAAGCCTGTAATTATATAAAATGAAGCAAAAAAGATTAAAATCTACGAGATTTATTTTTAAACAAAAGAAACTATGCTTTTTCATTGTTAAATAATTATTATCTTCATTCTAAAATAAGAAATTTAAGTAATTTTAAAGTCCGGTCATTTGACCGGTCACGGTAGGAATAGTTATGCATAAATGTCGGTAGGTTTAGTGTTAAAGTCTTGTGTGACGGGTTCCAGATTAGACCGCTGTCTAGGAAGAGCCCTAGATAACGAACCTGTGTGGAAGTCGGTAGGTCAATATTGTTAATAGTTAGTGGAGGGCAGGTCTGTCTTTAATCACGTAAATAGCGATAAAAGAAAGTCGTGTCACTTCCGGTTCAAATCTAATTTAAAAGAAAAAAAAAAAGTTAACCGCAATTCTAACTAATTTAATTAGGTGCCTAGTAAATTTATCGGCTTAATAATTGCATCCATTATACCACAAATGCAACATGTTTTTAGGTGCATTCAAAACGCAAATTACATCTAAAAGGTAAACCTGTGTATGCACTTTCCCAATGTACAATCTTTATAAGGTAATCCGTTGTCCAGCTTGGTATGTTACTTCAAAAATTGTTTACGAAATACAAAAAAAAAAAAAAATTTGAATAAAGACAAATAATAAATATTCAAATGTTATGATTTCTTTAAAATACGAATTCGCGCCTCCCCCCTATTGGCTCATATTTTTGGCGCAGCGAATAATTGCGTATGTTCTCTCCATTTTTCACATTCTATTATGGTTAGAACAGGTGGCAATACTGCTTTGCTAAAAATAAGGAGCACCTTATTTGGTAATTATTGGAATCGTTTGCTTAATTTGTCTGTCTGTATGTTCACTTATGTTTTGTCTCCTTTAACATGTATTTAAAGGTTCGCACACACATACATGACGTCAATATTAAACAGTTTTCTTTTCCTGTACTACCTTTATGACGTAATTTAATGACGTGTTTTAATTGAGTTTTTTTTTTTTTTAAAGACAAGAACATCTGTTTTTTTTTTTTTACGTTTTAATGGAAGTTTGTGACGTAACTTTTAATAATAATTTATTTAACATCAAATTTGTGTATTTACATACCAGTTGGATGTATATGTTGTACCCAGATTCCATCTGACACCTCTTCAGTTTGCTATTAATTACCCCAGCATTAATTATAAATTGGCGAACAAAAAACAATTAACGGATTGGTAGCCATTTTGTGTGGCCATTTTGAAAGAAATTGAGATAAATTTTCCTTCAATAAATCTTTCACATAATTGCATATTGCACGCAAATAAGTTATTGTTTTTTTCTTGCAATTATGCACTTGAATCTAGTCATGCATGGAAATTTCATCTATATTGCATTCTGGACTCTTTTTCGAAGTTTCATCCATCACCTGTTGTTGAATCATTCATTGGTTTTGAGTGACGGAGGTAAACTGTTGTGTGTGTGTGTGTGTGTGTGTGTTATTTATTAAAAAAATAAATAAAAATACTGAAATGAAGTTAATGAAAAATGGGTAATGTTTTATTTTTTAATTTCTAATCAACTCTAAAAACGGATATTCACGATAAAAACTTGGAATTTTTAAAATTCAGATGATCGCCCTACTTCCTCTTAACTACGTGAGAGAAATGGAACATTAATAAGAGAGAGAGAGAGATTACGAAAAAAATTTATTATTTAATCAAAAACTTGAAAGGTTAAAAAATAAACGTAAATAATTAACCTCCCAAACACAATTATATGTTACTAACATTCTAGTCAAGTTATTCAGAATAATAAACCATAATAATAATAATAAAATAAGAACCGGTTTGACTGAAAGTCATTCTAGTATTTTGAAAGTAGGTTAAACATTTTTGATATGGTCGTCGTTAATTAGGGTTAGATGAGTCAATTTTTTATGTATTTATTTATTTTTTTGAAAATTTATTATCTATTTTATACATAAGATTCCACCATAAGTACCTTTGGTACTCTCTTCTGATAAGTAAGTGTTATAAATGGGTGGGTAAATATCTTAATTAAGGTAGCCGAGCGGTTGTTACAGGCTAGACCCGCAAAGCTAAGATGTATTGCGGTACTAGTCTAGCCCTTGGATTTTATTTAATGGTTAATATGAGAAATTTATAGAAAAGTATGTTAGGCGGTTATAGGCTAGACCCGCAAAGCTAAGATGTATTGCGGTACTAGTCTAGGCCTTGGATTTTATTTAATGGTTAATATGAGAAATTTATAGTAAAGTATGTTAGACGGATATAGGCTGGACCCGCAAAGCTAAGATGTATTGCAGTACTAGTCTAGGCCTTGGATTTTATTTAATGGTTAATATGAGAAATTTATAGAAAAGTATGTTAGGCGGTTATAGGCTAGACCCGCAAAGCTAAGATGTATTGCGGTACTAGTCTAGCCCTTGGATTTTATTTAATGGTTAATATGAGAAATTTATAGTAAAGTATGTTAGACGGATATAGGCTGGACCCGCAAAGCTAAGATGTATTGCAGTACTAGTCTAGGCCTTGGATTTTATTTAATGGTTAATATGAGAAATTTATAGAAAAGTATGTTAGGCGGTTATAGGCTAGACCCGCAAAGCTAAGATGTATTGCAGTACTAGTCTAGGCCTTGGATTTTATTTAATGGTTAATATGAGAAATTTATAGAAAAGTATGTTAGGCGGTTATAGGCTAGACCCGCAAAGCTAAGATGTATTGCGGTACTAGTCTAGCCCTTGGATTTTATTTAATGGTTAATATGAGAAATTTATAGTAAAGTATGTTAGGCGGTTATAGGCTAGACCCGCAAAGCTAAGATGTATTGCAGTACTAGTCTAGGCCTTGGATTTTATTTAATGGTTAATATGAGAAATTTATAGAAAAGTATGTTAGGCGGTTATAGGCTAGACCCGCAAAGCTAAGATGTATTGCGGTACTAGTCTAGCCCTTGGATTTTATTTAATGGTTAATATGAGAAATTTATAGTAAAGTATGTTAGACGGATATAGGCTGGACCCGCAAAGCTAAGATGTATTGCAGTACTAGTCTAGGCCTTGGATTTTATTTAATGGTTAATATGAGAAATTTATAGTAAAGTATGTTAGGCGGTTAGAGGCTAGACCCGCAATGCTAAGATGTATTGCGGTACTAGTCTAGACCTTGGATTTTATTTAATGGTTAATATGAGAAATCTATAGTAAAGTATGTTTATTATCGTAGATATTTCACTTTTTTAAGTTCGTATTTCGTACTTAAACATTAATTTGAAAAACTTTTTAGGGTGAAATTCGTTTTGGGGATTTTGAGATGTAAATTAAAATGTTCCAATAATTCAACAACTCGAAAATATTTAGTGAAGACGGAGTCGTGTGAGTGGTTCACCCGCTGATTTTGCTTGTATTTTTTTTTTCTATAACTGTGACGTAGTAAATTACAGTACTTAAGGCTGAACGGCCTTAACCATATAACTGGTTTACCTTTACAGCAATGACCATCTGTTCTCCGGGTATTTACCACTGTTACGTTCCAAACCCGGCCATGAGACATTTTATTGTCCCTGTATTTATCATATTTTGTGTAGTCAACGATTTTTTTTAACCTAGTGTTACAGCTAGGGCTATGTGGGCCCTAGTTTAAGAATCTCCATGGGTCTTAATGTTACCCACAATGGGGTAAAGAAGAATCTGTGTTTTGTTCACACAAACAAAGCTTTTTAATTTTTTTTTTTTTTATTATGAACTAGTGTGATTACATTCACACAATAAAAAGCTTAAATAACATTATCGATAATGTCACTTTATCGATCGTCAATCATTGCTGACTATATAGGTACCTATTAGTATTTAAATGGCCTCCACCTTTACTATGCCGTCACTTCCTACCATTTTTGAACATTCAAATCAAAAAACTATTAATTTTTTTAATAATAATTCAATCACATTACCAGAAGGGGCATAAATCTTTGAATACGTAGTGACTTATGTAAGTTGTAAATTATATTGATTTATGTGACGTTATCATGAGCAGCGTATATTATTTTTATATTTCATTAAATGTCGGACCACCTGTTGGACACGTAATTTTTTTTTTTTCTGAGGTAAATAATAATCTGGCTAAGGTGTTCACTGATTAGCTTTAGTTTAGGCATTTACCGTAATAAAATAGGAAAATCGATAGAGTAACGTGGCACTTACGGTTGGATGATTTAGTCCATAAGCTTGATTCTCAGGTCGCTAAGCTTATTGTACTTATTGTCAAATTTAAACTTCCTGCAGTTTATGAGTTAAGCTGCGTACTCAATCTAGAACAAAATAAAACAGTATTTCCGGTGTGCTAATTTTTCTTCATATTTTTTAAGCCTTTACGTCACCCTTTAATTTAGTGGTTCCCCAACCAGTGGTCCGTAAGTACTAAAAATATGGTCCGCGAAACACTTAAAACATTTTTACGAGGGTCGTTTGAAAAGTCCGTGCAAAGTCAGAGAGATAGCACCACTGGCGCGTATCGAGGTTATGTTTAGTTAGTAGCATCTCTTGGAAGAACACACACCAAGTTTCAGCCAGATCGGTCTATTTCTTTGTGTTTGGCATTCGTTTGAATCGAGGAAGTCGAGTGATTTTCAAAAAATGGACGAAAAAGAATTTCGTGTGTTGATTAAACACTACTTTATGAAAGGCAAAACGCCTCAGGAGACTAAAGAGAAGCTTGATAAACATTATGGTGACTCTGCACCTTCGATTAGAACAGTTTATAAGTGGTTTCAAAATTTTCGGAGTGGCCATATGGGCACAAGTGACGCTGAACGTTCTGGACGCCCTGTTGAGGTTACTACTCCAGAAATCATTGATAAAATCCATGATATGGTGATGGATGACAGAAGAGTGAAGGTGCGTGAGATTGCTAGTGCTGTGGGCATCTCGAATGAACGGGTACATAATATTTTGCATCAACATTTGGACATGACAAAGCTATCCGCAAGATGGGTGCCGCGATTGCTCACGCTTGACCAAAAACGAAATCGTGTGAAGTGTTGCAAGGACGGTTTGCAGCTGTTCCAGAAGAATCCGCAGGACTTTAAGCGTCGTTTCGTCACTGTGGATGAAACATGGATACATTACTACACTCCTGAGCCCAAAGAACAATCTAAACAATGGGTTACCAAGGGGGAATCTGCGCCAAAAAAGGCGAAGACCGTTCCTTCGGCCGGAAAGATTATGGCGACTGTCTTTTGGGATTCGCAAGGAATAATCCTCATCGAAAAGGGTAAAACTATTACAGGTGCATATTATTCATCGTTATTGGACCGTTTGAAAACCGAGCTGCAAGAAAAACGCCCACGATTGGCCCACAAAAAAGTCCTTTTCCATCACGACAACGCACCAGCTCACACCTCAGCAGTTGTGGTCGCAAAATTAATGGAAATAGGGTTCCAACTCGTTTCACATCCCCCCTATTCTCCAGACTTGGCTCCCTCGGACTACTATTTGTTCCCCAATATGAAGAAATGGCTGGCGGGAAAAAGATTTTATTCAAACGAGGAGGTGATTGCAGAAACGAATGGCTATTTTCCAGACTTGGACAAATCCTATTATTCGCAAGGGATCAACAAACTAGAGCAGCGTTGGACGAAGTGTATAAGCCTAAAAGGAGACTATGTTGAAAAATAAAAAAGGTTTACCCCAAAAAATTAAGTAGTTTTTACTTTTGCACGGACTTTTCAAACGACCCTCGTAAAATAATAATATATTTATTTGACATGCGGCCGCGTGTGCGGCTACGGCGTGGTGAGTGAGACGTCGAGCTAGCGTAGAGCTCCTAAAAACAAGTCCAAGAGTCGACTAAGAGGCAAGTTGATGATGTGCGTGTCGCTTTGAGCAGTCTCATCAATCCCCAGGATTACTCATCTTCTTGTTAAGAAAATGCAAGCTCAAAAAGCACAATTAATAATATAACTGAAAACGTAATCACAAATTGTTAATTGTAGTTTATTTTTAAAATCTAAAAGTAGTTTATTGTTGTGATATTTTGAACCTTATGGGTTCCCTGCTAACAACAAAAATATTAAAATGGTCCCTGGTCATAAAAAGGTTGGGAACCACTGCTTTAATGAGACTTTAAAATAGAACAAGTAGCCCACCATCTTCGCCCGAAAGGTGGTGCCCTTTATAGTACTTTTTCTAGAAAGTATTTCAATTAAAACTTATAGTTCTACAAACAGACAATTGGTACACCAAGTTTGAAGGAAATCGTAGGAGTCGTTCTTGAGAAAATAAAAAAAACCAACAGAAGCGATACAAAGTAAAGTGATCTTTTCCGGTCGGTTGGAAAAGCATATTTACGGGGCCTCCCCAATGACGGGCACACTTATATCAGATATCAAATTTGAAATTAGTGCTATTTTTTTGGACTGGGGGGGGTGACCTCGAAACGGATATTTACGGTGGAAACGCGAAATAATCGATATGTTGATTCGATCACGCTATACTTTCTCTATCTCTCTTGATTGTATTAAGTGACAATAAAATTAACAAACCAAAATTTGTAAATAGTGAGCACAAATCGATGGAAACCTATTTTTTTAAATAATTGATCGATTTAATTAAGATTGCAAAAAAAAACAGGAAGTTCTCTTTATAGCAAAAGACTTGTGAGTGTGATTTACAGGAAGTGACATAGTTCAGTTCTTTTGGTTGGTTGTATTTGTCAACTTATATAGAAAGGTTTTGTTGTAAAAGAGAGTGCATACAATGCAGTTTTTTTTTTTTTTTACTCTTCTTACTGTGCAGCGGGTGCAAGTGTGAACCGGTTCTATGATGGCATCGATCTCCCGCGCCTAGGCTCTAGCCACAGTCGTGACGGCCTATTAGTACGAAGTAGGAAACTATTAATTATCTACAATCTTATTTATTTTTGACATGAAAGCGACTTTTAAAAATCAATTGCCATATTGACGGAGATTTCCATTGAAACTAATTTGTCTGAAGAGGTAAAAAAAGTTTTAATTTTTCCTGAATTATTATAAATATTTTCATAAATTAAATTGTTTTCCATCTAAGTAGTATGACCCGGAAAACTCCGTTGGCTCAAGGTACTAAGATGTTAATCTTACCTGGCTTTTCCAGTTCACAAAAAATTAATAAATTTGTCTGCTCGGCCAGACCAGGTGAGGAAGGGAGGGATCCGTATCTGGGCACCAAAAATCACACTAATTTTCCCATAAGATACAACCATATATTGAAGGTAATAGATAACATATATAATACAAAATGTACACTAATTTGTCATAAAAGAAGATACAACATAAGAAATACATAAGAACCATACGCCGAGAGCACTGGTAGCGGAGTGCTTTCCCTCGCTCACCGCTGGTAGCATTATTTAGATGGACTTTACCCTGTCGGGTTAAATCTACCCATCTACCCGGTGCCAATGCTAATTATTTATTATTATTATTATTATTATTATTTTATATTTTTAAGCTACCCTGGTTACAGTAGATAGAGGATTAAATTTTATTTTGACAAAATAATGACGAAATAAATGACGTCATCCAAAATGGAGGTCGAAAGTAGGAGGGGTGGCCAACTTTTCTGTATTTAAGATCTAATTTTTTCCTTAAAAGTGTGTCGCGATCGACTTGTTGTCATAGGCGTAGTCTAAGGGGGAAGAAAGGGTGTGAAATGCATACTATGTTTATACACTGGTTTCAGTATAAGGTGCATTCCAGCGAGGTATGGGTAGATAAATAAAATATATTATTTTTTAAATCACTTATTAAGTTTTCCAGTTATAGGCTCATGAAGAAAATAGATTTCCAAACCCAACTTTGGATAGCAGCATTCCTCCGTACATGCGGTACCTGAAAAATTCTATTTTCCCACACGTTTTCAAGGTAGATTTTCACTAACTTAAAATGCAATTTAATTTTTTTTTCAATGTATAAGTTGTTGTTGCACTATTTGTTCGTAAATATGAAAAAGTTGTTATAAAAAATGCACAGTATGGCTGATAATTTGATTTCAATTTTTCACTTTTGCGTCTTTTTTTGGGGCCAGGAAAATTTACCATGAAAGAATAATATGACTTACTTTTTGCTAAGCTATCAATAGCTCGCTGAGTACACCTCGTACTGAATTATGGATATACGGCTTATCTACCTACGCAGAAAACAACAACAATAATTATTTAAAGGGCCAAAAAACTCACATCCAGGGGAATTAAAAGAACATGGATAATTATTAACCATATTTATTAATTCAAAGTAGCTACAGATAAAGACAGATTTAGAATTTACTTTGTTTTTTCTTCTACAATCGCTTCAAAGTCCATGGTACACGGAATAATTCCACCCCCAGGACATTGCAAGTGATTGACGATCGACCAAAACTGGCCACGCGATCGACTTGTTGGCCACCCTTGGTATTATAGCAGGGAGTGGTGAACCTTTTTGAGACGTGGGTCAAATTTTGTTCATTTTTTTGTAAGTACTAGCTCTTGGGTCACTAATGCCCATTTCACAAGAGAGTTAAGTTTAAAAAATTTAAACTGAATATTTTCAAAAAACTAAACATCTTTAAAATTCAATTGGCTTAACGGGGTAAAACGGGACGAAACAAGTGCTATGGAAGTCTCTTTTTACAAACATAACCTGAACTAAACCTTACAAAAGTGTGTTTTATCTGAAGAAAAATCTAAATATGGTTATTTGCTTTGGGTTGTCGATTTTTTTAACAAACAAAATATGAGTAAAATTAAACATTTTATTTGATATTTTGTAAACACTTTTGCTTTATTTCAAATACTATAAAAAGCATTTGTCGTCATTTGCGTTTTAGAACTGTAATGATCAAACTAAAGGTTATAGATAGCATTTAAATTGCTTTTGTGTCCAATGCGTGATTGAAAAAAAATACAGATAGAATATAAATTATCCACCACAATTAGAAAATCTAAATCAACCCGCGTAAACAAACAAATGGTTGCCTAGCAATTGTGGGTCAGTGAAAAAGCTTGCGCGGGTCATAGGTTCGCCATCACTGGTATATAGCATTTCTGCAGAACCCAACATTCAGATATATAGTTCATGAACGAACCATGGTAGACCTTTCAAATGAAAATGCTTAAACCCCCTCACCCCTGATCTGTAATCATATATAAGACGCGAACTGTACACTAAGCAGCTGATACTGCACTTTAGGGGAAACGGAAACACACATACGAATACCCTTACTTCCTCCTAATAATAGAATTTCCCAGGACAGAATTGTGTCTTTTTAAGACAATAGCGCAGCCCTCCAAGACGAGAACATACAGCGTTTACGGAAAATCTTTTGGGGGGGGGGGGAAATGGAAAAGTGAAAAATTCCATTCACTGTAAAGTGATACTTCCGGTTTCTTGTTCTACTTCAGTATTTAGCTTCAAGTATACCACATTGTTTTGAGATTGTCGGCGGAAGTGAAAATTTAAATTTCCGGTGTAAATACGATTGTAGTAAGATTTCCTTACCTAAAAATCTGGTAAAAATGCTTAGTGGCTTCTAGGAAGAGGAATTCCAAGGGGAGCCATCTAGGCTTCACCCAGGGATCTTCAGCGTTGCCCCTTTTTCTTGTTAAAATTATTTTCAGTTTTAATTAATTAATAATTTCCTAGTTAATTTTTCTATCTAAAAAAACCAAAACAATAATTATAACTAGCAATAAATATCGACAGAAAAACAATTGACATACATAATCACATAATCGATACGTTCAATCTTGGTAACTACTTTGGATTATATATTATGCATAAATTATGCAATACAACAGCGATCAATTATTATCAGAACTGACCTTTCATTATAAATGCTTGTTCCATTCCAGGCCATTATAACATTTGTCTTGCGCATATTCATTGCTCAATCCGACAAAAAGAGAGATAGAATTAAGACTAGAGTATTAAACAAAAATAAAATAAGATTAAATAAATAAATCTTTTATAACAAATATACTATTTAATTATATGCTTACAATGTATATTTCATTGTAAGCATATATTCTAATAAAAAAGGTGTAGAAATATTTGTCTGCTTACTCTAATATCTCTATCAAGAATATATTCTGTGAATATCGTACTACTATTTCCTGTTACTAGCTTGGGAAAAGTATTGTGGGATTACATAAAATTCACCGGATATAACTGATTTGGGGTCCCATGAGTACGGAATACAGGTTTTTATTTGAAATAAACTTCCATTAAAGTCACTTCATAACTTCCTCTTCCCTGGTTTAGGAATGTAAGAAGGCCCTGGAACAACTGGCTGGGAACAATAAAGTCCCGGCTGGAATGGGTGCCGGGTCTTGTGGGGGATCCAGAGGCGGGGGAAATGAATTAGCTGAAAAAACCAGCCCTGGGGTGCAGTTCGTGTGCGGCTGTTGGTGATCTGGATCTGGAGAGAGAGCTTGAAAAAAGAACTGGGTGATGTGTCCTGGGGTTTAAAACACAGAAAAGAGTATGATGGCTTTGGCTGTGTAAAACAAAGAGCCAAGGAGAAGACTCTTGTTCTTGGGGTAGAAATCAGATTACTCTGACTGCAGGTCTATTCACGGGGCACGGGTAGGTTCAGGAAGCATCTGTACAAGGTGGGGGGCTTATTAGCTCGGGGAACCGTTGTGTGCAGATTGTGTCAGGAAGAGGAGGGAAACAGGCTCTCACCTTGCGCTATGAAACCTTTGGAACGTTGGAGACCAAAGGAGATAGTAGCGTTAAAATGAACTAGTTGGGAAAGTCCTCAACATTTTTTTAGTGAGGGGGAGGTTTTGTCTACTTGATCCAAGGGGAAGGGCACAATAAGCCTCTTGTAGCTGCCCTGCCCCACGGCACTGCAGCCACCTCCCTCTAAGTCTAATAGGTGAAACCTCTCCTTCTAAGAAGGTTGAGGCCTTTCCCAACCAGTTTTACCTGCGCTACAATCTCCTCTGGTCTCAAGGTGCCAAAGATATCGTAGCCCAGTATCGAATAACAGGTGAGAGGCCGTTTCTTCCTCTTCCTGGCACAATCTGCACTTCGGTTCCGAGCTAATAAGCCGTATCTTGTGCAGGTGCTTCCTGAAACTTCCGTGCCCTGTGAATAGGCCTGAAATCAGTAGAGTGATCTGATTCCTGCCCAAACCTAGAGTCACTTTGGTTCTTTGTTTGCACAACAAGGGCATAACCCTCTTGCTGTGTTTGACCCCAGGAAGCATCACCCAGTACTTTTCATGTTCTCTCCAGATCCTAGTCTCTGAGAGCCTCACGAACAGCACCCCTAGTGATCCCTAGGACTGGTTCTGGGCCAATGAAGGGAGTACT
This sequence comes from Rhodnius prolixus, assembly GCF_049639745.1. Taxonomy (NCBI): domain Eukaryota; kingdom Metazoa; phylum Arthropoda; class Insecta; order Hemiptera; family Reduviidae; genus Rhodnius; species Rhodnius prolixus. The sequence goes on from NW_027411634.1 coordinate 38,770,361, forward strand.
AGCTCCATTCCTGGCCAACTGATCGGCTATTTCATTCCCCTTAATCCCCACATGACCCGGCACCCACTCAAGTTGGACTTTATTGTGCCGAGCCGGTTGATCTAGAGCCTATAGAGCGGTTGAGTTAGTAACCTTAGGAACTTTCGATACCAAAGGAGATAGTAGCGCTAAAAAGAACTAATTGGGAAAGTCCTCAACCTCTTTTAGTTTGGGGATGTTTCGCCTACTAGATCCAAAAAGGGGAAGGCACAATAAGCCTCTTGTGGCGCTGCAATCGAGCGGTTGAGTTAGTTACCTTTGGAACTTTCGAGCCCAAAGGAGATAGTGGCACAAAAAGAACTAGTTGGGATAGTCCTCAACCTCTTTTAGTTAGGGGATGTTTCGCCTACTAGATCCAAAAAGGGGAAGGCACAATAAGCCTCTTTTGGCTGCGGTGCCGTGGGGCACAGGTCCCGCCCCGCATTTCTATTCTATTTTCTATTTCTCTAAGTCTTGGAAAAGCCTCCACAGTCTTTGGAGGCTTCCCGTCTAAAGCACCATTTTGAGTGCTATGTACGACACTCTGATCACTCATCTTAAAATTATGGATGGATACCAAAAAAAAAAAAAAAAAAAAGTGGCTAAAATTCCTGCAAAGGACATCATTTCATCCCACTTTTAAAGACAATTTTTGCAGCTATCCCTAACATCTGGTCACAATGTTCAAAATGTTGAATACTCCAGCTGTAAATTGCCCTTTGGACTTCCGGAAAATTGGGGAGCGCTTGCTCCCAGTAATCCACCCCTATCACTTTTTTTTTACTTCCCCTTTTGTAAATTTTCTAATAGTTGTTTTTACAGGAACATCCATTTTGTTGAAAACACTGTTCATTTCCGTATTGTTTCTATTTCGTAGTAATTCCGTTGCAATGGCTGTTTAACTTTCGAATAAAATCGTAGGAAATGGCACGATTATTTTTTTCCTTAATCTACTGAGAGTGCACTTAACGTAGCGTGATGAATTTTAATATGTTTTATGTAAAAATAATAATAAATAAATAAATAAAAAGGGAAATATAATAATCTTGTGTACATAATATTGTGTAGCCCATGTTGGTGGGTTATTGCACGAAATATTGCTTTTGGTTTTGTTTTTATTCTGTCTGGGCAGAGCCAGAAGGAGGGTAAGATGCCCCTGGGGTATGGATTGCAAAGTACTATCATTACACATTATACAGCACCCTACCCATCTGGGTCTGGCCGAGGGTTACCCGTCACTCCGGGCTATTGGAAAAATATTCACGCTTCCACTAAACAACTATTTAAATAAAAAAATTGAATTCCATTGGCTATATAATATATAAAATAAAATTATAATACTATTCTCACGTTTTATGGAAATATTTTTTTTTGTTTCCAGTAATTATTTAGTTATTTATACCCACGTTATTCGACTGTGGGGTAAGAGCTTCGACTGTGGGCCCCCCCTCCAAAATTAGCATTTGTTTATTGAAGGTCGAGTAGTCTCTATAAAAGAAGTACAATGGTGTATCCAAGAAAGTCTACTTTGATCGATGGTGATGACGTAAGGAACGGATTTTTATGTATTTAAAAATGCCAAATATTTAACTAAAATATGCATTTATTTTCGTCAATTATGTGGAAAATATGTGATTTTCTTAAAATATTTTCTGGAATATTTAAGTAAAATGGACATTTTTTTTTTATGAAAATGGATTTTTTTTTGGGGGGGGGCAAGTTATAATTATTTATACAAGAAAAGAATATTTTTACAATTTATAATAATTTATTTTTACAAGCACAAGCCATTACCCAACTTGAGTCCCAAAATGTTCGACTGACAGAACAAAATAATTTGTTTTTACAAGTTATAATGATTTATACAACAAAGAACATTTTTACTATTTATAAAAAGATGTGTTAAATTTTCAATTTTGAAAACTTCACTCTTCGAAATTGTTTTCAACTACATGGAATTTCAAATGTTGGAACATAAAGTGACGACGATCTGGGCGTAAGATGGACTTGTAACGACTAAAAGATCGTTCAACATCTACAGATGTTATTGGTGCCTTGCTGAAAGAAGTTATCTCGTTGGTTGTAAAGGGTACACGATGTTCTGAGGTGACTTCTGTTCCACTGATAATAACAGAAATCTGGCAGATGGTCTCCCACCCTTTGTTCTTGCTCAGTACTTCTACCAGTTTTGATCTGATCAGATCTCCCTTACTCCCAGGTATTCCTTCCACCTTTTCGATGACTTTTTTTTAACGTTGGACACGTTTTCTGTCAGTCGAACATTTTGGGACTCAAGTTGGGTAATGGCTTGTGCAAGAAATACGCAATTGTCTGAAATGAATGCAAGGTCGTTCCTTAAATTAGGTTATCTCGAATAAAGACTTGGCTGTATTTATCGCTACTGCTTCGTCTTCGAGATGTGAAAGGACATTCTTGATTTTATTGTAGTTTTCATAGTAATACTGAGCTGCTTCCAGCCAAGTACCCCATCTTGTCAATATTGGTTCTGGTGGAAGGCACAAGTCTGGATAGAGATCTTTTAGCATTTTAATGCGACTTGGTGCTTTTAAAAACACTTTTTTAACCACTGTGATTCACAGTCTGTGGTTCACAGTTCCTGTCAACCACCTCCTAATTAGGAAAATATGCCCAAAATGAAAAATATGTACATATTTTGATTAAATATGTAGAAATATTTATTTATTTTAACCAAATATGTATAAATATGCGATAACATCCAAATATGTGGAAATATGTGAAATAAAAGTAGGCTCAAACGGCTTAAAAAGTGTCAGTATGAATACTTCTAGTTGAAAAACGTCTGTAAATTGCCTAGAAAAAAATAAGTAAATACATACGAATCCGTTCCCTAGTGATGAGCTAGACGCAGGGATGGTGAACCTTTTTGAGACGTGGGTCAAATTTTGTTCATTTTTTTTTTTTTAAAGTACTAGCTCTTGGGTCACTAATGCCCATTTCACTGGGTGCAGACTAGGTCTCAGGAGTGGTGGCCTATTAACCAGGCCACTGCAGGCTCAGAAAACACATGCATCGCAAGGAGCCTGGCAGATGATAGCCTTTTGTAGTTTCTGTCAGGAAGAGGTGGAGGAAACGGCACTGCACGTGTTGTGTCAGTGTAAGGGGGCTTGTCTGGGCTAAGGGTGTTTTACTTCTCTGGGGGAGAGGAAAATCCAAGGCCCTCAGCAGCTTTACCCAGGAGTCGTCGCTCTCCAGAATTATGAGTCTGATTGTAATGGACGGGTCTGGAGGGTGAGCTCTAAAGTTGGGGAGCCACAATAGATCCATAGGGGTCGCAGTGGCGGAGGCCTTAAAGACCGCCCTATTAAAATCTTAATGCCCAATTCACACAAGAGTTAAGTTTACAAATTTTAAACTGAATATATTCAAAACTAAACATCCTTAAAGTTCAGTTGGCTTAACGGATAAAACGGGGACGAAACAAGTGCTGTGGAAGTCTCTTTTTACAAAACATAACTGAACAAAACCTTACAAAAGTGTGTTTTATCTGAAGAAAAATCTAAATATGGTTATTTGCTCTGGGTTGTCGATGAATTTTTTAACAAACAAAATATGAGTAAAATTAAAACTGTCCGGTAGGACAGTTGTATAAGGGTTGATCGTCAAAAACTGCACGAAAAAGCGTAACGTTGAAAAACACCCAACTTTGACAATTTTTTTCTCTTTTTCTATAAAAGATAAAATTCCCAAATTTTCTTTAAATTATAGGGCAAACCCTCCTTTATAACTGTAATTTTTTTGCAACAACCCAGATCTAATAGGTTTCGAGAAAAAAGTTGCCGAAAATGAGCAAAAACGGCTTATACATTTTATTTGATATTTTGTAAACACTTTTTTGCTTTATTTCAAATACTACAAAAAGCATTTGTCGTCATTTGCGTTTTTAGAACTGTAATGATCAAACTAAAGGTTATAGATAGGCATTTAAATTGCTTTTGTGTCCAATGCGTGATTGAAAAAAATTCAGATCGAATATAAATATTATCTACCACAATTAGAAAATCTAAATCAGGCCCGCGTAAACAAAGAAATGGTTGCCTAGCAATTGTGTGGGTCAGTAAAAAAGCTTGCGCGGGTCATAGTGTCTGACCCGCGGGTCATAGGTTCGCCATCACTGAGCTAGAGTTTGGCCATGTGTGCTAAACGTCGCAACTACCAATTAGATTATTGCGAACGGAAGCGGAAGCTCCCATACTTTACTACAAAATAAATTTTTCTTTTCTAAACGCGGAATTAAAAACTGTGGATCTCCCTCCTCCTTTAGGAAGTCACGCTCATAACCCTCTACCACCAAGTGGGCAAACTAAGCCCCAAAAATTAGCCTCCATACTTAACCAACAATCCAGTGCGGAAGATTGCCCAGTGCTACCACTATTTTTTTTTGCGTCATCTACTAACTACAGATGTTAAGTTCTTTTTTTTTGTTTTTAAATTTTTTTTTTATCCTTACAAAATCAATTACGTATTAATATATTTTTAATTACCTCGTACTTACTTCCTTGTGATTGCCATTAAAAGTAATTATTTACACGTAGGTAGTATATGGCGACTTTAAAGATCGATAAATGACGGTATTTATATGTAAGTTATCGATTGTTTTCCCAATATAGTGTTGTAAACACTTCATGCCTTATTTTATCTGTCCATGAAATTTTAATAAACTTTATCATTAATATTGAATAAATACAGAAGATTAAAAAGAATTTATAAATAAATATTGAAAATTGTATTCCTAATTGTATATTACGTGTTGCAAATCCAGGAAGTCGTGTTGTTTCAAACAGGCGCTTTATATCATTCATAATAACAGTAGCTAGAGAGGAAGTTGCGTCGTTTTGTATCGAATATACATTAAAAAGCAACGCCACAGGGCCGATCTAGTCAGCAGTGGAACATTCCAAGAAAATACATCCGCTGAAGTAGGCGCCACGGTAGCCGAGCGGGTTAAAAGGCTAGACCCGCAATGCTAAGATGTATTGTTGGTTTAGTGGGTTCGATGCCCGGTGTCTAGGGCTTGGATTTTATTTAATGGTTAAATGAGAAATAGTAAAGTACGTCTGCTAGACGCCTCCGTCCACGACACCTAGTAAATGATAGTTGGACGTTAAGCCCCGCCTGAAAAAATAGGCGATTACTTTACTTTACATCCGCTAAAGTGAGGAGGAGGAGGAGGATGATGTTTTCCAGAGCTTTTCCTTCTTTTCCTGAACAGTCTGGAGCTCCACTCTCTCACTGCATTGTGTGCAGTTTTTGTTTTGGAGTACTCCACTATCATTTCCTGTTAGTTCTTACTATTAACTGGAATCTCTTACTTTTCTATATAGTAAGAGAAGGAAGTACCTGTAATTGTGAAGATTTTTCGATTTTGAATTTCCGGATTTATAATTTATAAAACTTTTCCCCTTAAAACTTTAATTTAAAGGTAACTTTTGGGAACAAAGTGGGGGTAGATATTCTGTAATGTTCCAATTACAAGTAGTCGAAAGACTTCATTATATTAAATCCCATACTTTTTTAAAAAAAATTAAACCAATCGTTTTAAACCAAACGTTCGAAACTATTCTAAACAAGACCTTAGAACTTCCCTTAAGTCACGCAACTGGGCTCTTAAGGGTCAAAGTTCCCAATCCACTGGTACAAGCACAGGCCATTTCCGGTAATAGTTCTCCTGGACAGTGGCCTCATCCAGTTCATCCTCCCTGGCAGAGAGAGCTAGTGAAGTTGTTGTGCTCAGACGTTTCTATCTTCAAATTTCCTCTGCATGTTTTAGAATTGGTTGAACACTGAATAAATAACCAAAGAGGGTCAGAGATAAATCTGAATACAATGATTGAGGGGGGCAGGCGATTCCCAAATATGCATAATATATTAGTGCATAAGATTTGTGGTAAAAAAAAAAAAAAATCGCATAATATTTGCGATGTTTACTATCGATGTAGTAACAATTGTGTTTAGTTCAGCCTCTAGAGGGCGAACTGTTCTGCTCTCTGACATCGGGTTGGGCTAGTTCTCCACCCCCCTCTCCATAGCTCCACGTCCGGTCTGAGTGTTCACTCTGTGAATGGTCTTGGATACACCTTGTATCTGCGGGCCTCCACAGTAATAACATAATGCTCGATATCACTCTACACTATCGAAACAACTTTAAATATCAATGGCCGTATTTCTATTATGCCTCCAATATTCTATTTACATATTGTAGATATATATTTCGTCAGCGTTATTACAATAATGGCCTCCTTCAATCTGATTTGGGCACTCACAAGACTTACTTGCTCTTAGTACGATTATAATAGTAATAACTTATAATTTTTCTTCAAATCAGGATGATTGAACAACCAATTTAACTACCTCTCGGTATTTAAGTGATAGAACCATATATATTATACTTTAAGGGCATTTTAGAGAGATGTGCGTCCTCTAAAGGTGCCGAAAAATAGAATTTATTATAAAAAATGAAATAAAAACCTTTAAATCCAAATGAGTACAGTAAGATATCAAAGTTGATAGAAAACCACAGGAGCCAATCTCTATGAATAGTAAAAACTTCCTTCACTTTACTACTTCTTCCGGTTGAGAATTTTTGCTCGCAAAACTCCTTTATTACGTCACAGGGAAGAGGTTGCATAGCAAAATATGAAGTTTACGAGGGTCGTTTGAAAAGTCCGTGCAAAGTCAGAGAGATAGCACTACTGGCGCGTATCGAGGTTTTGTTTAGTTAGTAGCATCTCTTGAAAGAACTCACACCGAGTATCAGCCAGATCGGTCTATTTCTTTGTGTTTGGCATTCGTTTGAATCGAGGAAGTCGAGTGATTTTCAAAAAATGGACGAAAAAGAATTTCGTGTGTTGATTAAACACTACTTTATGAAAGGCAAAACGCCTCAGGAGACTAAAGAGAAGCTTGATAAACATTATGGTGACTCTGCACCTTCGATTAGAACAGTTTATAAGTGGTTTCAAAATTTTCGGAGTGGCCATATGGGCAAAAAGTGACGCTGAACGTTCTGGACGCCCTGTTGAGGTTACTACTCCAGAAATCATTGATAAAATCTATGATATGGTGATGGATGACAGAAGAGTGAAGGTGCGTGAGATTGCTAGTGCTGTGGGCATCTCGAATGAACGGATACATAATATTTTGCATCAACATTTGGGACATGACAAAGCTATCCGCAAGATGGGTGCCGCGATTGCTCACGCTTGACCAAAAACGAAATCGTTTGAAGTGTTGCAAGGACGGTTTGCAGCTGTTCCAGAAGAATCCGCAGGACTTTAAGCGTCGTTTCGTCACTGTGGATGAAACATGGATACATCACTACACTCCTGAGACCAAAGAACAATCTAAACAATGGGTTACCAAGGGGGAATCTGCGCCAAAAAAGGCGAAGACCGTTCCTTCGGCCGGAAAGATTATGGCGACTGTCTTTTGGGATTCGCAAGGAATAATCCTCATCGACTATCTGGAAAAGGGTAAAACTATTACAGGTGCATATTATTCATCGATTCCTTATCAGAAAATGAGCTGCTAAACCTTCTGAACGGCCAAAACTGGACTGCCTTAGTCGGATTTTTGAAAGAGGCATTATATTATAGATCTCTATTAGTTAGAGAATTTAATTATAATTAATATTCATCAAAAAACAGAGTTTTTTTCCCTTTAATAAGTGTTTTTTCTTGTTTTTTATTATTATTTTTATTTATTATATTTATATTGATTCTTTAACTTCGCATTTGCAACTCTGCTGACGGATAATATCCAAAGCAATAATAATGTTAAATTATTGTATATATACACCTATGTAAAAATATTCCTGTTAACAAACATTAATAAATAAAATAAAATAAAATAATAAAATATTATTCATCGTTATTGGACCGTTTGAAAACCGAGCTACAAGTAAAACGCCCACGATTGGCCCACAAAAAAGTCCTTTTCCATCACGACAACGCACCAGCTCACACCTCAGCAGTTGTGGTCGCAAAATTAATGGAAATAGGGTTCCAACTCGTTTCACATCCCCCCTATTCTCCAGACTTGGCTCCCTCGGACTACTATTTGTTCCCCAATATGAAGAAATGGCTGGTGGGAAAAAGATTTTATTCAAACGAGGAGGTGATTGCAGAAACGAATGGCTATTTTTCAGACTTGGACAAATCCTATCATTCGGAAGGGATCAACAAACTAGAGCAGCGTTGGATGAAGTGTATAAGCCTAAAAGGAGACTATGTTGAAAAATAAAAAAGGTTTACCCCAAAAAATTAAGAGTTTTTATTTTTGCACGGACTTTTCAAACGACCCTCGTATTATACTTTAAGGGCATTTTAGAGAGATGTGCGTCCTCTAAAGGTGCCGAAAAATAGAATTTATTATAAAAAATGAAATAAAAACCTTTAAATCCAAATGAGTACAGTAAGATATCAAAGTTGATAGAAAACCACAGGAGCCAATCTCTATGAATAGTAAAAACTTCCTTCACTTTACTACTTCTTCCGGTTGAGAATTTTTGCTCGCAAAACTCCTTTATTACGTCACAGGGAAGAGGTTGCATAGCAAAATATGAAGTTTAAGTGGCGGCCTGCAATTTGTCTTTAGTTTAAGCTGAGCATACACCAGACCATTTTATAAAAACTACTTCCTCGCGCTTAAGCGACCTTAATACGGTAATTTCCTTTTTTAGAACTCTTTATAGAAAGGGCTGTTGAGAGCAATGATATCTTTTTTCGTAAAATATTGTGAGTTCAGTGATATTTTTTTGGTTTTCGACCGTTGTTAATTAATTGATGATTTTTGGGGGAATATTGAGGTTTAAAGTTGACTACTGGTCCATCTAAAAGAGTATTCTATGAATTAAACAACTTGATAAACTAACACCTTGTTGAGTGCTCATAAGCACGTTTTCTTGTAAAACAAACGTAATTTCTCATACGAAGATAAAAGGAATCCTGGAAAATGATATACCGTTTGAAAGCCCACATTAGACAACATTAGAAAACTTTTACTAAAAAGTGCCAGCACCTAGGTCTGATAATGATCACATGAGGGCCTAATGAGTTTTCTTTATTTTCCTCCAGCATCCAGGAGAAAGATTGAGGCTGTTTGGAGAATAACTTATGCTTCGAAATTGGTATCAATTTTTAGAAAATTTATCTTTCTTTCTAACCGTGTCATCAGAATCGAATTCGGACTAAAACTTTCTGAGTAATAACATTTTTATTGGGAAAAAGTAATGATTTTAGAAAAAAAAAAAAAATTAAAGTGACGTCACTCAAGAACAGTGGAAAATATGAAGTTGGCCAATACGTCATTGAACTCCACTTTAGATGTACTACACGCAGTAGGCCTATGGACAATACTTACTGGTTCACCCTGTATAGGTAGATAGATTTACTCAGTTTGTACCTATAATTTGTGTAACATTCCTTCTACACAGACCCTGAAGAAGATAATCAATTTACCGAAACGTTGGTATGAAGAAAGAAATTTATTTGTGAATTTATTGGCCGCACCTCAAAATTCCCCCAAAAATCATTTGAGTCGAGAGCTCAGAGCCTACAGGAGGTTATGTTACTGGTACTAGAGGGAGCACAAAAGACCTGGCGGCAGCCCAGCGTGTATCCAGGGACTGAAGGTTAACTAACCTCATTCTAGAGGGAACCTTGAGAATTAGATGGGAGCATCGGGGAGGGGCAGGTCCTGGTACCCGAGGCACTGCAGCCGAAAGTGGTTGGCTAAAGTCCCTTAACTTCCCTTGCAGTTCTCCACGATCCAGGAAGCTGTTACTTTCCTACGCCTCTAAGTGGTCATGGGTCACAAAAATACGCAATCTAGAGATTTCAAAAAATCTTTTCCATTTCTTCTGGGCATTGCCCAACTTCAATGGAACGTATTTCTGTGTCAGTACCTTCGTAGTTATCCTTGAAACTTCAGATAATTCACATACATGAGTTTAGGGGACTCTCAGGGGTCCACCCCTCCAAAACGTGAATTTCCTTCCGGTAAGAGCTCAATATTTTGGCACGACTCCCAGTACTGTACCTCTTACACCAACTAAGAGGAAGTGGGAAGCGTTAAAGTCACCAGTGTTACGGTTAAAAGAGACAAACTGAGAGTCTGCGCATTATATTAAAATTGGTACGAATAGAGTATCGAGTATAGGCCCAATTAGAAACTAATACTTCACCTAGTTAAAGAGTTCGTGATCTATCAGGAGGAAGTGAAGGGGAGCTTTAAAAGCTTAATCGTTAGTAAAACGGAGTCGTGCCATACTTTCTACTTGCAAGCTCTACCACTCAACTAGTTTATACTTTATAGTACCTCACTTCTCCCCAGATTATTATAGATAGCACCACTTTCTCATTCAATCTGTCTATACTGCACTGAATTTATAAAATATAACCTATCATGTTAAAAAAACATGTTTATCTCTATGAGTTACTGCAGTCCCCTCAGTTCGTCTAATCTCCATATTATAAAGACATAATCTTTATTGTTGTGTTCAGTAATATTTGATTGCGTAAGATTTAAGCTTGCTCATTCTGTGTAACGTGTGTAGAGTTTAATAGAAGAAACGTTTTGTTTTCTCATATTTGATCAGTTTAAATTCAAAAGTTTCAACGTCATTGTTTTATTTCCTCTTTCTACTACTGAAGAAACATTCACATCTGTTAGCAAAAATTACCGGATGTGCTTTTTGTATTTAAAGACCCATTTTTTGATTAGAACATTTTTTCATGAAAATTTAAGCATTATGTAGCAATTACAGTCGAACCTCTCAATATCGGTCACTGGCGGGGTAAAGCAAAGTGGAGGCGCTATTTGGAGGTGGCCGTTAGAAGGAGTGTAGGCAAGTTTCATAATGAAAAAATATGGGTTTTTTTTCCAAACATCTGTTTAAAAATTGTTTATTATTAATAGATTTAAAAATGTACATAATTGCATAATTATTGCAGATATATGATATGCATCAAATTTTTCTTAATTATCCAATAAAATTTATCAAAAAACTACATATTATTGATTTAATTAATAATTTTCATAATAATCATCACATTTATTCGTAACAATAATAATTTATGGTAAAATTATCATCATACTATCATCTATTATTAGAAAAATAGAACAAACCTTTCGGACCAAGTTGACGATGGCTCGATTTGGTTTTTGCAAAATCTTCCAACACATTTATTTTCTCCTTCTAGAGTTAACCACTTTCGTTTGAGAGACATGTCGGGAAAAAAATAATATTGTTCGTCCAAAGTAATATTGATTAAAATGGTACAAAATGTATGGAGCTTATATAGGGAAACTTTAGGAAAAACCAGAAAAATAGACAAAAAAACTTGAGGGGGGATAATTATTTTGATCGCCGCGTCAAACGAACTTTAATGATAATAAGGTGGTCGTTGGTGGAAGGTGAAACATATAATCCGTTCCCCAAAAATCAATGTCCGCGGCCGCTATGTAGAGTGTCCGTTCGGCGGAGGTACTTTTATATAAAAAGTGTATAGGGGTAAAAACGGGGAAATCCAAAAACTGGTCCGTAAATGGAGGTGGCCGCTAGTGAGAGTGTCCCTTTATGGGAGGTTCGACTGTATATATATATATATATATATAACATGCTTTGCACATGATTCTTTATTTACATAACTGATATTTTAAGATGTAAAAGTATGTAATACTCTCCAGCTAAGAAAGGTTAATCAGGCAGTGTTGGTTCAAGGAACTAGCTACTGGCGATCATTTGTCCTACACATATTCAACTTTGTAATTATCTTTTAAAAAACTAAAATTGTCTGTTCTTAAAAAATGTAATTTGCAAAAATAGAATAACAACGCCCTGAGGCTGTCGACCTACAAGAAAATTTATATTCTGTTTAAATTATTTCAAGGGGCACTAAACTAAATTGTTTTTTTGTTTCATCTATTTTTTATTTTTATTTATTTATTTTGAGAAATCCCTTCGAACTTAATGGATCTCCTAAACGTGGATTTCCGGTGAATTTATTAATTTAGAAAAAAGATCTGCCGGAAATACTCTTTCGTTCTCTTCACTTTTTTTGTGTGGGGGGTGTGTGTTTGTTTGTTTGTCGTTATTTCCGGTGAGATGGTTCGATAAGTGTCCTACCTTATCTACTGAAAACTGTTATAGCCTTATCTTATCGGCAAAAACTTGGATAAGCCTTAATAAGTAGCCTATCAGAGCCTGTGGAATTATTTAGTAAATCTCCAATTGGAGCAGTTCAATGCATAAATCTCAGTGAATAAGTTGAGATAAATTCAATGCTTATATTGTATTTAATTCAGTATAATTTTTATTTATGCCCTGACAATATGATTTAATTTCCTATTAAATCGCCTATTTTTTGTGGCAGGACTTAAAAGTTCAACTTAATGGACTTGCAGCAAAAGCACATACTTTACTGTTTTAAATTTTTGGCCAAACAAATTAAAAGTAGCTACACGTGGAATTGGAACTGGGGACCCCCTACTTTACAAATTCACCTTCATTACCACTAGAGGCAACCCTAGTAAATAAATAAATTAAAAAAATAAATAGTAATTTAAAAAAAAAGAGTATAATTGCAACAGAATGTTGCAAAAGTTGATATTTATCTTAATGTATTTAGACAGTTGGACTTAAACGTTGTGTTATATCTAGTTTTACAATCCAATGCAGGCAGGGACATGACTCTAGATGGTCGAGATGCGCGCGCACCCTGGCCTTTTTAAAATAATCCAGGTGAAAGAAAGTAAAAGTTATTTGGCACACACATACACACTGTGTAAGTATATGTACACATCTTACATGTTATGTACGTATGTATGTATACGGAATTTATTTATACTGGGTTATTTGTTGGCCAGTTTTGGCGTGTGTTAGTGTATCGTTTCAGTCATTTCAGCCATTCGCTTATTTCTTCAGAAATTGATGACGTACAGAAAGAAAAATGGGGGTAATGGTTTGGCTAACATCTTAACTTTAATCCAAAATTACCAATCATAGGGCCAATTAATTCGCCTAGCCTAAAGCTGCCTTTGAATGTTTTGATTGGAGCGGAAAAGAAGGAAAAGTGAGAAAACTCACCTCTTTCTATAACCAAAATTTGACGTAACTAAATTTTCTTGAATCTTAAAATTTGTAGTAAAAATTTCTTTTAAAATAATAAAATCTTACAAAAATTAATTCAATGATGTGGTACCAGTCAATCATATATGTCCAATCTTTAATAATACTTATACTTATATTTAATATTAGGTATTATAGCCGAGCGGTTATTGGCTAGACCCGCAAAGCTAAGATGTATTGCGGTACTAGTCTAGGCCTTGGATTTTATTTAATGGTTAATATGAGATATTTACAGTAAAGTATGTTAGGCGGTTATAGGCTAGACCCGCAATGCTAAGATGTATTGCGGTACTTGTCTAGGCCTTGGATTTTATTTAATGGTTAATATGAGAAATTTACAGTAAAGTATGTTAGGCGGTTATAGGCTAGACCCGCAAAGCTAAGATGTATTGCGGTACTAGTCTAGGGCCTTGTATTTTATTTAATGGTTAATATGAGAAATTTACAGTAAAGTATGTTTAGGCGGCTATAGGCTAGACCCGCAAAGCTAAGATGTATTGCGGTACTAGTCTAGGGCCTTGTATTTTATTTAATGGTTAATATGAGAAATTTACAGTAAAGTATGTTTAGGCGGCTATAGGCTAGACCCGCAAAGCTAAGATGTATTGCGGTACTAGTCTAGGGCCTTGTATTTTATTTAATGGTTAATATGAGAAATTTACAGTAAAGTATGTTTAGGCGGCTATAGGCTAGACCCGCAAAGCTATGATGTATTGCGGTACTAGTCTAGGGCCTTGTATTTTATTTAATGGTTAATATGAGAAATTTACAGTAAAGTATGTTAGGCGGTTAGAGGCTAGACCCGCAAAGCTAAGATGTATTGCGGTACTAGTCTAGGGCCTTGTATTTTATTTAATGGTTAATATGAGAAATTTACAGTAAAGTATGTTAGGCGGTTAGAGGCTAGACCCGCAAAGCTAAGATGTATTGCGGTACTAGTCTAGGGCCTTGGATTTTATTTAATGGTTCATATGAGACATTTATAGTAAAGTATGTTTGCTAGTCGCCTCCGCCTACGACACCTAATTTGGTAGTTGGACGTAAAGCCCCGTCTGAAAATATTATTTATATTTCTCCTTTATCCACCATATTCACAAAAAAAAACAACACTAAAGCTGTGACATTGTAAACGATGTAAAAAAAAAAAAAATAGCTTGTTATATATCACCATTGCTTTAAATTTTTTTGTCTTTGTTGACCTTACACCGTTAAAAGTTTACAAGTAATCAAAATTGTTTACACGTAAACAGACAAGTTTACAAGACCCCATTATAGCTGTCCAATTAAAATGAAACTATACTAACAATAAAACGTATTCTAAACAGCAGAAGTTTTTAGTCTTTTTTGTTATTATTATCAAATTTATTTGACTTGAAAAATACAAACAACGAATAGACAATAAACAAAAGAACTAACTTATAATTATTGTTATTTTGTATTTTATTATCTTTAATGCTGTAACCAAAATATTGCCTTTATTGTTTATTTTTTTATACTTGTTATAAATAATGTTCTTAAATAATTTTTAACGTTTAAGTCTTGTAAAAACTAGACTTTAATTTATTTATTTATTTCATTTACAAAAAATTTAATTTAATTAAGTTGTCAACAGGTTTTTTTTTAATTTACATTTTTGTTGTTAGCATTAAAGATTGTTTTTTGTTTATTTTTTGTTTGCTTGTAAATTGTTCCTTAAAAACACAAATTTAATTATTTATTTGTTTGTTTACAGAAAGGGCAGAGCTGTATAGGACCATGTAAGAATCCAGCATCACGTATGATTTCATCAGCCCGGTTAGTGGATACAAATATTTTTTGCTTTATGTACTCAAAATTCTGTATTGGGGGGAAAAAAATACTCAAACGTTTTGATTTAATTGGTGCAGTTGTTAATGTAGATGTAATTTGTTGTAAATTGATATTCTTCACAAAGATTTACTTTCTAGCTAGTTTTGGTAGTGAAATTGCGATGAAACTATGCCTTGGAATTTTATTTCTATTTAACAAAATGTTTTCGACCCATTTCTCAATAATAAAATATCTGAAATGTGTGTGATAGTTGATGGATTTGAACTTTACTGATATGTTGTAAACTATTTGCTAACAAATTTTAGATAGAAATATCTATTATAATAATACAGGATCTAGTGGCGTCTCCAGCAGCCGAGCCAAACCTCCCTGGAACAAGCTCCGCTTATTCTAATGGAGAAACCGTTAAAAAAGCCCGCTGGCATCTTCTTCTATCCTTCTTAGATTGTGCTCGGTCCAAGAAGTGTTGTGCCGGTCTCTGGAATCTAGGACATTCCTCGCTTGTGTAATAAGATGTATCCCCAAACATACTCACACACACATACGTACATGGTAACATCTGTATTTTACGCAAGTTTTCTGCTCTGGGTGTGTTTGTCCACTCAAATTCACACCATTCAGTCTGAAGATAAATGTGTTTGGTATTTTCTTTTTAATTTTTCTTTTTTCTTTTTTATTTTTTTATAGTTTTATTGTAAAAATAATTTATTTATTTTAATATTTTATAATTTATAACACGATTAGGCTATCATAAATTATGCAGACAAGTTTTTTATATATATATATATATTTTGTATTTTGAATTATGACTTATTTTGAGACTATAATTTTTTTTATTTTTGCGTGATTTTCGATTCTTGTTATTCGTCACATCTAAAGAGCTTACAGTGTTTCAAAGACCAAAATGATGAAATCATCAAATTGATTGATGATTGAAATCAGAACGTTTCCGGGTCGCATTTAAATACGCGTTTTAAATTTGAGGCCTTTTTTTAAAAAAAAAAAAATGAAGAAAACTAACGAGGAGCACTCGCACGCTCCTCTCCTATAAAATATCTTTAATTGAGTTTTCCGGTGTTTTCCTTTCCGGTTCCCATATGCTCTCTTGATGAAAATATCGTGTATGAAAAAACCCCCTATTTTGCCATGTTCTCTATAAGACCAAAATGCCCTCCCATGAGGGTATCAAACTAGATTCTGTATAAAGATTCAGCGCAACATCCCGGTGTTACCCATTCCGGAAACTTCGATGACTCTGGTTTCAGACAGATTTGGCCAACTTCTGTCCAACACCTAGCAACCCGAAATCTCCATTATTATTTAGCCTCCAGTCTACAACATCTTTTAAAGCAGAAGTAGCTCTTCCAGATCCTAGAACATCATCGTATGGAAGTGCATACTCAAGAGAGTTCATTCTGCTTTCTATCCGAAAAGATGCAAACACTTTTTTACTTTCGAAGTTACATACCCGTCTCATTCAAAGTACAACAAAGAAAATCCAATATGGTGGAGGAATGTAGTGGAAAATAGGCCACCTCTCCGAGGGACAAATGATCCTCCCAGTATCAGAGAATACGAGGTCTGTAAATTAAGCAATGAGACTGATTTTTTTAAATTTATTAAAAAAGAATTACAATTCTATATTGTCACCTTCAAAATAACTTCCTTCTGAAGCCACACAGCGCTGGAGACGTTTCTTCCACTCCTCATAGCAGTGCTCGAACTCCGATACTGGAATAGCCTTCAGCTGTGGTAGGTTACAGTCGTTTGAATGTTTTTGACTGCATCCCAAAATGAGTTCCCTTGAGGTGATTTTTCAAACTTCGGGAAGAGAAAAAAAGTCACAAGGACTCAAGTCAGGCGTGAATAAGGAGGCTGAGGAGCTACAGGAATGTTTTTACTGGCCAAAAACTCTGGTTTATTGAAATTGCAAGGATGGCGAAGTCGAAGAGCAAATGCATGCTGATTTGTTTTTTCGATATCCACGGAATCGTCCACAAAGAGTTTCTACCTCAAGGTCAAACGGTCAATCAACACTTTTACCGAGAGGTTCTTGAAAAACTTGCGAAAAAGGGTCATTCGTGTGAGACCAAGAACATCAAGAACAAGTGGGTGTTGCATCACGATAATGCTCCTTGTCACACAGCAATTTCAATAAATCAGAGTTTTTGGCTAGTAAAAACATTCCTGTGGCTCCTCAGCCTCCTTATTCATGCCTGACTTGAGTCCTTGTGACTTTTTTTTTCTCTTCCTGAAGTTTGAAAAATCACCTCAAGGGAACTCATTTTGGGACAGTTCGAAAACATTCCAGCGTCCAGCTGAAGGCTATTCTAGTATCGGAGTTTGAGCACTGCTATAAGGAGTGGAAGAAACATCTTCAGCGCTGTGTGGCTTCAGAAGGAAGTTATTTTGAAGATGACAATATAGAATTGTAATTCTTTTTTAATACAAAAATTTAAAAAAATCAGTCTCATTACTTAATTTACAGACCTCGTAGATCACCGCTCTAACTATCTATTCAGGAACTATCTATATAAATTGGTATTCTAAATTATACAAACTAATTGACTAGCGGAAATTGACCTGTTTCCTGTGCCCGCGATAAGATTTCAAATCGGAAAACCAGTAATCATTGAGGAAATGGTGCTTTTCTGCACGGCCGATCGAAGAAAAAAAATATATCGAATCATTTCCATTGTTAATAAAATTAAAAATCTTTTTAGAATTTAAAGATTAATTGCTAGAAAGTGCTTCGTCTCTCATTTTTTTTTATTATTCATAATTAAAAGAAATACTATGCGTCTTTTTATAATTGAGGCTGAGACAGATTTGTGAGAAACGTCAGCACTAAAATTCATCTAAAAGTTTTTGTATTTTGTTTTTTTTATATATCTTAATACTTATATATTTATTAATCGGAATAACATTTAAATTAAAGAGCACGAGAATGTCTCACTGGTTTGGAGATTGTAAAATATGACACTGTAATTAGAGTGCCCCACAACCAGCTTGGATTTGAAATTATTTACATATAATTATATAGGGAACCGTTATTACATTTATATATGTAATATATGTCCGTGTGTGTATTATATTGTATGTTTGTGTGAGTATAAATAATATCCATTGATATTTCATTTTATATATGTATATATAAATAACTAGCAGCACGAACCTAGCTGCCTTTCCCATTCGGGTAGTTGGAGTTTTGAGTATAGCAGACACAGATGGTTCGAGCCTAGTAATTATCAAAAATTACTGAAATGCAACGTTTATTGGCAATAATAATTGCAGAATTTTATTTTTAGTTATAACTCATTAAATTTACCGAAGAATAGATCGAATAGGTTCACGCTACACCATATTTTCACTGTAAGGTTGATTTTTGAGAAATTTTTATGTGCAGAATGTGAAGGTGCATAATCCTCTTCGTTGATTTTAAAAATGGCTTATGACCAAAGTGAATCGCAAGGGTCTAATTAAAAATGTATGAGAGAACTTGGTTTTCCGTAGATACTAATTGGTTGGCTATGGTGCTTGTGAGAAAGTTGGCGGAAAAGCCATGGACCAAGGCAAAACTTTTAGGGGAATTTGAGAATAACACGGGACTCAGACTATAGAGACCTGATGTTGCTAACCTTATTTAATATTGTCTTAGAGGCGATGATTATGAGAAGGCTATCAGACGAATCTAGGCGGGAATTTGTACACTCTGGATGGTACAGGTGTTAGCCTATGCTGATGACGTGGCTTTATTGGCAAGATCTCAAACAGAGCTAAAGGCAATGTTTTTGGTAATGGAAGCAGCGGCCAAAGAGTTTGGATTGGAGGTTAACTGCCTGAAAACCAAATATTTGGTTGTAACAAGAAAGAGAAGGATATTTCGGAAAAACCAACGGGTGGAGGAATATACCTTTCAAGGAGTAAGGAATTTCAAATATTTGGGTTCAGTGTTAACCTCTAAAAAAACGATGTAACAGAAGATATTGCTGGACGAATGGCTGCTGGAAAATAGTTAAACGGTGTTTAGAAATAAAAATAGAACAGAATAGAAAAGACATTTATTATTCTGGGACAATTGTCCCCTAAGGATAAAAACAGGAACAAATTGAGGCCTTAACAGTTTGGCCTGTGATTAAACAGAAAATATACTAAGTATTTACAAAAATAGAAATTAAGGAATTAAATTAAAACAATTAAAATTCCGGAGGAAGCTGGATAGAAAGGAGATAACTGATTAGAAGGGATTTAAAGATAGAAAGGGTAGGAGCATGGCGGACAGATGATGGCAAGGAGTTCCAGAGAGAGGTAGGAAGAATTTGTCAAAGGATGAGGTATGGTGTGAGGGAATATAGAGATCAGATGAGCGAGATCTAGTATTACGGGAATGGATCGAGGATTTAAACTTGAAGAGTTGAAAAATATAGGATGGTCTTTGAGACTGGATGACTTGAAAAAGGAATGAAGCCAAAAAATACTGGCGGCTGTAGACAGGAAATAGCCACTTCAACTCATCGTAGCAGTGCGAAATGCGGGAGTCTCTGGAAATGCTGAAAATAAATCTTATGAAGCAGTTCATGGAGGCGCTTGAGCTTAGCTTCAATATCACCAGAAAGACCGCTATACACTAAGCAACCATAGTCGAAATGGGGAGATAATAAGAGAGGAAACTAGGAGTTGCCGGGTCCTTAATTGGAAAAAGGTGACGAAAACTATTAAACTGCTTTAGGATATGGATGGAACGACAATGAAAAAATGTGTCAAGAGCAGAGCAAAAAAATAAGGCTCCTGAAGACAGTGCTGAGACCGATTGTCACCTATCGGCTCAGAAACATGGGTTTTGACCCGAGCAAATGAGCAAAGCATACGCAAGGGTGGGAAAGGAAAATATTAAGGAGAATATTTGGACCTGCGTGGACAGAGGATGGCTTCAGAATCTCAGCAGGAACCAAAAAGTGGCTGAACTGTTTGTGGTGAGCCTAATATTGTGTCTTGCAAAAAAAAAAAAAAAAAAGGCAGGAAGACTGCGTTTGTTTGGGACACCACATACACCGAATGGAGCTCCAAAAAGAGCGCGTTGTATGGGCATCCTGGTGGGAGAGGCCCCCCCAGAGGCAGACCACAAGGCTGAGATGGCTGAGGGACGTGGAGGATGGACGATGTTGGGGCGGTCGGACTGCACGGTTTGGAGAACGGCTGCTAGGGACCGTTGGAAAGCTGTTGTGGCTGAGGTCCCAAGCCCTTCATGGGCTGTGATGGCCAGGGAGTAATAACTCATTAAATTACTTCTTACAACTTCCCTTATATTTTGGAGATTTGAGCGAATACCTTAAAATAAATAAGTCTTTTGTTCTCAAATTCAAAAAATAATGATTATTTGTTCACGATTGTGGTAAGCGTAAGTCGTGTGAAGGTTCAAGAGGGTGTTTTTTTTTTTGTTCATTGAGTACTTTTTTAGGGAAGAGCAACCGCGCGTCTTCTTCCTTCCTGCCTTCACTGGTGTGTCCGCTAGTGTTGCCCAAATCTTAATGTGGTCACCCCCTAGAAAGATCTACGTATTGAATACATCATCCCGTTACATACACACGTTCACTATTGATTATGTTTCCATGCGAGCCACAATTCTATTTGGCCCACCACCAGTTAGTTTGGATTAGACACGTAACAGTAAGTTTATTTTTCAAACCATCTCTTCTATGAACTAGAAAAATGCGGCTGCTTTCTTCTCCATAGGGGAAATTAGGTTAGGTGAGGTTAGGTAGTTGTTTTTTTGTAACCTCACGTGAGTTTTTTTTTTTTTATAACCTCTCCCATTTAAAATTATTAGCAGGTTATCTTCAAAAAGGAGGGGAATAAAAAGAAACCTAGTGGTTTCACGATGTTTATTCCTTAATTATAACTTAAGGAAAACGAATCAAAAGGAATAAAAAAAAGGGAAGAATTGATTAAGAAAACGCCAGGTGCAAACAGGTTAACCTTTACACTTCTCTCCCCCCACCCGCCCACCAAGAAAAGATAAAACTAGAAACAAAAACGAGAGATAGTGTGCCCACTTTTAAAAAAAAAGAAAGCTTCCGGTATTTTCAACTATGAGAATACGTTCAAGAACTCTGATCATAAAAAGACTTTAATGGTAGAATATAGCGAAATTCGTTCGATTCTATTTTTTAAAAAAGGGATACCTGTGTTTGTGGTTCTGTTGGTCACATTTTGATTTCTCTTCATTTTAACCCAGATTTTGAAACTTTTGAATATTGAATTTGCCATATTAATCTAGAAAAATTGATCGTTTTCTTAACATCTTCTGGGATGGGAGCAGCTAACCTTTCGTCCTGCAAGTTTTAAGGGTTTACTTCCCCCCCCCCAAAAAAAACTAGGAACAGAAACCCTAGTTTTGTATTGTTTTCTGATTTTGCGCAGAAAGTATTTGCAGAACCTTTTTGCTGATGTTAATCTTGAAAGTTGAATCTCCCAAGAACAACTTTTTGGATTGGAATTTAAAAAAAAAGAGAATAATATCCAACAATCTCTTTGAAAGTTCTTTTGCCATTTGCCATCAATTTTCAACTTTAACGTCAATAAAAACACGAAAGTACCGTTCCAATATACAGGGTGTATGCGGAGGAGTGGTCGAAACTTTGGGAGGGGATTCAGCAGCACAAATGCAGCAAAAAAATATTCTATTCACTTTGGCCTGATTCTCAATAGTGTCCAAGATATTTGCATTTTTTAACTTTTCTGGTCGATATTCGCGTTTTTCACCATAAAAACGGGCCGTAACTTTTCTATCCTTTATCCTACAACAAATCTGCTTATTCCGAGACGAAAGAGCATTAAATTGTCTATAAATCTGCTTAACCCAGAGCCTCAAAACGTTTCTTATAACAATGAAATTTTTACTTTAATGTCTAAAAAAATTCTTTATCGATGATTTTTGTTAAACTTTTTCAACTGCATTCATTCAATGATTAATGAATCAAGGAGTCTCACATAATTTCAGAAAAAGTTGCGCCATTTGTTGAGCTTCAAGATCATATGGATTTTTTTTTGGTTTTTAATAAAACCCTACCCCGGAACAGAGGGGTGTAAATGCAGAAAACTGGGATTTTGCGTAACCCACTTTTCACTACTAATTTTTCTCAAATGTCAATTTTCGGAGAAGGAACAAAAAGAAAAGTAGCCATTTTAGTTTTTAACAATCATTATTTAATAAAACGGAAGTAAAAAATTAAGTAGCAATAAAACGCAGCAGTTGACTGCAATTGTTTGTGCAACTTATTTTAATGAAATTAAAGTAATGCAAATATCTTGGACAGTATTGAGAATGGGGCCATAGTGAAGAGAATATTTTTTGTTGCATTTGACCTGCTGAATCACCTCCTCAAGTTTTGATCTCTCCTCTGTGAGAGAATAGCCTGAATAAAAAAAAAAAAAATATTCAAAAATGCTATGAGACCTTCAGTAACAAATATTTATTCCAGATTTAGTTTATTTCGTGAATCCTACCCATTAAAAATAATTTAACAAATTATAAATACGAAGCATTTTTAGTGGTTTCATAGTTTTATGATAAAAAGTTTATTTGTGATAATTTTTTCTTTTTCTTTTTTTTTTTCACTTTATTAGCAACATTTACAACTGCAACAAATGTTGCATCAAGTAAATTTTGATGAAACTGGGGTTAAGTTCTCATGAATGTCATGTAAGAGCAACCACCCATTAGTGATACTCATTCTCAGTGGATATTACACTCACATCAGTAGGTACCCTGGGCCATTTTCGCTTCAGTTGACGAGGAGGATTGTCTGGAAGGTGAGGAGTGGAGAGCTGTTGTACAAGAGGATTAGGATGGAGAGCTAGGAGGCTGTGAAAATGATAATTTAATGTAAAATTTAGAGGTGTTACTGCAGCCTGATATTTTTTATTTATAAGCTTACGATCATATCGAAATTATGACCTTAAATCGACTTATAGCCTCATCATTAGGTGTTAGGATATAAAGAGGTCGGCAAGAAATTGTTCACTTTAAAAAGGGGTCGCTGCCGCAAAAAGGTTTAAGAAGTACTGGTGTAGAGAAATGAACTTCAGCTATTTTTCAGGTGACGAATTCTTACGCCAAACTGATGATTATTCAAGCTCTGATGATGGAGACAAGTTCGAAACCGGTCAGAATTAAAAAAAAAAAAAAAACGCTGCAACGGATAAATTAAGTGAAATTCTTTTAAAATTTAATTCACTTTTAAATATGAATTTTAAAAAACAAAAAATATAAAGACCGACCATCTTGTTGACGACAATAATTAATTAATGGGAGGCGAGCCAATAGGAATTCAGATAATGAACGTCAGAGAGAGAATATAAATGGCCAGTTCCCCAGAAGAACCGTAACAACATCGCGTGCACCAGCTGATTAGAGAGACAGCTGGCCTTTTGGGGGTCTATTTTATTATTAACAATATCATCAATGTGAACTACAACATTGTTGGAAACACACTCACCTGTTTTTTTTGGAGGCGCATCGAATTTGGGGGTCATTAGTGTGGGGGGGCCCCTCACCAGTTGTAAATAATAATTATACCTAATCTTTTTGGGGGGGTATTGAAGTTTTTTCAAAGTTTGGTTAACTTTTAACTATTCAATTTAATGAATTTTATTGTATTTTCTGTTTAGAATCACTCTCCAAATAAGTGACTGAAGTACTGGTACTTAAGTATTGATAATTATAAAAGCATTACAAGGGTTGGCTGAAAAGTATTGCACACATGCTAGGAGAGGGGGAAAGAAAACAGTTATCAAGTTCGGACAGAAAGTATATTAAAGTGCAATTCTTAAGCTTCACAATTATGTAAGTATTACTTTTCAATGCAGTCACCATTAACGCTAGTACAGTTCTCCCAAAGTCAAACATGTTTTTTCATTCTGTCACTGAAGAATTCTTTTGACTTTTCTTGAATCCAGGACTTGACAGCTGCCTCATCGTCTGAGGAGTAGTGATTACCCTTGAGGTCTCTCTAGAGTAGAGGAAACAAATAAAAATCGCGGGTGGGGGGTGGCAAGATCCGGGGAATAAAGAGAGTGTGGAATTGGTTCAAACTTCAGCTTTTCCAGAGCCTCTGGCAGTTCCGCCGCGCGAGGTTTGAGGACGAGCGTTGTCGTGTTGCAAGATTATTGGTGCCAAGCTGGCCTCTAACACGACAAACTCGGACGTCTGAGGTTTCTTAGAGTCTGTACGTACCGAGAGAAGAATTTACCGTTGCTCCCTGGATCCAGGAAAATCGGTCACATAAACTTGGTGAGCATCCCAAAACCCAGACAGGAGAATTTTTTTTTTTTTTTTGCGGACGATTTTGTTTTGAACTTTATTCGGGGCCGAGGAGAAGACGCATGTCGATATTCAGTGCTGCTCTGCCTTTTCTCTTCTGGGTGTCGTAATGATGGACCCATCATTCGTCCCCTGTCAAAATATTCAAAAGAAAGTCGATAATAGCACGCTGTTTATCTCTCAGTGACATAGCACCAGTACAAGTGTCCATACTTCGGCATCTAAAAATATACTGGCTGAACGCAGCGAGTTCAAACTGCTCATACGTAATAAGGGAAAATATGACTTCCAAATGCCACCTCGCGCGCTTTTTGAAGCTCTTCGTTCGCGCTCGGCAAGCATGTGTGCATTACTTTTCAGCCAACCCCTCGTAAAACATCAAATCTATATCAAGACTTTTTAAAAATAAAAGACAAACATAAATTTTACATTAAATTATCATTTTCACAGCCTCCTAGCTCTCTCCATCCTAATACTCTTGTACAACAGCTCTCCTCTTCTCACCTTCCAGACAATCCTCCTCGTCGACTGAAGCGGCCCGCTGATAAGAGTGTAATATCCACTGAGAAAGAGGGAAGCTGCGAGAGAAGTAGATCTGAGATGATTGCGCAAGTCATCTAGTACGGCCCAAGGCGATCTACATACTTTTATTACCTATTGTTATAATTTCGCTACAATAGATTCCTTTCTGTTCAGTTTTCTTGTTCAGAATTGTTAACAGCGGGCGGTACCTTTATTTATCTCATTGTGACGAAGTAGCAGACAAGATATTGGCATTTCTATTCTGTCCCTAAGCAAGATTCCTAATTTAATTAAAACATTCAAATCTGGATCTGCAATATTCAAATCGGGAGCCACAATAGATCCAAAGGGGTCGCAGTGGCGTAGGACTTAAGGGCCGCCCTAATTTAATCTATTCAATTCTATTCTATGAGGTATTCACAGATTGGGGAAGCTGAGATCTCAAAACAAGTATTTCCCTGGGGATATTGTATCCAGATCGCAATAATTCCCTTTTAGGGAACAAAAATTAATTTAAACATTTGGAAAATTATTTCATCAAATTAAACTAGAATTTTAGCAATAATATTTAAATCAAGTTACCTCTAGCTGGTAAACGTTTAGGGCCACCAAGTTGGAAGTGGAGGTTAGAGTAACAAATCCCCTACATAATCTATCAATAGGGTAAGCTGTAAAAAAAGGGGGGAGGAACTCAATTATCACCCGGCATAGCACCCCTCCAATTATAAAAATGTTACTTTGAAAATTTCACAACGTTGGTCGTTAGTAAGTTCTATCTCTACAGCTGTCAATCGTTACTAAAAGTTAACGTTTGTAAAAGTAGTGAAGAATTTCCCGGTGAGTTTTCCTTTCTGAAATTTTGGATTACCTGATTAGTTTTCATCAAAATTGGTACGTTACTGAAAATTTTGTATTTATATATCATGTAGATTTTAATTTATTTTGTAATTTACAATCTGTATAAATATATACAATAAGTAAATAGGAGGTGAATGAGATGAACTGGTGCGGGAGGAGAGCAGGAGGAGAGAAGCTACCCAGCGGTAGCACTCTCTATAGGAGAGAGGAGAATGTGAGGAGGAGAATATGAGTGGGAGAGAGGAGAGATTTAGTTCTTCAGACGACAAGGAAGTCGCGGGGCCACTGGCGATTCAGTCGGCGCGGAGTATTAGGGATGTAAGAGGAAGCGAGAGACAGTACAAAAGGATTAGAGCTAGTCGAGAGAGTAGTATGGAATTTTTGGTATTTAGTCTTGGCGAGTTTGTCTATGAAGGGAATGTTGAGGTCGGTGTGAAGAGTGAGGTTAGTCACCGTAGAAAGGAGCGTCAGCTATCTGTCGGCAGTAGTTTTGATTGAAATGTCCTGTACTGTCCGTATGTTTGTAGGTTTGGCTGAACCCTACAGCTCTAGTCCGTAAGTCCACCATAGGTTTGAGAATAGTATTGTATAGTAATCGTTCAATGGGCAATTTAGAGCGTCGTCCAAGTAGTCTGTAAAGCAGTTTCGCACGTTTCGTCATTGCTTGTCCTTTTAAGTCTAGTATGTGGGTTCCACGTGAGTCGTTTGTCTGTGTAGACCCCAAGGTAGCTAGCACCAGATCTGTATAAGGAAGAGGATTGCAGTTGAAGAGGACAGGTGGACAAGAGCCCCGCCGGAGAGTAAACTTGGCATATCATGTAGATAGTGATTTCTAATTATATAAATAGACTTGCGCCAAAAATTCATCAAATATTTGATCAACATACTGAACTTTAACCGTAAAATAATTTTAGCTAGCATTTAATTAGATCTATCTACGAGGGTCGTTTGAAAAGTCCGTGCAAAAATAAAAACTACTTAATTTTTTGGGGTAAACCTTTTTTATTTTTCAACATAGTCTCCTTTTAGGCTTATACACTTCGTCCAACGCTGCTCTAGTTTGTTGATCCCTTCCGAATAATAGGATTTGTCCAAGTCTGAAAAATAGCCATTCGTTTCTGCAATCACCTCCTCGTTTGAATAAAATCTTTTTCCCGCCATATTGGGGAACAAATAGTAGTCCGAGAGAGCCAAGTCTGGAGAATAGGGGGGATGTGAAACGAGTTGGAACCCTATTTCCATTAATTTTGCGACCACAACTGCTGATGCGTTGTCGTGATGGAAAAGGACTTTGTGGGCCAATCGTGGGCGTTTTTCTTGCAGCTCGATTTACAAACGGTCCAATAACGATGAATAATATGCACCTGTAATAGTTTTACCCTTTTCCAGATAGTCGATGAGGATTATTCCTTGCGAATCCCAAAAGACAGTCGCCATAATCTTTCCGGCCGAAGGAACGGTCTTCGCCTTTTTTTGGCGCAGATTCCCCCTTGGTAACCCATTGTTTAGATTGTTCTTTGGTCTCAGGAGTGTAGTGATGTATCCATGTTTCATCCACAGTGACGAAACGACGCTTAAAGTCCTGCGGATTCTTCTGGAACAGCTGCAAACCGTCCTTGCAACACTTCACACGATTTCGTTTTTGGTCAAGCGTGACTTTGCACGGACTTTTCAAACGACCCTCGTATGTACGTGAATTTCATTCTAATGATAAAAGTTTTACCAAAAGTATACAATGGATTGTCCCCACTTAATCGTATATCTAACTTTTAAAGTTTATTTTATCAAAAATAACCTAAAAGAAAAATCGATATTCCATTTTTTATGTAAACAAGGAGAATGCGCCCAATAATATGTAAAAAGAACAAAGTATTCTATAGATAAGATTTTTGGGATCTTGAATAAATCCATCCTGACAGAATATTTTTATTAATTTTTTTAATAGTCTGTTGTCAACTGAGATCATCATACCCAGAATCTTTTCCAGCGCACTGTCGGCCTCCAGTGTTCTTCAGTTTGTTTTAAAACAACACTGTCAGTGGACAGTGAGCTGTAAGAGGCTCCTGGAAAAGAAAGAAAGAAAAAAAAATCATACAGCAAGCTGCTGGAGTCTCAGAACTGTTCCTAATCTCTGCCTGGAGATCTACTTCTCTCTCTAAACTAGCTCTACACGGTCCATGAAGAATCCTTCATCTCTTCAACATCCTTCAGCATCCCCCAGCTCTCCTTTAAATCTTTTTCCACATCATCGAGCTATCTCTTAACGAGGTTATCCATCCTCCCCCTCCCCACTTCCGAATGGTCACTAAAAACAGCTTACTCTGGGAGGATTTGGTTTCCTTCCAGATTTACAAGATGCCAGATTCACCAAAACAGGTCTTGATCTTCGAACAACTCAAGAAGCTTAGTTTTTTTTTTGTTTTTTCTAGACCAGGCTTCCAGGTGTGCCCCTCTCTGTCCAGGCTCATGATTCTTTTCAAGATCTCCTTTTTTTTTTCAGGCATTTAACAAGCGTTCATCTTCGGCGGTCATAAACCATATTTCAGAGGACTTAGAATATCGATTTTAAAAATAACAATTTTGTCTTTCTCAGGGCACTTACGGTATCCATTTTTCTGCCACTACAGTTAATTGACTGCTGTTATTTAGTGTCTTCATTTCCTTAGTGGACTTCCATTTTTTTTCGCTAATGTTAGCTTGTATATTCTTGAATTTCGTCCAAAAAAAAGAGGAAGAAGAAGTTAACTAGATAGGAAATACTTGATAATGCGTGAGGCGCCACGGTAGCCGAGCGGTTAGAGGCGAGACCTGCGAAGCTTCATGAAGGATTCTTCATGGACCGTGTAGAGCTAGTTTAGAGAGAGAAGTAGATCTCCAGGCAGAGATTAGGAACTTTATTTAATGGTTAATTTGAGAAATTTATAGTAAAGTATGTTAGGCGGTTAGATGCTAGACCCGCAAAGCTAAGATGTATTGCGCTACTAGTCTAGCTTGGATTTTATTTAATGGTTAATTTGAGAAATTTATAGTAAAGTATGTTAGGCGGTTAGAAGCTAGGCCCGCAAAGCTAAGATGTATTGCGCTACTAGACTAGCTTGGATTTTATTTAATGGTTAATTTGAGAAATTTATAGTAAAGTATGTTAGGCGGTTAGATGCTAGACCCGCAAAGCTAAGATGTATTGCGCTACTAGTCTAGCTTGGATTTTATTTAATGGTTAATAAAAGAAATTTTGCAGTAAAGTACGTTAGGCGGTTAGATGCTAGACCCGCAAAGCTAAGATGTATTGCGCTACTAGTCTAGCTTGGATTTTATTTAATGGTTAATAAAAGAAATTTTGCAGTAAAGTATGTTAGGCGGTTATAGACTAGACCCGCAAAGCTAAGATGTATTGCGCTACTAGTCTAGCTTGGATTTTATTTAATGGTTAATAAAAGAAATTTTGCAGTAAAGTATGTTAGGCGGTTAGATGCTAGACCCGCAAAGCTAAGATGTATTGCGCTACTAGTCTAGCTTGGATTTTATTTAATGGTTAATAAAAGAAATTTTGCAGTAAAGTATGTTAGGCGGTTAGAAGCTAGGCCCGCAAAGCTAAGATGTATTGCGGTACTAGTCTAGGCCTTGGATTTTATTTAATGGTTAATATGAGAAATTTATAGTAAAGTATGTTAGGCGGTTAGAAGCTAGGCCCGCAAAGCTAAGATGTATTGCGCTACTAGTCTAGCTTGGATTTTATTTAATGGTTAATAAAAGAAATTTTGCAGTAAAGTATGTTAGGCGGTTAGAAGCTAGGCCCGCAAAGCTAAGATGTATTGCGCTACTAGTCTAGCTTGGATTTTATTTAATGGTTAATAAAAGAAATTTTGCAGTAAAGTATGTTAGGCGGTTAGATGCTAGACCCGCAAAGCTAAGATGTATTGCGCTACTAGTCTAGCTTGGATTTTATTTAATGGTTAATAAAAGAAATTTTGCAGTAAAGTATGTTAGGCGGTTAGAAGCTAGGCCCGCAAAGCTAAGATGTATTGCGGTACTAGTCTAGGCCTTGGATTTTATTTAATGGTTAATAAAAGAAATTTTGCAGTAAAGTATGTTAGGCGGTTAGATGCTAGACCCGCAAAGCTAAGATGTATTGCGCTACTAGTCTAGCTTGGATTTTATTTAATGGTTAATAAAAGAAATTTTGCAGTAAAGTATGTTAGGCGGTTAGAAGCTAGGCCCGCAAAGCTAAGATGTATTGCGGTACTAGTCTAGCTTGGATTTTATTTAATGGTTAATAAAAGAAATTTTGCAGTAAAGTATGTTAGGCGGTTAGAAGCTAGGCCCGCAAAGCTAAGATGTATTGCGCTACTAGTCTAGCTTGGATTTTATTTAATGGTTAATAAAAGAAATTTTGCAGTAAAGTATGTTAGGCGGTTAGATGCTAGACCCGCAAAGCTAAGATGTATTGCGGTACTAGTCTAACCCCTTGGATTTTATTTAATGGTTAATAAAAGAAATTTTGCAGTAAAGTATGTTAGGCGGTTAGAAGCTAGGCCCGCAAAGCTAAGATGTATTGCGCTACTAGTCTAGCTTGGATTTTATTTAATGGTTAATAAAAGAAATTTTG
Source organism: Rhodnius prolixus (assembly GCF_049639745.1). NCBI lineage: Eukaryota > Metazoa > Arthropoda > Insecta > Hemiptera > Reduviidae > Rhodnius > Rhodnius prolixus. Next base: position 38,800,664 of record NW_027411634.1, read on the forward strand.
CAGTAAAGTATGTTAGGCGGTTAGAAGCTAGGCCCGCAAAGCTAAGATGTATTGCGCTACTAGTCTAGCTTGGATTTTATTTAATGGTTAATAAAAGAAATTTTGCAGTAAAGTATATTTGCTAGTCGCCTCCGTTCACGACACCTAATTGGTAATTGGACGTTAAGCCCCGCCTGAAAAAAATAGGCGATTACTTTACTTTTTTTACTTGATAGTGCGATTTTCACACAGTTCTGTTTCCTCATTTTCTTAACTTCTAAAACTTTTTCGAAGTTCTTGATCCCCTCACTGACAGCTTGTTGGCCAGTCACGCTTCTCCATTAAAAATTCATTAAAATACAGTAGTAATCTAAGAATAAACCAACAAAATATTCGTCTAATTATGCTAACTTTAGAATTTAAAATTCATTTTTGTACTTTCTAATTAAAGTTATCTGCATTCACAGGCATCCCAACAATGCCTAATTAGTGATGAATAATTGAAGTCCCTTCAAATATGATATGAACTCCTCCAAGGAGATCTCGTAATCTATTTTAACCTGAATTCTTAGAGGCAGGGATATACAGCAATGAAATGGTACATGTTGCAGTCTTTCAACATGATACATAAAGAACTTAAACTTTTGGACGGGGCGCTAAGTATTATATTACAATTTAAGTATATTAAGTCTCTTTTATCGATTATAGTTTTACTTCCGTTGATGTAAGGAAGTTTAAGACGATGGAGACTAAGTAAGGTGCGTTTGCGATGAATTTTGGAACTGAAAGGAGCATATATGTTATTAGAAGCTTTGGGCAGAACCTCATAAGCCCTTATTGGTCGAAATATTGTTTTGTAAATAAGAAATTGTTGTGGGTCGTATGCATTAAAGTCTCTGTAAGCAAAACATATAATTATTAAAAGATATTCTGCACCCAAAAATTAAGATTAGCAAAATTTTTCCTTATTACTGAAGATTTAATATGTAATTCACACTTTGATATATTTAAACCATAAATGGATGATTTGTTGCAGGTGATGCTGGGTAGGGGATCGCCTGGAATGGCGTGCCCATTGGCCAAGCTGGGTCGCAGTTCGCCCGACTACTACGGCTCTAGCCTGGACCAAGGTTACCACACACTGGTCTCCAGCCCCTGTTGGCCGGACAAGGCCTCCAAGAGGTCTACCCGGGCGGTCTCGCACATTGAACGACTCACCGACGATGCACTGCTCAAAGTGTTCCAATGGTTAGATTCATCAGAGCTGGTGGTCTGCGCAAGGGTGTGCCGTCGTTGGGAGACGCTAGCTTGGGATCAAAGCCTTTGGACTAGTCTTACGCTTATTGGTGAACATTTGTCTGGTGATAAAGCAATCAGGTAAGGTTATCCATCCCTTTACTAACTGCTGAAATCTTGAAAGAAAACAAAACTCATTTTTTTTTTGTTCTGATTACAGATGTATAGTACGAAGATTATGCAGTGCGCAAGGCCGAGCGGGTTTAAGGAAGGTGATGTTAAGCGAAGGTGCGTGGATGACGGACAAGGGGGTGGTGATGCTGGCCCGGCGGTGTCCAGAACTGACGCATGTACAGCTGCACGGATGCTCTGCCATAACGGATACGGCGTTGTTCGAATTGGTCACAAGGGCCACCAATCTACACCATTTAGACATTACTGGTAAAACTGCTTAGTTTGAAATTTTCACCCCACCACATTCATTGTCCCCATTTTGTGGAGGAATCTTTTGCAATGATTGACGATTTAATAATTTTTTCCTCAATTTTTCTGTGTGATTTTTTTTTGTTACTTCATTTTACTCTTCTGTTAGGAAGAGAAGATATTGTAATCATGCAAATTATCGATTTCAAGTTTTACCCAGGAAACCGCGATAAGGTTTTGGTGAAAATATGTAGCTCCGCCGGAAGTGGTCGTTTAATGAAGAAATTTTTCAGTATATTTGTATGTCCATCAACTTCAATTTAAGATCACCTGAATGATTTGAAGAAAATTTGTCATACAGTTTTCACGAAAACTGTGAAACAGCCTATTATTAAATTATTCGTGGTTATTTTTTTAAAAAAAAGTAAAAACACGTGGAAAAAATAAATAAATAACGCATGCGCACAACTGGAATGTCGGCAGACCGGTCATGTGTTCCACCAAAAAATCTCTTCTGTTAACTCTTCTTTTCCTTTCGAAGTACTTTTCCTTAGAGAGTCCCGCTGTTTTGCATGTTATTAGCATATTGAAGTATTATTGGCCCCCCCTCTCGGGAGGGGTGTCGAAGATGTTGGACACTGAAGGAAGGAAGTTAGGTGTGTGTATAGGGGGGTGGAGGAAGGAGACTAGCTCGCATTCATTCTTTGTCTTCCTTCAATTCTCCTTCTCTCATTACACTTGTCCTTTAAGATATTCTTCGTGAGGCTATTTCTTTTCCTACTTCTTCTTCTTCATCTTCATCTTCCTTTATCACACTACTACAGCCTCCTCCTGCTCGTGGACTGGACTGTCTTACCTTCATACAAAAAAAAAAACGGGCCCACTTCTTCCACAGTGTGCGTTGCGTGCTCCAGAACCGTTACTCTCCAAAAAACGAACACACTTATGTTGTCTTCTCTTCGAGAAGTTAGTATGTTTTAGGTTTGTGTGTTCATAAGTGTGCTGCGAGTGTTTGTCCAATATATGTCTGTCTCCATTCTTTCTCACATACAAAACCATCAGTTTCTTTATCTGTTCTTCCTTCGTCCATTCCACCAAAAATAACAAGGCTTGTCTATTATATATATATGTATATATATTTTTTTCCCCTTATTATTTATTAAAATGCAAAAACATTGCAAAACCTTCATTTATAAATGTTATGGTCAAAGTCTTGTTTTACGAATCAGGTATGATACAGCTGATAATAAAAATCCGGCTAATTTTGCAATCAGGAGCAGATTTCATTGCAGTCAACAGAACCATTTTGGTATTAGCGCAGGTCCAGTGTCACCGCCTTTGCCGCAGTCGATGATCATGGCTACTTCCCATTTCTTGAGCCGCTCATGGCGCGGACCATGTTTTGGCCGAGGCCATCTTTCTCAGTATCTCAAAAAAAAAAAAACTTTTCCTATACAGCCTCATCTCCATCAACAGTATCACTGTTCTCAAACTCAGAACCTTCATTCTACCAATACGAGTGCCATCAATTGTAGAAAGTGCTTGGAGAATTTGGGGAAAAACACTTTTGAAATATCTTCTCTTTCTAACTATATTGTTCCCTTTCTATTCTCAAAGACCCACTACGAAAATTATGAGGTTGACTCCCTTTGTCCAAACTCTCAATATTATGGTGAGGAGAGTGCTTGAGGATTATCACAAACCGGTCTTTGGAACTAACTTCTAATGACGTCTCTATTGACGTATCGCTGGAGCAATTGTTTGTTTGGGGACACCATGTACAATAGGATTTTTGGCATTAAAATCTATAAAACAAACAATCATAGTAGATAGTTTACTGGAGGAGTAACAAGTAATACTTTTAACTTGCAAAGTGTTCATACATGTGGAATAAAATACATCCTCTCTATCCACATTGAGTAACCAAGTCGGTTCAGTAAGATGAAGGTTACATTAAAGTAGGCATTCGCCAACTTTGTAAGTGGCAAATCAATTCAAGGTTGGTTCAATGTATCATAGAGTGAGATTTACTGGAATGTATACACAGGACTAAACAATTACTCACAAATTAACTGAGTAATGTAGCCTTACTTGGGATCTTTCTAATCCAGGAACGTCCTAAAGAACCAGAGTGGAATAGCAAAGGTGAAAAATTAGCTCAAATAACTTATTTCACTAACATGGAGATGAGTAGTAGATAGGCTGACAAAATAATAGACTAATAGATAAATAGGTTACATCTAATGCGGTTAAAAAGAAGGTAAATATGAGTGTAGGATTGTCCTACCTAAGTTTAGTGAGTTGTCAACATGGTTAAATATGACTGTACAGGATTGTCCTATGTCTAGTGGTTCGCCAACATGGTTAAATGTGAGTGTAAGATGGTTCTATATTAGTCTAGTGAGACGTCAACATGGTATAAAGGTAAATTTACAAACTGCATTTATGTTTACAGAAATTGCCACTAGAGTTCTCCACCGGATAGAAGTAGTAAGGTTACAGCCTATTTAATGGCGGCTTACAAGTCTACAATATGCCTATTTCTCTTTTATCTATTTCACGATTAAACGATACAAATTATGAAGTTTTTTTTGTTTCTGTTAACGATAATTGTGTAAAACATTAAGTATTATTCTAAAAGAAATATTATTTATCGTATTTTTAAAGGAAAATATTTTTCTTGCTTAATTCGAAAGTTTATCAAATACCTATGGGAGAAATATTGGAAAAAAAAATTTAAATTACTTATTTTATTGAAATTATTCAGTTTAAAGTATTAGCCAATCACAGTGCAGACTGTGGGCGGGTCATACCCACCTCTAGTGTAATCACGCCCACCTCTAATGTAGTCACGCCCACCTCTAGTGTGAACACGCCTCTTCCAATGAAAACGATTCTTGGCTGATCAAAGCGTATTAACAATGGTGCTTTCATTTATTTTTCTAAATCTTTTATTATTTCCTCATATTTTATTAACTATTTTTTTCTGTGATTTTAGAAATAATATTAATCGTAAGTAGATACTGAGAAATATTGTTAACAAATTAATCGAATAAAAAAAAATCGTTTTTTTTTTTTCAAGAATTTTAAGATGGTTTTCGAATAGTTTTCGGTAATATTCCACAGTTTCACTTTACTTTCTCATGAAAAGAATCTCGTATGATACGTCAATAGAGACGTCATCAGAACTTAGTTCCAAAGACCGGTCTTGTGATAATCCTCAAGCACTCTCCTCAACAATATATTGAGATTTTGGACAAAGGGAGTCAACCTCACAATTTTTGGAGTGGGTCTTTGAGAATAGAAAGGGAACAATATTTCAAAAGTTTTTTCCCTAATTCTCCAAGCACTTTCTACAATTGATAGCACTCGTATTGGTGGAATGATGGTTCTGAGTTTGAAAACAGTGATACTGTTGATGGAGATGAGGCTGTTAGTTGGTAGAATGAAGGTGCTGAGTTTGAGTACAGTAATAATATTGATGGAGATGAGGCTGTTAGTTGGTAGAATGAAGGTGCTGAGTTTGAGAACAGTAATAATATTGATGTAGATGAGGCACCAGCTAGACAGAATGAAGGTGCATTGGCTCGATCCTAGTTTAACCATTGGCAATGTTTGGTTTTAAAAATTTAATCAGTTAAATTTTGATTAAATTAAACAATTTTATCGATTAGCGTAATTTAAATTAAATTTGGTATTTAATTCAATCAATTTAAATTTTTGATTATTTTAATGTTATTTTTATCTTAATTTTTTTTTATGATTAAAAATTTTAATCGATTAAATTCCAATTAAAATAAAATTTAATTTAATCAACTAATTTTGGTCGATTAAATTTTTACCTATCTCTGCTTCAGGATGAACGCATCATTTTATTTTTTAAAAACCACTCAAAACGTATATTTTTGATGATAACAAAAAGAAAATCGATACGTTTACATTGTTTACAAATATCTCTTAAATGGTAAGAAAAAGTAAAAAAATAAATAAATTAAAATAAGCATTTCAACTAAAAATGAATTGAAGTAACTTAAAAGGAATTTGGGAGAGAATTAAAGTATTAAAAGGGATTATGCACTGAAATATAGAAAAGAGATAAATATAAGCAACAAGTGGCTTTACCATCAGTTTAGTAAAAGCTCTTCTCATGAAAGAATTCAACTTCATTGGATTTTTTTTTGTATGTGTTAGAAGAAGCTTAAATCCCACTTTTTAAGAGGTTTTTTCTTTCTAAGCAACAGGTTTCCTCTCTACCTTTCTTCCTGTGTATATTTCAAAGAAGCTTATTGTCGGATTTAGAATCCTGAAATACGATGTTCAATTCAACATCCTGAAATACTATACAGTTTATTTAATGTGTAGATTTCCTTAGCAATATTATTTCTTATTGTTGAACTACTGATAGAACTCTTAACAGATAAAAGTTGATAGTAATACTGAAATATTGAGAGGCGGTAGAGAGTTAAGCAACACAGTACCTTCTGTTTTCCTGATAACGAATTAAAAAAAAATAATTTATTTGAAACTTACTACTTTGTACTGAAAAGGCAGTTTAAACATTCAATTCATTATTAAGCATGTTCTGAGAACAAGTGCCGTTTTAGGAAAAATCCTCAAAAAAGAAAAAACTGTTCAAAAATTTTGCTTTCCAGTCTGCCAAATTTTGTTTACATGTTTATCCCTTAATAATATATTTAGATGATAATTCTATTTAATATGCTGAAATGGCAGTTTACACAAGGAATGTCCAATCACCCCTTTAGGGCCTAGAAGCAGGGCCGGATTTTCCTATAGGCTAACTAGGCTTCAGCCTAGGGTCTCAAGATCAAGAGGAGCCTACATTCAAATTGTTAGCAAAATTTTAAAATTACACTATTCTAAAAACGGTGAACACTAAAACACTGAACCGTAAATAAGCGAGTAATTCTACGCATATGACAAATAAACAAACATAAACATGTAATTTACAAACTTAAAAATGGGGGAAGTGAAAGGGCCTCATAAGTGGAATAGCCTAGGGGCCTCTTTTCATCTAAATCCGGCCCTGCCTAGAAGGGTCCTTTATCTCGAATTTTCCTGAGGAAAAGTTTTAAAATACAAACTTCAATACAAATTATACATATAACTCAGGGTACCTCGGAAAATTTGTGTTGAGTGGAATACCTCCTCTTACGTAGTTTAATCTTAAACAATAGTATGTGAATAATGTTCAGTTGTAAAGCTTGCCAGAAGAAGATAGGACGGATAAGAAATAACAGACCAAGTTGTAACATGACTAGATAGCCACAGGTATCATTATTTAAATGATGTACATCCACATTCATCTTCCCCAGGGTCTTAATGAAAAATTGCCCAAACTTAAAAACTCTCCTCTCTCTCTTAATCATAGGCATAAAAGACGTGCGCGGCTTAAGGCAGGCGGCCGTCTGTACTACCTTCCTTCATGTGTTTTGCTATAGACTTGGAAGTGGCTTGTTGTATAATAAAATGTTTTTTTTTTTGCTCTTGTGAGCCAAGCTTTTTTTTTATCGGGAGAAAGAAATAAATCGTTTAAAATAACTTATCCGATCAACACTGTCATAACTTCTGACATATTGCTCAAAGAAGAATTATGGGAGCCCATCAGAAACTAAGAAAATATGGGGCTTTCTTCTAACAATGTAAGCTTCTCATATGTGTATGTATGGACTTTTGAACACAAAACCTTGTTTTGTATTCTTCGAATAGTTAGTAAAAGATATGGTATTACACGACTTTTAACTAAGGGATAAAATGTTTAATCCCTTATTTAGGTATATATTTATCTTGTAATCATATCTTAAAATTAGTATTTTAGGAGACGGTATGCGGCACATTCTTTCAGATGCCGTTAAGGTGAACATTGAAAAAAACAGAGAAGAAAATTGATGTTCATTATAAATTACGTATTAACTTTTGTTGAAAGTTTAGAAGATAATATTATTTTTATAAATAAATAAAAAAAATTGCATTTGTTAATAGGATTTCTTAAACAGTGTAAACAATGTAAAAGGCTAAACCACGCCCTAATTAAATAATTGTTTGATTTTTAAATACAAATAAAAATAATATGAAATTAAAAAATCTTTTTAATTTTGCAGGCTGTGTAAAAATCTCTTGCGTCAGTGTAACACCTGGACCAGAACCTCCTCGAAGGTTACTCCTTCAATATCTGGACCTTACTGGTTAGTGTTATTGTACTTCTTTTTTTTAAAGTAACCTAAATAGGCTATTTTTTTTTTGTTGTTTTCAATAAGGTTATGTAAAGAATTATTGTTTTTTTTTTTTTAAATGTGGCTGCTCCCCACATCGATAATTACTAAATTTGGAATGATGTTTTTTTTCACGGATGCAATCACTTTTTTTTTACGAGTTTTCTGAACGATAAAATATTACTTGAAATTATATTCAGTTGCGCTTAGAAGTGTATGTAACTATCATATTACTGAGCATCATCTATGTGTGAGATCAACCAATTCTCTTGAACAACTAATTATCTGCTACTTCAGAATTAATAGAATTAGTTTGGAATTGTAAGGTACAATTGGTTTTGTAAAAAATGTAAGTAAAAATTTGTTTTTCATTTTAAGAGACTTGTGGCTACCATTTTCTTATAATGTAACGATACAATGGTAGTACAATATAAGGTAACAATGTTTGACTTGTGCGAAAAGTATTACATTTACGAGGGTCGTTTGAAAAGTCCGTGCAAAAATAAAAACTACTTAATTTTTTGGGGTAAACCTTTTTTATTTTTCAACATAGTCTCCTTTTAGGCTTATACACTTCGTCCAACGCTGCTCTAGTTTGTTGATCCCTTCCGAATAATAGGATTTGTCCAAGTCTGAAAAATAGCCATTCGTTTCTGCAATCACCTCCTCGTTTGAATAAAATCTTTTTCCCGCCAGCCATTTCTTCATATTGGGGAACAAATGGTAGTCCGAGGGAGCCAAGTCTGGAGAATAGGGGGGGTGTGAAACGAGTTGGAACCCTATTTCCATTAATTTTGCGACCACAACTGCTGAGGTGTGAGCTGATGCGTTGTGATGGAAAAGGACTTTTTTGTGGGCCATTCGTGGGCGTTTTTCTTGCAGCTCGGTTTTCAAACGGTCCAATAACGATGAATAATATGCACCTGTAATATTTTCACCCTTTTCCAGATAGTCGATGAGGATTATTCCTTGCGAATCCCAAAAGACAGTCGCCATAATCTTTCCGGCCGAAGGAACGGTCTTCGCCTTTTTTGGCGCAGATTCCCCCTTGGTAACACATTGTTTAGATTGTTCTTTGGTCTCAGGAGTGTAGTGATGTATCCATGTTTCATCCACAGTGACGAAACGACGCTTAAAGTCCTGCGGATTCTTCTGGAACAGCTGCAAACCGTCCTTGCAACACTTCACACGATTTCGTTTTTGGTCAAGCGTGAGCAATCGCGGCACCCATCTTGCGGATAACTTTGTCATGTCCAAATGTTGATGCAAAATATTATGTACCCGTTCATTCGAGATGCCCACAGCACTAGCAATCTCACGCACCTTCACTCTTCTGTCATCCATCACCATATCATGGATTTTATCAATGATTTCTGGAGTAGTAACCTCAACAGGGCGTCCAGAACGTTCAGCGTCACTTGTGCCCATATGGCCACTCCGAAAATTTTGAAACCACTTATAAACTGTTCTAATCGAAGGTGCAGAGTCACCATAATGTTTATCAAGCTTCTCTTTAGTCTCCTAAGGCGTTTTGCCTTTCTTAAAGTAGTGTTTAATCAACACACGAAATTCTTTTTCGTCCATTTCTTGAAAATCACTCGACTTCCTCGATTCAAACGAATGCCAAACACAAAGAAATAGACCGATCTGGCTGAAACTTGGTGTGTATTCTTCCAAGAGATGCTACTAACTAAACATAACCTCGATACGCGCCAGTGGTGCTATCTCTCTGACTTTGCACGGACTTTTCAAACGACCCTCGTACTATAAGTGTTTTATTTGAATTTTAATTTACTTTTGACTACGCAATCATAACCTGATACGAAGTAAACAAACGGAAAACCCTAATAAAAAAAAAGTCAAATTAAAGTATCTTATTTATTTAAAATTAGATTGTTTTATAACAATCATCGTATTAGACTAAATAAGTGTTCTCTCGTTACAGACAACACTGTCCATCACTGGACAGTGACCTGTAAGAAGCTTCTAGGAAGAGAATTTACTTGAAAATAATAAATTTACAAAAAATTGTGTATGAATGAATGGTTTTTTAAAAAATGTATTTTGTTGTGTCTTTTTGAATGCAAATTGAACAAAATCACTAATATCAATCAATTTTTATTTGTAGATTGTTCAGCAGTCGATGATGGAGGTCTCAGAGTAATCGTTAGAAATTGTCCACAACTTGTGTATCTCTATTTAAGAAGATGTATAAAAATAACAGGTATTTGAAAGTGGTATATGTATTTTATTTTTGTTTTACAGTTTACTAAGGTTGCAGTCCATCCCTTATAAAGCGTGAAATCTAAAACTATGTAAAAATTGAAATAATTTCGTGAGGTCTAGCTTTGAAAGATAACGAGTTTTGTTGTTGAAACATGTATTTTACTTGATCCCATTTTAGTGCAGTGGTTATTGTAGCATTTGTTTAATTTTTGCACTTTAGATAGGTAAATCAATCATCTCTGAATCAACGTTTCAGTCTATGCCCTCAGAGATCATCCGTAAGAATGAAGCTGCTAGCTTGTGCTTGCCTGAAATTCTGACTAGCTTTTATCAAATGACAGCTGATTCGGGCCCAAATTACTCCTAATCGGGAGTAAAAATCCCGATTTTTGGCCATCTCTTCGTTACCTGAAATGCCCATTTAATCCTGCACCTACAAGATATTAGAATAAAATCTTTAACAGTAGCTAGCTCTTCCATTTTTCATTTCAAAACTAATCTAGACGTGAAAATACAAGATTTAACGCAGACAGAATGAACGCCACTATTATGGGATTTATAATTAAAGCCCCGAACAGCTTAAAAAGAATTTACTACTAATCCCTAAAGGTATGAATCCATATTAAGCCTCAAGACATTTAGTTTTCTCCATAGGGTTTTGTGCAGGCCTTATACACTTAGTGAATTAGGTTGTGTACCCAGCGCCTCAAGATAAGGCAAGTCTCCTTACAATAATATGCCGCTACCCTCCTAACCCGTTGTAATGAAGACAGTATTGTAGGCGGTAGCCGAGCGGTTAAAGGCGAGACTAGTAAAGCTAATCTGTATTGTGGTACTGGGTTCGATTCCCGGTCTTAGGCTTTGGATTTTATTTAATAGTTAATAAAAGAAATTTACAGTAAAGTATGTTTGCTAGTCGCCTCCGTCCACGACACCTAATTGGTAGTTGGACGTTAAGCCCCGCCTGAAAAAATAGGCGATAACTTTTCTTTACATTCCAACCCGATTGCAGGCCTATGCTGGTGTTTTACAGTCTGATCTCTTTTACAGTCACTGGAAGAGTGTTTACCTGCTTTAATAGAGAAAATTCATTACCTGAATTGAATTCTTATGCTTATTCGTAAAACCATGTTCTTCCTGAACTTTTATGTCACAGATGAACCTTTGTAGATAGATAGTGATGCATTCGAAAAGCGTACAATGTGGATAATGCTTTCGAAGAGATTAATAATTAAAATGAGGGGTCTATTTTCAGTGATCAAAGTAAAATATCTTAATTTCTTAATTAATACATTATTGCGAAGGTTACTTTTTGAGCCATCTTCCATTAATGAGATGACAGTGCTGTGCTCCTGTCACATAACCTCTGACCCCTCTGGCTAGAGTGACCATGTTTTTTAAAAGATCATTGCCAGCTAAGATCTCTCCAGAAGATATTTTACTATTTTTTTTATCGCTTTAATAGCCAGCGGAGCATTCTTTCGTGAGGCAGAAGAAACTTTTCTTTTTTTACTTCATCTGAGCTCAAGAGAGATTGTTGCATCGAATCCTAAGACTTTTTTTAGCTGCCAAGATGTACTCACCTTATCTGGACATATACGCAGATTCTTTTTATGAATTTTAATGCCTTAATATTCAAAACATTTGGTTTTATTAATTCTGTCAAAATTATTAATAATAATTCTCATTGTTAATTTTTTTTTTTTTCAGACGCTGGAATAAAATTTGTGCCGAGTTTTTGTTCCGGACTGAGAGAACTATCCGTTTCCGATTGTATCCAAGTAACAGATTTTGGACTGTACGAGCTGGCCAAACTTGGAGCTACACTTAGGTACCTGTCCGTGGCTAAATGTGTTAGGGTAGGTGCTTTTGTTTTATATATTTTAGGCAAAACTATTTCTCCTCCTGCTAACATATAAATATTAACAACATCATGGGGTTGGTGTTGGGTCCAGTGATTATGAAACATGGGTTTTGTAAGTGAAAGATCGTCTTATCGTATTCCACATGTAGCCATTATTTATTAGAAAAATTTTTAATATTAAAGTAAATGCTTCTGTCTTCCCTCCACGACACCTAATTGGTAGTTTTTAGTTTCTTTTCTAAGGGCATTCCTAAGCTACAAACCCCAGGGTCATATGGGACTTTGTCTTCTCGATGTGGCTCAGACATTCACCTTTATTTCTAGGTTACAATATCAAGTAGGTTCTTAAGTTACTCTAGGCTAAACTGTTTTCATGTTTTGTAGGAGATTCAATGGTAGGAAATGATTTTAGAGGATTAATTTTCTTCCGTGTGTACACGGTGTAGTTCTAGCTAAACTTACTTTGTTTACCTGCGGTCTTGTTCATCACCGACTACTGCTTTCTCCTTCAAAGTTTAAAAAAAAAATTATTTTTTCTTCCATTTATAAAACAAAAATTGATAAATAAGTGAATACACATCGCTCGACAACATTCGTTGTAACGCGCATGTTCATTCATCTCTGACCGATTTCATTCATCTTCAGAGGAGATTTAATCAATTTAGTGAAAAGAATTCGACATCAATTATGTTGTTTCACAAACTATCAGCTATATTCTCCAGCGCTGTGGATCTAACCATATTTTCAAATTTTGAACTATCAAAGTATTTAATTAAAAAAAAGCATTTTCGCATCAAAAGCTATCCTTGATTGATCCAGGATGAGTATTTACTTGAAAATTAGATTATTTTTGGATCGAAAAATGATCAGGCGATGCAACTTTGTAAACAGTCAGATCGGCTTGTAGCATTAGGTATTTCATTATTGTCATTTTTAATCACATAAAGCCTGTTCAATAGAGTACAGTATGTTTTTATTATCGATTGTAATTTTCCTAAGTAGAACTAATCAAATTTGGGTAAAGTTATTTAATTAAGAAATTTGTAGTTCTGTTGAGCTATCCTCATATACTTTGTTGGTAATTAAGTTTGCTTGCCAAGATATATTTAAAAATTTAAGGTCTTTTAATTCCCAAATTAAACATATTTTATGTTATTTGATATAAAAAAAAAATTATTGTATTATATGATCTATTAAATCTGGGTTGTTACAAAAAAAAAAAAAAATACAGTTATAGAGGAGGATTTGCCCTATATTATACAGAAAATTTGGGAATTTTATTTTTTATAGAAAAAGAGAAAAAAAAATGTCGAAGTTAGGTGTTTTTCAACGTTACGCTGTTTCTGGCACATTTTGACGATTAACTCTTTTATAACTGTTCTACCGGACAGTTTTAATGTGTTATTAATCATAATTGTGAAATAATTTTTGTTTATTTACCATCGAATTGTTCTTTCCTTAATCTTGAGGTGACCAAACTTAACGCAGTAAGTTGCCTTTTTATGGAGGTGTATATAGGTTCAGTAAACTAATTCCCTGGAGTGTTCCAGAGGATATAACATAAAAAAAAAAAACCTTTCCAATTAGGAAATCCTAGGCTTAGTAAAAACGATAGGTTTCTCCCCAGTAGCCCTTTTAAGAAGGGTGTCGAGAGGACAATAAGCCTCATTATGACTGACTGCAACAGGACCCTCTCTTTTAATCTATTTTACATTTTCAAAACAGCTTTAGTACTTCATTTTGTATTGTTGTATATGATAATAATTTGCTTTAAAGTTAAAGGAAAATCTGCATAGACAAAATCGGACGGTTTTAAGGAGTCTTTAAATCCAAATAGATGATGTCTTTTTTCTTCTATTGAGACCAAATTTACCAGCTTTTTTTCATTTTCACTGCCAATGATGTACTCTTCTGGAGCTCCAATGGTTCCAAATGCTGATGAAATTATCCAATAGTTCTTAAAAATTAAAAATCATGTTGATTATTATATGTAATTATCCACTTTGTTTGAGTTAATTTTTCATTTCTATTTCTAGGTAAGCGATGCTGGTCTAAAAGTAATAGCAAGGCGATGCTACAAACTACGCTATTTGAACGCTCGTGGGTGTGAAGCTGTATCGGATGATGCTCTCACCGTGGTGGCACGTTCTTGTCCACGTTTACGAGCACTGGATGTTGGTAAATGTGATGTCAGCGATGCTGGACTAAGAGCATTAGCACAATCATGTCCAAATTTGAAGAAATTAAGTTTAAGAATGTGCGATCTAGTAACCGACCGTGGGGTACAATGTGTCGCCTACTATTGCCGTGGGCTACAACAGCTTAACATCCAAGATTGTCAAATTTCTATTGAAGGTTATCGAGCTGTTAAAAAATATTGTAAACGTTGTGTTATTGAGCATACGAATCCAAGTTTTTTTTAAACGCTTTTTTTTTTGTATACTGGTTTGCATGGGGGGGGGGGCGGTGCTAACCTTTTCTTCATACTTGAACATTTAAATTAGGTTTCCATGGAGATTTTTTGTTTGTAACCTTCCTGTCATATGATATTTTCAGTTGATTGTTTCGTTCGCTTGGTAGTCCTGTTGGGAAAACAAAAATTTACAACAAGGAAATGTAAATTAAAAATCTAGAGGTTTCATGAAAGGTTTTTGCATAGAATTTTACTTTTTATTATAATTGAAGCTGCCCATCTTGTATCACAAGTGTGATAGAAACGTTATTTTTGGAAAATACAATTCAAATTCTCCGCACTGATTACTGCTGCTAAAACAGTTCTACCAACAACTCCTTGTAGGCTATTAGTTGAAAAAAAAAACCTCACCATTTTACATATTCAGGGTTTCATCATAAATCGTTCTTGCGTATAATTTCCTCCGTACTAAAGGACCTTTACCAAGTGGTCTTACACCTTTTAGTACTAAAGTACAAAGGACAGTTCCTTTTTTTTTGGCATTGGCTTTCGCCATACAGCCAGCATCGTCTAGGTGCTTATCACTAGAATATCACTCACTCTCCATTCTTACTTATAAATACATTCGCTTCACACATTCATCCCTCTACTATATACAACTATTTTCATACAAACACAACTAATAGATGGATCAGTACTACTCTATATTCCTGCCATCCTTATAGCTTAACCGAAATTAAAATCACCGTAATCCTTCTCTAATCATTTTCTTGCATTCATTCTAATCGGCTATAACTTTTAAATACATTCATATTTCTTTTGCTAGCTCTGCTACAGATTTAAGCACATAGATGTTGGTGGAGAATATCGTATGTCTTCGTAGCGAAATGGTGCATCTAAATACCTGTCTGTATAAGTCGTCGAAACATTCGTTTCCTTTTGTACTACGTAACGTGGACATATCCATTATTATATGTTTGAAATACTCCTCTTTGCAATCTACACAATAGTTCTTTGCTCATTTCGTAACCTAGTTATAGGTAAGCAGTCAAAAGGTTATGAAAAACCGTTTTCTCGTTCTTTTCTGAACATGGTCGTGCCCTTAGTGATGGAGGCCAGTTAACAGATTAATCTTGATTCCTACCCAACTTCATGGTCTGCTCGGTTCTAATTTAACACAGATCGAGCATAATTCTTTTTCTATGTTTAAAAACATAGTCTTTCGAAAATTGAATATTATTTTGGATGTACAGGAAATTTAGTTTGAGATTATTAGGAAATCTTAACTGCCTTACGAATATCGTATCTTTAATCATACTTTTACCTTTAAAAAAGTTGAAAGCCAATGTTGATGTACAACTGTAATCGTTCAATATCAGTAAAGATTTATATTGATGAAAATTACCCCTAATAAGTAAAGAAACATTCAAGAAAAAAAGGTTAGTTTTATTTTAATTCACATTAGCACGAATCTATTACAATATTTTTACCTGTTAATGAGTATATAACGCCTTAAGGAATTTTACTTTGATTTCATCTGTAAGAATGAGGATAAAATCAAACTTATTCAGTTTACAATCTTCAGACTTACAGTATATTATGTTGCCAAGGTGACGTTAATGAGGTTTAATTATGTGAAACGTTTGGGTTAACAGAAAACACAGAATTACCTTAGGTTTGATTAGAAAGTAAGAAACAAAAAAACAGAGAAAACAAAATATTTAGGATATTTCTAATAAATATTAAGTTTTTACTTTATTTTTACACTTATTTAATTCTACTTTCAAAAAATTTCCCAGTGATTTTAATGCTATTTTATGGAAACAGGGTCGTGAATCATTCAAAAATAAAAAAATAATTTTAAAGCTAGGTTTTTTCGAATACATATCAAACCATGGTTTATAAGTTTTTTCTCACAAAATCATTCCTTGAAGTTTATTTACTTAAACTGAGTAAAATCACAGAAACCCTTCCACGGTTTATACTTCATTTTCTTGCAATGAATGAAATTTCAGCTGCATCTTAACTCGTTCCCACAGTTCCTTTTTAGTTTTACAAGAATTTGGTTTGACAGAGCTTTTGTAGGACACCTTTACATACCTTTCACATTGGCATCATAACTTCTCAATTAATTTTCTATTGAATATTTAATTAAAATAATTTAGTAAAATATAATTTTAATTAAATCTTAACAGTGGGAGTATATTTCTCATCTGCAGTTGATCATTTTATTTTTGTACCCAAATTAGTTCCAACTGTGGATGAAATTTTGGGCACCATTTTTCCTCCAAATTACTTGATTCGATTTTAGTACTGTTAATTTTTTAAATTACTTTCACTTAAAGAATCTACGCATGGAATGTGCTTGGGTGTAAATAATATTGTGATTCCAACAATAGTTAGGTTCGCATTGCTGGATATCGTTGATTTTATCCGTCATATCCAGAGTAATGGGGATGAAAAAAACATAAATCAATGTTTAACAAATCATTGGTGATGATGGATGGAAGTCCATATCCGGTAAACAAGCGAGCAATGACGGATAAAATCAACAATAAATCAAATGTTTAACAATCATCTGTGATGATGGATGGAAGTCCATATCCGGTAAAAAAAAGTGAGATATGACGGATAAAATCAACAATATTATTTTCCCTCTTTTGGCACGTTGAGAAAATCGTCTGTTAATGACATTTAAAACTTCTTTTTTTTTATTGATTTATAATCATAAAATCAGCATTTGATTATAGCATTTTTATTATTGTTGTCTTCTTAATTAAATTAATTGTGCCATTACCATATTTATAATTATTATATTTCCATATTTCTTTTCCAATTCTCTTTATTGTAATACAATTCTACTGTGATATTGTAATAAAAATTATCTGATATATATATATATTTTTCTGATAAATATATTGTTTTGCAATTTTTGAATCATTCGTTATACCTTGTACATATTTTATATAATTTATCTTTATATATAAATACATATTATTTCTCTAATTATATATTATAAATATGTACATGTAATATCGCTAAAAAATAAGTTTGCACTATAATAAGAATCTCTATAATTAATTTATTAAAAAGTCAAATTAGAATAAATGTAGAACTGTAAAGTTAGTATCTAGTATATTTATGTTCGAGATTTTTCCCCAATTTCATTTCAATTTCTTGAATTTATATTTTTCCCCAAAATAACTAAATATTGTATTTTAAATAACTTTGTAAAAACACATATAATTTTTTTGTAATAAATATTTATAAATAGAAAAAAAAAAAAAATTAAAAAAGGAAAAACATTTTTACAAAAAGAACAAATTAAGAAAAATACGAATCTTACCATAATTTATTTCGTAGTTAAATAATTATTATATAAAAATTAAAAAATTATTATATGTGCAAAATAATATTGTTTTCATTAATTTTAAATTATAGTTATTAAAAAACAAAAAACCTAACCTAATTTTATTTTGTAGTTTTTTTTTTTTAATTAGTTACAGGAACTATTTTATTATTACTACTGGTATTGTATAAATTAACAATTTTTTTTATTTAAAAAATTATTACAAAAGTAAGATAACCTCGTAAAAGCGAATTTTCGTGTTACAAAAAAGTACGAAAAGATAAATAAAAGGTGAAAAATTGTAATTTTTGTTTATATATATAACAAAATGTAAAATTGTTTGTAAATATATAAATAATTTTATAATATCAATCTGTAAATTAAACTTCAACATTGTTATAATATAAAAATAAATCTCGGAATAATTGTAGAAAAAAAAAAATGAATTAATTGTGAATAAATTTGTCTATTTAATAATTGATAGAGCGGTATTATTCTCTGGGAGAAACCCAGCTGTAAACTTGATGACCTAAAATACATCGACGCAAAGGGAGCTTAACGCTTGATCAAGAAGAAAAAAACTAAAAAAATATGTGCTCTAATCTCTTAGGATGGTCAACATAAGGAGCTGCTGCTATACTTGAAGACAGTTTCTTTGGACTTACTTACTTACTTACTTACTCCATGGCTCTACAGCCCTTCAACAATTCACTCCAAGCCGTTCTATCACTCGCTTTCCTTCTCCATCCTCCCGCATTTAACTTGGAGAGGTCCTCCTCCACCTTTTTCAACCATCTCAGTCTTGGCATCCCTCTAGGCCTTCTGCCTCCGGGATGCCCTTCATAAACGATGCGAGGTGCCTCTACCTTGGTCCATTGTGGAGGTGCCCCAACCAGCGTAGTCTTCCCAGCTTAATGCTTTTTACAATGTTCGCCTCCTTAAAAAGCTCCCTCAGCTCAGCATTTTTCCTACATCTATAAGTACCATTCTCCACCACCGGGCCATAAATCCTTCTCAATACCTTTCTTTCCCAGCAGTTCAGCGTACTTTCATCCGCTGAGGTTAGCGTCCATGTTTCTGAGCCATATAATAGGACTGGTTTGATAAGGGTCTTGTAAATGGTGAGTTTGGCATTTCTCGAGATGTCCCTTTTTCGGAGGATCGGGCTTAATGTCCATGGGCACCTATTTGCAGCTGCAATCCGACTGGTTATGTCCTCCTTTACCTCGTTTTTTTGAAGTAAGGGTGGCACCCAAATACTTAAAGTTACTTACGCCATTAAAAACGTGCTGAGCAACTTGTAGGCTGCCAAATCTTCTTGCTCTCCTAGTTGTCACCATATATTTTGTCTTACCCTCGTTCACCTTAAGCCCATATGTAGCAGCCCCATATTCCAGCTCAGTGTAGGCCTTTTTCAAATGCGCAGCTGATCTTGCGATTATTGCTATAACATCAGCATATGCCAGATATTGGATGGTCCTGTTGTAGATGTTTCCCCCAGGATTCACCTCTATATTTCTAATAGCTGATTCCAGTATCAGGTTGAAGAGGACTGGTGAGGAACCTTGTCTCAGGCCTTGACTTATAGAGAATCCCTTTGTAACCTTTCCTTGAACGGCTACTTTCGCATATGTGTGACTTAATGACATTCTGAGAAGCCTAATTATCTTGAAAGGAATTCCCAAGTTTTTCAAGCACTTCATGAGTCCTATCCGTGAGACAGTGTCGTAAGCCATTTCAAAGTCTATATATAACTGATGTAAGATGTTGACGCGCCTTAAATCATAAAAAAAAAAAAACGTAGGTCCAGGTTATTTTCGTAGAACTTGACCGTTTTTTTGGACTGACCCTTTTTTCTTTTTAGCTAAAATAACTTTCGATGTACTGAAAAATCTCACAAACCCTCTCGTCCCTTATGATGTCATGATAATGTAAGATTTGTTCACAGAGAGGAATGGTTGAAGCCATCAATTTTATAAGGAGTCACAGTTTATGTAAATTGAATGTGAACGATGTCCCAAAACAGACCTCTCAGGAACCACTGAATGAACTGATTCCCAAAATACAGTCACTTGTTTACTAATAGATAAAATATCAATTAAAACTTTTCACGAGTTTGGTTGAAGAATTTTGATTTCCAGAGTATGAGGGCATGACTTAACTGATTCAAAAAGCCTTTGTAAAAATCGAAAAAGCCTTACAATGGATAAAGAAACGTTCGTCAGTTGCAAATCAAAAATATCGTCAATAAAACTTTCAGCAACGCACTTAAGATGTGCTGTAATCCTTGCGATAACTTAACTGAGAACAAGAAGATCCAGCAAATTCTAATTTTCCAAATATTCTTTTCATCTTGTTGCGCACTATCTTTTCCAAAGGCTTAGTTAACTGTATAGACATCAATGAAATAGGGCCGTAGTTCATTTAGCGAGAATGGAAGTTTAGTTTTAGGAAGGGCTCGGATTAAGTGATTGATTGTAAATAAAGGGCATATATTTTTTCTGGAAACTTTGAAATCCTATCAACTAATTGTCTTCGGATTTTTGTGGAGGAGTTTATTCATAAGTTTATCCAAAGTTGTGTGCTTAAAGTAAAAGCGGCTATTATTAAAAGCTCTGTCTATATTAGTTATATCAAAAAGAGGAATTTGAAGACTCTCGTACAGGCACAGAACCCATTACTTTTAATCATAAAGTGTTACCATATTCTAAAGAAAAGGTTCAGAATGAAGCATTCCTAGTTTGTGTTTTTTAAAAATTAGTAAGGATTTTAATAATTTATTTCCTTTTTGTACAAAGATTTCAAAATCCGAACTTACAAATGAGTGTAGAGAGATTCTACAGTAATCTCCCCAGTTTCTCAAAATGAGCTGCATTCGCTTGAAAGATATATCATATGACCAAAAGTCACATCTTTTCAGCTTTAAAAGCGTTAAAATTTGGGATCACTCAATATTTTGTGCACATTAACTTACTAAGCACATTTCTATTTTCAAAATCAAAAATAAAAACAAAAGAATTACCTTGTGTCTGCCACTTTATAAATTCCACATTTAGTTCAACACTGTGCTTTATCTAACTATTTTAAATTCTTTCTAAGATTTTTAATTTGAAGTTTGTTTTTAAGAAAATTATGGCCAGTAACAGAAACATTTTAAACTTTTTACAAAAAAAATTGATTTAAAAAAAGCAGCACTCTTTCTGAATTTTAGCCTAGAAATTGATTAAAATTCATAATAATGTTACTAAATAGCATTGACAAAAAAAAGAAGCTTTTATTTAGGAGAATACACATAATTTTATTAATGTAAATACATTTATTTATGTATGTTAAACGAAAAATAAAATTGACAAATACAAAAAAAGAAATATAAACAAAAAAGAGCTCCTACGCTCTTCTATCTCCTGATACAAAACTTGGTATTTTGGCCATGTTTTGAGGATGGTACGGCTTTTTTCCAGTTAGCAGTGCACTCCAGTGGCGACTTTTGAAAACAAATGTAAATGTAAATAAATGTAACCTTCCTCTTTCACCATATTTAGCAGGTGCTTCTTGCCGTAGCAATTCGTTCAGGACATGGTACTATTATTTTAATTTTTGGATAGGACAGTTAACAAAGCGACCCTATTCCAGTGTGATTCTACTGGAATGGAAAAATACAGCACTGAAGAATTATGTTAATGGTAAAATGTACCCTGAAAGAGTTTTTATTTATTGTTATTTAAACATTACTATTACTTTTTATTGGATGGGTACAAGTGTGCTTTATTAGACAGAAACAGCGGCTCCTAAAGGGATCTGTGAATTTCAAGAAAAACTTCTCTTTAGTGTTGAATTTTAAGGAGTATTTTGGGTCGTAGCCGGAAAAATCTTTAAAAAAATCAATTCTTTTCTTGTTAGTTTCGGGTTCTATTGTATCATTCATCAGGTCATTAATGAGTAGGCTTCTGTTGCCCTTGGTTAACATTAGAAGATAACAGAATCACCTTCGCAAACTTCTGATGAAAGATAACAATCGACTTTTTTTTTTGTGAATCATCATTTTCTTAATTACTGTGATTTCAGTGGAATTCATTCCTTTAGTACTTCACTATTGTTCTGTGGATGGGATGATTGCAAACCGACCTTATTCGAGTGAGATCCATCTGTTGCATATTTTGCTTGGAAAGCTATGACAATAAGAAAGGATTATATTAATGGGAAAACTTCTTGAAATAAGGTTTCTTTTATATTAATATTAGTAATTACAATTTATATTATTATTAATTGCGTCAATGGCATGTAGTATTTTGTATTCCACTCATTTTTTTTTATGTTATTAGATAGATGGTGGTGTAGATGAAGTGGGTATAAGATCGCAATCTACTGCACTTAATAGATCTTTGGATTTTAACAAACTTCATTTTAATTTTGTATTAGAGGTTTTTGCTGGTGAAAACAAATATATTTTAAATTATTACGAAGAACTTACTTTTTGGAAGATGGATGTAACCAATAAATCATATTGGAATGGTTAATAGTGGCAAGAAATTGTTTTTTCGTCCCTTTGGTGATACCATACAGATCTGTGGATGGAATGATTGCAAAGCAACTATATGCGAATGTGCTCCATTTGTTGCATATTTTGCTTGGAGAGATGTGGCAATAGGGAAGAGTTAATGGAAAATTTTCTAGTTAAAATAAGGTGGGTTTTTATTATTATTATTATTATTATTATTATTATTATTTGTGTCATTGGAGAGCGGAATCCGCTACTCTTAATAGGTCTTCGGATTTTTAGTGGTAAATTTTTTTTAAACTTTCTTCGTGTCCGTGTTTGGGTTTAGAATGATTTTTCCTATGAAAATAAACATAAATTATATTTTTACGAAGAACTTAGTATTCATAAAGTTAAGGTAAAAACAGATCTATTGGAATCATTACAGTGATGAGAATTTTTTTGTTAAATAATTTTGCAAGACTATTAATGTAAGGATTTTAATTAAAATCTACCAATAATTTTAAAGGTATGATTTCAGTGTATAAGATAAAACATTGCAATAAAAATGGCATAGTAATATAAATTAATTTATTGAAGGAAACGCAAGCCTTAACTAATGGTTGTGCAAGAGTATATACAGGGTAATAAAGTTACAAAGTTGGGTGGATTCTTTTCAGATGCAGAAGTATTGTAACGTCTTTATGACTACAGATTTTTGGAATCGTCTCATCTTCTAATCTAATAATATGATCTAACTATAATGTAACCCACTATTCTATAAACAGAGAAGTACTAATGATGTTTAAGTAATATTCTTCTGGATTGAGCGCCTTTAGGGAGCTACCTGTTGAACTCCTGAGAGACAAGTATCCTTCAGTGCTAAATTTTTTAACCTCCTTGCGTTGGCAGTGTTTGTTCATAAAATGTTAAAACATTAGCAATCTATCCTGCATAATTTTTATTTTTAAGGGAGAACGTATGAGTGAGTGAGACCTAAGGTATCATATAGGGAAATTGCATTAATCTACTGGTGCTTCTCATCACCAATATTATAATTGACTTTCTTAATTGAATGTTACAGATATTCGGAGACATTGTAAGTTGATGATACTGAACACTCAGCTAATCTAACACTTAAAGAAAGATTTGCAAGTTAAATGTCGGCCGATAACATAGAAGTTGGTGACAGCGATGAAACGGGATTTAGAGTACAAAATTCTTTTACGAAGAAACTACTCTGCGAACATTTCTTAAAAGAATTGTAATCCTGCCAAGAAAACATTTCATCAGTTGAAATTTGCAGTTCAAAAGAGTTCTCTTTTATATTATTCGTATTATTAAAATATTCATTTACTCTTTTAAATATATAATTAAAAATTGGGTATTACTTAATTAAACATTGTGTCCCACCTAAACCTTATTAAATTAAAAACCTGGAAGACGTAAAGTGTTGAATTTGTGGCAGTATTCGATGCTTTCAGAATGTTGATAAATCGTACTTCAAATCTTGGAGAAAGATAAGCTAAACTAATGACAAAACAAACTTAAAAACTAGTCAACACTTTCAAAAAAACTGTAATACTCTTGCCGACGTAAAGACGAATATTCTATTAACTACCCATGCAATTAATTAAGTAATATTTGGAAAAGAACTATATAATTAAGGTAATCTGTATTTTATTTGTTTCTTTTCGTAACAATTATTTCTTCATCATTTCTCTGATACAGATAGCTAATTACAATTTAAATTTATAAAGGCAATATAATTTAAAAAAAATAATTTCATACAGAGATAAAACATTAATTCTTAAGAACGCTAAATAGTTACAAAACATTTACAAAGTAATATACTGGATAACACAGTAATACACCATTGATTCCATGGTAAAATTGATTTGTTATTATGCATTTAATATAAACTGCAGTAGTTTTAATAGTGATATTCGGGATGATTCCTATTCAGTTGTGGATAAAAAGAAGCGATTTTTTTGGAATATTTATAGATTTCAGAAAAGCCTTCGATACTGTTCAACATTATAAATTATGGCCCAAGTTGAACGGTTTTGGAATCTGCGGTGGGATCTTGCGAATTTTAAGGGCCATGTACGACCAGTCTTTTATGTTGTCGCAAGCATTCCTCAGAGATACTGGTTAATGAAAATGTACTTCTTAGCGAAGTCTTGAGCCCTTTACTCTTTGCACTTTTTCCTCAGGTATGGTCGAGTACTTTGCCTTGAATAGAGCTACAGTTTACAGCCTAAACTCCAAAAGAGATTTAAATATGCGGATGACACCGTCCTACTAAGTACCACACGGGCTGATGCACTTAACATTGTACGCCTGGCTTTTAAAGAGAATGTTAGAAAGAGAAATAAGGTGATTCCAGTAAAACTAAATAAGATTTGTCAATTTTTCTCTTTTTTAAGTAACTCTAGATCCAAAACTAGCCAACCTAAATTGTATTATGTACGCCTGGCTCTTAAATAGAATGTTTGCAAGCCAAATAAGGCGATTCCAGTAAAACTAGGGAAGATTTGTCAATTTTACTCTTTTTTAAGTAACTCTAGATTCAAAACTAGCCAACCTAAATTGTATTATGTACGCCTGGCTCTTAAACAGAATGTTAGCAAGAGAAATAAGGCGATTCCAGTAAAACTAGGGAAGATTTGTCAATTTTTCTCTTTTTTAAGTAACTCTAGATCCAAAACTAGCCAACCTAAATTGTATTATGTACGCCTGGCTCTTAAACAGAATGTTAGCGAGAGAAATAAGGCGATTCCAGTAAAACTAAAGAAGATCTTTCAATTTTTCCCTTCTTTAAGTAACTCTAGATCCAAAACTAGCCAACCTAAATTGTATTATGTACGCCTGGCTCTTAAATAGAATGTTAGCAAGAGAAATAAGGCGATTCCAATAAAACTAGGGAAGATCTTTCAATTTTTCTCTTTTTTAAGTAACTCTAGATCCAAAACTAACCAACCTAAATTGTATTATGTACGCCTGGCTCTTAAATAGAATGTTAGCAAAAGAAATAAGGCGATTCCAGTAAAACTAGGGAAGATCTTTCAATTTTTCTCTTTTTTAAGTCACTCTAGATCCAAAACTAGCCAACCGAAATTGTATTATGTACGCCTGGCTCTTAAATAGAATGTTAGCAAAAGAAATAAGGCGATTCCAGTAAAACTAGGGAAGATCTTTCAATTTTTCTCTTTTTTAGGTAACTCTAGATCCAAACCTAGGCAACCGAAATTGTATTATGTACGCCTGGCTTTGAAAAAGAATGTTAGCAAGCCAAATAAGGCGATTCCAGTAAAACTATGAAAGAATATTCATTTTTCTCTCTATTTTAAGTAACTCAACATATAAATCAAGACGAACAAAATTGTAATATGAATCCCTGGCTTAGAAATATAATGGTAGCCAATTAGAAAATAACGAAATTCTAGTAAAGTTATAAAATGATTTCCTATTTTTCTTTTTATGCTGAACCACTAAATCTTCTATTACTGATAATCTATTTCTTAGACATACACATTAGGTCGTCTACTGGTGGACGGAGAGGTTCAGTATAAATGAAAAATAGGAAACATGGTTAGTTTTACAGCAATTTCCTTATTTTCTGTTTCTATAGTTTGATTTGCTAGCCAGGTATAAGTTATACACGTTGGGTCGTCTACTGGTAGATGGAGAGGTTCAGTATTAATGGAAAAATAGGAAACATGGTTAGTTTTACTGATATTTCCTTATTTTCTGTTTCTATAGTTTGATTTGCATGCCAGGTATAAGTTATACACGTTGGGTCGTCTACTGGTGGATGGAGAGGTTCAGTATTAATGGAAAAATAGGAAATATGGTTAGTTTTACGGAAATTTCCTTATTTTCTGTTTCTATAGTTTGATTTGCTAGCCAGGTATAAGTTGTACACATTGGGTCGTCTACTTGGGGATGGAGAGGTTCAGTATTAATGGAAAAATAGGAAACATGGTTAGTTTTACTGAAATTTCCTTATTTTCTGTTTCTATAGTTTGATTTGCTAGCCAGGTATAAGTTGTACACGTTGGGTCGTCTACTTGGGGATGGAGAGGTTCAGTATTAATGGAAAAATAGGAAACCTGGTCAGTTTTACTGAAATTTCCTTATTATCTGTTTCTATAGTTTGATTTGCTAGCCAGGTATAAGTTGTACACGTTGGGTCGTCTACTGGCGGATGGAGAGGTTCAGTTTTAATGGAAAAATAGGAAACATGGTTAGTTTTACTGATATTTCCTTATTTTCTGTTTCTATAGTTTGATTTGCTTGCCAGGTATAAGTTATAAACATTGGGTCGACTACTTGGGGATGGAGAGGTTCAGTATTAATGGAAAAATAGGAAACCTGGTCAGTTTTACTGAAATTTCCTTATTATCTGTTTCTATAGTTTGATTTGCTAGCCAGGTATAAGTTGTACACGTTGGGTCGTCTACTGGCGGATGGAGAGGTTCAGTTTTAATGGAAAAATAGGAAACATGGTTAGTTTTACTGATATTTCCTTATTTTCTGTTTCTATAGTTTGATTTGCTAGCCAGGTATAAGTTGTACACGTTGGGTCGTCTACTGGCGGATGGAGAGGTTCAGTATTAATGGAAAAATAGGAAACATGGTTAGTTTTACTGATATTTCCTTATTTTCTGTTTCTATAGTTTGATTTGCTAGCCAGGTATAAGTTGTACACGTTGGGTCGTCTACTGGTGGATGAAGAGGTTCAGTATTAATGGAAAAATAGGAAACATGGTTAGTTTTACTGAAATTTCCTTATTTTCTGTTTCTATAGTTTGATTTGCTAGCCAGGTATAAGTTGTACACGTTGGGTCGTCTACTTGGGGATGGAGAGGTTCAGTATTAATGGAAAAATAGGAAACCTGGTCAGTTTTACTGAAATTTCCTTATATTCTGTTTCTATAGTTTGATTTGCTAGCCAGGTATAAGTTGTACACATTGGGTCGTCTACTTGTGGATGGAGAGGTTCAGTATTAATGGAAAAATAGGAAACATGGTTAGTTTTACTGATATTTCCTTATTTTCTGTTTCTATAGTTTGATTTCCTAGCCAGGTATATGTTGTACACGTTGGGTCGTCTACTGATGGATGGAGTGTTCCATAATCCAACTGTATAATATACGCCTCTACAATGTACGCATATGGATAGAAATATAATGTCAGAAACAGATGATAAAGGATATCTAATTAAAAAGTATGATCAATTTTCCTTTTTTTTATGAACATCTACAACCAAAATTAACAATCCTAATTTGCACAGTGTACATCTGGCGTAGAAATACTATGTTAGAAATAGAATAAAAGGAATTTCCAGGTTGGTTGTGCTGCAATCGATAGTTTTCGTACGAGATCTCCTGCACTTCGAGACAAGAGGATATCTCAGAAAGGATGTCTGGAGAAATCCTAGGATGTTGAAAAAATTGAAGGATTCTTCTGCCACAACTAGAAAATTGTGTAGTCTATTTTGACTGCAGTTTCTATAGATTAGCTTCATCAGATGTCCTAAACTGGTATTACAGTTTTCTGACTACGGTGCAATGCACTATTCTGAAACTGAGAATATATCTTATCTCCAATATTATAACACTCATGATAGAAAAAACTGAATTTCACAGATTAACCTAGATGACGCTGTAATCCAGAGTACAACATTGTCTCTAGTCGATTCTTTCAGACTTGGTTGATAAATTAAATCGTACTCTAAATCTTAGAGGCAGATAATCTAAACTAATTATACAACAAGCGTAAAAAAATTATTTATCAATTTTAATATCTGAAACCCTCACGGCGACATATCCTAGTAAGGACTGAAATATTCTTCCAACACCTCTGTATCGTAGCAGATAAACATTAGTTAAAATTAAGTTATATTTGGAATAAAACTCCATAATTCAGGTAATCAGTATTTTATTGTATTCTATGTTTAACAATAATTTGTTTATTTGTTCTCTTATACAAACATAAAGTTAGCTAACTACAATGTTAATTTAAACTACAAAAATTAATTTCATCTTGAGGTAAAAAACATTAATTCATAAGAACACTAAATAGGTACAAAATATGTTATAATTTAAAAAAACATTTAGAGCAACAAGTAGTATAGCATAGTAATAAAAAAATATATATCAAAGTAAAATTGATCAGATATACATTTAACGTAAACAGCAGTAGTTTCAATGCCGATCTAACTTTACAAGATTTTATTTATCAGAGATCAAGAAGTGAAGAACTATGAAGATATTCCTTTCTTATGATCATGTAAAGTTCAATGCAATAGAAAGAGGGCAGTCTCCAGTAGTTTTTGATTGCGTAGAGTATAATAATTCATTACTTTTTACATCTAGTCTATTCTATTTGTGTAGCACTGCCTTTGTTGGCTTATTAATCTGGACATTTATACATCGATATAAGTTGTCTTAAGAAACATACCTACTCTAGGTTGTAGATTATGCTAAACTTAAGAGGAATTTAAAGCACCAAATGGATATCTTGCTAGCAGAGATTGTTGAAATATTATTGGAAATCCTTATAGTTTGTTAAGGCGTGATCCCATCTCCGCCTTACTTCTCTAACAGTGAATTGGATCCAGCCTAAAAAGAAAGGACTAGTTCAATGATTTGTAACGATATCCTTGAGGTAGGTAAGGTGATTGGGGAAAATAGAGAATGAAAAGAAAAGAAAACTGTTCAAATTTGTTTGAGAAATATAGAATCTTTATATAATAGTAGTTCTTTTCAAGTAAAATATGGCAATGGAGTCTGCAAATGTTATTTTGTCATCAAATTTTCACATAATTTTCTAAAAATTAAGAATTAGAATCTTAAACATGTAAAATATTTGTAACTACACTAATTAGCTGCAGGTAATTATTCCACTGTGAATAAACAAGTGCATATTTAGGTTTGAAAGTTTTAGCAATGATGATTTATGTTATGGTAAAACTTTCTTAGAAAAAAGGTTTATTATAGAAATTTTGCTATTATTATTTTCTTGATAATTCTATTTCAGAGTAAGACCCCAAGCATACTACAGTTAAATTTCTTATTTTCATAGAACTAGAAAAGACTCTTATGACTTATTGGTTATTGTTGTGGTTAATTTCCTTTTTCTAAAAAGATATTAAAATCAGAACCTATAAATGAGTGTTACATGATGTGTACTAATTTCTACATTCCCTTCAAAAACTGAACCATAAGCTACACATCTTTTTAATTGTAAAAGAAGAGATCACTAATTATTTATATAGTTGATTACCTTTTTCACTAAGCACATTTTTATTTCAAAAATTATAAGAAAAACAAGCAAATTAATGAGTTACCTTGTGTCTTTCAGCTTCTGATTACACTTATAGTAAAACTCTGGACTTTATCAAGCGCTTCAAAATTCTTTTTAAAATTTACAACTCCACAATAGTTTTTAAGGAAATGATGGCCTGTAATCATACATTTCAGACTTTTTAAATTAAAAAATGATAAAAATTGTGCAGCTTCCCTTTAGACGTTTAGCCTGTAATTTGTCTTAAATTCACAACACTGTTTGTTTTAAAAAACAAATATTTAAACAATACAAATAATTTTAATAATCTAAATGGTAAATATTTAAATAAAATTGACAAAAACGAAAAAAAAATGAATATAAACAATAAAGAGCTCCTACGCAGATCTATATCCTGATTCAAAACTTGATATTTTGACCATATTTTGACAATATTAAAGGTTTTTTCCAGTTTGCAGAGCACTCCAGTGGCGACGTTGTGAAACATAAATGAAAACAAATCTTTTTATTTGGCCATTATTTGGTTGGTATTTTATGTACTTGGAACAATTTGTTTATGCCATGATTTCATTTTATTTTTATTTTTTCTGTTTTGATTTTTTGACTAGAATTATAGCAAAGCGACATCATACCAGTGTGATTCAAGTGCATATTTAGCTTTGAAAGCTTCAGCAATGAAGATTTATGTTATGGTTAAACTTTCCTTGAAAAAGGTTTTATTTATTAAAATGTTGCTATTATTGTTTTTTATTGGTTAGATGGATGTTTGGATATAGGGCATTTAACAGATATGGTCCTAAATGATCTGTGGATTTTAGCCAAAACTTCTCTTTACTATTAAATTTTAATGAGTGTTTTTGCTGTTGCTGAAAAAAACTTTTAAAAAAATCATTCATTTTCTTTTCATTGTTTCATCCATCAGGATACTTCCAGTGGGTGGTCAGTTGGCTTTGGTTAACATAAGAAGAAAGTAGAATCGCCTTCAGAAACTCCCTAATATGGAAAAAAAATAGACCCAGGAAAAAAGAATCACTTCATTCTGTGAGTTATTATTTTCTTAATTGTATTGATTGTAGAGAAGTGTTTTCTCTTGGTGTTTCACTATTGTTGTGAAGATGGGATGATTGCAAACTGACATTATCCTAGTGTTATCTATCCGTTGGATAAGAAAAATGCCAGAGCCATTTCAACTAATTTATGGAGAAAGGATACGTAAATAAGTGCAAAGAACGGCAGCAGTTATACAAGGTTATATTCAATCCGGGTATGTAGTAAAACAATATTCAAATCAATGTTATTTTAACATTCTAGATGTTTAACCAGTGAGAATCGTTCATCACTAAATTAATTGATCAGTAAATAAAAGTGCTTCGTCCTATTCAAGTTTTAATTATTTAGAAGTGCCATAAATCTCTAATAAGTAACACTAAATGATTTTATTACTAATTGAATGGTACCTAAAGAGGTAAGTGGAGTGAAATTAAGCACTGAATTGTTACCGCCCCTCCAAAAAATTTAAAAAAAAAACCAGCGTCCTGTCGGTGGAATTATTTTTTCAGTTCTACTGAGAAAGTGTTTGCGAATTAAGACTTACGCAATTTCATTGCCTGAGGAGAATGCAAAGTGGAATTTTGGGAAAATTATAGGATCCTACGGGCCTAGAAGAATATTACGTCAGTTTTGGCTGCTGATCCTGCGCAATGACCACTTCTACTAACCTGATAATACATGGTACAACTAAAATCTTACCCTCTTTTCTCGTACTGATTTCTAAGATTTTAAAGATATTTTTTTTTCTATTGAAATGTGAGTAATATTGTTCTAGGTTGAGTGTCTTTAGTGTGGTTGTTGTTCAACTCCAAGAAGAATATGTGTTCAGGTACTCGTTTCAACCCATTGTTGGGAATTGAAGTAAGACCTTTGTATTAAAGTTTATAACACTATGATATAAGTAATACTCTGATACAATTTTTTTCTCGTTCCATTGTATTGTGAGAACGTTTCAGTTGTCTGTGGTTAACGTTAGAAGATAGCAGAATCACCTTCAAAATAACCTGATGAAGGCAACCAATAAACAGACCCAAGAAGAAGGAATAATTTTTTTTTTTTTTTTTTTTTTTAAAGGGACTTATTTTTGTGTATCCTTACTTTCCTAATTTCAGAAGAGTTCGTTCTTTTAGTCTTCACTAGTGGATGGGATGATTGCAAACCGACCTTATTCATGTGAGATCCAACTGTTACATATTTTGCTTGGAAAGCTATGACAATAAGGAAGAATTAAATTAATGGGAAAACTTCTTGAAATAAGTTTTCTATTATAATTATAATAGTCATAATAATTTATATTATTATTATTTGCGACAGTGGCATGTAGTGCTTTGTATTCCACTCACTTTTTTGTTGTTATTAGATGGTGGTGTAAATGGAGTTGGTATAAGATCGCAATCTACAGCACTTAATAGATCTTTGGATTTTAACAAACTTCATTTTTATTTTGTATTAGAGGTACTTGCTGCTGAAAATAAATATAATTAAATGATTACGAAGAACTTACTTTTTGTAAAATAGATGTAACGACAAATCAAATTGGAATGGTTAATAGTAACAAGAAATTTGTTTTTCGTCCCTTTGGTGTTACACTTTAGATCTGTGGATGGAATGATTGCAAAGCAACTATATACGAGTGTGATCCATTTGTTGCATATTTTGCTTGGAGAGATGTGGCAATAGGGAAGAGTTAATGGAAAATTTTCTAGTTAAAATAAGGTTGGTTTTTATTGTTATTATTATTATTTGTGTCATTAGAGAGCGGAATCCGCTACTCTTAATAGGTCTTCGTTTTTTAACAAATTTCCTTTTTAGTGGTAAATTTTTTTTAAACGTTCTTCGTGTCCGTGTTTGTGTTCAGAATGATTTTTCCTCTGAAAATAAAGATAAATTATATTTTTACGAAGAACTAACTATTCATAAGGTTGAGGTAAAAACAGATCTATTCGAATCATTTACAGTGGTAAGATTTTTTTTTTTTAATAATTTTACAAGACTATTAATGTAAGAATATTAATTAAAATCGATCATTTTAAAGGTATGGGTCCTGATTAAAATCCTTTAATATTCTATTAAGATTTAAGATTAACAGCTGAGAATCATACATCACAAATTTCATTGATCAGTTAATTGATTGCATGAAGTGCAATTAGGTTTTAAATGTTGCTATTGCAATATTATGGTATGATGTTGGAGGCAAAGATTTCTAGAATAATGAGGATTGAATTAAAAATGAATTATTGCAACTAACTGTTCTGAACGGAGAATTATAGAACTAAGTATTAACTGCCTGATGTTTCTAAAACCTAATTGGGCCACAATAATGAACCTTTCAAATAAATGTTGCAGGTGTTTATTCCTGAAGAGCATTACAAGAAGTTACCAAGGAAATACTTGCTTGTGTACTTCACACAATCAAGAAAGATGGATAATAATAAGTTCATCCCTTCTTACATTTAAAATGAAGCGGACATAGGAATTAAGAGACGGTAGCAGCTTTAAATTCTGCTCTGCAGTTAAATCATTAAACATTAACGAATAGTATCGAGGTAAGGAAGTATTAATGTTACGACCAACTGTTTTTATAGTGAAATAGGCAGAAGTTTTTAATATATTTTAGTTGGTGCAATGTTTTTAAAAATAAAGATAACTAACATTATTATTCTACTATAGTTTGTGACCACTTAACTTTTTGTGGGTATCACGTATGGGATAGGGTTTACTGTAATTTTCAAAATGGAACTATTAGTACTATGACATATCTAGCACTTATAACAATCATTAATTTAAAAACATTAATTATATTATTTTGTTTTGTCCTCGCACCAATTGAAGAAACATCAAAATTAAATTTTGTTTACCTTATTCTAGTTCAGATAGGGGACAGTTTATGTAAATGTAATATAAGAGATGTCCCAAAAAAGATTCCTGAGGAACCCCTAAAATTAGCAGATTTCTTTGACGTACAGTCATCTTGCATTTCTACTTGTTTTCTATTAAATAAATATGAATAAATTCAGTGTTCTTTTCAGTGCTTTGTCGGAGTATTGCAATGATTTTTATTTTTGAAGTAGACTAACAGATTCAAAAGCCTTTGTAAAATTGAAAGCACTACAATGGATAATATATGGTGGTCAATTGCAACTTGAATATCATCAGTAACATTCAGCAACACACTCTGTGTGCTCTAATCCTCCGACAACTTGACTGAAGAAGATTCAGCAGTCAATATATTCTTTCAACTTGTAGCATACAATCTTCTCCAAAGGTTTAGGGAGTGCGGACAAATATGTGGGAAATGCTAGGATGTTACAAAATTGCCATATTTTACCACTACTATTCATGAATGGAGTTGGAGTTATACAGTCAAAAGTTGTATTCTTTATTTTTCGAATAACTTAATACTTATTCAAAAAAATGTTTATAATTAATGCATAAATAATCTATTAACACTCTGACAGAAAAAAAATTACGTATTTTACGATGTGAATTGTACTAGGGACTCATAGAATATATCCTGGTCTAATTCCTACCACTTATGTGATCACGTAAGCCTTACATTGCAAAGAATAGAAATAAAATTTCATGAATGTTTCTTATCTCCAATATAAAACAGTTATTTACTCTATGTTACAGATATTCCGAGATATTAGAACTGGATGATGCTGTACATACAGATATTCTATCCTTGAATGAAGGATTTGATAAAGTTTACCTGTTGAGAACAGTACAACACAAAATTCATTGATCAATTAATTGAAGAGCTTCAAGTTTTCATTATTTTAAGGGTTGCCATTTGTCTCTTACTAGTAAAATGTCAATGATTAGTTTTGCAACGTTCAATTGATACAAATTGATTGGTACGCCAAAAGAGAATAAAGTGGCGTGAAGTTAAGCTCTGATGTAACCACATACTCAGAAAGAAGGTTAATATTACAACCAATCTCTATATTCTTCGTCGATTTTTTTAAAACTCTATGAAGAAGACAAGCAATAATGTTAGTCTATATTTTTATTATTAGTTTGTACAGTACTTTTCACCTCTTTTGTGACGGATTATTATTCTAAGAAGAAGATAGAAATTATTTTAATTAATAGCGAGTTGTTTTCCGTATTCCACACGTGTTTTTTTGTTGTTAGTCAGATGCACGTTTAGAAGCAATATAAAAGGCCAATTCGCCAATGATGGGACATTGTTTTTTTAATAATTTCGAATGAGAATTATTTGCAATAACAATTTAAAAACATTTATCGTAACTTTTATTAAAATTGCATAGTTCAGTTTACCTTCTTTTGGTGAATCATTCAGTATACCAAGAGGAAGATAGATTATTTCCAGTTTGTTTTACATCAGTGCCAAGTTTTACAGTAGTCACTCAATAATGTGCTCACAATGTAAAGCAATTTATAATATCTTTGAATAATGTCAGAATTAGATAATTCGGTTTGATTTGAGATTTTGACTTAAGTTTATTTCGATATAAATGAAATCAAAATTTGTAGGCCATATTATTGAAATAAATTCTTCTGATGATGGATAGAATCATGTTATGGAATAGCAGTATTATATAGGTGCTTCTAATCTCCTATATCGTAAAGTTAACTTAATGTTACACATATTCCAAGACATTGGAAGTTGATGATGCTGATGTTTTAATGGATTGGGTTTATATTTGAAATAAAACTCTACAACTGGTAATATGTATTTTATTTGTTTGCATGTTTAACTATAATTTGACAATTTGTTTTCATATACACAGATACAGCTAATCTAATTTAGCTAATTACAATTAAAATTTATACAGGAAACATGATTTTAAAAAAATCAATTTCATACAGAGATTAAACATTAATTCATGAAAACACTAAATTGTTACTAAATATAATTTAAAAAATATTTGCAGAGGAACAACTAATAGATTAGATAACAGTAATACAACCGCAGATTCCGTGGATAAAAGTGCTGTAGTTTTAATGCCGATGGTTATACATTATTATAGTTAGTATATACATTATTTAACTTTACAAGAGTGAATTTACAACTAATGACTTGACTAAGAACAGAACCATGTAGATATTTCTTTCTTATACCTAGGTAAAGTGCTAACAAATAGAAAGATATAGTCTCCAGTGGTTTTTGATTGCGTAGAGTACATAATTCATTACTTTTTACATCTGTTCTATTTGTACAGCACAGCCTTTGTTGGCTCATTAATCTTGACCTATCAATACTTATCTTAATAAACATAGCTACACTAGGTTGTAGATTATGCTAAACTTCATATTTTAAGAGGAATTTTAAAGCACAA
Organism: Rhodnius prolixus; assembly: GCF_049639745.1. Classification (NCBI taxonomy): domain Eukaryota; kingdom Metazoa; phylum Arthropoda; class Insecta; order Hemiptera; family Reduviidae; genus Rhodnius; species Rhodnius prolixus. The sequence goes on from NW_027411634.1 coordinate 38,836,531, forward strand.
TATATTGAGCGTACTGAGATTGTAGAAATGTTTCTAAATCTTCATATTGTAGTTCACAAAGTTGCGATCCTATATCCTCCTTTCTTCTCCAACTGTAGGTTGGATCATCTAAAGAAAAAAGCACAAGTTGAATTACTTTTAACGTATCTCTTAGGTGACGGTGATTGGGAAAATATAAAAGAAAATTGTTCAACACAGCTTGGAATTTGGAACTATCTCACATAATTTTTTGAAAACATAGACCAGTGTAATTATTTTTAGAAAGGCATTTTAATCTGATTTACAACATGATGAAGCAGTATGACTCTTCGAAGTATTTAACTTACAGAATAAAAGGGGGAGAAAATTTAAATTGAACATTCTAGTTTTTGATATTATTTCACTCTAAAAACATACTTGCTCTTACACAGCTACTTGAAATCTCACTTGTACATGGCACGAGAACCTATTACTTTTAACCATAACGTGACAAAGTATACTTTAGGAAATGTTCAGAGTTAAAGGCACCCTAACATTCAAAACTTTGGTTTTTATTTTAGAACTGGTAAGGATTTTAATCATTTACTTCATTTGTGTAAAACGTTTTCAGAATCAAATGAGTGTGGTAAGATTTAATGTACTAATTTTCCTTAAGAGAGCTGCGTTTCCTTGAAAAATTGAACCAAAAGCCACATCTTTTCAGCAGATAAAATTTGGGATCACTATTTATTTATTTCGTACATTACTTTTTTAAGTACGCACATTTTTATTTTCAAAATTATAAGAATAACCAAAAAATAAAAAATTACCTTGTCAATTTGTAAAGTATACTCTTATTTAAACTCTGTGCTTTCTCCTACTCTTCCTCATTTTTATATTTTTTATATATGTAGTTTTTAAGGAATCAAAGGCCAGTAATACTTAAATTTCCTTCTTTTTAAGTAAAAAAAAAAAAAATGATACAAAGTGGGCAACTCTGTTTCTGATTTTTAGCCAATAAATTGATTAAAATTCACAATAATATTACTGTGCAGCATTAAAAATAAACATACAAAACTAATAAAAATGATTTGCATTAATATATGTGTTTAATAAAAAATAAAATTGATAAACACAAAATAGCTCCTACGCACTTCTATTTTCTGATACGATACTTGATGTTTAGACCAAATTTTGGGGATGTTAAAACTTTTTCCAGTTTGCAGAGCGCTCCAGTGGCGACTTTTGGAAACATAAATAACCTTGTTTTTGTATGTAGTTAATAGACCGAGAACTGTTAAATATAAAAAATAAAACAAACGTTAATAAGAATAAAATTAAAATTAATAAAATATTAAAATTTTAGTATTATTTAAGGTAGTTGTAAAAGATAGTTTTCAAGTTAGCGAGTACTCAGCTGGCGGTTTTTGTAAACCTAATATAAACAATACATAACCTTCTTCATTGGCTAATATTCATTTAGTAACCTACTAACTTATGAAGGAGCAATATGATGCTAGTCGAAGGATGGTTATATATTTTTATTTTTGGATAGGCTGATAACAAACTGACTTTATTTTAATCTTATACGTCAGTACATGTTGTGCTTGTAACGCTAGGCCAATGAAAAATTCTTTTATGGACAAATTTCCTTTGAAGAAAGGTTTATTTATTTTATTATTAAAATGCTGCGGTTAGTTTTTTTTTTAGATTAAGACGGTTGGATTTAAGGGATGTCAGAAACAAATCCATTTGCTCCAGAAGGAGCAATTAATACTTTCATTGAATCTTCTAAAGTACCCCAACAATTGTGTATTCAGCCTTTAATGTCATTGTCAATTTGTGACAGGGAAGGCCTGTCGGGTTTTTGTGTATAAGTTTGTGGATAAAGAAAAATGAGCCACTATAAACTCAGGTTCCAACTAATAATGTGCATTTATACCTGCAGATCGTATTGTGGTAACTATAGAGTTTGCAAGTAAAACAGGAATAAACTGCTTGTACATTTATGAAATTAGGTAAGTTGCTGAATTATTATTTCGAAAGGAGTTCAGCTTTTCATGTCTCAGTTTTGATCAGCAGAAGAGATATTAGTTGGATAGATGTATTTATGTAGTTAATGTAAAAGCTAAATCTGTTTTTAGTATTTCAACAAAATCTTCTCAATAGTGCTAAATATTCATTCTCTTTAGGTTTCTGCCCTTGTTAATGTAATGTATATCATGTTTTTGCCACCGAATATAAATAGAATAAATTTTGAGTGAAGAATTTACTATTTGCAAGGTGGTCATACATTTCGTCGCATTGGAATGGTTTTATAGTGGCAAGAAATTTGTATAATAATAGAAATAGAAAACGGACCGGACCTACACCCCCACGGCACCGCAGCCGCAAGATACTTATTGTGCCTTTTCGTAATAGTTGGTTCGATTTGAAAACTAATGGAAGAATTTCGGTTACAGTTTATCGATAATTTTATATGTATGTATCCTGATCATCTTTAATTGGTTAAACAAACAAGAAAAAGAGCAGAGCAATATAAATGAATTTATGGAGAGAGAATTACTACGCATTAACCCAAAACAAAGAATGGCTATAGTTTGTGCAAGACTGTATTCAGTCAGGGTATGAAGTAACAAAATATTTGAATCTTGAATATTCTTTAAATTTTAATTTTTGAGAATCGCTTATCATCAGTTAATTAAAGAGCTTCGTCATCTTTAAGATCCAAATATTTTAGGAGGTGCCTCATATCTCTACTATGTAAAACTAACTGTCTTTTATACATGCTGTATGGTACATAAAAAAAGAAGAAAGCTGAGTGAAATTTAGCACTGAATTGGTATCTCGCCAAAATGTAAGATTGATTTTAACAGTATTATTTTTAATTGAACACTCATCTGGTCCGTATTTATGTATAGAATGTTTGTGCTACTGAAAATGAGTATAAATCAATCTTTTACAGAGCACATACTGCTCATAAGGTGGAGATTAAGGAGCCATCCCGATCATATTGGGATGGCTTATAGTAGAAGGAAATAATTCTTTTTTTAATTTTGTAAGACTATTAATATAAGAATTTTAATCAAAATCTATCAATAATTTTGTAGGTATGGATCCTGTTTATTGTTTATGGGTAAAAATGAGCAAGGAAAATGGCATAGTAACATAATTTATTTTATGGAAGGAAACGTCAGGCGGATATTTTGCTCGTAAAGCTAAGACAGTGAAGAACTCCGAAAACCTGGAAAATGGTACACAAAGTTATTTAATAATAATAATAATATTCAATTATTACTATAATTCAATATTCCTATTATTATTTTTCTTTTCCCTGGATAGATCTGTGGATATTAGGGACAAATCCACTAGTCCCTAAATGATCTGTGGACTTTAACACAAACCTCCCTACAGTGTTCTATTTTTTATCCTATTCGGTGTCGGTTAATTATTGCAATTAATAATTTTATTGAATCTCCTGAAGTACCCGAACAATGGTGTATTCAACAGGTAATGTGCGAAAGTAATTTTATGACAGGGAAGATTGGTAGACTTTTTGTAAAAGTTTGTGGGTTTACTGTTAATTGTAATTGTAATTTCATTTTAATCCACTTTACTATTTCAATTTTGTTCTGTTTCCGTTGGTATCATTCATCTTTTGAGTGTGCTTCTCTCGTAGTTAACGTCAGAAGTTAACTCAATTACATTCAGAAGCTCCCCCATAAAGGGACCAGCGGATCCGAGAAAGGTTCATTAATAGAATCTCTCCTTATTTCATGTGAACCCTTAATTTACCGAATGATTCTCATTTCAGAGGAGTCCGCCCTTTTATATGTCTCACAGTTGATTTGCGGAAGGGATGATGGCAAACCAACTTTCTCCAGTGTGGTTCATCAGGTGCGTATATGACTTGGGATCTACTGCACCGGGGAAGAACTATATTAGTTGAAAAACGTTTCTTGATAGGAAGGTTTGTTTTAATATTGTTATTTGTGCTAATGGCAAATGGTATTCAGCATTCCACATTTTTTTTTGTTTTTGTTAGTTAGAAAAGAGTATTTATGGAATTGATGTAAACGTCAAATTTGCTTTTAGTATTTTAACAGATACTATCTTGTAGTGTTAAATATTCATACTATTTTTTAGTTTTCGCTGAGTTTGAATTTTTGTATATAAGTGGTTTTTGCCGATGAAAATGAGTATAAATTAATTTTGTATGGAGAACTTACTATTGGCAAGGTGGAGATTATATGCGATCGCATTGGAGTAGTTTGCAGTGATAAGTAAGTTTTTTAGTAATAAGTTTTTAAGCCACTTTATTGCATGAGGACAATGCAAAGAGGAGTTTTGGTTAAATTCTAGGATATTACAAAATTAGGAGGATTCTCCAACGGTCCTAGAAGAATTGGGACGTCTGTTTTGAATTCTGTTCCTTGGTAATGATCTCTTCTTCTAATCTGATAATATAGTCTTCTAACTGAAACTAACCCACTATTCTCAAACTGAGTCAACAGAAGCATTTATTTATTTTTTTTTTCTGTTGAATTGTGATTAATATTCTTCTGGATTGAGCGCTTTGAGTGGTTTCTGTTCAACTGCATATAAATGTGTGTACAGGTTTTCGTTTCTACTTGCATGCCATTCTTTTGAATTGAAATCAAAGTAGAAAGAAAGAAAACTTGTTTTTGTTCTGGGAACAATGTTCCTTAGGAACAATGAAAAAAAAATGCTTTGTTTGAAAGAAATTAAGCTTGATAAGCTCTGTTTTTAAAACCTTTACAAATATTATGAATTCGAAATTCAAATACTTAATTATGTAACAAACATATAAGAATTGTGTTATTAATTCACTAATAAATTAAATTTAGATAATACTAAATTAAAAAAAGTTTAATTACGCTTATTAATTGGCGTCATTTTTGAGTAGCTGCATTAAAAATTATTACAGATCAATTTTAAATGTGGCTGTTGTAGTATTATGCATTAATGTTGAAGCTAAAGATTTCCAGCATAAAGAGGAGTGGCACTTTGTTGCTTTAAGAACTTTGGCACTTTAAGAATAGAGAAGAACGCAAGAAGGACTGGCGAAAAAATCCCTAATATGTTAACAAAAATAGTAGAATTCTCCTGCCGGATCTAGAAAAATTGTGACGTCTTCTTTGACTGAAGATTCTAGGAAATGGCTTCATTTTCTAATCTGCCTAGTCTGTAAGTATAGTCTTCTAACTAAAATGCAACAGAAATATTCTCAAACAGGATAAGCATCCATTTATTTCTTATTCTATTGAAGTGTGATTAATATTCTGGATTGAGCGCCTTGAGTAAGGTTTCTATTGAACTCCAGAGAAACAAAGTGTCCGTTCTCGTGTCTACTCTCATAACTATTTCTATGAATTGAGATCAGATCATTAGTTTATAGATTAATAAATTCTGTGTTACAATTGGTTAGTGATTCTTTAGGTCTTATGACAGTTTTTCGGTCGTTGCTGGAAAAATCCTTAAACTATATCAATTGTTTCTCTTTTCATTTTCCCGACTTTCTTGTTGGCATCATTCAACAGGAACTTTTGAGTAGGTTTTTGTTGTATTTAACATCAGAAGTTAACAGAATCACATGCTCCTGTTAAGAGGCACCAACGGACCCAGGCAAAAAAAAAAAAATTAAAAAAAATGTCTGGTTTCATGTAAATCCTTAATTTTCAAAATTATTCTCATTTCAGAGTAGTTCGCCGTTTTGGAGTCTCACTATTGTTCTGCAGATGGAATGATCAATTAATTTATGGAAAAAATGGTACCTACGACTCAAGGGCAGAAAATGGCCTTATTGTGCAAGAGTATATTCAATCCGGGTATGTATTAAAGAAATATTTAAATCATCAAAGTTCTTTTTATGTTCTCGAAGTTTAATTATAAAAATCTTTTATTACTAAATTGATTGATCGTTAAATTAAAGGGCTTCGTCATCTTTAAGTTCTAATTATTTCAAAAAGTGCTTCATACCTCTAATAAGTAAAGCTAAATGATTTGAAAACCTATTAAATAGTACCTAATCAAAAAAGAAAGTGGATGAAATTGTGCACTAAATTGGTACCTCTCCAAAATGTTAGACAATACTCAATTGAAAATTTCTTATTACAACCAATCACAATCGGCGATTTAAAAAAAAATATACAGGTCATGTCGTAAAATTAATTGTAAGTTTTATGTATTAATAATTTTTGAGCCTCTCATTTGGTGACTCTCATTAATTCTAAAGAAGATAGATTATTACAAGTTTGCTTTTCATCCTGTGTCAAATTTTACGATTGAAACTGACAGTACAAAACAAGTTAAAACTGCTAATAAGTATATAAGCGTATTAGATGGCCTAGTCCCCAGGATGAGAGCATGGCATTAATAAAACGATTTTAGAAAAGATTGAGAAAGAACCGTCTATTTAATCATGTAGGGGAGTTGCAGTGTTCTACGGGTGCATCTCCAATATCATAATTGACTCTCATAAATGAATGTTATAGATATCCCGGGATTTTGGAAATGACGATGCTGTACATTCATTTAATCAAAAACTGAAGGAAGGATTTACTGGTCAAATGGCAGCCGATGATGTAGAAGTTGGTTTCTGTGATGAAGCGGAATTTGGAGCGCTAGATCCGATCACGAAGGGACTACTTCGCGAACATACCCTAAGGGAAGTGTAATTATGCCAGGAAAACATTTCATCAGTTAAAGGTTTTTGTTCAAAGGAGTTCTCTTTTATAATATTCTTATTATTACAACATTCATTTACTCTTTTTAATATATGAATAAAAATGGATTATTACTTTCATAAAAATGTATCCCACCTAAACCTTATCAAGTTAAAACCTTAAAAGACGTTAAATGTTTAATTTGTGTCAGTTGTCGATTCTTTCAGTCATCGTATTCAGTCAAATCGTACTTCAATTCTTAGAGGAAGAGAAGCTAAAGTTGCAAACACGAAATACTAGTTATCTTTATCAAAAGCTGAAATTCTCACGTCGACATCCCTAAGTACGTCTGGACTGGAAATATTCCGCTAACTCACCACAATAGACACCTAATTGGAGGAGATTCACATTAGTTTAAATGGATTGGGTTTGTATTTTGAATAAAACTCTATTATTAAGATAATCTGTATTTTGTTTCAATGTTTAAACATATTTGTTCATCTATTGTCTTACAGTTAGGTAATTACAATTTAAATAATTCAAGAAAATGTAATTTAAATAAGTTAAATTCAACAAGATATAAAACAAATTAATTAAAAAGAACACTAAATGGTTACAAAGTATAATTAAAAAAAAAAAACGTAATTTATTTAATAGAGAGAGAAATAGATAATTTAACTTTTGTTACCATGGTGAAACTAATTCAGACATTGTCCATTTTAAAGAAAGGCTGTGATTTTAATGGCTAAATTTGGTGTTAATAAATTATTTAACTTTACACGAGTTAATTTTACAAGATATCCATATAAGTGGCTGGACTAAGAAGATAACTGTGCACGTATGTTTTTCTTATAGTTATATAAACTGCAATCAAATGGAAAATCAATAGTTTTTGATTGCGTGGAGCACATTATTGATTGCTATTCACATCTATTCTTTTTTGTTTCAAAGCACAGGTTATGTTGGTTCATTAAACTTGATTTAAGAAACATTCCTACCTTAAGTTGCAGATTATCGTAAAGATTGTATTTTAAGAGGTATTTAAAGCATAAGATGGACATCTACTGCCCAGAAATTGTTGAAATATTTGGAAATCCTTACTGTTTACTAAGTAGCGATCTCATCTCCGCCTTACTTCTCCAACAGTGAGTTGCTTCAATCTAAAGAAGAAAGCACGAGTTTAATTATTCTTAACGATATCCTTATGGCAAGGTGAGTGGGAAAATACAGAGAAAAGAAAACTGTTCATTTCTCGAAAGATTATCAAACCTGTTTTTGTCACTTAATTTGCAGATTATTTTATGAAAATTAGGAATTAAAATCTATAGCATGTAAAATTTGTAACTACCTCACCTCCAGGTCAAGAGTAAAAGGGTAATGTCTTGTACATAAAATGCAAACTGACAATTTTTTTAAAACCTAGGCTTTTTTAATTATTGTTAGAAAGGCATTTCATTTCACAACTTAATAAAGTAAAGTGATTCTTCAAAGTATTTAACTCAGACAGAAAGGAGAGGCTACAAATTTTTAATCACTTAAATTGAAATTAGTTGTTAAAACATACTTGCTCTTAGATACGTACTTGAAATCTCTCTTGTACACGCCAAAAGAACCCAACACTTTTAATCTTAATGTGTTACTTGAGTATTCTTTAGGAAAGGTTCAGAATAAAGTATTTCCAGGTTTTTTTTTTATATTTATCTCCCAGTTACTTTAAGTGAACTGAGTTCCCTTGAAAAATATGAAACAATAACCACATCTTTTCTACCCTTAAACGTTAGGATCACTAATTATTTATAAGTGCAGTAACTTTTTCACTGCGCTCATTTCTATTTTCAAAATTAAAAGTAAAAATAAACAAATTAAAGAATTACTTTCTTTCTACCAGTTTGTAAATAATGCTATAACCAAAACTCTGTTCATATACAATTTTAACTTCTTTCTAAATTTTATAATATATCCAAATAGTTTATTAACAAAATTATGGTCTGTAACAGAAATGTTTTATTCTTTCTACATAACAAATAATAAAAAAAGGCAGTACCCTTTCTGACTTTTCGCCCAGAAATTGATTAAAATTCACTTTAATGTTGCTAAATAGAACTTTAAAAAACTTACATTTAAGGAGCACTAATTTTTTTAAAATATGTATTTTAAATGAATAAATAAAATTGTCAAAAACAAATATTAATATGTTAAATATTTAAAAAAAAATGATAAAAATGAAAAAAAAAGAATATAAACATATTAGAGCTCCTACGCTGGTTTGTATCCTAATACAAAACTTGAAATTTTAACATTATTTGGTTGCAAAAAGTACTTTTCCAATTATCAGAGCGCCCTGGTGGTGATTTATGTAAACCTTTAACAATAACCTTCTCTTTTGATAATGATCAGTTGGTTACTTCTTATACTAACACATCTGCTGCAGCTTGAGTCATGGGTTCATTTGTTGAATAGAAAGATTGGAAACAGACTTTATTTTAATTTAATATGTCAGGCGAATATTTTGCTCGTAAAGCTACGATAGTGAAGAACTCTGTAAACCTTGAAAAATGGCACACAAATATTATTTAATTGTTATAATAATAATAATTATTATTATTTAAAAATTACTAATATTATTTTTCTTTTCCTCAGATAGATGTGTGGATCTGGCTCTCAGAGATTGGATCAGGAGAGAACATGAACTAACATTATTCCAGTGTATCTATCCGTTGGATAAGAAAAATGGCAAAGCAATATCAAAATACTTTTTGGAGAAAGGATACCTTGCCTCAAAAAGTGCTAACAATGGCCATAGTTGTGCAAGAGAACATTCAATCCGAGTATGTAGTAAAACAATATTAAAATCAATGTTCATTTAATATTCTGAAAGTTTAACTAATGAGAATTGTTCTTCACAAAATTCGATGATCAATAAATTATGTAGTAAAATTAATTGTAAGTTTTATTTATTAATAATTTTTGAGCCTCTCATTTGGTGACTCTCATTAATTCTAAAGAAGATAGATTATTACAAGTTTGCTTTTCATCCTGTGTCAAATTTTACGATTGAAACTGACAGTACAAAACAAGTTACAACTGCTAATAGGTATATAAGCGTATTAGATGGCCTAGTCCCCAGGATGAGAGCATGACATTAATAAAACGATTTTAGAAAAGATTGAGAAAGAACCGTCTATTTAATCATGTAGGGGAGTTGCAGTGTTCTACGGGTGCATCTCCAATATCATAATTGACTCTCATAAATGAATGTTATAGATATTCCGAGACTTTGGAAATAAATGATGCTGTACATCCAGTTAATCAAAAACTGAAGGAAGGATTTACTGGTCAAATGGCAGCCGATGATGTAGAAGTTGGTTTCTGTGATGAAGCGGAATTTGGAGCGCTAGATCAGATCACGAAGAGACTACCTCGTGAACATACTCTAAGGGAAGTGTAATTCTGCCAGGAAAACATTTCATCAGTTAAAGTTTTTTGTTCAAAGGAGTTCTCTTTTATAATATTCTTATTATTACAACATTCATTTACTCTTCGTAATATATGAATAAAGATGGATGATTACTTTAATAAAAATGCATCCCACCTAAACCTTATCAAGTTAAAACCTTAAAAGACGTTAAATGTTTAATTTGTGTCAGTATTCGATTCTTTCAGTCATGGTAAATATGTAAATCAAATCGTACTTCAATTCTTAGAAGAAGAGAAGCTAAAGATGCAAACACGAAATACTAGTTATCTTTATCAAAAGCTGAAATTCTCACGTCGACATCCCTAAGTACGTCTGGACTGGAAATATTTCGCTAACTCACCACAATAGACATCTAATTGGAGGAGATTCACATTACTTCAAAAGGATTAGGTTTATATTTGGAATAAAACTCTATAATTAAGGTAATCTGTATTTTATTTGTTTCTATATTTATTTACCATTTGTTTATCCATTCTCTTACTAAAAAAGTTAGGTATTTAGAATTTAAATTCATAAATAAAATGTAGTTTAAAAAATAATTCTATACGGTTAAAATATAATTCAAATAACATTTACAGAGCATCATATAATATATTAGACAACATATAACACAACATTTGATCCCATGATGAAATTCATCAGATATTTTACATTCATAAAAAAGTGCAGTGATTTTAATGAGTATATTTGTTAATTATTTTACTTTACAAGATATCCAGATAACTGGCTTGACTAAGAACAGAACTGTGCACATGTTTTCCTTATAATTTAGCAAAATGCAAATCAGATGGACAGAAACAGTCTCCTATAGTTTTTGGTAGCGTATAGCACATTATTGATTGATTACTTTTCACATCTATTCTATTCTGTTTAAAAACCACAGCCTATATTGGCTCATCAATCTTGTCTTAGAAAATATTCCTCCCCTGAATTGAAGATTCTATTAAGCTTCGTATTTTAGGAGGAATTTAAAGCAGAGGTTGTGGAAATCTTCACATTGTAGTTTACTAAGGAGCGATCCTATATCCTCCTTTCTTCTCTAACTGCAGATTGGAACATCTAAAGAACAAAAAACACAAGTTTAATGATTTTTAACGATAGCTCTAAGGTAAGGTGATTAAGAAATAAAGATGAAAAAGAAAACTGTTCAACATAGCTTGGAATTTGGAAAAATATTTACAAAACAGACAACTACATTAATGGTTCATTCCAAGCAAAATATGACAAAAAACCAGGCTATTGTTATTTTCTTGTAAAAACATTGTTGCTCTTACACAGCTATTTGAAATCTCTCTTGTACAGGGCACAAGTACTATTAATCATAATGTGATAAAGTATAAACGAGTATACTTTACGAAACGTTCAGAGCTAAAGACCCCCAAACATTCCAAACTTTGGTTTTTATTTATTCATTTGTTTTTTTAAAACTATCGAAGATTTCAATAATTTACTAATAGTTTAAAATCGTAATAGTTTTTGGTTTTTAAAATCTAAACATATAAATGAGTGGTGGTAAGTACAAATAGACTAATTTCCCAGTTTCCTAAAGTGAGCTGCGTTCCCTTGTTTAAAAATTGGGATCACTATTTATTTATTTCGTGCATTACAATTTGACTACGCAAATTTTTATTTTCAAAATTTTAAGGAAAAGAAATAATTACCTCGTATCTATCAATTTGCAAATTATACACGTTGTAAAACTCGTACTCTTCAAATTCTTCCTAAAATTTATAATTTCCAAAAATGAAGATTTTAAGAAAATTATGGCTTGCAATACGCACATTATGATGTTTTTAAATATAGTGTGTACAAAAATGAGCCCCAATGCCCTTCTACATCCTAATACAAAACTTGATATTTTGACCATGTTTTATGAAAGTTTAAACTTTTTTCATTTGCAGTGCGCTCAAGTGGCCACTTTTGGAGACAAAAATAACCTGTTTTGTATATTTTTAGTTGGCAGAGAACCATTATAAATAGAAAAACAAACGCAAATTAAAAAATACTTCAAATTTACTTATATCAAAATTTTGACATTATTTAAGGTATTTGTAAAAGATATTTTTTTTTTAGTTGACAGAGTATTCTGGTGGCGGTAGCCGTAAACTCTATAACCTTTCTATAACCTTCCGCTCTGGTCAATGTTCAGCTGGTAATTTTTCCATCAGCTCTGTATCGTACACTCAAACGGAGAAGCATTTATTTATCTATTTGTTATTATTTTAAATTTGTGAGCAATATTCTACTTGGTTGAGTGTGGTTACTGTTCAAGTCCAGAAAAATACATGTTTAGGTTCTCGATTCTACCCTTCGTTGTGAAGTGAAATCAAATTTTTAGTTTATGGATACAAATAATTCCTCTGTAATACTTGGTTAATAATTTTTTAGGTTTTAAATTAAGAGATGTTTCTGCTGTAGCTAGTTTGTTTCCATAGGCATCATTCATCATGAACATTGAGTTTCTGTTGTAGTGACACATTGGAAGTTAACAGAATCACACTCAGAAGCACTCACGGACCCAGGTAAAAATAATCAGTTATTACATATGAATCAATATTTTCAAAAATCTTCACTTGCCAAGAATTATTTTTCAGCGAACCTCATCTATGGTACGTCTTTTCCAAATGCATTCTTTCTTTTGTTACTTCTTTACTTCTACCATACTTTTCATCTATTACGTGTTAATTAAATCCTCCAGTTCTAAGCGAATAATATTGTTTTTATGTTCTTGTCATATTCAGTTTTTCTTCTGCCTTAATTATTTCATGTTTAATATCTTATGAATTTAATGTTTACTAACTACTTAATTAACTGTTTCCATGACGTCTTTATTTTCCTTTCTATTATTTTGTTCATCTAGCAAAGCATCTGTCTGCTTCGCTTTCACCAATTTCATTGATATTTCTCTTTTCAGTTACTTTAACGAAAGTTTATTTCTCATCGTAATCTTTTCTTTTTCTAATATTTCTTGACTTTGATTTCTTTTTTTCCTCAGCTTCTATCAAATTTTGTTGTTTCTTCTTATTTTCAACTGAATTTTCATTTCATTTTAATTCTTAATTTATCAACCCTAACAAAAATCACCTGTACACTTTGAACTCTAATTATTGTGTTTAAAATAACTTTCTTTTTTTAGCAGGCAATTTAGGTTGGTTCATTTTTGCATGCGTAAGACATAGATTTCCCTCTAAGGCTCGATGTAACAACAAGCGTCTTATGTAACAAAAGATCTGCATTTTGAGCTTCTCTTTCTAACAAAATGATGGGCCTATATTTCTAGGTGAGTGTTTGTTCTTTTATTAAATTATTAAGTGATAAACACTTACTATTACCTTAGTTGTGCCTATATTCTTAGAATACTTTTTTATATATGAACTAAATATTAGCATTTTACTTATTAAATCTTTGAAAAGTAAATGTATCAATACATTTGGAACGTTTCTTGTTATAAAATTGTCTGTTTCTTCTCAATTATTCATCATTCATGACTTACTAGTAAATTTTCTATTTATTTAGAATTAACTTTTTGCCAGCAACAAAAAGAAATTGAACCAGTCAATAACAATTTAGTTAAATATAAATATATATTTGTATTAAACGACTATTAAATTATGAATGAGTTGAGTATAATAGAGCTTTTAATATCTTACTCTCACTTTTTCAAGTTGTATTTTTACAATCAGATTGAACTTATTGATTAATAATATAAAGTGTACTTTTTGGAAATTTATTTCATTTTCATTGAATGAAAATTATTATAGATGTTTATCTATTGTTTCTTTATTCAAGATTACACTCAGTGAGCCCTATATTTTGATTGAATAATGTATATTTTCAGATCGAATACTGCTGCTACTAGAGTACTGCCTACATGTGTTCATCAGTGGAAGCCCAAGTGACAAAGACGTATAACATCTCTCCATTGAACATATATAAGTTTTGTCAGGAATCAATTAATAAAACAAGTATGTAGTTATTATATGTAATATGCATGTTTATTTTTAGTGTAATGCATGCAGAGTTGGGCCAAGTTCTAAGACTAAGTTAGCCGTTAGCCTTAGTCGTGATTAGCTTATAATTTTGTAATCACTTTTCATAGAAATAATTCCATAATAATGTTAATGTTAGTAGATTATGTGTGTTATTTTATTTTTCCAATCAAATTAATTTTATTCATAAGGAATAAGTGAAATATTATGGAAATATCTTTCATTAGATTTAGGTTTTTTTTTAAAAAAAAAAGTCAATTGTTTAGTTTAATTAGACTTCTTTATTTAATTTTTATAATATACATAAATTGTTATAGATGTTTTTCTCTAGCTACTTAATGCTAGGTAAAACTCACTAAACATTTCAATTATATAAATTACAATAAATAATGATTTTCAGAATCAATACTGGTGATACCCAGAGTACTGAATGCAAAAGTGTTCATCAATGGAAGCCTAAGTGAAAAGGCGTATAAGATCAATCCAATGTAAATATACCAACAACTTTGGTCAGGAATCTATAAAAAAAAAAAGAGTATGCATTTATTATACGTAATATGCATGTTTTTATCAAAATTAAAAATTGCATGATAAAAAAAAAATTTAATAAAAAAGTAAAAATTATTTTGTTTTTCATTTAAATTTGTTAATTAATATGAAAAAGTAATAATAAAACGAAAATAATTGATATTTTATTAATATTCAAAATGATAAACGTAAAAAATGAAAAGGATAACCTAAAAGGAAGGTTACAAAGTCTTGAGAGTGGTAGAAGTAAATTAACGTAAAAAATGCAAAAGGATAACCTAAAAGGAAGGTTACAAAGTCTAGAGAGTGGTAGAAGTAAAAAAGAAAACCTAAAAGGAAGGTTAAAAATGGCTGGCAGAGTCGTGAGAGTGTGGAAGTGGAACTGACAGCTGGAGCGATCTAGTGGCCACTGGTGAACAGGTGAGTTGACTGCCGCCATCTTGCTCTAGAGGCTATATAACTAAGTTCGTTGCGAGGGCGGGGTAGGGTGGGGAGAACCGTCGAAGTGACAACATCTCCCTCCCTTCATGATTCTTTGAGAGAGAGGTGGAACCGTCGAAGCGACATCTCCCTACCATCATGATTCTTTGAGAGAGAGGTTATGAATGTTAGACTAGACTAGATATATATGTTTGAAGCGACGAGCGATATACCCCCCTGCATTACTCAAGTCGTACTGAAGAAAAATCGTTTTGACAGCTGTATATATAGGAAAGGTTACAGCAGTGCTACCTGGTGGCAAATATGTAAACTTTTTTACCTGCCTGATAAGTGGCGCCCTCTGACGGATTTTTTTGGAACTAATTTTTATTTGCATTTTACCTGCCTGATAAGTGGCGCTCTTTGACGGATTTTTTTGGAACTAATTTCCTACTTTTGCTTTTTTACCCACATTTCTTTATTTTTAAGTTTCTCTGTCAGTTTTAAATGTTTTTTAGCAGTTCTTTCTGTATTTTATTAATTTATTTATGTATTTTTTTAATATATCATAGAATGTAAGACTATGTAACAAAAAATTGGTATGGAATAAAGAGATTTTTTTTAAACTAAATGTTTTTCTTAATTCTCCAGCTAAATAATACCTTTTTTTTTTTTTCCATGAAAGCCAAAAACTCATATAATAAATAAGATTGTGATACAAACATGCAAATTACAAAAAGTTACAAATACCTGAATAATACATTTCTTTAGTAATTAATTCACAACAAAAGTTGTTTATTCCAATGGATGTTTCCTCAACTTTTTTTTCATTTCAACATCATTTGATGGATAGTTTTGAAGGTAGTATCCACAGTATTAGATGTTTCAATCTGAAAATCATAATTATTCGATGAAATAAAGTGTTTATAAAGAGTTAATCATTAATTATGGTGTTCTACCCAAAAATACTATACATCAAAACTCAATCGTTTTCAAAAATACATTTTTATCTTACAGGAAATAAACAAAAAAAAAATGAAAAATTGAAAACATAAATGAAATTTAAAATTTTGGAAACAAATGAGTTTTTTAGATTGAACATATAACATTAAAACATTTGAATTACTCCTTCCTTGCAATCTTTCACTTGTGCTAATCTTGTCCTAGTCAAATTACACTTCAAAGAATATTTAAAGGGTAAATATAAAATAATAGTTAAAATACATAACTATAGGGAGACGTGTAAAGATAATGATTGAAAAAAACAAAATTATCATCATTTCACAAAGAAAACATGCAACTTTTAAGTAAAAATTCTTAAATTAGTTTATGAAACAAACATGCATTATGCTTACTTGTTTTATTAATGGATTCCTCAAATTGGTTGGTATATTTCCATTAGATGGATCTTTTACGTCTTTTTCACTTGGGCTTCCAGAGAGATTCGCAGTTATAGAATACAGGAGCACCTTTCACTCACATTTAACCATGTCAGTGTGCTTTAAGTCTAAAAATCAACATTATTGTAAATAATTTGTGCTTATTTACTGAGTAATAATTAAATAAATGTGACTATAATTCTACTAAAGCATTGATTTTATTTCTTTCTTTCCTTTTCATCCAATGAAAACGTAGTATACATATCTAAAAAATAAAAGCTATTACTTATAAATAAGATTAATTTGATTGAAAACATATAACACGCATGGATAAGTAATATTTTTATTTTTTAATTATTTTTATGGAAATGAATTAAAAATTAGCTATACTAAAAATTGTATTGTGAAATTAGAAAATGACACATGCACGTTTGATGATAAATTTATCAATCAAATTAATCTTATTTATAAGTAATAGCTTTTATTTTTTAAATACAAAGGCAAAGATTTAAAGTGAAAATATAATATCAAGTCTTTGTAAAACGATGTGATAAGAACACCAACTATGAGGAAAATTCAATTTTTGAAAGATGAAAATTGTATTAAATTCGATTTAAATTTACCTTCATTCTTAAACTTATAGTTTACATAAAAGTACAGAATAAAATAAATCTTTATTAACAAATAAGTGTTGATGTGTTATTATTATAAATGGAAGCCCTGATATTTGTTCCCAATTAGAAAAGAAGAGCAAATAAAAGAACAACCTAAATTCTTAATTAGTTAACTATCTTATTACCGCGGTATTGAATTGGGAAAACTAAGGTCTACAGAAGACAGCGATATAAGCTTTTCTTTACCAATTGAACAAATTTCCCAAAGTTACTTTCACCAAAGTATCTTAATTTGGATTTAAAGAAGAATGGGAAAAAACTGATACTGATTTCAACAAAAAGTTGAATAATTCAATTCGTAATGACTCAAAAAGTTGATCAGGTACAAAAAGTGGCGTTTACAATATTAAAATTTAGTATGTGCCTTAACAGAACGATTGCGCTAACTCTTTTACTGAATAGATAAAATCTTACTATAAAAGAAAATTACATTCATAAAAAAGTTATAAACAAAATGAATTGTGTGAAAATGACCCTAATATAAATAAAATAGAGAATACCTGATGGAAAATTGTAAAGCAAGCATTGAAATATTCTCTTCCATGAAAATTGTACGTGACTACTACGTCAGGAACGATTCCAAACTATTCTTAATTATAGAGAATCGCTGAGTACGCTTCAATATACTTGAGAAAAACAGTGCCGAGTATGATCCCTAGCAGTTTCTTAACCGTTAAGAGGAAAGTTAGTACATACCCCACCGTGTTTGTACTGAGTCTTCAATTAACTTTCCGGCAAGCTCAGGTGAGAAGGGCGGGTTCAAGAAGTCAGCCAACAATATTTAGAAATATACGGAACTATTAACAGTAATATCTACAAACATTAGATACAAAAGAAAGTAGAAATAAAAGTTATTCATTACAGACACAATCGGTAAAACCTAATAAGAAAAACCATTTACAAAAAATTAAAGAAAAACTAGTAATTAAATAACTGACAATAAGGCGTTTAAGCACGTAAAGGTAAAGGTAACTCTGCGAACCTATACGGTTACTATAACAAACTTTACGTAATTTGAAATCTATAACCTCTATGAATAGATTATTCCCAGTTAATTAATGGACTATTTATAAATTATTCCTGAGTTTTACTTACTTTCGTTGGCTTTACATAAGGCCACCAGTTTCAATCACTTCAAAGACGTTTCACACCAATTTCTTTTCCATCTGCAATCAGCAAGTTGATTTTATCCCGTCGTAACTTCATGTTTATTGTATCCCTGGCAGGTTTTTGACTTCTATCCACCATCAGAGATAAATTGAATGAGTTTGGTAAAGAGTATTCGACTTCTTTAAGGCTAATGTCTCACACTACACATGTTGACTGAGTGAGGGAGGTTACATGGGGTTATATGTGTTGGTCAACGGTAATGAATCATAAAATATTTTTATAAAAATATTGAAATAAAGTTAATTGAAAACTAGCGTGTTTTTAAAGGTTCTGATTATTTTTTTGCATAGAAATTAATTTAAAATTTTAAAGTTAGAGTTGAATTTTCTTTCGGAAGGGGGCGCGAATTTAGAATTTAAGCAGGTAACACTGAATTTCCATGTATTTGTACTGGAAAGCAATAATATCTAATCTAATTCCTTATCAAACACTCCCACATACGGAAACAAAACATATCCTAACAATTATTGGTAACACGTTTACACCGAAATTAATAATTAATAAAAGATTTATTTTTTTAAATTAATTTATATCCACTACTCAATAAATAATCAACATTTCATCTTTAATAATAGGATCTAAGGGGCGAAAATAGTTTCCAAAAACTTTATAACTAGAGTATTTGACATCAAATAAAATTGTTTCCTTACCAACTTCTTTTAAATATAATGGTGTCATTTGCAAGAAGTATTTTTAAAATATAATGGTATCATTTGCAAGAAGTATTTGTTTAAAGTTCGCAGGTCAAAATCATTCAGCAACGTACTTTTACGTAAAAAACGTACTGTTTTTTGGGCCAACTTCATGTAGTATTGAATACATTGAATACTTAAAAAAAAAATTGTAATAATAATTAGATCCAGTAAATTTGTATAAAATCAAAATATTTTAAGAAAAATAAATAAAATAATTTTTCATTTTACAAGGGTATTGAATTTTGTTGAACCACTAAATCACATAGGGTTAAAATACCAGTTGAAAGTAATATGAAGTGTTCCCTGTAAAATCCCTTCTTTTTTGCCCAAAACTGGGAGTCTTGACTGTTTTGTAAACACCTTTTTTTTTAAAAGTAAAAATTCTGTGAAAAACCTAAATATTTTAACAAAAGATTGGATGATGGTGCAGTATTTTTCACTGTTTCACAGTTTTTAAGGATTTTTAATGACCATAAAATTACTATGACGATCTGTATTTAATTAAGGAGAATGAAAAATAGCTTTTTCTGCCCTTAATAGATTTCTGGAAAATAGTAGTAAACTGTTAACAATTGTTTACTTAAGTACATTTTACGTTTTGTTTGTCTTAAAAAACCTACCTCAACGGTGTAAGATCTCAACGATGTTCTTTTTTGCCATCTTTTTCTTTTTAAATCTATTTTCGGTTTCGGTTTTTTGAACATCATCAGAAGTTAATTGATCAGTTTTGGTGAGTAGATTTTCCACTTATTAAAACTGTCCGGTAGGACAGTTGTGTAATGGTTGATCGTCAAAAACTGCAGGAAAAACATCAAACTTTTGACAATTTATTGTTTCTATATATCACACGCTAAACTTGCTGAATACCTAGAATTTCACTTAACGTTCATTAACAGCTTTAAAGTTTATCTAGGTTAAAACTAAATAAAACATGTTAAAGGAGAATTCTCTTTTGGAAGAATTTGCTCCTCTAAGAAGATCTTTGAAAAGCAATTGTTCTCTGAAAACATTTAAAATCACAAGGTTAAGGAAATAAATTATGTTTCAATTATAATTTTATTAAAGGCAAGAATCTTACCCACCATTAAAGATTCATCACGCACTTCTATATAAAACAAAACAGAAGAATTTTTAAGAAATTTCAGGATAGTCAGTAAAACGTAGTTGGAGAACTAACCGCTAGATAGCAGGAGCTTGCACTACTCAACATTTTGCTCGGAGGTTCACCAATACTTTTTTTATAACTTAAATCGATTATACTTATAATAATGATTAATTTTCATTATTATAAGTATAATCGATTTATAAACAAAGCTTTGCTTCTAAATTTTGAATTAAAAATAAAACTTAGATTCAGTAGTTTTTATCTGTTTACGGATAGTTTATAGACTAATCTGAATTCGTTGCATTAGATTGACTGAATCTATCCGACCAATCTATAAGTTTATTTTTAACTTGATTTCGACATTATTAACACTTTTACTCTTTGGGAAATTAACGATCTTTTGAATTTTCTTCTAAATAGTTAATTTAAGAACTCATTCAGGCGGCTACATTGTTTGAGCCAGTCAGAAGGCTTAACTATGGCTATTTGTACGTATCCCCCGGCTAATATGGGAGAAAAGGTTCGCGATAGTTACCAACCAATCGATTGGAATTCCAGGAAAAAAGCCATCACGCTCTGAGTCAATCACCAAGTCGAATTATTAATTCGAGGTTTTTAAGTTTCTTGCAAGCTTGGTGAAAACTAAGAAATCAAACGTGAATTTATCGTCAAACTTCGCTCGCTATAACGGAAAGTGCTTTCATTTCAAATGTACAATTGTTACAAGAAGAAAAACGATAGTTTGAGTAAATAAAAACCAGATCACTATCTATTCTACTTCCGTTCCTATTATTCTGACAGAGCTAAGTTTACACATCCTATGTATTATATTTCGTATAAATATACTGTTTTCCATAAAATGTAGTTTTCAAAATGTTGTTTACAACTTGTTTATTTCTTACTTCAGTTTGAGAAAAATGTGCCTCAAATGCTCGAAATCGATTTATCACTCACTACCTTTTGAATGGCTGGAGATCGATGAGAATGAAATTTAAGTTAGATTTAAGTACTACTATGTACAGATTAGAAGTGAATTTTCGTTTAAAATTGACTACCGCATGAAGCATAACAAATTTACACTTGGCACGAGAGTTATTTGGACACCCATATTACAGTGAAATTAAGATAGACCAACCAACCTCACAGACAGACTTATTAGCAGCATCTTATACTAAACTTATCGCTAACAATTAAGTAAAAAAAATAAATCAGTAGTTATGCTTGCCTTTTATGAATAAGGTGCAAATCTTCCAAAATAAAGTACTCCGTGTCACCACCTTGGAGCAGTGTGGTTTATATGTAATGATTAAATCCACTGGAACCTATAAGAACATACAATAAAATACATTACATAAGTTCTATAAAGACAGGACTACAACACTGGACAAAATTATACAATTGGCCGAAACGCCGGAAAAGTAACTTGAAGACCGACAGTCCCGGACAAAATGGGACTTACGGTAAGTCTAATTTAGCAAATTCTGGAGAAGCTTTATCGTTACCTTTAACAGTATCATTTATGATAATAAGTAACATTAAAAAGTATCTTTTTAGAACAATATTTTAAAATTTAGAATCATTTAATTACAAAATTGCGATACAACCTTCAAAATCATAGTCCGTGCCTAGCCACACCTTACTGAAGCTAAGAAAAAAGAATAGAAAAATAAATTAACTTATTTTTTAAGAAGGGTGTAACCTTTCTCTCTGGTTTCTGATGTTCACACCCTTCTTCCTTGGCAACAACTCATTTTGATTCCGTCAGATTCCTCAACTCTGATTGAGTCATAATTATAAAAGGAGGGTAGAGTACGCCCCACTCAGATTACTACTGTCTGTAAAGTTTTTAAAGTAATCAACGAAACCAGCACGACTACTTATTTAATGAAACATCCCTAAAAGAGGTTAAAAAATATCAAACCTCCATGGAAAGTAAATAAGTAAACTTTGAAGAATGCACTAACCTCTAGATGTTTACTGTTTTATTCCTAGCAGAATTCTCAAGAAATGTTTCAAGGTTATTTTTGTTGCAATAAAACAAGGCCTGCATTTTATGCCAATCAATTTGGAAAGTTCATCTTCAACACTATTCCAGTATGTTCGTCCAAAAAATTCCAACAATTTATGGAACTTCATGAATAATTTCTGGCAAACCTCTTGAACTTGCAGCTCAGACAACAACCACAGACGAAATAAATTGTAGCTCAAATCACCTGGAACAGATAACAACATACCAACAACACTTTTAGAACCATCTAGAGGTTGATGTAATAAATATAAATAACAAAAGACAACACATGTAATCATCAAAATGCAGATTATAGAAGCTAAAAAAAAATATACTTTTCTTGAATAAAAATAAAAAAATACTTAGTTTTCCTTAAAGATTGAAGAAACAAAAAATAAGATTATAATCTTTCATTGTTTAAGTTCATCTTGTGCTATTTCTTGACAAGCAGATTTTGTTCTAAAACTATAATATTACCTGTGATTATAATAGAGCCAGCCTAAGAAATAACTCAGTATAATGCCAGTTTTCATCTTTTTGTTGTTCATTTTAGTTGGTTGTAAAATGAGTAGGTGGAGTTGTAAAATCTAGACAATTATTTCAAGTCCTGCATCAGAAACTGATCGTTCCTTTTCTTTTCTTTTTGCACTACTAAATGCAGTTAGTTTTATTTTCTGAATGCTCTTACATATAATATTTAAATGATCAAGTTTTGATGTAATGTTCAAACATAAAGAGTGCATGACAAAGAGATCAGTATTAAAAATAAAATTTATTTTTCTCACTTAGACACTTTGTTTTAGCAAAAAATAAATAAAATTGTATCTAAATCTTTCTTGAAAAAATCATTACACACTTACGTTTCACATTTTTGTTGTCTTTTTTTACCCTCACCAAGTTTAAACGATTTCCATCATTTTCTAAATAATAAACTGCAGAATGTTTATTATAATTTACATAATTGCTACTTAGCATAAGAAGATATTATTATACATATGTATAATAAATGTATAGGAACCGAACACTAAAGAAAAAAGAAAAGAAAAATGAGACACCATCCTCATTGAAAGATTTTCATGATTTACCTTTTTTTTTGTTTTGTCTTTAAAAAGAAGCAACTGATGTTAGATGATTCCATCTTTAAATCGACATGAATTCACCATCGGCACTTTATCTTTAAACTTTTTGAATTAACTGAGAAGTTACAATAATACTGTCTAAGGAAGGTTATAAATTTGATATCAATGTCCAATTACAATTTCGATATTTTTATTTAATCGATCAATTAATAATTTTTGTTTTTACATTTGGTTAAACTTTTACCCTAGTACCTGGCGCATTCTAGTGTACTTTTTTATAAGTTTATTCTAAGCCATGAAAATTAATCGAAAAGTGAGGAGTTCTAATTACGTGCTATTTGTACGCATAATTTGTATTTGTTTTTCATTGCACTTTCCTTTTTGTGATCGTTCGTGTAGTAATTGCAAATATTATTTAACAACAAGCCTACAAGTTAAATAGTTTTATTTCCCCCATAAGAAAACCAAGAAATATTAACTTGTTAATAATTTGCGAACTAGGTTATTAGTGTTTATTTCATCTGTGTATTGTAAATGTTCGTTTTATCTGTTTAGCATATTCGTTGTACTTATATCACTTTTTACAGAAAGATTTCTATTGTGTAATCAGCAAAAAATTCGTATACAAAGTATTTTGAGAGAAGTTTGGTAATCTTGTCTTTAAGAAGGTATTTAAAAAAATCTAGCAATTAACGAACCAATTGGCAAATGGTCGAGTTTGAGATGGTTCGAGGACTTGGAAGTTGGGGGACCCTGACAGGGTTCGCTATTATAAGAATGGCAGTGGTCCATGAATCAGCCTTGGAACCTAGGCGTAAAATTTCCCGACATCTTGCAAGGTTGGGTGCCACATCCCTTCTTATGGGATCCAAACTCTCTGGTCGGATAAACGATAAGCTTTTCTAGGAAAGAGGAGAAAGCCATGAGTGGACCTTCCATCCAGGATGCTAGATTTTTTTTTAGGGGTTTTCCTCAATTATGAGGACCAAATGCTTTTGTGTCTTACAAACTATATACCAACAAACCTACTGAACGCCATCACTAATAAATAAATAAATATTACAAATACATTTTACAAAAAAACAAAACATTGAAAAACAAGGATAATCCGCACATCTAATAAAAACCAAGTCACTAGACCGGACCAATCATTGTTCAATATCGCTTCTCCATCGTTCCCTATCCCTTGCATCCTGCTCGCAGAGTCCCTTACCAATATCATTATCTCTTCCACTCCATTCCTCCAGTTATTTCTGGGTCTACCCCTTTTCCGGCGGCCTGGAGGGTTCCATTCTAGGACTGCTTTGGGTACTCTGCTCTCTGGCATTCTCTTCAGATGGCCGAACCAAGCAAATTTCCTTGCTTAGAAAAAGATAAAAGTAATTATAATATGAAGAAATCAAAGACTTTTCTAATGCAGAAACTGGGTCTGGAAAGTGATGTCACCAACAGATAGGAGAAGCGGAAACTCCAATGCATTTCTTAATGCATAGCTTAATGTATAATTGGTTGCAGCAGAGCGCTGTGACCCCAAACTAAAGTCTGGCCTCCAAAACTTATCAATAAACATTCTTGACAGCAATAAATTATTTTCTATAATCAGAACACAATATAATCTATTCCAGTAATATTTTATGTCCAGCTTAACTTTTAAAATAATTAAACTAGAAAACTAATTTTGCTTTAATGGTTTTTCAATGGTGAATTCTAGCTTTAGATTAGTTTTACTGGAAGGAAAACAAGCTAGCAAAAATAAGGATAGTTCACATGTTGTCCATTATAATTTTGTAATTTGTGAGAATGTATTGGGGCAGCCTGGGCCTCGTACTGGAGCACGTGGGACTAGCAACCGACTGGTGGCTGGCTTCTTTCTAGTTCCTATCAGACCGGCTCAATCTAGACAATAATGATTTTAATCTATATTATACCTACCTCAATTCTACAACATGGGCTGCATACTCACACATAGACTCTCTTTACAATACTACCCCTCTTAAAAGATCCCAAAGGCACTCACACACACACACACACATCCACACACACAAAATACTAATTATTTACCCGTGCCCTATATCCTATCCTTTCACTATCTACTTCCAATGTTGCCAACCCCCACATATACAAGAATTTGTTTTATTTTATACTATTTTTTTTTTTTCCGTTTGAGTTAATTTCTAACCCACCCCTTTCATTCGGAAAATATAGGGGTAGTTACGGGGTCGATGTTAACACTGTGATTTTCTCTTCAACCCTTCAGATGTGACCCAACCCACGCGATAGTAGATACAGATCAATGGGCTCAGATTTAAGAACCTTATTGTTTTGTGTCTTGGGTAATGTATAATATTATTATAGAACATTTTCTTCATATACGATACAGCACACAATTTTGCCCGACTCCAATTTTCATATTCTTCAGACTTTTCTCCGAACTTTTGGAATTTTAGCAACACACAAGAAGATATTGTTGATGAAATAGCGAAATTTACCAATTTACACTTATTCCATCCAAAGTTTAGGATACTTACTTAGGTTAGTACTTTTCGCGCATCGGATCGCCCCGCTTTTTATCATACCCTGCAGATACTCATTGTGGTTTTCCTTCAGAAAGAATATTAAAGAAATCGACTTCCTGGAGGGTTTCACTACAGTGTGCCTCCCTTTTCAGCACTCTTTGAAGCTGTCTCCCTCTACAGTCACTTCATAGATTTCTAAGAGCCAGAGGTTTTCAGCGTCTTCACTTCGTCACAAGTTTAGCCTTTTACTTTTTTTTTGCGAATTCCACAAATTTCTTCGAGGAAGAGCCTCGCTCACAACCTTCGCTCGAGAAAGAAATCACCCGATACTCCAGAAGCTTCATTTTTTACATAGTTTCTCCTGCAACAACATCATTCCTACGGCACGGAACTAGTGATTTTTTGTAGTTGAAAGAAATGTCAGTATACGAGTTCTGTAAATTAAGTAATGAGACTTAATTTTTTTTTAAAAATTTTTACCGAGAGGTTCTTGAAAAACTTCGAAAAAGGGTCATTCGTGTGAGACCAAACATCAAGAACAAGTGGGTGTTGCATCACGAAAATGCTCCTTGTCACACGGCAAATTTCAATAAACCAGAGTTTTTGGCCAGTAAAAACATTCCTGTGGCTCCTCAGCCTCCTTATTCGCCTGACTTGAGTCCTGGTCACTTTTTTTCTCTTCCCGAAGTTGGAAAAATCACCTCAAGGGAACTCATTTTGGGACAGTCGGAAACATTCAAACGGCTGTAACCGACCAGCTGAAGGCTATTCCAGTATCGGAGTTCGAGCACTGCTATGAGGAGTGGAAGAAACGTTTCCAGCGCTGTGTGGCTTCAGAAGGAAGTTATTTTGAAGGTGACAATATAGAATTGTAATTCTTTTTGAATAAAAAAATCAGTCTCATTACTTAATTTACAGACCTCGTAAGTGTGGCAGTATTTTTAGTTAGGTACCCGCAGGGACGAAAAACAAAGTGGCTAGTCCACTTACCTCCACGGTTACCATAGATAAATACTGTTACCTCATAATTCAGTCAGCCTCTTTCGTCTCCGATTTTCTCAGTCTTTTAGTCACTAGCTAATTTGTTCTTCCATTTATGGCTCCCCACAGCTTCTTAACCTGCAACAGTAATTATCTAAAAAAGACTTCTTCTTCTTCGGCGGAAGCTTTCCCTCCTAAGATGGTCACTTGATTTGCGTTCTAATGGGTATCTATATCTTTCTAATGGGTATGCCCGTGCGAGTGGATCACGTACTGTGGCGGAAGGGTCACATACACCTTTATAAAGATAACCTTACCACCGGTGAGGAACACACTCGCTCACTCTCATTACCTCACATTTTTTGTGATAGTTTTTTTTTACAAACGCTAACATGTCTGGAGCACGTACACTACTGGACGTACCGCCTATAATGCCATCTACCACCTACTACCGCAGTAGTTCAGCGGGCAGCTGACTTAATATAGCCAATGGTCCGGTCTAGGCCATCATACCCAATCCTAATCACAACCAGTAATCACTGGTCTAAATCAACTCCTGGGACGAACAAAAAACACACACATCGTGAGCTATAGATTCCATTCCAATGTTGATCATTTATTAGACAATGTGGTCCAGAATTTGGCAATAGAACAAAGGAAACCGCAGTTTGCCTTTTTCTATTTCTATCTTCTAGGGCTAGTATTGTTTAAGGCCGGTAAGAAATATACATAAATACAAGTTTTTGTATAAAAACTATTTTGTTCTTTTACTACCTGTTTAACGAGAACATTAAAAAAATACTGTAAGTCTAAAAATGTTCCGTTTCTGATCAGGAATACATAAAAATCAACTACTTTATTAATTAATAATTTCCAACTAAAACTCGTACAAGTTTTCTCCAATGTTAAGGAAATTCTAAAAACTACTTTATGTTTGAAAGTAGCAAACTAAATGTTTTCATAAAAAAATGAACGGATTGTATATAAAAGCATTTAAATATAATAAAGTCAACCCGACCGTATCAATATCTCCCTTAAGTATGAATATCTGAGCGAAGAAGCTAAAGAGTTTGCAAAATACTCTGTGATGATCTAGAGCAGTGATTCTTGAACCACTGTGCCGCGAAAGTTTTTGAAGTGTGCCGCCAAATTTTAGAAATACATACAATCAAAATTATAACGCTTTTTTTTATTTATTTAATACGAGTAAAGTTTAAATTAAAGAAAAATACAATAACAAAATAAGAAAAAAATAAACAAACTATTTTACACAGTGTATTATGGATAAGTAAAATCCTTTTAAACTCATCTTATTGTTAGTGTACCGCCAAATAGTGAAATTGTTAAAAAGATTGAGAATCACTGCTCTAGAGTTCACCAAATCCACGTACTTAGTTAAGTTGCATCTCTAACGGTATGTGTGTTAAGAATAGGTGTAGTATTTTGTGTTGTGTGCTGGATAATCGTAGGAATGTCGCTATTCCTCAATAAAGAAGAAAAAGAGGTGCAGCATGGCCGGCTATCCCGAATAAAGAGCAGGATGTTGCGTCACAGAATGTCTGAAGTTGTAGATGTATACTCAGGAACATGAGTAGTTTTTCAGTTACTCGCAGACACACTAACAGACCACTTGGTAAAAACCACTTTTTCGGAGTCAACGGACCTCAGAATGGATAGTTCCGGTGAATACCCCAAAACGGAAATCAGCACGATTACAATTATCATTCATACGATATCTTGAAAGAGCAAGAAATTCCAAGCTTGATTTTCACACTATTATGCCATCCTGACCTTCACATACGCAGAGTACAAGGCAAAAAAAGAAACTAAGTGGCCCCAGAATTCCTTCCAAGAACTTCCATGTAGGTCCCTCCCCCCCAAATCATACTGAACCATTTACCTATAAAAAATCCCCCCCGTCCCCAAGTAATAACTTCATCATTTTCACATTAGCTACTGTTTCATGTTTCAACCACTTGGTTGGTTCTGAATATTTCTTCAAAACTGTAACTGTAAAACTAGGAAACCTGGTCGATGCGCATAATAACTTGAAAATAGTCTAGAAGGGTCTATAATAATGACTTGACTACATAATAATAGCAATTATATCCCATAACAGCGCATAATTTTAGTAATATTTATTTTATTTTTTGAAAAAAAAAGGTGAGAATCTTAGGAATTGTTTACTATTTGTTTTTATAAAATTCTGTTAAGTTTTGCTAGATTTTAAAAGTATTTTTAAGCTATCTATATTTAGCAGTTTGTGAATTCAACTTAAATTTAAGTAAAGGTTTGAATGTGTTGTGACTAACATATAATTTATGTTAAAGAAACTTTTAAAAATGCTATGTTGTTTCTTTTAGTAGCAAACCTTATCGAGGTTTACGAGGGTCGTTTGAAAAGTCCGTGCAAAGTCAGAGAGATAGCACTACTGGCGCGTATCGAGGTTATGTTTAGTTAGTAGCATCTCTTGGAAGAACACACACCAAGTTTCAGCCAGATCGGTCTATTTCTTTGTGTTTGGCATTCGTTTGAATCGAGGAAGTCGAGTGATTTTAAAAAAATGGACGAAAAAGAATTTCGTGTGTTGATTAAACACTACTTTATGAAAGGCAAAACGCCTCAGGAGACTAAAGAGAAGCTTGATAAACATTATGGTGACTCTGCACCTTCGATTAGAACAGATTATAAGTGGTTTCAAAATTTTCGGAGAGGCCATATGGGCACAAGTGACGCTGAACGTTCTGGACGCCCTGTTGAGGTTACTACTCCAGAAATCATTGATAAAATCCATGATATGGTGATGGATGACAGAAGAGTGAAGGTGCGTGAGATAGCTAGTGCTGTGGGCATCTCGAATGAACGGGTACATAATATTTTGCATCAACATTTGGACATGACAAAGCTATCCGCAAGATGGGTGCCGCGATTGCTCACGCTTGACCAAAAACGAAATCGTGTGAAGTGTTGCAAGAACGGTTTGCAGCTGTTCCAGAAGAATCCGCAGGACTTTAAGCGTCGTTTCGTCACTGTGGGTGAAACATGGATACAACACTACACTCCTGAGACCAAAGAACAATCTAAACAATGGGTTACCAAGGGGGAATCTGCGCCAAAAAAGGCGAAGACCGTTCCTTCGGCCGGAAAGATTATGGCGACTGTCTTTTGGGATTCGCAAGGAATAATCCTCATCGACTATCTGGAAAAGGGTAAAACTATTACAGGTGCATATTATTCATCGTTATTGGACCGTTTGAAAACCGAGCTGCAAAGAAAAACGCCCACGATTGGCCCACAAAAAAGTCCTTTTCCATCACGACAACGCACCAGCTCACACCTCAGCAGTTGTGGTCGCAAAATTAATGGAAATAGGGTTCCAACTCGTTTCACATCCCCCCTATTCTCCAGACTTGGCTCCCTCGGACTACTATTTGTTCCCCAATATGAAGAAATGGCTGGCGGGAAAAAGATTTTATTCAAACGAAGAGGTGATTGCAGAAACGAATGGCTATTTTTCAGACTTGGACAAATCCTATTATTCGGAAGGGATGAACAAACTAGAGCAGCGTTGGACGAAGTGTATAAGCCTAAAAGGAGACTATGTTGAAAAATAAAAAAGGTTTACCCCAAAAAATAAAGTAGTTTTTACTTTTGCACGGACTGTTCAAACGACCCTCGTAGCTGTCCAATAGGACGGTTGCCTAACGGCTGGTCATCAAAAAACTGTATGAAAAAGCATAAACGAACTTTGACAATTTTTTTTCCTCTTTTTTCATCAAAGATAGAATACTCAAAATGTTCTTTAAAATAAAGAGCATATTCTCATTTATAAGTGTAATTTTTCCTCTAAAATTCAGATCATGTAAACAAAAAAAAGGGCAAATTGTTATTGTTCTTGTTGCTAATCAAGTAGTTGTAAGAAAAAACAGGAAAATGGCTCAGGAAAATTAGAAACAAGTTTGAATAAAACATAACCTTTTCTAAACGTTTCAAATTGGATGAAATTACAAGCTGAAGTATGAATGAAATGTTGGATACTTGCTGATTTTGGTTGCTTTTGCTGTTAAATCAACCGTTTACACACTTTTCAAACAGTAAGTTTTAGCTAATTTTAAGTGATAAGTCTATAAATTACACTGAAATAGCTTTTAGAGGGAACCTTAGACACTATGAAAGAACATTTCAATTACATTTTACTTCAGTGTTAAAAAGTTTAAATCAACAGGAATTATTAATTTTGATGTAAAGCTTCTATCAATTTCGTTAAATGTTTTTCTGGGTAATATGTATAAAATACTTATACGAGGATGTGCCCTACATTTTAGAGAAAGTTGGGGAATTATATCATTTATAGAAAAAGAGTTAAAAACTGTCAAAGTTAGTTGTTTCTCAACTTTACGCTTTTTCGAGCCACTTTTTGACGATCAACCTTATATCTTCAAAATGGTGTGTAGGTAAATACCAAAAACTATTGCAAGTGGTTTACACTGATGAGAATGGAACTACACTGCAAATTTTGAGTTCATAAATTTAAGTTTCTTATCGAGTTATGTGGAGGTTTTAAAAGAGAGTTTTGGGAGTTACCCAATGAATACATCACTAATTTCTGCAAAATACAGGAACATTTTGCACCCTTTGGTTAATGGAAAATACTGTTCCCAGTTAACCTCCCTGAGCTGGGCACAGGCAATGCCAGGTCAGCGGTAGAGAATGTTAGTAAACAATGGAGACCTGTAGAGCACCACTGAACTACATAAATCTGGGTACTTTTAAGAGTTGTGAGCATTTCTTTTAGTCACCGTGTACTTCTACTGTACAGTAAGAATAGTACATGTGATGTCACACTGTTCTTTAAATGAATAAAGAATGACGTTAGAGGTGTGTTACTGTTATTTGCCAAAGTTGGTAAAAGGTGCTCCCAGGAAAGTGAAAACACAGTCGGTGGTAAGAAGTGTGGTCGTCAAAAAAAAGAAAGAAATATAATTGTCTAAAATCTACGCTGGTGATTTGTAGTTAACATAACGTCCCCCGCAGCCTATTTCTATCGCAGCTCTAACAATAAGTGCACACTATTGTAATAGTGTGTGTAAAAAGTTACTCGTGCCCGGACTATTGTTCAACAAATCTGTAGGAGAATAGACAGCTGCTCCGGATCAATAGGTATGTAACTTTATTTAATATGACCATTGCCAAGCACGTCATTTAATACGTCATTAGAGAGGATTGTCACACATGCACGCCATCCTAATCAACTTTATAAATGACAATGATTTGCCTAATAGCAGTTATTAAAACTCGTGGTAAAAAAAGAAGGCATTCATTAGTGCACATACCTGTTAAAATGTAGGTTTATCCTTAATTCTGCGAAATCACCACAAGATTAACGTTTTTAACACCATTAATACGTAATTCCAACATTAGATTCATCAAAACGAATACCAACTACTGTTAAGTCGAGTACTTATTGAAACCTGGAAGGTTATCGTCTCCAAACACAAGGTTATATGTAAAACAGATGACGTTGTCAGTGTTACCATCATATGAACTTGTACGATTATTTTGACAAATTGTAAAATAACCAAAAATATATTATGTCTATTTTAATTTTTACTGAGTTTGGGAGAGAAAAAAAGAAAAAAGCAAATTGATCTGTTTGATATGTAAAACAAAAATTGATAATCAGAGCTAGAGACCAAGATTGTGTTAAAAGATTGTTTGCAAAAATACAAAAATATGAAGTTAATATTAATCTTTTGTAGGTTCTGTTAGATTCAGCCCCCCTCCCAAAAATAAATTTATTGGCAATTTCATTCATTTTTACTTAATTTTGCCAAACTTTCGTTCTAGGTACCAGGTCATCTTCTGCACCGTGAAATCTTAGGTAGGCAATTAAACATTGTACATTGATTTTGATAACTATTTTAAGTTGAACTTATTGTATTAAGTTGAATTTTTGTATTTATTTTTTACATGGTAGCTGCTGCAACTGGTCAAAAACTATGTATTAACCATTTCTAAAGGATAATAGTTGATTTTTTTCTATGGTTAATAGTTAGCATAAGTTTTCACAAGCTTGAAGATGACCAAGTCTCTATAGATCGTATTTGTTGGAAAAATAATTTAAAAAAAGAGAGATATTGGCAACGAAATCTCTTCTTCATGTATGAACTTGTAAAACCAACAATTTGATCAATAAATACTTCTCTTTAAGAGCATTTAACAATGCTTTAACTTTACATGGTCTCAGGAGCTACTTTGTTTACTACAGGTTCCAGGGAGAATACGTATTGTCCATGGTCTTCAAACAAGACGCAGTATACAGATGTTCTCTTCAAAGGCTTCAAAATAGTTGTTTACAACCTATCAACTTATTGAAGCCACTTACTGCGTAAAACCTACCAAATATTCTGGCCAACCAAACTTTAATAGAAATTCAAAAACTATTGATCAATGATTTACAGTAGCCAATAAATTAACCTACACACAATTAAGCAGGCACAGAATGGTTTCGAACTCAGCTGATGACTAAGTGCTTGCATTGAAACACCATAATAGTAGTATTGTCCCCATACTAGCCAACTAAACACTAGATTTGGGCGTAAAGTTTTGTAAGTAAGATGTTACATTTAGTAATTGTGTCTGTCACACCACAGCCAGCTGGATGGCCGGAAGTTCCGTTTTCCCGAAAAATACAGGTGATTGGACGGTCTTTGTTAAAAATCAAGTTTTGTTTAACCTATTGTTAACAAGCGTGTAACTAGCTACTGGATCGCAATCTCTGAAGTTCCTCTTCTAGTTTTAAAGACGGGGGCGACCACCTACTGATCTTTTGATTTTTGTGGGCATTTTCTTTTGTACAGCTATTGATTTCACTACATGTAGGACATGTGCTACTTTTTCATGGAAAACAATTTTCATCGTGCGTTCCAAAGTGCTGGCATCTAAGCTGCAGGCCAGAAACAGCTTGCCACTTTAGTATATTAAGGAAAGAACAAGAGCACTTCTATCTTTCCCGGAAGAGAGAATTTACGATGGCATTGCATTTTCGATATCCAGCTTTTATATCGATTTCCCGACATTTTCCTTTACTTTTCATTTTTCCTCTTATCGGACTTCCCGTCTTAAGAGGGTGATTTATATTTCTTAAGGTAAGTCCAGGACCCAAGAGAGCTCAACTACCTATTTTTCTTTTTGATAGGCTAAGTGTTCATTGATATATGGACCTCTTATCGTGTTTTCTCCTGTTCCGTTATATGATCTCCTCTGATCCCCGAATAGGAGATTTTTTTTCAATGAACTTAATGTGTGTTAGTGGGTGTTAGCCTACCAAAAACGGAAAAATAGATAGTTGAGCTCTCTTGGGTCCTGGACTTACCTTAAGATATATAAATCCCTTAAACGGAAGTACAACTTTACTACTTCCTTGAGATTTTCTTAAAAATATCCTTAACTATTTCCTTTAAACTTTCAATTCTCCTTGCACAATATTTAACTTCTCCACTTCTCCAGTACAGTTCGGGTAAAGGGTGACTCTTAAGGATAAGTGGGATGGGGTGACTATTCTTCCCTTTAAAGTACCATTTCAGTATAATTTACGACTCTACGTGTTTTTCATGTATAAAATATGTTCAACACAATTGCACTGCTTCTACTTAAAAGTAGATAGAGAATCGAAAAATACGTTTATAATAATAAAATTTCCAATCGTCTGTTTATAATATTCCACTCTTATTTATTCATTTCACCATTATTTATTTAAAAAAATCAAATAACAATCTAAAAACCTTTTGATTGGTGTTACCGTAAAAAGAAAATAAAAGAAATTAGACTAATAATAGAACATGCGCATTGTGTATGTGTGAAATAGAGTAATGGAGGGGATGGAGGGTGAGAGAGAGGGTGAGAGAGAGAGTGAGAGAGAGAGTGAGAGAGAGAGATTGCATATAATTAGTTACTCTATTCAAGCTCCTAGATAGGGCCAAATAATCCTGATGGTTCGGCTTTACATTCTAAAATAGGTATTCCAAAGAGGTACAACAAAAAAAAAGAAGAAAAAAACAAGATTATAGAAAAGAAGATAGAAGTATTACACAGCCCCCTGAGTATAACGGTCTTTACGACCCTCTAGGATGATAGAACTCAGGGTTGAAGGTCATACATATAGCCTGGGTTCTATAGCAATGCAAATCAAATGCAGATCTTCTGGAATAAATTATTGTAATTTAGCCTGATAAACTTGCAACCCCGGTTCTAGCTGTTCTCCCCCCACCCTCCAAGCAAAGGAAGGTACATTTTGCTGAGTATTCAGATTAAAAAAAAAAAAATTCTCAATTATTAAAATATGCATTCCTTTTCTAGGGTTTGTACCTATTAATAGAATTAGTGATAGTTCCAGTGATCAGATTTAAGATGCCCAGTGTATCTTACACTCTCTTACTAAGGGAACGCTCTTAAAATGAACTTTGACCAAAAATGATAACAGCCGAACTGTTATATCCTTACATGAGATAGTAGTATACCCAACTTTAAAGGAGAATAACTGCATCGTGGGATTAGCTCAATGGTTAGCGTAAGTGGTTTCCAATACAGAGATCGCAGGATCGAATCCAGCTTGCTGGCCCTTAGATTTTCTCTCTCTATAGAAGCTTCTTACAGCTATAAAACAATACCTACAGTGAGGGACACCAGAAAACTGAATGAAACCTACTCTAAAAATCTATGAAAAAGAAAAAATAAATAAACATCCAATCAAAGTATTAAATTTTAACTAGTTATTCCAGTTCATGTTTTTCTTTAAATAAATTAAATAAAAAGTGAATAAAGTGGATCTAATATTTCGCCTTATAAAAATGCTAACATGATCATTATCTGGGCCCAATTAATTAACATTAATGATACAGTCGGTCATGTCCAAGGTGAACCACTCCATATCGATTATCTATCTAGTTTAGATATTTTTTTGAAATTTTACTAAGATATCAAGAAAAAGAAATAAAGTGTTGAATGTTTTCTTTATTTTTGGAATTAATAATGTTCTCTCACGCCTGAATATTGCGTGATCAATTTGGTAATATTGCTTTAGCGCTATAATTTTGTAATACTG
This sequence comes from Rhodnius prolixus, assembly GCF_049639745.1. NCBI lineage: Eukaryota > Metazoa > Arthropoda > Insecta > Hemiptera > Reduviidae > Rhodnius > Rhodnius prolixus. The sequence goes on from NW_027411634.1 coordinate 38,872,300, forward strand.
TCTGTTGTGATAATTTCTCCTATTTATTTCGATCGTTTATTAATTTTTTTTTTATGTATTCTAAATAAGATCATTTTTTTAAAAAAACATTGTATTTTTACTGAACATTTAGTTATACTAAGTGAATTAACTTTAGTCATACTCAAACCGTTAGCTGAAGATTCAGGCTGTAACTGTGTGGGTAAGAAGCCATATTCTACGCCCTTCCCGAGATCAATTTCAGCCTCAAGAGTTGTTTATTAAGACTACGCCACTGCGTGTGGACCCAAAAGATTACAGGCCTAACATCTGTTCACAACTCGACCTTCACCGACGCCAAAAAAGAAGAAGGGCTGATAAATTACTTTTAAAGGGCCAGAAGTACAATAAGTTTTAGCGCCTTTCTTGGTCTCCCTCTGGCTACGACGTCATATGCGCAGCATAAAGAAGCTGAAGATGAATGGTTTGTCATGACAGAGACATGAATGTTCGCGCATACCGACTGTCGTAGAACGAAATATATACTTTAAAAACGAGTTATTCAACAGGTTTTTTTAATCGTCGGCTATAACTAGTGTATTGTTCATATTTATTAAATTTCTTGTTATAAGAGAAAATTTTCAAATTGAATTTTTACCGGAAAGGAAATATTTTGAGGCCGTAGTCAGCTCACAAAGAAATTACATCTTATTACTTCCTGTAGAATTATAGAAAGACATAATCACACACTGCGTCACTATATCCGTCCACAGATAGTAACCGTAACAGAGTATAACCTTCCATATATAATGAAATCGCCTTGTAAATGTCTAAGTCACTGATGACGTCACAAATCCCAGATTATTTTTCACTAAAAATATGAAATTTCAAAAAACTTTTCATTTAGTTTTTGAAAAATAGATTTTCCCTGAACTATCGAATAATAATCGATTAATGTATAAAGTCTTAAAATTTCAGCTGCTACCAACTGTATTTTATTTATTACAGTCTCTAAATACTTTAATTTTTTAAACTTTTAAATAATTAATAAATAAAAGATGTGAACTCTCAGTTGACCTTAATTAAAAAAAAAAAAAGAGACTTACTTCCTGAATAACAATTATCACTCCATTAAAGAAATCGAAGATCCAAAAAATGAATAATTAAAGGAGCTAAAGAAAGAAACTAAACATGAATGAACTTCTGACTTTGCGATTGTTAAGATCCATTCTTTATTTCTCGGGACGGGGGGGGGGGGGGTAAAAAAAACAAAACACCTAATATACAACCTGCAAAAGATAATTGCAAAATCAAAAACACGTGATATGTTTTCTGAGAGGGGCCACTTAAAGCAAAAAAGCTTTAATTCAGAATCAGAGAATTACAGTCACATACACGTACAGTTTTGCTCATGTATCGAATTAGTATTCGAGTTAAATTGGATGGCATGCCTTTTAGGTGTTTAATTTTTTATACTATTTTTTTATTTTTATTATTATTTTTATAATTATCTCTTTTCATATTGCTAAGCAACAAAATGGAAGTTTGTTTTTATCAATTTAATAAATCGAGTCATCTACATCGATACACATATCGATAGATTACAATTGATTTCTTCTTAATCGATTTCTTCAAATTTAAAAATCTAGCCATACTATTAATACTAATTGATCTCCTACAGACGACTGAACTTTATCTTGAACTAAGTTGGCACTTAAACAGGATTCTTAGCGTTACAGTTCCCGTGAATTATTTAAGTGAATTAATAATAAATAAAATTTGTTCGAGCCATTTTCTGGAAACTAACTCAATAAAATCGCATCTTATAGAACCAAAACCGGAAACAAAGTTTTCAATGTTCAGATTTCTCAAAACTTGTATGTACCTTCTTTAAAAACGTATTTGAGAATATCGTAATACTAGCCGGAAGTAAACATATCGCAGAAACCGAATATTTATCGATGTGTAGTAAGATTTATCGATGTGAGAGTTTCAATTTATATTACTTTTTATTTTCAGGAAATGACGTGTCTTCGGGATCAATAAACTTTAATTTTTTTTTTTTTTTATTGATGCGTAATCCACAAGTTTAAGTTGATGAATGGACGGCTCATTGCAATTATCATTGTTTCAATTTCATTCTTTTCTTTTTCAATCGTAAATTCTCTGCAGATTGGCATGAATGGAATCTAAATGGCTTGGACAAGCTGTAAAAGGAAGGTGGATAAAGAAACGTTCAAATGAAGATCAAATATACTTCTTCATCTTTGTCTCTAGAATACGGCAACAACATGATTGCAATGATGAAGTCGAAATCTTTACTCAAAACTGATTAATTAACCTCTAATGATGGAAGAAAGTTCGAAACCGGTCCAGGGATTTCAATCAAATCCCATTCTAATCTCTTTTCTTTTCAACACCATCCTAGATCACCTACCCAGCCGATACAAACGGCTACGCGATTTCCTCATCGAGTGACGAGAGCAATTAACTCAGCTTGTAGAGAGTGCTACTAATGTATTCAATAGAAATGCGCATGTGCTTCAGTTTGTGCATGTTTAAGAATAGCCAGCGTTATCAGCGTTATCATAGAATTAAATATGTTTCGAAAACGTTGTTGTTTAAACCTTCGAACCTTGAGTTTTCAAGAAAGATTAAGTAAGACTAGAGGGCTCACCGCAAGATTTTCTTTTGTAGTGTACTAGGACAGTAAGTCAGTCAAAAACCGCGGTAGCCAAGAGGTTAGAGCAGTGGTTCTTAACCCTTTCATAGACGCGGAACACAATTATATGTATATATTTTTCTCGCGGAACACTAACATTAAATAATTTGAAATTCGGTATTTAGCAAGAACTTAAAATTAAATTCAAATTAAAAAAAAAGGAACAATTTTTTGTTTTCGTATCTTTCCTAAGTTTCTAAATTTCAATACATTTAAAACTGAACATCGGTTAAGAACCACTGGGTTAGAGGCTAGACCCGCAAAGCTAAGATGTATTGCGGTACTAGTCTAGACCTTGGATTTTATTTAATGGTTAATATGAGAAATTTATAGTAAAGTATGTTAGGCGGTTGTAGGCTAGACCCGCAAAGCTAAGATGTATTGCGGTACTAGTCTAGACCTTGGATTTTATTTAATGGTTAATATGAGAAATTTATAGTAAAGTATGTTAGGCGGTTATAGGCTAGACCCGCAAAGCTAAGATGTATTGCGGTACTAGTCTAGGCCTTGGATTTTATTTAATGGTTAATATGAGAAATTTATAGTAAAGTATGTTAGGCGGTTGTAGGCTAGACCCGCAAAGCTAAGATGTATTGTTGGTAAGTGGGTTCGATTCCCGGGGTCTAGGCCTTGTATTTTATTTAATGTTAAATATGAGAAATATGCAGGAAACTATTTTTTATAGTCGTCATCGTCCATAACGACTAATTAGGTAGTTGGACGTAAAGCCCACCTGTAAAAATAGCCATTACTTTACAAACTATATCAGGGTACTTCAAATAACTTCAGGGTATCTAACACCCTTAAGAAAAATACTTCCGGCACTGATTCAGAGGAAACTTGGTTTCTTGGAAACTTGGTAAACTGTGGTCATACTTAAATTGATTATCATTTTTGGTTTATCAAAATTTTTCTAGTTAATTCTTGTTATCTTGAAAACTCGATTTTTGACCATAAAAATCGAAGATTTTAAAACCGATTCTTCCTTTTACGAGCATTTACGGAGTGATACTAATAAAAAAAAAACAGTCATTATAATAATACGTTAGAGGTTTTTGTTAAAGCCAAGAAATTTAAATGGTATATCGCAGTTACATTACCCGTTAGACTTGTTTAGCTGTGTACCTGTCACTTGGAAGTAGCTAGAAGTAAGAAGGGTAGTCACCACTACAAGAGGGTATCAGTCCAATCTCTCTAGATATCAGTCATGGTCCGGCAATCTTGCTGGGGAGTGAGTCACAAGAGACGAGCACATTGTACGTACACACACCGAAGACTACAAAGAAACAAGACGATACTAGTACGAATAACCGGTATGTCCCCGGGGGGTGCGTTTGACAAGTGAATGTCCATGCAATAAGAGGTTGGAACACTTGTTAATGGTGAAAGAAATGTCCATAAAATTGTTCTACTTTCTCCCGAGTTAAATCGAGAGTTTTGTTGATTAATAATGTTATGTTAATACAACTTGATCTGCTCAATTTTAAGCCTGATTTTTTCCCAAATCGAACCCACTAAACCAACAATACATCTTAGCTTTGCGGGTCTAGCCTCTAACCGCCTAACATACTTTACTATAAATTCCTCGTATTAACCATTAAATAAAATCCAAGGCCTAGACTAGTACCGCAATACATCTTAGCATTGCGGGTCTAGCCTCTAACCGCCTAACATACTTTACTATAAATTCCTCGTATTAACCATTAAATAAAATCCAAGGCCTAGACTAGTACCGCAATACATCTTAGCTTTGCGGGTCTAGCCTCTAACCGCCTAACATACTTTACTATAAATTTCTCATATTAACCATTAATAAGGCCTAGACTAGTTCCGCAATACATCCAAGCTTTGCGGGTCTAGCCTTTAACCGCTCGGTTATAGTGGCGCATAACCCGAGATCTCCACGTTTGAATCCATAATACGATAACCACTGAGGTAATCTCTTCCATATTACTATTATTCTCTTCTTTTTTTTTTTTCAACATACATTCAGATTTTCTTTTTTTAACTTAAAAAAGAAAACTTTTCTTTTCTTTTACAACAAGAAGTTTTTCCTAAGAAATCCAAAAAGAAAAAGATTAATTAGTAGGAAAAAAAAAATCCGCAAATAGAGAAAAATGGAGAACAAGACAATGGCCGGAAATCTATCCTCGGGGTATTCTCTATAGTTTCAGTTTGACGTCATATTCCCACACTTTAATCAAAACTAACTACCTAACAACAAAAATAACACAACAATAATGAGTAGTGCTCATGCAGTTCTATAGAGCATGTCCAAACGTGAGTCATAAGACTCAACCTGGCTGGTCGTAAAACTTGTTTTAACAGAATAATTAGAATTGTTTTATTGAACCTGAAGCAAGTTTTTGACACTAGTTAAAAAATTAAATTTTAACCAAAGAAAAAATAAATATATGTATGCATTGTTTGGCGTATGTTGTACTCGCGTAATCTATGCGCATGCGTAAGTAGTTTTTAGACTATGCGGGATGATATGGGCTCACCGATATTCCTGTGGAATGCTTAAAACATGTACTGCTCTTTGTTCTGGTATTGTTTATTACGTCTTGTTTTTTACCTTCTATATTATACATTGTTTCCATACTCGGTGTTATTATTTGCGGGAGCATTACTTTTTTGGCATCAGGAAACTAAAAAAAATGTCATATTGGGACAGTTGTGCTTCTCGGTTTTAACAAATTGATAGTCTAGTTCTTGAACTGTATTTCTTTCATTTTTTTTTATCTACGGCCTTCCTTTTTGAGTGATAATTATTTTGGTGGCCCCCCCCTTGACAGTTTTTGAGCAATAATTTATCTACACCATGTACATAAAATTTACAGAATAATTTTTTGTTCTGTTTGAGGTACAATCAGCGCATTGGCAAATAACAATGTTAACAGTGAACAGTAGAAGTAAACGAGGGGAGAGGTTACCCCAATGGTAACACTACAAAACACAGAACTATTAGTCCCAGTCTCTTCACTAGAGAGGAGAAGGCGACTGTCTTTTAAGGAGTCTTGTAGGAAGAGTTCTGTAAGAAAGATTTTCAGCTAGAGGATTTGCGGGTTGATGTAGAGTTTCCTGTATCGTGTTTTCAGCAACTTAGGTTATAAAAGGAATGTTAAGATCTGTATAGGCGCCACGGTAGCCGAGCGGTTAGAGGCTAGACCTGCAAATCTAATATGTATTGTGGTACTGGTTCGATTCCCAGTAAGTATGTTTGCTAATCGCCTCCGTCCACGACACCTAATTTGGTAGTTGGATGTAAAGCTCCGCCTGACAAAATAGGCAATTATTTTACTTTACTTTACTTTTAAGATCTGTATGTGTAGTCCGGTAGAGACATAAATAGAAGCGTTTACTATGGATCTCTTGCTATTTTAGATTGTAGAGATTGAATTCTTCAGAGATTGGAGTGTTTGGTTTAACTCCACAGCCTCCCAGATGCGTAGAAGTATAAACTAATCTCAAGGCTCATCAACATCTGAAGTTATTGGCTCCCGAAGCTTTTTCCAGTGGACTGGCGGTCTCCGGACAGTGTTCACTTCTTAAGTGTCCAGTAAGCTGTAAGAAGCTCCTAGGAAGTGAAATGCTAAGGGCAATCCAAGATTCGAACCCAGGAAATTCAGTACACTAACCACTTAGCTAAGTCTTCCGTATACTTAGAATCGATTTACTGCAATAAAAGGGACAAGTAAATAATATTAATCATAAAATCCATAAAATAATGGGAAATAATCTTTCACGTTTAATGAAAGTCTGTCAGTCTGTTTAAAGCTACATCCGGTTCTGTTTAAACTTTTACAACTACCTTTTTTTTTGTTTTCTAATCAGGACTTATTTTGTATTTTCTACACGGATCAGGAAAAAAAGAAATTGTAGGAGAAATGGGGAATAATCTCCAGTAGGGTTAATGTTTTTGTTCTTTTTCAATAAACAGGGATGTCAAAATTAAATGATGTTATCTGATAAAAGATTATTTCGTTTTCTATATAAATTATTATTTTACGTTGGTATAACTGTAATCTAGCAGGAAAACGATTAAGCCAGCTTACACTGGATTAAATATGTCACCTGTTGGAATATCTTCTTTTAAATATAAAAAAAAAAATAGAATAAACCACCAGGCTAAATATAAATATATTTGAAAAGTTTTTAGATTCATAAATTTAGTTATTATTAGAAATGACCCAATAAATGAGTGGGTATCTAAAAATAATGATTTTATGAGGTATATTTTGAGAAAACATTTATGTATCAGTGTTTCTCTCACGACTTTCTCACACTATAATTCGTACTAATTCTAAAACTTTTTTGTTTTCCATATTTAATTCTAACTCACTGAAATGAGAATATTTTTAATCTAAACCCCTTCAGAATTTCAAAAAAAATAATTTTTGAAATCAGTTATGCTCCCAATATTATAGAAGTTATAGGAGCTTCTTTCCAATATTATAGAAGTTATAGGAGCTTCTTTCCAATATTATAGAAGTGATAGGAGCTTCTTTCCAATATTACAGAAGTGATAGGAGCTTCTTTCCAATATTATAGAAGTGATAGGAGCTTACATTGTACAAAAATGAATAGTATACACTTTGGTTGGATACCAGAAGTGCCTAGAACTTTTGTCTAAATAATTTTGGTAAAGTTCCGTGATGATTACTGTACCAATTGTTCGAAAGGGGAGATTCCGGTATATCATTTCTCCCTATCGATGATTTTTTTTTTCCCCATTTAGCTGTATCTCCTGTCTGGCCTGCAGCTAAACCTGCAACTCCACCATCAACCGGGGATTTCTAGATGCGCTTTTATTTAATTTTTTTTTTGGGTGAACATATATATCCCCAGACTATCTATAATCCTTGTAACGGTAAAACTGCAGAAGAGAGACAGCGCTATCTGACAGAGAGGGAGGGGCTATGAACAGACGTCGCAGTAGATCGTAGTTATATAAAAGAATAAAGACAGCGGACGAGGGGTAGGGTAGCCGGAGAAGTTGAGAAGATGTAGTGGGGTGCTGGGTGTATAGAAACTGGAGGGACAGATCTGTGGGGTGTAGCCCCCCCAAGGGTATATTCACATTCACACAATAGAGAGACCCACGTGACCCCTTCACACACACATACACATTCACATCACACTCTATTCACATGAATCTCCTCCCCTCTAACCATGCATTTTTCAAACATTCTCCCTTGTTCGTTTCAGTTTTCAGTTTTTACTTAACTCCAACTTCGTTTTGCTAAAGAAAAAAAAAGTTAATCAATTCTCTCTGTGTGTTTCAGTAGCTTCTTTAAAAGGAAGTGTTGTTTCAAATTTTTAGAGGGAACCCTAGACAACTCATTCTCATTACTATTCTCAAGCTCTTAACTTGAACTTGAACTTCCACAAACCAATTTCCCTAGAAAAGTGAATACGGAAAATCATAGCCTAGTCATTTTCGTGAAAATTTTCCAAAAAGGAGTAAAAGTCTTATCACTTCTATAATATTGGGAGGATGCTCCTATAACTTCTATAATATTGGAAAGAAGCTCCTATCACTTTTATAATATTGGAAAGAAGCTCCTATCACTTCTATAATATTGGGAGGATTACTGTATTGCTAAAATTTCGATTTCAAAAGTTTTTTTTTAATTTCGAAATTTTAGCAACACATTAATGGCGCCACGATAGCCGAGCGGTTAAGAGACTGCAGAAGAAAGACATTAAAATGATATTGCCGTTGAGAGATTCTGTTTTGGCCCCCCAATAGCCGACCTTGAAAGCGTTTATTTCCGGTAAACAGCGAAATATCTTAAGAATCGTGACAGAAAGGTTTTTGAGAGCTAAAATTCGTCTAAGACAAATACAGTTGAGAAACTGTTGCGCCACATGTTGCAGGAGCGAGGGGCTTTGCCCCACTTCTTCACCTACCAAAAATAATCTACTTTACTTACGAGTGCACGGTCGGTTGCTTCTCTGACCTTGAATGGGGCACCAACAGTACATACGATTATGGTCCAAGGGCACGCCGGAACTCTTATATTAACTGCTTCTGTTTTCTTGGCCAACTCTTAATCTAGTTTTATTAGTTCCTTCAACTATGTCCATAACCAAATAAGAGATCTACGAGTACTGCGCTGGAGTTCTAGAATTGCACGGTAATGTAAAAACTGAATTCTTAGATCCCATCAGGCAAAGTCTGATTTTTGGTTTAGCCATTAGCTGCTGGCCCACAGTTCAGTAGCAGCTCTTCGTGGTGCTTTCTTTAAATTCAGTCAGTCATTGTCTTCAGGAGATGTTTCAGGTCTGAGAGAGTTGCAGTTCTACTTTCTTAGATGCTGCCATTTTTGGGGAGGGGGGTCCACTTAATTATTATATTATTTTTTTTTTTCGATTTCCATCAAGAACATGTTATCCATTCATCTTATTATGCAGAGGACAAGTTCAAGCCCAGGAGACCTCAAAAACTTTGCGCATTTCCGGCGCAAAATCTGAAATCTGCACAACAGCATTACTTCCTCTTTTTTACAGGAAGTAAAAGTAATAAAAAAAAATTATATTTTGTAGGCGGATTTTACGTTCAAACTTCCGTCCCTAATTACTGTCGTGGGAGGAGGCCTAAAGGAAACAAACTTTACTATAAGTGTCTCAAAATTTAAATTCAAATCCAGCTTCACACAATACGTCTACACAATCAGGAAATATAGAAACCATTAAATCAAAGTGTTAAATAGCGACACTAGCGGCAATCAATAAAAGGTAAACTAATAACATTTCTTTTTTTGTTTTTTTTATTGATCGACCCTGAAGACCAGTAGTGGAATTAGTGTAGAACCATCTGTTGAATGTGAGACTTTCCTTGAAGAAGAAGGAAAGAGTGAGAGAGAGCAGGGAAGGTTACACTTCGAGAGGAACTACGGGTAGGAAGTGGGTGGAGAGTGTCAGGTTACCTCTACCTTATGGCATCGTACCATACATCAACTGTTGTCCCAGTATGGGGCACCGAACTGCATTTCTTACCCGGTCTAATGTATCGAGAGACACATCGCGTGTCTTGTAACTTTGAAGACACGATCCAATTCGGCGTTGATGAAGTGAAGTAATATCCCCAAAGCAATGCTAACCGTATGGCTGATCATTTAAACTTCCCATTTACATCAAATGAAAAAAACAATCTGCAGTCACACTCACATGACTTCCTTCCTCTTATTGCGATGGACGTAATCAAAATTTTATTGAAACATGACTTAACAGCTCCCCCCTCCCCAGAACCACAAAATAATCCTAGGAAGAGTTTCAAACCAAGTTTCAAGTTCCTGTTTTCATTTACAATTTCTCATGTAAAGCATACAGCCTGCTCCCCTCTCAGGAAACTGGTGCGGTAGATCTCTTGAATTGATAATGAAGTTATGCAAAATAGATGGTGCATTCACAACAGCGTCCTCCCCCCAATTGGGGCCATCAGCTCTACTTCTCGTTTCCACAATTATATTCTAAATTATCTGCAATAAGAAGAATCAAAGAAGGTATCTAAGCAAGTCACACCGTTTAGAAGCTACGAAACATTTAAAATTTGAGCCCATCGATTTTTTTTTGAGTTAAAGCTTAGTGTTTTGCACAATTTAACACTTTGCGGGAGACCTTAAAGTATGCATTTCTCGTGAAAAGCCAAGAGCAATTTACGCTGAATTTAGTATATATTTTCAAGTCGAATTTACATCTAACTACCAATTAGGTGTCGTGTGCAGACATACTTTACTATAAATTTCTCATATTAACCATTAAATAAAATCCAAGGCCTAGACTAGTACCTCCAATACATCTTAGCCTTGCGGGTCTAGCCTATAACCGCCTAATAAACTTTACTATAAATTTCTCATATTAACCATTAAATAAAATCCAAGGCCTACACTAGTACCTCAATACATCTTAGCTTTGCGGGTCTAGCCTATAACCGCCTAACATACTTTACTATAAATTTCTCATATTAACCATTAAATAAAATCCAAGGCCTAGACTAACCAACAATACATCTTAGCATTGCGGGTCTAGCCTCCAACCGCTCGGCTATCGTGGCGCAAATTTGAGTATGTAGTATTAATAGGCGTTACTTTTTCTTTACTCAAATTTCGACAGAGAAAATACTAGTCCCTACAATAACAGATAAATATTTTTATTCCAAACTAGAATTTAGATTAGTTAAGTTGTAAAACAAAAATGTAAATAACGTTCTAGACTCTATTTATAACTTACATACCAGAGAGTTAATTTGAGTAAGGAGATATTTAATTGTTTTATTGAACGGCGAGACCATTCTGTCGGTTATTAGTTACAGTCTTTATAAAAAACTTTACGAATTAAAAGTAACTGAAAAACGGGATGCAGTAAACGAATAATTTAATGAAATTATGTAGCTACAATTTTGGGATATTAATGTACTGCCATTATTATTATTTAAAGGCGCGCCAACTTCTGAGGTTATTAGCGCCCGGAGCTTTTTTCAGTTTACAACAGACAGTACTGTCCATCACCGGAAAGTGAGCTAAAATATCCTTCCAGGAAAAGAAAATCTAAAGCCCAGCAGCTGGATTCAAACCCTGCGAATCTGCGCGAGTGAATCCCGTATTCGCTAACTTCTCAGCTGATTGCTTACAAAATGGTGGCTATAATGAAACATTGTTTCGAACATCATTGGTTACGTAAACAAATAGTATTATTTACTTTTAGAAAAGCGCTTTTCCAAAAATATGTAAGAAACATCATATCTGGTTATACTTAACAACTTTTAAAAATATGATATCATATCATTTAGAGCCAAACAGAATTATTTCCCATTGAATCCCAAAGTTTAAAAGCGTGGACATTGCAACACTTCTTCACGAGTCTCTAAAGGAAATTAAAGATCTACAGGAAGCCATTTATTGCTTAATCATCAAACTAAGCGCCGGGCTTAGTGAATCTCTCAAATCAATAAATTCACACCTTAGACAGAAGAATCAATAATTACTATTGTGAAATCAACACTTCTGCATCATTTCAACACTCCCCGCGCGCTGAACAAGTGACATAATTATAGATTCAGTTCTATCGATTTACTATTGAATGATTTACTGTCCAGAAACGTGATTTGATTATTGAATATCATTCGTTGAAAATTCGTAGATGATAAATAATAAATTTTCTGTCGTTGAACATCTATTTAATTCTCTCGCTGACTTTAGACTTTAATAAAAAAAATAAATAATAAGGCCTATAGAACAGTAATTTCACTTATATATTAATTTATAGGTGGTAAGGCTATACATTACAATATAATAGCACGTTAGAGGTCATTAAAAATGTTTTGGTATGAGTTTTACGACCCGCTTTAACAAAAACAAAAAAATAGAAACATCGATTCAATGAAGTTGTACTTCCGTTTAGCTGATTTTACCGAAAAGCTTATCGTCAGGATCGATAATGGAGTGGAAATATCGAATTTGGACATTCTGCGATTTTTCGTGTTTTGAATTATACCGATCTTATTTGGGGTATTTCCGGTTACGAAAATTAGCCAGCAATACTTTCTTTACCTTTAAGGGGTTGGGGCCTTTTAGCTGCGGTCCCTAGGATCTAGGGAGATATCAAGATCCCTGAAGTAGTGGCATTCCATCATTACCGAATATTTTGTAAATCAAAATGGAAGAAGTTAAAAATGGAACAATGAACATAAAAGAGATAAAACTAAAAGATAATTAAACAATAATAAAATATCAAAAAATTAGAACCGTTACAATATTTCTAACCATTTTGTTACCATTGTAGTAATAACATTACTGTGATTATCCACTGATTATTACCATAAGGTTATAAAAAAAAAAAAAAAATTAATAAAAACGAACTGACTGCAACGTGTATACTACACCTACAACGGATTTCTATAGCAACGCCATACGTTCAGTTTGAGTAACATATGTTCCACCTAGCAGACAATTAAGGTAGCCAGTGGTGCCAACAGTTGTGCTATCTCGATCACAAGATTGGGGTGTCCATGTGGCGGTATGATACTGCTTTGCACTAGCATTTATTATTGTTTTACCCGCCAAAAAACAAAAACAAAATTGTTTGTAGCTATCGATGTGTTTTTTTAAAACCAAAATTCGATTTATTGCGATTGCGTCAAATGATCGATACTGGTCTCCTGAATACCAAAAAAAAAGTGTGTACATAGAACTCAACTTCAAAAAATGAACTACGAATGAGTCAGTCCAAAATGACAAGTTAGAAGCATATCATTAGACCGGAAATGCTCAGCTTTTCTTCGCGTTTTCTTCAAGTTCGAACTTTGGTAAGTCGATGGCTTCGGTACGAACCTTATTCTCGGAGAATACTGATTTTTAGCCAGATAATAAGGGAAACGTTGTTACGTTTCTAACAACAGTTATATCGTGAAGGAAGTGAATATTAATGTTATTTTTTTTTTCATTTGAGTCGCTTCAACATCTAAGGCTATTGGCGCCCGGAGCTTTTTTCAGTGCACTGCCGTCCTCCGGACAGTGTTCTCTCGTTAGAGATAACTCTGACTATCACCGGACAGTGAGCTGTAAGAAGCTCCTAGGAAGAGAAAATCTAAGGGCCGGCAGCTGGATTCGAACCCGGGACCTCCGCGTGGGAGTTCAGTACGCTAACCGCACAGCTAATCCCTTCCCTCCCCTCCCCTATTAATGTTAATATTGAAGAGTAATTCAATTTCCTGCAAAAATTCAAAGTTTCAGGAATTTTAAGAGTTGTGATAGGCATCATCAACTCCAAAAAAATAATATTTAATTACTGGCTTTAATCGCTGAGGATTTAACGAAGCCAGACGTGAAACAGGATTGCCGGGAAGAGTAAGCGATAATAGTTAATGGATTAACAAACTGGCAGTGCACTAAAAACGCTCTGGGTGCCTATGACCTCAGATATTGCCGCACCTTAAACAAAGCTGATTTGATCTCAAAGATCTATTGAGACTCCCCAAAGTGTCTGTGATAATGCATTGAAGATCTTAAAATTGAACGTGCAGTGTTTAACTAGAGTTAGCCTAACTGGGTTTCAGCAAAGTCTGAAATGCGGCATATCATCTATTTGTGGATCTCAGTGTAAATGTTGTTTGTGTTGTTTAGGCTGGGATACCCGCAGGGACGCCAAGATCCCTGAAGAAGTGGCTAGCCCACTTCTCCCTACGGGGACTTACTGTAAAATGAAACCACGCTAGTGGTGCAAAAAAAACGTCGGAGTCATTTTTGTCATAAAAAAAAAACTGACAAGGATAGCAAATCTGAACAAAACGTGATGTTCCGACAGACATACTTAAAACGCGTGTTTCCGGTGACAATTCAAAAACTCAAAACTCTACGATTTCAATACTTCCTGAAAGGAGGAATAAGAACCAGTAAATAATTCATTTAACTTAGAATTTTTTGGCTAGCTTTAAGCTTGGCTTTTATTCGCTCACAACTAAAATTAGCTTACTGAAGCATGAATGACGTAATTTCAATCTTAGTTCGCAGGTAAAGATTAAATAGAAGTGAAAGAAAGCTCTGTCCATCAGGAGGAAATACTTCGTCTATACAAATTTCTTAACCTCATTCCCCACTTATAAAGGTTGGACAAAGTTCAAATGCAAGATCCCTGGTGTGATATTTGCGGTCACTCAAAGTATTTCTATTGGCCTAATACCCAAAATAAAGATCAACGTGAATGCGTTCATTGGGCCGTTAATTTAACTAAGGATGTCAGGGGGTTCCTTAATAAGGGATTTCTTTTGATTTTTTTTTACTTTAAAAATTGTCCACCCCAAGTACAAATCTGATTTTTTGTTGGTCTATTTTAATCTTAAGTCCATGTCCAGCGCTCAGTTTGTCCCAACAGACTTAGAAGTCCACATTCTTATTTACCAACCATCTCACCAAACATACACAAAGTTCAGCGTGAACACTCACACAACCTTCTCTTAATGGAGGCGACTATCAAACATACTTTACTATAAATATCTCATAATAAACATTAAATAAAATCCAAGGCCTAGACTAGTACCGCAATACATCTTAGCTTTGCGGGTCTAGCCTTAGCCGCCTAACATATTTTACTGTAATTTTCATTAATTAACCATTAAATAAAATCCAAGGCCTAGAGACCAGGAATCGAACCCACTAAACCAACAATACACCTTAGTATTGCGGGTCTAGTCTCTAACCGCCTAACATACTTTACTGTAAATTTCTCATATGAACCATTAAATAAAATCCAAGGCCTAGACTAGTACCGCAATACATCTTAGCTTTGCGGGTCTAGCCTATAGCCGCCTAACATATTTTACTGTAATTTTCATTAATTAACCATTAAATAAAATCCAAGGCCTAGAGACCAGGAATCGAACCCACTAAACCAACAATACACCTTAGTATTGCGGGTCTAGTCTCTAACCGCCTAACATACTTTACTATAAATTTCTCATATGAACCATTAAATAAAATCCAAGGCCTAGACTAGTACCGCAATACATCTTAGCTTTGCTGGTCTAGCCTATAACCGCCTAACATACTTTACTCTAAATATCTCTTATTAACCATTAAATAAAATCCAAGGCCTAGAGATCGGGAATCGAAGCCACTAAACCAACAATACTTAGCATTGCGGGTTGAGTCTCTTAACCGCTCGGCTACCGTGGCCACGCCTTCTTCATCCTCTTAATTTCAAGTCGTATTGTCCGTACCGTACATCTCAATGATGTGACAGAGGGTAGTCTATTCTCATAGACTTTCCCCCCAGAACTACATCAAACAAAAATAATTTTTGTCGTTGAAAAATTGAAGCAAATTTTCAAGAAAATGGAAAATGCACAAATGAACATCTTTGAAATTGGAATTTTAGCAACACATTAAATCCTTCTTAATAAGAATTATGGCCGTACATGGTACTAAAATAGCAATTTAGAGGAAAGCCTAACCATATCTCTTTCCGCGCTTACCCGGAAGTGTCCTCAATCTTATTGTACATGAAAAACTACTCGAATAATTGAGGCGATCGCCATACTTCCTCTTTTCTAGTACAGTGAGAGAGAGAGAAGTACAAATAAAGTCCCACTTCAATTTTTATGAGGAGTTTAATAAACAAGTAAAGGACTTGCCGGTGCGCTTCTTGTGTGATGTCTTCATGTACGCCCTTACTGTGGAAGTATGACATTTACGACCGGAGTCTGGACTGCGCTAATCCTTTCCCTCATCTCTGTTTGAGGAAGAGAACGAGGAGGCATCACAAAAAAAGGACCAATGTCATCACTATCAAGATTTATGTCAGAAGCTTCTTTTTTTTTTTTGAAAAGTGCACAAAACTTGGAACTTCTTAAGCGGAAACTTAGTAAAGAATTCGACTGGATGCCTCAAGTCACAAAATTCAGTATGTCCGAATATTAAAAGGAAGTAAAATAAAACTCGATTTTTTCATTTTACTACCCGGAACCACAAACTTAAGATGCTCGACTCAACAAAAGCAGCAAGAAGTGCACAGAATAAGGGTGGGTACGCCCTTTTAGATTCTTGGTTTAAAATCTTACCTACCTGAGGCAAGTCTTTTCTTTGGTTCGCTTCAAGGTCACACTTTAAGAAACTTATTATCTTCTGTCCCCCCTTGTAGCGAGATTTCTGCCCAGCTTCCTTTTAATACCCCCTCCTTCTATCACACACACACACACAGACGCAAATCTTTTCCCGCTGTCACGCACAATACGATGATATAGGCAGTATGAGTGAACTGAATATATTTTTCTAGTCATTCAGTCCGGATTCCGGCGAAAATACCTGTAAAGATGGTATGGACACAGCTTCATACCTGCAGCCTCTTCGTGGACACTCTATATCTATTTGTAAGGAAGAATTCCATCCTCCTTCTTCTATGTCTTCCTCCTTGAAAAGCTGTCACCCTCCAGGAGACATATTGTCAACATATCACCCATACAAACTTTTTAAAAATTCTGCTACAATTCCTGACATATTTATCAAGTTCGTCTTTAATCTACAGCTTTATGCTCTCGATTAGATTTTTTTTGCTATCTTCTTGCTTCCAGTATTAGGTGGTACTGTATTCGTGCCGTTGTTCTGATTTTAAGGTCTCAAAGAATACGAAAATGTTTCAAATTAATTGGTTTGTATGCAGCCCACTATTAAATCCAAAAATGAGAAATCACAAGAAGTACATCAGAGAACGCGACACTTCCGGTTTCTATCAAAAACCGGAAGTGACACTTATCTAAATAAATTTTTTAATTTTCAAAAATTATTTCTACAAAATTTTATTTTATCCAAAATGTCCCATTACAGGAAACATTCCTCACATTATATAATAAAAACGGATTAAACACGTAACATAGAATCAAAAATTTGAAGAAAACGGTTTGCCGGAAGTGTCACGTTTTTACTAAAAAGTTTTGAATCATTGTTAACGATGGCCACGTTAAAGTGAAGTCGATATACTTTCTGGTACAAATTGCTGTATGAAATCATGGTTTTAATTTTTTTTGTTATTAGTTCCGGGTCTCAATTAGTACGAAAAGGTGTTACAAAAAATAGACTTGGTGAGCAAATTTGGGACCCAAAAGCCGAAAGAAATGTATAAGGCTCAATATTTCGTTAATCGCTCAAAAGTTTCAAAGTAGACACGAAAGCGTTCAAGTTACTGTCGCGAGAATTCCATAACAGGAAGTCGTTTCAGTGTTACCGGCAGATTATTTATTTTCTTTTGTTTGCAAGCAAATGATATCTGGGATTGAATTTTAGGATTATAATAATTAACACTTATTTTTATAAATAATTCGTTTTTTTTTTTTAAAAAAAAAAGTTTGCCAAATATAATATCCATATAAAATATTCTATATGTACAAAAAAAAATATTAATAATATAACAATGTCGGAACAATATTACCATTGGCGTAACTACAAACATTATTAATAAAGGTGGAGAACTGTCTTTTTCAATTAATGACAATCTTTAAGGGATACATTTTTTTTATGAAATTTTAAATTTTATTCTTAAATTAAAAAAAATTAATCAACACAGCTAAACTATTTCATCATAACATGATCATGTAGTTTCGTTTTTTTAAATTACTTCTATTTTGTGATTTAAAATAATTAATTAAAAAATATATCTCTTATAAATATTTAATAAAGATGATTCTAATTCAATTATTTCATTTATTGTCATGGTATTTTATTTATTAAAAATATGTAAAAGAGTATTTCAGTTAATTTATGTAGTAAGGCCACTTGTTTGATACGTTTATTTATTTTGTCCCAGAGAAAATCACAATTTATATTAATTAATTATAATTAATTACAAAGGCACTGACTTTTTTTTTCTTTTTCTTTTTAAAAAATAAATTTATTAAAAAAAAATTAATTTATTTTTTAAAAATAATAATTAATACATATTATAAGGCAGAATTAATTATTATTACTATTAAAAATAATTTACAATTACATCTAAAAACAATTAATTAAAAAAAAAAAGAAAGATCACGCGTTGAATGTCTTTAACGATAGGAATGAATTTGCTATCACTTCAACTATAATTTGTTTTTTGTTGTTTTATTTTTATTTTTTAATTTATTTAACTAATCAACTAAAAATTAATTAATTGAAAAAATTATTTACAATTAAAAAAAAAATTACACTTTTGACTAGAAATTAAGAGAAGTCTTTAATTAAATTTATTAATTTTTTTTTTAATAAATATATCTATATATTAAATTAATTGATTTCACGTCCCCCTTCGATTAATTTTTTTTTTTTAGTTATAGCATTTTTTTTTTTTTTTTTAACACAGTAACAATGTAATTTTGAATTTCTTTCGTATAATTTGTTTAAAAAAAATTCAAAATTAGATTATATTACATGAACATTTTCCGGGAAAGGAAAAAAAATGAAATTCGCCTATATTTTCCATCTTTCTACAGATTTTAAAAAATCAGAAATATGAGATATTTTACTAGAATATATTCTACACCGCAGAGTACTATGTTTCCAAACTATAAGTTACCTAAGAACTTTACAAGTTACCATATATACATAACCACCGTAAATGGTTACAAGTTTTGTTTTTTTTTATACACGCTTTTGGGGCAAACTTGTTTTTAATTTTAATTAATTAATTAATTTTTTTTTAAATTAATAGATTTTTTTAAAAGAAATACAGGCGAAAATTAATTTTTATCCGGAAAATAATAAATAGCTGCGATTTTAGTCTTTTTTTTTCTTAAAAAAAAATTCGGAACATATTTTTAGAACACTGCCTATAATATGTATAGCATTTTTTTTTGCTTTTTTTTTTTCTAGACCACAGAAATAAATTAATCTTAATTTTGATTAACTATAATTAATTTTCAGGGGGGTGGGCCATCGCACTCAAACTTCAAAAAGTTTTTTTGAAGAGAGATAGAGAGAGAATCACGTTTCTTTTCGTACTATTTACAAATAAATGTTTTAATATTTTTTTTTTTTTCCTGGAGGTAAAAAAATATTCATTCTCTCTCTCTCCATCTCGCTTGCAGTTGATGAGGGCGTGTTCACTCGTCTGCAGCAAGTCGACCACCTGTAAAGGAAGGAAATACACGTTAAGAAGAGCCTTGGACAGGAAATAGTGCGGTAGTACAAGTGAAATAAGAGCACCTTTTTCTCACTCTTTCATGATGAAAACTATAGGTACACCTTTTTTTTTGTGTTTTATAATTTTTTGTTTGTACCATTAAGCGAAATATTTAATTTTTTTAATTAATTCAATAATTAATTTAATAATTTTAATATTTACCTTCACGAGATCTTGGGCAAAGCTGATCCTTGTTTAACAATACATTTTTTTTTTTTCACTTTTTTTAATTTATTTTTGAGATCGAAATTATTTGTTTTCTCGCAGCTTCTGTAAAATAAATAAATAAATATAAAAAATGAAATTATGGTAAATAAAATAAAAAAAAGTAAGTAAAATAAAAAATAAAAAACCCTATTGTTTACAGTTAGAACATTTTGTAATCGACTGTACTGTAGTGTGTGGGTTATTGTTCTATTGACCTTCGTTTACAACTTACAATTAGTTGTAGTATTCTTATAAGTAGTTGTAATAATTTTTTTTTTATATATATAGTTCATTTACTTTTATTTTTTATTTTTTAAGAATTACATTAAAATTTTTTATTATTATACCAAAGAATTGTCGGATATAGCGGAAATTAGAACAAAATTGGCGCGTACTATAACGGTCGTTGCCTTAGCAACAAAACGAATGAACGAGCGTTCTCTCTCGTTACGTTTCAATATAATACCCCTCTTTTAAAAAAAGTGTTTGCCCTTCTAAAAATAAAAAAAGAGAGAGAGAAGAGAATTTCAAAGAGAGAGAAAGAAAGAGGTGTACTTACGACACCCTTCTGATTTTTCTTTTACTAAAAACCTCTCCTTAAGGGTTCAATATATCTGCAGAGAGAGAGCAGGAGAACGAGAACGAGAGGAGGGGTTCCAGAACCCCTCAACATTAAGCGTTCCCTCTACCTTATTCAAAAACTCTAGCACACAGAGGAGAGAGAAACCCCCCTCTGTTGCCCTATTGTAAGTACAAAAACCGGTGGGGTATACCCTTAGTAATACGGAGACCTATATAGTTCCCCCTTTTTACCTACAGCTCCAGGTATATACGCCGATTTTATATATATATTTTTAATTTTATTTCATTTTATTTTTATTTCTTTTATTGTATCCCCTCTCTACGGCCCTCTCATTTCCCTTTCATTTATCACAACTCCCCTTTAGGGCTACTGTCCGTCTTCTACCGTACTGGGAAGGGGGGGAAGCAATCCTTTATTTTTTACACTGTTTAGTTTTATAAAAGTACAAACCTTAAAATGTTAATTAGATCTTTCGTATAATTAGCATAAATAATGCAGCGGTGCATATTCTAAACTTGGGGGGAAAATGCAACGAGGCGTGCAACTAAGGAGGAAAAAAAACCAGACATAGCTTAAGGGCTTGTGTATTACGCATACATTATGTCCGGAAATAAAATTCAAATATTCAACAATTGAAAACAGGAAATAGAACAAAAAATTCTAGCCTTTGAAGTGCACAGGAAGTAAACAGAAAAAAGGTTTATGGTTCAGGTAGAAGGAAACGAAAAATTGGGCAGATTTATTTGGTTTAGTGGAGAATCACAGTCTCTTATCTTCCAAGTGATTCGAAGATAAACACTTGTTGGCCCGGAAATAGTGCCAGCGAGATCGCGTCAAACTTTTTACGCGTAGAACTCCGGTGATCACAGTCCGACAAAACTATCTTAAGTAATTGAATAAATAAAATATATATATTTACACCTACCTTTAGCAGATAAGTAGCAGCTATTGTGACTGCTGCCACCATGAGATAACATCCAACAGTTCTTCATCTTCCGGACTCATTGGATCATAATTATCGTGATTATAAGAGCCACCGTTCGATCCACCATACGATGGTTCCGATTGATACGACGACGTTGAAGGTGGTGGTGATTGCGACGATTCCGAACATACTGGTGATAATTCCATTTTGGATTCTTTAAAATAGTTTTCCGTATTGCCGCCGGATTGGTCCAGTAGGTCTTGTAAAGAGCGGATATATTCTACGGCCATTCTTAGGGTCTCCACTTTGCTCAGCTTTTTTGAAGCGCCTCTACCCGTGGCGGATGATGAAGGACTGCCCAAAGCGGCCGCCACTGATAATGGTATATGATTGCGCAGAGTGGCGAATCCGTTGTTCACTTGTTTCACACGATTTCTTTCCCTGGCGTTTCTACGCGCTACTGACGCTGGCTGCATGCCGGTATATTGGAAATTGATACGCCTCTTACAACGTACGTCAGATGTGTTATCAACTAGTACGGTGTTCCGGTCGATGCCTGGTTCGGATTTAATCTGCGGTGAATTTTCTACGATAACTGCATTCCTTTTTACGACGCCCAAATTGATTGCTAATGGCTTGCCGACGACTGACGCCATTACTCGACGACACCGATCATATAGACGAAGTATTACTTCTCTCTATACTTTTATAAAAAATTAAAATTGAAAAAATTAATCACTCCGTATTTATGGAAAAATAAAACAAAAGCAAATGTTTAAACTTGTTATTTTTTGGGTCGGGGGTATTTTCTTTAAACCATAAAAACGAACCAAATCGGGAGACACCAAAAAACAAAAAAAAAAACAAAAAAAAATCACTAGAAGATCACACTACGACTGGAAACAGAACTTAGAATGAGTCGCACGCCAGCATGGACTGGGTATTTATATGGTAGTCCCCACCACTGCCAGAGGGACGCGTGCCATGGACGTGCCGTCTACCCCCACTTTGAGGACCGCCCCTGGCTATGGACCGGTTGCCTCTCTGCTGCGCTCTTTTTGCTCCTTCAACTCACACACAAACACACGCACACGCATGCACATCACTACTACCTTACTATTGGGGAAGTGTGCGACCTTCAGGATGGACTATTCTGTCTAACGTTACCCACACCTAAGGCTACCCTCCAGTTTTTCCAAAGTAACAACAAAAAAAAAAAAAATAATAATCCAAATAAAAGAAGAGAGAAGAAACATTCATGTTGGTAACACTGATTACCCAATTATAATTTACATATTTTACCCAAATCTAAACGTAAGTTGTGCAGCCTGCGTAAAGCTAAATAAGTTTATGGCTAAGATTTATGACATGGTCCACAAATCAAGTAGCGGCCCCCTCTGATTCCCTCCTCTATCTTGAAATTCAAACGGTAATTAAATCCATTAAATCCAAACTGCTACATTCCTAGATTTACCTGAAAACAAGGTGTTTAGGTGGGTAAATTCTGTACTGAAGTCATTAAAGACATTCTAGAGAAGGCCACCGAAAACGGAAATAGTTTTCGAACACCATAAGGTCGTACTTCCGTTTGACAGACAACACCTTAAATACGAATACTGCGACTGAACTTGCTAATTGGTGAATGTAGCTAACATTTCCCAGCCGCATGTTTTTTTCAGTGAAATATTTCAAATAATTTTAATTTTCAGGCAGGGTTTACCTCCAACTACCAATTAGGTTTCGTGGACGGAGGCGACTAACAAACATACTTTACTATAAATTTCTCATATTAACCATTAAATAAAATTCAAGACCTAGACTAGTACCGCAATACATCTTAGCTTTGCGGGTCTAGCCTCTAACCGCCAACCATACTTTACTATAAATTTCTCATATTAACCATTAAATAAAATCCAAGGCCTTGACTCCTGGAATCGAACCCACTAACCAACAATACATCTTAGCGTTGCGGGTCTAGCCTATAACCACTCGGCTACCGTGGCACCTTAAATTAAACAAATACAAATAATGAAATGACCCAGAACCAAGTAGAAAATCCATTTTATTAGAAAGTACTAGCTAATCTGGGATAACTACAAAAATAGCCTCAAAAATATTGAGAAAACTTAAAATTAAAAGGAATGGATTTTCTAGCTTTTAAAATATTTTGTGGAGCTCCCTTCACCCCGGTTCGGCACCATAAATCCAATAGTGATTATAATCAGATACTTGCAACAGGAATAGAACTTTCAGATGCACAAGATTAGGTCTTCTGAACACTAGCTTATACGAGTTTAATGTAAGGGAATTTAATGCCGCAAATAACTCTTAAGTAGCGATCTGACAAAGAAGTTAGCTAGGTGTTCATAATAATCTAATTTCTGCGAAGATTTGACTTCAGAATAATCCATTCATGTTGGACCCAAAAAATAATTTTTTTTTTGTATTAGACAGAAACTTTAGAAATCAGCACGCTTGAGAGGACTCTGAACTAGATCGAAGGCCTTTACATAAAAGGCAGAAGGTTAGGCAATTACCTGATAGGATATGGAAAGTCTCATGCGAGCTTGTGGTCATCGGACAAAATAAGATCGCCAGACAGTTAACTAAACAGCTAAACAGATTAAGATTTGCTTAATTAAAGCTAGAACCACCTATTGCAGCCCTTAGTTCGCCACTACAGCTCCAGTGTTGGTCCATGAAATATAGGTGCCCGTTAAGTATTTTATGGGTAAAAATGAAAGTGAATGTTTTGAATGATGAGAAATGGGTACGTACCGGTGAAGCTAAATAGTTCATCAACCATCTGCAAGAACTTAAGTTTTTTTATGCGAGTGCTGAAGGTGCAGTTGTTAAACTGGGATTACCCGCAGCAGGTTCCTTGCGGTAGTGATGACAGTTAAAGCGCTGGTGCGTTAAAGACAGAGGACAAGAGAAGTGGGGTCCAAGATTTCCGTGCACATACAGGATCTTCAAGCGGCGTTACTGCTTTGAAGAAGTGTCCGTAGAAGATCATACAAGGAAAAAATACATCATCATTACAAAATTTCAGCTTTTCTTGGTTTAAGACAAGATTCCTTCTTACAACAGATAATCAGATCGAATCTATCGACGCCAAGTAAAATCTATCATTAAATCTACAAATAATAGTCAATCAATCATTGAGCTACGTACCAAATACAAAAAAAAAACAAACCTGTAATTCCAGTCTAAATCCCGCAAGAACCGCAGAAATGAAACTAGACCAGAATTCAAACATGTTTTAGCACGTTCACCCCCCACCCATCAACATTCCATTATGAAGTTTAAGTTCCCCCTTCTTTCACCACATTTATTTTTTAAATAAATAAATAAAAAATTGTGCTTAAAAGCTGCCCGACCTTAAATAATATGTAAATAGATTATTTATTTATTTCTTAAAAAAAAATAAATAAATAATAATAAATAAAAAAAATGACGTGTGTTTTAGATCTATATCAAAAAATCTTTTGATTGGTGCGTCGCTCAGTCTGGCTTAGACTCTGACACACAAAACAGCTCCAACTTTAACTGATATTCTAATTTGACTAAATGAGTGTTGTTTTCTTAAGTGTGTGAGAGAGACCCGCTATTTTTCCCTGTGTCTGTATGTTGTTTTTTTGAGTACGTATTTAGAAAAATTTATAAAAAAAAAGGAGAAGGGATCGAATCCCTCAAAATGTTGTTTTTTTTTTCTGAACTGTGTGTTCCACTTTATTGGACAGCAAATAACAAACACAATCACACAAGAACCACCTCTTATATTGCTTAAAAAATTTTTGGGAATCTTGTTTTTATATAAATATATTATATATAAAATACTGGAAGATGGCTCGTGGCTCCTTCTCATAAATTTGAAGTACAACTCAAATTTCATCAAATAAAAGAAAGAAAAAGAAAGAAGCTGATTGGTGCCTAATTTTTTTCTACAGATAAGGTCTGCCACTTCAGTGGATCCTAACCTTCTCCCAAAGTCCATCTATTTAAACAACTTCTTCTAGATAAAAAATATTTATTTATTTTTCAGAAATTTTTATAACTTGACGAGATATTCTAGCCTTCACTCAAATAATCGTAATATATTAAAATGTATTATGAGGAGATCAGATTTTAAATTCATATTTTTTATCTTTGGAAAAAAAAGAGCTTAATTTTTTTTTTTGTATATTTTTACGGCGGGAGGACCCTCTAGAAATACAGGGTTACAAATTAAATATAACGGAATTGATATTACAGGTGGAAATAGAGTTGTTTCAGTGTAGTTCTAAGTTTAAACACAAGGTAGCGGTCGTGTGGTTTTTCCCTGTCTAATATTAAAGTCTAGTCTGGTTTTAGTCTGTTGCAGGTTGTCCACTACAGCGTTGAAACTCGGCTCGTTGTAGGACTATTGCAGCTGGTATTTCGATGCATAAATTAATTGCAATCCATTTCTTGCTTTCTTTATTTAAAAGTAAAATTAAAGTAATCGCCTATTTTTTCAGGCGGGGCTTTACGTCCAACTACCAATTAGGTGTCGCGGACGGAGGCGACTAGCAAACATACGTATTTTACTGTAAATTTCTCATATTAACCATTAAATAAAATACAAGGAATAGACTAGTACCGCAATACATCTTAGCTTTGCGGGTCTAGCCTATAGCCGCCTAACATACATTACTATAAATTCCTCATATTAACCATTAAATAAAATCCAAGACCTAAAGACCGGGAATCGAACCCACTAAACCAACAATACATCTTAGCTTTGCGGGTCTAGTATCATAACCACTCGGCTATCGTGGAGCCCTCTTTCTTTCTTTATTTTTCTTTTACTAAATTATAGACCATAATTCCAATACTTCCCAAATGTTCTGTGGATAGGTCTCCTAGATCTAAGGGGGAACTAAAATTCTCCAGGGAAGTTCTAGGAAGAGAGAGAGGGGGAGCCGATAGTCAGGAACAATCTTCCTGGTGTCTTCGTTTGCGAGGGCTGCAAACCTGGTGACCGGTCCAGGCTCTCTAGAGAAAACTGAGAGATCAGATAGCCGACAATTTGGAATAAACACATTCTAAAGAGCCTTGGGAAATTGGCTGTCATCGATAAGAGGGCACATCCTCTTCTATCTATCCATATTTTAGGAAGCTTACTCTAAAATATGGATGCAGGCCCAAACTGGAGTGAATTGGGAAAAACTACTTACTCCAAGAGGTACCTTGGAGGCTCTAAGACACTCCTGGGTCAACCCCATCCATCGGACTTGGGCTAGTTAAGTTCTGGAAATAGAGAGGAGCAGCCTGTCCTTTCCCAGTCTACTCCAGACCTAGTGAGGATCTCTTACAGCCTATCTAACAGCCAAATGAAGGAGGCATGAGATTGAGGATTTTCTTGATCCTGGACTACTGGGACAAGTCCACATATCTTCCTAGAAGCAGCTGTCACTTTTCTCGTTCTCACTTTTAGTTGCCTATAATAAAAACTATTACTCTAATTTTAATTGTGAACAAGGATTTATTTTTCATTTACCTGTTTTATAAATAGGGACTTGGAGCAGCGGCAATAAATAATTGGTATTCCAGTGGGAATCGCGCGCGCGTAAAAAAAGGGATATTTTATTTTTAAAATTCCAATTATATGAAATATTAAAGGACGTTCGCTCGCAGTCCTGGAGATGCATGGCACGGAGAGTGGAGAGAGACTAGATCGCCTAGCTTCGTCTCCAAGAAAATGTAGTTCAACTAGTTTTAATTGCAAAAATAAAAGTAAAAAGTAAAAACTGTCGTCTCTTTTTTTCTCTGCAACATCGTTTAAGATCGTCGTAACTTTTTATTATTTTTATTTTATACCTACTCTTATTGATATTTAGAGAAGATAAAATATAACATTTTTGTGTAAATGTATTCAACTATATACACACTAGGCAGTAAATCCGTCCACTACACCTAATTGGTAGTTAGAGGTTAAGCCCCGACTGAAGAAAATAGGCGTCGCTTTACTTTTACTGGGGCAATAAATTAATGCATACAAACTTCTTCAATTACAAAAATAAGTATTTTCACTTCCTCTTGTCCACACTAAGTAACAGAATATATTGCGTTTGTGTAGATTTCCGCCGGAAATATCCGTGCGTAACCAAAACTCAAAAACGAAAAAAAAACGCAGTTCAAAATATGATATTGCGGAAACGATTGCTATCATGGAGGGTGGGCCCGACAATAAGCTTTTGGAAAACAAAAATTTCCACACCCAACCGGAAGTGTTGGTACTTTACAGATTAGATTTTTTTCGAATTAAATGTGAAATGAGCCTCAAATATTTTTTCATAAAAAATATTGTGGAATAAATAAGAAAAACGCTAATAAACATGCCATATTTTCTCCAGAGTTCTCTTCATTAAAAATGCCAGCCATGCATGTGCTGGAAAGCGATTTTTCGATCAAATGACCTGCCCTAAAATCATTAAGCAGGGAAAATATCTGGTGGTAATACTCACACGACTTTTTACAGATTACGTTAAATTAAATTTTCTGAAAAAAAAACAGAGCGAAAATTTCGCTACAGTTTTCCACGTGGTTCTGGGTCATTTCATTATTTGTATTTGTTTTTAATTTAAGGCGCCACAGTAGCCGAGCGGTTATAGGCTAGACCCGCAACGCTATGATGTAAGTATTGCGGCACTAGTCTAGGTCTTGGATTTTATTTAATGGTTAATATGAGAAATTTACAGTAAAGTATGTTAGGCGGTTTTAGGCTAGACCCGCAATGCTAAGATGTATTGCGGTACTAGTCTAGGCCTTGGATTTTATTTAATGGTTAATATGAGAAATTTATAGTAAAGTATGTTTGCTAGTCGCCTCCGTCCACGACACCTAATTGGTAGTTGGGCGTTAAGCCACGCCTGGAAAAATAGGCGATTACTATTAGCAAAAAGGCCAAGTTTTTTATGGTACCATCTGTCCTAGTCCACACTTTCTGTTTTTTCTTTTTTTTGCTCCTTATTTTGGGGTGTGCCGATCACGTGTGATTCTTTTTTTTAGAGGGAGGAATTTACATTAATTTTTATTTTTTTTAAAAAGTTTTCATCCTAATTCAATTTTTGAACCTGAAAAACCTTCATTGAACTTAAAGCTCCTTCAAGTGGAAACGCGTCCATATGCATTGTGACCAAGAATTGTGTGTCATTTCTATTAGACCTGAAAGTGACCTCTTGGTCACTGGTTCGAATGCCCGTGACTTTTTTTTTTTTTTTTTTGTTCGTTACTTAGCTTTACCTGGTCCGACTTAATGTTATTTTTTTTGCACCAACTTTTACGTAAATGTGTCCAAAAAAAGTATTTTTTTGAATAAAATGTAAGCCGGACATTGACAACTTATTTAAGAATAGATTTTTTTTTTTTTTTTTAGACAAGAGTTGCTTTTGAATGAATGCTGAAGATTAGAAAGAAGACAACTGCTGGGTGATTTCCGGTGATGTACATTTATTTTTGGACAGATTTTCGGCGGGAGGGAATGCGACTCCTAGGATTTATCTTTAAACGTGATGTATTTACGAAATTAACTGAGAAAACCTTTAAAAACAAGAAATGGTGGCCACTGAGCAATAAGTTCGACCCACTTCCGGTTAAAACAGGATTAACACAGGACACTGAAGATAGGTCTTTCTTTCTTCTTCTTACTCTGGCTGTACGGTCCTCGAAGAACCTTGGCCTTCTCTAACACCTTTCCCCACTTCTCTCTCACCAAGGCAATTCTCCTCCATGTCCTTACTCCCAGACTCCTCTACATCATCCAGCCACCTAATCCTCGGCCTTCCTCTTTTTCTCGCCCCCACCTGGGTGTCCATTCATTATCTTCCTGGGAATTCGGGAATCTTCCATTCTTAATAAATGGCCTAGCCATCTCAATCTTCCCCTCTTAATCAAACCTACCAAATCTTGCTCCTGGTACAGCTCTCTTATTTCTCTGTTTTTCCTAATTCTGTACCTTTCCCCTTCTTTCACGTGGCCAAAAATGTTCCTCAGAATCTTCCTCTCCCAGGCAATAAGCAATTTTTCATCCTCCTTGGTTAACACCGAAGTTTCACTGGCTTATGTAACCAATGGCCTCAATATGCTTTTATAGACGGTTAGCTTTGCTTCCCTTGTCTTTCTTTACTGGGGGGATTTAACCACTCTTTTTTTGTAAAAAAAACTATTGCTATTATAAGACAGCGCTCTCTGCCACAAAAAGCCCTTGAACTGAAAAGCAGGTTAAACTAAACTATAACCACCCGGGAACCTAAAAATAAACTCTCCAAATCTTACACGTAAATCTGTAGCAGCCAATCAGGTTATATTTCTCTGGTCATCAATTTGGGAACAGCCAAATTAGTGGCCGACAAAAGAAGTTTTAGTTTCCTATCTTAACTTCCATACTTTTTTTTCTTCGTTTTAATTCAAAAGAAATATTATATCTTTTAAATTCTAATTAATTAAAATACTTTTTAACGAAAGAGATCACTGAAGGCTCCATTCCTTGTTTAGTATCCCCATAAGCCACAGCCTTCCCGATCTCCGCTAGGTGCCCTGTGCATTGTCTCCAACAATACCTTGACAAAAGACACGGTGGACCACCAAAGCTGCAACGGGCGTCTCACCATCAAATTTTATGAGCTTCTACTCAATTTAGACAGTCTTTTTTTTTTTCCTAAATCATTATTTGGAGAATGTTTTGGAACTGGCCTCAGTTTAGGGGTAATTAATCGCTTTTATAATTATCATATAACGGTTTTTAATGAATTCCTGTTTGTTTTTAGATAAAATCATCTAAAGGATGCGATTCCTCAAGTAGATGATTTTCAGCATTGAATTTGGCTTCTTTAGGTAGGAGTTAATAGAATAAGAATGTCTCCTAAATTTTTAAAAACTACAGCAACGGCGATTATCTTGGCTCAGCTGATCCAGATTAACAGCATCCCAAAGATTTGCATAACAATTTAAACGATCAATATCGTTAATCTACTCGAAAACTGAATGAATTTTTCAAAATATTTTACAAAATCGGCCTTACCGATTATCTTTAAACCTTTTTGGTTAAATTTGTGATGCAAATAAATAATTAAAATTCTAAATTTTTTGGTCTGTAGCGAAATAAAGTAAAGTAATTGCCTACTTTTTACAGGCCGGCTTTACGTCCAACTACCTAATTAGGTGTCGTGGACGGAGGCGACTAGCAAACATACTTTACTATAGATTTCTCATATTAAACATTAAATAAAATCCAAGGCCTAGACTAGTACCGCAATACATCTTAGCTTTGCGGGTCTAGCCTCTAACCGCCTAACATACTTTACTGTAAATTTCTCATATTAACCAATAAATAAAATCCAAGGCCTAGACTAGTACCGCAATACATCTTAGCTTTGCGGGTCTAGCCTCTAACCGCCTAACATAAATAAATAAATAAATAAATAACTTTATTGCTTATAAGTTTACAACTTTTTGCAATGAGTTGGTTAAACATAAATAAACTTCAGTGTACTACATTAAATGAGCATAATGTAAAAAAATAATAATAATATAAACATAAACAAAAATAAATGATACATTTCACTAAAAATTATTGTTATTTCAATTTTTTTTCCTTAAATTAATATACTCAACTGTGAATTTTACTTGAGCCCTAATATTACACCTGCTTTTTGCCGCTTTTCCAAAGCTTGAGTTACAAAATGGTATAAATTCTGTAACTCTAATTTAGAGTGGAAAGTCAAAAGGGAAACTATTTCCAATGTATATTTATTCAAATGCTGATACCTTAAGGGACTGTAGTAAGGGCACTCTATTAAGAAATGTTCTAACGTGTCAGATTTAAACAATGAACAGGTAAAACAGAGGTTTTCTGGCTTAAATTTAAATTTCCTCCCCATTATGAAAAAACTTGGAGATTTATAGCTTTGCGGGTCTAGCCTATAACCGCTCGGCTACCGTGGCGCCTTAAATTAAACAAATACAAATAATGATTTGGCCCAGAACCAAGTGGAAAAGTGTAGCAATATTTTAGCCCTAGGTAAATGTTTTTTTTTTTTCAGAAAATTTAATTTAACGTAAACTATAAAAAGTCGTGTGAGTATTAGCACTAGAACGTAGGGGGGGGGGAGAAATTCAGCTAGACAGAGAAGAATGCCACAAGTTAAAACAATAGCGAAGGGTGGTCAATTGTAAACAACAAAAGGTGGGTTGTAGTTTCATTTGGTTTGGCGGTTCCCTCAACAAGACAGAAATATGAATAACGACCGGTCAGACAAAAGAGTAAATAAATTAACGCAAAAAAAAAACCATTATATTTGCAGGTTTTAGTTGTCTCTACTGTGGCTAACAGTAAGATAGACAATAGTTCCTAGACCTTTTCAAATATTGTCCCAGTAACTCTCTCAATTCTACTGTCTGGATATTGCCAAACATTTTATACTGGTAAAACTTTATGTATATGGACAAAGTGAGTAAGAGAGAGAGATTGTATATATACAATAGAGTCTTAGTGGAAATAGTGGAAAAACTATGATAGAAGACATACGAAAGAAATAGTGGACAGTTTTTAAAGAGGTAGTTGGCACAGTCTTGAAGAATAGAGCTGGAGGCTGAACGTCTAAAGCACAAAAATAGGGGTTTTTTGGTGTGTGAGAAACTTTGTATATTCTCATAAATAAAGGGAAAGGTTACACCAAAAGTACAAAAGGGCATTATAACACGTATAGACGTTCCTTATTTAGGACAGGTCTGGGGAGGTATTATCTGAGGAACAATGCTCTAGTCCATCACAAAGTTTTGCTACAATCTCAATAGGACGACTGGAATCAAGAATATAATGTGGATAATAGAAAAAAAAATCGGGAATAGATAATAATAAAAATGCAGCCAATTTAAATATTTCCAAAAAGAAAAACTGGTGGGAACTTCCTTTATAGCTCGTAAGAGGAAGTACCCATGAACTTGGGTACTTGGAATATGGGCAAAAGAAAAACAAACTTGAAAAACCCAAAAATCTGATACAGTAAAATTGCACTTCCGCCGCCCAAGTCCGAGTCCACTATAAATTTGCTATCAACATAAACCGTTTACACAGGTGATGAGGCAATACACTTTACTTAAATGACGCTTTAGAGGAAAACCACAACACATATCTCTATCTCAATCTCTAAACACCCTACAGAAGCATCCCTAGAGAAAGAATTTTCAAGCAAATGTAAACCGATCTACGAGCGCTGAAGAAGACGCTTAGCACGTTCCGGTTGGCTAAATTTATTTAATAGATAGAAAGCTTAAACTTTTCTTACTAGAATTTCCGCCAATTTTCCGTTAGTTTGAACTTACACACGGCCTTCGTTTTTTCCCCCCAAAATTCCTTGGATTAACTTTAGCTTTTACAAGTTTAAATAATAGATAAGAAGATGAACATGCTGAGTTATATTTAAATTAATTTGACATCAACACACCATTGTTTCCAGTAATGCTAGTGGGAGGTAATCTGGCTGGTCACGAGTATTAAGTAGTTTTTTAGTTTTCTGCAATTGATGTAAGTACAGCAGCAACATTTCCAAAATAATAATCAACACTATCACTTCATAACTAGCCACAGCATCGTAATGTTCGACCAGTATGTAAGTACCAGTATGTACGTAATATAGGTTACTCTTTGGTTACGAGCAGTGTTGCTAACTAATAATTACAATTACAACTAAGCTATTCTCTACAATTGGGTAAAGAAATCATTGAATTCTGATCATAGAAATAGAAATATAAAGGTTTGAAATTTGAACGAAATACAAACACTCAAAACTTTAACCTTCTATATCTCGGCAACTATTATCAATAAAACATTGTGATTTATACCAGTTATAGAGGAAACTATTCTCTACAATTGGGTAAAGAAATCATTGAATTCTGATCAATAGGAATAGAAATATAAAGGTTTGAAATTTGGACGAAATACAAACACTCAAAACTTTAACCTTCTATATCTCGGCAACTATTATCAATAAAACATTGTGATTTATACCAGTTATAGAGGAAACTATTCTCTACAATTGGGTAAAGAAATCATTGAATTCTGATCAATAGGAATAGAAATATAAAGGTTTGAAATTTGGACGAAATACAAACACTCAAAACTTTAACCTTCTATATCTCGGCAACTATTATCAATAAAACATTGTGATTTATACCAGTTATAGAGGAAACTATTCTATACAATTGGGTAAAGAAATCATTGAATTCTGATCAATAGGAATAGAAATATAAAGGTTTGAAATTTGAACGAAATACAAATACTCAAAACTTTAACCTTCTATATCTCGGCAACTATTATCACTAAAACATTGTGATTTATACCAGTTATAGAGGAAACTATTCTATACAATTGGGTAAAGAAATCATTGAATTCTGATCAATAGGAATAGAAATATAAAGGTTTGAAATTTGGACGAAATACAAACACTCAAAACTTTAACCTTCTATATCTCGGCAACTATTATCACTAAAACATTGTGATTTATACCAGTTATAGAGGAAACTATTCTATACAATTGGGTAAAGAAATCATTGAATTCTGATCAATAGGAATAGAAATATAAAGGTTTGAAATTTGAACGAAATACAAATACTCAAAACTTTACCCTTCTATATCTCACCAACTATTATTACTAAAAAATTGAGATTTATACCAGTTTGTTTATACAGATTGTTTATACAGATTTGACTTCAGAAGTTTGGAATCTTTCCCTAGTTGTTGGCACAGGCAGTTTGGAGATCAAGGGAAGGCAGGAAGCCTGTTTAGAAAGGGAGGAGATCCTACTGATCTCTGCCTTTGACCTCTCCCCTCTTCGGTTGTAAGGGGAAGATCTCCAAGGAGAATGAATTAGAGCTGGAAGGAAGCTTTGCTAACCTCCTTAGGGCTACCATATATCTTAAAGCCCCTCCCTTAAGAAGAAGTGGTTCCTCCTTTAATAATAATAATAAAAAGAAAGAATGTACACGTCTAAGGGAAAAACCTACCCTACATCACGTTCTTAAGGGCTAGTACAGGTCTGCTTTCGTTTTTCAACTCTCCTACCTTTACTAACACACACACCCGCAAATAGGGTACACTACAACAGACTGACGAACCGGAGATTTAATAAGAAACTGGTCCAGACATCTAGATGCTTGCTCTTGTCTGCCTACACCTCTACTATATGGACCTTCTAAGAAGACGGGCAGATGTTTGTATATCATTCTGTGCTCAGATGGATATCGTACTGGAATAATCGAAGATTTCCCGCAATGCGATGGAGTATTTTACTATCTCGTAACTTTACTAAGTCAGGTGGAGGTACTCTAATTCTCGAAATTGTATTTCCGCCGGAAATTTCCGTTTTAAGATAACTGAATTCCGAAAAATTGGTTTTTTATGCAAATAGGTGTACGGGGTCCTCAGTCTATCATGGAATAATTTAGACAATAAACTTCAAATCTAAAATTTATTTTAGACTATATTTTAGACCCTTATAATTTGTAGGACATAAAACCGGACATTAGGTATACTTAACTGAACTTTTATTTGGAAAACCCCAAAAACCCTCCTCACTCCCAGAAGTGACCAAAATCGAATTTTCCTGGGAAATTCTTTCAAATAAAAGTTGTAGATGGCGTAACTGCCTATTTTTTCAGGCGGGCTTTACGTCCAACTACCAATTAGGTGTCGTGGACGGAGGCGACTAGCAAACATACTTTACTGCAAATTTCTCATATTGAACATTAAATAAAATCCAAGACCTAGACTAGTACCGCAATACATCTTAGCTTTGCGGGTCTAGTCTATCACCGCCTAACATACTTTACTACAAATTCCTCATATTAACCATTAAATAAAATCCAAGACCTAGAGCCCGGGAATCGAACCCACTAAACCAACAATACATATTAGCATTGTGGGTCTAGTCTCTTAACCACTCGGCTACCGTGGCGCCTATGATGTACAAAATGTGTGTGCATAATTTAAAGGAAATCTTTATGAGCTATTTCCGGTGAAAACTCTAATTAGAAGATTTGACGTCACCACAATATTGTTTATTTTCTCTCACCTAAATTACAGAAAGAAATTTGCTTTTTAAAATCTGGAGGTTCAAAGAATGCCTAATACAACCTGCAAATGTTTTAAATATATATAATACTGCTTCCTCAATTGCACTTACAATTACATAAAGGTATCAATTTATAAGGGAAACTACTTAATTAAAACTGAACGAATCGTTGGTAAGTTGGTTATCTTAAAGTACCGCAAACCTGTTTTAGACTTTCAAGTGAAGTCTAGTAGGCGGACAATATCGTCTTCTTTTTTTCAGACGAAGTAGTTTGCAAGATCGAAACCGGACTACTTACTTTTTATATTTTATTTTTATAATGGAATTATTTATTAATACATTTTATTTTTTATTTTTTTTTTGTAATAAAGACAAACTTCTTGGTACAAGAGACTTTAATTGGACGGAAGAGTGAACGTTTTTGTGTCAGCACCCTCAAGTTGTTAGTTCGGTTCTTTAACTCCCCGCTGGAGTGTATTACATGAATAAAGTAACGTATTTCTGGAATTAATGAATGGACACGATTTCTTCTTATACATCTACGTTCTTCCATTGATATACTGATTTTACGATTAAATTCTGCGAGCTCGTTATTTTGCCATAAATTTGCCAAACAAGTTTTTGCACTTCTTTTTTAATTTTTCTGGAATCAAATTTTTTGTATTTCTTAAAGCACGAAAAAGGAAGTTTCGTGCAAAATTTCGTTTTTTTTTACTTTTCACTGGAAATGTGCCTATTTTGAGGACTTCAGAGTCAGAAATGAGTTTTTTTTTAAAAAAAATTTACTTAAACTGCAAGTATTGGATGAAGAAAAAGACGTGTACGAAGTTTCTTTTAATTGTTTACAAACTTATTTTACGTAAAGTAAAGTAAAGTAATCGCCTATTTTTTCAGGCGGGCTTAACGTCCAACTACCAATTAGGTGTCATGGCCGGAGGCGACTAGCAAACATACTTTACTATAAATTTCTCATATTAACCATTAAATAAAATCCAAGGCCTAGACTAGTACCGCAATACATCTTAGTTTTGCGGGTCTAGCCTCTAACCGCCGGACATACTTTACTATAAACTCATATTAACCATTAAATAAAATCCAAGGCCGAAGACCGGGAATCGAACCCACTAAACCAACAATACATCTTAGCATTGCGGGTCTAGCCTATAACCGCCTAACATACTTTACTATAAATTTCTCATATTAACCATTAAATAAAATCCAAGGTTTAGACTAGTACCGCAATACATCTTAGCTTTGCGGGTCTAGCCTCTAACCGCCTAACATACTTTACTATAAATTTCTCATATTAACCATTAAAACAAATCGAAGGCCTAGACTAGTACCGCAATACATCTTAGCTTTGCGGGTCGCGCCTCTAACCGCCGGACATACTTTACTATTTTCTCATATTAATCATTAAATAAAATCCAAGGCCGAAGACCGGGAATCGAACCCACTAAACCAACAATACATCTTAGCTATGCGGGTCTAGTCTATAACCTCCTAACATACTTTACTATAAATTTCTCATATTAACCATTAAATAAAATCCAAGGCCTAGACTAGTACCGCAATACATATTAGCTTAGATATTTTACGTAATAGTGGGCATAAAATAAGATAAAGCATAAACCAAGGCCAGTTCGATGTTCAGTTAAATTTTTGTATAAAATAGATGATAAACAGCAACGTTATGACTGACGACTATTAGACAGTAGATATTCTAGCCAAATACTGTGTTACTGGTAACTCTATCTTCTGTTTTGAACGAGAATTAATAAACTATCTTCTGTACACATGCGCACTAAGCTCCGCCAACAGATATTCTGGGGTTTGGATTACATAGCTGCTGACCACAGACTAGGCGCCGAACATACATACACTGGCCCCGGAGGACATACTCTGGCTAGGTCAACTAATTACGTAATAACTTGGACAGATAAAAACAGAGAACCACTTTATATTAATACAGCCGCCCATGCAACCTGCCTCCACCACCTCCACCTCCACCTCCTCCTCCTCCTTCAGCAAACAGCGGGCATCATGAAATTATGAACAGCAAAAGGTGTAACAACCTGAGAGAGCTGCTAGAGGTGCTGGCCAGTATGCGGGCATCAGGTCACCTTGGTAACTCTTACGATCTTTACAGGAGTACGGTGGTAGAGAGGGGGTGGGGGAAGCAACAGGACAGGTGTCATCTGATCCTTGTCATCTTGAACTGGGCGGGGGGCGATGATGCTGTACTCTCCCTTTCCATCGGACAGGATCTCTTCGTCTTAATGCATCACACGTTGCAAGTAGATGCATTTCTAAATTGTTGTTTCAATTTTTAATCTTTTTTTTTTTTTCATCATCTCACCTTCATTTATAAATAGATAAATACAGCCATCTTCAGTGGGCTCCCACAAAACCTCCCCCACCAACAACAATTTGCGTAAATAATTTTACTTGAAACTTTAAGCTCCAAAAATTTCAACAGATTTTCCTAGGCGCTAATCAATTAGTACGATTAAATTAGAAGAATTAAAAGAAAATCACGAAAATCTCATCAGAAAAATGGCACTTCCGGTATTTCAACGCTTCCTGAAAGCACGCCCTTTACGCTTAACCCCAAATGTGTCCTTAAATGAATTCTCCTGCATAAATACTTTAAATATAAGTTATAGTTTCTATAAAAGTGCATTCAGCAACCAAGTTTAAAGATAACCAGCGATATCGTAAAAGAAAAACAAGAAAATCTATTTCGTGACACTTCCGGTAGGCTAATTCCCCCCCCCCTCCACAATAAAGCAAGAAGTATCCGGAATTAAAAATAAAATTTAAACATACCGTGACTTATTTACTTACTGTAAATTTTAAAATTAATAATAACCACGCCCAGATTGGTCTACCAACCAGGAACAGCAGCTGACGATTGCGCACTATAAATTCGAGACGGTTAACGAGTTCGGCTATCTAGGGTCCCCTAGTTAGTAAGGGAAAATCAAGAGAGCCTAGAAATTAAAAGAAGAATTATGGCCGCAAATAGGTGCTATTTTGGCCTATAAAGTACATTAAAAGCAAACTTATCTCCCGCGGCACGAATATTCAAATGTACAAAATGTTGAGCTGGCCCAGTGCCGGTTATATATGGCTCCGAAACATGGACCATGTCAAAAGTAGATGAGAAGTCCTTGGCGGTATTCGAGCGGAAGATTCTTCGTAGAGATTTATGGCCCTGTACGTGATGGACAGAGAGTTGGAGAATCAGGAAAAACCGGGAGGTATATGCTTTGTTCAAAGAACCGGATATAGCCAAAATTCAGAAAACTCGGAAGACTGCGATGGGCAGGGCACATGGATGGTAGCGAACAAGGTCCCAGGAGGGTCTTGGCAGACCAAGAACGTGACGGCAGGACTGTGTGGCAAGAGAGGCTTTGGCAATGCTAGGATTCCGTAACTGGAGGGCGGCTGCGCAAGAAAGAGACGTCTTGAGGAGGCCAAGACTCTTCTTGTGTTGTCATTTAAAAAGAAGAAGACGCACAGATTGACCCACACATACCGGATACGAACCAATCAGCTGATGAAACTGGGAATAAACTCTCACGACTTCCATTTCTAAGTGTATTTCCCGATGTAAGAATTTCATTGGAATCTTCAATACTTCACGTGAAAATTCAATTTTTTAGGCAATACTTTCTCTTTTAGTAGATAAGAAATTAAAATAGCTTTAGAATGGAAGCGCTATTTGGATAGTGCGGTGCTAAAGCTTTCTGCCTTTTTCAAAGCCTGAGAGCTAATAAACTCATGGTAAGATGATCCCAATTAAGCTGTTACTAGACGAACTAACAGGAAATGGCTAGCTTTTATATTGTGTTTAAAAAAAAATAATAATAATAGATATACTTAGAGCGGATACTTCAATTTAAATTTAATATTTACTTTAGCATCCTGTTTTGATTTAATAAAAAATATATTTTCTTATAATAAACCCATAATGTGACTTCCTATTTTTAAAATGAGCTGTAATAAAGATACAATATTGATTTAATAACTGCTCTTAACAAGGTGCTAACATGGGAAAAATTTTAGGTTTCGTTAACGGAAATTAAAGACCCTAAAGTTTACAATTTGTCTACTTAGTCTACCCTAATTGTTTCACGTCTTTGTTCGATTAAAGAGGTTCGTTGATCTATTTCTAGAGGTGGTTATTTATTTTTTGCTCCTCGCCAAGGAGCGCTTACTACGAAGGCGTCAAAGATTAGGGAAGTGTATGGGATTGAAAAGGAGATCCTCAATTCCCAGGACTACCTCCCCCCCCGCTCCTGCCACAAACCCTTAATGTGTTGCTTCCTCCTTTTCTCGGTTCTAATTTTACCCTTTTTGAATGGCCCAGCACATAGTTTTTTTTTGTATTCGCTTCTTGCACCATTAAACCTTCTCTTTATTCTTCTACCTACCAGATAACCACCTATATAACCTACTGATACCGTTTAAATGATTTGGCCATCCGGTTAGCTACTTGTCCTTCATCAAGCATCATCTTGCTCAGCCTCTTTCATGTTCTATTATCTGTTCAGTTTCCCCTATACATCTATAGAATCCAGAAACAAGATACATACAAAAATTGCGAACTTGGTTTTTTCTTTTTTTTTACTCTGACAAAGCAGGATTGTGCTTCACAAAATTTTACTTCCTTTTACAGCGCAGGAAGTACAGCAATCGTGTCTTAAACCTCGAATTTCACTCTCGGCTTTTGCACTATTCCAATTTTTCGGCTTAAACCCATGCTATTTCGGTGAATATTATACGTTCTTTAATTTTAATGAATGCACAGGAATATATCGATGATTTTATACATTAGCGCGATGTTTGTTGTACCCCTATTGCGGACTTACGCCCATCATCAGAGAGTCATCAGTTTCGTGTAGAGAATTCGACTCCCCTACACTTGCAAACCATTAGTACGAGCCGGAAACATAACTGATATCTCCCAGGTGTTGCTGGAATCTAAAGCCCGCCTTCTTAAGATTGTCCTTTCACGTACGGTCCTATTCCACCCAGGTGGCTTTCACAAAATCTTTTCAATTCGTGGTAATGATCTATAAGATGGAAATGCTACCCACCAATGCCTCCGATTTACCACTAAATTTCATCCAGCGTACAGCTTCTCTAAGCACCCTATTCTATCTGATTAGTATGTCGTACAAGGCATCTTAAAGAACACTGGATTTATCTTCAAGTCTGTAAGTACTCTAAGACTGGGAGACGCTTTCCTTGTAAAATCCGAAATTAAACTTAGGCAGAAGAAAGTCTTGACAAAAATACCTCCTATACAGTGGATAACTAACTTATACCCAAAATTTACCACAGGGATCTCCAAATTAGGAAGTTAGACGCAGGGTAGGCCAGCTGACCTACTACTAAGATTTCAGATACCAAATGGCTCATTGAAATACAATGATTTTACAAATCAATCAATGGCACCGTAACCTAGTTAGTTGGGTCATGGCCTCCTTGATCTTACTCCGCCAGTCATCCCCTCTCACTCTTGCACTTGCCATCCAGTTGCTAGCTTCCTGGGCATCCTGCGTCACACTGTCGAACCATCTCAACTTTTTTACAGAAATTTGAATTTTTCTCTGGAGAACGTTGGATGCTGGAAGAACCGCTTCGTTTAAAAGGAATATACACTACCTAGAATGCTCAGCCTCGTTAATATGAAGAACCCATTTTCAAAATATTTTAGGGAGAACAGTGAATGGGAAAGAGGAGTAAGCTCCTGGCATGGTTATCCCTAATTACCGACTCCCTTCTTGTCTTTCTAGAAGTTCCCTAAAGAAGCTGGGTATGTCATTCCATTTTTAAGAGCTGTAGATTGATTTAGAGGCGTCAATATAGGTTTGGTTAATTTTCAAGAAAACTTCATTTTAACTTCAAGAAAATACGTTAAAATATTAATAGGAAAACTTTTTTCCGAATCATAAATAAAAAGAAAAACAGAAATGAAAAAATACATTACAGACTTCTGCAACAGCACATCAGTAAATTACAAGTATCTTACTTCCGATATACATACAGATTAGGTAGAACTAATATAGTTCGATCGATCTAATGAGCCGTGAACTCTAATCCGCAATGCTGCACTGCACCTTCCCACCCGAAGTCAAATATCATTATGTCTTAACGCATTCGTGTGCATATACATGGAATAATATGTGTAAATAATGAGATTATAAAAGATATAGCTAATAAATAAACTCTTGATACTGAAAATAGATTAAAGAAGCTAAAGATGCTGAAGGCTGAAAATCGATAAGTATTTCCCGATGTATCGATAAGAATATTTGTTTGTTTGTTTGTGTGTATGTGAAAGAATCTTCACAGAATGATTCATATCTTATTTCTGTTCAAAAAGTGGAAAAAAAAACTCCACAGAGTAAAAAGTACTACTTCCGGTTGTGTGATTTTGGTCGATAAGTTCCAATCGATTCTCCTCGTGAAACAAAAATTGATATAAACAAATTTTCATTGTTCTGGGAGTCGGATACTTCCGGTGGAAACACAGTTTCGAAAAAAGAGGAAATAAAAAAAAACCAGCGGAACTTCACCTCTCTCATTAGATGATTCATTCATGAATGAAGCCATAAATAGCAAGCTACTAAGTTCTTCCGGTTTCTAAAAATTAATAGTGTTGATTTTATTCATTCATTTCATTCAATAAAACTAAACTAGTTCATTAATTCACAATCAATTTATGCTGATATAATGCATGATTCAACGATAGAATTAGAATATCATAAATTTGCTATAGTTACTGTAGTTAGCGATCTCTAGCCCGATATATATATGATCTGGTTATTGTATATATGAGCATGTAATAACGTGCTCCTATTAGAAGTGTTATTTATTGTATTTATAGTTCTATATTATAATATGTGAGTAGCTTAATAACCTGTACATCGGTAACCACAAAACAGTAAAGTTACCTTCTCTATGATTATTTGAAGTTCCTTTGTTGGAGTTAATAAAGAGGCGCTACCCTATCTGGTTACCTGTGTCTTATTTATTACAATCCTTTATTTATTACGACGTCTTTCCTTTATTTTTGGACTTTAATTTGAACTTTATTTTACAGGTGTAAAAAGATCGATTTTATAAAACAATATGAAGGGCTTTTTTACCACAGCCAATCTCAGGAGAAAATTACTTTAGACCGTTGATCAAGTACTCAGTTTATTCGAATGAATGAAATTGTTTTTAACGTTAAACTACGGAAGTTATTAAAAAGGAGAATTACTTCCTGGACGTGGACCGTTTCCGTGATGAAACTAATGGTTTTCTTGGGGGGTTGAAAGATCCTTATATCCTTCTCTGCGGTAACAGGAAGTGATATGGATAGTGTGAAATTTTCAAAAATAATTTTTTTTTCGTTTCTTCGTAAATCAACTTCCGTAATCTAAGATCAAACAGTGCAAGGAGTAGAAAGCTCCATATTGGTGTAAAAAAAAAGAAGATATGACCAGTAAGATGATTCTGGATATTAAGCTCGGTTTTATCGGGCCCAAAAGTAGTAAAATCTGCTAGAAAGATATGTAATTGGCCATAGTGGAAGAATACCATTTTACGGAGCCGAAAAAATGGACTTCAACCACCGATATAAGGAACAGATTGCTATCCACAGGGCTGCATTACTGAAGCGAAACTAGGGAAAAATGGGAAATGAAAAGCAATTTCTGAGACAGACTGGTGTCAGCCATGTGGAATCAACTGCAGTGGTTCTTCCAGACAGCCAATTTCCATTAAATTTGGAAATTCAGTCTCAAATTTTTTTCAGGAACTCAAGAGGCCTCAAAAAAAAGATATTTCTGCACTAGCCCTAAATAATACCTCCCACATGAAACTCTACGACAATTAAAAAATTAGAAAAGTAATTATTTCTACGTAAAAAAAACTTTAAAACCAAAACAGCTGGTTGGCAACCTAAAAAAGACCAAAACAGCTGATCGGCAACCTAAAAAAGACCAAAACAGCTGGTTGGCAACCTAAAAAAGACCAGAACAGCTGATTGTCAACCTAAAAAAGACCAAAACAGCTGACTGGCAACCTAAAAAAGACCAAAACAGCTGATTAGCAACCTAAAAAAAAACCAAAACAGCTGATTGGCAACCTAAAAAAGACCAAAACAGCTGATTGGCAACCTAAAAAAGACCAAAGCAGCTGGTTGGCAACCTAAAAAAGACCAAAACAGCTGATTGGCAACCTAAAAAAGACCAAAACAGCTGATTGGCAACCTAAAAAAGACCAAAACAGCTGATTGGCAACCTAAAAAAGACCAAAACAGCTGATTGGCAACCTAAAAAAAGACCAAAACAGTTGATTGGCAACCTAAAAAAAGACCAAAACAGCTGATTGGCAACCTTAAAAAGACCCAAACAGCTGATTGGCAACCTAAAAAAACTAAAACAGCTGATTGCCAGTTAAATAAAAAAATTTTCAAGTAATCTCTTGCTAATATTTTGAAGAATAAACTTAACATTGTGTTCTCATTCAGAAAAACCGTCACAGAAATTGTGTCGGCATGTGTCCGTCATAGAAAAGCAGTCTGGGACAACAATGCTACCCATCCCCATTTACGCAACTCGTATATTCTCCATCATTGTTATAACAGTCAGTTGAAGTACTCTGGACAAAAGGGTTGAACGAATTTCTGGCAGAAGTGTGCACATCACAAGTATCTTGTACCTACCAAAAAAGGGATCTCAAACTCTGTCTTCTGTCATTGTCACTTTCATACGTCATCTCACACACTCTCTCTCTTTGTCTTTCTGACGTGTCCTTCACT
This sequence comes from Rhodnius prolixus, assembly GCF_049639745.1. Classification (NCBI taxonomy): domain Eukaryota; kingdom Metazoa; phylum Arthropoda; class Insecta; order Hemiptera; family Reduviidae; genus Rhodnius; species Rhodnius prolixus. The sequence continues at coordinate 38,916,259 of NW_027411634.1, forward strand.
CTCCTCCTCATAATCAGTTAGTCATTCTCTCATCAGTCATTATCTATCAAATATTTGACAGCAGAATACACTTTTCACCTTCACAGTGTTTGTTTGTGAATACAAGTTTTTCTTTTGAGTTCACTATTTCCGCATGAATGATCTTGGGTTTCCTTTTATGCATACAGAAGCAGACACGTGGAATTAGGAATTTTTGCAGAAAATTTTAAGGTATTTTAAAACAGTTTTCCCTCTCCTCCTTTAATAACGCAAATATAATGGTTTATAAGCTCATTGAATTCGTGCTCCCAATTTCCGGAATTCATCCTTAGATGGACACCTCTAATTATTAATATTTACTCAGACTAAATCCTTTAAAATCAGGTGACCGGCACCCTAGCAAGGCATGACGCTGTAGATTCTTTGACATCTTCAGATTTTGGCTGTACGAGTATATAGGAAATACCAAAACGATGTCAACACTCACGGAAGTCATCTTAGAGTAACCAGCTTAGAAGGGAAAAAAGAATAAATAAAAAAGAAAGACGATAAAGTATAATTAGACTCTACTGCATTTCCGGTCGCAAGGGGATTCAGGGCAGTTAGTAGGCGGACTAATGAGAATATGAAAGATCGATTAGAATAATCAAGTAATGGGAAGTTGATGTAATGAATAAAAGGCAAAGTTTCATCGAGTGCTCAATTCAAAATAACGCGATGTTGATCAAAGTGGTCATAGAATCGATCTCAGAAACATTATTGGTTTGATCATCAATCATCTTAAGCGACTTTTTCGATTTTAGTCAACATGACTTTAATTAAATTTAAAAATGCAATAAAAATAAACGACTTACAGATAGTATTGGACGTGCACCAAAGAAAATGTCGCCTACTTACCTGCAAAAAGAAAAAACAAATGTGTTAGCATAATTTTTAGTAAAACTGATGGGCATAAATTAGTAAAATCGAGCTGGAAGTGCCTCCCCACCAACTAATTGGGCACTAGCATGAGTCATGTTGTGAGAAGAGTTTTCAAAATGGGAGGCTGCAAGGTTAATCTTAAAAGGATCGTGCATTTTGATGAAGTCTGCCAGAAATCGAGGAAAGGTTGGAGAAGTAGTAAAACTAACAGAGTATTCCTTCTGGTTGCGAGTCCCAGTCACCGGAAATACTGAAATTTTACATAAAATCAAAGCTCGGATGGTCACAGACAACTAATATTTCTTGAGGCTTTCAAAAATCCTTAAGATGTCCATGATTTTTTTTTGTTTTTATAAAACATATGTTTCCTCTCAAATTTGATATAAGAGAAGGAAAAAATGTATGATGCTTAGCTGCTTCAATAAAAAAAAAAAGAAGTTAAATAATCGCCTATTTTTCCAGGCGGGGCTTAACGTCCAACTACCAATTAGGTGTAGGCACGGAGGCGATTGGCAAACATACTTTGCTATAAATTTCTCATATTAACCATTAAATAAAATCCAAGGCTTAGACTAGTACCGCAATACATCTTAGCTTTGCGGGTCTAGCCTATAACAGCCTAACATACTTTACTGTAAATTTCACATATTAACCATTAAATAAAATCCAAGGCTTAGACTAGTACCGCAATACATCTTAGCTTTGCGGGTCTAGCCTATAACAGCCTAACATACTTTACTGTAAATTTCTCATATTAACCATTAAATAAAATCCAAGGCCTAGACTAGTACCGCAATACATCTTAGCTTTGCGGGTCTAGCCTATAACAGCCTAACATACTTTACTATAAATTTCTCATATTAAATATTAAAAAAAATCCAATGCCTAGACTAGTACCGCAATACATCTTAGCTTTGCGGGTCTAGCCTATAACAGCCTAACATACTTTACTGTAAATTTCTCATATTAACCATTAAATAAAATCCAAGGCTTAGACTAGTACCGCAATACATCTTAGCTTTGCGGGTCTAGCCTATAACAGCCTAACATACTTTACTGTAAATTTCTCATATTAACCATTAAATAAAATCCAAGGCTTAGACTAGTACCGCAATACATCTTAGCTTTGCGGGTCTAGCCTATAACAGCCTAACATACTTTACTATAAATTTCTCATATTAAATATTAAATAAAATCCAATGCCTAGACTAGTACCGCAATACATCTTAGCTTTGCGGGTCTAGTCTCTTAACCGCTCGGCTATCGTGGCGCCTAACTGCTTCAATAAATAAATTTAAAGGGGATTTAATGGAGGTAGACAGCCAATTGCTGACATTCCTTTTATCTGTATTAATGCTAAGCTTTTGAAATGAAGGAAAAACTTATTACAACAAACACTGCTATCTGTTACCGTAAATATGTACCACAGCCCTGAAGATGACCCAGTGCCTAGTTCGGAAAGCTTGGCAATAAAAATTATTAATTAGAAATAATGACTGCAATTGGCTGAAATCTATCTTAGGCCAGGATTAATGAACCAGTCACCAAAAGAATGGAGACTACTTTACAATAAAAACTCCAAGTGTAAATATTCCCTAACACCAAAAGTTTTTGTTAGTAACTCTATTAAAACAAATCATAGTTTTTTTTTGGGGGGGGGGCTCTTTTCAAAAAGTTAGACAGGTTAATATTTAATATTTCAGTTATAACTAATTAGGTTATTTCTTTTTTATGCCCCTTCAGCGTGTCAGTCCAATTTCAAACTACGTTGGTCAGCTGTGCAGCAGGAAGTTTAGAGAGCGACTATAATTCTATTGGTCTGCAAAGAGGAGAGGCGGCAGGGCATCCAAACACAACGATATAATAGTAATAATGACCGTGAAATTAAATACTATTATGTAAATAAAAACAATATGATCCTTCATTGAAGTGACATGGCGGCTATAGTTTTTATAGTTTTTTATTTTTATTTTACTATAGTTTGTAGAAATGAGTATCACGTATTTAATTTAGAGCTGTTCCTATTTAGTTCTGTTGGTATCACTTCTATTTCCTTTTTGAGGCAGTGGCTGATTGCTCTTCTTTATGTGGTTTTGTTTCTTGGTTTTGGTTTCTTTTACAATCTTCTTCAATAAATTGGTGTGGGTGTACGAGGTGTGGCTTTTAAATAACGAGACTGATACTGCTACAGAAGAACTATGCATGCGCCAAATCTTAACGACCGACAGTTGTGCAGCGTAAAGCCTTCTCTTTCGATTGCCGGCGTCTCACGTGTTTGTAGAGAAATCTGTCTGACCGGATCCGTCGTTTGTGTAAGTTGGTGTTAGTTTCGTTTTGCCGAAAACATGATACTACACATGTAGTAGAGCAACGAATTGTCGTGAAATTTCACAGCAAAACTTGGGTAAAACCGCTACTGAAACTTGATCTTTTATTAAAAGAAGTTTATGGCGATGAATGTTAATCACATGCGCTAGTTTTTGAGTGGCTCAAGCGTTTCCAAGATGGCCGAGAAGACGTCGGAGATGATGACCGCCCGGGTCGCCCTTCCACGTCCAAAACGGATGAAAATATCCGATTATAATTAATCAACATTACTACCGTGAGGTGCTTGCTCAACTCTGGTGAAAGAGTAAGGGAAGTAACGACCCGATTTGTGGAAGAACAAGTCATGAGTTCTCCATCAAGACGTTTCTAGCCAAGTACAACATCCCAGTTTTAGGCCATCCACCTTATTCGACTGACCTAGCCCCATGTGACTTTAGATCTGTTCCCCAAAGTCAAATCTACATTAAAAGGAGAACACGATTTCAGTCCGCTGTGAAGCTGTGAAAGAAAAAGCGGCAAGCGTCATGCAGGTGCTCACAGAAAAAGACTTCCAGCACTGTTTCGATCAATGGGTAAATTCGCATGGAGCGTTGTAGGGATAGGGGAGGGGTGTATATTGAAGGTGATAATAATAAATATGTATAAATTTAAAAATAAAATGTTTTACAGCATCAGTCTCGTTATTTAATAGCCACACCTCGTAGATCTGGAAAATGGTAGTTTTCTTTTGAGTTAATTATAGATGGTTTACGAAAACTTGTATAAAGTTGGTAAGAAGTAATTGTGTTTCCAAAAATACGAAGTCATATGAAAAATATATATGACTTAGAAACTTAAAACTTAGTAGAGTAACCACAAAGTCCTCGAAAATTTTAATTAAGAGCATTTTTTAGGAGAGAAAAATGGACTTAATTTTTTTCTTTTTTCTTTTTTTTTGGACGTAACTTAAAAATTTCATCAACAGGTAGAGTGATAAATATTAATAAAGGCTTAAGATTGTTAAGGACATACATAGGCGAAAAATTTACTGTCATTTCTTGAAGTGGGTTCAATTCCACGCCTCTTTGTATTTTTTTTTCTTTTTTCTTAAATAAGTTGAATATATTTAAGGTGAAAAACAATAAAGTTTTTAGCCTGAGTATTGTGATCTCTTCTATCATATTTTAGATCACCGGACGTCACATTATACTTTTGTTATAAGAGGATTTTGTTTGTGAAAAGACTCTACTCACAAATCTGTATATATATATACATTTACTACAACTATTAATAGTTAAGGTGACATAAAAAGCACCACTTAAAACCCCGCTAATGGACTCTGGCACAAAGTGGACTCCTCGGCCCCCCCCTTGATCCATAAAGCTCACAAAGCTAAGTGTTCTACTCTACGGCGAAATCAAAGCTTCCTTTCTAGGCAAAGGTTTGGATAGAAAAAGGGTGTTAACAACACCTTAGTTTTATATATATATATAACTTTTACACAGTCCCCTGAATGTTGTTCCTCTTCATCTACTAGGAGTGGCATTCAGATAAGTCTATCCTTAATTAGTTTGATGCTCCATCAATATAATTGATTGTCTTTTAGTGCTGTGTAGCTTTTATTGATTTGGAAACTGTCTGATTGTAGGTATACAGTCGAACCTCTCAATAACGGACACTGGCGGGGGAAAGCAAAGTGGCCGCTATTTGGAGGTGGTCGTTAGAAGGAGTGTAGGCAAGTTTCATAATGAAAAAATATGGGTTTTTTTTTTCCAAACATCTGTTTAAAAATTGTTTATTATTAATAGATTTAAAATCGTACATAATTGCATAATTATTTAGCTATTGCTGTTCATTATTTTTGGTGACTAATTCATAGTTTCAATAGGATGAAAAAATAACTGTCATTTCAGTCGTGATATATTTATTCTGCCGAGCATTCGACCTAGGGACTAGGTTATCTTCAACTAGCTAGTTTACAAAGTAATATTTTTACATTTCAGGGTTGGTGAGTCTTTTGTCTTGTCTGTTCATGGACTGAGTGTGGACAGAAGAACAGACAAGACAGAAGACACAACAACCCTGAAATGTAAAAATATTACTTTGTAAACTAGCCCTGAAGATGACCTAGCCTCTAGGTCGAAAGCTCGGCAGAATAAATATATCACGACTGAAATGGTAATTATTTTTTCATCCTATTATTGCAGCTAGATGATATGCATCAAATTTTTCTAAATTATCCAAAAAATTGATCAAAAACTACGTATTTAATTAATAATTTTTATAACAATTATTATAATAATCATCACATTTATTCATAACAATAATAATTTATGGTAAAATTATCATCATACTATCATCTATTACATACTAACATCTTTAAAAATCCGGTTGGCTTAACGGGTAAAACGGGACGAAATAAAGTGCTATGGAAGTCTCTTTTTACAAACATTACTGAACAAAACCTTACAAAAGTGTGTTTTGCCTGAAGAAAAATCTAAATATGGTTATTTGCTTTGGGTTGTCGATTTTTTTTTAACAAACAAAATATGAGTAAAATTATACATTTTATTTGGTATTTTGTAAACATTTTTGCTTTATTTCAAATACTACGAAAAGCATTTGTCGTCATGACGTGTTTTAGAACTGTAATGATCAAACTAAAGGTTATAGGTAGGCATTTAAATTGCTTTTGTGTCCAATGCGTGATTGAAAAAAATACAGATAGAATATAAATATTATCCACACAATTAGAAAATCTAAATCAACCCGCGTGCAAACAAACAAATGGTTGCCTAGCAATTGTGGGTCAGTGAAAAAGCTTGCGCGGGTCAGTGTCTGACCCACGGGTCATAGGTTCGCCATCACTGCTCTATGCACTGCCGGGGACGGACATCGTTGGAGAGATCAGTGAGTTGTCCTAAGTGAATGTAGTTTATTACTATGACACCATTATTAAGCGTAACCCAAATTTACCAAAATGATAAAAATCCCACCCATTTTATCCCGGGAGATAATCCTGGGTGGAGAACCCTGAAGCTTTGTAATGAATTGAAAAATAAATAATTCATTTCTCCATTAAATCCACCCCATATAGGTCCCATACCTACATGGCCCTTTACTAAATATGTGCGAAGAATAAACACAGCTGTCAAAACCATCCCTAATAATTCCCCTCTCTCCCAGTAAGAATCAATTCTCCTGACTACACATTGTTAAGTCAGGATTATAAGGGACTGACAGAATATATAGTATATTCTGCGGTCGTACCAGTGTTCCCTAATCTGTGAACTTATCGCGCCCCTACATCGCTATAAATCTTCTAGGTCTACTAAATGGAAAACAAAATGATAATGCCCTACGTTCGCCAATATGTCAGTTAGGATGTTAAGTTAGTCAAGAATATTGTCAGATTGTATTACTTTGATAACCAGGGAACTTGTTCTTAGACTAACAGCCAATCAGCAAATATTAAACTTTTAATAATGCTGCAGAGAACAAAATGGCTGGTTGCATTCCATTTTACCCAATCAGCCGCCCTCCCGAGAGACTTCCGGCCGAGGCAATTCATAGCTCAGAGTAAGGTCATGGTCACAAAATCCACAGTCTTGCCACAATTGCAGAACTGAACCCAGCTTTACTTAAATCAATCAATTTAAAGGACACAGGCATTATTGGGCCCAAATTTTCCTTTAAAGAAAACTATTAAAACATAAGTTATAGAACTACGTGTGTGTAATGTGTATACGTAGTTTGGAGCAAATCGGAAAAACCATTTACGAGAAAGTGAAGCCGATATCTCTACACCAAACTGGATTAATCTATCCACTGATGATGATTGAAAGCCCAAAACCGGTCAGGGATACCAATAAACATGCATACTATGACGAAAATAAAATCCAACGTCATTATTTCCATACTATTGTGGAAAAGCTCGAATTTCTGAGAAAAAAAATGTTTAAGAAAATCTGCCGTTACAGGTAAAAGTAACAGAAAACTGCCTAAACTTAACATCGGTTTTCATGTGCACGAAACTTAGTGCATTGTAGTAAAAATTCTGAATATGTAATTTAAAGATAGAATAAATATACAACAATGGCGAAAACTTCCATCAAAAAAAAAAAATAATAATAATAATAATAACAATAATAAAAGTAGGTAAAGTAAAAGAAATATTGCACAGGAAAAAACAACAACTAGGAAACGGAAGTAGCGTCATATTCGAGACATATACTCCAGTTACACACAGTTGAGGAAGTGGGTAGAATGAATCTCGTATAACTCTAGAAGGCACACAATGACAGCTCATATGACGGAAGTGATCGGAACATTTCCCGACATATATGGCCATTGTGTCAAAAACTTGTCATCCCAGGGCATTCAACTGGTGTTCAGCGTCAAATTTTTTTTTTTATTATTTTTTCATTCATAAGAAATACGTTTTTGGATTCCGTTTCTAAGATCTTTTAAGCACGAAAATGTGCTTTTACTAATTTGTTTTGTGTGTTTGTGTGGGTTTGATCATAATCGATGTTCCAGTCGATCGGTAGTATCACCTTATTGACTCGATATTTTCGTTTACTTTAAGATTTTCCTGAATATGGCTTCTTCGGTTCATTTCAAAACTATTTCATTGGTTATAAGAATTTCTAAAAACTTTTATTTGAGATATTAGGCTGGAGAAAATTCTATTAAGGCACCCCACAAAGTTAACACTTATTTTTCTAAGAAACTAATGCACCCTCAAGTTTGAATGTAAACGACCGTTGAATGTCCAACATTTTGCCCTTTCACTTTGAATTTCGATTTTGGTGAAGCCCAAACTAAGTACCAAACTTGGCAAAACTAAACCCACCTACCCACTTTGAGACTCTCTGTAACATCCAAGGGAACGAAGCATTAAGAGAGCACTTACTTCCTGCTGAAATTAAATAAAATTGAAAGTAAATCTGTAGAAGGAAATTTAATTAGACGATTTAGGCGCCACGGTAGCCGAGTGGTTAGACGCTAGACCCGCAAATCTAAGGTGTATTGTTGGTTAGTGGGTTCGATTCCCCTTCTTAGGCCTTGGATTTTATTTAATGGTTAATATAAGAAATTTATAGTAAAGTATGTTAGGCGGTTATAGGCTAGACCCGCAAAGCTAAGATGTATTGCGGTACTAGTCTAGGCCTTGGATTTTATTTAATGGTTAATATAAGAAATTTATAGTAAAGTATGTTAGGCGGTTATAGGCTAGACCAGCAAAGCTAAGATGTATTGCGGTACTAGTCTAGGCCTTGAATATTATTTAATGGTTAATATGAGAAATTTATAGTAAAGTATGTTAGGCGGTTAGAGGCTAGACCCGCAAAGCTGCAATGTATTGCGGTACTAGTCTAGCCCTTGGATTTTATTTAAAGGTTAATATAAGAAATTTATAGTAAAGTATGTTTGCTAGTCGCTTCCGTCCACGGCCCCTAATTCGGTAGTTGGACATCCCACCTGAAAAACAGGCAATTACTCTACTTTTTTTCTTTTAATTAGACAATTTAAATTATTACATTGTCAAAATGGAGAAATAGAAAATTAAAGACAGGTGTAGCAATTTTATGATAAATGTTTAAGAATATAATTTACGTATAAATTGTTGCAACAATTTGAAGGCTGTACTGCTTGTTAAGCGCGCACGGCCAAAGTAACCCACTAAACTGGTTACATTGTGAAAATAATGTGCATCTGTCTGTGGGCGCGAGTTAGATGCACCATGTGCAGAGTGAACATGCTAGATAAACAGGTAGTTATGAGATGATCAAGTGGCAGCATTTTTTTTTTTTTATAATAACCGGCAGAGTGCACTAGTGCAGTAGTTATTTCTTCGTTTTATTGCTAAGCATAGAAACGCAGAATTCTTGTTGCAGAATATTCTTTAACATAGCGAACCAGTGGCTTGATTAGTGCTTGTTACCAGTTAGGTTAGATTGGACAAGGAGGTTTTTATTTAGTTCAGTAGTAAAGAGAAAGAGAGCGACACATACAGTGTACTAGCACTTGCGCACTAACGTACTCCCGGGCAACCTAACCTAACCTAACCTAATCACTTTCTTACAAATACCCTACTTCCCTCTTAGAAAGATTCCCTTCAGTAAAACCGGTCGTATATCATTGTAATAAACCAGAGCAGCGACTTCTTTTTAGTAAGTCGGGGACTTTGATTCACACTCTTGCTGTTAAGGAAAGAATTCTTCTTTCATATTTAAGATTTTTTTTTTTTTTTTTTTACCTCATCGCTAGAGGAGCCATTGTAGTACTGTGTACAAAAACGGTGGTAACAAATGCAGTTTTTTTTGCTATACAGGAAAAAAATATCGAACATAAATTTAGTGGTAATGGAACCAGAAATATCTGTATACAAAATTAACGGATGGAGATGAAACTGCTTGAAAAAAATAATAAATAAATAAAGCAAAAAAAGGGTTTCGAAACCGTAAAACCGTTGAAATCCGTTGGTTATCTCTTTAGATAGAACGAGCTTTATCTATGGACTGTTGCTCAAGATTTGACTTGCTGAAAGTAAGTACGAGGGTCGTTTGAAAAGTCCGTGCACCTTCGATTAGTACAGTTTATAAGTGGTTTCAAAATTTTCGGAGTGGCCATATGGGCACAAGTGACGCTGAACGTTCTGGACGCCCTGTTGAGGTTACTACTCCAGAAATCATTGATAAAATCCATGATATGGTGATGGATGACAGAAGAGTGAAGGTGCGTGAGATTGCTAGTGCTGTGGGCATCTCGAATGAACGGGTACATAATATTTTGCAACAACATTTGGACATGACAAAGCTATCCGCAAGATGGGTGCCGCGATTGCTCACGCTTGACCAAAAACGAAATCGTGTGAAGTGTTGCAAGGAAGGTTTGCAGCTGTTCCAGAAGAATCCGCAGGACTTTAAGCGTCGTTTCGTCACTGTGGATGAAACATGGATACATCACTACACTCCTGAGACCAAAGAACAATCTAAACAATGGGTTACCAAGGGGGAATCTGCGCCAAAAAAGGTGAAGACCGTTCCTTCGGCCGGAAAGATTATGACGACTGTCTTTTGGGATTCGCAAGGAATAATCCTCATCGACTATCTGGAAAATGGTAAAACTATTACAGGTGCATATTATTCATCGTTTTTGGACCGTTTGAAAACCGAGCTGCAAGAAAAACGCCCACGATTGGCCCACAAAAAAGTCCTTTTCTATCACGACAACGCACCAGCTCACACCTCAGCAGTTGTGGTCGCAAAATTAATGGAAATAGGGTTCCAACTCGTTTCACATCCCCCCTATTCTCCAGACTTGGCTCCCTCGGACTACTATTTGTTCCCCAATATGAAGAAATGGCTGGCGGAAAAAAGATTTTATTCAAACGAGGAGGTGATTGCAGAAACGAATGGCTATTTTTCAGACTTGGACAAATCCTATTATTCGGAAGGGATCAACAAACTAGAGGAGCGTTGGACGAAGTGTATAAGCCTAAAAGAAGACTATGTTGAAAAATAAAAAAGGTTTACCCCAAAAAATTAAGTAGTTTTTATTTTTGCACGGACTTTTCAAACGACCCTCGTAGCTATCCCCTGTAGACCAAAATTGAAGGACTACATCAAGTTCGGCTGTGGGTGAAAAGCTCTCGTTCAGTCTGATTGATCCGCTCCAAGGAACAGTGGTCTAGTTCCCTTCCTCAGCTGGCCAGTATAATGTGGGCCTTGGAGAGGTTGAAGTGTGCCACTCCATGCTCTGGCGTTTGGTTTCTGTGGGTCGTACTCAAACACCCAAGACTCGTCCACCAGTAATGTGACACGTTCCAGAAAATGGGGGCCATTTTCAATTGAATCACTCATTTTGGGACAGTCGAAAAGATTCAAACGAGACTTTAACCGAGACCAGCTGAAGGCTATTCCATTATCGGAGTTCGAGCACTGCTATGAGAAGTGGAAGAAATGTCTCCAGCGCTGTGTGGCTTCAGAAGGAAGTTATTTTGAAGGTGACAATATAGAATTGTAATTCTTTTTGAATAAAAAATTTTTAAAAAATCAGTCTCATTACTTAATTTACAGACCTCATAGTTCCCATTTTTAGCAATTTTTCAAGAAATCGCTTCAGTATGTGGTCAAAAATTCAGGGTGAAAAAACAATGAGCAGGGTTGGATTTTCCTTTAGGCTAACTAGGCTTCAGCCTAGGGCCTCAAGATCAAGAGGAGGGGTCCTACATTTAAAATTGTTAGCAAAATTAAAATTACGCTATTTTAAAAACAGTACCAATAACACGTTTCATTTAACATATTGATATACATCACAGTATCTTTCATATAATTTAAAAACTTAAAAATGGGATGTGAAAGGGCCCTCATAAGTGGAATAGCCTAGGGCCTCTTTTTCATCTAAATCCGGCCCTGACAATGAGGCTAAATATCTTTCGAATGAGGATTCTATAATTGTGATAAGAATTTCATAGTAAAATATTACGTAACTGGTAGAACCGTACAATACCTAAAATGGCACTTTATAGATGTGCCCCCTCCTAATAAAAAAAAAAACGCATAAAGTTACGAGATTTCCCCCACCCCCAAATAAATTTAATAGTCCTAATTGAGTGGCAGTGTGTGCAGGAAGTTTTAAAAGATTAATAAATAATTGGTAATTATTTTTCGAAAAAAAATTACTGAAAAAAAGACCCACTTCAGCTTAGAAATGTCACTTCCGGTAGACCGTTGAACCTCAATTTCTGGAACGGATATTTCCGGTAATAGGAAATTTGACACGATTGCAGTGCTGCTCCTTCTTATCCAATGAAATAAAAGAGAAAGTATGACTCCAGAGACTCTGACCAAAACAAGTAATAGCGTATATTTTGTACGTATGTAAGTATGTGTAACCCTCCTCTGTTTTGCCTCTATGTACGTAAATGGAAATATTTAATTGACCCATTTTATTTCATAATTTTGGCAAGTGAACCCGGGCTAAATAATATTCTCACCAGGTGAAATTACACCGGTCCGTGACAGTTCACGAAAGTGATAATATATATGTACGCTTCTTGCATTTTATACGAACAGCAGCAGGTGTGAAAAAATTAAAAATAAATAAGGATGAATTTTTAAGTACCTTTTACACTGTTGACTAGTTAAGCATTCCTTGTCTTTTTAAAGTTTAATTTGCTGTAGTAGATATGGTGACGAAATTAAGTTGTGGATTTAAGTCAAAGTGGCCTTTTTTATTATAGTATTTTTAAAATCGGCTTTACGAACTTAATTTTAAAAAGGTGTTTTAGATAAATGCTGAATAGATAGTGGCCGGCAGTTTTAGAAGAGATTCCTTTCTTAAGATGGTCACCTTAAGTGGTGCTTAAAAACTTTTTGTTAGACATGAATGAACATGAGTTACACAATCAGCTGTCACACACTGCCAGGGCTGCTATAGGGCAAGAGAAGGATAACTTCTGAAAGGGATAACTTAGTGCTTAAGAAAGGGCTTAATCTGTTCATCCTGAAGGACTATCAGAACACTAATTACTGTACACTAAAGAGCCTACTTAAAGAAATAGCTATACCGGATAAAAGCTAGTCTCCTGATGATACCACCCTCCTGATACCATTCTCCTGATACCGTTCTCCTGATACCATTCTCCTGATACCAACCTCCTACCAACTCCATATTTCTCACAGGAAATTATAAAGAGCCTACTTAAAGAAATAGCTATCCCTGATAAAGACTAGTCTCCTGATGATACCACCTTCTGATGCCACCCTCCTGATACCGTTCTCCTGATACCATTCTCCTGATACTAACCTCCTTTTAACTCCGCATTTCTCACATTTATCGACTCCTGGTCGATTGCAATAGTCCCTCTTTTGAATGAAAACAAGCTGAGCGAAGTGCATTCACTGCGTACCACTCACTTATCATCAAATTTGAACAGATATTAATGCCATAAATGACAACCATGTCTAAAACGCACCATATCCACAAAAAATACTTCTTTTTTTTTTAATTTATAATTTCTAAACTCCTCATACGGTGATATTAATTGCAATAAATTACTTATAACCAAAAAAAGAATAAAGAAATTGCATCTAAGATCGAAAAAGCAATATATTAATCTCTTAATGTGTTTAGTGCAACCTGATAGCGTAACTGACTACAATATAGATTGCAATTTTGGGGCGGCAGGTGTTAACGTCTCACCTTTACAGCCACCGAATTGCATATTAACTTGCACCGACCTGATGCAGGAGGCCATGGATACGTCTCTCTGGTCTAATTTATGGTATAACCGGCCCCTTTTGCTTTGACACAAGAAATAATATATATTCCTTCTTTTTAAAATAATGCAAGGAGCAATGTTGAAAAATAAATCGTCATTAAATGTTATTTATTTTAATTTAAATATACATATATGTATTTTTTTTTTAAATTTAGGCCAATGGACATAAATAATATTTTTACGAACGAATGCTGTATTAAAATGAAATATAGTTTTTAAAAGTGAGTTTGCTTCCTACTTTCACAATGTTGGGACAATTAGGGCCAACCAGGCTCGATACAAGCTCGCACTTAAGGGCACTGTTAATTAAAAAAATAATCCATTCAAAAAGTTTGAAAATAGCAAATAAGTCTCAGGTTATTTTTTAATATATCCCCAGCAACGGAAGTGGTTTAATTAATCACTACTGCTGCTCATAAGTAGCTCCAGGTTAGCCATATCGATTATATAAACGACCAAAATACGCGTTATGCTTAAATTTCCTGGAAAAATTAAATAGCCTTTGTCTTGGAGAAGAAGCACGCATTTCCTCTCCCCTCTTACTGTTTAAGGAAAATCATTACATACAATAAATTTACGTAAAATTCTCCAAAAAAAAAAGTGATAAATCCATTTAGTAAAGTGGTACATCCGGTTCAGGACGTCCAACCGGAAACAAAATCCATTGTCCAACATCGAACGATATCACAGCTGATCAATTCTTTATGATCAGTAATTTTATTTATTTAATCCAATATAGTGTTCAGATAATTAGTTACTTCTTTAATGCCTTAAGAATGCCTTAAGTTAGGCTATTTTAAGGCATCAAGGACTTTACCATTTTTTTTGCGTTTATTTGTGCTACAATCAGCGCTATAAGTAACAATGATAACAGTGAACAGTAGAAGTAAATGAGTGGAGAAGTTACCGCAGTGGTAACACTCCAAAACATTATATGGTTAGTCACTCTCTTCACTTGAGAGGAGATCACGAGGCAACTGTCTCTTAAGGCGTCTTGTCGGGGTTATCAGAAAGAGTTCTGAGAAGAAGAAAGATTTTTGAGCTAGAGAGGATTTATATGAGATTGCAAGCTGAAGTAGAGTTTTCTGTATCGTATTTTCAGCGACTTGTGGTGATAAAAGGAATGTTAAGGTCAGTGTGTATAGTCTCAGGTTGGGAGATATAAAATGAAGTGTTTACAAATAGTTCGAAGTATTTTACATTGTAAAGATTGAATCCTTTGGAGATTGTAGCGTTTGGTTGAACCCCACAGCTCTATTCTATACGCCCAGGTGGGTTTCAAAATAGTAGTATAGATTAGTCTTTTCTTGTCCAGAGAGAGTTTTGATCTACCGTCTAAGAGTCTTTTAAGTAGTCGATAGCGTCTGTTTATTTAGATTAAATACACGAGTATCTAATACATACGTCACAACATTATAAATTTTTATGCAGGTATCAAAAGGTCGAAATATATTTTGCCAAAAAAAAAATTATTCAATGCCATTTCAAATTGAATCGTAATGTTCGGTAATCACATCTTTGGCTACAAATTAATTACAATAATTGAACATATTTATTAATTAAAAAAAAAAAAATTAATTTGCAATTCTTCACGGTACAAAATAATTTAGTAGCTAATCAATTAAAATTAGAAAAATTAAATTTAAATTACTTTAAAGCAACGCATGTACTATCAATTAATTTGGGAGGAGCTAAGATAAATTACGATTATTGCTTTACATGAGATAATCGATAGAGTTATTCGATTATTCTTTTCTTTTCTTTTGCCTGTTTAAGCCACAAAGATTAGTCTTTCTTTTACCAAAATTACTTTACTGTCATTAAAGATTTGTTACGGTAGAGTTTACTAAATGTTGCGGTTGGATAGCTTTTGGCTACTGGGAGATTAAAGTCTTTGTTAAAAGTTAAAAATAAAAAAAATAATTTTCTAAAGCAATTTTACAGTTTATTAATTTATTAAATCTTAATTATGGTTGACAGGTTAATCATTTTTCATAGCTAAACATCTACGTAATTAATTTCAGTTATAAATGTCGATAATAAAACATGAGTTACATTTCAATTAAATTTAATTACCGCTACAATCGATATGTACAAATTTTGAGTTTTCCAATTTAAGTATTATAAACTGATAGGATCTATTTTACATCAATTAATGAAATATCTACTTTCCCATATGGGCTGGTACGACGAATTCCGATCGATTGAAATTCTTGTATATCGACTTCTCACCGGAAATACCTCCCCTTATGAATACTCGTAATTGTGGTGTGTATAAATAGTAAAGCTTAAAAAAGTAAAATGGAAATAAGTTCAAACTTTGCTCAACCGGAAGTGACAGTTTCCGACTTTTTTTAAACTCCAGAAAACGCATTGATAGGATTATAGCAGATCTACGAATAGATTAGTCTTGTTTCAGTGGTATACAATATAATAAAACCATCTGTTTACAAAAATACATACGATAGAGATCATCATATGCGTGAATATTTATAATTGTGCGCGTCCATAAATTGTACAAGTTATTAGAAGCTAAGCGGTCGATATAAACACCAATATTTAATATTTTTTTTGTTTTTTTTACAGCCCTCAAAAAGCAAAAAGCAAGGTTCATTTACGGACAAGACCATAAAAACAATAAACGAATGCACAAGATAGGCTCAGCCACCATCTAAATTAATCTCCAAGGTGCTTCCAGATGGATGAACACTGAGACGGAACTAGAGGAAACGGTATTTTATGTCCTGTACGATCATGATCTTAGTTTGAGCTATCAGACTTCCGGGGTCACTTGGTGCTTCCGTGTTAGGAAAAAAAAGAGAAGATTTTCCCTATCAAAACTTCAAGTGTCGGCACAATAATCTACTTTGGGATGCAGTGATGGACCATCTTCTAAACTGTACTAAATCTAACAGCAAATTGTAATCAGAAAGTTCAAAGCTAAAATTATTTCCCTTTAAGAGAATTTCAACTAAAATTTCTGGCAATGAAACCAGTAATTCCGGCATAATTTGAGGAAGAATTAATTTAGCCTAAAATTAAATAGGCGAGAAATAAATAAGCAGAAACCAGTAACAGTAATAAATCTTAAAATATATAATTTATTAATTTATTATTTTTCAGGTTAAAAAAAAAAAAAAATGAGGTACACAAAATTTTTAATGGCCACCGCAAAAAAGTGTCAGATAAATAATTCATTATTTGGTTAAAAAGTCATTTTTCAGAATGTCCAAAAAAAGTTCAAATATTAATTATTATTAATTTGGTTGCAAGAATTTAAAAATTTAAATAATTTATTTTTCTATTTCAACGTGTAGTGTGAACATTCTTGGTATCTTGGAACTTTTACTAAATGTAAAAAAAGTAAAGTAATCGCCTATTTTTTTCAGGCGGGGCTTAACGTCCAATTACCAATTAGGTGTCGTGGACGGAGGCGACTAGCAAACATTCTTTACTGTAAATTTCTTGTATTAACCATTAAATAAAATCCAAGTTTTAGACTAGTACCGCAATACATCTTAGCTTTGCGGGTCTAGCCTATAACCGCCTAACATACATTACTATAAATTTCTCATATTAATCATTAAATAAAATCCAAGGCCTAGACTAGTACCGCAATACATCTTAGCTTTGCGGGTCTAGCCTCAAACCGCCTAACATACTTTACTATAAATTTCTCATATTAACCATTAAATAAAAATCTCTAGACCGAGGAATTGAACCCAGTACCACAATAAATATTAGCTTTGAGGGTCTCGCCTCTAACCTCTCGGCTATCATGGTGCCTAAGTCGTGGTCTTACTCTGGTCTTTCCAATAGGCCATTTTAAGACTAGTTTTGATATAAGTCGTTTTACTGACGCTATCTTCCAACAAGAATGTACTCTACCTCTTTTAAAAGAATTTATTACCATTTTTCTAAAATAACTATTAACAAAATGGAAATTTAGAGAAACATAAAAACTGCAAAAAACAATTCTGTAAAACAGGGGGTCCCCAAACTTTTTACACAGGGAGCCGGCCAGTTCACTGTCCCTCAGGCCGTTGGAGGGCCGGACTATAAAAAAGAAACTATTTTAAAGTAAAAAAAAACAAATAGAATATTTCAAATAAAGAACAAGTAAATTTAAATCACCAAACTGCCCCAGTATTCCTGTGGGAACTACGGGCCTGCTTTTGCTAATGAGATGGTCAATGCCCGGTTTAGTTATAGAGCTTTGGACTTTCTTCCTACTTCTGGCTGTTATTTTACACTTGTTTTCGGAGCCGGTGACGCGTGCGTACCGTATCATCGGAAGTAGTACTGTACATGAGCGACGCAGCACTTTGCGGCACCGCCACATATTGGTGCTTGTCTCACTGACCACCAATGAAAGAGATGCCCCTTCCGGAAGTACGGCGAGGGCCGTAGTTTGGGGGACCTCTGCTGTGGTACATGATACAACCAGATAGATGGCGAAGAGAAAGAGAAATTCCCGAAATTAAAAGCAAGGCACACTTTTTGCAAGGCAAGAAGTTCTTAGAATAGTTCCAAAGAAAGTGAAATGGTATGTCCAGGGTGAAGGGGGGAAAAATAGCTCGTAAGGAGGTGGGTAATAAGTGTGTGTTGCAAGAAGAGTAACCCAAGTCCTAGGATAACAACTTTGTTGTTACCTATACCTAGAAATAGATTAGTTTTTTTTTTTTGCTTTTGTCTTGAGCCTGCAGAGCACAGAACTACTCTATATAGAGGAGTGTGGTGTGTCTGTGGAAGAATGATTGTGGTTAAAGGTTAACCTTGGAATCTTTAATGAGTGTAGATGAAGAACTCCATCTATCTCTTTGTGGCAAGAAAGAGGGAGAGAGAGCGAAGATGACCGGCGGGCGAAAAGAGAGGAAGTCTGGAGAGAGACAGAGAGAGGCAATGGAGAGGTTGGCATCAGACGTAGTGGTATTTCTTAAGCGTGCCAGCCATTATGGTAATAGCTGCAGGGGTGAGAAGCCGCTCTGCGAGAAGAGTCTGGAGTATGATGAAGGAGCAAAGGTTGTACCGTAGATTTTTGTTGCTTTTTCTTTTTGGGGGGAGGGGGGGTTGCCCCCAGTTCAGCGTAGTTGCCAGCAGAGACGGAGGCACTCTGGGGCTCTGGTGGTAACATCTGCCCCGGTCCCTCTCTCCACACACCCCTCCTTCCTTCTGATAAGAGCCCCCATGGATCGGGCGCGCGCCTCTCTACCCTATATTACCCATGTATCTATTTATTTTTCTACAAATAGATTACAGCAATCCCTCCACCCTGGCTGGTAACAATGGGGCGTGTGCCAACTATACCAATATTGCCAGCGGTATCCCATCCCTCCATGGGTTGGGCTAGATAAAAATTCTTATCATCACCTCCTGTCCAGGGTAAATATTATTGGCTGTATTGGTATATATTCATAGAAAGTGTAATGGAAGAATGAAGTTTTTATTGGTTAAATTATAATGTTCAACAAATAACATTTATGTTTAACTTAAATTTATAAATCCAATCGTAAATGTTCTTTTTTTCTTAGATAAAGAAACAAATTCTTACTGTTCATTATTTTTTGGTGACTGAATCATAGTTTCAACAGGATGAAAAATTAATGCCAGTTTCGGTCATGACAAACTTTATTATGCCGAGCTTTCGACCTAGAGAAACTAAGTCTTCTTCAGGGCTGTGGAACATATTTACAGTGTGTTAACAATAATTATATCAAAATGAATATGTATATTGTAACGAAAATTTACAAAAATATTTACCTAATTTACAATATACTGTTTTACATCATTAGAGAGTTGGTGTGTCTTCTGTCTTGTCTGTTCATGGACTGAATGTGATCTGTCTGTGTGTGATATGTGTTTGGTTGTGTGGAAGTTAGTGTTGCCAATTGTCAAGTATTTTGTAGTAATTTGGCGCACATTTTGTTTAAATTGTTGGTCTCAGTTTCTGAAATTTAGACTCAGTTTTCTGCCTTAGATATGTATATCCATTTCTAGCACTTTCCCTTTTTTGGTGCGTTGGTTTCTGATTTAAGTATCTTTGTGTGTTTTGGGAAAGATCGAAAGTGTGATGATTTTCTGTGCTGTGTAACCAAACACAAAGATACTTAAATCAGAAACTAACGCACCAAAAAGGGAAAGTGTTAGAAATGATATACATATCTAAGACAGAAAACAGTCTAAATTTCAAAACAGACACCAACAATTTAAACAACATGTACGCAAACTTACTATAAAATACTTGACAATTGGCAACACTGACTTCCTCACAACCAAACACATACTCGTAAAACCGATCACACTCAGTCCATGAACAGACAAGAGAGAAGACACACTAACCTTTAATGATGTAAAATATTACATGGTCAATTAGGTAAATATTTTTGTAAATTAAGTTACATTACATACATATTCATTGTAACAGAATCATTGTTAACAATCTGTAAATATGTTCCACAGCCCTGAAGATGTACCTAGTCCCTAGGTCGAAAGCTCGGCATAATAAAGTTTATAATGACTGAAACTGGCAGTTATTTTTCATCCTATTGAAACCAATTCTGGTGTAACTCTTCAGACGACTATCTCTAAAGAAAATAATCAAATGAAATATCAATAATCGAATGAAAAACAGATCAGAAATACTAATACTCTTACGCGCACCACCGAAAGAAAGTTAGAATAAAGATCTTTAAAATTGTTAACCTTTGGACGAAACCTTGTATTGAAAAGTTTAAACTAATAACTTATTATACTACACAGCGTTGATGGCCGCTTTAATATCAATTGAATAAGCAGCAGTAGAATTGGAAACAGTTACCCATTAAATAATAGGAACAGACCGCCTAAACACTGTACAGCTATAAATGACGCGCTCCTTAGTCCTCTGACATACGCCCGCCCTAGTCTGGTTAATAGCTAGCTAGATACTGATGAAAAGACTACACATTTTCAAAAAAAACTAAAGCACTACGAATCCCACTGAACGTCTCCCATGAAGCAGGAACTGGGAACTGGACATTCAAGACATTCAGATGACCAAATTAACAGGGAACTTCTTCCTCACCTTACACTACCATCCACATCTCTTTACCACACCTTGGTGAGCTCCAAGAAGACTGTAACCAAGAGAGTATCAAAGACCTTTGAAGAACTCCATAATATAGCAATATGTCTCAAGCTCTAAGTGAGCTTATAAAATTAAAGAACCATTTTTGATCAGTAAAGCGTCACTTCCATTGCGCCGAATTTTCTTAAAATTTAAAATTCGTCTACACTTTAATGAACTTGCACCTAACGATTTTACTGGAAAGCTTTACACCAGAGGTCGCCAAAGTGGTCTACATAGAGCCCCCAGGGGTCTATTTAACAAAATTAGGGGGTCGATCTGAGCCAGGGGGTCGAAGGAAAACCTGTTTCGAACCCAATATACGGCGAACCTAGCAAAGATACACCAGGCACACCCATCTCATTAATTAAGAAGCAATACTGTAGTTACTTTACTTATTATTTAATAAATATTAAGAGGTATTTAAATTTTTTAACATTTAAGATATTTTTCATAAAACTATTTGTTACCCAATGTAAAATTACTTGAATAAATGTTTAAAATCATAAAATAAATGTACAAACACAGTACCTAATGGATTTTTAATAGTTTTATTTTTAATTAATTGAAAATTACTTTTATGGGGGGTCGATGGAGATTTCGAAAAATTATATAGGGGGGTCTATGATCAAAAAAATTTGATGACCCCTGCTTTACACTGAAAAAAAACTCCCGCAGAACAGCCTAAAGAAGAATTTTCCAAAGGAAAATGGAACTGGCTGTGGATTTTTCCCTGGCGGTGGAATATAGGAAAAGACAATTTCAAAAAACCTTTTACCACCACATTTGCAATACTACAACGAAATTAAAATCCTTGAGGATTCACAATGTGGAGAAGTTCGGTGATAAAGATGCAAAGGAAATGCAGTGCAAATAAAAGTCTCTTGAGAACTCTTTTTGAAGTTCATTACAACATAAAGAAGAATGCAGCTAATAAATACTGCGTAAAGGAGTGAGAGGATAAAGAAAAAGAGGCGAATATAACTTCCTGTATTGTATGGGGACTTCAATGAACTGGAGGAAGGGAGCTCACATTGTTGGGAAAAGTTGACGCTCTGTGCGGTAATGGCAGTCATTACCTGGGAGTATACACCCGAAAATAATAAACATCTTTACAGGAAAGTACCACTCCAGAGTATGGACAGTTTAAGGGTAATAAGATTATTTGATATGTTCTTATAAGACGTTTGAAGAACAATACAATACGAATAGTGTGATGCTAATGTTGTAAATAAAGCTGGGCAAGCAAAGAAAGTATTGTATCGTTAAAAAAAAGGAGAGCGAAGAATTCTCCCGTGAAAGCCGGGTGTTGATGTTGCGGAGGAAGGTTACCTTTGTGGTTTTCTTAAGGGTTGTCTTGTCGGAGCTTTCTAAAAGTAACGGTATTTATTAGCAACTGCAGTGGCGCCCTCTTTTATTCAATTAAAAAAACGGTGAGAAAGGAAAGTAAAGAAATGAATCTTTGAAACTTGCCAAATCATTGCAATTGTCTCTGTCTCAGCCCCACCTCTGCTACCCCTCAGTCAACTTGAAGAAGCCAGCAAAACATTAGGAACAAAAGGTCGTCCTTTTGTCGTCGATCTATCTCCATGACAATAGGACCTGAGGCTAGCCACCGAAGTAAGTCAACGGGTGTAAAAAAGGATTTTTATAAAATGATAGCAATCTCTAGTCTCTGCTAAACATTATATACAGCATCCATTCATCTGTCGCTATTTAAAAATGTATATAAATAAATGTTCAAGCTTTTTTGAAAGTACCAAAAAGAGAGAGAGAGAGAGAGAGACGCGCATGCGCAGTAAAAAGAAAAGATTGAGTGAGTGACTGAGCTGGTATTTTGTTTTGAATAAAATGAGGGGTTCCCGTGGGCATGTAAGTACGTTGTAAATTATACTGGTGAGAGCATAAATACAACCTGGAGAAGACTGTTAACAGAGAGAGAAAATAACAGATTTACTGTCGGCAGATTTCATTCTCTTGTTCGCCATTAGTTATTGTCATCCACCAATCAGAAAGTCTGTTAGAAACAAAAGACCTATTGACGACCCCATACTGAATTGTCCAACTGCATTAGACGTTTCAAGATTGTTTATTTCATGATCATGAAAAAAGTGGTCCCCCACCTCCCATTCTTATGATTTCCCTCCACACTCTTGTGTTATCTTCTACTCAACTCCATTAATCTAATACTTTAAATGGGAGAAATAGGTGACTACATTAAGAAGATGCTGAAAGTTAACTAAGCACAGAAAGTTGGACCCTCTCCAGTTTTGTTTCTGTCCATCAATAAAGAGGTTAGATCTGGTATGAAGTTGGTCTTAAAGTCAGTTATGATTTCGGTGATTTAAGGTTTCCAAAATTATGTAGAACCGGAAGTACGCAAATGGTATGAAGTATTCTACCAACAGGCAAATGGAGAACTGTGTAGCAGATATAGTCAATGGGTAGCCCTTTCAAGGAATAGACTATGTAAAGAAAAATTCAGTGACGCACTTCCTTCAGATTGGAATGAGACAATGGAAGGGCTAAAATGGTACTTGTGACAAAAGGAGACACTTTTATCTCTTATTTCTTTAATCTCATTAACAAAACTTTACAGTTAGGCGCCACGGTTAGAGGCTAGACCCGCAAAGCTACTATGTATTGCGGTACTAGTCTAGGCCTTGGATATTATTTAATGGTTAATATGAGAAATTTATAGTAAAGTATGTTTGCTAGTCGCCTCCGTCCACGACACCTAATTGGTAGTTGGACGTAAAGCCCGCATGAAAAAATAGGCATTACCTAACAGTTTAAAAAGTTAAGGGTTGGTTAAACGCCAAAAGATACACAAATCAGTAAGTAACTTCATTTCATTGATATTATTTGAGTAATTTTACTGTATTAACTGTTCATTAATATTTTTTACAATTTATTAGATGTCACAGACCTTTACGCTGGCCATTTTCATTAGAAAGAATTTTTTTTTGGTTATAATAAAGATAAAATGTACATTGCATCTTAAAAAAAAAAAAATAGGCACTTTATTTTAATTCTATTCCAAATTATTCTTCTGATTTATCTTTATTATATCATCACAATCGGGTTAAGTTTTACTGAGTTATCAGTAGGAGGCCTCAACATACATAGGGGCTAACTCCTCTCCCATTCGATGTACAGCCTCCAGACTCCGAACGTTTTTCAACGTTACTCTACTTCCTGCACTTTTTGACGATCAACCCTTATACACCACTGTCCTACTGGACAGTTTTAATACAGAAACAGAGAAAGTTTGTCTGCCACGATCTTAACAAAAAAAACCTTAAGAAGAAAAAGTGCCAAAAATAAAGTGGATTCCGCAAAGAAAGAGGATGATGAAAGCAAAGACATTTGGAAGCTGCTGGCTGTAAGATGAAAGATAGAGATTGGCTCGAACTGGTAATCCAGAAGAAGGATTTTGACTTAATTCCAGACCGGAAAGAAAGGGCAAAAGTTGCATAAGTAAGTAAAAAAAAAGCCTCATTAAGGATATGGTAGTAAAAATTCTTATTTGAATTTTACCTTAATAACGTTCACTCTGCAATCATTCTTGAATTATTTACTGTACTTAAGCAAAACGACATGAAGGCATTGTTCCTGACTCTGGGTGGCATTGGACTTAAATGTCATTTTTTTATTTTACTTTTTGGAAATCATTTATTATTAATACTTAAAAAAACAACTGGAGAAAAAGAGATTTATTTATGTATTTTATCTTGAACGTTAACAGCGTTTTTTTTAATGTTCGAGACAACAAAACTGAAGAAGTACCAACATTGAGAAGAGATCAATTTATAAAAAAGAATAAATACTAACTACTATTGTCGAGGTTCTATCTCATTAATATTCTCCAAACTCGGATTATTTGATCCGTCAAAAACTGCACGAAAAAAACGTAGCGTTGAAAAACACCCAATTTAGACAATTTTTTTCTCTTTTTCTATTTTAAGATAAAATTCTCAAATTTTCTTTATAATATAGGGCAAATCCTTCTTTATAATTGTAATTTTTTGCAACAACCCAGATCTTATAGATTTCAAGAAAAAAACTTGCTGAAAATGAGCTAAATTGGCATTTTTAAAAAATTGTTCTTGTTATTGTTGTTGTTACCTATAAATTATAACTAATATTACACTGAATTGAATGTAACTTCACAGCGACGCCTACTTCCAATCAATACGAAGTTTACAGAATCGCCTGTAAACATTTTGAGGGAAATGAACTATCAATTGAATAAAGAGGTATTTCCGGTGAAGGTTTTCCTTCAAATTCCCTTTTTCCTATAAGTGACAGGATCGTACCTTATGGAACAATGAGACTTTAGTGGGAACCCTAACCCAACCTCTGTTACAGCAGGCTCCTTTAATCGAATTATTAAAGATTGCAACATTACGTAATGAAGAAAAAAAGCTACAATACAAAAGCGAAGAATAACAGCTAAATCTATCCGGCTGAAGACGAATTCTAAAAAGAGTCCCATGCTTGATAAAAGCATTGATAAAATTTGAACGAGCCGAAGCAGAGGCAGGCCAATGGTTGCTTGAGTATAGCCACCGTTGCAGGTCACGTCCTCATCGCGTATTTCTCCGCCACTCCACGGCTTCACTGCCATCACTTATGAATGAAAAGAATGCTTAAATGAATGAATAAATATTAAACCAAAAATCAAGATGTAGAATTTGATGATTTCATTCACCAGTATTTCATTCATTCAGTTTTCTTCAATGGAACAAGATTTGGATTTAAACAATGTTATCATAATCATTGAAGAGAACAAACCACTCAAACTTAAACACATTGTAGTTTCTATTCACTACAATATAAAAGTAGATTTCAATCTATCATTCAAAAAGTAGATAAAACAGACGTGAATTAAATTTAAAGAAAAAAAAAAGACTAACATAATCTAACTGGCCGACTTCCTCTGGGTGTGAATTCTTTGAAATATAAATAATGCAGAAAATTTTCTTTATATTTCCTAAATAAATTTGTCATTTTCCTAACATATTTAATAATCAATAGCACTATAATATTGAGTTAGTTGGAGGAGTTAGGCGCCACGATAGCCGAGCGGTTACAGGCTGGACCCGCAAAGCTAAGATGTATTGCGGTACTAGCCTAGGCCTTGGATTTTATTTAATGGTTAATATGAGGAATTTACAGCAAAATATGTTTGTTAGTCGCCTCCGTTCACTACACCTAATTGGATTGGTAGTTGGACGTAAAGCCCGCCTGAAAAAATAGGCAATTACTTAACTTTTTACTTTACTTAGTTGGAGGAGTTACACAGTTAGAACAAATCAATATATCAAGTTAATCTAAAATTGAGCTAAAGTAATTATTACACAAAAATTCTGAACTTGGTTTACGGAAATAGTCAATTGATTTAATGATAACATTTTGATCGGAAGTACCCACCTTAGTGAATGGATTTTTATTTATTTATTACTTTTAATGTGATTAGATCCTCAAAGTTACAGAAAATATCTTTGATTCTATCTGTTACAGCACTAGTTCATCTAAGTGTAGTGCAAGACGGTAACGTAATAAAGAGTGAAGTAGAAATCTCTTCACCAAATACAGATTAGTCTAACTCTGATAATGCATGCGAATCTAAAACCGGTTAGAAATATCAATAAACATGCAATACTATTTCCGTATTATTTTGGTAGGGTCTAACCGATAATTTCCTGCAAGATTTTTTTAGCCAACCGGAAGTTAGACTTTACAGAAAAGTTTTTTTAAAAAACATTTTTCAGCACATTTCTAAGCAGGTACTTGAACTTATAGTTCAAACTTAAGCTCACCTACTAATTTAAGCCTATTCCTTTGATTTGGATGTTGTTTTTTTTCAGGAGATATAGATTACAGTGGGAGCTGTGACTTTAATGACTTTATTAAAGTGAACATAAATTATATTAAAGTTTAACTTTTTAAGGTAAAATTGTTTTAATTATCAGCAAATTTAAATTACAGTAAGTGTATCGCTGGAGATTTCCATCAAATTTAGTTATACATGAAGTACTTAAATTTAATCCATTTATTGAATTTCGTAAGCGTAACTTAGTAGATAATAAATATTTACAAAGCAATTTTTAAGTTCACCTGTAAGTTGACAGAAACAAAAGTCAGGGATTAAATCTTAGGGAAAGATAATCCCTGGAAGCTATTTTTTTAAATTAGTTGTAAAAAAGCTTCTCTTTATTGGAGAACGACTCCTTTACTGCACTAGCAGCTTAAAACTCCGCTGGACACTCCAAAAAAGAGAGCCATTTCATTTCCTAATCTAACATTTATAGGCAATAATTCATGGCGATGTCTTGGCTCCAGTCTTGGCTGGAGAAGAACAAGAAGACATCTTCTTCCCCCCCGAAGAATAAACAAAACCTTCTTTTTTTTGGGGGGGGGCAGTAAAATAATCACTTGTGCGGCACAGGATTAAGGTTAATCTTGGGAATACCACTGGGAGAGAGGGGGACGCAGGAGAGGCTTTTCTTTTGAAATGTGGAAGTAATCTTGAACTAAGCCGATTTGCAGTATAAAGTAGCCAATCGCCAGCCCTCCTGTACCTTTATCCCCCCCAAGTCTCTCATTTCCCTTTCCCATTTCTCCTATAGAAATGTTATTTAAACAGGAAATAAATAAATTTATAGCTGCTATATTCAATTCATTTCTTGGCCACCAGAGAGCTCTTTATCACGGTCTATTGCTTGGCATACACAACTAAGTATATATATGACCGACACACAAAACATCGCGGAATGTAAGCAGCATATTTCATTTACTTTATCGGCTAAAAACAGAAACCAGTTTTATTATCGCTTGCTACGTATTCTCTTCTTTCATTTCTTTTTTAAATCTTCAAAATTAATTTAATCTGAGGTTAATTTATTAATTTAACCTTTAACCATGTTCTGTTTTCATTTATTTGCACGAGACTGACTGAACACCTTATTTTGAACACCGTTTTATTGGATGTAAGGATAGGAAAAATCATTTATATAATAATCAAATGCAATAGTAAAGAACTTGAGCAACGTTTTACCTTTTAGGCCAAAGGCCAAAGGGCAAATTGGAAATTTATTTTAAATTTTAATTTTTACACGCCTCAAAATGCCTAAAATGATTTTTTTCCCCCATAAAAACGAACCGAATACAAACTTTTGATGCAATTGAAAAGTCCAGAGAAAATTAAGCAGAGATGTTTGAAAAAAAATCTCAGAAAACTGAAATCTAATTGATGATGTGGGTGGCTCCCGGTACTTTTGCAATTATCTACCAACTAAGAATTTGATTATTTGCCCTTTAATAATGCCCTTTATAATATAAAACACGCAGAATCGTACATTACAGTGAAATGGTACTTCAAGGAAGAACAGCAACCCTCCTCTCCCATGAGTCCTTATACTCGAATTATTCTCGAGTAATTTCACAAATAAAAAAGTTGAAAAAAAACACTAGTGCAATTAAAAAAGTTGAGGTCATCTTTAATAAAAAAAAACTCAAAAAAAGGATTAATCCAAAAAGTTAGGCGCCACGGTAGCCGAGCGGTTAAAGAGACTAGACCCGCAATGCTTAGATGTATTGTTGGTTTAATAGCGGGTTCGATTCCCGGTCTCTAGGCATTGGATTTTATTTAATGCGGTTTAATATGAGAAATTTACAGTAAAGTAAGTAAAGTAGGCTAAACCCGCAAAGCTAAGATGTATTGCGGTACTAGTCTAGGCCTTGGATTTTATTTAATGGTTAATACAAGAAATTTACAGTAAAGTATGTTAGCTATTCGCCTCCGTCCACGACACCTAATTGATAGTTGGACGTAAAGCCCGCCTGAAAAAATTGGCATTACATTACTGCCTTAATTTTACAAAGAGGTTGTGGCATTTCCATCAATCTAGGAATTAAAACTGTCCGGTAGGACAGTTGTATAAGGGTTGATCGTCAAAAACTGCACGAAAAAGCGTAACGTTGAAAAACACCCAACTTTGACAATTTTTTTCTCTTTTTCTATAAAAGATAAAATTCCCAAATTTTCTTTAAAATATAGGGCAAACCCTCCTTTATAGCTGTAATTTTTTTGCAACCACCCAGATCTAATAGGTTTCGAGAAAAAAGTTGCTGAAAATGAGCAAAAACGGCTTTTTCAAAAAATGTTCTTGTTCTTGTTCTTGTTGTTGTTGTTGTTGTTGTTCTTCTTCTTCTTGTTACCTTTTTTGTAAACAACGTAGCGCCTAAACGCGTGAACCGATTTTCATGAATGAGGTGTCATTCGATTCGGAATTTTATGTAGATGTGCCTTTTGAGGGTCTCGATCCTGTACATCGAATGGGAGAGGAGTTAGCCCCCTTTATGTAAGGCCCCCTCCAAAATTATTATTACTAATTACTCTGTAAATCTTAGCCCGATTTTGATAAAATTTGGTAGGATGATAGGGTTAGGGCTCCCCTACGTAACATTAAAGCGGCAATCAGCTCTTACACTTGTTAAGGGGAAGTATAGGAATCGTTTCAAATTATCGACACGTGAACCGATTTTCATGAATGAAATGTCATTCGAATCGAAATTTTGTACAGATTTGCACTATAAAGGTCTCGACGCCGTGCCTCATAAGGAGGGGAGTTTGCCCCACCCAAATAAGGCCCTTTCTAAAACTATTATTACCAATATTTCTATAACGCTCAGTCCGATTTTGATAAAATTCAGCTCGAATAAGTGGTTAAAGCTCCTCTACATTGCTGATGCTCTTGCACCTACTAAGAGGAAGTACTGCAATCGTTTAAATTATCAATGAGTGAACCGATTTAAATCAATGAATTGTCGTTCGATTAAAAAATCTTTGCCTCTTTGCCTAGAAGTACTGCAATCGCAGTTTATTTTTCTTACTCCTCTTAAAAGGAAGTAATGAAATCGCAGTTTAATTTTGCTATTTACGCACAAATACCTTCCTATTTTATTCAAAACGCTTTTTCAAAAAAAGTTGTTACTGAGGATGGTTTGGGGGACCTTAACGATAATCATTCTTTAAAAAGATCTCTCTAGTGGTAGTTACGGTTCCGACTTACCATCTTATCAGGTTATAATGATAGAATTGCTTATTCCAAATTTAAAAAATTCTGTAAAGCAGATATGTAACTTTGTAAAATAGACAAAAAGGAAAATCTATCCAAAAGGTACAAAAATCTCTTTAACAAAAACTTACAGTTTAAAATGTTAAGTATAAGGGTTGATTAAACGCCAAAAGGTACACAAATCAGCAAGCACCCAACATTTCATTAATTCTTCATTAATATTTAAGTAATTTTACTGCATTAATTTTCATTAATATTTTTTAGAATTTATTAGATGTCACAGACCCTTATGCTGGCCACTTCATTTATATTTTTTTGTTATAATTATGATAAATCACACATATGTACATGCATGTTAAAGTAGAAAAAGACAAAGTTAGAGTAGGCTACTGTCTTGAATTCGTCTTACCGAAATATTCGTGAGCACAAATAACACACAGTTAATAACAAGTAGATTATTCAACAACAATTATTGATTTCTCAATTGTAATTTAATTTAGTCCCCCTAATTTTACTTATAGTAAAATACTGGAATAATTAGCTGTCCTAAAAATATACATATCTTATTTACTTTATATTACATATTACATT
Source organism: Rhodnius prolixus (assembly GCF_049639745.1). NCBI lineage: Eukaryota > Metazoa > Arthropoda > Insecta > Hemiptera > Reduviidae > Rhodnius > Rhodnius prolixus. The sequence goes on from NW_027411634.1 coordinate 38,946,539, forward strand.
TTTTTTTATAAAAAAAAGTTTTGAATTTTTTAGCCTCATAATTTTTTTTTATTTTTTATAACGTTTTTCTTTTTAACCTGTATTTAATAGTTTGATTATTATAAATAACTAGATATTACAGTCAATCTACAGTGCTACTTGAACAAATATTTTGTAGACGAAAATGGCCAGCATAAGGGTCTGTGACATCTAATAAATTCTAAAAAATATTAATGAAAATTAATGCAGTAAAATTACTTAAATATTAATGAAGAATTAATGAAATGTTGGGTGCTTGCTGATTTGTGTACCTTTTGGCGTTTAATCAACCCTTATACTTAACATTTTAAACTGTAAGTTTTTGTTAATTTGGGCAACAAATTTAACGCTCCTTTCTAATTTGTTGGTCTAATAAAGGAAAGCCTAAACCACCTGCTCCTTCCCGGAAGTGCTTTCAATGAAATTTCCCTGGGGAAAATATTTCAAATAAAAATTGTAGATCGCCATGAGTGCAATGTGATTATGCAGTTCAATAAACAAAAAAAAATCGCTTGCAATGAGCAGAGGAACTTTCAAGAAAACTGGAGAAAATTAAAGAAAAAAATGTTTCAATACAGACACTTCCAGTTAAGAGATTTATTTCCGGAAATTACGTCTTGTTTATTCAGACGGAAATAGAAAAACTAGGGCTTCCTGACAATTTTCGCTATTCATCTTATAAAGTAAAGTAATCGCCTATTTTTTTCAAGCGGGGCTTAATGTCCAACTACCAATTAGGTGTCGTGGACGGAGGCGAATAGCTAACACACTTTACTGTAAATTCCTCGTATTAAACATTAAATAGAATACAAGGCCTAGACTAGAACCGCAATACATCTTAGCTTTGCGGATCTAGTCTATAACCGCCTAACATACTTTACTGTAAATTTCTCATATTAACCATTAAATAAAATCCAAGACCTAGACTAGTACCGCAATACATCTTAGCTTTGCGGGTCTAGCCTATAACCGCCTAACATACTTTACTGTAAATTTCTCATATTAACCATTAAATAAAATCCAAGACCTAGACTAGTACCGCAATACATCTTAGCTTTGCGGGTCTAGCCTATAACCGCCTAACATACTTTACTGTAAATTTCTTATATTAACCATTAAATAAAATCCAAGCCTAAGACCGGGAATCGAATCCAGTACCACAATGCATATTAGCGTTACAGGTCTCGCCTCCAACCGCTCGGCTACCGTGGCGCCTTATTCATCTTATAATCACACATACGAGGGTCGTTTGAAAAGTCTTGGTTATGTTTAGTTAGTAGCATCTCTTGGAAGAACACACACCAAGTTTCAGCCAGATCGGTCTATTTCTTTGTGTTTGGCATTCGTTTGAATCGATGAAGTCGAGTGATTTTCAAAAAATGGACGAAAAAGAATTTCGTGTGTTGATTAAACACTACTTTATGAAAGGCAAAACGCCTCAGGAGACTAAAGAGAAGCTTGATAAACATTGATAAAATCCATGATATGGTGATGGATGACAGAAGAGTGAAGGTGCGTGAGATTGATAGTGCTGTGGGCATCTCGAATGAACGGGTACATAATATTTTGCATCAACATTTGGACTATGACAAAGCTATCCGCAAGATGGGTGCCGCGATTGCTCACGTTTGACCAAAAACGAAATCGTGTGAAGTGTTGCAAGGACGGTTTGCAGCTGTTCCAGAAAAATCCGCAGGACTTTAAGCGTCGTTTCGTCACTGTGGATGAAACATGGATACATCACTACACTCCTGAGACCAAAGAACAATCTAAACAATGTGTTACCAAGGGGGGAATCTGCGCCTAAAAAGGCGAAGACCTTTCCTTCGGCCGGAAAGATTATGGCGACTGTCTTTTGGGATTCGCAAGGAATAATCCTCATCGACTATCTGGAAAAGGGTAAAACTATTACAGGTGCATATTATTCATCGTTATTGGACCGTTTGAAAACCGAGCTGCAAGAAAAACGCCCACGATTGGCCCACAAAAAAGTCCTTTTCCATCACGACAACGCACCAGCTCACACCTCAGCAGTTGTGGTCGCAAAATTAATGGAAATAGGGTTCCAACTCGTTTCACATCCCCCCTATTCTCCACACTTGGCTCCCTCGGACTACTATTTGTTCCCCAATATGAAGAAATGGCTGGCGGGAAAAAGATTTTATTCAAACGAGGAGGTGATTGCAGAAACGAATGGCTATTTTTCAGACTTGGACAAATCCTATTATTCGGAAGGGATCAACAAACTAGAGCAGCGTTGGACGAAGTGTATAAGCCTAAAAGGAGACTATGTTGAAAAATAAAAAAGGTTTACCCCCAAATATTAAGTAGTTTTTATTTTTGCACGGACTTTTCAAACGACCCTCGTACATATATTTTCCCAAAATTAAACTTAGCGACTCCCGAAAACTCAAAGCAGTTATATCCGGTAAAAGTTCTAGATCCAAAATTTTCTAAAATCGCAACACTTTCTGTACTAAGAGGAAATACAGATTATTCTTTTTTTATTACATTTTACAATTTCTGTTTTCAGGTCCAACACCTTCATCAGATGATTGTAAAATTGCCAAATAAAAATGGTTGCAAAAGAAGTCATCAAAGGAATATTATCATTAATAAAAAGAAATAAAAATAAACATTTTAAAACAATAGCAATAAAAATAATAATAAAATATGTTTTGTTTTTTTCTGTTTTAATGCAGCAAGAAAAATTGCAGGTATATCTGTTTTATTCTATTTATGACTTTATTTTTCCATAAAAATGATGATGATGATGATAACGATGGAATTTCAGCCTAATTTCAGGGCACGTTGATGAATTTTTATGGCCCGTACCATAAAAAAATGAAAATAAAATATACACCGCTTTAGTTTTAACAAAATCTGTGTGAAAGAACACTTTCTATAAATGTAATTTCTAGACGTCTAATTGGTCAATTTGATGCACAATTTTAGGACTGCTTTAACCATGAGGTCAAAAAATTATAAATTGCAGGATGAAGTTTACTTTTAAAGTAGAATATGAAGTACCTACGGACTTAAAAAAAAAAAAAAAAAAAAGGTTAATTTTACTTAGTTTCACCAAATCTGTCATAGTACTCATTTTTATTGAAACCCTAACTGATATCGGACTTTCATGTACCATCAGAGGTAGATTAATTAGTTTCGAGTAGAGATATCGATTTCCTAGTTACTGTTAAGCACTACACTAGTTGACTGTAGTTGTATTGTGCTATTAATGAATCGTCAAACATTTTTGTAGAAATTATGTAATAAACATTAATTAAACCCTAGTGTAATGGGGGAGCTCTCTGGACATTTAGTGCATGTGTAATGAGGTAAAGTAATCACCTATTTTTTTCAGGCGGGGCTTAACTTCCAACAACCAATTAGGTGATATATAGACGGGGGGGGGCAGAAGCTCATACTTTACTGCAAACAATTTTATCTAACAAATAAAAAGTAGTCATACGCGGGATTCGAACCGACGATCTTCTTCTCACAAAGCCATACTCTTGACCACTAGACCATCACCCGCACTATGCATGTATAATGATTTAGTACTATTTTATTTGGGGGGTGGAGGGAGCGAATCCAAGCAGAAAACTATTCTTAGTTGATTTGTACTGGAAATAATTAAATATGGATGAACAGGCGATTCTAATAATTCAACAAATACGTAATTAGGTAAAATCTTTAAAAAATAAAATTTTATATCCTTAAAAAAAACATGCAACATGCTGCTACTCGTATATTCATGCAATCTGTATTAGGTTAAGAAAAATTAAATATTTTTGGTAAATAAGTATTGCTCATGGTTTTTTGGTGACTGATCCATGGAATACAGAAGATAGAAAAGAATAATACCAATTTCAGTCATGATTTTGCCAAGCTTTCGACCTAGTGGGACTAGGGTCATCTTCAGGGCTATGGAACATTCTTTACAATTATTATAAACTATGTTGTAAAATATGATCCATAGCCCTGAAGATGACCCTAGTCCCCCTAGATCGAAATTACGACCAAAAAAAAAAAAAACCAGGAATGGTAACTGATATTATTCTTTCTTCGTTATGGCAAATAAGTTTGAAATTTAGAAGCTTAAAAATTTGTCGTCGTGTCTGTAATAAGAAATTAATTAAATGCAAATCGGATTTGTTTTTTTTTTTTGTTGTTGTTTTACTGTGATATAGTCACTACACAGAGTTTGTTACAAATAAATGATGGATTGGTAGTAAAGATTTGTAGGTAAACTGTGGATACTGTAACTGATAAAAGCCAAAGTCTTGATTATCAACTTTATATCTTTGAATAGGGTACAGTTCGATGAATGAGCTTACAAAGTTGGGGTGGGGGTTGAGTGAGAGAGAGAGAGAAGATGGTGCCTTTCCCAAACTGAGCTTTAAAGCGTGTGGTTAGTACTTTGTATTATTTATCAATGCCAGATATCAGTATTTAGCTACTCTTCTATGTAGTGAAGCATGAAGTTTCCAATAAAAATAACTGTTTTTTTAAGGCTAAATATTTGTTCAAAAGGTGTGTACATATCAGACAATGTTTATTTGATCGCGTACAACATTCATATCTGGAATAAAGTAGAGAGAGAAAGAAAATAAATAAATAGTTTGACAATGGGATACTCTATTCCAGGGTGAACCATTGCTCCTGGGCACACGACCTCACCAAAAAAATAAAGAAAAGAAGAATATTCATGCAATATGATTATCGAAGCGCCATATTTGTTTTTTTTTTTTTTGGAGGGGGCTTCGAAATTATTGTTACACCATTGAAAAAAATGGGCGTAGATTTTTCCGCACATTTCCACCCACATATTTGATTTATTGAATACTACTGTGCGTTTTTTCTTTTTTCTTTTTTAAAGAGGCGGGATTTAGTCTTGTTTACAAAATAAAAGAAAATGCGGGAGATAGGGGAACGAATCTGTTGGTAACGAAATATTTACGTGAACAATAAGTAGTGGGGGGCAAGTTCTACGCAGAAAATAATGCCAACTTGGAGTGATAAATAGCACAGGAAAAAAAGAGATAAACAATATCTCTAACGTCTTAAACATAGCATACCGCCCTGAAGGTGAGCTAATTCTGGTGTGGCTACTCACATGACCTCCAGTTACTGCCATTCTCAAGGCTTAATAATAATATTCTTTTTATTACTCGGAATATTTAATCCATATTTAACTCTCGTTTAACATTATACAGTCTGCAGGACCGTACATTAAACTGTAATGTAATCTTAAAGGGAAGCGCCTACATCAGGTTTATCTCAAAAACTACCCTAAGTAACTAAGTATAGATCCGGATCTAAGTAACTGGAACGAATACTCTAATGTCGTGATTTTCTCGGCCAGCCAGGCGGCTCTGCGATCTATAGGTTCATATCAGATCAATTCAAGGCTGGAAATGGGACTGTCTAGGTGCTCTGAAGGAAGTTAGTGAACCAAAATAAGGTATTTCTGGCTGGGGTACCTGGTCATTCTGGATATAAGGGAAACGAAGGCAGCAGATTTATTGGCCAGGAAAGGCTCTGCGGGACACTTCGTTGGCCCGGGAGTCCTATTTTGGGGTCTCCAAGTGTCTTAAGACTGCGGCCATTAAACTATGAGTGCAGACTAGGTCTCAAGAGTGGTGGCTTGCCACCACTGGGGCAGAGACAGGCGAAGGAGTTCATAACGGGCCTTTGGCTGACTGCAGAATTAATCCGTCCAGGCCGTGTGGGGCTATAAGGATAATTGTAGGCCTATAAACTGGGCCACTACAGGCTGCAGAAAACACATGCATCGCATGGGCCTGGCAGATAATAGCCTCTGTAGGTTCTGTCAGGAAGAGGAGGAAACGGTACTGCACGTGTTGTGTCAGTGTGAGGGGCTTGTCTGGCTAAGGATGTTACTTCTCGGGGAGAGGAAAAACCAAGGCCTGTGGAGCTTTACCACAAGAGTCGCTCTCCAGAATTAAGAGTCTGATTAAACGGACAGGTCTGGAGGGCGAGCTCTAAAGTTGGGGAACCACAATAGATCCAAAGGGGTCGCAGTGGCGTAGGCCATAAGGGCCGCCCTATTAGAATCTAATCTAATCTAACTGGAACGAATCCACTACAGAAACGAATCCCTTACAGAAACGAATCCCCTTACAGGAACGATTTTTTTTGTAAAGTGGTTCAACCAAAATTCGTGAATGTAAATTAAAATGAAACTAATTACAATTTAAGTTGCACACATAGGTTACATTAAAAAAAAAAAAATTAAGTTGAATTTTAATTTTTCCTTTTAAAGCCACTTAAGATGGAATAGTGACTTCAACTACAATTTATGTAATTTCAAAAAAACAAATTCTTGCACAGAATTTAAGTTGCCAACTAAACATGCACACACTTCTCATACATTGAATTTTATGAGGTAGCTATTATGGACAGAGGCGCCACGGTAGCCGAGCGGCTAGAGGCTAGACCCGCAAAGCTAAGATGTATTGCGGTACTAGTCTAGTCCTTGGATTTTATTTAATGGTTAATATGAGAAATTTGCAGTAAAGTATGTTAGGCGGCTATAGGCTAGACCCGCAAAGCTAAGATGTATTGCGGTACTAGTCTAGGCCTTGGATTCTATTTAATGGTTAATATGAGAAATTTGCAGTAAAGAATGTTAGGCGGCTAGAGGCTAGACCCGCAAAGCTAAGATGTATTGCGGTACTAGTCTAGTCCTTGGATTTTATTTAATGGTTAATATGAGAAATTTACAGTAAAGTATGTTAGGCGGCTATAGGCTAGACCCGCAAAGCTAAGATGTATTGCGGTACTAGTCTAGTCCTTGGATTCTATTTAATGGTTAATATGAGAAATTTGCAGTAAAGTATGTTAGGCGGCTATAGGCTAGACCCGCAAAGCTAAGATGTATTGCGGTACTAGTCTAGGCTTTGGATTCTATTTAATGGTTAATATGAGAAATTTGCAGTAAAGAATGTTAGGCGGCTATAGGCTAGACCCGCAAAGCTAAGATGTATTGCGGTACTAGTCTAGGCCTTGGATTTTATTTAATGGTTAATATGAGAAATTTACAGTAAAGTATGTTAGGCGGCTATAGGCTAGACCCGCAAAGCTAAGATGTATTGCGGTACTAGTCTAGGCCTTGGATTCTATTTAATGGTTAATATGAGAAATTTGCAGTAAAGAATGTTAGGCGGCTATAGGCTAGACCCGCAAAGCTAAGATGTATTGCGGTACTAGTCTAGGCCTTGGATTCTATTTAATGGTTAATATGAGAAATTTACAGTAAAGTATGTTAGGCGGCTATAGGCTAGACCCGCAAAGCTAAGATGTATTGCGGTACTAGTCTAGGCCTTGGATTTTATTTAATGGTTAATATGTGAAATTTATAGTAAAGTATGTTAGGCGGCTATAGGCTAGACCCGCAAAGCTAAGATGTATTGCGGTACTAGTCTAGGCCTTGGATTCTATTTAATGGTTAATATGAGAAATTTATAGTAAAGAATGTTTGCTAGTCGCTTCCGTCCACGACACCTAATTGGTAGTTGGACGTAAAGCCCCGCCTGAAAAAAAATAGGCAATTACTTTACTTTACTATTATGGACAGGCGCTGAAAGGCCCTGAAAATGGCTCTTAAAACTGAAAATTTTATAAATATTGAATACAGAAACGAGAGAGAAAAAAAAAGAAGGCAAAAATTTGAAACTTACCCCCAACGCTGGAAAACTGCGTGTCCTGCAACAAAAAAGGAAAAAGAAAAATTAACCACATAGCCAATAAAATTAGATTTAATTGCACAGCGAAAAATTGAACGATTGAATGGGTTGGGATTGAATCAATATTGAACGAATCTTTAGTGATTTGGCACTAAGCCAAAAAAATATCGTACTTAAAAAAATAAAATAAAACTGAACATAGTAAATCTTCAGTATCAAAAAATTTTGTCCTGTTTAAACCTGCTCGAATCAAAAATTCATTACACGTCAGTAGAAATTGGATTAAAGCCTGAGTAGACAATAAACCGACCAATTTCCACCTGCTTCTAACCTCATTATATAGTAATTTATTTATTTATTTATTTTTACGATTTGTCCTGCGTTAATCCAGATTAAACAAGCCCAAAAAAATAAAGGCTATAAAGAAATGTGAATTAGAAATTCTAATCAAAACAAGCCAAGCCAATAAAAGTGGGTAAAAGAAACGCTAAGTGAATTTGAAATTTATTATAATAAATTTAAAAAAAATAAATAATAAAATATTCTGTGAAAACAAAGACCGTTTTTGCGGTTAACTTTTTTATTACTTCCTCATTGTAAGTAGTTTAAGAATAAAATAAAAATAAAAATACTCGCATACATACAGAATAAAAAATAAATAAATAAATAAGACGAAGAATTTAGTGGAAGAATAACAAAATTTGTTCAAGAATGAATTGGTCGATAGGGGGGTGGGGTAATCAAAACGGAAGTGTTTATAGGAGCTGTTTTGTTTTTTGTAAGTTTGTACGTCTTTGAATGTGTATTCTTAAAAAAAAGAAAATACAGGTTACAAAAAGTACTCGTGGAATAAAATTTCTTAAATCCTATTGTTTTCCAAAATTCTGTAATGGTCGGAATGGGTTTTGAAAGAATCAAATATCTTTTGTAAATACAATGGGCAATAAAGACTTGAAGTTTTAACAATAAAAATTGAAGGCTCAATTTAGAGAGAGGGAAATTCTATTTGACGGTTATTTAGAAGTGAAATAAGTCGGAGAAACGATATTTAAACAAAAAAAAAAAAGTTTTGGGCGTCCTGCGATTTATCGATATCAAGATGTCCATAAAGGGGAGAAACGCACTTTTTGGGCGTCTCAAAATATCGAAAGTTTCGATAAGATCAAAATATTTCTTCTTCCTGGGTTGTAGACTAAAAAATCTGTTACTTTCTAAGAACTAAGGAAATTTTTTCCCCGTAGGGGAGGAACTGGATTAGCCACTTCTTCAGGGTACTTGTGGCGTTCCTGTCGGATATTCCAGTCTAACAACATGAACGTGAGCAACATACCCACATTTACACAGTACACATCGGGTATAGTCATCTGTACGATACAAGGTTTAGCTTGGCTTATTAGCTTTCGGAACCGTTGTGTGCAGATTGTGGGTCAGGAAGAGGAGGAAAACGGCCTCTCAGTTTGCACTATGAAACATTAGGAACTTTCGAGCCCAAAGGAGATAGTAGCGCTAAAAAAAAGAACTAGTAGGGAAAGTCCTCAACCTCTTTTAGTTCAGGGAGAGGTTTCCTCTACTAGATCCAAAAAAGTGGCTGGCACGATAAGTCCTTTTTTGGCGCTGCAATCGAGCGGTTGAGTTAGTAACCTTAAGAACCTTTTTAGCTGGGAAGGTTTCCTCTACTAGATCCAAGGGGAGGCACAATAAGTCTCTTGCGGCTGAGGTGCCGTGGGGCATAGGTCCTACTCAGATAATCTAATCTTCTAAGAACTCAGTCTGTCGGTCAAAAAAATAGTAAATCTAGAGGATGGACTTGCAAAGCCTGGAAAATCCTTGTACCAAATTCTTCCCTTCATTTCCGGGACTATGTTCAACTACTGAAATGAAGAGGTAGCCCGTTCTAGTGTTATAGAATTCACCCATACAGCATGACAGACACCGTTGAATCGGAAGTAGTATTTCCATTAGAATACAGTGTTTTGTACGGTTCGCATCGTGCGCAGTGCAGTGCGCGTTAATGCAGCTCACTGTGTGTGTGAGAGAGAGGGAGAATGCAAAAAAAACAGTTTTTTTGGGGCTCCAAATGGATAGTTCCGGTTTAAACGAAACTCTGCACGATTACAGTAGCTTCACTTCCTGTAGTAGAATAAGAGAAGCCATGAAAGTGGACTATCGGAAAACAAAGAAAACACAAAACAAAACAAAATAAAGATAAAAATCTAAAAACACCAATGTCTTGTAACATCGTTTACATGTACGCGCGTGTACTGAATGGAGATTACGTGAGATTAATCTTGTCTTGTGCATACATACTGAAGACCACAGAATACCTAGGTCGATCTTGAGAACCGTGTTGAATATCAGGAGACGGCGCGTGGGTCATTCTTTTTTATGAATTAATGAATGTTTAATGAACAATTACAGTAGTAAAGGGTAAAAAGTAAAAAAAAAAAAAATAAACATAAGTGCTAGGTACGACCTTTATTACAAGAGTTCTAAGGGAGTAGGGATAACGCATTAAGGGATTTAAAGAATATCCTTTAGGCAAAATACCTTCAGGGATATTTCCTGGTCTTTTTTTATCTCCTTCCCAGCCCATCTATTTTTCTTGTGAAGCAAGAAAGTAGTGAGTATAGGACAGCATCTTGGAGGAAGTGGTTACTACTTCATGAAAGTTAAACAGATCATCCTCTTAGGCCAATTATATGTCTTCAAGTGACCCCCTCGGACTACTGAGAGCAAGCCTCAGGCAACGGACAGGTCTCTTGCGCGTCATCCGCCTCCCCAAAGTGCTACTATCTCACACGACCAGACTTCATCATGCCCGGTGGCTATATTTGGAAAAGAAAAAAGGAAATAATAGTAATAAAAGAAAAATAACTATGAGAACCGCCCCAAGAACTAGGTAGCAGTCCTGGAAGATCAAATAGTTAACAAACTCCCGAAGATATTTCTACCTTTCTACTTGTTCTTCAACTTCTTCAGAACAATGATCCAATTTTTGTTTTGTTTTGTTTTTTTTTGTTCTGACAGGAAGATGAGACTAAGAACAAAACACGGGACAGACACAAATCCCAAATAAAATCTCCCCTTTCAATTCCACCCCCCTTTACGGCGGCAATTCCCACTCCGCTGATTGGCGGACACTTTGATTTCCAAAAATCCACCCTTTACTCCACATTTTATCAACCGCCCTCTCCCACAAAACAGCTAGAATCACCAAACAGCACAGGCCAACAAGGACGGTATTCAGGTCACATACTTGGGCAAACAGAGCCATCCTCAGAATATTTAGGTACAAAAAGTCATGTGAGTGTTCCCAACAAATGTTTCTTTATATAAATATTTTTTATTCAGCTAAAATATTTAAATTCCTTTATAGTATTACAAATCCTGTTCAAAGATACCTATTTTATCTATTACTTAAAATTTATTCCTAGTTTAAACACGCATTAAGAATTGAAAATAGGATCTTTTATTTATTCCTGTAATTTATTATAAAAAAAGAAATCATTATTTGAATCATGTAGATTTTTGTATTAATAAAAGAATTTAAATAAAAGTGCCATTATAATTGCTAAGAATGAAAAAATAAAATAATTAAAAAGCTTGTAATAAAATAAAGTAATTGCCTATTTTTTCAGGCCGGCTTTAAGTCCAACTATCAAATTAGGTATCCTAGACGGAGGCGACTAGCAAACATACTTTACTGTAAATTTCTCATATTAACCATTAAATAAAATCCAAGGCCTAGACTAGTACCGCAATACATCTTAGCTTTGCGGGTCTAGCCTCTAACCGCCTAACATACTTTACTATAAATTTCTCATATTAACCATTAAATAAAATCCAAGGCCTAGACTAGTGCCGCAATACAACTTAGCTTTGCGGGTCTAGCCTATAACCGCTCGGTTACTATGAAACTTAATAATAGCTTTGAACAAAAATAAACTTTTTTTAGAGGTTTATCAGCTGTAATTAAGATATTTCGTTAGGTTCATCGGAAATAGTCTTTCAATGAGTAATTACCAATCGAGCTTCTTTTATTTTATTTGTTTTAGTTTTGTTTCTAAAAGAATAAACCAAATAATAATGCCAATAATTATTAGGACCCAAACTAGACCCAATTAATAGAGCTTTAACTTCAAAAAAAGGGGCACACTATTCCAATCGGTCCTGACGAAATGGGAGAAGATTTAAGCGAGACCAGAGGAAGAATAGGATAGATAGATGTTTAGTTGGTTCCCCGTCTTTTGAAAGAACTAAAGAGGCATCACTGCTACTTAGAGATTTTTAAAGTTATTTTTTTTCCAATTCCAATTTCATAATTATTTAATCAAAGAATCTAAATAACCATATATTTACAGGTGAAATCTATTTAGATAGCTTCTAAAAGATTTTCGATTGTTATATTTAGACGCAGAGTGTGTGTGGTCCAGTGGGGATGTTGATGATGTTGCGTAATTTTTACAAAAATCACGTCGGCCACTTTATTTAAACTTTTATCTAAATTAAATATCATTTTTGAATTAATCACTAATTTGTCTATTTCAATAATAATTAACTAAACAAAGTAATTATCTATTAAATATTTCTTTGTTTTTTAAATGGTTATTTATTTCTTTGCTTCCTTACAGCATCACTAACTCCTTGGGGGCAGACAAAGAGAGAGATGGTCAGTACTGAGCACTAATTTGAGCGTAGCAATCAAGGAGACGGCGGAAGTAGAGGCCCCCCAACAATTAAAATTGTAATAAATTGTGTAAAAAAAATATAATTCATCAAAATTGAGAGAACCAATTAAACTTAATCGGCTGCAATAAACTTAAGAGCGATCAAAGACTTCATGAGATTTAAGTTACAGAGAGGTAAGAGAAGAGAGGAATTTGAGGATGGCTTGGGAGGCTGTACGAGTCTTTGTAAATTTACCTTTTTCATCTAATATGGACCTAATTTTACCTAATATATCTCCTTAACAAAAACTTACAGTTTAAAATGTTAAGTATAAGGGTTGATTAAACGCCAAAAGGTACACAAATCAGCTAGTACCCAACATTTCATTCATGCTTAGTTGATATAATTTAAGTAATTTTGCTGCATTAACTTTTCCTTCACATTTTTTAGAATTTATTAGATGTCCCAGACCCTTATGCTGGCCAGTTCGTTCATAATATTATTTGGTTATAATTATGATAAAATGTATATTATATCTTCGTTTTTAAATAGGTACCTTATTTTAACTCTAATCCAAATTATTCTTCGGATTTATCTTTAATATGCCCTTTATTCTGAGTAGTCACATCTTATACATGCTTGTTAAAGTAGAAAAAGACAAAGTTAGAGTCGGCTACTGTTTAAATTTGAATCACGGAGGATTTAAAACAATATTTCAGACTTGAATTCGTCTTACCGAAATATTCGTGAGCACAAATAACACACAGTAAATAACAAGTAGATTATTCAACAACAATTATTCATTTCTCAATTGTAATTTAATTTTACTTACAGTAAAATACTGGAATAATTAGCTGTCCTAAAGGTATGCAATACTTATTTATTTTATATTACATAACATATATATAACATTGTGAGAAGAACAGCTACATTGAGAGTGTGATTGAAGAAAACTATATTATTTGCGATAAAGCCAGATAATTATTACCTATTATTATAAACGTTTGACTACTACATAAAATAATAATTACTTTAATCGAAGAATAAACTTAAACAGACGATTTTTATTAAAAATAAAATAATCGAAATCATTGATGTATGTTGGTGTAAGCATTTTTTTAAAAAAGTTTTTAAATTTTGTAGCCTCGTAATTTTTTTTATTTTTTATAACGTTTTCTTTTTAACCTGTAATTAATAGTTTGATTATTATAGATTAATAGATATTAAACTACAGTGCTACTTGAACAAATATTTTGTAGATGAAAATGGCCAGCATAAGAGTCTGTGACATCTAATAAATTCTAAAAAATGTGAAGGAAAAGTTAATGCAGCAAAATTACTTAAATTATATCAACTAAGCATGAATGAAATGTTGGGTACTAGCTGATTTGTGTACCTTTTGGCGTTTAATCAACCCTTATACTTAACATTTTAAACTGTAAGTTTTTGTTAAGGAGATTTTTGTACCTTTTGGATAGATTTTCATTTTTGTCTATTTTGCTAAGTTACATATCTGCTTTACTGTTTTTTTTAAATTTGGAATAAGCTATTCTATCATTATAACCTGATAAGGTGTTAAGTCGGAACCGTAACTACCACTGGAGAGATCTTTTTAAAGAATGATTATAGTTGCGGTCCCCAAACCATCCTCAATAACAATTTTTTTGAGAAAGCCTTTTTATATAAAATAGGAAGGTATTTGTACGTAAAAAGCAAATTTAAACTGCGATTTCAGACCTTCCTTTTAAGAGGAGTAAGAAAACTAAACGGGCGATTACAGTACTTCTCCCTAAAAGGCAAAGAGGCAAAGATTTTGAATCGAACGACAATTCATTAATGTAAATAGGTTCACCAATTGATAATTTTAACGATTGCAGTACTTCCTCTTAGTAGGTGTAAGAGCATGATGGCACTTCACAGCCACGTAGAGGAGCTTTAATCACTTCTTCGTGCTAAATTTTATCAAAATCGGACAAAGCGTTATAGAAATATTGGTAATAATAGTTTTAGAAACGGCCTTACTTGGGTGGGGCAAACTCCCCTCCATATGAGGCATAGCGACGAGACTTTTAAAGTGCAAATCTGTACAAAATTTCGATTCGAATGACACTTCATTAATGAAAATCAGTTCACGTGTCGATAATTTGAAACGATTGCTATACTTCCTCTTAACTGGTGTAAGAGCAGATCGTCGCTTTAATGTTACATAGGGGAGCCCTAACTCTATCATCCTACCAAATTTTATCAAAATCGGGCTAAGATTTACAGAGTAATTAGTAATAATAATTTTGAAGGGGGCCTTACATAAAGGGGGCTAACTCCTCTCCCATTCGGTGTACAGCGTCGAGATCCCCAAAAGGCACATCTACATAAAATTCCGAATCCAATGACACCTCATTCATGAAAATCGGTTCACGCGTTTAGGCGCTACGCGGTTTACAAAAAAGGTAACAACAACAACACCAACAACAAGAAGAAGAACAACAATTTCTGAAAAAGCCGTTTTTGCTCATTTTCAGCAACTTTTTTCTCAAAACCTATTAGATCTGGGTTGTTGCAAAAAAAATACAGTGATAAAGGAGGGTTTGCCCTATATTTTAAAGAAAATTTGGGAATTTTATCTTTTATAGAAAAAGAGAAAAAAATTGTCAAAGTTGGGTGTTTTTTAACGTTACGCTTTTTCGTGCAGTTTTTGACGATCAACCCTTATACAACTGTCCTACCGGACAGTTTTAATATAAGTGAAATTTCCAATTTGACGATAATCAGCTGATGAAAACTACCATCTTTCTGCACAAAAACATTTTTAAAAAATACGTGAATTACGATAAGCGGAAGACGCGTGCGTCTTCATGAAACGGAAGCTGCTAATTGTAGACTTCTTTTCTTGAACGGCTGAATCCCAGAGACATAAAAATAAACCAAAATGAAGAAGAAAACCGATAATGAAGTTTCTAATTCCATGATCGCGTGTAAAGATTAGAGATCCCATTGTTGTTGACTGGGCGACGAAGAACTGGGCCCTCAGGTGGCTGGACCAGTGTGTTAATGATTATGTGTCCAAAAGTTACAAGGCTTCCCTCTGCCGTATGCCATGATCAGAGACAATAGAACACTACTTGTCCACACTAACAATTATCTCCTTCTCCAGCATCCTCTTACATCGGTCCTAGGCTCTTTATTTATGCGACGGTTATTTAAATTTCATCACGGGGTACCCGGCTCTTCTTACCATAGTTTCCTTTTGAAACATGTCTATCCATGTTTTTTTAAGCCTACTCCAACTTTCTTCGGATATGGAAGTCTCACGCAACGTTCCTCCGTTTTACTTCTTTTCCTTTTCTACATTAAACACGGCACTTTCTCAATTTCTTAGTGCTTAATGTTGTCCAGTAGGGTGATCAATTCATTCAACAGCCTCTAAGGGCTTCTAGCGCCCTTAATTGTTCACTGCCGGGAATTTATGTCTGAATTTTTTTTATTAGGATTCTTGAGAACGATTTGCTGGACAATCTCTGCAGTTTCTGCAAGCTGATCTTGCGCCTATCACTTCCTCCGACTGCACTAGAGTAAGAGGAAGTATTGCACATTTTTTAATATCAAGTTACCACCGGAAATATTCGTTTTCTGAGTTCCCCCCCGCAAAAAAAAAATTGGTCTGAAGACGTGGCTAGCTAACTTACCAAGAAGGAATGGCCACAGTAACTGGAATATCATACTAAGAACTTTTAAAAAAAGTGCCCAATTCGGTAGACCAAGAATTTGGGGGGGGCCTCAAAAATTTCCAAATTGAACACGCAGAAACGTTTTAAAGCGACTTCGGAGAACCTTCATCTGGAGGACTGGACTTCTTCATTTTATCCAGTGATTACTGGAAGATTAGATTTCGCATTTTAATTTAATAATACAGTAATTTAAATCATGGGAGGGGAAATAAATAAAAATCTCCTTAAAACACCCCTTCTCAATATGCGTATTGTTCAAATAAATTGAATTAGGATTCATTTTACATAAATGCATACCCATTATATGTGCACTTAAAAGAAATGAAATTTTCGTCCTAATAGCAATATGCACCGACAGGCATATTATTAAAAACAAATGAATGCACAAGGTGAATGACTGTTAAAACGATATCACCACCATATTATTACGCAAATAATCGAATTCAACTCACGTGATATTGTTCGTATTATTATGATTTAATGGGAGAATCGAAATAATAACACTTTCAGAATTTTCAAGAACTTTTTAACAGTCTTGAGTGTTCTGCACAAAAAGAAAGTGGAATTATTTCTTTTTTGGTAAAGGGGGGCCGCAGAGCCGTAAGCGGTCAAGCATAAATTATTTTATTTCAATTTTTAAAATATTTTGTGCCCAGGGAATCGATTCCCAGCCGATTTATCGATTAAAGATTTATCGATAAATATAATGTTTTAATTACCTACAGAATATTTGCAGTAAGTTCAAATTTAATATTTAAATTAGATGATTGAGATATCTGGCACTGAATTTGTTCGTTAAATTACCTTCCCGTATAGTTAAATGTCGTTTTCAGTGAAGACCCGTTCGTATTTCCGTTTGTAGGAAAAACCCCCCGCTTTTTTTTTTTTTTTTTTTTATAATATCCAGGATTCAGTATCCAGTGTTCTCGTTATCAAGAAGAAATAGACCCCTAAAAAAACAGTATGGAGACCGTTTTTTGATTAGATGTCCAAGGGAGTGGGGACATGGGGACTAGGGTCAAGTCCTGCGATCAGTTTCTGGGACCAGAAAGCAGCAAAGCAGAGACTAGCAAGGGCTAGACTAGTTCAAGTAGAGATGAATACAGAAGATACAATGTTCGACTTTAAACCGTCATAAAACGTTTGTTTATTGTATCTCAGGCCGGCTTCGCACATTCATCCATCAGCAGAGGTAGGTAGATCTGTTTGGTGTAGAGATTTTGAACTCGCTTGCTTTTTTTTTCAGGCTCAAAGTCCAATTAGGTATCGCGGACGGGAGCGGAAGCTCATACTTTACTGGAAACGATTTTTTTCTAAAAAAAAATCGAACTGAGGATCTCCCACTTACCAAGCCTACACTTCCGACTACTAGACCAACACCCACCTCAACTCACATTTGTTTCCGCCTCACAGTTCAGTCTACAAAGTTTAATTTTTAAAGTGATTCAACTCTAAAAAATCAATACAAATTTATTAATTCGGCACTGCCGATTAAATGGTCTATTTTTCGCAAAGTTATCGTTCATTTTTAACACCACTTTAATTGATGAAATCTCCGCTACTTCCGGTGGTAATATCAACACCTTGACACGATCGTAAAACTTCCTGTTCGAGTGGTAAGAGCTAGATCTAAAAATGTTAATATTCCAAGTGTTTTTATCACACTTTTTTGTTTTGTTTGCTTTTTTAGTATAATCTTTGATAAATGAATAAAAAATAAATAGATAAATATATTAATAAATAATAAATAAAAAATAAATAAATAAATTAATAAATTAATAAATAATAAATAAATAAATTAATTAATAAATAATAAATAAATAAATTACTGAATTAATAAATAATAAATAAATTAATAAATAATAAATAAATTAATTAATTAATAAATAATAAATAAATAAATAAACCAACTTCAAAGCAATGAACTTGTATTGACGATCAACAAGTGTGCGTGACAAGGTTTCTGTGGGCGGTAGAAATTTTCATCTAATGAAATATTTTACAGAGATATTTCTAAAAATAATTGGACTCCATTTTCTCGTTCATTCCATTGGTTAAAAATAAATGAAATATTTATAAACCGTGTTAAACACACACAAAAAGAAAATCGAACTGACATTTCTTTATGTGTAGTCCTGTGTGAGATGTATGTTCAATATTAAATTATACTTATTTTATTTAGAGTCCATAAGAGTTAGTACTATCACGAACAAAGTGACGGACAAACTAATAAACTATGGCCGATATTTCCCTTAGGCGGTCCAGTTCTCCCTACTTCTTCACTACGAATCAACGGGGTAACAGGTGCCGATAACATTACTAACTCACTGTTATACTACGTATTATACACACTGTTATATAACTTATCGATCGTTACGATTATTCCTTCTTTACCCACTAGTGACATCCGGTAGTATTAGTTCTATTCTGTACTTAAACTGCATCTTACTCCTGCAAATCATTTATTTGTCCCAATTGCAACGTACCTTAAACTAGCTACTAAACTAAACGTTCCTAATCAAGGTTCTAACATCAATACTTTGGTACTTCAAAATTTTTGTAAGTAATTTACAGTGGGCATTAAAACTCCATTTTATTTACGCCTGAATGAATTCTTTTTCTGGGATAACAGCTACCCGAGAGTTGGCGTACACTTATCAAATATTGGATTATTGCGCGCTTTTTTTCTTGGTCTCCCAGAACGTCTTGCATTATCAGTACAACTTGTCTTAAATTTTTTTTGAATTATATGTTAGACGGTCGCAAGACATAATTTAAGTTCCCTCCCTCTGTGGCGATAACTAAACCCTTGCTGAAATAACGCCAAAATTTTGCCTTTAATCGTGGAATTTAATTTGACTGATTTTCGCCCCAAGCTCAATCAGTTGCTAGTAAGAACTAGTATTTATCCCAATACTAGCTTCCTTCTATCAGTTCGGACTCTGGTCTTTGACCAGAATTAAGTACAACTTAAAAAAGTAAAGTAACACCTATTTTTGCAGGAGGGCTTTACGTCCAACT
Organism: Rhodnius prolixus; assembly: GCF_049639745.1. NCBI lineage: Eukaryota > Metazoa > Arthropoda > Insecta > Hemiptera > Reduviidae > Rhodnius > Rhodnius prolixus. Next base: position 38,965,683 of record NW_027411634.1, read on the forward strand.
ACCAATTAGGTGGACTTTACTATAAATTTCTCATATTAACCATTAAATAAAATCCAAGACCTAGACTAGTACCGCAATACATCTTAGCTTTGCGGGTCTAGCCTATAACCACCTAACTTTACATACGAGTACAGTTTATATACTTTAATATAAATTTCTCATATTAACCATTAAATAAAATCCAAGGCCTAGAACCGGGAATCGAAAACACTAACCAACAATACATCTTAGCTTTGCGGGTCAGTCCTATAACATACTTGACTATAAATTTCTCATATTAACTATGTATTAAATAAAATGCAAGGGCTAGACTATTACCGCAATACATCTTAGCTTTACAGGTCTCGCCTCTAACCGCTCGGCTATCGTGGCACCTTGCAACATAATAAATAAAGCTTAAATCCATAACAATCCGGCTGATTTAATCAATTCTTTACGTTTATAAAAGAAAATGAGAGCATTAAATTCATTATTACTATCTTCGATTTCAGTGCTGAAGAAATAGTGATCCTAGAAACAAAAGTTCAGTAGATAAAGTAAGAAAACTGAGTGTATGAATACTTCTTTGGACCCACTGTGCGCATTTTGTGGTAAAGTTAGGCGACGTTTCTTTGAAAATAGTACCTTTAAAGTGAAACCTGTATAATATTAAAGTCAACTGATTTTTTTTTTTAGTCCAAATTAGTTTTAAGAAAAATTAATTTTACTCAAACCGTGGTAAGAGTAAGTGAGACTAGAAACTTTGATAAGTATTCTCCTAACTCAACGCCTGGAAACCAAAATCCAGTTCCAGTTATCTTATAATGGTTTAGCCTTTACAGTAGCCTTTCAATCCAGCCAGTCTTTCTAATATTTATTGAATTAAAAGCATTAGTGAGTTTTGTTGTTAAATTTTTTGTTGTTTTTCTACTTTAGATAAAGCTACACAATACATTTTATAAATGGAATTAAAAGTAATAAAAAATAAATTCTGGACGGCTATTTATATAAATAATTTTTTTTTTATTTGAGGAAAATTAAGATAGGCTTAAAAGCCTGGAAAAAACAGACCACCCGAGGAGCTCTCTGTTAATTGGGATATGTTTTCATGGAGGGTTAGTTGGTTAAACGCTCGGAAGAGTGAGTCTTCTTGCGCTACCCCTAGATTGTTATCGCGATCTGTGTAGATAAGCGCTGTTGGACACAATGTTTTTAGTAAGAGCGCTTCCTTTTTTTTTTTTTTTTTTTGTGGCGATCTCTGGCGGAACGAGATCCACTCTTTTACGAGAGTTGTTTTGGTCCCGACCAAAGCGCCATCTATATCTCTTAATTAACAAAAAAAACTAAAAACAAAAAAGGAAATGAAAACAAAACAAAAATTCAAGTTTATTAGTGCGGTTTCCTCACTAAATGGGCGGCTAAACTACTGAAGTGGTTTTAAAACTATAGTAAAAGTCAAGCAGGAAGTTTTATTACGATAGTTTTGAGGGGGTTACAGGTGTACCTGGACTACATCTCCCTTCTAAGTTTATGCTTGGGTTTAAACTGCAACTAAGTTGGGCTTTAATTTTGAAGGTTTTAAAATTTAGCCTTCCGTTCGTAAAATAATGCCTTACAGAGGATGCCTCAGAGAAAAGCGATGAAAAGAATTTTCATAGAAAAAATGTAAAGCAAGTGCGATGTTTACAGTGAAATTTTAGAAGCCATTTTTAGAGAAAATGTAAAAAAAAAAAAAAAAAAATCCAATGTGGAAATGCGGAGGTTCTGGATTCGAATCCAGTTAATGGGGCTCCCCTAGGAGTTTCTTACAACCATCCGGTGATGATCTTCGGGATTTTGGAATTACTGCCGTGAATTACGTTCAGTGGCAGTTGTAGTTGTAGTTATATGGTCAGGTAAGATACCTATTAAAAAATGTAGGAGTAACCGCGCAAGCGTGTAAATATATCTAACAAATCCCTCAACTTACTGAAACAAGTAATATTCCTCATAGGGCGCCACGGTAGCCGAGCGATTAGAGGCTAGACCCGTAAAGCTAAGATGTATTGCGGTACTAGTCTAGCCCTTGGATTTTATTTAATGGTTAATATGAGAAATTTATAGTAAAGTATGTTAGGCGGTTAGAGGATAGACCCGCAAAGCTAAGATGTATTGCGGTACTAGTATAGGCCTTGGATTTTATTTAATGGTTAATATGAGAAATTTATAGTAAAGTATGTTAGGCGGTTGTAGGCTAGACCCGCAAAGCTAAGATGTATTGCGGCACAGTCTAGGCCTTGGATTTTATTTAATGGTTAATATGATAACTTTATAGTAAAGTATGTTTGCTAGTCGCCTCCGTCCACGACACCTAATTGGTAGTTGGACGTAAAGCCGCTTGAATTACTTTGCCGTGAATTTGATACTTTTTTTAATACTGAAACAAAACTGACCTACAATCTTGCATAAGTGGCCTACTAAAAAAGCGTACATTAAAACGAATCTAATAAATAAATGCATTTAAAAAAGAAACACTTAAATATTCCTGGTAACCAAAAATAGTATGCAATCCGATACGGGCGATTAATATTTGGAAACTAGCTTTTGAATGCTTGCAATTAGTATTACGTTTATTACTCGTATTATTATTTTTTTTTTTATTTTACAGAAAATTAAAAACAGATATTAAAACATTTACAAGAACTCTGCCAAAAAAATAAAAGGCGTATCCTACCAAAATGCCAAAACTTAACGCTGTAAATGCATCAAAGAAAAAGATATTCACATTTTTTTTTTAAGTAACTGGTTACTTCTTGATAATTACAGTAATCTTGATCGTCTGTAATTTCCAACTCAAGAGCGGATTCAAAAAGTAATGATCATAATTTTATTCGAGAATATTATGCACTTATTAAAGTTGCATTTAAGTTAAATTGTTATTTAATTAAATGTTGCAAGTTTATTATTAAGTTTAATTAAAGTAAAATAAAAAAATAAAATGAAATGCGAGCTATTCATTGCTTAGAATTGGTTTTAATTTTTTAAATGGCGGTCCAGAAATACTGTTAATGTCTATTACATTACACAAGTTGCACTTGGACTTAGTATCGCCCTGAAATAGTACTACAGAGGCAAATAAACTTTCTTTCAGAGGCCCCCCTCAATAAAGCAATCTTCAACAGTCCTAAAAACAAATATTTACAATTTTATATTCTTTTTATAAAGGCGTCACTTGTAAAATAAGGAAGATCACTGAGCAGTGGGCATTCCGATCGCCTGGGTTAGGTTATCTGAGATGGTACTGGATTGAGAAGTGACGGCATGTAAAGTAAGTTAGGCGGTTATAGGCTAGACCCGCAAAGCTAAGATGTATTGCGGTACTATTCTAGGCCTTGGATTTTATTTAATGGTTAATATGAGAAATTTATAGTAAAGTATGTTAGGCGGTTATAGGCTAGACCCGCAAAGCTAAGATGTATTGCGGTACTAGTCTAGCCCTTGGATTTTATTTAATAGTTAATATGAGAAATTTATAGTAAAGTATGTTTGCTAGTCGCCTCCGTTCACGACACCTAATTAGGTAGTTGGACGTAAAACCCGCCTGAAAAAATAGGCAATTACTTTACTTTATTGGGCACGAAAAATAAAATCATCTGTGCATGGAGGAACTTAAATTCACAGTTTTCATTTGGCAGTTTCCACAAATTTTGAATAAATTTTTTTGTGTCTGAGGAGTGTTGAAAGTTTTTCCAATGAAAAAGCAATTAAAAGAATTTCCAATTAATATTGCAACTTAGAGAAAGCATTGTACCTATTCACACCAGAAAGGACTTATCAGATTCCCATTTAATCATTTGAATATATTAACTGGGAATAGTCAAAAAAGAGTGTAAATTATTACGGCTCCCATTACCCCGGAGGCAAATCAAATCTTATAGTCTGATATTTCACAATTTATGGCGCTCGCGATTCTAAATTAGATTATTATATATCCCTCCAATGAATTGTGAAAGTTTATGGTCGACCATTTCTCCCAAATAGCCTACTTGATATCGCCGTTTAAGGCGCAAATTATCAGGTGAGAAGAACCGTCGTCGAGTGGTTGTATATAAAAGGGAATGAAATAAATGTATAGACTTTGGATGGTCGATATTACTAATCGATTTAGGTGAATTAGTTTAGACTATCGGCTCTCCTCTTAATGATCACTTCCTAGGACGGACTTTGCTACGTCACTTCTTTGGCTGTTATCGAGATGTGCTGCTTGACAAGATTATAGGCCAGTTTCTCTTTTCACGCTTAAAACTATTTTTCAGCGGTTCAACTTTAACTTTAAATTCTTCTTCTTCTTCTAAGGCAGCATCCCTAAGAGACCTCTAGCTTCCTTTGCTCCTTGTCACTTCTATCTTCCGCTTTCAATCTCCTTCAAAATTCTTCCTCTATTCCTTTAGACCACAACTCTTTTTTTTCTTGGTCTTCACATCTTTCCTTTTTTTTACTTTTAGTCGATCTTCGCTTGCATCATTTTCTTTACATGATCCAAATTTTTGTACTTTCCCCCCCCCCCATTCTAATCTTAAATCTTTCACATCTACTGCACTTTTTCTGCACAAACATATATTTCACTGATCTCGTAAGTTTTCTTGATTTTCCCACATCCGGTTCTCGTATTTGGGAAATTGTGTGAAAAATATTTTATTATGTTTTCATTAAGAGAAAAATTCTTTTCTCTTTTTAATAAAAAGTATACGCGCACCTACTTATGCAAACACAAATGTATTCACATATATATAAATAATAATGGCATTATAACACGTTCCTTCACCTTGATTATATATACATAAATATATTTATATAATAAATACAATAAAAGAGAAACACAAGGTGTTCCCAGAGAAAATGTGACAAGTTTTCTCCCCCCTTGACAAACCAGTCTTCTCCAGTGGAGACTGACACGTGCTGCTCGACTTGCAAGTGTTAAACATAGTTCTAACACATTCGCTAGCACGGGGTTTGTGATGACTATGTAAGGCTGTGCGTGTAGTTGAATGAAGGCAGATGTTAGCATATGTATATGTATATATATATCTTGAAAGGAAAATATATCTCTTTAAGTTAATACAATTCAGTGACGCACAGAACGGGTTACCTTCTGCGCTAGTTACTCCTGGACAGATGGACTTATCTCTCTCTCTACAAGTTTTTACACACACGCGCACAAATTATTATGAACTAAGTTTATACCTTATTTGAGTTTTATACCCCAGTAGTTGGAAAACCCTTTAACCCCTTTCTAGGTGCATAATTGAAGAGGCCCCAGACACCTGGCATTTGTTAGGACTGTTCGCGGTTTTTTTTTCTACTTCTGTCAAATGGACTCGTAGAGGCTGTGACCAGCTGGTGCTCTGTTAGTGCAGAAGTTTTGTTAGTTATCGAGGGGGTTATTTTCAACAGCCAATCATCTTAAAAACTGTTCCATTTTCTTGAATAGTTGAAAAAGTTGATTTTGAAATCAAAATGTTTTAGAAAAAAATTACAGGATTTTCTAAGATTCTTCTGCTAATTATGGAGTTTAATGTTAAACTACATCATCATAACATTAAACTCCACAAAATTTGCAATACCCTGAAGAAGGTAATATATTTACCGAAACGTTGGTATGAAGAAACAAAATTTGTTTGTGAATTTATTGGCCGCACCCCAAAATTCCCCCAAAAATAATCAATTAAAACAACGATCAAAAACCAAAACTATCATTCTTCCGTTCAATTACGCCCAGGGCTCAAATTCAAGAATGCACGTGCATTGTATTGTAGTATTTTTTAGAGTTACCTCCACTTCCGTTGTCCACTGTGCAGTCAAGGTAATAATAAGGGAAAGGATTAGGCGTGCAGTAATAGTGCATTTTGATCGCGGAGATTTCCCGTTCCTGTGGTATATCTTGAAAATGATTGTCACGGTTGTCCAGAGGCGGAAGAAACTTTGGACGTCACAATGCGTGATTTTTTTTTTTTTTTAGGTTTCGAAACAAAAACCTGAAGTTTCTTTTTTTTACAGTAAATAGAAATTCTCTCTGGAAGTCCGTAAAAATACTCTAGCAGATAACTATTTACCCAAAATTCATTTCTCATCATCCAAGGCCTAGACCAGTACCGCCAATACATCTTAGCTTTGCGGGTCTAGCCTATAACTGCCTAACATACTTTACTATAAATTCCTCATATTAACCATTAAATAAAATTCAAGGCCTAGACTAGTACCGCAATACATCTTAGCTTTGCGGGTCTAGCCTATAACCCCTTACATACTTTACTATAAATTTCTCATATTAACCATTAAATAAAATCAAAGGCCTAGACTAGTACCGCAATACATCTTAGCTTTGCGGGTCTAGCCTATAACCCCTTACATACTTTACTATAAATTTCTCATATTAACCATTAAATAAAATCAAAGGCCTAGACTAGTACCGCAATACATCTTAGCTTTGCGGGTCTAGTCTATAACCGCCTTCACATACTTTACTATAAATTTCTCATATTAACCATTAAATAAAATCCAAGGCCTAGACTAGTACCACAATACATCTTAGCTTTGCGGGTCTAGCCTATAACCCCTTACATACTTTACTATAAATTTCTCATAAATAATAATAATAATAATAAAGCTTTATTAACACCCTTTACAGAGAAAAAGCCTCTCCATTGGAGGATTTAGAGTTCGATTTGTACAATTCAATTTAACAATTCTATAGAATGTAGTATAATATACTAAGAAAAAAAATAGCAAGTAATCAAAAAATAATTAAATGAACAGTTAAGTATGCAAAATTTAGAACGTAATATACTGTAAACAAAATAAGCTACAAAATTTATAACAAAAATTACTTTCTTCTAAATTAATAAATTTAAATTCTTCATTAATAAATTATAACTGTTACATCTCAAAATAATTGTTTACAACTTTAGTCCATACACCTCTATCTCTTGCTGTGGTCCACCACCGGCAACCCACTCTATCTGCCATCTCATCTCTCCACCTCACTACTTGACGACCTCTTCTTCTCTTCCGATTTCTTGGCGTCCACTCAGAACTTCTCTTTGCCCACCTTTTATCCTCCATTCTGGCCACATGACCTGCCCATTTCCATTTTAATCGATGGGCCTCCAATTCTAAATCCTGCATTTTTCCGAATTTCCTTCGTACTTCCACAATACTTTTCTTTTCTTGCCTCTTTACTCCTAGCATACTCCTCAACAATTTATTTTGGGTTATTCGGAGCCTATTGGAAAGGTATTTGGTGAGGGCCCAGGTTTGACATCCATACAGAATGCAGGGATAAACGCACTGAGTAAGTACTTTTCCTTTCAGTTCATTCGAGAAATTTCCTTTAAAAATACTTTTAAGTGCCCAAAATTTCTTCCATCCCCTATTAATCCTTTTATACAATTCTTCCTCTCTCCTGCAATTAAAAGAGATCGTTTGTCCTAAATAGTTAAAATCTTCTACAAATTCTAGTTCCTCTCCTTCGATTCTAAAACCTTCCCTTCTCCCATTGGTGAGAATTTTGGTCTTCTTCCAATTCGGTATTAATCCCGCTTTCTTGCATTCTTTTAGCAATTCGGCTAGCATTTCTTCCGCCTGTATCAGATTTGGTGCGAAGATTACAACATCATCAGCGAAGCGAAGGTGATTGAGGAACGCACCATCTACACAGATTCCTCTCTTCTCCCAATCCAGCCTTCTAAAGATACTTTCCAATACACAGTTGAATAGCATAGGAGATAAAGGGCAACCCTGTCTCACTCCCCTCTCTAGACTAAAGTCTTTTCCTCTCCTCTCCAACATAATGTAGGCCTTATTGTTAGAGTAGATTGCCTTAAGTAGGTCGATGTACACCTTCTCCACTCCGATTTCCTGTAGAGCTAACCAAATAGCTTGATGTTCTAACATATCGAATGCCTTTTGGAGATCAACAAATATTAGGTATATTTCCATTCTATACTCTCTACATTTTTCCACTACCTGGTTTACTGTCTGAAGGTGATCAATTGTTGAGTACGAAGGCCGGAAACCTGCTTGTTCTTCCGGTTGGAATTCATTTATTTTATTTTTTATTCTATTTTGAACAATGTATGCAAATAATTTGTACATAACTGAGGTAAGGCTGATGGGACGGTAATTGTTAATTACATTTCTTGAACCGCCTTTATGCAAAATGAGGATCTTATTACATTCCCATTGACTTGGAATAATAGCATGCAATAAAATATTAGAGAAGAGCCTGGTTAAAACTTTACTTAGCGCATTTTTACCTTCTTTAATCATAACTGCCTCTATCTGGTCATCCCCTGTAGCTTTGCCTAATTTCAATCTCTCAATAGCTTTCTCAACTTCTCCTTCCAGAATCGCTAAGAATTCCTCCTCCCTCTCCTTTTCTAAAAACTTACTTCTATTTTCATCCTCCAAACTCCGGTCCCGTTTATAAATATTTTCATAAAATATTGAGATATTTTCTAATATTTTTTCCCTATCTGTTATTATACCTTCTGGCATTTCCAGTTTTTGAATCCAATGTTTCTTTATATCTGATAATTCTTTCTTCATCTTCTTTGTCGAACCTTCTTCCACTACCGTTTTTAAAATCACTTCTTCTTCATATTTTTTCAGATCCATTCTAATTTTCTTCCTTACTAATTTCCTCACTTCTGCGTGTTCGATTTTTTGAAATGACGTCTTGTTAATTATTTTATTATACTTTTCCCTTATTTCTCATATTAACCATTAAATAAAATCCAAGGCCGGGGGGAATCGAACCCAGTACCACAATACGCACATATTTGCTTTACAGGTCTAGCCTATAACCGTTGGGCTACCGTGGCGCCTTCATGCACAATATTCGGCTTTACTTGATGGTCGAAGAATAATAACATCAGGATCACATAGTCAGAGTTTGTTTACAAATTTTGGACTGCCCTGGAATGGACATGGAGGTTTACATAAGTGCAGGTGATCTTGCACGAATACTTTGGAACAGAAGGCCTTACATAAGAGGTATATAAAGGAGTAGTTCTCCCCCCCCCCTCTTAAATGAAGTAGCAAAAGGAACCGGACGTGTGCGCATGTTGTTATGACGTCAACATTACATCTGCCGTGAACAGTGAGAGCCGCAGATGACGTTATGTTGTAGGTAAGGGCATCAACCCTTTTGCTTAGAATTTAGCACCTTGTGTAGCACCTTGTATTATTGCATCAAGGGTTTAACAAATCTTACACCACCGGCACTGCTGCTACTCTGTACACCTGCTGCTTGGCGGCACCACCTCTGTGAGGGCGTCTCTCTTTCTCCCATTCATAAAAACCAATTTTCTACCACTGAACGAACACCTTGCAGCACAAAACCTGCCATAAGTAAGTTGGCTATGCTGACCGATTTCTCTTCGTATTCTCTCTCTCTCTCTCTCTCTCTTTCTTTCTTTCTCTCTCAACATCGAAAGAGATCTCATCGAAAAGTATCAGGAAGTTGATACTATATTCTTCGATTTGGAGGAGAATGGAGGCGACTAGCAAACATACTTTACTATAAATTTCTCATATTAACCATTCAATAAAATCCGAAGCCTAGACTAGTACCGCAATACATCTAAGCTTTGCGGGTCTAGCCTCTATCCGCCTAACATTCATTACTATTTTGCCATATTAACTAACATAATTAAATAAAATCCAAAGCCTAGACCCCGGGGAATCGAACCCACTAAACCATCAATACATATTAGCATTGCGGGTCTAGTCTCTTAACCGCTCGGCTATCGTGGCGCCGATCTTTCAACTGAAAGTCCCACTTTACGAATACATTTTTATTTTTTTTGAGATTTTCTTAAAAATCGTTGAAGATTTTTTTTTTAAATAGGTAGTAGATATATTTATGTACTCCTGTAGTTATATCACTTTCATTTTAAACATTTTTCCTGTATTCGGTAAGGGCACTTCTTGGAGCGGAAGTGAGAGCTGATACTTTTGAAGTTACCCTTAAAGTAGAATGTACAATGTGCTTTATCTAATATTTCATAAAAAATTCGTAAAATATTTTGCTAAAATTCCACACCGGAAGTGCTTACTTTTCTAAAAGAAAAATTTCTTAAATTTATGAGATTCACTTCACTGATTTAAGCATTTAAAAAAAAACTTTAAATCGTCATTACAAATCATGGTTAGTGGATTTAGGATTGGTGAGCAAAAATTATGTTTCTGCGAGTATTATATAGCAAAAATTTGGGCTAAATTGTTGTTGCTATAGTTTCGAGTTTGAAGTATATTTAATTACCGGAAGTACTACTTTACTAAATTGATTTTTTTGAGTGTAAAAATTCTGAGTTTCAAAAAAAAAAACTTTTTTTAAATTAGTTTTTTTATTCTTATAAGAATATTCCTTCCGTTATAAGGTCTGTCTGTGCCACGTGAGAGGAAGATGAACCGGAACAGCTCCAGCCACCCCCTACTAGTGGACCCTTAATGGTCAACACTCTGGAGGCTATAACAGTTCCCCGAATGAAGCGGCACCCTATACTTCTTGAAGACAGAACGCGGGTGGGGGAGAAATTGGCCCAGTACCTGGAGTTTTTATATCTTGGTATAAAGAAACTGGAACCAATTATTCCCTTCTTTCTCTCTCTCTCTCTCTCTCTGCAAGTACCCCACTCTGCTATAACTCTATCCTCTGCTCCATAAATACATCTAACGATCATTTAATATGGCAGTACCCAATCTTGGCTGGCACCTTAATAGCGGGACATTTCGCACCAAATAATACGTTCTTCTGCACATGGTCATTAACAGCCGCAGTCGGATCGTTGAAGATGCTACATTCTGTCCTAGGCCAACGTCTAATGTACCCACAGTCTACACCCACATCATCGTCCGGACGTGTCTCCCCCCTCCCAAATGTAAATAATTGGAACAGAAATTGCACAATATATCTATGATTATCGGCTTTTATTTGTGATTGTGTGTGACATTTCATTACGTTTATTGGAGGACTTATATAACTTAAATTTACTCTCTTTTTTTTCCATTCGATTATTAGGGCAATTGTAGGTACTCTAAAACAGATTATTGGCGGATCTAGCCAGTAAAAACTGCAAGTATCACAAGATGTTTTATTTGTCTACAAATCTAATGATGGTTCGTACACTATTTTTAGGAAATGACAGGTTTTTGTGGTTATTTTTTTCACGAACTAGGTTACGATAAAAAGTTTCTCGGCCTAGCTAATAGATAGCGTTGTTATCGATTTTTTTTTTTTTTAAATTAAAGGCGCGTCAACATCTGAGGTTATGGCGCCCGTTGCTTTTTTTCAAGTAAACTGCTGGCCTCCGGGGACACTGTTTTTTGTTTTCTCTCGCTACAATTGGGCTATAAGAAGCTCCTAGGAAGTGAAACAAAAAAAAAAACTAAGGGTCAGCAGCTGGATTTGAACCTGGGATCTAAGGGTTGAAATCCAGTATACGCTAATCCTTTTTTCCCCAATATTGTAGCACCTTTTTCCAAACATTTTTGGATTCAAAACCTTAATCCCTGAAAGCGCCTCGATACGTCGAAAAAACATTTGTTTTCCCCCCGAGTTCAGGGAACCTTAAAACATTCATTTCAGCGAGTACTTAATTTTACGTAAATTTTTCACAATCTCAGGAGTTATGGAATTGAAAAAAAAGTAGTTCTTAAAATTATTAAAAAATTAATTGTGAGCCCATAATTTAATAATCATTATACAGGGTGATCCATTTAAAACGCACCAATCGCAAAAAACTTTTTAGGAAAGCGGAATTTTGAAAAAACTCCACTAAGTAAACTATATGTTTTTTTTGGTCTAGTTTTCAAATTTTCCACTCCCGATGATTTATCTTCATTTTTCTCGGAGATATGGCCAAAAACCCGATTGGAGTTTCATAAAGACCACTGGTTTTAACAGCGATTATGAAAACCACATAAAAAATTGTGAAAAATGACGTTGAACCCGTTTCGATATCCCTAATATTTGTTGAGATATATAAGTTACAATTTCATTTATTCGTGAACGGTTTTCAATATTAATTTTCTACCAGAAATACACGTTTTGGGAGGTCCTCTGACTGCAAAAAAAGGTTATTGGTGGCGCAAAGTAAAAAATATAATAGTAATTAAAGATTTTAAAACATGTAGTGTAATGTAATGGTTGTGGATGAATCTGGATAAATTTGTTTTATCATCAAATAAAAGCAACCATCACATCATTTCAATGCACCCAATATGCAAGTCTTCTTGACCTATCATTACGGTAAGAATATCTTAGCAAACTGTTGGTCTAGTGGTGAAGAGCGTGGTTTTGTAAGTAGGAGATCCCCAGTTCGAATGCCGCGTATGACTACACTTTATTAAAAAAAGTATTATGATTTTTTAAGTAATAAGAATGACTGCACACGCGGGATTCGAACTGGGGATCTCCCACTTACAAAGCCACGCTCATGACCACTAGACCAACACCCGCCCATCCCTGGCACGATATTCTTACCGTAATCATAGGTCAAGAAGTCTTGTATACTGGGTGCATTATAATGATGTGATGGTTGCTTTTATTTGATGATAAAACAAATTTATCCTGATTCACCCACAACCATTACACTATACTAAATGTTTTAAAATCTTCAATTATTATTATTTTTGCTCTTTGCGTCACAAATAACAATTTTTGCAGTCAGAGGACCTCCCAAAACGTGTCTTTCTGGAGGAAAATTAATATTGAAAACCGTTCACGAATAGTTAAAGTTGTAACTTTGATCTTAAATATCTCGACTAATATTAGGGATATCGAAACGGGATTAATGTTATTTTTCACAATTTTTTTATGTAGTTTTCATAATCATTATCAAAACCAGAGGTCCTTATGAAACCCCAAACCGGTTTTTAGCCGTAACTCCGCCAAAAATGAAGATACAGCATCGGGAGTGGAAAATTTGAAAACTAGACCAAAAAAAAAAACATATAAATTACTTCGTGGGTTTTTTTCGGAATTCCGCTTTCCTCAAAAGTTATTAGCGATTGGAGTGTTTTAAATGGATCACCCTGTATACCAATAAAAATGAAGTTTTTTCTAAAAACAAAATTAATAATTAATACGCAATTAATTAACAGATAAAAATTAATCAAAACAAAAATGATTACAGGATGTGGAGATAGAAAAACCAATAAGATAAAGAGAAGGTACACTAGATTGAGGGTCAGTTAATGTGAAAAGGTCAGATAGCTTCTGATGCTGTAACCGTGGTAACCACGGACCAGAGAAGAAGGAATCTTGCACGAGCTGTGTATCACGCACGTCCGGCCAGCCACAAAGCAACACTTTACGGAGCCGTATGGGAGCTTAAGTAGACATTTGATATCTTAATGTAGTTCTACAAGCTTTAATTTATATTATTTTATCGTATCCGACCCCTCCACCCCCTCCCATTCAACCAGCCCTCTAAAAGCCTTCTAAATAATAAACTGTGAAGTATTTTTTTGGTTTAAATTAGAGCACTTTCCCCCTCCACCACAAAAAAAAGCTCCTACATGAAAAACTATACAATAATTTTTTTTTCTCCTGTTAGTTATCAGGAAAAAGATAGTACAAATTGATGGATGATGTCTTCTACAGCCTTAAATTAATTTATTAGACTGGATAACCAATGAAAAAAAGGTCTGTTTTCTTACAAATTAGTCCAATATATCTTTTGTTACTAAGTAATCCGATAGTTTTTTTCTCTCTATTGAGTCTGCGGTAATAAAGTGAACTAAGGTTCGAAAGAACATTTTGCAGGTTTAGACATGTGTATTTATCAAAGCGGTTTTTTTTTTTTTTTGAACTATTCACTTAATACTGGATTCTAGATAGTCATTTTACAGCAAATTTTTTTATTTTAAGAATGCGTCATTTTTTTTGTATTTAACCTTTATTATTTACAATTTTCATTTATTTATTTTTTTGACGTGAATACGTCTTTAAATTTGCCATCATATGGAGGCTATCCAAAAAACCTAATGATAACAAAATCGGGGGATACAGTTTGGCATTATAGTTTCGAATCTATCGTCTACATCCAGAATTAAATTAGACCACCGGATAGCTAAAGGATCAAAGAATTCATTACGCGATAAGCGAGGACTGTGACGCATCTCGCGCGGTGTTTTAGAACCGAATCGATATATCGATGGCAGTAACTTCGATTAAATTTTACTTTTTCTCACTCTACTAAGTCCAGAGAAGATGGTATATTGTTTTCGAGTAGATTTTGAGTATTTTTACCGGAAAAGCTCTTGTTTTCCATTAAACTTGGTTTAATAATGGAAAATGTGTAGCTCTATTGAGTTGTGTTCAAATCGTTTTTCCAGGGAAATTCAATTAAGAACACTCTTTGAACAGAGAATGGTTAGGCTTCCCTCTAAATATGTCATTTTGTGTATAGCTCTGTTTTGACATCAATATTATTTTATTAAAAAAAAAAAAACCCTTTATAGGACCGGAATTTCCCCTATTCGAAGGAAATTGGCTGTCCGGAAGTACTACTTGACCCGAAAGATTTTTCAGGACTCCGGAGAATACAAACCGGATATAGTAGTGGGTATATGTCTCTCTCACTCTCTCTCTCTAAAGAACATCTCGTAGATTAAACACTGCAAAGGAAGTCTTGTGAGTGAATACTACAATTTTTATTAACATAACGGATACATGAAATTAAACTTTTCCAAAAAACGTGACCTGTTGAACAATATTATTATTATTATTTTATAATTTCTTTACGTCATATATATTCTGTAAACTTATATTTAATACAGACAGTATGGCGTTTTAAATTGTTAGCTAGAAATTAAAAAATAAAACTACAACAAAATCCTAAACATAAAATTAAAAAATAAACTCAATTTAAAAAAATGAAATAAAATAATCTTGCGCAGAAGTGAAACGTGTCAAAACTAAATCATATACGTATCATAACATCGCAAAACAAGAAGATGGCCGCCTTAAGAGTTCTTATTGATTAAACCAGAGTACGTTCATCATTATGATTAAAGAGTAACGTACGTAATACAGTGGTACCTCGGTTCTCGACCACGATTCGTTCCGGAAGTGCGGTCGAGAACCAATATGGTCGAGAAACGAAACAATTTATCCCATAAGAAATAATGTAAACTATGTACTTTATTTCGTTTCTAAGCCCCAGAAATATGCCGTTTTACTTGCCTAATTTTTATAGTTTATGTAAAAACAAGGTATCTAAACAAGAAATAAGATCTAAAAGTGTACAAATATAAAACCAACTCGGCTCATCTCGGGTGTTCCGAGTTCCAAATGTTTGTTCGGATTTTAGGACAATATTTTCTCGAATTTCTTGTTCGAATACCGATTTGTTCGAAAGTCAAGTCGTTCGAAAACCGAGGTACCACTGTACCTACTTATTCGGTCAGACATTAACGCCAAATTAGATGTCGTGGGTACGGTGGTGCTTCTTGCAAACACATTTAACCTAAAATTAATTTTATACCCCTAAATAAAATTTAAGGTTAACTGGGACGAGAATCGAACCCCAAATTAACCGCCTCACTTTACAAACTTTGGCTTTGAGGGCCGCTTCTCTAACCCGCTCGGCTACCGTGGCCGTCTTGTGATTATTTCCAAAAAATAAATACTTATTATCCAATATTTCTCATATAGCTATAAATTTTTTTATACGATAGGTATAATTACTGCCCGCATTCTCCGTTTTTTGATTTTTGCTACTGACTTTCTTTCTGGGTTAAAATATTTAATTGGAGAAGTGAGCATTTCTTTATTGGTTAATTTATTGAAGTTTAACTAGGTTAGGTCGGTTAATATTTATGCGCGTAATGAAATATTCTGTTTGTGCTTGATATACTACTGAATTGAGGCGATCATAAAAATTTTGGTGTTTTTTTTTCTTATTTAAAGCAATATTTAATTGATAAGGATCAAAATTTGGCAGGATGTAATAAACAACTACTGTAAAATTGAGAGATTGAAACGAGCACGACTAAATCTTCTTCTTTTTTTAAAGTAACCGCTCTAGATTATCGATGTTATGATTCGAGAGCTGATGAATGTACCTCTAATTCTTATCTTTTTACGTAGAAGGAATCTACTCAGTACTTCTTTTAGAAGTCTTAATCGAATTACAGAGAAAGAAGTTTCAAGAAAAGATCGATTTATGTGTTTTTAATCACTATAATCACTGGATGAAGTTTAAATGATGTTGCAGGAGCTGTTTTTGAAGGAAAGGAAATCTTAAAATACGGAAGAATCTATTCGCAAAAGTGCCATTTCCGATCAGCTGTTTTCCATCAAATTTACAAATTCAGTACCAAATTTGATACTTATTAATATTATACAGGTTACAAGACAGTACAATATACTGTAATAGCACTTTAGAGGACTGCCTAAAAAAAAAAAAATGTTTTGAATCCGTAATCCGTTTCGTGGAGCAGTTTTTGGGGAAAGATTTTGTAAAAAAAAAGTGAAAAATAAATTGGCACTTCCGGTTGTAATAAATTTGATCAAAAACCTTATTTTGTGGTAACCACTTGGCACCTAGGCTAAATATAATTGAACTTTCGGCATATTTTTGATTTTTTTTTTTTTAAATTACGAAGGATAAATAAAAACAGACTTTTTGACTTCAATTCAGCAGATCTCCATAACTGATATTTCCGGAGAGAAGTAAAAAAAAAATGAAAATCTGCACTTAGTAGCGTAAAGAGAAAGTAAAAAGTTGAAGCTTTGCAAAAAAAAAAAAACAAACACTATTTTAAATAGACAGGAGCTCAAAATAAAACCACGAGGCGGTTATTGTTCGGCTATAATAAAAGACAGGAGCTCAATTTTTTTTCCCCCCAGTCTTATTAGTCAAGCTCTTATACCAAAACTAGCTGGTGTATTAAATATTTTTTAAACGGCAACTAATCATAATGTTACATCACTATTAAAAGATGCAGAACGATAGTTTTTTTTTTTGTTTTTTGTATCAGCAGACATATTTTTTTTAGGCACGAAAATATTTGGTTTCTATTTAGCCCATTTTCAATTCGTTTCGCAATTGAAAAGATTTCTCACATTATAAGTATGAAGAACTTTGGTTAAGAATTTTAACACTACCGACTAACTTGTAATTTTCTTAATTGTTACGCTTAAGATGGTGGCAATTTTTCTTTCTTTTCTTTTTTTTTTTTGTTTCCAAGTAGCCAATTTGGTTTTCTACGAAGAGCTGTTAATATAAGGCTCCGCCTTATTATATAATTTTCTATGTAGAAAAAGAATAATAATATTTCACATATATTTTGTAAATTTTAAGACAACCTAATATTCTTCAGATGTATAGTTAGTTAGATAGACCTTAAAATTGATTTCAATCATATGTTTATTACAAGAAGATAATATAGGTATTTTACAGGAAGGAACACACTTTGAATTCCAACGTACTCTTAAGCTATAATTATCAGATTATAGCTGCTAGCAATGCTTCACAGCAGTTTGTTAATTTGTGAGGAAATAAAAAATTGAGATTTTTTAAAATCTAAATCTAAAATTAACAATCTAGTAACAAAAATTCGATAACAATCCTACAAAACAGGTTCTCAGAGAACAGGAGTCTCAGAGATGAATGCACAGCGATGCTACCGAGCAACTGTGACAATTCTGCAGAGAAGGAAACACGGTAAAACTGTTTTAGTCAAATGGTAGCCTCCCCAGGACAGACTTGTCTCAAAGCTGGGATTAAGATAAAATCATTTTGCTAAGAGTTAGGGATAAAACAGGGAGGTCAACCACAGAACAAGGAGTGGCGCCCAAATGGGGGAACCAAAGGTGTCGTATGATCTGTGTTGACGGAAGGACCGGCACAAACGCAGACTCTGTCAAGAACGAAACTTACGAAGACTGCTCTCAGTGGATGTAGCCAGAATTGGACTAAACGCTGGCCTTGTAAAAGAAAAATTAGAATTTCTCAGAAAGATTGCATAGTTGGGAAGGGTATACACTCTCTTGGCGGTGGAGAGCCTATATGAAATACAATCAATGCCCTAATCCTTGGGACATACCTAGAGACTCTAGGAAATACCCGTATTTTTAAGGCGTTTCCGGGAGAGATGCCAGAGAATGGTTACGCCAAACTAACCGACTTCATGCTCAATCTGAAGCTTTCTGGAGAGCATGGTTTAGTTTCTAGATGTGAAAGAAACCAAGAAACCTCTTCTTCAGGAAGACTTATAGAGAGCAATGGAGGAGAGGGGTAAGTTGGCTGAGGTGAGAGATTATTTCCGGCTCCTACTTCTCCTCCAAGAACTTTCCTGGGTTACTACTTCCATTACCTGGGGCTCCTGCATTGTGGATGATCTCATCTCGTAACTAATGGAAGTCACATTATTAAATAAAAGACCCAGTCCTGTGAAGCTAATATGTATTGTGGTACTGGGTTCGATTCCCGGTCTTAGGCCTTGGATTTTATTAAATGGTTAATAAAAAGAAATTTACAGTAAAGTATGTTTGCTAGTCGCCTCCGTCCACGACACCTAATTGGTAGTTGGACGTTAATCCCCGCCTGAATTATTAAATAAAAGACCCAATGAAACCCCTTCATTAAAAATTGCGAAAACTATTGAAATAACAAGGAAAAATAAATAATAAATTATTTAAGGGCATCGTCTTAAGCAGAAAAACAATAATCTTTGTAGGCCTGACTTTACTGATTTATTATCAATTAGATAATTTTCTTAAAATGGCCAAAACATTTTGTGGTGTCAATTATCTTTTCTTTGGCAAAGAGGTTAAGTAATAAATTAAGACTAAGAAGTAGAAACAATGTTCCAGTCTAAAAGTTACATCAGTTTGATCGGTATAGATCTGGTAACAAGATATTCGCCCTATTGCCCAAAAGGTTCAAAAACGTTTGCTGCTGGTCTAGTTAGGTGGTCACACACGGCCTCACAAATCTACTTCTAGTCATGTAGATACCTACTAGATCTAGAGCATATAAGGTGTGCTACAGGACATATGTCCTGAGACTAGTTCTGTGTCTATATTTTGTATCTAAGATCTTTACCAGCAGTGCTAATAAAAACAGAGGTTCTAGCCGCCTATGTTGGGGGGGGGGGGAAGCCAACTGTAAAACTGATGATGGGGTAGGTTATGTTCATAAAGGTTAGGTTAGGTTTTCGGGTTTTCACATTAAGTTTGTGTATCCTGTTGGCCGTGTCAAGAATAATGCTCGTTTTGATATCCGCTAGTGATAGAGAGTGAGAGAATCTGGTGTGCACACTCTCACGACTTCCTCCAAGTTCGAACTCATTAATATTCTTCAAACTCAGAACATATATTCTACGATTATCTTTTTTTAGAAATAAATCTACCAATCCCCTTTCAGAGGAATTACCTTGAATCGCATTATTGGGCCAAAAAAAAATTTCTAGTAAAAGTTGTAGATTTATGTGTTTGTAAACGCTATATCAGGTTTACATAAAATTGTAGGAGCCGTTTGTGAACAAAAAAAACTTGAAATACGAAAAATTTCATTCGAGTTAATAACATTTCCGGTCTGCTGATTTGGAAATTCAGTCTCACATTTGACTCCTTAATTAAGGTTATACAAGATGGAAGACAGGTACAATGAGCAGTAATGGCACTTCCGTTCCTTCTCTCCCAGAACTATCCTTAATAGAATTAGTACACCAATTTTAAAGGAAATCGTAGGAGTCGTTCTTCAGAAAAACTCTTGCAAAAACTGAAAAATCTACTCAGTACATTAGAAACTTCCGGTAGACCTATTTTTAACTAAAACTTAATTGTAGCACCCTCTGATGGTAAACCTAAGCTGCATACATATCTGACTTTCTGCGATTTTTCGTTTTTTTTTTTAAGTTCCGGTGGATTAGATTAGATTAGACTAGACTAGGGCGGCCTCAAGGCCTACGCCACTGCGACCCCTTTGGATCTATTGTGGCTCCCCTCACTCTAAAGCTCACCCCTCCAGACTTGTCCTTTTAATTAGACTCTTAATGCTGGAGAGCGACTCTTGAGTAAAGCTCTCAGGGCCCTGGTTTTTCCTTCCCGAGAAGTAACATCCTTAGTCCACACGAGCCCCTCACACTGACACAACACGTGCAGTGCCGTTTCCTTCTCTTCCTGTCAGGAACCTACAGAGGCTATCATCTGCCAGGTACCCATGCGATGCATATGTTTTCTGAGCCTGCAGTGGCCTGTTTAATAGGCCTACAATCATCCTTATAGCCCCCACGGCCTTGACGGATTAATTCTGCAGTAAGCCTCGGCGAATAGCCTTTAATAAACTCCTTCGCCTGTCTCTGCCCAGTGGTGGGGCAAGCCACCACTCCTGAGCCCTACTCTGCACCCATAAGTTAATGGTCGCAGTCTTAACACACTTCGGAACCCCAAAACAGGGCTCCAGGCCAACGAAGTGTCTAAAGTTCCGGTGGATACGTACGTACAAACAAACAACACGAATAGGAATTAGAATTCCCTTGAAGACGACTTTGTTTTCTTAATAGAATTCCAAAAAAACGATGTGCATGTCTTTAAGTTTTCAACCTAAAAGTTAAACCCGTTTTTATTCAATAAATTTTTTTAAAAAAAGTCACTAATAATAAAATAATACCAAAACCACTGTCAATAAAGTGAATTCAACTCGACCAACTTTATTTCTAAATATTCTTTGGTTTTAAATTATATTTTATTACATTTTGAGGATTAAAATTGTATCAAAAGGTAAATGAAGCAAAAAAAATAAGCATAAATACGACTATTTACAACTTATAATCCAATAAAATATCAGATATTAAAATGCATCTTTTGGAATATATTAATAAATTGATGTTTTTGAGGAATATTAAAAAATTATAATACTGATAAAATTCCCGATTATAAAAATGTTGGCTTAGACTGTCAACGAATTAACCTTACTTCCCCTAATAATTTGGGAGATTTCATTTTATTTGAAAAAAAAAGATCCTGTACATTAAAATTTGGATAAAAGACAAGAATAGGAAAGAGGAACCAAAAAAAATTCTCACGAAAAGTTGAAATCATAAAGGAATTGCTGATCTTATCAGTACTAGCGAATCGTTCCGGTGTGTTAATATTTCTCAAAAATTGTGAACATAACATCAGAAATTGATTTCAAAACAATGACATCATAAATGGGAAAAATTTTGAGCCAGCAAGTATGGGCGAAGGTAATAAAGTTTGGGAATCACCCGTCTTAGACACTGATTTTTTTTGTTGTTTTTTTCTTATTATCACACACATTTGTAACTTTTGAACCGGAAAATCCAAATTTAATAATATAACAACAATAAAACAGCATGTTGTTAATAATTAAAAGCAGTCAAACAGACCGGAAACTGAAAATTGTACATTTGGAGCATGAATTGTCAATTATTTTAACCAATATGGCATAGAAAATAGCCTGTTAGGCTAAGAAACATATGGTGCCATACCACGAAGGCGAGCCTCCTTAATAACGACAGATGATCCACATACTTTTACCAAGCTAAATAACCACATCTTTCAAAAAATGTAAACCTTTTTTCCAAACTATATTTAGCGTTATTACAATAGTTTGTTTCATAAACATTTACAGTTGCTATTGTTTCTAAGCTAACTAGACCACCGGAAGGGCTTTAGTCTTATTTATATTTCCGTTCACTTCTTAGTCGTAGATCTTTTAAGTCGTGTTGAATGATTGAAATTTTGTTTACGCTGGAAGTACTACTTCTGGAATTTTCTGCACATGAATTGCTTAAAAGAATGCCTTAATAAACTCAAAACTCACAGAAAACCGCAACTTGATACGCCATTTTTGGTCGCTTCTGATAATATTCGACTAAGGTCATATCATTCAATGGCATTAAAGACTAAATACGAAGCTAAAATTTCAAATACCCTACAAAATACCATTTCAGTTTAAGCCATCCTGTAAACTATACAGTTTCAACAGCCAAATAATGTTAAGGAGTTTTTTTTTAAAAAAAAAGCATTGCTAGAATTTCAAATTTTTCTAAAACTATGAATTCGTGAGGTTTTGGGGGGCGATGAATTTAACTGGAAAAGAGATTTTTGATTTGGCGGTGGCGCTGCATTGCAGTAGATAGTATTACTGCGCATTTAGTAACCTATACCTTACGATAGTACCGTACTAGTAGATCTGTAATTAGGAGTTGTTAATACTGGACAAGAGAAATCAAGCGAGTGTTAGTTATCCATTTACTTTAACTATCTAATTAAATTGCCTTAAAATTCAAACCAGGTAGAGGAGAATAATTCACTATTCCAAAGGTTTTAACATTTATCGTTTACTCTATTACAATTCAACGATAAATTTGAGGTTATAAAAGTTAGATGTGTGAAATAAATGTGAATTAAACCCTAGTTTTTGATTCTAGTGATTCGCTTTTAAAAACATTTGACGAAGAAATTTGGATATTGTTATATTTACGTAACATTGTAAACAATGATGAAGAGATATTGCACAACTTTATACAACTGAGAAGGTAACATTTTGATAGCATTTTTTTTTTAAAAAAGTATTAGTTAATTTTTTAAAACGGTCTTAAAATTGAAGAAGGCTTGTTATAGATCGGTATAAGATTCAGAAATGAACTATGGGTCGATTTATGTTCAGTTTTCACAGACGAATTTATCGTCTAAAACAAGCGTTTAATGGGTACTCAATGAGCTTTGAATTAACGTGTCAAATTTAAACCTATTATTACAAAAAAAAAAAGAAAAAAAAGTAGTTCGACTAGAAATAGTAACGTTGCTCCCGGACTAGAGACACTTCACTATAAGAAGGAACTGGAGTTAACTAGAGCTAGATTAGAAGAGGCGATTCAAGTTAACAACCACACCTTATCTATCTTGAATTAACCATAGTACCGTTAGATTAGAAAAAAAGAAGTGAAAACATACTTTTGATAAGTTTAATTATTAATTATAACCAAGAATTTTGTTTGCTTAGTCTTATTTCTCAATTATTTTTTTTATAAATACATGCCACAAGTTTGGTCCTGCTAGTATCATCAGTGGATTCCTTTTAATTCTTTCTAAGAGATACTGTTAAGTATTTTTTACTTCAGGAATTCTTTTCCAGAAAAATAAGGAAATAGAAAGGTTTAGATAAGATAATAACAAAATTTAAGACGGGAAGCGTAATAATAAAGTGCTTTAACACAAGAAATAAAAAGGATTCTAGTGATAATGATCCTGAGGAACGAAATGCCTTGCATGGGATTAAAAATAAATGAAATATGTTTTCTAACATAACAATATTTCTGGGTGATAATTGATAATCTACTTATCTACTTAAACTTATCATCAAGAACGCCAAGTATGTAAAAATGAGGAATCAAGTTTTGCAGAATCTGCCTAAATACTAGAAGTATATTCAAAAGGTGTTGCAACACATGGAATTCAGAATATTTAGGTTTTTTTTCTACGCTACTAGTGTGGGGTCTAGGATCTGTATGGTACTCTAGTGTAAATCGCTATACATCTCGTAGATCTTTACCAGTAGGTATATACACAGATAAACAACCATAAACTCTTTCTTTACATCAATTTGATCTCGAATTGTATTGAACTAGATAGCATGCTATCACGAGCAGTGTTTTAGGAAGGGTCACCATGTGCAGGTTATCATATAGTTGAAAAGGTTACTTTAAAACCTTCCCCCATTGACCTAATATCATTGATACTAACGCTAGTCTTAAAGTAATAATTAAAGTTACAATTAAGATGAACAATGAAGTAGCAGACCTTTCTTTCCATTTGTTCAGGTGAGGTTAAAATAACTACCATGGCTTATAAAATATTTTGAAATACGTATTTAAAAAGCATTATTACAGTATAAAGCCTATTCTAGATCAAGTAAAAACACCAGTTTTCCCAACAAAAAACCGATTAATTCATTATTATTTTCAGTGAAAAATTCCACTCGTTCGAAGTGGATTGGTGAATAGTTGAACTGTTATCAATTTATTTATTTAAAGCACTTCAAACTGGCCAGAAGATTCAAAAAAGGGTTCAAGAATTATTGACCTAGAATGGGAAATAACAACCTCTGGTACTGTACAGTGAACGTAAGACATATTTAAACAATATTAAAACAGTAAAATTAGCAATATATGCATTGAAAATGTAGTTTTATCCACATCGTCGGATAATATAGTTGAATCTGAACAAAATTATGAACGGTACGACAGTAAAATCAACCATATTAACCAGCACTACATACCCAACAACATTTTCATAATTTATTTGTCGTTAACAATGTTGAAAAAACAAAATTGAAAACATTGAAATGACATCTTAGGGATTGTGTGTTAACATCGGATCGAAGCACTATAAATGGAATTTGTATTTCTATACACAAACTTGATTAGGTCTCTGGTGATGGTTTAAAATCCGAAACCGGTTACTAATAGCGAAAATTTTCACGCTGTTGGGGATAAAATCAACGATATCATTTACATGTACATGGCTAGTAAGGTAGATGTCTAAGCAAACCATATCAATTTTTAGATTACCCAATCACTTATTTACATTTACTTTTTAAAGAAATAATGTAGCGCTTTTAAAGCTTTGCAAATCAAAATGTAGATTTATCTCCTTAACAAAAACTTACAGTTTTAAAAGTTAAGTATAAGGGTTGATTAAACGCCAAAAGGTACACAAATCAGCGAGTACCCAACATTTCATTAATAGTTAAGTAATTCTACTGCATTAATTTTCATTAATAAGTTATTTTTTAGAATTTATTAGATGTCACAGACCTTATGCTGGCCATTTTCGTCAACAAAATATATGTTCAAGTAGCACTGTAGATTGACTGTAATATCTAGTTATCTATAATAATCAAACTATTAATTACAGGTTAAAAAGAAAAACGTTATAAAAAATTTAAAAAAAAATTCAAAACTTTTTTTTATAAAAAACTTACACCAAAGATTTTGTTTATTTTATTTATTTATTTTTATTTTTAAATAAAAATCGTCGGTTTAAGTTCATTCTTTGATTAAAGTAATTGTTATTTTATGAAGTAGTCAAACGTTTATAATAATAGGTAATAATTATCTGGCTTTATCGCAAATAATATAGTTTTCTTCAATTACACTCTCAATGTAGCTGTTCTTCTCACAATGTTGTATATATGCAATATAAAGTAAATAAGATATGCATATTTTTAGGGCAGCTAATTATTCCAGTATTTTACTATAAGTAAAATCAGGGGAACTAAATTAAATTACAATTGAGAAATGAATAATTGTTGTTGAATAATCTACTTGTTATTATCTGTGTATTATTTGTGCTCACGAATATTTCGGTAAGACGAATTCAAGACAGTAGCCTACTCTAACTTTGTCTTTTTCTACTTTAACATGCATGTACATATTTATGTGATTTATCATAATTATAACAAAAAAATATTATAAATGAAGTGGCCAGCATAAGGGTCTGTGACATCTAATAAATTCTAAAAAATAACTTATTAATGAAAATTAATGCAGTAGAATTACTTAACTATTAATGAAATGTTGGGTACTCGCTGATTTGTGTACCTTTTGGCGTTTAATCAACCCTTATACTTAACTTTTAAAACTGTAAGTTTTTGTTAAGGAGATTTTTGTACCTTTTGGATAGATTTTCCTTTTTGTTTATTTTACAAAGTTACATATCTTCTTTACAGATTTTTTTAAAATTTGGAATAAACAATTCTATCATTATAATCTGATAAGGTGTTAAGTCGGAACCGTAACTACCAATGGAGAGATCTTTTTAAAGAATGATTATAGTTGCGTTCCCCCAAACCATCCTCAATAACAATTTTTTTGAAAAAGCATTTTGAATAACGTAGGAAGGTATTTGTACGTAAATAGCAAAATTAAACTGCGATTTCAGTACTTCCTTTTAAGAGGAGTAAGAAAAATAAACTACGATTGCAGTACTTCTTCCTAAAAGGCAAAGAGGCAAAGATCTTTTAATCGAACGACAATTCATTGATTTAAATCGGTTCACTCATTGATAATTTAAATGATTGCAGTACTTCCTCTTAGTAGGTGCAAGAGCATCAGCAACGTAGAGGAGCTTTAACCACTTATTCGAGCTGAATTTTATCAAAATCGGACTAAGCGTTATAGAAATATTGGTAATAATAGTTTTAGAAAGGGCCTTATTTGGGTGGGGCAAACTCCCCTCCTTATGAGGCACGGCGTCGAGACTTTTAAAGTGCAAATCTGTACAAAATTTCGATTCGAATGACCCTTCATTCATGCAAATCGGTTCACGTGTCGATAATTTGCAACGATTGCTATACTTCCCCTTAACAAGTGTAAGAGCAGATCGTCGCTTTAATGTTACGTAGGGGAGCCCTAACCCTATCACCCTACCAAATTTTATCAAAATCGGGCCAAGATTTACAGAGTAATTAGTAATAATAATTTTGGAGGGGGCCTTACATAAAGGGGGCTAACTCCTCTCCCATTCGATGTACAGCGTCGAGACCCCAAAAAGGCACATCTACATAAAATTCCGAATCGAATGACACCTCATTCATGAAAATCGGTTCACGCGTTTAGGCGCTACGTTGTTTACAAAAAAGGTAACAAGAAGAAGAAGAAGAAGAAGAACAAGAACAAGAACATTTTTTGAAAATGCCGTTTTTGCTCATTTTGAGCATCTTTTTTCTCAATATCTATCAAATCTAGGTTGTTGCAAAAAAATTACAGTCATAAAGGAGGATTTGCCCTATATTTTAAAGAAAATTTGGGAATTTTATCTTTTATAGAAAAAGAGAAAAAAATTGTCAAAGTTGGGTGTTTTTCAACGTTACGCTTTTTCGTGCAGTTTTTGATGATCAACCCTTATACAACTGTCCTACCGGACAGTTTTAATAAATATAGATCCTACCTTAATTGTTGTCTGCGACTGATTGAAGACGACTTCATTCCAATGAAATAATCGCAAGTTTAAGAATGTTCACTGGCACTGCACAAAACTCACTACCCGAACTGAAGTACACCTGTTAAAAAAAATATATGTATATTATTAAGAAGCCTTGTCTATTTATTTTAGGCACAAGAAATTTTGAATAAAGTAACATCAAAATTTAGGGTAAGAAAATAATTGAAACTTGTATTTTTTTTTCAAAAATTACTTTGTGTTTAATAAGTTTTTAATTGAAGATTATTTACAGATTTTGGTATTTTAGTAATTTGCATATCAAGACACAACTTTCGAATAGACATTGTAAAGTGATGACATTTTGAGAAAGCTGGAAAATTTGGAAAAAAAAAACTTTGAAACTCCAGGTATGCTTTAATGTTGCAATTCATTTTTTCACTTTTCATGCTTATCAATCATTAAAAATGATCCAGTAATTTCTTCTAAAGCAGAAGCAGGCCATTTTCATGCTATAGTTAACCTCAAGTTTTTCAATTAAGTTGAAAACTATAGAAATAGTAGCTAAATTGATGGAAATTTAAACTCACAAATCACACAAAAGAGAACTGTTATGTTATATGTCAGCAAACAGTGTAATTTAACATTCAAATTCCCGTTAAAATTTTAGTTATAGTATTTTTTTTTTTTGGCCTTCTGGGCATGCAGATTAGCCATTGATTCAGTGTGGAGATGTATTTATTTCTTCAATAATTTAATAAATTATATTATTTAATTATATTATATTTAAAAGAATATTATCCTAATAATTAAATTATATTAGAATGTGATTATGCTTAATATGATTCACTATTGCCTCAAGAGTTACAATATTAGCCCCTGCCAATTAGTTATAGTATTGTACCTAAATATTTATTAGCTACAGTTTCACTTAACTCATGTTTAAAAAGTAGTCAAAGTTATTTAAAACATCATAATCTTTGTCCCAATCTAAGTTTATTTTCAATGGAATAAAAAACTTTAAAGTTCAAATGAATAGAACTGTAGGGTTTAAAAACTGAAAATGCATAGAGTGAAAAACAAATATAAACTAATAATAATTTGGATTTTTTGAGTGTATTAATGTTTAAATATTAATAATATTACAATTTTTAAAGCATTAATTCGCATTATTCATAGAATCAATTCTTAAAACTCGTTTGAAATAAGATTTACAATGTCTAAATACCTCCATACTTCGCCCAAACTTTTAATTGTGTAATCCACTATCAAATATTACAAATTTTACATCATTTTAATATTTAGACTTTGCTTAATCAATTATGGGGTAAATAACTTTAAATTATATTAATTTTTAAGTTAAATTTACTTACACAGCATAGATAACGTTCACCTTTTGCCCACCAGAGATTAGACTGGAGCAATATGGCGAATAGATATCAAGACAGCTGTTACCTTCTTTAGCATTAACAATTAGTTAAGATTAATTTAATTATAAATTAATTTTAATTATTTATTTTCTGTATATAGTTTTTATTATTTAATTATATTAGAACTTTGGTTTCATTTTTTTTTATTTATTTTCTGTTTCAGTTCATGGCAATTAGAAATGACGTCACTCTCTGTGGTGGGTATTTTAAATTAAAGGATTTCTTTATTTAAATGCATTGATGACGTTTTTCGTTATTACTTCAAAAAAAAGGTTTAATTTGTAAAAAAGTCAAAATCATTATTTTTTCTTAAAAAAAATAGTAGTTTTTCCGGCTAAATTATTATTTTTTTTTAAACTGTTGATATGATAATCTAAAAAAATGCTTTTATCTCATGTTAGGCTTGTATTATTTCAGGTTTTTTTTATAGGATACAATCAGGTTTTCATGTTCTGGAGAGTAAATAATTGAAAGAGTAATTGATTTATTAATATGTGTTAACAGTTAACACATGGAAGTTATGAAAAAGATTGTAAATGCAGAATTAAAATTCTAGTTCCAATAAAGAAAGTGGTCCACTGTTTGGAGTAGGTGATTTACACAGATACATCAAATCCTCTAGATAGATTAGGTTGGATCGTAGTGCTAGATACAATCAGCTGTATTGAAATTTTGTATATTATTATTGGAACTAAGAGCTAAGATGAAAGCTCAAAAAAAAAAAGAAGTTTAAATGAAGCCAAAGAAGATTTTTAGTGAAGCTGCAGCGGTTATTTTTTTTATGGCTTCCATCATTTTATTTATTATTTAAAGAAATTAATTGTTTATTTTTTAAATTTAAGTAGTTTCTGACAACGATAGTTGTTACAATGTTATTTGTCAGTTGCTGTCAAACTGTTTTGCTTGATAAGTAGGAGGACTTAACACTTCTTAACACTTAGTAAAAACTTAGTACTTAGATTATTGTGTAAATAAGAATGATCTTTTTTTTCTTATTTTTTTTAAAAAAAAGCTTGCTACTGTTTTGATATTTATTTAGGATTAGTAATGTTTAGAATTACTTGGGTTGGTTAATGGTTAAGTCATGTTCTTTTCCGTCTGTTATTTGTTTTGTGTTACACTTACGAATCATTTCTAAGCTGAAGCATGTTTTGTAGAGTATTTTGAAATGATAGTTGAGCAAAAAGTATCCATTAAAATGCAGAAGATATAGCCAATCGTTTTGTACCTTTGCTGATACGTTAAGTGCGTTCTACTTAGACTCTTGTCCTTGCATGGTAATTGATATCAGATACACCGATAAACTATACGAATCGATATGATCGTGCACTCAACATTATCGCACCGTAGTAAATGTGAGACTTTTTGAAGTTTACAAAATTTTCTTTAAAATTAAAAAAAAAATGGTACTCGGAAAGTTTGAAACAGTTTTAAGGATTATAAAGGGTTTTAGAGCGAGTGTTAACTGCAACTTTAAAACCCAATAACGAATTGAATGGATGGTTTACTTACATTTATTGCCTTTCAAATGAAATTTATGGAGATCTAACCCGGTACTTGTCTGTGGAAACTTTGTGAATTAAATCTTGTATTAGTTGCCATCAGAGAAATCGTGTGTGTATTCACAGTATTTGCTTTTTTTATGTTTTTAGTTACCCCTACCTTTTTTTAGAAAAGAGAAACTACTGCAGTCGTGTAACTATAGTTCATGAGATGTTTCTATTTCATAAAAAACGGTTTTTAGAAATTACGTCGTACGTATTCTTGGTCTGTCGGTGGGCCTGCAAAAACGATAATAATCACCGGAAATTCGAATTTGATACCTGATTTAGGTGCCACAGTCGAATTCGACATAAGCTTTTGGAATAAATCTCCCAATTGGATGTTACTTTACAGAATCGATATACCAGTTGTTTTTTGTTTTTTTTTAAATTGGCTTTTACGATTTCCTTTTAACTTTGAATACTTATAAGTAGTTTTACAACTTTTGCGTGCAAAATTTTCCGTGAAAATTCGATTAAGGTCACTTTTAAGGACAAGGTGAGGGATTGGACTGTCCTCTAAAGTATTTTTAAAATGTGAAGTGTGGATTTAGAATCTATTAAATATTTGTAAAAGTTAAAGAACATTGCGTGAACGAAAGATGAACCGGATTTACTGAATAGATTATTATTATTTTTTTATCGTTTTAAGAATCCTCCTAATACTTGATTCTCTTTTTCCAGCGAAAGAAAGACTACTTGGTGACGTGTCTAAAGAATGAGTGACTATGAAGAAAGAAGAAAGGTGAAGGCTTTATTGGAAGGTGGGATGTTCAAGAAGAACTGAACGGTACAGAGTGGTGAAGAGAGACAGAGAACTTGGATTTGTCTGGAGATTTCAGATTCCAGATGGCGGCGGCCAATTCTTAAGGAATAAGGAAAATGCCTGGAAAGGATGGAGTTTTGTAAAGAAGACCTTTATCTGCCTGAAGGACTTAATTAGAGGTTAACAAAAGTTGAAGAATAAACTAATGTGTCCAGAAGCTTCTTTTGTTTTTATTTATTTATAGTCACCCTTCGACTTTAATCAAGATGTTCGATCACAGACTGGGACCAATCAATTAGTTCGGTGTCTCGTTCAATCAAAATCATTACCACCTTAAGTAATAAACAAGTCTAATATGTTTAGAAAATTAATACTTAGCATACCCACCTTACCAATTTATTGTTCAATACTATGTTAATACCCACGTTTATAAATTTACAAGTTATTTATTTATAGGAAAAATAGATCGTTGTTAAATAATAATATGGACAAGATTATGATTAAAATATTGGCCGAAATTAAGTCTTCAAATTTTGACTAAGCGTACCGAAATTTTAATTTATAGACCCATCAAGTAAGACAAGAGGTAACTTCGGACAAGTTCTTCAAGTATGACTAAAGAGGCGTGAAAAGAGAGGTGTGTTTTTATTCATATTTCATGCTTTTAGCCTTGGAGTAGCCGTGATGTTTATTAATCTGCATGGAGAATGTGCGCAGTGCCCCCAGTAGCCGAGGATGGAAGTTCAAGGGAGTGGCTACACATAAAAATAAACTGAGACCAGATTCGTTTCTACTTTTAGTATCAGAAAATTTAGTCGGTGGGTTCGAAAGACCAAATACTTTAAAAGAACTCCCTATCTTCGCTTGGATATCCAGTACGCGGTAATCACTCAGCTTATCCCTTCCCTCCACAAGTCTAATTGTACGTATTTTTCTTTCTAGTTACCATTTTCTACCCATGCTGAATTCTGTTGCACATGTTCAGTCACTTCTGTATCGGTTGGGCCTGCCATAAATTACAAGCAGGTAAGTAAACTGATGGTTTACGCTAGCTACCACTTTAAAAACTAGGGCACCGTTAAATTTCGAAACATATCTAGCGCGCCCAGAACAAATAGAACTTGTAAGTTTAATATCGAAGGATATTTTTAAAAAACGTAGGAACTAATATTGTTTAGTAACACAAAATACTAGCAATAATCTTGACATTGATTTTTATAAGTGACGAACTGTAGTGTACAGCTTTTTCTGATGATGTACTTAAAAAAAAAAGAGCTTGCAAGTTTTGGTTCCTTGGGAACTCTTTAATAAATTAACTCTTCGCGTAGATTGCAATGAGGAGGAGGATTTCAAACGTATAATAATATGTCCACGTTATGTAGTAGAAAGGAAACGAATGTTTGACGACTTATACAGGTATTTAGATGCACCATTTCGCTACGAAGACATAATATTCTCCACCAACATCTATAAGTGCTTAAGTCTATAGCAGAGCTAGCAATGCAATATGAATGTATTTAAAAGTTATAGCCGATTAGAATGAATGGAAGAAAATGATTAGACAAGGATTACGTGATTTTAATTTCGGTTAAGCTATAAAGATGGCAGGAGCACAGAGTACTGATCCATCCATTAACTGTAGTGTATGTAAATAGTTGTATATAGTAGAGGGATGAATGCGTGAAGCGAATGTATTTATAAGTAAGAATGGAGAGAGTGATATTCTAGTGATAAGCACGTAGAAGATGCTGGCTGTATGGCGGAAGCCAATGCCAAAAAAAAAACAAATTAAAGAAAATTATTGGCACCGTTTTCGTGAATTTCATTTTTCTTGGTGGGTAAACATTCTTTCTAGGTGATGGATAGTTTTGCGAACTTATAACCTGAGGTAGACTTAAATTACTCGAAAATTCAGAGTTTGAATCATGAGAGTTTTGTAGTAAGAGAGAGCTTAATTAAGATTTTTAGGGCGAGTGGATTATCCAGGGACATTGGATACCCGGAGATTTTTTTCTTATATGGACTGTGAGCCTCCATATAGTTTACTGACAGCACTGTCATATCTCCAGAATGTGAGCGCAGTAAGGAGCTCCTAAGAAGGGGATCCTCTAAGGACATGGTGGATTCGAACCCTGGACCTCGGCCGTGGAATTCCAGTACACTAATTCGCTGGAGCTAATCCCTGTTGTTGAGAAAGTTGTGTGACTATAATTGGTGTAGGTTTTTATTATTATTTAATAGCATTTTTAAGTCTAAATTAATTTAATTACACAAACAGACTCTACAATGGTCTAGTTTAGGGTCAAACTGGAACAACATGTGTGTGGTCTTTGTTCTTATAATTCTCTTCTAACAATTACTTGGACATATACTTAAAGAAAACTACTGGTATAAAAACAGCATGTGGCCAACAAGACAAAACTGGCCTTCCATCAAAGTGTTGGGCTAATAAAGATGTCAACTTCTAAAGACGGTAGGTTACTTTATTTTATTTTTTTATTTCCCGACCCTAAGTTATCTTTGCATCTCCACAAGCTTTTTAATTCGTCATAGGGTGAAAGAACATGGGTTTAGAATTTTCAAAGTCTTAATAATATCAGTTATCTGATGCTGATGGTTTCTCTGTTTTGAGGTCTATTGAAGGGGAATAAAAAATTAATGGTATTTGTATCCAAATATGGAAGCAATTTTAATGGAAGACTGAAAGAAGAATTTTGGTATTTTATTAATTTTAAAAGAATTAATACTCTCATGACTGAATTTAAACATAAATCCCCCCTTATTATAGAACATTTCAAGACCGACCATCGAAGTACTTAAGATCTCACAAGAATTCCAGCAATCTTCTCAAACTATTATGTTAAAAAAATTCATGTTTAATTAAACTAATAAACTCTAGAAGTCTTTTTTGTTATTTGATTAAACCTTCATTTTAGTAAGCCGCATTTCTTTATAGATATGATTTCGATCTAATTGGTCATCCTCAAAACATAATTATACTTGGAGACTAGTTGGTCACTTAATACAGTAGACCATTTTTTAACTAGTAAGAAAAGCTATTGAGGTCTTGACAAATTTTCATGACCCAGTTTTCTCCGGAAAACAAAAAAAAAAAAACGAAGAAAATTGCAAGAAGTTTAAAGTACAAATTTGGATTTGGTGCCATCAGGTGACCTAACTGTAACTTTTCCATCAGTTTTCCCTTAAAGGGGATTACCGTTTTGCTAGATTGGATTTTTAAACTCATTTAAGATTTACCAGATAATGGTTCTATAGATTTTTTTTAAAAAAACATTGTAAACTTATTAGACAGAAATTTTTCTGCAACTTTGATTTCTTACATGTCTCGATTAAGGACCCTTCTTGGTGAGTTTTTTTGGAACATAGCTCTAAAGTACTGTTTTAGTATAATGCACGTTTTTTTTTATTAAAACTGTCCGGTAGGACAGTTGTATAAGGGTTGACCATCAAAAACTGCACGAAAAAGCGTAACGTTGAAAAACACCCAACTTTGACAATTTTTTTCTCTTTTTTTATAAAAGATAAAATACCCAAATTTTCTTTAAATCTTACTCCAAACCATCCTTTATAACTGTAATTTTTTTTGCAACCACCCAGATCTTATAGGTTTCGAGATTGTACAGAAGTGATAAATGTGTGGATAAAATTTTATGTTTGAATAAAAGATAACCACCTTAAAAAATGGATTTTATACTTCGGGGAGTTAGACTTCTTTCAAAAGTGATGTTTTAATATGCTGTATGGTTAAAAAAATGTGTTCACGTATATATGTGTGGGCAACAGTAAAATATATGAAGCTGAAGAAAACGCAATGTTGTGTAGCTCACAATGATCATACAAAGATTTGAAACTCGTTATTGTTTTAAGAAGTCCTCAATATTTAAGAATCCGCCTTAATAGTTAGTGGGAAGAAAAATGTAAGCGATTAATTTGTAAGCTTAAGTTGACGGGATGAAACGCGTAAGTAAATTTACATAATTTGTAATACAAAAATTAAATAATTCAACTCTCTGCAAGTAAATCTTTTTTCTACGTTCAATATTATTCGCAGTAACGATAGAAGAAGACACAAATAACCATTTGAACTCCTAGGCTGTAATAGTGCAATATTTCAAGAAAACAACATCAAAAATACAAAACAACACCACTATTATGTATCTGCATAATGATTTTACAATCCGTATTAGTTTTGTAGTCAATGGCTTTGTAATTCATGTTGGTAAAATAGTTTTGAAACCACCTGTGGTGCTCATAGATGAAGTGTTGCAAATTTCATATCTAGTTAGTTGTTTTTATTATAGTTCTGTACAAGATAAAAGTGGTGCCCTCAACAACAACAAGAATCTGAACCAAAATTAAAAATAAGTAAAACTGGAAATACTGATTCACAGAATTGAATTTTCAGTTGAGTTTTTCTAGAATAATGGGTTCTACAATTTTCTTTAAATTGCACAAGTACTTATTTATTTATAACTTTTTATAATTAGGTGATTACTTTAAAGGTAATTATAAGCTTGTGGTAACAGGTTATGTTCGACAGAATATGTTTATATGAAGGTTTATGTTATAAGGTTATGCCTTGAATAGTGTCGTATTATGGTTAAAACAGATCAGAAACAGATCATAATCTGGAGAGTTAGCATGATTCATCATTCTTGATATGCTGGAATATTTTAAGTGGTTATATTTGTGGTATTGTGGATTGAAAGTTAAGGCACTACGAGTGGGATTAGAAGTTACTTAAAAAGTTGAAACTTAAAACCGTGAGTAGTTCAGAAAGGTTTATATTATTGTATATGAAGTTGAAAACAAATATAGCATCATCCGCAGGATAATTGTGAAAGTTGAGTGGATACGTCTATTTCCAAGTACTCTAATCATGTCTAAAAACGCCAAGTTAAGCTTCCACAAAGTCTAAGAAACTTGTTTTGAATGTCTGCCAGAGCCATAATTGGTGCAGGAGGACCAAACATTATCCAGGAAAAATTCAATTAAGTGGAGATGGATTTTTTTAGCTTCGTCAGAGTACATATTCTGAAAATTCTTTCTTGTTACGAACAAGAACGTTTCAAAAGTGAGTTAGAGAATTGATACTTAGATTTTAGCCTTTATAATACGATTTCCCTGCATTTACGTACAATAAATATTTTATAGTTTGGGAAACCTGAGACCATTACATACTCTTACTTAGAAAGGAGAAACTAGTGAATATTGGTAAAACTAACTTTTGGAACAAACTTCCACTTCCTTGAACCGGCATTTCAATTCTCAACTGTGAATCTCGATGACCTGAAGAGTATGCCATCCATTACACTACTGATGCTTAGCCTAAAACTCACGATGGAGCTACTGTAATCAATAGATTCCATTATAGGGTAAAATATCCTGCTACTTCTAAAGTTTGAAACGTTGCCTTAAGTTCAACGATAAATGCATACTTCTAAGACTTAATTTAAGATTCAAAGACAAAATCGGGGTCATTTAATGACTCCTAATGTGTCCTAAATGACTGGAATGAAGAACTTGGTAAAGAAGAAATGACCATAGGAGTACTCAGGTTACAAACCGCACACTGTTTAAGGTTCGCTAAATTTAATTAAATCTATTCTTATCATCGTTTTTATTTTTGCCTCATTTATTAAAATATATCTTAATTTACACTCACCTGACTGGTTTTTTAAAAAAAAATTTAATTGTTTGTAAATTGATACAGTTATTATTTATTATCAATTACATCTTTTACCAGTAAGTGATTATTCTAATTAGAAATATTGTGGTTCTATTTGATTCTGTAAGATAAAGTTACACTTGATCAAATTATATGTATTATATATATTCAAATATTGTCAAATATTATTTAGTACACATTTTAAGTTAAAAAAAAGTAAAGTAAAGCCTATTTTTTCTGGCGGGCTTTACGTCCAACCACCAAATTAGGTGCCGTGGACGGAGGCGACTAGCAAACATACTTTACTGTAAATTTCTTTTTATTAGCTATTAAATAAAATCCAAGGCCTAAGACCGGGAATCGAACCCAGTACCACAATACATATTAGCTTTGCGGGTCTAGCCTCTAACCGCCTAACATACTTTACTATAAATTTCTCATATTAACCATTAAATAAAATCCAAGGCCTAAGACCGGGAATCGAACCCAGTACCACAATACAAACAAATTTTAAATTTTAAGAGAGTATTTCGCTAAGAGGAAATAAAAATAATATAAAATAATAATACAAACAATTTATCCAATTTCATTAATTTTAAATATCAATAACGTCATCAAATTTACCGTTGAAAATAATCTTGTAAAACAAGAAATTACAAATTTATATATTTATTTCTTCTTCGCAAAGATGATGATAAAATGGTGAATAACAATTTGTCACCAAATTCTTAAAAGAATTCACCTGTATACTAAAGTCGGAAGTTTTATATACATATTTTTTATTACAGGTAATCTTGATTGCAGTGAAATTCTTTATCTGGTTGGTCGCATCTTTTTATGTTGGTCCACGATTAGAATTACCCCCTCAGAAGAAGTAGAAGATGAAGAGGAAGAAGTAAATAAAGAAAGGTCCGCCAATAATCTATAAATATGTGTACAGAACCAATAGATACGGCTAATTTTATTTGAACTTTATATATTATGTATTCAACTTCTTATTTATTTATTTATTTTCTCTTTCAACACTG
Organism: Rhodnius prolixus; assembly: GCF_049639745.1. Taxonomy (NCBI): domain Eukaryota; kingdom Metazoa; phylum Arthropoda; class Insecta; order Hemiptera; family Reduviidae; genus Rhodnius; species Rhodnius prolixus. Next base: position 39,003,084 of record NW_027411634.1, read on the forward strand.
GTTATTAAAGTTTTATTATATCTCAATTTTAAATCTTCTTCTTTTTTGGTTTACATTTTTTATTGGTTAAACATGGACAAAATAAATAAATAAATAAATAAATGATTTTATAAAAAAGGAATGCATTTCTGTTTTCTTTACTTTATTTTTGTTTTATTTATTTTTTTTAAACCAGAATTGATGTACAAATTTTTGTAAAACATCAAAAATAAATTTTGAAATGTATTTTAAATCCTCTTACCAAAAAAAACTGAAGTGGGCTTTGACAATGCTAACATTTTACAACAAACTAAACCACTTCTTATCACTTCCATTTATAATTCTTTCCTTTTAACCATCTTATTTTTCCCTTCCTGTGGAAATTCTCTAAAGTTTCCAAAACTGAAATCAACTATTTCATCACCTAAGCCAGTGATGGCGAACCTATGACCCGTGGGTCAGACACTGACCCGCGCAAGCTTTTTTACTGACCCACACAATTGCTAGGCAACCATTTGTTTGTTTACGCGGGCCTGATTTAGATTTTCTAATTGTGTGGACAATATTTATATTCTATCTGTATTTTTTTCAATCACGCATTGGACACAAAAGCAATTTAAATGCTATCCTATAACCTTTAGTTTGATCATTACAGTTCTAAAAACGCAAATGACGACAAATGCTTTTTGTAGTATTTGAAATAAAGCAAAAGTGTTTACAAAATATCAAATAAAATGAATAATTTTACTCACATTTTGTTTTGTTATAAAAAAAAAAAATCGACAACCCAAAGCAAATAACCATATTTAGATTTTTCTTCAGATAAAACACGCTTTTGTAAAGGTTTTGTTCAGTTATGTTTTGTAAAAAGAGACTTCCATAGCCACTTGTTTCGTCCCTTTTTACCCCGTTAAGCCAACTGAATTTTAAAGATGTTTAGTTTTTTGAAAATATTCAGTTTAAAATTTTTAAACTTAACTCTTGTGTGAAATGGGCCTAATAGTGACCCAAGAGCTAGTACTAAACAAAAAATGAACAAAATTTGACCCACGTCTCAAAAAGGTTCGCCATCCCTGGCCTAAGCTAGTGCCTCTCAATCAGCTATTCAGCTTAACTAAGTTGAACTTAATTTTGAAACAATTTTGTGCAAAACAGTGAACAGTATTTTATTTTAAGGTAATATAAATTCAAATAATTATTTATTTAAATTTTAAACATAGTTTTCTAAATTACAAAATGCTGAAAAGTCTAATCGACAAACCATCAAAACTGACCCTGACGAACAAACGAACTTTACATACCGCTCTACTTGCCCCAATATGGACGTACGGAATACAACTCTACGGAAGCGCTAAAAAAATCGAACATAAACCGACTTCAGACCTTACAATCAAAAATTCTAAGAACAATAGTTAACGCTCCCTTCTACGTCTCCCAATCACACTATACACTCTGATCTCAATATTCCTCTCGTCTCTGAAATAGCCCCAATCTCGTTACACAAAACTCCACTCAAATCTGCACAGTCACTACAACCCTCTTATCCATAACATGTCTTATCCACACTTCCTTCAAATCCACAGCGCAGACTGAAACGTCGGTGGCCACGCGATCATCTCATCATTTAACGCCGACCTCCTAGGATGGTTGCTACGTAAGCTTGCCAATCTGGCGAACTACGAGGGTCGTTTGAAAAGTCCGTGCAAAAATAAAAACTACTTAATTTTTTGGGGTAAACCTTTTTTATTTTTCAACATAGTCTCCTTTTAGGCTTACACACTTCGTCCAACGCTGCTCTAGTTTGTTGATCCCTTCCGAATAATAGGATTTGTCCAAGTCTGAAAAATAGCCATTCGTTTCTGCAATCACCACCTCGTTTGAATAAAATCTATTTCCCGCCAGCCATTTCTTCATATTGGGGAACAAATAGTAGTCCGAGGGAGCCAAGTCTGGAGAATAGGGGGGATGTGAAACGAGTTGGAACCCTATTTCCATTAATTTTGCGACCACAACTGCTGAGGTGTGAGCTGGTGCGTTGTCGTGATGGAAAAGAACTTTTTTGTGGGCCAATCGTGGGCGTTTTTCTTGCAGCTCGGTTTTCAAACGGTCCAATAACGATGAATAATATGCACCTGTAATAGTTTTACCCTTTTCCAGATAGTCGATGAGGATTATTCCTTGCGAATCCCAAAAGACAGTCGCCATAATCTTTTCGGCCGAAGGAACGGTCTTCGCCTTTTTTGGCGCAGATTCCCCCTTGGTAACCCATTGTTTAGATTGTTCTTTGGTCTCAGGAGTGAAGGTGATGTATCCATGTTTCATCCACAGTGACGAAACGACGCTTAAAGTCCTGCGGATTCTTCTGGAACAGCTGCAAACCGTCCTTGCAACACTTCACACGATTTCGTTTTTGGTCAAGCGTGAGCAATCGCGGCACCCATCTTGCGGATAGCTTTGTCATGTCCAAATGTTGATGCAAAATATTTTGTACCCGTTCATTCGAGATGCCCACAGCACTAGCAATCTCACGCACCTTCACTCTTCTGTCATCCATCACCATATCATGGATTTTATCAATGATTTCTGGAGTAGTAACCTGAACAGGGCGTCCAGAACGTTCAGCGTCACTTGTGCCCGTATGGCCACTCCGAAAATTTTGAAACTACTTATAAACTGTTCTAATCGAAGGTGCAGAATCACCATAATGTTTATCAAGCTTCTCTTTAGTCTCCTGAGGCGTTTTGCCTTTCATAAAGTAGAAGAAATTCTTTTTCGTCCATTTTTTGAAAATCACTCGACTTCCTCGATTCAAACGAATGCCAAACACAAAGAAATAGACCGATCTGGCTGAAACTTGTGTGTTCTTCCAAGAGATGCTACTAACTAAACATAACCTCGATACGCGCCAGTGGTGCTATCTCTCTGACTTTGCACGGACTTTTCAAACGACCCTCGTAAATGGCTTCCATCACTGGATGGTCGTCGTTCACTCCAATCAAGCCCTTGGCGCACATGCATGTGCGCGTATATGTATGGATTGTATATATGCGTGCATGTGTGTTTGTGCTATCCTATCATTCATCTCTTTTGCTTGTTGTATCTGTTACAGTTGCAAAATAAATAAATAAATAAATAAATAAAGATTTCTAAATATGCTTTAGAAATTCGCAATATTTATTCGAATATAATAAATAAGAAATTCTGCTGGTCCAGAGAAAAGCATCTTTTAAGTCTTGCATTAGTTGTTTAGTGTTTAGAAACATACTACTTTTAAGCTGAAGATAGAATTTCAGTTTAAGCTATTTTAAAAAATATGACGTTAATAGGACAAGTCTCCAGATATAATTGAAAGGTAGACCATCAGTCTTACTGTAGTTTTGTTTGCTTTTTTGTAATTTTGTTTGTTAGCAAAGTCATTAACTTCAAAAATGTTGTAAAAAAAAATATATATTATATAAATGCAACTGCATGCAGTTCTATAAGTGTGGGTAGTAGCGTGCTAATACCAACACATAACTATGTTAGTAATTTGCATAAATAGGTTTTTATATATAACGTCTACTAGATCTAATAAAAAATAGAAGAAGCTAAAATTGCATAGAAAGTGCAAGCGGTTTTTCTAAAAGTGTCTGCAGTAGGAGAAGATAGATAATAAAATGATAGAACTAGTTGCAAACTATCATACAGGTTTTTTTGTATTATATAATAATGCAAGTCTTTTTGCAACTAGTAGAGATGTACACTATAATAACTGCACTTGTAGTAATAAATACATTGAACTATTTTAACTAGTTTCTCTAGGTGTCTAGTCTAGTATGTCAAGGTTTATTGCTAGTGTCTTTGAATACATAATAAATATTTGTACGTATTTTAACAGGTGAACTGAGTTTTAAAGCAACAAATTTTATTTATTTTTCTTTAAATACTTTTAATCGTAAAATTCTCTATTTTTAGTTTTTTTTTAAGGAAAAATATAATTTTAAGGCACTCCACAAAGGAAAAACTAGCTTTTAGATGTTCTATTTGCCTGGATCAGGGGGTCGCCAAACTTTTTTTTGATCATGGGGCCCCAATATAATTTTTCGAAATCTCCATTGACCTCCATAAAAGTAATTTTCAGTTAGTTAAAAATAAAACTGTCTATTAGGTACTGTGTTTGTATATTTATTTTATGATTTTAAACATTTCATTAGACGTTATCGACTACTTAAAAGGATGCTAGACCAATGATAAAATCTTTCACTTAATAACAAAAGACTAATTTACAATTCTATTCTAAGACCCGCTTGGACGTACTGGTATTGTAACTGTGGAGTTCAACGAAACGCTCAAATCTTTAACGATTCAAACTCTTCAATCGAAAATTCTCCGCAGTATTGTTAACGGCTCCATTTCACGTTTCAAATCCTAACTATCCTATCCACACAGACTTTTCGTTCCGTTTGTAGGTCCAGATTGGCACGAACTCGCCTATAAAAGTTTTCATCCAGAACTTGCACTATCATTCCAATTCTCTTATCCGCCATTTATCATCCCGTCACCATCCAGATCATCCTCCCAGAGACGATTAAAACGTCAGTGGCCTCGCGATTTTCTCTCTTCTGAAGAGAGTAGCTAATCCTGGGTGACTTTCTTAAGGAGTGCTATCACTGGGTAACTTCTCCCCTCAATTAGTGGAGTTTGTAGTAGTGGTCAGTTATTGTCATTGTTACTAATAGATGCACTAGCGCTGGTGTAACTTAACAAATATATTAAAAAAAAAAAACATTTAATTAAAGTAATTTTACATTGTGAAACAATAGTTTTATGAAAAATATCTTAATATTGAAATTTAAATACCTTAATATTTTTTAAATAGTAAGTAATTATAAATAAGTATAAAGTAACTACAGTATTGCTTCTTAATTAATGAGATGGGGTGTCCCTGGTGTTTCTTTGCAAGGTTCCGCTATATTGGGTTCGAAATTGTTTTTCCTTCGACCCCCTGGCTCAGATCGACTCCCTACTTTTGTTAAATAGACCCCTGGGGGGTCTATATAGACCACTTTGGCGACCTCTGGTCTAGATCTATAAATTTTAGTAATAAATTGTAAAATGATGGAGGCGAGTGTACTAACAGAGCAAAATTATCTTCTTTTTAATATTTATCTTAATTATCTTCTAAAATTTATAGATCTAGACAAGTAGAACATCTCAAGAAACTACTTTTTCTCTTGAGAACCTCAAAATTATATTATTCCTTAAAAAAATAAAGATAAAAAATACAATACAAGATAATTTTAGTAAAAAAATAATCAAATTTTGAAGCAAAATTGTCACAAATAAGAGAATTATAATACAAGATTTATTTATTATTATTATTATTATACTAATTTTAATCTAAATTGATTCTCACAGTTCATGATTCATTATTAATTACTTAATTAAAACATTATAATTTTTTTGGGGCATATTAAAAAAGAGATTTTAAGAAATTATTAACGTTTACATTATATTATAAATGCATATTAATTATCTCAAATTATTGCTGCAATTTTAGGAAGTAAAAAATTTGACTTTTATTTTATTTTTTTAAATTTTTTAACTGCATAAAAAAGACAGTTATTTAATTTTTAATAACATTACCATATTAGGGTGATATTTGTAACAGGCTTTTTACGGCTATTTCTTTTTCTTTATTTTTTTAATAAGATGCATGCAGATTTGTCAAACTTGTTTTAAAGAAACAAAAAAAAATACAAATAAAGTAGCCAAGTAGTTTATTTGTGTCTCGAGATTTGCCCTGATGATAATTTATTATACTACATTCTAAATTCTACATAAAGAGATAATGCATGCAACTCTGTATATGAATTTGCAGTTCAGTTTTGTGTTCGCTCGGCCACCGTGTGCATTTTTTAATTTTAAGGACTTGTTTGTAGTTTCTATGGTGTATAGGATAAGTGTGTTTTCGTTTTAGGAAGGGTTAAATTAATTTTATGTCGTCCTAATTTAGTTTTAAAAAAAATAAAATAAATAGAAAGGTTTCTGTAAATTCTACTAATAAATCATAAATTCGGGACTAATTTAGAAATGAATATAAGTTTTGGGGCGGAGACCTTAAATGGTTCTTAAGGATATTTTGCCCTTAATACGGATGTTTTCTTGGAGTTCTGCGAGGTTTTAGTTTATCATCTATCATCTGGGGTTGATTATTCACTTTGATTTACCACTGATGAAGCTTCTTCTTTTTTACATAAACAGAAGGAGCAAAAACCTCGTGGTGACACCCGTAAAATTGCTCCTGTGAGCAGGCCAACCACAGAGGGTATGAGAACTTGTCTTGTAGGTCTTAGGCTGGAAACATAGTGGAGCGGCGAGCAAAGCGGCGAAAACAAACACTCTCTAGCGTTGCTCTCCACTATGCGCGGTCCCATATGTTTACTTGTGTTTGATTTCGCCGCTTTGCTCTTCGCTATCATCGCCGCTTAGCTCGCCGCTGCTCCACTATGTTTCCAACCTTAGGATTGTGGAAAACCTCAATCAGTACCATCTCTGAGAGTGCGCATCTATGGCGGCTGTTGGGTGAGTTGGAAGTAGGCGGTGGAGCATATGGTTTTAGGGAGCTAGATATCCTGGACTATTGCTCCTCTCTCTTTTCCCAGCCCTCCAAGGCACCCTGAAGCTTCTCAAAGCACTCTGTGCTCTCTGCAAGGAACTAGCCCTTAACTTGAAGCTCGGGAGGACATTTTGGCAATTTCAGAAAGCCTGTTGTAACTAACAGATTAGTAAGTCTGGCATCAGAACATGGTTATCCCAAACCTGTGGCTCCCCTGGAATTTTTATCTCTCCATCCTGTTTCCAAAGGATGGAGAGATAAAAATTGTAACACTTTTACACCTCCTAATTTGGAGTAGATTAGATTCAACTAGGGCGGTCTCAAGGCCTACGCTACTGCGACCCCTTTGGATCTATTGTAGCTTCCCTACACTCTAAAGCTCACCCTCCAGACCTGTCCTTTTAATCAGACTCTTAATGCTGGAGAGCGACTCTTGGGTAAAGCTCACAGGCCTTGGTTTTTTCTCCCCTGAGAAGTAACTAATTTGGAGTAACTTCTGTGGAACATCTGAGAGGAGTACATAGGTTAAGGAGTGACTACTCTCAGGAAAGCCTGAGTTCGAAGGGTTTCAGTTGAGGGATTCTCATCGCTAAGTTAAAATCGGAAGTTAATTTTCAGCCACCTGTTACCCCAAACATTTTGGGATTGGCACACAATTGTAATACTTTTTCTTAACATTGGTAATCGCAAACAGGAACTAAACAAGAGACCTAGATTTGAATCAGAACTGTTCCGCTTCTAGATTCGGTAGTGTACAAAATGAATTACCAAATGAATTATGGATGGACTAATTCAGAGCTGAACATAATCTCATGTTGAATGCCATTATTTTATTATTTATTTATTCTTCTTTTTATGGTTTTCATCCGTTTTATGAATGGACTTTAATTTCAGTGGTCGTTCATCTTAGTTACAGATACTGTTTTCGGTTGGCAGCATATTAAAAGTATAGCGGATTTTTTTCTGGCCAGGTTATTTTTTGCCAGGTTACATTTTAACTCGACATGGGAGGACTGACGTCACAACGCAATTCGACTTGCTTGAAATTCTTACTGTATCGAAAAAAGAATGTGCGCGTGTATTATCGATATATCATTGGGTATAATTTTGTTTTTTTATGTATTTAAAAGAAACGAGTCCTAATTATTCAAAATTTTGTTCGATACTTTTTTACAATTTTTTTTTTTTGCAATCATTTAGTTAAGTAAAACTTTCAACCATCCTCAGAGTCTTCCCCCACCCCCCAAAAAAATTGATTTTTGAAAATAGTATGGATACGAAAACTCTAGCTCAAAAAAGCGAAGCATCACACGAAGCTTAGACTATATTTCGTCTGATTACTCCCATGGATTTATCTTAGCGAAGAAATATTCTCAACCGGAAGTGCCCCCCCACACTTTACGAAGAGGTTATTTTATTTTATTTTTTTCACGAAAACAGCTACTTCAACGATTTCCTTCAAACATAACAGCATAGTAATTGTAAAATCGATTCAGTCCAAAATTCTTCCCACTATCGTTAACGGCTCCATTTTTGCGTTACAAATCTAACTATCCACCGCAGACCTGGAAATTCCGTTTTGTAGGTCCAGATTGGTACGAACTCGCCTATAAAAGTTTTCATCCAGAACTTTCACTCTCATTCTAATCCTCTTGTCCGCCATTTATCATCTCATCACCATCCAGATCATCCTTCCAGACGATTTTAAAACGTCAGTGGCCTCGCGATTTTCTCTCTTCTGAAGAGAGTAGCTAATCCTGGGAGACTTTCTTAAGGAGTGCTATCACTGGGTAACTTCTCCTCTCAATTAGTGGAGTTTGTAGTGGTGTCAGTTATTGTCATTGTTACTAATAGTTTATCTAGCGCTGGTTGTAACTTAACAAATAAATAAATCTATATATATATAAATGAATGTGTGTCTGTTTGTTTGTACTCGATAGATTCAAAAACCATACATCCAATCGCCGTGAAAATTTGGGAAATTATTAGGTATATCCCCGGGAAGGTTTTTGCAAAGTTTTTTTTAAAATCAGAGTTGGGGCTCTAGGTGCTCCCGAACAAATATCCCAAAAATATCAAAATAACATTTAATTAGTAATATTTGTTAAAAGTGTAACCATGAAAACCATGAAAAACAGTTTTTTGCAATTATTAATACGAGAATAAATTATACCGAAGATGGTGGAAAATCCATTAAACTAAAAGTACTCAACAATACTATTGACGTTGATAATCGTTGGGTAGTACCATATTCTCCATTACTACTAAAAACGTATAACGCACACATAAATGTTGGGTACTGCAATTCAGTGAAAGCTATAAAATATATTTGCAAATATGTGAACAAAGGAAGCGATATGGGAGTGTTTGGAGTGGAAAATACAACTGCATCTAACGATGAAGTCACCCAATATCAACTAGGACGCTTCATAAGTAGCAATGAGGCTGTATGGCGTTTTTTTATCATTTTCCATTCATGAACGATATCCAACGGTTGTTCATTTTGCAGTACATCTTGAAAATGGACAACGTGTGTATTTTACATCAGAAAATGTACGTGCAAGAGCAATGTCACCACCGCCAACAACATTAACTGAATTTTTCACATGATGTAGAAATGCTACCTTTGCAAGGACACTACTGTACTCTGAAGTAGGGATAATTTTATTGTTAATTTTCATTTCGATGTATTGTATAGATTTGGTCATTAATAAATTATGTTTGAGGTATCAAAACTGCCTTTTTGTTCAAACACAGCAACGTGTGAACGGGTACAGCTAGTAAATTATATTTTCATTAGTTTTGTTTTTTAAAATTACTAGTTTGATCGCCATGGAACTTCCGGACATAATCGTTCATCCGGTGCCACCATAATCATTAACATTTTTATTTTATTTCATTTTTTTTTTTATCAATAAAATAATCTCTTTTTTTCTGTTGCCATAGCAGCGCACTATTTGCTCTGAATATCTAACCTAGGGAGCTAAACTACAATAAATCGTTTACCTTATTAATCAATCACGATCATTGATAGCGAACTGACAAACATTCTCTAGAACACGTGTTCTACAAACATACATACAAAAAAAAAAAAAAAAAAGAAATACACAGCCTAACAATGAATCACTTTTGGGCTCGTAAAACTTAAACTATAAATTTTCATTAGCTCACACTAAGTTGTCACTTTAGGCAAAATATAATTATCACTTTTGCAAGAATTCTTTTTTTTTCTTGCCGTATTTTCTTTTAACAATTTCACAGGAAGAATGCCTTAATCAATTTTCTGCTTGGCCGAAAATTGACAGATTTTTTTTTTGGGGTTAATTTGAATGGAAATAATGGCTTCAAACTTGTCCATTCCCTGGGGAAGAAGTCGTTTTTCAAAGTTAAAGGAGGTTAAATTAATTACTACTTTCTCTTACTGCTGTTTAGAGGAAGTACGGCGATCGTATCCAATTTATTACGTAAGTTTTTACCGGAAGTACTTGTTTTTAAAGTTGCCTCGAATCTTGAAAAAAGTGGGGAAACACTCTAGCCCCAAAAACGAAGAATTTTAAGGGATTTAAAAAAAACAAACAAACATGTTGTAACATGTTGGAAAGAGATAAGCTCTGTGGTTAACTTACTGGATTCCCACGCGGAGATGCCAGGTTCTGTTAGCCCTTAGATCTTTGCTCTTTCCAGGAGCTTCTTACAGTTGGTTTTCCGGTGAGTGTTGTTTGTTCAAAAGGACTGGAAAAACCTCCGGGAGAAACTGTGTAACGATTAAAATTCTGGGAGGAATGAAATGTAAGGCGTCCAAAAAAAGAAGGCGATGAATTTTTACAGGAAATAATGCCCCCAAAAAAAACGGCCGGTATTAGTCTATAGAACGGGAAGACGGTTCTCCATTCCTATTGCAAGAGAACCCCCTTGCCTAAAGGTTTCACCAATCACCTTCCAGAAGAGTTGGAAATCGGAAGTTCTGCTACGTTCTCTGTACTTCCAAGACCTCTCTCGCTAACAGGTAACCTCTTTAGATTAGATTAGATTCTAATAGGGCGGCCCTTAAGGCCTACGCCACTCTGCGACCCCTTTGGATCTATTGTGGCTCCCCCAACTTTAGAGCTCGCCCTCCAGACCTGTCCGTTTAAACAAGACTCTTAATTCTGGAGAGCGACTCTTGGGTAAAGCTGCTCAGGGCCTTGGTTTTTCTCTCCCCAAGAAGTAAAACATCCTTAGCCCAGACAAGCCCCTCACACTGACACAGTGCAGTGCCCGTTTCCTCCTCCTCTTCCTGACAGAACCTACAGAGGCTATCATCTGCCAGGTCCCATGCGATGCATATGTTTTCTGAGCCTGCAGTGGCCCAGTTAATAAGCCTACAATTTTATCCTTAGAGCCCCACGCGGGCCTTGACTGATTAATTCTGCAGTCAGCCAAAGGCGAATAGCCCGTTATGAACTCCTTCGCCAGTCTCTGCCCTGTGATGGCAAGCCACCACTCTTGAGACCAAGTCTGTAACCCATAGTTTAATGGTTGCAGTCTTTATCACCCAAAATATGGCTCCGGGCCAACGAAGTGTCCCGCAGAGCCTTCCCTGGCCTGCGTTGTTTCCCTTATGTCCTGAATGACCAGGCACTCCACACTAGAAAGACCTTATTTTGGACACTAATTTCCTTCAGGGCACCCAGACAGTCCCATTACCAGCCTTGAATTGACCTGGTATGAAGCGATAGCTCGCAGAGCCGCACTGAAAATCACGACATTAGAGAAAGGTAACCGCTTTACAAGCTTATTCTAAGATACTTCCTGGTAGAACCTGAACCACTGAGGACCACGCAAAAGAGCTTTCGTCGAATTCCATGAATCTTAAGGATTTATTCTGTCCAGTGAGGTTAGATAAGATAAATCAATTTGTTCCTTTTTATCAAAATACACGGTGATTGATTCTATTGATTGATGCTCATCTTGAGAAAAACTGAACAAATATTAGAAATGCAATTTTTACCCTCGGAAACCCCCCCAAAAAGTTGCATTTGCATATTTCCCGATAACGGAAGTTTCAAATTGTTTGTATTCAAATAAATGTGAGTTAAAAAATTCAACACGCACTTGACTTTAAAACACAGCTTTAATTTCTCTCAATGCATGTTTGTTGAATTGGAACCTAACAGAGGGAACCAGGGTTGATTTGATTACTCAGGACATATGTTCCACTAGCAAGATATATATTTTGACAAATGTTGTTAAAAAGGGACGGACACATGTGGCCGCCGTGACAGGGTGGAGGGGTGTAAGGTACAGGAATTCCCCTTGGTGGAACTTGGCAATCAGGAAATGAGGAAATGGCTTAACAAGTATGTTTAATTAGGACACGTGACGTTATTATACAGGGTGGAGAGGGGAATGGAGGGTGAGCAGCACGCGTAAAAAATAATCTGGTCTGACACACTCACACGACTTCCACTACTATCCCAAAAATTCGAACTTGAAATTCCCCAAAATTTTAGTCATATTAAATTATTAAATTATACAGTTCCTCAGGAACTGCCCTAATAACGAATCTTTCCAGGAATAAAAAAAGAAGATAAATCTATGGGAATGCACAAAGTTTTCAAAGCGATCATACAAAACCATTTCCGGGAAAATCGCCAAAAACGTAAACAACCCGAACAAGGCGTACTCCCGGTTGAAGAAATCGATATTTCATCCAGACATTTAATCGATCTTTAACCGTACACAAGAGATAGGATCGAAAATTACACATACACACACACACACACACAAAATAACATCTTCAGAGGAAATCTACCCCATTTCCTGTCTCAGGGATAAATGTTATCGATCTACAAAATACGCAACTAGCGCGCCCGAGTTTAAAGAAGACAAAAAAACAAAGTAGGAGCCGTTTTTTTTGGTGGGGGTAGGGGTAATTCTGAAAAAGATCGAAAAATTGATTCAATAACTTTCGATACTTCCGGTGGATTTGATTTTGACAAAAAAAAATTTGTGTGGTGCCCTCTGGTTAGCGATTAATCGAAATATAAAATTTAAAGTTTAAAACTTTTAAAACCACTTTTTCGGACTCAGCTGATCTCAAAAAAAGATACTTCCGGCCAAAAAAAATTAAGTTTCCGTTAAAAAGTCAAAAGTATTTAGTCTAATATTTGTGATAATAATAAGCAAATATCCCAAGGTAGTTACAAATATCAACTGCTGTTCTCTATAAGTTTATTTGTGTTACTAGGCTGGGATACCCGCTTTGTCTGCCAAGATATCGCTTAATTGCAATTTTTTACGTGCAATACAGTTATATAATATAGCGCTGAATAATACAGTTTTCTTATATTAAGAACAAAACTAGCGATGAAAAGTTAAAAAAAGTTGCCAACTATTATTATTATAAAGATGGTGTATTAAAAATGTTAATATTTTTCTGCCCACAGATGCTGTTCCTTTAAGTAGAGCGATCAGTTTGCAAATTTTTAAGACCAGTTTTTTGACGCCTCTGTACCATATATAATATATGCACCGAATTAATAAACATCCATTTATGTATATTTATATACAGGGTGTTCATTTTAAGACGGCTCAAATGAGCAAAAAATGGTAGAGAAAAAATTTGTTGCCCGTCACCTCCAGTTTCTGAAAATGTGACTTGATTCCTGTCCGCATACGCGGCTGCCGCGCGACCAAAACTGAGGGTTTGCAGTTGACCCCCACTTTCATATTCACAGTTGATAACCTCCTGGCTAACCTGTCTTGCGAGCCAGAGGATGCACCTTTGGAGGCACAGTACATGCTTCACAAGTTGCGTAAAATGTATTATTTGATAAATTAAGGAATAAGTTTGATCCTTTACATGAAAGATGTTGATCTCTCAAATATGTGGCAGAAGGTTTCCAATTTTTTTTTGGTAATCAAACGCAACTCTCCCAAAATTACCAAATAATTATTAAACCTTCTTGTTTGTAACAGATGTAAAATTAATTTTTAGCCACTTTGTGTATGCTTGAGAACAATCTAAAGCTCTTAATATTTCATTTTTCTTAGAAAAATCACTTGAAAAACTACTTATTTCCCGATATTAAGAAAAATACTAGCTTTACTGCCTGGGCAATATTTTCAGTAGAAAGGGGATGAAAAAACACATAAAAATGACCTATCGCGTGCTCTTCTTTCTCTTTGATAACAAGTTAAAAAATTGAAATATGATTAATAAATACCAGATTTTGAAATGGGCCTAGCACCTTCAATTTTGAAGATATCGAATTGCGGTTTCCGGTATCTTTCATAACTTTTTAAAATCTTTAAAACTGTGTATATGAAAGTGGGGGTCAACTGCAAACCCTCACTTTTGGTCGCGCGATCATGAATCTAAAATCAAGTCACATATTCTGAAACTAGAGGTGACGGGCAACAAATTTTTCCTCTACCATTTTTTGCTCAGATCAACCGTTTAAGCATGAAATGCATTTGAGCCGTCTTAAAATGAACACCCTACATATTCAACACAAATGAAACGAAATTAAGTAGGATGCAGCGTCTTAATTAGCTCTCAAGAAAAATTATAATAGGAATAGAATTTTTTATTTAGGTTATTAAATATAATGAATTGGTTATTATAATATTAAATTAATTAGGAACAGTAACAAGAATTTATTAATATAATTAATAAATTTTTTTCTCTATCTTATTGGTGTAACAAAATACGTAACTGATGATCAGCTGATCAGAAATGCCATTACGAGAATCGATTTTTTGCTTGTTATCGATTTTTTTATCGAAAATTGTTTTAATTTAAAATGAACAAGTATAATATTCAAGTCAACTAACTTTTTGACGTGAATACGTCTTTAAATTTGTATCATATGGTGGCAATCCAAAAAACCTAATGATAACAAAATCGGGGCATACAGTTTGGCATTATAGTTTCGAATCTATCGTCTACATCCAAAATTAAATTAGACCACTGGATAGCTAAAGGATCAAAGAATTCATTACGATAAGCGAGGACTGTGACACATCGCGCGCGGTTGAGAGGGAAGCGCCGCCATTTTCAGATCATTTTGCTGCGTATCGAGATTTGCAATTAGTATAACTTTTGGAGAAGCTACGATGTTCGTTTAAGTTTTAATCGTCAGCTGTCATCACAATCTATCGATTGTATATAAAACATTAGTGTAAAATAGTGACAATGAATAAAATAAAGGTGTTAGGATAAAAAAATATCAAAAATATATAATGTCGGCCTAGACGCGTCGAAAAGCCAAAACCAAATACAGAGATCGTATGCGGTTGGAAAGGGCTTCTCAAGAACAATCGAATGGTAAAACTCGCAAAACCAGTAGAGTCGTCATTTATCGCAACATCAATAGCTTCACTGATTGTAATAGAGTTAACATTGACATTTCGGAAATTTATTTGGAAATGAAAAACGCAAAAGCTGGTGATGTCTGTCTAGTAAACGAAAAAAGGCCAATGGCATCTTCAAATTCGTACTCGGGTGTGTGTATATCCATCCGGGCACAGCGTTAGCAGAAATTAAACTATGTTACGATCGTTGTTAAAATATTCCAAAATCATCTCTAAAATTATACCCGATTACCAGCCCGATCTTACTACACCAATTATGATAAGTTGGAGACTTTAATGTTGATGTCTCACAAAACCGCTCATTGTCCGACTTCATGCTCAGCGAGTTCAATTTGTCTAATATTGAAACTTCTCCAACAACGTTAGGTAATACCTATATTGATTTAACGTTTACCAGAAATCTCGATGTATCTTGTATGCCATTTGTGTGGTACTTTTCGTATAACAGACCTATAATTCATAAAGTTATATTGTAACACAGTAATTATTTGTTTCCTTGATTTCATCCTAAATACATAAATAAAAATATTTTATATAAAAAATATAACCCGTTACGTAAACGTATTCACGTTCAACACACGGCCGGGTCCATGGCACAGCCTCAGTAGAGATTTTTGTTTTTTGTTTTTAGTCCAAATTATGACGATTTTCAGGCAATTTAATTAACCACGATAGAAATAGGTTTCGAAACTAGATCAATTTATTTATTTAACTTTTTTTTTTATTATTTTAATTAATAATTAAGCTTAAGTAAGTCAATTTTTCACTTCTCACCTGCACAACATTATAACCGCAATATTCTCCCGCGCGCGCCATTTACTTTCTCCCAAAAAAAAAAGAAAAAAACGAAAAGGTGCGCGCCTCTTTTACCCACATGATCCGGCTGAACATAATATGGAAATCAAGAAGGCAGGTGCTTGTAAAGAGTAACTACGGACCAGCCTCAGTTTCTACCCATTATAAACTTGGAATATATATATACATATATAAGTCAAAAGAAACATTTTGGAAAGTAATAAAAGTTAATAAAGAGCCAACGTACAAAAATCGACTGCAAATTATAGTGTTTATTAATTTTATTTTATTTTTTTTACGAAAATTAAAATACAATAAAAATGAGCCGAGAACACGACACAGGATATTCTCGAGTTCTGAGCGAGAAAATTCATTGATTAACGTAGTACTTCCGTTAGTTTAGAATTTTTTGCATCAATTCACAATTTAATCAAAGATGTCTTTATAAACAACACGCAGAGTCGTAAATTATTTTTTTTAAAAAAAACAGGACTTTAGAGGGAAGAATACCTATCAACCATCAAACCATCAAACCATTATACCATCAAACTTCATTTTGATTATTTAATTAAAGTTTTGTCTCTATCTGATAATAGACTGCCAAAAATTCTAGCTCTAATAGTAATTAAAAAAGATATTTCTTGGTTCAGAGAAATTAAACATTATATTGTAAAATTTAATTTAAACATTTCATTAAGTTTGGCTAATTGTAACAATGTTGAATTATGGCGCAATAGTCTCAATCATATCCGTAAGCGTATTTTAGAAGACTTTAAAGAACAATATTATCAACAAATTATGAATTGTAATAGTTTTCCGCTGCACAGAGAACTAAAGTTTAAACTAAATAACCACTACCTAATATGATTGCTCATTGTCATTAGATAGTGTTAGTTGGCTCTTTAAATGTAGAGGAGATTTATTGAATCTGAACTACAAACACTTTAAAATTGATGGTACCAAGTGTGAGATGTGTGGCTACACTGAAAACGAGGACTTATTTCACTTTTTAGCAATGTGCGAAATAAGGAAGGACTGTTTTAATAAATATTTTCTAGCCGCCAGCGAAATACTTGAGTTCATTAACGGGAAAGATTGGAGATGTTTAGTGAAATATTGTAAGCATGCCTATCAACTTAGGACTTAGTATAATTTAAAATAATTTCTATAGATTGGTTTTCTTTATATGTTTAAGTCGGAACTTGTTTTGTTTTTCTTTAATTTCAGTTTTGTATTTTACTACTTTACTTTTGTTTTCATTAGAGCATTTATTTAGTTATCGTAACAGGACTCCACTCTGACGGTCTAAAGACCAAGAGGTGTGTCTTTAGTTAAAATATAAAATGATTGCAGAATATTTAGTTATTTTCTTTTGTAGGTGATTTATTAATTTTGTGATGTTTATAAATGTAATTATAATTAATAAAGACAATTATTATTATTACCTATCAACCCCTACCCCTACCGCCATGGCCCCCCCTTAATCGAATTTCCCGAGGAACGATCGTTTAAATAAAATACCAAAGTCAAGTAAAGTGTTACTTCCTTTTAAAGGGATTTTGATAGCTAGGTTGCAATCAGGTTTCCGGTAGGGTCCAATATAATTATAAACGTTTAGCTTCCTTCCTTTGTTCACACTCACTCAGGAAACCTAAAACATACATTTCCGGTTATAACACAAAACCTAAAATCTACACCGATAATATAATCGATAGACCAGTAACTAGTAAAGATGTATAACTAGGTGCGCTTAGACAATGTGAAGAATAAGCGAAAACAATTATCGATTATCTCTTCCGATAATTTCTTTTCTTTTTTGGGTAAAGAACTGGCCCATAAAAATAAACTCTTAAACAATGTTGCCAACTGTTTATCAGCATCTATTTAAAAAAAAAAAAAAAAAAAAAAAAGTTCCCCTTTATATTTAAAATAAGATCCCGCCACTTATGTGGCTGTACAGATCTTAATTGCACTGTCTTCACGGTAAATCTTGACTATCTCAATTAAATTGGTTACATAAAGTATGATTAAGATCTTAACGATGTCGTTATGGAGACAATGAGAATCTTTAAATGAAGATGGATTTCATGGTGAGAGGGGTGGGTGGGGCTGATCGGGTGAATTGATATTAAAGATGGAAGCTGTCGGGAGAACTTTTGTTTTTAGTCTCGACCAGGGGGAGGCTCAAACTTTGTAATCGATTTTGTTACTATCGCTTGCGATTTTATTTTATTTATTTAATTACTTATTTTTTTTAATCGATTAGGCTTAATCGATTTGCAATTGATTCGTTTTAGGATCAGTTTTTTTTTTTTCTTGAAGTTCATGTAAGTAATGACTATTTTTTTTAGGCGAACTTTATGCTCAGATATCTAATTAGGTGTCGTGGAGGAAGGCGACTAGCAAACATACTTCACTATAAATTTCTCATATTAACCATTAAATAAAATCCAAGGCCTAGACTAGTACCGCAATACATCTTAGCTTTGCGGGTCTAGCCTATAACCGCCTAACTTACTTTACTATAAATTTCTTATATAACCATTAAATAAAATACAAGGCCTAGACTAGCACCGCAATACATCTTAGCTTTGCGGGTTTAGTCTCTAACCGCCTAACATACTTTACTATAAATTTCTCATATTAACTATTAAATAAAATTCAAGGCCTAGTTTAGTGAGTGAATTCACTAAACCAACAATACACCTTAGCATGGCGGGTCTCTCTAGTCTCTTAACCGCTCGGCAACCTCGGCGAAGAAAGTCTTTATTTGTACTAAGTTTATAAATAATGAAGGAGAGGAACTATCGATTCAGAAATTAGGTATTTCCCGTAACTTTTGGTATTGTTTATAAACTTGGTGTTCCATTTAGTTATTTAATGTAACCTTTATAATAAAAAGAAAAGAAGCTAAATAGTTCATTATACAAAAATGGTAATTAGAGGTAAGAAAAAAATGGATTCCCTAAGTGAACAGCCCTGGAAGAATGTCTCAACTTAAAGAACAAAACGAGGAGGAAGAGTTTAAAGGAATTGTTGGAGCTATGTTTGAGAAAATCGCCACAAAAAATGAAACAAGCCATCCAGAAAAGCGCTACTCCCGGTGGTGGAATATAAATTGCTAGGTTGGTGCCCCTGGTAGAGTCTAATTTGTTTATTAAGTTTCATCTTCAATATTAGTTTTGGACATATTTTGGTCACATACAGATCATTTTTTAAAAATGACTCTTTTTTTTTGGACTCGGGAGAGGGGATCTCAAACCAAATATTTCCGGCGGACACTCATAATCGAATATTTGTCACAATCACCAAAACTTAGCTTACCTAGTATTAATTATCTTTACAGTCGAAAAATCTTTAGAATAAATCATGAAGGCACTACACAATGAAATGCAAAAGTTTTACTAAAGATAAATTAGAGCTCGAAACAGGAAGTATACACCGTTATGTTAAGGGCTACATTAACCCTTTTAACACTTAACATTAAGTGTTAAGAATAGGAATAACCTATCTGTTTTATGTTCCACGTCCAGGTGTGTCCATGAGAGAATCTTCTGGAGCAGATGTCTAAGTACAATTTCACTTATACATGTATGTACATAAATACGTGTAGAGGTACATCTGTCCCATCTTATTGGTGTCTTCAAGATCAAACTGAGCGCAAAAATGAGGGAAAAAGAAAAGAAAATGGTCAAATGTCTGGTAATGAGAAAATGCACACAATTGTTTCAAGTTACCAATGTTCACGTACAAATTCACGTAGGTATACATTTTAATGTATACATAGAAAACAAATGTCTTTCATTTGTATTATTACCTTAAAACATTTTACGCATATTAAACAACAACACAGTATTTACATAAAGCTGTGAAGTAGAGTACAGCTGTTGTATATTATAGTCCAGAAATGTTCATACTCTAGAGACAATGCCTACTAAATCTGGAGCACAAACACACCCCTCTCTTAATGCCCCTCCACCTTTTCGAACAGGTGTAAAAGTTTTTTACAGATTTTTTTTTTTATTTTTATTTAAAGTGCATTTTATGGAGTAGCAAAAATTATTCTGCTTTTGTTTTAAAGAGAACATTAAAACAAAAAAAATCACTTGCCATATTGTGGGGTTGCATTAAGAGAATTTGAAAGAAAAATGATTTTTCTTAAGAGGTGAAAATTCTTTATAATTCCTAAATTACACAACTTCATTAATTTATATTTTTAGCAGTTATTTTTTTAGTGTTTATGTACCGCCGTAGCAGTTTTTTTAGGCGCTATGTTAGCCGAGCGGTTATAGGCTAGACCCGCAATGCTAAGATGTATTGTTGGTTAGTGGATTCGATTCCCTGGGTCTTGGCTTTGAATTTTATTTAATGGTTAATATGAGAAATTCATAGTAAAGTATGTTAGGTGGTTATAGGCTAGACCCGCAAAGCTAAAATGTATTGCGGTACTAGTCTAGGCCTTGCATTTTATTTAATGGTTAATATGAGAAATTTATAGTAAAGTATGTTAGGCGATGATAGGCTAGACCCGCAAAGCTAAGATGTATTGCGGTACTAGTCTAGGCCTTGGATTTTATTTAATGGTTAATATGAGAAATTTATAATAAAGTATGTTAGGCGGTTATAGGCTAGACCCGCAAAGCTAAGATGTATTGCGGTACTAGTCTAGGCCTTGCATTTTATTTAATGGTTAATATGAGAAATTTATAGTAAAGTATGTTAGGCGATGATAGGCTAGACCCGCAAAGCTAAGATGTATTGCGGTACTAGTCTAGGCCTTGGATTTTATTTAATGGTTAATATGAGAAATTCATAGTAAAGTATGTTAGGCGGTTAGAGGCTAGACCCTCAAAGCTAAGATGTATTGCGGTACTAGTCTAGGCCTTGGATTTTATTTAATAGTTAATATGAGAAATTTATAGTAAAGTATGTTAGGCGATGATAGGCTAGACCCGCAAAGGTAAGATATATTGCGGTACTAGTCTATGCCTTGGATTTTATTTAATGGTTAATATGAAAATTTTTGTAGTAAAGTATGTTTGCTAGTCGCCTCCATCCACGACTCCTAATTTGGTATTAAGAAGTAAAGCTCGCTTGAAAACATTTTTTAAAATAATGTTGACATAAATTTAAATTACTTAACCCTAAATGGAGGCTGAAAATAGGGTACTATGCTGAAATGAAAAAGACATTTTTATTTTATTATTTTTTTTAAATTAAACAGTAGACATCAAAGAAGCACACGTGCTTCTAATGATTATCAAATTATACTTATCTAAAATGGAGAGTGGACAAAAAAAGACGAAACTAGATCCTCTAGAGGGGAACCCCATATCAGATTTGAGATATCCAACTTGGCTCCCACAACGACTATGAAGAAAGTAATAAAACAAAAAAGTTGATATCTTGAATGAATATATTCTAGGCGGAAGTTGAGCGCCATCAATAAAGAAAACAAAAATTTAAAAAAAATCTGATGAACGGAAGTTAAAATAACTGTGCATCGGAAGTTGATACCGAGCATATCCGTGTAAAATTTGGACGAATTTAACCCCAATTTTTTTTAACAAAATTGCAAATAAGAATATATTCAGCAATAGCTAAGGGGAATATGATTAAGCAATTTAATATTTCGCTTCTTTTTTTATTTGCATCTTAATTATACTTATTTAGAGTGAACATTAACGTATATTAGCACACGTGCAAAAAAACTGACGCCTGAACAAATTTATGTAATTATGTATGTACGTATGTATGTACAAAAAAAAGCCCCTAATTATACGCACTTAAAAATACGATCAAATGCACTTTAATAAACCGTTTCACATAAAAAACTTTCAATGATTTCAATTTAATTAAGTAATTATTTTCCTTTAATAAAATGTCCGTTAATACGAGGGTCGTTTGAAAAGTCCGTGCAAAGTCAGAGAGATAGCACTATTGGCGCATATCGAGGTTATGTTTAGTTAGTAGCATCTCTTGGAAGAACACACACCAAGTTTCAGCCAGATCGGTCTATTTCTTTGTGTTTGGCATTCGTTTGAATCGAGGAAGTCGAGTGATTTTCAAAAAATGGACGAAAAAGAATTTCGTGTGTTGATTAAACACTACTTTATGAAAGGCAAAACGCCTCAGGAGACTAAAGAGAAGCTTGATAAACATTATGGTGACTTTGCACCTTCGATTAGAACAGTTTATAAGTGGTTTCAAAATTTTCGGAGTGGCCATATGGGCACAAGTGACGCTGAACGTTCTGGACGCCCTGTTGAGGTTACTACTCCAGAAATCATTGATAAAATCCATGATATGGTGATGGATGACAGAAGAGTGAAGGTGCGTGAGATTGCTAGTGCTGTGGGCATCTCGAATGAACGGGTACATAATATTTTGCATCAACATTTGGACATGACAAAGCTATCCGCAAGATGGGTGCCGCGATAGCTCCCGCTTGACCAAAAACGAAATCGTGTGAAGTGTTGCAAGGACGGTTTGCAGCTGTTCCAGAAGAATCCGCAGGACTTTAAGCGTCGTTTCGTCACTGTGGATGAAACATGGATACATCACTACACTCCTGAGATCAAAGAACAATCTAAACAATGGGTTACCAAGGGGGAATCTGCGCCAAAAAATGCGAAGACCGTTCCTTCGGCCGGAAAGATTATGGCGACTGTCTTTTGGGATTCGCAAAGAATAATCCTCATCGACTATCTGGAAAAGGGTAAAACTATTATAGGTGCATATTATTCATCGTTATTGGACCGTTTGAAAACCGAGCTGCAAGAAAAACGCCCACGATTGGCCCACAAAAAAGTCCTTTTCCATCACGACATCGCACCAGCTCACACCTCAGCAGTTGTGGTCGCAAAATTAATGGAAATAGGGTTCCAACTCGTTTCACATCCCCCCCTATTCTCCAGACTTGGCTCTCTCGGACTACTATTTGTTCCCCAATATGAAGAAATGGCTGGCGGGAAAAAGATTTTATTCAAACGAGGAGGTGATTGCAGAAACGAATGGCTATTTTTCAGACTTGGACAAATCCTATTATTCGGAAGGGATCAACAAACTAGAGCAGCGTTGGACGAAGTGTATAAGCCTAAAAGGAGACTATGTTGAAAAATAAAAAAGGTTTACCCCAAAAAATTAAGTAGTTTTTATTTTTGCACGGACTTTTCAAACGACCCTCGTATTTTGAAATATGTGTAAGCATGGATGACATTAGAAAAAGAAAAAAACAGTTTTCATGACTTTCCCTCTTACTAAGGGCTTTAGGCAATCTGGAAAATTGGGTTGTTTCCGGGAATTTAATGTTTTCAAGTTCCTTAACTAATAGTCTCCGTAACTATACTAGGAAACCGGTAGTACTGTAATCGTGGTAAATCTTCTATTTTGAGTTTCCCGCTGGGAAAAATTCGTATTTTTAATGCTTGACTTCTACATAAAGTTAAGTAAGAATCAATTTAATCGAACAATGAACTTAAATCGATTATTTTTATTTAAAAAAAAATGTTTTTGAATTTTTCATCCCCAACATTTAATTTTTATTTTTTATAACGTTTTTTTCTTTTTCACCTGTAATTAATAGTTTGATTATTTTAGATAAATAGATATTTCAATCAATCTAAGTTAAATGGCGTGCTATTTGAACAAATATTTTGTAAATGAAAATGGCCAGCATATCTAATGGCCTGTGACATCTAATAAATTCTAAAAAATATTAATGACAAGTTAATGCAGTAAAATTACTTAACTATTAATGAAGTATTAATGAAATGATGGGTACTTGCTGATTTGTGTACCTTTTAGCGTTTAATCAATCCTTATACTTAGCTTTTTTGAACTGTAAGTTTTTCTTAAGCTATTTCTTAATTAAAAATAAATTATGTGCTCAAGCTTATAAAATAAATAATATTATAAGAGAAGATCAAAAAGCGGAGGCGCCCCAAGGTAAGTGCCCATATTTAGCCAAGTAGTGGCCACCATATATGGGTGCCTTGATCGTGGTGGAGTCTGTAGTGGAGAGTAGTAGACCATCTAGGACGGGCCGATTCTGCAAATCTGTTTTAATGACTGACTAGGCTGGCTGGCCAGCAGGACGACTGAAGCTGTAAGAGAGTAGATCTAGCTAGAATGGATAGTTGGAAGAGCGACACTTGTCTACGAGGGGGCCAGATCTTCGGCGGTCCACCAGAAAGGTTAGACGTTGTTAGAACGAGATGCGAACAGCTCCTCTATAAGGTGAAGAAGCGGATTACAAAAAGAACTGCAGATGTTTAAACTCCGAGAGTCCATCAACTCTGACTGGAGAATATCTCCGAGGAGAGCTGGCAAGTCCACATGCGGGCTTACACCTGCCCTACCCCCCTACTCCGGATAACCTTTCTTTTCACATTGCTCACATAGTTATTCTTAAATGATCTTCTTCTAGTGTTTTCTTTCTCCAGATATTTTTTTCCCTTATCTACAACTCCTTCATTTAACCATAGTTTTTCTAACATCAATTATAAGAAGGTAATTATTTAAATTTGTTCATTAATTTTTTGTTTTTTAATTAGAGGAAAGAATTGTTACAGAGCTAATTGTGGATTCTGAGTTTTTACTATCTACACGTAAGACCGAACTACTTCACAAAAGGCGTTCTAAATTAGAACTGTCCAGCAAGACATTGTATGATGTTGTATTGTATGATGTTGTGTTGTATGATGACATTGTATGATTTACTCTCTTTCTAGGAGCTTGTTACCATTCCATTTCCGGTGAGGAATAGTGTTGTCCGCCAGAGAGCGACACTGCACTTGAAGAATCTCCAAAATAAACAAACAAAAACAAGAAACAGCTGTAACGCTCACACATATTGGTGCACCGGCTAAATATGTCGATAAACTTTTGGATCTACCCAAAATAAAATAGAATATTTCTCTTACAAGCATGAGAATCGTGTAAGAGAAAGTCATGTGAGCAAAGGCCCCACGATAGCCGAGCGGTTAAGAGGCGAGACCCGCAATGCTAAGATGTATTGCGGTACTAGTCTAGGCCTTGCATTTTATTTCATGTTTAATATGAGGAATTTATAGTAAAGTATGATAGGCTGTTATAGGCTAGACTCGCAATGCTAGATGAATTGCGGTACTAGTCTAGCCCTTGGATTTTATTTAATGGTTAATATAAGAACTTTATAGTAAAGTATGTTAGGCGGTTAGAGGCTAGACCCGCAATGCTAAGATGTATTGCGGTAATAGTCTAGGTCTTGGATTTTATTTAATGGTTAATAAGAGAAATTTACAGTTAAGTATGTTAGGCGGTTAGAGACTAGACCCGCAATGCTAAGATGTATTGCGGTACTAGTCTAGGCCTTGGATTTTATTTAATGGTTAATATGAGAAATTTATAGTAAAGTATGTTAGGCGGTTAGAGACTAGACCCGCAATGCTAAGATGTATTGCGGTACTAGTCTAGGCCTTGGATTTTATTTAATGGTTAATATGAGAAATTTATAGTAAAGTATGTTAGGCGGTTATAGGCTAGACTCGCAATGCTAGATGAATTGCGGTACTAGTCTAGCCCTTGGATTTTATTTATTGGTTAATATGAGAAATTTATAGTAAAGTATGTTAGGCGTTTATAGGCTAGACCCGCAAAGCTAAGATGTATTGCGGTACTACTCTAGCCCTTGGATTTTATTTAATGGTTAATATGAGAAATTTATAGCAAAGTATGTTAGGCGGTTATAGGCTAGACCCGCAAAGCTAAGATGTATTGCGGTACTACTCTAGCCCTTGGATTTCATTTAATGGTTAATATGAGAAATTTATAGTAAAGTATGTTAGGCGGTTATAGGCTAGACCCGCAAAGCTAAAATGTATTGCGGTACTAGTCTAGGCCTTGGATTTTATTTAATGGTTAATATGAGGAATTTACAGTAAAGTATGTTAGGCGGTTACAGGCTAGACCCGCAATGCTAAGATGTATTGCGGTACTAGTCTAGGCCTTGCATTTTATTTCATGTTTAATATGAGGAATTTATAGTAAAGTATGATAGGCTGTTATAGGCTAGACTCGCAATGCTAGATGAATTGCGGTACTAGTCTAGCCCTTGGATTTTATTTAATGGTTAATATAAGAACTTTATAGTAAAGTATGTTAGGCGGTTAGAGGCTAGACCCGCAATGCTAAGATGTATTGCGGTAATAGTCTAGGTCTTGGATTTTATTTAATGGTTAATAAGAGAAATTTACAGTTAAGTATGTTAGGCGGTTAGAGACTAGACCCGCAATGCTAAGATGTATTGCGGTACTAGTCTAGGCCTTGGATTTTATTTAATGGTTAATATGAGAAATTTATAGTAAAGTATGTTAGGCGGTTAGAGACTAGACCCGCAATGCTAAGATGTATTGCGGTACTAGTCTAGGCCTTGGATTTTATTTAATGGTTAATATGAGAAATTTATAGTAAAGTATGTTAGGCGGTTATAGGCTAGACTCGCAATGCTAGATGAATTGCGGTACTAGTCTAGGCCTTGGATTTTATTTAATGGTTAATAAGAGAAATTTACAGTTAAGTATGTTAGGCGGTTAGAGACTAGACCCGCAATGCTAAGATGTATTGCGGTACTAGTCTAGGCCTTGGATTTTATTTAATGGTTAATATGAGAAATTTATAGTAAAGTATGTTAGGCGGTTATAGGCTAGACTCGCAATGCTAGATGAATTGCGGTACTAGTCTAGCCCTTGGATTTTATTTAATGGTTAATATAAGAACTTTATAGTAAAGTATGTTAGGCGGTTAGAGGCTAGACCCGCAATGCTAAGATGTATTGCGGTACTAGTTTAGGCCTTGGATTTTATTTAATGGTTAATAAGAGAAATTTATAGTAAAGTATGTTAGGCGGTTAGAGACTAGACCCGCAATGCTAAGATGTATTGCGGTACTAGTCTAGGCCTTGGATTTTATTTAATGGTTAATATGAGAAATTTATAGTAAATAATGTTTGTTAGTCGGCTTCGTCCACGACACCTAATTGGTAGTTGCTAGTTGGATGTAAAGCCCACCTAAAAAAATAGGCAATTACTTTACTTTACTTAAGGCACGAGAGTATTCATATCAGATTATTTGAGATTAGATAATCGACTTTACGTAAAAGAAAGTGCAATTCTGTGGAGAGCGGCTTTCCAAGGTCATTCGGCCAAGAATCTTTTATTTTACTTAAATGCTACAGTCCTACAGTGAAAAATAAATTAGTTACATCTATTAATATGAGTGGGTGCATTAAAATAAATGCATTTCGTACTAAGAAATATATAGCTGCATCTTATGCAGTGCTAGTCGCAACTAGATGATGTTAATAATTCTTGTCTTTGGTCCATAACCTCGCCCAATGCACTGATGCTGACATCCTAACCTTGAACTTTTTTTTTTATTTACTTTTGTTTGTCTTTTATGTAATATAACAAATCGCCTTTGTAGTCGTTATTTATGTTCGGTTTGTTTGTTTTAATCACAAGTGCTATATTTACTGGAACGGGGGGGGGGGTTGGGGAGGCGGGACCTGATCTTCGAACGCACCGCAGCCAGAGAGCCCTTTCTCTGGATGTCTAGGAGGTAAAAAAAACCTACAAGAACCAGAGACTTAACCCAAGTCGTTTTAGCGACACAATCTTCTTTGGCCTGAGGGTGCCCATAGATCTTGAATGGAAAACTAGCTATTGCGAACACAATCAAACAGGTTAGAACAGGTTTTTTTTTGTTTTTCTTTTATCCTCCAGACATGATTCCTGGTTACTAAAAAAGTTGAGGAACTCTTTAGTTCTGGTTGTACACGAATCTCATCGTGTATAATTTCCTGGAGTTATCAACCAGTGTCTCTTTATTCTCTTCCAAGCTTTTGGTTAATGGGAAGCTCAAATTGATTCTCAGAATAATCAGTGAATAAAGTTCATTATTTTCAAAAAAACAAAACAAAATATATTGATAGAAAATCTTTTTAGATTTTGTTCCCATCTCTGCAATCTACAGCGTGTTCTACAACCCAATCTACAGCGTGTTCTACAACCAATCTACAGCGTGTTCTACAGTCCAATCTTCAGCGTGTTCTACAACTCAATCTACAGCGTGTTCTACAACCCAATCTACAGCGTGTTCTACAACCCAATCTACAGCGTGTTCTACAACCCAATCTTCAGCGTGTTCTACAACTCAATCTGAGTGTTCTACAACCCAATCTACAGCGTGTTCTACAACCCAATCTACAGCGTGTTCTACAACCCAATCTACAGCGTGTTCTACAACCCAATCTACAGCGTGTTCTACAACCCAATCTACAGCGTGTTCTACAACCCAATCTACAGCGTGTTCTACAACCCAATCTACAGTGTGTTCTACAACCCAATCTACAGCGTGTTCTACAACCCAATCTACAGCTTGTTCTACAACCCAATCTATAGCGTGTTCTACAACTCAATCTGAGTGTTCTACAACCACCCAATCTACAGCGTGTTCTACAACCCAATCCACAGCGTGTTCTACAACACAATCTGCATCGTGTTCTACAACCCAATCTGCAGCGTGTTCTACAACTCAATCTACAGCGAGTTCTACAACCCAATCTACAGCGTGTTCTACAACCACCCAATCAACAGCGTGTTCTACAACCACCCAATCTACAGAGTGTTCTACAACCACCCAATCTACAGCGTGTTCTACAACCCAATCTACAGAGTGTTCTACAACCCAGTCTACAGCGTGTTCTACAACCCAATCTACAGCGTGTTCTACAACCCAATCAACAGCGTGTTCTACAACCCAGTCTACAGCGTGTTCCACAACCCAATCTACAGCGTGTTCTACAACCCAATCTACAGCGTGTTCTACAACCCAATCTACAGCGTGTTCTAAAACCCAATCACGGAAGATTATATTTATTATTAAAATTCTATGTTTGTGGGAAATCCTTCAATGAGAAGTTCTTTACTCAGTGGATTATTCAATTTCCTCCAAAATGACTCCTAGGATTGGTTATGTACGAACGTTTTACACATATATTACATATATATTACGACATACACATAGAATCCTGCTGTATTTTGTAAAAAGTTGTACTTTAGGGTAGGTTTCCGGTATCGTTTCGAAGTAATTTTTTGACTAACTTTAAGATGTTGGTAAGAATTAATTGTACGTATATCTTCGATTTTATCCGTCGTTGATTGGATCTCTAACCGGTTTCGGACTTCCAGCCATCGTCAGTCAGTTTGGTGCGAAGATTTCGAATTTACTTCTGTCTCCATCTCGCATTACACTTGCTGAATGAGTGAGGAAGATTACATGATGTGTAAAGGTGTTTATCCAATATGTTAATGGATTGTAAAACAATTTTTTGTAAAATTAATGAAATCAAGTAATAGTTAAAATGGAGGGGGGAGATTCTCTGCACGTTTGTGCATGTTTAATGATTTAGAACTGTAAACTTGGACACAGCTGATTCTTCTTTCAAAAACTAGGACACAAAATGGAAATTACGATCTAGATCCATCATATGGATGAACTAGTTACGATTGAATTAAAAAAAAAAATATATATATATATAAAAGAAAATAACAATAATTAAACGGAAATCTGTAGCAAGTTTTCTCGCTACCAAATGAGCTTCCGGAGTCCCGTTAGATAGTTATTTGTTAAAACACCGGCTGTTGTAGATTAATAAATCCGTTAGATTTTGTTCTTTTTTTTCTAAATTACTAGTATTTTAACTATAAATAGGTATACAGATAGATGGAGCTATTGTATAAGTTAATAGGCGATCAAGAACAACCTAAGAGCTGTGAAGAAGGGGCCGTTTGTCCGGCTCTTCTGGGATGCATCTACGGCCGACAAGTGTTTGTAGATACACCTGTCTATAGACCACAACCAAAGTTAAGACCGTATCATCTCTTCATTGATACATAACTTTATATCTTATTCTCAGCATCTGTCCTTAGTAACCGTATAAATATGGATGTTCTGGTGTATCTTATTTACATAGATGATCCTGGGTACTGACATACGTACTTCAAAACTTTTGACGTACAGATGTGTGTTAACTTCTTAGCGATTCCTCTTTGTAGTACTTTATATTGAAATAGGCCATTCTATTACATTTTTGCAATTAGAGAGCAATGTAAGCACGAGAAATTTCCATTTGGGTGTCAAATCCAATTGTCGGATGTTTTCGCAAGCTTGTAGCTCTAGACGGATTTAAAAATTGATTAAAACAAGTTTTACTAACGATATAATAGTTTTGTTACTTCCTTTGGTTTAGTAGCTAGAAGCAAGTTTGTAGCCCACCGTCACGTCTGAATTTATGAACAACTGCTTTAACCTATTTTTCAGGAAATCATGTGGGGTTTTTGGGGGAAACGATTTGGATAAGCTCACTCAGCCAGAATATCACTGGACTCAGAGATAATCTGAAAGAGGCTACCAATAAATGGTAACTAGAGACGATTACACCGAACTAAAACTAAGGAGTTATATGATTTTCCTATTCCTAGGTATCTGTGAAGGTCTATAGGAGAGTGACTGCGTTCCGTCTATCAAGTCCTCATCTGCAAGTAAGCTAACTTGTACCGTATCATCGAAGTTTATAACTCGAATGTTCTGTCTCCTGCAGAACACAGCAGTAACTGTGGCCCATATAATCGTGAATTGACCATAAAAGTAGTCTATTTTTTTATCCGGGGTGTACATCCAACCACCAAATTAGGCGTAGCCGACGGAGGCGACTAGCATACATTACTGTAAATTTCTCACATTAACCAATAAATAAAATCCAAAACCTAGACTAGTACCGCCATACTTCTTAGCTTTGCGGGTTTAGCCTATAACCGCCAAACATACTTTACTACAAATTTCTCTTATTAACCATTAAATAAAATCCAAGACCTAGACTAGTACCGCAATACATCTTAGCTTTGCAGGTCTAGCCTATAACCGCCAAACATACTTTACTACAAATTTCTCTTATTAACCAATAAATAAAATCCAAGACCTAGACTAGTACCACAATACATCTTAGCATTGCGGGTCTAGCCTATAACCGCCAAACATACTTTACTACAAATTTCTCTTATTAACCAATAAATAAAATCCAAGACCTAGACTAGTACCACAATACATCTTAGCATTGCGGGTCTAGCCTATAACCGCCTAACATACTTTACTGTAAATTTCTCTTATTAACCATTAAATAAAATCCAACGCCTAGACTAGTACCGCAATACATCTTAGCTTTGCGGGCTTAGCCTCTAACCGCTCTACTACGGTGGCGCTTATAATCGCGAACAGACTATTAAACTTGCAGAAAGTAAGCATTAAGCAGAGAGCATTGTTAAAAAAAATGGATTTATCTCAAGGACCTGATTAATTCAAAATTTAAACACGGTAAGCAACTAAATTGAAATAGTATTTTGTTCGTAACAGATCACGTAATAATGCTACTAACTTAGCAAAGAGCATAACAGCAGAAGTATGCAACAATAAAACTTTCAAGCACCGATAAACAAACAGACAAAGACTAACTGAAAATATAAACGGCCACGCATTCAAAAAGATTTAGTATTCCATAAATTTTGGATTATTGAATGACATAAACAAAATTTATTTTTTTGTTTGTTGCATTTATAATGCATTCAACATATGCAAGTCTACAATTTATACAGACATATGAAATACCAACAGGTTTACTAGAAGGTGTTGGCAATTTTAGGGCGGGGGGTTCTTTTCTTGCGATCTGTTATTCGGCGATCTCAGTATCCTGAGTGGGTGGTGAGAATTGTTACAATTGAGTCGTTAAAACTTTCTAGTATTACAGCTTTTTGGATTCATTAATCAATCGAATAAATTTAGATTAAGATATGAGTCTTTTGAGGCCGGTGGGGGGATTGGGGCCAAAGAATTTTATGTTTTGATTCTACCCTAGCCAGTTATTATTCTCGGAACCATGGTTTCGTAAATAAAAATAATGGAACCAAAATTCTGTGCACATTACTTTATAGAAATCTGGGTGTCCACCAGTTCAACTGAACGGTTGATCCAGCTTACGTAGTACGTTGCTCAGGACTGTACATTGACAAGAGACTAACCTGGGAACCCCACACTCGACTGAAACGACGAAGTTGTGGACAGACGGATTCAAACTACTTTCTAGTTTTCTACTTGACCGTAGATCAAATCAAGAACTAAACAATCTACAAGGCACTGTTAAGACTGATATGGAACGGAAGTGTAGCGCTCAAATAAACATGTAAATTCCCTTAAGGATATAAACACTGCAATCTTACGAAAAATCCTTAATGCACCCCTTCACTACTTGTCCTTACTATTCACACCTCCCTTTCATCACCGATCTAATCAAGTCCATCCTAATCCTCTCCCCACACACTTTCCGGTCGCTTGAAACGGAAGTGGCCATAGAGCTCTATTAATGTGAGTAAATCCATTGTTAAAAAAGAATTCCATCAATATTTACTCCAACAAGTGAACTGAACCAGTAAAATCAACATTCAACAACTTTTTGTTGTCGTCATAAAATATTATCAACAATGTGAGGCCACTACTACATTTTGGGCTATCCAAAACTTAAAGTTAACTTTCTTTCGGCCAGAATTTTGCAAAGACCTGTTTAATGCCCTATGAATACTTCAGCCAGTTCTTGAACTAAACCAAACCTAACTCAACCACCATTATCTCTCTCTCTCTCTCTCTTGCCTTGGTAAAATAAAATTATTGTATTCTTGCCAATTTTTAATTTGGATTTTTGACTGTTTTTTTTTAGTTTTTGTTTTGACAGAAAATGCTTTACACCAGAAATTGTTTGTTTTTATTATATACAGGGTGAACCAGTAAGTGTTGTCCATAGGCCTACTGTGTGTAGTACATCTAAAGTAGAGTTCAATGACGTATTCGCCAACTTCATATTTTCCACTGTTCTTGAGTGACGTCACTTTAAATTTTTTTCTAAAATCATTAGTTTTTTTCCAATAAAAATATTATTACTCAGAAAAGTTTTAGTCCAAATTCGATTCTGATGACACGGTTAGAAAGGCAGATAAATTTTCTAAAAATTGATACCATTTTGAAGCATAAGTTATTCTCCAAACAGCCTCAATCTTCCTCCAGAAACTGGGAAAATAAAAGTAATCGAAAATTTTGGAAGAAAACTCATTAGGCCCTTATGTGATCATTATCAGATCTAGGTGCTGGCCACTTTTTAGTAAAAGTTTCCTTGTCTAATGTGGGCTTACAAACGGTATATCCATTTTCCAGGATTCCTTTTATTTTCGTACGAAAAATTACGTTTGTTCTACAAGAAAACGTATTCTCGAGTACTCGATAACATTTTGATTACAAAAAAGTAATGTTTTTAGAGAGAGAGAGAGAGAAAAAAAATTTAAAGTGAGGTCACTCAAGAACAGTGGAAAATATGAAGTTGGCCAATACGTCATTGAACTCCACTTTAGATGTACTACACACAGTAGGCCTTATGGACAATACTGGTTCACCCTATATATTTTCGAGGCCTTAGAAAAAGCATTTCCGGTGAACTACGGAATTATCTTTTTTTAAAAAACAAACAAAATACCGGAACAATCTCACTTCTTCCTGTTTCTTAGTGGAAATATAAAAGTGAAACAATTTTCAACGAGTTTTATGCTAAAAAGATGTGCAGCCTTCAATAAAAATCCACCAGCTTAGCTCTAAATGTTAACAACCTCCAAGACGAGCAATTAAATCTGTATGAAGAATATTTCAGATATTTTTTTGAAACACTGATAATTGGAAGCTGAGAATTGTGAAATGATTGAAATTTCTGGTTTTAAAAGAAATGTTTTTTTTATTTTTCAGTTGAGAATTTAAACTATTAAAAAAATGAATCTAATCAATTATTAACCTAAAACCCGAACAAAGTTGCACTCGACTTTCCAATTAATCCATTTATGCAACTAATCACTGACCTTGAACAAGTGCAGCTGCATTTTATAAATATATGTATACAAAAATATTAGTTTCATTTCTTTTTATTATTATTGGCTCTTCTTTTATTTATTAATCAACTCCATTTTTTTTTCCCCACCATCGACGAGGTGTCAGTTTGCATTCCTCTGTACTTCTTTATTTTTTTACAACTCCCAAGGAATACGTTAACCCCTACTGCATATGTCGCTCCCTGTAACTACCTAGTTTTTTTTTTTTTTTTATAGAAGATTATTGATTGTACCTCTTAACAAAAAATAATTGCAAAAATATGTTCAAGGTTATTTGTAAGTTTTTTGTAAAAGTCCATTAATCTTGTAATTTATTTTTTTATTGGTTCATTTCGCGATTCTTACTTGCATTTTGTTTTTCAAAACTTATGGAATGGTGTGTTATTATGTAACTAAACTAACAGATTAGTTTAATTGCTTCTAATTTGGACGCAGAAGATGTTTTCGATTAGTTGAATGACTTGATTTGTCCGCTACGTCCTTGTTCTTTTTTTCTTTTTCTATTATGAGTGAGTTCTGGTATTGATATTGAGCTCTCTTCATCATGCTACAAAACCTCATCAATCAACTGACTAGCCAAGGAAAATGACTCTCTAGACAAATAGCCCCGGAGATTAAGAAAGATGATTTGCTAAAGAAAACAATTCAATCTAGTCACCAGACGGAATTCCCTGGGGAAGAAGAAGCTACTACTCTAGACCACATGGATTCCAGCAAAAAAACGTGGACAACTCTCGCAAAAGCCCTCGCTAATTGTGACCCATTCTTTTGTGCACAAACCTTTTTTTAAAAAATATTTATTTCTTTATTTATTTGCAACTGTACAAAATATACATCCAGCAAAAGTGTAGTACAAAGAAACATTTGATTGTGTCACAGAGCTGCTGGCTCAGTACCACAACCAGGATGACGGGATGAGAGAAACCAGCCAGCGCTGCAACTCTCTAGGAACTTATTGGGGGTTTAGGAAGCAATGAGGTCACCGTGGCCAGCGCCGCGTTTTAAGAGTGACATAGAGGATTGTCAGGATCGGGACGATGTGGATAGTGATTGAGCCAGAGGATTTGTGAGTGATCACAGAGAGTTTGCTGTGGAAATTTCAGGAATCGGGTGTTGGATTAACTTCATTTACACACGGAATGTTGAGATCATGATGGAGGGTGCGGTTGGAGACACATAGATTGGTGCGATAACGATTCGGCGGAGGGGCTTTAGTCTGGAAAGATTGGATAGGTTGGATGTTGGGTGGTTTTAGCGGAGCCCCACAATTCTCTGCTCCATATTGGTCGTAATAGTGTTTTGTAAGAGGGTCCGATATGTTCCCGTACACCTTAATGTGCTTCTATACGAGTACGTCTTCCGAAATAGACGATAGTTATGAAAAAATAAGTATTCAAATGATGCAGACCTTATCCGAGACCTGCAAAGCTAATATGCATTGTGGTACTGGGTTCGATTCCCGGTCTTTAGGCCTTGGATTTTATTTAATGGTTAAATGAGAAATAGTAAAGTACGTTTGCTAGTCGCCTTCGTCCACGACACCTAGTAAATGGTAGTTGGACGTTAAGCCCCGCCTGAAAAAATATGCGATTACTTGTTTCGTACGTTCATGGAGGATTTTGGTCCAAGGAGTCTCCTTAAGTAGTCCGTAACGTCTGTTCAGTTCCTGTTTTTTTAAGTCTTGTTTTAAGACGGGTTTCAGGTTAGACGGCTGTCTAGGTAAAGCCCTAGATTATTTATTAATTTATTTAATTATTCTTATTTTTGATTGGGCTTCTAGCCCGTACAAAAGAGTTGGATACATAATTGAGAACAAAATACATTCATACAAATAATAGTGAAATAATATAGAAATATAGAATAATAATAGGAATATAGAAATAAAGAATAATGAAACACATTTTATGTGTACAAAACAATACAAAACAAAAGCAAGTATAAGAAGAACAGAACAAGACAGCACAAAATATCAAAATTAAGAATAAGTGAGATTTAGAATTTTAAATTGTATTAACTTGCTAAGGTAACCTAACAAATCAGACAAATTCTCTCAACAAATGCTGATACCAAAAGTAATGAAAATTATCATTTATTCATATTTAATATAATTCATAATTATATAATTATATTTATTGTTTGGGCATATTTCTCACACAAAGAGAGAAATAAATGGAAACAAAATACATTCTTACAAGTCTTAGTAATAGGATTAGAATAATGAATATAAATGAAGAAAAAAATCGAGAGCAATAGGGAATAATGTTCTAAATTAAATTAGCTTATCAGGTTCAGATAATGAGTCAATCGAGTTCTCTTCTTAAGTGCGGATACCATAAAGTAATAAAGATTATACAATTTATTCGCATTATCGGCAGAGCTGTGCTCGTAGAATAAGAGCGAGACAAGATTCCTTAGAACTACCGCGCAGATATGTCTGTAAATACTTTGCTCTAACGTCTTTGTAAAAAAGAAAAATGAACAATAAAATGTCCGAGATATTATGGAAAGAAGTTGGTAGAGCCCTAGATAATGAACCCTGTATGGCAGTCGGTAGGTCAGTATTGTTAATAGATAGTGGAGGGCAGCTCTGTCTTCGTAATGTGAATTTCACCTGAATACATTGTGCATTTAAACTTAACTTTCAACGACGTAAATTTCTATAAAAGAAAAGATCCATTTTTTTTGTTAACATTAGCTACCAAAAATTTGACCTAATTTTAAATGACTTCCTGTTCAAAAAAAAAAAAAAATGAAGATTAAAAGAAATTAACAAGACAAAACAGTTGTATTTAAATTGTCCAAACAATAAAGAAAAAATTGACAACTCTAAACAAAAGACAAAACAAAAGACAAAAAGAAAAAAAGAACTATTTTATACAACCTACGTTTCTTTTTTTGTTTAAATTTTAATAATTAGAACATTTTTTTAATTTTTTTTATTGTTATAATTCCTACCGACGTGTATTTTGAATAGTGTTTGTCCGTAAGTATGTTTATGACAACAATAGTTCGCGAGTGGGTAGACAAATTACAATGTGTGGGTTAGACGAAACCCATAAATACACAAGAATGAGATCTGTGTTACTTTGAATCACCCTTTACTGGGTATATTTTTTCTCCTCTTTGTTTGGGTACTCCACAATAATTAGGGAGACTTCCGGTGAACGAGTTTTTTTTTTTTAAATTTAGTTTTAAATTTGGATTAATAATACAGTCGAGCCTCCCAATAAAGGGGCACTCTCACTAGCGACCACCTCCATTTACGGGCCAGTTTTTGGATTTCCCCGTTTTTACCCCTACAACACATTTCTATACAATAAAAGAACCTCCACCGTCTAACGGACACTCTACATAGCGACCGCGGACATTGAGATTTTGGGGAACAGATTAAATGTTTCACCTCCCACCAACGACCACCTTATTATCATAAAAATTCATTTGACGCGATGATCAAAAGTAATTATCCCCTCTCTCAAGTTTTTTTTTGTTTTTTTTCTGGGTTTTTCCTAAAGTTTCCCTATATAAGCTCCATACATCTTGTACCATTTTAATCATTTTTCAATATAACTTTGGACGAACAATTCTATTTTTTTTCCCCGATATGTCCCTCAAACGAAAGCGGTTAACTCTAGAAGAGAAAATAAATGTGTTGGAAGATTTTGCAAAAACCAAAACGAGCCATCGTCAACTTGGTCCGAAAGGTTTGTTCTATTTTTCTAATAATAGATGATAGTATGATGATAATTTTACCATAAATTACTATTGTTATGAATAAATGTGATGATTATTATAAAAATTATTAAATAAGTCAATAATATGTAGTTTTTTGATAACTTTTTTGGATAATTAAGAAAAATTTGGTGTATTCAACTCCTTAAGTTTAAATCCTCCATCCATTCCCGTAGTACTAGATCTCGCTCATCCGATCTCTATATTCCCTCTCACCGTACCTCATCCTTTGACAAGTCCTTCCTAATACGTGCTACCTCTCTCTGGAACTCCTTGCCATCATCTGTCCGCCATGCTCCTACCGTATCCATCTTTAAATCCCGTCTATTCAGTTATCTCCTTTCTATTCAGCTTCCTCCGAAATTCTAATTGTTTTAATTTATTTCCTTAATTTCTGCTGTTATTTTTATTTTCATTTTTTGTAAATACTTATTTATTTATTTTCTGTTTAATCACAGGCCAAACTGTTAAGGCCTCTATTTGTACCTGTGTTTTGTTTATTCTTAGGGGACAATTGTCCCAGAATAATACATTTATTTTCTATTCTATTCTATTCTATATCATACAGCTGCAATAATTATGCAATTATTTACGTTTTTAAATCTATTAATAATAAACTATTTTTAAATAGAAGGCGCTAATAACCTCGCAGTTGATGCGCCGGAAAAAAAAAAAAAAAAAAAAAAAAATAGATGTTTGGAGAAAAAACCCTAATTTTTTCATTATGAAACTTGCCTACCTCCTTCTAACGGCCACCTCCAAACAGCGGCCACTTTGCTTTCCCCCGCCAGTGTCCGTTATTGAGAGGTTCGACTGTAATTTTATAGGTAGAAAGGCAATAAAATAAACAGTAAGGGAACTTTAGGGTAATATCTAACAATTCTACTTCCGGTAAAAGTGCCCATTTCCTGGTAAGTTAAGGGTCTACTTAGTACACTTAGTACAATCGCAGTGAGCTCTCATTTGAAAAAAAAAATCCTACAAAAATATAGGACAGTGGCAAGACCATTTTTATGGATACAAAATTGTTTTAAGTTTTATTTTTGTCAACAACAGTAACGTAATAAGGTTATCGTACGTAAGAAATTGTAATGGACATTTCTAAGCCACAGTTCATAGACTTACGACACACTAAAGTAATTCCAATACCAGTGACTTGACTGTGGGAATTGTTTTTTACCAATGCCTGGGACAAATAGTATAGTTCTAACACGACTAAATACTTAATACCAATTAATGCCCATACAAAACCCGGAAGCCCGTATATTTGTACGTCACAATAAAAATAAAAAAAAAAATCAATCAATTGTAAAGAGTACGTTACTGGGTGCACAATATTTTTATACAATACGCACATGATGACGTAATAGGATGTTGCAATATGTAAGCACACGTAAAATGAAATGCGTCACCACAATAAAGGGGGATAAGCAAATGATTTGTTATTAATAGGCTTTGATTTTGTTCCTCCCTCTCTGTCACTGTCTCTCTCTATGATGACCTAACCACTTAATTATCCCGTTTATTTCTAGCTAATTTAATTGATCTCGTTTTCCTGCAAACTTGGGAATTATAGCAAAACCCATTTAATCGCTGCACTAATATTATGGAGGAGGTCATGCACTTCAGAGGAAGGACCAAATATCCCCCTGAGGGATTCTTATGGGTTTCGAGAATATTGCGGAAACGGAAACAAAAAAAAATCACAGGAAATTTGCACTTGTCCCTTTGGAGAAACAGGAAATGAGGGTTGTTGCTAAGTTCGTAGGTTCCTGGGGAACTGCTGTGGTAACCGGAAATGATTACTCGCATCAACCTTGCATTGTTAATGCAGATTCACCGCTTTGCACTTCGCGTGGACAAGCAGGGAACCTTTTTTTTTTTTTTAAAAAAATCTTTTATTAAAATTTGCAACTGCAACGATTGTTGCAAGGGAAGGGATTAGCTATGAGGTTAGCATACTGGACTCCCACGCGGAGGTCCCGGGTTCGAATCCAGCAGCTGACCCTTAGATTTTCTCTTCCTAGGAGCTTCTTACAGCTCACTGTCCGGTGATGGACAGTGTTGTCTGTAACGAGAGAACACTGTCCGGAGGCCGGCAGTGCACTGGAAAAAGCTCCGGGCGCTAATAACCTCAGCTGTTGATGCGCCAAAAAAAAAAAAAAAGATTGTTGCAAAAAGCAAATGTGATATAATGTCGTGAATGAAGATAGGAGAAGGCACCCAGTGGCGACATTCTATTAACGTGATCAGATGCACAATACTGCTCTTATGAGGAGAGTAGATCGTGGGACCATTTCCTATTCAATCTCCTTGGTGGATTACCAGGTAATGTGGAAGAAGATAAGTGTTCAATTAAAGTATTAGGATGAGCTGCTTGTAAAGGAACGAAATTTTAAGAAACGAGTTTTAGTAAGGTCGTCAATGAAAAGAATTTTGAAGTCATTATGGATTATGTGGTTAGAAATATAGAATGGAGCGTTAAGTAGGTTTCGTAGTATTTTTGACTGTAAAGTCTGGATGCGTAGAGAGTTGGAACGGTTTAGTCGATCCCCCCATACTTCGATGCCGTATGTCCAAATAGGTCGCAGTAACAGTCTTACTAAAAGTAAGAGTATTTTGTTATTGTAGGTTGAGTTTAGATCAGTTTGTCGAATAGTTTGGCGAGAAGTTTTTGTAGCGTTGGTTAGTTTCTTGTCTTTTCCAGTCTAGTATGGGAGGGGATTCCATGGGGCAGGTGAACTTAACTTGGTTATCCAGAGAACCAAAAGATCTATTACAGGATCTAGTTGCTAATTTACACAGCCTCCTAGCACTCTCCATCCTAATCCTCTTGTCCAACAACTCTCCTCTCCTTACCTTCCTGACAATCCTCCTTGTCGTTTGAAGCAGAAGTGGCCTAGAGAATTATTGCTGTGATTAAGTCATTGTGATAGAGTGGGTGGCTGCTCTAACCATGACATTACAAGTGAACTGAACCAGTAAGATCAAATTTACTTGACGCAACAATTGTTGCAGTTGTAAATATACAAATAAAGTGAAAAAAAAAGTTGCTAATAATGAATCCTCTGCCAAGGACTGCCTCTCGGCCGAATGATAGACTATGCCTAGGCGAATTCAGGATGGCCCAAATATTGAAATACACAGATAACAACAAGAAGTCCAAGAAGAAGGAGAAGAAGAACAAGAACAAGAACAATTTATGAATTTGCTGTTTTTGCCCATTTTTGGCGTTCATTTTTCTCAAAATCTATTAAATCCATGTTGTTGATAAAAAAAATTACTCTTGCTAACGAGGGTATGCCCTATATTTTAAAGAAAATTTGGGCATTTTATATTTTTTATAGAAAGAGATAAAAAAAAATTGATAAAGTTGAGTTTTTTTCCCCCAACGTTTCGCTTTTTCGTTCATTTTTTGACGCTCAACTCTTTTAAAATTTGTACCACGCGAAAAGCGGAAACAATTTCTATGGATAGAAACAGCTGACAGAATTATTTCATTACAATTTCTTACCCTGGTTTCGTGTATAAAAAGGTGCAAATGAGAGTGCAACACTTCACGTACCTGAAACAAAACAAAAATATATTAGAAATTACAAAAAATGAAAGTTTGGGGTGGGGGGTAAGATCTAGTGTAACCACAGACGACGACTTCCTTCAACCATATTCGTTTTAGCGTAATGTTCTGTAATAACCAGAACAGTCGTAAGAATAAATATTTTTGAATCAAAATTATGGTATTGGTCCAAAAAAAAAAAACTTACAACCGTAAGATCAAGGGAGTAAGGGGGAAGTCGTGCGAGTTGTTCACTCCAGAATATTACTCTCAGACAATTTCGTAGCCCAATTTTCCTGTTTCAACAGGAAAATATTTCAAAAATAAAAATGTATTATTTATTTTTTGAACATTTAGAATCGTACATAATGTATATTTCTTACTTATTTTAAGCATTACATCACCGTAAACACAGTAGTAAAAAATGTACGTTTCTCCTTAGCAAACAAGAGTGTTTGTATGTTCGTAAAAATGAGGGTCGTGTCCTTCAGTTCCATGCGGGTACTAAACTTGTCTGAGAGCTATTTTTGTGTAGTCTTCTGTTTTTTTTTTTTTTAATTTGTATTCTTTTTTATTTATTCAATTTTGTATGGATTCTGTTTAATAGTTCAAGTTAATCAAGTAAATTATACAAATATTTAGTTAATTTTCACCTTTTATGTTATTAATTGAAAACAAAAGTAAAGTAATTGCCTATGTTTTCAGGCGGGCTTTATGTCCAACAACCAAATTAGGTGTCGTGGACGGAGGCGACTAGCAAACATACTTTATTATAAATTTCTCATATTAACCATTAAATAAAATCCAAGGCCTAGTCTGGTACCGCAATACATCTTAGCTTTGCGGGTCTAGCCTATAACCGCCTAACATACTTTACTATAAATTCCTCATATTAACCATTAAATAAAATCCTAGGCCTAGACTAGTACCGCAATACATCTTAGCTTTGCGGGTCTAGCCTATAACCGCCTAACATACTTTACTATAAATTTCTCATATTAACCATTAAATAAAATCCAAGGCCTAGACTAGTACCGCAATACATCTTAGCTTTGCGGGTCTAGCCTATAACCGCCTAACATACTTTACTATAAATTTCTCATATTAACCATTAAATAAAATCCAAGGCCTAGACTAGTACCGCAATACATCTTAGCTTTGCGGGTCTAGCCTATAACCGCCTAACATACTTTACTATAAATTTCTCATATTAACCATAAAATAAAATTCAAGACCTAGACTAGTGCCGCAATATATCTTAGCTTTGCGGGTCCATCGCTCAGCTACCGTGGCGCCTTAATTGAAAACAATACGAAGACAGAATTAATATACCGGAAGGTGGAGAATTAAATAAATTTCAATGAATTTCAATTTTAATATTTGAATTTATGGAGCTATTACTTTTAATTACAGCTGTTCAAATAATGTAATGAGATTTATGTTTATTTATTTAATTCAATCGTAATCGCTTTGTAATTGTGTAATTATACAGGGTGTTCATTTTAAGACGGCTCAAATTGCGAGCCAGAAGAGGCACCTTTGAAGGCACACTACATGCTTCACAAGTTGAGTAAAGTGCATTATTTAATTAATTAAGGAATAAGTTTGATCCTTTACATGAAAGATATCGATCACTTAAATATGTGGCAGGAGGTTTCCAATTTTTTTTGGTAATTAAACGCAACTCTCCCAAAATTACCAAATAATTATTAAACCTTCTTGTTTGTAACAGATATAAAATTAATTTTTAGCCATTTTGTGTATGCTTGAGAACAATCTAAAGCTCTTAACATTTGATTTTTCCTAGAAATTCACTCGAAAAACGACTTATTTTCCGATGTTAAGAAAAATACTAGCTTTACGGCGTTGGCAATATTTTTAGTAGAAAGAGGATGAAAAAATACATAAAATGACCAATCACGTGCTCTTCTTTCTCTTTGATAACAAGTTAAAAAATTGAAATATGATTAATAAATACTAGATTTTGAAATGGCCTAGCACCTTTAATTTTGAGGATATCGAATAGCGGTTTCCGGTTTCTTTCATAACTTTTTATACTCTTTAAAACTGTGTATATGAAAGTGAGGGTCAACTGCAAACCCTCACTTTTGGTCGCGCGTCAGCCACGTATGCGGGCAGGAATCTAAAATCAAGTCACATATTCTGAAACTAGAGGTGACGAGCAACAAATTTTTCCTCTACCATTTTTTGCTCAGATTA
Organism: Rhodnius prolixus; assembly: GCF_049639745.1. Taxonomy (NCBI): domain Eukaryota; kingdom Metazoa; phylum Arthropoda; class Insecta; order Hemiptera; family Reduviidae; genus Rhodnius; species Rhodnius prolixus. Next base: position 39,046,333 of record NW_027411634.1, read on the forward strand.
GCCGTTTAAGCATGAAATGCATTTGAGCCGTCTTAAAATGAACACCCTGTATATTACGTTAACGTAAGGGTAGTCTAAATCTAGCTCTGATGATGGCTAAATATCCCTAAACTGGTCAGGGGTGCGAAAAAACATGCGTGTTACTACAGATAAAATCAAAGATACTGGATAGGCAGTGGGTGGACCTATATCTTCAATATTTTCTCTGGTTATACTTGCTTAAAAAAAGCGCTCTGAAAAGGAGTTTCAAAGCAACGCTGTCCTGTGATCCTGATACAAAACTCCTGACAAACAAGTAAACCAAACAAAATTTCGCGCCAAGTTTTTTATAGCACCTGGAACTTACCTGTAATTATGAATGAATTATGAATTGAGGGACAAAACTCACGGAGAAGAGTCACCTGGTGTTTTGTTATAAATCAATTTTGCTATTAAACAAATTATCTCACCAGGTGCGAATGGGAACTTCATCAACCAGTAATGACCCTCAGAGACAAAAATCAACAAGTCAAAGTAAAAAAAAAACAACAGAAATTCGAGCTTATTTCCCAAGCTCATGTCCATTAAAAAAAGGGGGAAAAAAATAAAATTCCTACGTCATAACAGCACTACTTCCTGTCCACCTCATTAATCCAGGTGTTTCGCCCTTCCCTCTTCCGCTTACACCCTACCCCCCCGAAAAATTACCATGTAGTACACGTTCTTTCAATATTCTGCTTGTCCGTACATGAGCGCACCTGCAAATACTGGTGTATTGAACATTGAACATTACTAGTATAATATGGTGTAGCAACAACACTAAATGGGGGGTGAGGCAACTATACGCGCCAATAGTTCCATGATATTAGTGTGAGTTATGGCGCGGAAAATGCGTTTTAATGTCCAGTACAGAGTCTCAAGGGGAGACACCTTGCTGAAGTTCTTCAGCCCATCTCTCTCTGTCCCTTATCTTCTCAGTATTTAAGTGGAAGCTGAAATCGAGGCAAACACACGTGCATGGTTCAGATCTTACATTCCCTACAAATATTTCAGAGTTCCGATCCGTTCGTTGAATCTGTATAGAGATTATGTAGCAGTCAAGGGTTAAAAATAATAGGTAATAACTAATCTGGGTTAATATTAAACAATACAGTTTTCTTCAATACATCCTTAATCTAGATGTTCTTCCCACAATGTCGTATGTATACAGGATGATCCATTTAAAGCGCACCAATCGCTAATAACTTTTTAGGAAAGCGGAATTCCGAAAAACCCCACGAACTAAACTATATGTTTTTTTTTTTTTGGTCTAGTTTTCAAATTTTCCACTCCCGATGCTGTATCTTCATTTTGGGCGGAGTTACGGCCAAAAACCCGATTGGGGTTACATAAGGACCACTGATTTTGATAATGATTATGAAAACTATAAAAGAAAACTGTGAAAAATGACGTTGACCCCGTTTCGATATCCCTCAGTGTATTTCAGTGTTCTGATACGTTTGCTGTATCATATACAGATTATCAAATCAAGTTTCCCGCTGGTTTCACTTCCGTTTCACTATATTCAGCTAACTAAGAAAGGCTACAATAAATAAGTAAATAAGTAAGGCCGTCATTATGAACTTTTAACAGTAGGTCAACCGCATAATATAGGCCCTTATAATCTTAGTTCTGCGAACAGATGTTTGTCGAGGCGAACAATAGCGTGTATGGATGGGGGGGGGAATCTAGAAAGATGTGGGCATCCACACACATACAGATATGTCAGGTGGATCTGAGAAGAGGCGTACAAAACGCTAACAATCCAGTTAATTTACGATTAGCACATATGTGTGTTTGTCTTCTTGAATATAGCTTAATCGTTTTAAGCGGTTTGCCCACTTAATGCCATATTAATATTCATATTTAATAGTATTGTTTAAAGATATCATTTATTAGTAAAAAATTATCTAATTGTGTTCTTCTTTTTTTAAAAAAAATCGGAATTTTAAAAGATATGGGGATACATTTTTTTTTTGGCGTTTATTTGTGCTACAATCAGCGCGTTGGCGCTATAAGTAACATTGATAACAGAGTAACAAATGATAAGGTAACGAGTGGAGAAGTTACTGCAGTGGTATCACTCCAAAACATTAGATTGTTAGTCACTCTCTTCACTAGGAGAGGAGATCACAAGGGCCACTGTCTCTTTTAAGGCGTCTTGTCCCCGGGTTATCAGGAAGAGTTCTTGAAGAAAGATTTTAAGCTAGAGGATTTATATGAGAGATTGCAGACTGAAGTGGAGTTTTCTGTATCGTGTTTTAGCAACTTGGGTGACAAAAGGAATGTTAAGGTCAGTGTGTATAGTCAGATTGGAGACATAAAATGGAGCGTTTACAATAGTTCGAAGTTTTTTAGTTTGAAGCGATTGAATTCTTTGGAGATTGGAGCGTTTGGTTGAACCCCACAGCTCTACTCCATACGCCCAGATGGGTTTCAAAATACAGTAGACTCTGAGAAATCCGGATCGGCCTAGTCCGGACTCTGGGTAGTCCGGATCGATGATCTTGAATTTAAAAAAATAAAATTTCTTGCAAATAAAAACGACAAAACGTTGATTTGATATAAGGTAATATAATGACGATGAAAATGAAATAAGAGACGACGATATTATTAAAATGGTGACAAATGAAGAAACCTTGGAAAAAGAAGAACTAACCGAGAACCAGGCAAATCTTATCCCACATTCAGAAGGGTTCAAAACGGAGCGCTAGAGTACATTACTCTGTTGAGAAGGAATATCCGCAGCCGACATTATGTGTTTGAGGAAGTTGAGGGACATAGCGGCCCAAACAACGAGCTAAAACTGTGAAGCAGACCAGAGCATTAAGGACTTCTTCAAAAGATAACTTGTAAATAATGTTATTTAAACTGCAAGTTAATGTATTTTTCCAGTTTGTAAATGTATAAAAGTGTTTCATTAATTATAGTACAGTACTACTGTACAATATAGTAATACAGAACAGCAGCTTACTGTTAATTGTATTTCGGAGTGTTTATACTGTAACTTATTTCGGAAACCCACTCTTGTATGTGTTGTATTCGCACATAAACGTTAACACGTACAGTATTGTCATAATTGTTCGCCATAAAGATGGAAATCATCAGTCATGCCAACCTCCGGGAAATCCGGACCGGCCGTCCGCCACAGAAGTCCGAATTTCTGAGAGTCTACTGTAGTAGTGAAGATTAGTCTTTTGTTGTCCAGAGAGAGTTTTGATCTTTCTAGTCTAAAAGTCTTTTAGTCTTTTAAGTAGTCGATATATGTGGATATAAAAGGAGAAAAAAAACAAAGAATGAAGCACTATTGTCAGATATCCTGGGTACAGAATCTCTTACATCCAAAGAGAAAATTCAATCTTCTTTTCTTGACGTAGCACCTCTCACTTGTGGGGTAAATCATGAGCCTGTTTGAACGCCCCCTACAGTGTAGCATCTTCAGCTAAAGGCTCTAACGGCCACCTTCTTATACCCATGTTAATCTCTAGACCGCTACTGCTAACTAAATCTACAAAATTACTGTAGCTCATGGACGTCTTATTAATGAGTTACCGCCAGTTTAGTTATTTTGATTTTTTTTTTTCAACCAAAAGATATATTTAACAGGGAGAATTAAATCTTTAATTATATATATATATATATATTGTACATAAGTATACAAAGTTGAGATAAAATTAATTACTTTTTTACAAACTGATATTTACAAGTAGCGTGTTTGTATAAAATAAGTTTTAGTAAACAAATACAAAAAGAAAAACTCCACGGCCAACTAAATAAAATAAAAATACGGTGTAAGCACTCTCATGACTTTTTCAAATTCTTTTCTCAAGGTTTTATCTTTTTCATTTTTTTTTTTTCTTAAATTCTAAATTTTAATAAATTATTTAAAGTAATAGTCTATTTTTTCAGGCGGGGCTTAACGTCCAACTGCCAATTAGGTGTCATGGACGGAGGCGACTAGCTCAACATACTTTACTGCAAATTTCTCATATTAACCATTAAATAAAATCCAAGGCCTAGACTGGTACCGCAATACATCTTAGCATTGCGGGTCTAGCCTATAACCGCCTAACGTACTTTACTATAAATTCCTCATATTAACCATTAAATAAAATCCAAGGCCTAGACTGGTACCGCAATACATCTTAGCATTGCGGGTCTAGCCTATAACCGCCTAACATACTTTACTATAAATTCCTCATATTAACCATTAAATAAAATCCAAGGCCTAGACTAGTACCACAATACATCTTAGCATTGCGGGTCTAGCCTATAACCGCCTAACATACTTTACTATTATAAATTTCTCATATTAACCATTAAATAAAATCCAAGGCCTAGACTAGTACCACAATACATCTTAGTATTGCGGGTCTAGCCTATAACCGCCTAACATACTTTACTATTATAAATTTCTCATATTAACCATTAAATAAAATCCAAGGCCTAGACTAGTACCACAATACATCTTAGCTTTGCGGGTCTAGCCTATCACCGCCTAACATACTTTACTATAAATTTCTTATATTAACCATTAAATAAAATCCAAGGCCTAGACTAGTACCACAATACATCTTAGTATTGCGGGTCTAGCCTATAACCGCCTAACATACTTTACTATTATAAATTTCTCATATTAACCATTAAATAAAATACAAGGCCTAGACTAGTACCACAATACATCTTAGCTTTGCGGGTCTAGCCTATCACCGCCTAACATACTTTACTATAAATTTCTCATATTAACCATTAAATAAAATCCAAGGCCAGGACTAGTACCACAATACATCTTAGCTTTGCGGGTCTAGCCTATCACCGCCTAACATACTTTACTATAAATTTCTCATATTAACCATTAAATAAAATCCAAGGCCTAGACTAGTACTGCAATACATCTTAGCTTTGCGGGTGTAGTCTCTAACCGCTCGGCTACCGTGGCGCCCATAAATTATTTATTGTACAAATTTGAAAAGAATACTTTAAAAACAAGTTTTTCTTTCAAGTGTTGAAATAATTAATTTTTCTCTCTCAGAAGAGCTTAAAACTTCTATTTTCTTGGAAATCTGTACGACTGCAAAGCTTTCCAATAAGCTATGAATAAATATAAATTATTTTGTCTTCTTTTTTTGGCCAAGTTTCGACCAAGGGACCAAAGCTCATCTTCAGGCCTTTATGCTTAAGAACATCTAAGGTTGGCTGTGTTTTCTGCCCTGACTACAGAGATACAGTGTATATTAAAATTGTTAATAAGCATAATCCCTGAAGATGACCTAGTCCTAAGGTCGAAAGCTCGGCAAAATAAACAAAAATAATAATGTAATAATGAATGAAATCGGCAATAGTCTTTCTTCGTTTTGGATTACTGAATCAGTCACCAAAAAACAGATGAACAAGTTCTCTACAATAATAACAACTTGCCGATATATGTAGATATATCTATATACATAGTGTAGAGGAAGAGAAAAAGACCAAGAACAGCTGATTGATGGAAAGATTGAAGAAGACATATGGTGCACCATATGGTGAAGGCCAACAGAGCCTTTAACAGAAACCTCCGATTTTAAAACCAATTTTTTTGAACAGATTTTTCACAGAAATCTGTTCGTCCGTAAAAATGGATGTGAAAATAAAAAAAAATTTGAAAACATATTATTTCCTTTTTTTATTCTATAAATACTTTTTTTATTTTTAATACACATGACTTCCGGCGTCGAATTAGTTTGTTATGCTTTTTAGAGCGGCAATACGTAAGTGGGGAGGAATTGAACGATTCTTTTCAGGAAATAGTTTTAAGATGTGCTTAAAAAACGATTCATTTTAAGTGGATACTTCAATACGTGCATATACGCATAAAAACATAAGGAAGTAGTGCGTACATTGGGGGGTTCATCGCTTCAATAAAGCTCTTTGATTTGATTGGATGAGAAAATGAGCTTAAACAGAAAAAAAAAAACTAAAACTCGATTCGATATTTGATTAAGATTTCCTAAAGCGTCTGATCTGATCTTATTCAAGATGTTTAACCAACATACAAAGTTGTGGGTGGTACTTACGTATATCGATTTCCGGTTTGAGCATGGATTTTATTTTATATATTAAAAAAAAAAAAGATGCTGCGAACAGACGAACTTTTAAAACTTGAAATTTAATCAACATATTTAATTAGTACCACTGATTTTTATCGATCTTAGCAAGCGGAATCAATCAGATGTAGTGTGAGACTGAAATTAAAGTCGTAATGTCTACATTAAACAGATTAAGCTACCTCTGATGCTGAATGAAAATCCTAAACCATTTACGACGACTTACAGGAAGTAAAAAAAAAAAAAAAAAAAACAGAAATCAGCACAAACTGCAAAACTTCCTGTTTTTTGAAGGATTTGGAAGAGAAAGCACGAAAAACATCCTCTTATGAGTGGTTAGACAGGGTGAATCCCAAAAAGCCCTTCATCAATGCGCCCTTTCCCTAGATATTTTAAGATTTGCCCACCTTACCGGATGCTGACAGCCCTATATATCTTGAATTAAGCACCACTCCACCCCTCTCCTTCCAAAGGAATAATTACAGTGCTTTTCTTTTTTTTGGTCCTCACCCTTCCAGGTTTTATTTAGAGAACTAGTTAAAGGGTTATCAAGTAAATCTGGGTTTATCATACACTATGCCTTATCTTAATAAAATTATCTATCACATGTGTTGGGGTAATGTCATAATAAATTATCAGTTTGATCGATTAAATGAAAAAAAACATAAAAACAAAAGCAGAATACGAAACCGGAAGTAATTATTCTCCCTGATTATTACTTCCAGCATGCTTAATTAAGAGGTTGGGGGGGAAGATAATTGAACAACAGGAACTGTTACTTGCTTGATCCCAGAAATAGCCCAAAATATTGATCAAGATTTTTGTTTTGTTTTTTTTTATTACAACCGTGAGATTGGAATGATTTTATTGTTCACATGATCTCGCCATTTCCGGGAAGGTCACCAGGGCCAGTGTCACCGCAATCCGTTCGGTGGTAAAATCGGATTTGCAAGAAGCACTCAGATTTTATGTCCAGGTAATTCAAGTATCCAACGGGTCGACATTGTTTTTAAAGGAAACTCATTAACTCAGTCCAAGAGAGGCATGCCTCTTCCCTTGATCCCACCGTAGAATTGGGTTTCCCTCAACAAAAAGAGGTTACAACTTCCCTATCTTATCATGGCTCTTCCCAATTTTGGGAACGCCAACATGTTTAAGGGCGTACAAATTAAGGGAATCAAAACGTTAAGTTTACCAGGCATTCCCAATCATACTATTAAACTCATCGTTTAATAGTAGCTTGAAGATAACCATTTCCTTAACCTGATACTTCCTGTCAAACGTTAAACTAGACGCATCTACCTATAGCGGCCATTTCCGCCCGAAAAAGATGATTTGAAATTTCATATATTCTGCCAAGTTCTAGTGATCTTAGCACTGTAGCCTCTAATCTTTTGGATTACCCAAACCTCATTGTGTACCATGAGATCGAATTTTCGGATTAATGGACCATGATGTTAAACGGATGTCCTTTTTTTTTTTTGGTGACTGATTCATTAATCTAAAAGGAAGTAAGATTGTAGCCCATTTTCGACATCATTTTTTATTTATTTATTTTTTTGGGTCAAGCATTCGATCTAGGGACTTTGGTCATCTTCAGGGCTATGGAACAAATTTTATAGAAAAATTAGAACTGTAATTTTGGTTTTTTATAACACTAAATGAATGTAAATTGAAATCTTTTTCTGAAATAACAATGTGTTCTATAGCCCTGAAGTTGACCTAGTTAATCTCCCTAAATTAAAAGCTTGATCAAAAAATGATGGTTGAAATTGGCCTTCCTGTATAATAAATGTTAAGCATTCGCCGTGTATTGCAAAAAAAAGGGTGTTTTTGCAGGAGATTATAAAATTGTGAATTGTAATAGCAATTTTTTGCAGAAAGAATGAAGACTTCAAAGCGCTAACTGCTTCCGGAGACGTACGAAAACTGATATCTTTTTTTTAAAAAAACACTATCAAAAAGCACAAATAATCGATTCCATAATTTCGATCTAAATTCATCGTAGAAATCCCTTGACAGAATAGAAGCCCTATTCCAAAAGCGCCCACAAGGCACAGAACTAGAAACCAGTTTAAAGGTCCCACAAATCTTACTCCTTCCACTTTTACTTGTTCCGGTGACTCGTCTTACTCCGCTCCCCCTTCCCGGCACAAACACCACGCCTGACACAGAGAACTAGTGACAAATACACATGTGCAAGACATACTGTTGGTATCACTTGTTTTTCAGTCGGAAGAAAGGGACGGCTGTGGCTGATTTACCACAGGAGGGTTGACAGTGCTTGTATTTCCGGTTTGGTATATCAACAGGCGGTGCACATCCGTGTGTGTGCTCTAACAGATTTATCTTCTTTCTTTTTTTCTATATTTTTATTTAAAAAAAATTTTTTGATTAATTTTATTGATTGGAAGGTATGGCTTTCCCTGTAAAGTAACATTCCAGTAAAATGTACGGGTTTTTAGGAACTATAATATTGATAAGAATGAATATGAGGTAAAATATTTCGAGTTTAGGCGCCACGGTAGCCGAGCGGTTATAGACTAGACCCGCAAAGCTAAGGTGTATTGCGGTACTAGTCTAGGCCTTGGATTCTATTTAATGGTTAATATGAGAAATTTATAGTAAATTATGTTAAGGCGGTTATAGGCTAGACCCGCAAAGCTAAGATGTATTGCGGTACTAGTCTAGGCCTTGGATTTTATTTAATGGTTAATATGAGAAATTTATAGTAAAATATGTTAAGGCGGTTATAGGCTAGACCCGCAAAGCTAAGATGTATTGCGGTACTAGTCTAGCCCTCGGATTTTATTTAATGGTTAATATGAGAATTTTATAATGAGCAATTTTACAGTTTTATTAACCCCCACATAATTCAAAATTAAATGAACTGTTAAAATTTCAATGCGAAGATCACGGGTTCGAATCCAGCTGCTGGCCCCCCTTCGATTTTTTTCTCTTCGTAGGAGTTTTTACAGCTCATTGACTGGAAGTGCCAATGACCTCTAAGATTTTAGCCTTAAATTAAATTGAAAAATAAAAATAGTTATATTTTTCAACAATTCAGGAGCTGTTAAGGAGCCCATTTATTACGTACGCCTCCCACCCCCCCCCCCAAAAATGAATGTTAAATTGTACTTAGACAAATTCCAAGATTTATTATGGTATTTACTTTCAAAACGAGTAGTACCTTAAATGATTTGTTGATTGAAGAAGCCACGCGCAACCATACGTACAGCATGCTACTTTTAAAGCCATTAAAAAGTATCCACTAATCATGTACAAACATGTTCATGTAAACGTTACGTCACAAATGAAATTAATAATACATTTACAAAGTAATACTATGCAATTAAAGAGAAGTAGACTATGTTAGTATAAGTTACGCCGGTAAGACTATTTTTTTTCTTTTTTACAAAACGATGTTCAAAAAAAAAAAAAAATTAATAAGTTTAACGAAATATTCCGTTAACTTACGAATACCTCGTAATAAAGTACATATGATTTAGTACCTCTGTAGTTAATAATAAACAGAAGGCATTAAAAATAAATAATAAACCCTTAATCACAAGCTTGAATCAAAAATAATTCACAAGCCCTTAAGGTGTCCGTGAGAAAACTTTTGGTAGTTAAGGGCCCTGTTTTTTTTTTAAAGAAAGCTTAGCTATCCAGGTCCCAGCTAGAGATAAATTCAGGAAGCCCCCCCACTTGTCCGGGGAGGAGACCCGAGGCAATATCCCACAGAACCCCATTTAAAGTAGTCATCAAGTCCTACAAAGTACAAAACTAGTCATTAAGAAGAAATAATAATAAATGCTCAAGTGAAATTATTAAATGTCTTGAGAAATAATAATCACCAAGTGAAGAGCTGCTGCCATATTTTGATCGACTTGTCGTAATGAATCCCCTTCCGGTCCTTAGAGAGAGAGAGGGAGCTAATCTACAGAATCCGCTTCCCTTTCATCCCCACCCTTGTTTAATAAATAAAAACTAGACCAAACTGTACCCATTGCTCTAAAACACATATTAATGTTTTATATTTCACTAAAACTATTTGTTAGTATCATACATTATGACTATTAAATTATAGTTACATTATTACTTTTATTTTTGTTAATATGTACGTGTTTTCATGGACGGCAGGGTGGGGGTTAGGAGGGGTTGTGAGTTAAAGTAGAAATGTAATTATCTGTTCTGTTGTGGGTTTTTTCCCTTCAAGTTATACCAATTATACCATTTCTATTGTAGTTATAATTGTTTCTGACAAGAGGGCATTTATTTCTTCTAGGTTAACTATTTAAAAATAAGTCTGACATATTTCTCCAGGCTGGAATGGGCATTCCAGGTTTTCTGTAGAAAGAAAAATAAAAAATAAAAAGATGGAATTTATCCTAAACTCATAAATTTTCTCTACATTTCGAACATTTGAATCACATTTAATTGTTACAAAAAATTCTAAATATTGAAACATATTAACCCAAGAAGGAAGCCTTCCCTGTAGATACTGTATTTATGGAGCACAATGTCCCTCTTCTCCAAAAATTAACCAACAAGACAATTTTAACATCCTACTTAAAAACGATTCTCACAAAAACCAGCTGTATTTCTAGCAAAAATTGAGATCAAATTAATCAACTTCTAATTTTCTTTTACAAATAAATATTTAATGTAAGTTAGTCTGTACATATGTATATATGACGTGCTATATAAGTGAGGTAGCCGAATATGTATTTCTATTTATAGCGTTAGAGGAGGAACTGGTGGCGAGAGACCCTCATATGTGCAAGGATAAACACCAACATATATATATATATATGTACATAAATAATGTGCCCACATGATGCAGTAGAGTACTACAACCAACACACTCATGCAGACTTCTTGTCTTCACACTCACACAGACGCGCAATACACTAACACAGATCATCTCCATCCTTCTTATATAACCTGTCTCCCTCCGGGACACCATCATCCTACCATCAACCACTCATCCTGTTCGGCAGAATCATTTTTCATACATACTCCTTGCATATACAAAGTGGAATAGCTACTTCATTTATTAGCTAGAAATGGTATTGCGTTCGTGTCACAAAATTTTCGATTTCCATTTTGAGGACTCCTCAGATTCTGTTTTTTTTTTAAAGAAAATCTGGGCAGCTCAACCATTATATTCACTTTAGAGACACTTTTAGGAATTTGGCTGAGAGGTGGTGGACAAAATTACGTTACCGGAAATAACATTTTATTGGAAGACGTATTTCATGCTTTTTAAAATAATTTTCTTCCATTCTGTAGCAATCTGGGGCGCTCTGAATCGAAAGGAAGAGATTCGCTTAGTTGGACTGGAAAGAAAGACACCTAAAGAAACCTTGGTATCACTTTTGATCAAAACCTATCTTAGAAAAACCATGTTTCCCAAATCTCTCGTCGTTCCATCCATATCCTTAAGCAGTTTAATAGTTCCCGTCACCTTTTTCCAATTAAGACCCCGGCAACTCCTAGTTTCCTCTCTTATATTCCCCCATTTCGACTATGGTTGTTTAGTGTATAGCGCGGTCTTTCTAGTGATATTGAAGCTAAGCTCAAGCGCCTCCATGAACTGCTTCATAAGATTTATTTTCAGCATTTCCAGAGATTCTCGCATTTCGCACTGCTACGATGAGTTGAAGTGTCTATCGCCGCCAATATCTTTTGGCTTCTTTCCTTTTTCAAGTCATCCAGCCTCAAAGGCCTTCCTATATTTTTCAACTCCTTAAGTTCCAAATCCTCGTTCCATTCCCGTAACACTAGATCTCGTTCATCTGATCTCTATATTCCCTCTCACCGTACCTCATCCTTTGACAACTTGCCTTCATCTGTCCGCCATGCTCCTACCCTATCTATCTTTAAATCCCGTCTATTCAGTTATCTCCTTTCTATTCAGCTTCCTCCGAAATTCTAATTGTTTTAATTTATTTCCTTAATTTCTGCTGTTATTTTTATTTTCACTTTTTGTAAATACTTATTCATTTATTTATTTTCTGTTTAATCACAGGCCAAACTATAAAGGGCCTCTATTTGTGTTTTGTTTATTCTTAGGGGACAATTGTCCCAGAATAATTTTCTTTTTTATTCTATTTCTATTCTATTCTAGAGCAGTCAGAATAAATGGAGAACTATTTGGGTTATCGTATAAATCGCTGGGTCTAGTTTCTAATTCACAGAATGGAGGATAGTTGAGCACTGTACCAGACATACCGGATGAATGAGGGCCCCATAATACAAGAATCAGATGAAAGGGGAAACATCGATGATCAAGTGGCCACACTTGTTAGACAGAAAAGGATAGCATCGGGAGAGTGGCAGAAGTGCTAGAATTACCTGAAGGAGCAGTAGAGCATTGAGGACTCTAGGCCAACTATTCTAAACATTGCGTGATATCGCCAACATTCAAAAGAATTGAGATTCAAACTAACACTAATTATTTATTTTTATTTTTTAAAAAAATAATCCACAAACATGACCCCTAGCCCCTTATTTGCGAGAAATTCCCAACAATCCTGACTGCTCGTTACGTTAGCAACATGTTTAGTTAAAATTCCTCGCATAATCCGCTCAGGAAAAGTAATTACGTTTTTTTTTCTTTTTTTTTTTTGCCAAGTTATTTAAAATATGTTTGACGTAATATTAGGATTAATGATGTCATTAAAATGGATAAAAATTAATGACAGCTAATTAATATTAATTTAAACAAAAACAAAAATTCTGGGATAAACATTCTCCTGATTTTTCTGTTTCAGCAATTTAAGTAATTAAAAGTTTATTAAAGCTCGAAATTTTGTACGAAAAAGTTGTATTCTTCAGGAGGCACTTCCGTAAACTAAATACTTCCGGCACGGAATTCCATCTGGACAATTGGATAGGCTAAAATAGCCTACAGTTGATTAATGATCAAAATAAATAACTTTTATAATTTATTTACATAATTTAGAGCTCCATCTATCCTCTACGATAGAGCTGCTAAAAAATTGAGCTCCATTACTACTCGCTTACTTGTACTGATCAACTTAAAAAGGGATTTCAAGAGTTCTTGAAAAAAGATTTTTGAGCTAGAGGATTTATATGAGAGATTGCAGGCTGAAGTGGAGTTTTCTGTATCGTGTTTTCAGCAACTTGTGGTGATAAAAGGAATGTTAAGGTCCAGTGTATATTGTCCAGGTTGGTAGACATAAAATGGAGCGTTTACAAATAGGTCAAAGTATTGAAGAGATTGAATCCTTTGGAGATTGGACAATTATATAGTATTTTAATTATTCTATCCATATTCTTGAATCCTCACTTCAGAATATAAATTGATGCGGCCCGTGTGAATCTTGCCTGTACCACCAATTGGCCCGTGTTATAATTGAGTTTAAGACCCCTGCTTTGAAGGAACCATTCAATAGTTAATAGAACTCCGAACTGGAAATATTAGTAACAATTAAAATAGCTTAAAGAAGGACTTGCGATTTTATAGACTTTGTACATTTTTTTTGCAAATTTAATACCAACAGCTAAAAATAAATCCAGATTTTTCTCTGCCCAGCAGCTGTACCGAGTCCATGAGAAAGAAAAAAAAAAATAGTAGACTATGGAAATCCAAAAAGCGTTCACAGATATTCTTACAGACAGCCAGTCACACCTTGTGAGATTCTCATTTAGTTGGTTTAATAGAAAATGAAAATGATAAATACATTCTTAAAAATGTTTTGTCACTATTCTCTGGAGGCTCTGTGTGTGTGTTTGTATCTATATAGGACATAATGTGGTGGTGCGGTACAAGAAGGATAGACTCACACATCCTCCAGGGTAAAGGGTACAGAGCTGAAGGACCGTGGGAGGGTCTAAAAGCTACTACACAGCCCTTCACGGCCGTGGGAAACTACTATTGTACCCGGCTACTGATTGACCCGATCATGTTCCTGTCTGCTTCCCATGTCCCTCACCGCTTATTGTCCTCTTTCATCCCCTCCTTTCGGTCGGCCAACTTTTTAATACAATTTATTTTTAAGCTAATTTTAAAAATAATAACCTCTTTGAAGTGATTCTTAAATTGAAACTAAAAATATAAATGAAAACACCTCACAGATTTCCTCTTTCGTAAATTACGTAACTTACAATTTTCACTTAAAAGAGTTGACTTAATATTATTAGTAAAGTAAAGCAATGCCTATTTTTTCAGGCCGGCTTTACGTCCAACTACCAATTAGGTGTCGTGGACGGAGGCGACTAGCGAACATACTTTACTATAAATTTCTCACATTAACCATTAAATAAAATCCAAGGCCTATACTAGTACCGCAATACATCTTAGCTTTGCGGGTCTAGCCTATAACCGCCTAACATTCTTTACTATAAATTTCTCATATTAACCATTAAAAAAAATCCAAGGGCTAGACTAGTACCGCAATACATCTTAGCTTTGCGGGTCTAGCCTATAACCGCCTAACAATACTTTACTATAAATTTCTCATATTAACCATTAAATAAAATCCAAGACCTAGACTAGTACCGCAATACATCTTAGCTTTGCGGGTCTTGCCTCTAACCGCTCGGCTACCGTGGCACCTAAATATTACACTAAATCATTTCCGTCAATAAATGTTGGGCATTCTACAGGGATTCATTAAATTAATTGCATTTTTTTCTCTTCCTAAGCCAATGATGGTATTTTAGTAATGGAAAGCGCACAGCCTTAATGATAAATCAGCTGAATGGATTAATTTATTGTGAAGCGAAACATTTATAGAGATTTTAATGCCGTCAAATTCTCGAATATTGCACAAACAGGTATTTGGCTAAATCAGCAACACCAAATTGGGATGTTGCTAGAGAAACTCATGGCCAGCCAAAGATAATGTCTATGAGCATGCTGCTGCGCCTTTTGGCAGCTTCAATGAGGGGAGTCTTTATATTGACTCATGAAGGATGTTCCTCCAACTGATGCTTTTGTGTTTTCTCGCAGTAACGTTTCATTTCTTCTATAAATAAAAAAAAAAACTTCCTTCTTTTGTAGTGTACGTGATATTGTTTTTTTAACGCTGTTTAATGATGTAGGCGATTCGGGCTAGACTTTACCAGACAGCGATATCAACTTGAACACTCTGCAATTGTCAACGCGATTACCAAAAATTACACATAAAGTTGGCTTTGATTCAGATACAATTATGTTAAAAGTAATGTAAGAATAGTATTTAAAAAATTAAACTGTTACAAAAACGTTTTAGGCTGTGTGCGCCATTTTAAGACAAAAAAGATGGTGACGATACAAAACTTTCGGAAATCACTAGCCTAAAACTATGCTGCCTAAATACTGTACCGAAAAGAAATGGAGAAGCAATAATTAGAAGAAGAAGAAGAATAAAAGAGAATTGAATGAAAAAAGGTAGAGAAACAGTTCCGTTTGTGGAGCCTGCAGACAGATTACAGGAGCTCCAGCGGGGGTGTTACAGTGTGGAGTCACGTTGCCGCTAATTAGAGAGTCACCCCCAGTATGATTGCAGATAGTCACACACAAGCCGAGTATTGTTCCTGGACTCCTGGTACTGCAGCTGGCTCCCTCTATCTGGGCGCCTCCACCTTTATTTAATTAAAATTTAAGTCACGTCTATTATCTTTTCGGATAGCCGATCTTAAATTGAAATGTAGTTTATGTTTTGTTTTACACCCATCCACCACTCTCTCTCTTTCTCCCTCTCACATACTCATTCTCTCTCTATTTTAAGAGGAAGTATTTCGATCGTAAAGATACTTAATGTTGACCGGAAATGCAGTGTGGTCTGTGACCGGTAAAACTAAAAAAATAAAATAAAGGAATCACTTAAGTAAACATTTTTCAATTTTTTAAAGATTTTCGTGAAAATGCCTTCTAATACCTACGATTTTCTTTTACGTTCGCATTAGAAAAACGTCAAAAAAGATTGCTAACGGTTTAATAAACCTGCTTCTCCCTTTCTGGCTCTTAGTTTCTGTAACTCAACCAACCCGCAGAGCCACGTAAGTTTTTCAATAATTATAAAAAAAAATTATTGTATTTTACTGTTTATTTTTGTATTACTGATTTTTACTGGTTTTTCTATGTTACTGACTCTGTAAATTGTTTTGTATTTGTAATATCCAGGCCCTGAAGAGGACAATATATTTGTCGAAACCGTTGGCAAAAAGACGAGTTGTTTTATTTGACCGATTCCTCGCAAATCTTCCATCCTAAGTTTAACAATTTACGGTCATGAAACCAATATATTCATACGTTTACAACTTTTAAACCATAAATGTTTCCTGAAAATTCAATTAAGGGCTCTTCTAAGGGCACAGGGTGAGAAGCCTTCCCTCTATAGTGTGCTCTTTCTATGTTTTGTATGCACCTATCACCTGTTCAATATGAATATTGTGTTTACATACGTGAGTGAGTTCAACTCTAAAACATAAACAGCGGAAATACCAAATCTGGATACTTCCTCCAAGCATGGAAACAAGACGTATTTAATGTTCTAACCTAAAATTAATCTAAGATCTCTATGGCACATCTAAGAACTGAATGGATTTAATTACAAGTAAGGCTGTCCAGATGACGCTACAATACGTCACAAACTCAACCCCTTTAATCATGCTTCTAGAAAAATGTTTTTAGCAGAAACGAGTAGATTTTAAGAAAAAGAGCGGAAGTTATGAGAAAATTTACTAACCCAAACCCAGTTCTCTTTCTAAGACACTGAACGCCGTCAAAAAAAGGATGCTCATCGCTTACGATTTGAACCATAAAATGGTGAACTAAAAATTAAAAAACTTTCCCTTTGAAAACGACCGAAAATCGAGCAGTACATGGGTCGACCCCCCCCGTCTTAAAGAAGAAGATTTCACAGACCATTGCCTGTGAATACAATGTCAAGTGTTTTGTCTGTCAGTGTGCAGGAACGAAAGAGAGCCGTGGGTAGCTTACAAGAAGGTCCAGGAGCAGAAAGAGGAGAAAAGCAGAAAAGATAATGGTCACGAAAAGGAGAGAAGTAAGGGGATCATACTCCAGGGCGAGCTCTGTAACCGAGACTAAAGTTTTGCTTCAAGGAGACTTGAGACGATATATTTTTCTTCTTCTTCTTTGTATTTTTCTTTCCAGTAGAGATGCTGGAAAGAATAGCTTGGTAAATTTTGCAGCCAGAGCTCGGGGAGGTACCGCATTAATTGTAACACATCCTATTTCACTTTCTTCATGCTGCTCACCCTTCACCCTGGTTATAGCAAATCATTCTGTCCCTTTAACCCTGCGCACCCTGTATTAGTTTACTACTCTGGATAATACACCAGCCTCTCCCCCACTCTACCTGGCTGCCCTTTTTCGCCCCAACCCTCCACCAGGTCTAACAATGGAATATGTCCCTTTTTGGGGGTGTATCCATTGTAAGGACAAGGTTCAGCAAGGTTCCCACTTTTCCCTTTGCCTCTGTTATTCTCTATTGTCATTTCTCTTCTCCTTGGAGTTCACCTGAATAGTGTTAATTCATATATATGTATGTATGTATATAAAAACCCTCCGTTGAACGGCACAGGTAGTGTTTCATTTAGCACAGGATATCTCACATTCCTGGCACGGCCTTGTAAATCCATACTTTCCCCTCATCCCCAATTTTTTTCTTCTTAATTCACTTCCTTTCTTTTAAACAATGATTGTCTAAAATTGGCAAACAAGATTATCTGATAAGATCGAAATCGGGACTCTACCATTTTGAAAACTCCGAAACTCCTTTTAGAAAATCAAAGTAACAAACGTAAAAGGCATTTAACGTTCTTAAATTAATAGGATGAAAAAATAATTGCCATTTCAGTCGTGATACATTTATACTGCCGAGCTTTCGACCTAGGTATTAGTAAACTAGCCCTGAAGATGGACCTAGTCCCTAGGTCGAAAGCTCGGCAGAATAAATGTATCACGACTGAAATGGCAATTATTTTTTCATCCTATTGAAACTATGAATCAGTCACCAAACAGAATGAACAACAGTCCTTAAATTAGTTTTACCACAAAATATTCTCATTATTTATTCAATTATAAATTTTTTAACAGAATACAAGTTTAAAAATGAGAGATTTGTGATCAGACAGCATCCAGGTATCTTTCAAAATAACTTAGATTAGAATGTATAATATGTAGCGTCCGTATGTTTGTTTGTCGACTTGGCTGGATCCCAATATAGAGGATAATTCCATGTAAATCAACAAGTTTTCAATCAAGTTATTGTGATTGCTTGTCTCAAGTATTCGCTCTTTTAAGCGTTTGTTGTGGATCCTTGGCGTTGTCGTTTGTCTATTAAGAGTATCAAAAAAAATCGCTCCAGGTCTGTGAAAAGGAAAAAGAAATACAAAGAATTACGCTAGCAGCGTAATTTAAAAGCAACGAATTGTTGTAATTTTAAATTTAACAGCTGGCTTAAAATCTACACAATTAAAAGCTATTCGTCAAAAAAAGGATTAAGACTACGTAACCAAATCTAAGGATTCAGTTGAGCGGAAGTGCCATTTTAATTAAATATTTTTTTACAGCGTTTTTTTTTTTTTTGCGGAAATGGTTCCTTTATAATTGAACATATGTAATATCAAAGTCAACTACCGTTTTTGTGAAAATCGACAGTTTCAAAAGTTAAAAAAAATAATAAATAAAGTAATTGCCTATTTTTACAGACGTCCAACTACCAAATTAGGTGTCGTAGACGGAGGCGACTAGAAAACATACTTCACTATAAATTTCTCATATTAACCATTAAATAAAATCCAAGGCCTAGAGATTGGGAATCGAATCCACTAACCAACAATACATCTTAGCTTTGCGGGTCTAGCCTATAGCCGCCTGACATACTTTACTATAAATTTCTCATATTAACCATTAAATAAAATCCAAGGCCTAGACTAGTACCGCAATACATCTTAGCTTTGCGGGTCTAGCCTATAGTCGGCTAACATACTTTACTATAAATTTCTCATATTAACCATTAAATAAAATCCAAGACCTGGACTAGTACCGCAATACATATTAGCTTTGCGGGTCTAGCCTCTAACCGCCTAACATACTTTACTATAAATTTCTCATATTAACCATTAAATAAAATCCAAGGCCTAGACTAGTACCGCAATACATCTTAGCTTTGCGGGTCTAGCCTCTAACCGCCTAACATACTTTACTATAAATTTCTCATATTAACCATTAAATAAAATCCAAGGCCTAGACTAGTACCGCAATACATCTTAGCTATGCGGGTATAGCCTCTAACCGCCTAATATACTTTACTATAAATTTCTCATTGTCAAATTTTGGTCAGAATTGATCAGGATCTCCAGCTGAAACTTATGAATGGCAAACATAGAAACAATTTTCCAGCTATATCGGGTTACCCATCAATGAATAGAAAAATTGTTTACAAATTTCCCATTCAATCCTTTCCCTTAGTGTACCACTGTACTTTCTGCTCTTTTCCGACAATTTATTTTTACTATGGAAAGCTAGAAAAATGGAGAAGCACTTCTTGGAGCTAAATCCCTTTGTGGGATTTATGTCCCATCTAGCACTTTATGTGAAAAGAGAACTTTAGGGGAAAAGATTATTGGGATTATAAAGGACAAAAAAGGACTAGTGTGCCTTTATTTTTAATCTTGGAAAAGACAGGATAGAACAAAATATGGAGATACAGAAATTTCATTCTCTCTATTGAAAAACGGGGTTTTGGCGATGGACGGGCAAGGGGAAGGGGGAGGCTGAAAGATGGACAATAAAGTTATTGGTTTGGTCCTGTCAATGTGTGTAGGTGTGTATGAATGACAGGACATATGTGTGTGTATGAAGGGTTACTGGAGAAGAGACACTGTCTGACAGGTTTCCCTTTTAGAAGTAAGACCAGTGCCAGTACACAGTGATTCAGTCACGTGCCCCAAATCTTCCAGCTTGGATACTCCAGTAGACACCTGCTTCACAGCCTGCACATGTGCTCTGTGTCTCATTCTTAGTTACTTGATTCATGATTCTTTTCTTTCCTTTTTCTTTTTTCTGTTCTTAGTAAAGTAATACTTTATCTGTTTAGTTCATTCTCGTATATTTTCATTTCCACCAGCTTTAATAAAACCGGAACAGATATTGTTAATTTCGTCTGTTATAATACGCTGGTTGCTTGTTTCTTTTCTCTTTCTCTTGCAGCAGTAAGAGAAATCATTGTAGTTGTGCAGAAATTTCTATTTTGAGTTTGTTTTTTTTTACCGGAAATATCTAAATTTTAGATCCCCGCTGAGTCCGAAAAAGTTGATTTTATGGAGTTGTTTTGTGGGTCTGTATGTTTTTGCATCCACCGGATGCATCAAAGATAGTTCTAATTTCAAAATTCTAACATCAAAATTTCAGATAGTTCTAATTTTTTTTTTTTTAATCTGCTTAGATTCCAACGGAGAACGCCACGTATTAGTCAAAAATCGATCAACCGCGAAAGTAATATTTTACTGAAGCAATTTTTCCGTTTCTTTTGGAAAATGGCTCCTACGATTTTTCTTTAAACTACTTGCATATGTGTAGCTCTAAAACTTTTATTTGGAAGATTTTTATCCGGAAAAAGCTATTAAAGGTACTTCTGAAAACAGGAAATGGGTAGATTTTTCTTTAAAATGCTAATTTTTTTAATGATTTTTCCGGAGTAAACTTAAAATTTATACAAATGGAAATACAATTTATTATAATAAATATATACATAAAATAAATATATTAGGATAAATGTATAATACATTTCAACCTTCTTAACTAAATGAAGAAAGAGAAAAGTTAGGTGAGGAGGATTGGAATGCAGGGAAAAAAGGAGAGGAAAAACCTGCAGCTAGTGTAGAGAGTTAGAGTAGGATATGCAGTGTTGTCCATAGGAAACGTCCCATGGGATGGGCTGGGATGGGACAGCACACATTTGTATTTCCCATGGTAGTCGATACTTGATATTGTAAAATAAATTCAGGCTGAAATTTGCAGTTGCGTAAGTGCAACAAAATAGAATTCATTCATCATCTATGCAACTGCATGGTGCTATGAGAAGGATTTCGAGTCTAAAGAATAATTCAGGTTTTCCTCGATTTTTTTTAAAGGCTTTGTCTAGGTTTTCTCAATTTAACGAGCGGTAACACTCAGTGTGCTGAATGAGCGGAGTGACTCAGAAATAGAATGAGAGTGTCAGAATGATACTGAATTGTCATACTTAGATTATACTTTTGAGAGTTAAAGTTAATAAAGTTAATAAATTTAGTCGTTTTGCATGTCTCTTTGTACAAGTAGCCCTATTTAGTAGACACTAAACGTAAACTTTCATAAATTTAATAATTTTATTTGAACTGTATTCCATATTAATATTATAATGGGAATCCCGTGGGATGGGATGGGACAGGCATAAATTGCCATGGGATGGGATGGGATGGGACAGAAAAATATGTCCCATGGACAAGCCTGAGGATATGTTTTAGTCTTCTGTGTGTCTGTAGGCTATAGAAGGATCTGTAGGAGGCCTATGTCGCGGCAGAGTGGATTAGGATGGCAGTCTAGCATAGAGTTTGAGCAGACGATTTTGGGATATAGGAGTGTACGGGGAGGGGATAATGGACGCAGTCTCCGTGGAGTGAGTCAATTCTAGTGCGTCGTGGAGAGAGTCTGTTGCGAGTCTCCAGAAATTTGTTCTGGCGTTGTCCTGGAGGTTTCTCGATGTTGCTACTACAAGTCCAGGCTCCAGGCGGAGCAGGCGTAGAGCAACATCGGGGCCTAATGACTACTTTGTAGAGGAGTAGTTTGTTAGTCACAGTCATTTTGGAGTCACAGGAGGGAAAAACTCTCCCTTATTAGTGATAAATGAATAAATGAAATTTGCAGACTTATGTATTCAATTTCTGGCGAACACATTTTATGCAATAAAATGCAACCGACTTTTAAGAAATGAAGTACAATGTAGGAACAACTTACTTACAAAAAGTTTGTCATTGAGTAAAAGCACAAAATGGTTACTACTTAAGTTCACCTTTAACGCAACTTTAAACCACATAAACATTAAAGTACGGCCCATTAGATTTGTTTACTCTTAGGACTTTGAATAAAGAAAGAAACTTTTTTTTCTTAACGTTAGAAGTTAAGCCGCAGAAAAGTTTTTGTGGTTACTACTTCCATTTTGGTCAAGGTAACCTAATAAAAGGGGGGATATTAAACCTGTCCGTTAGAGTGGAGGCTGTTAAGATGGGTAGAGAATGAGAGAAACTTGGTCCAAACAATAGGTAATTTTGGGGGAAATGAGGGACTGGGTGCATTACTGCAGTTTGCGGCAGATAGCGGGAGTTAATGGCAACAGCAGATGATGATAATGGCAACAGCATCACCCATCAGCCAGGTGTCGCGGCGCTCTATAGCAACAGATTGTAAGATCCCCTTGTAAGTAGACAATGATGGGCACCACATAGAAATCCCCCCAGTTCATCATATACCACTAATACGGGGCAACACCTTAAGAAAAATCCAACCTTCAAAACTTCCGGTTATACTAACTTCCGCACCATTAATACAGATAAATAAGAAGTTGGTTACTTTGTTAATACAAACAGTTATAACAGAACAGATGCTCTGTATTATATTTGCTATTCTATTTATTAAATCATGTATAAAATATAAAACAAGAATAAGATACAGTTAACTTTCTTTGTATGAACCGGATATAAAAGTTTTTAAAGAAAAATTTGGTGTGACCACTCACACGATATCCTCTTAAAGCAATAATTAAGATTGCAACTTATATTTACAAAAATTAATGTGGACCACTAAGAGCTTTATATATTTTAATTAGAGTTCAATTCTCCATAGAACTGGATACAGTCTTGGTTTTCAGTCTTCTAGGAAGCTGTAGGCTTGCCAAGATGGTAATTGAGATATGGATGGCATTGAGTGGAACGGTGGAGGAAGAAGTTATAAGATTAGTTTGGTCATCCGAATGGCTTGAATTCGGATGTGTGTTCCTAGTAAATCTTTGGGGTAGATTCAGTGCCGTTCTTAGTACAGACGTACATTGAAACAAATCTAAGAAGTGTTTTCTAGAGCCAGAGTACAGTGCAGGTGTGTTTCCGTTAATTAAGTGATATAACTGTTTCAGTCGAAAGTGTACTTGATGGAAGACTTCCGTTCATGTGCAATAATCCAGGTGAATTGTGCATCAAGGATTACTCCCTAATCCTTAAACTCGAAACCATTTTATTTGTTGCCAAGTGGCAGTTTTTAAAATTAAATAGAGTTTAAATTAGCGATAGAATTTCCATGGTTACCAAATATAACACGAAATTCAAACGTTTCTTAGCAACCAAAAATAGAGTTAAAATTGGCGGTAGAATTTCCATGGTTACCAATTATAACAAAAAATTCAAACGTTTCTTAGAAACCAGAAAACGTTAAAGAACGTTAAGGCGTTTAAAATTACGAAAAACCAGACAATCTACAAAGTCTGTTAGGAAAAAAAATGTAGGTAAATACAAATAAAAAAAAAAAAATAATATAAATACACAGAAATATGAGTAAAGTTAGTTATATAATATTTTTGTGACGTGCCTTTGTGTGCACATTCCGTTTGAAACAGTAGAAGGTGGGCATTGCTGTGTGATGGCCGGGGGGAAGTTAGAAGAGGCACGCGTCCGGCCCTGGTCAGATGAGCCAGATGGCCGTTGGTCATCATCTGCCTTGGCCGGCCGGCCACTTGCACTCTGGGGTGTGCCTTCTTTATCTTGTGCGCCAGTGGACGGTTTGTCTCTGGGTCTGTCTAGTATGAGAAGCAACGGACCCACGCGCGCGCGCAAACACACTACTACCAATGTTATTAACAACCCGCCGTCAGTGGGTCTATCTCTTTTAGTTTGCCTCTTCTAATATCCATACATGCTGACCTACCGCAATTCTATACTCCTTGGACAAAGAAAATAATATATATATTTCGTTGAAAACCACAAATAATGTATTCTTCTCCATTAAATTTGCTCTAAATAAATTCTTTTCCATTATTTATTGAGAAGAAAACTATTAAGGAACGCCTGGACAGGTTATTCAAAAAAGATAAATAACATTATTCTCATTCTTAAATCTTTTGGTCTTACATATTCCTTAATTTATCAAATAATGCACTTTACGCAACTAGTGAAGCATGTACTGTGCTTTTAAAGGTGCCTACTCTGGCTCGCAAGCCAGGTTAGCCTGGAGGTTATCAACTGCTCTCGGTATCTGAGGAGACACCTTTGAAGGCACAGTACATGCTTCACAAGTTGAGTAAAGTGCATTATTTGATAAATTAAGGAATAAGTTTGATTCTTTTCTTAGAAAGATATTGATCACTTAAATATGTTGCAGGAGGTTTCCAATTTTTTTTTGGTAATTAAACGCAACTCTCCCTAAATTATCAAATAATTATTAAACCTTCTTGTGTGTAACAGATGTGAAATTAATTTTTAGCCATTTTGTGTATGCTTGAGAACAATCTAAAGCTCTTAACATTTGATTTTTCTTAGAAAAATCACACGGAAAACGACTTATTTCCCGATATTAAGAAAAATACTAGCTTTACTGCCTTGGCAATACTTTTAAAAGAAAGGGGATGAAAAAATACATAAAAATGACCAATCGCGTGCTCTTCTTTCTCTTTGATAACAAGTTAAAAAATTGAAATATGATTTAATAAATACCAGATTTTTGAAATGGCCTAGCACCTTTAATTTTGAAGATATCGAATTGCGGTTTCCGGTTGCTTTCATAACTTTTTATACTCTTTAAAAGTGTGTATATAAAAATGGTGGACAACTGCGAACCCTCACTTTTGGTCGCGCGTCAGCCGCGTATGCGGGAAGGAATCTAAAATCAAGTCACATATTCTGAAAAGTAGATGTGACGGGCAACAAAATTTTCCTGTACCATTTTTGGCTCAGATTAGCCGTTTAAGCATGAAATGCATTTGAGCCGTCTTAAAATGAACACCCTGTATTATGTATCTTTGTATAATACAAGAGTAAGTGTACCAGCGTAAGTATTATACGTTTCCGGTTAAACTTACGTCTAATGATTACATACAAGTAGTACTTTTAACTTGTATTTGGCACTACTGGGCGACAGGGGTGGTTGGGCTTCCCTTTATAGTTCTATATTAGTAAAAATTCCACTAATATGCATTGTAGTACTGGGTTCGATTCCCCGGTCTTAGGCCTTGGATTTTATTTACTGGTTAGTTAAAGAAATTTACAGTGAAGTATGTTAGGCGGTTAAAAGACTTGACAGTTAAAATCAAAGATGTTATCGATTGCAATGAAGTGGGACATAAACCACAGATTTATTGTTAAATTATTTAATATAAGTTAGACGCCACGGTAGCCGAGTGGTTAGAGGCTAGACCCGCAAAGATAAGATGTATTGCGGTACTAGTCTAGGCCTTGCATTTTTATTTAATGGTTAATATGAGAAATTTATAGTAAAGTATGTTAGGCGGTTATAGGCTAGACCCGCAAAGCTAAGGTGTATTGCGGTACTAGTCTAGGCCTTGCATTTTTATTTAATGGTTAATATGAGAAATTTACAGTGAAGTATGTTAGGCGGTTAGAGGCTAGACCCGCAAAGCTAAGATGTATTGCGGTACTAGTCTAGGCCTTGGATTTTATTTAATGGTTAATATGAGAAATTTACAGTGAAGTATGTTAGGCGGTTAGAGGCTAGACCCGCAAAGCTAAGATGTATTGCGGTACTAGTCTAGGCCTTGCATTTTTATTTAATGGTTAATATGAGAAATTTACAGTGAAGTATGTTAGGCGGTTATAGGCTAGACCCGCAAAGCTAAGGTGTATTGCGGTACTAGTCTAGGCCTTGCATTTTTATTTAATGGTTAATATGAGAAATTTACAGTGAAGTATGTTAGGCGGTTAGAGGCTAGACCCGCAAAGCTAAGATGTATTGCGGTACTAGTCTAGGCCTTGGATTTTATTTAATGGTTAATATGAGAAATTTATAGTAAAGTATGTTTGCTAGTCGCCTCCGTCTACGACACCTAATATGGTAGTTGGACGTAAAGCCCGCCTGAAAAAATAGGCAATTACTTTACTTCTTTACTTTACTTTAGTAAAAATTCCAAGTTTAAATTTAATTACGTGAACTGCAATAAGAGGAAGTGGTGGTATTTTTTACGAAATAATAAATAGAACTTGGGTGTTCCTATTTTATCTTTTTTCTAATTTCTCTATGAATATATTTATAGAAAAGAACTATCAAATAAAATAAAATAGAAAAAAAGATCCACCTCGACTAATTTCATATCAAATAAAATATATATTTTACGGCATTACGTCATAACAAATTTCAAAAAAGATGTTTTATGATTGGTGGGATGAACGTCAAAAAGGCTAGTAAACCGGAACGCAGAATAAAAAAACACGTATATACACACAAATAAATTATAAAACCTCACTAAAAACTACATAATGCATTTTTTATTTTTCAGAAGATGAACTAACAAAAATAGGGCCCCCCCCATTGATAGAAATTATGAAAGAATGATTCCTTTATCTGTTGGAGGGGGGAAGGGGAAAAGAAAGAAATAAAAGGAAGATGTTGGGTGGAGGTTCAGCGCAGTAACCACCAGGAGAACCGTATCCAATCTTAAGATCCATCATCTCCATGCAAATGATGATTAAGGTGGGAAGATTTCTCAAAAAGAAGTACGTAAGCTAAATTGGGGGGGAAATCGAATCCCTATTCTTAAAAAATAAATAAAGAAAGAAAAGAGCCGAAAAGCTCAAAAAAATTAAAAGCTAAAGTTTTTAGTTTATATATATATATAAAAAAAAAAAGAGATAGTCTTATAAAACCACTTTGATGTCTCGAGCAGTTTTTTTTTTTTTTTTTTAATTTTGACATTTAACCGGAAATAACCCCTTTTTGAGGAATCCCTTAGGGTAAGTTCCACTAAGCGGTCACAACGATCACGCTCACGAAACCGCGGTTTTGCCCGTTCCACTTGCTTACGAGTGTTACAATCGAAAACTCAAGTGGAATGGACTGTGGGAGCGTTTTATCCGTTCATGTAAACATTACAAATGGCGACCTCAGAAAATAAGTCAGAAGCTTGAAGAGGTTGTTTTTTTAATTTTAACCCCATTTATATGCCGTAATAATAAACTTTATTAATTATTGGTAAAGTTGACTTATATTAAAAATATATATGTAATTCTATTTTTTATATAACATTTATAAAATTTACGTTTAAATAAAATTAAAATGTCTTTTGTGGCAACAGTAGGATATTTATTAATGCAACATAATAATGCTTTAGAAAGTTCTTCATCTAGTTCCGATGAAAAGTGGAACGCAGTTTTACAAAAGCGCAATAGTGAAAAGCGAAAACTTAGCCCACGTATTATTAACTATCAAAGTGTAATTGGTCGTTATTCAGTGATTTAGTATGGTAAAGGGATAAGTAATTTTTCATTTTATTTAATTTATTTTTAGACTTTCGAGAATCAGATTCAGTTATTTACTTGAGATAATTTTTTCGGTCGCCATCTTTGCTTTTAAAAAATTGCGCCAAATTTCTGTACGCCCGACTTCGACCCAGCTTCTCTTAAGGTGGAACGTTGTGAGCTTCGCGTGAGCGAAAATAAGTGACATCATTAGTGAGGTTTTTCACCACGACCACAACGACCGCGGTCGTCAAGTGGAACGGTTGAAGGTACATATTGATCGTTGTGAGCGCTTAGCGGAACGCTGCCTTCAAGGCACTTAAAAGTGGTTTCTTTTAAAAATGTTGTTTATGTGTATGTCAGTCTGTATCCACCTTAAAACTTTTAAAAATAAAACGCTGAAGTTTTTAGTTTTTAGTATTAAAAAAAAGAAAAGAGATCGTCTTATAAAATCCCTTTGATGTCTTTTAATCGTGTACAGTTTTTTTTATTCTGATATTTTTCCGGATTTTAAATATTTCTTAATGAAATTCTGAGTTTCATGAATGAGAAAATTCTTCATTCAATAGATAAATCTATTACTCAATGGATTCGCGTTTAATTTGTACAGTTGGAGGGGTTCCTTGTAACGTTTTCTAAACTTTATATTGTTGTTACAGAAATCGTGTAAGGCGTACGCCATATTTTTATTTATTTAACACATTTCTTCTCCTTCAATCTTCAAAGAAAATAAATTAAAAAAATGGAAAAATTAACATAAAAATACAAAAAAAAAAATACATTCATCTCAATTTTTTGGCCCTTTTTTGGTTGTTTTTGGTCAACCCTTTTTCTTTGAACGCATCTTTTCGGTTCAAAAAAAAAAAAAAAAAACTTTCTGACAACCCTTTTAACGTCTCTGTTAACTAAAAAATACATAAAGTTTCTCCCAACAACCCTTTTCTTTACCAACTCTCTCTTTCTCTATCTCCCGCTGCTGTAAGGGTTGTAGGGATTTCTGTCATCTTCTTTTTATTTTTTTGCTTTTTTAACAACCCTTTATTCAAAACTGGAAGGGTTGGATATGATAATTCTAGCCCTTATATCATTTATTCCTTTATTTTTTTTAAAACTATCTTCATCTATCACAGAAATATGAAATGAAGACGTTCTTCTGCTGCATTATGTTCAGATAAACGTAAACCTTTTCTTTTTATTTGCCCTTATCTTCTAGAGTAAGGTGCAATTTGATTTCTGCCGCGAGTTGAGGTTGTCCTTAGAGATAATCTGTGAGCGTGACAAGATGAGATGTAGGTAAATTATGAATTATTGTCCCCACTTTTTTCTAAAGGGCTATGATTGGGCACTAGAGGGAATCTATTCTCAAATAGGGTGGTCTATTTTTTCCCCCATCATCTTGTTTACTAATTTTTTTTTTTCTAAGAGTTTCATCTTTAGATCTTAAGATTTTTAGGTTATCTAGGGTTGGTACCTTGAGGCTACTGTCTTCAAGTGTGATAGAACAAATAGAATGTTGTCTTTTTCTTTATTTTTTTCTGAAGAGCAGATGTTGTGAAACACAAATCACACTATCTTTTTACCCGTCGCTTTATACTCTCTTATTGATGAGATCTGCAGAATCCTTCTTTTTTTTTTGGAGTTCTCACCGGTAACGTCCACTCTAAGATGTCCAGACTGCGCCAGACAAAAAGAAAAAAATTGATATTGTTTCATATTGCATCTAAATTAGAAGATAAATTTGTTAAGGGCGCCACGGTAGCCGAGCGGTTATAGGCTAGACCCGCAATGCTAAGATGTATTGCAGTACTAGTCTAGGCTTTGGATTTTATTTAATGGTTAATATGGGAACATAGTAAAGAATGTTAGACCCGCAAAGCTAAGATGTATTGCGGTACTAGTATATACCTTGGATTTTATTTAATGGTTAATATGAGAAATTTATAGTAAAGTATGTTAGGCGGCTATAGGCTAGACCCGCAAAGCTAAGATGTATTGTCGGTTTAGTGGATTCGATTCCCCCTTGTCTAGACCTTGGATTTTATTTAATGGTTAATATGAGAAATTTATAGTAAAGTATGTTAGGCGGCTATAGGCTAGACCCGCAAAGCTAAGATGTATTGCGGTACTAGTATATACCTTGGATTTTATTTAATGGTTAATATGAGAAATTTATAGTAAAGTATGTTAGGCGGCTATAGGCTAGACCCGCAAAGCTAAGATGTATTGCGGTACTAGTATATACCTTGGATTTTATTTAATGGTTAATATGAGAAATTTATAGTAAAGTATGTTAGGCGGCTATAGGCTAGACCCGCAAAGCTAAGATGTATTGCGGTACTAGTATATACCTTGGATTTTATTTAATGGTTAATATGAGAAATTTATAGTAAAGTATGTTAGGAGGTTATAGGCTAGACCCGCAAAGCTAAGGTGTATTGCGGTACTAGTCTAGGCCTTAGATTTTATTTAATGGTTAATAAAAGAAATTTACAGTAATGTTTGCTAGTCGCCTCCATCTACGACACCTAATTGGTAGTTGGACGTAAAGCCGGTCTGAAAAAATAGGCATTACTTTTTACTGGCCAGGTTTTGGTTTTCCGGCCATCACCAGGAGGAATCAATTAAATCAGTGAAATGTAAGGGACCTTTTTAACTTTAACAAACTTTCTGTCTTGCTGACTCACGCAAAATTGGGGAAATACGTCATTATATTACCTAGTTCCTTGGCGGTTAGTTATTGGACAACAGTGCATCCAAAAAGCGGATTCGCTTCGCTCTCTGAAGATCAAGATAAATTTTAAAAAAATAATACGATTAGAATAAAAGAAAACAAATTAGCTTTACCGGAAATCATCTCGTTAAAAAATAACAGTGGAACTTCAAGCCAAAGAATTTTTCAAAATCTATTTTTCCGAGCAAAATCTATTCATCTCTAAACTGATGAATCACTTTAGCTAAAAGATTTTCTCTTCAGTTATGACTTAACCACGTCTACATCCATCCATCACTTCTTGTAGAAGAACTGGAGGACACTAAATGGACAGTTACTCTACTTTAATAAGTCCTTTAGAATGGTGAGGATTAAAGAGAATCTGTGTAACGTATTAGTGTAAAGGCAGGGATTTTGGAAATTCATTGAAGTACCCACAATGGGATTAGTGAAATCCGTTACATTTCTTCTATTGTCCATAAAGAAAAACGTTCTCCACTTGAAAAGGGGGAGAGTTTTTTCAAAAAAATAGAAAAATGAAACTATTGAACATTTAGAGCTGGCTGATCGTAAGCCACTTCAGAAATGTGGTAAATACTTTCAAGTGAAACGACCAAAAATGATTTCTATGGTTAGTTCTTGTCCTGAAGAGGTTGAAGCGAAATTTTGAATGAAGAGAAAAACCCTTTGAGAAGGGGCCGCCCTTTTCACGGTGTATTACCACCCACTCAACCCTTTTTACCGCACGCTTAATAAACTTTTTCTAAAGGAATTTTCAGTAAGTGTTTGCAAGTTCCCTCCTGGCGGCAAAGATTTATGATTATGAAGTGGGTTGATCCCCACATTGTTAAGGGAGAAAGAAAGAGATCTTTGGTCCACCTTCATCAGCCTTTGAACTTGATGAAGCAGTTTTTCTTTTTAAAGTTCAGCACTTCCAGTTCCTGTGGAAAACTGTACGTTTTTCCTGTTACCACCATTTAGAGAAAGAAAAAAGAGAAAAATTTGGTCCATCCCTGTAAAAACTTTCTTGAGTACAGTACTAGGAAAAATCTGCCAGAATTTCCCACTTTTCTACCCAGAATGCCCGAAAACACTACATCCTGAACGCCGAACTAAATAAGAAGAATGCGTTGTTACGACATAAGCAGGCTGAGAGCGAAGCACGCGGTGTGCGGATCGTATCTTCATAGCATCAACAAAAGGTCCTCTCCTCCTCTTTGCGTAGATTGCGATGAGGAAGAGGATGATTTCAAACATATAATAAGATATGTCCACGTTATGCAGTAGAAAGGAAACAAATGTTTGACGACAGGTATTTAGATGCACCCTTTCGCTAAGAAGACACAATATTCTCCACCAACATCTCTGTGCTTAAATCTGTAGCAGAGCTAGCAAAGAAATATGAATGTATTTAAAAGTTATAGCCGATTAGAATGAATGGAAGAAAATGATTAAAGAAGGATTAAGTGATTTTAAGCTATAAGGATGGCAGGAATACAGAGTACTGATCCATCCATTAGTTGTAAGTTTGCAAGTAAATAGTTGTATACAGGGTGAACCAGTAAGTATTGTCCATAGGCCTACTGTGTGTAGTACATCTAAAGGGGAGTTCAATGACATATTGTCCAACTTCATATTTTCCACTGTTCGTGAGTGAAGTCACTTTAAATTTTTTCTAAAATCATTACTTTTAACTTTTTACTGAAACCTTTGACTTTCTTATTTTAAGACAGCCTACTTTAAAAATTGTCTACTGGTCCATCTAAAAGAGTTTTCAATGAATTAAACAACTTGATAAGCTAACACTGTTGAGTGCTCGTGAACACGTTTTCTTGCAAAAACAAACGTAATTTCTCATACGAAGATAAAAGGAATCCTGGAAAATGGTATACCGTTTGAAAGCCCACATTAGACAAGGAAACTTTTATAAAAAGGTGCCAGCACCTAGGTCTGATAATGATCACATAAGGGCCTAATGAGTTTTCTTAAAAATTTCGGTTACTTTTATTTTTCCAGCATCTGGAAGATGATTGAGGCTGTTTGGAGAATAACTTATGCTTCTAAATGGTATCAATTTTTAGAAAATTTATCTGTCTTTCTAACCGTATCATCAGAATCGGATTCGGACTAAAACTTTTCTGAGTAATAACATTTTTATTGGGAAAAAAAGTAATGATTTTAGAAAAAAAATTAAAGTGACGTCACTCAAGAACAGTGGAAAATATGAAGTTGGCCAATACGTCATTGAACTCCACTTTAGATGTACTACGTACACACAGTAGGTCTATGGACATTACTTACTGGTTCACCCTGTATAGTAGAGGGATGAATGTGTAAAGCGAATGTATTTATAAGTAAGAATGGAGAGTGAGTAATATTCTAGTGATAAGCACCTAGACGATGCTGGCTGTATGGCGGAAGCCAATGCCAAAAAGAAAAGTCAAGAATTATTTATAAAAAATTATTTGTAAACTAGACACCAGAAATATGTTTAAAAATGGTAACCGAAGCTTTTTGAGTCGGTAATAAAGTATAAGCAGGCATAGAATAAAAAAATACCTAGGAGACCTACAACAATAACCAGGAGGGCATTGTGGTATAAAAATAAGAAACCACGTAATGAATATAATCTTAGTTTTATGCTATTGGCTAGTACAAAATAAAGAAAACCACCTTAGACTATAGTAAAACTAATAACATGACCGGACACGTGTCGTACAAGAACAAACAGTACAAATATATAAACAGACTGACTGACATACGCACAAAAAGAGGAAGTTCTAAAGAGACCAGGTGGTTTATTTGCGCGCGACATGTGCTTGACCTTAAAGCATTACCTCTGGTCGGTCAGTCATGTGATGGACGGACTTATGTTCTGGGTCAGTCAGGGTGGTTTTTTTTTGTTCCTTCCGTTTTCACTGGCAGAAGGTTTGCCCCACAATATCCGGTGGTTATTAATACTTCTTCTTAAAAATCACCTTTTCTATTCTAGAACTGAAGGATTGTTCAGAAGAATCAATAAGGATGTGGTGGAGGGGGGAGGAACAAAATATTCCAGCCATCTCTTAATCTGCAAGAAGCTTTTGAGATCTCCGTCCACAGTGATCATGAAACAACTCAACCAGGAAGCTCTAATGGGGGCGGAGAGCTCAGTCACGGAATTCATAATCCCTTCCTGGAGCCAAATAATCCCTTCTCTCCATCAGATTCCCTAAATATTCTTAAAAAAAAGACTCATATAATAATGAATATTTTGAAAAGGGCTCTCCACTGGCTTTTAAAATTTTTAAGCATGAATGGAAATAGATATCCAAAAGCTTGTCTTGAGCAACTCCAGGAACTACGCCAAAGTTCATAATGTACCCAAATATAATTGGTTCTCTCAGCTTTCTGTTTTCTTGCAGAGTGTAGATCAGTGGTTCCCAAACTTTTTTTGACCCATGGACCCCTTTTTATAGTCAAAACTTGCCCACGGACCCCCAAGTGAAAAAGCTACATAAATGCATAGTCTAAAAATTACAAATTTAAAAAAGCATTTTGTTGAAGAAGTATTTATTGAAATTATAACTTTTGTTTAAGAAAAAATTAATAATCTGGATGAACGTGATGAGATGTTATGAGTGTACTTATATATATATATCCGGCTCAATGTTTGTAAGTAGCTACCGCAAATCCCCACGAGTAATCTTTGGTTCAGGTCTGCATGAAGAAGCAGTTAAGTGTTCGACAGTAAGCAAGAAAAATCTTCATCTCTACTTAAGAGATTCAAGAAACTGAGAACATTCTCCTCTTCCCAAGTTTTGTATTTACAGAAAACGTTTTGCAACCAACGCAGATATAACGCTTTTAGTTTTGATTAAATTTAATTGGTCACCTAGTTAGTTTCTAATTTCCATAATAATAAAAATGGATCACAGTTTTATTATTTTATATTGAACCTTGCGCGGACCCCATGACGTTGTTCAGGGACCCCCAAATAAATTTTAATTTTCCACGGACCCCCTGAATGATACCGGGGACCCCTGGGGGTCCGTAGGGACCACTTTGGGAACCACTGATTTAACTCCTTAGTCAACCCCCATATAACGCTCCCACAGATGTTCTGAGCTATGCCCAACTCACCAGGAAACCATGCTTTTCAGGGGGGAGAGTCCTTCCAGCTTTATGATAATAAATTCATTCAAAATAAAAACTCGTAAGTACCCGACTGGGTTCATCCATACATTGTTAATTCCACCCGTAATAACATCCTCACAGACTACAAAATGATAATAACAGTCTCAGAAAGAAAATGACGTGTTTAACGCGGAAAAATTTACAGCTTTAAAGTGTCGATCACTCGTTTGTTAGTATTTATTCATTAGAAAATTGGCCAGTGAAAAGAAAAGTGTTAATTTTCTTTTTACTTCATGCATCCGTAAAGAAAACATGATCCATTGCTACCCTATCATTTCAAGACCTATCAATCATTCAATTTCCGCTTTCCCTAACCAAATTTTTAATAACTTGAAAGTAATTTTCCCTAAAATGCTTCATTTCTAGACGAATATGATAAATAAAAGAAAAAAATATGGGAACAGGTGTAAGACACGCCAAAAAATAATATGTAATTATTTCTGAGCACGTTAGAAACATCTTATGCAATTCTTACTTTTATGGTTTCATTCATATTTTTTTAATGTTATATTCTTTCAATGAAAGGAATCGATATATTGATCGAGGTAGTGTAAACCTGTTACCCTACATGCGAATGATAAATTAGTATCTTTATTTTAGGGTAACTTCAAGTAATTAGTACTACAGAACAGGAAGTATCTTTACAAATCTTAAGGTGCACCTATCTAATTTCCGGATTTCTCAAAAAAAGAATAAAAAATTTCAATTTATTTACAACAAATTACAGGTGGTAGATTGGCTGAAGTGTTGCGTTAATGTAGTTGTAGTAAGGAGGGAAACTACCCTTTGTGTTGGAAAAATTGTCCTTGGAAAACCTCGGAGAAGGTAAACGAGTCTAGGCCACCGGAAAGGCCCAGTGGAGGGTTGTCCCGAACTATAGACGTGGCAAGGTTACTGGAACGGGAAGAAACAAGAGTTGCGGAATTTTAGCTGTTACTATTTAGTAGTAGGAGATCTTTGCGAGTGTGGGTAGATACAGAGAGCATCTGCAATTTTGTCGGAGAATTTTAGAGACTGATGATATTTTCATCAGCATTTAGAGTTGTTGAACCATAAAGTTCGTTTCCATAAGTCCCGAATTGAGTAGGCAGTTGTACAACAGACGTTTCTGTTACATAAATAATTTTGGTTCCGTTGAAAATGTGCGTAGATCTCGGACTGCTGGATAATATCGCTAATTATTTCCGTTGTAGCGTGCATATTTTATTAATTCTATAACTGATTAATCAACATCTGATGTTGGATGAGTTCGAAACCGATCAAAGAAACTCTAGAAGGGTTCAGGCAAGACTATACCTCAAAACAAAAAATTGTCCATTTAGTAAAAATTCCACATCCAAGCAAAATTGCAAAAATCTAACAGTATCATCGCAAGGAAAGTTTAATATTTTAAAGCTCCCTTCCCCCCAAGTACATTGTACAAAGAGAGAATTTGTTTAAAAATGCCTTTTCAAAAAAAATAAGCAATAAAAGTTTTCATTGTTAAAAGTAAAAGGTAAAGTTATCTACTTTACATTGTTCAAAATCTTGTGAAAAATCAGTTCAATACAAGGATGTGCTAGTTTCAAAAAGAAATTGTACACTTTCTAGCAGGGATCAATTACACAGAAGCGGGGACCTCCTAGCTAGCTGGAAAGCCCTTTGGGTCGCAGGCCCTAAAATCTGTAGCATCTTTAAATTAGTAGAATTGGAAAATAAGATTTAAGATCAGATATTTGTTAAGTTAGGGGGAACAATTTTAAAATCAAGTTTGGCAAGTTTTCTACAAATTTTGGGGCAGCCATTTTTTCTTTATGTCCTTCGGTAGTGTTAATGACCTTTAGCGCACGATCTACAAGGGACCAACAAGTGCCCTTGGCGAATTAAGCCCACGGCGAACTTTAACAAAAAATCTGAACAATTTTAATTTAAAGACTTTTTTTGTCGAAGCGATTCTCTTCTTGTAACTCCACTACAAAATTTATCATGCCCATGTTGTAGCCCTACTCGAAACCTTTACAGGGAATTATTCCGGAAGTAAGGGTGGTATTAATTGGTTTTCTTATTCTGCTTCAATAACACAATCTGCATCACAGCCAAGTTTAACTCTACTAGTTAATGTAATAATTCTGGGACCCCCTTGGACCGGATGTACTCGTAACTTTTTCTGTCTCAGTGGACCTTAGAACGGTCATTTCCGGTTAAAACTCAATCAAAAATTTGCACGATAACAGTACTTCCTTTAATTACAGTAGAATAAAAGACAACCCTTATGATCAGTTCATTTGCCTATATAAAAGGCACATACGTATTCCATGCGTAAAGCGGAAAGAATTTCGACTGATGGAAACAGCTGACAGAATTATTTTATTACAATTTCTTACCCTGGTTTCGAGTATAAAAAGGTGCAAATGAGAATGCAAAACTTCACGTACCTACCTGAAACAAAACAAAAAAATATTAGAA
Source organism: Rhodnius prolixus (assembly GCF_049639745.1). Lineage (NCBI taxonomy): Eukaryota > Metazoa > Arthropoda > Insecta > Hemiptera > Reduviidae > Rhodnius > Rhodnius prolixus. The sequence goes on from NW_027411634.1 coordinate 39,083,239, forward strand.
ATTAAAAAAATGAAAGTTGGAACAAAAATATTGCACAAAAAATGAAAGTTGGAACAAAAAAAATTGTACAAAAAATGAAAGTTGGACAAAAATATTGTACAAAAATGAAAGTTGGAACAAAAATATTGCACAAAAAATGAAAGTTGGAACAAAAATATTGTACAAAAATGAAAGTTGGAACAAAAATATTGCACAAAAAATGAAAGTTGGAACAAAAATATTGTACAAAATTGAAAGTTGGAACAAAAATATTGCACAAAAAATGAAAGTTGGAACAAAAATATTGCACAAAACCTCACACGACTTCCTTAAACTTTTTGCAATTTTTGCACTGATTTAAATCAACAAATACCCAGGGAGGAAAATTGTTTAGATTTACTTCCTGGACAGGATGGTGGTTTTAAAATATTTGAATTTGAAGAAAATGAATAATTTAGAAAGATGTACAAGCAAAATGCGTTGTCATGCGGCGGTCAGATGATCATCAAGTAAATCACAAGGAATAAGAGGGAATAAACCCTAGGCCAGAAGAGGCAGGCGATAAAGTTTCATTAGCTTAAACTTACTGCAACAAGCCGTCCAGGAGTCGTCCCTTAGGATCATAGTGACCACTGAAGATTGAGATCTCCATACCAGGTTCTGCCAGGAAGAAGGAGAAAAAGCACTACTGGGCCAGCTGATGGGCTCAGGGTTCGACTTCTCTGGGGGGTAGAAAAGCCCACGCCTTAATGCTTTACCCAGGAGTCTCTCCGCACTCCTGTCTAGTTAAACGGATAGGGCAAGAACAGAGTGCATGATGGATAACTCGAATTGCAGCGAGTGAAAGACATGTTCATCAAAGATTTTTATGGAAATTATAAGCGTAGTATTTATGCAAGCGTAGAGTATGAACTTTTGTTCTTTTGTTTGTACTAGATCGCACAATGTAGAAGAACAAAGTAGAATAGCATATTCCCTAAGAATGACAATATGGTAGAAGGAACTATTACAAAAAAAAAAAAAATAAAACTCTCAATATATTCTAGGTCTTGATTGTTTTTAAATTCGTCCTTTTATTTCCCGTTCTATGTAATGGAAATAAATAAGAAGAAGAAGATGAAGACACGTATCCATGAAGATGGTCGGTTGGCTGGTTATGACTGAGAAAGAGAGAGCGATGTAGATCGCCGCCAAGTGCCGACAAAGTGTTAAAAAGACACAGGCGCCTCCTCTGGTGTTCTATATGATCTATAAGACAATGAGGGAGGAGCTGGCAAGTTGACTCTTCAGACTCCAGTGTGTGTGTGTTTGTGTGTGTGTAGATCAGAGAGCCGTGTAACTAGCCAGTGTTGTCACGGTGGGTCAGTCATGCACGTGACATAGCTATCCACTCTTCACCAACCCGCCTATAACTTCTGTTTCTTCAGCCTCTTTGTCTTTAACAATACCACTTTACCAGCGTCATTTCTATTGTCTATGGCTAGGATATGTTTATAGCATGATTTATTAGATTGAGAAAGAACTCTAATATGATTGGTTAACCACAAAAAAAAAAAATCTGGTGAACAGATCACTCACAATTTTCAACATTTTTTGAACATTTTCTCTTCAAATAAAAGTTACGTACTAAGAAATAATATTAGGCGCCACAGTAGCCGAGCGGTTATAGGCTAGACCCGCAAAGCTAAGATGTATTGCGGTACTAGTCTAGGCCTTGGATTTTATTTAATGGTTAATATGAGGAATTTATAGTAAAGTATGTTAGGCGGTTATAGGCTAGACCCGCAAAGCTAAAATGTATTGCGGTACTAGTCTAGCCCTTGGATTGTATTTAATGGTTAATATGAGAAATTTACAGTAAAGTATGTTAGGCGGTTATACGCTAGACCCGCAAAGCTAAAATGTATTGCGGTACTAGTCTAGCCCTTGGTTTGTATTTAATGGCTAATATGAGAAATTTACAGTAAAGTATGCTAGGCGGTTATAGGCTAGACCCGCAAAGCTAAGATGTATTGCGGTACTAGTCTAGCCCTTGGATTTTATTTAATGGTTAATATGAGAAATTTATAGTAAAGTATGTTAGGCAGTTATAGGCTAGACCCGCAAAGCTAAGATGTATTGCGGTACTAGTCTAGGCCTTGGATTTTATTTAATGGTTAATATGAGGAATTTATAGTAAAGTATGTTAGGCGGTTATAGGCTAGACCCGCAAAGCTAAAATGTATTGCGGTACTAGTCTAGCCCTTGGATTGTATTTAATGGTTAATATGAGAAATTTACAGTAAAGTATGTTAGGCGGTTATAGGCTAGACCCGCAAAGCTAAAATGTATTGCGGTACTAGTCTAGCCCTTGGATTGTATTTAATGGTTAATATGAGAAATTTACAGTAAAGTATGTTAGGCGGTTATAGGCTAGACCCGCAAAGCTAAAATGTATTGCGGTACTAGTCTAGCCCTTGGATTGTATTTAATGGTTAATATGAGAAATTTACAGTAAAGTATGTTAGGCGGTTATACGCTAGAGCCGCAAAGCTAAAATGTATTGCGGTACTAGTCTAGCCCTTGGTTTGTATTTAATGGCTAATATGAGAAATTTACAGTAAAGTATGCTAGGCGGTTATAGGCTAGACCCGCAAAGCTAAGATGTATTGCGGTACTAGTCTAGCCCTTGGATTTTATTTAATGGTTAATATGAGAAATTTATAGTAAAGTATGTTAGGCAGTTATAGGCTAGACCCGCAAAGCTAAAATGTATTGCGGTACTAGTCTAGCCCTTGGATTGTATTTAATGGTTAATATGAGAAATTTACAGTAAAGTATGTTAGGCGGTTATAGGCTAGACCCGCAAAGCTAAAATGTATTGCGGTACTAGTCTAGCCCTTGGATTGTATTTAATGGTTAATATGAGAAATGTATAGTAAAGTTTGTTAGGCGTTTATAGGCTAGACCTGCAAAGCTAAGATGTATTGCGGTTCTAGTCTAGGCCTTGGATTTTATTTAATGGTTAATATGAGAAATTTATAGTAAAGTATGTTAGGCGGTTATAGGCTAGACCCGCAAAGCTAAGATGTATTGCGGTACTAGTCTAGCCCTTGGATTTTTTTTAATGGTTAATATGAGAAATTTAGTAAACTATGTTTGCTAGTCGCCTCCGTGCAGGACACCTAATTTGGTAGTTGGACGTAAAATGTGCCTGTAAAAATAGACAATAACTTTATTTTACAAATAACATTAACAAAATAATTTGAACTAACAAATAATATTGGTAACAATCAATTTCTATTTAATTTCAATTTCAATTTTTATTTTACTTAACATCACGATTCGGACTCTCTACACCACTTCCTAAGGAACAGTTCAAAAGATGAACGTCCAGGATTGTATTTCAAAATAAGCAAATCAAAATAAAGTATTTATAAGCTGTTCTTTATCAATTAAATTCTAGAAAAATATAAGAAAATTTTTTGCTAATAATTGATAAACACTAATGGGATCCGTAATTTAACTGGAGAATACCGGAAGAGCTCTAAATAAAATTTTCTTGTGAAATTCGAAATGTTATAGAGCTATATATATAAAAAAAAAGAAGCAAAATTATAGCTGATTCCGATTGCTGGATTTGCCAAATCCATAGCAGGAAATGATAATAGTACCAAATCTAAACGGAAATAGGATAAAGTTCCTCACTAATCCAAATGAATTTTTGGGAATTTTCCAAAATTTAATCATCTTACAACAGTGTGAATGTGCGTAAACTTGTTAAACTCTTTTTTTTTGAACCGACTGGCTCAGAAATATAAGCTAAATATAAGCTACTGAGGTCAGCGTTTAAGCTTATTTCTTTTTTTCTCTTTCGAAACATTTTACGTCCTTTGAAAAGGAAGAAAGATTGCCCACTTCTTCCCCTACACATTCATCTGTTTATTTAATGAATAGAGTTACACGCAAAGCTTACAATGGTGGCGGGGGCTTTAATACCAGGCTGCTGAAGATGTATAGCATTGTATATTGAATGGTTAGGGACACCATAAAATACTTCGCGGCTCGGCCAACTCTTTATTGAAATAGATGAGGATTTTGCGCATGATCAATAACAAATAAAGAAACCGGAATATTAAGAATTATGAGTTGCAAGGGATTTTGTTGGTTTGTCAGTGCTTTTATTTTTTACAGCGCGTAACTCAGACATACGTGTATATTTAAAGGTCAGCAATCTCTTTAAGTTTACTTGTAACTTAATTTTTATTTTTAAGTAAGGAGAGAAAACTTTTTTTCCATTACTGGCCATGCGTAACAGTAATGAATGAAGTTTCCTTACTAAGGGACTTAAGTTCTAGGAATGCTGGTTCAGTACGTGGTAGAGAAAAGCTTTGTTTCCCTTCAAGAGACTGGTAAAAGCCCACACAAGCTTGAAGCGTAATATATGCTACAGATTATTCAGTCTGCAAGAGAACAGAGGAGGACAATGAGCTTTTTTTTTTAAACCCTGGTAATTTGTCGACCAAGAATCCCATCATGGATTACAGAGGGATATTTATTTAAAACTGAGAGGAAGGAAGAGAATTCAGGCACAGGAAGTACCCGTTGCGTCATTGTATGTCCTGAATGACTTTTTCTGTTGCTGATAACATTAATTTTAAAGCAAAACTTGAGGCGAAAGCTCACCAGTGCTTGAACTGGTGCTCTCCTGCTCAGATCTTCTTGATAGATCCCAGGATGGTCATTACAGTCCTTGGTCTAGTTCTCCTTTTTTTGATAGCCGAATAAGGTTAGAATAAAATGGTGTGGTTGTTAGTATTCAGTAGTAGACAGTGAACTATTGGTGGATCTCCAATGCCCGCGCTATGAAAGGAGACGAAATGGTCGATAGACTGGAAGAAGGAAGCGATCAACTGAAGTTGAGGAAGAAAGCTGTAGCACAAAGCAGAAAGCTGCTGAAGAATCTTCTGAAAAAGAGAAGATGCCAATCATCCTCCTCAGTTCTTTTTAAACTTTCCAGACTTAGAAAGACTGGAGAGGACTGCTTCTCGGCAAAGTCTGAAGGCCTCTAAAACCAGCTGAACCTCAGAGAAACTGATCCTGTGACAAAGAAGTGCAGTACCGTTTCCTTTTTCTCTTGACAGAATTTGGGCCGAAGGTAATCCCACCATTTCTAAGTCTAGGCCCCAGATCACTCTCAATTTTTTTGTATTTTCTCAACCCCTGTCATTTCCCTTCAGCATCATTGTGGACCCTATCCAATCTTCTCTTCTTAAGGCAACTTTTCGATTTTAAAAAAAAAATCTATTTCCACAATTTAATCTTCAGCAACAATTTCTTTGCGATGTTCCAGGCTTTTCCAGGGTTTTTTTTTTTTTGAGGGATCAGGGCAGCATTCCAGAGGACTTTTTTTTCTTCTTTTTTTCCTGGCATTGGCTTTTCACCGTACAGCCAACTTCAAAGCTTATTCCTTCCTAGGATATTTGATCTTAACTATGTAACTTCCTATCCACAAGTATATTTGTTAATCAAATCTTCAACAGGTTTCAGGTTTCATTATTAGAAAAGATGACGTCTTCGTCTATCTAAACGGCGCACTCAAATCTTTGTACAGCGAGATGAACAGCTCATCTCTTTCTATAAAGACGACATGTTTAAAATCTTCTTCCTCCTCCTTACACTTTTCGCACAACGGAGTAGCTCGTTTACCGATTCGACCAGAGGACTTGGATACAACATTCTAACTAATCGTCTTACGTGCACTTCCTCTTCGCTGAACCTACTAGCAATTAGCAGAACTTCCAAGAAGATTGAGGGAGTCTAGGTCTCTATAACTGCCCAAAAAGAGATAGTAAGCCGATAGCGGTAACTCTAAACTATAATACTTCTGTCAGTTAGTATTTGAGATGCTGGTTCGATTGGACCACTGCTAGCCAACTCGCTATCTTTCAGCGCCATTAACAACCAAAGATAAACGTCACATTAACAGGCCTCAACTTATTTTTAATATTAAAATATAATTCAATATTAAACATATATATATATGTTCACGCAGATAGTTATACTCTATTAATAGGATCATCATATAACAGTTCTGGTATGGTACCAAAAAAAAACTGAGCATGTGTTCTTCCCAGCGACAACCAGATAAAACAAAAACTCCCGGAAGAAAGATGTCTCTGAATTACAGTTCTTAAAAGAAAGAATTTCTACAGTTAACCCTCTAAACAGGAAGTATTAGTCGCCAGTTTATAATTAAAAGAAATATGTCTTTTTTGGGCCGACATAAAAGACAGAAAGAAGTCGCTACACCAGATTGATTCATTTAGGTCTTCTTATTTTTTTTGCAACAGTCATTTTAAGCGCCAAATGAGATGCGCGAAAAAAGAAGTCTACAGTCATTTGTCGGAAATTGCTCATCTACGATGTATGTACAAAAAAAAAATAAATATTTAAAATAGAATTTGCATAAGTTTAAACATATTTTGGACTTCCGGTAGCTGTTTTATTATTTTCATTATGATCGGAAGGATCCTTATGTATTTTATCCCAAACGATTAGTGGGTTAGCTACAACCTAGTAAATAGGAGAACATTTTTCTTCTAGGACTACCATTGATTAAGTTTATTAACGGAGAATAGAGGATTCAAAAAGAAGGAAGACTGTACGAAGAACCTGAGACACAGTTTCCTGGATCAAGAAAGGAAGACCGAGATGGATGACGTATTACCGAGTACCAAAGGGAAATAAGGACACCTTATTAGGGTATACGAAGAACCTGAGACACAGTTTCCTGGATCAAGAAAGGGAGACTGAGACGGATGACGTATTAGCGAGTACCAAGGGAAATAAGGACACCTTATGTAGGGAGGGCGCTTGACATCCAAGAATAAGAGGGTTGGATGACGCAAAGGATCAGAAGATGGTGGCAAAAAAGTCGAAGATAGGAATGAATAGGCAGCAGTCTCTCTTGAATGAGATCCAGAGTAATTGTTATTAGCCTAGTTTCGTTATTCTAAATTTTATTATGGCTTGCGGTGCAAAAAAAAAAAAATAATAATAATAAGTAATAGTGTGGTTAGTCCTGGATATCCCGCAAGGATGCAAAGATCCCTGATGAAACAGTAAAAGATTTCCCTTTAATGAAAAATTAAAAAAAAAAATCATTCCACCGTTTCCTGTAAAGTTCCAAAGTTTTCATTCTTCCAACACTTTTCTATTTCCCTTCCAGTTATCCACAATTCCCCTTACGAGAACCGAAGCCCCCGTGGGATGATTCCATTTTGTTTCAATAATATATTTTTTTTGTCTCGTTCTTTTACCTTTTCCCTCCTTTTTAAACTTAAAAGCAGTGATTTTGTTGTTTCTCTCTCTCTCTCTCCTCCAGAGTATGGTACTTTACTGAAAAAAGCAGGGATAATCCTTGGAAGGGACGGGAATCACACGTCTGTTTCCCCGTCTTGGATCGGTACACTTGAACTCCGATCGGAACACCTGGTCGGCGTATAGACCGCAATCACGGTCTAACAAACATTAGTTATCTATCAATGCTCCCGGTTACCACTAGCTCTATCATCAGGTTAGTCACTTCTTTTGAAAAAAGGTAAAATTATTAGTGGACTGGGGGGGAAACGGAAACAATATTGTCATTTTTTACTTGAGTTTAGGTTAAAGTATTGCTTATTGAATAAATAAAAACCAACTTATTGAATCGATGTCTACTTCGATTGTTTTAAGAATAACGGAAAAACACTCTTACTTTGTTGCTGAGTACGTAAACTCAGCAAAACTCAAAATCTCCCCCCAAATTGTTAGCTAAAAAAAAACATTTGATTTGAATTTGAAGTCATGTGATTGACTTTTCTGAAGTATTCTCAAAATTCTAACTCACAAATTTTCCTAAGATAGAAACTAGCGCTTCCCTCAGAAGTACTGTTAATTAAAATTTCCGGAAATAATATTTACCAATAAAATTTTTTAGGTTTATGTGTGTTTTTTAATCGCTTTACAAATTTTAGTTAAAATTTTAGAAGCTGTTGACAAGAAAATCTTAAAATATGGGGAAATTCTATTCGGTAAAGTGGCACTTCCGGTAATCAAATTTTGAGCATTCAGGTCTCAAATTTAATTCTTATTAATATTATACAGTTGGCAAGCCTGTACAATAAACAGTAATGGCACTTTAGAGGACAGGTTTTTTAGAGGTTTTATATATGAGATTGTAGGCTGAAGTGGAGTTTTCTGTATCGTGTTTTTAGCGACTTGTGTGATAAAAGAAATATTCAGAGGCCATTATCTCTTAAGGCTCCTTGTCCGGGTTATCAGGAAGAGTTCTTGAAGAAAGATTTTGAGCTAGAGGGATTTATATGAGTTTGCAAGCTGAAGTGGAGTTTTCTGTATCGTGTTTTTAGCAACTTGTGTGACAAAAGGAATGTTCAGGTCAATGTCAGGTTGGGAGACATAAAATGGAGCGTTTACAATAGTTCGAAGTATTTAGATTGAGGAGATTGAATCCTTTGGAGATTGGAGCTTTTGGTTCAACCCCACAGCTCTATTCCATACGGCCAGATGGTTTTCAAAATAGTAGTATAAATCACTCTTAAAAGAATTGTTACCATAATAAATAGAATGCGAGCAAACCATGGTATTTGTAGGTCATATTTGTTTAGAATAGGGAAATTGGTCTCTCCTCTTTGTAGGAGATGTAATGACGGAGGATTTTGAACACATAGTTATGGTTTGCCCTAATTACAAAAAAGAAAGGGAAAAGTTTTTTAATGAGATCACAAGATATTGCCCTGTTCCTCTCTATTTTAAGGAGATAATATTTTCAAATAATATCTACGTGTATTCTTTTTTAGTAGAATTTATTAAAAATTACAATATTTAAAAACCTACCCGCCAGTTTTTGCTAAACACAAATATGAGTGGTTGATTGGTTAATAGTGTAAACACTGATACCACTAAAAAAAATCAGTCTTTTGTTGTCCAGACAGAGTTTAGATCTATCGTCTAAAAGTCTTTTAAGTAGTCGATAGCGTTTGTTTAGTTCTGTTCTTTTAAGTCTAGTGTGCGGGTAGGGGTGGGGTTGAGGAAAATGTTTGCAGCTTTTTTTTTTGCTTTCAAGAAAATCTCAAAGAATTTAAAAAATTAAGCAACGGTGGCTAAAGGCTACAATTAGTACTAGGCTAGAGCTATGTATCGTACTGCTAACTAAGAGAGCCATCTTATAGCGCTTATGGTCTGGAGCAGAATGATTCCCAAAAGACTAGGTGGGGGCTAGACAAGGAGTTGAACAAATAATGACATGTTACAAGTCGCCCAAAAAGGTTACATTAAAGTGCTTCAAATAGTCTCTTTGTGCAAATGTCGGTAAATAAGAGCTTCAAACAGATCTGTTAAGAAGAGTATCGTTTACATAAAAACTCTCTAGCAAAAATCAAAGTAATAGAAAAGATATTTAAGAGTGGCTAGTTTTAACATTTTCGGTAAAAAGAATCATGTTTTTCTTAATTTTCACACAATCCTGAACATTAACAATAATCTTTAGGTAACAATATTCTGTAACAGAACATGCAATACGTTTGGACAGTAGTAGAAGTACTAGTATTGTGAGGGCTAACTCTCCCTTACCTGGTAATAAAGAGCTAGTTACAAATCCATTACACTTGAACATTCAGTCTAGCACAGACATACATAGAAAATGGTCTCTTGTTTTGCTAAAAGTATCTCGTTAGAGGCACAACTTGTGTGTTCTATTTTCTTCAGGTTATTTGTAATTGAGCACCGATTTAGAATAGCATGGGATTATATTAAAAGTTACTAAATTTTTGTTAACCAAAAATCTACCTCATTTTGACTTTAACAAATACTCCTGTTACAATTACCTATCTCTTGTTATAGACTAGAAGTCAGTAAGTTTGACTACCTGTCAGAAGTTTTGGCCTAGAACATTAAGATATACTAGTAGCTCTTTCTTTTTTTAAAGTTATAATTACTCAAAAAAGTAAAGTAAGTAAAGTAATTGCCTATCTTTGCAAAGTCGGCTATGCAAAATCCCAGTTTTCTGCATTTACACCCCTCTGTTCGGGAATAGGGTTTTATTAAAACCAAAAAAATTCATGTGGTCTTGAAGCTCAATAAATGCGCAACTTTTTCTAAAATTGTCTGACTCCAGATTTGTTGTAGGATAAAGGATAGAAAAGTTACGGCCGTTTTTATGGTGGAAAACGCGAATATCGACGGAAAAGTTAAAAATGCGAATATCTTGGACACTATTGAGAATCGGGCCATAGTGTAGAGAATATTTTTTGTTGCATTTGAGCTGCTGAATCACCTCCCGAAGTTTCGACCACTCCTCCGTATACACCCTGTATACTTTTTTTATTTGGAAGACTTAGACCCATCTAATCTGTTTAAATCAACAAAAACAATAACCAGTCTCCATCCTCACCCTTAATTGAATTAAAATTAGATAAAAATATGATGAATCATTTGAGACTAATTCATTAATGATGGATCATCAAAAAATTTATTGATTTATGTCAATATAGGTATACAAAAAAAAGGGGGGTGTTTTGATTGATTAATTTTATACTAATTTGTTTTCAGTTTCCTTTTCAGTTTTTTTTAACGTTTACGTTTTTTCCATCCGTGTCTGTCCGTATGTCTAAGATCTTTAATCTTTATTTTCAATTCATGTCTGCGCATTATCTGATAATTTTGTGTTTAAAAAAGTTGGGGATGATTTTTTTTTAAAGACGCGTCAACAACTGAGGTTATTGAAGCTCGAAGCTCTTCTTTTTTTTTTTTCCAGTGCACTCCGGACAGTGTTCTATCCATTACCGGACAGTGAGCTAGCTGTAAGAAGCTCCTAGAAAGAGAAAATCTAAGAGGATAGCAGATGGATTCAAATCCATGGGATCTCCGCGTTGCAATCCAGTGTACCTCTAACCACTGGAGCTAATCCTTCCCTCGGGATTTGGTTTCAAAAAGTGTCCATCAAATGTCTTCCCTTGCAAGTTGGTGGGGGGTCGGTATAACTCAGTTAGTTACTCTCCTACCTGTGACAGTAAGAGTAATAAAAAATAAAAAAGAGAATTGGGTTATACTCCTTGCTTTTTTCTATTTTATTTTAGACTGTAATTTAATAACTAATGTATTTGTTTTTAAAAATGGTTTCTAGAACTACATCAGCTGTAAGGGAAACCAGTTTCAGCCGCGGCCTTCTTAAAAGGACAGTAAACATTAGGTTAACTGTTTGTCTGTCTGCCTTGAACTAGTCAACAACGAACTGTATGGGGCTGTGGAGGAAGTATATACTAAGGTCTGTCTCCCATACGCTCATTTTTGCTTTTAACCTTTCTTCCGGTCTATATATGTTCCAGCGAGTGAAGGTAGGTTAGTTGTATTAACTGGAGCAAAATATTGTCTTAGGACAGAAATCTTACTTCCCTTTACTTACACAAGTAATAGTATCAACCAGTTTCTTTTACTTTTCAATTAAGAAAAGTCTTGAATTTCATTATTTATATTTGATAAATCAGATGGAAGGGGGAGGGTAGTTCACTCAAACACATTAAACAGGAAATCGGTAAGATAGAAAATGGTATGGTAGGGCCAAGCTGCTGGGAGTTCTTGTGATGGAAGTTGCCCTAAAAGGAGCTGCAGGAGAGAGGTTTCCTGTTTTTTTGTTGCAAAATATGGTGTGAATCCTCATTAATACTCTCCAAACTCGAAATTTTAAAACATATTTAATTCTAATCGATTTCTAGGAGGATTCTATCTGCCGTCTCTCTCAAAAGTACCATTCAGTAATACTGGAAAATATTTCCAGTAAAAGTTGTAGATTTATGTGTTTAGAATTACTATATAAAGTTTAAATAAACTCGAAGGAACCATGTTTGAGGATAAGAACCTTGAACTTGAGGTCTGCAAGGCGACCGAAAAGAACTGCAATAAGAGGACTGCAAGGCGATCGAAGAAAGCTACAATATGAGAAGTGCAAGGCGATCGTAGAAAGCTACAATATGAGAACTGCAAGGCGACCGAATAAAGCTACAATATGAGGACTGCAAGGCGACTGAAGAAAGCTACAATATGAGGTCTGCAAGGCGACCGAATAAAGCTACAATATGAGAACTGCAAGGCGACCGAAGAAAGTTACAATATGAGGACTGCAAGGCGACCGAATAAAGCTACAATATGAGGTCTGCAAGGCAACCGAATAAAGCTACAATATGAGGACTGCAAGGCAACCGAATAAAGCCACAATATTGGTAAAAATGCATAGAAATGACAATTCAGAGAGCACAACGAACCATAATATTTGTCAACTTCAACATTAATATGCACCTTATATGTTAGGAATTTCCTTTTACTGTCAGATAAACATATTTAAGTAAAGTAAAGATAATGCCTATTTTTTCAGGCGGGGCTTAACGTCCAACTACCAATTAGGTATCGTAAACGGAGGCGACCAGCAAACATACTTTACTATAAATTTCTCATATTAACCATTAAATAAAATACAAGGCCTAGACCCCAGGAATCGAACCCACTAACCATCAATACATATTAGCTTTACAGGTCTCGCCTCTAACCGCTCGGCTACCGTGGTGCCTTAAACATATCTATTATCTATCCGCTTCTAAATCTTAAGTGATTTTTACAATCGTCTCTTCTTTTTGTATTTCCAATGCAGATACCAGCGATGACCAACTTTTTTTTAATCAAAATTTAATGATTGATGTTTGTGAGGCAAAGTTATTAAATTCTATTTTAGGAATAACCAGAAGGACGGTTTGCAGTAAACGAAACAGCGATAAAACCAACATATATGTTCATTTTCCCTGCGATTAAACCGCACAGGTTCATCTAGTTTCTGACTTAAAAATAAACTACTCAAAAGTTGCTAAGGAATTTATAAATAACATCAAATATAATTAACTTGCACAATGTTTTGATGTTTATCTCGTTATTTTGGCATCAATATTTGTTTATATTAAGGAATTAATGCTGTAAGTAGTTTTAAAGCTTACATTTATTGAGAAAGAATTATAATTAAATAATTTAAGATCTACGAGAAATTAATGCACTTGTTAGTCGTACAAAGGTTAATTCATTTTGATGAACCACAAAAACAAACTTTGCTAATTTTGTCCTTTAAAATGATTCAGTATTCTAATGCATTTGAAAGTGAATGAACTTTTTTTTCTACTCAATTCTAATTTTTTATCATGGAAAGAAGACCTCTAAGTGATGAAAGGGCAGATTTAATTGTCCAGTTTCATTTACAGGGCCTTTCTCAGCTTGAAATTGCTAATGCTTTGAACATTGCGCCAAGTGTTGTTTGCCGAGCATTTCAAAGATACCGCGAGTTTGGAACTGCACAAAGACGCCATGGTGGTGGGAATTTTCGAAGAACCACTGAAAGAGAAGACCGCCTAGGGAGGATGAATGCCCACAGAAACCCTTTTTTTGACCGCCCGACAGTTACAAAATCGTCTTTTTGAATCCTCTGGGACTCAAGTACCTGATCAACGATTAGGAATCGATTGAGAGAGGTTGGTTTGCGTTCGTATCGCCCAGTTAGAAGGCCCTCTTTGGATACTCGGCACAGAAGAGCAAGATTGGAATGGGTAAACCTCAAGGTTGAGGGAGAACCAAAACTGGGAATTTGTATTGTTTAGTGACGAGTCAAGATTCTGTGATAGCAGACGTTTGCGAGTGTGGTGAAGGCCAAACACTCGTTTTGAGCCACAATTCATCCAACCGGTAACAGCACACCGCGGTGGCGGTGTCATGGTGTGGGGTGGAATTACTCTCAACAATCGTACTGAACTACACATCATTCAGGGCACTTTAAATGGGATCAAATACAGAGATGACATTATTCGGGGGGTTTGTCTCAGACTTCCGAGAAAATATTGGGCCACAATTTGTTTTTCTCGACGACAATGCCCGCCCTCACCGCGCCAGATGTGTTCTTGAAGAAATTCGTCGTCTCGGCATTACCCACTTACCACTGCCAGCACTATCACCAGACCTAAACCCAATAGAGCACATTTGGGGACAATTTACAGAGACGACTAAATAACCATCAGCCCCAACCCAGGAACACCGGAGAGCTTGCTAACGTTTTAACGTTTTACTATGGGAAGAAATTCCGCAAGAAGAAATAGCTGCCGTTATTTTGAGTATGGCAAACCGTTGTTCAGCTGTTCAGAGAGTAAGAGGAGGCTACACCGGGTACTGAAAAACTATGGATTAACAAAATAAAAATTGTGGAAAAACCAGTGGAGATGTTTTCCACAATTTGTTAGGCGACACTCACGGCTTTTGTTAAATCCTGTTTTATCTTTGTTTTTAAAAATTTTATTTCTGAAAGATAATGTGATATTAAAAGACAAATGAAGCAACTTTTATTTAAACAAATATATAACTCTTTCTGTCTTTTTTTGATCTTTTTATTGCAATTCCTTAACAACTTTTGAGTAGTTTAGATTAATTTCCAATTAAGTCTTAAAGCATCACTTTAAAAGTATTTACTTCACTGTTACAAACAGCTGTGCAAAAAAAGTAATTCTATATTCTGTCCAGCAACACCCACGTTTCTCAAGCAGACTAAGATAAATTTTATAACTATAATTTTGGAAATTTAGAAGTTGAAAAAGTGGCAAAAGATGAAATTTCAATTTATAATTTTTACAAATTCTACACTTTCTCTTAGGAGCCGGGTCATTTTAAGGTGAAAGTAAAGAGTTAAGGTTCATTAATTCAGTTTAAATAAAGACCCCTTTGATGCTTAACATCAAATTTTAACAAGAAAATAATTAAAATTTAATTTTTATACACGAAAGAGAATTAGCATGGTAACCCTTAAAAATAAATAAATAAACGCAGTTTTATAAAAAATAAAAAATAATAAAAATAAAATTAAAAAATACTAATAAATATGAACTTGTTTAAGAAAAATGTAACTCATTACGTTGTATTCATTTTAATTAATATAGAGCATTTATTTTTCAGCTTCGGTTTTTTATTATTGCAACTGATTAACTGCTATCATTTTTTTTGCAAATAAAAATTTTAAAGCAATGAAATGGCAGTATTTTTTTATAAAAATACTGAGTGAAAAAGCAATTAACTTGTTAGTCATGCCGCTGCAAGTTCGCGGCGCTAGTGGTAAGGTAACCATTCCGATGTCATGTCTTAAGAAATAAACGTTTTTGCCAATTAAGTATTTAACTAACTCATTCTTTCAACACTCAATTTTTAATTACAGTTTGTTTTTTTTAAATATTATTACTGTATTCATAAATTTAAATTTAAATTTAATTACTGAAATTTGCTACAAGAAAAGTGGAGTAGACCCAAAACGTTTTAATTTTGTATTAAAAAATAATACTAATATATTAGTATTAATAAATAATTAATTCAATATTTAAGCTTCATTATATTTATTCCGTTTATTATTGGACCAAAAAAGGATGACGTCTTAACTCTCAAAGAATCCCAATTTGGT
Organism: Rhodnius prolixus; assembly: GCF_049639745.1. Lineage (NCBI taxonomy): Eukaryota > Metazoa > Arthropoda > Insecta > Hemiptera > Reduviidae > Rhodnius > Rhodnius prolixus. Next base: position 39,098,723 of record NW_027411634.1, read on the forward strand.
TGTTAGGTTCCTAATGCTAAATGACAACAATAACGTTCAGTTTATTCGTCGTTAGAGTTGTTAGCTATTGATAAGATTGATGACGATGAGTAGAGCCAAGAAAAGGCGATTTAGGTGGCTATTAATTTATAGACACCAGCGGAATATTAGTGATTTGATCAAGAAAAAACTGAAGGGCTAAATAGAGTAAAACATAAATTTACTAAGAGTTTAATGACTAGCATTAACACTAACTTAGGAACGAGTTTTAATTACAATAACTAACTGGGATAAACTAAATATAAACTATTCTAAAAGAACTGGCCGAAACTGGATGACGAGTAGAGTAAGGTCGTGAAGAATGAATCCCCCCTCAGTGAGTGACGCGATGTCTAAATGCGATTGAATATCCCGAGCAGTGGTCTGGCGTTCTCTGATGGCTTGGATAGCTTCTACTGTCCTTGAGTCTACTTGGCTTAAACCATTCTAAAAGTATTGGCTAAGCAGAATGACGAGTAGAGTAAGGTCGTGAAGAATGAATCCTCAGTGAGTGTACGCAATGCCTAAATACGATTGAGTGTCCCGAGCAGCGCTCTGGCGTCCTCTGTTGGCTTGGATAGCTACTACTGTTCTTGAGTCTTCCTGGCTTTAACTCTTCTAAAAGAATTGGCTAAGCAGAATGACGAGTAGAGTAAGGTCGTGAAGAGAGTGTAAGAATGAATCCTCAGTGAGTGAACGCAATGCCTAAATTCGATTGAGTGTTCCGAGCAGTGGTCTGGCGTCCGATAGCTACCTACTGTTCTTGAGTCTACCTGGCTTAAATCCTTCTGAAAGAATTGGCTGAACTGGATGACGAGTAGAGTAAGGTCGTGAAGAGAGTGTAAGAATGAATCCTCAGTGGAGTGAATACAATGCCCTGAATGCGATTCAGTGTCCTTGTATACTCTTGGGCAGCTTCTATTGTTCTGAGCCTATCTGGTCTTTAACTCTTCTTAAAAGAATTGGCTGAACAGAATGACGAGTAGAGTAAGGTCGTGAAGAGAGTGTAAGAATGAATCCTCAGGGAGTGAATGCAATGCCCTGAATGCGATTGGGTGTTCTTATGTTCTCTTGGGCAGCTTCTATTGTTCTGATCGTATCTGGTCTTTAACTCTTCTTAAAAGAATTGGCTAAACTGGATGACGAGTAGAGTAAGGTCGTGAAGAGAGTGTAAGAATGAATCCTCAGGGAGTGAATGCAATGCCCTGAATGCGATTCAGTGTCCTTATATACTCTTGGGCAGCTTCTATTGTTCTGATCCTATCTGGTCTTTAACTATTCTTAAAAGAATTGGCTAAACTGGATGACGAGTAGAGTAAGGTCGTGAAGAGAGTGTAAGAATGAATCCTCAGGGAGTGAATGCAATGCCCTGAATGCGATTCAGTGTCCTTGTATACTCTTGGGCAGCTTCTATTGTTCTGATCCTATCTGGTCTTTAACTCTTCTAAAAGAATTGGCTAAACTGGATGACGAGTAGAGTAAGGTCGTGAAGAGAGTGTAAGAATGAATCCTTAGGTAGTGAATGCAATGCCCTGAATGCGATTGGGTGTTCTTATGTTCTCTTGGGCATATAGCTTCTATAGTTCTGAGCCTATCTGGTCTTTAACTCTTCTAAAAGAATAGGGTAAGGTCGTGAAGAGAGTTTAAGAATGAATCCTCAGTGAGTGAATGCAATGCCTGAAAACGTTTAAGTATCCCGAGCGATGGTCTGGCCTCCTAACAAACTATGGTGCATGGACAACTTCTATCGTTCTAACCCCTCCTCGCTTTAACCCTTAAACTGCCGAGCTCAACTCGAAAATTCATCAAATTGTTCAACCCCATCCCAACAATCAATATCCTTCTCTAACCAGCAGAGCCATCAGTTTAGAAATGGAAAGTGAAATAACTGTAAATCATAAAATTAATTAAAAACAAAAAAAAACCAAAAAAATAAATCTCAGCCTCATTCAAAGATAACAATATTTATATCATAACCAAGTTAGATGCATTAATTGTGTATAAAAGAAAAGGTGAGATGGCAATTAAATTATTTACGATGCCATAAAAACATAAAGCCTATATTATAATGAAATTGCAACAGAAGAAGTGCAAGCGCATTTATTCTACAATAATGTTTTTATGGCCACCAATTTCTTATTTCAGCATGACATAAAAGAAAGCTTCTGCATAGTTTATCAGAACATAAAGGGACCCTTCAGATCTTGGGGCTTCCATAAGATATTTTTTATTTTTATTTACATCGATTATTCATCTATTTTTTATTTTTATTTTTAAGACAAAAACAAATTAATTTTATTTTATGAACCAAAAAAAATTAAACCAATAATAAAACTGAAATGTTGCAAAAAACAAAAAAATTGGTAAAGTCATAATAAATAAATAATTTGAATATTTACGGCCACTTCTTTGGAAAGATAAAAAATTGCATTGACAGTCTCTTAACTTCAAAGATTCATACTTCTTAAAAGCATTTTTATGACTTAAGCGATTCACATGTTCAACCAATTCGAACAGATAATAATTAAGTAAATGCATTAAAAGTAGCTGGATATAATTTTTTCATCTATACAGGACAAATTTATTAAAGAAGTTCAAGCAGAACAATTATGAAAATCATAAAACTTAACCAAACTCCCGTTAACAATAAATATAATGACCATTTAATTTTTAAAATTTCATTTCATTTCTTGTAGAATTATTTACGGTGATAACCACCCAGGCTCTTTTAAGGGAAATCTCAGGGATTGGGAATAAAACATTCCTGGTGCCCAACTCATTCCAAGAAGAAGGATATCAGGAGTATATTTTGCTTAAACCCTGATAAACAATCAGGCTACAGGAATAGAAAGGAACCCTAAGTGATTTTTACGAACAATCACTTTCTTGTTCAAGAATTCTTGTGAGGAATTGTTCATCCACTTCTAACCACCTAGTGCTGCACGTGACCGAGACGAGGCGAGACTTTATGCAGTCTCGATCTCGGTCTTGGTCTCGGTCTCGTCGAGATATCTCGGTCTCGGTTTTTTGAATTTTTGTTTAAGTATTAAAAGCGGTTTGCTATTAATAATCTTTTCAAAAAATGTTATTATTTTCTAATAATTATTTTAATTTATATATTGGTAATGAAAATGTGTGTAAAAGAAGACAACTACTTACACTTCAATGCATCATATATTACTATTACTGTTATATATCTTTATATAATTTCAAAAAGATGTTAAAAACGCGCCAAATGAAAGACCCAAATAACATATCTGCCTGCTATAACAAGTCGATTCGTGAAATAAAAAATATACCTCCCAACAAACTTCCCGCTCCATTAGTTATGGCTGTTGGTGAAGATAAAGAATCTGATGATTCACCTTTTGACGACGACGACGACTGTCATCAATATTTTTGCACCATTTGCTCAAAAATCAGCAAATATCACCGAAGCATGTAGACAGAAATAATTAATTACACCAAATTAGACCAAGCACCAGTAGACGTTGACATTTTAGAATGGTGGAAAACACTTGAGAATTCCTTCAAAAATTTGTCTAGAATGGCAAAAGATATTTTTAGTATCTGTGCAACTTCATTGCCATCGGAAAGATTATTTTCGCAAGCTGCGATGATAATGACCAATAGAAGATCTTCTCTAACTTCTAACTCTGTAAAAGCTCTTTTATGTATCAATGCTTGGGCAAAGTGTATCTTAAAAACGAAAATTTGTGGCAATATTTTTTAGGTGCATAGATAGTCTTTTTTTTCAAATTCACTAATTCTAAGATTCTAAAATATAATTCAAATAATATCAAAGTTCAAAGTATTAGATTATTAATAGTAAAATTTTTGAAATTGAATAAATGAATGATATGAATAGTAAAATTTAGTGAATTTATGTAAAAATTAGGTAATTCGAAGGGGGCCGCCACGGTAGCCGAGCGTCGCGAGACCTGCGAAGCTAATGTGTATTGTGGTACTGGGTTCGATTCCCGGTCTTAGGCCTTGTATTTTATTTAATGGTTAATAAAAGAAATTTACAGTAAAGTATGTTTGCTAGTCGCCACCGTCCGCGACACCTAATTGGTAGTTGGACGTTAAGCCCCGCCTGAAAAAATAGGCGATTACTTTACTTTGCTTACTTTACTTATGTAATTCGAAGTCAAATAGATGTAGTAATATTGAGCATATATAATAAAATCGTATCTTTTAATAATTAATTCAATACTCGTAATGATTATTTATTAATAAAGAACACAATTTTATAATTTTGTAGCTAAAAATTAATATTTGAAAAACCGAGACGAGACCGAGATTTCTCGACGAGATATATATCATGTCTCGATCTCGGTCTCGGTCTCGGTTGCTCAAGTCTCGTCTCGGTCTCGGTACCGAGACCGAGATTTGTCTCGTTTCTCGTGCAGCACTAATAAATTGTGTACTAATTTTGATTCTGTTCGCACACTCAGATTTTAAGAGCTAAAATCACTTTATTCATATTCTGAAATCCCACAAAAATTGATTTAAACTCAATTTAAAAAAGGTATGATAATAATTCCATATATTAGGGGTAAGAAATCTAATCTTTCTAATTGAAAAACGCACTCGATTTTCCCTAATTATTACTTTTTAAAGTTTTTAATTGATAAATTTTGTTCAAATTGCAAATTATAATCAAATATTCCAAATATTATAAAAAATGCGATAGTCCCTAACGTTAAATACCATTTCTTACACTAAATCTTTGATAACTCGTCATGTTTTTAGAGTTTATAAATCAAACATCTAGATGGCTGAAGTAGTATCTAGTTCATTCGTCACCCAATTACTGCCTAACCTCACGCTTATTGGTGTTATCATGACAATATGGAGATTCTAGATGGTTTACACATTCAATTCTAACCTCAATAGCAATCAACGTGTTTCATAAAACGAGTGCATAGTTGTTATTTGAGTGAAAATGTAGGTTTTGTGGAAATTTGAGTGAAGTAGACGAAAAAGATGGTGGATAATTTCTTCATTTCACCAGTGAAGAAAAGTGCATCAAGTTATGCTTTGGATAAAGTGGATTCAAATTCTTCGTAGTCAACTTTTAAAGTTTGGCTAAAACGCTTAAAGTTCCAGATGACTGAAATAAACATCTTGATCACTATTTCTGTGATGTAAATCTTTCTTTGTTTCCTAAAAAAACGGTTTTAATGCTTTAAAACTGATTGCTTAAAATTGCCTGACTGGTTGCTTAAAATTTTAAATCGTAATTGATAGTAATGTACTCTTGAAAAAGGGACAAAAAATGAATGAAGTAATTCAGATGCTGAACAGTGCTGGCTTAAAATGTTGCTGATGTACTGTATCTTAAATTGAAACAGTTGACACTAACAATGGTTTTTTTTTCTGATCTTAGAAAAGTTTACAACCAAGAAAAGTGAATTAAAAATAGTCTAAAAACAAAAATACAGGAATCTTATTGATTTTTTTTTAAGCTCAGCATCATCAGAAGAAAGAAATAAATGAGGTTAATGCTGGATTGCCAATTTTCCTAGTGAGAAGTCCATGCTTTCATCATATGTTCTACAATGAAAAATTTGTCTTTTTAACATGGATAGACATACTGAAGGTGAGCATGACCCGTTTTTTCATTTAGAACTAAGTCTTAATCTTAAAAAACCTGCATTCACCTAATGGGTTAAAATAATTTTAGAATAGTTGATTCCAGGTGAGTGTTAACAATCGTAAAGACAAAAGTACATTGATAACAATAATTTTCATGCAACAAAGTTCCAATTTCATGCTAGAAAACAAATTCACATACCTTTGGCTTCAGAAGAAGTAGATTCAAACTTCTAATTCAGAACATCTCATCACTGGACACTAATTTTCACCAAAACACTCCCGCACCTGTAACTTTGCAAATATTTGATTAAAATTTAAAGTATTTTATGCCAAAAATCAGAAAAAATAGTAATGTTCGGTTCAAACTGTGTATGAGGACTTAGTTCTACAAAATTTTAGAGTAAAATAAGTAGCTGCTACTGCAAGTATCGTAATTTCATATTATTATGAAGCTAATAACTCACATTTATAACAATTTTTTTTACTGAGCTTTCCATTAAAACTCAAGGAAAGATGCATGTATTGAATGCGATTGTTGCTTGAAGTTGCGAATCTTGAATTTGCAATTAAGAAAAAAAGTAAAATGCAGAACTAATTCTAATTTTTTTTTAAGCTGAGCCTTCTTTTAAGCCACATAATATAATATATGCAAGGAGAACACAAGTGCAAGTATAGATGGTGATAGTTCCTTAGAGTTGTGAATTTTGGGCATAAGACCTACTACTAATTCAACTAAAGGTTAAGTCGATGTTCAAAGTTGCTTTTGCAAAGTTGCAAAAGAAGCATTTAATGAAATTGCTTGAAAAAATATGTCCAAGAATCTAACCAGGTAAGTTTAATTACGTAAGTATACTTTCAGTTTAAAAATTATTACCTTAAAAGAGAATCAAACAGTTCCTAAGATTTCATTACCATATGTTTGATTGTACTTACAAAAAATTTACAGATTCTCGCAATTTAAATTCTCAAAACACTAGTAGAAATATTTAAAACTATATTATTCAGCCAATATTTATTGATGGATTACATATATTTTATTGGATTTCAATTTCAATTTAAACTAGCAATCTGCTTTTTTTTGTTCGCCATTATTAACTTTTCTTTGACCTTCAGATTGATCTAATTTTTCATTTTTAATAGTTAATCCATCGATAAATGTTGCAATTTTTTTTTGTAGTTTTGTCGTACATACTATGATTGATAAAGAAACTAACAAAATTTGGATGGTTTTGAGATAAATTAATCTGAAATAATTATATTAAATTAGTAACTTACATATTAATGATGTAGATTCGGCAGCATCACGAGATGGACTTATCCGTTCTACAGGAAAGGGGGTGGGTACATTAAGTCTGTATAATTTATATATTTTTTAATATTAATAGTAATAACAGTAATTAATTCAAATTTTTTTTAATTACTATCAATAAACTTTCAAAAAATTAAAATAAAAAATATTTTACATTTAAGTAACATTGTTCAAATTTTTATAAATATGAATGAAATTATTATGAAAATTTGTTTACAGTATTTAATTAATTTAAAATTATAAATTTCAGTTAATTTAATCATTAAATAAAAAATAAATAAATATATATTAACTTTATTACAGAAACTGAGAGCTGTGCCAGGGAAAGGAAGACCGCCATTGTGAATCAAAAGTTTTTTACAAGATGTGATTTGTGTGATTTCTTTTTTTAGTTAAAAAAAAAGATGGATTGTGTTGGTTTCTATTGCTACTAACTGTGAATTTGGTTTACTTGATTTTATCTGTAAGATTAGATAAAGTTGCTGAGTTTAGAAGATCTTTCAATCAATCTAAGCTTAGAAGATCTTCCAGTAATTAGTGAGAAAAAGGATTTATCTGGGGTATGTAATATTTTAATTTAAAATTTTGCACGAAATATATAGCATGTTTAATAATTTAATGAGAATAAAATATGATAAAAATGATGATAATTATCAAAAAGTAAGTTTTTTCTGAATAAAGTTTAATTTAAATGAAAAATGGCCTTCACATTCTAGCTCAGTTTTTCGGATTTTTTTAAAAAATTTAAAACTTAATTAGAAATTATTCCCATTTTGCTTTATGAATTTAGGCAACTTTGTATTTATGAATTGTTTTGTTCGAGAATTTTCGTTGACTGCATGATAATATCTTCAATATTTTATTCTTCTTTAAGAATTTCCTACTGACGTAGTACTACAACACTTTTAGATTAACAACTTAGAAATTGTGTGGTAAATTAGATGAATAATCCTAGTTTAAAAGATTATTAAATTAAACCATTAGCACTTCCAAGATCAGATTCTTACAGGTTTGGTTAAATTTATTAAGTTTTTTCTTAATGAGCTTAAACTCTTGGTCAGATTAGATCAAACGTGCTCATTAGTTTCATATTTAAAAAGGATTTTGTCTTGAAGAACTTACTTTACTTGTGTTAAGACTTTTTTTTATTTATTTTCATTTTATTCTAAATCCGATTTAACTGTGAATCTAATCTGACTTTGTGAAATTATTTATTGATTGTTTTTTTCAAGGATTTGTTTAAATTATTTTTAAATACTGAATCTATAATTGTTAGTAGATTTATATTTTATTTTGTGAGTTTTAAAGCAACAATAGTTTTAAATATTCATGAGATTAGGACTTTAGAATAGAATGTACATTTTGCATTCCATGGCATGTTGCAATTATTTAGTATATTGTAAATGCTCAAAATTAAAACGTTAACACTTGTAACATGGTGACTAAAGTGCATGAATTTTTTTTTATTTTTCATTTTTATTTTGCAACTGTATGCAGTACAACAAGCAAAAGTGATGAGAGATGGCACAAATACACATGCACGCATATGTATATCCACACACATACGTGAACATGCATGTGCGCCGAGGGCATGATTGGAGTGAACGACGACCATCCAGTGATGGAAGCCGTTAGTTCGCCAGATTGGCAAGCTTACACAGCAACCATCCTAGGAGATCGGCGTTGTGTTGAGATGGTCGCGTGGCCACCGCCGCTTTAGTCTGCGTTGAGGATTAGAAGGAAGTGTTGTGGTAGACATGTTGTGGATAAGAGGGTTGTAATGACTGTGTAGATTTGAATGGAGTTTTGGTGTATCGAGTTTGGGCTATTTCAGAAACGAGAGGAATATTGAGATCAGAGTGTATTGTGTGATTGGAGACGTAAAAGGGAGCGTTAACTATTGTTCTTAGAATTTTTGATTGTAAGATCTGAAGTCGGTTGATGTTCGATTTTTTGGTACTTCCGTAAAGTTGTATTCCGTACGTCCATATTGGGGCAAGTAGAGCATTCAAGTCCCAAATTAAAGAACCTATATCTCGAATCGTGCCATGTTACACTACTCACTTTAGGTTTAGGAAATGATAAAACTTTGCTTGCTAATTCTATGCAGTTACATCTACCAGCTACTTTTTGCCTTGGTAAGTTTGCTTACAACGTAATTGTGATTGTTACTTTTTCACCAGTGGTAGATAATATTTCTTATTCTTGTAATAAATATTTATTTAGCTTTTAATTTATCCGTGTAAAATATTATTTTCTACCATTTTTGGTAAAATTTAGCATGAAGTCTTATTTCTCTCTTTACAGGTAGTTTCTAAATTGTTTTAAATGATCTTTTGTCTATCGCCATGAATACTTATAGTAACATTTTGTATAATGTTTTCTCGTATTTCACAATAAGCCAAAGAGGCTTATTTTGGCTATATCCTAGATGGTGTATTTGTCAAATTTATCACTTTTTTGATGGTACAAGGTCCAGGATTTTCGCCTCCAATCTTTCGAGGATTTGAGAAACCATATCCTCAACAGCCAAAACAGAGGTTCTGGGTTAAATTACCCCACCCCCTGTGAAGATGTTTAGCTACTTATCGTGCTGCCCTATAAATAGGCCAGGCAACAAGAATTATCCGGTACTTTACCTAACTACCAAGATTTTGTCAGTTCTGATTTTGCACTAATAAGATTTTTAACTAGTTAAGATTCCTGGAATAGCCTTCCAGGATAAAGTCATGCTATTTCCAAAGCCGTTCTGACTGTGCCCTTGGTTCTATATCGAGGACAAGTTCTGATCAATGAAAAGAATGAATTTTAGGGGTTCTTCTTTTCCTCCCTTACCAAATTTGAGATATCAAATCCATTTTTAGAAGAAAATTGAGATACTAAAAGAATGATGGTTTGATTTTCGACCGTTGTTAATAGGTAATCCTTGGGAATTTTGTGGCCAACAAAATTCTTTTTTCAAGCCGATGTTTCGGCAAATTTATTGCCTTCTTCAGGGTATTATAAATTTGCTGAGTTGTATGTGTCGCTACATTATCATAACTGTTAAATCCACAAGATTGCTGTACATTCTTTTAGAAGTGCTAAGACAAAGTGTAACAGCATCCATAACTAACTGTCTTCCCTTTGTAGGTGTCCTTCGGTACTTTGTCATTGTTTTATTTTCCCCAGTATTTTGTAAAACTCATATTTCTACAAAAAATGTTAGCTTCTCTACTACTCTGGAGCCAGCAGCATTCTCGAACAGTGAACTCCCTCAACACTAATTCAATTGTTTTCCTATTTGTGACTTTACTGATCATTATTTAGGTGATGTTTTGAATTTATTGGATAACTGCTTAATCGATTTGTTTTAAACTTCGTATACTATTTATAATATGTATCGAAATGCCGTTTTATTAAAAAATTGGTTTCCTGAAAAGCGAGCTTTTAAGTAAGTTTCAGTCTGTGAAGAATGTGTAACGTTTACTATAAATTTTAAGAGATAAGTAAAAATGTCTTAGCTGTTCGATTGACGAGTTTAATGTTGGTCCATAACCTGTAACTGCGGCAGAACCAACTCTATCCCGGTTGCATTCTATATTTATTTGAAGGGCACTAAACGAATGGAGAAAATTTGTCTTTAATTATTACAATAGTGTAATTAGTGTAGTTAAAAAATCACTTCTGATTTTTTTTTTTCAAACTTCAACGTTGTTGCATCATGAGTTTATGTTGAATGCATTTGGTCAGCATGATTTTTAAAGGTTGAAATGATGCATCCTACGGATAGAATTGCTTGTTAGTTGATGTATTTTTTTTTTGTTTAATTCTAAACTTTTTTTAGGTTGTTTATTGGCAAAAAAAATTGAATAAGATTCTACAGAGAATTTTTGGGAGACTGATTTGTCCATGTACAGGACTTAGAAACCTGTACGGAATGTAGAAACCAATTCAAAACTTTTGATGAAGTGACGTTAACATGTTTTTTTTTTTTGGTGAGTTTAACTGTGCATTAGAGGATGCATTTATAAGTGCAGGCGAACAGGTTACATTCATCTTTTTTAAATAACTTTTTTCAAAAGGTTGTGTATTTTAATTTACTATGATTATAACATAAGCATTGAAAATGTGATTTGGTTCTTTAGAGCTGCATTATACTGTTGATTTTATCCTTTTGTAGCTTTATATTTTTCTGACCAGTTTTGGATATTTACTCATCATCAGAGGTTTATTAATTAGTTTGGGTTAGAGAATTTGATTTTTTCTGTTTCTGTCAAATATTTCATTGCTGATTTGATTAGAGGTATCTGTGGGTTTTTGTTTTGCTTTTTTTAATCTCATCCCCATATCATCTATTCTGAGCTGTCCTGTGAATGGTTCTCTTTGCCCATCTTTTAGCAAAATGTTTAACTCAATCCCGTACTGCTGGATTAGTTTCTATTGGCCTCTCCCTATGAACAATTGTCACTTTGCTCTCAAAGTGTGACTTTAAAGTATCGTATTTTTTTTTTTTTTTTTTAAATGATTTAAGGCGCGTCAACATCTTAGGTTATTGGCGCCCGGAGCTTTTTTCAGTGCACTGCCGGCCTCCGGACAGAGCTCTCTCGTTACAAACAACACTATCCATCACCGGACAGTGAGCTGTAAGAAGCTCCTAGGAAGAGAGAATCTAAGGAGGTCAGCAGCTGGATTCGAACCCGGGACCTCCGCGTGGGAGTCCAGTACGCTAACCGCATAGCTAATCCCTTCCCTTTTTTTCTTTTTTTAAATAGGCTTTTGTTATCTATCCAATGACATTTACTTACATCTCTGAAGACTCACTAATATGAATGATACAATCTAAAATCCAACATATCTACTTAGTTTGAAGTACGTACTATTTATGTCAACTCAAGTCTAAACCTGTTTACAACAGGCCGAATGGAAGTACTCTCCATCTTTATTACTTCCCACGGTGGCAGTAGTACTCGATCTTCCAGCTTTTATGACAACTCTTCGTCGCATCCGTTCCTTTCAGGTTACGCCGATTTATGTACACTCGTATTTCTTTTTGCTTGAATATTAGTTCTTTACTAAACGACACCGGCAGAAAGACATCTTTCAGTAATAATTAATAATAAGCCCAAGAGGTTACATAATTTTTAACCTTCCCATTTTCTACACTGAGCAGAGTTTTTTTATTATCCTTCATTAAAAGAAAAACAAAACCCAGTAGTACGTGGTTTTTGCTTAGGAAATTCTCAGTTAATAAAAAAAGTCTTAGAAAAAAATAAAAGAATCCAAACTGGAGTTAAAGTCCTGTCTTTTCTACTTGATTCTGTACTTTAACTGTAGACTGTGAAGGCGAGGCCAAACTATCTTACACCCAAGATTTAAAAAAATGATCGTTAATCTTGGAGAGACGTGCTTCTATTACATGTGTCTGTATGCACTAAACTGCATTCTTGCTCTAGAAGAGTAGTGGGAGCTGCTGCTCGCACAATGCATTCATATGTGTTATAAATAAACAGGATTGTGCATCTGAAGATTATTGCTTATTTAAATGCAACGCATAAAAGTGAACTGATTCTTTAAAAGTTTTTTTTTTTTTTCTTTAAATATTGCAATTTTTTAGTCGTTTTATAGCAAGTGATTGATTGGGAAATAAAAATCTTACAACTAAAATTGGCACGCTTCGGTTTTATCATTGGCTTTGTAAAAAACCTGTTTTTCTTACATTTAGGGATAATACCGAATTTTATGTGTTTTAAGATGGCTTCAGTAATCTGAATAGTGAAGTCAAAGCGATATTGTGTTAAAGTCTGGAGTATAGGAGATGCTCACACAAAGTTGTGAAACTAGTTCAAAGTTTTCTTGTCGTTAAGACTTCTACTTCTTCATTTGACAGGTATTTCTTGCTGTTGCAAGCATGTAGAGGACTGAACTTACGACTGATTGCTAGAAATTAAACATTTCCTTTTGATTGTACAGTTAACAGGACATTTACTCTGTCGTAAATGTATCTTTTTCAATGGAGATGACCTTATTTCTCTACGTCTTATAAATTTCATTTAAGTATTTAATGTATTTCTGTTCGTTACATTTAAAATTACTTAACATTGTCCTTTAGAGTATTTCCTGTGGCAAGCTATAAAATTTTGCTACCCCCGTTTTTCGCATCTGGAAACATCTGGAAAACGCTTCTTCTTAAATATTGTTAAATTAAATCCCAAACAGCGATTTTTTTCTTAGTGAGTCTTCAATCACATGACATTTCTTTTGTTTCTGCGTCTCTCGAGTGTTCTCTACAAGGTCGATGAGTCTTGTCTGCCGACCTTCTTCAAAAACCACTCTGATAGGGTGAACGCTTCCGAAACATTCATTCCGAAAAGCTTCACGTAACATTTTAAAAATTTTTGTAAAATTTTTCCCCGATTGCACAAGAACTTTGTCACAAACGTGCATTGCTCTTATTTTCGATTCTTATAACACTCGCTCAATGAAACTTAGGTTTGCAACTAAGAAGGTTATCGATGTTCTATACACCTGGCCTTCTTTTGAAGGTTTCTTTTAAGAGTTGCACCAATTACTTCGCGTCCTGTAACCACATCGTTTGTGTTCAATTTAAACAGCCTTGGAATTTTTTGATCTCTTAATCTCATTTGCAAGTTTTACAACTCTAATTACGTATCTTGCGAGAAGGGAAAGTGGTGTGGGTGGTCACACCAGATGTTTCCTAAAATATTCTTTTTAAAAGCGTGCTGATTATAAATTTCTGAAGTTCCGATTAGTTTAAATTAACTTTTCTTCCATTAAGATCCAAATAGAAAAAAGGCAAAACGTTAAATTAATGTAAGGCAAAAAATTTAAAATAAGGAAAAGAAAAAAATGAAAAAAAAACATTCTTAACAACTGGCAAACAAAAGAATATTTTACAAAACCGAGAACGGATTAGGTTAAATGCATACTTTTTGAACCATGAACTGTACTTAGGTCAGCAGTTCCGAATTGAGAAGAATACAAATAGCAATTGTATGAATGCAATTGTGCAAGTAACAAAACAACTAAACAAGAAGAATGCAAGAAGTCTTCTCTCTGTACGGTAACTCACGTACTTGTGTTTGACTGCAATGCAATTGTGTAAGGCTTGCAGCACACATTGTTTTCTTCCGTATTGCACTTTTGTCAATAATGCATTTTTTATTTTTATTTCTATGCAACTTCTTTATTTTATTTTTACTTTTTAGAAAAAAAAATAAAGAATTCTTTGTTTAAAAGCTAAGCTATTACACTGTATTGAATCTTTTAGGTGCCTCCACGTTACCCCAACAAGCAGATAAATTGCTCAAAAAAGATTACGGTATCAAACCATCTTACTTATTTTTCAAAACTTTCTCATTCTGAGTGTTTTTATGGGGTAATGTTATGAGCCTTCCAGAAATATCGCTGGAGTTCTTCTCCATCTTGTAAGGAGCCGACGCGAAGTCGGTACTACCGCTATGAAACAAAAACATATTTTTATTATAGAGTAATTATGAAATGCTCTTTTAAGTAGTCTTTATTAAGAATCCTATTTTAATTACTGTTCAACAAGATACGTTTGGACATCTTCTTTTGCGGTACTTACCTTCATTTTTGCTTTATTTATTCTTATTTTGTACATTTTTAGCACATAATCTCGTGAGTATTCTTGCACATTCTAAAACGAACTTGTTTTTGGACATCTCTTGAATACTGAAGCTTTCTGTTTTGGCCATAAACGTGGGCAAATTCATTTTTCTCTTAATATCATCCCATTCATGTTCTGATTCTGTTTTTCTCTGGCCATATTCATGACTTTTTGCACTCCGTCCACAGCGTGGCATGGACTACACAAATTTATTATTGTCCCAAATTGTTATACAGCACTTATTGTTGGTTTTTCATAAACGAACTTACCTTAAACAGAAGTATCTTTATAGAAAAAAAATTAAAAACCATCTAGGGTGGGCACATTAATAAAATAAAAGATTACTGGATAATCTTTAGAAGATCAGGTCTACGTGATAACCTGCAATCAAAACGCAACACAAAAAACAAAAACAAAACCTAAACAATGCAGTGCATGCATACAAGAGCTATTATTTCAACTGCATTTCATTGCTTATCTGATTATACATACAATTTTTTAACCTTCACATTAAAAAGTGATAATTGTTGAGCATTTGAAAGTGCATTGTTCCTTATCAGATGGATAATCTTATTTTTCCACGGAGCTTCTGCATTTTTTTCCCTCCCAATCAACTTAGTATAGTTCGATTCTTTACTTGTGTCTGTACAAAGTAGATCACAGTTTAAAAAATAAAATCATTGCATTGCAACATACAAATGAAATATATAGCTTTAATGCGCGGGGCTAAAAAAAGACTAAGGAATTTAAAATACAGATTTAAAGAACTTTGGTAGATAAGTAGATTAAAATAATTACCATGTTTAACCAAAAAATCGAACAGTATCTTCACACAATATCAGACTAAACAACGTATCGTTTTAGCACAAACAATTTTTTTTTAATAAAAAAAAAAAGAAGAATCTAACGCTCTTGGTTTAATTTTTTCTTTTTTACCATTCCTTCACTAATTTATAAACGCATATTTCATCGCATTTTAATTTTACTTCTTTTTAGTCCAATCAAAAATATAACCTATCTTTTACAATCCTTTTGATTACTAATTTTTAAATGGACGAGTTCAACAAGGGGTGAATGACTTGAGGATTTTTTATTTTTTTTAATCAGGGGGGGCGTTACCAGTGGCTAGCTCGGCTAATATTCCTTCTTTTTTTCTCTCTCTCCTTTTAAACCCAAAGAAGTCTGTTATTAACTTCAACATATTTCAAAAAATAAGAATTTTTTGAAAAAAAAAAATTTACTAATTTTATGGACAAAAATTAGCAGTATTAAGATATACGAGGTGTGACTATTAAATAACGAGACTGATGCTGTAAAACATTTTATTTTAAATTTATACATATTTAGTTATTATCACCTTCAATATACACCCCTCCCCTATCCCTACAACGCTCCATGCGAATTTACCATTGTTCGAAACAGTGCTGGAAGTCTTTTTCTGTGAGCTCCTGCATGACGAGTGCCGCTTTTTCTTTCACAGCTTCAACGGACTGAAATCGTGTTCTCCTTTTAATGCAGATTTTACTTTGGGGAACAGATCTAAAGTCACATGTGGCCAGGTCAGGCGAATAAGGCGGATGAGGCCTAAAACTGGGATGTTTGAACTTGGCTAGAAACTGTTCTTGACCAGACAATGCAGTGTGAGTCGGCGCGTTGTCTTGATGGAGAACCCCCAGGACTTGTTCTTCCACAAATCGGGTCGTTTTTTTCCTTACTCTTTCACGGAGTTGAGCAAGCACCTCACGGTACTAATGTTGATTAATTATAATCGGATATTTTCATCCGTTTTGGACGTGGAAAGGCTTAACCGGGCGGTCATCAACTCCGACGTCTTCTCGGCCATCTTGGAAACGCTTGAACCACTCAAAAACTCGCCCACGTGAATAAAATTCATCACCATAAACTTCTTTTAATAAAAGATCAAGTTTCAGTAGTTCAAGTTTTGATGTGAAATTTCACCGACAATTCGTTGCTCTACTGCATGTGTTGTATCATGTTTTTTGGCAAAACGAAACTAACACCTTTCACACAAACACATCAGGTTCCAGTCAGACAGATTTCTCAACAAACACGTGAGACGCTGCAATCCGAAAGAGAAGCTTTACGCTGCACAGCTGTTGGTCGTTAAGATTTGGCGCATGCATAGTTTTTCTGTAACAGCATCAGTCTCGTTATTTAATAGCCACAACTCGTATTTATCACTACAATCATAAGCAAAAGTTCTTATAAACTACCTCTCGGATCAACCGCCTCCATTATCCCCAAACTTAAAATTTGCTATGAGATGATCTCAATGGAAAATTTTAAAAACTATCTATGCCAGTTTTCAACTACAGCAAAAAATGGATATTTAAGAAAGATTATAATTTATATTTTTTCCTCTCGGATGAACTTAACAAAAATATGTTTAATACAAGTGAAACGTTACATAAAAGATTTCGCTTTTACCATTCAACGATTCTTTAGGGGAGAACATATTAAACTATAGATTGGTGATGGGGGGTAGGGGGGAAATGTTCTAAAACAGAAATGAACCGTATCTTGGAAATGTTCGGCCCTCTGGAGAACTTCTCTAACAATAGATTTCCCATACATTTGCTACAGATTTAATGGTTGTGCTGCCATAAATCTGATTGTAACGCTACAATTCAATAAGAGGGATGATGATGGCCAAAGAAATGAAAATATATTGTGCAGTTTGCATAGTTTTTTGCAATTATCGACCTGCATTTAGTAAACATTCCGGGTTCAATGAAAACTTGGAGAACTTAGTGAGAGAACTTCTTTACCTCCCTAGTCAAAGGATTTCCGAACAGTCTGTTTCTTTTTTGCGTTGCCTAAATCCCAGGATATTTGATTTACAATAATTTCCGGTTGAACATCTTGGCATATCTCTTGCACTTCCTGTGTGAACGTGTGTTTAAAGAAAAAAAAAGAGGAAGTGGTTTATTTATTGGGAAAATCAAATGGAAGTTGATGAAGGTAATTTATTTTTAAACGTTTTATTCTTGTTGTTGTTTGAAGCATGACTTGTCATAAGGTTGTAGAACTAGTGGTTGTTTTTTCTGATCTCTACTGCAAATCGGTAACATTTATTGTGTGGTTTTCTATTGTTACAAGAGGTTCTTTATTTTTTTTTAAGCCACAATCGTGCCTATAAGCTAGATCAGTTGGAATAGAAAGTTCTCAGTAGGACGATGTTAACAGAGAGTGATTTGTTCCTTGAGCATTAAAAAGGAAGAAAAGAAACAACTAGATGCAGTTGGTATAATCCTGAAGATAGAATTCAGTAGTGACTTCCCCGACCGTTTTAAGTACGTACAGATGTGTGTGCAAAGATGGGTGGGTGGGGAGGAGTATTGTGACGCGAGTGTGCATGGGTTTTAACACGAGAGTGCGCTGAAGTCACGTACTCGGACAATATATGGCTGGCAAACTAGGTGGGTACTCCATGGCTCCGTGCTCTCCTGATGTCTATGGCATGTTTCATTAAAAACATTTTTCTTTCACCACCCAAGAAAGATTCCTCCTTACGAGTGCTTTTACATACATGCACCACGTGCCCTCGTTATAGATAACTTCCGCATCTTCTATTAGCTATGTTTACTTTCTGTGGACGATTCAGTCTTGACGAGAGAGAGAGTATTATTACTTACTCTTAGGAATGAGGAGTTAATCTTGCAAGGTTTTTCTATTTAGTGTTAGCCACTGGAATACTAAACATTTTGAGATTTTGAGAGGATTTATGATTGATCTAAACTGTCTTCTTTAGAATATCTTCGATGGCATTGTGAGGGAAGCGCATGTTTCTGACTAGTCTCCCTCGGCTCTTTCCTAGAGAACCCCTTTTTTTTTCCTTTATTCTTAAATTCGCAACTGCGTAATACAAAACGCAACAAGCAAATATGATAGCGTATAGTACACAAATGTGATATAGAAAGATAAAATAAAATAATATATAAAGTAAAACAAAACAAAGTAAAATAATAAATAAATAGGTAAATAAAATAAAATCACAGGAAGGGCTTGAATGAGGGCCATCCAACGATGACCATCATAAGTCGGTTAAAGTAAAATACCGAATGAGTGGAATACGAAGGATGGCCTTGTTTATCTTTCGACCAGGTGATCGCGAGGCCATCGGCGCCTCAGTCTGCGAGGAGGATTTGACGGGAGATTAGTGCAGGACAGGTTGCTGATTAAGGGATTACGATGTTGGTAAAGTTTGGAGAGGAATTTTGATGTAGCGGGGGCTGGGCAAGGTCAGAGGCAGTTCGGAGTGGATGGTATGGTTGCTCACGTAGAAGGGTGCATCAGTGATGGTTCGAAGGAGGGTTTGAATCCTTTTTAGGTTCGAACGCTTAGCCGTTCCGTACAGTTCAACTCCGTAAAGTCCAGATAGGAGCGAGTAGGGCTGAGTATAGTCGTTTCTTGTTTGTCAGAGTCAGTTTAGACCGTTTTTCAAGTAGTCTTTTGAGCATTCCGATATCTCTGGTTTAGTTCAAGTCGTTTGAGTCTAGTATGTGGATTCCATGTGAGTCGCTTGTCAAGGTATATTCCCGGATAACCGCTACAGAAATCGGTATGTGATTCAGGTATACTGGAGGGAGCATTGAGAACCCAAATTAATGGTTCCATCACCTGTTCATCCTATCGGAAGATTGTTTTACTTATGTCGTATTGAAGTATGCACTTCGTCAACCCGAACACAAAGCAATAAATAAAAATCCTGGAAGTAGGGACTTCTGAAACATATAACACGTCACAGGTGCTTTAGTAAAATATAATAAAATTAAACGACAGCGTAAAATAACAGCAATAATGCGTCAAAATTTGCCCAAATGAACATTAAAAACTGTCCGGTCAAAAACTGCACGAAAAAGCGTAAAGTTGAAAGAAAAACACCCAACTTTGACACATTTTTTTTCTATTTTTCTATAAAAGGTAAAATTCCCAAATTTTCTTTAAAATGTAGGGCCAATCCTCCTTTATGACTGTAATTTTTTTTTTGCAACAACATAATTTAAATATAGATTGTGTGATAAATAAATTGAAAAATTGGTTCTACTAGACGGTATTAAATTTAGAATTTTAAGGTCTGACGAGGATATAGGGTCCCCGCTTTGTGTCATTACGATGTAATATGTAGTATTAAACTCAAAATAATGCTGATAAGATTTGAATAGAATTGAAATTCGGAGTTAAAAAGAAATGCGTGTCAAACAGAACCTCCCGAGTATTTCTTTTTTTATGATTTAAGGCGCGTCAATATCTATGGTTTAAGGCGCCCGGAGCTTTTCTCAGTGTACTGCCGGCCTCCGGACAGTGTTCTCTCGTTACAGACCGGACAGTGAGCTGTAAGAAGCTCCTAGGAAGAGAAAATCTAAGGGTCAGCAGCTGGATTCGAACCCGGGACCTCCGCGTGGGAGTCCAGTATGCTAACCTCATAGCTAATCCCTTCCCTCCTCCCGAGTATTGCTGTAAGAATCGATGGAGTTGCATCAGATCCTATCTCAATTAGCTCCCAATAAGATTCTAGGGCGAATATACGTGGATAAGGGTAAATGAAGTTAGACCACCTGAAGACTGGCATTGAATTTTACATTCACGAAAGAACGTGGCCATTTTAATAACACTCAGCAACGTAGTTGTTTTTTCTTTTTTTTTGTATTGTCATTTCATTTATAGTTTGTTTTTATTAGAATCCATTTCCTCCGGATCAATTTAATTAAAGCAGATCATATTGGAAGTGGTCTGATCTGTTAGTAATATTTGAGCACGTTTCTTATTCAATCAAGATCAGTCCTTGTGGATTGGAGGAGCTGAAATTGCGTGTAGACTGGTTTATCTGTTCAGTTTGTTGTTAATATTATAGTAAAGCACTGTGAGATAAACATTCGGTTACATTATATTTGGTTTTAATCTAGCTTCACTATTTTTTGATTTTTTGTGATCGTGTAGCTCCGGTCAACTTTATCAAAAGATTCAAGAATTATTTTTCTTACGTAGACTGCATATTGCAGATATTCATTGCATGAGTAAACAATATCTGTTTTGAACTCTCCACTAAACGAAATTGGTCTTTCTCTCTCTCTCTTTCCGGTTTGTCTGTATACACGTGTGAGAGAGTGAATGGCCAGTATCGGAAAGTTGCAGACACTTAAACGAGTGCCAGTAACGCTAATAATAATGTGGCATTTAAGGGTCATAAGTTTTTCTTCAAAAATGTGTAATTTTAAATGTTTCCAAGCTGTAGTTAACATAATTGAATTTATAGTATTTGTAAATGGTCTGTGCGTAGTTACAGGAAGGGAATATCAATACTATTATCAGCGTTTAAAGGGGGGGCGGAATGGTCATACATTCGATCAAACAAACTGGACGCCCTTCGATTCCCCAAACGGTTCCACAAAAAAAAATTGGTTAATTGATTTGATCCGGACTGATGCGGGTTTTTTTCATTTTTCGGGTTTTTTCGAAAGCAGGAACCGTCTGTGCTTGTTTCCACTGAATTCTGTGCTTTTCTTATTTATTTATTTAATTTTTTTCGAAATAAAAGTTGCAAAACTTACATAAATTTTGGAATATTTACCTACTTATATCTTCTAATTTCAACTTATTGTGATTTCAAGTTTTCGAGTTATGGTGGATATACAGGGTGAACCAGTAAGTACGTATTGTCCATAGGCCTACTGTCTGCAGTACATCTAAAGGGGAGTTCAATGATGTATTGGCCAACTTCATATTTTCCTCTGTTCTTGAGTGACGCCCCTTTAAATTTTTTTTCTAAAATCATTACTTTTTTCCAATAAAAATGTTTTTACTCAGAAAGTTTTAGTCTGAATTCGATTCTGATGACACGGTTAGAAAGACAGATAAATTTTTTTAAAAATTGATACCATTTCGAAGCATAAGTTATTCTCCAAACAGCCTCAATCTTCCTCCGGATGCTGGAAAAATAAAAGTGATCGAAATTTTTAAGAAAACTCATTAGGCCCTTATGTGATCATTATCAGACCTAGGTGCTGGCCACTTTTTAGTAAAAGTTTCCTTGCCTAATGTGGGCTATCAAACGGTATATCATTTTCCAGGATTCCTTTTATCTTCATATGAGAAATTACTTTTGGTTTTACAAGAAAAAACGTGTTCACGAGCACCCAACAAGAAGTTAGTTTATCAAGTTGTTTAATTCATTGAAAACTCTTTTAGATGGACCAGTAATCAACTTTAAAGTTGGCTGTCTTAAAATAAGGAAGTCAAAGGTTACAAATTGCACTACAAAAAAAAAAAAAAAAAAAAAGTGAATAAACCTTAACAACCATTTGAACCTACTAACAGATAATCGTTATATCTGAATTAGTTATTAACCATAAAACAAACGTAATTTCTCATACTAAGATAAAAGAATCCTGGAAAATGATATACCGTTTGAAAGCCCATTAAACAAGGAAACTTTTATAAAAAGTGCCAGCACCTAGGTCAGATAATGTTCACGTAAGGGCCTAATGAGTTTTCTTAAAAATTTCGATCACTTTTATTTTCCCAGTTTCCGGAGGAAGATTGAGGCTGTTTGGAGAATAAATTAAGCTTCAAAATGGTATCAATTTTTAGGAAATTTATCTGTCTTTCTAACCGTGTCATCAGAATCGTATTCGGACCAAAATTTTCTGAGTAATAATATGTTATTTGGAAAAAAGTAAGGATTTTAGAAAAAAAATTAAAGTGACGTCACTCAAGAACAGTGGAAAATATGAAGTTGGCCAATACGTCATTGAACTCCATTTTAGATGTATGTACTACACGCAGTAGGCCTATGGACAATACTTACAGGTTCACCCTGTATATATACAGATCCATTTGCAAAAAAAAAAAAAAATAACTTTTTCGGACTTGAAGACACCTCTAAACCTCCGGTGTGAGCTCAAAAATCCAATGCCTGCATGATTACAAAAAAAAAAAAATTATATGGTGCAAAACACTCGACGCCGCCGTTATACGAACAGCTAATTCTTTAGAAGCTCTTAGGAATTTAAAAGATTTGAGATCGCTTTAAAGTTTTTGATAAAAATAAAACATTAAATAAATCAAAAGTTAAGGCCAACATTTTTTTTAACAGCTGATATCTTCATTTTAGCAAAATAAAGTTTGATGGTGGTTTAATTGATATGGTTTATTTTAAAGTTTTTTAATTTTTTATTTAAGGGAAGACCGAGCAATTAAAACGAAATACAAACTTAATTAGCGACAGAATTATATCTTAATCTCAGTAACTCTTAATGATATTAAATTTTACTTACAGTGACTTAAGTACGGTAACCTGCTTGGTGCTGCTCAGGTTTAGTGCACAAGATTTAATACTACTCATTTAAGTCCTCTGAAAGTGCTATAAAAATTTAAAAGGCCTATATCATAAATTAAAGGAAAAAAAAATATCTCCCATATCTTAAGCCGACCATCTTTTACCTGCAGTTATTTCTGCCCTTGTTTAGGGTAATAAAAAGTGCACTTTAAATTCTCATTCTTGGGCGTTAAAGTCTCCCTCTCATTGCTGCGTCAAAACAGTAGAGATACACGTTCATTGTGGAAAAAAAAGAAGTCTTGCATTTTCACGATCCCTGTAACTGTCTCAGGGCCCCCGTTTATGGTTAGGTTAGGGCTTTAAATTTGCTGGCACTCCCCGGTTAGTCAAACAAGTGAATTTGATCAATACGAATCCATCACAATGTAGAGAGGAATCGTTAATACATATTTTTGCAAGGAAACTACGTCAAAAAGCGCCATCATTTGGCCAGAGAAGGAATCTGATACTATTATTGCATGACAACACGTCCTCACAAATTGTTTCACAAATTGCCGTCTAAAATTGACTTTTGAGTTCAATGAAAATCAACCCAGATCTCTCTTCAACCGATTATCGCCTTTTCCAGCATCTTTCTTTCATGGTAGAACTTGCATTATCATGGGGCAGGCAGAAATGGCATTCTTCATAACAAATAACATGAGTGCTGGGGAAAAAACGGCTAGTTTCTTGTGCAGATTTTGATGTAAATGGTGCTCTGATTGGATTTAATTGAATGAACATTAGTTGGTAACACAGTTTTAAATAATGCTCTCTGAAATTCGCAATACATTCACGTACAACCTCAATATTAATAAATTTCCATCATGTGTTTAAAAAGATAAAACGTTAATATTAAAGTAAAGAAATAATATAATGGGATTCGAAACTTTCTACTCCAGCCTAGTAGAACTTTATATAAAATAAATTTTTTAACAGCGGGTCTGTAAATAAATAAAGCTAGAAAAGTAACTGTTGGAAGAGCAATTGAGACGTCTCAATAAATAAAGATTAGGACAGTTTTTAGATAAGTGGGCCTCTTTGAGAGAAGTAAAAACTCTATAGTGCAGAGAGGGGAGAACTGTTACGATTACCGACCTCGGTCCTCAGAGTGGATTGACCCTTCACTGTTATCTAGTTTGATATAAAAAAAGAAACTAAACTAAACTAAAGTAAGTTATAACTTATTTAGAAATAGTTTTATAGGTGGCTGAGCGATACATTTAAATTAACTTTTTATTAGTTTACTACCTGTACAAGAGTCCATCCTAATTGTTAGTGCTTCTATTCACGGGTTGAATTACATTTACTGCGAAATGTGGACTGGAATTAGGGACACTTGCTGGCTGTTCCGCCGGTGAAGGGTCACAGGACTTTGCACAGAGTTATGCTGGCCTTTTTTTTTTGTGCAGGACACGATGTGTCCCGAAGTGAACGGGTAGGTAGACATCCCTCCAGCGTACTGTTCGGGTAAGAAAGCACTATCCTTAACTCTTATATATTATTAAGGGCTGATTTACAATTCTGTACTGAAACCCGCCTGGCCGTACGGTATTGAACTGGGGGGTTCAACGAAACGCTCCAAATCTTCACAGAATTCAATCTCTTCAGTCTAAAATTCTCCGCACTATGGTCAAGCTGCACGAACTCGCTATAAAAGTTTTTAATCAGAACTTGCACTCTCACTCCAATTCTCTTGTCCGCCATTTATCATCTCCAGATCATCCTCCCAGACGATTAAAACGTCAGTGGCCTTGCGATTTTCTCTCCTCTCAAGTGAGTAGCTAATCCTGGGAGACTTTCTTAAGGAGTGCTATCACTGGGTAACTTCTCCTCTCAATTAGTGGAATTTGTAGTAGTGGTCAGTTATTGTCATTGTTACTAATAGATGCACTAGCGCTGATGTAACTTAACAAATAAATTAAAAAAAAAAAATATTAAGAGAGATAAAATGCTATTCTTCGGGTTTAAAGGAAATTGCTCATCTGGAAATAGCTCTTCTCTTGAATCGATTTTCTCGCAAATTGGCCCCTCCTCCAAGATTTTCTGCATCGAGATTACATTAAAATTTTTCTTTGAATGATTTAGCGTGGAAAGTTCGTTTTAGTTTAGAGCAGGGGTTCCCAACCTGGGGGATGCGATTTTCCAGGGTGAACGCGAGAAAAGTCCCGTTAAATAATAGGATGTTATTATTATTCAAATATTTTTTATTATTATATTATTAACATAGCACATATTTCAAGGAAAATATTATTGTTTTTCGTAAAGTATACTTTCTGTATTATATTCTCCATGTGTTTGATTTTCTTTTTGTTGGTTATATTTATCCTTGAGCAAAATATAAATTTCAGGTGGTGTAAGCTTCGCGTGGAATTTCTTTAGGGGTACGGGACGGAAAAAAAAGGGTTGGAAACCACTGGTGTAGAGGTTTCAGCATAGAGGGAAAGGTTAGAATAGGTTTTCCCTGTTTGGTGTCATTTCAAAATAAAATCTATAGATTTACTTTTTAAAGTTAAGATTTTTAAAGAAGAAGTGTAAGTTTAAGCGTTAAGAATTTAGACAAAAGTCGTCGTAAGTGTTCACACCAGTCTTTTTCTTTTAATTAATTAATCATTATTTGGATTAAATTCATTGAACAATAAAGAAATGTCCAAGAAAACATTAAAAACAACAACCAGAATCTTCCTCAGAGATGTATCAAATTACTGTAGTTTATCTTATCATCAAGCGCACACACTCTTTGGTGTTATAAGACAGAATTAAATAGAACTTATTTGGTTGACATTAATCGTAAAAATTGTTTCGATTGGCCGTGATCGATTGATCGTTTTTATTAATTTATTTTTGATTTGTTTAAATTAAAATATTTTAGAACAGAAAATATTCAGAAACTGATGAGAAGAAAATAATTATTTTTAAAAAAAAACTTAAGTTTGAAGAATTGACAGAACTCTTGACTGCTTTTACTTATCTAAATGGTTTCAAAGAGCAGTTTACATCACTGATTTCATTTACTACTCATAAATTGCCCATTTTATGGGAATAAACTGTTTTAATTCAGTCTTCTCTACTAAAAGGTGCCTAAAAACTTACTAATTAAATGAAATGTTGATAAATAGACCTTAATTCTTTTTCGAGCTAAATTTTTAAGTGCTTTCTTATCTTAATCTGACCTGTGGTGCTAATTTTAACTGAACGCTCGCGCGTCTTATACTACCAATCTTCAGATTCATTATACATTATAGGTACATTTGTTTTTGAGCTCCACATTTAAAAAACCCGCCAGGTGGTTACACTGGACGTCACACCACATTTAACTCATTTCTATTCGAGAAGATTGCTGTTTCAAAATCTCAAAAAAAGTAGTTTCTCTTTGAGGGCTTTATCGTGTTGTTAAGTTGAAGTCGGGTCCTCTGGTATGAATTAATCAAAATATAAATGTTTCAGCAACCTGCAATGTTTAAGTTTTAAGATATATTCAAATATTTTTTGTTTTGGCTCCATATGCACACTTTTATTCCTTAAGACGGCGTTAGAAAGGTTTTTCTCTTCTAACTTCTACTTAATATGTAAAAAATATGTGGTTTTTGTTGTTGTAGTATTTTTAAGTTTAAGCGTAGAAATAAAATTTGCTGGCACAAATAGGATTCTACTTCTTCTTCTTCTTCTTTTAGTATGAACTGTTGTCTTAAGCACAAACAGAAACCTCCTGGTTAATCGGGGACTTCCTGTAAAGTACATACATATGTTTGGCTTTTACAGGCAAAAAAACGTTGAAAGAGTTGTAACTGTTGTTACATGATGCAAAAACTGCCCGATGCAAAACGTAACCGAAGGGGACACACTGGAAGGAAGAGAAATCAGCCAGTGATGCCATTTTCGGGAATTTTAATGATTGGAATATTGTCCTAGGATAGGAGAGATCACGATGTGCCACGGTAGCCGAGCGGTTAGAGGCGAGATCTGCAAAGCTAAGATGTATTGTTGGCTTAGTGGGTTCGATTCCCGGGGTCTAGGCGTTAGATTTTATTTAATGGTTAATATGAGAAGTTTTATAGTAAAGTATGTTTGCTGGTCGCCTCCTTCCACGACACCTAATTGTTAGTTGGACTTAAAGCCCGCCTGAAAAAAAAATAAATAGAGATCACGAGTCCAAAAATTCGGCATACATCCACACCCCACCAAAACCTAATGTTCATCCTACTAGGCGATTTCAAATCGTGAGGTCTCGGTTGTAAAAAAAAAAAAAGTTCTGAATTCCGGCTATTTATTCAAGCTGGCCCTGAACATTGTTGGTCGCAGATGATGTAGAGCACATCTATTTTCTCAAATTATATTGGAGCATTTAGATTAGACCCGATCATATCTCAAATAACGACCATGAATGTTT
Source organism: Rhodnius prolixus (assembly GCF_049639745.1). Classification (NCBI taxonomy): domain Eukaryota; kingdom Metazoa; phylum Arthropoda; class Insecta; order Hemiptera; family Reduviidae; genus Rhodnius; species Rhodnius prolixus. The sequence continues at coordinate 39,126,009 of NW_027411634.1, forward strand.
CAAAAGGCCAAAACGTTTTATGCTCCATTTATCAACGTAACACTTGTGTAAGTCGAATAATTTTTTGTAAAAGGGCAAAAATGGCGGTTATAGGCAAGGAGGAAGGTGGATTTTTTTTAGGGGGTTGTATAATATAGCATGCTTTTTTGATGTTTAACCATGTTTGCATTAGTCGGTCCGTGAAACAGGCCTACGCCGTAGAACTAGTTGGCCGTGAAATTAAAGATCTGACCCTTCCTCTTTACCGGAACCGTCACACTCTTCCTATGATTAATTGCCAACAAATGTTTGGAAAAGGTTATTTACCGCTATTTCTCCAGCTATAGTTTCTTCGCTAGCAAACTGACACTGTTAATAATATTTTAATTTTTTTTTTTTTTTTGAATTGTTTTCAAGGGATCAAAGAAGGCCAGAAATATTAAAAAGAAGAGCCGACGAGAAACTTTTTGACAGAATCCGTCTACTAGCCTAATCTATTTGTACGGACTCTATAATTTCATAATAGCACAGTACTATTAGGAATGTGTTACGTAAGAAAAATTTCAAATTTGAAGGCAGTGGGTTTAGTGGAAGTGCCTCTTAACTGAATTAATTGTATAAAGTAAAGTAAAGAAATTGCCTATTTTTTCAGGCGGGCTTTACGTCCATCTACCAATTAGGTGTCGTGGACGGAGGCGACTAGCAAACATACTTTACTGCGAATTCCTCATATTAACTATTAAATAAAATCCAAGGGCTAGACTAGTGCCACAATACATCTTAGCTTTGCGGGTCTAGCCTACAACCGCCTAACATACTTTACTGTAAATTTCTCATATTAACCATTAAATAAAATCCAAGGCCTAGACTAGTACCGCAATACATCTTAGCTTTGCGGGTCTAGCCTATAACCGCCTAACATACTTTACTATAAATTTCTCATATTAACCATTAAATAAAATCCAAGGCCTAGACTAGTACCGCAATACATCTTAGCTTTGCGGGTCTAGCCTCTAACCGCCTAACATACTTTACTATAAATTTCTCATATTAACCATTAAATAAAATCCAAGGCCTAGACTAGTACCGCAATACATCTTAGCTTTGCGGGTCTAGCCTATAACCGCCTAACATACTTTACTATAAATTTCTCATATTAACCATTAAATAAAATCCAAGGCCTTGACCCCGGGAATCGAACCCAGTACCCACAATACATATTAGCTTTACAGGTAACCGATTAAATTGTGTAGTTTTAAAAGTCAAAAAGATTTTCTTAAAATTAATCACAGTAAACACGAAAATGAATAACATTTTGCGCCAGCTTTTTATGAAGAATTTATGTGCTTATTGTTTACTTTAACCTTTAGTTTGAAGTTTCTGTAGAATGAAAGAACTCTTCCCCCTTTTTTAAGGGTGTCGGACTTTAAACCCAGCCATATGTCCAGTCTATATGCCCATCAGACATAAGTTTGTGTCTAGACACTTAAAAGAGTTTCTCAAGTGACTACCAGAGTAGACCACTGACACCTTTTTCATTGTAAACAAATCACTTTTGTGTTTACTATGCTCTAGTGTTTTATCTTTAGTGGTTGATCATACTTTAAAAAAATAAAATAAAATAACAAGTAACCTACTTTTTTCTTTTTTTAAACTTCTTTCACTTACTTGTCAGTAAGAAGTGGAGATTCTCTATGAAGAATTAAAGAACACAAAAAGGGGATTTTACTGATTGATTTGTCCTTCCGAAGTCAGTCTCGTTCAAAAAGTAGAAAAATCTTTAAAAAATTCCTTAAAACTTGTTGAACAAATTGATAGATGCAGTTCTATGATGTTTATTTGCAACATTTTTCTAGGAAAACTTTATTTTAAGAAAATTGTGTGGGAGCGTGATTATTGAGCTTTTCTCTCTCTTTGGTAAATAATTTATTTATTTATTTTTATTTTTAGAGGAAGTTCATTCTGATGATTGGATTAGAGTACTAAGATTCCTAGGCGCCACAGTAGCCAAGCGGTTATAGGCTAGACCCGCAAAGCTAAGATGTATTGCGGTACTAGTCTAGGCCTTGGATATTATTTAATGTTTAATATGAGGAATTTACAGTAAAGTATGTTAGGCGGTTATAGGCTAGACCCGCAAAGCTAAGATGTATTGCGGTACTAGTCTAGGCCTTGGATTTTATTTAATGGTTAATATGAGGAATTTATAGTAAAGTATGTTAGGCGGTTATAGGCTAGACCCGCAAAGCTAAGATGTATTGCGGTACTAGTCTAGGCCTTGGATTTTATTTAATGGTTAATATGAGGAATTTATAGTAAAGTATGTTAGGCGGTTAGAGGCTAGACCCGCAAAGCTAAGATGTATTGCGGTACTAGTCTAGGCCTTGGATTTTATTTAATGGTTAATATGAGAAATTTGTAGTAAAGTATGTTAGGCGGTTATAGGCTAGACCCGCTAAGCTAAGATGTATTGCGGTACTAGTCTAGGCCTTGGATTTTATTTAATGGCTAATATAAGAACTTTATAGTAAAGTATGTTAGGCGGTTATAGGCTAGACCCGCAAAGCTAAGATGTGTTGCGGTACTAGTCTAGCCCTTGGATATTATTTAATGTTTAATATGAGGAATTTACAGTAAAATATGTTTGCTAGTCGCCTCCGTCCACGACACCTAATTTGGTAGTTGGACGTAAAGCCCGTCTGAAAAAATAGGCGATTACTTTACTTTCCTGAGATCCCTGAAGTCTGGGGGGGGGGGGAAGGGAAACAAAACTTACTGTACGAGGTAAGATATAGGGGGGATCATTTTCATCAGATTTTCTAATTCATGTTTTCATCAGAAAAACCTGTTTTGAAAAACTACTGAGTCTGAAAAAATAGAAGTGATTTTTACATTTGACTGAACTTACCCACTGGGTAATTCAAAAACGAAAAATTGTAAAAAAGAAAAGTAGAAAATTGTTTTTTCCCCTTCAGGAGCCAACGGAGAGCGCTTCTAATAAGGTTTTGATTTGTAGGTTTGATTTGATTTGTGCATTTCGAAAAAAATATTGTAATTCAAAACATTTTGCCCAAATAATAATATTTCCTGTTATGATCAGAAAGCAGGTAGAAACCTGGTGCGTTACTCCTTCTCCGTCTAAATAGTGAACCGAAATTTCCGGTTTCCTTTCTGGGTGAGCACACTAACCTGCTGCAGTGAAGTGTGGTAGTGCTTCTTAGACAAGAGTGGAATGAATGATTGTACGTAAAAACTCATCAAGAGAATGTGCTGGCCACATGTGCGCGGGTATAGTTGTCGAGGTGAAGAAATCTAGCAGCACCACATTTTGTCGGGGGAGTGCGCCATGCGCGTGCCATCAGTCTCCCAAACTTACTTCCTGTTTAGTCTAAATAACTACCGTAAGGAGCTAGGCCGTGGTAAACCTCTGAAGGAGTCGCATCTAATTTTTTTTCTTTTTCTTTTTGGGTGAGTGTCTCACTAACAATTTTAGTGCTCGATAAGACGCACATTTTTGTAACTATCCCTACTATGTTTATATCTACATAATAATCATAACTTTGTATGTATAATGTAAGACTTTGAAAATGCATAAACAATGCATTTTTATTAGTTTTGAAGATGTAAGAGCAAGAAAAAAAAGTAGAAAGGCCACTTGGGTAATAATGTGATCCCCGCACACATATATGATGATGGAGCCGTGCCCTTGTAATATCCACAATTAACCCATCATAAAGTTATGCAAATTACTAGGTCTAATTACTAGAAAATATCTAGGAGCTCACCACTTACCGTATAATGATCACATTTACGCAGGTCCCCATATTTATCTTTTCTTTTTTTTCCCCGTTGTAATTCATTAGATCAAAAATTTCCATGTTCTGGGTGTCATCCTGAATAAAGAAGAGAGAAAAATGGAAATGTCGACTAAGTAATTACTTAAGGAGATTTTTTACCGTCTACCTGTAAGGAGAGATAGAAGACGGTGTGGTTAATTAACGAATACGTATCTCCTCACTCTTCAAGAATTGATTCACTCCTACTTACCATAATATTCTTTTCTCAAACTGAGACAATTTCAACAGTTAAACCAAAAAATAAAAATAAACCGGAAATAACGCCTTTAATTGAACAGACCAAATAACTTTCTAATTACCCAGAAAGCTACAATTTGATTGTAATAACTTTTATAGTTACTGATGAATGAGTCTAACCTGGTCACCACAAATTACGGACTAAGACCTACCGAAACTCTTAAGATAGTTCTCTATCCACTAATTTATCGAAAGGCCATTTTTGAAACCTCATTACTCTAGCCCCAGCGTTTCCCAACCTTTTTTTTTTGGCTCGCGTACCACTTGGTAGTACATCATGCTCGTAAATTGTACCACTTCGTAAAAATGATTGTATTTCGTGCAAATTTCTTATTCCGTGTATTATCTTTATTTGTATAGAGATACAAATGTATCAGTAACAAAGGAGTTCAAGTTCACTTAATAAACAACTTTGCAAAGTATAAGATCTTAGTTTTAAAGCTGGTTTTAAATAATTAAAAACTTCGTACATATTTTTCTCTTCAAAATTATTAATTAATTAACAAAGTTCTTCTTTAGGATTATTATATTTGTGCCTAAAATCTTCTAAATTCATTTCTTTTAAGCATTCCAACTACCTGTAAGTACCGATTAAATTTAATGTTGCTTGGATAGAGCTTACTCATTACAATCCAGTCTCTTTAAGCAGATTTTTACATAAGTTATCATTTAGGTTTTGTGAAATGATAATTCTTTTTAATTTTCTTTATCTTTTTATTGATGAGGCGCCACGGTAGCCGAGCGGGTTAAGAGGCGAGACCTGCGAAGCTAATATGTATTGTGGTACTGGTTTCGATTACCGGTCTTGGCCTTGGATTTTACGTATTTAATGGTTAAATGAGAAATAGTAAAGTACGTTTGCTAGTCGCCTCCGTCCACGACACCTAGTAAATGGTAGTTGGACGTTGAGCCCCGCCTGAAAAAATAGGCAATTACTTTACTTACTTTACTCTTTTTGTTGATGATGATGTAGCTTTTCCTAAATTTTCTTTTGCAGAAGGGGGGGGGGGTTTGAAATCCAATTATCATTTGTGTTTTCGGGTTTTTGGGGAAAAATATTCCATGAAAGATAATTTTGAATCCTGTGAAATGTGCTATTTATATTTTCTCCGTATATCTTGAGACAGACTAACCTTATTACTCTGTACATATTAACAACTTTACTGTATAATATTATTAATTAAAAGAATTTTTATGTATTATAGGGGAGAAAGGGTAGTAAAATAGGGTAGTTTTCGAAAAGTGATTTAGTAAAAGTGGTACTGCTGGTTGTATCGGCTGTGGAATCGGTCCAAATAAAAAACAACAACTCGTCTTTTTGCCAACGTTTCGACAAATATATTGTCTTCTTCAGGGGCGAAGCTATGCGGGTTGGTTGAGTTACAGAAACTGTGTTGTTGGTTGTTACAGAAACAGTTTCTGTAACTCAACCAACCCGCATAGCCACGTCCCCTGAAGAGGACAATATATTTGTCGAAACGTTGGCAAAAAGACGAGTTGTTTTTTATTTGACCGATTCCTCGCCAATCTTGAATCATTAATCAAATTTAAACTTTCTGGGCATTTTTTCATTTTTGGGGTAAAAATCAAATTTTTCTGACTCTAATTTCAAAACGAATATTTCTGCTGAAAACTTGAAATCGTAAATCACTTAAAAAGTTTCTTTCGAATATTTTTCTATATTTAAGAACTGAAAGCCATATTTTAAAGTTTAAACACGCACATTACGTATTATTATGGTATTGTAAATATGGTATTACTAATATATAATTGGATATTTATATGCAAAAACAAAAAATAAATTTCAATATTTACTAGATGGTATTACGCACGTTATAAAATATGGTGAAGTTACACGAGTAGGAGTTAACAACAACAGGTTTTTCTGCACATGTCCATGTGCTTATTACCGTTCCTCTCTATTCAAACCAACTTCTTTTGCTGCTTTCTCTAGTTCAATTTTATGGTGACATAGAAAAACTGGGCGAAGGAGGAGGGGTTCAGAGGGGCACAGTCTCCCCTCTCTGTCCATCTTCCAAAGTGCACACATTCCTGACGCACTCTGCTGCAATAATAATAATAATAATAATACGTACATGAAACACCCGCCGTTTTTATGATTTCTCTTGAAATCAAACGCCAGGGTGGGTTTGGATATAGAGTATAGGCTGTTGGGTTAGTTAGGGAGGGAGCAGCCACTGGCTAGGTAAGAGAAGAGTTGTTGATCATTATTCCCTTCCACTTCTTCTGCACCTCTCTCTACATCAATACCTTCCAACTATATAGTGCCCCTGGACAAAGGAGTAATTATTCTTTTGATGTCTAAAACCGTGGCGAGAGAGAGAGAGAGAGACAGAGAGCAGAATCTCCCCCCAATCTCTGTATTCCGGTCTACTCGCCTAGCTTGCCCCATTGATTGTATACAGCAGCTATAAGGGAGGACCACAGAGAGAGAGAGAGACGGAGATAGAGGGAAGTGGGTGTGTTAGTACGTGTGCCTGGGGTGCTGCCAACCCCCACCCTTCTCCCTTCACAATCCACCCTTCACCGTTTCCCTTTTAACACAGAGAGAGAGACTACTATATACTTAAACAGTACGAACTAGCCACCCCATTTGGATCAAGTCTGCAGGGGAGAGAAGTGGCTGTTTGCAGCTGCTCCAAGAGTAGCTCTCTGCTTTAGCCGTTACAATAATATAAAATTCCTCCCTCTCCATCAAGCTAGCCCCCCCCTAGCTTGGATCTCATACAGCACTGTGTTGTTTGAGATAACATTAAAAACCCTTTTCTTACAATCTATAACAATAACATTCGTACCTAAAAAAGAATGAAGAAAGAATAATGAACTATGCTGTCCGTCACTTCCATTAAGTTCATTCAGTTTCCCCTCAAAATCATCAAGTTAATCTCCTAGAACATATAGGTTTCATCACCATAAATTGTTAAACTTAAGTTTGAATTTTGGCGAGGAATCGGTCAAATAAAAAACAAACTCGTCTCTTTGCCAACGTTTCGACAAATATATTGTCCTCTTCAGGGCCTGGATATTACAAATACAAAAACAATTTACAGAGTCAGTAACATAGAAAAATCAGTAAAAATCAGTAATACAAAAATAAACAGTAAAATACAATAAATTCTTTATAATTATTGAAACTTACGTGGCTCTGCGGGTTGGTTGAGTTACAGAAACTAAGAGCCAGAACTGGAGAAGCAGGGGTATACAGTGGTCCAAAAAAGTATTCATACAGTAAGTTATTTTACTTTATCTACTGAACTTTTGTTTCTAGGATGACCATTTCTTCAGCACTGAAATCGAAGATAGTAATAATGAATTTAATGCTCTCATTTTCTTTTATAAACGTAAAGAATTGATTAATAATTTACTTTATGCAAAATAAGTATTCATACACTACTTTATCTACTGAACTTTTGTTTCTAGGATGACTATTTCTTCAGCACTGAAATCGAAGATAGTAATAATGAATTTAATGCTCTCATTTTCTTTTATAAACGTAAAGAATTGATTAATAATTTACTTTATGCAAAATAAGTATTCATACACTACTTTATCTACTGAACTTTTGTTTCTAGGATGACTATTTCTTCAGCACTGAAATCGAAGATAGTAATAATGAATTTAATGCTCTCATTTTCTTTTATAAACGTAAAGAATTGATTAATAATTTACTTTATGCAAAATAAGTATTCATACACTACTTTATCTACTGAACTTTTGTTTCTAGGATGACTATTTCTTCAGCACTGAAATCGAAGATAGTAATAATGAATTTAATGCTCTCATTTTCTTTTATAAACGTAAAGAATTGATTAATAATTTACTTTATGCAAAATAAGTATTCATACACTACTTTATCTACTGAACTTTTGTTTCTAGGATGACTATTTCTTCAGCACTGAAATCGAAGATAGTAATAATGAATTTAATGCTCTCATTTTCTTTTATAAACGTAAAGAATTGATTAATAATTTACTTTATGCAAAATAAGTATTCATACACTACTTTATCTACTGAACTTTTGTTTCTAGGATGACTATTTCTTCAGCACTGAAATCGAAGATAGTAATAATGAATTTAATGCTCTCATTTTCTTTTATAAACGTAAAGAATTGATTAATAATTTACTTTATGCAAAATAAGTATTCATACACTACTTTATCTACTGAACTTTTGTTTCTAGGATGACTATTTCTTCAGCACTGAAATCGAAGATAGTAATAATGAATTTAATGCTCTCATTTTCTTTTATAAACGTAAAGAATTGATTAATAATTTACTTTATGCAAAATAAGTATTCATACACTACTTTATCTACTGAACTTTTGTTTCTAGGATGACTATTTCTTCAGCACTGAAATCGAAGATAGTAACAATGAACTTAATGCTCTCATTTTCTTTTATAAACATAAAGAATTGAGTAAAAAGCAGAAAAATAATTTATTGTATGCAAAATAAGTATTCATACACTCAGTCTGAATGTTATAATTAACGCAAAACTAAAGACCTAATATTTTGTAAGCAATCCCTTTGCCTTTATTATTGCCTAAAGCCTCCTTGGCATAGATTCCACCAGGTATAGGTGTCTCTTGAGATGTGATTTCTGGCCATGATTTCTTTAAATTGGTCATGAGCTCTTTTCTGGAAGAACATTTCCAATTTTCGAATTTTCCGCTCCAAATAAGACCATAAATTTTCAATAGGGTTTACACCCGGAGACTGTGGAGGTGTGAGAAGTTGTTTCCTGGCCTTATAAAGCAGCCATTCCTTCGTTTTTTGGGCTGTATGTTTGGGATCGTTGTCCTGTTGAAAGAAGTATGCGCTTTCGATCCCCAATTTACCAACACTTTTGCTTAAATTATGGCGGAGTATGTCCACGTACCTTTCAGCGTTAAGAGTTCCATCGATGACGACAAGTTCTCCTCCTGCCGTCTGCATTCATGCAGCCCTATACCATCACACAGCCTCCTCCGTGATGGACAGTTTTTATTATGTTTTTTGCTTCAAGTTCCCTTTTACTTATAAATTGTTTTTCTGCTTTTTAATCAAATTCTTTATGTTTATAAAAGAAAATGAGAGCATTAAATTCATTGTTACTATCTTCGATTTCAGTGCTGAACAAGTAGTCATCCTAGAAACAAAAGTTCAGTAGATAAAGTAAGAAAACTTACTGTATGAATACTTTTTTTGACCCACTGTGTATATACAGATATAGCGCAACTTACACGGGAATTTTGGTAATTACAATTGGACAGATACAATAGACTAATTACAACAAAAGAGTAAATACAATGAATATTGGGAAATTTCTTTAAACAACAAAAACCGTTAAACACAAAACACAGGAGAAACCAAATAACCCTTATGCACTTAATAACAAATAACCAAAAGATTTGAAGTAAATTTAACAAAACCCAGCAATAATTATGTACAAAATTAAATATTATACCTGCTTCTCCAGTTCTGGCTCTTAGTTTTCTGTAACTCAACCAACCCGCAGAGCCACGTAAGTTTTTCAATAATTATAAAGAATTTTACTGTATTTTACTGTTTTTATTTTTATATTACTGATTTTTACTGCTTTTTCTATGTTACTGACTCTGTAAATTGTTTTGCATTTGTAATATCCCAGGCCCTGAAGAGGACAATATATTTGTCGAAACGTTGGCAAAAAGACGAGTTTGTTTTTTATTTGACCGATTCCTCGCCAAAATTCAAACTTAAGTTTAACAATTCATGGTGATGAAACCTATATGTTCTAGGAGATCCTTCAAACGAAGCATTCCCATGAATACAAAGAGTATAACGGATTTTTCCCCCCTCTCTTCTGCTGCAAAAGTCTTAACATTAATGTTTTATTAAAATTTATTCAACTTGAAAGAAAATATTCTATCGAAATGGGAATAGATCATAGTTGTGTTATTCATTTTTTAAAGATATTCTATCCAATAATAATATTTATTAGAATTCAAAGAAGAAAAATAGATTTTTTTGGGGGTGGGTAAAACATAACAAAAATTTATCAAACAATCTTTCTTACAAGTGGTAAAAGAAGCCGATCTCCCCTTTTTTTCTTACCGGACAATTTGTAAAGATGGTAAAGATCGAAGTCAAGCATAAAAAAGTTCACCAATTTTTACTTCCCCACCCTGATATATATTAAAATAGGGCCCCCTCCAAAAAAAAAGGTATAAAATTTTCTCCCTTTAAGAATTCCTTAATATATAAGGACGACTTTATCCAAGGAACCGTAAAATGCTTTAAAAAAAATTGTTGTACATGCATTACAACAGCACAGAAGATGTTTTTAAGCTGAAAAGCAGGAATATTTTGCTACAAAAAAGCAAAAAAAAAGCTTTCTCTGTTTTTTTTTAAACGTTAAAAAAGAAGCTTAAGATGATTTTTGCCAAGATAAGCTTGAGTGTTCCTTTTACCTGCTGCCGTACAGCTTTATCTATCTAAGTATAGTTAAATATTTATAAATGTTGTTTAGTGCTGCACGAGACCGAGACGAGGCGAGACTTTATGCAGTCTCGATCTCGGTCTCGTTTTTTTTTGAATTTTTGTTTAAGTATTAAAAATGGTTTGCTATTAATAATCTTTTCAAAAAATGTTATTATTTTCTAATAATTATTTTAATTTATATATTGGTAATGAAAATGTGTGTAAAAGAAGACAACTACTTACACTTCAATGCATCATATATTACTATTACTGTTATATATCTTTATATAATTTCAAAAAGATGTTAAAAACGCGCCAAATGAAAGACCCAAATAACATATCTGCCTGCTATAACAAGTCGATTCGTGAAATAAAAAATACACCTCCCAACAAACTTCCCGCTCTATTAGTTATGGCTGTTGGTGAAGTTAAAGAATCTGATGATTCACCTTTTGACGGCGACGACGACGACTGCATCAATATTTTTGCACCATTTGCTCAAAAATCAGCAAATATCACCGAAGCATGGAAGACAGAAATAATTAATTACACCAAATTAGACCAAGCACCAGAAGACGTTGACATTTTAGAATGGTGGAAAACACTTGAGAATTCCTTCAAAAATTTGTCTAGAATGGCGAAAGATATTTTTAGTATCTGTGCAACTTCAGTGCCATCGGAAAGATTATTTTCGCAAGCTGCGTTGATAATGACCAATAGAAGATCTTCTTTAACTTCTGACTCAGTAAATGCTCTTTTATGAATCAATGCTTGGGCAAAGAGTGTCTTAAAAACGAAAATTTGTGGCAGTATTTTTTAGATGCATAGATAGTCTTTTTTTTCAAATTCACTAATTCTAAAATTCTAAAATATAATTCAAATAATAACTAAGTTCAAAGTATTTTTTTTAAACATTTAGTTAATTTCTATGGTGATGCTTTATGAAATCAATGTTTTGCAGTCATAACCTGTCTGTGTGTGTGTGTGTGTGTGTGTGTGACAAATTTAGTCACAAGGATAAAAATCAGTTTTGCCCAACATAGAATTTTTTAATCTTTTTTTTTTTTAAATTTATTTTGTAATTTACAATCTGTACACATGTATACAATCAGTAAATATGATGAGCATGATGAACTGGTGCTGGAGGAGAGAAACTACCCAGCGGTAGCACTCTCTATAGGAGAGAGGAGAATGTGAGGAGGAGAGAGGAGAGATAGGGGAGTAATGGCGTTTAGGTGTTCAGCCTACATTGGAAGTCGCGGGGCCACTGGCGATTCAGTCGGCGAGGAGGATTAGGGATGTCAGAAGAAGTGAGAGACAGTACAAGAGGATTAGAACTAGTGGAGAGAGTAGTATGGAATGTTTGGTATTTAGTCTTGGCGAGTTGGTCTATGAAGGGAATGTTGAGGTCTTAGTTGAAGAGTGAGGTTAGTCACCGTAGAAAGGAGCGTCAACTAACTGTCGGCAGTAGTTTTGACTGAAATGTCCTGTACAGTCCGTATGTTTGTAGGTTTGGCTGAACCCCACAGCTCTAGTAAGTCCACATAGGTTTGAGGATAGTACTGTAAATTAAGCGTTTAGTTCTATGGGAAATTAGAAGTCTGTAAAGCATTTTCGCACGTTTTGTCTTTGCTTGTCTTTTAAGTCTAGTGTGTGGGTTCATAAATCTTTATTTTCAGCTTTAACAATAAGTTTTTCACTTAGAAAAATCCATTAAAATTTGACTAATAACTAATGTTTACTTGTTCGCCAATTGCACCACAAGAGGAATGTATTGGAATTGTGCACGTTTTCCAACTTACTTTTCACTTAAAAATGGGTGATTTTTTTGATATTTCAAAATTCAATATGTGATTTTTCCTGTTCATCTTTTTCGAAACCAGATTTTCTTCAAAAAGGTCTCGTAAGATTTTTTTTTTTGCTTTTTTTTTGGCATTGGCTTCCGCCATACAGCCAGCATCGTCTAGGTGCTTATGACTAGAATATCACTCACTCTCCATCCTTACTTATAAATACATTCGCTTCACTCATTCATCCTCAAAAAGTACCTTTCAAAACTGAGTCTACTAACGCCGTATTTTCTAATAAAATACCGCTTTAATAATGTACAAACATGTCTATACAACTTTATGCACAAAAGGAGCGTGGGTTAATAAAACATCACTCAATCAATGGCCCTTTTTTAAGTCAAGTATTTTATTAAGACTTTTTATTCAACTTGATATACGAGGGTCGTTTGAAAAGTCCGTGCAAAAATAAAAACTACTTAATTTTTTGGGGTAAACCTTTTTTATTTTTCAACACAGTCTCCTTTTAGGCTTATACACTTCGTCCAACGCTGCTCTAGTTTGTTGATCCCTTCCGAATAATAGGATTTGTCCAAGTCTGAAAAATAGCCATTCGTTTCTGCAATCACCTCCTCGTTTGAATAAAATCTTTTTCCCGCCAGCCATTTCTTCATATTGGGGAACAAATAGTAGTCCGAGGAAGCCAAGTCTGGAGAATAGGGGGGATGTGAAACGAGTTGGAACCCTATTTCCATTAATTTTGCGACCACAACTGCTGAGGTGTGAGCTGGTGCGTTGTAGTGATGGAAAAGGACTTTTTTGTGGGCCAATCGTGGGCGTTTTTCTTGCAGCTCGGTTTTCAAACGGTCCAATAACGATGAATAATATGCACCTGTAATAGTTTTACCCTTTTCACAGATAGTCGATGAGGATTATTCCTTGCGAATCCCAAAAGACAGTCGCCATAATCTTTCCGGCCGAAGGAACGGTCTTCGCCCATATGGCCACTCCGAAAATTTTGAAACCACTTATAAACTGTTCTAATCGAAGGTGCAGAGTCACCATAATGTTTATCAAGCTTTCTCTTTAGTCTCCTTGAGGCGTTTTGCCTTTCATAAAGTAGTGTTTAATCAACACACGAAATTCTTTTTCGTCCATTTATTGAAAATCACTCGACTTCCTCGATTCAAACGAATGCCAAACACAAAGAAATAGACCGATCTGGCTGAAACTTGGTGTGTGTTCTTCCAAGAGATGCTACTAACTAAACATATCCTCGATACGCGCCAGTGGTGCTATCTCTCTGACTTTGCACGGACTTTTCAAACGACCCTCGTACTAATTGTACGTAAGTGTTCAAATATTCAATTGACACATGTGAGAAGGGAGGAAATAGTTAGGTTTTCTTGTATTGTAACCTTTTTTTGTACAATGAATTGTGGTTATCCACTTGTATTATGGTGATATGAATAAAAGTGGAAATAAAGTTCCAAATTTGGAATAAAAAAAGCCGGTTATCCAGAATTGTCACCATAAATGAAAAAAAAATTCAGTATTTCGAAATTGAAATTACCAATACTGATAAACCGCAAAAGATGCTCTGTGCTCTACACAAAGTAACGGACACAAGAGATACTTAAGAACCGGTTTTTTTTTCCCTCAGTAAAGTTTCATTCTTATTGTAAATTTTGTCTACCTTTTAAAAGGGATAAAGAATTATTCACCCTTAGGGAGTAGGGTGGTAGTAGACGTTTCGTTACTGCTGTAGACTTCAGGCTGGGGTAGAGAGTGAATTAGCCTGTATAATATATACATATTTACCTACATAATATATAAGTTGTTTTCAATTATTAAAAATTCTTTTCTTTATTTTCAGCTTGGATATCTGGAATGCGGTTCAGGAACAAGTTAATAAGGATTAAAAGACATGGATGGCTAAACTGCTGAATTCGATGAGAATGAAGTTCACTGTAAGTGCTAAGTTTTTTAATGTTTTAAAAATATTTTTTTACCATGTTGATGCTTTTTAATTAAATAATTAATTAAAAACTAATTTACCTGATTAAAGTATTAAAAGACAAAAAAAAAGTACCTTTCAAAAATGAGACTACTAACGCCGTATTTTCTAATAAAATACCACTTTAATCATGTACAAACATGTCTAACCAACTTTAGACACAATTAGGAGCGTGCGTTAATAAAACATCACTCGATCAATGGCTCTTTTTTTAAGTTAAGTGTTTTATTAAATACAGGGTAAAAGATATTGAATACACACGTACACGTGTACAATGATACATTCTATATAATACCTCCCTACGGACTACGGTGTGAGCTATGTTCAGGTCACGTGTCCTAATCTCCTATTAGTCATGATCTTCTGACGTGAACTTCACTACGCTCCCACCACGAAGTTATTCATATAATGGGGAGTACAATTAATGAATGGACAGATCACTTCCAAACTGAATGGATAAGTTAATACGGTATGAATTAATAGCGTGGGAAATGTTTAGAATATTTTTCTCCACCTCTACCTCTTCCTGTACTAGGTAAAAAGGAAGTATGGCGATCGAGTCAAATTTACTTCTCGTCAATTTCGTCCGGAAATATCAGATAACGTGAGATTTTCTGTTTGTCTATCTGCCCATGGTGTGTATGTTAGCTTAACTTAAAAAAAACAATACCAAAAAAATAGGCAATTCAAATTTGATATCTAACTTAAGGGACTTTACAAATAAGCTCTTAAGACAGATCTCTTGATGCTAAAGGATTTCATGGTAGGGTAATAATTTATGACAGACATAAAGGGCAAAAAGCAGGTGAAAGGAATCCCAGCAAAACGGTTGTATAAGCGAGTTGCACAACACTGTGCATTATTAAATCACTATTTACACACGTGGCTCAACACGTGTCTATTGATGTATTAATATATGATATGGGTATAATAAAGTTCATATTAAATATGTAGGGAATAGAGATAATAAAATTTAAGGAATGTTATTTAGTATACTATATGTACATAGTTCAGACATGGTGATTCATGTAAATTGCTAGCCAAACAGTTTTTGAGTTATTAAATCAGAAGAGATTATACGTTAAATATCATCAATTCTCGGCAGGATAAGAAGTCTTGTTTTAATTAATTTCGTTAAACTTGTCGAGAGCATCAGGACAGTTCGCTTCCAGGAAAGTTCAAGACGCTGAAAGAATGTGAATATCAAGTCTGGACGCATCGTTTTAGATTGAATTCGGAGAGGCTCCAGGTAAAAGTAAGGATTTTTCTTCCTGCCAGAACATACGCAAGCATCCTGTGCCAGACCATGCATTTGTTACTTTAATCTACGACACAGCATCTTCTTTGGACTTAAAAGCTTGGATTATCCCGTATGTTCCCCCAGCTTGCACCCTTTTTCCTGTCACAGCCTATATATCACATAATGTTGCCTGACATTTTGGGGGTATACGCGATGTACCTGTTAGTTAACCAGTTAACTATTTATGGCGAAGATATTCGTCATGCGTTTTCAGTAGTGACCATCGGCCGTTAATTTTGCAATTAGTTAAAACTAAAATATATTCGTAAACTGCAAGAAGTTTGGAATATTTTGAGGCCATCTCGAAATAAAAAGAACTAATAGAAGATATAGTATGAATTAGTAAATGTATCTTTATCTTTTATTAGTCATCACTGAATCGATAACGGATTCATATATTGTGTTAGGCTAGACTGTGCAGTAAGTGGCGTGCCTGGTAATAAAAAACGGGATGAGGATCCTTTTGTTCCCTACTTACCTGTATTCAAGAGACGGAGCTTTTTCTTTTTGGCTCATGTGCAGGGATTTAGCGTTCATCCAAATTGCTGAGTCATGAGCTACTAACCTGCCAAGATATTTCCCTGCATAATTGTTTTATTTTATCATCTGGTCAGGGATCATTTGCATTCTCGGGATAATTGCAGCAACCCAATTTCACATCCAACATACTCTGGGTTTGACGAATATATTCGTCATCGATTAATTTGTACGACACACCTTGGGGACACATTTTTCAACTAGGTCGAAACAGTTAACTGGTTAAATTACAAAACAGCTCTAAATTCTCACCAATCAACCAATACAATGAAGGATACCAAACCCTCGAAATAATTTAAAGTTCTTATTCTACTAAACAAGAATTCTCCCTTAATAAAAATCGAATTTAAGATATCATCGAACATAAAACATTTGATTAAAGATCAATGTAAATTACTATACCTGTTGAAGCGCCTTAAAATTATGATTAACTTACACGTTTAAAAGAGAAGCGCCTCTAAAAATCAGTTGGAATAACTTTTTAAAACAAAAATCTCATTTTCAGATTATGAAGCGGTAAACTTCTTTAATTAATCATTGATTAGTAATTAGACTATTTTTAATTAATCTTATACCAGAGAATTGGCCTTATTGGTAAAGATATGAAAGAGTTGATATTTTCTTTGCGAAGTACAGATCATATATTAATAAATTTTCAAAAAATTATCTAGAGGGATCACCCACACGAATCTCCCTAATTGAGTTTACGTGATTAAACTATCTCGAACTTCTTGAAGAACCCAGTCGAAGTATATTTGTATGGAAGGCTAGGCTCAGAATCTGTGCTAGGTTTAAGAGGCACCGGTATTCGTACTATAAACATTCGGGGGTACTGCTCTTGGATGAACTTGTGAGCTGAAGAACTGCTATCTTCTTCGTCAAACCGATCTAGAAAATCTAGTTAACGTAAGAGTATATTGCGTCGGTTAAAAGATTGATTTTTAAACTGGGTTTGATGCCGAGTAACATAAGCGTAAAATATGCTGATTATTTATGCTTTTTTTTTTTTATGTTCCTGACCGGTTTCGGACTTCATCAATTATATATCCAAAAGGCCGTGTAACCTTTCCTTTTGGAACAAATAGTGCAAACGTTTCTTAAGCGCTTAAATGAATGCCGAAATTTTGGGCGCTTCAGTACTGTTGTCCAATGGTAGGATTCCCCATATGGGGCCTATTATTGTGTAGGTATTCTCTTCATCCAACGTCATCAATACATCCATTCTTCATGTTTGGTTAGCAAGGCGTCAGAATAACATTTCCAATTTTTCCTTATCAGATCTTTCTACTTATGTTTACAAATTATTCTCATTTATTTAGGAGCGAAAGAACAAACATACAAAAGTGTAACAATAACAGTTATCTATTTAAAAAAGGAGGCTTCAGATTAAAATAAGATATGTTCTTAACAGTTAATTCAAAAACATCACTACATATGTGTTAATAAATATTAACATTTATTACAGAACATCATTTATTACAGAACATCATTTATTACAGAAGCTTAGTTGTATTAAATAAAAAAATAAACAGCACCGATTAAATAACTAATATTTTTTTTTTAGATTACAGTGAGTCATTTATTTGCTTGTAGGAGATAACCCGATTTGTTACATTTAATATTTAATTAATTTTCTTTAATATTTTGTTTGTTTATTATTAGATTAATTTTAGGGGCGTACCACTTCTATTATACTATCGTTAAAAATTAATTGTGTTGTATAATATCTCAATTTTTAATTTTTTCAATAATTTTTTTTGTTATATTTTAATATTTAAACAAGTACAATTCAAATATTATAAAAAATGGATAAAATTAATGGATTTAATTAAGATTTCAATTATTTTATTATTAATTTATTTAAGGATACTATCTTTGTTACAAGTCTGATCTGGCTTTAGCAGTGTAGGCATTCAATGAAACGAATGTAGTTTATGTTGTATACATTTTTTTCGAATTAGTTTTTCATAAACTGACAAATTCTGAAAGAATTATTTTGTTTAAGCTGTCTTTCTAACTTCATCACAACTAACTGTCCTACCGGATTAGTTACAATAAATATACTGCAACAATAATTATTAACAATCAAGTGGACAGTCCATTATTCACAAAAGAAAGACAAATTCTGAAAGAATTATTTGTTTAAGCTGTCTTTCTAACTTCATCACAACTAACTGTTCTACCGGATTAGTTACAATAAAAATACTGCAACAATAATTATTAACAATCAAGTGGACAGTCCATTATTCACAAATGAAAGACAAATTCTGAAAGAATTATTTTGTTTAAGCTGTCTTTCTAACTTCATCACAACTAACTGTCCTACCGGATTAGTTACAATAAATATACTGCAACAATAATTATTAACAATCAAGTGGACAGTCCATTATTCACAAAAGAAAGACAAATTCTGAAAGAATTATTTGTTTAAGCTGTCTTTCTAACTTCATCACAACTAACTGTTCTACCGGATTAGTTACAATAAAAATACTGCAACAATAATTATTAACAATCAAGTGGACAGTCCATTATTCACAAATGAAAGACAAATTCTGAAAGAATTATTTTGTTTAAGCTGTCTTTCTAACTTCATCACAACTAACTGTCCTACCGGATTAGTTACAATAAAAATACTACAACAATAATTATTAACAATCAAGTGGACAGTCCATTATTCACAAATGAAAGACAAATTCTGAAAGAATTATTTTGTTTAAGCTGTCTTTCTAACTTCATCACAATTAACTGATCTACCGGATTAGTTACAATAAAAATACTGCAACAATAATTATTAACAATCAAGTGGACAGTCCATTATTCACAAAAGAAAGACAAATTCTGAAAGAATTATTTGTTTAAGCTGTCTTTCTAACTTCATCACAACTAACTGTCCTACCGGATTATTTACAATAAAAGACAATAAAAATACTGCAACAATAATTATTAACAATCAGATGAACAGTCCATTATTCACAAAGGGGAAACTGAATATTACATTGCAAAATAATTAAATAATATAATTTCCAAACAGCAGAACCTCCTAATATCTGTGGTAAGTCATAATTGTGGAGTATGGTCATCATTATTGTATGGAAGTTATTGATATTATTAACGATGATCCAGCAGAATTTATTTGTAAACGCACGCGATGTTCAGCTGCTTCTCAGAGGGGTTAAGAGTTGAGCTCCCCTTTTAATAGTAATAATTATTATGTATTTGTAATTGTAGCTAAAAATATAAATAAATGTAATAATAAAATGTAATTTTCTTTAAAATTAATTAATAAGTGGTTGAGTCCACAGTAATGGATGAAATAATTGATTGTAATTTTGTACTTTTTTTTAAAAGAGGTATTCTGCACTGTGGTCTTTGATGAGTTCCACTGAGTCCCTACATTAGTACCAGATAAGACTCAAACAGCACTCCCCCGTTAAGAGAGACAACTCAAGTGCTCTTCATGAACTATCTTCATCCCTTCCTCCCTGAGGATTCTAAGTAGATTATATTCCCGTCTAATACCTGTTAACTAACTAACCCAGACTCTCCAGAAAACGGAGGAGTGGTTTAAGATACTCTAAGGAGGGTGGATACTTCTCTCCAACTTTAGTGACCGGCTAGGAAATCCCAAGGATCGTCGAGCTGACTGATTGAGATGATCACTCCCTTAAGCCTTCTAAGATAAGTACTACACAAGTGCTTTCCACTATTTTCGTGTAGAAACTTAAAAAAATAAAAAGAATAAGTTCAAAAAACATTTAATTTCAATAATTTGGCAAGGTTTTCCAAAATTTTAAAGTAGCCATAAGAAAACTTCTATAAGAATGAAATTTGAGAAAACAGAGTGTTAGCAGGTTCTTTAATGAAAGGGATTTTGAGGTCCATTATGGATGGTGGGGTTAGATACATAGAACGGAGCGTTAAGTAGTTTTTGAAGTATTTTTTGGATTGTAATGTCTGGGATGCGAAGAGAGTTGGAACGCTTAGTCGATCCCCAAACTTTGATGCCGTGCATTCCTAAAATAATATTTTTGAATATTCAGACAGTTGGCAATACTTGCTAAGTTTTAGCGGATTAAGTTTCATTACGGCGCTGGGATAAGTTAAGTGTGTAATTTAAGTACTTAATGGTAACTTTTGTTCTGCACTTTATGAATGTGTACGATAAGAATAAGGTAATTTATTGTCCCCTTTAAGTCTTCCTAAACTGATCAAATCGATCGATATAAAGTGTTTCTCTTTTCTTTGCTTCATTTTGATTTCATGTTAGTGCATTTAAATTTAACTAATCGATTCTTTTTTTTCTCTACTTATTTCTTATTTCTTTGAGGAGATTTTCAAGTTTATCTGCCATATATATTCTTTTTAGAATAGAACTTCTTATGCTGATTTTTCAGTCTTGTCTTATTTTGTTATTTTGTTTTTCATTTTCACCAAATGGATATTTTCAATAAATTCTTGTTTATCACGCGATGTTCGCGGTGTACTTTTATATGATATTTATCTTTATTACTCTAATAAACTTATAATGTTTATGGTAAGAGATTTGCTCATTAAAATAAGTACCATGTGTATAGATATTGCCAGTGATGTGTTAGTGTGTGAATTACACTGGCTGTTATTGTTAGTGTAGTCGGACAACAAGTTGTAAGAGACGTGCGCCCAGCAGGCCTGAGATAAGGAGACCTAAAACAGCAGGTGCTTTGCCGTTCCCGTGGATCCCGTTTCTTTATTCATTATTAGATTATTTATTCTACACTTGGATGCATTTAAATTGGAACATCAAATGTTTGTTTGCTCAGTAATAACAGTTTTTTTAAGAGGTACTATCTTTGGTTAATCCACCGCTGTTATTACACTTTTGGGGGCTACAGATAGGTTTCAAGCAGAAAAATAGCCAAGTGAGGGAAGTTAGCGTAGTTTCTAGAAAGTAATGACGTTGAGGTGTCGGGAACAGATTAGCTTTTAAAAAAGTAAAAAGTAAGTAAAGTAATCGCCTATTTTTTCAGGCAGGCTTTACGTCCAACTACCAATTAGGTGTCGTGAACGGAGGCGACTAGCAAACATACTTTACTATAAATTTCTCATATTAACCATTAAATAAAATCCAAGGGCTAGACTAGTACTGCAATACATCTTAGCTTTGCGGGTCTAGCCTAAAACCGCCTAACATACTTTACTATAAATTTCTCATATTAACCATTAAATAAAATCCAAGGCCTAGACTAGTACCGCAATACATCTTAGCTTTGCGGGTCTAGCCTCTAACCGCCTAACATACTTTACTATAAATTTCTCATATTAACCATTAAATAAAATCCAAGGCCTAGACTAGTACCGCAATACATCTTAGCTTTGCGGGTCTAGCCTATAACCGCCTAACATACTTTACTATAAATTTCTCATATTAACCATTAAATAAAATCCAAGGCCCAGACTAGTACCGCAATACATCTTAGCTTTGCGGGTCTAGCCTATAACTGCCTAACATACTTTACTATAAATTTTTTTATATTAACCATTAAATAAAATCCAAGGCCTAGACTAGTACCGCAATACATCTTAGCATTGCGGGTCATGCCTCTAAGCGCTCGGCTACTGTGGCGCCAGATTAGCTTTTATGACTGAAGGTTACCCTCGGTAACTCACTCACAGAATTCTAAAAATGCTAATAATAAAAGTCTAAGATCAAGCGGGGAAGGTAGTTAATATTATTTTTTTAAAAATTTTGTATAAAAATATGTATTCCACACCACGCCCTTAATGGGTCTTTCCAGTGGTGCCAATTTGAACCCTCTCACCCTACACCTTGCTCAAGTGATGAAACCAATTCCCTAGGTTCTTTAGGGAATTTCTGGGGAAGAGAAGCGGCAGTCAGCAGTTAAGGATAACGTAACTCCTCCTTCTAACTCTCTCGCTTCCCTAAATCCTAAGTAGATCATATTAAGCCTCAGCTGTTCATGTGAGGGGGGGAATAATACCCATTTTCTGGTCAAATTCACGCGTTTTCCCCCCTAGACATTCTGCGGATGGTTGCCCTTAAAACTTGCCTCCAGGAAAGCTGTGTCTAAGAAATAATAAAACCTTATTGTTTCTTCCTCTCTATTAATGCACGCAGACAGATTTGTAAAAATCTCTTTTTCGGACTCTGGGGTCCTCAAATCGAACATATTTCTGGTGAAAAGTCAGAATCGAAAATCAGCGCGTTTACAATACCCTTTTCTAACTATATTAAAAGAAAAAATATAAATAAATATAAAAATAATTATTTGTTTAAACTATGCTTAATTTATAAATAGTTGAAATTTGATAAAGAGGAGTCAAAAAGAACGAACAAAATTAGCATATGATTTGGTTTTTTTCTCCTGGAAGATCCGTTATAATAGGTGAATGGTTAAATGAATGTAAAAGTGTGTAAGCATGATTGGACGAAGGACCCAATAGATTGTCAGGTGTCCCATAGCTGAGAGGCACGCGCACGGCCTGCCGCCAGATCGCACCACCATCTGCTTGCAGTGTGTGTCTACTAACAGACACTTGGGGGCTAGTCTACCAGTGTAACCTATCTAACTGCTACCTAACTAGCTAACCTGACTGCTTAGAATACCCAGTATTCTAGTGTGCCGCTAGTATTAGTGTGTGTATCAGTTGAACACACCACAATGCTCCTCGAACACTTCGTAGTATATTTTACTAATGCTGTATTCACTAGTCACATACACATGCGCAGAACATTCTACACAATAAAAACTCTGCACACAATTTTTCAAATTATCTTCCATTAGCTCTATTGTCTTTCACAATTAATTGTTTGCAGCTTTATTATTATAATTATTTGATATATATTTTTTAAATATTATTTTAGCTCTTACAAATTCTCTACCCAGATTTCTTGAGTCCAAGGTCCAGTAACTATCCCAGAAATCTTGTTAATCCTAGAACAACAGCTTCGCAGTCGGTCAGGTCGTGAATTGGAATTTCCACCGACTGCAAACAATTTGCAGATGTTGTCGGGTCCCAGGGCTTAGTTTTTATTCAGGGTTCTACAAATTACAAGGTTATTCTACTTATCTTAACGAGTTTGCTAGGACATTCCCAAATCGTTTGAGACCTTATAAGACTTGGCAGCCCTGGATGTCGGAAAAGATTTACTATCTTCTAGTCCCGGATATTCTCTGAAAAAAAAAAGTTGCACTTGACGAACGTTTCTTTAGCGTTTTTGCCTTAAACTTCCCATGACTAGCCACTGACTGGGGGTCCCTTAATGCCAATCTATCCGCAGACCCCCCCCTAGTCCTTCAATTATGCAAAACTTTATAATGAGCCTACTTTGAAATTTGTAAGCAATCGTGCAAAGCAAACTTGTTAATGTACATATGACTTGTTAATGTACATATACCTTGTTAATGTATTGTACATATAACTTGTTAATGTACATACCACATGTTAATATATAACTGGTTAATGTACATATATCTTTTTAATGTAGTGTACATATGACTTGTTAATGTACTTGTACCACATGTTAATACATAACTGGTTAATGTACATATACTTTGTTAATGTTCATACAACTATTTTACGTACATATAACTTATTAATATACATAGAACTTGTAAATTATTAGAGGTAGATTCCTTGACTGTGGTTCTCATTCTATAACATAGTTATATTCATATAACTTGTTAGTGTATTGTACATATAACTTGTTAGTGTATTGTACATATAACTTGTTAGTGTATTGTACATATAACTTGTTAGTGTATTGTACATATAACTTGTTAATGTATTGTACATATACCTTTTTAATGTTCGTACAACTAGTTTATGTACATATAACTTATTAATGTACGTAGAACTTGTAAATTATTAGAGGTAGATTCCTTGACTATGGTTCTCATTCCATATTCCATTGACTATAACATAGTTATATACATATAACTTTTAATGTATTGAACATATAACTTGTTAATGTAGTGCACATATAACTTGTTAGTGTATTGTACATATAACTTGTTAATGTAGTGTACATATAACTGGTACCTTGTTAATGTTCATACTACTAGTTTATGTACATATAACTTGTTAATTTACATGTAACTTGTTAATGTACTTATGACTTGTTAATCTACGTATTATTGATTCACGTACATAT
The DNA here is from genome assembly GCF_049639745.1 of Rhodnius prolixus. Taxonomy (NCBI): domain Eukaryota; kingdom Metazoa; phylum Arthropoda; class Insecta; order Hemiptera; family Reduviidae; genus Rhodnius; species Rhodnius prolixus. The sequence goes on from NW_027411634.1 coordinate 39,150,337, forward strand.
AAATGTTTAATGTACATATAACGTTTTAATGTGCATATACACGTTCATGTAGATATAATTTGTAATGTACATATAACTTGTTAGTGTACATATGTATAACTTGTCAATTTACATACAAAGTTGGTATCTAACGGGAAACTGTGTCTGGATGCGGTCTGTGCCTTGTCAAATCTTCATTTAATGAATTTCAGATGTTGCAGCGCATTTTATTTAAAAGACAAAAAAATTAATATTTAATTGTTGAAATAACCAAACCTATAAATATATACCGCTTGCGTTGAAATATAATCGAGCTAATACGAAGAAATAGGGCTTCTATTGTTGTATATCTGGTAGTAGTTGAGGCTAGTTTGTAGGTAATGCTGGACTACGCCCTGGAAGTAGGTGGGAGCGAGATTTGTAGGGCGGTAAATGAAGGGGTTGTAACCGGTATCCATACTTTGGGGGTGTTACTTGTTGCCCCGGCGGCAGATGGTCCCCCTCTCTCCGCTACAGCTGCGCCCTTGGAGTTCTTTACCTTCTTATTACTGACAGATGTATACTAAATACCATATCTCCTTGATTTATTGTTTACCAATTAGTATAGAGTCTTTACTTGATGGTTTTTTTTTAGTAATTATTTAAATTCTAACCGATCATCACGGGAGTCCTGAAGGAAGAAGTATCTTTACACGAAGTACATGGCCAATTTTCGTCTTCAACAAAAATACGAGCATGTACACCTTCGCTGATGATACAGGTATCCTGTTCCATAATACTGATCCTAATATTTCTACCACATTCCTGTAGGCCGATCTTGATATCCTTGAAGCCTGGTTCCGCAAATGCAAACAAATCCCAAGCATACACCAAAATTACCCCAAAATTTGGTCGCAATAATTAAAACCCGACATCGATAAGTGGAGAAGGGGTTGGGCGGCTTAAAGGACAAAGAAAAGAACAATAAAAGTTAATATCAGAAAGACAAAACGTACTATTTATTTATAATAAAGTGACAAAAAAATACAAATACAGTTTATATTAAATTAACTATTGGCCAATATTACAAAATTGTCTCACAGTTTTGTTTTCGCAGTTTTCCAAAGTAGGCTCACTTCCGGTCGTCCACATAGGTGGTAGGCGTTACCCTAAAATCCCTGAGAGATGGTCTACCTGGGAAAACTCTTCCAGGCAGGTGCGCTGGCAGGGTACTTCTGTTTGCCTATTTTCCACAAGAAAAAGTTCTTTTTAACAAATCCGGTATCAACTGTATATGGACGTCCGTATCACTCGAAAGATGCTCCAATACTCTGTCTCTGCCCTCTCTCTCGGCCGCCGCGTCAACCAGTTTCCTGTTGCACGATCTCCCCCACCAAATTAAGGGGTTTCCGGCCTATTCTTTTTTACGAGTATTAACAAAATAAATTATCTATATTTCCCGAATATATTCGGGTAATAACACTTCACTGAAAAAAATTACACTTTCTCCAGTGTGCCTGAATCACATCACTTGTAGCTGGATACCGTTCGATATCTTGGTCTTTATCTTAACAAACGACTTTTGTTGATAAGGAATTTTTTTCAAGGAACTGCTCGACAGAAAATAAAAACTGGCCAAAATATATAAGGCTGTACTTAGCCCTTTTTTTGCTCCTGTCTAGATTTACGGACTTGAACTGTACAGGGACTGAGCTACTTACGGGGAATATCTTGTCAGGACGTCAAAAACCTTGATCCTTGCATAAAGATTTCTCATTCTAGATCTGCTAAGAGTGGCCACAATAAGCCTTATTTTGCTGCATTGGGAAACAGGACAGATAAACTATCTAATCTAATTTAGATGACTCAGTCCAAGTATACTGCATTGTTTTATCGTTACCTCTAATTGATTAAGTTAAATTAAAGTAGAACAGAAAACGTAACCTAAAAAACACATCGAATGTTAGGGCTAGGTAATTAAGTTAATTAGATACTCTAGTTTTATTAATTAAACGAACAAGAAATAAACATTCATTTAATTAAAATTAATCAAATAAAATTAATGATTTTGGGGGGGGGAAAGAAAATTAAAGTTGAAATTAGAGAAATCTAAACCAGTAAGCCTGCACTGTAAGCTTCTAGTTGTCGATTGTAGTTGATTGTCCGGATGGTTGATTTAAGTGGCACGTGTTTAGTGGTGGGTACAAAATATATTTAAGCCCGACGTTTCCTAGTTTATTTGTAATCTTTATCAATCTATTTTGTGATATACACGAGCCTAATATTTACTAGTTTCTTATTTTTTTTCCATTTTTTTTTTTATAAGATAACGTATCTATCAATTTCACATACAATGAGCTTCTTTATAATAGATCAACGGATATACATCTATAGTTACTCATTTCTTTCTTACTTTCTGTTACTCTAGGCTACCGGAAGTATGGCGATCGTGAGTATTATTAGGGGCTGACAAATGTAAACAGAGTGTCTGAAATGTGAGAAATGGCAAAAAATGGTTCCATTTGGCATTCATTTTGAGTATATAGGTCTAAATCTGTCGATCGGACGTGCAGCAGCATTATTGGTTTCCATTTATTCAGCTAAATGTTTTTTTACTTCCCGAATGGGAAGATGTTGACAATTCTTTCATGATTTCTTTCTCAATTATGAAATTTACACCTGTGTAATATAAATAAATTCTTAAATATGATGAGGCTGCCCCGCTGTCAGTTACAACATGATTATTCTTCCCTATAATTGAACATCTATCAATTGGAGGAAGACTCAAAATCACTGGCGTTTCAGCCAACATCCTAGCATTTCCTGGGATGTTATGGGAATTGCACGATAAGAGGCTATCCTGCAGGATAATAGTGATTTATGGAAGTATTTGTAGGGAAAGTGATAGGTCTATGAAGTAGGGAATATCCAGGTAATTATAGGTTTACGATATTCCCTTAGAGGTTTACCAGAGGGCAGGGCAGTTTTGGACTGAATAGACTGAATTCTTTTGGAAGTGGAGCCAAGTTGAGCCCCAAAGCTGTATCCCGTAAGTCCTGATAGATCGTACATCATGTACACGTTTTCATGTTTTGAATTTTGATTATCTAGTTACACTATTTCGTTAAAGTTATTTCTGTCTGTTCTGTAATTAATTGAGATAGATTCTTGGACTAGGTATCTCTTCTCAAAATACATTTTTGTTTGTTTCTTCATCCATACTTCTAGGAGGAGTTAAGGATTACTGGTGTTTGAATATAACGTTGTGGCTTCGAGTGATAGTGCTGAATTTAGTATTATGTGCCTTTAAAGATACTGTTAAAATCTAAATCCAACAAATTAGGTTTTAAAGTCTAAATAGACGACAAAGAAAACTAAACAAGGTTTCTCTGCTTTCTTTAATTTCACTTATACAAAATTATTCACCAGGAAGGACCCATTTACCGATTTACTGGCGAAGTAGGTGTTTAAACTTCGCTCTAAAATGTAATTTCTTTGTTATGTAAGGACTTACTTATGGCTAAGTAATGAATATGTAACTAACATTTCAAATTCGCAAAAAAAAAAGTCCGTCTGGTAGAGCCACTGAAGTAAATACTCGTAGTGTATTCAGTATTTAAAAATTTTATTAAAACATACGAGGACTGTAAATTAAGTAATGAGACTGATTTTTTAAAAAAAATTTATTAAAAAAGAATTACAATTCTATATTGTCACCTTCAAAATAACTGAAGCCACACAGCGCTGGAGACGTTTCTTCCACTCCTCATAGCAGTGCTCGAACTCCGATGCTGGAATAGCCTTCAGCTGGTCGGTTACAGCCGTTTGAATGTTTTCGACTGTCCCAAAATGAGAATGAATGATTGACAAGGAGCATGTTGATTTGTTTTTTCGATATCCACGGAGGAATCGTCCACAAAGAGTTTCTATCTCAAGGTCAAAACGGTCAATCAAAAGTTTTACCCGAGAGGATCTTGAAAAACTTCGAAAAAGGGTCATTCGTGTGAGACCAAGAACATCAATAACAAGTGGGTGTTGCACCACGACAATGCTCCTTGTCACACAGCAATTTCAATAAACCAGAGTTTTTGGCTAGTAAAAAACATTCCTGTGGCTCCTCAGCCTCCTTATTCGCCTGACTTGGAGTCCTTGTGACTTTTTTCTCTTCCCGTAGTTGAAAAATCACCTCAAGGAAACTCATTTTGGGTCAGTCGGAAAACATTCAAACGGCTGTAACCGACCAGCTGAAGGCTATTCCAGTATCGGAGTTCTCGAGCACTGCTATGAGGAGTGGAAGAAACGTCTCCAGCACGGTATGGCTTCAGAAGGAAGTTATTTTGAAGGTGACAATATAGAATTGTAATCCTTTTTGAATAAACAAATCAGTCTCATTTCTTAATTTACAGACCTCGTATAACCTTTTAATGTACATATAACTCGTTAGTAAACATATAACTTGTTAATGTACATACTCGTATAACTGGAGTAATACGTACGAGTAATGCAGAAAGAGAAAGTCAATTTTAATTGATACGGAATGAAATTAATTTTTTTGTGCCGGACTATCACAGAACGGAAGCCATTGCAAACCAGTTGTTCCGACGGAAGATATGGACTGTAAGACCTAAATTTGCATATCTTATACCAATTGAATTTTAATTTCAAACTGATTTGGGGGGGTGTGGTTCCCCCCTACTTCCTCTCAAACTCAGATATTTAATTCCATTCTGTTTACAATATTGATAACACCCTTAGGGGGGCCCCAAATATCTTTTTAAAGCATTGTGTGCCGGGGGTGGAGGGCTGCCTTTAACTAACACTAGATTGCTTTTTGTTTGTCAAGATAGTGGAGCTTAAAGCATAATCCGATAGTGATTAAATTGGAGGATAATTCGCGTTGGTGGGATAGTTTTGTTTGAAGAAAGGTTGGGGGGAAAGCTAAAACTTTAAGCTGGAAGGGCGTTGTACCCATTTCAACTGCCCTTATTCCCTTCACCATCCTTTCGATGACCTTTTATTATATTGTAAGTGTACTCCCTCACTTCTAGCATAGGGCCCTTTTTAACCTCCCCCTCGTGACAAATAAAACTGGCTACAATAGTACAGAAACAGCAGGGGGATTATGGAACGAATAAAGAAGGAGCTGTATACAAAAGCACTGAATAGAAGGTTGAAATTCTAGAACTTTGGGAAAAAGGTTTTTTTGGGATGAATATGATAGTAATTTGAATAGACCATCAAGTAGTCGTGATGACACGAAATGGGAGACACTACTTGTATATATATATATATATATATAATAATACAGAAATATGGTATATCCAGGGCATAACTGGGATGCATAACACATGAAAATAGGTAAGAGTTTTGGAACCCCTACACCAGACTTAAAAGAACAGAACTGAACAGTCAGTTAGGCGTCACTTCCGGTCAGTATACCTTCTTTAAAATTTGAGTTCTAGACTCACATTTTATTTCTGTTAACATTATAATTACTACTCCCTCCTGAATGTCTTTATCGTGAAAAAATTCAATCAATTCAGCAACTCAATTCGATGCTGCATCTAGGGATATTCCTGGGTGATCATTCTCTTCTTCGTCAATTTCATTTCCTTTTTCCGGTTCGTCTTCTCGAATGTTCTGGACGATTTCTTCAGGACTAAGGCATGCAAACTGTGGAGCATCTCAATCACAATGGAACAACTCCAAAATGTCTTCTCGAACCACGTTTTCACCTCCTTCCATCGATTGGGCAAGACGAGCGAGATTTTCAGCCCTGTTTCTTCAATAGGGGCTCCTCTCCTTCCTTCCTGGACAACCGGGGGTCACAGGCTTGATGTTCTTCTTCCAGCACTTTCTTTTGAAGGGTGCTTTCTTTCATTTTTTTCCCAACATTCTGCCAAGTCGTAAATAGCATCCAGTACAATTATGTTTCATCGGAATTTAAAAATTTTTCCTATCGTCATCGAAAATTAACTTTTGTTTTGGGCGCCGATCCAGGTGTTCTTATGATGGCTCAACATGTGACCGGTTAATCCGAATCCCGGTTAATCGTAATAATGCTAAGGCAGAACATTAAACAAGTTAAGTTCTTTTAGAAGAGTAAAGAAAAGCCAAATTTGAAAAACTGGATAGTTTTTACATCGTCCTGTAGAGTTGCCTCATACTTCTTGGGGGATAAAAAAATAAGAAAAGGATTCTGTGATTTGCTTAGTACGAGTAAACACTGACAATCTCAGCTGGCTTTTACTCACCTGGTCATCCTGTTTAGTTCGTCCTTGCAGCCTCGCGGATAGTGCACCTTACGCCAGGTGTCAGCAAGGACTGCTTCTGTAAGTTATAAAAGGAGCTAAAGGATTTCCAAACTATACGAGGACATAACACAAATCCATAGGGTGGAAAAATGTTTTAAAGTTCATGCATGTTTATGCACGTATGTGTGCTTGAAAGTTGGCGGTTTAGTCCATCTGCTTGGAAAGTGTATAGCCAGGTAACCCGTTCAGTACTGGTTTACATTGGTCTTTTTACTTAACCAAGTTGTACGTACTTGGAAGAGATAACATCTGCTCATTTCTGATGTTACTCTGTTTCGTATTTAAGAGGAATGTTTACACGCTTTATCACCTGCCTAACCACAAACAGCTGTGCGGCCATCTGAAATGACCAACTTCTATTACGTATTATCATCACTTGGGCCCAACTCTTGATCGATGTATATTTTTCGCGATAATGAATTTTTAGCACTACAAAATGGTTCAAAAGATTCTGAACTCCAATCAAATGAGTTTCTTCAATTGCGGAAATTGAAGTTGCATATCTTAATCCACACGAATATTACGTAGCACCGTAAATTTCCGTTAACTTGCACTTTAGAAGAAAAAGGAAGTCTACTTTTTCACGAATTTCTAAAATTAATTCTAAAAGTTCGAAACAAGTGTTTTAGCCTTTTTGTACGAGTAGCCAATCAATCAGCAGTGTGGGAAGGAAGTGGATTAGTAGCCCAACCTGACAACACGGTACCCACCTAAGTGGACTTATCAGATAGTTGATATACATCTATTTTGGTTCAACGAATCCACAGGCATACTCTAGCTTAGTTCGATTCAAGCTGGAGTGTTATTCGCAGATGAATTACTCTAGGTAGGAGGATAGAATAGAATAGAATAGAAAAGAAATTTATTATTCTGGGACAATTGTCCCCTAAGAATAAACACAGGTACAAATAGAGGCCTTAATAGTTTGGCCTGTGATTAAACAGAAACTAAATAAATAAATAAGTATTTACAAAAAGTGAAAATAAAAATAACAGCAGAAATTAAGGAAATAAATTAAAACAATTAGAATTTCGGAGGAAGCTGAATAGAAAGGAGATAACTGAATAGAAGGGATTTAAAGATGGATACGGTAGGAGCATGGCGGACTGATGAAGGCAAGGAGTTCCAGAGAGAGGTAGCACGTATAAGGAAGGATTTGTCAAAGGATATGGGGTACGGTGAGAGGTAATATAGAGATCAGATGATCGAGATCTGGTATTACGGGAATGTATCGAGGATTTAAACTTAAGGAGTTGAAAAATATAGGAAGGCCTTTGAGAATGGATGACTTGAAAAAGGAAAGAAGCCAAAAGATATTGGCGGCGATAGACAGGAAAAAGCCACTTCAATTCATCGTAGCAGTGGCGTAATGCGAGAGTCTCTGGAAATGCTGAAAATAAATAGTGGTTATTCCCTAACTTCTGGATGCTCCACTTTATCTGGACACTTTCCTAGATAGCCTGGATATTTATCAGGTGTTCTAGATCGTACCTAGAATTGCCAATCTTTACCTTGAGGGAGATTAATCCGGGAATATTTATGGACGGTATTTGAGAACAGGGATGTGTTGACACTAAGAAGGGGGTTATCCCAAACTGAGATATTCCCAACGCGCTCCCTAGAACTTTCTAAAGATCCTAGATGAGTTGTTTCATCACTGTAGGACAAGTGGGTTTCACCTGAGACCAGTCTTGGATACCCAATAGATCATAGAACTCAGCTCAAGTGCTTTTTCACGCCATATTCTTCGTACTCGAAATTTAAGAATTCATTGAATCTTCAACCAATAATGTTTACATGACGTTCTTATATAACACCGTAGAAGGAAGACGAATTCACACGGAAGTGCTCGAAACGAATTTATCTGAAAAATGTTTCATTAATCACCCGTGCGAGGTCCAGAATCGTATAACTAGCTTTAACATAACTCACAGCCATTACAATTCTGAGTTGTGCCAACCTCGTACGCCCAGACAAAATTTTTTAAGAAATCTTTTCCTCCTTCAGTGAATCACAAAATGTTTATTTCCGGGAAAGAAAAGTCGGCCCCCCATTACAATTTAGTTCATTTTAAGAGGTGAAAAATTAAAAATGTTGTTGAAAATGATGGGCAAACCAGAGACCAGTACCTGAATGTAAGATAGCGGAAGTTTACACGTATGACGTCAGCATTACATCTGCCCTCGAACAGTCAGTGTTGTATATGACGTCTTAGGTTGTAAGAGAGGGGCGTCATCAACCCTTTTCTTGCTTTCTTTTTTTAAGGGCATTGATGTACACCTTGTATGGAAGTTGGTTTTACTAATCTTACTCCATCGGGGCGGCTACCAGCTGTTTTTCACGGCTTACGATTTTCATTCATAACGGAAGTGGTGCGTAATGGGGGCTGGATGCCAATTCAACTATTCTGCGCTGCTTAAAACCTGAATAGGTAGCATTTATTAGTTTTATAGATTCACTATCGCTTAAATAGTGCTCACTAATTTTTTCGAAAAATTAGAATGCTATTTAAAGACCAAACTAAGGATATTATTTCTCCGAGGGCATGTGTTTCTTAGTGGACTTGTAACTTAACTAAGTTTTCCTAAGCTTCCGATTTATTGAAACTTGTGTCAACATAAGAATCGATAAATCGCGTTGTGTAATCGATTGTTGTTCTCGATCAGAATAACAATTCGCTCAATTTGTTGAAGATGGGATGAAAGCGCATACACGAGGTGTGGCTATTAAATAACGAGACTGATGCTGCTACAGAAGAACTATGAATGCGCCAAATCCTAACGACCGCGACAGCTGTGCAGCGTAAAGCCTTCTCTTTCGATTGCAGCGTCTCGCGTGTTTTTGTAGAGAAATCTGTCTGACCGGAACCTGACGTGTTTGTGTAAGTTGGTGTTAGTTTCGTTTTGCCGAAACCATGATACTACACATGAAGTAGAGCAACGAATTGTCGTGAAGTTTCACATCAAAACTTGTGATAAAACCGCTACTGAAGCTGGATCTTTTATTAAAAGAAGTTTATGGTGATGAATGTTTATCACGTGCGCGAGTTTTCGATTGGTTCAAACGATTCCAAGATGGCCGAGTAGACGTCGGAGATGATGACCGCCCGGGTCGCCCTTCCACGTCCAAAACGGATGAAAATATCCGATCAACATTACTACCGTGAGTTGCTTGCTCAACTCCGTGAAAGAGTAAGAAAGAAACGACCCGATTTGTGGAAGAACAAGTCATCGTGTGTTCTCCATCAAGACAACGCGCCGGCTCCACACTGCATTGTCTGTCAAGATGACGTTTCTAGCCAAGTACAACATCCCAGTTTTTAGACCAACCGCCTTATTCGCCTGACCTGGCCCCCATGTGACTTTTATCTGTTCCCTAAAGTCAAATCTGCATTAAAAGGAACACGATTTCAGTCCGTATAAATATGTATGAAGGTGATATCACATGAAACTGGGTAAAACCGCTACTGAAAGTAATCTTTTATTAAAAGAAGTTTATGGCGATGAATGTTTATTACGTACGCAAGTTTTTGATTGGTTCAAGCGTTTCCAAGATGGCCGAGAAGAGTCATGCAGGAGCTCACAGAAAAAGACTTCCAGCACTGTTTCGATCAATGGGTAAATTCGCATGGAGCGTTGTAGGGATAGGGGAGGGGTGTAGATTGAAGGTGATAATAATGTTTTACAGCAATAGTCTCGTTATTTAATAGCCACATCTCGTACGTTTCACAACTGCATTTCTCTCTTCCCACACTGTACTCTGTACCATGCCAATTTTAGTGCACAATTAGTGATTTCGTCTGAACTTCGAACAGATCGACAAAGCTCGATTCAACCATCTTTTTTTTTCAACACTTAAATATTTAAAACCATCTGAACGTAGATGATGGTAGAATATTTGTCACATCTGCCATCTGGTTTTAAGATTTATTCATACAATTTAGTATAATTATGGAGAACCTGATGGTGGGTTTCCAGCTAAAGGGGGCGGAATTCCAGTGAAGTGTTACTAACCTCCAGGTGTACGGTTGCAAATGTGCGCGCAAGGTGTACTCCTTGGGGTAAAGGGTTGTCCTTTCCAGCTTGCTGCAGTATACTTAGCTACTATAATAAGGGACAATTGGATTAGGTATAGTTTAATCTGTACACTTTTACACAGACAGCATTGCTTTAGTTACTGAGAGACAGCCTATAAAGGAAGTCCCCAACTTCTCCCTCAGGACAGTTCTAAAACTAAGTTTTCCTAGAGAAATGATATAGTTCTTTACCTATGAATTGTATACATCAAAAGTTTATAGATAGATAGATAATATTCTGTATTTAGTGTATATATACACATTACAGGGGTTCTGTGTTACATATTTTACAAAAGTTCAACTGATAAAATCATAATCATAATATAAATTGAAATAATAAACATAATAATAGCTGTGGTGGCAACTTAAAAATAAAAATGAATATTAATAATATTAGCAATAAAAGAAAAAAATACTTTCCACAAGAACAGATAGAAAATAAAATAAAACTAATTGAAAACAAACATTGCAAATAAAAATATTCTCAATACATTAATTTTACTTAAATTTTGCTCAATACTTAAACTTAAAAATAAAAATGTAAACAAAAATAATGACCATAATTTTTCAATGAACTTAAAAATTCTTTACATATTTAATAAAATTTATTGCTATTATTTATGTTTTATCTTCATTCATTTAGACAGAATGACCTTAATTTTAGAGCTGCTATAATGAAAAAGTACATTTTGTCTAAATGGTTACTATTTTGAATGTTTAAGAGCCAATGAATATCGTCTTTATCGGCAATAAATTCAGAAAAATAACGCTTCCTGAATGGACTATAATTAGGGCATTCTAGTAAAAAGTGTTCCAAAAGTTTATAAAAAATCCTAGGATTCCCGCCAAAAAGTGGTACTTCCGGTTGACGGATTTTGACGAAACTTATTGTGGAGCCCTCTGTGGCATCTAAGCGAAGTAACAAATTCTTTACTTATGCGATCTTTCCTTTTTTTGAATTACGGAAGTGAACTCTTAGCACAACTAAATTACACACGCACTAGCATTACAGGATTATGCACAAAGCAAAGGGCTTGCAAGATACATGAATGAGGGCCTTCCATTGTGAACACAGGTTACCGCTTAAGTGAATTTTGAAGGGTGACATTTACTATCTTGCTATTAGATAGTGTTGGGACAGTATGAAATGAAATTTGGTGAAACAAGATTAGACTTGTTAAACACGACTACGTCACAGGATTTTTTTTAGGACAGTGTGGATAGTATGATTGTTAACGTGGAAAGGTACTTTTATTAAAAAAGAATTGGAGCGCTTAGTTTGATACGTAAAGTTCAAGTCCATACTCCAGATTGGGGGCAAGTAGGATTGTGTGTACAATCAATTTGGATCGTTTATCACGTAGTCTTTTAGCCCATTCAGTTAGTTTCCGGTCACCTGGCGGTTCCAGGCAACGAGGTTTTCTCCGAGGTAGATTCTGAGATATCGCACAGTAATCTGCTGGAGGTATATGGCGCTCAGATAGATTGGAGAGATGGTACTTAATGATTGATGGTAAAAAGGTTATCTAGTGGGATTGTGACTCTTGTTGATCTTTGCGTAACCAGGAATCTGAAGGAACATAATATTCTAAGTTTGGGAACCCCTGACCTAGACAACCATGGTTTAACTGTCACTAATAAATGGGTTGTTACGACTATGAGCAGGCTGAGAGCGAACCACGCGGTGTGCGGATCGTATCTACACAGGATCAACAAAAGGTCCTCTCCTCTTTGCGTAGATTGCAATGAGGAGGAGAATTTCAAACATATAATAATGATATGTCCACGTTATGTAATAGAAAGGAAACGAATGTTTGACGACATACACAGGATGCACCATTTCGTTACGAAGACATAATATTCTCCTCCAACATCTATGTGCTTAAGTCACATAGCAGAGCTAGCAATGAAATATGAATGCAGTATTTAAAAGTTATAGCCGATTAGAATTAATGGAAGAAAATGATTACAGAAGGATTATGGTGATTTTAATTTCGGTTAAGCTATAAGGATGGCAGGAATATAGAGTACTGATCCATCCATTAGTTGTAAGTTTGTATGTAAATAGTTGTATATAGTAGAGGGATGAATGTGTGAAGCGAATGTATTTATAAGTAAGAATGGAGAGTGAGTGATATTCTAGGGATAAGCATCTAGGCGATGCTGGCTGTATGGCGGAAGCCAATGCCAAAAAAAAAAAAGAATATGAAGAGTGCCCTATGGAATAACATGAAGAGTGCCCTATGGAATAACATGAAGAGTGGCCTATGGGATAATATGAAAAGTGGCCTATGGGATAATATGAATAGTGGCCAATGGGATAATATGAAGGAGTGGCCTATGGGATAATATGAAGGAGGTGGCCTATGGGATGATATGAAGAGTGGCCTATGGGATAATATGAAGAGTGGCTTATGGGATAATATGAAGAGTGGCCTATGGGATAATATGAAAAGTGGCCAATGGGATAATATGAAGAGTGGCCTATGGGATAATATGAAAAGTGGCCAATGGGATAATATGAAGAGTGGCCAATGGGATAATATGAAGAGTGGCCTATGGGATAATATGAAGAGTGGCCTATGGGATAATATGAAGAGTGGCCAATGGGATAATATGAAGGAGTGGCCTATGGGATAATATGAAGAGTGGCCTATGGGATAATATGAAGAGTGGCCTATGGGATAATATGAAGGAGTGGCCAATGGGATAGGATTAGCAGCATCGATATTCGAACTCAGAGAACGTGATTTTCAAGGCAAAATCCACATCAAAAAGCTGTCTAATTACAAAGAAGAAAGAAATTATTTATAAAGAGTAAAAATAACAAAGGAAAAATGAGGAAGAAGATAGAACTAGGGAATATAGTTAAGTTCAGTTTGAAGAAGACTTTTAAGATCGTGTCATCGAACGTTAAAGAATCTTATCTAAGATAGTGTATACTAGATAGATAGGCAATGTCCGCCCCCAGGTGTTTTAAGACACTCTTTTCTCCACAGCTATCAGCGTCAAAGATTTTGTCTAAAACATGGAAATGAGGGAGCCACGTAAAATAAACAGTTTTATTTGACGACTTTTTTTTAAAAAAATAGAAATTTCGATTAAAATAAACGGAGGTGGCTCGGTTTGAACTGTTTAATTAAATGCGGCCTGATTGTTAAAAATAAATATAAAATAAAAATAAATGTTGTTCAAAGTAGATTGATGATGGAAATCTTGTTCTATAGAACCAATCAAATTACCATCGCTCTTCCAATCAGTATTTAAGGAAGAGGAAGTTAAGCCCATCTTATAAACTATACAATACCTATTATTAGTATTTTTTGTAATCTTTAAAGTTTGTTTACACTTTTTATGATTTAAATAAATATTGATTGATTCACTGATAGAATCATAATTACGCTGCTAATGTGGCAAAAACAAGTCGCTCTTGTTTGATTATTTTTTATTCTTATAGAACCAAGATTATTTTTTTTTTAAAGTTGTTGCTAGATCTCCTGTTTAAACACCTTCTAAGTCGGTTAAGCTAAGACTTACTTCTAGAGGAAGTTGACTAGGCCAGGGGTCGGCAACCTATTTTAAGTAGAGAGCCATTTCTCCTTAAATAATTTTAATAAATCTTACCAAGAGCCGCAAGGATGATAACAATGTAAAAAAAACTTCTGTAGATAATTTGTATTCACTAAATATTATTTTATGATATTCAATAACATTTAAATGTTTTATATATTTATTTTTTGGGTCCTACATAGACAAGCGACTCACATGGAACCCACACAATAGAATTAGAAAGACAAACAATGACGAGACGTGCTAAACTTCTTTACAGGACTACTTGGACGACGCTCCAAATTGCCCTTAGTACTCAAAACGTTTAACATACAACACTATTCTCAAACCTATGGTGGACTTACGGACTAGAGCTGTGGGGTTCAGCCAAACCTACAAACATACGGACTGGACAAAACATTTCAGTCAAAACTACTGCCGACAGATAGCTGACGCTCCTTTCTACGGTGACTAACACCGCTACCTCAACATTCCCTTCATAGACCAACTCGCCAAGACGAAATATCAAAAATTCCATACTGCTCTCCTCTATTTGCTCAAATCCTCTAGTACTGTCTCTCGCCTCCTCTCACATCCCTAATACTCCTCGCCGACTGAATCCCCAGTGGCCCCGCGACTTCCTTACAGTCTGAAGAACTAAATCTCTCCTATCTCCTACTCATATTCTCCTCCTCACATTCTCCTCTCTCCTATAGAGAGTGCTACCGCTGGATAGATTCTCTCCTCCCGCACCAGTTCATCTTTTCTTTTACATCCTATTTACTTATTGTATATATTTATACAGATTGTAAATTACAAAATAAAAAATATATATATATATTTATTTTCACATATTGCCAAGTAAATAAACAAATAAATAATAACTAAACCTATGTTTGAATGAAAATGGCCTCAGTCCTATATATTACGTACTGTATTTTAATGTAATTCTATTCAATTTCAAACCAAATCTCAATTTAAAATTCTTTTTGAAAAAATATCTTTACTTTAATAAATGAAATTTCCATTTGTTTCAATAAAATTGAAATATACAATTTATTTTGGACAGGCTGAAGAGCCACAAAATTTGGATAAAAGAGCCACATGCGGTTCGCGAGCCGCGGGTTGCCGACCCCTGGACTAGCCACTTCTTCTGTGGACTGACGAACTTCTTCAACAAGATAACCAGCAACTCAAACCAAACTTAAAAGGTAGGTTTGGATGTATGTAGCTCATACTTAGCTTTAACTTTTTGTACGTAAAGCCTAAAACTCTAAGCTCATCGCACGCACACAAACAGTTACGTGTAATACGTCAACAGATTGGTCTTCTCCTACATTTTAAAAGAGGAAGTATCGTAATCGTGCAGATTTTTGATTTTGTGTTTTCATTGGAAATATATCCGTTTGATGATCGCAAATATGGCGTTGTTTGTCTGTCAGTCTAACGGGAAGTGGGTACACTCTGGAACTCATGCACAAATATAAATTTTTTACGACGAAATTGGCCAAGAGGAAGTGGAAGTTTACTTAATCTGTGTGTGAGTGTGTTCAATTCATGTAATATGTGGCCCGGAAATTAGGGCAGCTTCTGGGTAAGGGGTTTGGTAAAGTTTAGCTCAAATGTGTCACTTCAGTGTATTGTTCGATCTCATTACCAATATAAAGATAATTGAATCTCAATGTTCAAGTAAAATACCAAATTTGATGCGTATTGGTTGACCGGAAGTTACCCCCTCCTGAATAGATTTATATGCTCTCTTATTTCGCCCCCCCCCAAAAAAAATCTAAGAAGTTATCTACAGTCGAACCTCTCAATAACGGACACTGGCGGGGGAAAGCAAAGTGGCCGCTGTTTGGAGGTGGTCGTTAGAAGGAGGTAGGCAAGTTTCTTAATGAAAAAATATGTTTTTTTTTTCCAAACATCTGTTTAAAAATTATTTATTATTAATAGATTTAAAAACGTACATAATTGCATAATTATTGCAGCTATATGATATGCATCAAGTTTTTCTTAATTATCCAAAAAATTTATCAAAAAACTACATATTATTGACTTATTTAATAATTTTTATAATAATCATCACTTTTATTCATAACAATAACAATTTATGGTAAAATTATCATCATACTATCATCTATTATTAGAAAAATAGAACAAACCTTTCGGTAAGTTGACGATGGCTCGATTTGGTTTTTGCAAAATCTTCCAACACATTCTCTTCTAGAGTTAACCACTTTCGTTTGAGAGACAGCGGGAAAAAATAATATTGTTCGTCCAAAGTTATATTGAAAAATGATTAAAATGGTACAAGATGTATGGAGCTTATATAGGAAACTTTAGGAATAACCAGAAAAAAAACAAAAACTTGAGAGGGGGTAATTTTTTTATCACCGCGTCACGCGTCTAAAGAACTTTTAAGAATAAGGTGGTCGTTGGTGGGAGGTGAAACATTTAATCCGTTCCCCAAAACTCAATGTCTGCGGTCGCTATGTAGAGTGTTCGTTAGACGGCGGAGGTTCTTTTATATAGAAAATGTATAGAGGTAAAAACGGGGAAATCCAAAAACTGTCCGTAAATGGAGGTGGTCGCTAGTGAGAGTGCCCTTTATGGGAGTCTCGACTGTATTAAGTTATGTCCTTTGCCCACCTCTCAGTCAAATAAAAAGTTCTCCTGAGTACGGTCTCCAAATAACTGTGTCAATAACAATAATCAGTTAGAATATTTGAAACCCAAACACCCATCCTTGAAGTTCTGAACTTTCTTCAGCCGACTCGTAGATAACCAATCGAACAGTAAAATTAAGGCAACTTCTTCAGCGGGTGTAGTTTCTTGTCTCAGCGCCCAGCTTAATTTACGCCCAAGAGAAGTAGAAGAACGATGTGTACTACTCACATTCCTGATTTGTGTCAGCGAGAGGTGCGGCGTTCCAAAAAGAAGTCGAACTAAAATATTAGCTGCTACAAGAATTAATGATTGATTATTACCTCGCTATTTAGCCGGGATGCTGTGTTCGTTCACCTTTTAATATTCTCACAGAATTGAGAGACGTCGCTGGTAAAAGAAATAAGATAACATACCCAGAAATTACCATTATAGCAATTAGACATGATTTGCTGGGCCTCTTCGGAAATTATTGCTAATCTTAAATTGGTTTAAACAACAAGTAGTTTAACTTAAAAGTAGAGAAAGAAACACGCAAAAACAAAAAATCGAATTAAGATGAATCGAATTAAACGATCGACAGTCATTCATTAAAGATGATCTCTTTAATAATTAATTACAGACAAAGAGGGGAAATTTTATTTAGTGTTGGCGCATGCGTTTCAGATGTTTAGATGCCGACTAATTTTGGTTAAACGATTGTTGTTATATGTTAGTGTGTGTTTAAGTATGTATGTATGTATGTATGTCTCCACCGTAAAACATAAATGAAAAATCGGATTTAAAAACGGATTCTACGACTTCCTTTAAACTTGTTGCATTGGTTGCGTATTTGCGGATCCATAACTTTTGTTCGTACCTATTCCAGTAAAATTAGATTAACTGCACTTTTGGGAGAGGTTTGTGCTCTGACATCTCTCTAAAGTGCCTTTAAGGTTAATTTTTACTGGTTTACCATCTAAGTATATGGTGATTGTGATTAAAAATCCAAATTTGGGTAAAATTTATGTAGGTGCTCAATTTATATACAGGAGGATCCATTTAAATTTAAATTAAATTTATTTAACTCTTTGAGGCACCCGATTTTAAAGAAAATAAAAGCCCTAGATGCACAGAATTTCTTTTATTATAAAAAAATGGAAATAAACATTCATTTCCATTATCTTACATATGTAATCATCCCTCTCAAATAATCATCACTCTCAAAATAAGGAAAAAAGAAAAGACAAAATTAATACCATTTCAATAGTCCTTTTTTAGTGTGGGACACTGGTATTGTATAATACCACTATGCAACTAATACTTTATATGATGTTCATTCAAACACTACTTTTTACCAAAACAAAGCGGAACTTTGCAGACCGTACAGCACACTGTCCTTCAGCGCACTGTTCCTTGAAATGTTTAAGTTCCATGTTTTGACCCAATTGTTTATAAACAATAATATGAATTAACAACAGCTGCACCCAAATAATAGAACAGTATGAGGTGCCACCATTTTTTACTATCGGTCAAGTTTATAATAAATATAAAAATTATTTCACTTATTTTCGCATTTACCATTGGTGCCTAGCACTGCCAACTGAATCAAAAACTTTAAATAACATATTAAGCTGTATGTATGAATAACTTCAACTTTTCGAGGTGGGCTAAAATATATCCCACCATGCAGCAAAAGCTAAGCAAAAGGTGGGACAGTTTTTAACCCACCTAGCCCCACCTCGTATACTCGTAAATGTAAAATTTTTTTCCCCGGAAAACTAGATAGGGGTACTTTTAAGAGGAAGGGATGCATTGATTCCCTCTTAAGTCCCATATTTATGGTAAATAAGATCCTATCTCTTGTGTCCTGATTGGCAGGGTTATAGTCTGTAATTAAAATTCCGTTTTCAAGAAAATCTCCCATCCGCAAGTAAACCCCTTTACTCACTTGTGCGTAATTTTCTGGAAAATAGCTTCTAGGATTTTCTGCTATGGATTCGTATGGACATCATATATAAACAGATACTGAGAGGAGTAGAAAAGTGAGGGAAAATCAAGAAGGAGAGAGAGAAAGTTCACATCAGAGTATTGGAAAACTCTCCTTTAAAAAAGAAAACATTGGGATAAGCTACACCTTAAGTATTTTTCCTGTTTTCTCTGAAAAACATAGAATTGAAATTTCCTCGTTAGATAGTGACGCTGCGTGTGACTAGACACATTCAGCTTGCAATGAACAAGAAAAAACGTTGCCTAAAGAGAAATAATAACTTAATCCTTAAAAAGGGATTGTGGGGGGAGAGGGGGGAAATGCCTAAATCATAATTTTAAACGTAAACTATTGTTAGCATTAACAATCCCTTTAATTATTACCCCCCCCCCCCACCACACAAAGAAATAATTACACCTTAACAAAACAATACCTGTTACCACCCCGCAACTGTATACCGTGGAGGTGGTAAAAGTAATTTCCCCCAAAAAAGGAGGGGACTCCCTTACCTGAGCGTGTCTGGAGCAATAGTAAACTACTAGTAAATCATAGTAACTAGTTCTAGACCACCAACAAACTTTACTTATCGCGAAAAAAAAATAAATAGTTTTAACTGTAAAAATGAAAAAAAGCAGCTAATTGTGGTGAAAGTTATAATTGCCAGTTTGTGAACAAGTAAAAAAAAAAAATAATTAAGTTAGATCTATATGAGTTAGAACTCGGCCAAGTTACGCACGCTCTAACTTATCGATAGTTTGCTATTATAAGCTAGAAAAAAATTAATTGTACTTAATAGTTTGTATGTATATCGCTAGTAAAACTAGTAATTTCGATTCTAGTTTAACATAAAATTATTATTTTATTCAAAAACAACTTAAATATAATTATATATTTTTCTATTATTCAAAATAGTTTTTGAAATAATTACGAATAGTTTTAATATGAAAAATTTTGTTTATCAAACTCCAAACGTTTATCACTAAAACATTGTGATTTATACCAGTTTTAGAGTTAACTATTCTCTACAATTGGGTAAAGAAATCATTGAATTCTGATCAATAGGAAGAGAGATATAAAGGTTTGAAATTTGAACGAAATACAAACACACAAAACTTTGACCTTCTATATCTCGCCAACTATTATCACTAAAACATTGTGGTTTATACCAGTTATAGAGGAAACTTTTCTCTACAATTGGGTAAAGAAATCATTGAATTCTGATCAATAGGAAGAGAGATATAAAGGTTTGAAATTTGAACGAAATACAAACACACAAAACTTTGACCTTCTATATCTCGCCAACTATTATCACTAAAACATTGTGGTTTATACCAGTTATAGAGGAAACTTTTCTCTACAATTGGGTAAAGAAATCATTGAATTCTGATCAATAGGAAGAGAGATATAAAGGTTTGAAATTTGAACGAAATACAAACACACAAAACTTTGACCTTCTATATCTCGCCAACTATTATCACTAAAACATTGTGGTTTATACCAGTTATAGAGGAAACTTTTCTCTACAATTGGGTAAAGAAATCATTGAATTCTGATCAATAGGAAGAGAGATATAACGGTTTGAAATTTGAACGAAATACAAACACTCAAAACTTTAACCTTCTATATCTCGCCAACTATTATCACTAAAACATTGTGGTTTATACCAGTTATAGAGGAAACTTTTCTCTACAATTGGGTAAAGAAATCATTGAATTCTGATCAATAGGAAGAGAGATATAAAGGTTTGAAATTTGAACGAAATACAAACACACAAAACTTTGACCTTCTATATCTCGCCAACTATTATCACTAAAACATTGTGGTTTATACCAGTTATAGAGGAAACTTTTCTCTACAATTGGGTAAAGAAATCATTGAATTCTGATCAATAGGAAGAGAGATATAACGGTTTGAAATTTGAACGAAATACAAACACTCAAAACTTTAACCTTCTATATCTCGCCAACTATTATCACTAAAACATTGTGGTTTATACCAGTTATAGAGGAAACTTTTCTCTACAATTGGGTAAAGAAATCATTGAATTCTGATCAATAGGAAGAGAGATATAACGGTTTGAAATTTGAACGAAATACAAACACTCAAAACTTTAACCTTCTATATCTCGCCAACTATTATCACTAAAACATTGTGGTTTATACCAGTTATAGAGGAAACTTTTCTCTACAATTGGCTAAAGAAATCATTGAATTCTGATCATTAGGAATAGAAATATAAAGGTTTGAAATTTGAACGAAATACAAACACTCAAAACTTTAACCTTCTACATCTCGGATTTAAGGATAAGCTAATAAACCTGGTGAAAATGGCTGTCCTGGATGCAATAAATTATTGTAAAAACGCTTTTCTAAATCCAGAAAGATATCTGTGAACAACAATACATTTACTACTATGCAAAAACTGTAGACTCACTATTCATTACACGTAATCAATAATGTAGATATCGATACAGTAAATTATTGATTTATGTAATATTCTATATAATCGAAGAAGAAGAAGTAATGTTGTAGTAACACATTGACCCAGTAGACCATTATCTGATATCACGAACTTCCACTATTAGTGCCGACTACTAACTATTAGTAAAGAAAACAAAGACAACATGTAAATTATTACTATAATTTAAATTGAATAGAAGATTGATACATGTATACTATAATAGAAAAACGTTTAAACTGCATTGGCTACGAACGAATGGTGCTCTGTTCTTAGACTCCATACGTGATCAATTGCATTTCATAGGTAATCGTTTTTTAGTTTAATAGCAGAACTATGGGAACTAAAATAAATAAATGAAATCCTGGTTTGAAATAGAAACTCAAGAAAACAGTACACAAAGTTGAATTAACAAATAAGAAATATGGGTAACTAGTATTAAAAAATGAAATACGAAATCGTTAAAGAATTAATTGATGAAACAACTTCCTTTTTTTTAAGGATTTATGGAAGGAAAATTGTGGAACAACCCCTCTTTGGTGGAATAGTATAAAATTGAAGGAAACGAAGCAGTAGAAAAAATTACGAAAGAGGAAATTTTGCTGGTTATTAGAAAGTCCAGGAAAGGGAAATCTGACAAAATCCCAACTGGAATAATCAAAGCAGCAGCTACTCATATCGCCAAATCTCTAAAATTATTTAATAAATTATCAGAAGATGAAATAACACCAGAACAGTGGGATGAAACTAATATTACCGCAAAAAAAAAGGTACTCAACTACTAAACAGTTTTAAACTAATTCGTATAATTCCTAACCTGTACGAATTGTTCATGATGGTTTTGAAAACTAGACTCGATAGGATATCAATTGAAACCCATTCTACAGAACAGCTTTCTCTAATTGAGATTCCACAATTGCTCATCCGTGAACAGATTAATCAGATTTTCGTAAAAATTAGGGAATGTAGAATTATCATCAATAAGCTTTTGATAAGAGATGACATAACTACATCTATAATGTATTGTTTAATCAAGGAGTTCATCCCAAATATATGTTCCCTTGAAAAAATACAAATTAAAATGGATAGAACTGGAGCTTGTATTCAATATGGCAGGAGGAAATCCCTTATTGCCCCAACATACTAATTCACTGATAAAACAGGTGTTCACGGTTTAGCCGAGCGGTTATAGGCTAGACCCGCAAAGCTAAGATGTATTGTTGGTTAGTGGGTTCTATTCCCCGGGGTCTAGGACCTGGATTTTATTTAATGGTTAATATGAGTTTATAGTAAAGTGTGTTAGTCGGTTATAGGCTAAACCCGCAAAGCTAAGATGTATTGCGGTACTAGTCTAGCCCATGGATTTTATTTAATGGTTAATATGAGAAATTTATAGTAAAGTGTGTTAGGCGATTATAGGCTAGACCCGCAATGCTAAGATGTATTGAGGTACTAGTCTGAGCCTTGGATTTTATTTAATGGTTAATATGAGAAATTTATAGTAAAGTGTGTTAGGCTGTTACAGGCTAGACCCGCAATGCTAAGATGTATTGAGGTACTAGTCTGAGCCTTGGATTTTATTTAATGGTTAATATGAGAAATTTATAGTAAAGTATGTTAGGCTGTTACAGGCTAGACCCGCAAAGCTAAGATGTATTGAGGTACTAGTCTGAGCCTTGGATTTTATTTAATGGTTAATATGAGAAATTTATAGTAAAGTATGTTAGGCTGTTACAGGCTAGACCCAAAGCTAAGATGTATTGAGGTACTAGTCTGAGCCTTGGATTTTATTTAATTGTTAATATGAGAAATTTATAGTAAAGTGTGTTAGGCGATTATAGGCTAGACCCGCAATGCTAAGATGTATTGAGGTACTAGTCTGAGCCTTGGATTTTATTTAATGGTTAATATGAGAAATTTATAGTAAAGTATGTTAGGCTGTTAGAGGCTAGACCCGCAAAGCTAAGATGTACTGCGGTACTGGTCTAGGCCTTGGATTTTATTTAATGGTTAATATGAGAAATTTATAGTAAAGTGTGTTAGGCGATTATAGGCTAGACCCGCAATGCTAAGATGTATTGAGGTACTAGTCTGAGCCTTGGATTTTATTTAATGGTTAATATGAGAAATTTATAGTAAAGTATGTTAGGCGGTTAGAGGCTAGACCCGCAAAGCTAAGATGTATTGAGGTACTAGTCTGAGCCTTGGATTTTATTTAATGGTTAATATGAGAAATTTATAGTAAAGTATGTTAGGCTGTTAGAGGCTAGACCCGCAAAGCTAAGATGTACTGCGGTACTGGTCTAGGCCTTGGATTTTATTTAATGGTTAATATGAGAAATTTATAGTAAAGTGTGTTAGGCGATTATAGGCTAGACCCGCAATGCTAAGATGTATTGAGGTACTAGTCTAGACCTTGGATTTTATTTAATGGTTAATATGAGAAATTTATAGTAAAGTATGTTAGGCTGTTAGAGGCTAGACCCGCAAAGCTAAGATGTACTGCGGTACTAGTCTAGGCCTTGGATTTTATTTAATGGTTAATATGAGAAATTTATAGTAAAGTGTGTTAGGCGATTATAGGCTAGACCCGCAATGCTAAGATGTATTGAGGTACTAGTCTGAGCCTTGGATTTTATTTAATGGTTAATATGAGAAATTTACAGTAAAGTATGTTAGGTGGTTAGAGGCTAGACCCGCAAAGCTAAGATGTACTGCGGTACTAGTCTAGGCCTTGGATTTTATTTAATGGTTAATATGAGAAATTTATAGTAAAGTAAATTTACTAGTCGCCTCCGTCCTCGACGCCTAATTTGGTAGTTACAAAAAAGTAGGCACTATTTACATATGTTTAGAGATTTGAATTTCGATGTGTACCATAACAATTAATAGAAGGAAATTAAATAATTTAAGGTTTGCAGAGAGGTCATCTTGCAGAAGAGTTCTAATGCTGAACTGAATATACATAAATGTTCAACTAATCTTAAGGCCGATGGTACAGAAAATATTATTAAGTTGAATAATGATAAAGTTGAGTGGGTAGCAGAAGCTATTATATTTAGGGCGAACCATATGATTTAAAAGTAGAAGCTAGAAGAAGTACTAGTCCCTAAAGCACCGTCTTTAATGCCCCATTAAATCTAAAGATTAAAAAGCGGATGTTTGATGCATGTATGAAAACATCACTACCGTGTCTACTTTATGGGTGCCCAGACTATAGTGGTCGATGACCAAAAATACTTGAAATTGGGAAGAAGTCTCCTCTACTCATAGGTGTGGTAACACTCGATTGGAACTGGGCAGGACATGTCCAGACTCTCCGGAGTGATGGCCCGACTGACCAGAAAAACGAAGAATAGCAAGACAATTTGTTGGAAAGATGAAATAACAGGAAACAATTAGGAAGAAGAGTAGAACAAAATGGGAGATTGCCCAAATCCCTTTTATATAATACCTTCTTTTTCAATGCCCTCATTCTCCTATCTCCTTACCTTGGTGTTAATGCGTGTTTTACACTTTGTAACTCATCCGCTCCACATTAATTTACATCTACAATATCATGATCATAGGTCATCTTATCAGCTTCATTACATCACGGAGCATCACACACCAGTATGTTTCCAATTACTAAATTCCTTTACAACACACCAAACAAGGGGAAAATAGTTCAAAACTAGCAAAGAAAGGAACAAAATAGATTGCTTCTGTTTAGGTCGTGTTAGAACTATTCGACCCTTTGCTAGCCTAGCTTGAATCTGTTGAATTAAACATAAAAACAAACAACCAGAATGAATCTTAACCAATTAAAGTGGTTGAATACTTGTTAAACTATTTTGAATAACCACAATAGTTTTTTTTTTGGTGTAGGCGCAAAAAAAAGAAATAGTTTGGCAGGTGAAGAGGAATAGTAGTTTTTTTTTCCTCCCCTCCGATGGATACTTAAATAGCAGTGGTGCTTATGTGAGTACCCCAATTACTAGCAATTAGTCTAGGAGCGGTACTCTAGCTAGATGTGAGAGCATTCAGTTTTATGGCGCATAGTAAAATAGCCAGGTCACATTTTGGTATAGTCACATTCAAGTTCACTTATATTTCCGTCTTAGACTTTACTTTTTCAACGAAAATATATTTCTTTTTTGTGGAAAGATCAATTTAGTGTGGTCCTTTAAATAGGATGAAAAAATAACTGCCAGTTTTCAGTCGTGATACATTTATTCTGCCGAGCTTTCGCGACCTAGGGACTAGGTCCATCTTCAGGGCTAGTTTACAAAGTAATATTTTTACATTACTGGGTTGTTGTGTCTTCTGAACTCAGTCCATGAACAGACAAGACAGAAGACACACTAACTGTGTAGTGTAAATTACTTTGTAAACTAGCCCTGAAGATGAACTAGTCCCTAGGTCGAAAGCTCGGCAGAATAAATGTATCACGACTGAAAACTGCCATTTATTTTTTCATCCTATTGAAACTATGAATCAGTCACCAAAAACAATGAACAAGTGGTTAGTATCGAACTACCTTTAAGTTTGTCTGTTTCCCCGGACTAGCCTCAACCAAAACTGAAATTACTTCAGGGATCTTGGCGTCCCAGTTTAACAATGCAAACAACACCTCTACACTGACAGCCTGAAAATGTAACATTTCCACAATGTACTCATAGAAAAGAAGTTGATGTATAATATACAAATGTTTTGGGCTTAAGGAACTTGCAGGAACTAATAAGGGAAGCACAATAGATCTTTTCGGAAGTCAATGCTTTAGAGCAACTCCTTAATCAAATCGTTATCTAATTATCATCGCCATCAAGACTTCTTGTATCTCCAAGATGGCGGGCGTGCCCTACCAAATAAGACTAACCAATTTTGACCTAGATCTAGCTTTCCTAAAGATAGCAACTCTTGCCTATGTCGTCCCTTCTAATCAATGCCCAGAAGTATTCTGAATCTTCTTATTATTTCGTCAATGTAGCTTCTCTTTATTTTTTTACTAGAAGGTTGTCTTCCACACGTTCAATTGTTTCTTCGGCCTTTGTTCTTCTATAAACTCTTGTTACTGGCTTTAACATCGAGGCTAGATCGTATCTTACCATTTTGAAAGCTCGTCCCTTCAACTCATCCATAGGCAGCACATTTTTGCAGTCTAGATCTGGCTTTCTTCTTCTTTTCTTTTTCTTAGTTGGTAGCAACAGGAACAGGGACTTAACTATACATATTTTCAACAGGAATCCAACTTATTTTGGAGGAGCTTCAACTGCCCTCTAAGCTTTTGGCTAAGTCCCTGTTTGATGCTGGTTAATTGGAGGGTTGCTATAAAGATCTATTTCTTGGTCTCTTCAGTTTCACTTCCGTTTTTGGCTATATTTTTCTATTCAGCGTGAACTATACGCACTCAATATCCAACCCGCCATGTCTCTGGTTCAATTTATCTAATTTTACAAAGTTTATATTTATATCTTTGTCAACATAACATTGTTATTTTATTCCCGTTTGTGGAAGGCTATTTTTTTTTTAAGAAAAGTAGACGATAAACGTCGGCGACAATAAATCATGATTCTGTATTAAAATCTTCTTGATATTTTAACTCCCATGAAAGTGGCCAGTCTTTCCTGTCAAACAGACATTTCTGATGTAGTCTGATGGAGCATTTCCTCCACTTCTTCGAGCCCATAGTCTGCCAGCCGATCTCCTATGTTGTCAATCAGGTTTTTTTTATATTACGATGTTTCTTTTCGTCTACTACGGCCTCGAAGAATATAAACTGCTTTATTACTTTAGATATCCCCTCTATTCTGATGTGATATGTTACAAAAACATATACGATATTTTTATTTTGTATATGTTCTAATATATCTAATATATGGTTCTTAGGTAAATATATCTGTGTAAGGTTAGTTTTAAGGAAGTGATAATTTAGTCGGTGTGAGTGTGTGTAAAAGTTGAACTTTTTTTTTTTTGGTTTCCTTTTTTTTACGTCTTTTTATATGATGCTCATTTAAATGAAAGATCTGGTAGTTCGATACTAACTTCTTTTATAGTTCATGCCAGTTGGGGCCTGTTTACTCCCGACTAGATCTGTGTTTTTTCTGGGCTTAGCAATGTTACGGCTATTCGTAAACTTAAGAGATTCCCCCTCTGTTCACTCATTTACTTAATCCAATTTTTCTTAACCTGGGGGGAGGTTCAAGCTCGCCCAGAACAAAGGCAAAGATGCAAGACATTGCTCATGGACCGTTGTTGTTCTTGATGAGAACTATTGACTTTCCAAATGTTAATAGTTGAGTATGTGCTTCCGTTCGTAGCCCATGACTCGTAATTGGTAGTTGGACATTAGTTTACTTGTTTTTACTATAATTAGATTGTTTTTAAAATTTAAATTTTCACTGAGAAGTTAGTTAACTTCAATATTATACAACTACCAATTAGGTGCCGTGGACGAAGGCGAAGAATAAACATACTTTACTGTAAATTTCTCGTATTAACCATTAAATAAAATCCAAGACTAGACTGGTACCGCAATACATCTTAGCTTTGCGGGTCTAGCCTATAATCGCCTAACATACTTTACTATAAATTTCTCATATTAACCATTAAATAAAATCCAAGGCCTAGACTAGTACCGCAATACATCTTAGCTTTGCGGGTCTAGCCTATAATCGCCTAACATACTTTACTATAAATTTCTCATATTAACCATTAAATAAAATCCAAGACCTAGACTAGTACCGCAATACATCTTAGCTTTGCGGGTCTAGCCTATAATCGTCTAACATACTTTACTGTAAATTTCTCATATTAACCATTAAATAAAATCCAAGGCCTAGACTAGTACCGCAATACATCTTAGCTTTGAGGGTCTAGCCTATAACCGCCTAACATACTTTACTATAAATTTCTCATATTAACCATTGAATAAAATCCAAGACTAGACTGGTACCGCAATACATCTTAGCTTTGCGGGTCTAGCCTATAATCGCCTAACATACTTTGCTATAAATTTCTCATATTAACCATTAAATAAAATCCAAGGCTTAGACTAGTACCGCAATACATCTTAGCTTTGCGGGTCTAGCCTATAACCGCCTAACATACTTTACTATGAATTTCTCATATTAACCATTAAATAAAATCCAAGGCTTAGACTAGTACCGCAATACATCTTAGCTTTGCGGGTCTAGCCTATAACCGCCTAACATACTTTACTATAAATTTCTTTTATTAACCATTAAATAAAATCCAAGGCCTAGACTAGTACCGCAATACATCTTAGCTTTGCGGGTCTAGCCTATAATCGCCTAACATACTTTACTGTAAATTTCTCATATTAACCATTAAATAAAATCCAAGGCCTAGACTAGTACCGCAATACATCTTAGCTTTGAGGGTCTAGCCTATAACCGCCTGACATACTTTACTATAAATTTCTCATATTAACCATTAAATAAAATCCAAGGCGTAGACTAGTACCGCAATACATCTTAGCTTTGCGGGTCTAGCCTATAACCGCCTAACATACTTTACTGTAAATTTCTCATATTAACCATTAAATAAAATCCAAGGCCTATACCTGGAAATCGAACCCACTGACGAACAATACATCGTAGCTTTGCGGATCTAGCCTATAACCGCTACCGGGCTACCTTGGCGCCCTACAATTGCAGTATATTTAAGCAATAAGTGAAACTGAAAGAACATGATACATAGAATAAGTGCATGAATATCTTGAGGGGATGAATTCACCCATTGGTGGAACTCCCAAAGAGGTACAGTTCACTGTTGTACTTTGGCACTTACTTCATTTTAGAAGATTGCATGGCCACCTGCGCTTCAGCCTTCTTGGTGGATTTCCTCAACTATTAACATTTTTGCAATAAGTTTGGATGCTAGCGGATTAGGATGTGAGGTGATTGATGCGTGGAATTTAATGTAACGGGATCTTGCTGCTTCTGAAACATAGGAATCAAGGAAATCTCAAGTTAGGGACATAGTAAGGAGCATTAGCGGATTCTACGGAGTGTTTTTGACTGGAAGGATTGGATTCTATAGATATTGGAAACTTTGGCTTAGCCCCGTAGTTCCATTCCCGTAAGTCCAGGCAGGTTTCAGTTTATTCATATTTAAATCGTTTATTGTGTAGTGAGTATTGTGAGAGTTTAGATCGTTAGTCAAGAAGTCTGAGAGAGAAGTTTGAATCGTCTGTTTAGTTCTTTCCGGTTTAGTCTAGTATGTGGATTCCAGGTTAGGCTTTTTCTCCATTCACGAAAAATTAAAAAAATACAAAAATTCTACCAGGAAACCTGACTGTTACCTCCCGATCAAAATCTCCAAACCGGATGTACTATTTTACTGAGTAGATTTTTACTTCCTCTTTTTCTACTTAAGATAAAGAAGATGCTGTAGCTGTGCAGTAGATTTAAGTTCTTCGTGTTGGTTGGAATATCGAATACGCTAGCGCTATATTGTATATACTCACTCACTGTGTATATATTCTCTGTACATAGATTGAATGCATCTTGGGTTTTTTTAGTTTTGAGTTGGGCAAACGGGGTTGAGAGGTATATCGAATACTCTACCCGCAACAGTATGAATACTGGCGTATTATTGAGACATAAATGGTCTTTGGTATTACGATGTATTGGAATGAATGTGGAGGTAGGTTTGGATTCGTGGCTGATTGTTTGAAGAATAATTCGGCCTTATGGCACTGAAATATGGCTCTGCGATATGTCAATGCCAAAAAAAAAATGGCGAAACCTCTGAAGAACCACTTTTTCAATGAACTCAAAAGACATAAAAACGCATAGTTTCAATGAAATCTTGCATTCAAAACCCTTTTGCGATCGTAATATGTACCTTCTTTTACCATCAAATAAAACTGGTTTCCATTAAAATTGATCATGTTTGATCCTGTCAAGAACTATAGATTACGCAAAAATATGTAACAGAAATTATAGTTACAGGTTACAGCAATATGGAGGCAATTTTTTTCGGTTTCAAAACTTTTATTCCTTTTTTCATTTTTATAAATGAACTCTTACGCGTTTTATATATAAATAAATTATACTGCTTTTCAATTGAAGCAATTGAAATTGAATTTATTGTTTTTGAATTAATTATACATATTATTTTCTTTATAATTGAAAAAGAAATCGATATTACAAAAAACATATTATTTTAATTTACTGAAAAACGTAATTTTAATCATAGAATATGTAATTGTTTGTTGAACATAGAATATCTTTTGTAATATTAATTTTTGCAGACAAGAAACGTGCCATTATTATTAATATTATTTAAAAAAAAAAATGAAGTATTCTTTATCTTGTTTTCAAGGCTACTAGACATGAAACATATCCAAACGGAAATACCTCGCATTACATTGTACGGTAGATGTACAAATTATCTCTATGTGGATTTTTACCGTTTCGGTCGTTTGTAATAAGTTTAGAATTATTTATAATATTAGATGGTATTGTAACGTTACATATTATGGATTTTGGATTTACGCCGGAAGTGTCCATTTTGAGGAGAATTGAGTACGAAAAATAAAGGTTTTTACAAATAGAAAATGTGGTTAGGTTGGTAGTGCTGGATAAGATCGCACATTTAACCTGTCGTAGCATGCGTGTGTTCTGGTTTCGTATTTTCATCCATCACCAGAGGTAGATTAGCCGAGTTTGGTGTAGAGATTTCGACTGTGTGAGGGAGATCATACAACAATAAAACACAATTCTTAAACTTGCACACATGCATTAAACCCTTCTTCAACAATTAACTAGGTTTCATTTACTCCCACATTCATTTAGCACGTGTAATACGAGACGGAAACGGAAGTGAAATCGATATCTCTACACCAAACTGGACTATCTACCTCTGCAGATGACTGAAAGACCTGAAACAGTTCCGGGATACAATAAACATGCGCGCTACTACCGGACAAAATCAAAGTTACTTTTTTTCACAAATTGGTCTGTATATCTGTAAGTATTTATCGTAACTCAAAAGACAAATAAAATCATGTAGTCTAAATTTAGTATTTCCTGTAGGCACCCAAGGTTTGTTCGATAAAAAAGGTCACTAGAATAGGTAATCTTGTTTCATTTGTTTCAAAGATTTTCCTCAACGATTTTTCATAATCTTTTATATTTCAGGATGTTTTCCCAGGAAAATTCGATTAAGCCCCGTAGGCTACCCCCCCTCTAAAGTGCTAATTTGTCTTAGTTTATACTGCCCTGCCATATACAGGGTGAACCAGTAAGTAATGTCCTCATAGGCCTAGTGTGTGTAGTATATCTAAAGTGGAGTTCAATGACGTATTGGCCAACTTCATATTTTCCACTGTTCTTGAGTGACGTCACTTTTAAGTTTTTTCCTATCATTACTTTTTTCCAATAAAAATGTTATTACTCAGAAAGTTTTTAGTCCGAATTTGATTCTGATGACACGGTTAGAAAGACAGATAAATTGTCTAAACATTGACACCATTTCGAAGCATAAGTCATTCTAATCTTCCTCCGGAAACTGGGAAAATAAAAGTAAACGAAATTTGTAAGAAAACTCATTAGGCCCTTATTTGATCATTATCAGACCTAGGTGCTGGCACCTTTTTATAAAAGTTTCCTTGTCTAATGTGGGCTTTGAAACGCGGTATATCATTTTCCAGGATTCCTTTTATCTTCGTATGAGAAATTACGTTTGTTTTTACAAGAAAACGTGTTCACGAGCACTCAAGAGTGTTAGCTTATCAAGTTGTTTAATTCATTGAAAACTCTTTTAGATGGACCAGTAATCAATTTTAAAGTAGGCTTTCTTAAAATAAGACAACTTGATAAACTAACACTGTTGAATGCTCGTGAACACGTTTTCTTGTAAAACAAACGTAATTTTTCATACGAAGATAAAAGGAATCCTGGAAAATGATATACCATTTGAAAGCCCACATTAGACAAGGAAACTTTTACTAAAAAGTGCCAGCACCTAGGTCTGATAATGTTCACATAAGAGCCTAATGAGTTTTCTTAAAAATTTCGACTACTTTTATTTTCTCAGTTTCCGGAGGAAGATTGAAGCTGTTTGGAGAATAACTTATGCTTCGAAATGGTATCAATTTTTAGAAAATTTATCTTTCTTTCTAACCGTGTCATCAGAATACAGAATTCGGACTAAAACTTTCTGAGTAATAACATTTTTATTGGAAAAAAGTAATGATAGGAAAAAACTTAAAAGTGACGTCACTCAAGAACAGTGGAAAATATGAAGTTGGCCAATACGTCATTGAACTCCACTTTAGATGTACTACACACAGTAGGCCTATGGACAGTACTTACTGGTTCACCCTGTATAGTAATAATAATCAAATATGGAACTGAATTTCAAAACTTATACAAATCAGCTTATCCGGAGATGCCGCCCAACACCAATACATACTACATAAAGATACTGTAAGCAAAATTATGTAGCAAATACATTAGTAATTTTATTAGCATGTTCATTTTTGGTTACCCTCGGCCGCCAAAAAAAAATTAAATTCTTTCAAAACTCAGGTGTAACAACATAAATTAAGCGGTTATTATTAAATAAAATAAAATATTATATTCCCTTTCAGTAAGCTGCCTTATAAATATGTTTTAAAAGCAAATTACATTTTAATATTTAAATGTACCCAAGTTGGTTCCTGAAAAGGGTCACTTCCTATTTTGGGATACCCTCTTATTTCACAGTTACGTATTTGATCGTAATGTAAATTAAAAATAAGAACATAAAATTCTATTTTTAGTACACGGTTTAAGTACTTGTATTATTATTATGACTTCATTGAAATGTAAAAAGTCAGCACCTGTTCTACGATGGTTGACAAGATAAAAGAAGTTAATCCCACGTCCTCACAGACATTCCCAGGATGGTTTCTTGCATCAGAATTTTGGACTCTTTCTAAAGATGGTAACCCTGGGGAAAATCTCCTCCCCCTTTCTGCGGGGACACATTGAGATGAACTATATACCTAGAGGAGAGTGTCTTCCTCTATTACTTGATATCTCCAGTATTGACAGCTTTCTGGAGGAAGCAGGAAATCAAACACCTGTTTAAGGCGACGACGGTCAAAGGAAACGGTGCTCAGTGACGTGGAGGCTTTGTTCTCGACACAGTGACCCCCTGTCCCTACTCTTAGTGGTCCACTGACATTTCCGATGGATGCTCAAGATAGAAAATCTGCACGATTACGAAGCTTTTCCTGATGAAAATCTATTGATTTCTTTTATTAGGCGGGTGTTGGTCTAATGGTCAAGAGCGTGGTTCTGTGAGTGGGAGATCCTCAGTTCGAATCCCGCGTATGGCTAATTTTTATTTGTTAGAAAAAATTGTTTATTGTAAAGCATGAGCTTCCGGCCCCCCTCCCCGGTCAACTGACACCTAATTGGTAGTTGGACGCTAAGCTCCGCCTGAAAAAATATCCGATACACCAATTCAAATGTGGAATTTAGTTTTAAAAAAAACCTCCCACAGTGTGCGGAATTAAAATCAGACAATGACGTGTGGTATACACGTTAAAACGCTGGGTAAAACAACCAAAAAGTTTACAACGTCCGTAATAGTCACTGCAAGCGACTTTTTCTGGGGCTTGAGATTACAGACAGAGCATTCTGTGCTCTGTCCAAAAAATCTTGCACCGCTTCACGTATGCATTGCCTCTAGTTAACTAGGGGACGCAAGAGCTTTTTACAAGGAAGAAAAGAGCTTTTTAAATTCTGTGCAAAATGAAATCATGCTCGTACTGAGGTCTGAATCTCTACAAGGGTTGAGAGCTTCTATTTGTGTGCCTAAATCCCCAATCTCTAATGCGGAGACCAAACATGTAACCAACCACTTATCATTTGGCTGGCTCCCACAGCAGTTCTATTGGGTAAGATAAAGGGAAACATCCCACCAAATAATATTCTTATTGTATTTTATTAAAATTTCGAGTTTTTATAGTTAATGGAAATTTTATATTTTTCACAACGAGTATACCACGTCGAACGCACCGTAATAGAGATTTGGTATGATGTGTATACACGTCGAACGCGCTTTACTGGTTAAATCAGACGCCTTTGCATCCCTATTTATGCATTAAAACACGTTACACACAAATTCAATCAAGAAAATCAGAGAATTAGATAATTACAATCTTGCAATTATTAATTGAACAGCTCGACGATTACGATCAATTAAAACCCAGTCGTACATCCTTTCATGGAAAATAAATTAACAAAAAAAAACAAAAAAAATAAAAAATGTCAACAATTTAAAAACAACTAAACAGGTGATTCGAACCGATTTCAGTTTTTGCTACATGTGTACAGACGCACAGATGGGTATAAATAAAACACTAGAGTGGTTTCTGTCTGAACGCCAGATATAGTCAAAAGGTATAGATTAGGCTCGTGGCTTGATTGGCTCACCTGCCCATCAGTGCTCTCTCTCTCTCTCTCCCTCTACTTTGAGGGGAGCTGCTCTCCCTCTACTCCCCCCGGCATGCTGGCACCGGGTTCCTGTAGGAACTTCCTTTACAAGCGGAGCAGCTTTATTATTTACGAACCTCTCATTTCCATCTACTTGGATCTTGAGACACCTTGCTGCTGCTGGGACCGACTTCTCTCGTACCTCTCCTGATTTTATCACCATTTACTCCAACTCTCTCAACTCCTTCGTCCATTGGAGCGCTCTGAACAGAATTCAGAATTCGAAATTTTCACCAGCAATTTGTGCTTCGAAGTCAATTGAATAATAAAAAGTTGTTGTTTTTTTTTATCTCTTCTTTCGGTCATTCTGTTTCCGTGCGCGTGCGTGTAGTATTAAGTGCTTTCATTCAATTGGAAAAAACGGAAATCACAATTCAGGAAATTCATTTATCGTATAGTTTCCGCCATGGGACGTGTCCAGAAATCGATTTAACCGAAAGTGCCCCTTGATTTCCTACAAATTTCTCATTTTTTTTTTAAAAAGAAAACTACGTTTTCAAAAATTGCTCTAAAGATTTTTGATTTTTACTACACCTCTTTCTAAGATGTGAAAATTTCCCCTCTAATAGAATTTTCTTAAGGAAAAAATGTTACAAAAGTTATAGATGCACTATATCAATCAATCAATCAATCAATCAATCGTTGCTTAAAGATAATCGTTGCAAACTCACGATTCTGGAAAATCTGGGAAATCTATAGAGTAATGCGGCACTTCTAGCCCAATATATCTTCCAAATCTTAATGTCAGAACTCGAGGATGAATGTTTGCTGTCCTGGAATTGTCCGCCTTTTGAGTTATGACGACAGAGAGCAGACGTACCAATATAATAATAATAATAAATTTTATTTGCCTAAAGAAAAATACATCTTGTGGCAAGAAGACTGTCCTGCACACTTTTACAACTTTTACAAAAATTAAGTTATCTTAAATTAAAAGTTAAAACCATTACATCCTGAATTACTCGAAAATAATTAAAATATAGAATAATGTTAGGTATATAAAGAACAGATACATATAATTTAAAGTAAAAAGAACAACTACTTATATACAGCTTACTCTGATAAAATAAACTAGATATTCTCGAATACCTGAAATTAATACTACAGACATTTAGTTACCTCCTAATTTATTGAATATAAAGATATACAAAGAGCACACGTTTTCACCTACTATTCTAGCCTTGGCTGAAATGCTTGAATAACGTAAAGACAAATATTACGTACCAATAGGGAAAGAATTAGCTATGCGGTTAGCGTATTGGATTCCCACGCGGAGGTCACGGGTCGAATCCAACTAGCTGACCACTTAGATTTTCTCTTCCTAGGAGCTTCTTACAGATCCACTGTCTGTAACGAGAGAACTCTATCCGGAGGCCGGCAGTGCTCTGGAAAAAGCTCCGGGCGCCCAATAACCTTAGATGTTGACGCGCCTTAAATCATTTAAAAAAAAAAAAAAAAAAAAAATTACGTACCAATATGAAACAAAACATAAAAACACTTTTTCGATCTCAGGAATGTCAGGGTGTATTACCCGAAGAAAACCCAAAATCGCTTTATCTTGGGTACTGAAGCGAAATAATAACTTATGAAGTTTTTGTGATATTTTTCGTTCTTTTAGTTACAGTAGGTGTAAGTACGCAGACCAATTAAGTAAAAACAATTGTTTTTTAAAAAAACACACTCGTTTTCGATCTCTAGGGACCTTAAAACGGATAACATCCGGTGTCAACTTAAAATCGAAATGTTTAAAACGATTACAGTATTTCCTCTTACTTGGTACAGTAAGCGAAAGTAAAAAAAATAGAGTTATAGTGGGTGGGGGAACGTGGACGATGAGAAGTACGTAATATAAAGAAAGAGGGGGATAGTCGCAGGAACGCGCACGTTTCGCCCACTACGTCACCACACGTCCTGTGTGTTTAGGCTACCAAGGAGTAAGTAATACGCTGGCCGATTGGAGGCAAGAGAGAGAGAGACAACGAGCGCACTGTGACCAGCCAGCCAGCCAGCGGCGAGTCCCCGTTAGTCGGGGCACGCGACCCAATGCCACCTGCCTCCTTACCTACACTAGCACACCGGCCCCAATTAATTACCTCTTGTGGAAGCCTGACAGGTGTCTTTAAAGGGGATACCTCTGCGCAAGTTTAGTGAAGAAGCTGATAGAATTAAGAAGCACGCCTTGGAACAGCAGCAGCCGCTCTCCTTTCAATGTTGATGATTAGAAGCTGCTTTCGCTGTCAACATACCTTCCATCAATATAACTTCCGTCTGTCAATATTCAATTAATATTTAAAATACACTAACTGTACACAAAATGGTTCCATCTATTTAAAAACTAGTGTTTAGAAAATCTTATTTCTACTTTTTATGCCGCTCACTAGATCTTAAAAGGAATATCCTTTGACGGCGATTTAACATGATTGCCAGTACCACCTATTAAATAAAGTAAAATAATGCCTATTTTTTCAGACCGGCTTTGCGTCCAACTACCTAATTTCTCACATTAACCATTAAATAAAATCCGAGGCCTTGACTATTACCGCAATACATCTTAGCTTTGCGGGTATAGCCTATAACCGCCTAAACATACCTTAATATAAATTTCTCACATTAACCATTAAATAAAATCCAAGGCCTTGACTAGTACCGCAATACATCTTAGCTTTGCGGGTCTAGTCTATAAACGCCTAACATACTTAACTATAAATTCCTCACATTAACCATTAAATAAAATTCAAGTCCTAGACTGGGACCGCAATACATCTTACCTTTGCGGATCTAGCCTCTAACCGCCTAACATACTTTACTATAAATTCCTCACATTAACCATTAAATAAAATCCAAGGCCTTAGGCTAGTACCGCAATACATCTTAGCTTTGCGGGTCTAGTCTATAACCGCCTAACATACTTTAATATAAATTTCTCACATTAACCATTAAATAAAATCCAAGGCCTTAGACTAGTACCGCAATATATGTCCGTACCTCTGAAGTATCTTCCTTAAAGATGGGATGACCATGGTATGCCTACTCTTTCTCTGGACTGTGGACATTGTAATTTAAGCTAGTAAGAAAGTCTTTAGTAAACAGTTTTTGCTGAACTCATTTCCGTTAATACGTCAAAGGAAGTGACCAATCATCATGAAATCATCCACATAAAGTCCCAATATGTTAATTCTCTTATACAGAGTACCAATAAATTTATTTACTTTCATGTTGATCCATAAAAAGAGCTATTTCAACACACCATTCTGGTTTAACTTCATACTATATATACTCGTAATATTAAACCCATTACTTATATTCGCATATAACACTTTCATGTACGTATATTATGTACACTAAATCTAATTTATTTATTTTTTAAATAAAAAGAATCTTGAATTAAAGTCACTCTTGTATGCATAATAATATTTAGGCCAACATTGTAGCGTGTGGTATTTTTGCAAATTATTTATTTACGTGAATTGTAAATAGGCCTCTACCCTGATGCAATGATTAATGCAATTTTGCAGCTGCAACTTTATAAGTTAAAGAAAATTTTCACTAATTATATTTCTGTTTCATTAATACTTTTTTTTTAAAAA
Organism: Rhodnius prolixus; assembly: GCF_049639745.1. Classification (NCBI taxonomy): domain Eukaryota; kingdom Metazoa; phylum Arthropoda; class Insecta; order Hemiptera; family Reduviidae; genus Rhodnius; species Rhodnius prolixus. The sequence goes on from NW_027411634.1 coordinate 39,188,406, forward strand.
AAATAACATTTAAGATTTATATTTTACGATTAATTTACGTGAACAAATTTCATTTATTTATTTTTTCGAAGTTTTAATTAAATTTAATTTAAATTTTCGAGTTTAAAACCGGATATATTCATTTTGAGGAATAATTAGTTCGAAAAAAAGGTGGTTTTTAAAAAATTAGTCTCTCTAGATTCGTATGTATCATTTGAGAACCCCAATAGGAGACCCTACAGTCTTTCTACCGGAAGTGTTATTATTCAGAGTTTTTTCTTTCACTTTTTTCGAGATTTAACCCTCCCCCCAGTATCTTTGTTTTTTTGAGAGAAATGTTACAATTGAGTTGTTTGAAACTTTAAAAAATGTGGTTAAAGGTCCCGTCGTAGAATGCGTGTATTTTTGATTTCCGGTTTTTTGGACCTTCTTTCATCATCAGAGGTAAATTGGGCTTCGTGTGTAAGAGATTTCAACTTCAGTTATGTTTCCATTGTCGAACTGCGCTTGCCGACTGAGTTTAGAAAGATTACATCTTCCAGCTGCACAAAAATTCGTCCGAGAACCCCCGAAATGATACTACTATTGATGTAGTACGAGATGGAAACATAAGTTGAAGTCGAAATCTCTAAACCAAAAGTGATTAGACTTCCTGTGATGATGGATAAACATCGGAAACCTGTCAGGGATATCAACAAAACATGCGGGCTACGATAAAATCAGAGATTTTAATATTGCCCTACAAATTGGTTCAATTTAATACAGTGAAAACGTTATCGAATTATTTTCAATTTAAACCATACTGAGTACAGGACTCTCAATTTAGAGATTTGTTACAATATAAAACACTTAAAAGTTAAATTGTTACAAAAATTATCAACGAGGTCGACGAATTTAAAAAAATTAAAAAAAAAAAACAACAGCAGTAATTGGTTGATAAACCTGAATTTAATGATTCGATCTGTTTTTTTTTTTTGACTTCTCAGAAATTTAGGAGAGTTTTGGAGAAGGGAGACTCGAAATTAGGTGTAAATCTGGAATGCAGTAGATTAGGTCCGGTTCCACATTTTGTGAATATTTCTGTGTGTGTGTATTTTTTCGTTGCCCCCTGCTGAGAATATGTTAGCATTAAGATTAAACAAAGAACTAGTTTTTCCCAAAATTGGTGAACCCTACTTCCTGTTATCGGAATTTATGTACTTAAATTTTTTTTGAAATTTAAAATTTGTTATTTAAAAGAATGTGACTTCATAATCTTAAATTTAAAGGTACCATTTCCGATAAAGACGAAAACACTAAATATTACCAAAAAATCTATTCAGTTCCGGTTCCGGCACTTCCGGTTAGCTAATTTTCTTGAAATTGTAAATATCTGTACCATATTTAATTCTTATAATTATTTAATAGGTAATTAAGTTCATAAATCAGTCAAACGCCCGGAAGTGTCCTGATTCGAATTTTCCGGAAAAATGGTTCCAAGTAAGTTTTGTAGAACTATATAATAAGTAACAAGTGTGCTAAGGTTAAGGAAAATCTTTTTTAAAAAGAAAAACTGAAAAAAATGCTTCAGTAAAGTGGTATTTCCGGTTTAAAAAATTGTAACTTCCTGCAATTTCTCTTCTAGGGAAGGGATTAGCTATGCGGTTAGCGTACTGGACTCCCACTCGGAGGTCTCGGGTTCGAATCCAGCTGCTGACCCTTAGATTTTCTCTTCCTAGGAGCTTCTTACAGCTCACTGTCCGGTGATGGACAGTGTTGTCTGTAACGAGAGAACACTGTCCGGAGGCCTGTCAGTGCACTGAAAAAAAAAAAACTCCGGGCGCCAATAACCTTGGATTTTGACGCGCCTTAAATCATTATATTAAAAGAGTTCTAGAGAGTGTGTGCATGTGACAGAACTATTTTTAGATAACCACTTTCCATAATGGGAAGACCTCAAAAACGGATGTTAAAAACCGGAAGTCTCAAAACACTGCGCTTAGTTTACGGTAACTTCTCTTATTAATTGGAAAGGGAAATTAAATACTTTTTTAATTTCGCCATTTTTATTGTTCTCAATGAAAGAGAAAAATACTCGTAGATTAGAAAGCTCGGTGAGACATGTACATGTATTTTTTTGAAGGTTCTGTATCGACTTCACTTATCGATAGTTTATCTAAATATACCTACTATGTGTAAGTGTGCCCAGCTCTCTAAATATTTATTGTACATGCGGGCAGGCACGCGAGTACGAACGACGCTGATAATGGGCCACCAGTCTCCACCTAATAAACTCGAGATAGGGTAACCGCTTGTTTGTATGTTATATATAAATATTCATGTAATAAGAGTTTTTATTTTATTGTATTGTTAAAGATTGTCCCAATAGAGAGCGCTTTCTAATTATAGTTTTTAGCTTTTTTTAAAGAAGGAGGGAAGCTCATTGTGGTCAAGTTTTAGTGGTTTTTTTTAAAGATGAGGGTCCAGTGCTACCTGGCGGTTCAGGCTCCCTCAGGTCTGGAACGGTCGTCTTAACTTTCGCCGTCCTGCGATGCTATCAAATTTTATTGGACATTCAATTTTTAATTGAAATATTATATTTTTAGTCATCACAAAAAATATTGTGTGAACACACCTCACAAGAATTTCTATTTCTCTCGAAGGAACTAACACACAGTTTTTTCTTCTACCATTAGCCACATCTATATTGACCGGAAGTCAGATATAATTAGTGTTTTTACAAGTTCTTCGCAAACTAGACATTATTAAAATACTGGCTCCTAAATTAAAAGATTTGGGTAGAAAATTCTGAAAAGTTATTCTATTGGTTACCGCCCTGGGGAACCGGAAATAGACTGAAGTGGGATAACCACTTCGTAACGCCAAAACCTTTTCTCCATTCCTTGGTTCTAGGGAGGAACAGTTGGTGTTCCTCCTTCCAGCCACACTTAAGCCAAAAGCAAAGCTCAGATTTGGGCTCCCCCTCCCATTTCCTGTGCTACGTGCCTAATTTTAATTGGTTATTAGAAAGTAGTATTTTTAGTATTAGTATTTTTATTGGAACATTTAAAATTATACATTTTACATTTATATATTATAATTTGCATCTGGGGTCTAGCCCCATACAAAAGGAGAAAAAAGTTTGGCGCGACAATACAAGTAAATATACAAAGAAATACTGAACAATATCACAAATGTAGTACAAACAATGCAAAGATACAATTTTTTTTTTTTTAATTATTTAAATGTTATCTAAATTTATTATTATTTTTTTTAATTTTATTTCATTTTTTATTTATTTATTATACCTATTTTATTTTTTTTTATTTATTCTATAAAGGATCTCAACCTTAGTGCTGATGAAAAAAATAAATAAATATTTTTATAATCTTTCTTCAACGAGGGGTTCAAAACCAGACCAGGCCAGGAGGAATCAGGGTTTATATGAGCGAGGTAGCGTTCTCTAAATGGCGTGAAGGCCGGACAGACAAACATAATGTGGTGCAGATTCTCTTTTAAATTAGATTTACATAGAGCACAAACTTGTTGCGGATCTATTTTATAAGAAATGGCGTTTATTGTTATTTTAATGTGATATTTACTTGCAGTTCTAAGTTGAGCAATCAGTTTAATAAATGTTATTGATATATTCTGCGTGAGGTAATTTTGTGTATCCTCCAAGCAGTTGTAAATTTCTTTATAATATGCGTTAAAATTAGAAGTTTGCAGGCTGCACACATCATTATTTTTTAAATATTCTTTATATTCTTTCAATAATATTGGAATTTTTTGCTTTATATATTTATGATCTGCTGATTCTGGCAAATCCGCGTAACCAATCAACCTCAAAAGACCTATCAGCTGAGAGACTCAGTTATATTTTGAGACCGTATTAGCTCGCGATCTCTCTAACAATTTTGTGAAACAAATTTTGGGGTATCTTGTGGAGCTCATTTTGACAAGTTTTACTAAATAATTCAAGGTTACCTTTAATATATACCAGCTGATGTGGGGCAATCCTGTTTCTAATCTTATTAAATAGTTGGGCGTATTTTTCGCTAACTGTAGGTGACGCTTAAAAAAACATAGATGCGCTTTCTCTATTTCATTACCATAGCGCAGTCCCCACACTTGGGCCCCATACAACAGGGTGCTACGTATAATGGCGTCGCTAAGCCTCAGTTTGGATTTCCAACAGTTCAATTTTGAGCGCGCGCAAATGTCAAGTACCGCCCCTGTAGCTATATTAGATTTTGAGATAGTCTGCTTAACAGCTTGTATGAAGAGACCAGAATTTGAGAAAAGTACTCCTAAATAATGAAAACATTTAACTATTTCAACCTGATCGTTATTATAGAATATTTGTCGTTCCTTTCTCGATCTACCTTTATAAAATTTAATAATCTTTGTCTTGTTTACATTCACTTGTAACGAGTTTTCTTCTGAGTATATTCTAAGTAATTCTAGTTTATTTCTAATATCAGAATTCGAGTCGCCAAAGATTATCAGATCGTCTGCATATAACAATATAATTATGGCAGAATTAGCTGAAATCGTAATACCATGAGCACCGTTTTTAGTAAAAAAGCTTTCCAGGTCACTTAGATATAGATTGGTTATTAGAAAGTAATCGCCTATTTTTTCAGACGGGGCTTATCGTCCAACTATCAATTAGGGGTCACGGACGGAGGCGACTAGCAAACATACTTTACTGTGAATTTCTCATATTAACCATTAAATAAAATCCAAGGCCTAGACTAGTACCGCAATACATCTTAGCTTTGCGGGTCTAGCCTATAACCGCCTAACATACTTTACTATAAATTTCTCATATTAGCCATTAAATAAAATCCAAGACCTAGACTAGTACCGCAATACATCATAGCTTTGCGGGTCTAGCCTATAGCCGCCTAACATACTTTACTATAAATTTCTCATATTAACCACTAAATAAAATCCAAGGCCTAGACCGGGAATTGAACCCAGTACCACAGTACATATTAGCTTCGCAGGTCTCGCCACTAACCGCTCGGCTACCATGGCGCCTACTTTAATTGGATAATAGTATTAGTTAACTTGATTAACTTTGGAACCATTCTTTTTCCCCCATCTAAGCAGTTAATTCGCTAAAACGCGTCTTTAGATGAGAAAGAGATAAACAGTTTATTCTCTCATTAAAAATGGAGGTTTCAAATAAACAAAGTTTTTGATACAGACAAGAAGTAAAGAGATATCATCAAGAAGAAGTAGACATTGGCATCAAAGAAGTGGTCTCCCCCACTGTGTTGCTCGTGCCTCATCATCTTTGTTTTGATTATGTTCTTCTTCTTCTTCTGGCAGACGACCACAAAATGTGGAAACTAAGAATCTTCGATAGATATGGAACATTAGATAAAAGAGAAGTTATACAAATGTAAAAGAAAATAAATTCAAAAGCTTGTTCAATTATCACGGCAAAAACATGTTTCTAGCTTGTATCTTGTCAAATGGTGATGCTTTTAATTTCCAAAATGGAAAAACTGCATCTTTTAAAGTGGACCAGAGAAGAGAAATATCGTACATGGTAAATCTTTTAAAATACTGTTTTGGAACAATTCTGGACATATTATTTAGTTGGAAGGACATTAAGATGCAGGAGGCTGTGCAACATTGTAAGATTGGGTGAATTAAAACGCAAAGAAAAAGGACACAAGAAACATTCCTTTGCGATCGAAATGACTTAGAGTTTTGTATTTATTCTATTTTTCACCAATTTATAAATGTCAACAATCGAATAAACGAAGCACCTGTTTTATATTCTTGTCAAAAAATTATCTACTTTTTTTTTTCTCTCTGCACCTGCCTTCTATATTATCCTTTACAAAATACATAAAACAAAAAAAATAAATAAATAAGATATACAAATAAATAAAAATTCTTTTATTTACATAATTTACTACTTCATTCTTAAAAAATTTATTAATTTTTTTCAATTAAGCAAAATATTGATTTTTATCAAAATTAATATATTATTTTCTCTTACTGCACCCAGTATTCGTGCAGAATTTTCATTTTACGTAACCACCGGAAATCTCCATTTTGAGATCTTTAGAATACTAAAAAACGACTTCCTCTTACTACTACAACTACTAGAAATTACAGAAAACTGGCACCCCTAGTGAGAATCTATTCCACCGTATATCTCAAAATTACTCTTAAATCGTATTTTACAGGAAAACGTTTTTTTAGAAATATGAGTTATACATTTCCATGTATACAGCAATTAGTACAGCAAGCTTAAAGAAAATCTTTTGCAATAGTATTCGAGAAAGTTAAAGAAAAAAAAAAAAGAAGAAGAAAAATCGGTCTCTGTTAGAGCCTTAGCAAAATAGCAAATCCAAGGCCTAGAGCCTAGAGACTAAGAATCGAACCAACAATACATCTTAGCTTTGCGAGTCTAACCTATAACATACTTTACTATAAATTTCTCATATTAACCATTAAATAAAATCCAAGGCCTAGACTAGTACCGCAATACATCTTAGCGTTGCGGGTCTAGCCTATAACCGCCTAACCTACTTTACTATAAATTTCTCATATTAACCATTAAATAAAATCCAAGGCCTAGACTAGTACCGCAATACATCTTAGCGTTGCGGGTCTAGCCTATAACCGCCTAACCTACTTTACTATAAATTTCTCATATTAACCATTAAATAAAATCCAAGGGCTAGAGTAGTACCGCAATACATCTTAGCTTTGCGGGTCTAGCCTATAACATACTTTACTATAAATTTCTCATATTAACCATTAAATAAAATCCAAGGCCTAGACTAGTACCGCAATACATCTTAGCTTTGCGGGTCTAGCCTATAACATACTTTACTATAAATTTCTCATATTAACCATTAAATAAAATCCAAGGCCTAGACTAGTACCGCAATACATCATAGCGTTGCGGGTCTAGCCTATAACCGCCTAACCTACTTTACTATAAATTTCTCATATTAACCATTAAATAAAATTCAAGGGCTAGAGTAGTACCGCAATACATCTTAGCTTTGCGGGTCTAGCCTATAACATACTTTACTATAAATTTCTCATATTAACCATTAAATAAAATCCAAGGGTTAGTCTAGTACCGCAATACATCTTAGCTTTGCGGGTCTAGCCTATAACCGCCTAACCTACTTTACTATAAATTTCTCATATTAACCATTAAATAAAATCCAAGGCCTAGACTAGTACCGCAAGACATCCTAGCATTGCGGGTCTAGACCCTAACCGCTCGGTTGCCTTGGTGCCCATTCCATCGGCCCTATCACTTGCACTGATAAGACAGGTTATATTTTCTTAATTAAAATCACGAGTTTAAAGAAAAAATCGTCTAGCGGAAGTGCGTCATCACTCCATGGATTGTTCACTTTTTAAGATATTGTTGAAAATGACTCTTTCTTACATAACTTTACGTACTTGCGTAGTAAGCTTTCTTTTATTGTTTTTCTAGAACATTCGTTTTAGCTTTGAGTTCTGGGAGGGGTTAAGATGAAAAGCTTTCATGTTGAATGGTCATTTCAGAGAAATGTACGGTTACAAACTGTGCATTGTTGGCGAGCATGAATAGAAAGTTGTCATAGTTTCAACACCAGACTTTCATTCATGGTGATTCATTCATTCATCACTACAGACTCCCATGGATCTTCAAACCGCGATGGTTCCAATGAGAAACTTGATTATAAAGATATTTCGTGATCACATTAATTCCTCATGCCAGCTGTAAGACTTTTTTTGTTTAATTATATTTTGAAAAATAATAATTTTGTTCAAACACAAGTTGTTTACTGACTTGACTTTCTATTTCTCTCCTCCCCCCACCCAACAAGGTGCTACCAGCATCTTTGGTGGACCAAATGATGTCTGTAACCGATCAGGGATTCTGTAGTGAGTGGTGGGTACTTCAGTGACCAAACATGTGTCCATTCTTAAGAAGACAAAAAATAAGTTGAAAATTATGAAAAATAAAAAAGATTTAACCACGTGGTTTCCAGGTGTTTCAGATTGTCCTGGTGAGATTTCTAATTGACAAGTTTTCACCAGTTTAAACAAAATTTAAACAAAAACATGGAATTAATTAGATGATGATGTAATTTTTTTGTTTTATGTAAAGCTTTCTAAAAAGTAAACTTACTTAATTAATTTATTTCCTGGTTTATTTAAATACAGCTATTGTATATAGCTAATATCGGCACATTAATTCTGCCCCCTCCAGATTTGGCTACATTAATTCAATTTTTGAAATTGCTATAATGAGTAAAAAAAAGTAAAGTAATGCCTATTTTTTCAGGCGGGCTTAACGTCCAACTACCAATTAGGTGTGAACGGAGGCGACTAGCAAACGTACTTTTTACTGTAAATTTCTCATATTAACCATTAAATAAAATCCAAGACCTAGACTAGTACCGCAATACATCTTAGCTTTGCGGGTCTAGTCTATAACTGCCTAACATACTTTACTATAAATTTCTCATATTAACCATTAAATAAAATCCAAGGGCTAGACTAGTACCGCAATACATCTTAGCTTTGAGGGTCTAGCCTATAACTGCCTAACATACTTTACTGCAAATTTCTCATATTAACCATTAAATAAAATCCAAGGCCTAAGATCGGTAATCGAACCCAGTACCACAATACACATTAGCTCCGCAGGTCATTGCTATAATGATTTAATTATTTAATTTAATTACTTTAATCATGCCTTAAAATTTAATTAGTGAAAGCGAAATTTTATGGAAATGTAGCTTTAAAGATGCTTGAAAGCCGAGCTTTCACAAATCTATAAAATTAACTAGCAAAAAAGAAAAACTGGAAAATACATTTTCAAAAGAAAAGTGGTACTTCCAGTTAAGGGGAATTCATGAAGTTGGAATTTTGTGCAACTCGTTTAATCCTCCTATAGAAATAAATGGTAAGACCGTACATTCTACTGAAATGGCACTGTGGGGAGATCTATTTGGTGAAGAGACACTTCCGGTTCACCAAAATTTTCCCCCGGTTCGGAATTTCGGTTACTAATTCAATTCCTGATAATATTTGACCAGAAAAGTTGAACTCATTACTGTTTTTTGGGTACCTGAAAAGGTCCTATACTGGACATCCTGCCCCCATCATCCCCCCAAGAAATACCCCCTTAAATGAATTTGCCATAGAAAATGTTTCCCTCACCCTAAAATACGTGCTATCAAAAAAAGGGGTCATGTTCAAGGGAAAATCTTTGAAAGAAAATCCCTCTAGTAAGAGGTACTTTAGTTTTAGAGATTTGTACAAGATTAAAGAGTTTTTCTATGGATGTGACAGTAAATTTATGGTGAAAATTGGACCACTGATAGTAGCTTTTCCTAAAGAAATTTTATAATATTTTAAGATTTTCTCACAAAAACGTAAAAATCATTAGGGAAAATTTAAAAAATTTACCACTTTTATTTGAAACTTTTTTGGTTTATGGAAAATTTTATTTTGAGTACTTTTAACAGGGAAATGATTATATTCCCTCTAAAACAGGGTCCCTGGGGATGCGAGAAAAGTCCAGGTAAATAATAGGATATTATTATTATTCAAAATATTTTCCATTATTATATTATTATATTGCACGTATTTATTTCAAGCAAATTATTGTTTTTCGTAAAGTATACTTTCTGTTATATACTCCATGTGTTTGATTTTCTTTTTGTTGGTTATATTTATCCTTGAGCAAAATATAAATTTCAGGTGGTGTAAGCTTCGCGTGGAATTTCTTTAGGGGTACGGGACGGAAAAAAAAAGGTTGGGACCCACTTGGCTTTAAAGGGTAATTTCGTGTATAATACACGGCCCAATCTTTTGTGTATATTTCTGTCATTAAAAATACCAAGTTTGAAGAAAATTCAAAAACCGGAAGTAGGCCTTAACCTACACTTGTATTGTGATTTTCACGAAAATGTCTTCCCGCAAACTTTGTATTTTTACATTACATTGTAATATACAAACACAGGTTATACAGTTGGGTTGTTAACGTTTAATTTTGTAATGCCTTTACAAACTTTGCAACTGATGGAAATAATTAGACATAAACTTTTTTTTTTAAGAAAATTTTAAGAGTTCGAACCCGCGGGATTTAAATTTACAAATCGGCTCAGTTTGTCACCAAATTAATTGATTTAATCAATTTAAATTCTGAAATATATTTGTTTAAATTACCTCAGTGATTTATGACATCCTTCAGCGTAGATTCTTCGCTATTTCTAGTGCTAAACTATCACCGCTCCTTATTTTAAAAAGCCCAACCGTCTACTAAAAGTTATATATGTATATATTTGTCTGCTTAAGATTTGTCTACTTTTTTTTTATTTATTTATTTTATTTCCTTTACAAGACCATCTGCTGTCAGTTATCTCTCGAATACATGGCCACATCGCGATATAGATACGCCCTCTAGGATGTGTTCCAGATAATCCTGGTTAGGAAAAAAAAAACAATTTAAGACATGAATATGGTTATACATTAACTTGGATACTATACAGTGGTTGAATGTTTTTATTCCCTGGCATCAGCTAAGGCCCCGCAATAATACTTGTTGCTGTTATTGTTAATGATGTTTTTGTTACTATATAGTAACAACAAATATGTATGTATATAGGGTTCAATGAACTATTTATGTGGCCGTGCTCACAATGTATAAACAATAGTTTTTACCGTGGATAAAATAGGAAACTATTCAGTTGTTTATCGTAAAAAAGAATATCTGTGTGTGTGTGTGTGTGTGTGTGTGTGTGTGAAATAGAATCGGATGTGTCGTAGTAAGTACGTATTTTAGTTCAGTACTTATTTGCAAGAGAACTTATTTAAATCGTGTAGATTTTTCGATTCTAAATTTAGACTCGTTGACCTTTATTCTCCATTTGTTCGAGGATATGAAGATGAGATTGTCTAAATCTCATCTTCATAACCTTTGCCCTCAATGACAAGGTACTCCCGCCAGTTTATCTGGACCATATTCCTGAATTCCTGCGGCAGATAAGGTGCGTTATCTTGGACATTTACCTCGACATACGCCTTACGTGGAACCCCGCCATTCTCGACGACTCAAGCGACATGAACTCAACTTACGTTGAGACAGAATGAGCAAAGAACTCTCCGAAAAAAACGCTCCAAATTGTCGTAATACGAACATAAAAGAAACTCTACACAGCGCTTTACTAGCCCTAATAAGGGCATACGGACTTGAACTGTACGGTACTGCAAAGCATTCCAATCTCAACCGCATCCAATCCCACTTCAATCAAAAATCCCACGTACAATCCTTAACGCTCCTTTCTGCGTAAGCAATCACCACTATCCACACTGACCCCAAAAATCCCATTTTGTCCTTGACAAAAATCTCCCGTTACAATCGAATTTCATTCCCAAACTTTCCCAACACTTCACAAATCCTCTCATACCACAATCTACCCCAAACTACGCTTCTCTCAACTACTCGCCCGAAGACTGAACCGTCGATGGCCTTGCGTCACCTGATCGCATGATAAGAAAAGAGAGCATCCTGTCGAATTCACTTCAACGGGCATCTTGTGTTAAGTTTCTAATAGGGCGGCCCTTAAAGCCTACGCCAGCCACTGCGACCCCCTTTGGATCTATTGTAGCTCCCATCACTCTAGAGCTCGCCCTTCAGACCCGTTAGTTTAATTAGACTCTTAATTCTTGGGTAAAGCTCCTCAGGTCTTGGTTTTTCCTCCCTGAGAAGTAACATCCTTAGCCAGCCAGACCAGCCCCTCACACTGACACAACACGTGCAGTGCCCGTTTCCTTCTGTATTAGTCGACTCATGATGGTTATCGTTGGATGGCCCTCATTCAAATCTCTCAAGCCATTTTTATCTGTATATTGTAATCCGATTTACTTGTTACCAATAGGCAGTTGTAAATTAAATAAAGAGTGTTTTAAAAAAACAAATTAGAAAATTTGAATAAAGTGACGTCAAAATATGTAATTAAATTCCAAATTTGAAAAATAAAAAAAATTTGAAAGACCGGAAATAGTGCCGGAAATAGTGCCACCTTTTAAGTGAACGTCCATAATATAAAGTGAACTACTTTTTACTCTCCAATCTGGCTTTCGTCCTTCTTATTCCACTCAATCTGCACTCTTGAAATTTACCCATGACTTGCAGACGGCTATTGACGACCAAAAACTTACCATCCTTATACTCCTAGACTTCTCCAAAGCCTTTGATACCGTTGACCATCATATCCTGCTATCTAAACTACAATCCCTCTCTTTTTCCAATAGCACCCTCCGTTGGTTCCAATCCTTCCTGTCTAATCGTTCCCAATTCGTTGTCACTCCCGATAGTAATCCTTCTTCACTTCTTCCTTTGTCACGCGGTGTACCTCAAGGTTCTTCCCTATCTCCCACCCTCTTCTCAATTTACATCAATGACCTTCCTCTTTCCATCTCTCATTCCCAGTATCACCTCTATGCCGATGATTTTCAGATTTACCTATCCTTTTCCCCGTCGGATTTGTTTGAAGCTGTATTTAAACTTCAAGAAGACCTCAATAATATCTCAGCATGGGCCACGAACAATAAAGCTTACCCTGAATGTAGAAAAGACCAAAGCTATAGTTATTGGCTCCAACCCACTCCTTAAATCATTGGCTCCTCTTCCTAATCTTTTCCTTTACAATACCCCAATAAAATATTGTTCCTCTGTGAAAAACCTAGGTATCACTTTCGATCAAAACCTATCCTGGAAAAACCATGTTTCCCAAATCTCTCGTCGTTCCATCCATATCCTTAAGCAGTTTAATAGTTCCCGTCACCTTTTTCCAATTAAGACCCGGCAACTCCTAGTTTCCACTCTTATATTCCCCCATTTCGACTATGGTTGTTTAGTGTATGGCGGTCTTTCTGGTGATATTGAAGCTAAGCTTAAGCGCCTCATGAACTGCTTCATAAGATTTATTTTCAGCATTTCCAGAGACTCTCGCATTTCGCACTGCTAAGATGAGTTGAAGTGGCTTTTTCCTGTCTATCGCCGCCAATATTTTTTGGCTTTTTTCCTTTTTCAAGTCATCCAGTCTCAAAGGCCTTCCTATATTTTTCAACTCCTTAAGTTTAAATCCTCCATCCATTCCCGTAACACTAGATCTCGCTCATCTGATCTCTATATTCCCTCTCACCGTACCTCATCCTTTGACAAGTCCTTCCTAATACGTGCTACCTCTCTCTGGAACTCCTTGCCTTCATCTGTCCGCCATGCTCCTACCCTATCCATTTTTAAATCCCGTCTATTCAGTTATCTACTTTCTATTCAGCTTCCTCCGAAATTCTAATTGTTTTAATTTATTTCCTTAATTTCTGCTGTTTTATTATTTTATTTTTACTTTCATTTTCACTTATTATATTTTCACTTTTGTAAATACTTATTTATTTATTTATTTTCTGTTTATTACAGGCCAAACTGTTAAGGCCTCTATTTGTTCATGTATTTATTCTTAGGGGACAATTGTCCCAGAATAATAAATTTCTTTTCTATTTCTATTTCTGTTTTCTAAAATTGTAAAGTTACGAGAGAATTTTAATCACGTAAATTACGTAAGTAAGAGAATTGTTCATTTCAATTTCATTTTTGGGACAATCTAATTAAAAGATCAACTATAAACTAGTAGATGGATTACGTAACGGATATTGAACTCACTTAGTTTTTGATTTTCATGAGGAATAACTTGAAACCAGTCCATGCGGGTAATCTCTACACTTGGAGAGACCTTAAACAGCGTTTTTTGTTCGGATTCTTTTTAGTTTTTTATTTATTTTATACATTTATTTTATTTCCTTTTCTTTTTTTTGTTTTTTGTTCATCGCCACCAAAAATATGTTGGCCTAAATACAAAAAAAAGATCACATCCGTTTGGAGTTTCCAAGAAATGGGAGGGAGAAGTCTGGTGTGTCGGTTACTTACCCGGTTTTCTCTTCTGAATTATTGAAGGCTCTGACTCCACTGCTTGACTTCGAAACTGCGAACGTTTAGTAATAACTACTTAATTCTAACACAACATTAAACACTTTATAAAAGATCGTACATTGCACTGAAATGTAACCTTAAAGAGCAGCTAACGTCAACCCCCCCACCACTACTCCTCGTACTAATTTTGTTATTCACTATAACGTTATCAATCTATGTGTGAATAAGGTAAGTACAGGAAGGAGTTTACTGGGAACCCAAGGGAACCCATTTGGGAAAAGTGAAACAAATTCATTAAATGAAGAGTTTCTGGTTTAGAAAGTTTTTTCTTTAAAGATGTGAAATTTAACTCCCTTTTTAGCAGGAAATTTTTCCCAAGTCATTTCCGTTTATTTAGTTGGTCGAGAAAAATGTTTTAAAATTAAAATTGTAGACCTACAAATATATACAGTTTAAAGAGTATCTGTAGCGCAGAGTGTCCGAGAAAATACTGAAAAACTTAATATGCCCAGTAAAGGGACACTTTCGGTGGACTGCTTTTGACCCGGAACCTTGCTGTTGCATCCCCTGAGGGCGCCTTTTTTTGTTCTTGTTTATTTAATGTACAATAATAGATCGCAGAGATATTAATAACACACGACGAAGTGATCGGAGTACTGTCTTCTTAACTAAAGATTTGCATTATTGTCTAGAGATAGTCTCTAGGCCACGTAAGCTAGTGTTTACAGGAAGGGTGGGGCCAGGATAATGAGGATATTTAGGGGATTGGCATTGGTGGGAATGCTGGAGTTGAGATGGATATCATTATGGATGTTCAATTTGATGACGTTAAAAAAGGAACATCTTGATTCGGCGGTAGATTTTTGATTCGGATGACTGGATGCGACGGAAATCGGCAGGCTTGCTTGAATCCCATAGGTTCACAGATAGGTCGAATAATTGCCATTTAAATCACTCTTTTGTGTGGTACTGTTAGTTTGGAGTATTTTTTTAGTAAATGTTTATAGTAACGTCTTGTCACGTCTTGTCTGAGTATTTCCCGTGAGTGGACGGTCTAAATATAATCCCAAATAGGGTGCCACGGTAGCCGAGCGGTTAAAGGCGAGACCTGCGAAGCTAATATGTATTGTGGTACTAGTCTAGGCCTTGGATTTTATTTAATGGTTAATATGAGAAATTTATAGTAAAGTATGTTAGGCGGTTGTAGGCTAGACCCGCAAAGCTAAGATGTATTGCGGTACTAGTCTAGGCCTTGGATTTTTTTTAATGGTTAATAAAAGAAATTTACAGTAAAAAGTACGTTTGCTAGTCGCCTCCGTTCACACCTAATTGGTAGTTGGACGTTAAGCCCCGCCTGAAAAAATAGGTGATTACTTTACTTTTTTTAAATCCCAAATATCTTTCCTTTTCTGCGTATGGGGACAGGGATTTAGTAGAAGTATATGAGTCATTATTATTATTATTATTATTAATGTTTGACACGCCTCCTCTCTTGAACCAAATGGAGTATGCAATAAGAATAATTAGCTCCTATTTAAACTCTCAGAAAAATGGGAAGAATGTCTACAAATAGAAGCCTTTCCTCTCTGCTCCTTATTAGGAGATGTCTGTCTCCAGCACAAATCTATGCCGCAGTATGGTTGAACTTCCGTTGTAGGGCCCGTACAGTACAAAACAAAAAAAGAGTATTTTCGTTTAACCTTATTTCGTTATCGATTTGAATAAATAATTAATTACCTGTAATTGATATTGCGAACACAGGCTTCATTTCTTTAGGTTCTGAATTTTATTTTAATAATTATATATGGCTTCATAAAACATGTGATCAGGTAGCTATTACTTAACGCTAACCACATATTTCCTGTTCAAAGTATTGCTTTTCAGCCATTAATACAAACTTTAAAAAATTGCTTTTTAGCGGCCCCCCCCCCAGGTATTATCAGTAATTTTAATGATACCCCTCTTTACCCCGGCTCTTGAATAATTTCTGGTTCACATAGTGAAATTGGCTTCTTTTTAAGTTATAGCTTTCACTAAAATCTGATTTTTTTTTTTATAGCCGACAAATTGTTGATAAAGCGGCAAGATAACTGTTATGGTCCATTGCCGAGATAAGCAGGTGAACAGCCAATTATGGAATTCGTAATTTGATTAGAAAAAACAAAATAAATTACTGTGAGCAAGGATGTTACATTTTTAACTGGTTAGGCGTCTGTCCTTGCTGATCTAGCCTGAAATGGTACTATAACTTCCACACCTGGTCACTTCCTGTACCACCTATTCATTGATTGGTTTTGCAATGCCGTAAAAGTGGGTTTGGGATCCTTGAAAGCCTCATAGGACCCTTTACTGGAATAAGCCAACTTTAGGGCTTTAGGGCTTAGATACACTGTAAGGCTATTCTCAAACCTTAATAGATAGCTATAGCTTTGGTTCGTGTTTTAGTAAGCGGTGATTGGATGGAAGATTAGATATCTGTCCATATAAACGGCAGCGGCATATTAATTAATTATACCTCGATTTTGGTAAAATGAATTCAACTTGCAATAATCTTAGGCGCCACAGTAGCCGAGCGGTTAAGATACTAGACCTGCTAAGCTTAGATTATTGCGGTACTAGTCTATATTCCCAATGGTTTGTATGAGAAATTTATAGTAAAGTATGTTAGGTAGTTAGAGGCTAGACCCGCAATGCTAAGATGTATTGCGGTACTAGTCTAGCTCTTGGATTTTATTTAATGGTTAATATGAGAAATTTATAGTAAAGTATGTTTGCTAGTTGCCTCCGTGCACGACACCTAATTTGGTAGTTAGACGTAAAGCCGAAATGAAAAAATAGGCAATTACTTTATGCCTTTCCCTGTGTTTTCCAGGACAAAGAAATATTGCCTGAATGTTTGGCTAAGTTGCCTGGGCTTATCGAGATATATATTTTATACTTAAATGGTACTTAAGAAAAAGAATGACCCATCCCTTCTCTTTTTAGAGTCTCTTTAAACGAATTTTCCGGAAAATGTTGAAAAAATCTTTGCAGTAATAAAATCGATTCTGTAAATAGGACTTCCGGTTTAGGGATTTTTATCACCGTAAAGATTCAGCTTTCTGCGATTTTAGTTGGTGGTGATATTAAGTTGAGACGTTTTCAAAAAAAAGAATCCTCACTCGTAGGACCTATTAACGGTTATTTCCGGGGAGAACTCGGAAAATAGAAATTTTTTTACATTTACGGCAAACTTTCCTTATCTCGTAAGAGATGTAAGATAAATAAAAATATGTGGCGTATTATGGATGTGAAGAGAATTTGTAGAGAAATCTCATTCTTATTCTTTAGTTTCATTAAGTTTTTCTCTTTTTTCTTTCTGTCTCTCTCTCTCACTGTCACACTGTCTCTCTCTTTCACCCATTTGGGCGCCAACTGATGCTGTTCATGTTGTTTAAATCGGTCAGTGGTGCTTGTCCTGTCTTCTAGAATGAAGAACCTTGTCCTTGAACCCGTACAACACAGATATTACCCGTACACTTAGCATATATATACTTATATATTATAGCCAGTGTTAGTGGGCTAGCTAGATGGAAAGTGTGTTGTTAGCCGGGGCTAACAACACCCAGTTTCACGGCTGGCGGCTACCCGCATCTTTTGCTCAGGCCGCCGTACGACCTTGACGGCTATGCTGGCAGCCACTCCTTTTTGTCTATAAGATTGTTATCCTCGGTAACTCCTCCATCTGAATATCATCCTGATATTTTTTACTCGTTCATCTTTTCGCCAAAAAAATCGCAGTGAGAGGAAAAATTCTAACTCGTTTCTCTTATCCAATTTCCTTCAGGGGCAGGGTTTTCTTTCAACTCGAAGATAATCTCTTGCAGTTTTGCAGTTCAAAAAAAGTAAGTTATCTGTCATTTCGATAGATAACCGCTTTGCAAAAACTACATTAGTCAATCAGACTACTTTTTATTTCCTGATTAATTACTTTTTAGTTTTCTTCAAAACCTTGTGAACTCGAAAATTAAATTAATTTTAAATTGTTTAATTCTTAGAGAGAACGCTAAATGAAGTAAAGTAAAGTAATTGCCTATTTTTCAGGCGGGCTTTACGTCCAACTACCATATTAAGTGTCGTGGACAGAGGCAACTAGCAAACATACTTTACTATAAATTTCTCATATTAACCATTAAATAAAATCCAAGGCCTAGACTAGTACCGCAATACATCTTAGCTTTGCGGGTCTAGCCTATAACCGCCTAACATACTTTACTATAAATTTCTTGTATTAACCATTAAATATAATCCACAAGGCCTAGACTAGTACCTCAATACATCTTAGCTTTGCGGGTCTAGCCTCTAACCGCTCGGCAACCGTGGCGCCTAAAAATGAAGTATTAAGTTACAGTGAAGCTTAAATTTTTGTGCTTTAGTGTCTCGGTTTTAAATAATTACCATTTTAGATTTTTTTTAAAAAAAAAGTGATTTAAAAGGTGTTTTGTTAAATAAAATAACGAATGGGATAATGGTAATGGGATGATTTTTGGGGGAATCATAACATTAAACTTTACAATACCATGAAGAAGGTAATAATAAATTTACCGAAACGTTGGTATGAAGAAAGAAATTTGGTTTGTGAATTTATTGGCCGCACCTCAAAATTACCCCAAAAATCATGAATTGGATAATGTAATCAATGATTACTGAAACGGAAATAAAAAACTAATTTATTTGAAAGGAGCTTAAACGGAAATCTTTCAATTTCACCTCATGATTTCTTTTAAAATGTATTAAATTTAAAAAAAATAAATAGAATAATAATGAAAAAAAAAGATCCTAACAAGATAGATTTATCTACGTCTTCCTCTACCGAGTCAGTTGATTCCTTTTTATTGAAGCTTGATGGAGAAGTACTGTTAGTTTATTTAAGTACGATACTTTTTTTGAGTACTAAGTTAGGTGAATGAATCACTTCTTCTTCTTTTAAGTAAGGTAGCAAGTATCCAGAACAGTTTGTGTGTGAGTTTGTTATTATAGTAAGTTATTCACGTAGTGGAGGCTGACAGAGGACATCGTTAGTGTTCAGGAGAAAGTAGGTAATCTTATTGTTAAGAAGTAAATCGATTTGCTAGTTCGATCTTACCTGTTCTTATCGATCTTCTATCTGTTGATGTTTATATATTGCTCCATAATATCCAAAGGGTGGGAAAAAATAAAATAAAAATGAAATTAGTTGGTAGGTATTCTAAACTATGTGAAAGTGTCAATGACCTGTTTCGTTATCTTCATTATTTTGTTCTATTCGGATTCTGTCTTTCTTCTTCTTCTTCTCTTTGAGTATATTACTCATTTAGTTTGAACATGTTTACACAGGTAAAGGTGAAAAGTGTTGAAGTTGTGGTTACGGCCGCCGAGCTAGATAATGTCTTTGATTTTTATCCGTCACAGTGCGCATGTTCATTGTATTCCTGGACAGGTTTTGGACTAGCAAAGCTAAGATGTATTGTTGATTTAGAAGGTTCGCTTTCCGGTCTCTAGACCTTGGATTTTATTTAATGGTTAATATGAGAAATTTATAGTAAAGTATGTTAGGCGGTTAGAGGCTAGACCCGCAAAGCTACGATGTATTGCGGTGCTAGTCTAGGCCTTGTATTTTATTTAATGGTTAATATGAGAAATTTACAGTAAAGTATGTTAAGCGGTTATAGGCTAGACCCGCAAAGCTAAGATGTATTGCGGTACTAGTCTAGGCCTTGTATTTTATTTAATGGTTAATATGAGGAATTTATAGTAAAGTATGTTTGCTAGTCGCCTCCGTCCACGATCTCCTAATTTAGTAGTTGGCCGTAAAGTCTCCCTGAAAAAATAGGGTTCACTTTACTTTATCCATAAAAAAAACTATCATTTCAATAAATAAATAAGTAAATAAATAAATAGAAAATAGTAAAAACAATAATAAATTCTTCAAGTGTGAAAAAAATGTCTTTTTGTGATGTCTTCTAATGAAGATGAATAGAAGCTTTTATTCAGGTGGCACTTGTCATCTACTTGTATGCTGCTCTGTGTTGTTTTGTATGAACCACTTCCGTTTTACCTTTCTTCCGTGAGCTGGAGCTCTTTGTCTCACCGAGAGTGTAGAGACCATCTCACTTTCTCTCTCTCCGTACATTCCTTCCTCCTCTTCATCGCTCTTTGCCTTTTCTTTGTCTTTTCTTTTATTTATTGTTGATTCTATTTAAGACTGCGGACAATGATTTAGCATCAATTCAAAATGTTGTCGGTATTTTTCCTAGCGCATGCGCTGTAAATTGAAGGTAAAAAAACTAGTCCTATTTTTTCCCCCCCCCAGATAGTCTTATTTCTGAAACCTCTGCTACTTCTTACTGATTTCTGTCTTCTTCAGTCCAGCAAGGCAAAGGGCTGTTAGCTTCTTGTTGAACTAACTTGTTTATTCTAGCCCTTTCTACAGTGGCACTATTTTTTGAATATGCCATTTTAAATTGCCATGAAATTTAAACACAATTTCTGCTGCTTGTCCAACAACATTATTCCATTTCTTCGCTGACGATGCCTATATTATTGATCTTGTATTAACATTAATTAAGCTCCCATTAACGTTCTGCAAGACAGGAAAAGTTTAAAAGTCAACTGCACTAAAAGCAAAAATGTTATTTCCAATCTTCGAGGAAAATTCTCTCACCAATACTCTTCCCACGGGACTGTTACACCAACTGACCGACCATTTCGTACTTTATCTTGGACTTTATCCTGACAAACGTCTCACTTCGTATCCTCCATATAAGGTTGACTTAAGACTGTACTTAACCTTAACAGACTTCTACGAGTTCTTGGCCGTCGCTAGAAACTCATACTTTAATAATACGGATGCTAGGTTTAGGATTCAATCAGGTATACCAACTCCTAGCAGTCCCCGTGCTTCGTATGTTTCTAGCCAGTACTTAAACAAAAAATTACCATCGCTCTGTTATATGCACCAAACTTAAACCCTATATATTGATCTCAAAATTCTTTTTGAGATCAATAATTAATTTAAAAAAAACAGTCCAAAAAAATTGATTCGACATCAAATAATTTTCAAGGTTTTAAAATTAGAAATAAAGAAATACGATAAGTAAAATAGAAACAAACGGAAATAGCTTTTCGAGCTCTTTTGTAGTAAATTTCTTTTATGCATAAAAAAATATCCTGTTTATTTTTAAGGTCAAAGTTTTCGACAATGGAACTTCATCTTGTTGCTATTTAAATTCCAAATTCTAATAAAATAATGGTCTACAAAATTAAATTTTTTGGATATTACGAACAATGACGCATTCCTCTGTGAAAAAATTTCAATGAATTTATTAAGTAAAAGTTAAATGCACTTGTAGATTTATAAGGAGCCAGTTCTAGGGGCTCATTGTGTCAGTAGAGGATGTGGTATCTTTAAACCGGATTACATAGAATGCATTAAACTAGTCTACACGAGGATACTTCTCTTGTCTTCTCTATTCCACCTCTGGACATTTCTCCCTCTCTATTAACTACTACACTAGGTGAGCTACCTTACCTGCGTTAATAGCATGTTAAAAGTCAGTGGCTCGGCATATTGAAAAGATCAAACTGCAAAACTTCAACTTGTATTTACTTGAAAATATTTAGTTCTTCTGTTGTTGTTTTTTTTTTTTGAAGTTCCTTGTGTTAAATAATGATTTTCTTTAAAATTTCGATGCTAACAATACCGGATGAATGGGGGAAATTTTGAGAATCTCATTTTCCGGATGCTGTATCATCTGCTCTTAAGGAAAACATCAATAGTGATGGGCACAGCCTTGAAAAATCTCATACCACTTTATTTGAGAAAGGTGTTTTACATCCCCGTAGTAGGGGAAAATGGACTAGCCACTTCTTCAGGAAGCGTGGCGTCCCTGTGGGTAATCCCAGCCAAACAACACTAAACAACCTTTACACTTAACACAATGTTATGTGTAGGGCCATTGTAACAAGGATATGTACATCTGCTTCGGTTTAGCGAACTCACATGGTTCACAGTACAGGTGCCTTCGAATCTAGGAACTGGTCCTTAATAAGGAGACACTTTACTCCCGAATAAATCTAATCTAACCTTTTTTTTGGCAGGTTTTGGGAGAAAGGGGAAGGAAAGGGAGCACACAAGGTGCCTGGAGACATAGATATCCCTGATTGCTACTCTCGTCCTAGAACCTAGCCCTAAGCCAGGTCGTCATGCGACTCTTGGGGGGATAGAGGTGACAGTGACGAGTACAGAGCTTCAGAAGTACTGGGCGCTCTCTTAGAGTGAGTAACCATTTCTGACCAAGCGCATGCTTAGGGACCTGGAAAGCCTTAGTTATCCTACCCTTTCTTGGTAGAAGCGGGATGGTTCCAGTATGCTGGCTCTTCTCTTTTTGCTTGGGGTTGTCCCTGACAGCCTGAGTGGGTTACTAGGCGTTGGGTGGGACACATCTCCGTCCATAGCAGTTGGATGCTGAGCTGCCTGCAAAAAAATAAGAAATACTTTACTTTTTTAAAAACTATTTTACTGTTCTGCTACATCACAATTGTAAAGATTTCATTATAAGCTAAATTGCAATCACGTATTCTACTCAATACCAAGAAGTTACCATTCATTTGATTGATTAGCCAGCTGGATGTCCTACTAGATTGTATACTTCATGCTACGAAGCAGATCTTGCATTGCTAATAATTGGCTTAAGACGTGTTAAATGGACTTCTGTCGTGCACCTGTAAGATGAACAGGTGATTTACAAATGATTAATTACAAAAGATGTTTTGTTTTTACCAAGAAACTTTCTGTTGCATTATTTTTTAGAAGAGATGCAACTCATTGCACCGTAGTTTTTCTTGAAGATGCTCCTACTTTATTTTACCAATTATATTATTTGCGTTATTTATTTTTGCAATAATGAAATATATTGTCAAACATGCCCTTCAAAATGTTGAAGATTTTCGATTACGCTGGATTACGTTCTCTTTGAACGGAAATGAGGTTATAAAAATTGGTCTGCATGTATTTTTTTATCTTCTTCTACCAACAGTACCGTTGCTGATAGGGAGTTTATTTACAATATCACATAACATGTACCGCTGTTCGTAAAACATGTTATTACATCCAAATGCAAATAATTAATTAAATAAACTACAATATACATAATAAAAATAAGTGATAAAAATAAAAATTATTTTCAAACTAAAAGCAGCTAAGCAAAAAATAAACTTATCGTGCTAAAGAGGAAATGAAGAAGCTTTTATAAGATCAAGAAGGCTGCGCATAATCTAACAAAACTTTGTATCATCTTAGATCAGCTGCGACCGACGCAGGTTAAGATTTTCATCGTCTGTTAACGGATGTGGCATTGAAAGAAGAAGAA
This sequence comes from Rhodnius prolixus, assembly GCF_049639745.1. Taxonomy (NCBI): domain Eukaryota; kingdom Metazoa; phylum Arthropoda; class Insecta; order Hemiptera; family Reduviidae; genus Rhodnius; species Rhodnius prolixus. Next base: position 39,211,734 of record NW_027411634.1, read on the forward strand.
GAAGAAGAAGAGCTTTTATCTAGTTACAGCATCAGGCCTTCGTAGATGCCGTTATACACAGGCAGATCACCTGCGCGGCTCACAGCTTCACATCAACCAAGTAAATAAATATTAATTAATAAAATAAATAAAGAAAAAATATTAAAAATAAAAGAATAGGACAGAAGAATTGAACCCGCATCAAACATTATTTTACCTTAAATCGGTTCCAGCAGATTTGGCGCTTGTTGTTCAATGTTTAGACGGGGGTCCAGATTGTGAATCTGTGGTGTTTTTTAATAATCATAACACGAGTGTAAGTTACCCGCATATAACAATCTGGTGGCTCTGTTTGGAACGTTCCTCTGGCACACTCCGGCACATCTTGCCTATATATCTTAAGTGTTTGTTACACCGACACAACTGACCACCAAGAGGCGGCAGGTGTGCCCCACATATCTTTTGTAAAACCTTCATCCAGAATGCAAACTGCTAATTATTCATTCACTTCAAATTTATTTGCATCTCTTTATATTACTTGTTCTATCGTAGTTATTTTTTTTATTTTTTTTATTGACATTTAAAGCAGCTTAGTTTTACTTTATATTTAATAAATTTTTCTTTTATTATTTTCCTAGAAATTCATGTGAAAAGATGGCGTGGGTTTTATAATCGAAGCATAGTGGGTGGGTTGAAAAAGTGCAATGCTTGATCGATATTAACAGCTGCACTAAATAGATCCATTTCATTAAAGTGCATTTTTTGTTCTCTAATAAATTGCCATGTTGAAGAACATCTTATCTAATGAATTTTTATAAATCTTTTCTTTTTTGAGGTAGATAATTCAGACTTGGTTCTTTTATTATTCAAATTTACATCATCTTCTAAGACTTTTATATCTTTTATTTATTTTAAATTTTTATCTAAAGTAAAAAGTGGAATTTTTTTGTTTTGTTAAAATGACTTCTTTTGGGATCAAATTGGCGTTTTTGAGGCTGTAAATAGAGTTTATCGATTCTTAAACTGATAATTAGAATGATTTCCTTTGTATAGTCTTTTGGAAATCGATATAGTGAATCGATAGGCGAACACCTACTCGAAACCGGTACATTAGCTAGGATCAGAGGTCGCCAAAGTGGTCTACATAGACCTCCAGTGGTCTATTTAACAAAAGTAGGGGGTCGATCTGAGCCAGGGGGGTCGAAGGATAAACAATTTCGAACTCAATATGGCGGAACCTTGCAAAGAAACACCAGGCACACCTATCTCATTAATTAAGAAGCAATACTGTCGTTACTTTACTTAGTATTTAATAAATATTAAGGTATTTAAATTTCAACATTAAGATATTTTTCATAAAACTATTGCACACATAAATGTTGGGTACTGCAATCCAGTGAAAGCTATAAAATATATTTGCAAATATGTGAACAAAGGAAGCGATATGGGAGTGTTTAGAGTGGGAAATACAACTGCATCTAACGATGAAGTCACCCAATATCAACTGGGACGCTTCATAAGTAGCAATTAGGCTGTATGGCGTATTACCTGAATATCATTTTCCATTCATGAACGATATTCAACGGTTGTTCATTTAGCAGAAAATGGACATCGTGTGTACTTTACATCAGAAAATGTACGTGCAAGAGCAATGTCACCACCTCCAACAACATTAACTGAATTTTTCACATTATGTAGAAATGCAAGGACACTACTGTACTCTGAGGTAGGGGTAATTTTATTGTTAATTTTCATTTCGATGTATTTATACATTTGGTCATTAATAAATTATGTTTGAGGTATCAAAACTGTCTTTTTGTTCAAACACAGCAACGGGTGAACGGGTACAGCTAGTTATTTTAATAAAATGTTTAAAAATCATAAAATAAATGTACAAAACTCAGCACCTAATAGATAGTTTTATTTTTAATTAACTGAAAATTACTTTTATGGGGGGGGGGGGGTCGATGGAGATTTCTGTAAAATTATATAGGGGGATCCATGATCAAAAAAGTTAGGCGGCCACTGGGCTAGACGATGATATAACATCTGAAAGACAAATAACTGAAAGACAGATATGAGTAACAACTAACTATTAAATACAAGTACAGAACTAACCGATTACAAAACTTAGAGCTTTGTGACTTTTATTGTTGCTGAGAGAATTCAGTCTGTTCACATAAACACTGATACCTTATTATTAAGATATTTTCTTCGAAACCAGAACCAATGGAAATTCTATTAAATCTGATCCATAAGACCAAGGAGAAAGTTAAGATTTTTCTCAAATGGTGGTGACAATTTTGAACGCCTTCCAAGTAGTCTGTAAAGCAGTTTCGCACGTTTTGTTATTGCTTGTCCTTCTAAGTCTAAGTATGTGGGTACCATGTGAGGCGATAGTCTAAAAAGAGCCCAAGATAGCGCCCCAGATCTGTACCTAGGATGAGGATTGCTGTAGAAGAAGACCAGGAGATCAGGAGCCCCGCTCCTGATTAATGGTTAAACCTAGCATTTCTATGGGTTCATTTTAATTCGCCCTCTAGCTGGCGAATCAGAGCTGACGTAGACTGTGTGTACTTTGCTGATTTGTGAAGCATAAGTTTTCCTCGCACAGAAAAGCTTTGAGATTATTTTCCCTTACAAACTGATGGAAAAACCAAGCAATACACACACCACTGATAGAGTTCCAAACATTTATCTTCAGAATAAATTTGTTTAGGCAAACTTCCAAATATAGTTTTGTGAATTTTTAAATCTATTATTAATGGCTATAAAATTGTTCACTATTTAATAGAAATTTATATATTCTAAAATAAATATGTCATAAAATTAAAGAAAAAATAGATTTTTTTCTCTTCAAAGATTAAAATCATGCTCTTTTTTAAAGAGCAATATTCTCAAAAAATTTAAATCACTCCATCTCACTCACTCCATCTCTCTTGGACGATTCGACTATTTTTTGTATTTATTTCTTTTTATTAAAGAATTTATGCAAATGAGTTAAATCCAGTTTCTTTTGTCTAACACTTAGAAGCGAATGCGGGTATCACAGCCAATATACACTCATACGAGTATATATATATATATATATCTCAAAAAAGGGGAATGGCGTGACCTTAATAGAATTGAATCTTAACTCTTTTTTTTGGCTATTCACTTTAATCAGTTTCTAAATACGCACATCATTACAGCATCTAGATTTTAAATTCTAAATTCTGTAAAAAATTACCATACCCATCTAATTAATAAACAATATGAGCTATTGTTAAGGTTGAGTTAAAAATTTTTTTTCAAGACTTAAGTTGATTTAATTTAAACCCAATAAATTGTTGTAATGGTTATGAGCGTTCAGGAGGAAGTCAGGGGAATTGCCAGTTCGTGGACCTGGTGTAGGCTATTGTGCTATTTGTTAGGAAATCGGTTAAAGAAAAAGAACCCAGGAGAAATTCTGTGCTTGGGCAGAAATCAGATGACTCTGATTACAGTCCTATTCACGGGGGACTTATTAGCTCGAAACCGTTGTGTGCAGATTGTGTTAGGATGAGGAGGGAAACGGCCTCTCACCTTGCGCTATGAAACCTTTAGAACTTTCGAGCTCAAAGGAGATAGTAGCGCTAAAAAAGAGCTAATAGGGAAAGTCCTCAACCTCATTTAGTTAGGGAAGGTTTCGTCTACTAGATCCAAAAAATGGGGAAGGTACAGTAAGTCTCTTGTGGCGCTGCAATCGAGCGGTTGAGCTAGTAACCTTAGGAACTATCGAGACCAAAGGAGATAGTAGAGCAGAAAGAACTAATAGGGAAAGTCCTCCACCTCTTTTAGTTAGGGGAGGTTTTGTCTACTTGATCCGAGAAGGCACAATAAGTCTCTTGTGGTTGCAGTACCGTGGGGCATAGGTCTCGCTTTCTAATCTTAATCTTCTTAGAAAAATGTTAATAGTTAATAGGATGAAAAGTTAATGCCAGTTTCAGTCATTATAAACTGCATTATACCAAGCTATCGACCTAGGGACTAGGTCATCTTCAGGGCTGTGGAACATATCTTACAGTGTGTTAACAATTATATTACCAATTAATTATAGTACCATGAATATGTATAATGTAAAGAAAATTTACAAAAATATGTTCCACAGCCCTGAAGATGACCTAGTCCCTAGGTCGATAGCTTGGTATAATACAGTTTATAATGACTGAAACTGGCATTAATTTTTCCATCCTATTGAAACTATGATTCAGTCACCAAAAATAATGAGCAACAATTAGCTAATAGTTAAAACTGTTCCGGTAGGACACTTGTATAAGTCGAACAGTGCACTAAAAAAGCGTTGAAAAAACATCTAACTTTGACAATTTTTTTTTCATTTTTTCTATAAAAGATAATATTCCCAAATTTTCTTTATAATATAGGGCAAATCCTCCTTTATAACTGTATTTTTTTTTGCAACAACCCTAAGGTGTAAGCTTCCGCGTCCTCCGCGTTTAGCGCACTTAAATTTGGGTGTTGCTCAAGTCACTCTAGAATTTGTTTGTCGTAGATAAATTGATTTCCGGATTACGTCAGCCCGTTACAGGAAGAGGAAGCCGTGCAATGTGTTCACGATAGTTTTTCTTAATTTTTTTTTTTTTTTTTAGGAGTAGGACATGCGCAGTAAGGCAAGTCTATCTTGTTAGTTTTGCGTTTCGCACAAAGGGTTGGTGTTGATGTTTAGCCCAGTAGTTCTCAATATAGTGCCCAACAATAAGAACAGAGAGAGCGACCTTTAAGGGTGTGAATGGCGGCCCTCGGCTTTGATCTTTCTAGTTTTTTTTTTTTTTTGACACCCATTTCTGCACCTTATTTACAGGGGACCCACAATGGTTTCCAGACCACTTCAGACTGGAATCCTTCGCCAGTCTTGTACCGCCATAGAACGGGTTGGAGAGTTTTGAAAGATAGTTCTGAACTAGCGATAATTGTTCGGCTTGTCAGTAGCACCAACAGTTTTTCTGAAGACTAGAATTTTTGTTAAAGCCATAGTGTTGTTTGATGATACGTTTTACTTTATTGTTGTGGGAAGCTTTTGTTAAAAATGATTGTGTACAATAAATAAAAGATTCTCTGTTCTTTTTTGATGCCGTCTTTTCTCACTTTAAGCTTTTGGTGAATTGAGCAAACACACACACAAAAAATAAAAAGAATACCAAAAAGAAGAAAGTGAACATTTACAGTATTTTCCGTGTAGTCCGTTTAATGAGTCGTGAAATTGTCTTTCTAAAGTCTGGCCAACAATAAACCCAGTGTGGCCAACAATAAACCCAGTGTGGCCAACAATAAATACACTGTGTAAATACTCACTACATTTTACTTTCTCAATTCAGTAATTACAATCTTAATTTTTATAAACGTTCTTTAAAAAATGAAAAAAATACGTATCGGGTAAGCCTTCATTGTTAGGAAGCGTAAAGTATGTTTATAGTAAAGTATGTTAGGCGGTTAGAGGCTAGAACCGCAAAGCTAAGATGTATTGCGGTACTAGGCCTTGGATTTTATTTAATGGTTAATATGAGAAATTTATAGTAAAATGTTAGGCGGTTATAGGCTAGACCCGCAACGCTAAGGTGTATTGCGGTACTAGTCTAGCCCTTGGATTTTATTTAATGGTTAATATGAGAAATTTATAGTAAAATATGTTAGGCAGTTATAGGCTAGACCCGCAAAGCTAAGATGTATTGCGGTACTAGTCTAGCCCTTGGATTTTATTTAATGGTTAATATGAGAAATTTATAGTGTTAGGTGGTTAGAGACTAGACCCGCAAAGCTAAGGTGTATTGCGGAACTAGTCTAAGCCTTGGATTTTATTTAATGGTTAATATGAGAAATTTATAGTATAGGAGGAGCCATCGGTCAGAGATAATCACTCTTCTGGATCCTCCAAACAAATTCTTCCAATGGCGCCCTCTTATGATATACCAAAGATTGTAAATCTCAAGACTCACTAAGAGCATCCCAGATTTAGGGATTAGGGATCCGCCAGCTGGTTACATTATACCTAAACAAACAAAACAGAAGATATACCAATCTTTGACCATAAAAATGGAAAAAAATATTATAAATTGTTAATAAGCAATAGCCCTGAAGATGACCAAGTCCCTAGGTCCGTAACCTTGGCAACGCAAAAAACAATTATGGACTGATACAGGCAATACCTCTTTATTTCTGTTAGAATAACAATGACAGCCAAGCGTATTTTCGTTGTCCTTATATATAACGAAAATGATAATTGATAATTTTATTAAATAATTTTTTCTCTGCAAAAAATGGAAATCACGATTTTGATAAATATAAAAAAAAAATATTAAAAAGATTAAACGTTTTGCATCATCCGGTTTAATAATCATTCTTCCGGCAGTTCAGACTAAGCTGTGAGAATTAGTTTGAGTGGGTATCCGGTAGAAATGGTGGCGCCATCTCTTAGACTACCATTGGAACTTACTTCCTTTTTATCTTACTTTATCGACGAACTTCGTTATTCTTTTTTTCTTTTTTTTTTCTTTTTTGTATTTATTATTTGTATCACTAAAATTATTTATTTATTTTTTATAAATTATTCCTATTTTTAAATATTTTTCTTTCAAATTATAAAAAAATAAATTTTTAATAATGATAATTGTTTTGCTCAAAAAGTTGATTGAAATTTTCAAATAAATTTTATTTTATTTTTTCATATTTTGCTGATAATTCTAATTATTGCTGATGATTAAAAAATTACGAGTGGGCTTAAAAAAATAAATAAATAAATCTTTGTATTTTTGTTTGTTTGTTCGTAAATTTGTTGCGTCATTGTTTGTTGCGTATGATCTTACGCTCGGTGCTTCGGGGACCGTCTAATCAGTTTATTTAATGAGATATTCCAAGTTAAGTAACGTTCTAAGTGAGGAAAAAATAAATGCCAATTTCAGTCATGATATTCACTTATTGTGCACGGAGCTATCGACCCTAGGGACTAGGCCATCTTCAGGGCTTATTGTCTGTGTAATATTATTGTTTAAGTTGGTGTATCCTCTGTCCTTGTCTGCTTATAAACTGTAAGCTCGAAAGCTGCGGCACAATAAATGAATATACTGACTGAAATTGGCAATTATTTTTTTCATCCTATTGAAATAATGAGCAGTCATTCTAAGTGACTTTAGGAAGAAAGACTGAGATTTGATAGTGTACTTAACGTGGACCATAAAGAATTGTTTAGTTTACAGATAAGTTTAGGGGGTGGTTTGTTTAGAGAGGGCTGGGGGCTTTTTTCTGGGGGGAGGGGGGTTGGCCGAATAGCGAATTATTGATTAACAGTCTTCTAGTAAATTACTTTACAGTGTTTCAGTGATTGAAATACGAGGTGTGGCTATTGAATAACGAGACTATTGCTGTAAAACATTATTATCACCTTCAATATACACCACCACTCTATCCCTACAACGCTCCATGCGAATTTACCATTGTTTGAAACCGTGCTGGAAGTCTTTTTCTGTCAGAGCACCTGCATGACACGTGCCGCTTTTTCATTCACAGCTTCATAGCGGACTGAAATCGTGTTCCTTTTAATGGCAGATTTGACTTTGGGGGGAACAGATCTAAAGTCACATGGGGGCCAGGTCGGGCGAATAAGGCGGTTGGCCTAAAACTGGGATGTTTTGTACTTGGCTACGTCTTGACAGACAATGCAGTGTGAGCCGGCGCCGGTTGTCTTGATCGAGAATCCATGATGACTTGTTCTTCCACAAATCGGGTCGTTTTTTTTCCTTTACTCTTTCACGGAGTTGAGCAAGCACCTCACCGGTAGTAATGTTGATTAATTATAATCGGATATTTTCATCCATTTTGGACGTGAAAGGGCTTCTTCTTCGACGTCTTCTCAGCCATCTTGGAAACGCTTGAACCACTCAAAAACTCGCGCAGGTGATTAACATTCATCGCTATAAACTTCTTTTAATAAAAGATCAAGTTTCAGTAGCGGTTTTTACCAAGTTTTGTTGTGAAATTTCACGACAATTCGTTGCTCTACTACATGTGTAGTATCATGTGTGAAAACGAAACTAACACTTCTTACACAAACGACAGTTCCGGTCAGACAGATTTCTGTACAAACACGTGAGACGCTGCACAATCGAAAGAGAAGGCTTTACGCTGCACAACTGACAGGTCGTTAGGATTTAGCGGCATGCATAGTTCTTCTGTAGCCCAGCATCAGTCTCGTTATTTAATAGCCACGCCTCGTATGAAAGGATCTGTACTGAGCAGAATCGGGGGAATATGCCACCTAAGACAAGTACGAAGAATTTTTTTTTTATTTACCTTTCCAAACTTTTTGGCAATTTTTCAATAATGTCCCACTTTGTTTGGAATTTCCATGATGTCCTCTGTTGCAGTATTTCCTGCCACTTCGGAGAACGGCGGGTAGGTGCTGAGACATGTTGCGGGATTTGAAGTAGACGAGTAATTGTCTTAGAATGGGAGGCAGCCAGTTGTTCCACTCTTTGGACCAGAAATTGCCGTAGGTATAACTTAGGTCACCATGCTTACGTCTTTCTTCGTAATTACGGAGAAATTCGGTGCACACTAGTTTATTTTATCCAATTCAAGTAAAATTCCTAGTTCCTGTGTATCAGCATGGTTTACATCGATAATTTAAGACATCTCCTAACTTTAATATTCACATTGTTTTCTTAGACCACCTGTCCCTTACTAAATAAATATTTTGTAAACTTTCTAGATTATTGGTTGACAACAACAAATAAAAATTTGAAGTAGGAGGTACATGTGTGACATACTTTGGATTTTAATTATTAAACTTTAGATTGTATCAGCGATCTGTTTGTCACCATTTCAGCAGGTGTTTGTTTTGAAAAACTTTTAATTTATTTAAATAGACAATGACTTCTTTGGATAAAGGTGTTGTACTTGTTAACATATAGTGGTACCTGGGATTCACACCGTCTAATTATCTATACTAGAAAAGCTATAATTATGAAAGTGTTGGATGATTTTCAGAAAACGTTTTTCTCATTACAAATGAATTCAAATATTTCGTATGTTTTTTTTTCCAGTAAATTAAGAATTATTATTGACTGGGACATTTCAAAGTAGGTTAATCCGATAGGAACATGTTGAGGGTTTTTGTATTCTATTTTGTAGTCCTTCTGGATTAAGAAAAGAAGTCTGGGAAGCGAGAGTGAGGTAGAAATCTGTACACCAAACTGATTAAAGTCAAGTAATTGCCTATTTTTTCAGGCGAGCTTTACGTCCAACTACCTAATTAGGTGTCGAGGACGGAGGCGACTAGCAAACATATTTTACTATAAATTCCTCGTATTAACCATTAAATAAAATCCAAGGGCTAGACTAGTACCGCAATACATCTTAGCTTTGCGGGTCTAGCCTATAACCGCCTAACATACTTTACTGTAAATTTCTTTTATTAATCATTAAATAAAATCCAACGTCCAGACTCGGGGAACCCACTAACCAAGAATACATCTTAGCTTTACAGGTCTCGTTTCTTAATCGCTCGGCTACCGTGGCACCTCACCAAACTGATTAATCTACCCCTAATTGTGGGTGCAAGTCCGATCAGGGATACAATAATCAATTAGACGGATAAAAATTAAACCTATCCCTGCGGGCCTATGCACTTTTTAGCTATAATTTTAGCCCAACGGTTTGTTTACTTAACATAATTCGGTGTTTTAAATTTAACTCTAATAGTAAGTAGGTAAGTTAGAATAATAAAACAGCTGGAGCGGGGGTTAGTGGTCTCGAACGTGGTTTTGCAAGTAGGAGACCCCCAGTTCGAATTCCTAGCTGATAGTGCAAGTTTTTATTTGTTAAATAATAGATTCAGAAGTAAAGTATCTGCGTTTTAGCTTCCAGTCCACGACACCTAACCGGTAGTTGGACGTTATGTCCCGCCTGAAAAAAAATAGGCAATTACTTTAGTTTTACTTGTAAGTTAGCAATGCGTGACTCTTCTATTTGTTAATGGCAATTTATAACAGTTTGGTATTTCCTTTTTGGCCAAGATCATTGTGCTAGGATAATTATTTTAGGAGTTAGTCACTTGTACAGGAAGTGAGTAATTATATTTTGTTTTATTTTATGGATGCGATAATAAAATAAACTCTTTTCTTATTAGGTATTAGATATTGACGCCACGGTAGCCGAGCGGTTAGAAGCTAGACCCGCAATGCTAAGATGTATTGTTGGTTTAGTGGATTCTATTCTCGGGGTCTAGGCCTTGGATTTTATTTAATGATTAATATAAGGAATTTATAGTTAAGCACGTTAGGCGTTTAGAGGCTAGACCCGCAATGCTAAGGTGTATTGTGGTACCAGTCTAGGCCTTGGATTTTATTTAATGGTTAATATGAGAAATTTATAGTAATGTTAGGCGGTTAGAGGCTAGACCCGCAAAGCTAAGGTGTATTGTGGTACTAGTCTAGGGCCTTGGATTTTATTTAATGGTTAATATGAGAAATTTACAGTAAGGTATGTTAGGCGGTTATAGGCTGGACCCGCAAAGCTAAGATGTATTGCGATACTAGTCTAGGCCTTGGATTTTATTTAATGGTTAATGTGAGAAATTTATAGTAAAATATGTTAGGCGGTTATAGGCTAGACCCGCAATGCTAAGATGTATTGCGGTACTAGTCTAGGCCTTGGATTTTATTTAATGGTTAATGTGAGAAATTTATAGTAAAGTATGTTAGGCGGTTATAGGCCAGACCCGCAATGCTAAGATGTATTGTTGGCTAGTCTAGGTCTTGGATTTTATTAAATGGTTAATATGAGAAATTTATAGTAAAGTATGTTTGCCGGTTATAGACTAGACCCGCAAAGCTAAGTTGTATTGCGGTACTAGTCTAGGCCTTGTATTTTATTTAAACGTTAATATGAGAAATTTATAGTAAAGTATGTTTGTTAGTCGCCTCCATCAATGATTACTACGAACTTCCTGATTTGGTAGTTGGACGTAAAGCCGGCCTGAAAAAATAGGCGAATACTTTACTCAATGCTACTTTACTCTCGTCTTATCGAGTTTAGTTTCTACTAAAAGATTGTTTTTTGAAATGCCATTTCATTGTGTTATGAAATTTTCAAACCTAGATAATTTTAGTAACAATTAAATACATTTTAAATTAAAAAAAAAAAAAAAGTGTTCGAAAATTAGAATAAGAGGAAATCCGAGAGTTCCGGCCAGATAATCTATTAGAGTTACTTCCTTTTATTACCAGTGGATTGGAGTAGGGTAATTTTTGGTTTGAGAGAGTTGTCAAAAAGGAAAAGGATCAGCAGGTGTTATGGTCCAGACCTAGGGAAACTGTGCCCCCCCCTTTTGGAGATCATCTCGACCGGTGGCACCTTGGTCACTTCCCCCCTCCCTCCCAGCCATAGAAAGTGGCAGGTGGACCTTCCTTTTTTTACTATTAACAAATAACATACACATAATTATTTATTTCGCTTAACCTTTTATTATTTACAATATATACATATACATATTTATATTACATAAATTGCATTACATTTATGCATACATTGCTAGATTATCTGTGAATATTATTACAACATAATCTGTAACACTAAGTACGTAAATATTGTTTTGCTGTATTAAATATTACGATCGATAAGTATTGCTGAAATTATTGCAATAGCAATAAGGTTTTGCTGGTTTCGATTGATTTTGCACTTTCATCCATAATCAGAAGTTGATTGTATAGACAATTTTACTTCCATTCACAGTAAGAAATAAAAAAAAAAATAAAAATAATCTGGAGTTAACTCACACGATTTTCTCTTACTCTCCAGGTTCTAACCCAGAGATTTTCTCTTACTCACAAGGTTCTAACCCAGAGATATTCTCTTACTCTCAAGGTTCTAACACAGAGATTATCTCTTATTCTCAGATTCTAACCTAGAGATAATCTCTTACTCTCCAGGTTCTAACCCAGAGATTTTCTCTTTCTCTCAAAGTTCTAACCCAGAGATTTTCTCTTACTCTCAGATTCTAACCTAGAGATTTTCTCTTACTCTCAAGGTTCAAACACAGAGATTATCTCTTATTCTCAGATTCTAACCTAGAGATAATCTCTTACTCTCCAGGTTCTAACCCAGAGATTTTCTCTTACTCTCAAAGTTCTAACCCAGAGATTTTCTCTTACTCTCAGATTCTAACCCAGAGATTTTCTCTTACTCTCAAAGTTCTAACCCAGAGATTTTCTCTTACTCTCAGATTCTAACCTAGAGATTTTCTCTTACTCTCAAAGTTCTAACCCAGAGATTTTCTCTTACTCTCAGATTCTAACCCAGAGATTTTCTCTTACTCTCAAAGTTCTAACCCAGAGATTTTCTCTTACTCTCAGATTCTAACCTAGAGATTTTCTCTTACTCTCAGATTCTAACCCAGAGATTTTCTCTTACTCTCAAAGTTCTAACCCAGAGATTTTCTCTTACTCTCAAAGTTCTAACCCAGAGATTTTCTCTTACTCTCAGATTCTAACCCAGAGATTTTCTCTTACTCTCAAAGTTCTAACCCAGAGATTTTCTCTTACTCTCAGATTCTAACCTAGAGATTTTCTCTTACTCTCAAGGTTCAAACCCAGAGATTTTTATTTTACTTTCTAACTTTCTGTGGTGACAAAAGAAATTAAGTTCAATTTTTAATATTGTATTTTCTACCAAATTTCAATATTACAATCAAGTGATAGTGTATAACTATTTAGGTGCATACATTTATTGGCAATTCCACTGCAGTAGGTGAATCTTTGGTTATCGACACGTCATTCTGAGCTAGTGGCATAAATTAAGTTAAAATAAGAATAGCCAGTGCTCATTATCTGTGAACAATAAACATTTTATTAGTTATTTAGAAATCCTCCAACTAGGAGTTTTTACTATGGAAAATGGAACAGCTAGACTCCTGAGCCACGAAAATAATATTCAAATATTTTTGATATAATAATGTAATATACATCATGTTCTAATACTTACATTAGCAAATGTTTCAAATGTAACCGGAATTAGACCATAGCTCGTAAGCGTAAGTGATTTGAGCGCTCTTGAAGACATTATCTGTATATAGATCACAGCATCTTTAGGCGCATAAATCCAGTCTGTAGCGTACAGTGCTTCTCGGAGGTTTTCGCTCTTTGGAAAAGCAGGAAAAATTGAAAATCAGTTTTCATATTTATTGTCTACTTTAGTTTCAATATATTGCATAAAAATTTTAGAAAGATTTAGAATTCCGCGTTGGTATTGTGCTTAAGCAAGCCTGATGTGGTCGGAAAGATGAAGAACAATGTTCGATCTTTGTGTATTGAGTTTTGATTGGTGGTTAATACTGTCACAAGTTAGCAGATAATAGGGTTCCCTTTAGGAACTATTTTGTAGTATCCTCTAACTTACTAAACGTTCCTACAAGGGATTGTTACAGTTTACTAGCAGGTGTCAGATTATTTATTTGTAATTGAAGTCAACTGAAATTTTTTTTCAATCGAATTCTATAATATTTCTAAAATAAATACAAGAGTAAGTTAATTATTAATTACTATTTTCTAGAATACTCACGGATTGTCTTACACGTTCTGCGAACCAACATGCGAGTAGCAAGGTCAAGGATTCTGTAATAAATATTCCTACTACGGACACGATCAGGCCAACTTGTCCTCTGCCCTAAGGGAAACGAAAGCACATCTTAAAATTGTAAGATTATTGGTTAAATTTCTTTAAATTAATGATAATTTTTTCAAAGTTCTTCCTGTAGGGATGAAATGGGTAAGCCATTTCTTCAGGAAGCTTGGCGTCCAACCACGATATGTACAGAGGTTTAAAGACTTCGGTAGGCTAAAGATTACGCTAGATGTTTTTCCAGTAGGGTTGCTCATTCAGAATGTTCGGCGTCCTCTTCGAGTATCCCAGTCTAACAATACGAACATCTTTCTTAATACGGCCAATGCGAAACAATACCCGTTGATTAGCGATCTTTAGGTAAATTTGAGGAGAAGCAGCGATCGAGCTCACTGAGAAGTCGCTGAATTGAAGCTCTTCTCCAAGTATGGATATTAATCAGAGTTCGGCACTGATTTAAAAAAAATTAAATTCTAAATTTAATTGATTAAATTTTTTAATTAATTAAATTTATTTTTAATTTTAATCAGAATTTAATCGGCGAATTTAATCGTAATTTTAATCATATGACAATTATTTAATCAATTAAATTTCAGATTTAATCGTTAATCAAACTAATTTAATCATCCACTTTTATGGCTTTTCAACCAATGGTTCCAACCACGTTTTGGCGAGGCCGTTTTTCTAAGCGTCTTCAATAAATACTTTACGGTTAATTTTTGTAGACTTGGACTACTTCACGAGTCTTTAGACCAGTAGAACAGCCACAATATTACTGAATTTCATGACCCAAAAAATTTTCAACATTTTATATCTTCTATATTTATAGATCTGTGCACAAAATAACTATAGTTTATAATTGAGAAAAACAAAGTGTACAAGTGAACAATATTCCATATCAATACGTGGTTCACAGTGGGAGATATAGAACAGCCACAATTTTACAGAATTTTATGACCCAAAAAAATTGTCAATTCTTTATATCTTCTACCTTTTTAGATCTGTGCACAAATTAACTATAGTTTATAATTGAGAAAAACAGTTTTCAACCCTTTATATCTTCTACCTTTATAGATCTGTGCACAAAATAACTATAGTTTATAATTGAGAAAAACAAAGTGTATAAGAGAACAAAATTCCATATGAATACGTGGTTCACAGTGGGAGATATAGAACGGCCATAATTTTACAGAATTTCATGACCCAAAAAATTTTCAACCCTTTATATCTTCTACCTTTATAGATCTGTGCACAAAATAACTATAGTTTATAATTGATAAAAACAAAGTGTATAAGAGTATATAGAGCTACGTTACAAGCACATTTAACCATGTTTACCACTCACTAGACTTATATACGGTCTACCGGAAAGTTCTGTCCGTTTTTGGGAATAAAACAAAATACAAATTTTTCTTACCAATAAACTTTATGAAATAATATAATTGCCTTTATTATTAATGATATCCCGCCAGCGTGAGCGCAATTTATGTATTTCATTTTTGAAAATTGAATTATTTTTTGATGCGAGAAATTGAACCAGTACTTGTTTGATATCTACTTCATTTTTAAATGTTTCGCCCTTCAATAAATTTTGTAAGGACAAAAACAAGTGATAGTCGGAGGGTGCTAAGTTCGGGGAATATGGTGGATGCACAGAATTTTCCAGCCTTGTTCTGCAATTTTTAGACGAGTCTTTAAAGCAGCATTTGGCCTGGCATTATCATGATGCAGTATGATGTTCTTCCTATTGAACATCGCCGGCCTCTTTTCTTGGACTGCTGTCTTTAAATTATGCATTTGCTAACAATACTTTTCGTTCGGTTTTAAAAGCTCATAATGTGTAGGTCCTCGAATGTCCCACTATATACACAACATTCTCTTATTCAGAGTGAAATTAGGTTTACAGGTGGAAGGGCTAGGTTTTCCGGGTTCACAATATGTCCTTTTCCTTACGA
This sequence comes from Rhodnius prolixus, assembly GCF_049639745.1. Taxonomy (NCBI): domain Eukaryota; kingdom Metazoa; phylum Arthropoda; class Insecta; order Hemiptera; family Reduviidae; genus Rhodnius; species Rhodnius prolixus. Next base: position 39,227,315 of record NW_027411634.1, read on the forward strand.
TGTTTTCGTAGGTAATCTACTTTTCATCCCCAGTTATCATCCGGTTCAAGAAGAGCTCGATTTTGACCTCGAACTACGGATTTAACCCCAATAGACTATTTTCAGAGGAGATATCTAAAAAATAAAGTGTACAGTAACCTTAATCCCTTGGCTTCAATCGAAGATCTGGAATATCAAATAGCTCTAGCCTGCCTAGATCTGGTTTGTTCCATTTGAAAAAAAACTTAGATACTGTATCTGGGGGAAATTGGGGTTTAAAAAATGGGTCAATTACTGAAGAAAACTAGATTTGATTAAATACGTGTTCTCTATTTTTTTTGAAATTTCCCGCCGTTTAAAAAAAATGTGGGTGGAAAACATAACTCTGGTCACCCTGTTCATAAGTCTATTGAGTCGCCAACTAGGTTAAATGTGAGTGTAAGGTAGTCCTATCTAAGTATAGTGAGTGGTAAACTTGGTTAAATGTGAGTGAAAGGTGGTCCTATGTAAGTCTTGAGAGTCACCAACATGGTATAGATGAGACACCAGACTGGTAGAATGAAGGTGCCAGGTTTGGGAAAGGTGATAATATTGATAGAGAAGAGGCACCAGCTAGGCGGAATAAAGATGTATTGGTCCGATTCTGGTTTAACCATTGGCAATGTTTGGTTTTAAAAATTTAATCACTTAAATTTTGATTAAATTAAAAGTGAATTTAATTTTAATCATGATTAAAATTAAATTCACTTTTAATTTAATTGTTTTTTAATTGATTAAATTTTTGCCCAACTCTGATATTAATAAATTAATAAAACCTATTCTTTACTTACATATACTAACGCAATCCCTGCTAATGCCACAAGTATTGATGAGCCTATGAAGTTCACCAACAAAGGCACGGATAGGATAGCTTGTAGATCTAAGAAATGTCTGAAAATTTATTACAATTTTAAACAATATTTTATTTAACATCCGGTTAAGAACTGGCTAGTATTCTGCCATATTTCCGGCACAGTACGAGTATTCGTACAATCGTTGTAGCTGTTTTGTTAATTCCTTTTAATGAATGAAATGATCTATATTTAGCACTGACCTTATTATCCTTTGATAATGTATAGCATTATCACGCAGATTCCGCTTGTAGCAGCTGGCCATCTCTTTATCTTCACGAAGTTTGGTTATGTCAAGTTTTCTTCTTTTCGATGCAGTCTTATTGAAAAGATTTTCCGTGCGAGATGGTAGATGGTTCAACGAGTGGATTAATAGCTCCATTTCCAGATGCAGCATGTTGGTGCTTTCTAAAATCATCGTCAAGGCAATGGCGAACATTAAGCCAGCCCAACTAGCAACAACCAATTTGACCAAGATTGTGAAAATTAATTTAAAATTGGTATCAGTTCCATAGGGAATCCACGTGTGTACTGGGATATTCTGTGACAGACCACCAGGTGAATACGTTTCATATTGAATATTCCTTATAAAGCGGTCGATTAATGGACCAATTTCAACGAATAATGCCACAGCAATGGAATTGATTGGTGGATATTTAATGGTCAACTTACGATAGAATTGGTAATCATTTTTCACCTTTTCTCTATAGATTTCTCTTTCTTCATCGTAAGTATATAATCCATGATGAATGGCTTTGAAAATACGAGCAACCTTTTCTCTGTGGAGATAGAAATAGAATAGCCAAAATATTGATAAAAAATATAACACTAAAAAGTGAAAACTTTGAAACATAATTTTCAAATCATTATCAGTGTGGAACATGGTAATCAAGAACAGTGTTGCCTGATAGGTTAACATCGTAATCATCACGAATACGTAGGATGTGGTGAAGCATTTCTCTTTTACTGTGTCCATTCTTCTGTAGAAGCCGCTAATCTGAAATAGAATGCCATAATCTTTTCGTACAAATTGATGTAGATTTTCATTGTCTTCGCTGAAGTAATTTTGCAAAAATTTCTCCATAATTTTGGTCCAGAATTGGTTGAGGATGCACTTGACTACTTTCCCATACACCACCAAAAAATGATGCTAATCTAATCTGCCACTCTGGTTTTATATAAAAACAAAAGTCAATAACCAATGACGAGAGACAACCCAAATTTTAATAATAATGTACTGTCTTATTAAAATTTTAACACTTTTATGTCTGACTATGCAACGGAACGACTGTTTTGTAACACCTGTCCTTCTGAATTAATGGCGAATTTATAATTATGATGCAACCTTTAACTTATTAAAATCTTTAAGCTCTTATTTATATATCAAAATACAAAGAGACACAACGGCGAGTAAGTTCAATTTTTTAATTATAATTTTTGTACTAGAGGGAGTTTTATCACTGGGTAACTTCTCCCCCATCAATTAGTGGACTTTGTAGTGGTGTTAGTTATTGTCATTGTTACTAATAGCGTGTCTAGCGCTGGTGAAACTCCATCCCTAAGACTAGATAAGCAGGCTTGTCCATGGGACATATTTTTCTGTCCCATCCCATCCCTTCCCATGGCAATTTATGCCTGTCCCATCCCATCCCACGGGATTTCCATTATAATAATATGGAATACAGTTCAAATAAAATTATTAAATTTATGAAAGTTTACGTTTAGTGTCTACTAAATAGGACTACATGTACAAAGAGACATGCAAAACGACTAAATTTATTAACTTTATTAACTTTAACACTCAAAAGTATAATCTATGACAATTCAGTATCATTCTATCGACTACCATGGGAAATACAATATGGACAACACTGTAGATAAGGGATTGCTAATACCCACAGCAAGTTCCCCTCATCTAGTTTTTCTTTTCCCCTTTTCTCTTCCTTTGGAAAATCCTTAGCTGGTTAAACTTTTAGGAGTTCATCATGTGGACCATCGGCCATTGTGAAGAAAACAATTTAGGTTAAATTTCCTTTATTAATCATATATTACAATAAAGTGATACTGAATTTTTAATATTGTATTTTCTACCAAATTTCAATATTACAATCAAGTGATAGTGTATAACTATTTAGGTGCATACATTTATTGGCAATTCCACTGCAGTGGGTGAATCTTTGGTTATCGACACGTCATTCTGAGTTGGTGGCATAAATTAAGTTAAAATAAGAATAGCCAGTGTTCATTATCTGTGAACAATAATCATATTATTGGTTACATAGAAATCTTCCATCTAGGAGTTCTTACTGTGGAAAATGGAACAGCTCGACTTCTGAGCCGTGAAAATAATATTCAAATAATTTTGATATACAGTCGTTTGAAAAGTCCGTGCAAAAATAAAAACTACTTAATTTTTTGGGGTAAACCTTTTTTATTTTTCAACATAGTCTCCTTTTAGGCTTATACACTTCGTCCAACGCTGCTCTAGTTTGTTGATCCCTTCCGAATAATAGGATTTGTCCAAGTCTGAAAAATAGCCATTCGTTTCTGCAATCACCTCCTCGTTTGAATAAAATCTTTTTCCCGCCATCCATTTCTTCATATTGGGGAACAAATAGTAGTCCGAGGGAGCCAAGTCTGGAGAATAGGGGGGATGTGAAAGGACTTTTTTGTGGGCCAATCGTGGGCGTTTTTCTTGCAGCTCGGTTTTCAAACGGTCCAATAACGATGAATAATATGCACCTGTAATAGTTTTACCCTTTTCCAAATAGTCGATGAGGATTATTCCTTGCGAATCCCAAAAGGCAGACGCCATAATCTTTCCGGCCGAAGGAACGGTCTTCGCCTTTTTTGGCGCAGATTCCCGCTCGGTAACCCATTGTTTAGATTGTTCTTTGGTCTCAGGAGTGTAGTGATGTATCCATGATTCATCCACAGTGACGAAACGACTCTTAAAGTCCTGCGGATTCTTCTGGAACAGCTGCAAACCGTCCTTGCAACACTTCACACGATTTCGTTTTTGGTCAAGCGTGAGCAATCGCGGCACCCATCTTGCGGATAGCTTTGTCATGTCCAAATGTTGATGCAAAATATTATGTACCCGTTCATTCGAGATGCCCACAGCACTAGCAATCTCACGCACCTTCACTCTTCTGTCATCCATCACCATATCATGGATTTTATCAATGATTTCTGGAGTAGTAACCTCAACAGGGCGTCCAGAACGTTCAGCGTCACTTGTGCCCATTTGGCCACTCCGAAAATTTTGAAACCACTTATAAACTGTTCTAATCGAAGGTGCAGAGTCACCATAATGTTTATCAAGCTTCTCTTTAGTCTCCTGAGGCGTTTTGCCTTTCATAAAGTAGTGTTTAATCAACACACGAAATTCTTTTTCGTCCATTTTTTGAAAATCACTCGACTTCCTCGATTCAAACGAATGCCAAACACAAAGAAATAGACCGATCTGGCTGAAACTTGGTGTGTGTTCTTCCAAGAGATGCTACTAACTAAACATAACCTCGATACGCGCCAGTGGTGCTATCTCTCTGACTTTGCACGGACTTTTGAAACGACCGTCGTAATAACGTATTATACATATTTCTAATACTTACATTGGCAAACGTTTCAAATGTAATCGGAAAAAGACCAAAGCTCATAAGTGTAAGTGATTTGAGCGCTCTTGTAGACATTATCTGTATATAGATTACAGCATCTTTAGGCGCATAAATCCAGTCTGTAGCGTACAGTGTATCTCGAAGGTTTTCACTCTTTGGAAAAGCAGGAAAAAGTTAAATCAGTTTTCATGTTTACAGTATATTTTGGTTTTAATATATTGGATAAAAATTTAGAAGGAGTTGCTACAAGCCCCGCTCTGATATTGTGCTTACCAAGACAAAGTTATGCAAGTCTAATGGGGTAGGTTTTTACTTCAGCTGTTGCAGGTTCTTACGTCAAAAGTTGGTCTGACATAACTATTTCCGGATATAAGCAACCATCCTTAAAGACGCTGTACAGATTATAGGTGAATTCTTGATGATCCTATTATTTTCCCTTTAACGGTCAAACATTATCGATATCAAAGATAGGGCAATATCGATAATCATGCGTATTAATTGGCCTTAGATTAGAATGAAGAATGGTGTTCGATCTTTGTGTATTGAGTTTTGATTGGTCGTGAATTCTGTCACAAGTTAGTAGATAATAGGGTTTCCCGTAGGAACTATTTGGTAGGATCCTGTAGCTGACTAAACGTTCCCACAAGGGATTGTTACAGTTTACTAGCGACTGGTACAAGTCGAATACTGTTACATATCGAATTCTATAACATTTCCAAAACGATTACTAAAGGAAGTTTATTATAAATTATTATTCTCTAGAATACTCACAGACTGTCTTATCCGTTCTGCATACCAACAGCTGACTAACAAGGCCATGGATTCTGAAACGAATATTCCTAAAACGGACATGACCAGATCAACTTGTCCTTTACCCTAAGGGAAAAGAAAGTACATTTTAAAATTGTAAGATTAATAGTTAAATTTCTTTAATTTAATGATTATATTTTCAAAGTTCTTCCTGTAGGGAGAAATTGGGCAAGCCACTTCTTCAGGTAGCTTGGCGTCCATCCACAATATGTACAGAGGTTTAAAGACTTCTGTAAGCTACTTTTTAGGAAAGCGGAATTTCGAAAAAAAACCCATGAAGTAAACTACGAGGGTCGTTTGAAAAGTCCGTGCAAAGTCAGAGAGATAGCACCATTGGCGCGTATCGAGGTTATGTTTAGTTAGTAGCATCTCTTGGAAGAACACACACCAAGTTTCAGCCAGATCGGTCTATTTCCTTGTGTTTGGCATTCGTTTGAATGGAGGAAGTCGAGTGATTTTCAAAAAATGGACGAAAAAGAATTTCGTGTGTTGACTAAACACTACTTACGAAAGGCAAAACGCCTCAGGAGACTAAAGAGAAGCTTGATAAACATTATGGTGACTCTGCACCTTCGATTAGAACAGTTTATAAGTGGTTTCAAAACTTTCGGAGTGGCCATATGGGCACAAGTGACGCTGAAGATTATGTCTTTTGGGATTCGCAAGGAATAATCCTCATCGACTATCTGGAAAAGGGTAAAACTATTACAGGTGCATATTATTCATCGTTATTGGACCGTTTGAAAACCGAGCTGCAAGAAAAACGCCCACGATTGGCCCACAAAAAAGTCCTTTTCCATCACGACAACGCACCAGCTCACACCTCAGCAGTTGTGGTCGCAAAATTAATGGAAATAGGGTTCCAACTCGTTTCACATCCCCCCTATTCTCCAGACTTGGCTCCCTCGGACTACTATTTGTTCCCCAATATGAAGAAATGGCTGGCGGGAAAAAGATTTTATTCAAACGAGGAGGTGATTGCAGAAACGAATGGCTATTTTTCAGACTTGGACAAATCCTGTTATTCGGAAGGGATCAACAAACTAGATCAGCGTTGGACGAAGTGTATAAGCCTAAATGGAGACTATGTTGAAAAATAAAAAAGGTTTACCCCAAAAAATTAAGTAGTTTTTATTTTTGCATGGACTTTTCAAACGACCCTCGTATATGTTATTTTTTTTGTCTAGTTTACAAATCTTTCACCCCCCGATGCTGTATCTTCATTTTTGGCGGAGTTACGGGCAAAAACCTGATCGGGCTTACGTAAGGACCACTGGTTTTGACAATGATTATGAAAACTACATAAATAACTATGAAAAATGACGTTAACCCCGTTTCAATATCCCTATTAATTTTACGATTAACGAATCAAATTTACGATTTTAACTATTAGTGAACGGTTTTCGATATTAATTCTCCACCAGAAATATACCAGTTTTAGGAGGTCCTCTGACTGCAAAAAATGTTATTGGTGACGCAAAGTAAACAAATATAATAATAATTAAAGATTTTAAAACATGTAGTGTAATGTAAATGGTTTTGGGTGAATCAGGATAAATTTGTATTATCGACAAATAAAAGCAATCATCACATCATTTTAATACACCCAATATGCAAGACTTCTTGACCGATGGATTACGGTAAGAATATCTAGCCAGCGGATGGGCGGGAGTTGGTCTAGTGATCGAGAGCGTAAATTTGATCTTAAAATTTCTCGACTAATATTAGGGATATTGAAACGGGGTCCAACGTCATTTTTCACAATTTTTGTTATGCAGTTTTCATAATCATTGTCAATAATCAGTGGTCCTTATGAAACCCCGATCAGATTTTTGGCCGTAACGCTGCCAAAAATGAAGCTACAGCATCGGGGGTGGAAAATTTGAAAACTAGACCAAAAAAAAACATATAGTTTACTTCGTGCGTTTTTCCGATATTCAGCTTTTTTAAAAAGTTATTGGCGATTGGTGCGTTTTAAATGGACCATCCTGTATAATAAATATATTAATAAATAATTGTTATTTAATTACAAATACAATCGCACTCGCTGATAAGGCCAAAAATATTGATTCGCTTACGAAGGTCACTAACATAGGCACGGATAGTATATCTTGTACATCTAAGAAGAGTCTGAAAATTTAATACGATAACATTATTTTATTAAACATCCGGTTAAGAATTGGATTGTATTTTCAGTTTTCCGCCACATTTCCGGTACTGTAGCGGTTATAATAATTCCTTTTAATGAATAAAATGATCTATATTTAGTGTACTGACCTTATTATCCTTTGATAATGTATAGCATTATCTCGCAGATTCCTCTTGTAGCAGCTGGCCATCTCTTTATCTTCACGAAGTTTGGTTATGTTAATTTTTCTTTTGTTCGATGTAGTCTTATTGAGAAGATTTTCCGTGCGAGATGGTAGATGGTTCAGCGAGTGGATTAACAGCTCCATTTCTAGATGTAGCACGTTTGCGCTTTCTAATACCATCATTAGACATGTGCCGCATGTTACGGTGGTCCATATATCAACAGGCAATTTCAGCAACATTGTGATGATTAATTTAAAATTGGTATCAGTTCCATAGGGAATCCATATGGGTATTGGGATATTCTGTGACAATCCACCAGGTGAATACATTTCATATTGAATATTCCTGACATAACGATCGATCAATGGACCAAGTTCAACAATTACCGCCACAACTAAAAAGCACATTGATGGTAATTTAATGGACAACTTGCGATAGAATTGGTTAGCATTTTTCACTTGTTCTCTGTAGATTTCTCTTTCTTCATCGTAAGTATATAAACCATGATGAATGGCTTTGAAAATACGAGCAACTTTTTCTCTGTTGACAAAGATAAAGAATTGCCAAATAATTGAAAATATATATAACATAATAAAATGAAAACTTTGAAACATAATTATCAAATCATTATCAGTATGGAACATGGTAATCAAGAACAATATTGCCTGATAAGTTAACATTGTAATTATTAAGAATACGTAGGATGTGGCCAAGAATTTCTCTTTTACTGTGTCCATTCTTCTGTAGAAGCCGCTAATCTGGAATAGAATGCCATAATCTTTTCGTACAAATTGTTGTAGATTTTCATTGTCTTCACTGAAGTGGTTTTGCAAAAATCTCTCCATAATTTTGGTCCAGAATTGGTTGAGGATGCAATTGACTACTTTCCCTATACACCACCAAATAAAGATGCTAATCTAATCTGCCACTATGGTTTTATATAAAAACTAACAATCAGTAATCAATGACGTGAGAGAGGAATCCAAATTTTAATAATATAATGCGACCTTAAGAAATATATGATTCTGTCGATGTAATGAAGCAATTATTTAGTTACACCTGTGCGTTAGGCGAATTATGAAATATTATCTTGCAAAAGACACCTTTAACTTTAATTCTTAATTCTCTGGTTTCCATGACAACATACAAACAAATAATTTCCATCGAATCCTATTTTTATAATTCAGTACTTCGGAGATGTATACAACACTAAGTCCATTTTTACAGATTTTTTTTTTTTTTAATGTTTCTAATACAATATTATTATTTTTTATTACCCAACCATCTGTTAAGATGCATCTACGTATGTTACTTATTATCCACCAAAGATTCAAGCAAAATAACTTCCGTGGGCTAAGAAGTAAGAAAAAACCGCGAATAAATCTTTCATAACGTCCGAGGTACTGAATTGTTTTTTTATAGTCGATGAAATTCGCCAATTACGTATTCATTTATATTAAATTTTATTTTTGTAGATTAAAAATGAAAAAATGTAAAAAAAAAAAAAAAAAAAAGAAGAGTTGGTCACACTGCTTAGATAACCTTAATTTATCAGCTGATCAGCCTGGCCAGTTACCGGCGGCCATCTTTAACTTGTTAGTAGTGTCTCTTTATTAACGTGATTTTCTAAAGTGAATATTAGTGTGTGTTAAAGTGAAGTTATATTTTATAAATTGTATTTAAGTTATACTTAGTGTGTTATATACAGTTATAGTGCGAATAGTGTTGTGAATTATTTTAAATAGTGTCAAGTGTCATGTGCTATTGGTGGACTGGTGATCTACTGAGATGCTGATGGATATTCCTTAACAAGGTAAGACTTTTGATATCAAATATTAAATTTTAAATTATAATTAAATTGTTTCTTGCAAGAAAATAGCATGTTATTTATATTATTATTATTATTGCTAAGTCCTGATAGGTGTTCACTATTAGATATTCTTTAATTTTGAATACTACAAAAAATTATATTTGAAGGTTGTTTTTTTTTAAGACAATAAGTTCTAAACTATCATTTGCCTTATTCTTTTTAATCGACTGATCTTGAACTGATTTCCTAATCTTTTTGATTAATTCTCTAATGTTTTCCCTTTAAATAGGAAATATAAGTTTAAAATCAGTCATCATCCATCATCAATCATCAATCATCTTTCCTCTCCTAAATGGTTTTATGGAGTTGATATCCTAAACCTTACAGTAGTGTTTAATTTTTTTTCGAGTTAATTCATGATTAGTTTAAAGTTAGCATTCTTTGATTCTCCAAATAGTTTTTTATAATGGATTTCTATTTATTCTTTATACTAGTGTGTTTGATCGACCATTACTTGAAGAATTATTTGATTCCTCAAATAGTTTTCTCAGAATATTTGATTTATTCTTTGATATTTCCATCTTAATTGAATATAATTCCAAAATTAGCATTCCAGGTTCCCAAAATACCATTTTGGATGTATTCTGAATATTCCCTACTATATTTTTAAAATTAGCAGTAATTTTTATTCCAAAAGTGTATCTGGAATGGATTTCAAAAAACCATTTTTAATGTGTTCTATAAATTTTTTTTTTTTTAATCAAGTATAAGTATAGAATTATAATTCCCTATTTTCTTAATTTCCATTTTGAATTGTTTTCTAATTGTAGAGCTGCACGAGACCGAGACGAGGCGAGACTTTATGCAGTCTCGGTCTCGGTTTTAATGAATTTTTGTTTAAGTATTAAAAGCGGTTTGCTATTAATAATCTTTTCAAAAAATGTAATTATTTTCTAATAATTATTTTAATTTATATATTGGTAATGAAAATGTGTGTAAAAGAAGACAACTACTTACACTTCAATGCATCAAATACGAGGGTCGTTTGAAAAGTCCGTGCAAAAATAAAAACTACTTAATTTGTTGGGGTAAACCTTTTTTATTTTTCAACATAGTCTCCTTTTAGGCTTATACACTTCGTCCAACGCTGCTCTAGTTTGTTGATCCCTTCCGAATAATAGGATTTGTCCAAGTCTGAAAAATAGCCATTCGTTTCTGCAATCACCTTCTCGTTTGAATAAAATCTTTTTCCCGCCAGCCATTTCTTCATATTGGGGAACAAATAGTAGTCCGAGGGAGCCAAGTCTGGAGAATAGGGGGGGATGTGAAACGAGTTGGAACCCTATTTCCATTAATTTTGCGACCACAACTGCTGAGGTGAGGGCTGGTGCGTTGTCGTGATGGAAAAGGACTTTTGTGGGTCAATCGTGGGCGTTTTTCTTGCAGCTCAGTTTTCAAACGGTCCAATAACGATGAATAATATGCACCTGTAAATAGTTTTACCCTTTCCCAGCTAGTCGATGAGGATTATTCTTTGCGAATCCCAAAAGACAGTCGCCATAATCTTTCCGGCCGAAGGAACGGTCTTCGCCTTTTTTGGGCGCAGATTCCCCCTTGGTAACCCATTGTTTAGATTGTTCTTTGGTCTCAGGAGTGGAGTGATGTATCCATGTTTCATCCACAGTGACGAAACGACGCTTAAAGTCCTGCGGATTCTCCTGGAACAGCTGCAAACCGTCCTTGCAACACTTAACACGATTTCTTTTTTGGTCAAGCTTGAGCAATCGCGGCACCCATCTTCGGATCCGAAAATTTTGAAACCACTTATAAACTGTTCTAATGGAAGGTGCAGAGTCACCATAATGTTTATCAAGCTTCTCTTTAGTCTCCTGAGGCGTTTTGCCTTTCATAAAGTAGTGTTTAATCAACACATGAAATTATTTTTCGTCCATTTTTTTGAAAATCACTCGACTTCCTCGATTCAAACGAATGCCAAACACAAAGAAATAGACCGATCTGGCTGAAACTTGGTGTGTGTTCTTCCAAGAGATGCTACTAACTAGACATAACCTCGATACGCGCCAGTAGTGCTATCTCTCTGACTTTGCACGGACTTTTCAAACGACCCTCGTATTACTATTACTGTTATATTATCTTTATATAATTTCAAAAAGATGTTAAAAAAGGCGCCAAATGAAAGACCCAAATAACATATCTGCCTCATATAACAAATCGATTCGTGAAATAATATCTAAGTTCAATGTATTAGATTATTAATAGTGAAATTTATGAAATTGAATAAATGAATGATATGAATAGTGAAATTTAGTGAATTTTTGTAAAAATTAGGTAATTCGGAGGGGGCCGCCACGGTAGCCGAGCGGTGCGAGACCTGCGAAGCTAATGTGTATTGTGGTACTGGGTTCGATTCCCGGTCTTAGGCCTTGGATTTTATTTAATGGTTAATATGAGAAATTTACAGTAAAGTATGTTTGCTAGTCGCCTCCGTCCGCGACACCGAATTTGGTAGTTGGACGTAAAGCCCCGCCTGAAAAAATAGGCGATTACTTTGCTTACTTTACTTATGTAATTCGAAGTCAAATAGATGTAGTAATATTGAACATATATAATAAAACCGTATCTTTTAATAATTAATTCAATACCCGTAATGATTATTTATTAATAAAGAACACAATTTTATAATTTTGTAGCTAAAAATTAATATTTGAAAAACCGAGACGAGACCGAGATTTCTCGACTAGATATATATCATGTCTCGATCTCGGTCTCGGTACCGAGCACTATCTAATTGGTTCTAATGTATTCTATAATAATTTTTATTTGATCTAATAATTGTTCAGTATTGCCTTTCTTGGTTTTCTTAAATTGAGTTTTATAAAGGATTACTATTCCTTCTTTTGTGAATTCTTTGACGTTTTCTTTTTAATCGAGTGTAAGTACAAAAATTGCACTCATTCATTCCTCTTGCTTCTTTTCTAATGGATTTCAAACTTTCTTAATGTATTCCAAAATATTTGCTTCTTAAATTGAATATAAGTTAAAAAGTTGCACTTAGGGTTTTCCTTTGATTTTATTTGGAATGGTTTTTAATCTATAATCATTTCTTTTTTAAAAATTCTGGCTCTAATAGTAATTAAAAAAGATATTTCTCGGTTCAGAGAGATTAAACATTACATTGAAAAATTTAATTTAAACATTTCATTAAGTTTGGCTAATTGTAACAATGTTGAATTATGGCGCAATAGTCTCAATCATATCCGTAAGCGTATTTTAGAAGACTTTAAAGAACAATATTATCAACAAATTATGAATTGTAATTGTTTTCCGCTGCACAGAGAACTAAAGTTTAAACTAAATAACCACTACCTATATGATTGCTCATTGTCATTAGATAGTGTTAGTTGGCTCTTTAAATGTAGAGGAGATTTATTGAATCTGAACTACAAACACTTTAAAATTGATGGTACCAAGTGTGAGATGTGTGGCTACACTGAAAACGAGGACTTATTTCACTTTTTAGCTGTCTGTCCAGCAATGTGCGAAATAAGGAAGGACTGTTTTAATAAATATTTTCTAGCCGCCAGCGAAATACTTGAGTTCATTAACGGGAAAGAGTTTAGTGAAATATTGTAAGCATGCCTATCAACTTAGGACTTAGTATAATTTAAAATAATTTCTTTCTGTAAATACCAAGAAAACTGTGCTGGTTCCCTTTCGTAAAGGTGGAAGACTTCCGAAATTTCCCAAGTTTTATTATGGTCGGGAGAGTATATCTGTAGAGAGCTCTTTTGTATACTTGGGTGTCCCACTCTATGCTTCTGGCAAATTCTCTCAGGCTGGTAAGTGGTTTTTACAGAAAAGTATTGCAGCCAACTCTGTGGTCTACAGATTATTAAGTACCAGTAAATCAGATGTTTGGAGCACCAAATGCTATCTGTATAAATCTCTCTCTGAGAGTGTTTTGCTATATAGTGCCGAAATTTGGGGCTCTCAGTGTTTGGATATCCTCGAAAGGAGCCAAATCTTGTTCTTTAAATCCCTTCTACAGCTTTCCCCCAGTACTCCAAACTCGTACATAAGACTTGAAACAGGAAGGCTGCATGTAAAATACAATGTTTTCAAGAGAATGTTGAAATGGTGGGAAAAATTGCTACTCATGCCGGATAGCTGCATTCCTAGAATTTGCTATCTGAGATTGCATCAACTAGCTAATTTCTCTTCAATACCTTTCAATTGGGTATCTGAATTTAAATCGTTTTTTTATCTCATTGGAGCTGAGGATGTGTGGCTTAAGCAAGATGTTTCTTTTCTGCGAAAAAGCAGATGTGATGTACTTGCCAAGCTGAAAAACCACTTATCTTCAATTGATGTTGACCTTGTTTTAAATCGTCGATATAATTTATATTATAGAAATATTAGCTGCCATATCAACAAATTAAGGTTGATGGCTCAGATAAGACTGGCTTGTAAAAAGTGCTCTAAGGTATCATGAGGTGATATGCGCTATAAATTTTCTCCAGAGAGTTACTGTCTGCTTTGTGATTCACAACAGTTCGATACATTGTCTCATTTCTTTTTAGATTGCTCAGAACTTAATCACCTTAGAACTAAATACATTTCCTGTTTCATAAATGATTCTCTGACTGCAACTGGAAAAATTGAAAATTTATTGAACACTTTGGCCTTAAGTAAAATGAATAACCTCTTCTTGTTTACAGTGAATGGTCTCAAACTCAAGTGTTAATATGTTTTTTGTGCGTGTATATAATGTCATTTAACATATACTTGTGTATATGCATAAATTTACTTTTTCCTTTTTTAGGCGGCTTATGTATTTTTTTGTGGCTTTGAGTTTTCCTCTTTTCCTCTCCGTTTCATATCTATTTTCTAAGTTCATGAATATTATTATGTTTTAATTTTTGTGCAATTTCTTTTATTATTATTATTTTGTTTGTTTGTTTATTTCCAAATTAATCAAATCTACTTAATTTCGATTTTATTAGATATCAAGTGTCCTACTTTTGTTTGTATTTTCTGTATTTTTTAAGCAGTTACTTTAATTTTGTAAGTTCTATTATTATATTGTACATGCGCTGTTTGCATTCCATTATCCATTTTCAATACTTTGAGTTCAGCATTATTGTAATCACAAATACATACAACTCCTTGCTTGTAAAGTGTAAACTTAAAAAGCAATAAATATTATTATTATTATTATTATTATATTTAATGGCAATTCCACTGCAGTAGGTGAATCTTTGGTTGTCGTCGCGTCATTCTGAGTTCGTGGCATAAATTAAGTTAAAATAAGAATAGCCAGTGTTCATTATCTGTGAACAATAATAATATTATTAGTTATATAGAAATCCTCCAACTAGGAGTTTTTGCTATGGAACAGCTCCACTCCTGAGCCACCAAAATAATATTCAAATATTTTTGATATAATAATGTATTATACATCATGTTCTAATACTTACATTGGCAAATGTTTCAAATGTAATCGGTAGAAGACCAAAGCTCGTTAGCGTAAGTGGTTTGAGCGCTCTAGAAGACATTATCTGTATATAGATTGCAGCATCTTTATGCGCATAAATCCAGTCTGTAGCGTACAGTGCTTCTCGGAGGTTTTCACTCTTTGGAAAAGCAGGAAAAGTTGAAATCAGTTTACATTTTTACTGTCTAATTTGGTTTTAAAATATTGCATAAAAATTTAGAAAGATTTAGACCTTCGCTCTAATATATAGATATTGTGCATAAGTAAGTCAAATGGGATAGGAAAGATTGGTTTATACTTTATCTGTTGCAGCTTCTCAGGTACTTAGGAGTGGGTCAAATGGGTCTAATCATTTCCGGATACAAGCAAACATCCTTAAAGCCGCTGTACAGATTGAAGGTGAATTCTTGATGATCCTTTTATTTCCCCATCAACTGCCGTACATTCTCGTTGTCAAAGACAGGGCAATATCGATAAACATGCCTTCTGATTGGCTTTAGACAAGAATGAAGAACAGTTTTCGATCTTTGTGTATTGAGTTTGGATTGGTGGTTAATACTGTCAAATGTTAGTAGAGAATAGCGTTTCCCGGAGGAACTATTTGGTAGGATCCTGTAGCTGACTAAACGTTCCTACAAGGGATTGTTACAGTTTACTAGCGACTGTTACAAGTCGAATACTGGTATATATCGAATTCTATAATATTTCTAAAATAAATACAATGAGGAGTTTTATTATTAATTACTATTTTCTAGAATACTCACGGATTGTCTTACCCGTTCTGCAAACCAACATATGATTAGCAAGGCCATGGATTCTGTAATAAATATTCCTACTACGGACGTGATCAGGCCAACTTGTCCTTTACCCTAAAGGAAAAGAAAGCACATTTTAATGTTGAAGTATTATTGGTTAAATTTCTTTAATTTAATGATTATATTTTCAAAGTTCTTCCCATAGGAGGAATTGGGGAAGCCATTTCTTCAGGGAGCTTGGCGTCCAACCACGATATGTACAGAGATCTAAAGACTTCACAAAGCTAAAGATTATGCTAGATGTTTTTCCGGTAGTGTTGCTCCTTCAGAGCGTCCCCTTCGGTTATCCTAGTATAATAATACGAACATCTATCTTAATACTGTCAACGCGAACGCAATACCCGTAGATTAGCGATTTCTTGGCCCACTTGGGGAGGGAGCACCGTTGGAACTCACCCAGATGATGCTGAAGTAAAATTCTTCTCCAAGTTTGGATATTAATAAATTAATAAAAAAAATTATTTACTTACAAATACTACCGCACTTGCTGATAATGCCAAAATTACTGATGAGCATATGAAGGTGAAAAACATAGGCACGGATAGTACATTTTGTACATCTAGGAAAAGACTGAAAAGTTAATACATACGTCAACATTATTTTATTAAATATCCGGTTAAGAAATGGCAAATAGCTTCAGTATTCCGCTACATTTCCGGTACTGTAGCGGTTATATTAATTCCTTTTAATGAATGAAATAATCTATATTTAACACTGACCTTATTATCCTTTGATAATGTATAGCATTATCTCGAAGATTCCGCTTGTAGCAGCTGGCCATCTCTTTATCTTCACGAAGTTTAGTTATGTTAATTTTTCTTCTGTTCGATGCAGTCTTATTGAAAAGATTTTCCGTGCGAGATGGTTGATGGTTCAGCGAGTGGATTAACAGCTCCGTTTCCGTACGCACCATGTTAGAGCTTCCGAAAATGATTGTCAGACAAGTGCCGAATATTAAGCCAACATAAAAATCAAAAACTAATTTGATAAAGATTGTGAAAATTAATTTAAAATTGGTATCAGTTCCATAGGGAATCCATGTGGGTATGGGGATATTCTGTGACAGACCACCAGGTGAATACGTTTCATATTGAATATTTCTGATACAGCGGTCGATTAATGGACCAATTTCAGCGAATATTGACGCAGCAATGCAGTTGATTGGTGGATATTTAATGGTCAACTTACGATAGAATTGGTTAGCATTTTTCACTTTTTCTCTATAAATTTCTCTTTCTTCATCGTAAGTATATAACCCATGATGAATGGCTTTGAAAATACGAGCAACTTTTTCTCTGTTGACAAACATAAAAAATAGCCAATGCATTGATAGAAAAGTCAACACAAAATAATGAAAAGTTTGAAACATAATTATCAAATCATTATCAGTGTGGAACATGGTAATCAAGAACAGTATTGCCTGATAGGTTAACATTGTAATTATTAAGAATACGTAGGATGTGGTGAAGCATTTCTCTTTTACTGTGTCCATTCTTCTGTAGAAGCCGCTAATCTGGAATAGAATGCCATAATCTTTTCGTACAAATTGATGTAGATTTTCATTGTCTTCGCTGAAGTAGTTTTCCAAAAATTTCTCCATAATTTTGGTCCAGAATTGGTTGAGGATGCACCTGACTACTTTCCCTATACAACACCAGATAATGATCACTACAATCATCTAACGCTCTGGTTTTATATCAAAACAAACAATCAATAATCCGAGACAGAGGAATACATATTTTAATAACAGAATGCGACCTTAAGACGTATATGATTTTGTATATGTAATGAAGAAATTATTTAGTTACACAGTGCTTTATATAAATACTAAATGTTATCTTGTTCGAGTAAAAGACACCGTCAACATTAATTCTTAATTCTCTGGGTTCCATGACAACATGCAAACAAATAATTTCGATTGAATCCTATTTTTATAATTCAGTACCTCGGAGATGTATATAACACTAAGTCCATTTTTTCAAAAAACATTTTTTTAATATTTCTAATACACTTTAATAAAAAAAAAAATACAAACTATCTGTTAAAGTGCATCTACGAGTATGTTACTTATTGCCCACCAAAAATTCAATTTCTGATATAAATATTTTGTTCTCTAGCTCTAGCATTTGTTTCTGCATAAACCATTAAATAAAATCATTAAACCAACAATACATCTTAGCTTTGCGGGTCTAGCCTCTAACCGCCTAACGTACTTTACTATAAATTTCTCATATTAACCTCTAAATAAAATCCAAGGCCTAGACTAGTACCGCAATACATCTTAGCTTTGCGGGTCTAGCCTCTAACCGCCTAACGTACTTTACTATAAATTTCTCATATTAACCTCTAAATAAAATCCAAGGCCTTAGACTAGTACCGCAATACATCTTAGCTTTGCGGGTCCACCCTATTACCGCCTAACATACTTTACTATAAATTTCTCATATTAACCATTAAATAAAATCCAAGGCCTTAGACTTGTACCGCAATACATCTTAGCTTTGCGGGTCTAATCTCTAACTGCTCGGCTATCATGGAGCCTCTCACTGCTGGAAAATTTCGCTGATGTTATTCTTAGTAGTACGCATATTATTGTATCGCTGTCTGGTTTCGAACTTACATACACTAGTCAGCCAGTGTAAAGTCGAAATCTTTTCACTAAACTGATTCATGTCTACCTTTGATTATGGTTGAATGTCTGAAATCTTTCATGGCGACGATAAACAAGGACACGCTAAGACGGATAAAAATAGGTGATACCTTAAGGATTTTGAAAATAAGTTCTTGCGTTGGTTTTTTCATCAAATTCCGTAAAATATAAATATTTATTTTTTGCTTTATTATACATTATATTAGTATTTTATTATTTATTCCATATTTATACATATACATTGACAATCTGATTACAATATGACACATAATCAATAAAAGCATTAGAATAATGCTAATTATTATGGTTTAAGTATGAAATTGGAAGCGGTGCATTATTGTTCATACTAAATTTATTTCTAAATATTTACTAATTAAGTGCCTGAACTTTGTTTGAAGTATTTATAATAGCAATATAACTTATTTATTTATTGTAGCTAAACAAAACTTTCAATCTGAGTTTACAGCGTAGATCACATTGAATAAAGAATATGCTCTATTGATTATCTGAAACAGAAACATTCAAGTGTTAAAATACGTATAAAAACAGTGAGGTTGTTGGTCTAGTGGTCAAGAGAGTGGCTTTGTGAGTTAGAGGTCGCCAGATCGAATCCTGCGTATGACTACTTTTTATTTGTTAAAAAAAATTGTTTATAGTATAGTATGAGCTTCCACGACATCTTAATGGTATTTGGACGTTAAGCCTCCGCCTGAAAAAATAGGCGATTATTTTACTTTACTAATAAAAACGATAAAAATAAAAAATCTTGTGTCACACTCACACGACTTTAAATTTGTCTGGTAAATCACTAGACAAAAAAAGATTCAATAATAATTTTACAAGAACTGCTTGCGCAAAGAAAATTAATAATAAGGAAAAATTTACTCTCTTCCGGTTAGCCGATTTTAGTAAAATATATAAATTCAATATGAAAAAAAGTTACTTCTAAAAGAATCTTGGCGTCCCTACGGAAACCCCAGCCCAATACAGACACTTACACGCAGTCAATACAGTCATTCGTAAGGTGTTATATAATTACACAAATATTATAATTATACAATTACACATCAAATAGAGACAGCTGATTCGTGAAACTATTTGGGCTTTTAGCGAACCCCCCAAAAAAACTCAGCTCATCACCACCACCACCATCATCATCATCATCATCATCATCATCACACACACACTCGTACACATTTTCCAGTATGTACATAGTGTAAGTGAAAGTTTTGTTAGTGGTAGTTTCTATTTAGAATATAGTTTTTAACATACTTTGGCGCTGCTTAAGTAAATTCAATTTACTAATAATTGTAGAAAACCAACTTACATCAGAATAAGTCTCGAAATTGGCTTTGTACGAGGGGGTACCCAAAAAAAACCGGAATTATTTTTTAAAAGCTATTTATTTACAAATTTTTTACAGAACAACCTTATCCCCTTCAAAATACTCTCCATTACAACTAATACATTTGTCCCACCGGTGCTTCCACTGTTCGAAACATTTTGTGTAGTCATCTTTAGAAATGGCTGACAGCTCCTTCTTCGTTTTTTTCTTGACCTCTTCAATGTTGTCAAATCGGTGACCTTTCATGCCCTTTTTCATGCGTGGAAATAAGAAAAAGTCGCACGGAGCCAGGTCAGGCGAGTAAGGTGCGTGGGGCAGCGGAACCATGCCATTTTTAGCCAAAAACTGTGTAACAGAGATGGCTGTGTGTGCAGGTGCATTGTCGTGGTGGAAGAACCAGTCTCCTGTTTGCCACAAATCGGGTCTTTTTTGGCGAACACTATTGCGCAATCTTTTCAAAACTTCCAAATACAAGGTTTGATTGACGGTCTGACCTGGGGGGACAAACTCTGAATGGACTACGCCTTTGGCATCAAAAAAGCAAATCAGCATTGTTTTGATGTTTGACTTGACTTGACGACATTTTTTTGGTCGGGGTGAAGATGACGTCTTCCATTGGCTCGACTGTTGCTTTGTTTCTGGGTCATAACCATAGCACCATGACTCATTACCAGTAATGACCTTTGACAGAAAGTCTGGATCAGTTTCAAGCTGTTGTTTCAAAGCACGACATGTTTCAACTCGATGTTCTTTTTGATTGTCAGTCAGAACTCGAGGAACAAACTTGGCAGCAACCCTTTTCATCCCCAAATCTTCCGTTAAAATTCGCTGAACCGAGCTACAAGATAACCCACTACTCTCTGACAGTTGATCAATTGTCTGTCGACGGTCTGTGAACACCAGCTCTCGAATTTTTTCAACATTTTCGT
Organism: Rhodnius prolixus; assembly: GCF_049639745.1. Classification (NCBI taxonomy): domain Eukaryota; kingdom Metazoa; phylum Arthropoda; class Insecta; order Hemiptera; family Reduviidae; genus Rhodnius; species Rhodnius prolixus. The sequence continues at coordinate 39,247,988 of NW_027411634.1, forward strand.
CGATTCGGGCAGTTGATGGACGTCCAGAACGAGGTTTGTCATCAATCGACATGTCGCCATTTTTAAACCGAGTAAACCACTCGTATACTTGAGTTTTTCCCATAGCGTCATCTTTGTAAGCTGTTTTCAACATTAAAACACTTTCAGCAGCATTTTTGCCGAGTAGAAAACAAAATTTCAGAGCTGCACGTTGTTCACTTAAACTTGCCATCATAAAAAACGAAAAAAGAACAAAACAGCGCTGGTAAAAACAATCACTGCAGATGAACAGAACAAGCCAGGCAGACAACACAGGCAGGACTGAACTGGCAAGGAATTGCGCTATACACGTCTAGCGGCAGAAATGCGTACTACATAAGCTCCATGCGCGGCAGCGCAATTCCGGTTATTTTTGGGTACCCCCTCGTATAAGCCACCGCAGTAGAGTACAAGCGGTCGCTCGGCTCTAGAGGACATTATCTGTATATACTTAGCTGCACTCTTGGTCATGCACATCCAGTCTGTTGCATACAACGCTTTTCTCAGCTCTTCAGACTATAATTAATAAAACAAAATGAAAAAATAAAAATAAAATACTGCACAATTTACATTGGCATTGGCTTCCGCCATACAGCCAGCATCGTCTAGGTGCTTATCACTAGAATATCACTCACTCTCCATTATTACTTATAAATATATTCCCTTCATCCCTTCCTCTAATATACAGGGTGAACCAGTAAGTATTGTCCATAGGCCTACTGTGTGTAGTACATCTAAGTTGGAGATTAATGACGTATTTGCCAACTTCATATTTTCCACTGTTCTTGAGTGACGTCACTTTTAATTTTTTTTTTAAAATCATTACTTTTTTCCACTTACTTCCTTATTTTAAGAAAATCTACTTTAAAAATTAAAAGAGTTTTCCCATCTAAAAGAGTTTTCAATGAATTAAACAGCTTGATTACCAACACTGTTGAGTGCTCGTGAACACGTTTTCTTGTAAAACAAACGTAATTTATCGTACGAAGATAAAAGGAATCCTGGAAAATGTTGTACCGTTTGAAAGCCCATTAAACAAGGAAACGTTTACTAACAAGTGCTGGCACCTAGGTCTGATAATGTTCACGTAAGAGCCTAATGAGTTTTCTTAAAAATTTCGACTACTTTTATTTTCCCAGTTTCAGGAGGAAGATTGAGGCTGTTTGGAGAATAACTTATGCTTCGAAATGGTATCAATTTTTAGAAAATTTATCTGTCTTTCTAACCGTGTCATTAGAATCGAATTCGGACTAAACTTTCTTGGTAATAACATTTTTATTGGGAAAAAGTAATGATTTTAGAAAAAAAAATTAAAGTGACGTCACTCAAGAACAGTGGAAAATATGAAGTTGGCCAATACGTCATTGAACTCCCTTTTAGATGTACTACACACAGTAGGCCTATGGACAATACTTACTAGTTCACTCTGTATACAACTATTTAGGGTAAAGTCCGGTGAGATGACCAATCGGGAGAGATGGCTAACAGCCGATATTTAACCGAATTGTCGTCCGACCGCGCTGCGTGACCTCTCCAGTGTTGAACTTTCATGTCTGACTACAGTGAGTATATTTTGGTCTGCGTCAAAGCGTTATTAATTAACTCAGAGAATAAAAACATTATCTCCTCAACAAAAAATTTTATGATAGTTTTATGATAGCTGCAGCGAATGTATGTGTCCAAATTTTATGGTTGTTTTCTACATATTAGGTAAATACAATATACATTAATGAATCCTAACCTCTAAAACTGTCAAAAATTATGCGTTGAGTTTACGTAGTTTATCACGATGGCCATCTCTTCCTAGCATTCGGGACAGATGGCCATCAAACAGTAGGGATAGGTGGACAGTTATTTTTACTTTTTTCTTTTTTCTGTTATAGTTTGGCTCAGTTTCCAATCCACTGCAGAAAAAAGCCAACTCAGCATAAAAGACAGAACACTAACCGCGGAAATTATACTCAAGAAAATTTGAGATCGTATTGACCCGAAACCCAAACTGTGGTCTCGGCGAGAAAACGAGCCATGTCTGTTGCCACTTTATTAACTTCACCCGAGCACATTGCTGTTGTGAAAAACAGAGTTGCAAAGAAATCCAAACCAACAAGAAATACCATCCCCAAAGAGACAATTACTAGTACTGTAATACATACTAGTACCGTAATACATCCTAGCTTTGCGGATCTAGCCTCTAACCGCCTAACATACTTTACTGTAAATTTCTCATATTACCCATTAAATAAAATCCAAGGATTAGACTAGTACCGCATTACATCTTAGCTTTGCGGGTCTAGCCTATAGTCGGCTAACATACTTTACTATAAATTTCTCATATTAACCATCAAATAAAAATCCAAGGCCTAGACTAGTACCGCAATACATCTTAGCTTTGCGGGTCTAGCCTATATCTGCCTAAACATACTTTACTATAAATTTCTCATATTAACCATTAAATAAAATCCAAGGATTAGACTAGTACCGCATTACATCTTAGCTTTGCGGGTCTAGCCTATATCTGCCTAAACATACTTTACTATAAATTTCTCATATTAACCATTAAATAAAATCCAAGGATTAGACTAGTACCGCATTACATCTTAGCTTTGCGGGTCTAGCCTATAGTCGGCTAACATACTTTACTATAAATTTCTCATATTAACCATTAAATAAAATCCAAGGATTAGACTAGTACCGCATTACATCTTAGCTTTGCGGGTCTAGCCTATAGTCGGCTAACATACTTTACTATAAATTTCTCATATTAACCATTAAATAAAATCCAAGGATTAGACTAGTACCGCATTACATCTTAGCTTTGCGGGTCTAGCCTATATCTGCCTAAACATACTTTACTATAAATTTCTCATATTAACCATTAAATAAAATCCAAGGATTAGACTAGTACCGCATTACATCTTAGCTTTGCGGGTCTAGCCTATAGTCGGCTAACATACTTTACTATAAATTTCTCATATTAACCATTAAATAAAATCCAAGGATTAGACTAGTACCGCATTACATCTTAGCTTTGCGGGTCTAGCCTATATCTGCCTAAACATACTTTACTATAAATTTCTCATATTAACCATTAAATAAAATCCAAGGATTAGACTAGTACCGCATTACATCTTAGCTTTGCGGGTCTAGCCTATATCTGCCTAAACATACTTTACTATAAATTTCTCATATTAACCATTAAATAAAATCCAAGGATTAGACTAGTACCGCATTACATCTTAGCTTTGCGGGTCTAGCCTATATCTGCCTAAACATACTTTACTATAAATTTCTCATATTAACCATTAAATAAAATCCAAGGATTAGACTAGTACCGCATTACATCTTAGCTTTGCGGGTCTAGCCTATAGTCGGCTAACATACTTTACTATAAATTTCTCATATTAACCATTAAATAAAATCCAAGGATTAGACTAGTACCGCATTACATCTTAGCTTTGCGGGTCTAGCCTATATCTGCCTAAACATACTTTACTATAAATTTCTCATATTAACCATTAAATAAAATCCAAGGATTAGACTAGTACCGCATTACATCTTAGCTTTGCGGGTCTAGCCTATAGTCGGCTAACATACTTTACTATAAATTTCTCATATTAACCATTAAATAAAATCCAAGGATTAGACTAGTACCGCATTACATCTTAGCTTTGCGGGTCTAGCCTATAGTCGGCTAACATACTTTACTATAAATTTCTCATATTAACCATCAAATAAAAATCCAAGGCCTAGACTAGTACCGCAATACATCTTAGCTTTGCGGGTCTAGCCTATATCTGCCTAAACATACTTTACTATAAATTTCTCATATTAACCATTAAATAAAATCCAAGGATTAGACTAGTACCGCATTACATCTTAGCTTTGCGGGTCTAGCCTATATCTGCCTAAACATACTTTACTATAAATTTCTCATATTAACCATTAAATAAAATCCAACACCTGAGAGCGGGAATCGAACCCAGTACCACAATACATGTTAGCTTTGCAGGTCTCGCCGCTAACCGCTCTGCTACCGTGGCGCCTCAAACTATATTGATATCAGAACAATAGTCGAACGTCTTGGACATTGACCATCTTATTTTTCCTAAAATCGTTTCTTCTTAACCCTTAGCTTGGTTAATTAAACATAATTAAATGTAGATAATTTAAGTATATTAGTAATAAAGAAATAAAAGTTGTTAATTAAAACTGCACTTATTTACTTACGGCTAATGATATCTTCTCTCCACAAAGACAAAGTCCAAACACGCATATAATGACAACTATGGTTATAAGTACAATCGTTATAATCATATGTGGCTGGGTTAGTTTCTGAAAAATCATTTTATTTATTTGATTGGTGGGCTCATTGAAGATGGCCGCTCTTAAAAGTTTCATATTACCTGGATTATTTAGTGTACAAGTTCATTTTAATTGGATTCGAACTTACCTGCATTGATTGCTAACTTTTATTCTAAGGATTAATTTTTAAAAGATTCGTTTGAATGAAGTTCTAGGGGTACGGGCTCCTGTAAGGTTACACTTCAGCATAATGTACGGTTACAAATAGTAGAATGTTGGCGAGAATTAAATGTTTGAAGAATAGTTTTGTGAGTTCGAGCCCTGAGACCGGAAGTTAGAGGAAGGTCTTGTAAGTCTATACACTAGATTGTCTTTTAATTTTTCAACTCCTTAAGTTTAAATCCTCCATCCATTCCCGTAACACTATATCTCGCTCATCTGATCTTTATATTCCCTCTCACCGTACCTCATCCTTTGACAAGTCCTTCCTCATACGTGCTACCTCTCTATGGAACTCCTTGCCTTCATCTGTCCGCCATGCTCCTACCCTATCCATCTTTAAATCCCGTCTATTCAGTTATCTCCTTTCTATTCAGCTTCCTCCGAAATTCTAATTGTTTTAATTCATTTCCTTAATTTCTGCTGTTTTATTATTTTATTTTTACTTTCATTTTCACTTTTGTAAATATTTATTTATTTATTTAATTTCTCTATAATCACAGGCCAAACTATTAAGGCCTCTATTTGTACCTGTATTTATTCTTAGGGGACAATTGTCCCAGAATAATAAATTTCTTTTCTATTCTATTCTATTCTATTCTAAGTGGCTGAATCTAGCTGAATTTACAGTTTAGTAAAATGTTGTTCAGAAAAAAAAAAATCTATTTTATCATCCATCCCGGGCTGAGACAACGTCTTTAAAGTGCAATTAATGAAGATCAATTAACTTACGAATAGAAGAGAGCCGCATACGGCAATAAGTGTAGCTGCATTGAAAAATGAGAAAAACAGATGATATGACATGGTGACCTTGACGTCATCAAATAAGCTGAAACAAAACGGAAGATATTTGTCGATAATTTATAATTAAAAATTCGAATCTTAGGTTTTTCTTAAGACGTAATATATATGTACAGGTATATGCTCCACCCACTTTTTTTTAAAACGGCGGGAAATTTCGAAAAAATAAAAAACACGTATTTAATCATTTTTAGTCTAGTTTATTTTCAGTGATTGACCCATTTTTTTAAACCCCTGTATCTCGAGATACAGCATCCAACTTAGTTTTATCAAATGGAACGTTATATTTTTTGTTGCATATTTTTATAGTATTTGAGCTCCTAAAAACAACAAAAAATTTTTTTTTGAAATCGGTTAGGTTTTTCAAAAGTTATGGTAATTTAAAATATGAAAAACAAATTTCAGTTTATTGTCAAAATTACGTTATTTTTTCTAAAGAATCTGTTCAAACTGGGCACAACCAACGGATAGGCAAGCCAAAACTCTGGACTCCCACGCTTTGCTTGTAGCAGCACTTATGGTGGCGAAGTCAAGATCTAGGCAGGCTAGAGTTATTCGACGTTCAGGTTGTTTTTTCTACAAACGTTTGGTGTGGAGTTTTAGGAAATCAACTAATCGACCCGTACTTCTACAGAGAGAACTTAACTGGTGAAAGGTATCCAACTTTTTTTTCAGAGACATTTTGCCAGTTCTGCTTGAAGAAGTTCCTCTACAACGTCGGCTAGATATGTATTTTCAACAAGATGGTTGCCCGGCACATAATGCGAGAGTTGTTCGAGGATATCTGGGCAGAAATTTCCATGAAAATTGCTTAGAGACTCATTGTCCCATCCAATGGCCACCTCGATCTCCGGACTTAACCCAAATAGACTATTTTTTGTGGGGATACCTAAAAAATTAAGTGTAAAGTATCCTTAATCCCGTGGCTTCAGTCGATGATCTCTAGCCTGCCTAGATCTTGACTTCGCCACCATAAGTGCTGCTACAAGCAAAGCGTGGTAGTCCAGAGTTTTGGCTTGCCTACCCGTTGGTTGTGCCCAGTTTGAATAGATTCTTTTAAAAAAATAACGAAATTTTGACAATAAACTGAAATTTGTTTTTCATATTTTAAATTACCATAACTTTTGAAAAACCTAACCGATTTCAAAAAGATTTTTTGTTTTTTTTAGCTCAAATACTATAAAAATATGCAACAAAAAATATAACGTTCCATTAGAAAAAACAAAGTTGTCTCGAGATACAGGGGTTTGAAAAAATGGGCCAATCACTGAAAATAAACTAGACTAAAAATGACTAAATACGTGTTTTTTATTTTTTTGATATTTCCCGCTGTTAAAAAAAAAGTGGGTGGAGCATATAACTCTGGTCACCCTGTATAAAAGACGCAAATCATTTTGAATTTGTTCAAATTCGTTGGACAAAAATCTGGTTTTGAAATAAGATATGACGAAAAAGTGATGCGTATTCACCCATAAATAGGAAAAACAAGGAGAGAGAAACTATTACCATGAAAATTTTAAATTAATGTCACTTCCGGGCAAGAGAGAGATGGTTAGACTTCTCTCTGTCTCTCAAGTTCCATTGCTGTTAAACGTGCAGTCTCCTTGCTTATTAAATATTATTAAGAATCAAATATAAAAGTAAACTTTGGAGATTTTTCTAAAAAATTCGGCTGACCGGAAGTGCCCAGGTTTTTTTACTTTGTTGATGGCTTTGGTATGTTTGCCTGTAAACTTCGTATTTTGCCTACCATTTATTCCAAAAAAAAATAGTTTTAAAGGTAGTTCCTGAGGTGCAGCTGCCCTCTAAGATTACATTTCAGGGCAATGTACGATTTTACAAACTACAATATAGATGAGAATTAATTTAGATCAAATATTCCAAGTTTGTAGAGAATATTAATGAGTTCGAACATTGAGAATGGCGGTAACAGGATGTAGGTTTTTGGTTTTGAAAATAGTTTACCTGATAATCCTTTGATAGTGTATTGCATTCTCCTTCAAGCACATCTTGAGACAGGCCTCGAGTTGTTTATCTTCCTTGAGTCTGCTCAGATCTATATTCCTTCTGTAATATTTTCTGTATAAGTATTCCGTACGTTGTGGTAACGCTTCTAAAGAATTGATTAAGATTTGTATTTCGTTTACAATGGTTTGTGTTAGATCTATGCAAAGTACCATACCACCGGCGCAAGTACCAACTAACATTATTTCGTAAATCACTTTTAGAATGATTGTAATGGCAAGCGTTAAGTTTGTTTCCGTTCCGTAGGGCACCCATAACGGTCTGGCCAGATTTAAGGACACTCCACCGGATGTATAGATTTCTATATCTTTTTTCCACAAAAGTTTATGAAGTGGCAGAATTTCAATTAGAAATCCACAAGCTAAAAATGATATTGATATTACTTTTATAAGAAACTTTCTTTTTGCTTCTAACTTTTCTTTATTGGGATTTCCCGGCATTCCTACGTATGTGATCAATCCGTTGCAGACGGCTTTTAAAGCGCGGGCCATCCTTCTTCTATGGAAAAACGCATTCAACGATAAGCATAACATGTCAAAGCCTTCCAAAAAATAGCTTATACTTCCTAAACGAATTAGAATCTCATTAGAAGCATAATAAACGGTCAAAGCTAGTATTATAAGGTGATAGAGATTGATCAGGATGTAAAATGCAAAAGAAAAAGTGGCAAAGATTTTCTGGTTTCTGGTGATCATTACTGGATATAAACCAGTGATTTGGTACATGTAACCAAAAACTTTATAGACAGTTTACTGCACATCTTCATCATCATCACGGCACAACGTTTCCAGCAATTTTTCCATGATTGTTCTTGAGCACCACTAAAACGTACTTGGGAAATACAATTCAATCTAATCTGGTTATATTTCCCAACTCATCAATATTGTTTAATATCTAATAAGATAATTACGATAGAAAATTGTTTTCTTATAGGAAATTCTGTAATAATTCGGTATCCATAATGGATGTTCCATACAGAACTAGGCTTTTCTTTCTTCATCATATTGTTGTTTGTTTGTTTATGGCATTGATTATTCATTATTATTAACTTTCTGTTCAATTTATTACTATAATATGAAAGACGCAGATAGCTTTTCTTTATCACATTTTACGTCACTACATTTTCTCGTAACTTATTTTAATTTTTACTTATTTTGCCAAAATACTTATTTTTTGCTGACAGAACAATCCCAAACGGAGGGAGTAGAATCTTAGTTACCGCATGGGTGCTGTACCTGCGCAGTTAGGAGACTTCACAGGGATTAGGTAGGAACTAAGGACAAGGCAAGGAGGTCCAAGGAAGTCGCAACTTTTAGATTTCCAAGAAAAACCGCAGCTTTACAGGATAACAATTATTATTTCTTTAGAGGATTATTTTTAATTTATTATCTATTCTTAATTTTTTATTCATCTCCAAACATCTGATCAATTTCCGGCGGATATTATGCCCCACTTTCTGTATCTTAATAAATTATTCTTAGCCAAATTTCGTGTATATTTTCCTTGTCACTTCGTACTTTTTGTAATTTTTGCCGAGTACAAAATTATAGCTCCTACTTCATAATTTACAATACTAAAATTATTACTTTTACATAAATAATGAAAACTTATCTCCAGCAATAAATAATTACTGCTATAGTTCTAAAATAGTCAATAAATTGATTAATTTCTTGAAGGTCACATTGTTTACACCTAATGACTGAGCAGTGTTGGATAATATCTTTCATTTTATTTGTTGTGGCATTCCTGATGGTTTTCACCCATTCATTCATCAGCAGAGGTAGACTAATTAGTGAACGACTAGTACTACAGTAAATATATACTACAGTATATAGAAAATATCTAAATATACAAAACTTTTTTATGAGCCAGTTTTAAAAAGAAGTTGATATAGTTTATTAATGGGTTACATTTGAGCACTATAATGAAAAGTTATTCTTGCAGTTCAATGTTCATAATAAATATCACTGAAATGTTAGGAGTATAAAGAAAATTGTTTATCTTAATATCTTTAGAATAGCAGTAAGAGGTGACGCCACGGTTATAGGCAAGGCCCGCAAAGCTAAGATGTACTGTTGGTTAGTGGATTCGATTACCGCGCTCTAGGCCTTGGATTTTATTTAATAGTTAGAATTAGAAATTTCTAGTAAAGTAGGTTAGGCGATTATAGGCTAGTCCCGCAAAGCTAAGATGTATTGCGGTACTAGTCTATAGGTCTTGGATTTTATTTAATCGTTAATACAAGAAATTTATAGTAAAATATGTTAGGCGGTTATAGGCTAGACCCGCAAAGCTAAGATGTATTGTTGGTTAGTGGATTCGATTCCCGGTCTTAGGCCTTGGATTTTATTTAATGGTTATTATGAGAAATTTATAGTAAAGTATGTTTGCTAGTTGCCTCCGTCCATGACACTTAATTTGGCAGTTTGACTTGAAGCCCGCCTGAAAAAATAGGCCTTACTTTTCTCTTTCTTTTTTACATTAATAGTAAGAAGAAGTCGTCTGCATTACAAATATTTTTTCTCCAAATATAGTTATAGAAAATATAAATCAAAGTCCAGCAGTTTATAGATCGCTAACAACCGAGCTACAATCTATTATAAAACAGGTGACTTGCAAGTGTTCTCATAGCTTTATTTATTACTATTAAAATTTTTTGTTTAATCCTCCGTGAAAATGAAGTGAACACAGCTTCTCGTAGAGGCAACCATCTTTTTTTGTTCTCTCTCCCAATGGTGTACCGTGTAATATTCAGTGGTGAGAGTGAATTCAGATGAAGGTGATCAGGCCACCGGGTGAATTGTTTTTTCTGGCCATCTTCGTACAAAATGACAACCTGAAGATGCTTGTAGAATATAAATGTGCCCTAATGAAGACATCTTTTTATTTATTTATTTGTATAATATTATCTATTCCATCTGAGGGTGTGGTGAAAGTTCGCTTTTCTATTGACTTTTTCTTAAAAATCAATAGGGGTTTCCCACTTCACATTGCTTCTTTCTTCCCAGCCTGCCAAGGCTTTCCTGTTCTGTACCGTCAGGTTACATTTCAGTGTGCCTGTCAGAACTTGTCAGAATTAAATATGGCACCAATATTTCAAATTTGAAGTCTAATTATACGAGTTAGTAACAGTAAGTGGTTTTATCGATTCGCCTTCCGCCTCTCTGTTGTCTGTTCATATCCACCGTAATTCACAGGAAATCCAAATTTGTTATTTCCACTTAGATACTAAACAACCTCAAATTAGGTTTTGTCTAATCAATAGGCCTACTGCGTGTAGTACCACTAAAGTGGAGTTCAATGACGTATTGGCCAGCTTCATATTTTCCTCTGTTCTTGAGTGACGTCACTTTAATTTTTTTTCTAAAATCATTACTTTTTTCCAATAAAAATATTATTACTCAGAAAGTTTTAGTCCGAACTCGATTCTGATGACACGGATAGAAAGAAAAATTTTTTTCCTAAAAATTGACACCATTTTGAAGCATAAATTTTTCTCCAAACTGCCTTAATCTTCCACCGGAACCTAGGAAAATAAAAGTAATCGAAATTTTTAAGAAAACTCATTAGGCTTTTATGTGATCATTTTCAGACCTAGGTGCTGGCACTTTTTACAAAAAGTTTCCTTGTCTAATGGGCTTTCAAACGGTATATCATTTTCCAGGATTCCTTTTATCTTCGTACGAGAAATTACGTTTGTTTTACAAGAAAACGTGTTCACGAGCATACAGCAGTGATATTGTATTGTGTTGTTTAATTCATTAAACTCTTGTGGATGGAGCTGTAGTCAATTTTTAAAGTAGATTGTCTTAAAATAAGGTAGTCTAAGGTTACTTATTGCACATAAAAAAAAAATAATAATGATTTTAGAAAAAAACTTTAAAGTGACGTCACTCAAGAACAGTGGAAAATATGAAGTTGGCCAATACGTCATTGAACTCCACTTTAGATGTACTACACTCAGTAGGCCTATGGACAATACTTACTGGTTCACCCTGTATAAATATCTCATATTAACCATTAAATAATCCAAGGCCTAGACCAGTACCGCAATACATCTTAGCTTTGCGGGTCTAGTCTATAACCTACTTATATACTTTACTATAAATTTCTCATATTATCCATTAAATGAAATTCAAGGCCTAGACTAGTACCGCAATAGATCTTAGCTTTGCGGGTCTAGCCTATAACCGCGCTCGGCTACCGCGGCGCCTCACATAGTAATTAAAAAAGGTCAGTAAAATGGAGATAACAGATAGAGATTCCCTATAATTTGCGACTTTTCTGTCTGGTATGGCCCTTATCTTTCGTTCAAATAATATTTCGAAGAAAATTCTTTCTACCGGAAGTAGCTGTTTACTCAAAGGATAGTTCTCTTCTCTAAAACTTTTCTGTAAAGTTTCATTTCAGTATAATGTACGGTTTTTACAAACTATAAAATTGATGAAAATTAATATGGCTCAAATATTTTTCCATGTTTGAAGAATATTAATTGAGTTCGAACCTTGAGTATAGTAGTTTTTCACACCAGATTATGTAGTTTTTTTTTTTATTTTACCAAAAATTGGTTAAACCAATATCCATTATTGTACCCAGTCTTCATTAGTGGATTCAATTTAATGTTCTTTTCTTATAATGGATAAAATGATGTTAGATAATCACTTACACTAGAAAGAGCGTTGCAGCACCTGCCTGCGGCTCTTCTAAAGCCATTAGTCTCTTCAATAACAAGACTTAGATTAATGAACTCCCTCCACCTCAAGGTGGAAATTTTTAACACACTTGAGTGGTATAGTAATGACTAGTTTTTTCATACAATTGAATATTATAGTTTCAGTGTTTTTATTATCTTTAGACCTTTTTTTTTTTATTGTTCTAATTTCTTTTGTTTACTTTATCTTGCAAGATTCAGCTCCTGTGATGCTGCAAAAGAATTAAACGAACATCGTGATTCCAAATGGGACATTATAATCAAAATTCCAGGACGATTTTCGCAGTTATCAATGGAAGTGACGGCGATTAGTAAGCTCTAGCACAATGCCAGAACAATCGCAACAAGTTTTAATACTAAGGAAAACTTAGCCTTCCAAAATCCTCCCACAGGAGCAGCCTTGCTTTCCCGCAGATAGTTTAAAAATTTAAAACGATAGAATCCCCTTGTTTAACCGCGATTAGGAGACTGGTACTCTCTATATCCTTCATCTAAGGATGTTTGATCTGTAATTAATGAAACTACACACGATACACGCACCCAGTAGCATTGGAGGTTTGAAGACAAGATAATAATAATAAATGGTCCAAGAATTGAAGACAATTCTCTCGACTGGTACATCTGAAACTCCTGCTGTGTTGATGTTATTAACAATTTTCTGAAAGTTCCAAGATAACAACCAACTATGAGAACTGGATGATCGATGACGTAATGTAAATATTTTGTTCAATCTAACGGGGGCCATTTTGCCGGTTTATCAAACGGAAATCTCTTGCCTGTCTTAGAACTTAACTGTCTTCTTCCACCTTGTACATTTTTTTAGAAGGTCCTTCTTTCTTTTTTAAATAAGATCAATCAATGTTCTGTTGACAACTATTTCTTGTATAACATGTCTTCTACTACAAACACTTGATTTTCTTAAGGATGTAAGCTTACCTATTTTCCCTAAGATCCTTATTTTAAAACCTATTTAATTCTTCCTTTTTCTGGTTGGCTCTCAAACTAATTTTCCTCAAAAAAATATTCGAATTCGAATTATCTAAGTTTTGGTATTTTAAATGAGCAAAATATTTAAAGCAATCTTCGAGAAAATATTTAAAAAAAATGAAAACTCTATTCATAAAAGTGGTCCTTAGGAAGGGTTCCCTAGTCCAAGGTATCCAGAAAAGATCTAGGCAGGAAGTGGAGCCGGTAGTCAAGTCCCCATGCACTTCTCCCCATAACTAGCTTTCCCCAGATTTACTGAAAATGATGATCCATAATTGGGAAATTAGAGAGTGCTCTAAGAAGGGGCATATACCCTACTTCAACACTCGTAACCCTCTGAGGTTCTGTAGGAACAGTCTCAGTGAAGAGCTGACAGATATAAACACAACCTGGTGCCAGTTTTTCCCCCTCTTTAACTACCCGGTAACTGTGCAGGTTTTTCTGGGTATATCAACAACACAATTAGCCAGTAAAAGACTCCAGGTACCGTGTTCCATTCTACATTCTCTACATATGTCATCTCTTTCTCTCTGCCATCCATACTTCGGCACGGGCTCGCTTGACGATACTTCAGGATTTGGGCTAGGAAAGCCCTGCTAAGTGTGAAGTAAAGCATGCAGAAATATTCCAGTTCCGAGCGCCTTATGCTCTCCTCCTATCACCAAATATCTTTGAAGAATATTTGAATCCCGAACTGTGTTAGGGTAACCTAACACACTTCCCTCTTCCAGGAGTGTTATCAACCAAATTTCTCTAGAAAACTTCTTTCACTTAAAAGTTGTAGACTATCATAAGTACAGTTTTTACATAGTTTAAATAAAAGCAGAGCTATTTTAAAGAGAGCTCTCCAGATAAAGGCGTGTGCCTACGCCAAGTAAAAAATACAAAAATTGATGTAAAAAGCGTTAATTTAGTTCATTTAAGTCTCTCTGCCAAATTTTTTTGTAAAAACTTCAATATAGATAATCAGGTTTTCGAGTATAGTTCATTGTGTAAGAGAGTTCTTGGTGGGTGGTTGGAAGAGGTGAGAGGGGGGAGCGGAAGAGAGGGAGTTAAATATAAGCCGGCTTTTCAAATAGAGTACTTCGACCTTACGGTTCGCACGATAGAATTTATAGATATAGACGCCCTGAAGGTATTTCGTCACTTCTCCGTTGAACATCCGACCAAAACAGATCTCAGAGTTCTTCATCACAGACACTGAGAGTGTTCTCCGTATTGTATACACCCATCGCAGCCCTAATCAAAAAACTACCAAAGTGATATACGAGCTGGCAAAATATAATCTCCCACAAAAGGTGCCTCCACCCTCTCTCCATCCGGTTTCTCTTCTCCGAAAAGAAAACCTTCGCAACAAATTACCTGAGCTCTTGTCAATCTGTTGAGTGAAAAAGAAAAAGAAGAATACAATATGGTAATTTGGCATTGTAGGATTCTGCGTTCTCTGGAGCTCGCAAAATTAGATAGCCCATCTTTATGTGTGAATTTATTGGGTTTTATTTTTTTCTCTCTCTCCTTCTTAATGTTCTTTTAAATCTCCATTCACACTCTGCAGACGCCATTTAATTCTAATTTAAATTCGACGACAAGAGACCCAAAGTATTTATGATTAAAAAAAATACAAAGAAAAATTAATTACTTTAACAGAATAATAAAATAAATCAAAGAGTTTGCCATTAAGAATAAATAAAAAAAAGAAGGATTTATTCTAGGACTCTTCACAATATTTTAACTCAACATAATAACTGGTTCTAGTTTTCTAGAAGTTATGGCTCGATATGCGCTATAAAACTTCCAGACTGATCTATTTACGCTATAAATTAGATTAATTCTTATAAGCTAGTCGATTTCTTCTCAGTTCAAGCGGTTTTTTTTTTTTTACTTTTGAAAGTTAATAAATTCTGAAGCGGGCGCTTCCAAGACTTTATCAAATTTATGTAATAAAATTTTAGAATAGAATTTGAAAGCTATTTATATATAAGTAAAGTAAAGTTATTGCCTATTTTTTCAGGCGGGCTTTACTTCCAACTGCCAAATTAAGTGTCGTGGACGGAGGCGACTAGCAAACATACTTTACTATAAATTTCTCATATTAACCATTACATAAAATCCAAGGCCTAGACTAGTACCGCAATACATGTTAGCTTTGCGGGTCTAGCCTATAACCGCCTAAACATACTTTACTATAAATTTCTCATATTAACCATTAAATAAAATCCAAGGCCTAGACTAGTACCAAAATACATCTTAGCATTGCGGGTCTAGCCTCTAACCGTCTAACATACTTTACTATAAATTTCTCATATTAACCATTAAATAAAATCTAAGGCCTAGACTAGTATCGCAATACAGCTTTGCGGGTCTAGGCTCTAACCTCCTAACATACTTTACGATAAATTTCTCATATTGACAAGAATAGACAAGGACTGAGCTGGAAACTAGACCCTAAAATCTGACACAGTACCTTAAAAGTAATCACATGCAAGAAATACTGGGGGGAAAAAATCTAAGTTTCGATCAACAAATCCTACAAAACGACAACAAGATAAGGAAACACTATATCGCAGGGGCACAAACATAAACAAAAAAATAACCTTCTATTCTTCGCTCCTATTCTTTTCTGGACAGGAAATAGAAACCTTCCTTGTTTGTTTACTTGGTAAACAAACAGGATACCAGAATGTGCTGCCGTCAAAGAGCTAAGTAATAATCAAGTACGCCGCCATTGAACGTACTCATTGTAATCGTCTACTTATCTCCATCCATCTTCCGATTTACACGAACATGCGGACTCCTTTTTTGGACCAAAACAGCAAGAGAAGAAAAGAAATAAATCTGCCAATTCAAAGAAAAAATAGAAATATGAGTATTTTTGAAAAACTAGCGGTACAAACCACAAAATATAAATATCGATAATCGAGATTTTTCTTGTTTTGTGCAAAAGAAAACGAAGAGATGAAGTGTCAACTTATATGGTGCTTACACTGGTATTGGTAAGCTTAGAATGCGTAAAGTCCCGATACTTATCTCTATTTTGCTCGGCTATATCTTCAGCCTTTGTCGTTGTGGTTATTCTTTAACAATTGTCGGCCTGACAGGGTCTAGAGCAGTGGTGGGCAAACTTTTTTAATGGGGGGGGGGCCACAAAGTTTAAGAAATTCTAGAGGAGGGCCAGAATTATAGAAAAAATGCATTTTGTGTTAAAGCTTTTAATCATAATATTATAAAAACATTACAGCATTACACACTTGTGTAACTACGCGGCTAGTTTAGCTTCACCTATAGGTTATGCATCTATTATTCTACTAAGTAGAATCTACTTTATACTTCTCGACCGTCAAAACGTAATTATAGCGGGCCATATACTATCCATGCCGATGGACCCTCGGCGGGCCGGATTAAATACTTTCGCGGGCCGGAGTTGGCCCGCGGGCCGTACTTTGCCCATCACTGGTCTAGAGCATTACGTCAAAGAGGTGTCGAAATGTTTTTAAATAAGTCTTATTTTACAAGCGGATACAAACTGTCGACCAGGTGACGTAGTTGGGGTTAGCATATTTAACTTAATTTTTTCTTAATATCACATTATATAAAAAAAGGAGCGGCACAAACCACAAAATATAATTATCGATAATCTGGACCTTAGTAATCGATTAAATTTAAAAAAAAATCGATTTTTTAAAATAGCAGTTTCCGGTCCCCTTAAAAAATTATCAGCGACACTTTAAAGACTTATATTTGAACAAAAAAAAAATATCACTTTTTTCATAAACAGGAAATGGTTATATCCTATTTACAATCTCCCCCAAATGTAACACTCCTTATTGTCAGAAATATGACAAAAAATAATAATAAGCTCCACGTGTGCGATACAACACGTGGAAAGTTTAGTAATTCCAGATTCTTATGCAAGCTTCCTCCGGCCATATTAATCCCCCATAAATCGCCAAAATTATTAAAAAATCCTGTAATTATCAAGGAAAAAAAGGAAATTATTAAAAAAGTCAATAATAAGAGCCCATCATGAATAAATACTAGTTTTTTCAGTATACCATTACAAGTATGATTATGTTAAATACATTACTGCTCCCTGGAGGTCCGATTTGTAACTTAAAGAGCCCTTGATGATGATGATGATGCAATGCACTTAATTTTGTTAGTATTACTGCTCAAATTGATTTTTTGTTTTGTTTTTTAATATAAAACGTTTATATTTGTTTTCATTGCTATTATAGGCTGGCTAATATAGATAAAAGTGTCTACACAGTTTATTGATAATTACAAACTCAATAAATATCGATTAATTTGTTTGTTGCCTCAGTCAGTGTTTGAAGATTTATTACGTTCACTATTGGTGCCTCTAGCGTTTCTATATGATTTTCTAAACTAGTTATTTTTATGATCTTGAATTCAAGATCCTCTTGCATCATTTAGTAGAGAAAAGAAAAACTAAAAAAATTTGGAGTGGGCAAGACTTTCTTTAATCGTGGTTAGCGTAATAATTAAATTTATCTAAAAATGTTTTTGGCGTTTATTTGTGCTACAATCAGCGCTATAAGTAACAATGATAACAGAGTAAAAAATGAAGTAAACGAGTGGAGAAGTTACTCCAGTCCTTAACACTCCAAAACATGAGACTATTTAGTCACTCTCTTCACACAGAGAGGAGATCTCGAGACCACATTGTCTCTTAACCAGTTAAGCGCGGAATTTTAATTTTTAAAAAAATCCCAGCACAGTGTGCGGAATTAAAATCAGACAATGACGTGTGTATACACGTCGAACGCAGGGCAAAAACGTTTACAACGTCGTAATAGTCACTGCAAGCACTTTCTCTGAGGCTTGAGATTACAGAGCATTCTATGCTCATTCAAAACCGCTTCACTACGCATTGTTCTAGAGAACTAGGGACGCGCAAGAGCTTTTACAAGGAAGAAAAGAGCTTTGAATTCTGTGCCAAATGAAATCATGCTCGTACTGAGATCTGAACCTCTATCTAAGAGGTAAAAACGGCATTGCACAAGGGTTGAGAGCTTCTATTTGTGTGCCTAAATCCCCAAGCTCTAATACGGAGACCAAACATGTACCAACCACTTATCATTTGGCTGACTCCCTCCACCCCCTCTGTATAAAATACTTGGCAGTTCTATTGGGTAAGATAAAGGGAAACATCCCACCAAATAATATTCTTATTGTATTTTATTAAAATTTCGAGTTTTTATAGTTATTGGTAATTTCACATTTTTCACGACGAGTGTACACGTCAAAAACACCGAAATAGAGATTTGAGTTGATACGCTTAACTGGTTAAGACGTCTTGTCCGAGTTCTTGAAGAATGATTCTTAGCCAGAGAATATATAATGAGATTGCAGGCTGAAGTGGAGTTTTCTGGATCGTGTTTACAGCGACTTGTGGTGACAAAAAGAATGTTAAGGTCAGTGTGTATAGTCCAGGTTCGAGGACATAAAATGGAGCGTTTACAATAGTTCGAAGTATCTTAAAAATGTAAAGAATTTATTCTAAAAAAGTAAAGTAATTGCCTATTTTTTCAGGCGGGCTTTACGTCCAACTACATCGTGGACGTAGGCGACTAGCAAACATACTTTACTATAAATTTCTTTTATTAACCAATAAATAAAATCCAAGGCCTAGACTAGTACCCCAATACATCTTAGCTTTGCGGGTCTAGCCTATAACCGCCTAACATACTTTACTATTAATTTCTCATATAAACCATTAAATAAAATCCAAGGCCTAGACTAGTACCGCAATACATCTTAGCTTTGCGGGTCTAGCCTATAGCCGCCTAACATACTTTACTATAAATTTCTCATATTAACCATTAGCAGATTAGTTACACGTTCTCTCTAACTAATAGAGAGATATTCTGGGTACTTAATTTGAGATTAAGTTGTTTTTTTTTATCGCTAATTTACTTCAATATTTATGTACGGAAGTATAAAATTAAACAAAAATATGGAAGTTAATAATTTAGTTGTTAATATTAATGAAGAAGGGAAAGCATTTTGTTATTTCCAAAGGTACTAATTAAATAAATTTAAAAATAATCAAAACAGAAGTTAGTTGATTCATGATGGGCGCTCGGATGGTCCTGAAGGAATATTTTAAGCATCAACTAGGTTGTTATAAAGTATATCCCTCCCATGTATATATTAAAAATTAAGACGTCAAGAAAATGAACGATGAAGAAGGAGTAGAGGGAATCCAGCAGAATGAACACTGGACTGCTGGAACAATGTGGAATCTGATTACAAGAGTGTGGAAGAGCCGCGATGGTAATCACTACCCTGGAACTATGAAGTTCGAGGTAGCAATCTCCTGCAGCTACTTGTCTACACTAATGTTTTGGAACTTTGAAACAAGAGTTTGCGACACTTGGTCTTATTCCTATGCTTTGTTAAACTATCTTTTCTTTTTTTTGAAAAAATTAGTTTAGTAATAATTGTAAAATCAGATTATAGGATTGAGTCTGGAGTGCATGGAAATTACATCAAGCTCTAGGCGATTTGAAATTACAAACTACATTAATTATGCACTGTACCTGGAACAAGTTGTTACTGCATTCGCTGTGAGATTGTTATGCCTCCAGTCGTTGCATCTATTGACGTAACAAGGTTTCGAAATTGAACTATCTCATGGAAATGTACATGGAGTGATTCAAATGAACAACTTAAATAAGATGTAAACACTTACCCGACACAGTTCGTGCGGCTCTCAGAGATAGGATCTGGTGACAGAGCATGAAAAGAACTGGGTGTTGTGTTCTGAGGTCAAGAAAGATGGGTAGCCAGTAGTCACTTTATAATCTTCATGAACGAAAGTGGAAAGGGAAACCCTATACCCAAAAAGTACTATGTTCTACAAAGTAAACCCACTGCACTGAAAGTCCTACCTTCCTTCAGAACTACCTCTTCCTTGGGAATATAAAAAGAGCCTGGAACAGCTGGCTGGGCGCAATAAAGTTCGGTTGGAATGGGTGCAGGGTCTTGTATGGGTATCAGCTGGCCAGGAACGGAGCTAACACAGTTCGTGCGGCTCTCAGAGATAGGATCTGGTGAGAGAGCATGAAAAGAACTGGGTGTTGTGTTCTGAGGTCAAACAAGACAAGACTATGGATGCCTTGGCTGTTTAAACAAAGAATCAAAGAGACTCTGTGCTTGGGCAGAAATCAGATTACTCCTGATTACAGGCCTATTCAAGGAGCATCTGTGCGAGGTGGGGCTCCTTAGCTCGAAACCGTTGTGCAGCAGATTGTGTGAGGAAGAGGAGGAAACGACCTGTGACCTTGCTCTATGAAACCTTTGGAATTTTCGAGACCAAAGGAGATAGTAGCGCAAAAAAAGAACTACTAGGGAAAGTCAGGGGAGGGATTAGCTATGTGGTTAGCGTACTCGATTCCCACGCGGAGGTCCCGGGTTCGAATCCAGCTGCTAACCCTTAGATTTTCTCTTCCTAGGAGCTTCTTACAGCTCACTGTCCGGTGATGGACAGTGTTGTCTGTAACGAGAGAACACTGTCCGGAGGCCGGCAGTGCACTGAAAAAAGCTCCGAGCGCTAATAACCTCAGCTGTTGATGCGCAAAAAAAAAAAAAAAAAAAAAAACTAGGGAAAGTCCTCCACCTCTTAAGTAGAGGAGGTTTCGTCTACTGGATCCAAAGGGAAAGGCACAATAAGCCTCTTTTGGTTGCGGTGCCGTGGGGCATAGATCCCGCTTTCTAATCATAATCTTACCATCCATGTTTCTGTTTTACCGGAAAGGGTGGGTTTATTGTTCCATTCTATTTTGGAGCAAAGCTATGAAAGAAAGACTCTGACAAAGGTGTACTTCTTAGTCTAATCATCCCAAATAGTGTTCCACAGCATGAGCTCCTGCTTTCCAATTCCACATCTAGAACTCCAGGTTCTCTGTACCACCTTTCGGCCACAGGATTGAAGATTACTCCTGCCTCCAGCTGTTGGTCGAGTCCTTCATTATTTATATCAAGTTTTACCTTTTACAGAGTTCTTTTTTTGCACATTACATCATTTTCAATCTGCGCAAATAGATTTATCTATGCGCGTAATCGCCTGAGCTATGTAAAACTACCTGCTAGTTAACTGCAGCAAGCAGGTACAGTGAAAGTAGTCAAGATTGTATCCACTTGATGCATGTTAGGCATCTGCAAGCCACTTGCAAGCCAACCTGCAGCCTGAGAAAGAGTCTTCTAAAAATAGAATGCAATAAACATAATTTTAAAATAAGACATCCTGTAAAAACATACACTCTATAATAAAATGGAAATCTTAGATATTTATAGAAATAATTTCAAAATAAAATGACCAGGTATAAAAAGTTTAGGGATGCTGTAAAAAATTGGGAGTAAAGGGTATAATTATTCCTTTTGCAGATGTACTGCAAAATATGTTCACTTACTTTTGTGACCAGTTTATTGAGACATAACCTTTTTTTTTTATTTATTTTATTATACTATTTACATTAGTTTAGTTTGGTAAACCCTGAGTTTTACAGTAAAAGTAAACATCAGTTTAATTGGGGCCCGCTTTACCAACAAAACCAACGTTTACACAATTCTTGCCACAACTGGTTTTTTTAGGAACAAAATATTTCTGTTGCTGAAAATTGAGCGTGTCATTATGTGTGTGGGGGGGTGAGGAGGGGAAGTTGCTTTGGACTGTACCAATAATATTTGTTTTACAGAACATGTTCATTCCTGCAAACATGAAGATGGCGTATAATTTTGAGTGCTTAACTTTCACAAGCTGTTAGCGCTTTATTTATTTTATTATTATGACTTTACTAAAGTAAAAGATAAGTATTAGTAATCGTGCAGATTTTTGGCTATGATTTTTTTTTTTTTTTTTTTTTTGCAGGAAATAGCCGCCGCTTTGTTTGGGCCTCTTTGTGGAGGAAGTGGTTTTTTTTAACGCGTTTGCCAGTCTGTCCGACTATCTTTAGCCATGTAATACACGTAGTAGCACGCTGAAGATTGAAAAATGATGTTTAGTTTAGATTAGCCAATAGAATAGGCTACAATAAGGTTTTAGTGAAACCGGAAGTTCCACTTTAGTGAGTTCATTTTTCAGTTCGTTAGGATTTTCTCATAAGTGACTACAAAGTTTTTGTTAAAGCTTGATGTTCTAACTGTAAATATGAAGGTCCATAACTTATCTTTTGAATATTAAATTTGAATTTGAATATTAATTAACTCCTATTTTTTAAGGAAGGCTTTACGTCCAACTACCAATTAGGTGTCGTGGACGGAGGCGACTAGCAAACATACTTTACTATAAATTTCTCATATTAACCATTAAATAAAATCAAAGGCCTAGACTAGTACCGCAATACATCTTAGCATTGCGGGTCTAGCCTATAACCGCCTGACATACTTTACTATAAATTCCTCATATTAACCATTAAATAAAATCCAAGGCCTTGTCTAGTAGCGCAATACATCTTAGCTTTGCGGGTCTAGCCTCTAACCGCTCGGCTACCGCGGCGCCTTGAATATTAATTTATTAACCGGAGATTCAAACACTCGTTATCCTTGCCACTAAATCTTAGAATTTGAAACCATTATAGTCTCGAAATAAGAACCCAAAATTTTGAGCCTTTCTCCAAAAATCCAGGTTATTTGTGATATTCCATCCAAATAAAATCACCCATCTGTTTAAAACATATTTCTTGAAATACATATTTCAGGATTAACGGAACTTTTGGCAAGATCACAGTACTTCCTCCTTACAAGTGGATGTGGAATTCGAAAAAGAAAGAAGTAGCAATAGATAGAGAGAGTAAACTCGTGTGTCGTCACAAAAAAAAAAGAAGAACATTAAGCTCTTCTTTACCAAAAGGCGACGCCTTTGAAGTTTGCAAAATTGAACACCTGCTAGAGAGAGAATAAAAAAAAAAAAAAATAGTTGTACACCAGGTTTTCGTAGATCCACAGCCTGTAATATACTTGTACTTCCGCTGTGACGTCTCCAACTCGCACGCCCCAAAAACAAATTAATCTCAATTAAATATTCAAATTTATGTAGAAAGTGCACTTATTACTTTATATGCAAAAAATACCCGACAAAAAATCATTATTGACAGCATAAAAAATTGTTGGCAGTGTTTGCCAAATAAGCACCAATTTCTTCATGGCTTCTTTATTGGTGTCCTGTTTCCATTATCGTCATCTATTTAATGTTTGACCCTGTTTAAAGTACATTTACTCCCGTTTATTGGTACAGGTGCACTTCACCAGACATCGTTAACTGATACTACAAAAAATGACGTTTGTGTATCCAGCATCTTCCTTTTATTTTTTTAACGGCTCTAAAGGCTTCTTGGCCGCCTTGATCTGCAACCAGCCCCCAGTCTTTCCAGTTTAATGAGCAAGCTTTTGCAGTTTCGGTTGCACAACGTGCTACCGGGATACTCACAATCCACAGCAACTTCCTTCAACGATCTTGGCTTTCCCCTCTCTTCTACAGTCCCAGAAAGTTGTAATTTCATATTTCACTTTGATGCCAACAGAGATCAGCACAATGTTTTCGTTAAGATCAGTCAGCTTGGAGCTACCACTTCGATGAATCGATTTTTTTTTAGCGATGTTCCCCCCCCTTAAAAAAACAAGAAGTCGTGTGAGTGTTCCCGTCAGAGTTTTACTTCTCCTTCTTACATTTAATTGGTTACCGTCTCAGCGGGCGAAAGATGTCAAGGTGAAAGCAGATTTTTTTTTATATTTTTTATCGTTATACTGCCTTCTAGAGATAGGCCCCGTCAACCAGGTATGCAGTAATTCTATTTCCGTTCAATGGAGAATTCACTGAAGAAGCGGATATACCTTTTGTAAACGTTTGATGATTATTACAGTTAAATGTGGTTCCAGAGATAAGCGTTGGCCACTAGTTTCACATTTATTGTTGTACCTGGACAAATGTTTTATTAACAGGTTATAAAAATTTATTACATTCAGCTCCAAAGAGGATCAAATTGGAGTAATCATTATTAAAGTAGAATAAGAGCTCATTTATAATACGAAACACACTTTTATTTGTTTTTGTAAAATCATAAAAGAATTTCCTTTTTGGTCTATTTACAGTTAACTAGAATAACTGTAATTAAGATGATAATGGCTAAATTATAAACAATTGTTATGAAGACAAAGAGCATTAGAATTAGCTACGAGGTTAACAGGACTCGGAGACCCGGACTATGAGCCTAGCTGGCTTCCGGTTTATAAAGAAGTTTCACTTCCTAGCGCAGTTCTATAGCACCGGTAACAGTTACCGAGAAAACCTAGGTTAGAGAGTGGAATCGACCTAGGGAGCTTGAAGTGCTTAGACAATACTCTTGTAGAAGCTCCAGAAAGTGTTTGGGAATAAATCCTTTTATGGTATCCATACTTTGATGAAGAGGTTTGCTGGGCGACTGGAAAAAAAAATGAGTGGTTATATGAAAGGGCTTCTACATTTATTGCCGTCAAGATGCGTCTTCTCTGTAAGTGCTAAAAGACATGAATTGCGATAAAATAATATAATAATAATAATAAGGGAAGGAATTAGCTATGCGGTTAGCGTACTGGACTCCCACGCGGAGGTCCCGGGTTCGAATCCAGTTGCTGACCCTTAGATTTTCTCTTCCTAGGAGCTTCTTACAGCTCACTGTCCGGTGATGGACTTTGTTGACTGTAACTATGTCCGGAGACCGACAATGCACTGGAAAAAGCTCCAGGCGCCAATAACCTTAAATGTCGCGCCTCAAATCATTAAAAATAACTTTTCTTTTTCTTTTTTTTGAGGGGGTGAAATGCAACTTAGGCACATTGTGTCCGGTTAAAACCGGCTAAAACACCCCCCCCTAATGCTAGGCCTAGACTGGATTCACTGTGATGTCAGCATTACATCAGGCTGTCAGCATTACTACTCAGGGGACCCTGCTCAAATTGTGTTCCATGTCCCTTTTTTTAGAGGCAAGTACTTCTCTTGCAAAACCAGCCACTAGCGACCAATTAGTTCTGCAAGAGAGCATCGCCTCCACCAACATCTCTGGAGTCAACCGCCCGATTATATGCTCCAAATCTCTTCAGGGGCGACCCCACCTTTCACATACAAAAAAGGTGTGGTAGGCGTCGTCTATCACTGCTGGACAATATAAACAATCTTCTTGTGTCTCCTTACCCATCCCCTTGAGGAATGCACTGAAAAGGCCATGCCCACTCAAGAGTTGGGTAAGGTAGAAGTCCACTTCTCCGATAGACCGCCGCCTTATCCAGATACTAATATCTCTGATAAGCCTGGCGGTCCATCGGCCACGCGGCTTCTCGTCCCAAGCAACCTGCCATTCCAGCACGGTACGGGAACGCTTTTCCCTGGACACGGCTTCTTTATTCATTTCCTGCCTCCTTTCATAAATCCTCTTACGCTCTCCAGCTAAGAGGACAATAGGGATGACCCCAGCAATTACCATGATTGCAGGCTCGGATACAGTGCGGTATGCCGAGGCTATTCGCAGTGCACCGAGCCTCTGCACCCTGGCTAGCCTTTTTCTATACGCCGCTTTGTTTAGAGCATCCGCCCACACTTCCGTTTCATAAAGGAGTGTGGAGTGGATGACGCTCATCAGGACTCGCCGGGTGCTTGCCCGCGGGCCACCTACGTTGGCCATCAGCCTCCCCATCAGTGCAACGTTCTTTGCAGCCTTGTTCGCAGCCTGTAACCAAATAATAATAATAATAATAATAATAATAATAATAATAATAATAATAATAATAATAATAATAATAATAATAATAATAATACTAATAATAATAATAATAATAATAATAATAATAATAATAATAATAATAATAATCACTGTCCGGTGATGAACAGTGTTGTCTGTAACGAGAGAACACTGTCCGGAGGCCGGCAGTGCACTGGAAAAAGCTCCGGGCGCTAATGACCTCAGCTGTTGATGCGCCAAAAAAAAAAAAAAATAATAATAATAATATTTATAATAATAGTTTTTTTTTTTGTTCTGTTACTTCCTGTTACTGCGTCATTCTCACGATTCTAACCCATACACATTCTTCAAACTCGGGAAATTTAACTCTCTTGAACAGTTACAGTTGGTAGAACCGTAAATTTCCCTGAAATATAACCATGATTGTGGAACCATAAGATAAGATAAGATTCTAATAGGGCAGCCCAAGGCCTACGCCAGCCACTGCGACCCCTTTGGATCTATTGTGGCTCCCCTCACTCTAAAGCTCACCCACCAGACCCGTTCGTTTAACCAAGACTCTTAATTCTGGAGAGTGACTCTTGGGTAAAGCTCCTCAGGACCTTGGTTTATCCTCTCCCCCAGAGAAGTAAAACATCCTTAGCCTAGACAAGCCCCTCACACTGACACAACACGTGCAGTGCCCGTTTCCTCCTCCTCTTCCTCCTGAGAGAACCTACAAAAGGCTAGCCATCTGCCAGGTGCCCATGCGATGCATGCGTTTTCTGCAGTCTGCAGTGGCCCAGTTAATAGGCCTACAATTTTATCCTTATAGCCCCACGCGGGCCTTGACGGATTAATTCTGCAGTCAGCCACAGTGGAACTATACCCTATTACGTATCTTTCTGTGACCCCCCCCCCCTCAATTTTTTACAACAATTACAGTTAATTGTGAGGAGTTGACCAAATTTTGGCACTTAAATTAAGAATAATAATAAAGAAAAAATAAATCTCACTTTATAATGAAAACATAAATTTGGGTAAATTATAAAGTAAACAGCCTGTGATTGGACGTTAAACTCTTTTGCCCAGAGACTTTAACGCATTCTAATATGCCTTCTTTTTTTGGAGGAGTGGGGGGAGTAATTTTTTTGCAAATTGAAGGTTTAATTTATTTTTCTTTCTTTACTTTATTTTTTTCTTTAAGATATAGGCCATTACTTTATTTTCTGATCAAAGAGAAGCGAACGTTAATTAGATGCACTAAAAGTGGTTGTAAATCCACCTGTAGGATTTTTTTCTTGTTTAATGTTACTACTTGTCAATTTGGTGAATAAAAAGTATAATTTTACAGATGCACTTTTAAAAGTAAATTGCATTAAGATAAATTGATATAAATACCGCTTCTTCTTTTTTTGGCAATTTGGCAAATTAGTGCGCCATAATAATTTCTAAATTTAAATTACTATTTAAAAAACCGTTAATTAGCTGCGAGTTATTTCAAATATCAGTAATAAATAAATAATCCTACATTTAGTAATATGTAATTACTTATTTTACCAAAAACAAAATTTATTATTCCGAATAAATAATTTTAAATAAAAAAGTTGATGGGACCACCCTAGGCTGGTTGATATCTTTGATTCCTTCCGCCGTAGCGTGCTTGTTTATTTTATTTCTGACCGGTTTTGGAATTTTTATACTACGTCAGAGGGAGGTTACATTAATCAGTTTGGTCTAGAGATTTACAGTTCACTCATGTTTCCGTTTCGCTGTGGCACACCTTCCTCACTCAATCAGGAAGTGTGAGACGGTAGCGTGAAGTCCTTCATCCCGTCTGTAAGCGCGTAAGGCTTACACCCAGATGCGGCGAGGCGAAGGTGACGAAAACGCAATTTAAAATCGATATGTGCCCGAGCGAAGGCACTGCAATCGATTATAATATGTAATACAAAGAAAATATTTAGAAATAAAAACGGCACACAGCATCCGCCAGGCGGTGAAGGATCTCTAAATAAGCGGTAAAAAGGAATTGGAACTATTAAGGAGCTTAGGTATACAATTGTATAAAGATGTGTGTGTGTGTGTAATGAGTAGTTGAGCTCCTAGAAGCGTAAGAAATATTTGGGTTTAGGCCCAAATAGGCGTATCAGTATGAAGTGCACTAGATGCGGATGAAGCGAAGTGCTAGGCTATCAGCGGAAGTGAGTTGTAGTAGGCTGAGATGCGTTAAGAAGTATACACCAACAGGCAGACTCGAGTGACTGAAGTACAAGAAGCTTGTACTTGAAGAGTACAGCTGGCCAGGCGTAGACTCACGAACTGGTAGCTGCGTTGACTCTCAGATGCGTTATAGGCCAGGGTACACAATAATCTCTCCTTGGTAGAGCAAGAAGTAGTCGCGTTATGAAGCAGTGGGCTATGATTCGGGGATGCAGCGTTCGCGAACTAGAAGTGAAGTGTATAGCAGAGCCGGAAGTCAACTACTATTGAGCAGTATATACAGCGGATACGTAATTAGATGTGAAGCAGAGCAGGGCCGGATGTCGACTGACTGACAAACGGATGTAACAACTCCGTTTATGAGAGGTTAGAGGAGAAGAAGGGTTTGATAGCGAGGGTACCTTAAAGAAACACAAACATAACTACAAAAGAGAAGATAAATTTAAAATATTTAGCGGCGACAAGAAAGGGAAAGGATTATCGCGTAGTACGAGAAAGGGAAAAATGAGAAAGAGACAGAAACAGAAAAAGGGTGAGAGGGAAAACCCCAATGGGTCAAACGGTACCGCCAATGCATGCGGCTTAACACCGCCCTAAAAAAGGAAAAGACTCAAAATTTTCCATTCCAGTTTCCGCAACAAGAACACAATTTGGAAATGATTTTTCTATTAAATTTACCAAAATTGAAAAAGCGCATGGGGAAAATTAACATTTAGGGGAAAATTTAATCATCAAATATTGTTGCACCTTATTGTGGGCCAAAAAAGTGGTTATAAATAGGCACTTCTAAAAACTGAAACTACGAGTTGGCCTAGAGTTTGCCTGGAAATAACTTAACTGAAACCTATACTTTGTAAAACAATCTCTTAGGAGTTAATGTTAGACAAGAGTTTATACTAGATATAAGTCTCATTATTACTGTGGGGTACAAAGAAAAGAAAAATATAAAACAATAAATTATCTCTGAAATTTGGACAACAAGCACAGGAAATCAGAAATGTGTGAACCAATTAACGGAAACAAAAAACAAATAGAAACGAACTAACAAACTAAATCATCCTACTTCTTCTAAATTTTCTTCTCGTTTCGTCACTAATTATCAAGTTTGTTGTTATTAAAAGAAAAAAATATTTATAATGAGAAGCTGAGAGTTTATTTTTTTCAAAATGAGAGTTTAATAAGTTTTTAGTGGGAGTTAATTGAATTGGGAATTCGTTTTGTAACATAATTATGGTTTAACTACAACTGCTAGCCTAATTGTGGATGTCTTGCAACTACAAGGCTACTTGGATGGAATTTAAAACTGGATAGGAAAAAAGGTGTTAAAATTGATAGGCCTAATTTGTAATCATTTTCGTTAATTTTCCTTTTTAACCGAGTCAGATTTTGTAGCTGAGTTCTTTTCTTTCCATTTTGATTAGTCAACGTAATGTTTACTTTAAGTGTAGTGCAACAGTGGATGAATGATTGTGGTACTTAGATTTCCGGTGTTAGTTTAGATTTTAATAAAAAAAATTTTTATGAGACAACCCCTTAACGTGTACACTCGAGTTAACTCGAGCGCGCTAAACTGGCCAAACTGTGCACACTCGAGATAATTTGAGCGGCGTTGCACTTTATGCTACTATAATTTTTCACTCTCGAATATAATCGAGAACTGAAAATAATGTGAAAGCAAAGAAAAGCAATCGTTTTATAGATATTTATCATTTACATGGGATTGTAAGCTCTAACAATTACTTAATCAAATATAAAATATAGCGTTTTTTTTTTCAAAAAAACTGTGCATTAAGGGGTTAAATAAGGTTTGTTAGTTAGTCGCTTCAGTCGGTTTCCCATGTTTGGTAGCAGTCTTTCTGGGGGGAAAAAAGTAGGCATAATTTTATTGAATTTAAAAAAATTCAATTAGATCAAAAATAAAGGTTCTAAACTAAAGATACAAACTTAGCACACAAAGCTAAAATGTATTGTTGGTTTAGTGGGTTCGATTCCCAGTCTTAAGCCTTGGATTTTATTTAATGGTTAATATAAGGAATTTATAGTTAAGCATGTTAGGCGGTTATAGACTAGACCCGCAAAGCTGAGATGTATTGCGGTACTAGTCTAGGTCTTGGATTTTATTTAATGGTTAATATGAGAAATTTACAGTAAAGTATGTTAGGCTGTTATAGGCTAGACCCGCAAAGCTAAGATGTATTGCGGTACTAGTCTAGCCCTTGGATTTTATTTAATGGTTAATATGAGAAATTTATAGTAAAGTATGTTAGGCGGTTATAGGCTAGACCCGCAAAGCTAAGATGTATTGCGGTACTAGTCTAGGCCTTGGATTTTATTTAATGGTTAATATGAGAAATTTTGCAGTAAAGTATGTTAGGCGGTTAAGAGATTAGACCCGCAAAGCTACGGTGTATTGCGGTACTAGTCTAGACCTTGGATTTTATTTAATGGTTAATATGAGAAATTTATAGTAAAGTATGTTAGGCGGATAGAGGTTATACCCGCAACGCTAAGATGTATTGCGGTACTAGTCTAGGCCTTGGATTTTATTTAATGGTTAATATGAGAAATTTTGCAGTAAAGTATGTTAGGCGGTTAAGAGATTAGACCCGCAAAGCTAAGATGTATTGCGGTACTAGTCTAGGTCTTGGATTTTATTTAATGGTTAATCAAAGAAATTTACAGTAAAGTATGTTTGATAGTCGGCTCCGTCCACGACACTTAATTTGGTAATGCTGCCTGAAAAAAATAGACCTACTTTACTTTAGTTTGTTCCTTGTGCAGATGTACAACTCTTAACTCGGTTAGAGATACTTTTTTGGGCTTTTCTTCTTTTCTAAAGTACCATTATAGCATAATGTACGATTCTGCGTGTTTTATACTATGAAGGGCAAAGTCAAAGGACTTGATTAGGTACCAAGTTGCTTCTACCGGAAGTACCATATTGCTGAGCGCATTTTTCACGATTCTGAAATTTGCTTTCCCCGAAAATTTTCCCCAACTTTAGTATTTATAACTAAGGTTTTTATCAGAATAATTTTTTTGAAAAAATTCATTTTTAGTTTAAGTTAAGTCCTCTAAAGTAAGCAACTCGTGAATCAAAGTCGTGCGAGGGTACCCAGCTGATTTCTATTTTTTATGTAAATAATTTATTGTTTAATACAAAATTAATAAACATAAAAATCTCCCATCTGAATATTTTACACGTAAACTAGAATCATATGTTAGTTGTGTATTATTTGTTCATAAATGTAACAAATATTTAAAAGCTATTCTTTAATTTTGAGGTGTAATTTTTTGGGGAAAAAAAAAAAATATGGCCGAACTATTAATTAAACCGGCAACCTCGCGAACCATTTCACGTGCTTCCAACAAGTCGAAATCTGCCAGTGAGAGGAAGCAGCATCCATCCGTTTCCGAGATGGTCACCACTGCGATACGAGAAATGAATGAACGAAATGGATCATCATTGCAGGCAATTAAGAAATTCATTTATACTAATTATATTGTGGATGAAAGTAAAATTTCCACATATATACGTAAATTTCTTAAGGCAGCCGTGGAATCCGGTAAGTTAATCCAGACACGAGGCAAAGGAGCTACTGGTTCATTTAAATTAGGAAAAACGTTGAAGGAAAATTCTGAAGGAAATCAAAGTAATGATAAATCAATAGCAAGCGCAATGAAAACTTTGCTAGGCGTGATACAGAATAAAAAGAAGCAGAAAAAAATAGCTTTAGCTTTGGCTAAGCTACCAAAGTATAAAAAAGCTGCATCAACTTTGGGAAAGAAAAGCTTGAAAAAATAATAAATAAATAAATAGTTAACGAGAAAATTGAAAATTTATTTTAGCTTAATAAAAAACAAAGTAAAGTAATCGCCTATTTTTTCAGGCGGGGCTTAACGTCCAACTACCAATTAGGTGTCGTGGACGAAGGCGACTAGCAAACATACTTTATCATAAATCCCTCATATTAACCATTAAATGAAATCTGAGGCCTAGACTAGTACCGCAATACATCTTAGCATCGCGGGTCTAGCCTATAACCGCCTAACATACTTTATTATAAATTTCTCATATAAACAATTAAATAAAATACAAGACTTAGACTAGTACCGCAATACATCTTAGCATTGCGGGTCTAGCCTCTAACCGCCTAACATACTTTATTATAAATTTCTCATATAAACAATTAAATAAAATACAAGGCTTAGACTAGTACCGCAATACATCTTAGCTTTGCGGGTCTAGCCTCTAACCGCCTAACATACTTTATTATAAATTTCTCATATAAACAATTAAATAAAATACAAGGCTTAGACTAGTACCGCAATACATCTTAGCATTGCGGGTCTAGCCTATAACCGTTCGGCTACCGTGGCGCCTTTTTAGCTTAATAATTTTTCTATTGAAAATAAGGTTAGAGGTCCACAGTGGTAAATAACATCCGCCGTTGTGCGCATGTCTATTGGTACCCCTGACTGGCTTCCGATTTCCAGCCAACATTAGGGGTTGGTGAAGAGATTTCCACCTCACATTACCCACTCGCTGTACACCTACTGACTCAGTTTTATACATTTGATTAGTCTGTTCAAGTAGTCTATTTTGTCAATGATTTCTAAGCTAACGAACTGGATTGCTGAATGGGAGATAAGAACGTCGCTACGTCCTCTAATGCGACTAGTAAAGTAATCGCCTATTTTTCAGGCGGGGCTTAACGTCCAACTACCAATTATGTGTCGTGAACGGGGCGTGGAAGCTCATACTTTACTACAAACAATTGTTTCTAACGAATAAAAAGTAACGAAACGCTGGATTTGAACTCCCACTTTCAAAACCACGCTCATAACCACTGGAGTATCACCCGCCCCTCCAGTGCGACTAGTATTTGTCCATCATACATAATTAATTTAAAAATAATTTTAAAGGGACTACTTCTAATTTGTTTGTGCGCCTCAAAGAACAGAATAGAATGTCAGTCATTGTCTTCAGCTACTTTGATTATTGGGGAATAAAACTAACTGAAAGTTTACAGCCTAATAGTGACTAGTATCGATAATAGTGCCATCGATAAATCGCGAGCTACGAGATTGTGTTATTGTGCTACTGATTAGATGTTATTCTCGTATTAAGAGAATA
Organism: Rhodnius prolixus; assembly: GCF_049639745.1. Lineage (NCBI taxonomy): Eukaryota > Metazoa > Arthropoda > Insecta > Hemiptera > Reduviidae > Rhodnius > Rhodnius prolixus. The sequence continues at coordinate 39,281,124 of NW_027411634.1, forward strand.
ACATCTAATGATGAGGCTTAGAAAGGTAGCTACAACATCACATTGCTAATGTTTGGTAAAAAAAAATCACATCTCAGTTCACTCTATTAACTAAACAAAACTCTTAAAAATAATTTTTAAAAAATAAATAAATAAATAAATGAAAATCCAAGGGAAAAAACTTCGGCTGACTTTGAGTGGCTGAATTTCCTGTAAAAGTTGATTATGGAATGTGGGTGATGCTTCTCCGGTTTAATGACTGGCCAATCATGCGTGTTGCTTTACTGTTCCATGATAATGATGGTGATGAAGTGCTGAAGATGCCCGTAGCAATAATGACAGAGTGCTGATCTATTAGCTCACGTAAAGGCTGCTGCTCCAGTTAACAGTTTAACCATAAAAGGCGCACGATAAAGCTTCCAGTGATATTATATCGATTTAACTTCTCTCTTGGACGTTACCTTTGTTCTGTTTATTTTTATATGATCGATTAAGTTTTGAAACGCGATTTAAGTACTCTCTAGTTTTTGAACAACAGATATACCGTATCGATTACTGTAGGGGGGAAGTGGACTAGCCACTTCTTCAGGGATTTTGGCGTCCCTGCAGGTATCCCAGTCTAACAACACGAACGACACTTACACTGACACCTGTAACGCTTACACATAACAACACTATTATAGGCTTTTGCCGCCACATCTACTAATATCAATTCTACGATATATCTTTCGACTGGGCTGCACATCTTTCCTAATACTGCCGCAGTGGGAAGATATCTTCTAATAGAAGTAAAATTACTCTGACTATCATCTTAAATTCCTTGTCTAATTTTTTTTAAAAAAATACTTATGTTTTTCAGGCGAGCTTTACGTCCAAATACTAAATTAGATGTAGTGGTCGGAGGCGACTAGCAAATTTTTCTATAAATTTCTCATATAACCAACTAAATAAAATCCAAGGCCTAGACTAGTACCGCAATACATCTTAGCTTTGCGGGTGTAGCCTATAACCGCTCGGTTATAGTGGCGCCTATTTTTGCTTCAACAAAAGTACAAATTTACACAAAAACGTAATTCCGTCCATTTATTTTTATTTATCTCGATCAAATATTTAGGCTCATGTATGTATAATAGTAAAAAAAAAAAATAGTCCTACACATTTTGAAATAATAAATTTGTAAACAATTATTCCATTATGCTGATGGCCCCTATATTATTAATATTAGGTTTAACAATTTCAAACAAATTATCACCATGATGGTATATCCTACGGTAATACTGAACAAATGTTTTTAACAATTACGGTACACAGTTTGTTGTTGTGAATGCAAATTAATATTTAGAATTGTGTATTTTAAATTGACACTTTATATTGTATTCATAACGATTGTAATTCCTACGCTAAACTTAATTTGTGCGTCGGTTTCATTCATTATTTTGTTTGTTACCGTTTCTTAAATGTGTTGTTCTTTTGTTGTTGTATTGTTGGTTTCATCTTTTATGCTAATTATGTATTCACATATATTTTTTCATTAATTAGAACAGTATTAACTAGGGCTTTCTAGGGCATCTTCTCTTGATGAATAAATCTACCACCATTTTGTGGCAGAACTTCACTACGAGACGGCAAGTGCCTCCTAAATCATTTCTGTAGGTCAGGGAAAGTTAAGTTTTAGATCAAACAGTTGGACAACTTGTTCAGGTAATCGATTAATGATATATTGCTAAATATGATTGGCTATTTTAGAAAGTTTAAAAAAAAATATATATATATTGGCTATTTGGTGACCGAAAAGTTGACATTATTTAATAACATGTCCTAAAGGGCAAAAAAAAAGGAGCTCGCTAAATGGTATTAAATTGACTAGAACTGCAATCATTTAATGGAGAAATGGGTTATTATTTGGATACACCTGCTTGTATTTGACAAGATTTCTCTCTGACTCCTAGTTAGCCTAAAATAATCTACTTTCCATTATAAAATTGTGCCTTCTTAATGATAATTAATAAGAACAGTAAGGGAAGGGATAATCTGAGTGGTTAGCATCGTGGAATATGTTGCAAGTTAAAAAAAGGAAGGATTTAATAAACATAATGACCAAGGTAGCCAAAATATAACCTGAGATTCTCGTTTCTGGCCAAGTACTTAAAACCAATTTCCGGTATAACCACTAAATACGAACTTCCGAGCAAAAGAAGATCGCTGTGACCTTGCAGATTTTGATTTTAAATCTTTTCACCAGAAAAATCCGCAGTTTAAACCTATTTCCTATTGAACAATAAAAAGGGATTTTAAAAACTGATCATTTCTGGGAATATGCATGTTTGTAGGTACGTCAGTAACTGAAATATAAGATTAATTCAAATTTGATATTTCTGTTCGGTAAGCATAGCTCAAAAAATTGTGGTAGGCTCAAAATTTTGATATTAGATTTAGTGGTCATTAGAAGAGTAAACGGAAATGGCACACTTTACTTGAACAGAGTTTCCGTTCTAAAGGCTGAATTTCGTTTACTGTTTCATTGCATTTGTATAGATCTGTACATTACCGCGGGACAGTGCGTCTTAGGGCAGTTTAGGGCGAGAGGTGAGAATTGGATACCCAAAATGGTTACCCATTTTCCCAGAGAGAATTGATTGAGGGCCGTTTAACTTCCAAGGAAGGATAAATGCCTTTAGGGCTTTATTTGCTGATAAAATATTATTTTTAAGAGTATTTAGTCGTACACAGCCTTATTTTGGCGGCCCTTTTAACTTTTCCCGCGCTTCAGGTTGCCGCCAAACTTCTGTAGCCTCGCATCCTTTGCTAAGTTCTCATTTCTGTTCTTTCCAGGCTACAATGCACCTCGTTCATCGGCCAGAAGCAGGAGCAACAACCGCCGTCCTGCATTCTTTTGCATATTCATCTCTTCAGCATCAGTTTTTCTTCATTTCTTCATCTGCAGCGGTTGTCTCGGTGTCTTTTGTTTGCCCTCTATGCCCTTTTTAGGCCTTGACCCCCACCTGGTGTCCAACCTTGACCGAGGTGGTGGGGCTTACGTACTAAGGGCATTAGAGACTAACCCTCTCTGAAACTCTCGCGACTTCCGCTTCTGGGTGTAGGCACCTTCGCGTCTACCAAAAAAGTATTTCGAAAAATTGGGTTATTTCCGGCTTAAGCTTGACACAATCGTAATATGAAACTATAAAATTAAACTCCAAAAAAGAAAAAGTCTAAATTAAATAACACCTAGTCTTTAACAATTTTTAATTTAAATCTTCGTTATTTGTTACCACTTAGCTGAGATTCAGGAGTTATTTTTTTAAATTAATTTTTAGACTTTAAGCCTACCAATCTAGGCAAGACGTTGGTTAATTTAGTGAAAAGAAGTTTTATTATATAGGCTTTGTTTTCTAGTTAGACTGGCTCATATATCAAACAGGTAGACAGATTAATGGCCCGCACTAATCACGATTATCTTAAAATTGCCTATATTAGCTCCCTAACTGCTGGCAAGTTTTGGAATTTTTGGATCTTCTAAACAAACAATGGTAATTAAATAATATGTAAATTGTGGAGTTCCTTGAGGAGTGGATAACGGGAAGTGTAGAGGCTTTGTAGAGATCGCGTCTATTTCAGAAAATGAGCAGTGGATTTCCTTTCCGGGACTTAGAATTTGGAGGCTCCGCTCTAGAATTTGAAGAGATTAAGGAAATATCATCATCGTGGTTTTTGCTCGAATTATCTCCTTTTAATTGCTTTAAACGACGGTCGTTTGAAAAGTCCGTGCAAAAATAAAAACTACTTAATTTTTTGGGGTAAACCTTTTTTATTTTTCAACATAGTCTCCTTTTAGGCTTATACACTTCGTCCAACGCTGCTCTAGTTTGTTGATCCCTTCCGAATAATAGGATTTGTCCAAGTCTGAAAAATAGCCATTCGTTTCTGCAATCACCTCCTCGTTTGAATAAAATCTTTTTCCCGCCAGCCATTTCTTCATATTGGGGAACAAATAGTAGTCCGAGGGAGCCAAGTCTGCAGAATAGGGGGGATGTGAAACGAGTTGGAACCCTATTTCCATTAATTTTGCGACCACAACTGCTGAGGTGTGAGCTGGTGCGTTGTCGTGATGGAAAAGGACTTTTTTGTGGGCCAATCGTGGGCGTTTTTCAAACGGTCCAATAACGATGAATAATATGCACCTGTAATAGTTTTACCCTTTTCCAGATAGTCGATGAGGATTATTCCTTGCGAATCCCAAAAGAAAGTCGCCATAATCATTCCGGCCGAAGGAACCGTCTTCGCCTTTTTTAGCGCAGATTCCCCCTTGGTAACCCATTGTTTAGATTGTTCTTTGGTCTCAGGAGTGTAGTGATGTATCCATGTTTCATCCACAGTGACGAAACGACGCTTAAAGTCTTACGGATTCTTCTGGAACAGCTGCAAACCGTCCTTGCAACACTTCACACGATTTCGTTTTAGGTCAAGCGTGAGCAATCGCGGCACCCATCTTGCGGATAGCTTTGTCATGGTCCAAATGTTGATGCAAAATATTATGTACCCGTTCATTCGAGATGCCCACAGCACTAGCAATCTCACGCACCTTCACTCTTCTGTCATCCATCACCATATCATGGATTTTATCAATGATTTCTGGAGTAGTAACCTCAACAGGGCGTCCAGAACGTTCAGCGTCACTTGTGCCCATATGGCCACTCCGAAAATTTTGAAACCACTTATAAACTGTTCTAATCGAAGGTGCAGAGTCACCATAATGTTTATCAAGCTTTCTCTTTAGTCTCCTGAGGCGTTTTGCCTTTCATAATGTAGTGTTTAATCAACACACGAAATTCTTTTTCGTCCATTTTTTGAAAATCACTCGACTTCCTCGATTCAAACGAATGCCAAACACAAAGAAATAGACCGATCTGGCTGAAACTTGGTGTGTGTTCTTCCAAGAGATGCTACTAACTAAACATAACCTCGATACGCGCCAGTTATAGACTTATGCTGAAAATCACCCAATAGTTTTGCAACAGGTAATGCGTGATGAAGTGCAGTAAAATGATCTCATTATGCACTTTCTGGGACTCAGTCTTCGCTCTAGTTACCTTTTATATCTCCACTTTGGTGGCATCTTAAATGCACCTGTATAACAAACTTTATTGGCACCACAATTTATTTATCTATTTATTTATTTTTTGAATCAATTAAAAAATGATAAATGATCATTATTTCTCTAATCAGTTGCCTAAAGAGTTCGAAATTAAATTTCTTAATATAACTTGTTCCATTTTTAGACAAATGCTTATACGTTGCTGTTTGATAGCTCTGTAGTTCCAAATCTGCAAGCCCCAGCATCCATTTATCATCATCCTTAAAGTTGCAATTAATTGCTAAATATACAAAGTAATCTAAAAAAAAAGTCAAAAGAAGTTCTGCTATATCAGGTCCAATTTAAGTATGATTTAAGTTATAAAGAAAATGATTTATGTATTTGAATTTGTCCCGGACGCTGTTTGATTAGAACTTACGAACCGACATTTTGATGTGGAAATAGCGCTTTTTTTTTCATTGCGCCCAAATTTCTTTCTTTATTTCCGTGACTCTGGTGATGACGTAATGGCGATGACACAGAATGTTGACAATGATTCGCGAAGAGAGGAAATACTTTTACTAGTTTGGGATACCCATTTAAACTGAGTGTTCTTGGAAACGGAAGTGGTGGTACTTGCTGTAAAGGGCTTTTCTTCAAACTCGATTTTAGCAATAACTTTAATCCCTCCTCCCTTAATAGTACACATAAGGTAGGAGCGTCCCTGACAGGGAAGTGGCACGTTAGAGGCAATATATCCACCCACTCACTCACTCTCTCTCTCTCTCTCAGTCTGTCTCTTGAAGTACCCTTTGTTGTATTTTCCGGAAACATAGTTCCCAATATCACATTTATATGTTTTTAATCCCAGTATGACGTTTAAATGAAATCGTTTTGAGCCGTTTTTTTGAGAAACGTTTAAAAAAAACTTTGAATTCAACTCAGTTACGTGTTACTTACGGTAGACTGGAAATATCGCATGAGCGCTAAATATCAAATTTGAGTTTCCCTAAATATTTTTGTTGATATCCAATACGTACATATTCCCCTTCCGCACAATAAAATAACTTAAAATAACTCGAAGAATCAAAAAAATCTATTTAAATATAATATACAGGGTGATCCAATTAAAACGCACCAATTGCTAATAACTTTTTAGGAAAGCGGACTAACACTTCATTAAGTAATAAGAATGACTGCATAAGCGGGATTCGAACTGGGGATCTCCCACTTACAAAGCCACGCTCTTGACCACTACATCAACTACAGCCCCTCCCTGGTTAGATATTCTTACCGTAATCATAGGTGAAGAAGTCTTGCATATTGGGTGCACTAAAATGATGTGATGATTACTTTTATTTGATGATAAAACAAATTTATCCTGATTCACCCACAACCATTACATTACACTACATGTTTTAAGATCTTCAATTATTATTATATTTTCTACTTTGCGTCACCAACAACATTTTTTGTAGTCAGAGGACCTCCCAAAACGTGTATTTCTGGTGGAAATTTAATATATTGAAAACCGTTCACGAATAGATAACATTGTAACTTTGATCGTATCTCGACAAATATTACGGATATCGAAACGGGGTCATTGTGAAAACCAGTGGTCCTTATGAAACCCCAATCAGGTTTTTGGCCGCGTAACTCCGCCAAAAATGAAGATACAGCATCGGGGGTAAAAAAATTTGAAAACTAGACCCAATAAAAACATGTAGTTTTTTTTTTTTTTTTTTTTTTTTTTTTTTTTTTTTTTTTTTTTTTTTTTTTTTTTGGCATTAGCTCTTAAGCCATAGCCACTTATTATTCCTACACGACCAAAAGTTGCCACCCCTGGCCGGTATTGATCCCCCCTCGCGCTCAATCGTACCAATTATGCACACTAAGGATTCTAATTCTAAATCTACACTATTACTATACAGCCACTGCAATACAGTCATACCGGTAATAAATAATATATATACATGCAAATTATATAAAACACTCATACAAAACCGTATATGCTTTATAACACTCACACACACATACATACGCACACATAAGAATACTTTATAAGGGTGGAGTACTGGATATTCCTCCAACCCATTAGACTTAAACCTACAAGGAGACTGTGACTAGATATAAACGGACATCGACAATAAATTAATCATTCTTATATTTATAAACACCTAAAAAAGTTATTAGTTCTTGTAGAACTACTAAATTATCTGAAAATATAATACTTTCGTAATTGAAAGGGCACTCTAAATATTTTAATATTTTATTGAAAAAGATGTTTCTATCCCGTGAATACTTATTACATGTCATGGTAATGTGCCTAAAATCTTCATTCTGTTGACATTGTTCACATAGAGGGGAAGGACACAGCCCCAATCTATTCATGTAGGCCTTACAGACTGCATGATTGGCTCTTAGACGACTTACCATCGTGACCACCTTTTTATCCACACTTAAGCCCTTAAACCACACTGTTTTTTTAAGAAATGGGTGCATAGATTTATAAAAATTGCCTTTAATACCGCTACTATACTTCTCTTGCCATTTTTGCACTACTAACTTCCCTAAAATTCTTTTTAAATCTTCTATTGGCAAGGAAATGTAGTCTATTCTCTCACCGTTAACTGTTGCATCTTTTGCAATTGAGTCCACAATTTCATTGTTCTTCAAACCACAGTGTCCCTTTACCCAACCAAAATTTACTATAATCCCATTTTCCTGTAACAAACTCACCGCGTCTAAAATGTCATTAATTATAAAATTATTTTCAAAATAGTTTCTCACGTTAGTTATTTTTATAAGGGCACTTTGGCTATCACTGATTATAGCAAAGCAGTGTTTCTCCTTCAAGCTTATAATATGTTTAAGGGCTAAAAGAATCGCTGTCAATTCAGCAGTATAGACCGATGCATATCCATGCAGGTTGGCCATTTGAAACAAATTTTTTTGTGGATCATAAAAGGCACATCCCACTTTCCCATTCAGTTTAGACCCATCTGTGAAAATGGCATAAACACCGGGCCATAAATTTTCAAGAGTTTCTTGAAATACTATTTCTTTAATGTTAGATGGATATTTGGCGAAGTCCCCTATTAACTTTAAATCAATATCTAACACTGCCAGTTTATAGCTCATTATGGAGGGCGGCTCTCTTTCATTTAATTTAACTAAATGTTTTAGTTGGGAAATTTCTATAAAACTATCACAGAAGACAGGTGAAATCTTATTTCTCCAATAATTATTGGTTAGGACTTTAGAATTCAACTGACAAATTTTATTATAAATTTTATAATCAAAAACTGAAGTTTTTAACAAATATCTATGAGATAATAACTGGAATCTGTATTCTAAAGGAAGTTCACACGCTTCTGCATACATAATATCAATTGGAGTGCTGCGCAGAAAACCTAAGCATACTCTTAAACATTTATTTTGGATTATTTGTAATGGCCTAAAAATTGTTTTCTTCGCCATGCCATAGAATGTAGATCCAAAATCCATTACCGATCTTATAGTGGCTCTATAGTAGAGTAACGAGATCTCAGGGTCGGCCCCCCATTTATGGTGAGAGACTGCTCTTAAAATGTTAAAATATTTTTCTGTTTTCTTTTCAACCAATTTAATATGTTCTTTCCAACTTAATGTCTTATCCAGGATGACGCCAAGAAATTTAGCGGAATTTTTGCATGGGTAAGTACGTCCTGCCAATGTCATTGAATCCGAAACAGGCAACCTTCTTTTCTTTGTAAAGGGGCAAATGACCGACTTTTGTTCTGAGATTTCTATACCATTTTCGAATATCCATGATTCAAGTTTCACTAAGGCAGTTTCCAACAAATCTTTACATTCTGGAAAGGAAGGTTTTATAACATAGATACAAACATCATCTGCATATTGCAGTATTTTAATTTCATTAGAAAAAAGGGTTTCTAAATCCGCACTATAAAGGGAATAAAGAATTGGGGAGAGAATTCCGCCTTGCGGGAGACCTAGATTTGTAGATCTGGGGCCTACTAATGAATTGTTTATTCTTAAATATATATTTCTATTAGAAATTAATTTAATAATATTGAAAATAAATTTTCCTGGCAATCCCGCTATTTTCATTTTTTCTGTTAAGATTGGCAATTGAACAGAATCATATGCTGAGGTAAAATCCAAAAAAAGGGCTAAAAGTATCTTATTTGAAGTATAGGCTTGTAAAATGTCTGTTATTAACTGAATTTGACAATCATTTACTGACTTCCGCTCTCTAAACCCATACTGTGTTTTAGGAAGTTTGTCGTTAATTTCCAACCACCATACAATTCTATTTTTTACCAATCTTTCTAATGTTTTTAATAAACATGAAGCTAAAGAGATTGGCCTGTAAGATGAACAATTCTCTTTTGGTTTGTTAGATTTTAAAATCGGGCAAACAACATAATTTTTCCATTGTGAAGGGAATTCCCCCTTCATCCACATTTCATTATAAATACTTAATAAAGTTAATTTACAGGGAAGAGGAAGATTATAAATAAGACTATATTGAATCTGGTCAATACCAGGCGCACTATTATTTTGTGATTTCATAACTGACGAAAGTTCATTAAGTTCAAATGGCTCCAGCAAAAAATGTTTATTATCCGAATTATTAATATTAAAATCAATTTTATTTTCAACATAATCAGGAGCTAGTTTATACAGAAAATCATAAATCCAATCACCCTTTTCTAAAATATTATTATAAACTATTTGGTTTCCTAATGATTTTATTTTATTCCATATAGTTTTTATAGGAACATTTTTATTTAGATTTTTGCAAAATTGCTGCCACGATTGCTTTTACTTTCTCTAATAACTTTTTTTGTTAAGGCAGTTTGTCTTTTATACATTAGAAAATTATTCATATTTGGGTGTTGTTTGTATCTCTTAAGTGCCTCTTTTCTCTTTGTAATGCTAGTGGCGCATTCTTTCGTCCACCAACATTTAACATGTTGATATCTTACTTCTTTTTTTAGAGGTATTGCTTTTTGAGACGCGTCATTTATTTCATTGATAAATTCTTCATAAGTTAAAGAATTCACATGGTCTACATTAAAACTATTTCTATAAACATTCCAATCCGCTTTTTTTGTATCCCACTTACAATACGGACGTCTTTTCATATTTTCAATTAAATATAAATTTGATTCTATAATTATAGGATAGTGATCTGAGCCCATATCATCTTCCAGAATGGTCCATTTAAATTTAGAAGCTAAGTTTGGGGAACAGAAAGTAAGGTCAACAGCTGACTTATTTTTATGTCTGATATTTCCAATAATAGTGGGGGACCCATCATTCAAGTACACGAGATTGTTATCTTGTATTGCATCTAGTAACTGGCGACCTTTAGAATCTGTATAGCTAGAGCCAAATGCTTGATTGTGTACATTAAAGTCCCCTGCGAATATTATTTGACCGTTAATACTGTTTATCAACTTATCCCAATCTCTGTAACTTATATTATTCGTAGGTGAATTATACAAAGAAATAATTGAACATTTAAAACCATTATGCAAATTCACCTCAATTCCCACTAACATCAAATCTTTTATTTTATGTAACTTTTTAATTTCGTTGTAAGGAATTTCAGTTTTTATTAAAATTGCTGTACCTGACTTTCCGTCTTTTCGGTCCATTCTTACGACATTATATCCCTTAAATTTAACATCAATGTTTGGTTTGAACCATGTTTCACTCAATATAGCGATATCTATTTCTTCATTCATTAAACAAACTTCTAAATTTTGTTTGTTAGCGATAGCGGATCTAGCATTCCATTGTAAAATTTTTAGTGGTCGTAATTTCATAGGTTTTTTTTTTTTTCCTAATTAAATAAACTATAAGAAATAAATAAATAAATTAAATAAATAATTATATATACACTGTACAATAGACAAAAATAAAGAACATAGTTACCTTCTTCCGAATTCATTCACAGACAAATCTATATACATATATAATAAAATGAAAATTATACACTCATTCACACTATTCCTATACTTAAATGTACATTTAATTAGATAAACTATCCCTATATACACTGTACAAACGTTTAAAAAATAATTACACTCTATATACATTCTCATACATTCGCGCACAGTCAAACCTAGATACATACCTAATAAAACGAAATTTATACATTCGTTCATACAACTCATTCATATATGTACAGTTACCTATATATATTTTTATAAAATAATTATATCTACACATTTAAACTATTTACAAAATTCTTATATCTGTCCAGATACAAGCTTTGTATTGAGCCTGTATCTATATAGCCTCATTTAAATTAATCACTCTTTCTTTTATCATATTTTTCAAACCTTCATCAGTAATTTTATTCAATTCATTTGGGTTAACACTCTTTATGATAGAGTACACCGCTTCAAAAACTATGTCTAAATTATCGTTATTTTGAAAAGTTTCCTTCAATTTATTTACTTCATTTGGGCGATAAGGATTTTGAGGAACAAGGCCGCCAGGGACATTTTTCTTCACCTCTTCTTCAATTAATAAATTTTGTAATTCTTGTTTGTCAAAGTTAGGTGGCAGTAACCTGTCTTTTTGTTGCCCTTCTATATGAAACAGTCGTAGCAAAAGGTCTATTATACCCGCCCGTATTTTTGTTAAAAATAGGAAACTCTTTCAAATTATCTATATTTGGGGCATCTTTCCCTGCAATAGCAGAAAATGAATTCCCATTATCAAAAAAATTTTTAGCTTCTAAATAAGAAATATTACTTTCCGCCATTATTTGTTTTATAAGTTTTTCTTTTTTATAACGTGGACATAGTTTTTGATCAGAGGCCATGTGATTGGTACCACCACAATTTATGCATTTTATCTCTGTATTTTTACACTCTTTAAGGTCATGTTTATTTCCACATATTTCACACCTCACAGAACCCTTACACTGATCCTGGAAGTGACCAAATCTCAAACACTTTTTGCATTGAATTACATTCTGTATATAGCAGTGAACTTCACATCTAACATAGTGTATATATACATTCTGAGGCAACTGTTGACCTCTAACAGTAACCAAAACAGACTGAGTGGGTATTAATTTAACCTCGTTTGTATCTTTGTCCACTATTTTCCGTTTTAATCTTCGTAAATCAGTTATTTCAAAATTTACCCCAGGTGGACCCCTTATCACATCCTTAATTTCATTTTCAGTTAGCTCAGTATCTACGCCCCTTATCACTCCTCTCCTTTGTAATAAATATCTAGGAATATAAGCATCTAGATTTTTTTCTTTTAATAGTACACTTTGCATTAATTTATTCGCAGATACGCCATTATTAAATTCAATTCGCAGCCTGTTAATACCCAGTTTTTTAATTGAAATGATATTATCTGCTATTTCTGGGTGATTAATGTGTAACAATTTTCCAATAGACATAGGGTGAATCCTAGCAATACCTTTCTTATCTTTGTCTCTACTTTCAATTAAAATATAAAATGGACCCAGATCACTTGTTCTATATTCCATACAAATATTCTGTCTGGAATTATTTTTATTTAAAACACCACTACTCCCTGGACTTATTGTGATTATATTTTTATTACCTTCTGGTTCATTACTTACGAGTACATCACAGCTCATTTCTTCTATATCTGGTGGAATACCTACTTGTCCTCTACTATTGTCAGTCATTTTGCTAACTCACTAAATTATATACACAAAAGGAAATTTATTTACACTTTGCACAAGTTAAAAAGCAATAAATTGAAATAAAACAAAAAACAAAAAAAACAGAAACTTTTCCTTTTTAATAAAGAAAAGAATAAAAAAAAAAAAAATTAAAAAAAAGAAAGAGAAAGAATTTCTAAAAGTAAATGGAGAATAAGCCTGTTTGTTACTTGCGAGTGAGATCGAACTTTGATCCGCACACTACTAAAGCTCAACACCGTTATTTCGTGGGTTTTTTCGCAATTCCGCTTTCCTAAAAAAGTTATTAGCGATTGGTGCGTTTTAAATGGATCACCCTGTATATTTATTTTATATTTATATTTATTTTTTTATTGCAAAAAAATCAGTTTTTGACTAAAGCAGTAAGAGGAAGTAGTGGTGGAGTTTTCTCATCATTGCTTTTTCAATTTTTTTAAAATTATTTCTCGAGTTAAAATAAAAAGAAAGAAGAAGATTTTAATAATTACTGTTATGGCCGGTAAAAACGCCAAGCTTATTTAATATTTAAAGAGAATGTGCCGCAAGTATTATTTTTACTGTTATTCCACGTTAAAAACAATGAATAACAAAGATCAGATTATTATGTATATACGAGTATATTATATAATGAACTTATTATATATTCCCCAACGTTATGACCGTAATTGTGGTCTAGGGGGTGTGGGGGGACTCTAGAAAATGTCTCTTTTTTTAAGGAAACCTTTCCCCCCCTTGGCTTAGAGGCCCCTTCCTTCCTGTAAAACAAAAAACCACGATTAATGAATGCAATCACCGTCTACCACTTCAAAGATGGGTAGCATTTAGAATTTTTTTTTTTATAGCTAGAAGGTAATAGATTGCTGGGAGAAAGAGAGAGACAGATGGTAAGGGGATAATTTTGTAATTTTTTAATACGACCAGGAGGCTTTAAAGAGTCATAGGGGTGGGGGAAGGGAGGAAGGCGACACACGACCAGCGGCGTCTCCATTAAACAGAAATATGTTCATATCCTTTTTTTATGTTTTTATTACCAATATGTAAGTAAAATATTTAACATAAATTAATTGTTAACAGCTTCGCACACGACCAAAATTAAAGTTATCTTTATATCACTATTTAGTATATAATTTTTTTTGTATTAATATCGCTCTGCATATTTAATTTTAGTTGGATCCAGTGAAGACGTAAAGAGGCACTTCAATATTAACTAGTTTTTAACTATATTCTGTAAACGCTCTAAGAATTATTAATTTTTATATTTTTTTAAAAATTTGTTCAATCTATATTCTTCAAGAGTGTAATATATGCAAATGTTTAATTATAGGTTAGATTTTCGTAAACTTGATTGATCTATCGTTTTAAGTTTTAGAAAAAAAAAATAAAGGGATTTCTCCTCACTTTGTACAAGTGTGGTGATTTAAATAGCCCTTAATTCCCTTTACCCACAAAACTAAAACTCCTCCTTTGGTCAAAAGTACCTTTCCACTAACTCGGTACCTATAACGGTTGTCAAGAAGAGATACAGCTGTTGATGTTGGATAATTGTGTTTTTTTTTTTTTTTTTTGATGTAGACTTAGCTGCTGAATAAGTCGCGGTTTTGTTAATGGCCGGGCGGCTATTTGTAAACAGAAATAACGATAGATGTAATACTATTGGTTAGAATTAATTAACTATAACTAGAAACTTACAGTAACTAGGCAGGCGTCACGGTAGCCGAGAGGTTATAGGCTAGACCCGCAAAGCTAAGATGTATTGCGGTACTAGTCTAGGCCTAGGTATTCTATTTAATGGTTAATATGAGAAATTTATAGTAAAGTATGTAGAGCGGTTATAGGCTAGACCCGCAAAGCTAAGATGTATTGCGGTACTAGTCTAGGCCTTGGATTTTATTTAATGGTTAATATGAGGAATATATAGTAAAGTATGTTAGGTAGTTAGATAGGCTAGACCCGCAAAGCTAAGATGTATTGCGGTACTAGTCTAGGCCTAGGTATTCTATATAATGGTTAATATGAGAAATTTATAGTAAAGTATGTTAGGTAGTTAGATAGGCAGACCCACAAAGCTAAGATGTATTGCGGTACTAGTCTAGGCCTTGCATTTTATTTAATGGTTAATATGAGAAATCTATAGTAAAGTATATTAGGCATGATTTTATGTATTATGAATGCCATAAAATGGCCGAACATTTTCTAACCAGTATCTTATTTACTTTCTTCTAATTGGTCTTTTAAAATCTTCAACAAGAACCTGAACGTGTTGATTGGGTATAGTTATTTGCATGGTTAATTTAAGATAAACTGTAGCCTCGGTCTGCTTAAATGGATTGAGGCTGGCAATGATGATAATCAAACTTTGTAGACTAATAAACATCTTGACCCAATTCTTAGCGTAACCAGTTCCGTGACGTAATTGGTAAAATTTCAGAATTTAATCTAGAATAGCCGTTAGCGTTCTTTAATTATGAAATTCATCAATAGAGCTATTATAAACAGATTTTTAGAGATATTTAAGCTAGTAGCTTGGTTGGCGGTAAATTGAGCAATTATGAAAATTTTAGTAAATTGACTTTATTATAAACAGTTTTACTCAAAAGAAATCGCTGTGTTTATTTTAGATTTTATTTTATTTTTTTTTTAAATATTATTCAAGGCGCGTTAACATCTGAGGTCATTGGCGCCTGGAGCTTATTTTCAGTGAACTGCCAACCTCTGGACAGAGTTCTCTCTTGAAAGACTTTATTGTCAATCATCGGATGCTGTTAGAAGTATTTAGAAATAAAAACATAAACAAAATTTAAGTGATTAGCAGCATAATTCGAATTTTTGATATTTAGTAAATGTAACACTCACACAAAAACAAGCTATTACCCAATTTTAATTGCTTTTCTTTTTCAATCCCTATTCTTCAAATTTAGAGCATTTATGACTTCCACCTGTTTCCAAATCTAAAGAAAATCTTGAAGAAAGCTTCAAATGAAGAAGCTATGTGGCAGCCATTGATGGGCCATAAGAACGTTTAGCAGCGAGACCCTACTATGTAATGAAGTATTGTGTATTGGGTACATATTAATGGTAAATATGAGAAATTTATAGTAAAGTATGTTAGGCGGTTAGAGGCTAGACCCGCAAAGCTAAGATGTATTGCGGTACTAGTATAGGCCTTGGATTTTATTAAATGGTTAATAAAAGAAATTTACAGCAAAGTATGTTAGGCGGTTATAGGCTAGACCCGAAAAACTAAGATGTATTGCGTTACTAGTCTAGGGCTTATATTTTATTTAATGGTAAATATGAGAAATTTATAGTAAAGTATGTTAGGCAGTTATAGGCTAGACCCGCAAAGCTAAGATGTATTGCGGTACTAGTCTAGGCCTTGGATTTTATTTAATAGTTAATATGAGAAATTTATAGTGAAGTATGTAAGTTTGCTTCAGTCCGCGATACCTAATTGGTAGTTGGGCGTAAAGACAGTCCTGAAAAATTAGGTATTACTTTACTTTACGTTTTGATTGTTTCATCCAATCATTCTTAAACGGTTACTAGAAGCTGTAGGGGAACTGCAAAATAATGTTTTACAGAAATTTCTGAGCACTAATGCTCAAATAATGCGTAGATCATTTATACAAAAAGAATGAAAAAAAAACTTATTTTTTTATGTGTATAACAATAAATATTCAAAATGAAGATATAAACGATGAAGTGTACAGAGAACTACATATATTATCAGTATTGATGTATTGAAGTATACAAACCTGATTGAAATCCCTACGTAGCCTACAGCAAGTTTGTACGATTGCGGAAATAATAATGATAGTGCCGCTAACAATCCGCACGAGTGGATTGAAATAGCACAGATCTTTGGTAGAACGGGTGTGTTTACATAAATTACCCAAGACTAAGCTAGCCACGCGTATAGTCTAATAAATACTAGGAAGGAACTAACAATAGAGTCGTGATGTGTTCATTTAGTACGCTCATAATAACATGTAAGGTAATATATCTTGGCTACACTCTGCTATACACGCTCAGCACACCGAGCGTACATAACTCAGTGAGTATTGACCGAGGTGAATACATCAAACTAGCAACCTGCTAAAACTATACACAACCTTAACGTTATCTTGTAAAGTTTTTGACCTAGCCTTTTAACGATAGCACTTCTATTCTTTTACTTTCCAAAATCTGTTAGAGATGTTCGAATCATCTGTTAGTTCAGGAAAAAAGTAATAATCTCTTGTTGGTACTCACACGACTTCCCCTTACTATTATTCTAACCAAAAAATTTTCATCAAACTCTGAAGTACTGGAAGTAAAATAATTGCCTGTTTTTTCAGCCGTGCTTTACGTCCAACTACCAAATTAGGTGTGGACTGAGACGACTAGCTAACCTACTTTACTGTAAATTTTCCATATTAACCATTAAATAAAATCCAAGGCCTAGACTAGTACCGCAATACATCTTAGCTTTGCGGGTCTAGCCTATAACCGCCTAACATACTTTACTATAAATTTCTCATATTAACCATTAAATAAAATCCAAGGCCTAGGCTAGTACCGCAATACATCTTAGCTTTGCGGGTCTAGCCTATAACCGCCTAACATACTTTACTATAAATTTCTCATATTAACCATTAAATAAAATCCAAGGCCTAGACTAGTACCGCAATACATCTTAGCTTTGCGGGTCTAGCCTATAACCGCCTAACATACTTTACTATAAATTTCTCATATTAACCATTAAATAAAATCCAAGGCCTAGATCCCCGGGAATTGAACCCACTAAACCAACAATACACCTTAGCTTTTGCGGGACTAGTCTCTTAACCGCTAGGCTATCGTGGTGCCTAGTTTTGCTTCAACAGAAGTACAAATTAACTCAAAAGTGAGATTCCATTTTGGACCTATTTATTTCGAACAATATTTGCGCTCATTTGTGGGACTTTCTTTACTAATTTATTTCCTTATTAATCTGCCTTGGATCTTTATTAATGGGGCCATTTTTCTGCTATTTCCGAATATTTGATTGAATTCGATTCCTATAGTTTGTAAATCCGTTCATTGCCCTGAACTCACAAAAAAGCTGATTCCATCAATTTTTTCCATGAAAATTACTAAAAATGAAAATTTTGACGTTTCTAACCTCTCTATTCACACCGACCTAAGAATTCCATTACCTGCAATACCATCCCAAATAGCTCCTCACTCTAACCTGCTCGTTCAAGCCCTCAAGGCGTCGTAGGCTCGCGCAACCATCTGGAAGCCTAAAGACGTCTGTCCCGAGAGTTAGCAGCCCCCCACTACCTATAGAATGTCGTTTTGGTGTTGATGCCTGATTTATTGAGTTACGCGCTGGCCACCTGTTAACACCGGTTAACAAAGGTAGAGGATTAGTTTAATGTGTTTACAGCTAAGTATTTGTACTTTAGGAACGGTATGGTGGGGGGGGACTTACCTCATTAAGATTTGTTGGACAACCACTTGGAAGTGGGATATAAGAGCTTAAGGCTTAGTAAGGCGTTAGCGTAAACACATGTACCCATTTATTTAAGAATTTGTTTAATAAATCGCTTGACACGGCGTTTAGTTTAGCCAAAGTTATTCAGCTCACAGCTTCTCTGGACCCATTAATTCATCTTCTTTAATTACTGACAACTGGCCCCCTAATGGCCTCAGCTTTTAACACCTTAAATATTCATTGAAATCTTCCTTAGTGAGCTAGAGAGTTCTTTTATTTGTCTTTTTTTTTTAAATTGAAAAACTCTTCGTATTTTTTGGGTAGATTTTATATTCAAATATTGTGGGGTACAATGAACTCTAGAAGGGGAATGGACTTGAGCTACTTTTCCGTTGGTCTTGGCGTTCGTTTAACAACATCGACACAAGGACGGTCCAACGTAAGCACGAAGCACGCCAAGATCTTTCGTTAACATGCCTGACAAGCAATTTTTTTGGCAGAACGAAAATAGGGTGAACTGAGAGGAGTTAGCGAGAGTTTTGATGGGAGTAAAAACAGACAAGGCAGTACTTCCGGCTCGTCCAATTCTGGTAACCATACGGGTTAATTTCCAGCACAAAATAATATATTTCTTCACAATACCCTCTTGGCATCAATGGATTTAAAAGATCGATCAAGTAAGTAGCGCTTATGCCGCAGTAAGAAATTCTTAGCAATGTGTTTTGGTAGCAAATCTCTAAACGTAATGCCGGACATGTGGTTTGATAAGGATCGCTTCTGCTCAGCAGCTCTTCTATTACGTCACCCCATTCGAAGAAACGAAATAGAATGCGTGGTTAAACTATGTCTAAAACGCAAAAAAAAGAAGAAAAATTGTGTTAATACCTTAAGCTGTAGTAGGATAAGTCGAATTATGAGAACAACTTGTTGTAGATATCATCAACTTTACGCCAAATAGGGGCAAACAAAGATTTGTGCAGTTCCTAAAGATTAAGAAATAAGATCCAGTTCCACCTGGAAGAACAAATGTCAAGGAGGCATTGAGGGAATTTTGAGGAGGGAACAGCTGTCCAAGGGTACTTCTTTTTGTCCAGCTGTCCTTCATCACTTGATCTGCACCGTCCTTTGAAAGAGGTATTCTTCGACTGGTAGGCAACTTGTATTTCTAAAAAAACCATTTTCTGTTTACTCTCAGGAATACTGATACATCCGAAAAAGCAAAAGTTCAATTTCCAAAATATGGTTTAATCTTAGTATCTGTCTTGTCTCGATGGAGATGGTGACAACGTTGGTACGCATCCATTCATGGCGGTCAAGAAAGACATTGAAAAATTCTTCAATGTCTCAAAATTTCATTTTGTAAATACGATCTTGCGATCACATTTCATTTAATCAAACAACCCATCTTCTTCCTCTGTACCATCAATAATCCTTCCAGGAGATTGAAGAGAAGATGGCCTCGTGATCAACACTTATCACAGTGTATTAAGTGCTCCATGATAATGCAGTGACACCATAAGTCATAATTAAATATGTTTTCGGATTCAGAAAAATATGTATAAGGTTCTACATCGAGAATCGTATCGATTGTAGATAGTTTGGACGATAGAACATTCCCTTTTTTTTAAAAAAATAATAATTTTTTGATGTTTTGTTTTTATAATAAAAAAAAATAGCACTAAAATAGATAAATAGTGTGGCAAAATATTGCCTTTAGGCTTGATTTAGATATAATTTATAAGCCTGAGGAGGTTTATATATATATATATTAAGTTGGCTGGGCCACCGTGTGCCGCCAGTGGCTAATTTTTAGTAACGGTTACCTTAAGGAGAGAGACAGAATGAGGGAGCTTTGAGAGCCAACCTCTTCTTCACCTCTAAGTGTGGTTTCCACAACATTCCTCCTCTTCTCCTCCTCTGCTCACCACCTTAAACTACGTCCAGATTGTTGCAAACTGTAGCAAACATCACGAAAGCAAAAGTGATCTATATTCTTCCTTACTGAAACTATCTGCACACGATGGCAGTTATCTTACAAAGCGGTTACCACAAAAAAAAAAAAAAAAAAAAAAAAATAACTATCCTCCAAGATGCTTGGTAACTATTACTGATCGCCAAATCATTTTCTCAGCTACTATTAAATTATACGCCCCTGCCCTTACATTATCATTAGAGCCATTTAAGGTAAACGGATATATATTTATAATTTTTCTTTAAAAAAAAAAAGAAAGAAAAGCTTTGGTTCAATCTGATAATTTTCCAGGACTCAGAATTAATTTTAAGCTTGCTGTTAAATGTTTTTTTCTGGAACATGTACAGTCAATTTTTAAAAAAAAGCATTTCTGGATAATTATTTCACTTGTAAACTAAGAGAGAATAGTATGCACACGAGAATTACCTAATAACACTATCAACCTAGCACACGAGAATTACCTAATACTATCAACCTAGCATAAAACTAACTGTATTTTCTTCTACAATAACTTTTAATAAACACATATATTATCGCTCTCTGGGTTTACATAATTTATAAACCCTTTGATTGGACGAAATTAACCGGGACTTAGTTAAGCTAAAAAGTAAATATAATCATAATGTATGTACACTTTTACATGAATGTGATAGTAGGTAAAGGTTAATTATGTACAGGTTCTGGCATGTTAAATTGGGCATATATTATTATAATGAACATATAGAGTTAACATTTAGCGTTAACTTGTTACATATTAATGTTGTAAATTATCATAGACGGGGCGAAAGAATAATTTATGATTTCAGTTGCATTCCCTAACTTAAAAAAAAATAAGTCCAACCACTTCACAGGTTGGCCCTGGAGTGGGGTAACTTTTTTTATTTATTTATTTTTTTTGTACAACTTCACACACCAATGGACAAACATAAGTTAGTTTCTACAAAGCTTGGTACTTGGTACCACACCATTTCACGCCCTTAAATAAGGGGCAATCAACCTTCCCAATTACCCCCAATCAACCCTTAGCCCCTGGGGCCATCAACACAAAAATCTTCTTTTTTTTCTTTAGGATTACCTCAACAACACGCTGGTCAATTTCCCGCCCCTCAATTCGGGCGGGCATAAATTCCAGGCGATGATGGTAACATCATCAAACAAAACTCCCGCGCATTTCAAAAGAATCAAATAAATAAGCATCATTTTTTTTTTTGGGCCCACCTGAGACCAATTAGATTGAATCTTGTTCCACTAACACTTAGAGAATTTTTTTTTTTTGGGAGGTGCTAAGTTCTTGAATTGATTGAAAAGCGGACAATCGACCTACCAATCGATGGGGTTGTTGTATTAACTTACGTAATAAATAAGACGGCTTCCTCCATTTGTTCTCCTTTCAAGAACTACTCAGGTCTAATAGAAACTTTCAGTCTAAGAAGCGACAGAAATTTGTTTTAATTTAGGGACACATTTATCTTTCTCTAATACCATTGTATTGATTTTAGATTTTTACCTTTTCTCCGAAATCGAAACGAGGAAATCGTTTCATAAAAAAAAAAAAAATCTGAGAAATTCCTTTGGTCTCTGAGCGGATGTAAGTTCTTTTTCAGTGACTTAACCTCAAAACCTCAAAAGTTTGGTTGATTTAATTAAAGTGGTCCAAAAATTATCTTGTTGCACAGATTGTGTGCTATGGAAAAGTATTGTGTCTTCTAAAACATGTATCTGCTCAAACGTTTTTCTGTTGTTAATTGTTGCTGTTATTGTTATACAAAAATTGCAAATTGTAGGAATGTTGCAAATCGATAAATGATTTGAAATGAAATGCACAAATAAATAAATAAAATTTGGAGATAACTGACACAAGAAAGAGTAAGCAAAACTGGTAAAGACGAATGAAGCAGAACGGATATACAGTGCTCAGGTAAGCCTAATTAAAACTGTCCGGAAGTATTGATCATTACGCGAAAAAGCGTAATGTTGGAAGACACCCAATTTTGACAGATAAAATTCCCAAATTTTCTTGAAAATAAAGACTATGTCCTCGTTTATAACTGAAATTTTTCCGGAACAACGCGCATTTTTAATTAGTCCATTAATAGAATCAGTAGATTTTAAGACAAGTGCATGTCCCCCCAAAAAATAAATAACTACCGGATATCTTCGGCTATAGTGTCTTGAGGAATAAGACTCCGGTCCTATGACCGGACCCAATCTGTGGGTAAAAAAAAGAATCTTGGAATTTTTCGCTCTCTCATTTCAAACAACTTCCTTGCGAGTCTGGCTCTATTTGTATTCTGTTAAAGTCTTCCAGCCAAAGAGATTCTTTAGATGAAAAAACCTTTTTGACCAGGCCATTTTCCAGGTCTTCCTCAAAAGGTTTGTAGATCTTTCATCTTCCTCCTTATGGGCTTATGATCCATCTTTATTGCCATCACTCCATCAATGCCTTTAGCAACTTCTCGATTCAGTACTTGGCTAGATCAAATTGTAGTGTGCCTGAGGATCTTTTATCTTCCTCCTTTTGGGCTTATGGTCCATCTTCATTGTTATCACTCCATCAATGCCTTCAGCAACTTCTCGATTCAGTACTTAGATCAAATCGAAGTGTTCCTCTTTCTAACTCTTAACAATACTTGTGCTTTTCTTAAAAACCAATCTCACGCCTACACTACTCCTAAGAGTTTTATGTTCCTACTTGTTCATTAAAGTCTCTTTGCTTGGCTCTAATGAATTCAGGAATGTAAGGAATGTTTTTTTTTTTACTACATATTTAGTAGGAGGAGCACTTTCTCGCTGAAGAAGAGTCCCTACAAGAGACTTAAACCCTGTTGCGGCCACAGGAATCCTTGCTTTTTTTTTTTTATTTCCTTGGGCTTTTAAAAGCAACATCCCCGCTTGCAAAAAGTAGCTGATAAAAATCTAACCATTTATCCAAAAAAAAATTTTTTTTCATCCTTTCAAATTAAAAGGACAATCTGGACCTACTTATTATTTATTTTAGATTCCCACTTAAACCAAAAATTCCTAAAATGTATTTTTGACAACAAATAAACTGATAGCAGAATCTTTTCAAATAAAGTTTTATGTCAGTAAATAAAACAAGTAACTAAATATGGACATCGAACGTCATAGTGCATACCTTTTTTTTAAAAAACTGACCAACCAAAAAACTGCACTTTTGATGTGCTGCAATTTGTTTGATATTTCAGGCCGAGGGGCTAAAAAATTGAATGCAGCCCTAATTATAATTTACTGCGCTAAATTCTTACTAAATTGGTGTTGTAAAGTGCCTTGTAAAGAAGATACACTTTTTAGACTTTTTTTAATTTATTTCTGTCTGACGGGATTACTGATTATTTCGGGATGACAGTGTCCTACTTAAATTTTTATTACTAAAAATAAAGATTTTATTTATTTAAAAAGACTCCTTCCTTGATTGCACTCTACCTTATTTAGTTATCTTTAATGCTGCATGTAGTACTAAAATGGTAGCTCAACAACAACAAAATAACAAAAACCAAAACACAATATTTATTTTATCTTTTACAACACAACATTAACATAAGATTGATCGCAAGCAATCGCCATAAGACACATAAGACGCCAACCAACTTTTTCTAGCGCGCACACCAGCGCTCCACATGGCATTATTATTATTTACTACTACATTAGGTTCATTTTTCTTTCAATTAAATTTGTGTCAAGATCGACAAGTACCACCGGAAAAGGAAGTGGACTAGCCCACTTCATCAACGATTTCGGACTACCCTGCGGGTAACCCAGCCCGCACGAACAGTGAGGGAAAGAAAAAAAAATTAACTCCCATGTCAACAAAAGCCCTAAAAAAAAACTTCATTAACTATTAATTAAAACTGAAAGCCGGCGAAATAAACTAATAAAACTATAGAAACTACAAAATGTTAGCAATATAAAAAAATAAAAAATATAACACTCTAATTCCTTTGAGATAAGATCAAAATCACGCGCCCAGCTGTAAATGCTTTGTTAATTATACAAAACTTTGAAGGGAAATCTGATCAAATCTTAATAAAAGTTATAATGACTAACTTAAAATACATTAAAGTTATAACTAACTTAAAAAAAAAAACTAATAAAAGAATTATTTATGTATTGTAATTATGTATATTACATGAAGAGATCTAGAAAACTATTTCAGTTTTTATGTATTTGTAAGCGATTAAATAAATAAATAAATAAACTGTTTCTCTGAAACAAAGTAGCATCATAGAATGGTATCAGTTTTATGATGCCTTGATTAGCCTAAATTTTTCATTATTATGGCGAAACTGTAATTGATTTCCGTTCCTTTAGAATTTTTGTTGTTGCTTAAGATGAATGTAGTTATTTCATTTGAACTTGCCGAATTTAATTGGACTACAACTTTATGAGAGAAGTTGGTTGTCACATTCCTAAGAATTGATTTAGCTATTTTCAACTTTTTGGGGGAAAAAAAAATCTAGGCCACCGTTGCCTAAATCTCCAAAATAATCATGAAAACAGCACTGAGCACAATTGGACCCCTCTCTAGGTTTCGTAAGGCTGGAAACATAGTGGTGCGGCGAGCAAAGCGGCGAAGATAGCGAAGAGCAAAGAGAGGCGAAAACAAACACAAGTTAACATATGGGACCGCGCATAGTGGAGAGCAAAGCGAAGATAGAGCAACGCTACCAAGAGAGATAGTAGAGCAACGTGTTGTGACATGTTTGAATTTCTTCGCTCTTATCGCGCTCTATTTCCAAAGGTTAAAATGGATATTGCTGCATTTATTGGGGTAGTTTTTTTTTAAAGAAACCTCCTGTGGGACCAAAAAGGATCTTCTACATCACAACCGATTTGTGTTGGATAAGAAATGGGACAGGATTAATGGGGTTAACATTGAAATTCGTCCTATCTTTGATTAACATGCCTTCAACTCTGGTTAGTATGTAATCAAACGCATGAAACTTGCCAGGATGCTCCCGAAGTTGTTGGTACAAGTGATGGAATTCTTCATGTTCATGTCTAGTCCTGTTCTATACCATGAACACTGCAGCTCCTACTACTGGAGCTGCTGTAAATACCAAACTCGTACATTAAAATCCCATATTATTAAGTACCATTCTGACTGCTCGGTTATTTCCATTTTGTTTTTGCAGAAATAACATTAGAGCAGAAAACGGAAATCACTTTTTTTTTTTATAATAAATCATATAGAGAACAAAGCGAAGACTCAAGAATCACGTTGCGTCTACGTAGAATAATCTGGTTTTTTAATTGAACTTTTTGTTGAAAGGCATTTAAATAAACTCTTCCCTTACAGCAAGCCCTAAGGGCATAATTTAATTATTTTTTTGTTTAAAGGGAATATATTAGGGCTGCCGACTAGCCTGGGAGTTTTGGCCCCAATTCGCGCCACATTACTAAATACTACACATTACTGGCGTACCAGTATTACAGGGTGTACGGCCGACTATGATAAGTAACGTACAACGCCCACCAGAATAAATAGTAACCTCCGTTACTCTCTTAGTAACGCTTAATTTTGTAGAACAACCGTGCGTGTAAATGATCTCTGTCTGTCCTAGTCTTTGAGCTTCTTCAGTAAAAGAAGACGCTTTCGGTTGTGGTTCTGATAGTTTACTTGTCAGCATAGTAAGCTTGCGTGTTTCCTGAGACACTATTATGTTTCATGAGGTTTCAATACCTGAGATAAGTGATAGTAGAAGTTCTGGAAGAATAGGATATTGTTGTCTGAACTGTCCAGGTTTTTTTTTTTCCAGTAAGATCGTGACATACGTGGGTCATAACTTCTCTGGAGTTAATCCAAAAGAATCATTTCCTGTATACTTTGGTAATCTTCCACTTCATTGCAGTCTGGGCAACAAAGACGTAAAAGATCAGTTTCTGGTTTTCCTAAGAAAATATGCTCCACAAAACTGGCGTGATTAGCTATCTCAACCAGATTCTGACCTCAGTGCGAGCATGATTTCATTTTGCCCAGAATTCAAAGCTCTTTTCTTCCTTGTAAAAGTTCTGGCGTCCCTAGTTATTAAAACTGTCCGGTAGGACAGTTGTATAAGGGTTGACCATCAAAAACTGCACGAAAAAGCGTAACGTTGAAAAACACCCAACTTTGACAATTTTTTTCTATTTTTCTATAAAAGATAAAATTCCCAAATTTTCTTTATAATATAGGGCAAATCCTCTTTTATAACTGTAATTTTTTTGCAACCACCCAGACCTAATAGATTTCGAGAAAAAAGTTGCCGAAAATGAGCAAAAACGGCTTTTTCAAAAAATGTTCTTGTTCTTGTTCTTCTTCTTCTTGTTGTTCTTGTTACCTTTTTTGTAAACAACGTAGCGCCTAAACGCGTGAACCGATTTTCATGAATGAGGTGTCATTCGATTCGGAATTTTATGTAGATGTGCCTTTTGGGGGTCTCGGCCCTGTACATCGAATGGGAGAGGAGTTAGCCCCCTTTATGTAAGGCCCCCTCCAAAATTATTATTACTAATTACTCTGTAAATCTTGGCCCGATTTTGATAAAATTTGGTAGGATGATAGGGTTAGGGCTCCCCTACCTAACAATAAAGCGACGATCTGCTCTTACACTTGTTAAGGGGAAGTATAGCAATCGTTTCAAATTATCGACACGTGAACCGATTTTCATGAATGAAGTGTCATTCGAATCGAAATTTTGTACAGATTTGTACTTTAAAAGTCTCGACGCTATGCCTCATAAGGAGGGGAGTTCGCCCCACCCAAATAAGGCCCTTTCTAAAACTATTATTACCAATATTTCTACAAAGCTTAGTCCGATTTTGATAAAATTTAGCTCAAATAAGTGGTTAAAGCTCCTCTACGTGGCTGTGAAGTGCCATCATGCTCTTACACCTACTAAGAGGAAGTACTGCAATCGTTAAAATTATCAATGAGTGAACCGATTTACATCAATGAATTGTCGTTCGATTCAAAATCTTTGCCTTTTAGGGAGAAGTACTGTAATCGCAGTTTATTTTTCTTGCTCCTCTTAAAAGGAAGTACTGAAATCGCAGTTTAATTTTGCTATTTACGTACAAATACCTTCCTATTTTATTCAAAACGCTTTCTCAAAAAAATGGTTATTGAGGATGGTTTGGGGACCGCAACTATAATCATTCTTTAAAAAGATCTCTCCAGTGGTAGTTACGGTTCCGATTTAACACCTTATCAGGTTATAATGATAGAATAGCTTATTCCAAATTTTAAAAAATCTGTAAAGCAGACGTAACTTTGCAAATAGACAAAAAGGAAAATCTATCCAAAAGGTACAAAAATCTCCTTAACAAAAACTTACAGTTTTAAAAGTTAAGTATAAGGGTTGATTAAACGCCAAAAGGTACACAAATCAGCAGTTCCCAACATTTCATTAATACTTCATTGATATAATTTAAGTAATTTTACTGCATTAACTTTTCCTTCACATTTTTTAGAATTTATTAGATGTCACAGACCCTTATGCTGGCCAGTTCATTCATAATATTTTTTTATTATAATTATGATAAAATGAGTGATGAATTATTCTGAGTAGTCACATATACATGCATGTTAAAGTAGAAAAAAACAAAGTTAGAGTCGGCCACTTTTTAAATTTCAATCACGGAGGATTCAAAACAATATTTCAGTCTTAAATTCGTCTTACCGAAATATTCGTGAGCACAAATAACATACATTTAATAACAAGTAGATTATTCAACAATATTTACTCATTTCTCAATTGTAATTTAATTTAGTCCCCCTAATTTTACTTATGGTAAAATACTGGAATAATTAGCTGTCCTAAAAATATGCATATCTTTATTTTCTTTATTTTATATTACATATATATAACATTGTGGGAAGAACACCTAGATTGAGAATGTAATTGAAGAAAACTATATTATTTGCGATAAAGCCAGATTATTTATTACTTATTACAAACGTTTGACTACAACATAAAATAACAATTACTTTAATCGAACTTAAACCAATGATTTTTATTTAAAAATAAAAATAAATGCATAAAATCATTGATGTAAAAAAAGTTTATGAATTTTTTAGCCTCTTATTTTTTTTATATTTTTTATAACGTTTTCTTTTTCACCTGTGATTAATAGTTTGATTATTATAGATAAATAGATATTACAGTCAATCTAAGTTAAATGGTGTGCTACTTGAGTAAATATTTTGTAGACGAAAATGGCCAGCATAAGGGTCTGTGACATCTAATAAATTCTAAAAAATGTGAAGGAAAAGTTAATGCAGTAAAATTACTTAAATTATATCAATGAAGTATTAATGAAATGTTGGGAACTGCTGATTTGTGTACCTTTTGGCGTTTAATCAACCCTTATACTTAACTTTTAAAACTGTAAGTTTTTGTTATAACTAGAGACAATGCATACGTGAAGTGGTGCAAAATTTTGAAAGAGCACAAAATGCTCCTCTGTAATCTCAAGCCCCAGAGAGATTGCAGAAAAAAGTCGCTTGCAGTGACTATTATGACGTTGTAAACTTTTGGTTATATTGCCCTGCGTTCGGCGACGTGTATACACGTCATTGTCTGCTTTTTATTCCGCACACTGTGATTTTTTTTTTAAAAAAAACTTAATTCCATGCTTAACTGGTTAATAGACTTAAGATGAAAAATTACCTACCAGTAGAAATTTATTCAAAACCTTTTAAGCCGATATGGTTCTCTGATTTTGTCCTCTCTGCGGAGGGTGGGAATTTAATTATAGAATTTAAGACTATCTCAGCCTTTCTCCTCTCTTAATTTTATTTGTAATTTCCAATGATAATATAGATATATAAATAAATAAACTTATAAAATCTGGTAAGATGTAAAAAAAAGAATCATCTTCATTTCCAAATCCTAGATGTAAGTCTGCTACTGAAGAAAAAGAAGACCTAGTTTGTTAGAGACAAGGTCTTTAAATACCGGTAATAAAGTGAAGCATTGCAACTATAATCTGACAAAGATGTGTCACTGTTGGGGTCTGATCAGGTATTTTATCAACCTGTTACACACTCTTAGAGATAGCCAACTAAAATCGGATCAGTTCCTATTATGGTAGACTAATCTGGAGTGGCTACCTCTTCAGCTCTTCTCCAGTATTATCAGAGCGTTTACAATATTTATACAATATATTTTTATATTCCTTTATTGGATGAGTGGGGGGTGAACTTGGTCTAATGATGATTCGTGATTGGTTAGATGTTTTTGTCTCCCCCCCTATTTATTTATTTTCACGTGATTTATCGTCATTCTGACAATAATTATCTGACATGAACGTATATTGTTGACGTTTATGTACGTTTTTAAGACAGTTGTATAAGGGTTGATCGTCAAAAACTGCACGCAAAAGCGTAACGTTGAAGAACACCTAACTTTGACAATTTTTTTCTCTTTTTCTATAAAAGATAAAATTCCCAAATTTTCTTTAAAATATCGGGCAAATCCTCCTGTGTAACTGTAATTGTTTTGCAACAACATAGTTTAAATAGATTTCGAGAAAAAAGTTGCTGAAAATGAGCAAAAACGGCATTTTCAAAAATTGTTCTTGTTATTGTTACCTTTATTGTAAACTGCGTATCGCCTAAACGCGAGAACCGATTTTCATGAATGAGGTGTCATTCGATTCGGAATTTTATGTAGATGTGCCTTTTGGGGGTCTCGACGCTGTACATCGAATGGGAGAGGAGTTAGCTCCATTTATGTAATGCCTCCTCCAAAATTATTATCTCCTTAACAAAATTAGTATCACTCCTTGAATATCCTGAAAGTATCTGGTTAGCGCTACTGGATATCTTGAGAACGTGAATGTTATTTTTAGAAGGCGTTGTGTGTCCTCGAACTTGCTCATGTAAGTACTACTTCTCTCCGTGTTCATATCTTAGAAAAATCATTTCCTGTATATACTTTGGAAATCTTCCACTTCATTGCACTCTCTGTACAAGAAAGACGTGAAAGAACAGTTTCCGGTTTTCCTATGTAAATATACTCCACAAAATGATGACGCTTTATTGTGGTGCCTTTATACACATACTATATCATTGATTTGTTTGAATGGTTTTTTATGACAATAAAATAAAGTAACTAATAACTACAAAAAAAGACTGTATGTACTACAACAGTTTGTTCCTCTACTCAAGGCGAAGAATTTAGATCATGCCTAATTTTCGACGTCGATTCTGTTCATTAGAAGTATTCGTTCTTAAGTTCTCTGAGACCCCCCCTAAACGAAATTATGTTGTCTGACTGTGTTAGCGTGAACCTTCCAGCTGAAATATGACAAAATATCTCGTACCGAGTATACCATGGGTTGTGACTGTGACGTTGTAAAGCCATCACTGGAAACCATTCGTAATCCAAAGCCCCCTCTCTAGGCCCACATATAGTTACTCCAAAAGTAAAAGATGTAAATCCAATCTAAACACCTTTAAAAAGATCCTAAAACAGTAAAATAAAAGAAAAAGAAAAAAAAAATCTCAATTTAATAAGAAAAGAGAAATAAATTCTCGATAAATATATCGATGAAAACAGGGCATGATTATCGTGAGATAGGGGCAGAGCACTTCTCAAATGTAATAAGCTTATCATGTTCAGGCGTCTCCAAAAAATCACACAATTACCAGGGAGTCACGCAATTATTATTTTATTTTTTTGACAACGCTTTTGCGTGACTTCAAAACAAAATCACTGTCTTTAAATATTAATACTTGGTCCACTCTAATTCAAGTTTTTTATTAAATATCTAAGTATATGTGCTTGATCATTTTGTTGCTACCCCAAATTAAATTAACAGACTTCAAAAAAAAAAAAAAAAAAAAAAAAAATCGATACACCTTATATTTATCGATTAAATGTGATGCTAAACAAAATCACGAGCTATAATTTGATGCTATAAATTAATAATTACAAAAAAATATTTGATCCAATTATTATTAATTATTAAAAATAATTATAAAATGACATCTTTTTTTTTTTATTAATAATGTATTATTAGTTTTAAGTATTAAATTAATATGATTTTTGAATGCTTTAATTTCCAGGTGCGTCACAAATTCCTAAAACGGAAGTACCTCTTTACTGAATGGATTATTTCCTTCTTATTTGCAAAAAATGTTTTCTAAATTTTTTTTTTTGAACTTTATACTTTAATATCAAAAGTATTTGAATAATATTTGGTGGGGGGGGAGGTAATTTTGGGCATTTTGAGGCGTATTAATGTCTCTAAATTAAGTCGAACAACTCGGGATGCACACATCTATATGTTTCTTGGTCAGTACTACAATCTCCGTCTTTGCCAGCGCCAGGGTTAAACCATGTGCAGTCATCCACTGGTTTACCTTCCGCATAACCTGGTTTAATTTTATTTGAGCTTTATTAATATCACGCGCTGATATTAAAGCAGCCACATCATCCGCATAACCAACCAGCATCGACTCCTCTGGTAACGTCAATCGGAGCAATCCGTCGTACGTTATGTTCCATATATCCGGCCCTAAGATCGATCCTTGTGCCACTCCAGCGGAGACATTCATGGATCTAACCCCTTCATCTGTTTGGAACATAATAGTTCAGTTGCTAAAATAATCGCTAATGATCCGCAGCAAGTACCTCGGGACCTTAAAATCTTCTTCCAGCGCACGTAGAGCATCTTCCCAGCTAAGCGAATTAAACGCATTCTTCACATCGAGCGTGACCAGGAGAACTATCCTTCGTGAATGGTGATTGTGATCCTCGGCTCTTTTAACTACTCTCACTACTTCCTCCACTGCATTTAAGGTAGATCGGCCAGTTCTAAAGCCATACTGCTTCGGTGATAAATCCCCCGCAGCACGCACGCAGTCAACCAGCCTCCTCCTAAGAAGTTTTTCGTATAATTTCCCGACAGTGTCCAGCATGCAGAGTGGACGAAAAGATGAGGGAAGCAAGTCCCCCTTACCTTTGCTAATTAAAACAAGCCGCGCCACTTTCCACCGGGTACTAAATGACCCAGCTTTTAGGCAAGCATTGAACATTCCCAACAACAATTCGGCGTTCTGATGCGCAACCACTTTAAGTATTTCATTCGAAATGCCATCCGGGCCAGGGGCCTTCCTATTTTTTAGTGTTCGCATTGCTTCTTCTAGATCTTCAGTCATAAACAGGGCTGGGATCTCCACCTCTTCAAAAAGTGCAACCGTCCTAGGAGGGTGGGATGGGAACAAGCTTCTCAGTATGTCATCCATAGTCCGGATGTCCAATGCTGACTGTTTCTTAAATCCCGCTATCTTTTGCATAACAATCTTTACCCCTTACCCCATGGATCCGCGTCCACCTCATCCTTCAAGACATCCCAGCAGCGATTTTTACTTTTGGCTATTGCCCTGCGTAGCTCCTTTTTTGCTTGTTTATATTCCAGAGAGCGACTAGCCGCTTCCGGTCGTCGCCGTGCTCGCTGAGCTCTTCTTCTCTTTTGGATGCAGATTTTACGCAAGTCAGCTACATCGGATGTCCACCAATAGACTGGCCGCTTGCCCCGCCAGGGGGCTCTCGCGGGCATAGACTGCTTACATGCTTCAGAAATAAGAGTCATAGTAGTGGCAACTACTGCCTCAGCCCCTGCTTTCCCCTCAAGTGGGACCAGCTCAACCTGAAGCCTCCCATTCCGGAGGACTTCCTGGAAAACTTCCTTATTCATTTTATCAATATTCCATCCATAGGACATGTTTTGAGCACTTATGGGATCAACATTTCTTCCTTCTCCTATGTTAAATGCAATATATTGATGGTCACTTCCAGTAAAATCTTCAATCACTCGCCATCCACTAATACATGACGCTAAGCCCTCTGTCGCTAAAGAGATATCCGGTATAGTTTCCGTATACCCAGGGCGCCTAAAGGTGGAAGTATTTCCTTCATTAATCACAACAAGCCCAGTTCTGGCTGCCATTTCCACTATAAGCCTGCCTTTCGTGTCCGTTGTAGGCATACCCCATTCCACTGCCTTTGCGTTGAGGTCTCCCACAACCAAAATCCTACCATTTACCCTCCGGATATCATCTTCCAAAGAATTAAGCTTCCTCCTAAAATCATGGATACCACCAATAGACTGACATCATTGGGGGTAAAGTAGCAGCTGATATATGTTACACCCCTGCTCTTAATCCAAACATAACCGGCTCTCCTTTCACATGCCTCAGCTGGGACCTTGCCCAGATCGGGAATCCAAATCGCGGCAGTTCCAAGCAAGTCAACAAACCAACTTCGGGGATTACGGTCCCGGTATTGCTCACAAAGAAGCACCAGATCCGTGTCCTTTTCGACAACTAGCTGATCCAATAAGGAATCAGCTAGCCTACTCCTATGAAGGTTCCCTTGTAGGATCTTCATTAATTACGCGGCTTTTTCCTGGCCTGTTCCAGTGCCTCCCTGAAAACCAGACACCCTCCCGACCCTGGGAGGTGCCGACATGCCTCTAAAGCATACTTCCTGTCAAGGCACAGCATACAACTACTCTCTTCAGTACAGGTTACTGCCAGGTGTCCTAGCCCCCCACATTTAAAACAAAGCTTGCTGCGATCCGGTCCCTTACATATCCCAGAGGTATGCCCGTAAGCAAGACATCTGAAACACCTCGGCACCTCAACCCTTCTTCTAACACGACAGCGTACCCATCCAACTTTAAGAAAGCCTTCCCGTACAAGCTCATCAGCCCCTTTAATACTGAGTTGGACTATAGCAGCTTTCAAACCTCTTGCATTTGCCTTAGTGAGGTGTATTCTAATATCGCCTATTGCCTTGCCTATCTGCAATTCAATTGCTTCCTTTATCTCATTCTCCTCTGACAGAGAGTCCAGATCCCGAATCTCAACCGAGGTCTTAGGCTCCAGATGCAAGGTAGTAGCCTTATTTTGCAAAACGGTGTTAAGGGCCGCCTCAAAGGCCATTTTGTCCCTTGTATTATCACCTAGTTCGATCAAAATATCCCCTGCCCTAGTCTGCCTTATGCGGTTAACCTCTGTCTCGGTGTCTTCGGGTTTGATTTTTTCCCTGATTTCCTTAAGGACTTCTGCATAGGTTTTGCCTTCCGCGGGTTTAATCAACAAGGCATCCGGGCGGGGCTTGTAATAATAATAATAATAATAATAAAGGGAAGGGATTAGCTATGCGGTTAGCATACTGGACTCCCACGCGGAGGTACCGGGTTCGAATCCAGCAGCTGACCCTTAGATTTTCTCTTCCTAGGAGCTTCTTACAGCTCACTGTCCGGTGATGGACAGTGTTGTCTGTAACGAGAGAACACTGTCCGGAGGCCGGCAGTGCACTGGAAAAAGCTCCGGGCGCTAATAACCTCAGCTGTTGATGCGCAAAAAAAAAAAAAAAATAAAAAAAATAAAGTGCCTTTATTCAAAATTTTACAGAATTACATATTTGTTTATTTAATTCGTAACAGACAAATACTCATGGTTGAAGAACCGTCTGAGCCCCAGAGAAGTAACATCCTTAGCTAGGACAATACCCTCACACTGACACAACACGTGCAGTGCCCAATTCCCCCCAGCTCTTCCTGACAGAACCTACAAAAGGCTAGCCATCTGCCAGGCCCATGCGATGCATGTGAGCCTGCAGTGGCCCAGTTAATAAACCAACAATCATCCTTATAGCCCCCACGCAGGCCTTGACGGATTAATTCTGCAGTCAGCAAATTAGCTGCCTCTAACTGCAACACCTAATTTGGGCAATGTTGGTACCGGAAACTAGCCTCAAAAACTTGTACAGGAAACCAAGCCTCTAATTGGTGATCAATTCACAAATCACTCTATTCTTTATAAAGACATTAAATATTTTGTTTTTTTAAAAAAAGCTAAATGTAAATTTGTCTCCCATTAAATGATTTCATCATAATTAATTGCTCTATTATTTTAAACTAAAGGATTAAAAAAGGAATTATTGAATTAATTGTAAGTTAATTTTAAAATCTTTTTTTAAAAAAAGAGAATAATTAAGTGAGTTTTCGATTGATTGCCATTGTCTTGCGTCATTAATTTAATTTAGGAAAAAAAAAGTTCCAAGATCAGACTTAGAATCTATCGCAATCATTTAATGAGCAGGCTTTGTATTTCTATCCTATTTTTAGGAGATTTCCTCTCTTTGGATGCAATAATTAAGAAGTTCCTTCTTTTAAAGGTCTATTCTTTAGTAAAAAGAAAAGGAACGCCCCCAATCTTTTGACTCTGAAGACAGTTACGTATTTTGTGTTTTTTTTATTTTATTTTTTATTTTTGTTTAAATATAAGGTTCTGCGTGAATTCTTCTTTAAAAAAAGTTTAGCTTTAATTTTTTTGGCCAGCCGCTTTTTATTGCTTATTAAGTTGAAGCACACCACAAAGCACACAACAACATAAACACCTAATTTAAAAAAAAAAAAAAAAAATGGCAAGAAATAACAGCTGGCAGTTTACTTTTTGTTTTATTGTCATGGACTTTGTTTTCTTTTTTATGAAAGCTCCAGAAAACTTTCTAAAAAGCTCGCTCTCTTCACTGGGCGTGCGTTTTTTTGGTCTGAGTTAAGCTTTACATTTTCACTGACTTCTTTAGTAAAAGTATTAATTCATTATTGTTCCAAGATTCTTAAAGAAAGAAAGAAAAAAAAAAAAAACTTTTCATTGCGTCACCATTTTCGTGAAAATTGGTGCTTTTTTTTTTTCTTTACTTTTCTTGAAAATGGTTGATGCTTCAGCAGTTAACCGGATATCCTCCATAATCTAAGCAAAGCGTTTCCCCAACCTGTGGTACGCGTAGTTGCTGGTTGGTGGTACGCGAAAAATAATCTGTAATGGCGGCCATAAAAAATTAAATCATAAAAATATCATAGAAACGTTTTTCCCCTATAATTCATAAAAATTATTTTGATTAATAATATTATACAGTAAAGTTGTTAATATGAACAGAGTAATAAGTTTAATCTGTCTCAAGATATACGGAGAAAATATAATAGCACATTTATCAAGGATTGAAATTGTCTTTCATGGAGTATTTTCCTCAAAAACCTAAAAACACAAATGATAATTTGGATTTCAAAACCCACTTCTATAAAGAAAATTTAGGAAAAGCTACACCATTAAATAATAAAAGATAAAGAAAATTTAATAGAATTATCATGTGACAGAACTTAAATGATAACTATGTAAAGATCTGCTGCTTAAAGAGACTGGATTGTAATGAGCAAGCTCTATCCAAGCAACATTAAATTTAATTGGTACTTACAGGTAGTTGGAATGCTTAAAAGAAATTAATTTAGCAAGATTTTGGGCACAAATATAATAATCCTAAGGAAGAACTTTGTAAATTAATTAATAATTTTGAAGAAAAAAATATGTACGCAATTTTTAATTGTTTAAAAAGAGTTTTAAAACTAAGATCTTATACTTTACAAAGTTGTTTATAAAGTGAACATGAACTTGGAACTCCTTTGTAGCAGATACATTTGTATCTCTATACAAATAAAGATGATAATAGTAAAATAACACACTAGGAATAACAAATTTGCACGAAATACAATCATTTTTACGAAGTGGTACAATTTACGAGCATGATGTACTACCAAGTGGTAGGCGAGCCTAAAAAAAGGTTGGGATACGCTGATCTAAGCAAAGCGTAGTTTTACTTATATTTTTTTAAACTTTAACGCTACAAAAATGTACTTGGGTACGCTGAACTTGATAACTCTACGAGTATATTACTGATTTTAACCTGGTCGTTTAAGTACGTTTTACATGTCCCCTAATCTGTTTCGTATTAGCATTCACAATCAGTGGTTGATTCTATCAGTTTGATGTAGAGAATTTGACTACCACTATGTTGTGTACTAAAACACTTTGTGATGGACTTCATGATGTCCTATGTGGGACAGAAATATAGTAGAAATAGTACACCAAACATGAATCAACCTCTGATGGTGAATGCTAATCCGAAACTGGTCAGCTAATCTATTCCTGGCCAACTGATCAGCTATTTCATTCCCCTCAATCCCTACATGGCCCGGCACCCACTCAAGTCGAACTTTATTGTGCCGAGCCAGTTGATCTAGAACCTTTTTACACTCCCAGACCAGGGAAGAGGTAGTTCTGAAGGAAGAGATAGCCTTCAGTGCCGCTTGACTGTCCGCAAAAAAAATGCAAATCTCCCTATTTCTAAGATCCATTCGCAGATTTTCCCCAGCGCAGGCTTTAATGGCAAAAACCTCTGCCTGAAAGACGGTGGCATATCTCCCAAGAGCAATCTCAATGAGTTCATGGTCCCGCAGGCCATCTTGGAGCCATCCGTAAACCAACTGGTCAGAAAGTTGAGGGATGAATTTTTTTTTTTTTTTTTGAGAAAGATCTCTCAGATTTTCTTGTATACAATGGTTTTAATAATATGTTCCCACAAAAATTAATTACTTGATCATTTCATGAAGCCTGTAGGGAGGAATTGGACTAGCCACTTCTACAAGGAAGCTTGGCGACCCTGCAGGCATCCCAGCCTAACAATAAGAACAACATTTCCACTGACAACCACCCCATAACATTCACACCTGCAGAGAGGTAGTTGATTGTGCGCAAACTATTTGGGTTTAGCTTACCCACAGGTAAACTCGAGCTCATCACCACACACACACACACACACACACACACACACACACACACACACACACACACACATCTGTCACAGCTTACAGACGCCATCACTTAAATTACAAACACAAACCTACAGAATTGGAATATTCTTTTCTTGACTCCCAACTTAGCAAAAGAACATCCTGCTCCCTGGTCATTACTTTGGATAATAATCACAACTGGAACAATTAAGACTTCCTAATTTCATTTATCTACAACATCTACTTATTTCTTCTTCTACTATAACCAAACCCGAACTGTTATTGACCTTAATCTCATGCAGGAATTTAGCACCATCAATAATCAACCACAAATAGTGATGAATTCTCTTCCATCCACTTCCAAACTTACCCAGAACATCTAGATTCTAGATATAGTCTAGATTCTTGGAAATTAAAAGTTTTCAACATCATCTTCTTCAGCTACTTTTTGTTCTTCTTTTTCTAGACCAAACATCCTTAATCTTTATAGTTTGGCTTAAAGGGAAGAAAGTTGGACTCCTCCCAGATTATTTAATCTCTTGGCAGCCGCCCACAGGCTACTCTGGATTCCATTAACCTGAATTTTAATTTAATTATCAGTCTAGACTATAAAAGATTAAATTCCATTGAACTTACTAATGATAATGTTTGTTAATTTGTTTACAGAAGTTTCATTGGTTTTCGTTGTTTTTTATTTTTTAATCACCTTCGTCGTATTTCTTAGTTCTCTAAACAGATGTTAGGGTGCAGTGCTTATTTTTGATTTTGTATCGATTTACTAATTGCGATAGTGTATATCGATAATTTACGAGGTCGGTAAATTAAGAAGTGAGACTGATTTTTTAAAAATTGTTTATTCCAAAAATAAATTACAATTCTATATTTTCACCTTCAAAATAACTTCCTTCTGAAGCCACACAGCGCTGGAGACGATTCTTCCACTCCTCATAGCAGTGCTCGAACTCCGATACTGGAATAGCCTTCAGCTGGTCGGTTACAGCCGTTTGAATGTTTTCGACTGTCCCAAAATGCAAGTTCCCTTGAGGTGATTTTTCAAACTTCGGGAAGAGAAAAAAGTCACAAGGGCTCAAGCGCCAGATGCATGGAGTGGTACACTTCAACCTCTCCAAGGCCCCCCAAAAAAAAGCAAGGATGGCGGCTTTAGTCGAAGATCAAATGCATGCTGATTTGTTTTTTCGATATCCACGGAGGAATCGCCCACAAAGAGTTTCTACCTCAAGGGCAAAACGGTCAATCAACACTTTTTACCGAGAGGTTCTTGAAAAACTTGCGAAAAAGGGTCCATTCGTTTGAGACCAAGAACATCTTTGAACAAGTGGGTGTTGCATCACGATAATGCTACTTGTCACACAGCAATTTCAATAAACCAGAGTTTTTGGCCAGTAAAAACATTCCTGTGGCTCCTCACTCCTCCTTATTCGCCTGACTTTGAGTCCTTGTGACTTTTTTTCTGTAGTTTTCTGAAGTCTGTTAAAAGTGTCTAAAATAGAAGCATAAAAATGTAATTTCACTTGATTCTTAAGGAATAGCCAATTTCCATCAAATTTAGAAATTTTGTCTCACATTTGATTCTTATTAATACTATACAGGTGGTAAGCCTGTACAATGAACAGTAATAGCGCTTTAGAGGTAAATCTCTCTCTCTCTCTCTCTTCCAAAATGCTCTTAATGAAATTTTCCTGGAAAATGTTTGAAATGGCAGTTTTGTAGATCTGCGTATATGAACGGGAAAACCAAGTCTTCAAGAAAATTATTGGAGCCGTTTTCAAGGAAATCGTGAAAAGCTGAAGAATTGAGTTAAGTGATACTTCCGGAAGTGTTATTCTGTCCTTATTATTGCTACCACTGTTAGCAAATTCCGGAAGTTCCGGTAGAACAAATAAGCGTAGAAAAGTGCTTTTGTTCTTGTTCGTTCTGTTCAAGGACATCCAAAGCCCACTATTTTCTGGTTTTCTTTCTAATTGATGTTCAATTATTCCCTTTCTATTAGACAGGAAATCGATATAACAGGATTTACCACCAAAAAACACTTGATTTTCCTTGATTAACTTGAATTTAATGATATCACAATGATTTTCAAAACACGATTGATTGGATAATATACGAAGCATTTATTTATGAATGAAAACGCTGTTGCAACATTAATCGCCATTAAAATAGAATTTCATTCAAGGTAAACTACAAAACTTTTAATTCAGAATTAAAACATTTATGGGTTATTAATGATCCTTAATTTTCTATTGCTACCATAAATGAGATAAAATATTAAAAGTTGTTTGATTTAATTAATATTGAAGAACAAAAAAAAAAAAATCGTTGACAAGCTCCTTTGTTCTATCATTCCATCTACATTGTTCTAAACTATAATTATCTGATAAGCTTACTATTTTTTACTAATTTTTAACTAGATATATATCTTGTTCTGTATTCTAGACTAAAGATAATAGTTCTAGAAGTAGATAACTATTCAGTTTTTGCACTTTTTACTTACTTTTTTTTTCTAGTATTTCGTTTATTTATTAATTTTAGCAGAAGTAGATTTATAAAACGATCTCAGTTTTAGATAAAATCTAAGATAGTTTCTAAAGTGGTATTAATTGGGTTGTTGATCGATCATTTAGATTTAATCAAATCGATCGAACAGATTCCACAAAATCCGGGTATGAATTTATTTTAATTGTTAATTTTTTTTAAATAAAAATTTATGTAATTTGCGTATTTACGGCTATTTTACATCTACTGTGATATAAATACATTCTTTGCGTGTTGGTATTTTTGTTAGATCTTAAAGAGTTACCGTGTCTTGACTTAGTAAAATCTTTTACTAAATCTAGTTGTTAACTAGCTCAATTAAGTATTATCTTAGTAAGCTGTAGATTTACTGAAGGCAGTTGCTGTTTTTTTTTTTTTTTTTGAGATGGGTAGACTTGCTTCAGCTCGCCAGATAATAGATCATTATTGTCGCTTTGGAAACTGAAATGGACCAAAAAGATGTAGTATTAAAGTGTTTACAAGTTGGGTTGTACTCTTTAAATTCAAGAAATTTACTTGATAGAAATGTCAACCTAGAATATAGTACTCCATTTTGGATTTCACAAAAACCTAGGACAAAATTGCAGATCTATTGACGTCAATTAGTACACCAAGTGAGGAAAATGTTGGTGGATTTAATTAATAAGCGTAGATTTGATTAATAAGCGTGGATTTGATTAATAAACGTGGTTTTGATTAATAAGCGTGTATTTGATTAATAAGCGTGGATTTGATTAATAAACGTGGTTTTGATTAATAAGCGTGTATTTGATTAATAAGCGTGGATTTGATTAATAAACGTGGTTTTGATTAATAAACGTGGATTTGATTAATTTACGTGGATTTGATTAATAAGCGTGGATTTGATTAATAAGCGTGGATTTGATTAATAAACGTGGTTTTGATTAATAAACGTGGTTTTGATTAATAAGCGTGGATTTGATTAATAAACGTGGTTTTGATTAATAAGCGTGTATTTGATTAATAAGCGTGGATTTGATTAATAAACGTGGTTTTGATTAATAAGCGTGTATTTGATTAATAAGCGTGTATTTGATTTATAAGCGTGGATTTGATTAATAAGCGTGGATTTGATTAATAAGCGTGTATTTGATTAATAAGCGTGTATTTGATTAATAAACGTGGTTTTGATTAATAAACGTGGATTTGATTAATTTACGTGGATTTGATTAATTTACGTGGATTTGATTAATACGCGTGGAGATCTTTGGTTCGAATCCCGCGTGTAGCCAATTTTTATTTGTTAGAAAAAAAATGTAAATAGTAAAATACGTATGTTTACTTAAAGTACTTTGCCCCCGTTCACAACATCTAATTGTTAGTTGGGCGTTAAGCCCCCCCCTGAAAAATAGACGATTACTTTACTTTATTAAGTACACGAAGTTTAAAGGAATCCGGAACTTAACATTTTTCTCTAAATCTAAAAAATAAAAGTAGTGAAAAGTCCAATCTACGTCACTGTAAGAAAATCGACGAGAAATACAAATTTTCGTGAACAATATTTTTTTCAAAAAAAAGGTGAAATATCTCATGAGCCAAGTTGCAACTTCCGGTGGACAGATGTAGACCCCTAACTTCCTGACAACTCCTTACAGACTAGTCAAACGAAATATAAAGATCGCGTCTTGAGAGTTTTTCTTTGGATTTTGAGATAGAATTTTTAAATTCATTCACACCATTATAAAAAAAACACTTATTCGGACTCAGGAGATCTAAAAACGGATATTTCTAAAATATCGAGAAAAAATCGATATGTAAAATTGAATATTATCTTAATCGAAAGTATTTATAAGCGATTGTAACGTTACAGCTTTCCGAGAGAAATTACCGTAAAAATTTTTTTAAAGGGCAAAAGCAGTTAAAAATAATCGATTAATGAGTTTAGTGATTATAGTGGTCTCGACAAACCAACAATCAGAATATTAAAAATCAAAACAATATTTAAAAATTCAGCATCCAAAGAAAAAACAAAGATTGGGTCAAACAGAATCATCCGAACAAGATCATTTAATCAAATTATACCACAACTATAATATAACTATCAGAAATAGTTTATCAGTTCTCATCTATAACTACCAGTAGTAATTTCTACTATTACTATCAATTATACGCTCTGGTTGCACCAAAATAACCATTATAATTTATGTAAAAGCTCCAAATCGATTCTAATCGACTTTTTAGAAATGTTAATAACTCAGAATCAGAACACTATAAAGAGAATTTATATTCTTGAATATTCAATTTAGCCAAACAGACTAAATCTTACGTCACTAGACGTTCTTTTTTTTTTTATTGCATTAATTGGAAGTTTGAATCGTCATTGGCGAGAGGGGGTACTATTTGGCAGACGATATTAATTTGACTGGTCCGGAACCCGTTTCCACTGTAGTAGACGATAATTTCAGGCGATCTCTTGTCAGGACAGCGGCATAGGTTTTATAGGAAAAAGAATAATTGGTTAATACGTATAGGAAATGGTTCTTCAAAGGGTTGTTGATGTTGGTAGAAGGAAAGGCAACTATTTCTGGCTACAAAAGGGCTAGCCCTATAAAGACAAAAAACGAGATGATGGTATTGGTTTTTTCCTACCGTTCTTGATGGATGATTTTTGGGGAATATCGAGGTGCGGGTCATCAATAAATACAACTTTTTTTGCTTTATACCAACGTTTCGGTAATTTTTACTACCTTCTTCAGGGTATTATAAAAAAGCTTGTGAAGTTTAATGTAGAGCTATATCATAATAACTGTTAAGGATTGACAGAAAAGCGGGTTTATATAGAGGTAAGGGAGGGGTGAAAACAATAGGGCTGGAAAAACCCTAAGGTATGTGGTGAGTAATTTGTTAAGTTACTCTTTGAAGAACAAACCCTGAAGAAGGTAGTAAAATTTACCGAAACGTTGGTATAAAGCAAAAAAAAGTTATATTTATTGATGACCGCACCTCGATATTCCTCAAAAATCGCAAAAAAAGTGAGTTAGCTAACTCTGGTACTACATAGTACCGTACTGAAGGCCGTACTGATGGATGATTTTTGGGGAATATCGAGGTGCGGGTCATCAATAAATACAACCTTTTTTGCTTTATACCAACGTTTCGGTAATTTTTACTACCTTCTTCAGGGTATTATAAAAAAGCTTGTGAAGTTTAATGTAGAGCTATATAGCTATGTAGCATTTATAGCAAGCTATAATACTTTTCGACAGTTTCAC
Organism: Rhodnius prolixus; assembly: GCF_049639745.1. NCBI lineage: Eukaryota > Metazoa > Arthropoda > Insecta > Hemiptera > Reduviidae > Rhodnius > Rhodnius prolixus. The sequence continues at coordinate 39,324,750 of NW_027411634.1, forward strand.
TTTACTTTCTCATGAAAAAGAATCTCGTATGAACACTCACATGACTTTTTCTTACCATAATTTACGAATATAATTGAATTTTATTGTAACTTAGAATTGCATAATAATAATGTAGATAGAATGCGACACATTCCCTCTGAACCAAACTATTAATATTAATTGAGAACTAATTAGAAGCCAAACTGACATTTAAGTTTAAGTACGCCATTAGATCAGCTTTAAATGAATCAGTTTGGCAAGTTTATAGTAAATTACAGAAAAAGCCTATCTTTAAAATTGCACTTACGGTGTAATTGATTTTCTATCTTCTTGGAAGTTTGGTTAGAAATTTATTAATTGAATACTTGGAGATAATCTAAAATGGAGTTTAGAAAATCTAATTCAACTCCTCTTAAAATGAGAGTATACGGCTCTTGTTACTTTAATTATGGTTAATTTTTTAGCTGTATTCTAGAACTACTAGTTCTCGCCATGCATAAACGTCAGAACTATTTTAATTGGGAACTACAAGTCTTGTGTTTTTTTTAATTTTCTTTAACCGCAAAAACGGAAGGCCTGAGCGTGGAGGAAGTCTTTGACGTCTTAAAGCGGTCAAACATGATTAATGTTTTAAAACTAGAGACTATAGCCACAATATAGTATTTGGTAATAGTAGTAGTTTCAACTTATCCTCCCTACTATTAGGCAGTTAGCGGGCCTTCTATCTCCAGTCTAAAAAAACTAGGAACTAGTAAAATTGTTGGTAAGAAAATCATTTAGTTTATCATTCACTTCTAGCTTTTTTTAATAATAGTTTTTATCTATTTTTAACCTAGATTTAGAGACTATTCATTAAATGTGATGATAATTGAGATTGTCCGTAAATATATTCATTTAAATAAAAACAAATTCCTTGAGAATAAAGTTAAGGAAGTAATCGCCTATTTTTTCTGGCGGGGCTTAACGTCCAACTACCAATTAGGTGTCGCGGACTGAAGCGACTAACATAGTACTTTGCTATAAATTCCTCATATTAACAATTAAATAAAATCCAAGGCCTACACTAGTACCGCAATACATCTTAGCTTTGCGGGTCTAGCCTACAACCGCCTAACATACTTTACTATAAATTTCTCATATTAACCATTAAATAAAATCCAAGGCCTAGACTAGTACCGCAATACATCTTAGCTTTGCGGGTCTAGCCTCTAACCGCCTAACATACTTTACTGTAAATTTCTCATATTAACCATTAAATAAAATCCAAGGCCTAGACTAGTACCGCAATACATCTTAGCTTTGCGGGTCTAACCTCTAACCGCCTAACATACTTTACTATAAATTTCTCATATTAACCATTAAATAAAATCCAAGGCCTAGACTAGTACCGCAATACATCTTAGCTTTGCGGGTCTAGCCTCTAACGCCTAACATACTTTACTGTAAATTTCTCATATTAACCATTAAATAAAATCCAAGGCCTAGACTAGTACCGCAATACATCTTAGCTTTGCGGGTCTAACCTCTAACCGCCTAACATACTTTACTATAAATTTCTCATATTAACCATTAAATAAAATCCAAGGCCTTGACTAGTACCGCAATACATCTTAGCTTTGCGGGTCTAGCCTCTAACCGCCTAACATACTTTACTATAAATTTCTCATATTAACCATTAAATAAAATTCAAGGCCTAGACTAGTACCGCAATACATCTTAGCTTTGCGGGTCTAGCCTACAACCGCCTAACATACTTTACTATAAATTTCTCATATTAACCATTAAATAAAATCCAAGGCCTAGACTAGTACCGCAATACATCTTAGCTTTGCGGGTCTAACCTCTAACCGCCTAACATACTTTACTATAAATTTCTCATATTAACCATTAAATAAAATCCAAGGCCTAGACTAGTACCGCAATACATCTTAGCTTTGCGGGTCTAGCCTCTAACCGCCTAACACACTTTACTAAAGATCCCCCCGCTCCACCAATTTGTAAACACCACTGTTACCAACTTAGAGGAGAACCTTCAAAATACAAACTCGAAAGTTACGTTTAGTTCAACTTTTCGTTTGAGGTGTATGTAACATATTTTTGGTATTTCCCCCCCCCCCCCCGTGAACATCATATTGACATACCTGGGAGGGGCCACCAATTGTGAAATATCTCTTTACGTAAAATTTAAATAAAATTAACGGATCGCTGCACTTCCCCTTTCTAGCTATAAGAGAAGGGGCGAATAACAGTTTAGATTCTTATCTCATGTTCAATCAAATTCTCAATTAAATTAAATTATTAATTTAAATAAATAGAATAAAATAATAAATATTATTTATTCCATTCCCTCTGTATATCTATATATGGATTAGTAATAACGATATTAATTAACCCCTCTCTCCTCCTAAAATATCCCTCCATTTATTAAGGATAAAAAGTAATTAAAAACAGATTAATTTATTCCATTTTAAAATTTGAATAATAAAAATATATATTTCTGGGCGTAAATTTATGATCAACTTGACTTCAAGATCTACAAAAACCTCGGTATGTTATCAAGAAGTAGTTCCTTGTAATTTAGTAATTACTTGTGGTTGGTTAATTAACTCTTATTCCAATCACTACTGATCTGTTATTAGCCTCTCCACCTCTAATTGTCGGTCCTTGGCTCGTATAATCGATTGTAAGTGGAAAGATGGCAAAGCCCAATCAAATCAGCCCAATCTACTTTGGTTCCCCAGCTCCTCTTTTCACGTTCCTTCCAAGAGCGGCTCCCCAGTTGGCCATTGCCTCAGATATGCCTTACTGCAGCTATTTCCTTTTATGATCACCGTTTTCTGTGTATTGGCAGTATCTCTACCAGGGAAGTCTTCAATAACTTCCGTAATTTTTTAAGAGTAAAAAAACTGTGGCTGTGTCATGGACACGGTCGTGTGTTGTACGTGAATACGTTTACGTAACGGGTTATATTTTTTCTAATATAATAATAATATATTATTAAGTAGCGGTGTTTTCCTTTTGTTAGCTTCAATGAGCGCAGAAACCATAGACGATCACACACATCACACTTATGTCCGAATGGAATTGTTCGACAACCGTCGTAGTGAAACGTGCACTAGCTGCTGCCCAATGTGTCTTCATAATCGACGATCGAACACAATCTATGCCTGTACAGTCCGTTGTCGATGTAGAAGCGATTTCATCATCCACTTGCATAATTTCAACCGCCCCAACTGCAGATGTACTGACCGTCGTTGATCCGCTCGGCCGCATTCATTCTTTTACGTTCTCGGCACAGCTTGACTCGGTCATATGGTGTTTTATTATTACCATTCGATTGTTCTTGAGAAGCCCTTTCCAACCGTATACGATCTCTGTATTTGGTTTTGGCTTTTCGACGCGTATAGGCCGACATTATATATTTTTGATAATATTTTTTTATTCTAACACCTTATTATATTCACTGTCACTATTTTACACTAATGTTTTATATACAATCGACAGATTGTGACGACAGCTGACGATTAAAACTTAAACGAACATCGTAGCTTCTCCGAGTCAAAAGTTATACTAATGGCAAATCTCGATACGCAGCAAAATGATCTCAAAATGGCGCGCGTTGCGTCACAGTTCTCGCTTATCGTAATGAATTCTTTGATCCTTTAGCTATCCAGTGGTCTAATTTAATTTTGGATGTAGACGATAGATTCGAAACTATAATGCCAAACTGTATCCCCCGATTTTGTTATCATTAGGTTTTAGGCCTCCATATGATAGCAAATTTAAAGACGTATTCACGTCAAAAATTTAATTTTTTTTCTCTTTTGAACTAACTCCTGCGTGCTTCTTCTCTCTCTTGACATTTTTATGTCTTGGCATCTATCCAATCTCCTTGACGGAGAAGCTCAGAAGCTTCTTCAGAATTACCGCTTTGTCTCAAGTCCTATATGCGAGTTATGAGATCGGCCAGGTCCAGGTAAACAAGTGATTTTGATTGCTAAGCAGCACTTCTTATACGCCTGTTAAAATTCTTGTAAAAATGGATTCAGATTTCTGTTCTCTACCCAGTATTTTTATAATTATTAAAGAACTGTATAAAAAATCTGTGAACATTTAAACGATTTACGGTTACAACAGTTTTTCATAAATGTAAATTGTCTTGAAACTATCATCATCAACTACCATTTTGTACACGTTAACTTTAAAGGAAAATGTTCGAAATATTTGCTCATAAACTAATAAATATATTTGGTACAGTGGTATTTCCGGCCTCTTAATTTTCTTTAAGTTTAGAATTCCGGTTACTCATTTAATTTTTATTGATATTCAAACCGGAAGTAAACTCGTACATTACACCAAAATGGAACTTTAGAAGAAAACCCAACTTCCTCTCTCTCACCCTCATAATTGCCTTTAATAGAAAATTTTTCTCAGAAAATATTTCCGATATAGTAGGCGCCAAGGTAGCTGAGCGGGTTAAGAGGCGAGACCTACAAACCAGCATTATGGTACTGGGTTCGATTCCCGGTCTTAGGCCTTGGATTTTATTTATTGGTTAATATGAGAAATAGTAAAGTACGTTTGCTAGTCGCTTCCGTCCGCGACACCTAATTGGTAGTTGGATGTTAAGCCCCGCCTGGAAAAAAATAGGCGATTACTTTACTTTTTATTTCCGATATGGAACGCAATTAAGTTTCAAAAAGAAAATCGTAAGCGTTTCTCTGTTTTTCAGAAAATCTCGTAAAATTATTTTTAAGAAAAACAAAATTCCAAGTAAAGCGAGTACTTTCTTTTGTTTGATTTTGTCGGCTTAAAGCTTAAAAGATGCGATGGCAACTTAAACTTTCGTGATCAACTTTGAACTTTCTATAATTTTATTGTTTTGGAAGTTGGGAGTTGTCCTAATAGCACTTCCCAGAGTCCAATTTTTGGAAATTCACTTACCCAATTTTTGGAGTTGGAAGGAATTCCTGTGATTCCTTCTGAGCACGAAGTCGAATCCTTCAAGGAAGATTCAAACACCTGGTCAAGTGTATGAAGGAGGATATAGTCTCCTTTCTTTGGGATATATTCCTCATCTGGGACTGCTGAGAATGCTGTAGGCATTTTCCCTGTCACCAAGAATAGACGGGATAAATTTTTGTGAACTCGGATATCTCCTGTGAAAATTCGATGAAGCAAATCTGAGACTCGATTGTACCACTTCCTGCCATCTAGTGTAGGAAGATAAAGGTACAAAATTGGGAAGAATTTGTCCCAATTTTTGGAAACAAAAATATTGATTAGTCGTTCTAAATAACTGTATCTTAATTGTACCGATATATTTTTTTAAAGTTCTTTCTTTAAATGTAAATTTTGTTAAGTTGAATACAGATACAACAGGAGCGCTGTCTTGTTTGTCTGTATATTGGTTTTTTCTAGTATTATTGAAAAACACTAACAAGGTTTTTACTTAGAAATAATTGAAATAGTTAAGGAGATGTTGAAATTCTTAAGAAATTTCTATTTTCTAATCTTTCCTCTTTTTTTGCGTAAAACCCCCAATAGTTTTTTTTTTTTTAGTAAAAAGGAATCCCGTTTTTAATTAAGAAATAAATTCCCAAGGGTTCGATGTTCTTATTAAATCATCCCACTTATTAACCTAGCCTTGGAAATTTCTGGAAAGGGGAACAAAAACACTCGCTTTTAAAAACATAATTAGCAAATTCCAATCTAAAGATTGGTCAGAATGTCTATTCCTGTGGGATACAGGAAAGCGATTTGTATTGATTAGTATCGATCCCAATAGTTTGTTGTTTAAAGAGAAATTGATTTAAACAATTTAGATCTTTATAATTTTCTAATAAAAACAACTTTTTCATTCTCATTAGAAACGAGTCTATTGTGAAATAATCACACGGCTGTTTCACACTTCAGTTTATCCACGTCATACATTGTTTTCACACTCAGCATTTTTGGCAGCATTCAAGAAAACATTTAGCTTTTCTTCTCATCCTATTTTTTTTTTGGACTAAAGATCCTCGCCTCTTTGCGTAGATTGCGATGAGGAGGAGGATTTCAAGACTATATAATAATGATATGACCACGTTGTGTAGTAGAAGGGAAACGAATGTTTGACGACATATACAGGTATTTGGATGCACCATTTCGCTACGAAGACATAATATTCTCCACCAACATATATGTGCTTAAGTCTATAGCAGAGCTAGCAATGAAATATGAATGTATTTAAAAGTTATACCTGATTAGAATGAATGGAAGAAAATGATTTGAGAAGGATTACGGTGATTTTAATTTCGGTTAAGCTGTAAGGATGGCAGGAGCACAGAGTCAGTACTTAAGTTTGTATGTAAATAGTTGTATATAGTAGAGGGATGAATGTGTGAAGCGAATGTATTTATAAGTAAGAATGGAGAGTGAGTGATATTCTAGTGATAAGCACCTAGACGATGCTGGCTGTATGTAGTTAAAAAGACACTGTTCTAAAAAATCATGACGGCTATGCCTGACTCGAAAGATAGAACAATATCGGATATCCAGTTTCTGTTCGTTCAGCCGTCGTTTCTAACTTGGTATGTCCAGTATAATTGGCTGAGCAAATGGCTAATTCGAGTTTTCTTCCAACATTCACTCAGTTAAGTTTGAGCTCTAAGAAAAAGATTCTCAACTCTTTTGTAAACTTCTTGCCTATCAAGTAAATTCATTTCGATATAAAGTTCCTCTACTATTACATTAAAATCGATTATTTGAGAAAAACGGTTCTGAATGCCCAGATAGTGCAGCCAAAACGGGCTGATTATGAAAACCCCCGTTTTCCCCCCACAAAGTCCAGAGTTTTCCCCAATTCGTTTTTTGCGTATTATCTACTCTAGTTTCAGAGAGGTCATTTTCCACAGCATCTCTCACTGTCAATACTGGGATGCCTCCATCTATAGCCACAGACCCAGCTGAGATGTTTTCTGAAACAGAAAATATCGTATCTTACGCGGGGGGGAAAAAATAAAGGCATAGCTTGTGAATAACTTTTCGAATTTCCCTTCGTACTGGCTCACCGTTCGATGAAAGAAAGTCTTTAACGAGAGAACGCTGTCTGCAGGCCGGCAGTGTACTGAAAGATAGCTGCAGGCGTTAATGACCTTAGATATGTTGACGCTCCTATAAAAAAAACACCTGCTTTCTACGTTTCATCTCCACTTCTTTCACTGCGTCAGAATATCTTTTTATTTATTTATTTATTTATTTCATTATAAATACAAAAATATATATATATATACATATATATTTTGAAATGTTTATAGTTGCAATGTAAAGACGTCCAATTACCCTTTCTTACTTCTGTCTAGACATTGCACATTGTTTTTAACACTCGCGTGAAATAAATTACTTTTAAAACCATAAATGCATACATATGTACACATATATGTACCTTAAGTTACATGCCCACAAGGGATTTTGGGTCAAAATGAAAATAAAGAAAAACTAAGGAACTATAACTTTGTATATAATGAAATTATATAATTTGTCTGTGTGTGTATGTGATGTAGTTTTACATACAACCAACCTCAGTACTTATGTATTTCTATATGTGCACATGAAAGTCCTTATTGTTTTCATAATTATGTAAAATCTCCTAGTTTTATGGTAATATATGATTTATGTTATGCCATAATTGTAGACATTATGAAAATTGTTTGGAAGATGATAAGTTACGTGAGGTAAAAAAAAAGGCAAAAAAAAAGGGTACCCTTTTTAGGGTTGAAAACCTTGCTAGGTGGCCCAGCTTAATGGATATCTTAAGTTAAAGGCCGTTTCTTAATGTTTCTGCAATTTGAACTGAACGAATATTGCTGCGGATTTTTTTCAGCTGATTTCTTAGTTTACAATTTAGAGATGATTTTTCCGGCATTAGGCATTAGTTCCACCAGTATATATAAAATATTGCATGATCATTTAGCCGTGAAAAAAGGTTTGTTCTCGTTGGAGCCCCACATAATCTGACAAAATCTCAAAAAGATGCTCGTGTCGATTGGTGCAAACAAATGCTTAAGAAATACAATGGCGGTGCTTCAAAAGACGTGTATAAGATTGTAACAGGTGACGAATCATGGATATATGCGTATGAGCCGAAAACTAAACAGCAGTCGACTGTATGGGTGTTTCAAGATGAACCAAATCCAACAACAAAAGTTATTCGCGCTCGAAGTAAGAGCGAAACAAATGGTCGCCTGTTTTTTTCGGAAAAACTGGTCATGTGGCACACACAAATGCCTTTAGAGGAACCTAGAACGGTCATTTCTGAATGGTACACAACCGTTTGTTTGCCGGAAGTCTTCGATGAAATAAGGAAAACAAACAAGCGCCGTCGGATCCATTCTTCATCAAGACAATGCCAGCTGTCACACATCTCGTCTAACAACCGACTATTTGAGCACTCAAAAAATCTAATTAATGGGTCATCCGCCGTACAGTACTGATTTGGCACCAAATGACCTCTTTTTGTTTCCGAACGTCAAGAATAAATTACGGGGACAACGATTTTCGTCGGCAGAAGAAGCCGTTGATGCATTCAAAAACCATGTTTTGGAGGTGTCTCAAGCGGAATGGAAAAAATGCTTTGACAAGTGGTTCGAAAGCATGCAGAAGTGTTTAGATCATAAAGGAGAATATTTTGAAAAACAATAAAGTCATTTTCAATGACAAATTACTGTTTTTTTATTATTACGCTCAAAATATGAATAGTGCCCCTATCTTTAACGTTTTTTAAGAAATTAAATTTTCTGGTTCCAGAAGATTGGATTAAACCATTTCCTTGGTGTTTCCGTAGCATGCTTAAGCGGTTGCCGAGATTCAAGGAGTTTATACACTGCCTAAGATACCTCCTAAAATAAGATAGAAATTACCCAAAAAGTAACCATCTTACTGCATTGTTCGGACTTACTACCTTCATAGTAATACAATACGTAAATAACATTCTAAATTTTTAATCAATAAATATTGATTTAGATATAAATTCTGTTCCTCAGGGCAGTGTCCTAGGTCCTCTTCTTTACTCCTTATATACAGTAGACATACCTCAACATCCAAATATCATCCTATCCACCTTTGCTGAAGATACTGCAATCTTCACTCCTCATTCCGATCCTCTTATCGCTACCCGAGCTCTACAAACGCAGATCAACCACTTACAGTACTGGCTTAACAAATGGCGAATCAAAACTAACGTTACGAAATCAAAATATACAGTATTTACTCTAAGACAGAAAATCCTACCTCCCATCATCTTGAACCAAACTCCTATATCAACTGTGGACAAAGTACTGCTACCTTGGACTGTACCTAGAAGCAAACGGTTGACATGGAATCATCCCATACTAGACTGAAAAGACAAGAAACTAACCAACGCTACAAATTTCTCGCCAGACCACTTGACAAACGTTCGAAACTTAACCTACACAACAAAAGACTCTTATATCTACTGTTACTGCAACCTATTTGGTCATACTACGGCCCACCGAAGTATGGGGATCGACTAAGCGTTCCAACTCACTACGCCTCCAGGGACATTACAGTCTAAAAATACTTCGCAAACTTCTTAACGCTCCGTTCTATGTATTTCTAACCTCACACTATCCATAATGATCTCAAAATCCCTTTCATTACAGATCTCTTGCTAACAGTCGTTTTCTCAAAATGCATTCCCTTTACAGCAGCTCATCCTAACCCTCTCATAGAACACCTATCTTCCACCACATTACCAGGTAATCCTCTAAGGAGATTGAAGAGAAGATGGTGGCCTCATGAGCTACTCTTATCGTGAGAGCAAAGCACGTTACTGGAGTGACATCACTGGGTGCCTTCTCCACTCATGATTTTCTTTTATTTCTTTTTACCATATTTACTTGTTGCAACAACTGTTGCCGTGGTAAATTCCAATAAAAGATTAAAAAAAAATATATAAATTTTAGAAAATAATAGTTATTTAGATTTCTTAAAATAGTTATTAACAAAAAAGAAGTAATAAGAAGAAAAAAAAACTCAGAACTAAATTAAACGCTAGCTTTAATTGATTCAACTAATGTGTTAATTACCAGTGAGTTGATTGGTCGCTTGGACACTCTTTGATTCCCCTTTAGAACAAATTTATTTCCTGAAATATCTGGTTTTTAGTAAGACGCGTGTCTGAGAATGACCCACTGACCGTCACTTTTTTTTTTTCTTTAGCAACAGCTCGAAGAATCAAGTTTGTTGGAATAACTTTTATCAAGTTATTTATTTATTATTTATTTTTTGGGAAAAGTTATTTTTAAAAACATTAATCAGGTTAATTAGAGAGAGGAGAAATATTTTTGAAAATAACGTCATGTAAAATATTTTTTATTTTGAGGACTTCAACATTTGTAGTCATGAGATTAGTAGTGCTAAATCCTGACAACGAATTCCTCGACCTATCTCGACGCACTAAAATCGACTCCCTCCATGAGGTAGCTTCCATAATCTCCATTCACTCCTTTATCCAAAACTTTTTTACTGAAACTTATCTTTAATTTAGATGCTGTGATCCTGTTTCTAAAGTGGGTAGTTGGGCGCCCTCTCTGGGTGTAAGTTTCCATAGTTCATGCGTGTTATAGACCTGTTCGGGAATGCTTCTTAGATTAGATTAGATGGGACGGGACCTAGTCCCACGGCACCGCAGCCACAAAAGACTTATTGTGCCAGCCCCTTCTTAGTTCTAGTAAGCGAACCCTCCCCTCCTAAAGAGGTTGAGGACTTTCCCTACTAGTTCTTTTTGTGCTACTATCTCCTTTGGTCCTCAAGATTCCAAAGGTTTCATAGCGCAACCACTCGATTGCAGCAGGTGAGAGGCCGTTTCCTCCTCTTCCTGACATAATCTGCACAATGGTTCCGAGCTAATAAGCCCCCCCCCACCTTGCGCAGATGCTTCCTGAACCTACCGTGCCCCTGTGAATAGGCCTGTAATCAGAGTAATGCTGATTTCTACCCAAACATAGGGTCTCTTTGGTTCTTTGCTTACACAGCCAAGGCATCATGGTCTTGCTGTGTTTAACCCTAGGACACATCACCCAGTTCTTTTCGTGCTCCCTCTGAGAGCCGCAAGAACCGAACAGGTGATCCCCAGGACAGGCTCCGGACCGATGAAAAGAGTGTTAGCTCCATTCCTGGCCAGATGATCAGCTTTTTCATTCCCTTCAATCCCCCACATGACCTGGCACCCATTCCAACCAAAGCGCCAGTTGTTCCAGGGCCTTCCTGCATTCCCAAACCAGGGAAGAGGTCCATTCTGAAGGATACAATGTGCCTTCAGTGCAGCCTGGCTATCTGAAAAGATACGAATCTCCCTATTTCTAGGTTTCATCCGCAGGTTTTCCTCAGCACATATTTTAATGCTTCTTAAGTGTGAGATGGAAGAGAAGAAAGAAATAAGTGAGTGAGTGATCATGTCAACCTGCCAGGCAACCGCCCTCTATTCTGGAGAGGTTTTTTTCTTAGGGGGAATGGTTCCAGAAGATTGGATTAAACCATTTCTGGGCGCCTGTTTCCGTAGCCTTAAGCATGCTTAAAAACCATGTTTTGGAGGTGTCTCAAGTGAAATGGAAAAAATGCTTTGACAAGTGGTTCGAACGCATGCAGAAGTGTATAGATCATAAAGGAGAATATTTTGAAAAACAATAAAGTCATTTTCAATGACAAATTACTGTTTTTTTATTATTACGCTCAAAATATGAATAGTGCCCCTATCTTTAACGTTTTTTAAGAAATTAAATTTTCTGGTACCAGAAGATTGGATTAAACCATTTCCTTGGTGTTTCCGTAGCATGCTTAAGCGTTTACCGAGATTAAAGGAGTTTATATACTCCCTAAGATACTCCCAGAATAAGAAAGAAATTACCCCAAAAAAAGTAACCATCTTGCTGCATTATTCGGACTAATTACCTTCATAGTAATACGTAAATAACATTTGAAGAAAAACATTCGACCGGAAGTGTCCATTAAACTAAATTTTTTCCCCGCAAAAAATAGTTTAAAAATTCTCTTTGAGGAAGTCGTGAGAGTGATCCAGTTTTTTTTTTTTATGTGTTTTGAGGTCTACAAAGCACATTTCTATAAACTTCATGGTATATGCTTAAAGTAGTTTGAAGAACACGCAACTAGAAACGAAAACCAAGTTAAATTACTAGTAGTTTTATTAAAAAAAAATTGATATTATAAATTACTTCTTAAAAAATAATGTTAATAATAACGTTATTTGAAAATTAATTAATCTTGGCGATAACAGTAAAGTTTATATCATAAAAATATGAAGCTTTATTATTAATGTCATTCACTTTCTTTGGATGATTTTCTTAATTGGTCCATTTAAAAAAACTTGTTAGAGGCCTTGAAAGAATAACGGCCAATCTTGGACACATAAATTTACATTTAATAAAAAATTAAGTTTTAAATCATATACAAATTCTGATTTTATGGTGATAACGGAATTAAAAGGGGGGGAAAAAAACTTTAAAATCGGTCAAGGAAGTAAAATTATTTTAATGATCGTGAAAGTAGGAAAAAACACCCAAAAAAAAAAAAATAATTCTTGAATTTGAGAGAATTCTCATAAAATTTAATTTTTGGAAGCTTTGAATTCTTCAGTTTCTATGCTTTTACTCGTCCCATTTTGTCTCGTCAGTTGTTAAGAATTTTTTGGTGAAAACAGCATCCGAATTGTGCATGAAGATTATGTCGCAAGAGCCGATGGGAATGTTCTCGTTATGACCAGGGAATTTACTGATACTCCGAACCTCCTTAAAATGCGTTACAACAACCAGCAAAAAAAGATTGGATGAATTTACTGAAAATGATGAGAGAAAATTTCAGGTGTGGTTAAAAAAAGATGTAATTTCGGATTTATGTTTTAAGAATGAACAAAGTAAACGCGTAGTATTCGCCTAGTTCTTTGACAGGCTTCCACGTCCATCTACCCAATTAGATGGACGAAGGCGACTAGCAAACATACTTTGCTATTTTCTCATATTAACCATTAAATAAAATCCAAGGTCTAGACTAGTACCGCAATACACCTTAGCATTGCGGGTCTAGCCTATAACCGCCTAACATACTTTACTATAAGTTTCTCATATTAACCATTAAATAAAATGCAAGGCCTAGACTAGTACCGCAATACACCGTAGCTTTGCGGGTCTATCCTCTAACCTCCTAACATACTTTACTATAAATTTCTCATATTAGCCATTAAATAAAATCCAAGGCCTAGATTAGTACCGCAATACACCTTAGCATTGCGGGTCTAGCCTATAACCGCCTAACATACTTTACTATAAATTTCTCATATTAACCATTATATAAAATCCAAGGCCTAGACTAGTACCGCAATACACTTTAGCATTGCGGGTCTAGCCTATAACCGCCTAACATACTTTACTATAAATTTCTCATATTAACCATTAAATAAAATGCAAGGCCTAGACTAGTACCGCAATACACCGTAGCTTTGCGGGTCTAGCCTATAACCGCCTAACATACTTTACTATAAATTTCTCATATTAACCATTAAATAAAATCCAAGGTCTAGACTAGTACCGCAATACACCGTAGCTTTGCGGGTATAGTCTCTAACCGCTCAACTTCAATTTTATACTATTATTAAATTTGATGGCATTTATTTAAATAACGGAAGTAATTCAATATTTGAAAAACGCTTTTAAAAAATTGTAATTACCTTCTGATCAATAAATTTATTTACATAAATTATTGCATTAAATTCTATTGGCTGCAAGTGCGTGAACAGCCATCATTATGCACAATCTTGTCCTAACAAGATTGCAATTTAAATGCACAGTGTGTGTGTTTGTGAATAGTAATTTGCATGATGTTTTTATACGAGCTGCATGTAATAAGACACCAGATAGATATATATTTTACAAATTAATTCTCTAATGACACAGACATGCATTTAAAATTGAATTACCAATTATGCAGTTGCAAAAACAAGTTATATTGCAGATTCATTCATGTGATTAAATAAAAAAAATAATAAAAGGTGATTTGCAAGACAAGTACACGTGCTTGAACACGTGCTTCAACTTCTGTGGCCTTATTTATTTATTTTTTAGCTCGTGCCACACTAGTCCACACCTTTCGTCTTTTGCATAATCCATTCCAAAAATTTATCTTTTTATATTACATGGGATTTATAATAAAGTTTTTCTCTCAATTTATAGTTCAAAAAATTTTTGATTTTTATTTTCTTTCTTTTTTTTTTTTTTCTTCACCGGAAGTATTGCAATCGACAAAATTTTCGAAACTTATTTTTCACCGGAAGTACGAGATGTTTTATGGTCCTTTGACACTATTTTTATTTTATTTATTTTCGTTTTTGAGTTACTCTGGATATATCGTACATTAAAACTGTCCGGTAGGACAGTTGTATAAGGGTTGACCATCAAAAACTGCACGAAAAAGCGTAACGTTGAAAAACACCCAACTTTGACAATTTTTTTCTCTTTTTCTATAAAAGATAAAATTCCCAAATTTTCTTTAAATCTTACTCCAAACCCTCCTTCATAACTGTAATTTTTTTGCAACCACCCAGATCTAATAGGTTTCGAGAAAAAAGTTGCCGAAAATGAGCAAAAACCGCTTTTTCAAAAAATGTTCTTGTTCTTGTTCTTCTTCTTCTTGTTGTTCTTGTTCTTGTTGTTACCTTTTTTGTAAACAACGTAGCGCCTAAACGCGTGAACCGATTTTCATGAATGAGGTGTCATTGGATTCGGAATTTTATGTAGATGTGCCTTTTGGGGGTCTCGATCCTGTACATCGAATGGGAGAGGAGTTAGCCCTCTTAATGTAAGGCCCCCTTCAAAATTATTATTACTAATTACTCTGTAAATCTTGGCCCGATTTTGATAAAATTTGGTAGGATGATAGGGTTAGGGCTCCCCTACGTAACATTAAAGCGGCGATCAGCTCTTACACTTGTTAAGGGGAAGTATAGCAATCGTTTCAAATTATCGACACGTGAACCGACCGAAGTGTCATTCGAATCGAAATTTTGTACAGATTTGCACTTTAAAAGTCTCGACGCCGTGCCTCATAAGGAGGGGAGTTCGCCCCACCCAAATAAGGCCCTTTCTAAAACTATTATTACCAATATTTCTATAACGCTTAGTAAGATTTTGATAAAATTCAGCTCGAATAAGTGGTTAAAGCTCCTCTACGTTGCTGATGCTCTTGCACCTACTAAGAGGAAGTACTGCAATCGTTTAAATTATCAATGAGTGAACCGATTTAAATCAATGAATTGTCGTTCGATTAAAAAATCTTTGCCTTTTAGGGAGAAGTACTGCAATCGTAGTTTATTTTTCTTACTCCTCTTAAAAGGAAGTACTGAAATCGCAGTTTAATTTTGATATTCACGTACAAATACCTTCCTACGCTTTTTCAAAAACATTGTTATTGGGGATGGTTTGGGGGCCGCAACTATAATCATTCTTTAAAAAGATCTCTCCAGTGGTAGTTACGGTTCCGACTTAACACCTTATCAGGTTATAATTATAGAATTGCTTATTCCAAATTTTAAAAAAATCTGTAAAGCAGATATGTAACTTTGTAAAATAGACAAAAAGGAAAATCTATCCAAAAGGTACAAAAATCTCCTTAACAAAAACTTACAGTTTAAAATGTTAAGTATAAGGGTTGATTAAACGCCAAAAGGTACACAAATCAGCAAGTACCCAACATTTCATTAATACTTCATTAATATTTAAGTAATTCTACTGCATTAATTTTCATTAATAAGTTATTTTTTAGAATTTATTAGATGTCACAGACCCTTATGCTGGCCACTTCATTTATAATATTTTTTTGTTATAATTATGATAAATCACATAAATATGTACATGCATGTTAAAGTAGAAAAATACAAAGTTAGAGTCGGCTACTGTCTTGAATTCGTCTTACCGAAATATTCGTGAGCACAAATAACACACAGTTATAACAAGTAGATTATTCAACAACAATTATTGATTTCTCGATTGTAATTTAATTTAGTCCCCCTAATTTTACTTATAGTAAAATACTGGAATAATTAGCTGTCCTAAAAATATGCATATCTTATTTACTTTATATTACATATATACAACATTTTGGGATGAATACCTACATTGAGAATGTAATTGAAGAAAACTATGTTACTTGCGATAAAGCCAGATAATTATTATAAACGTTTGACTACTTCATAAAATAACAATTACTTTAATCGAAGAATGAACTTAAACCGACGATTTTTGAAAATCATTGATGTATGTTGGTGAAGTTTCTTTTAAAAGAAAGTTTTGAATTTTTTAGCCTCATAATTTTTTTTTATTTTTTGTAACGTTTTTCTTTTTAACCTGTAATTAATAGTTTCATTATTATAGATAACTAGATATTACAGTCAATCTACAGTGCTACTTGAACATATATTTTGTAGACGAAAATGGCCAGCATAAGGGTCTGTGACATCTAATAAATTCTAAAAAATAACTTATTAATGAAAATTAATGCAGTAGAATTACTTAAATATTAATGAAGTATTAATGAAATGTTGGGTACTTGCTGATTTGTGTACCTTTTGGCGTTTAATCAACCCTTATACTTAACATTTTAAACTGTAAGTTTTTGTTAAGGAGATATGTATACAGGGTGACCAGAGTTATATGCTCCACCCACTTTTTTTTTTAACGGCAGGAAATTTCGAAAAAATAAAAAACACGTATTTAATCATTTTTAGTCTAGTTTATTTTTAGTGATTGGCCCATTTTTTTAAACCCGTGTATCTCGAGATACAGCATCCAACTTTGTTTTTTCAAATGGAACGTTATATTTTTTTTGAGCATGTTTTTATAGTATTTGAGCTCCTAAAAAAAAACAAAAAAACTTTTTTTGAAATCGGTTAGGATTTTCAAAAGTTATGGTAATTTAAAATATGAAAAACGAATTTCAGTTTATTGTCAAAATTAAGTTATTTTTTTTTTAAAGAATCTGTTCAAACTGGGCACAATCAACGGATAGGCAAGCCAAAACTCTGGACTCCCACGCTTTGCTTGTAGCAGCACTTATGGTGGCGAAGTCAAGTTCTAGGCAGGCTAGAAGTATTCGGCGTTCAGGTTGTTTTTTTCTACAAACGTTTGGGGTGTGAAGTTCTAGGAAATCAACCAATCGGCCCATTCTTCTACAGAGAGAACTTAACTGGTATCTAACCGGTTTCAAAAATTTTGTGTGTGTTTTTTTTAAGGAGCTCAAATACTACAAAAATATGCCACAAAAAATATAACGTTCCATTTGAAAAAACAAAGTTGGATGCTGTATCTCGAGATACAGATGTTTCCAAAAAATAGGCCAATCACTGAAAATAAACTAGACTATAAAAATGATTAAAGATACGTACGTGTTTTCTATTTTTTCGAAATTTCCCGCCGTTTAAAAAAAGAAAGTGGACTACTGTGTTTTATTGCTACTTTATTTTTTACTTCCGTTTTATTAAATAATGAATGTTAAAAACTAAAATGGTTACTTTTCTCTTTGTTCCATCTCCGAAAAATTGACATTTGAGTAAATTAGTAGTGAAAAGTCGGTTACGCTACATCTTAGTTTTCTGCATTTACACCCTTCTGTTCCGGGGTTGGGTTTTATTAAAAACCAAAAAAATCCATATGGTCTTGAAGCTCAATAAATGCGCAACTTTTCCTGTAATTGGGTGTGACTCCTTCATCCATTAATCATTGAAAAAATGCAGTTGAAAATTTTAACAGAAATCATCGATAAAGAATTTTTTTAGACATTAAAGTAAAAATTTCAGAAACGTTTTGAGGCTCTTTCAGAAACGTTTGGAATAAGCAGATTTGTTGTAGGATAAAGGATAGAAAAGTTATGGCCGTTTTTATGGTGAAAAACGTGAATATCGACCAGAAAAGTTAAAAATGCAAAATATCTTGGACACTATTGAGAATCGGGCCAAAGTGAATAGAAAATTGTTTGTTGCATTTGAGCTGCTGAATCCAACCCGAAGTTTCGCGACCTCTCCTCCGTGTACCCCCTGTATACAACACTTGGAACTATTTTTCAAAACTATTTTTTCCAAACTCAGGAAACTTAAAACTAATATTACCTTGAAAACTCTTTGTTTTACTCTCTTTTTCTTTTTTTTTTTTGTCTTATTGTTATGGCTACCTGTATGATTCGCATATACAGCCGACAGGGGCTATGGATCATATTTTCCATAGCCCTGAAGATGGCCAAGTCCTAAGGTCGAAAGCTCGACAATATAAAAAATCATGACTGAAATTGATATTATTTTCTACCTTCTGTATTCCATGAATCAGTCACCAAAAACAATGAACAAAGCAGAATTAGAAAACTCAATTCGATTACAATATTTTCTCAGACCAATGAAATGAGAGAAAATAAAAAAATTAAAAAAAACCATAACTTGATTATAGACTTTTTTGTGGTTTCACTAACTTTCTATTTTTTACCTGAAGAATTGCAACTTAGAATTAAAGAAATAATGAAGTATTTAGTGTATTAAAATTACCGTTTAATATTATAGCTTAAATTTCCCAAAATTATAATGAATTTCATATAACTATATATAGCCAATCAGATATTAGCGGTTGTTGCTCTAAATACTTAGAAAATTAAATTAACGGTAAATGTAAGCTATAGGATCAGCTGGTCGAAATTTTAATACTGTATGATAATACCTAATTAAATAGCGGTTTAGCTGGGATATAACGTGTAATTTTAAATATATTTTCACTGTGTACTTGTTGTAATCGACTAGAGAGTGCCCGATATGAAGCAGGCTGGGATGAATTCGCATAACGCATAATTATAGATTAATCATAATTTGCAACGTGCATCTAGTTTTTGGTCGTTTCTAAAATCTGGTTCAGTTCTCAATAATTTAAAGATTTTGTTTTTTTGTAGTATAAATTAGGTAACTGTATGTACAATAAAATATCTAATTAAACAATAAAAGATAAGCAAAATAATTAAGTTCGTATTTCTCAGAAAGGTTTCACATTATACAGGTCTTCTAAATCCTGATGCTATAATTTTAATTAATGAATATCGGGTAGAGACACCCTAGACTAGCCGCTACCCCGGTTTTGGTGAGTGCTTAGCTTTGTTGAAGGGTGCAGATAACATTAGAGAAGGTATAAATAAATAAAAAATAATAATAATAATGCGTTTCATAGCACAAGAATTATACTCTCTGGTGATATTGTTCTAAGTATGTATGTCTTTTTCAGGCACCACTGTAGCCGAGCGGTTAAGGGGACTATACCCGCAAAGCTAAGATGTATTGCGGTACTAGTCTACGCCTTGGATTTTATTTAATGGTTAATATAAGGAATTTATAGTGAAGTATGTTAGGCGGTTATAGGCTAGACCCGCAAAGCTAAGATCTATTGCGGTACTAGTCTAGGCATTGGATTTTATTTAATGGTTAATATGAGAAATTTATAGTAAAGTATGTTAGGCGGTTAGAGGCTAGACCCGCAAAGCTAAGATCTATTGCGGTACTAGTCTAGGCCTTGGATTTTATTTAATATTTAATATTAGAAATTTATAGTAATGTTAGGCGGTTATAGGCTAGACCCGCAAAGCTAAGATGTATTGCGGTACTAGTCTAGGCTTTGGATTTTATTTAATGTTTAATATGAGAAATTTTTAGTAAAGTATATTAGGCGGTTATAGGCTAGACCCACAAACCTAAGATGTATTGCGGTACTAGACTAGGCCTTGGATTTTATTTAATGGTTAATATGGGAAATTTATAGTAAAGTATATTAGGCGGTTATAGGCTAGACCCACAAACCTAAGATGTATTGCGGTACTAGACTAGGCCTTGGATTTTATTTAATGGTTAATATGGGAAATTTATAGTAAATCAAATCAAATCCAATTTTATTGTTTTTGAGTAATGCAACTCATAACAAGAGTTAGGCAACATATAGAAAAATTAACTAAATTATTAACTAAATCCAATTCTCTTCAATATATACAATACAAAAATAAATTTACCACGTAATTTTAACATCATAAAAATTAAATCACTGTTATCAAAACAAAATCAAATGTAAAAGTAATACCATTAAACTCAAGAAAAACTAAATCAATAAATGACAAAGTAATATAATAAGATAATTATGTTGATTGATTTAACACAGCTGTCTCATGCTCAGAAAAATAAGTAAACAAAATAGTAACTTTCGTAGTAGAAAAAAGATAAAAACTGAAAAATATATCAAATACGAGTGATTTCACAAAAAACCATGACCCAAAAAAATTTCAACTCTCAATATCTTTTCATTTTACGGATCGGTACACTAAATAACTATAGCTTATTACTTAGGAAAACAAAGTGTATAAGAGAACAAAATTTCATACTAATATGTGCTATACAAAAGGAGATATATAGTAGGCCTAATTTCACAAAAAAACCATGACCCAAAAAAATTTCAACACTCAATATCTCCTCAATTTATGGATCGGTAAATAAAATAACTATAGCTTATTACTGAGGAAAACAGAGTGTATAAGAGAACAAAATTTCATACTAATATGTGCTATACAAAAGGAGATATATGGTGGGCCTAATTTCACAAAAAACCATGACCCAAAAAAATTTCAACTCTCAATATCTCTTCAATTTATGGATCGGTACACAAAATAACTATAGCTTATTACTGAGGAAAACAAAGTGTATAAGAGAACAAAATTTCATACTAATATGTGCTGTACAAAAGGAGATATATGGTGGGCCTAATTTCTCAAAAAAACCATGACCCAAAAAAATTTCAACTCTCAATATCTCTTCAATTTATGGATCGGTACACAAAATAACTATAGCTTATTACTTAGGAAAACAAAGTATATAAGAGAACAAAATTTCATACTAATATGTGCTATACAAAAGGAGATATATGGTGGGCCTAATTTCACAAAAAAACCATGACCCAAAAAAATTTCAACTCTCAATATCTCTTCAATTTATGGATCGGTACACAAAATAACTATAGCTTATTACTTAGGAAAACAAAGTGTATAAGAGAACAAAATTTCATACTAATATGTGCTATACAAAAGGAGATATACGATGGGCCTAATTTCACAAAAAAAACCGTGACCCAAAAAAATTTCAACTCTCAATATCTCTTCAATTTATGGATCGGTACACAAAATAACTATAGCTTATTACTTAGGAAAACAAAGTGTATAAGAGAACAAAATTTCATACTAATATGTGCTATACAAAAGGAGATATACGATGGGCCTAATTTCACAAAAAAACCATGACCCAAAAAAATTTCAACTCTCAATATCTTTTCATTTTATAGATCGGTAAATAAAATAACTATAGCTTATTACTGAGGAAAACAGAGTGTATAAGAGAACAAAATTTCATACTAATATGTGCAATACAAAAGGAGATATATGGTGGGCCTAATTTCACAAAAAACCATGACCCAAAAAAATTTCAACTCTCAATATCTCTTCAATTTATGGATCGGTACACAAAATAACTATAGCTTATTACTTAGGAAAACAAAGTGTATAAGAGAACAAAATTTCATACTAATATGTGCTATACAAAAGGAGATAAATATTGGGCCTAATTTCACAAAAAAACCATGACCCAAAAAAATTTCAACACTCAATATCTCCTCAATTTATGGATCGGTAAATAAAATAACTATAGCTTATTACTGAGGAAAACACAGTGTATAAGAGAACAAAATTTCATACTAATATGTGCTATACAAAAGGAGATATACGATGGGCCTAATTTCACAAAAAACCATGACCCAAAAAAATTTCAACACTCAATATCTCCTCAATTTATGGATCGGTAAATAAAATAACTATAGCTTATTACTGAGGAAAACAGAGTGTATAAGAGAACAAAATTTCATACTAATATGTGCTATACATAAGGAGATATATGGTGGGCCTAATTTCACAAAAAACCATGACCCAAAAAAATTTCAACACTCAATATCTCCTCAATTTATGGATCGGTAAATAAAATAACTATAGCTTATTACTGAGGAAAACAGAGTGTATAAGAGAACAAAATTTCATACTAATATGTGCTATACAAAAGGAGATATATGGTGGGCCTAATTCCACAAAAAACCATGACCCAAAAAAATTTCAACAATCAATATCTCCTCAATTTATGGATCGGTAAATAAAATAACTATAGCTTATTACTGAGGAAAACCGAGTGTATAAGAGAACAAAATTTCATACTAATATGTGCTATACAAAAGGAGATATACGATGGGCCTAATTTCACAAAAAACCATGACCCAAAAAAATTTCAACTCTCAATATCTCTACAATTTATGGATCGGTACACAAAATGACTATAGCTTATTACTTAGGAAAACAAAGTGTATAAGAGAACAAAATTTCATACTAATATGTGCTATACAAAAGGAGATAAATATTGGGCCTAATTTTACAAAAAACCATGACCCAAAAAAATTTCAACTCTCAATATCTTTTCATTTTATGGATCGGTAAATAAAATAACTATAGCTTATTACTGAGGAAAACAGAGTGTATCAGAGAACAAAGTTTCATACTAATATGTGCTATACAAAAGAAGTTATACGATGGGCCTAATTTCACAAAAAACCATGACCCAAAAAAATTTCAACACTCAATATCTCCTCAATTTATGGATCGGTAAATAAAATAACTATAGCTTATTACTGAGGAAAACAGAGTGTATAAGAGAACAAAATTTCATACTAATATGTGCTATACAAAAGGAGATATATATGGTGGGCCTAATTTCACAAAAAACCATGACCCAAAAAAATTTCAACACTCAATATCTCCTCAATTTATGGATCGGTAAATAAAATAACTATAGCTTATTACTGAGGAAAACAGAGTGTATAAGAGAACAAAATTTCATACTAATATGTGCTATACAAAAGGAGATATACTATGGGCCTAATTTCACAAAAAACCATGACCCAAAAAAATTTCAACTCTCAATATCTCTTCAATTTATGGATCGGTACACAAAATGACTATAGCTTATTACTTAGGAAAACAAAGTGTATAAGAGAACAAAATTTCATACTAGTATGTGCTATACAAAAGGAGATAAATATTGGGCCTAATTTTACAAAAAACCATGACCCAAAAAAATTTCAACTCTCAATATCTTTTCATTTTATGGATCGGTAAATAAAATAACTATAGCTTATTACTGAGGAAAACAGAGTGTATCAGAGAACAAAATTTCATACTAATATGTGCTATACAAAAGAAGTTATACGATGGGCCTAATTTCACAAAAAACCATGACCCAAAAAAATTTCAACACTCAATATCTCCTCAATTTATGGATCGGTAAATAAAATAACTATAGCTTATTACTGAGGAAAACAGAGTGTATAAGAGAACAAAATTTCATACTAATATGTGCTATACAAAAGGAGATATATGGTGGGCCTAATTTCACAAAAAACCATGACCCAAAAAAATTTCAACACTCAATATCTCCTCAATTTATGGATTGGTAAATAAAATAACTATAGCTTATTACTGAGGAAAACAGAGTGTATAAGAGAACAAAATTTCATACTAATATGTGCTATACAAAAGTAGATATATGGTGGGCCTAATTCCACAAAAAACCATGACCCAAAAAAATTTCAACAATCAATATCTCCTCAATTTATGGATCGGTAAATAAAATAACTATAGCTTATTACTGAGGAAAACCGAGTGTATAAGAGAACAAAATTTCATACTAATATGTGCTATACAAAAGGAGATATACGATGGGCCTAATTTCACAAAAAACCATGACCCAAAAAAATTTCAACTCTCAATATCTCTTCAATTTATGGATCGGTACACAAAATGACTATAGCTTATTACTTAGGAAAACAAAGTGTATAAGAGAACAAAATTTCATACTAATATGTGCTATACAAAAGGAGATAAATATTGGGCCTAATTTTACAAAAAACCATGACCCAAAAAAATTTCAACTCTCAATATCTTTTCATTTTATGGATCGGTAAATAAAATAACTATAGCTTATTACTGAGGAAAACAGAGTGTATCAGAGAACAAAATTTCATACTGATATGTGCTATACAAAAGAAGTTATACGATGGGCCTAATTTCACAAAAAACCATGACCCAAAAAAATTTCAACACTCAATATCTCCTCAATTTATGGATCGGTAAATAAAATAACTATAGCTTATTACTGAGGAAAACAGAGTGTATAAGAGAACAAAATTTCATACTAATATGTGCTATACAAAAGGAGATATATGGTGGGCCTAATTTCACAAAAAACCATGACCCAAAAAAATTTCAACACTCAATATCTCCTCAATTTATGGATCGGTAAATAAAATAACTATAGCTTATTACTTAGGAAAACAGAGTGTATAAGAGAACAAAATTTCATACTAATATGTGCTATACAAAAGGAGATATACGATGGGCCTAATTTCACAAAAAACCATGACCCAAAAAAATTTCAACTCTCAATATCTCTACAATTTATGGATCGGTACACAAAATGACTATAGCTTATTACTTAGGAAAACAAAGTGTATAAGAGAACAAAATTTCATACTAATATGTGCTATACAATAGGAGATATATGGTGGGCCTAATTTCACAAAAAACCATGACCCAAAAAAATTTCAACACTCAATATCTCCTCAATTTATGGATCGGTAAATAAAATAACTATAGCTTATTACTGAGGAAAACAGAGTGTATAAGAGAACAAAATTTCATACTAATATGTGCTATACAAAAGGAGATATATGGTGGTCCTAATTTCACAAAAAACCATGACCCAAAAAAATTTCAACACTCAATATCTCATCAATTTATGGATCGGTAAATAAAATAACTATAGCTTATTACTGAGGAAAACCGAGTGTATAAGAGAACAAAATTTCATACTAATATGTGCTATACAAAAGAAATACGATGGGCCTAATTTCACAAAAAACCATGACCCAAAAAAATTTCAACACTCAATATCTCCTCAATTTATGGATCGGTAAATAAAATAACTATAGCTTATTACTGAGGAAAACAGAGTGTATAAGAGAACAAAATTTCATACTAATATGTGCTATACAAAAGGAGATATATATGGTGGGCCTAATTTCACAAAAAACTATGACCCAAAAAAATTTCAACACTCAATATCTCCTCAATTTATGGATCGGTAAATAAAATAACTATAGCTTATTACTGAGGAAAACAGAGTGTATAAGAGAACAAAATTTCATACTAATATGTGCTATACAAAAGGAGATATACGATGGGCCTAATTTCACAAAAAACCATGACCCAAAAAAATTTCAACTCTAAATATCTCTTCAATTTATGGATCGGTACACAAAATGACTATAGCTTATTACTTAGGAAAACAAAGTGTATAAGAGAACAAAATTTCATACTAATATGTGCTATACAAAAGGAGATAAATATTGGGCCTAATTTTACAAAAAACCATGACCCAAAAAAATTTCAACTCTCAATATCTTTTCATTTTATGGATCGGTAAATAAAATAACTATAGCTTATTACTGAGGAAAACAGAGTGTATCAGAGAACAAAATTTCATACTAATATGTGCTATACAAAAGGAGATATATGGTGGGCCTAATTTCACAAAAAACCATGACCCAAAAAAATTTCAACACTCAATATCTCCTCAATTTATGGATCGGTAAATAAAATAACTATAGCTTATTACTGAGGAAAACAGAGTGTATAAGAGAACAAAATTTCATACTAATATGTGCTATACAAAAGGAGATATATGGTGGGCCTAATTTCACAAAAAACCATGACCCAAAAAAATTTCAACACTCAATATCTCCTCAATTTATGGATCGGTAAATAAAATAACTATAGCTTATTACTGAGGAAAACAGAGTGTATAAGAGAACAAAATTTCATACTAATATGTGCTATACAAAAGGAGATATATGGTGGGCCTAATTCCACAAAAAACCATGACCCAAAAAAATTTCAACAATCAATATCTCCTCAATTTATGGATCGGTAAATAAAATAACTATAGCTTATTACTGAGGAAAACCGAGTGTATAAGAGAACAAAATTTCATACTAATATGTGCTATACAAAAGGAGATATACGATGGGCCTAATTTCACAAAAAACCATGACCCAAAAAAATTTCAACTCTCAATATCTCTTCAATTTATGGATCGGTACACAAAATGACTATAGCTTATTACTGAGGAAAACCGAGTGTATAAGAGAACAAAATTTCATACTAATATGTGCTATACAAAAGGAGATATACGATGGGCCTAATTTCACAAAAAACCATGACCCAAAAAAATTTCAACTCTCAATATCTCTACAATTTATGGATCGGTACACAAAATGACTATAGCTTATTACTGAGGAAAACCGAGTGTATAAGAGAA
Source organism: Rhodnius prolixus (assembly GCF_049639745.1). Lineage (NCBI taxonomy): Eukaryota > Metazoa > Arthropoda > Insecta > Hemiptera > Reduviidae > Rhodnius > Rhodnius prolixus. Next base: position 39,351,265 of record NW_027411634.1, read on the forward strand.
CAAAATTTCATACTAATATGTGCTATACAAAAGAAATACGATGGGCCTAATTTCACAAAAAACCATGACCCAAAAAAATTTCAACACTCAATATCTCCTCAATTTATGGATCGGTAAATAAAATAACTATAGCTTATTACTGAGGAAAACAGAGTGTATAAGAGAACAAAATTTCATACTAATATGTGCTATACAAAAGGAGATATACGATGGGCCTAATTTCACAAAAAACCATGACCCAAAAAAATTTCAACTCTCAATATCTCTTCAATTTATGGATCGGTACACAAAATGACTATAGCTTATTACTTAGGAAAACAAAGTGTATAAGAGAACAAAATTTCATACTAATATGTGCTATACAAAAGGAGATAAATATTGGGCCTAATTTTACAAAAAACCATGACCCAAAAAAATTTCAACTCTCAATATCTTTTCATTTTATGGATCGGTAAATAAAATAACTATAGCTTATTACTGAGGAAAACAGAGTGTATCAGAGAACAAAATTTCATACTAATATGTGCTATACAAAAGGAGATATATATGGTGGGCCTAATTTCACAAAAAACCATGACCCAAAAAAATTTCAACACTCAATATCTCCTCAATTTATGGATCGGTAAATAAAATAACTATAGCTTATTACTGAGGAAAACAGAGTGTATAAGAGAACAAAATTTCATACTAATATGTGCTATACAAAAAGAGATATACGATGGGCCTAATTTCACAAAAAACCATGACCCAAAAAAATTTCAACTCTCAATATCTCTTCAATTTATGGATCGGTACACAAAATGACTATAGCTTATTACTTAGGAAAACAAAGTGTATAAGAGAACAAAATTTCATACTAATATGTGCTATACAAAAGGAGATAAATATTGGGCCTAATTTTACAAAAAACCATGACCCAAAAAAATTTCAACTCTCAATATCTTTTCATTTTATGGATCGGTAAATAAAATAACTATAGCTTATTACTGAGGAAAACAGAGTGTATCAGAGAACAAAATTTCATACTAATATGTGCTATACAAAAGAAGTTATACGATGGGCCTAATTTCACAAAAAACCATGACCCAAAAAAATTTCAACACTCAATATCTCCTCAATTTATGGATCGGTAAATAAAATAACTATAGCTTATTACTGAGGAAAACAGAGTGTATCAGAGAACAAAGTTTCATACTAATATGTGCTATACAAAAGGAGATATATATGGTGGGCCTAATTTCACAAAAAACCATGACCCAAAAAAATTTCAACACTCAATATCTCCTCAATTTATGGATCGGTAAATAAAATAACTATAGCTTATTACTGAGGAAAACAGAGTGTATAAGAGAACAAAATTTCATACTAATATGTGCTATACAAAAGGAGATATACGATGGGCCTAATTTCACAAAAAACCATGACCCAAAAAAATTTCAACTCTCAATATCTCTTCAATTTATGGATCGGTATACAAAATGACTATAGCTTATTACTTAGGAAAACAAAGTGTATAAGAGAACAAAATTTCATACTAATATGTGCTATACAAAAGGAGATAAATATTGGGCCTAATTTTACAAAAAACCATGACCCAAAAAAATTTCAACTCTCAATATCTTTTCATTTTATGGATCGGTAAATAAAATAACTATAGCTTATTACTGAGGAAAACAGAGTGTATCAGAGAACAAAATTTCATACTAATATGTGCTATACAAAAGGAGATATATGGTGGGCCTAATTTCACAAAAAACCATGACCCAAAAAAATTTCAACACTCAATATCTCCTCAATTTATGGATCGGTAAATAAAATAACTATAGCTTATTACTGAGGAAAACAGAGTGTATAAGAGAACAAAATTTCATACTAATATGTGCTATACAAAAGGAGATATACGATGGGCCTAATTTCACAAAAAACCATGACCCAAAAAAATTTCAACACTCAATATCTCTTCAATTTATGGATCGGTACACCGGAAATAAACAAAACTCCAGCGGTAACAATGTAAAAAGCTCCAAATTTGGAGGTAAAAACATTGCAATTGTGGTAATAAGTGGAATAAGTTAATTATTTATATAATTAATAAGAATTCAATTAGCAGAAGAGGCAGATGAATAATCAATCTATTCAGGAAATTTAGAATGCAAGTAATGTATGCAATTTGAATTAATTGGATCGAAATCTCTAAAATTGGCAGAATCCCTTGGAGCTACTTAATCTACATAACGAGCAGCTCTATACTGAAAACGGATTATTCTACTTCGTGGTTAAAATCCATGATTGCAAACTGTATAATCAAATCGCGATGTTGTTTGAATTATAGACAGACGTAAGCAAAAATATTGTTTAAATTAAAATCTTCAATATTTTATTTACATAATTCTTTTAATTTATAAAATGCGTGCTTACGCACTGTACGTCGTACAGCGCTTGTGTCTTCAGTCAAACGGTACCTACGACAACGCAATAAATATTTTAAATGAAAATACAATTCTAATGTGTGATGTAAATAAGGGTAAATATTTGATATTATGAGTCGCTGTCGAGCTTTCAAAGAGAGAACATCTCTGTTAGTGAAATTATTTATTAATCTAGTTTAACGCGGAATTTTCTGGTGAAAATTGGTATAGTTATAGTGAACTGTAGCTAGAATATTAGTGGAAATTTTCACGAAATTTTGACGACCCAATTTTACGTAATTAATTGAAATATTGCTTGGATTTTAACAAAATTATCTGTATAAGGTCAAAGTGTGTGTTTAAATACGAGGTAAGCAAAAGTGAAGAGAAAGAGAAGAGAATTATAGTGCATCCGCTCTCTCATTGCTGTCCCACCACGGCAGTCCGCTTCACTACTACTACTACTACTACTACTACTACTAATACAGGTATTAAGTTCGTCTCATCATAAAAATAAACTGTTGTTACTTCTATTTTGTAAATTTAAAAGAAAAAAAAAAAAAAAAAAAAAATGTCTACTGATTTAAATGAACTAATTAAGCTTTTGGATAATTTTAAAAAAGAAATTAAAGCAGATATTGAGGATATAATAAAAAGAGAAATAAATAAATCGAATTTAAGTCTTTCTTCAAAACTGGAGGAATATGGAAATAAATGTAAAGACTTGGAAAAAGAAAATCTGGAACTCAAAACTGTAGTTGCTAAACAGCAAAGAACTATTGAGTCTATTAGGAGACAGAATAACATAATATTCTTTGGAATAAACGAGTTTAGTGGAGAAAATTTTGATTCACTAGAAAATAGTATTTTAGATTTATGCAATAAAGTACTGTCTGTACAAGTAACAAAAACAGACTTAAATTATGTGAGGAGAATAGGTAAAACTGGCGACAGACCGAGGCCTGTAGTAGTTTCTTTGATATCCAAGATAAAGAAAAGAGAAATGTTTCAAAATGCTGCTAAGTTGAAAGGTAGTAAGATCTATATAGGTGAAGATCTAGATAAAGATTCTCAAGCTGAACGTAAAGAATTATTGAAAACTCAATCTCAGATTAGGGAATCAGGACAAAGTTGCTTGATGAGAAGAAATGGCATAATGATAGAAGGTAAATTCTATCATTCTTCTGCTCTAGTGAGAACTGATGGTCAATCTTTTACTACAAGAAAAGGAGGGGTTGCAGTCGAGGAGGTCGAAGAGGAAGCAGAGACGTCTACTGAAGCAGCCAGTATCAAGAAGAGAAAGCGAATAAAGAAACGCTTAGTGGGGACAGCTCAGACAGAGGATATTTTTCGTCCCCGTAGCGATTCCGCCTCATCAGCAAAGTCACATAAAATTTAAGCAAAGATTATCAGGTAATAATTCAGATGTTTTTTTTAGTGTTGTTGCTTTTAATATATCAGGTTTAAAGGATAAACTGTATAGCATAGATTTTATTTCTTATTTAGAAAAATATGAAATTTTTTTTTTGTTCGAAACTTTTGTAGTTGAAGAAAAATTTATTTTAACTTTTAAGGAACGTTTTAAAGAATATAATATAAGTTGGGTCCCAGCTGTGAAAAGAAAACATTTTGGTAGAGCTAGTGAAGGCCGTATTATTGGCATTAAAAAAACACTGATTAATAAAAACATTGTTAAAATTAAAACTTTTTTTAATTCCGATACGATTGAGGTGAATTATAAAGATAGTAATTATTATATTATACCAATATACCTCAATTGCAACGATTGGAATAATGATTTTGAAAAATTACGTAATTTAATTAACAATTACTCTGATTTGAAGTTTATTCTAATTGGAGATTTTAATAGCAGAATTGGCAGTCTTCAAATAGTTCCCGAATACTTGTTGGTTAATTCACAGCATATTAAGTTTAATAGGAATTCTAAAGATATAATGGTCAATACGAACGGTAAATTATTGCATTCTTTTTTAGAGGATTTTAACTTTATAATCTTGAACGGACGAACTAAGGGAGATTCTCTGGGAGAATATACTTTCGTAGGTCCTCAGGGCTCCTCTGTAATTGATTTGTGTGTTGTGTCAATGGATTTACTTAACTATGTGTCAGATTTTGAAATCGTATCTGTACCGTTCTCTGACCATTTGCCTATCGCTATTAAATGCCTCACTGTGAAAAGTAACCATAGCGATGTTTTACCATTATTGCCCAAACTAAAATGGCTACCACAATACAGAGTGACATTTCAGAAAGAAGTAGAAGAGATAGTGAACTCAATTTCATTTGAGTCGAAAAATCCTCATGAAAATCTGAAACAACTAACCGATATAATACTGAATTTTGCTACAAATTATAACTTAACAAGTAATTCAAATAAAAATTTTATTAATAAACAGGAGTGGTTTGACAGGGATTGTATGATAATGCGTTCGCGATTATTTAATTTGTTAAATATTTATAGAAAAACAGATTCTGACACTATTAAATTCTTGTATTTAAAAGTTAAAAAGGAATATAAACAATTATGTAGAGTTAAAAGAAAAGAGTTTATTGAAAGAACAATTAATGAATTTAAAAATGTTAGAGATTCGAAAGATTTCTGGAGTCTCGTACGTTCTTTTAAGTCAACGCAATTTCAAATGGATAAAAGTATACTACCAGGAGAGTGGTTTCAATACTTTAAAACTTTATTAAACCCTCCTTTGAACGCAATTAGAATATATTACGCTGAGCCCTATATAGATAATGATGCTTTGGATGCACCGTTTGAAATGTCTGAATTACTCCAGGTTGTTCAAAATTCTAAAAACAACAAAGCCCCCGGCTTAGACCGGATACCTTATGAATATTTTAAAAATAGCCCAGACAGTTACTTAAATAAAATACTTTATGTATTTAATAAGATCTTTAAAAGTGGAAGTGTACCGGAAACGTTTAAAAAGTCAATTATATTTCCTCTATTTAAGAAAGGTAGCACACAAGAAATAAACAATTATAGGGGTATTTCTTTTGGAAATACAATAGGAAAATTATTTACAGGGCTCCTTCTGAATAGATTGACAAACTGGGTGGAAGATAATCATATAATAGGAGAGTATCAAGCTGGTTTTAGAAAGTCATACTCGACCATTGATAATTTAATGAATTTAATCAGCATAATCAAAATTAGGTTAAGTAGAAAAGGAAATAAGGTTTTTGCATTTTTTATAGACCTGTCTGCCGCATTTGATCACATCGATAGGTATGCTCTTTTCTACAAACTCTCTGTAATAGGTATTTCTACTAAAATAATCAACGTCCTAAGGAGTTTATACACAGGAACAAAAGCTAGTGTATGGTGCAATAATGGTCTGACGGATTCCTTTTATACATCCATGGGTGTAAAGCAAGGCTGTCTGCTAAGTCCTCTTTTATTTTCCCTTTTTATAAATGACATTGAAGACTGCATGGATGGGGGCGTGCAAATTAAAAATACTGTAATAAAAATGTTGGCCTACGCGGACGATTTGGTTTTGTTGGCTACAGATAAAAGTTCATTACAGCTGATGATAAACAGTCTTCACAAATACTGCTCACAGTGGAATCTAGAAATAAATTTAAATAAATCGAAGATAATGGTATTTAAAAATGGTGGAAAACCAGCAAAAAATGAAATATGGTGGTATGGTAACAATAGGATTGAGGTTGTGAATTGCTACAAGTATTTGGGAATTACACTTACGCAGACATTATCCTTGAGAAAACATTTTGATGAAAGGGTTTCAAAAGCTAAGTATGCCCTTAACTCATTCAGCAATTTTGTAATGAATAAAGATATACCATTTGCTTCTAAGTTGCAGGTATATAATGCAGTAAGCAGGGCAATTGTCTGCTACGGAGCACAAGTGTGGGGATGTACCTGGTTTAAGGAAGTAGAGGTTTTGTTAAAGTTTTTTCTTAAAAAAGTATTTTGTCTGCCCATTAATACCCCTGATTTTGTATTGTATTTGGAAACCAAGGTACTGCCCTCATTCTTGTATACCGTCAAAGTGCACATAAAATATATTCAAAGATGTAGGCAGCTTCCGCCATATAGATATCCTGGTATATTGTTAAAAGAAATAATTGAAAAAAAACTGTCTTTCTATACAGAATGGGAGAATCTGTGTACAACCTATGATATTCCTTTATCTGATTTTATAAATAATAAATTAAAAATTCATTCAATTGTGAATATTATTAAAAATGGGTTAATTAATAAGTATAATTTGTCAGCACAAAATAGTCAACGGCACATTTTGTATAAACAATTAGATTCACAACTTAACTTTGTAAATACCATTTTGAATAGTAATTCTATCAGCTGGATAATCAAAGCACGGGGGGAACTACTTTATCTTAACAAATATACCTTTGGTAATGAAATAAAACTTTGCTCTATGTGCAATTTGACAGAAAGAGAGGAAAGTATATTCCACTTTATAGCGGTCTGCCCTATCTTGCGGGAATTTAGGCTGAGGTATTTTGGTAAGGTAATAATGAGTGAGGAAGAATTCATAAATTACTTAAATGGAAAATGTTGGACTAGCTTGGTTAACTACTGTAAAGATGCGTGGAGATATAGGTATGAGCTTATCAGTGAATTTAATTACTGAAATTAAATATAGAAAAGGCAGTTTGTACGAAAATATATAATCTTGTAATTAAGTAAATAAATTATTTATTATATAAAACACAAAAAATAAATAAAAGCTATTTAAAAAAAAAACAGCGGGACCTTATATTTGATAAGAATCATAGTTTATAAAATAGAAGAAAAAACAGAGAATTATAAATCAGTGTAAATAGATTTGAATTGTGGAGATTGGACGATTAAGTTTTAATTTTTATAATGCCTAAGATTTTATATTTAATGTATTTTTGTTCTCTCTGTTTTGTTTTGTCTTTATAGCCAAAGATGTGGAATTTAAGTTGTCTTTTAATTGTCTGTTATTTTGGCCAATTGATATTTAATTTCTTACTATAGAAACTTAATAAGACTTTCTCAATTTCATTTAGACAGCTTCTCACTCAGACGGTCTTTTGACCATGAGTCAAGTCTGTCAGTTTTTTTCTAATTTGCAAAATTATTGTATATAGTTATTGAAATAAAGACCTTTATTATTATTATTATTATTATTTGATATTAATATTTACTAGAAGAGGAAAAGTGTCTTGTAAATAAATAAATAAATAAAAAAGAGATATGTAAAATGAACAAGTCCCCATTTATGAGGCTGTGTTGGATCACGATTTGGGATAACACCTGCTGCTACCTCTCTCTGGGATGCTGCAGGTCTTCATCTCTATGTATACATGCCCTTTCTTAACGAATTACACACTATACTAGGCTGTACATCTCGCACTTATTTACAACATTTCTTAAACACTACTGGGAAAAGTAGGCCTTAAGTAAAAGTGTGGAAAATTTATTTATTTCCTCTTCTCGTACTTTTTGTTTTTCTTTTTGCCCCCCCCCCAAAAAAAAAAAAATAGTTTTATCCCACATAAAAATACAGTGGTTGATTAATATTATTTTTCCTAAGCGGTTTTATGCCATCTGGATTGATTTTTGTGTATGTGTACTCCAAGTCCAACAGTATTTCCTGCCTGATTTAGATAGGCGAATGTGATCCTTCAAACTTTTACGACAATTACATTAGCTGGAATATCTTCTTTAGGTGTAGTATTACATCTAAAAGAAGATTCCCTATAATTCCAGGAGTAACTGAGATTGTACACTCCTCTGTTTTAGGATTAGCCAGCTTCACCTTTTTTTGGCCACTGTTTAAATCTACTCTGTAAAATCCACATCGCTACAATTAAAATCTTCAATTACTTCCGCTACAATAATTAACAACATGGCTGCACTTACGAATATCGCGAGAATTGCCATCTAGATTAATGAGAAAGAAGACTAGGAATAATGAAATACATTAAACAAAAAAAAACTGTGACTGCGTCATGGACACGGCCGTGTGTTGTACGTGAATACGTTTACGTAACGGGTTATATTTTTTATATAAAATATTTTTATTCATGTATTTAGGATGAAAACAAGGAAACAAATCGACGATTGAACACAATCTATGCCTGTACAGTCCGTTGGCGATGTAGAAGCGATTTCGTCATCCACTTGCATAATTTCAACCGCCCCAGCTGCAGTTGTACTGGACACCGTCGTCGTTGATCCGCCAGGGCCGCATTCATTCTTTTACGTTCCCGGCACAGCTTGCCTCGGTCATATGGTGTTTTATTATTACCATTCGATTGTTCTTAAGAAGCCCTTTCCAACCGTATACGATCTCCTGTATTTGGTTTTGGCTTTTCGACGCGTATAGGCCGACATTATATATTTTTGATAATATTTTTTTATTCTAACACCTTATTATATTCACTGTCACTATTTTACACTAATGTTTTATATACAATCGATAGATTGTGACGATAGCTGACGATTAAAACTTAAACGAACATCATGGCTTCTCCGAGTCAAAAGTTACTACTAATTGCAAATCTCGATACGCAGCAAAATGATCTGAAAATGGCGGCGCTTCCTCCTCAACCGCGCGCGATGTGTCACAGTCCTCGTTTATCGTAATGAATTCTTTGATCCTTTAGCTATCCAGTGGTCTAATTTAATTTTGGATGTAGACGATAGATTCGAAACTATAATGCCGAACTGTATGCCCCGATTTTGTTATCATTAGGTTTTTTGGATTGCCTCCATATGATAGCAAATTTAAAGACGTATTCACGTCAAAAAAAAAAAACAAACAAAAAACTAAGATTCAGCAGGAAATGGAGTAATAAACGTGAATGTGTATTAAGGTACATCTGGCGGAAGTAGTACGTTAGGTTCTACAGAACCACCACTATTTTTGGTATCCTAACAGTTGAAACCAAAAATTTCATTGTACGTAGCCCTGAAAAACGTGAACATTAATGTTGTTGCATTCTTGGCACCATTGTCACTTCCTTTCCATTAATGTTATGCCCAAAGTCCATCAATTTTCCATGGAATCTCCAGACGCTGGACCAAAAAAAAAAAAAATCTCCCCTTCTCAAGTTATAGGAAATCCAGATTTTATGTTCGTCAAGACTCTAAAAAATTGATTCTTTATTCTAATTATGGTCTTATAAGTGTGCTAATTTCTAGTTGTAGAAATTACTCGCTCTGGATGCCACTCCCAGCTTTTCAGATTGCGGCTGCATTTTGCTTGTCTGGTCTGCAGTAGTAATTTGCAAATGTAATCGACTAATTTCAGAACATGTTTCAAAAATCGATTCTGTGATATCCATCCGACAAACGGTACATCTTAAACATGATAATCATCTATTTTTTTGTCGTTTTTCTGAGTGTGTGTGTGTGTCCATAAATCGTAGCATGCTCCAATTTATAATAGCGATTCAATTTAATGTTTTAATGGCCTTTAATATGAAGTTAGTGAAAGGGTAACTGTAAAGAATGAGATTGGCTATCCCCCCCCACTCTTCTTAAGTTCTACTTTTTATAGTTTTTTTTTGGGACGTACCCATTAATATTCCGGGGTAGTGGAATATACATTCCAAGAATAAATCAATAATTACTAGCACTAGTTTTTTAATAAATCATTGAAGAATAACAGCTGGTTGCTTTTAGACGCGCTTTTCCCAAAATTCCTAGGGCAGTCCGCTCGCTTATATATTCACTTTGGTGTATCATTGGGACAGGAGCTTATTAAGCTACACCAAAATGGTTGCTCTAAAAAGCTTTCGATCTTTCCGTGTGCAACCTTCTATCCAGTCTTTTTTTGCGATGTGATTTCATTTGTTTGTCAGTAACCAAAAGATCTACCATAGCCACTAATGATTTCAATGCCGACAAAACTGGCAGCTCATTTCCTTCTCTTCCTGAAACAATCTGCACAGAGGCTCTGGATTAACTTGTGGCAAAAAAAGAAAGAAGAGATTTTCCACATACAGTGGAGTCTCGGTTACACGTCGGCACCGGACACGTGACGGATAGTCGAATACTAGACGGATAATGGAAAACAAGAGGAAAATTTCCAGATTCTTTTGTTTAACGTGTATAAAACTTTGTATTAACTGGTATACATATTTTATACGTTTATACGCTTAAGCCTTAAAGTTTAGGTATCTTTCATTATTCAATTCATTCTATTGGGTATTAAAATTAATGAATACAATGTCTGCGACATCTAATTGGGTTTTGTGGGCGGTTTTGTTTGTGGTTGATCTTTTTAGGAAAAAAAACCCACAAAATGTCGAATGATGGACCACGAGTATGTACCTAAAAGACAAAGGAAAAAATCTGGAAAAGAAAATATTCACACTCTGCGTTGAACGGGGTTGTGACCGTCACTAATCTTAAATTAGAGCCCGCATTAAAAAATTTCTTTTTAAATACTGAGGACAGTGACGGTTAATTGGAATAGACGGATAAAAGGGTGACGGATAACCGAGAGACTCCACTGTATTTCAAGTCTCAATCTTTATTAGTAAGGATGTTGAATCCCTGTTAAACGCCAGATTTAACACTTTTTTTTTAGGAATATTAGCAGTTTTGGTTTAGGTGAACATTTACGTTCACTTTAAATGTTCACATTGTAATGATCAGAGTTGCCAGTTAAGATTAATGTCTGAGAAGAAGCCTCAACTCTATATCCTCGGTAGGGTTTATAAATTTAATACTGATTCCCCGCTGCCCGTTATGTGGGAACAATAAAGATGATCTAATTCATTTCTTAATTATCTGCCCGATATTGGATGTCTTAAGAGCCAAGTATCTATCGTACATGCGCAAAACATTAACTTTTCTTCCAGTATTCAACCTGAAATTGTGTTTGAGAGTCTCTTATGTTTCGACTCGGTGAACAAAGTAAAATATATGTACTTTTTTATAATTAACTCTATAAAATTTAGAAATTTGTTTTCGTTAATTTAATAGGCTTTTTTTAAATTTTATTTTATTTGCAAAAGTGAATTTATTTTTGTTTTTGTTCTCTGTCTTTTTTCATGTATTTTATCTTTTAAATTTTATCCGTGTAAAGGCACGGGTCAATTCCTTGCTACAATAAATAATAATAATATTTCAAGTCTCCACAAGTTCTTATTTCCGCCATAGTCTTCGTCAGAGTTTTACTTCCTCATCAACTGTCATAGGCACTACAAGGTGCCTAGACCTACACTACAGCAGAACTCCCAACGTAGATAGTTTCTCATCTATTGTACCCTTTATTGTGTAGGCTTAACGTCAAAAATTAGGTCACCATGGGCACTCTAGGTCCTAAGATTTTTGTAAGACTTTACTTAATGCTGCACATGGGTCCAGTGAAGTCACTTTAGGATTTTATTAAATGGATATGATCTTCCCAAAGAACTCGTCAAATGCAGAATAAAAATGATAAATAACAAAATGAAGATGAAGATGTCAAAAGAATCTGGTAACCTTGGAGATTTATTCAGGTGAAGACCTGAAAGCAACATGAAACTATATTATCTTACCTTACAGACATATCCCTGGATACCTTTCATCATTTGTTCGCAAATTACAAAGAGCTTCCGGCATGAAATACTATTAAAAAAAGGAAACAACAATTCACTTTAGAATTAGAAAACAGTAAGGTCCTCTCCTCTTTGCGTACATTGCAATGAGGAGGAGGCTTTCAAGACAATATAATAATGATATGTCCACATTTTGTAGTAGAAAGGAAACGAATATTTGACGACATATACAGGTAATTTAGATGCACCATTTCGCTATGAAGACATAATATTCTCCACCAACATCTAGGTGCTTAAATCTGTAGCAGAGCTAGCAATGAAATATTAATGTAGTATTTAAAAGTTATAACCGATTAGAATGAATAGAAGAAAATGATTAGAGAAGGATAACGGTGATTTTAATTTCGGTTAAGCCATAAGAATGGCAGGAATATAGAGTACTGATCCATCCATTAGATGTAGGTTTGTATGTAAATAGCAGTATATAGTAGAATGATGAATGTGTGAAGCGAATGTATTTGTAGGTAAGTGAGTGATATTCTAGTGATAAGCACCTAGACGATGCTGGCTGTATGGCGGAAGCCAATGCCAAAAAAAAAAAAGCCAAAAAAAAAGAAGCAGTAACCTGTGACTTAAGAAATAACATTTAATCGATTATATCTAATCAATAAACTGTCAATACCAAGATTTATGGTAAACTAGTTGAATATCCGTCTCCGTTCTCGATTTTTTTTATCGATAGTTGGACGTACTTTTCATCCAAATGAATAGAAGAAAATGATTAGAGAAGGATAACGGTGATTTTAATTTCGGTTAAGCTATAAGAATGGCAGGAATATAGAGTACTGATCCATCCATTAGATGTAGGTTTGTATGTAAATAGCAGTATATAGTAGAATGATGAATGTGTGAAGCGAATGTATTTGTAGGTAAGTGAGTGATATTCTAGTGATAAGCACCTAGACGATGCTGGCTGTATGGCGGAAGCCAATGCCAAAAAAAAAAGCCAAAAAAAAAGAAGCAGTAACCTGTGACTTAAGAAATAACATTTAATCGATTATATCTAATCAATAAACTGTCAATACCAAGATTTATGGTAAACTAGTTGAATATCCGTCTCCGTTCTCGATTTTTTTTATCGATAGTTGGACGTACTTTTCATCCAAATGAATAGAAGAAAATGATTAGAGAAGGATAACGGTGATTTTAATTTCGGTTAAGCCATAAGAATGGCAGGAATATAGAGTACTGATCCATCCATTAGATGTAGGTTTGTATGTAAATAGCAGTATATAGTAGAATGATGAATGTGTGAAGCGAATGTATTTGTAGGTAAGTGAGTGATATTCTAGTGATAAGCACCTAGACGATGCTGGCTGTATGGCGGAAGCCAATGCCAAAAAAAAAAGCCAAAAAAAAAGATGCAGTAGCCTGTGACTTATGAAATAACATTTAATCGATTATATCTAATCAATAAACTGTCAATACCAAGATTTATGGTAAACTAGTTGAATATCCGTCTCCGTTCTCGATTTTTTTTTATCGATAGTTGGACGTACTTTTCATCCAAATGCTTTGAAGTCTGATAAGTATAAAAAGCTGAGTAGACATTGCTGAGTAGACTTAACACCGAAAATACCAGTATTGAAAATATTCAAAATAATTGAAAAATCTATTCGTACTGAGCAAATGTTGCGATTGCAATATAAAAAGCTGGAAAAAATTATTTTTTAACTTGTAAATTATTTTCCTTAAAATAGAAAGTTTATTATATTCTGGTTTAAATGAATCCATAAATAATAATTAATATAATATAATGACGTATTTATTAAATATATGAAGTGCTGAAGTTTTATACTTTTATTTTTTAATTTTTAACCGTTTAATTAATTCTGGATTAACTTTATTTTTAATAAACTTTATTAAAACATAAAAAAAAATAAAAATTAGACTCTAATAAATTTCCTTAATCGCATAATTAAAATATTGAATGTTATTAATTTAAAGAAGTAATTAAAAAAGTGAATTGAATTTTTACAAAATATTTTTAGGCTATGAAATTCTAATTAAGTGGTTCTTGAATGTATTGAACCAGTTCAACAAAACTTTTTGAAAAAAATATATAAAAATAAAAAAGGTTGTCGAAAATATTTAGAGCATCTATTTTGTTTTGTACATTTTATGAGGTAGTAGTCGTCGTCTTCTTTTGGCAACTTGGACACAGGTAGTTTTTGTAGTTGTAGTAGTAGTAGAGAGTGTTTTAAGCGCAGGAATATTCCAATGTGGAGTGTTATTGTAGCTGACTGTACCTACCTGTTGCTGAAGCGTTGGAGGGGGGTGGCCCCTGGGAGGACGCGTGCTCGGCACACGACCAAAACTTGTCTGATCATCATTTACTGATCAGACTGTACACCTGTCTGTCTGTTCTGCTGGTCTTGTGGGATTGGTACACTTCATTAGGTGAGTTTGGCTCACTTTTCCGCTGGCTCCTGTGGTAACCGGAAGTGTTGTCATGATATCCACATTTTTTTCGAAATTCTAATGGAGTAAAGAATCATATGACCTTCTCGTATCGCAGTTTAAGTAATTAAATTTACTTGAAACTTGCAATTTTTAAGTTGGTGACTTTAATATTAGACATGTTCAATTATAAGGTACCGTTTTTGAAATAAAAAGTCACTAGAAACTACGAAAATAGTAAAGTACACTTTCCGTCTGCTAATTTTCGTCAAATTTAGAATTTGAGCCCACATTTAAATACTTATTAATACTTTTTAAGTTTACATTCACCGAAATGGGACTCAGCGAAAAGTTCAACTATTATCTTTGCCTAGAACTGCCCTTAATCGAATTTTGGGGGGGAATGGATTAAACAGAAGTTTAAAAAAAAAACATGTGAAATAGGTACTTCAAGTTTTAAGGAAATCGCAAGAGCTATGTTTGAGAAACTTTCCAAAATAAAGGCAGCTGATAGTAGTGAAAGTCAGGGGCCACGTTAGCCGAGCGGTTAAGAGACTAGAACCGCAAAGCTAAGATGTATTGTTGGTTTAGTGGGTTCGATGCCCCGGTCTTAGGCCTTGGATTTTTATTTAATGGTTAATATAAGAAATTTACAGTAAAGTATGTTTGCTAGTCGCCTCCGTCCACGACACCTGATTGGTAGTTGGACGTAAAGCCCGCCTGAAAAAATAGACTAGTACTTTACTTTTTTTTAGTACTGAAAGTCTTCCGGCAGCTAAGTCTTCCTTCGTCAATGTCCTGCTTTCTTAAATTCAAGACAGAGGATTCTGGGCAGAATATATAGATATTTCCGCCAGAGCAAACATACTTTACTGCAAATTTCTCATATTAACCATTAAATAAAATCCAAGGCCTAGACTAGTACCACAATACATCTTAGCTTTGCGGGTCTAGGCTCTAACCACCTAACATACTTTACTATAAATTTCTCATATTAACCATTAAATAAAATCCAAGGCCTAGACTAGTACCGCAATACATCTTAGCTTTGCGGGTCTAGTCTCTAAACGCCTAACATACTTGACTATAAATTTCTCATATTAACCATTAAATAAAATTCAAGGCCTAGACTAGTACCGCAATACATCTTAGCTTTGCGGGTCTAGCCTATAACCGCCTAACATACTTTACTATAAATTTCTCATATTAACCATTAAATAAAATTCAAGGCCTAGACTAGTACCGCAATACATCTTAGCTTTGCGGGTCTAGCCTATAATCGCTTGTTTATAGTGGCGCCTATAAAGAAATATAATAAATCTAATAAACCCAAAAGAAATAAGCACAAACATATTTCTCAAATTACATTTAAACAAATCAACAAAACCCTATCCTGTACATCAGCAATGACAAGTATTATTAGCGTTAAAGAAAGCATAAATAAAATAATTATGATAAAGAAATGGCTCTAAAATGATAATTATAATGTTTTTTTTTACAAGAAAATAGGGCAAGATTAACTGGTTTAAAAAGGAAAAAAAAGTTTAGTTGATACAGGCTTTGGTTGATTTCACTCAGTCTTCCGTTATTAGAATTGCTGGATCGTGACTTTACATTTAGATATATTAATATAAATGCCTCTCTAATCAACAAAGTACCACTCTAAAATAAAGTGCTACAATATTAAAGTTTTTTAAAAAATTAATTAATTGAGGTATTTTTATGATGCTTTTTAATGAAAGCAATTATTGTAGCTTCTGTTAAACTTTTATTTATTTATATTTGAAAATAGAAATTAATTTTGAGTGTTACATTTTAGTTACAGTTCACGACTGGGCTGGTGTTATATATATTATTTATTTTCCAACTAATTAAACCAATTAATAAAATCTGTAGCATTAATACGAAGCGTTGTAATTTATAGTATTTTATTACTATAATAAAAAATACTTGCAAAGAAATCAAGTCAAGCTGTATCCTTAATATTGAATTCTTTATTAAAGGGCTGTTCATCAAAAACTGCCCGAAAGAGCATAACGTTTAAAAACACATGACTTTGACAATTTTTTTCTCTTTTTCTATAAAATATCAAATTAAATTTTTCACTATAATATACAACAAATCCTCTTTAAAACTGTAATTTTGTTTTTCCAACAACACAGGATTTAATAGATATTGAGAAAAAAAAAAGGTGCCAACAATAAGCAAAAACCAGCATTTTCAAAAATTGTTATTCATGTTCTTGTTATCTTATTTTATAAACAACGTACCGCCTGAACGCGCTAATAAATTTTCATGAATGAAGTATCATTCAATCAAAATTTTGAATAGATTCGCATTTTAGAAATCTCCAAGTTGTGCCTTATAGAGGGGAGAATATTTTTATAACATTTAGTACTATTTCGATCAAGTTTACCACCAATAATTGGATAAAACTTCCCTACGTATATAACTAGGATATAAATGGGAATGTTTTAGCCATAATAGTTAATGAAATATGGAAGGTTAAAATTTGGGGATTTTCAATTCCTTTCAAATTTCGAACGTTTATATCTCTTTTCGTATTCATTAGATTTCAATGAATTCTTCACCGAATTGTAATGAAAAGTTATCTCTATAACTGATATAAATGGGAATGTTTTAGCCATAATAGTTAATGAAATAATGGAAGGTTAAAATTTGGTGATTTTCAAATCCTTTCAAATTTCAAACGTTTATATCTCTTTTCGTATTCATTAGATTTCAATGAATTCTTCACCGAATTGTAATGAAAAGTTATCTCTATAACTGATATAAATGGGAATGTTTTAGCCATAATAGTTAATGAAATATGGAAGGTTAAAATTTGGGGATTTTCAATTCCTTTCAAATTTCGAACGTTTATATCTCTTTTCGTATTCATTAGATTTCAATGAATTCTTCACCGAATTGTAATGAAAAGTTATCTCTATAACTGATATAAATGGGAATGTTTTAGCCATAATAGTTAATGAAATATGGAAGGTTAAAATTTGGGGATTTTCAATTCCTTTCAAATTTCGAACGTTTATATCTCTTTTCGTATTCATTAGATTTCAATGAATTCTTCACCGAATTGTAATGAAAAGTTATCTCTATAACTGATATAAATGGGAATGTTTTAGCCATAATAGTTAATGAACAGGGAAGGGATTAGCTATGAGGTTAGCATACTGGACTCCCACGCGGAGGTCCCGGGTTCGAATCCAGCAGCTGACCCTTAGATTTTCTCTTCCTAGGAGCTTCTTACAGCTCACTGTCCGGTGATGGACAGTGTTGTCTGTAACGAGAGAACACTGTCCGGAGGCCGGCAGTGCACTGGAAAAAGCTCCGGGCGCTAATGACCTCAGCTGTTGATGCGCCAAAAAAAAAAAAAAAAAAAAAAAAAAAAAAATAGTTAATGAAATATGGAAGGTTAAAATTTGGGGATTTTCAATTCCTTTCAAATTTCAAACGTTTATATCTCTTTTCGTATTCATTAGATTTCAATGAATTCTTCACCGAATTGTAATGAAAAGTTATCTCTATAACTGATATAAATGGGAATGTTTTAGCCATAATAGTTAATGAAATATGGAAGGTTAAAATTTGGGGATTTTCAATTCCTTTCAAATTTCAAACGTTTATATCTCTTTTCGTATTCATTAGATTTCAATGAATTCTTCACTAAATTCTTCTTTTTTACGTAAATTAATTTGAGAATGTGGTTAGGTGGGTATCATATATGTTTATTCTATCTCTGATAGGTTTTCGATTTTCATCCATTGTCAGAGGTAGAATTATCAGTTCGATGACGTGATTTCGACTTTTAAGTTCCACGTCGGTTAAAATCAAAGATACAAATGAATTCTTGTGCTACTTTGTCGGTAGTTTCGGTAAAAAGTAGTGCGGATTATTAATTCAGTTGTAGTTAGTTATATGTAGTATGCTGTAAATACTTCAGGATCAGATAAGAGTAACATAAATGTTGAAATGTAATCCGCTACTCAGTAATAGTTCAGATCGTCCTCACTAAATGAGATGTGGAGAACCTGCTTTTTCCGCCGGATGATTCCTTCTCTTTCTTTATCTCTCACACGAATATAACTGTTTCCTTTCAGATAGATTTCTGTTCTATAAATATATTAATTTAGCATTCAAAATGTTAAAGTTCACGCCAATAACTTCTTTAAATAAAATAAATAATAACATTAAAATATCAGCTGATTCAAATTATCAGCCGAATGTCAGTCATAATTTATGTATTTATAGTTTTATTCATAGCTACAGCTTAACGAAGAACCTGTATCTTATGGTGTATTTCTTGTTGGCTTGATTACTTTATGCTAAGATATGACATACATCCTAATGGTGGTTTTCTCGAGGAGGAGGAGAGGGGCGGGTTTAAACGACTGAACAAGATGTCCACATTGAGTAGTCGCATTGAGTCTCGTTAGTTTGTTATTCAATGTTATGAAGAAGTGCCTCTTTTGGAGTGGGGTGGAAGTTCCTGGATGACACTTCAGGAAATCGGAGGCCACAGGAAGTCACGCGATTTGGGTAAGGTTAAATTTCCTAACACCTTTTTAGTTCTCCTTTAAGATCTACAATCTAGATCCTGTTTTCCTGCTATCCTAATAATATTATTTTTTATTATTATTTTATTTTTAAAGAATTACTAACCTCTTTACAGTTCTAAATAAATTTATAATAAAAAAACAAAAGTCGTAAGTTATATACGAAATATTTTTAAGACTAGAAAACTCTAGAACAAATTACATTTAAAGAATCATACGACATGTTTCTTCCTGACAGATGTAAGAACACAAAGCGCATGCGCCAAATGACGACCACAGCACTGCAGTGGTCGAATTTCGAAACTGTAATTACATAAAAATACAAATATTGAGTAATTAGAACTATACAGATGTTAAAATTTTGTTTTTTTTTAAATTTATTTATTTTGTTTATAACTGCTGCTCTCTATTAGAGGAACTGAACAACCAATTAGAAGAAGAAGAAATCACCCAGAGTTTTACAGTTCACAAAGTTTTACAGATTACACTAGCCAAAGTCTAGATTGCTTTAGAGGCGGTTCCACCAGAAAGGGGAAGGAACTCAGGCAATCCAAATCCCCATTGTTCCCCTAGCGAAAGTCTATGTTATTTCATTGTTGTAGGCTATTGTCAACTCAGTTTTCGAAAGCAATCAACTGGAATGGATATAGGAGGAACCGTTGGTGGATTAAAGGATTTTTATTAATGTGCGAGAATGGAATGGAATTTGGTATAACGCGTCTGGATTAGGGGTAATTGATGAATGGGATCTGTAGGTTGGAAGAATAGGTAATCCTCATGTGGGATTATGAGAAACAGGAACATTTTTGATTGAATGTTTTTTTTGGGGGGGGGATGGATAATTTTGGAACGTTTACCTGAATCCTGTATCTTGAGACTGTAAGTCCTTAAATTTGTTTTGTGGGTAGATTTTTAGAGCAAAACTTTGTTATCCTAGTGTTAGATTAGATTAGATTAAATTAGGGCGGCCTCAAGGCCTACGCCACCGCGACCCCTATGGATCTATTTTGGCTTTCCGGCTTAAGAGCTCACCCTCCAGACCCGTCCGTTTAATCAGACTCTGAATTCTGGAGGGTGGCTCCTGGGTAAAGCTTCTGAGGCCTTGGTTTTTCCTCCCCAGAGAAGTAAAACATCCTTAGCTAGGACAAGCCCCCCCCCCACACTGACACAACACGTGCAGTGCCGTTTCCTCTTCTTCCTGACAGAACCTACAAAGGCTAGCCATCTGCCAGGTCCCATGCGATGCATGTGTTTTCTGCAGCCTGCAGTGGCCCAGTTAATAGGCCTACAATTATCCTTTGACGGATTAATTCTACGGTCAGCCTCGGCGAATAGCTTCTGATGAACTCCTTCGCCTGTCTCTGCCCAGTGGTGGTAAGCCACCACTCCTGAACCCTACTCTGCATCCATATGTTAATGGCTGCAGTCAGTAGCCTCCTAAAAGAGAGAAACATCTAAGAGCCAACCAGCTGGGGATTCTAACCCGGGATATCCGGTGAGAGCTAATTCTTTTTCCTAAATCGGATAATTCTGGTGAAAAATAGAAATTGAAAGTTGGGCACGATTGCGATACTTCTTCTAAAAACTAGTACGGAGAGAGAGAGAGAAAAGCGTGTCTTTCTAGCGCACTCCACTAAATGGGACAGTTCCTCCACGTTGGCGGCAGGATAGGCGTCCCAAGAGTCTACAAGGAACATCCCAACATTATCCTTATTTTCCAAAATGATCTTCAAGAAAAGAAAAACAAGTTGATAATTTCTAAATTAATTTAGGAACCACAAAGCAGGGCTCCGGACCAACGAAGTGTCCCGCAGAGCCTTCCCGGGCCAATAAATCTGCCGCTTCGTTTTCCTTATATCCTGAATGACCCAGGTACCCAAACTAGAAAGACCTTATTCTGGTCACTAATTTCCTTCAGGGCACCTAGACAGTCCCAAACCAGCCTTGAGTTGACCTGGTAGGAACGAATAGCTCGTAGAGCAGCCTGACTATCGGAGAAAATTACGACCTTAGAATTAATAATTTCTCGCCCATTAATCTCGGTTATCCTAGTGTTAGTTTTTGAGTCGATTGAGCTCATTAGTTCACTTCGTTATGTTTTCAACTTATAAAAATTTCTATTAAATATCAATGATATTGTTGAATATTTGGGCAACAGAACTTAAAGTGGGATCTAACTAGGGCTCAGCTTTAAGGGAGACAAAGTCATGGGAAAGTTTTTTATATGAGGGAAAAGCCCAGCATTCTATTGGATGGGGCTGATATTACACTTATTCTGGGGCTACTCTGGGGCACTCTGGGATTAGCTCCTTCAGCCCTTTGATCTCTCACTCCCGTTGTCTAACGTTGGGAGCATTCTAAACTCCCCTACCCCTACAATGAATTCTTTTCCCCCCAAATTTTAATAGCCTTATCCTCCTCATCTAGGCGCCACGGTAGCCGAGTGGTTATAGGCTAGACCCGCAAAGCTAAGATGTATTGCGGTACTAGTCTAGGCCTTGGATTTTATTTAATGGTTAATATGAGAAATTTATAGTAAAGTATGTTAGGCGGTTATAGGCTAGACCCGCAAAGCTAAGATGTATTGCGGTACTAGTCTAGCCCTTGTATTTTATTTAATGGTTAATATGAGAAATTTATAGTAAAGTATGTTAGGCGGTTATAGGCTAGACCCGCAAAGCTAAGATGTATTGCGGTACTAGTCTAGGCCTTGGATTTTATTTAATGGTTAATATGAGAAATTTATAGTAAAGTATGTTTGCTAGTCGCCTCCGGCCACGACACCTAATTGGTAGTTGCACGTTAAGCCCCGCCTGAAAAAATAGGCAATTACTTTTCTTACTCCTCCTCATCTTCAGTTAAATTTCCAGTCAAATCTATTTTGTTCGTGTTCTTTGAAGGACCTACAAGGATGTTTATAAATGGCATTAATTCTATTAATTTTCTAGTTTCTAGTGTCTAGTTTTATCGTCATCTGTGGCTGGCTACCAGAAAAAAAAAACACTCATCTAGAGACTAGTTCCGGAATGGATACAAAAATTAAAAGATGAGCGCGTGACATTTCCACTTATTTCATCACCTTAAAGTGTTAATCTTTTTTAGTAAATTTAAAAGATAGGATGATGGAAGTAAGGGAGATAATTTTTTGAGATAATATCATCTCTTTAAGTTGAACTTGATTAAATCTTTTGATAATCAAAGTGTTGGCCGCAAATACAAGATGTCTTTTCCACGTTTAGTCTTAGATCTTAAACTGGGTATTATTTTCTGCTTCTTCTTCTTCTTCTTCTTCTTGAAATATTTAATTAACACCCAGAGTCTGTGCGGAAGAAGATCTGTGGCCTCACACATCCTCTTGGCTAAACACACAATTAATTGACACAATCTTTTACACGAACACTTACCTACGTAGCTTAGCTTGTTAATTTTATATCGATTAAAATCCTCTTTCTAACACTCACACGCAATTATTCACTTAATCTTCACAAACTCTTTGGATGCTGCGAGGTGTCAAGAAATGATCCCCCGCCCTGTCTGTCTCTTGTGCATTGTACTAGACCGCCCATTTAATTAGGCTTCCGCTTATTGGGCGGTCCCCAGGGGTTCCGCTCCGAAGTGTTAACGTGTGAATGCCCGATGGTGAATTTTAGTTATAATTTAATTTTTGTTCCCCACTAATTTTTTATTTTGCTTTAGGGTATTTTGTTTGTAATAAAAATAAATAAATAATTAATAATAATAGAGGGTTCATGTCTTAAAAATTACAATAAAAATCAGCTGGTGCATCGCTCGTACAACTTTCTCTGTCATTGTCGAACCGTTGACTTAGTCGAACATTTTTACTTACAACCTCAAAATGTCTAAAAAAAAAACTAATTTTACCCAGAAACTATTTTTCAGCGGAGTGATTTTGATCACTAGCTTGAAGACTGTATTACCAACTATGAATAGTTTCAAAACTATATAGAGGTGTTAGGTCATGGAAGAGAAATGCGACCAAGAGTGAAGGTGATGTTTTGGCGACTTAGTTTCATTAAGCTTTATAGCCCATCTTTTGAACCATTGCTTTAATGAGAAGAGATGTGACTACAGATCAGGATTAGAGAGGACAGTAAGGCGGTGTCATCTGCGTGTGTGAGAAGTGTAGTGTTAGGATCAGTTGGTATGTCTGAAGTGTAAATGGAATAAAGAATAGGACCCAGAATGCTGCCCTGTGGAACTCCAGCGTCGATTAGTTTAAGAAGATACTTCCGAGTGCAAATAGGATCTTCTTTAGGAAATTTAAAGTTTGAACTTAAAGATATAGTTTGAAGTTGAAGTAAGCGTTTAGAATATCAGCAAATGCACGATTTTACATACACACAAAAAATCATAACGGATTGTGATAGATCAGACCAGGTTGATGGCGTTTTGGCGCGTTGGTCCGTTTAACCAGAATTCCTGTTCTTCTTCCACATCCTGTTTGTAGCCGATATCTTGGATTTGAAGCAGTTATTTCAGGTTACATGATATTCAAACGACCAAAATTATTGTAAAAAAATCAATTCTCTCCAGGATATCAAAGAAGAGCTCCCTAATCTCCCCTCGCCCCAAAGATTATCCTAATTGTAAAGATCAATACACCAGATCCACCTTCTTCATATCCGCTACTAATAAAGCAAACAACATTATGAAACATCACCATTTACCCAAAAGTATATTTATATTTATGTATTCTAGGACCATAAATTATTTATAGTATCAAAATAAATTAACATAAAGGCCTTTTTAACATAGTTTGAAAATAATGTCTAAAACTCTTTGGACTGACGAACAAACTAAAGCGTCACATAACTTTTGGTGTCTTATTTATTAGATTTTGTTTTTAATTTTTATTTATGATCTGAATATTTAATCACCAACAAAACTAACTGGCCTTGTATATTATGTATTTTGTCTATAAATACGTATATATTCAAAACGGAAATTTACAAGGACGTATTAACGTCTTTGTGAAAAGGCCGACAAAAATATTAATTATGTCTTTATAAAGTGCACACGGATATAAATTTTGTAAAAGAGGATGAAAGAGGAATATGCAGAGAATCTAGATGGTTTTTATATACTCGTACACATGACTTTTTTTTCTCGTTATGTAATTATTTCACTAAGTTCATCTTGGAAATTCTGCAGGTAAACCAGCTAGATTTAGGGGGTAGCTTAGGGTTAATGATGGCCCCCCCCAAAAAAAAAACAAAATTCCTTCTAAATTACAGGAAGGGTTTCTGAGCGCAAATCCTGGATTCCATTGAAGACTGTATTACCAACAACAAATAGTTTCGAATCTATATACGAAGAAGCATTCTTTCTTCTGCATTAAAGTCTCTACAAATGGATTGCTAAATCCATCAACGGCCGGTCCCCTTCCAGTCAGTCTTCCCTTAGATTTGTCTTTTCCTAGCAGCCTCTTTGGCGCTCACCATCCAGTCAGGCTGTTCACTAAGAACTGTAAGAGAAACAGATCAATGTATCTAGAAGTTTCCTGTCTTCATGATATAGTTGTACAACAAATAGTTTCGAATCTATATACGAAGAAGCATTCTTTCTCCCAAATTAAAGTCTCTACAAATGGATTGTAAAATCCATCAACGACCGGTCCTCTTCCAGCCGGTCTTCCCTTAGATTTGTTTTTTCCTAGCAGCCTCTTTGGCTCACCATCCAGTCTTGGGCAAGGTCAGCTGTACCCTAAGAGCTGTAAGGGAAACAGATCAATGTTTCTAGAAGCTTCCTGTCTTCATGATATAGTTGTACGTCCTTACATCCCTCAGAACAACTCGCATCTTCTCCAGCTTTGACAAAAAACTAAAATCCTTAATAGTCCATGTTCGAGCTCTCTTCATCAAAATAGTCGACGATAATAAAATCAGAATTACAATTCCTAAAACCCAAGAGTGCGTAGAAGTTATTGGTTAGTTGATGAATTGAAAGAACCTATTTAAAATACAAGTGCGAAAATCTAAGTATCCTGTGCCAGAGTTAGGAATTGTCGCTTCCTTCCTTGGCTCGTATTTGCTTGCTTCCTTCTTCGCTCTTTTCGAGCATGCGCACCCGGTAATCCTCGTTCCGTTCTTCTCACTCACACAGACTGTCTCTCTCTCACACATAATAAAACCTAAAAACAAGCAGATACATTACATGTTTCAAAAAGTTATCTTTAACACTGATTTCTGTTTTTTGTTGTTTTTTTCAAATATTCCCAATAATAACACAATTTTATTCCAAAACTAGTTGTTTATATCGTCATTGTTACTTTAGTGGTAACTATTTTACCACAACCAAAATAAAAAAAGTTAACTAACAAAAAACTACTAAAAAATAACGAACATAAAAGCCTTAGGGCTACAATACCAACTATTCGAAAAAAAACTACGTAATAATGTTATTACGAGTATATTCAAGAAAATAAAATTTTGTTATTACATAAAACATGACACTAACAACTATCGATACAAACTAGTTTATCCAATCACTATTCACAACAAATTAAATATTTTTTATTTTATTTTAAATCTAAATTAACAATTTACTTGTTAAATTGGATAAATTAGTAAGTTATTTTGTGAAAAAAAATAACTTACTAATTGGCAAATTAGTTAGACGTATACATATTTTTTTATCTGGAATCCATGTTATTTATTTCAATTAATTGTTGTACAAATTCAATCGATAATATTATCGAGTAATCGAAAAGAAAAAACATTATAATATTTGAACATATTTTTTTAATTGAATTTATACTAAAATTATGTAGATTTTTTATTTTTATTGATTTGTTGTTTGTTATCAAACTACTAATTTGTCTGGCCTTTTCTTTTTTTGGATTATTATTATATTTAAGGCGAGACCACATCTGACGTCATCACAGGCACCTGGAGGATTTTTTTTTTTAGTTGTGTTCTCTAGTTACAGGCAACACTGTTCATCATAGAGAGACAGTGAGCTGTAATTAGCTGTTTGGAAGAGAAAAATCTAAAGGGGCTAGAGCTGGATTCGAACCGGTGATCTTCGCATTGGAATACACTTCATTTTAACCACTGAGCTAAAAGAGGTGATGATAAATTCCTATCACTGTAGGGTTTCTTTCTTTTTATATTTTACTCGCCAGCACAGACACAACGATTTATGTTTATTATTTATATTTATATTTATATTATTTATAAATGAAATAGAAATTATCTAAGATATATTCTATCACCTTTACCAAAACAAACTGATTGGCTTTATCTAAATAATGATTAAAATTTGTCCAATTTTTTAAAATAAATTAACAATATAAAACAGAATATAAAATATTTTATTAATTTTTTGCCTGGAATAAATTAATTAAAAAAAAAAAAAATATTCTGAAGTTAGACCACATTGTAAAAAGGACAACTGTCAAAATGTGTGTCAAATTCCTAAATCTAGCGGTCTTATTTAAATACATACATCAATAACTTCATTTTATTTCATTGTTCATATTTATTATACATAATTATGAAATGGTAGCTACAAATAATTTTTTATTACAGCTCATTTATTGTAGTATAAATCAGGAGGAAGTAAGCATTAACATTTTTTTGAATATTATTACGAGAAATACTAAAAACTTTATTAAATATTCATTTGACATTAATCTTACTATAAGTCTTGTAATTGTTTTTATATTTATTAATAATGATATTTAATATTATTAATTTTCACCAGACTTGGAATTTTTACTACACATTTATTGTCTTTATATTGACGTTGATGGCGCAACTTTTGCTGCGAAGAAAATGAAACACTTGAGTATCAATCTGGCAAACTATTGGCCATATAAAATCCTTTTTTACTGAAATAAAACAGTTTACATTAAGGTGAACCAATAACAATTAAAGTTCTCCCTGACTTTTATTTTTATTTTTTGGCTTTTTTTGGCATTCCAGCCTGCCTTTTGACAGCCAGCATCATCTAGGTGCTTATCACTAGAATATCACTCACTCTCCATTCTTACTTATAAATACATTCGCTTCACTCATTCATCCCTCTACTATATACAACTATTTACATACAAACTTACAACTGGGTCATTCCATGTCAAATCAACACAAAAAAAGACCATTTTTGACCTCACCATCTCGGATTTTCTTGAAATTTGGCACATGTGTAGTATTGGTATAGACTTGGAAAAGTATGAAATTTTACTGTGATATGTCAACTGGTTTATGAGTTACAGGGCTGTAAAATTGCCAAAAATGGGCTGAAAAACAGGGAACCCCGTGTTTTTGAATTACTGTAGAAGCTTTCCTAATTGAGCTACAGACTTGGGATTGGTGTCATTTTATAGCATATATAATGCCCTTTCCTGTGATATGCGACACCATATGGGTTAGGATAAATAAAGTTTGTTAAATTTTAATTTAAAATTTAAATTTCAAATTTTTTAAAAAGTACATATTTTAAAATTTTAAAATTAATTCCATGAAAAGCTAGTAGTGTTATGAATCACTGGGCAAAATATTAATTTGGGACGACAATGGCTTCATTGTTAAAAAAATTTAAGACTAAAGCTCCTTTTCATGGAAAATATATTTTAATAAAATTAAAGTGATAAATAAATTGAAAATAGTAATAATGAATCAATGAATCACAATTAATAATTATTAAGATTTAAAATATTGATTTTGAAATCATTTTTAGAATTAATAATTATGATTACAGTAATTAATCATATTAATTATAATATATTATTTTAATGAAATTAAGCAGTTAATCAAAGTATACAAAAATAATTCAATTCAATATCTTTGTTCAAGAACAGTCTTCTTTGGCTGAGATAACAGCCTCTTTAAGTTGGTTTAAGTCGGCAAAGGGCCTTGTGATGGCGTAGAGGGTTCGGTAAAGAGACTGGCAGCTCGTGCCAGTTTGCAATGACCCTATGGAAATCAAATCCAAACTTCACTACAACTTTTTGAGTGGGCAGTAGAAAACATCACCAACATAGACTTTGCATATTCAACCCAGGAAGACTATGTTGAATCTGACTGTTTTTTAAAAAATCGGTTTGCTCAAGCATTGGCTAGTAAAGGAACACAGCAATACCATGCTTTCATTCCCAGAAGTAAATCCAAAATATTGGTTAAAAACTTTTCTATGAACTCAGAAGCTTGCGAAATGAAAGTTTCAAAATTCCCTGTTAAACTAAAATTAGTCGACATATCAGGTTATATCAGTGTAGTCTATAAAGAAACTGGTGGCTTGGATATATTTTAGAGAAAAATGAAGAACATGATGAAGTAAAAGTAACTTTTCTTCATCCAGCTGGACCCTCTAAATCATCTCGCATCCAAGAAATGCCGATATTCTTTGGGTCTCAGTAGTGGATGTTTTGATAAAAATTGATCCTGTGACTCTGACTGGAAGAACTTACATATGTCCTACTAGAAAGTGATGCATGTCGAACAAATGAAGCCTTTTCAAGCTTAAAATAATAAAGAGATCCTATTACTTAACAGTATGTTTTACTTTGGACTTATTAGTGGAATTATTATTAGCATTATTGTATTAACATGAATTCAGAGTTGAATTAATCGGATTGGAGCTTTAGTTTTAAATTTTTTTAACAACGAAGCCATTGTCGTCCCAAATTAATATTTTGCCCAGTGATTCATAACACTACTAGCTTTTCATGGAATTAATTTTAAAATTTTAAAATATGTACTTTTTAAAAAATTTGAAATTTAAATTTTAAATTAAAATTTAACAAACTTTATTTATCCTAACCCATATGGTGTCGCATATCACAGGAAAGGGCATTATATATGCTATAAAATGACACCAATCCCAAGTCTGTAGCTCAATCAGGAAAGCTTCTACAGTAATTCAAAAACACGGGGTTCCCTGTTTTTCAGCCCATTTTTGGCAATTTTACAGCCCTGTAACTCATAAACAATTTGACATATCACAGTAAAATTTCATATTTTTCCAAGTCTATACCAATACAACACATGTGCCAAATTTCAAGAAAATCCGAGATGGTGAGGTTCTGCCATCCTTATAGCTTAACCGAAATTAAAATCACCGTTATCCTTCTCTAAATCATTTTCTTCCATTCATTCTAATCGGCTATAACTTTTAAATACTACATTAATATTTCATTGCTAGCTCTGCTACAGATTTAAGCACCTAGATGTTGGTGGAGAATATTATGTCTTCATAGCGAAATGGTGCATCTAAATTACCTGTAAATGTCGTCAAACATTCGTTTCCTTTCTACTACAAAATGTGGACATATCATTATTATATTGTCTTGAAAGCCTCATTGCAGTGTACGCAAAGAGAAGAGGACCTTTTTGTTGATCCTGTGAAGATACGATCCAAACACCGCGTGGTTCGCTCTCAGCTTGCTTATTGTCGTAACATGCCCATTTATTAGTGACAGTTCCCTGAAACCATGTGGTTGTCTAGGTAACTGATCAGCCATAATTTTATAGAATCTCCCTTTATTACCATTACTGTAATCTGTCTGCCATTTTTTGTAGTGCTGCTTTTGCAATTATATACTTGATATCGGTGTGTGGTAATTTATAATTGTTAACATTGGTGTAATTTTCTTCTTGACCTGTGGTTACCCTGGAGTTGCTGGAGAATAGAACTCTCCCAAATACTGTTAGTTTTCCAGATATCTTAATTTGGAGGAAATGTACTGTTAGTTACTAGTACACTACCTGTACAATAAAAGGTCCACAAGGTCGCTGGAATACTGGTGGTCATTTTTTGGCTGATTATCCAGTGTTTTTAGGCGGCAAGTCAACCCTACTTCCACGTAGTGTGGACCGGAAGCGTAGCGCCTAAGCGTTGCGACTAACAGGGCTCTGGCGGGTCGGTGTGCCTTCCACCACTGACTTCCTTTATAGCTTATCCTGTTTTCGTTGTCTCTCTCTTTCTTTCCTAATCGTACTGTGGTTTAGCCCTTGACAACTCTGGTGCTCGTCTCTGTGGGTATCACTTGTACCAAATCTCAAAAAAAAAATGGGTAAAACATTTGTTCAGTGACTTCCATTTGATGGCTTACGCTCTCAATATGGGTTTCTCTTGATTTTTAAATTAGACTATAAATTTTCCGCTAAATGACGATTCTAAGTTTTTATTTCTTGTAAACACTGACCACCGCATTATATCGATACTTAACCAGTATAGTAAGAGACTACAAAATAAACGTGACAGAGAGGGTTAGAGAGAGATAAGAAAACCAAAAGATAAATGGAGTAGTTGAAACAAAACAGAATCCCAAAAATAGTGGAAATACATAATTCAAATACCAGCCGCTATTTTTTGTCCGTTGAAAAAGAAAAAATAAAGAATAAATAAAAAAAATAAATAAAAATAACCTACGACGGCTATTCCCTCAAGGTAAGGTTATAAGTGCACGAAACTGCCTATTAAAGAAGACTGTAGTAACCATTTCCGGAACTTGAAACATTCTTTAATAGTTATTAACAGTATACCCTATTTTGGATTGGCGATCCATTCAGATGATGCTGGACTATATATTTTCACCTGTCCTAAAAAAAAGAATTAAAATTAGCCAGTGCAAAAAAAAAAAATGGTCTTCTAAGTTGCGGTATTATTCATGCTTCAACATGTCTGACCCATTTTTTTGTGTTTTATAATTCTAGTGCATTTTTATTAAATTTATCGATCTATCGTATGGCTAATTACAAAGGTACTAATCGTTAATCGCATTTCAATTCTATAAGATTATAATTTATTCCCAAACGCCAAAAATGTCGATGCGGTTCCCTACAATGAAGTACTCCCTACTTGAAACCCACAACTGATCTTACATCGTCACTCTGAGGCAGGGATGGCGAACCTTTTTGAGACGTGGGTCAAATTTTGTTCATTTTTTTTTTTTTTTAGTACTAGCTCTTGGGTTACTAAAGCCCATTTGCACAAGAGTTAAGTTTAAAAATTTTAAACTGAATATTTTCAAAACTAAATATCTTTAAGATTCAGTTGGCTTAACGGGTAAAACGGGGACGAAAACAAGTGCTATGGAAGTCTCTTATAACAAACATAACTGAACAAAAAGTGTGTTTTATCTGAAGAAAAATCTAAATATGGTTATTTGCTTTGGGTTGTCGATTTTTATAAAAAACAAACAAAATATGAGTAAAATTATACATTTTATTTGATATTTTGTTAAACACTTTTGCTTTATTTCAAATACTACTAAAGCATTTGTCGTCATTTGCGTTTTAGAACTGTAATGATCAAACTAAAGGTTATAGATAGCATTTAAATTGCTTTTGTGTCCAATGCGTGATTGAAAAAAAATACAGATAGAATATAAATATTATCCACCACAATTAGAAAATCTAAATCAGGCCCGCGTAAACAAACAAATGGTTGCCTAGCAATTGTGGGTCAGTGAAAAAGCTTGCGCGGGTCATAGTGTCTGACCCGCGGGTCATAGGTTCGCCATCACTGCTCTGAGGGAAGCTAATTTGGTTCATTTGAGTTTTGAGATAGCGTAAGACTAAATTTAGAAATTTTCTATTCCTATTCCCGCATTAAATACGCAATGCTACCTCAATTTTTTATCCAATAACTATGATTGAAAAGATTTATAAGTTGGGTTCGAAATTTGGGTAAAAATTGTTTTATCGTAAAATCGGAAGTGTTGTTCTACCAGAATTAGTTTTATCTATTTCCTTTCAATTACAACAAGAAACACTTCCTCTCTCTTTCTAAAAGCAAGGGCGGTTTACCACTAAAATGCTACAAAATGACCCATTACTGGAATGCGTGGGTGATCTCCAGATTGTTGGTCCATCCGTTCCCATGGATACAATTATGCCCCACAAGAAAAAGTACACATATACACGGAAGTAATGAACGAACAATTAGCCGTTCATTACCCACGCTGGAAGTACCCTATGTAACGAGCTCGAAGTTATAACGGAACTTACGAGTCCCCCAGCCCCCGAGCTGGGCGGTGGTGGGTGTACACGAAAGACAATGTTGTGCCAAGGACATGGTGTAGGCCGATGCAGACGGTTACAGTTACACACTTAATGGCCTACTTCCGTTCTGCAACTAAATCCTGTAAACGCAGGTGTTCTGAAGAGTGCAGTTGTTGTTTTTTTTACTATTTTGAAGGAATTACCTGCAGTGAACATTTATTTTGATTTCACTATTTGTGTGACGGAAGTGTAACGGATGTCGTCGAATGTTCCATTTTGAGTTTTCCTGAGCACTTAAAAAAGTGGTTTTCACAAAATTTGGGGGTGTGGGCGGGTTTTCTTTTTAAATAAAATATCTTGAAAACTAATTAGATCGAATCCCCACCAAACGATCAGACTGCAACTAGCGATCCAACCG
Organism: Rhodnius prolixus; assembly: GCF_049639745.1. Classification (NCBI taxonomy): domain Eukaryota; kingdom Metazoa; phylum Arthropoda; class Insecta; order Hemiptera; family Reduviidae; genus Rhodnius; species Rhodnius prolixus. The sequence goes on from NW_027411634.1 coordinate 39,383,639, forward strand.
GAAGTATTGCAAAGGCACTTCAATAACGTAGTTATCCCCCCTTTTTTTTTGAGATTTTAGCAAAGATAAGCCCTAAAAATTTTCTTTTTACATTTTATATTCTCCTTGCAATAATGCAATAGTTTTTATTTTTGAATTTTCTAGAGTACTTTTGGTAGCACCCATCTAGTATGATGTACGTTTCTTTTTGCCTTCATATTATAAAAGTTAAATATCTTGCTAGATTTCGAGCTTTAGAAAATTCTTAAACCTTAAGTCCCAGTTTTTATTATTATTATTATACTATTTTTTTTTCTATTTGAGGCGCGTCAACATCTAAGGTTATTGGCGCCCGGACAGTGAGCTGTAAGAAGCTCCTAGGAAGAGAAAATCTAAGGGTCAGCAGCTGGATTCGAACAGCATAGCTAATCCCTTCCCTTATTACTATTACTATTATTATTATTATTATTATAAATCCGTGTGAATTTTCACAGTATCTTGTGGAGATTGGGACACTGTTGGGACCTTAACAAATAAAAATATATCTATGGAAAACAGTCGATCTCTAAATTCAGGTGTAGCAGGCAGTTAGTAGCGGCTACCTTCAGCAATTACATAAAAGATAAAAAAAAAAAATCGATAGTTTGTCGATAGGAAGTTCGAGCGAGTTCATCAAAAACCACTCTTACTGAGTCCATTGAAAGAGAAAGGAAACGTCATCACACAGATTCAGATGAATGGAACCGAACTGTTAAGTGTAGACTTCCAAGACTTGGTACCACCACCATTATCTGCCCTAAGAAGATAATAGAACTGATTACCAGATGAATCTTATCTGGATGACCTCCATGTAGGTAGGCTAGCTAATTATATTCCACAGCCTGTACGATCTCTCGCCACTTCCATTATCACAATTAGGTAATTAAAATATCTGCTCCTTTTTTTTTATGATTTAATGATAGACTCCATTTTTTTTCCTGTTTCATCTTGTTCTCCTTAATTATCTTCATCCATTGGTCACTTCCTTCACCAATTTCACTTTCTTGCTCTATTTCGTTACTTTTTAATGCAGACTCACTTTTAATCTGATATTCAAAAATTGATTGCTCGTCAACACCGTGATCAGTTTTCATTACTTTGACTGGAGTTATTGGTTTTAATAATGGCTCTCTGGAATTTAGGTGATTAACACTCCATTTATATTCAGTAACAATGAGCTTCTTATCTGAAAGGTTATTCCACAAATGAAACAATTATTTTTGGTTTACATAATTTCGCGTAATAAAATTTGGTAAGCTATTGATAGCATTTCCGGAAAAGACTTAAAGAGATAAGACTAGGACTGAAAGATAGTGATAGTGGTTAGGTTGGTAGTACTGGAAAATATCTTTGATTTTATCCGTCAGAGGACGCATGTTTATCGTAACCATGACCAGTTTCGTACTTTAATCCATCAGCAGAGGTAGCCTAATCACTTTAGTGTAAAGAATTTGACTTCAACTTTGTTTCCGGCTCGCCTTAAACTGAAAATCAATGATATAAAGATAGGACTTAAAAGTAAAAAAAGTAAAGCAATCGCCTATTTAACGTCCAACTATCAATTAGGTGTCGCGGACGGAGGCGACTAGCAAACATACTTTACTATAAATTTCTCTTATTAACCATTAAATAATATCCAAGGCCTAAGACCGGGAATCGAACCCACTAAACCAACAATACATCTTAGCTTAGCGGGTCTAGCCTATAACCGCCTAACATACTTCACTATAAATTTCTCATATTAACCATTAAATAAAATCCAAGACCTAGACTAGTACCGCAATACATCTTAGCTTTGCGGGTCTAGCCTCTAACCGCCTAACATACTCTACTATAAATTTCTCATATTAACCATTAAATAAAATCCAAGGGCTAGACTAGTACCGCAACACATCTTAGCTTTGCGGGTCTAGCCTATAACCGCCTAACATACTTTACTATTTTTTCATATTAACCATTAAATAAAATCCAAGGGCTAGACTAGTACCGCAACACATCTTAGCTTTGCGGGTCTAACCTACAACCGCCTAACATACTTTACTATTTTTTCATATTAACCATTAAATAAAATCCAAGGCCTAGACTATCCAACAATACATCTTAGCTTTGCGGGTCTAGCCTATAACCGCCTAACATACTTTACTATAAATTTCTCGTATTAACCATTAAATAAAATCCAAGGCCTAGACTAGTACCGCAATACATCTTAGCTTAGCGGGTCTAGTCTCTAACCGCCTAACATACTTAACTATAAATTTCCCATATTAACCATTAAATAAATTCCAAGGCCTAGACTAGCCAACAATACATCTTAGCTTAGCGGGTCTAGCCTATAACCGCCTAACATACTTCACTATAAATTTCTCATATTAACCATTAAATAAAATCCAAGGCCTAGACTAGCCAACAATACATCTTAGCTTTGCGGGTCTAGCCTATAACCGCTCGGCTACCTTGGCGCCCTAAAGATAGGACTTTAACGTATCTGTTCCGGTTTTTCACGAGGTAGTTCCCAGTAATGTGTAAAATGGTGTAATTTTACAGAATTTATTGAAAATTTATGTTAATTTTCAAGAATATATTTAAATGTGAAAGTAAAAGTAATGGGCTACATTTTTAGGCGGCACTTAGCGTCAAAGTACCAATGAGGTGTCGTGCACAGTAGCGGAAGCACATACTTCGCTATTAACATTTTTTTCTAACAAAAAAAAATTGGCCACGTGCTGGATTCGAACTGGGGATCTCCCACTTACAAAACGCATGCCAACACTCGCTAAGTATAAGTTCGCAAGTCTACTCTCTTTAAAGCGGTTACAGTACAAATTGGTAGAGATAAAGTGAGACAAAGTTATTCTTCTAATTTCTTTTTGTTTCTTTAAACGATTTTTTACTCCCCGGTTCCTTCATGTTTATAATTAACCAATTATTACTCCCTAATTTACCCTTATTTTGCTACCAATTTTCAGAGTGGGATAGAGTGAGTTAGTTGGCCCCCACAATAAAATTGATTCTACAATTTTAGAAAAATTACCCAGATATTAGGGTAACACTCTAATATCTGGGTATTACCACCTACCAATTCTTGTATTTTAATTTTAAATTACAAAAATCTTCCACCGCCATTTTTTGCACCTTGGTTTGCGGCCCGTTTACCTGTTAAAAAAAAAAAAATGGTGCAAATTGGTTCCGTTTAACATAAACTTACCTTAAATACGTCACTATTATAGTTCTTACGTCACTGTAGTCCTTTATCCTACAATTTCAGTGATTCTGTTTAGAATTATTGGCTCCAGTCTTCTGAGAAAGACTTCTTTGAAAAGATGTCGGCGGCCATTACACAGAAAAATGTTTTATTTTCTGTTAATCTTGTCGTTTAGTTGTATTGTGATTGACAGATACTGGCCAATGAAATAAAGGATGAGTTCACTGATTCCTTTCTAAAGCGTATAACTTTTTTTTCTCACTCTAAAAAGTGTTTAAATGTGATTACGAGCGTAGACTTATAAACAGCATGTCCCTAGTTCGAATCATGGGTTGAACTAAGTTTTTATCATGCTAAACTAAGTGCTTCCGCAACCGTCCAAGTCGAATAAAGTTGTGTGAACTAGGATGAAAAAATAATTGCCATTTCAGTCGTGATACATTTATTATGCCGGAGCTTTCGACCCCTAGGGACTAGATATGATATACATATCTAAGACAGAAAACAGTTTAAATTTCAAAACAAACACTACAAAATACTTGGACAATTGGCAACACTGACTTTCCACACAACCTAACACATATCACACATAGACCGATCACACTCAGTCCATGAGAACAGACAAGACAGAAGACACACCAACCCTGTAATGTAAAGTATTACTTTGTAAACTAGGTAAATAATTTTTGTAAATTTCGTTATATAATACATATTCATTTTAATAGAATCATTGTTAACCATCTGTAAACATGTTCCACAGCCCTGAAGATGGACCTAGTCCCTAGGTCGAAAGTTCGGCAGAATAAATGTATCACGACTAAAATGGCAATGATTTTTTCATACTATTGAAACTATGAATCAGTCACCAAAAATAATGAACAACAATTAGTTGTTTTTCTTTTTATTATTACTGGTGTGGGGGGGGGGGGAAACAGGATCTGCATTTCAAAAGTCCTTTAATGAACCCGGAAATCCTTTCATGAAAGGTAGTATTTCCGGATCGGAAGGACAGTGTGAACCTAAAACTCGAGACCCCAAAAATTCGTGTTGGGAAAAAGAAATTCTCAGGAACTTGAAGCTGTATAGTGAGTTTGGGGGTTTTCATTGGGATCCCCAGGGGATAGATCAATATCCCTATCTTGGTAGTGTTGCTACAAAATAACTTTGATGATTTCCCATTTAAATTTGGTCTACACTTTGCTCACCTGGAGTTGATAATTTTAAACATCTATTTGAAAAAATCTTTTGTAAGAAAAAAAAAAATCGATTATCGATATAAGGTTCTTTAGGAATTGAGGGGATTGATGAAAGATCGCTTCTAAGGTACCTATTAAATGTAATGCCCAGGATAATCCCTTACATCCTTTTTTTTTTTTAAAAAAAAAAAACAACTTCACAGGACGAATTATCCTCTAAAGATGTCCCCCCCAAAAAAAAGGGGTTTCTATGATTTCCTCTAAATTTTGTATGTTCCTGAAGAGCTAAAACTTTAAGATGATAATTTTTCATGGTACTTCTGGCGGGAATGAAAAGGGACTACAGGCTTCCTTTTGATGCATCATTTAGGACAATCTACGATGCAAAAAATGTTTTTTCATAGTTATATTGGTATTTAAAAATATTATTTTAAATTCAGTATTTGAAAACAAAAAATACAAGTTAAAAACTTGAGCATCGTATTAAAAGGAAGTCTTGTGAGTCTTAAAAGCAGATTGTTTTTTGTTCCACTAAATTTATGTTAAAACAAAAAAAAAAAAAATATAAAAAATAAACAAAAGTTGGCCAAATTTCACTGGTCACTTTTAGTCTCTAGTTCCTTAGCCAACACCTGCCGTTTTGGTTCCTTCTTCAGCGCTTTCTAACATTCCACCATTTTGTGTATTCTTAAAATTATTAATTTTACTAAAATTTAGAATTAACAGTTATTATATTGATTAAAAGGTATTTAAGTTATAATTTAATTTAGAAGTTTATCTCTCATTTAGTATGATTATCTTTACATTATATGATTTATTATTTTGTTGACATATTGTATTAGTGTTAGGAACGATTTTCGTTTTTCTTTTTTTGCCTGACGAATTGAGGATCTCTCAATGGTGTAGTATTGGTGTTGACTTCTTTCTTTTTTTTTTCCACTTTATCTATATATCTTGATTGACTGATTGGTACGCTGTGTGTCTAGCAACCCGATCTATTTGGGCAGCACCCTTTGTTTTGCAAATATTTGCATTAAAATGTTTCTCTCTCTCTTCTTTATTTAAGTTATGTTAAATTTTTATCTTGTATTATTTGTTTATAAAAGGATTTGTGTATGCAACTCCTTTTGTACACCTTTTTGGTAAAAACAGAATAAAATATATACACAGGGTGATCCATTTAAAAGGCACCAATCGCTAATAACTTTTTAGGAAAACGGAATTTCGAAAAAAACCCACGAAGTAAACTATGTTTTTTTTTGTCTAGTTTTAAAATTTTCCACCCCCGATGCTGTATCTTCATTTTTGGCGGAGTTACGGCCAAAAACCCGATTGGGGTTTCATAAGGACCACTGGTTTTGACAATGATTATGAAAACTACATAAAAAACTGTGAAAAATGACGTTAATTTCGTTTCGATATCCCTAATATTTGTCGATAATACTACTATATTAATTAAAAGGAAAAGGAGAAAATTAAAAACTATTTTCCAACGATTATTTAGAAAAACCTAAATCACTTCTCGATTTATAAATGAAAATTATGAAAAGTAAAATTCTAGTCTCACAAAATTAATACTTTATCTTGTTTTCCAGTAAAATGGTGCCAAATTAGGAAAATTTATATTTGTGGTTGTATCCTGAATTGAAAAGAAAAACAAAAACTATTTTTCCATTACTAGAATTTGTAATTTTAAAAATATTTTCATTACTAACATCATAGTAACGTAAATTAGTCGGAAGAACACTTTTATATACTTGTCCTCAAACACAGCCCTTAAACACAGATTCTATAATCGAAAAGAGTCTAGTCCCCCTTCTTGTTCTTATAAGTCCTTACTAATAACCATTGCACATAACCTGCCTTTCTATCAACAAGAATAAGCGTGATTTTTGCGAGGAAATAATATTTTCTCAGCTCGTACAATAACCTGCCACAAATTTTAATTATCAATTTTAATTAACATGAATTTACAATTATAATATATTTTTTTCGCTAATAAATATTTAAATATAGTTAGTGTATTGTTTAAATAATAGATTTTCTTTTTTTTTTCTTTAGTAAGGCCGTGTGGAAGCCGGAAGTCGCTTATTTTAAGTAATTTTGGTGTGCAGGTGTTTTTCTACACGATGAGATCGTTCATTTAGATTGTGTACAATGGACTGAATTATTGTAGTTAGTCTTTATTACCATCCACGAAAATGGAAATTTATTTTAATTCCATCGAATCTTTAGAAATTTCTGTGAAAATTTACGAAATTTTTTTGAAAAGGGCAATTTTTGGTGAATTAGGGCCTTTCAATTTAATTGTCAGAATTTGAAGAACATTGTTGATTGCAAAGTTAAGCGAGTCTTAACCCGCAATACATGGATGTGTTGCATGAACTTTTAAGAATTTATTTTTTTATTACGTATTTTATCCGTTGTAGCACGCATGTTTATTCCTGTCCGGTTTCGAACTTTCATTTATTATTAAAGGTAGTTTATTAATCAGTTTAGTGTAGAGATTTCAAATTTTATTATGGTTATTGATTTTGTTTTTTGTTTTATTCTTCTATTAACACATTTTCGGGAATATCTGACCAAAATGAAGGACAAAGATATTCCTATTTCCTGTTCTACGTATGTTTCGAGTTTTTAGCGTTTCATGTTATATACCTATTCCTTTTCGACAGCAATACTTTCGTGAGAACATTTTTCTAATATTTAATTTTGTAGTCTGCGATCCAAAGAAAACGATATTAATTCGTCTGTCGATTTGTAGACAAACAACAACTTATGCAATTTTTACATAGTTTAACTACCTTGAAACGGAAGTCCATAATCTGCAGACTTGCTAGAAAATGGTATTTGATCAAATGAAACCTCCCTATGTTCATAAACATGAAGATTTGAGACCTTTAGAGAGTTGATACACTCTATGAGGGATTATTATTATAAATTAAAGTTGGGTAAAGCTCAAGTTCAGACTTGAGCTCCAGAAGTGCTAAGAAGACGTAGTTTCCGGCAAAAAGTTATTGCGATCATGCCAAATTTTTGGTTATGATTTTTTTTGCCGGAAATGCCCATTTTTTTTAAAAGTCTTTTGACTACGAAAAGTGATTTTTAGAAAGTACTAGGCGTATTTATGTACAAAATATCGCTCGGTTCGGATAGTTAAAGCTAAACAGCAAGTGCTTTAAACCGGAAACGAAAGAAGAGCAACTAAAAGCAATATACGGATGCTCTGAATTTCAAAATTATTTTACGCCTAATTAGTGGCCACATTTTAAATTCGAAAACTGGTCTCACAATAAAATATTATTACAAAAATTGGTTTTACAAAGAATTTATTGTTCATTAAAAGGTACGCAAGGTAGAGAGACGCAATTAGCAATCCACAATTATTATGGCTAAACATAAATGACCTAGTTACCATGGGCAACAACAACTTAAAAAAGAAATAAATTTTATTACACTGCTCTCCCATATTAATGAGGCTGTTTGGTGCAGTTTGCATTTTTACGTCTTGCATTTACGAAGTTTATGTGTCGTATATATACGGTTTTGAAAAACCAGTTTTTTTTAATGCACTTACAAATTGAACAAATTGCATCTTTCATTATCTATCTATTTAAATTCCTCCAATTATTACAATTTATTGTTGCAATATTTCATTTCTAAACATTTTTTTGCGTAATTTTAATTACCCTAATTATTTTTAGTTAATTTATGTCTTTGTTTAATGGTTATTTATTTGTTTTTAAAGTGGTTTACACTTAGTCTTTGAAAACATTTCTGCTATCTGATAAATGCTCTAGAAGTGCTAAGAAGACCGTAGTTATAGCAAAAAGTTTTATTCTAGTCAAAGAACTAGAGAATTTTGGATTTTTATGCGCAGAGAATTGATTGATTTCTAAGACAGAAATTGCATTCTCTTTATTTTGATTTTCTTCTCTTAACCACAGCAAAACGCTCATAATGTTGAAGAGAAAAGCGGAAAAAGTATTTCCAGTAAGAGAAAATTATAATTGAATAGAGAAAATTTTGTATGAAATCTAAGACTACAATTAGGCTTCATGTTGTAGAGCAATATAAGCGAGACCCGCAAAGCTAAGATGTATTGAGGTACTAGTCTAGGTCTTGGATTTTATTTAATGGTTAATATGAGTTTATAGTAAAGAATGTTAGGCGGTTATAGGCTAGACCCGCAAAGCTAAGATGTATTGCGGTTACTAGAATAGGCCTTGGATTTTATTTAATGGTTAATATGAGAAATTTATAGTAAAGTATGTTAGGCGGTTATAGGCTAGACCCGCAAAGCTAAGATGTATTGCGGTACTAGTCTAGGCCTTGGATTTTATTTAATGGTTAATATGAGAAATTTATAGTAAAGTATGTTAGGCGGTTATAGGCTAGACCCGCAAAGCTAAGATGTATTGCGGTACTAGTCTAGGCCTTGGATTTTATTTAATGGTTAATATGAGAAATTTATAGTAAAGTATGTTTGGCAGTTATAGGCTAGACCCTCATTTATTATTGGTTAGTGGGTTCGATTCCCGGTCTCTACAGAGTTCTCTAGTGGCTCCTAGGAGTAGAAAATGAAAGGTTGCCCAAAACCGGGATCTTTTTTTTTTTTGGCTATTAATGTTATTATTTTCTTATTATTATTAATTAAGATAAAAATAAATAAATATATATATATATATATAAGGTAGGCGCTTAAAATGTTGACTTAGCAAGTAGTTAGAAGTTTATAGATTGGCGATGCAAATTAAGCAGAATGTGGCGGACTTTCCCGACTTGGATGGGCAGGTGTCTACACTTTTTTTTTCTTAGCTCCTTTAATTCTTGTTTTATTTCTGAGACAAGATAGGCAGATGTATTGGTCCACCTGGCTCTTCATCGTGTTATCCTTCTCCAGCCACCTATACACCTCTTGTTCTTGATGGCCTACTACTCTCTTCTGGTGTGTATAGAGAGAGTCTGCTGCTTTCTTCTCCCAGTCTCTCAGCTAGTTCCTCTCTCTCTCTCTCTCTCTCTCTTTCTTTGGAAGGATTAATTAGGATAATAAGAAAGTTTATGCTGTTGAGGCGCACACGGACTGGACTTACACACACAGACAAACGCACCTAGACCCTGCTGCCACTAGTACATAACCCTCTCATTCTGTCTCTGTCTTTTGGTTTAGAATAGTTTGGCACGCGTCTTCCAAGTATCTTCTAGTGTGTGGCATGCGCTCGGTGCAGCCTCCCTAGCTCTGGGGCCGTTCTTTCCACGCGCACCGCCACTTCAGTACCAAATCTTGGACCAAACATGGAAGAAGATACTTGTCTGTCTAGTTTGTCACTTCTTTTTATTAGTTAACTTTTCTTCCCCTCCTCTCTTCCCCTCCTTCCATCCCTATTTGGTTTTCTTCCCTTTTTTTCTTTAAACTGTAATGTGTAACCAAAACAAGACGTTATATTTATAAATCAATTCTTCTGCTTGCGGCCCTCCTCTCAAAACTGCTGCTTTAAACCGCACTTTGTACGTCACACATCCTAATTCTAGGAGTCAACATCCTCTTTACAGAGTCTACTCAATTCTTCTCTTATATATCATTAGCGGACATCTTTTTTTAAAAAAAGAAGAAATTCTTTTAATAAGTATATGTATTCACTTTAATCATTCATTACTGGTTTTAAAAGCAGGAAACTGAAATTTTGGTACTCCATTTAGATATTTATCTTCATCGCGTACGATAATATCGTTTCCGCTGAAATACGTCACAAATAATTTTTTTTAAAATTTATTTAGTAATTTACAATCTATATACACGTATACAATCAGTAAATATGATGACCATGATGAACTGGTGCGGGAGGAGAACTGGAGGAGAGAAACTACCCAGCGGTAGCACTCTCTATAGAAGAATAATGGCGTTCAAGTCTTCAGACTGCGAGGAATTCACGGGGGCCACTGGCGATTCAGACGGCGAGGAAGATTGTTAGGGATGTCAGAGGAGGCCAGAGGCTGTACTAGAGGATTAGAGCTACTAGAGGAGAGCAGTATGGAACTTTTGGTATTTAGTCTTGGCAAGTTGTTGTACGAATGGGGATGTTGAGGTCGTTGTGAAGAGTGAGGTTGGTCACCGTAGAAAGTCGCGGGGCCATTGGCGATTCTGCGAGGAGTACTGTTAGGGATGTCAGAGGAAGCGAGAGACTGTACAAGAGGATTTGTGCAAGTAGAGGAGAGCAGTATGGAATTTGTGATATTTCGTCTCGGCGAGTTGTTGTACGAATGGGATGTTGAGGTCATTGTAAATAGTAAGGTTAGTCACCGTAGAAAGTCGCAGGGCCATTGGCGATTCAGTCGGCGAGTAGGATTGTTAGGGATGTCAGAGGAGGCGAGAGACTGTACAAGAGGGTTAGAGCAAGTAGAGGAAAGCAGTATGGAATTTGTGATATTTCGTCTCGGCGAGTTGTTGTACGAATGGGATGTTGAGGTCATTGTGAATAGTAAGGTTAGTCACCGTAGAAAGGAGCGTCAGCTATCTGTCGGAGGAGTTCTGACTGAAATGTCTCTGTACAGTCCGTATGTTTGTAGGTTTGGCTGAACCCCACATAGGTTTGAGAATAGTATTTATTGTATATCACTCGTCACAAATAATTTAATAATATTTCTTACTTCCTATTAAAAAATTACTGGAAATACTTATTCTGTGGTCCGTCCTGAGGATGGAAAGAATCTACTTTTATCGAATAGTGTGAGTGTGAAATCTCAAACTTGATTTTTTTCCCGTTTTCCATTTTCAGCAGTAAAGTTTTTCACCCAAATCTATGAAGCGGAAGTGCTATTTTCTTTCCAATTTCCCCTACATATTTTTCTCCAGCTCAATGCTCTTCACTTCTGCTATAAAGTCTAAGGACTGTGCCCAAATCATTCTTTAAGTCTTCGGATTGTGCTTTGTTGGCTGCATAATGAGCGAATCCATTTATAGAACCGTCTTTAAATTTTAATCTCAGACTCACGAGATCTCGTATTTAACGAGAGCCAGTAGCCAAAGTGGAGACTCCTCGATGTTCGCTTTACTAACATGCTGGGGCTAGCTCTAACTCAGGGTAGATCCGCTGATCGATAATGTCCTTTACTGATGAAACGGTGGGCACTCTCCACTTTCTCTGCTGATCATGAAAGAAGCTAGCTTTCTTAAACTGGGCTTTCTTGAAACGGCCACAGCATTTAGCCTTACTGAAAGTCTTTTCAGTCAGCTTTGTGGCCTTACTGTGAGCTTTAGGCTTGTTTGCCTAGGCTTGGATACACAAAAGCACTTTACTTGATCCATCACCTCTACTTCAACATTCCAAAGCTTATTCTAGACAAGCTGTAGTAACTACCAAAATCCTGAATCAATTATTTGATCTAAATAAAGACCTAACGGTCGGCGGAAATCTCCATTTGTGTTTTAAGATGATAAAGGTAATTTTCTTTTAACATTTTTATCTTAAAATAATAAATAAATAACTTAAAATAAAAATTAAATTATATTGAGGAAGTGTGGAAGATGATCTGGACAGGTGGAAATGCTGCAGTGGTGGCACACCTGCTGAGCTCCGCATCTCAGTTGAATGTACCCTTACCTATCGTAATATTTCTGAATTAATTCCTTAAATTATTTGAATTTAATTAAAAATGTCTTCTTCTTTTTAAAAGTAAAAATGTATCAAATTCCTGTTATTTTCGTATAATCTAATTTGGTATTAGCTCAGTAGTTAGTGTACTGGACTTCTAAGCGGATATCCTAGGGTTCGAATCCAGCTGCTAGCTCTTAGATTGGCTCTTCATAGGAGCTTCTTACAGCTGATTGAATGGTGATGAATATATGGTTCCCTGTGATTAGATTAGACTAAGGGTACGTTCACAACGGAGCTGTGAGCATAGATGATAGCGGAGATGATAGCAGTGATGCATCAGCGCTTATAGAATAACCTAGTACATTCGTATGTGTGCGTGCACAACGAAGCTTCGACTAGTGACTCATACTCGCTGCTATAAACGAGCATAGATGATAGAATTGAATTTTTCATTTTTCTGCTAGCTGAACTCCAGTATCAGAGCTTCAAAATGGACGTAGAAAAATTATTTAGTGCTGTCTTTACTCATTATTTTTGGTTATTATTTTATTATTTACTTTTAAACAATATTTTGTTGTTTAAATCGTGCTTACATTTATTTTCATGTGTATTTATTTGTTTTTTTTTCAATCAAATCATTACTAACCTAAGAGTAATCACTAGTTTTTCTTCTATGGTTATAGGATTTCCATGACAATTTTTCCAAAGTTTTCTTAATTTTGACCTTATTTTTTCTAAAATATAGTCGAATGTGGGTGGACCCATCCTCACATATTCAAAAAAACGATCCGCATAATCTCTAAGTTCCTTATATAAATGGTGAAATTCACCCAAAGTGCTTCGTTTTTTATTTATGGGATGTACATGATATTTTCTAAAGCGTTTTTTCTTTAAAATATACCATTTCGTTGCTGCTGAACATAAAAACTCTTCTTCACTTCTCGGACATGTTGCATGTATCACAGCTCCGTTGTGCACACTAATCAGCGATTATATTTTACTCTATCAGTTATCATCTCTGCTATCATCTATACTCACAGCTCCGTTGTAAACGTACCCTAAGGCGGCCTCAAGGCCTACACCACTGCGACCCCCTTGGGATCTATTGTGGCTCCCCTCACTTTAAAGCTCACCCTAAAAGAAAACTCTATTTCGAATCACTCAGTCGACTTTTCCTTACTGCAGTTTATACGTCATTAAATTTTCTTGAAACTAACCTGGGTAATGCCCAGATAAGAAAGATTCCATTTTGGCCCATCAGTTTCCCTTTGGATAAATAAAGGGCCAAGCTTACCAGCTGACTCATTTCCCATTTAGGACGTCGTGAGTTATAACTAATCCCAGTAGACTGGACACTCTATTGCAGGGGTCGGCAACCTATTTCAAGTAGAGAGCCATTTTCCTTAAATAATTTTAATAAATCTTACCAAGAGCCGCAAGGATGATAGTGTAAACAAACTCTGTAGATCACTTGTATTCACAAATTATTATTTTATGATATTCAATAACATTTAAAGGTTTTATATATTTATTTTCACATATTGCAAAGTAAATAGACAAATAAATGATAACTAAACCTGTATTTGAATGAAAATGGCGGCAGTCCTATATATTACGTACTGTATTTTAATATAATTCTATTCAATTTCAAACCAAATCTCATTTAAAATTCTTTTTGAAAAAATATTGAAATTTTCATTTGTTTCAATAAAATTGAAATGTACAATGTATTTTGGACAGGCTGGAGGGCCGCAAAATTTGGATAAAAGAACCGCATGCGGCTCGCTAGCCGCGGATTGCCGACCCCTGCTCTATTGCATTAAACATTTTTTTCCGGAACAAGTTTTTAGAATAAACCAATCAGAATTTTGAATTGAACATCGTGTAAGTAGTCGTCACAACAATTTGTACACCTGAGCTAAAAGTGTCATGAATGGCTGTTCAAGGCAAAGATTACAACGGAAGTTGGCTTTGAGAGTTTTCGTGACAATTTTATGTTTTTTTCTTTTTTTTGTCAAGTTTCACGACAAGAACATCGCGTGATAACACCAACTCCTATCCTAGAGTCACAAATTATTACCTCTATCTGTAATGATATAGTCATTAAAATGGAACATGCTATCAGAAAAAATAATTTACGAAAAATCAAATAATAATTATTGACTTCTCCCACTTCTGCCAATAGATAATTAACAATAATAGACAAAGAAAGAGAGAACAAAATAATATTTTATACATAAATTACGAAAGAATAATAATAAAATTGCATTTTTATTGGGGTGTGATAATTATATAGAGTGACCAGTAGTAAATTGCATATTCCTGTTTAAGCGCACAGCTGCATTTTAGATTTATGTATGCAATAATTAATATAATAATAACTGCACCAGTTAATTATTATTGAATGTAACCATTAATAAGAATTAATTATCTTGGCGGTACCATTCGTAATTTTAACCAACAAACACCAACCTATATACCAAATATTTATTGACTTGTAATCCTATTGAATTGGAATTTATGTTAAAGTCGTTATATTTTTGACGCCCTTAGTAATTAATAATAGAAATAATAAGTAAAGGGATTAGCTATGCGGTTAGCATACTGGACTCCCACGCGGAGGTCCCGGGTTCGAATCCAGCTGCTGACCTCTTAGATTTTCTCTTCCTAGGAGCTTCTTACAGCTCACTGTCCGGTGATGTAGCAGTGTTATCTGTAACGAGAGAACACTGTCCGGAGGCCGGCAGTGCACTGAAAAAAAGCTCCGGGCGCCAATAACCATAGATGTTGACGCGCCTTAAATGATTTAACAAAATAATAATAATAAGAATATGCCGAAGTTCCCGCCATCGTTTCCGTTTCTTTGGTGCCGAAATCATTCTTAAAGTCTTCGGTTTGTGCTTTGTTGGCTGCATAATGAGCGAATTCATTCATAGAACCGTCTTTAAAGTTAATCTCAGACATACGAGATCTCATATTTAACGAGAGCCAGCAGCCAAAGTGGAGACTCCTAGAGTTCATTCGATGTTCGCTTTGCTAAAAAATGGCTGTAATCTCAGACATACGAGATCTCATATTTAACGAGAGCCAGCAGCCAAAATGGGGACTCCTAGAGTTCATTCGATGTTCGCTTTGCTAAAAAATGGCTGTAATCTCAGACATACGAGATCTCATATTTAACGAGAGCCAGCAGCCAAAGTGGAGACTCCTAGAGTTCATTCGATGTTCGCTTTGCTAAAACATGGCTGTAATCTCAGACATACGAGATCTCATATTTAACGAGAGCCAGTAGCCAAAGTGGAGACTCCTAGAGTTCATTTGATGTTCGCTTTGCTAAAAAATGGCTGTAATCTCAGACATACGAGATCTCATATTTAACGAGAGCCAGCAGCCAAAGTGGAGACTCCTCGATGTTCGCTTTACTAACATGCTGGGGCTAGCTCTAACTCAGGGTAGATCCGCTGATCGATAATGTCCTTTACTGATGAAACGATGGACACTTTCCACTTCCTCTGCTGATCATGAAAGAAACTAGCTTTCTTAAACTGGGCTTTCTTGAAACGGCCACAGCATTTAGCCTTACTGGAAGTTCTCTCAGAGACTGTAATTTAGAATTAGATCTCTAATCTGAAATGTTTGTTATCTAAATTTGGGCTGAAGTGGATTTCTTCGGAGTCCTGCATTGGGCGAGCTGATATAGCCCTAGTAGGGAAGACTTGGTGACCGTTTCTTTGGCGATCCATTCTTTTATCAGCGGCGCTTTGTGCATTTGTTTTTTGTTTTTTTTTCTGATGGGGACAATTCCCAGTAGTCTTGCTGGTGGAAACTAGTCGCGTCTCAGACAAGGCCTACAGAGTGTTCTGCCGTTAGACGAGTCCAGTCCCTGGATTCATTACCTTCTCAAGAAGAAGAGGTAACCCCGTTAAATAGCACTGCAATCTCTGGTTTCCGTTATGAGACCTCTGGAACCTTACGTATAGTCCAAAAGGAGAATACGCAAAACCCACTAGTGGAAAACTATGGACCTTATTAAAGGACGAGGTTTTCCTTACAGAACTGCAAGGAGTTGTCGTCGCAATATGTCTATTTCCTTCATTAAATCTTCTTTCCTCAGAAAAACTATCTTAAGAAGAACCTCTACTAAGTTATTACAAATGGAATTGCCTACGTTTTCCCTCCCATTAAGGACTTCAGATTTTACCGAACTTAGCCCAATCTTTACCATTTAAAGTCGGATTCATTCGTAAATCACCATCTCACCCCGTAGGGGGAAGTGGACTAGCCACTTCTTCAGGGATTTTGGGCGTCCCTGCGGGCATCCCAGCCTAACAATACTTGCACTGACCATTCACGAAGTACACATAGGTACGTCACATTTTAGAACCGAATATACCTGAATAAATTCTAGCGTTTTAATTCAGCATCATTGCTTGAATGCTCAATTCAGGTAACTTTCTATGGATTTAAGTTATTTGAGTCTGTTGCTCAGAAATTAAGATAAGAATTTTCTTTGCAAGTATCATCCATTTGTGGGTTGTTGTTGTTAAAAGTGACGTATTAGTCCCTTTTTTTTCCATGTTGCTCTAATATTGTTTCCAGGGTTGCTTCATCGAGTTCTGGACGAAGTGAATTGCTAGTCGGGATGGACTAGAGAGTTGGGTAACCCTGGGTTTTATATTTAACAGGTTCTTCAGCAAGGTCTTTGCAGATATACACGTATATCTGTCCCGAGATGGGTTTCATCATTGCGTGTGTCCTTGAAGGACGATATTCTTTAAGGGCACACATTCCTGCCGAAACTTTTGCCAAAAATAAACAATCCTTAACGTCAAAAAAAGACAATAACAATTTTTTTGTTCCTGGATCAAACATGTAGTAATTAATGTAGTTTTGATTAAAATAAAAACCTAGAGCGGAAGTAATAATAAAAGGAAATTGATTCCGTGATAGAGTAATCGCTTCTCTTCCTACAATCTTGATCAGCATCCTCTCTGCGGTAATTACTATCCCTCAACCACTGAAATTATTATCTTCCGTTTTGTCTAGGACTGCTTCATTTTATTCCTCTTATTTAAGGAGGCAAAAGTTCCCCAAATGGGGCGGGGGTCCCATGCTGTTACAGCAACCTGTGTGCCTAACGGAATATATTGCTGTTATCTTGTGTTCGTAGATCGTGATTATAATCAGGGTAATCATTTGAATAAATATCGCCTTCTAGCAAGTCTGGCATCATATTCTGTCTATTATACTTGTTTTATGAATGAAAATAATACTAGGGTCACGAATGATTTTTATTATTTCTGGATTATTGTCTATATCGATCAATAAATCGAAAGATTCACTAATTCCATATTTTTCGAATCGTGGCATTACCATTAAACATTTGAAAAATGTTTGTCATAGGATTTCTGTTTAAAGAAATATTTCGCAATAATTAAAATATTATCTTGTGACCTTTTTTTTTTAAAACTTATAGTGCAGTAAAATAAATTAGTGTAATCAAACGTTTGGAATGTTTTATCAAATCGAATATTAAACTGGTTGCATTCTCTAGCTCGAAAACTAATCAATAAATTAGTGTAATCAAACGTTTGGAATGTTTTATCAAATCGAATATTAAACTGGTTGCATTCACTAGCTCGAAAACTAATCAATAAATTAGTGTAATCAAACGTTTGGAATGTTTTATCAAATCGAATATTAAACTGGTTGCATTCTCTAGCTCGAAAACTAATCAATAAATTCTGCCCTTTCACGAAATTGAGTGAGATTTTGATGGAATTCCCATTTCTGATTTAGAAATTGCAAGGATTTTTTCACCATTATGGACAATTTTCAAGTCCAAGATAGCAACTGCTTATCAGATGTTGTGATTGTCAAGTTAGCGAGAAATTCTTTTTTCGAACAAACAGTCACAGATTATATCTGACCACAGAATTAATCCGTCAAAGCCCGCGTGGGGCTATAAGGATAATTGTAGGCTTATTAACCGGGCCACTGCAGGCTCAGAAAATACATGCATCGCATGGGACCTGGCAGATGACAACCTTTTGTAGGTTCTGTCAGGAAGAGGAGGAGGAAACTGCACTGCATGTGTTGTGTCAATGTGAGGGGCTCGTCTGGTTTCTCGGGGAAGAAAAACCAAAGCCTGAGGAGATTTATCCAGAAGCCACTCACGAAAATTAAGAGTCTAATTAAACGGACAGGTCTGGAAGGCGAACTCTAAAGTGAGGGGAGCCACAATAGATCTAAAGGGGTCGCAGTGGCGTAGGCCTTGAGGACGCCCTAATTTAATCTATTCTATTCTACATATTATATATTCAAAGTCAAGGGTTAAAAAACTTTGCTTCTTTCCTGTACTTAAAAAACACGTTAAATGATGTATTGCTGGTACGAAATTATTTGAAAAATATGAAGCATTCTCAATATCGTACTTCCTCTTAGTCTTTTGTGAGGTAAATTTGAAAATTGAACTATTAATTATAATAATTATTATTAAAATGATATCTTAAAAAGGTCCTTTTTTTTAAAAAAAAAATAATGTACATTTTTTTTAATTAAAGTGAAAATAAAATATAATTTTCTAAGATCAGAGGATTATGTAAAAAAAAATATTACGTACGTGAAAGTATGGCACCTGTCCATCGTTGGAGAAAGATGTTTAATCAAGCCACCTGCCCAAACATTTAGTGATACAACTAAAAAATAAATACTGAAACTGATTTAAAATATATATATATATATATATATATACATAAAAAATTACAAGACTCTTTTCGTAACAATAGATTGAGTCTCAGTGAAGAGTGATTAGTACAGTAACGGGACCATCCTAATTTGGAGCAGGTACCAAACTACGTCAGAGCTTCTCAACAGACAAACAGACAATTAGGGAGGTTAAAAAAAATAATAGAACAAATTTAATAGTAAAATATTTGTATTAACTAATTTCGAATAAACTGGATACCTGTTGATTGAAAAATTCTAAATATAATACTCTCTGGAAGAGGTAAGAAAAGCAACTAGGAAGTCTCATTTTGTATAGAATATAGAGGGACATTAATTGGACCAGTAGAGGAGGCTAAAAAATTGAGATGTAAAGTTGTGATGGTGCTTAATTTAAGTTGGGACCAGAGAAACTTGTCAACATCAAGTTAGTTGATTTGGAGGGAAGGGACTTCCTTGTGTTCGTGCCTGAAATCTACTAACAGATATTCATAAAATACTAAGTTAAGCTCAAGAAGGAACTGACAGACAAAATTACCTGCCATTGGCAAACTGAAAATGTCTTTTATTTCTATTTTATTTCCTACAAATTATTGTAATTTCCTAATTTTTAACCTCACTAAATAAATTTCAGCTAAATTATAAACATGTTAACTGTGGTCAAATAAAATAGCAAATTGTAAAGCAAATAAATTCAGCATTAAATGTTTAAAAGTAAAAAGCAATTTAAAAAAGCTAATAATTTTACTAAATCTCTTCTAGAAATTTTCAACATTTATTTTTATTAAAAATGATTTTAATTTTTCACTTTCTTTTGTTATGACGTCAAGTTTTCAAAATTGATTTTGTAAAATGTCACAATAAATACAATTATAAGGCGCCACGGTAGGCCGAGCGGTTAAGAGGCTAGACCCGCAAAGCTAAAATGTATTGCGGTACTAGTCTATGTCTTAGATGTTATTTAATGGTTTTAATATGAGAAATTTATAGTAAAGTATGTTAGGTAGTTAGATAGGCTAGACCCGCAAAGCTAAGATGTATTGCGGTACTAGTCTAGGCCTTGGATTTTATTTAATGGTTAATATGAGACATTTATAGTAAAGGATGTTAGGCGGTTATAGGCTAGACCCGCAAAGCTAAGATGTATTGCGGTACTAGTCTAGGCCTTGCATTTTATTTAATGGTTAATATGAGACATTTATGGTAAAGGATGTTAGGCGGTTATAGGCTAGACCTGCAAAGCTAAGATGTATTGCGGTACTAGTCTAGGCCTTGGATTTTATTTAATGGTTAATATGAGAAATTTATAGTAAAGTATGTTAGGAGGTTATAGGCTAGACCCGCAAAGCTAAAATGTATTGCGGTACTAGTCTATGTCTTAGATGTTATTTAATGGTTTTAATATGAGAAATTTATAGTATCTAAAGTATGTTAAGCGGTTATTGGCTAGACCCGCAAAGCTAAGATGTATTGCGGTACTAGTCTAGGCCTTGGATTTTATTTAATGGTTAATATGAGAAATTTATAGTAAAGTATGTTAGGAGGTTATAGGCTAGACCCGCAAAGCTAAAATGTATTGCGGTACTAGTCTATGTCTTAGATGTTATTTAATGGTTTTAATATGAGAAATTTATAGTACCTAAAGTATGTTAAGCGGTTATTGGCTAGACCCGCAAAGCTAAGATGTATTGCGGTACTAGTCTAGGCCTTGGATTTTATTTAATGGTTAATATGAGAAATTTATAGTAAAGTATGTTAGGAGGTTATAGGCTAGACCCGCAAAGCTAAGATGTATTGCGGTACTAGTCTATGTCTTAGATGTTATTTAATGGTTTTAATATGAGAAATTTATAGTACCTAAAGTATGTTAAGCGGTTATTGGCTAGACCCGCAAAGCTAAGATGTATTGCGGTACTAGTCTAGGCCTTGGATTTTATTTAATGGTTAATATGAGAAATTTATAGTAAAGTATGTCAGGCGGTTATAGGCTAGACCCGCAAAGCTAAGATGTATTACGGTACTATTCTAGGTCTTGGATTTTATTTAATGGTTAATATGAGAAATTTATAGTAAAGTATGTTAGGAGGTTATAGGCTAGACCCGCAAAGCTAAAATGTATTGCGGTACTAGTCTAGGTCTTGGATTTTATTTAATGGTTAATATGAGAAATTTATAGTAAAGTATGTTAGGCGGTTATAGGCTAGACCCGCAAAGCTAAGATGTATTGCGGTGCTAGTCTAACCCTTGGATTTTATTTAATGGTTAATATGAGAAATTTATAGTAAAGTATGTTAGGAGGTTATAGGCTAGACCCGCAAAGCTAAAATGTATTGCGGTACTAGTCTAGGTCTTGGATTTTATTTAATGGTTAATATGAGAAATTTATAGTAAAGTATGTCAGGCGGTTATAGGCTAGACCCGCAAAACTAAGATGTATTGCGGTACTAGTCTAGGCATTGGATTTTATTTAATAGTTAATATGAGAAATTTATAGTAAAGTGTGTTAGGCAGTTATAGGCTAGACCCGCAAAGCTAAGATGTATTGCGGTACTAGTCTAGGTCTTGGGGATTATTTAATGGTTAATATGAGAAATTTATAGTAAAGTATGTTTAGGCGGTTATAGGCTAGACCCGCAAAGCTAAGATGTATTGCGGTACTAGTCTAGGTCTTGGGGATTATTTAATGGTTAATATGAGAAATTTATAGTAAAGTATGTCAGGCGGTTATAGGCTAGACCCGCAAAACTAAGATGTATTGCGGTACTAGTCTAGGCATTGGATTTTATTTAATAGTTAATATGAGAAATTTATAGTAAAGTGTGTTAGGCAGTTATAGGCTAGACCCGCAAAGCTAAGATGTATTGCGGTACTAGTCTAGGTCTTGGGGATTATTTAATGGTTAATATGAGAAATTTATAGTAAAGTATGTTTAGGCGGTTATAGGCTAGACCCGTAAAGCTAAGATGTATTGCGGTACTAGTCTAGGCCTTGGATTTTATTTAATAGTTAATATGAGAAATTCATAGTAAAGTATGTTTAGGCGGTTATAGGCTAGACCCGCAAAGCTAAGATGTATTGCGGTACTAGTCTAGGCCTTGGATTTTATTTAATAGTTAATATGAGAAATTCATAGTAAAGTATGTTTAGGCGGTTATAGACTAGACCCGCAAAGCTAAGATGTATTGCGGTACTAGTCTAGGCCTTGGATTTTATTTAATAGTTAATATGAGAAATTCATAGTAAAGTATGTTAGGCGGTTATAGGCTAGACCCGCAAAGCTAAGATGTACTAGTGGATTAGGATGTAAGGTGATTGAAGTATGGAATTTAATTTAACAAGATCTTACAGCTTCTGAAACACATAGGGAACAAGGAAATCTCGGTGCAAGGTAAAGTTTGATACATAGTAAGGAGCATTAGCGAATTGGACGGAATATTTTTGACTGGAAGGATTGGATTCTATAGATATTGATAAGTAGCTTTGGCTGAGCCCCAAAGTTCCATTCCAGTAAGTCCAGACAGGTTTCAGTATCATTGTGTAGGCTAGTCGTTTATTCTGTAGTGAGAGTTTAGATCGCACATATTAATTTAATTCACAAAATCAAGACGTCATAACAAAGGAAAGTGAAAAATTAAAATAAATCTATGTATAAATCATTTATATATTTATATTTTTTGTGTCTACAATATATGTACAAATTTACGCAATGTCAGGAAGTTAGATTATATAGCAATAGAATTTAAGCCATCACGCTTTATTTAAGAAATATAAGCCCAAATAGTAAAAATTAGCCCATAATTATTGGCAACATATGATTTGTACAAAATGGCGTCACTGTACAAGATGGCGTAATGACAAGTTTTAGTTTTACCTCTACGTAATGATTTTTTTTGTTGTGGGGGGGGGGGCAACTCAGTATTTGTTTTGGAAAAATTGGTGGAAAACAGGAAATTTATTTTGGTAAAGTCGTCCTAGAGATTTTCTTCAAATTTTATTACGTAGAATACTTCTGGAAAACAGAGAGGTTAGATTTTTTGAAAAGTGCTACTTTTTCTGTGATGTACGATCCTAATAACTAGCATACTGTTAGAGTGGAAATGAATGTGATAGGAAAAATGATTTTTAAGGAAATGCTTTTCACTGGAAGTGCCTCGATCTTTTCAATGGATTGTCCATTTTCTCGAATACTTTAGTGTAAACTTTGTATATACGATTATTCACGTATAGATTTGTGTATTTTTCTTTAAGGGATGCAGGTCCTTTGATTTCCGCTTCTTAGAAGCTCATTGTCTGGTGATACAGTTGTCTTTAACGAGACAGAACACTCTCCGCATGCTAGCAGTGCACAGAAACTTTTTTTTTTTCAATTCGTTTTAAAAGCAGTTCTAAAGGAAGTGTCAGGTTAAGTTATCCTGTGAGGTTACATTGCAGAATAATGTACAGTTTTTTACAAACAATATTACTGTAGAGGGAAGAATTAATTATGACACTGAAATGTTCGTAGTTTAAAGGAAATGCTAGTGTTTAGAATCTTGAGGTTCATAGTGCCAGGAAGTCATGTGAGTAGTTAACACAGAACATTTTCAGAAAATGGAATTTATCGAACTCAGATGATCGCAAAACTATGACGTTTACATCCGGTGAAAATCTGCACAATGTGGCCTTCCCCTTACTTGTGGAATAATTATAAAATTATGATCTTTGGTGCAACTATGCGGGCGCATTAGTCGGCGGCTCTTTTTTGTACAACACTTTGTGTCTCCTTTTGTTTTTATGTGGGAGAATTTGTCGCTTTTCACCGTATTTTATTCCATTTCTGTTCAAAGTTAAAAGAAAAGAAAAGAAAAATGCAAGTTTTTGATCTCACGTCTAGATAAATATGTACGTTTGTTGTTGTCTTATATTTTTTTGCCTAAATATGCGGTATATTCTTTTATCTTGAAGACTCTGACTGTAGCAGGTATACAGAGGTGCCTTGTGATCTTGTGGCGCCTGATGTGAGAAAATACACAAGTGAAGAGTGGTCGTAAAGTGTAGTACTGATGAGCGACGTTGACAGCGCCAGTCGTACGCTGACAGCCGCCCTTTTGTGGGAACTTCCTTTTGGGAAACAAAGGCTTCGAAACCTTTAGAAGTTCTCTTTCGCTCGCTTCGTCCCTCTCTCTCTCACTCAAACACGCACCATACTAATGGCTGCCCTGTCGTCTGAAATACGCATTATTTATGACGTGCAAAAAGTTTTGGTCAGAATCGATCAACAAATCGAATTTTATCGATGAACCAATTGTTCAGGTTTTTAGGTTTTTTTCTTTTAAACAAAAACGATTATCATAAAATTTGATGCGCTAATAGCATTTATATAGATAACATTTATTTGCAACATCTTCTCAGGAGAATTCTATTAACGGCTCTTATAAATGATGGCGTGGCCAAATTGAGGTATAAAAAAGGAAGTAGAAATATTCAAACAGGTGAATTCAATGACGTCTCCCATTATCATGAGTGGAACGAACAAAAAGGGTTTATAAATCTCTCGCCTCAAGCGCGTCTAAAGTCATTTATTTTTTTAAAAAAATGGAGTTAAAAGAAAGTGTGAAAGAATTTCCGAAAAAAGAGCAAAAGAATTCCTTTAAAACGACGCTCATAATATCTACATTTATTATAAAATGAAATTTAAAGAATTTGTTTAATAATTTATGTTCTAAGATATGACCCATTGTTATCATTATTATTAACCTGCTGTAGAACACTTTTGTTGTATATAATTATCTGAACACAATCTAGCGGTGACATATTGAGTTACAAACACAAACAGTTTTTTTTCAGTAACCTGACACATAACCTCTCATCTCCATGTCATGTTCTTCACTTGAAAGAATGTCAACATTGTATCATGCCTAAGACTATACGATAAAGATGTCAGACAGTGTAGCCAACTGAAAAAACTGAATGACTGTTATCTATCGTAAAGAGTTAAAAGCTTGTTGCTTGTTGGCGTCAAGAAAAAAAAGGAAAAAGTCAAGTTACGGTGGCGATGGAGGGGGGGGGGAGAGATGCCTTTGTCTTAATTTCATCTCAAGTAATAACTTCATTGTCGGCAAAGACTTTCGGCTTTCTTTGTTTTTAATATTTAATAGAATAACTTATGGAGACTGAAGTAAAGTATAGTTTAGGGACATCAGAATCATTAGATATAAGCCTCCTCTCCTCAAGCGGGTTGTAACTAGAATGACGATGAATTGTGTAATAAACTAAATGATACAGCATCCTAATCAAACTATCACTTAGTCAGCTCGTAATTATACTCGATGTATTGAATATTCTAGAGTTCAATGTGCTATTGAGTTTCAGTAGCTGCTGCCACCTCAGCTTGGGTCCAGATTTATAGATTCAGAACTTTTATTCAAATCTTTTTTAATTGGACAGTTTCCGGAATAGGCTTTTCTGTATAAGGTTACATTTCCGGTGAAATATAACGGTTACAAATTGTGTTTTATGGGTTATAATTAGATATAACTTAAATGTTCTTAGTGTGAGCGGTAACAGCAGATTTGTGAACGTCTTTTATTTGAAAGCAGTTTTAAGTCAGTTGACCATATAATACAAAAAAAATAATTTTTTAACTCAATTTCTTTTAAAGACTTAATAAGCTTTCTTTTCGTTCTAAATTGGATCTTTAGTCTCACATTATACAGAGGCCACCAGATTGCGAGGAAGGCTATAATTAAGGAATTATTGTAAAGAAAACAAACAAATGTACAAAAAATAAAAAACCACTCAGCGGTACTTTGTCATCAAATCCATACAGATACTGTTTCCGGCACTTTGGCGTTAAAGCTCCGAGGGAGAGTGTGTGTGAGAGAGAGAGAGAAGAGGACCCATCCCCCTTTCATATTAAGGTTAATGAGAAAGCTCAACTTTAAGGAAAGGCTGGAGTGAAGCTCATAAAAGACCAGCCAATTGTAACAGTAGGTGGTCTTTAGCAAAGAAGTGCTTTTATTTCTGCTTCTGTCAACTTCCTTTTTCTGCTGGTTGACGTGCATTAAAAAAAAAAATCATCATTCTTCCGGTATGATTGTTTAATCTAATGTCTGAATTATTAGGGATAATAATTTTTTTTTTATTATTATTAAATAATATTGCTTTTTCCGAATTATTGTTTTTATTAAATAACTATTTAATAACTATTTAATAAAAACAATAATAATAAACTATAAGTATTGTGAAAAATTTAAGTCTTATAAACCAGTAACCAGAACAAATAACAAAACGAAGTATTTTTTTTACCACAGAATGAAGGTATTTAAAAAAAAAAAGTGGTCAATCAACCCACAGGACACATTATCTGGTCGTGAAGAGGTATTTAATAAGATGCTGCAGAACTAGTTATATAATTTGATGGTGTAAGTAGGTACATGGACAAGTTCACGTGCCAAATCATATATGTGTTCTCTCTCCGAGGATCCTGTTCTTCTAAAGGAGATTCAGCCCGCCTTCAATCAAGTCCTTCCGAAATAAGGTGGCACTTAAAAATTAGCCATGAATTAGGAACACTATATTAGCATATTTTTTTTTTTTTAGTAAGTTCTTAAAATGTTACAAGATTACTTATTAAATGGAACAGTTAAGGCAACAGGTTTAACTAAAAATCTGATGTAAACCACTAATATGACTTTCTCAGGGACATTGGTGAAGCTTTTTTTTTTCAGGGCACTTCCGGTTTCTCAGGACAGTGTTTCTCTCTTCACAGACAACGATGTCCACCACCTGGCAGTGAGCTGTAATAAGTTCCTGTATAAGAAAAAAATCTAACGGGGCCAACAGCTGGATTCGATCCTATGATCTCTGTATTGGAAGCCAGTATTCGCTAACCACTCGGCTATTCCTCCCGCTGACATTCTCATATTATTATTCTCTATTCTAGCCTATGGAACTTTCTTCAAACTGTGAACTTTTAATTAATATTAATTACTTTTATACCATTTTTTGTTTTCTTTTTTGCAAAATTATCTTTTCTTGATAATAAGGCGGCAAAAAAAGATCATCACAAAGTTCTTAACCTAACCATCAATTTTAAAAACATTTTTAGTTTTGAAATTATGCGTTGAAAAATTGAAATTGAAAACTGATTTATGGCCAATTATTCATTTATTTTTTTAAGTTTAAATAACTATTCAATTTTTGCTGTTAAAAAATAGGGTTGCTAAAAATCTATACAGATTTATAGCATCTTAAATATATACAGCGGATATCGGCAAAATAGGCCGTCTTTTTATTTTCATAGTTTTCGCAAAATATATATTACTTTGTGTTTTTTTAAGAAAAAAAAAATGTCTAATTTAAAATATAATAAAAATAAAAAGTATTAAACCCATCCTAATCTTGTAAACATGTAAATTAGATGGTTGTTATTATAATATGATTATAGAAAGAATGATCCTTATTTTTATTATATTTAATAAATATTAACAACTGGCTGGGTGCCGTCATCAGCTGCGGTGACTTATGGATGTTGGGCCATTACTCTCCAACTGGGCCTTCTATTACCATACTGCTTGGGAGGTAACACTCCTTGTTACTAGCAGGTTATTTGTCTTTTTCTTTTTTTTAATTTTTTGTTTTTGTTTTATATTTTTCCCCGCTGCCTTCTAGATTATTGTTGTTCTACTAGATGAAAGGGAAGGTTTTATTTATTAGCTTTCACTGGTTTATAGACTTTTGAAAACAACATACTTACCCTACAAAAGAATACTTTTATGAAGTATCACTTCTATATTTGTGTTCTATTCCATCTTTGTTCTCTCCATTACACGGAAATGGGTTTAATATAGAAACAATGTTTAAAATAAATAAGTTAAAAATGACAAAAAAAAGATTCAATAAAATTATAGAAGTCATTTTTTGGGGGGGGGGAAATTGGAGAAAACTGAAAACTCTATTCAGTAAAATGGCATTTCCGGTCAGCTAATTTTCTCGAAAATTGGAAAAATTAAGTCCCTATTTTGATTCTTATTAATATTACACAGATGGCAAGACTGTACAATGTACAGCAATGTCTCTAAAGAAAAACCTTACAACGCCTGGGAGACCTCCCTCACGAATTAGTGCTTCAAACTTGAAGGAAATCTTAGAGACCGGAAAACCAATGATGGCTTCTTGAACGAAATATCAAAACTGATCTGTGATTTTTTTTTTTACTTGAGTTAGACGGATATAAGCCGGAAATCTACTCACTCTACAAAGAACCGAACATAAGTAAAACGATAAGGATAGGCAGACTAAGATGGGCAGGACACGTGGCTAGAATGGGTGATGATGACGTGCCGAGGAGGCTTATGGAAATGGTGCTACACGGCGGTAGGAAGAGAGGCAGGCCAAAGTTACGTTGGCTGGACGGAGTGAGGGAGGATGCCCTGGCGTTGTTGGGCGTACGTAACTGGAAAGTGGCTGCCCAAAATAGGGAAAACTGGCGGAAGTATTTAACGGAGGCCAAGGTTCGCTAGACGGACTGTCGCGCCGAATAAGAGAGAGACGGATATAAGCACCAACGGAAAGGAACATGCTGATTTGTAAGGATTCTTTTTTTATTTTTTCCGTAATCAGAGGTTCAAAAGCGGACGTTTCCGGTGAAAAGTTCCGTTACTTCCGCTGGGGAAGAGAGATTAAAGGACTGTAAATTATTCTCGCTCATGGTTCTAATGAAATTGTTTTAATAGGGTGAAAAAATAAACTGCCAGTTTTCAGTCGTGATACATTTATTCTAGGGACTAGGTCCATCTTCAGGGCTAGTTTACAAAGTAATATTTTACATTACAGGATTGGTGTGTCTTCTCTCTTGTCTGTCTGTTTGTAAGACGAAAGCCAATCGAACCAGTCCATGAACAGACAAGTCAGAAGACACACCAATCCTGTAATGTAAAAATATTACTTTGTAAACTAGCCCTGAAGATGGACCTAGTCCCTAGGTCGAAAGCTGCGGCAGAATAAATGTATTACGACTGTAATGGCAATTATTTTTTCACCCTATTCAAACTATGAATCAGTCACCAAAAATAATGAACAGCTAGAAATTGCTAGAAAAATTTATCATTCTCCTGAACAATAAATTCCCTCTTGAACTGTGTGTGAGTCATACCCAAATGAATCACATTCCTCACTTAGACTGCTTAGTCCCTAATTTAGATCGTAACTTTTGTTCTTGCTTTTTTTTTAAAAAAAAAAATAATTAGAGTACATTTATTTGGAAGTATAAATCTTAAAAGAGCTACAGAAATCTCAGAATCACACTATGACTTCATCATAAAAACTGAACAGATTCAAGGACAGATAAAAACGGAAATACTAATTAAGAAAGTGTTTTAATAATTCTCTCGCAAAATGAAGCAGCCACTTGTATGAACTTCCGGTGATTTTCAACATTTTGGTAATCGATAAAAAATCGATGCAGAAACATTTTCTTCGCGCAATTTTTATTTTTTCAATTTAAAAACACCAAATATATTATTTAAATTGAGGAATTTATAGAATTTTTGAGGCACAAAATAGTTATTTGTGGTAAATACGAAGTTGAAAGTAAGAAGATAATTTGGTTATGCCAGCCATTGATGGATATTAATGAATTTAACTGTCATGTTGTGGCATGTTTATCGTAAACTTGAAATACATCCATCATCAGTAGCTGATTAATCTGCAACTGATGGTGAATGAAAATCCAAAACCGGTCCAGGGATGCAATAAACATGAGTACCACTTTAACGACCAAATAACAAATAAAAGGTTTTCAGCTACGATTTATACGAAACCGTTAATCCCCCCTCTCAAAAAGTAGTACAACAATAATTGTTTATTCCGCCCCCTCCGAAAAACATCGATAACTGAAAGAATAAATCTTTGTTCACTCCACATATCGATACTGAAATCGATTTTCTTAAAGTTTGATTGAAACTCAAAACATTAACAATGTGTCCGTTAATGTAATTCTTTACGATCAAAGTTTTGGAAGAAAAATGAATAGAAAAAAAATCGATTGATTATTTCACAATTTGGAATTATTTTTTTTGGAGAAAACATCAGGCGGACTAAATAAACGTCGAAGCGATAATTCCTGAAACGAAAAATGCTATTTACATTCCCAAGCCAGAAAATTACCTCCATGAGGAAAAAAAAAGACAGGAATTCCTTTCAAATACGATAATAAATGTATTTATTATTAAAAAGAAAATAGACTAAGCCGTCGTGTGGAAGGGAGACACCTCTAAAAATGTAGGAAATGAAATTATATACAATTATTAAGAAGTCAACCTTTACACCAATCGATTATATTCAATTTTGTATAAAGCAGTCAATTAGTAAACGTGTCACGACGGTTTTACTAGCCGTGCGTATGTCTGTCCATAGTTGTGTACAACAGACTTCACTTGATGCCATGTCATTAAATTAGTACGGTTAGAAATAGTAATTACTATTCCTGTTTCCATTCTTATTTGTTTGATTGGAGCGGCATTGGATAGTTTTTTAGTGAATTTATTTATTTTTGGCGCCTATTTGCGCTGCAATCAGCGCCGCGTTAGCGCTATAAGTAGCAATGATAACAGTGAACATGTCGAAGTAAATGAATGGAGAAGTTACCCAGTGATAACACTCCAAAACGTTATATGGTTAGTCTCTTCACTAGGAGAGGAGATCACGAGGGTCACTGTCTTTTAAGACGTCTTGTCTGGATTATCAGGAAGAGTTCTAGAAGAAAGATTTTGAGCTAGAGAGGATTTATATGAGATTGCAGGCTGAAGTGGAGTTTTCTGTATCGTGTTTTCAGCGACTTGTGTGGACAAAAGAAATGTTAAGGTCAGTGTGTATAGTCCAGGTGGGAGATATAAAATGGAGCGTTTACAATAGATCGAAGTATTTTAGAGTGAAGGAGATTGAATCCTTTCGGAGATTGGAGCGTTTGGTTGAACCCCACGGCTCTATTCTATACGCCCAGGTGGGTTTCAAAATAGAAGTATAAATCAGTCTTTTGTTGTCCAGAGAGAGTTTTGATCTATCGTCTAAGAGTCTTTTAAGTAGTCGATAGCCGTCTGTTTAGTTCTGTTCTTCTAAGTCTAGTGTGGGGGGTTTAGAGAATTTATTTTGATTTTCTGTAAATAGTTATCGTACGAGTATAAAGTTAGTTATCGTGTATTGTAAAAATGATTGTGGTGTCGTGGATGCGCAGAAAAGCTCGAACATTATGAAAACATAATTCTAAACTTTGCATTGCAGTCTTGAACAAATAAACACCAAATGAATGATTACCTCAGAGACGTGGCCACTTCCTCTGTTACCAAGATGTACCCGGAAGTAAGTGCGGCCCTAATAGTAGAATACTTGCGTCGAAGAGATAACACTAGTGGTTCTCCTTTTGTTTCTACAGTTGGAAGCGTCCTAGAAGAAGCGTGAGGCGGTGGGGGGGGGGGGATCCAGCGAGATACGCCCTTCTTAATATTCATATATTCCGGCCGAGGTGGCGTCCGGTCTCAAGGCCCCTGCCTGAACCCCCCCCCCCATCTACCTATTTCTCATTTCTCATGTTATGGTCTTTCTTTTAAAAGCATCGGTCTTGTTCTACAGGTCGGCACAATAGTCAACGTAGACGTCAGCTCTTCATTTAATATAAACATCATTAACTTTGTGATTGATTAAACATTTATTTAAAAGAAATATAAAAATAGACAAATGATTTCATTTTTATGAAGTAGGTTGTATGTCATGTTCGTTTTTAAGTTAGAATAATGCCTTTAAGCAATGTATTTCCTGCCAAAACAATTTTAACAGAATATTGAGCACGGATCAACAATATCGGGAACAAATGTCAACTCCCTCACAATTAGATTCATTTTCTAAATTATTCTACAAAACAGAGAATGCAATCATTTCAGCATTTTGGGTCCTCTGATATTTTTTGAAATCCTGTTTTGTCAATGGCTTTTTTTCTTTTTTTTTTTTAGTCGTACTAGATTTGGATTTTAGATTTTTAAAGGGCGGGACGGGACCTGTGCCCCACGGCACCGCAGCCACAAGAGGCTTATTGTGCATTCCCTCTAAGTCTAGTAGATGAAACCTCTCCTTCTAAGAAGGTTGAGAGATTTCCCTTCCAGTTCCTTCTGCGCTATAATCCTACCTTTGGTCTCAAGGTCCCAAAGATATCGGTAGCGCAGCCGCTCGATTGCAACGCAATCGAATAATAGGTGAGAGGCCGTTTCTTACTCTTCCTGGCACCTAATTTGTGCAGATGCTTTCTGAACCTGCCGTGCCCCAGTGTATAGGCCTGCAGGCCAGAGTAATCTGGATTTCTGGCCCAAGCCCTGGGAGTCTCTTCAGATCTTCGTTTACACAGCAAGGATACTCTTGCCCTTGTTTGACCCCCCAGGAAGCATCACCCAGTTCTTTTCATGTTCTCTCTACAGATCCCAGTCTCTTGAGAGCCTCACGAACTCTGCACCCTTGGTGATCCACAAGGACTAACATTTTTCCCTTGCTTAATTTAGCATTTTGGATACTATGGTTACATTTTGTGAGAGAGGGGATGCTTAGAATTCCCTCTAATGGACCATTTCAGTATAATGTACGACTCTGATTGTTTTATACTTTTTTAAAGGGAATTTAAATATCTTACTTAAATTACTAATTCGAAACTAACGGTAGTACCACAATTGCTCAGCGGATTTTTCACGTATCTTATCAAGTATCTTGGAGTATTACAGGATCGTGGGCTGACTTTTAGCCTCCTCACATAAAGGATACGGTCAATAAAGGTAAGGCAGCCATTCGAGTGTTATTCCCGCTGTTCTGCAGGGACTCTAAACTATTCCCAGAGAATAAACTCCTCCTGTGCAATGTAGTGATTAGGCTCATGTTACTTTATGCTTGTCCCTCCTGGAGTTTGACATCTCGATCCAACATCACCTCGTTGCAAATCATTCAAAATAAATTCCTCAAGCTTGTGACAACTTCCCCCCCGCTACGCCCGTATTACAGACTTACACTCTAACACCAACATGGGCTATGTAGAACACTATATCAAGTACCTCGCTAATGGTTTCTTCAGTAATTGCGAATCAAGTCACAACCACCTATGCAGACTAATAGGGGGACTATAGTATTGACTCGGTGCAGGAGAGTTAGGGACTCCCAGAAGTAAACCTTCCTTAGAGGCTGAGAGTTTTTCATCGTTTTTCCCCTCATAATTTACTTTTATACTATATTCTGTAACAATTTATGTAATTAGCTGGAGGTTATAGTATTTATATTGGCACTCCTTACGTACATATGTATATACCATCAATTGTTAAAGTTTTTCTTTTCTATTTTCACGTATCTGAGTTTCCCCCACCCTGAAATAGTTTTCTAAATTTTCTCTTAACTTTTGTAATGTATTTTAATAACAAAAGTTTTTTATATGAATAATTGTTTTTGGGTAAAATTCGTTTTTTGAGACATTTTGAGGTTGTAAGTTAAAATGTTCGTCTTATTCAACGGTTCGACAATGACAGAGAAAGTTGTACGAGCGATGCACCAGCTGATTTTTATTGTAATACAAAAAACTGAAAATGCTCAATAAATTCAATGTCAATTTATTTTTAATAATTACAAAATAAGGGAAATTTTATTAAATATTCTACAGCATACTGTCATGTTTTCCTTGTTCCGTAATTTCATCCCAAAAGAAATTTCAGAGCATCTTATTAAATCGATTAAAAATGAATAAATAAAAGATAACCTGACAAAAGTAAACAAGGGCTAAAATGGTTTTTACACCAAAAATTTATTCCATGCATGTATTGACCTGATTTCACCCAGAAATTATCTGTCGGTTCTTTTGATCGGCCCCGAAATGTTCTGCGGACATTCTTAAATGATGATAAAAAAAAAAAACGGAATCTATAATCGCGTCATAGTTTTGTCATCAATGTAATGATGTTCATCAATGTTAAACGCTAAAATAGTAGTTTATAATGTGTTTGAATTTTTAAAATAAGAAGTGTTCTATACTTCGCTCCTCCTCTCCATCTTGCATAGCCCCCTAAAACATCTAATTTAAGTTCTCATTAAATGATTTGATTGGTTGAAAATAGTTAATGTTCACTGTGTGAGGTCTTAAAAATATGAAAAAAAATATTTTTTGGATTTTTGTTAGGGGGGTCCCCTCTTTTTTTTTTTAAATTATATTTAAAAAAAAAGATCAATTTATTCATTAATCGATTAATGTAATTAAAGTCGCAATCTCCAAACTGATGAAACCGGTCAGGGATACTTTTAAACATGCGTCAAAGAGACAAAATTTTTGTTGATGAAAATGTATAGTTAGGTTGGCAATACTGGTTAATATCGTTGATTTTTTTACTGTTCATTATTTTTGGTGACTGAATCATAGTTTCAATGAATCGATGAAAAAATTTATGCCAGTTTCAATCATTTTAAACTTTATTCTGCCGAGCTTTCTGGACTAGGGACTAAGGTCATCTTACGGGGCTAATTTACAATATACTGTTTTACATCATTAGAGAGTTAGTGTGTCTTCTGTCTTGTCTGTTCATGGACCGTGATGTCATGTCTGATCATGGTCTGTTCAGTCCATGAACAGACAAGACAGAAGATACATTAACTCTCTTATGATGTAAAACAGTATATTGTAAATTAGCCCTGAAGATGACCTAGGCCGCATGCGGCTCTTTTATCCAAATTGTGTGGCCCTTCAGCCTTCCCTAGATACATTGTATTATGTTAATTTTATTGAAACGAATGAAAATTCCATTTATTAAAGATATTTTTTCAAAAATAATTTTAAATGTTATAGGTTCGAAATTGAATCGAATATTAAAAAATAAAGTACTTCATTTATATTGTAAGACTGCCACCTTTTCAATCGTTTAGTTAATTATTTATTTGTTTATTTACTTTGCAATATGTGAAAATAAATGTATAAAACATTTAAATGTTATTGAATATCATAAAATAATAATTTGTGAATACAAATGATCTACAGAAGTTTTTTACACTATCATCCTTGCGGCTCTTGGTAAGATTTATTAAAATTATTTAAGGAAAAATGGCTCTCTACTTGAAATAGGTTGCCGACCCCTGACCTAGTCCCTAGGTCGAAAGCTCGGCAGAATAAAGTTTATAATGACTGAAACTGCCATTAATTTTTTCATCCTATCGTTGATTTTATTAACGTAGTATCACGCATGTTTATTATTGTATCCTTCAACGTTTTAGGTCCTTCATTCCAACATTACAGATAGATTATTAGATTAATCAGATTACTTATGTTTCCGTTTTGAACTATACTATCACTGAAGTGATGTGTGAGACGATAACCATCTGGACGATGGAGAGTAGCTGATAAAGTGGACAATTATTTAAGGGAGTAAGTGATCTTAAAGAAAACAAACAATGACAACGACAAGAAGATAAATAGAAATCTCTGGTAAAGGCGTCCCAATATCTACCATAAAATCACAAGTTCTATAGATTCTGTGAATGAGATACTCAAGCCGTATAAACGTAAAATAAAAGACAAGTGAAAACGGGAATAAATAAATTGAATAAAATCGTCATCATTATCAGTTTCTTTTTTGTTTTAATAAAATTAATAGGCGATACATTTTAACTGTAATCAAGATAAAAAAAATACAGTACGTCGCCTTCTACCAGGAGACAAGGATGAAGACAATAACAGTCGGTCAGCTGTTTTATAATCGCTCAGCTGTTAGATTTGTGTATAACAGCAGTAGTGAGGTAAACTGTTGTTCAGGTTATAACCATCCATTCTAAAACTCTATCTCGGTTGCCATGTTATTTAGATTTTGACTTCCTCCCTCTCTACCCCCATCCTTTCCTATATTTATTTAAATGTTACAAAGTTGACGAAGTCCCTCCGGGCAGACTAGGCAGGTGACATCATTAACAGGTCAGTAATCCCTATAAAATTACCCTAAGAATATAATAACCCTAACAATAAGATAGCTAATAGTGAGTGACTGGTAGTCTTATTGTTGGTGCCTTCCAAGTCTTCGAATCGTACTTCGGCATTCTTGTACAGTTTTTTACCGTGTTCTTATTGTATTTCCACTTTTAAAACTACTAGAAATAATTCTGTATGAAGTGAAACTTCATGAAACTTCTGGTCTTTAAAATTTGGAAACGTTTTCATTGCAGGCCAGTCTTTTGTGTGGAAATGGATTCCCATTTCCTGTCTTGCGTTTAGGGGCTAGACCTGTAAAGCTATGATGTATTGCGGTACTAGTCTAGGCCTTGGATTTTATTTAATGGTTAATATGAGAAATTTAAAGTATGTTAGGCGGTTAGAGGCTAGACCCGCAAAGTTAAGATGTATTGTGGTACTAGTCTAGGCCTTGGATTTTATTTAATGGTTAATATGAGAAATTTATAGTAAAGTATGTTAGGCGGTTATAGGCTAGACCCGCAAAGCTAAGATGTATTGCGGTACTAGTCTAGGCCTTGGATTTTATTTAATGGTTAATATGAGAAATTTATAGTAAAGTATGTTAGGCGGATATAGGCTAGACCCGCAAAGCTAAGATGTATTGCGGTACTAGTCTAGGCCTTGGATTTTATTTAATGTTTAATATGAGAAATTTATAGTAAAGTATATTTGCTAGTCGCCTCCGTCCAGGACACCTAATTGGTAGCTAGACGTAAAGCCCGCCTGAAAAAATACGCAACTACTGTACTGTAATCTAGTTCACACTGAGGACCTAGTTTCCTCTTACTTTTTGATTTCAAAGAGAAACTTCGGAAGTCATCCTTAAAGTTGCAAGGAATATGTGTGGTTTCTTCTACTTCAGAAAGGTCTTCCCTTTATCCCTGCTTTAGCCGGAAGGTAGTTAGTTGCTCGTGCGGTGACAGCTTAGCAAAATTTTCTTATATACTAGGCCTCATTTCGGCCATAGAAACGAATGGTTATTGAATATTTTGGAGACGGAGTCGCTCAGGAGCATCTATTGAGTAGTGGATAGGAAGTACTGGAGAACTGAAGCGTCTAACAAACCATCTCCTTGGTCAAAAAAAAGCAGAATGAAGTGCAAGGACACCCAGAAGTACGATTTCCCAAAAGTTTGTTTTACAGATAGCCAGATGGACTTCACCAGGCTGGTTATAAAGCTGCCAAGGATGGCAGCGATTGATTGAAGCGGCTCTAAGTCCTTCCAGGATAGTAGGAGCCATAGAGTAAGTGAGGCATTATTATTGTAATTCTACTGGGAAGAAAAATTAAATCAAACAGGACAACTGGTGTGACAGTACTTTTTATACCAGAATTATTTCCCAATTAAATGCAAACAAAACTATGGAGATGATACTACCTGCCCAGCATCCAAATCACTCATCTGTCCGTCGGGAGAAAATAAATAAAAGAATATAGCAGAAAAGATCCGAACTGGATAGTAAAAATAATGACGATAAACACACATTCCCAGACTGGATGGTAATTGTTGGAACTAACCATAATACATACAAAGGGAACACCGCACTTTAATGTTGATGACATATAACCAAGCTACTAACGCACTCTGGGGGGGCTCAAAACTGGTGACCTCTGTCCTCTGGGGGCTGGGAAGGGAGTCTCTCTTCATTCTCTTCTGGGGTTCAGCCATGTCAAGGGCGCGCGAACAGTTAACAACCTCTCTAAGCACGTCGCCATGAACTTTGACCGTCTCAAGTTCATGGCGTGTACCATTTATAGTCTGTATTAACAATTATCATAGTTATCTTTTCAATCTCTTCACTTACATAATTTCTCTTTTACATTTTCTTTACTTATTTTTGTACTTGTTTTGTGCACATAAGTTCTAACAATTACTGGTAAAACCAATGGGGGATGAAACGCTTTTCGTAAAAAAAGAAAACTGTGCAGATTTCCTATTAGGAATACCTAACGGAAGTTTAGTTTCGAGTACAGTATCTTGAAACCGAAAAATCGCAGAAAGCCCTGAATTTGATATTTCCTTGCCGGAAAAATACAGACAAAATTACTTTGCTTCAAGTTTCCATGAAAATTCTATTAAGAACTTTGTAAACGTTGCCCGCTAACTTAGCCTTTACTTAGACTTAAGACTTTCTTGGAACCCCCACACTATACTAAAAAGAACAGAACTAAACAGACGCTATGGACTACTTAAAAGACTCTCAGACGATAGTTCAAAACTCTCTCTGGGCAAGAAAAGACTAATCTATACTCCAAATTCTCAAACGCTCCAAATCTTCAAAGGATTCAGTCCCTTCAATCTAAAATACTTCGAACTACAGGTATTCTCGACTTACGACGTTGATCCGTCCCTACGCGGCGTCGTAAACCGTTTTTTCGACGTTAACTGTACCATATACAGTACTGTAAGCACTTAGCCTATCCTAACACAGTACCCTACATAATTATCAAAAAACACATATAAAATACTGTACAGTACGTTCAATAATGAACTGAAACAGTAATAAAAAACAGTAGTGTACTTTACGATATCTAATTTCACTTCCATGGTGATGGCCTTCCTTTTCTTCGATGCACTGCCATCAGAAGAGTCTGCCTTACGTTTGGGAGCCATAATGAAGGGCAAAAAGTGATCGTGACAACGATGTTAATGGCGTACTGGGATGCTGGTGACGCCGTCTTCCTCGGTACCGTGGCTGCTGCACACCAAAACAAGTACAGTAGTTCGCGGGCTTTTCATACTACTGTACAGTACTGCACACCAAAACACGTACGGTAGTTCGTGGGCTTTTCTAAGTACTGTACTGTAAATGGGAGTCGTAACCACGAAACGTCGTAACTCGAGACATGTATTGTAACTGTATTGTAAACGCTCCATTTTATGTCCTCCAACCTGACCTTAACATTCCTTTTGTCGCACAAGTCGCTGAAAATACCAGATACAGAAAACTCCATTCAACCTGCAATCTTATATAAATCCTCTAGCTCAAAATCTTTCTTTTAGAACTCTTATAGCGCCAACGCGCTGATTGTAGCACAAATAAACGCCAAAATTTGTGCTACACAAACACGTCCAACATTCCTTGTTTACTGCGTTATTTGGACCGGAACCTTCTTAATTATATGGCTAAATTATGAGAGCAGATTTATATGGAAAGAAGGAAGTATATAACTAAAAAATGAAAAAAGATGGAAGAATTAATCTCTAATAAATGAAAGTTTATAATCAAATAAAAATTCAAAAAAGTAATATGTAAATGTTTGGAGACATCTTTAATCAACAACTTCTTCTTCTTATTTTTTCCTTTTACCGGAAGATGGGACAAAAATAATAAACCATTTAGATTGGAACAAGTTTCACCGCTAATATCTGGCCAGTTAAATTAAAAAAATAAACATTTGAAGCGTCTTTGGAGGTCCCCAGTGAAATGAGACTCTCTCTCTCTCTCTCTCTCACTCTCTCTCTCTCTCTACTTTGGATTGATATGAATTTTATGAGGCTACTTTTTGGAACAAAGTTAGTTGTGACAGAGCACAGAAGAGCTCCTAAGGACTTCTATTTAATCAGGATAATTTACATGTACTACTTGATGGTGGCGAGTTTCAATCAGTTTGGATAACAGCTTCCAGACTTTCAAATCTTGAAAAAAACAAAATGATACTTATGTATAAAATGTAGTATTGATGACGTTTGAGTATTTTGGGGGGGTGGGGGTCAAGCTATCTTATTCAGAAAGAGAGGCCCCAAGACAAAAAAGAAAATACCCCATTTAAGTCATCAAGAAATGTAATAATTTTTTTTTTTTTTTTTTTTTAACACACCAAAAAATAAGGTTCCCATATTATCTTGGACTATCCAAAATTGCATCAATTTATTTTTGTGCAACCATTCATTTGAATGTCTTCAATAAACTTGTTAATAATGTGAACTCTATTTTCTTTTTTGCAGAACAGAAAACAGAACTGGTCCTAAACTATAAGATGCGCAGTATAATTTTGGACAATGATGCGACGACAAGATTCTGAATTTAATTAAATCTAAGACGATTTCCAAACTAGTATAATAATGTTCAGAGATTTTTTTTTTGTTTTTTTAATTAAAAAAACAAAAAACAAGTTGGGAATTCGTGTGGCTTCCATTTGATAACAGGTGTCAAATGCTGAAGAACCGCAGTCGTAAGTAAGGCAGAGAGAGAGGCTGTAAAATCATCAGCACATGTGCTTTGTTTACTCCCACACTTGAAGAAATGTAAGAAAAAACAATTATATAACTCAACTTTACGTGAAGATAAAGACACCTGCTTTGAGTAGGTCTAT
Organism: Rhodnius prolixus; assembly: GCF_049639745.1. Classification (NCBI taxonomy): domain Eukaryota; kingdom Metazoa; phylum Arthropoda; class Insecta; order Hemiptera; family Reduviidae; genus Rhodnius; species Rhodnius prolixus. The sequence continues at coordinate 39,423,680 of NW_027411634.1, forward strand.
CGCAAAGTAGTCTCCAGGAATAAAGGGAATAAATAACCATTTCCCAGAGAAAAAAAAAAGTCAATAGATTGCTTGTTCTGGATCTCGAAAGTGTTTTTTTGAAAACATTGTTCCCGAAAAAGTGATCAAACTTGGAAGCGGGAAAGAGGGAAGCAGTTTATTCGTTATCTCAAAATGTAAATCGGGGACAAGAGATTTTGTGATATTATGTCTTATAATTGATGCAAGTGAAGTGATTTCCAGTGTCTTCTGCTGGGTGTAAATGATGGCTAAAGGGGGGGGGCAACCTTTGACCTAATTTCTTTGCTGCTCATGACCTTTTCTCAACCTCACCCTTGCTTCCAGTCCTTAGCTTTCCTATCTCTTATCTTGCTTCCAGTCCCTAGCTTTCATATCTCATATCTTGCTTCCATTTCCTATCTTTCCTATCTTATCCCTTGCTTCCAGTCCCTAGCTTTCTTATCTTATCCCTTTCTTCCATTCCTTAACTTTCTTACCTCATCCTTTCTTCCAGTCCCTAGCTTTTCTATCTTATCCCTTGCTTCCAGTCCCTAGCTTTCATATCTCATCCCTTTCTTCCATTCCATAGCTTTTCTATCTTATCCCTTGCTTCCAGTCCCTAGCTTTCTTATCTTATCCCTTTCTTCCATTCCTTAACTTTCTTACCTCACCCTATCTTCCAGTCCCTAGCTTTTTTATCTTATCCCTTGCTTCCAATCCCTAGCTTTCTTATTTCATCCATTTCTTCCAGTCCCTAGCTTTCATATCTCATCCCTTGCTTCCAGTTCCTAGCTTTCTTATCTTGTCTCTTTCTTCCATTCCTTAACTTTCATATCTCATCCCTTTCTTCCATTCCATAGCTTTCCTATCTTATCCCTTGTTTCCAGTCCCTAACTTTCCTTTCTTTTTCTGTAACCATATCACCTGGGTCACATAGGTACAAAAACGGTACTATACTAAAATTAAGAAACAGAATTACAAGGTCGCTGCCTGAGGATCTCCATGACATGTCTGGAACTAGCACTGTGTCATTATACGAATCCAGCGAAAGCGTCATCCAAACCCTTTTCTTCAATAAGTCACTCTTCCAAAGGCTGACGATGAGGCAGAATTCGTGAGCATAAAAACAAATATAAGCTCACTAAGTATGCTCACGATTATGCATATCTTCAAATAGTTTTCTAGTTCTGGATTTGCAACGGAAGCCATCGATTGCTTTGAGCCTAGAAAAGGTGCCAGCATCAGACGGAAAGAGCTGGACCATTCTTCGGGACTAGGCTTACGATCTTGAATTAAATTACATTAACTGCGGAAACAGGAAGTGTTGTGTTCACGCCATATTTTTGTTTGAACATATTGCGGTAATAAGACACCATCTGATTATATAATTAAATAATGTAGAAGATTGAGTCCATTTCCTTACAATGTGTCAAGATATACGCACAGCCTGCTCTAAATTAACTGTACTAGTGTCTTCCAACGATGTGTATATAAATCAGTGAGACGTAACGTTTACATATCTAATTTGTATTTGTATGTAGCTTTATACAGAAAAATGAATAAAAACAAAAGCACATGCGTTTTACCGTTATGTTCACTATATTAATGAATATTTAACGTTAGACGCAGGAAGAATGTATAGATGATTACAGACTCCCTAATATCGGAGTCTAACAACCTTAATGGTTCGATCCAAGATTATAAATTCAATCATTTGGATAACAGATCAAATATCTGATTAAAGTGATATGTATTCTATATTAATGGAATAAATTTGATTCTTAGACAAAACTGGAATTTCATTTCGGGATAAGATGTTCACGTTCTCTGGGTGGGTGGGTTGCAAATGAGTTTGGATGATGGTCCCCGTAGGTGGGGTGAGGGGGAAGTGATCTAGTCATTTCTTCAGGGAGCTTGACGTTCCTGCGGGTAATCCCTGTCTAGCAACATAAATGACAATTACTCTGGTACCACCCACTCAGAAACAATCACCTCAATGTATTTTTAGGATCTGCAGAGATAGTTTGATGTGGGCAACACGTTTGGATTTAGCGAACCCACAGGTAAAATTCTAGCTCATCACCAATACTCTGAACTGCTTACAGATCTGATTTGAGTTCGCGCGTACTCTTTATGCCAGATTCAACACATTTGCCTGTCAATTTCATCCTTCTTTCTATATAATCTAGGTGGTTAGATCTTCTAAAATGAGAAAAAAACAGTTATCTGACGTCATTCTCTGGCTTCAGCCAAGAACAACCCTTTGTACACATTCCACGGGTCTTAAACTCATACCTTTAAAGTGAATATGTAATATGTAGAAATTAACTTCTTTTTTTAGTAAAAATTGTAAGTTTTAAAAACGTCCCTAAATTTCGGTAAAGTAATATTTTTTTTCCGTGGTTTTTTAGTTGACAAAAAATTTAATTAGAGTAAAAAAAATATATAAAAACAAAATTAAGTGCACTCACTTTCAGCAGTATCATTGTACTGATGTCTAATATTAAAGAAGGTGGAAAAATAAACTGAATATAGAACAGGTAGGACGTACCTACCTGAAGTAAGGAGGGTCAGTAGGCAAGAAATAGTGAGGTATGCAGTGAAACGAGGAGAATTAAAAGCTGTGCTGGAGTGCGCAGAGGTTATATTCATAAGATAGCGGGGCCGCTCCGGGACCGGTGATGGAGGCGCGTGCCGCAATACACCTGCAGAGACTCTCTGTCTCTCTATCTCTCTCTCTCACGGCCACTCTCCTGGACAGAGAGCATTCCTGTCACCAGTACACCCAATTCTTTATGACTTTATGTAACTAGTATTAGGAGACTTGAACATCTTCTGGCTTGTCTTATGCTAATTATTTAATAATCATGAAAATAATCTGTTTAATTGTTTGTCTGAGATTTCACAGCGCTGAAGAGGACCTCTAGTACCTAGCAAAAGTTTGGCGAAAATAAGTAAAAATGGCTGAGATTGCCAATAATTTATTTTTGGGAGGGGGCTGAATTTATCAGAACCTACAAAAGATTAATATTAATTTCATATTTTTGTATTTTGGAACTTTTATTGCAAACAATCTTGGACTTGAGCTCTGATTGTCTATTTTTATGTTACATATCAACAAGATTGATTTATCTTTTTTTTTCTCTGTCAGGAAAAATTAAATTTGATATTTTTGGTTAATTTTTTTCAAATTTCAAAATAATCGTACAAGTTCACATGATGGCAACACTGACAACATTTATCTCGTATTCATATATCCACGTGCTTAGTGATGATAACCTTCCATGTTTCAAACAAGCGTTGACAAAACAGCTAGTTTGAATTACGTATTAGTGGTGCTAGTAAGGTTAATCTTGTGGTGATTTAGCTGAATTAAGGATAAACCTACGTTTTTAACAGGTATGTGAACTAATGAATGCCTTTTTATTTCTTACCACGAGTTTTAGGCAAATCATTGTCATTTATTAAGTAGATTAGGATGGCGTGCATGTGTGACAATCCTCTCTAATGACGTATTAAATGACGTGCTAGGCAATGGTCATATTAAATAAAGTTATATACCTATTGATCCGAACAGCTGTCCTACAGATTTGTTAAACAATAGTCCGGGCACGAGTAACTTTTTACACACTATTACAATAGTGTGCACTTATTGTTAGAGCTGCGATAGAAATGGGCTGCGCGGAACGTTATGTTAACTAGAAATCACCAGCGTAGATTTTAGTCAATTATATTTCTTTTTTGACGACCACACTTCTTACCACCGACTGTGTTTTCACTTTCCTGGGGGCACCTTTTACCAACTTCGGCAAATAACAGTAACACATCGCTAACGTCATTCTTTATTCACTTAAAGAACAGTGTGACATCACATGTACTATTCTTGCTGTATAGTAGAAGTACACGGTGACTAAAAGAAACGCTCACAACTCTTAAAAGTACCAGATTTATGTAGTTCAGTGGTGCTCTACAGGTCTCCATTGTTTACTAGCATTCCTCTACTGCTGACCGACTGTGCCCAGCTCATGGAGGTTAACTGGAAAATGGGATTTAAATGCATTTTCGCTATAAATTAATTTCTACTTATGGTTTAAACTAAATTAAACTAAAATGTTTCGTACTACCTTGGTGACGTGTGTCCAACATTTCATTTTGGATTGTTTTAGACAGGTAACTTAATTATATCATCCACCAAGTCTCAGTAACAAAATTGCATACAAAAATAGTTCCACATTTATTTATTCTTTAGTGTATCAATGATTTTTTTTTGTTCTGTTCTTCCAGTGCTTTCGTCCCTCGGCCGTTCCAGCCATTCGCCAGCTCATTAGTTACTCTTGAAAACCCTTCTTTACATCCAGCAGCACTTCTGAGATGATTCGCAATGCATTTCTGTATTCGAGAAAAATATAACGAATTTAGGAAGTCTACCTCACATTCTTGTGAAGCTGTATCCCAGGTAGTTTGATCTATTCGTTTAATGCTTCTAAATAATTATGTCAGAATTTCTTTTAATTTCTTTGATTATTCTATTCTTCGAGCTGAAAATTCTTTCTTTGGTAAACTTCATTTTTTTCGTTTTAATTTCAGCATTACAAATTTTTCTTTTGCGTATTCTTTACTTAATTATTGATGCTAATTTCCATAATTATTAACTTTTTGTACTTAGTAAATGGCTAAATCTCTCTCTCTCAAAAAAAAAAAATTATACACTTTGAATTTTAAAATAATAATAAAAAAAATACAACTAATGGAAACTTTACAGAATTGGCAGCCACATTAAAATCTGGACAATTCCTACCGTTAAGCAAGCGGCTACAACTGCAGTTAAGAGCGCTCTAGCGGCAAGGTAGTTAACTACCTTACCGTACGCTGCCACTCTTCTATTTGAGTAGTTCTCCAGACTTCGGCTAGATCGCAAGAGTGTTTAGAATTGATGTGAATTCTTGGGAATTTCTTTAATGGAGTTCAATGAATATCTAATGAGTTCGAACCTAAAAAGTGATGAGCAGTAAGTAAATTAATTTTATGAATGACAGGGAAATTTTGGGGTGCTCTAAGAAATAAACAAACTTTATGAATAAAGTAAACAAAGATTTTTTTACATTTATTAATATTATTTTTTTTAAATGATATTTTTTTTTTTTTTTTTGAAATTTTATGAATAACTCTTAATATTTCTAAATATGATACATTAATCTGCTTCTTTTCTTTTCTTAAAATCGCTATAACTAACACGCTAAATTAAACACTATTTTTTCAAACATTTCATCATTCACTTTTCTTTTGGCATACATTAAAAAACTTTTCACTGTCTTAGACTAAAATTAATTAAAATTAAAAAGAAAAAGGAAAACAGTATTAAGAAACATAAAGATATTACAAAATATTTTTAATAATTAATTACTATTTTTAATAAAAAATTTATTAATTACATTTTTAAGACACCTTAATAAAGATAAATAAATTTTCAAAAATTTAAAAAAGTTTTTCTTTTATTAAAAAAGAAAAATTCAGATTGTCACATTTTGTTTACATTTATTTTTTTTTTTTTTTTTGTATTATCGAGAGAATTTTTAAATAATGTTTTAATTAATATTATTATAAAACTGAAAAGTTAAATAGTACAATAATTTTACTCTTTTTTAAAAAAAAATTGAATTTTATGATTTTATAATAAATGATTTCTTGATGTAAAAGTATTTATAAATGTCATTGTTAGAATTTTCTTTTCTCTTTTAAATTTTGAAATTTTCAATGATTATTGAAGCGAATTTGAAAACTTCATCTAGAGATTCTTTTTTTTTAAGTAAACACTTAAATTTTTACTGTTTCTAGTAATCTTTTTGTTCTAAGCATTGAAAAAGCAATTTTCATTTTTATTTATTAATTTTTAATAAATAGTATCATCATTAATGTAATGATAATTTTATTTATTTATTTATTATTATTCTTTATTAATATATACTCTTACTGCTTGTTTAAGGGAAGAATCAGATCGTAATAATTGTAGTTTTATGAGTCTGAAAATTAAAAAAAAAACGGCAGGTTATAATAGTATGGAAATACTCAAATTACTCAAAAGATTTTTCTTGAATATCGTAAGTATTGTATCAGCTGTTTACTTATAAGAATAATTTTAAAGTTAACTGATCATTAAGTACAAATTCAATTACTTAAAAAAAAAATAAAGATTTTTAAAATAGATTCATTTTTAAAAACTGTTTTAAGTAGAAAATTGTTTATGAATTATCTTTTTATCTCTTGTAATTGATCATTATATTGATCTATTTAATTATAAATGTTTTATATTTTGTAATTATATTTTATAAAGTAGTAAATAAAACTGTATTGCTTTTTGTCATTTTATTATTATTTTCACCATTTTTTTTTTTAGAAGTACTACTGCATTTATTTTATAAAGATGTTATACCTAAACTTATATTGATCTTAGTTGTTTTAAATTACAATTGACTTCTAAAAAAAAAAAGTACCATTTTTATCACTATTTAATTTCTTCGATATCTTTGGTAATTTTAACATAAAATTATACTGGTTGGAAAGATGTAATAATAGAGGCAAAAATAATTATAAATATTGGAAAATAAATATATTAACGGCCGCGTCTTTCATAATCACTGCTATCTTTGGAAAGTTATCCTTATCAATATTATCTGGTTAAAAATTAAAGAGTTTGCCATTTCTATTTGTCCATACCGAGTTTAGTCTCACTCGACTAAGGGTGCGTTCCACTAAGCGACCACAACGACCACGCCCACGACCGCGATTTTGCCCGTTCCACTTGCTTGCGAGCGTTGCGATCGAAAACCCAAGTGGAACGGACTGTGGGCGTTTTAACCGTTTATGTAAACATTACATAAATGGCGGCCTCGAAAATAAGTTAGAAGCTTGAAGAGGTTATTTTTTAATTTTAACCCCGTTTATAAGCAGTTATAATAAACTTTATTAATTATTGGTAAAGTTGACTTATATTAAAAGAATATATATAATTCAATTTTTTATATTACATTTTAGTGGAGTATTTATAAAATTTACGTTTAAATAAAATTAAAATGTCTTTTGTGGCAACAGTTGGATATTTATTAATAATGCTTTAGAAAGTTCTTTATCTAGTTCCGATGAAGAGTGGAATGCAATTTTATAAAATCGCAATGATAAAAAGCGAAAACTTAGGCCACGTATTATTAGCTATCAGTGTAATTGATCTTTATTCAGATGAAGAATTTAAAAGTTATTTCAGGTAAATGATTTTGTGTTATTCAGTGATTTAGTATGTAAAGGGATAAGTAATTATTTATTTATTTATTTTTTGGAGACTTTCGAGAAACACATTCTATTATTTACAGAAAACAATACTTTCATTTACATGAGATAATTTTTTCGGTCGCCATATTTTGTTTCAAAAATTGCGCCATATTTCTGAACGCCCACTTCGACCCAGCTCTATAGATGGCGAAAATAGTGACGTCATTAGTGACGTTTTCGCCACGACCACAACGACCGCGGTCGCCAAGTGGAACGCCTGAAAGTATGTTTTGGTCGTTGTGGTCGCCAAGTGGAACGCACCCTAAGTAGTCTAATTATTGGGTCTTGTTTTAGTTGATGCTGAGTTAAACTACAAAATGGTTTATCCAGGTTCCGAGTATTTTCTCAGTTCTTTTTCTGTTTTAATTCTATTCCTTGTGGTATCTGTGGAATTTCACATGATGCGAATGATTTAACGCTTGTACTAGGTGAATTCATTTGTGATTCAGTGACAAGATGTTTGCTGGCTGTTTTCAGAGTAAATGAAGATGGTAAATCTTTCTCTAGGAGGGAGCCCAACCATTCATTCATCCAGGATACATTCTTGGATATAACTTATGGAGCATGTCATTTCTTAAGTAAGAGGCTTTGGAAAAGAGCTTGTAGAAAAACCAGTTCCAGAGAACACCTTTAAACTAATGGAAGAAAACCAAACAGTCTCTGGCCTTTAGTGTACGGAGGTAGGTATTGAAAGCATAATCTGACAGGGTGTAGGGTTAAAATAGGAAACGGCCTCATATCCTTGCTTTATCGCGTTTCAGCTTCTGACACCTGTAGATCAGAAGACATAAATCTGCTCTCCTGGAATCCTAGTGTAAAGAAGACCTTTTTTTTCTTCCTCCCTATTGAACCCAAAGCAATGAAATACCCCCTTTTGTTTCAGCATCAATATCCGAGGAAATGAATCGTTCTAAACTTATTTTCCCGAAACTACCCACGAACCTGTATCAAGACTTCAATTTTTCCACTTACTATCAGTTCTGTAGAATTTTCTTTTTAATCAATGGAAAAACCTTTGACTTCATTTTTATTTCATTTTCTCTTCATATTTACAAAGACTTCCAAAAAAAAAAGTTTGGCCATAACATAATCATGCAGAATGAATAACCTAATATTAGCATCATGAATCCTTATTTCTCTCATTTATTATAATTTTTTATTCTTTAAAATATTTTAAATGTTTACAAAATTGTTTTATTGTTTTTTAAATAAAATAAAATTAACGATAAAAGTGGAATAATAATGTGGGTTTTGTATAGAATTTTTGATTTTTTTTTTCCCCCCGTAAATGTTTACACTCAATTTTTTATTATTATTTTTGAATTCAACCATTCATTCTCACAACGACATTTTACAAAAATATATTACATACATTCATTCACATCACACTGTGTTTTTTATTTATTTTTTATCCCATACATAAATTTATTATATAATTTTGTTTATTCATACTCAATTTAAGTTTTTATTTTTCTTCTTCTCTTTTTTATTTTTATTTATTTATTTATTTATTTTTTTTTTGTATCCTACAAAATAAATTTTATTACACATTTTCCCAGATATATTCTACTCAATTTATTATTATTTTTTCTCTCTCTCTTTTAGTGATTACTTTCTTTTTATTAATTTTTTTTAATTTTACATTTTTGAAGTTTCTTTACAATTTTAACAATTTCTTTTTTTTTTATTAGTTTTTCATTTTACATATATTTTTTTTTTTTTTAGCCAACCACACAATATTAAACTGGAGTTTATTTTTTTTCTCCATCAAATACAATTTGATATTTAACGTTTTCATCAATTTCACTTTGAGAATATTTTTTTATTACCAAATATTATGACTGGGTTCAAAAAAAATAAAAGAAATAAGTTATTTGTGTGCCAAGTGCGCTAAGTTATTTACTTTTGAGTATATGAAATTTTGCGACATGAGTCAAAGTATGAGCGCCTCACAAAGAAGGAATTTTTCTTTTGAAACCGTTTGGTGAACTCTGATTTTTTTTTTCTTCTTCTGTACTGTTATAAAAGAAAATTATTGAGTTTAATTGAAATCAAATAATACAAAAAAATTTGTCGTTAGGATTGGTATTTTTCATTGTTCTGCTAATTTGATGTTGAGTGCAAAGTACTTATGAACGCGTAAATGGATTCATTGGAACTAAGTAAACAATATATTTTCAGAGAATCGTAGCAAATTTACACCCAAAACTTGTAATAAAAATTAACGTGTGGCTGTGTCATGGACACGGCCTGTGTGTTGTACGTGAATACGTTTACGTAACGGGTTATATTTTTTTTATATAAAATATTTTTATTTATGTATTTAGGATGAAATCAAGGAAACAAATCGGACGATCGAACACAATCTATGCCTATACAATCCGTTGTCCATGTAGAAGCGATTTCATCATCCACTTCGTTCATGATCTCTGTATTTGGTTTTGGCTTTTCCGACGCGTATAGGCCGACATTATATATTTTTGATAATATTTTTTATTCCAACACCTTATTATATTCACTGCCACTATTTTACATTAATGTTTTATATGCAATCGATAGATTATGACGACAGCTGACGATTAAAACTTAAACGAACATCGTAGCTTCTCTGAGTCAAAAGTTATACTCATTGAAAATCTCGATACGCAGCAAAATGATCTCAAAATGGCGGCGCTTCCCCCTCCACCGCGCGCGCGATGCGTCACAGTGCTCGCTTATCGTAATGAATTCTTTGATCCTTTAGCTATCCAGTGGTCTAATTTAATTTTGGATGTAGACGATAGATTCGAAACTATAATGCCAAACTGTATCCCCCCCAATTTTGTTATCATTAGCTTTTTGGGATTGGCACCATATGATTCAAATTTAAAGACGTATTCACGTCAAAAACCTTAGAAAAATAGTGAGTGGCAACAAAAGTACTTTCCAAGAATGGCGATAGAGTGTGGGACCGGCAAGAAAGTTGTGCAGTTCAACCAAACTCCGGCTAGTCAGCAGCACTTGTCGATAAAACACCTGCTAAAACAAGATTTTTTGTCCCTTTTTTTATTTTTTGCTGTTGGTATCCCACCCTAACAACATGAACAACATTTATGCTAGCTGACAATTTAGGTAATGGTTCTTAAGTTAATAAAATAGATCCTACAAACACACATCTTTTGCAAATTTAGCTATTTCCTAAAACGTTTAACCAGGAAACATTTCATCATTTCGATTGGCCGACCCTACGCACCGTTCATAAAAAAAAAACTCCTGCACATGCAAATAAATTAAATAAATGAAATTAAGTAAATAAAAAAAATATACAGTAAAGAAATTTGGGGAGCGCCCCATTTAGAAAATTAAAAGAGCTTTCCTAGCCCCCATTCCTCATAAATTTTACTTTGCACTTTCACATCAAACCACAAAATGTTTTTCTTTTATTGGGAAATCTACAAAAAATTGGTGAAAAATTTAGGGATTATTTTTTTATTTATTTCATTTTATTTGTTTTATAGGTTATAAACCTGTAACAAAAGGAGTTGGTTTTATCCTTAACAACAATGAATACAACTTGGTACAAAAAATACAAACGAAATAATAAGAATCTAACATACAACTAAATTCAAACTTTACTCATTCAACAGAAATGACCGTAACATTAGTATATTTTTAACATATTTGTACACGTTGTGAATGTTTGATTGAGAATAATCATTCGCTAATATTTCCATTTCTCTCGCTAAATTGTTGTTATCAAGGTTTAAACTTTGCCTATAAATGCTATATGCAGGACATTCTAAAAACAAATGAGCGATATTTTCACGCTGACCTCCATTACAAACCATACAAAATTTATTTGAATCTATTGTATATATAATATTTTTGACAGTAAACTTCAGTACATAAGGTCCTGACATTCTGAATTGAAAGAATAATTTAATAATATGAAATGATAATTTGTTATTAAGATATGGTTGTATTATTTGTTTATTAAGATAAGAGTTTTTAGTAAAAGTAAGAAAACTAGAATTTATCATTTTGTCATAGTCCATGGAAATTAAACTTTCTTTATACTTCTCTAACAGCGTGCGAACATGGGACTTATCTTTTATAAAGGATACCAAATCGTTTACATTTTCTAGATTTACGAGTACATTCAGCAATAAATTTGACAGTTGCGAATACCAATTATACTTTAGTTTATTATTAGATTTATCGTTAAATAAAACTAACTGAGAAAGACACAATTTAGAATAGTTCTGAGTATTAAGGTTTACAATTTTTAACAACAGATTAAGAGCAGATTTAACTATAGCATAATGAATCTTTAACCGTCCAGTCTCCAAACGAACAAGATAACCTGGTGTGTTACGAGGAATTTGGAATAGTCTTTTATAAAAATTTAATTGCACCCTTTCCAAGTCCTCTAAATGCCTGAGTGCCCATACCGGTGAACAATATATCAATGTATTTCTCACCAGAGAGTCAAACAGATACACCTGGGAATCCCACGATTTGCATTTACCTCTACATAATATTTGCATTACTACACTGGTTACTGCGTTACACTTACAAATAAACGCCTGAGAAGTTTGATTGTACAAAGCAGATTTAAAAAATGGTATACCAAGATATGTAAACCGATTTACCAATTCTATTTTAGTATTATTATAATAAAACTGTCTATGTCTGGCCGGACTTCTACCTTTACCAAACTTTAATATTTTCGATTTATTTACATTCACAACAAGCCTATTAATAGAACAATATTCCTCTAAAATCTTAATTTTTTGTTGTAAGTCAGTGAAACTATCACCAAAAATTACCAAATCATCTGCGTATGATAACAATATTACATCCGATTGGTTATTTATTCTAATTCCACCAACGTTCTTTTCTCTGAAAAAAGTCTCAATATCCACCAAATATAAGTTGAAAAGCATCGGACTTAATATCTCGCCCTGTATGACACCTCTGGAAAGGACCATCTCTCCAGTTCTGAACGTATTGCCCCTTATGCTTACAAATTTAGGGATTAAAAAAAATGCAATGTGATTCATGTAAAAATATTAAAATATGAAGCAAGAAATTTTAAATGTTAAATTTAAATATTTCATTTTATTTTAATTATGAATGTTTATTATTTAAAATTTGGTAAATATTGTAAAAATGGACGGAGGTTTTGAAAATGATTTTATTAAAAATGATTCATCTTGAAAATGAATAGCAAAAAACCCAGCCATATTTGTTCTTATCAGAAAACGTTATCATTTCTTCGACCTTATTTCAATTTTTTGTGTTTTTCATTTTTTACCTTCTGAAAATTTTTTGAACATTATATACAAGAGATGGCTTGACGCCAGCTCAATGGCTACCATGTGTTGGCAGTGCAATTACCACTTGGTGACGTGGCACCACCACCACCACACCAACGTGTCTGTTTCAACGGTGGACATTGGTGTCCATTACCTCTAGCCGGTTTCACTATAGTCCGATGTCTGGACATTTCACCAACGCCACAACTGGATGAACATGCACCCCAGGCGCCCCAATCGCTTACTCTGCAATCACGATTCGTTCCTGTTGGAAAAAAGAATCAATTTAATTGATTGTGTCTTAATTTATATTAATGAACAATAATATTGTTGTTCATTGTTTTTGGTGACTAATTCATAGTTTCAATAGGATGAAAAAATAATTGCCATTTCAGTCGTGATACATTTATTCTGCTGAGCTTTCGACCTAGGGACTAGGTCCATCTTCAGGGCTAGTTTACAAAGTAATATTTTACATTACAGGGTTGGTGTGTCTTCTGTCTTGTGGACTATCCATGAACAGACAAGACAGAAGACACACCAACCCTGTAATGTAAAATATTACTTTGTAAACTAGCCCTGAAGATGGACCTAGTCCCTAGGTGGAAAGCTCAGCAGAATAAATGTATCACGACTGAAATGGCAATGATTTTTTCATCCTATTGGAACAATAACATGTTATTACGGGCCTTTAAATGAAATTTAAGGTAGGGGAGAGGGGGCACCATTGAACAGTTTTAATTTCTCGCCAAATATTTAAAACATTTATGATTGGTAATTTTCTCCATATGTTGTGGTAGACCTGTTTTATAATTGACAGAGTTTCCCTTCGTTTTCGATATTTTGGTAAAGTCCAGAATTGAGGAATGATTATATTTTGTAAGGTGGAAGTAAAATTTTTGTTACATCTTTGGAAGTGTATTGTGGAAGATTGTTGTGGACAAGGTGTGAAGTATTGTTAGTCCATATTAACATTTGGAATTCGTATTTTTGAAACCTAGTATTTACAAAAAGTCTATTTGCTTGCAAAAAATGTTGGATATTATATTTTCTTTTATGGAAGGAGAGGGGGCACATTTCAACATCACCAGTTCAAATGTGCCGCCCTACCGACCTGCAAGTTTGTGACTTTTTTTTTTTATTTAATCGCAGAGAAGGGGAAAGTGGTCCGAACTACTACATTAAGAAGCGCAACAAACCCGAATATTTTGTAGAAACTTCCCTAAACCCATCACCCTTCGGGGGTACAACATCCCCGAACTGAGTCATTCTCAGAACCTTTGAACTAGATTTCTGTGGTCTAAAAGAGAAAGTAATGTAGTAGTGAGAGAAATAACTGATAGAAGGTAGATTCAGAGTAGAGTAATATCATTTCTTTCTATTTTATATTGTGTTCAAAGGTGACCCCCACCAGTGGGGCAGATATTAACATCTGACACAAAATTTTTAAATTAAAAAAATATGATATGTATGTAAAGTATCAACTGTTTATTGGATATAGATCTGTTAAGAAGACTTGAAAGTTGTAGAAAACAAAATAAAAAGGTTCGATAATACGATTCTGAATCATTAAGCATCCTATTTCTAGATCCTGGCACATGCCAGTGAATAGATTATTTCTTAAGGCCTTAGAAACGCAAATGTTCTAAGTTTCGGTGGTTATATACTATGTACATAAAATGAAGAAATATTCCCAAAGCTATCCTGAGCCAGAGCACCCTAAGATCCTATGTGAATCCACCCAAAATACAAAAAATTAGAAAACTAGAGATATTCTTACTTGATTTTTTGAACTTATATTTGTGTGGTTCAAGATTGTGATAAGTTTCGACGATACTGTTCATTAAGGCTTCAGTATCACCTTTTCTAATCAGATTGTGTCCGGTAGAGGTTCTCCCACCTCCAGCTGGTGTTTTCGTTGCTACACTATGACTGAAACAATTTGAATTAATTAAAACATTTTGTTATTGGAACAAATTCATTGATTTTTAATTGACTACAATAACGGCATTGTTAATTGATACAATTTTAACGGAAGACTTATCAGGTACTCATACTTGGGAGTGCACCTCCCTGGGCAGCCCCACAACTAAAGACAATGCTGGACTTATCTCTGGATCTAACGAAACCTTTTGCTTTCCTTAAAGTTTATTCATGGAACGCTTTCTGCCAAGGTTTCTCATTTTTTCACAATGAAAAATAAGCTCTTCTTTCTTAAGCATAGATTTTTCTCCAAACATGGCATGCTTGCTACAAATTTTAATACAACTTAAAACATTTGTAAGACAACAATCAAGAACGAAATATATTACCATAAAAAAAAAACGCTGGTTACAGCTGGAATTGCAGTCAATTTAAAGACCCTCAAAGGATAAGCCGATCATAGAAAATTCTTGTAATTGTGAACATGGAAATTGTGTGGTACACTCAGTATATGGGAAATTGGGGAAAAATCTGACTACACGCTTCTCGTGCCTCTTCTCCTGAAGGAAGATATGAGGAGATAATCGAGACTTGGGATTCAATCTTCAATCTTACTTCCCACTCTTCTTTACGCTTAGCCAAACTCAGAAAAAACCCCTTCTCCCCCACCAAAAAAAGGGGCGACGATGCTGGAAGTTTAAAACAATACATAAAATCCTGATATAAACAGCTCTTAAACTGTTAACAATATTTCTCTGCAGTGTACAGAGAGATTCCAACTCTTACTCACATTGATCACAATTGCTTGAACATACATAAAACCATTACTAGATTCCACTAACCAACATCAACAAATCTACTACTCACATGTGATTGTCCTTGATGGTTGATTGATGCTGCATCAATACTTCTTGTTCTTTGGTTTCCTGTTCGATTTCTTCTTGTATTTCTTCATTTCCGTGCATTACATTGATCACGTTCTGTTGATCAGATTTGATGACCTCATAGTTTTTATCGTCTTCACCGTGATGGAACACTTCGCTCACTTCGTACTCCTTTAACTAGAAAAAATCAATCAATTGATTAACTAAAAAGTAAAGTTTTTTGACAATTTGAAACTATTAATGAATAGTTGTGTTCATAAGCAATCGTCAAAATGAACCGGAAGTTATGGCCATTACCGTTCAAAAATTGAATATATTGGTGAATCAGACATCTGCTTCACTCACCATACGAGGTGTGGCTATTAAATGACGAGACTGATGCTGCTATAGAAGAACTATGCATGCGCCAAATCCTAACGACCTGTCAGCTGTGCAGCCTTCTCTTTCGATAGCAGCGTCTCACGTGTTTGTAGAGAAATCTGTCTGACCGAAAACCGTCGTTTGTGTAAGAGGTGTTTCGTTTCGTTTTGCCGAAAACATGATACTACACATGAAGTAGAGCAACGAATTGTCGTGAAATTTTACATCAAAACTTGGGATAAAACCGCTACTGAAACTTGATCTTTTATTAAAAGAAGTTTATGGCGAATTTTATACACGTGCGCGAGTTTTTGAGTGGTTCAAGCGTTTTCAAGATGGCCGAGAAGACGTCAGACCGCAATGGTCGATGACCGCCCGGATCGCAACTTCCACGTCCAAAACGGATGAAAATAACCGATTATAATTAATCAACATTACTACCATGAGGTGCTTGCTCAACTCCGTAAAAGAGTAAGGGAAAAAAACGACCCGATTTGTGGAAGAACAAGTCACGGGGTTCTCCATCAAGACAACGCGCCGGCTCACACTGCATTGTCTGTCCAAGACGACGTTTCTAGCCAAGTACAAACATCCCAGTTTTAGGCCAACCGCCTTATTCGCCTGACCTGGCCGCCCCATCTGACTTTAGATCTGTTCCCCAAAGTCAAGGAACACGATTTCAGTCCGTTGAAGCTGTGTGAAAGAAAAAGCGGCACGCGCCATGCAGGAGCTCTCACAGAAAAAGACTTCCAGCACTGTTTCGGAACAATGGTGAATTCGCATGGAGCGTTGTAGGGATAGGGGAGTGGGGTGTATATTGAAGGTGATAATAACTAAATATGTATAAATGTAAAACAAAATGTTTTGCAGCATCAGTCTCGTTATTTAATAGCCTACACCTCGTAGTTCCCATATTTGTCCACCAACAGGAAATCATCCAAATAACTTTTTGGGCCGCTAGAATCTTCACCATTGGAAAAACTGGCCCCAAAACGTCATTCCTCAAATTCTTTGAATCTTGAATACCCAATTCTTTTCTACATTGACGGAATAAATCGACTTTTGGTATCGACTTGGTGTTCATATTTACTGATGCTGCTGATTTTACTTATTTCAATTTAATTGAGGTACACCATTTTAAAGAATTCCTTCCGGAAACTGTAAAACATTTCTCTTCCGTCCAATTGTATTAAGTTAAAGGAGGGACCCCTCCCCAAACTTATTTTCAAAGCCTCCATAACAGAGATACACACTGACAAAACTCTTAAGGGACTCACAATAGAACTGTAGCTTTGGCTTTACTACGCGAGTTCCTCTTCAATCCCGTACATTCTACAATAAACCGGAAACAGAGAGGAATTCTTATTTTTTAATTTAATTTTTCTGTCTCTTTAATAAAAAATGTTCCAAACGCTAGAAATGGCTGTTCAACTCATTTTTTGTTTGTCGACGTGATCAGCTGGGGAGATTTGCACAGAAAATTAACAATTCACTTTAGCTAATAAATTCGTAACATAAATTTTAATTATGTATTTAATATATCTCTCTCACTCACACACATAGTCCCGTTCCCCTTCCGTTTAATTCCAGGAAGTAATACGAACATTATTAAAAGGATGAAAATGCTGTCTCTGATATAAAAATTCTACGGAAGTAGATAATGTAAGTATGCGACATATTAAGTTCATACGTTTATTGTGTGACGTACAAAAACGGAAATTAAATTCAGGTAAAGCAAAAAGCAGGCACGTATAATATAAACTTAATGAATTGGACTTCTTATTTAAAAAAGATAAAAATCAGCAAATTTTCTACTCGGAAAACCCGATGACTCACTAGTTCTCTGCAAAACATAACTCTCCCTCTCCCCAGCTATAGCCCCTGAAGGTTGTCGATTGCCTAAGTCTTTGCTTAACGTTCAACACAATTTGAATCTACCGAAACAATGAAATGATAGCATTTTTGGGCATTCAAGTAAAGACGCTGTACAAACAAACACATCATTGGAACCAGCGATTTTCACAGGCTTCTAGAAGAAACCATGATCCTCATAATCTGATCCAAACATTCCCCAGTTTATCGACTAATTGCCGTCTTGATGGAGAACCCCGTGATGACTTGTTCTTCCACAAATCGGGTCGTGTTTTTTTCCCTTACTCTTTCACGGAGTTGAGCAAGCACCTCACCGGTAGTAATGTCAATGTAATGTTGTTATAATTGTAAAATTATAAACGGATATTTTCACCCGAGGGCGGTCATCATCTCCGACGTCTTCTCGGCCATCTTGGAAACGCTTGAACCACTTAAAAAACTTGCGCACGTGATAAACACTCATCGTCATCAACTTCTTTTAATAAAAGATCAAGCTTCAGTAGCGGTTTTATCTCAAGTTTTGATGTGAAATTTCAAGACAATTCGTTGCTCTATAACATGTGTAGTATCGATGTTTTCGGCAAAACGAAACAAACGACGGTTCCGGTCAGACAGATTTCTCTACAAAACACGTGACACGCTGCAATCGAAAGAGCTATAAGCTGCACAGCTGTCTGTCGGTCGTTAGGATTTGGCGCATGCATAGTTCTTCTGTAGCAGCATCAGTCTCGTTATTTAATAGCCACACCTCGTAAATACTCACCTTAATAAATTGGAACGTTGCAATCGGAGGTAATCTCTTGATATAGGGATAATAAAAGGAGCCGGCAGGATGTGCTGGAAACCTGCTGGTGATTCTGTAGACTACACCTTGTGGTTCTGTGGCCCAGTTGGCTGCTGTGAAAGTGAAACCATTATCTGTACCAGCATCCAGAGGATCTACCTGGAATTTATTAATTTTTGTTTTAAATTTTATCATGAAGAGCTCCAACGAACATTAAACACAGCATCACCATTAAAGTTCTGTTGTAGGAATGATTCAAGCTGTTCTGCTAATCAATCACAATGTGTCGAAAAGTTTGAACATTGTAAGGTGCAGTGGTACAGAATTAGGATACTCAAAAGATGGAAATGGAGGCTGTGAAAGGTTTAAATGGTTAAAGCTCAGGTAGAGCTCAGAACAATTAGCAGCTGTCCAAGAATCCGCGTATATAAGGAAGCCCAAAAACTGTCCTAGCATTCACACATTCACTCTACTCGCAGTATTTATGACGTCACTACTCGTCATTCTGTTTAGCCAATTTTGTTTGAAATAGTTTATATTTAGTTTATCCTAGTTAGTTATTGCAATTTACACTATTTTTTTACCAAACGGATCCGTGTAGGGATGTGCTCACTATATACACACAAATGTAATTTATTGTGGCGAAGCCCAGTGCACTTATTGTGAACGTGCAATGGATAAAGGGCAATATACTGTTAAGCAACCGTAAGTAGTACGTGAGGTCAATCAACTAGGACCCACCGGCTAGTCATTATGTTTATCCCGCAGGAGAAAATGGACTAGCCACTTATAGGGATCTTCAGGGCGTATCTGCGGGTATCCCAGGGATAACAACACAATTCTTGACTGTGACACCCTTAACAGACAGACAATATGCACAGGTAATATGTAATATGTAATATGCAATATACGCATGGAGCGCGCTTTTGGCTGTACAGCTGTTCCCAAAACAATTCTAATTAACTTATTTAATTTAAACTTCTTTTATTAGCGCAAAATGATGTTTAAAAAGTGCATTTGAAAAAAAGGACTTTGCCACATATAGGTACTTTATAGGTAAGTAGATAGGTAATACAGCATGGACCAATTCAGATACTTCTGTTAACTAAGTTTAGTAAAGAATAAGTATTCAAATCATTAGAGATATGAGAAAATAAGTTGTTTAAAAAATAAGTCTAAAATTATTTTTTAATCCTTATAACAACAATTATGGTGGTGGACGTAAGTTACTGATGGCTTTATTAGGCCGAAACGTCCTGAAACTGTCTAGGATTATCAGTAGAAAATCCCTTAAAATGATTTTATAGAGGATAGTTACTCCTTTGCTCCAATAGAAAAAGGTGAATTTACCTCAATGGTTATAGTGTCCAACCAATTTCCGTCGACACACAGTTGAAAGGAATCCAGTCCGACGAACCAATCTGGTGACGGTATGATCCTTGACATGAGCGACACCTGGAACATTGGGAAATGAAGGATTTCAAACCAGATTTAAAGGTACAGCCTGCAGTTTTCATTTAATACGTTGGTGAGGTTGTTTGATGTTCATCTTTTGATTTTATTTCTTTTTTTTATTTTTTTTTTAGTAAAAAGTTGTTAAAATAATTAAACCCTCAGAAGGGGCAGAGACTGGGGCTCTTCAGGTATCCTGGTTTCAAGTTTACCGACCATCAAATTCTTCTGGTGCTCCCAACATTCCAGTTGGCACTCGTCCTCTCACAATATTCCAAAGATAGAGTCCAAAATTAGAGGCGTTGAAAGTAGTTCTAGGAAGAATTTACATCCTCTCAAACCCTCACTTGGTTTGAGTAAGGGGAGCTCTCTAATAGAGCCTTCAGAAGGTAAGGGGAGTCGCCTGATTGGAATAACCCATTCCCTGGAGTGTGGTTACTTACTCCAAGGAGTGTCTTCTGGTGTACAGAGACTCCGTGTTCGACACAGCCATCTTCAGTACCATCTACCCCACACCACCTTTGATTGGGCTAGGGAAGTTCCAGGAAGAGAACCCAAGATGTTCTCTTTAAACACCTTTTTCAGTCACAAGGTGAATCACCTCAATCTCGGCTGTAGTGCCAGATCCCTTCTAACATCATCTTTACTGTTCTGCTCCCACTAATTGGGGGGAAGGCCGCCAGTGCCTTCTTGGTTACACTATTCCCTCTTTCTCTGTACCTTCCTAATTTTGGGATACGTACCTCCGAACGAGTACCATTTCCACCTTTGTATAAAATAAAATAGAAGATATAAGAATGAACGAAGAAAAACTCAACGTAGCAAATTCCTCCCAGAAAATTTTTTACATTCCTGGAATGCTTAAGACCAATTACCATCCAGGATTTGCTCTTCTCTTTGAGAAATAGAATTAGAGTGAATAAGATGCATTGAGAAACCAAAGGGCATTTTAAATTGAAAGAAGATTTTTGACGAATCCCCTCCTGCAGGGACAAAAGCTCTTGTATAATAATTTTTACATGGAACAAATCTTAATATCGTACTAAAAGACATTCTATACATATAATTAGATGTATATTCTAAGGGCTTTTTTAGTACTTTTTGATGAATACTTCATTACATAAAGAAAAAGAATAAGCCGAGTAAGCTTAGTAGCACTTAACGAGCTGGAGATGAATGCTGGGGAACCAGGGACAAAGCTAAGTATATCAAAGGTTTACGTCAGTTTTGGAGCATCTCCTTATCTTTTTCTCTCTTTTTCAAATTAACTCCTCGCTATTTCTTGCCTTTTTCCTTTTCTTTACTTGTGAGGTGATTTTTCCTGCTTCTGAGTAGACTTTCAAAAGTAAAAGATAGTAAAATGAATCGTTTCATCACTTGGGTGTAAGACACTTGGTCCTGGAAGTGGGTGAAGACGATTGATTGCAAGTAGGCGAATCGTGGAAATGAAATTATTCACAGGGGACGTTTCTAACATTTTACTGAGGGCTCGTCTTTCTCTCTAGGGCAGGGATGGCGAACCTTTTCGAGACGTGGGTCAAATATTGTTCATGTTTTTTTGTTTTTTTTAGTACATAGCTCTTGGGTCACTAATGCCCATTTGCATAAGAGTCAAGTTTAAAAATTTTAAACTGAATATTTTCAAAACTAAACATCTTTAAAATTCCGGTTGGCTTAACTGGGTAAAACGGGACGAAACAAGTGCTGTGGAAGTCTCTTTTTACAAAACATAACTGAACAAAACCTTTACTAAAGTGTGTTTTATCAGAAGAAAAATCTAAATATGGTTACTTGCTTTGGGTTGTCGATGAATTTTTTAAACAAACAAAATATGAGTAAAATTATACATTTTGATATTTTGTAAACACTATTGCTTTATTTCAAATACTACAAAAATCATTTGTCGTCATTTGCGTTTTTAGAACTATAATGATCAAACTAAAAGGTTATAGATAGCATTTAAATTGCTTTTGTGTCCAATGCGTGATTGAAAAAAATACAGATAAAATATAAATTATACACCACAATTAGAAAATCTAAATCAACCCGCGTAAACAAACAAATGGTTGTCTAGCAATTGTGGGTCAGTGAAAAAGGCAGTGTCTGACCCGTGGGTCATAGGTTCGCCATCACTGCCCTAGGGGGGAATAGTCCACTTCCTCTTTGGTTAGCCTAGGCTACGTTAGTTAAACGGCCATAATCATGCAGGTCTTTCGTCTGTTTTTTTTTTTTTTTCCGGGCACTATTACCAATCTTTTGTGCTTCCTGCAGACATTGAACAGGTTCAACTACGTAGAAGACCCAAGTACAAAAAGGGTGAAACCTATAAATGGTACTATAACTAGGTGCGGCCTTTGGATAAACTCTTAATTGCGTTACTTCCGTTCGTCAAAACTTAGCAACAACAACAACAAAAATGCATTGCAGCTTCACATCTATTAAAAGAAATTTTTTTCTATTTTTGTGAGTTTGGAAGTCATTGCCCCACATTTTAAAATATTTCATTGACTTTGAAAATAAAACTTTTTAAAAGTCACATATTTTCATTTACCATAGAATGGTTTCCATCAAGGAAAAACTGAGCCTCGGTACGTCCTTGTCCTGAAGGCACAGGCGGTCCAGTAAATTGATCCAGCAGACCCGGAGATCCTTGACCTTCTGTCACTTCCCATCTTCCGGTCTCGGCGAACGTTTTCACCTGATTGTTGACGGGAGATCCGACTCGAAACAGTGACCACTTCTTGTCGTGCGACATTCCTGAAAATTGCGAATTTTTTAGATTTATTTGTGTTAAGCAAATATAGTATATGTAAAACTTTGCTAGCATTGGGATCCATTTTTTCCTTAATACGAGGGTGGTTTGAAAAGTTCTCGGAATCACCGCTAGATGTCTGTGCTAGAGCAACGAGGTTCCCGTGCAATAATCACACATCCTTTGTGTGTACACGTGGCGCGTCAGTGCTCTTGCTGCAGGAGAGTGGTAGTGACGACTCTTTGTTGTTGTTCCCGCGTAGTGATTTGTGACAATGGAAAAAACTGAGATTCGAGCATTGATTAAGTACTTTGTAAAGAAAGTACTTTGTTTTCAAGAATGCCTAAAAGTGCATAATATAACTAATAATTCATTTAAACAATTTCTGATGGCTTTCCCAAAGAGATTCTCTCCTGGGTTCACTGTATAAAATCGAAGAAGCAGTTCTCGAAAAATACGATATAAGTTTGAGCTTCATTCGATTTTGAATTTTTATAAGCTTGAATATTCACATACACACGCGCACGCACACAAAACACTTAAAGATAGAGAGAGTGGGAGTGATGTAGAATACGTTTTGAGACAAAAACAGCAAGATGGAATTCGCAATTATAGCCCGCAGAACGCAATTCTGCCAAACAATGTGCTTTGCTTGTACAATAGGCAAGCAAGCAAGCAAGGCAAAGCAAAGCAATAGTAAAGTGCTTTCATTCATTCTACCATGAAGATAGCAAAGTACCCACAAATACACAAACAGACAGCGGACATACGTCATAATAGTATTACCTACTCCCAAGTTGGGTGTTCTGAGTGTCGGTACATGTTTGGTACGTTAGTGTAAACACAAAATGTGTACGTACGTGCATATATACATGTTACACATTTACTAGCTGTTTCCTATTAACACATACACATACACACACCAAATGTCGACAATATTACACAATCTACAAACTCACCAGCTTACCATTAAAATAATGTGGCACCCAAAAGATCCACTCTTTCCATATTCTCAGCTTCATTCATTTGCATAAAAAATATTTTATTCAACAAGTTTTACTAAATTCTAAACTTGTAAAAAATATAACTCTACAGAAATCTTTAAAAACAGTAACTACAAAACAAGGGTACCAAAACTTTTCAGAATTTAATGATTTTTATTGCAGTTAGATTTAAATTTATATTAATGTTTATTGTAGGAAACATTGTAGTCCTATGTTAGTCAGGAATTTTCGTTAAACGTTAATTAGGAGATCGATTCAATTGTTTATCCATTTTCATTTATAGCGTGTATGAATCATTATATTAGTTAGTGTATAGTCTTATGTTAGTCAGGAATTTTCGTTAAACGTTAATTAGGAGATCAATTCAATTGTTTATCCATTTTCATTTATAGCGTGTATGAAGCATTATATTAGTTAGTGTATAGTCTTATGTTAGTCAGGAATTTTCGTTAAACGTTAATTAGGAGATCAATTCAATTGTTTATCCATTTTCATTTATAGCGTGTATGAAGTATTAAATTAGTTAGTGTATAGTCTTATGTTAGTCAGGAATTTTCGTTAAACGTTAATTAGGAGATCAATTCAATTGTTTATCCATTTTCATTTATAGCGTGTATGAAGCATTATATTAGTTAGTGTATAGTCTTATGTTAGTCAGGAATTTTCGTTAAACGTTAATTAGGAGATCAATTCAATTGTTTATCCATTTTCATTTATAGCGTGTATGAAGTATTAAATTAGTTAGTGTATAGTCTTATGTTAGTCAGGAATTTTCGTTAAACGTTAATTAGGAGATCAATTCAATTGTTTATCCATTTTCATTTATAGCGTGTATGAAGCATTATATTAGTTAGTGTATAGTCTTATGTTAGTCAGGAATTTTCGTTAAACGTTAATTAGGTGATCGATTCAATTGTTTATCCATGTTCATTTATAGCGTGTATGAAGTATTAAATTAGTTAGCGTATAGTCCTATGTTAGTCAGGAATTTTCGTTAAACGTTAATTAGGTGATCGATTTAATTGTTTCCTCATTTATATATTTGTAACGTGTATGAAGTTTTGTAATAATTAGATGTCAATGTTTAATACTGTTTATTATTACGTGGGGAATATGGTGCCTTATTTTAGTCAGAAGGTTGTGTTAAATGTTATGAGTAGATCGTATATTTTATTTACCTTCCTTGCTATCGTTATTTGGTTCTATAATAATTAGATGTTTAATACTGTTTTAGATTATATAGAGAATATGAAGCCTTATGGTAGTCGGGAAATTATGTTCACCTATATGAGGAGTTCGTTTCAATTGTTTATTTACCTTCCCTCGATATCGTTATTTGGTTCTATAATAATTAGATGTTTTGTTGAACGTTTAATACTGTCTATTATTATGTAGAGAATATGAAACCTTTATGTTAGTCGGGAAATTATGTTAAACGTTTTTAGGAGTTTGTTTCAATTATTTATTTACCTTCCTTGATATCGTTATTTGGTTCTATAATAATTAGATGTTTCTTTCAATGTTTAATACTGTTTATTATTATATAGAGCATGTGAAGCCTTATGTTAGTCGGGATATTATGTTAAACGTTATTAGGTGATCGTTTTAATTGTTTATTTACATTCCTTGATATCGTTAGGAAGTTCTATAATGATTATATGTTTATTAGAATGTATAATACGGTCTATTATTATGTCGAGAATATATAGCCTTATGTTAGTCGGGAAGTTGTGTTAAACGTTTTTAGGAGTTCGTTTTAATTGTTTATTTACATTCCTTGATATCGTTATTTGGTTCTATAATAATTAGATGTTTATTAGAATGTATAATACTGTCTATTATTATGTAGAGAATATGAAACCTTTATGTTAGTCGGGAAATCATGTTAAACGTTATTAGGAGATCGTTTCAAATGTTTACTTAATTTTTACATTATTTAGGAGTTAGTTTCAATGTTTATTTCTTGTTCATTATCGGAAACATATAGTCATTTTTTATTTAGGAAATGGTGTTATATGCCTTTTGCTGTCCATATTAGGGGGTATAAAGCCCCTTATATTGATTAGGAGATGTATTTAAATGTCTATTATAGTCTGTTATTAATTAATATAAAGCTTTATATTGGGGTAGGCGATAGTTTAATTGCTGGTATTTGTAGCAGTGTTTCATTTGAGAGGAGTTTATTTTGCTTCCCTTTTTGGGCTGTGAAAATGAAATCCTGACCTATTATTACTATTCTATTAATTGTGATGCGTATTTATCCTAGAAAAATGGTTTATATGTAAATTAATTTTACCAGAAGTGTTATTTAGCGTAGTGTTTTGTGTTTTTACTCAGTGGTGTTTGAAACGAGTATTTGCGTTATGGAATGTAACTAGATACAAAATGTGGTAACTGTAAAATAGTGTTATGTGTATCGTATATATGTGGCAGAATATTGTCATTGTAGTATGACATTTTTTCTCATGTATGATGAGAATGAGTTTGAGAAATTGTTCATCAAGGTTGTAAAAAGAGCCGCCAGAGGCGGGCGACGACTAAAAACCATTATAAGCCTCCCCTGAAATATAACCTACTTCCGTGCTAACAGCCCACTTCAGATGGAGCAATTTTTTCCTACAAGTCCTCCTCTTCCTCCACCTCCTCCTCTTAGGGGGCTCTAAAAAACCAAGACCTACATTTTTATAAAGTACACCTCATTTAGCCCAAACTACTGTTAACCAACTCCTCGTGCGCTTAGTTATTCCAGCTGACGCTTCATCTTAACTTCCGGCTGAACATTTTCTCGCTCTTTACCAACATCCTCTTACATCCTATTTTCTCTTCCGCCTTTCTTTTAACTTGCATTTTGTACTACGTAGTTCGGTATAAATATTTCAGTAGAATAACAACATCCCTACCAATGGTTACCGGAACTAATATTACTTTCCCTTAATCTTACCCTAAGTATAAAAGGAAGTACATAATGTGAAATTTCATTGAACACTCACTCGACTTTCTTTTTGACGTGAATACGTCCTTTAAATTTGCTATCATATGGAGGCAATCCCAAAAAACCTAATGATAACAAAATCGGGGGATACAGTTTGGCATTATAGTTTCGAATCTATCGTCTACAACCAAAATTAAATTAGACCACAGGATAGCTAAAGGATCAAAGAATTCATTACGATAAGCGAGGACTGTGACGCATCGCGCGCGGTGGAGGGGGAAGCGCCGCCATTTTGAGATCATTTTGCTGCATATCGAGATTTGCAATTAGTATAACTTTTGACTCAGAGAAACTACGATGTTCGTTTAAGTTTTAATCACCAGCTGTCGTCACAATCTATCGATTGTATATAAAACATTAGTGAAAAATAGTGGCAGTGAATATAATAAGGTGTTAGAATAAAAAAATATTATCAAAACTATATAGTGTCGGCCCTATACGCATCGAAAAGCCAAAACCAAATACAGGAGATCGTATACGGTTGGAAAGGGCTTCTCAAGAACAATCGAATGGTAATAATAAAACACGAGTCAAGCTGTGCTGGAAACGTAAAAGAATGAATGCGGCCCTGGCGGATCAACGACGACGGTGTCCAGTACATCTGTAGCTGGAGCGGTTGAAATTATGCAAGTGGATGATGAAATCGCTTCTACATCGACAACGGACTGTATTGGCATAGATTGTGTTCGATCGTCGATTTGTTTCCTTGATTTCATCCTAAATACATAAATAAAAATATTTTATAATAAATATAACCCGTTACGTAAACGTATTCACGTACAACACACAGGCCGTGTCCATGACACAGCCACAGTTTTTATTGACCATTTAGAAGAATTCGAGTGAGTCACAGCAGATTTTTGGAGTATTAAAAACTTGGGAATCGTAGTAATACGGTCTCGTGAGTCTCCGCTAGTTTATTTTTTCCTTTTTCTCAATAAAAAGCTGATGAAAAAACATTGATAAAAGAAATGAGTTATAGCGGAAACAATCGCAAATGAAGACGTTATAAATTCCAAATAATTCTACAAAAGTGGAAGTGCCTTATATTGTAACTTAGATGGAGACAGACAAAAAATACTGGGAATACTTCTTTAACAAGCAGGTGCTACTCTTCTGCCCAGGAATATTGTTATCCTCCTGTTTTAGACTAGGAGACGGGTAAAACTTGATAATCTCTTGGTTATTAAGGGAACAAGTTCTCTCTTTAAGTTCTTCGGGAAAGAACAGTGAGGACTTAGCCAGTTGTGGAGTGTGAGTGAGAGGAAGGTCTTCTTCTAAAGGGAGATAAGAATTCCGGGCACGTTGACGAGCACTTCGCCTCATTATAGTATCTTTCCTCCTTCCTTAATTTATGTTTCTTTCCCAGTTTTACAAGTGTTTCGTCCTCCTTTTTTGTTTCTTTTTCTTCCCAGTTACTCTCTTGCCTCCCAGTTATCGTTTTGGGTTAATCCAGTTAAATAAGCTAAGATTCCGCAAGTTTCTTGCTAAAGAAATGAATATTTACTTTTAAACAGATTAGCTTCAACAAATTTCCACTTAAGACACCAATAAGTGCAATTACAATACTAATTAGTAATCTGCTTCTATTTAACTTGACGTTTCCACGTCATTATCTCTTTTAGGACAATATTGTACCATTCCAGAAACATAGTATTTGTAAATAGTTAGTCGTACTTTAAAAATTTTCCCTTGAAATCGTACGGATTTTTGTTTGATGTGTGTGTGTTTCAACCACGGACACAATTTTGCCATTCAGTTTTTCTTTGTGTTTCAACCACGGACACAATTTTGCCATTCAGTTTTTCTTTGTGTTTCAACCACGGACACAATTTTGCCATTCAGTTTTTCTTTGTGTTTCAACCACGGACACAATTTTGCCATTCAGTTTTTCTTTGTGTTTCAACCACGGACACAATTTTGCCATTCAGTTTTTCTTTGTGTTTCAACCACGGACACAATTTCGCCATTCAGTTTTTCTTTGTGTTTCAACCACGGACACAATTTTGCCATTCAGTTTTTCTTTGTGTTTCAACCACGGACACAATTTTGCCATTCAGTTTTTCTTTGTGTTTCAACCACGGACACAATTTTGCCATTCAGTTTTTCTTTGTGTTTCAACCACGGACACAATTTTGCCATTCAGTTTTTCTTTGTGTTTCAACCACGGACACAATTTTGCCATTCAGTTTTTCTTTGTGTTTCAACAACGGACACAATTTTGCCATTCAGTTTTTCTTTGTGTTTCAACCACGGACACAATTTGGCCATTCAGTTTTTCTTTGTGTTTCAACCACGGACACAATTTTGCCATTCAGTTTTTCTTCTATGACTTCAGTTTTTCGCTGAGATTCTGTAGAACTACAATTTCGAGCACCCATATAAACTTACTACTTGAAAACGAACTAATAGTTTAGTCTTTTTTAGCATAACAAGTAATGCTAAAAAGCGTAGCTTGAATTTCAAATTGATCAAAAAATCTTTTACCCGGTAGTGCCTCATTAAAACTGTCCGGTAGGGTTGATCGTCAAAAAGTGCTCGGAAAAGCATAACGTTGAAAAACACACCAACTTTGACAATTTTTCTCTCTTTTTCTATAAAAGATAAAATTCCCAAATTTTCTGTATAATATAGGGCAAATCCTCCTTTATAACTGTAATTTTTTTTGCAACAACACAGATATAATAGGTTTCGAGAAAAAAAGTATGAGATAAAGAATATGAGCAAAACTGGCTTACAGATTAGGTTTGTGATTTTTTAAAAATTATATTTGTATTTTGAAAATGGCTCCATCGATATTTATCAGAGTTGGGATACTGTTGGGATACTAGGGCGGCCTCAAGGCCTACGCCACTGCGACCCCTTTGGATCTATTGTGGCTCCCCTCACTTTAAAGCTCACCGTCCAGACCAGTCCTTTTAATGAGACTCTTAATACTGGAGAGCGACTCTTGAGTAAAGCTCACAGGCCTTGGTTTTTCCTCCCCGAGAAGTAAAATCCTAGCCATACCAGCCTTTCGCACTGACACAATACGTGTAGAGTGCCGTTTCCTCTACCTGCAGTGGCCACTTAATAGGCCTACAATTATCCTTATAGCCCCACTAGGGCCTTGACGGATTAGTTCTGCAGTAAGCCTCGGCGAATAGCCTTTAATGAACTCCTTCGCCTGTCTCTGCCCAGTGGGAGCAAGCCACCACTCCTGAGACCTAACTCTGCACCCATAAGTTAATGGCCGCAGTCTTAACACACTTCGGAACCCCAAAACAGGGCTCCTGTATTGTTCCAGGAGGGGGGGATACTGTTGATCATATAATAAAGGAACATTTTAATTTGCGTTTTGGTGGCGATTGATGTTAACTTGAGAGAACTTGGGTGGCGCGGAAAAGATGGAAAAGCCCTTGTGAGTCTAAACATGGCCGGAAAAATCGTAACGGTTTTGGTGAAAAATTGATATAAATAGAAAAAGTTGTGCGACACCAAATTCTTTTTCATTTAAAAAAAAAAAAAATCTGCTGCAAGTATCCTTGACTTCTATGTACAATCGCTTGGCCGTACATAAAAATATCCCCTCCAACAAAACCACTTTAATTAAACGTAGCAACAGACACATTAAAGAAAGGGTTCTACCCTCTTGGACCAGCTATCTTGGTCTAAAAAGGAAGGAAGTCAGAAAGAATCAAACCCACAGGTTCCCAAGACCAAGACAGTTACAAATTACTAAAAGTTAATTAAAGTATAAGATACTGTTTCATAATGGGGTGAAAATGAGGAAAAACCGAGCGAGGTCTGTTTAAACTGAAAAGAGAGAGAAAGATGGTAAGTAGCCGGAAGAGATTCAAGTGGGTGAGGAAATGACAGATACTGGAAAGTTGTTGGTTGTTGAGATGAAAGTCTGCTGCAGGAAAGGGACAAACTTAGGGAGCAAGAAGAAGCTGAAGAAGAAGAAGAAAAAACGAGGAATAGGGTTGATAATATTGCAGTCCCTTCTGTACAAGTAATTAATTAAGAAGAAGGCGCCCTTCAGAAATGCTCTCCGGGTCCACAAACAAGGAACTTTGACAGATCTACTTAATTTATACGTTGGAAGCCTTAAAGTAAGCAACTTAAAGGTTGACAGTTGTTGAAATATTTCTAGTAAATAAGTGCCCTGACAATCTTCCAAGGCAATGCTGTCCTCCAGATCCTAAGTGATCCTCAAATCCATCGCCGTACTCCATAGTAGGGGGCTTAATCTGCGATTATAGTGTTTTTTTAGCCAGTAGTACTATAGCGTGCGAACAATGCTACCATTATCGAAGTGTTCCAAAATATCCGTTTACAATGGTGGCCTGTACAGTTTTCTGGAATAACCTTTGCCCTTAACCGTCCTGTAGTAAACATTACGTTTTGGTGTGAGAGAACTATTCTGGTGATTAGACCATACTATTCTTTTTCCTAACTGATGCCTGGTTTGTTCATCCGGTCGCAAAAAGGGTCATAATTTTATGATGGTGCTCTTGAACACGCAACATGATTGTTGAAGTATTTAAAAATACCTTGTTCAGAAAAAAAACCAATGCAATAATTTAAGGGCAAGCTAAACCCCAGTTATGGGGCCCTTACTGAGGCCATAGATATTTTAGTAAACCGGAAATCTGTACAGGTTATTTACCACCACCATGTATAGGATATTTCCGATCATTACGCTGCGATATGATACCAATGTTCGCACTGTGCAGTACCACTGGCAGACATAATTAAAGAAATTCCTACAATGTACAGGGTATACATATACAGACACTAATTTTTGAAAAAAAAAATTGCTGTAAACTAAAAGAAAAATCTATTCTTTAAAAAAAAAACTCATCCTAGACTTCAAAATGTCTCCCACTTCAAAAAAGTGTGACCCGCAAAGCTGAGCTGTATTGTTGGTTAGTGGGTTCGATTCCCCTGGTCTAGGTCTTGGGTTTTATTTAATGGTTAATATTAAGAAATTTATAGTAAAGTGTTCGGCGCTTATAGGCTAGACCCGCAAAGCTGAGCTGTATTGTTGGTTAGTGGGTTCGATTCCCCTGGTCTAGGTCTTGGGTTTTATTTAATGGTTAATAAAAGAAATGTTTAGTAAAGTATGTTAGGCGGTTATAGGCTAGACCCGCAAAGCTAAGATGTATTGTTGGTTTAGTGGATTCGATCCCCTTACTTAGATCTTGTTCAATATTTAAAGGTTAACAAAAGAAATTTATAGTAAAGTATGTTTGCTAGTCGCCTCCGTCCTCGACACCTAATTAGGTTTAGTTGGACATTAAAGCCCGCCTGCATAAATAGGCATAGTTATACTTTTTAAATTAAAATAAAATTAATGTTACCTAGTGCGTATTTAAGGGTCCATGTTTGGAGCTTATGTAATGTTTTAGAATGTTTGGAGCTCGCGAATTAAAGCAGAAAAACACGGAATTTCCTAGTTCAATTGTACCACTTCCGGTAGACCTATTTTAAATACATTCTTATTTGTCGTATTCTCAAAGTGACACGAGAATTACGGTACTTTTTTTTTGAAAAGTCGAAACAGCAATCAAGAATCTAGATATGCCTAATATATAGCTGTTAAGGCGGAACTCATTCGGGAAATAAAGGGATTGTAAGTAAAGTCAATCTTTATAGTTTAAATAATATAGTAACAGCTGTCTCCACTCCTTTTCTTTGTACCAAAAATATTAAAAGTAAAAGTTCAGTTTCTCCTTTTTATAGAATAAAAGTATCACTGAATGGCCTCCGGCAAATAAAACTAAATTTATTTTGTCTGTCCTTATTTATTAAATAAATAAATAAAATAAAATCTAAAAAATAAAGTAAGGTCGTTATTATCCTTTAAAAAGCCCAATATCTGTATCTCTATCTCTTTCTCCCTTTTTCGGCTATCCAATCTGGCAATATTGTAGAAACCTTCTACCTGTCTCAAAGAGATTCGCACAGAATGGAAGCTTACAAGATTGATCCTGACAACCGACCTAAAGAGCTTGCCTTGGATCTGTATGTAGCCATTCCGTTCTTTATGTCTGTATTTATTCTACTTCCTTAGCTTTAAACCATCGCTCGTCTTCTATTCTAGGATTAGAATAAAGAACAATAAGTCAGCTTGCTATTGGTAATATAGATGTAAATTGTGCAACAATAGGTATGGATTTTTTTATAATAACGTTATAAATAATTACCTACTATTTATTGTTATTATTATTTTTTTTTTTTAATAATTGTTATTGTTTTTTCTCGGGAGGATGTAGGCCTAGTATTAAGGGCAAATTTAATGCAGATTAATGTTACATCTGATAGTAGTGTAGTACAGTAGAATAGTAGTATGGTGCTTAGTTAAGTTTGAAACAAGCAGAGCGCTTTCCGGTCTACGCCACTGCGGGTAAAGTTCAGCTTAACGGAGAGGCCAAACACTCTAAAACAGTTATCTAAAAGGGTGTTTGAACTTTATAGCCCTACATCCATGAAAGGACTTTAAAGGCACCTTGACTTCAAATTTGTTTCAATTTTAAATTTCCCTAGCTTGGGAATGAAATATTAGAAAAAGTAGTTTTTCAAAAAATGTACTCTCTCTCTCTCTCTCTCTCTCTCAAATCTCTCCAAAACGTAACAGAAGTACCACTTTAAATGGTCATAAGTTGGTTATTTCCTGTTTTGAGGTTTTTTTTCTCGAAAAAATCGATGTGTGAAAAAAATCGATTTATGGCACTTCTTTTTCGATTAGCGAACTGATTAATCTGCCTCTAAACATGGATGAAAGTCCTAAACCGTTTAGAGTTACCATGGACTCGCATGCTACGACAGGTCTAACCATATTTTCAATATTTCTTTACCTCATTTTAATCTCATCACGGCTTAAATTTAAAGGCAGTACTATTTTTGCCCCAATTTTAAACTTGAAATTCTACGTGAGAGGGGGTTATATTTCGTAAGCGGCTTAAACAGGAAGTAACCAAATATTCCGCAATATAATTTTACTGTTCCCGCAATTCCATCAAAATAGCACCAGAAGAATGAAAATAGGGTTTTCCTTCTTTGGCCCAGTTTCCTACCCACTTAACCATCCTAGTTCGCCTGCTGAGTGGAGAAAAGGGGACGGATTAAAGCCTTTTGTTACGAATACAGGACAATACTGGTGAACCGGAAGTAAAGCAGCAGACTGTGGCGCCTTCTCTATACGAGGAACCATTCTATAAAGGAACCTTCGTCATCCGCCATTCACATGTAAGAGCATTTACAATGGTGGCTTAGCGTGTGCAAGAGAGTAACGCTGTAGAATTGTTAAACATTCTCGGTGGAGACAAGTGGTAACCCGTGGCAACGCCGGCAACTCTCCGCGCGCCCTAGTCGTCCTAATGTTTGTACAATAGCGCTTCATTGTTATTGCCTTTGCTGGCCGTTGCAATGAACATAGTATAAAGTTATACTAATTTCTTCCCATGCACATATAATCACCCAGATAATCACCAACTAACAACCCGCTGTTTTCCATTCCAAAACAATTCTCGTTTATTTCCCTGTTTACGTCAAAGAATGAGCAAACAGTCGCAACTTTTTTTTTCTGACTGAATTTTATTCATATAATTAACTAGAGGATGAAAAAAAATAAATGCCAATTTCAGTCATATTTTGTATTTTCTGAGCCGATGTTTTCGACATAGGGACTAGGTCATCTTCGGGGTGTGAAACTTGTTTACTGTGTGGTAACAATAATTCTATTAAAATGAATATGTATAATGTAACGAAATTTACAAGGCGCCACGGTAGCCGAGCGGTTATAGGCTAGACCCGCAAAGCTAAGATGTATTGCGGTACTAGTCTAGGCCTTGCATTTTATTTAATGGTTAATATGAGAAATTTATAGTAAAATATGTTAGGCGGTTATAGGCTAGACCCGCAAAGCTAAGATGTATTGTTGGTTTAATGGATTCGATCCCCTTACTTAGATCTTGTTCAATATTTAAAGGTTAACAAAAGAAATTTATAGTAAAGTATGTTTGCTAGTCGCCTCCGTCCTCGACACCTAATTAGGTTTAGTTGGACATTAAAGCTCGCCTGCATAAATAGGCATAGTTATACTTTTTAAATTAAAATAAAATTAATGTAACCTAGTGCTTATTTAAGGGTCCATGTTTGGAGCTTATGTAATGTTTTAGAATGTTTGGAGCTCGCGAATTGAAGCAGAAAAACACGGAATTTCCTAGTTCAATTGTACCACTTCCGGTAGACCTATTTTAAATACATTCTTATTTGTCGTATTCTCTCGTGACACGAGAATTACGGTACTTTTTTTTTTGAAAAGTCGAAATAGCAATCAAGAATCTAGATATGCCTAATATATATCTGTTAAGGCGGAACTCATTCGGGAAATAAAGGGATTGTAAGTAAAGTAAATCTTTATAGTTTAAATAATACAGTAACAGCTGTCTCCACTCCTTTTCTTTGTACCAAAAATATTAAAAGTAAAAGTTCAGTTTCTCCAAATTATTGGATAAGATGATCTTATCATTACCTTATCGAAAGGTAGTCTGATAACTCTTCTTTAACGCATTCCCTTTCAGATTCAAACTACGCAATCAATACTTTCTGTTTAGAGTAATTGTGTTTTAAGTTATTAATGCTATTTCTAATTGGTAGTTGTTTCCAAGAAAAACAATATAATCGTGGTTAGCAAACGGAAGTCCCATTGTTTATTAAACATTGTTGTACTGATGCTAAGGCTAATTGACAATTGAGTGAGATCTTTTACACCTGGAAATTTTGCTGGCTTAAGTATGATCCTGGACAGTATTCTTAATCGTGCGATACAAATCGTGCAACACAAGTTTTTCTTTTTGGAAGTAGGAGAGGAATAATTAAAATGAAAACTTTCCCTGTCGTTTTGATGAAAACTTAAAAAAAAAAGAAAAAAAAAAGACGGAATTGTAAAAGCGACGTCACTCTCAAGTGAACAGAATGGGACAATATCCCTGGATTAATATTCCTTGTAGCGAGCTGTCCAGTCATGCAATTGCTATAAATAATTTAATAACTCTGGAGCCTCGCAGGACTGCGAGCTGGGGAACTGTGCGTCAAAACTGATGGAAAACTGGAATAAAAGCTGGACTCCCGGGAAATAACACCTGGCCGTTCCTGAAGGACCCCCGCACACAATTCTCTGGTAACCCTAAACCATTCTACCACGTGTTCTCTATCCCCTGATACAAAAAAAAAACCTTTTACCACACCTTTTAATTAAAGTATTGATTCATTTTTTTTTTAAATAGGGGAAAAAATGAGTAGCAGGAAAAAAATAAGGTTTTCAAGGATAGCTAACTCGTTCCAGAAAAAATTTGCTATTGGGAATTATCCTTACAATGAGTCCAGTGTAAATAAAGTAATAACTCCACTTTAATATAAAGTACTAACTGACTAAAAATATTCTTTAGTATACTGAGGTTTTCCACGAGAAAAAGGTTCTTAATATTTTTTCTTAAGCTTGAGAAAGACACAATTTTCTTTGAAGGAAAATTTAGTTCAGAGCACTCAAGGGAGAAGCGAACGCCACTAGCCGAGCGGTTAAAGGCTAGGCCCGCAATGCTAAGATGTATTGTTGGTTAGTGGGTTCGATTCCTGGGGTCTAACATAGGCCTTGGATTTTATTTAATAGTTAATATGAGAAATTTGCAGTAAAGGCGGTTAATAGACTAGACCCGCAAAGCTAAGATGTATTGCGGTACTAGTCTAGGCCCTAGATTTTATTTAATAGTTAATATGAGGAATTTATAGTAAAGTACGTTAGGCGGTTATAGGCTAGACCCGCAAAGCTAAGATGTATTGCGGTACTAGTCTAGGCCTTGGATTTTATTTAATGTTTAATAAAAGAAATAAATAAAAGAAATTATGTTTGTTAGTCGCCTCCGTGCACGGCACCTAATTTGGTAGTTGCATGTAAAGCCCGCCTATAAAAATAGGCATTACTTTACTTTTACTTTTATTAAAGAAATCTAGTTTTTGAGCTAGAACTTTGAAAACTATTTCAAGTGGAGGACTTGAGAGTGGCCACAACAGTGAGTTTTCCAGCCTTCTTTGATCTGAAGCAGTTTTAGACTCATCATTGCTTGGGAACGGCTCATTAAAGTGGTGATGAGAGATTCATGCGAACAGATTAAAAATTCCATTAATAAATTTTCCTGACCAGTCAGTTCCAGTAACAAAGAGCCCTACCAGTTGTAATAGGGTCGGACCCATTGTTCCAAAAGGGCCAAACATTGTGCCCTTTCTAAGGGTAGTGTTTTTCACTGAAATTTTCTTGACAAGTTTTCTATTCAGCAAACTTAGATATTTTCGCCAAGATATCGCATTAATAAATCACGTTGTATCATAGACCAGTGAAATTGATCTGTTTGCTACAGTAGTCTTCCATAAGATCACAGCCACTGCAACAAAATAATGTGCCACTCTCACGTTTTTCTTTCGGTCTTAAATCATATATTCGCTTCACTTCCCTGAAAAACAACATCAGTTGGTAAAACTGTACACGTTACTCTAAAATGACTCTTTAGACGGAAGTCTATCCCCACTCGCTGCTGCCCTCTTACCCCCTCTCCCAAATAAATGTTTACACCTGAATGTTTAAATGATATTCTACAAACTGTGGCATCCAGATCTTTTGGTTAAGCTCAGATCTATCCTTTCTAAGCACCTACTTCCTTATCCTGAAGTCTTACCTATTAAATCGCTTCTTTCAAGTTATTCATGGCTTTCCCCCTTCTCTCCTATTAATCCAATCCTCGCAGAAGTTCTACTTAAAAAAAAAAAACTAAGAAGAATTTGATGGTCATTGAACCAATAGGATTGAAGATGATATATTAAGACAGCTTCCGGTTAATATTAAAGGGAAGTATATACATATGAATTATGTACATACAGGAAGTTATATGAAGAAAAAAGTACGGCTAAATAAGCTTTTTCCATTTTCCATTAGCCGAGGAAAATAAGAGCAGTATGAAGTCTGTCAAAATCAGTGGAGAATGAAAAGGCTCTACGAATGTGAAAGGAGGGGAAAAAAATAGAAAACACGTAGTAATGGAGTCTGCATGATGAGGGAAATCCAACTGTCCCTAATCTAAAGTCCCTAAACCCTGGTTTAGAGAGAATAAAGAATTTTTTAATGTAATATAAGGGCTCAAAACTTTTATGTATCCCATATATATGTATATAGTTAGATACATGCACACTCGCATACCTAGATCCTTCGGGAACCATTCAAAGTGTATAGTCCAACTGACTGAATAGGCATTTTCCCGGCACGCCCCCACCACACTTTCCTCCGCTTCGGAAAAACTAATACTCTTTTCCCCATTCAAAGAAATTTTTTTCCATTTTTTTTTTTAATAAAATATTTTTAATATTATCCTTATAAAAAAGTCAGTACACATCACATATTAAAAGATTGAAAACAAAAATGTTTTAATGCGTAACAAAAAAGCAGGAAGTAATTAGCTCAGTGATTAGCGTACTGGGTACCAATGTGGAGAACCCATTTTCGAGTCCAGTTGTTGGTCTTCAGTTTTTCTCTTCCTAGGAGCTTTTTACAGCTCACTAGACGATGGACAGTGTTGTCTGTAGCGGCAGTGTACTGAAAATCCTCAGATTATAATAAAACAGATCTATTTTTATATTTTCCTATAAGGGAACGTGGACTAGCCACTCCTTCCCTGCGGTTTTCCCAGCCTAACACTGACCATCTCCAAAACTGGACAAAAGAAAGCGAACATTAAGGTAATAGAAAAACCATTGTTTAAGGGTTACACAGATTAGTTTGGAGAAGCGAGTTAAAAAGATAAGTCACAATCTGACTTACGCTGGGACAAAGTAGTTCGAGTGGGAGACAAAGAAATAACTAGCGATAAGTTGTGAGAATTGTTTGCAAAGGACAGGCAGCTTTTAGGGTGATTTATCGTTGGCACTATATTCAGCCAAGGGTAGCGGGTAATGTCAGTGTGGTAGTTGCTAGTCCACAGTATCACACCCACAGCTCAGAAGACTAACAGTCTGTGGCGGCTGGGAAAAAAAAAGGCCATCATGAGGTCCATCATCTTCCGCCACAGAAACACTAGGTTATCGGGCAGCAATAACTCTGCCTTGAGTAGCTGGTTGAGATCTCCTAAGCTGTGAAACATTTTTACATGACAAAACATGTCATGTATTGATTAAGTCAGTAACAAGATCGTAATTTATTTTACTTTTAGCCGATGAGGATTATTCTTAAAGGTCTCTGGTGGTCTGATATTCTCTCTCTGACGTAAACGCATAGGAAGCTGAACAATAATTTTGCGACTAGTAAACTGGATCCCATCAAATTATAACTTCCTCTTAAATTATCAAATCTCCCCGGAAATAGCGCTAAACAGAATCGGTATTTTTTCGATGTTTTTTTTAAACCGGAAATACCCCATTTTAGGGTCTCCTAAGTCCAAAAGTGATTTTCACTCGCTACCCTGCTAGCCCTACATGAGATTATCGTACCGAATTTAGACGGTGTAATAAATGTGTCTTAGAGCTTTTTTCTTATTTTTACTGAGGCATGCTCAAGTTGACGTATATGCCCACTGAAAATTAGAAACTAGAAGAAAACTGAACGAATTAGAATCTGTCAACAGATGACTGATACAACCCAATTACACGTCTCTGTTCAATTTCATCCTGGCATCTTATCCGTCCACCTGTCCAATCTTGTGGCATCTCCAATCGAAATAAAACCAATCGATCTTTCCTAAAGTGGCAAACTAATCATACACGTTCGTTTTACAGCAATCTCTCCTACTCTCGAAAGATTAATCTACATTGACAACTTCTTACCTAAAATATTTCTTACAAACTTGTATTTTAGTTCTCATATTAACAATTGAATAAAATCTAAGGCCTAGACACCGGGAATCGAACCCACTACAACAACAACACATCTTAGCATTGCGGGTCTAGCCTATAACCGCCTAATATACTCTCCTATAAATTTCTCACATTAACCATTAAATAAAATCCAAGGCTTAGTTTAGCCAACAATACATCTTAGCATTGCGGGTCTAGTCTCTAACCGCCGAACATACTTTACTATAAATTTCTCATATTATCCATTAAATGAAATTCAAGGCCTAGACTAGTACCGCAATACATCTTAGCTTTGCGGGTCTAGCCTATAACCGCCGAACATACTTTACTATAAATTTCTCATATTATCCATTAAATAAAATCCAAGGCCTAGACTAGTACCGCAATACATCTTAGCTTTGCGGGTCTAGCCTCTAACCGCCTAACATACTTTACTATAAATTTCTCATATTAACCATTAAATAAAATCCAAGGCCTAGATTAGTACCGCAATACATCTTAGCTTTGCGGGTCTAGCCTCTAACCGCTCGGTTATAGTGGCGCCTAACAGGTGAAGAAAGTTTCGATTATAATCTTCTCAAACTGTCAAGTAGTCAACAAAGATAGATTCTCTCTCATACGAATTGCAGATGCTCTTGTAGTTGCATTCCTGGAGACTGTTAGAATAGTCCTGTGTTTAATTTTGTTTGATGTAATCTAAAGACGATGATAAAATAAATAAAAATAAAATATCGTCAGACATGTCTTGCCATAGCGCCTGCTCTGTCTACAATCATGTTATTTTGTACTCCGTATCGAGTTTGACAGCATCGTGACTGATGGAAAACATTCTTGATTGTTGCGAACCCCTCTTATATATGTGCGTTCATCTTCAAGTATGTCCCCCTTTCTATTACATCAACTTATCCTTGCAATACACTTCAACAGTGACTGCCACCATAAGTTCTTCATCATCTCCACTCGAAGATGGAAAAGTCCCTTTTTGATGTATTACTCCTTCTATTCAATTTTTGTGCCCGGTTGTAAAGAAAAAAGTGAAGACCCCATTTTGTATTGACTATTACGTTTGGAGGGAAGATGAAAGGTTTGTAAGAGCTTTCTGCCCAAAACATTGACGGTTTGTAGCAGACAACCACGAGGGGAGCAGACAGCCAGCTCCCCCTAAAGATAAGGGTATTCAGCGGCCCCTAATCCTCATGTCATGTACAGTACAAGTATAATATCTAGTCAACAAATTACCCCCTTGTTGAAGATAGAGGGCTAAATAATATTTTTGTTGGCCAGTTTTATTTATTCAAAGAATCAGTCCTCTCCAGTGTTATCGGAAAATTATCCCCTCTTGTCAATTTATCAACCGCATAAATCCGACTTAGGACCGGATATACAATGAACTGTCAAATCCTTGGTCGTAAGTTGCAATCCGATCAAAATTTTAGAAGCATAAAATGTAAATAATGGGATTGGAGAGAAATCTTTTAACCTGTACGGGCACAATTAAAGGCATTTTAACCAATCACGTGCTCCTGTGGTGCCTTAATTTAAATGTTCTTCCAAATTGAAATCTTTTGGCGGAATATCCCGCATTGCACCCTTTCTTTAGATCTATTGTGGCCTCCAACTTCAGGTAAGATCACATCCAGGTGATGAGACAACGAACCCAGCATTCTTAGGGCAATCTCTAGAAGGAGAAGTGGAAGCCACTCATTTCTCTCTTCCACAAATCTCATACCCCATAATATTCTGAAGAAAGTTTTCCAAAAAGGGTTCTAGGCATGGTGAATTCTCCTCCTAGAACTCTGGGCATTATCCAGGTATATACCAGGAAGTCTAGGATAGAATGGCGGGTTAAGGTGCCACCCACGCCATGCCCTTCATCAACGCTTCCTACTAGTAACACCTCCAGTTAGGGAAGTTAGAAAAGCTAACATCAATTTGCACCCTTCTAAATTCTGGAAAAATGTTTCAAATAGAAGTTCCGGAACTATTTACTTTAAAGAGAATCGCTTGGAAAATTGGTAAAGTCGTCCTTCCAGGTGATGGAAATTGATCGCTAAGTTATTAGGTCAGGTCCTTCAGGGGTTCTTCCGAATAATTCAACAAAATATCAAGTTGAACTTCCTGCAGATTTTCGTTTTTTGTTCTAGTGTTTTTAAACAGTAAAAGCTTATTTTCTTTTTACTCAAAAACGTTTTTCGTACTCAATAATAAAACTCAGTATCGACTCAATCGCGTTAAAAAATAAAAATTCTACGCTTAAAATAAAGTAAAAACGGAAGTTTCACGTCAGCTTACTTAAATTCACGGATTGAAACTTTCAATAAATTATTGTATTCTATAATTTAAATCAGAATTTAAATATGAATAAATTTAAGTATCAGGATTATTATCAGGATTAATTATCGATTCCCAGGGTGTAGGCCTTGGATTTTTTTTAATAGTTAATATGAGAAATTTATAGTAAAGTATATTAGGCGGTTATAGGCTAGACCCGCAATGCTAAGATGTATTGTTGGTTTAGTGGGTTCGGTTCTCTATCTCTAAGTCTTGGATTTTATTTAATGTGTTAATATGAGAAATTTATAGTAAAGTATGTTAGGCTGATATAGGCTAGACCCGCAAAGCTAAGATGTATTGCGGTACTAGTCTAGGCCTTGGATTTTATTTAATGGTTAATATGAGAAATTTATAGTAAAGTATGTTAGGCTGATATAGGCTAGACCCGCAAAGCTAAGATGTATTGCGGTACTAGTCTTAGGCCTTGGATTTTATTTAATGGTTAATATGAGAAATTCATAGTAAAGTATGTTAGGCGGTTATAGGCTAGACCCGCAAAGCTAAGCTGTATTGAGGTACTAGTCTAGGCCTTGGATTTTATTTAATGGTTAATATGATATTAAATAATAATTTAAATAAGAATGTAAAATTTAGAAGCTCCTTGAATCCCTAAAATTTTATTTTTAGATTTGTTTTTGGTTTTTTACAAGTGAGTAAATGAAATTTTAAAGTGCTTATTACTTATTCTAATTGAAACTACTGTCATTAAGTATAAAGAGGGAGAACTTTATTATAGTATATTTATTTATAATTAGCTTTTATTAGCTTTTCTCGTACCATTAAGCTTTAATACAAAACTAAACTAAAAGATGCAAGAATTTCTCCATTAAAAATTTTTAACCACTTTATTATAATCAAAAAAGAATTATGATAATTTATGTAAATTAAGGCACAGTTTTTCTCGCGCAATATTGCACGCGCTACTTCAGCCATGCACCCGTCCAAGATGGGAAAACTGAATATTTAGTTAGTTAAATTTTTTTTAAATTTACTTCACGCTCTCTTAGTCTGGTGGGAAATTTACTAACAAGTATTTTATGTTGAACAAGTTTTTCTTCACTAATTATAATAATTTATGCAAAGTAGTTATT
This sequence comes from Rhodnius prolixus, assembly GCF_049639745.1. NCBI lineage: Eukaryota > Metazoa > Arthropoda > Insecta > Hemiptera > Reduviidae > Rhodnius > Rhodnius prolixus. The sequence continues at coordinate 39,466,630 of NW_027411634.1, forward strand.
ATTTATTAAAGAGTGCTTAATTAGTGATGACACGGGACTTAGACTTAGCTTCAGAATTATTAACTAGAGAGTGGAAGTGCTGTGACGGATTAAACTTGTACATCAACGTCACCATGGAAATGGAGGAAAACAAAAAAAGTAAAATGAGGAAATGAATCTGGAAAACTCACACTACTTACTCTTATCTCAGTTTACGTAAATTTAAATTTTCTTTTACGTACCCTACAATTTGTACTTTAAATAGAAAAGACAGCTGGAAGAATTGGATTCGTGTAGATTTGTGATTCTGAGATTTCAACCCAAATAACCGTTTTGGGTAGGCCTGAATCCCGTACGAGTTTCTTTTTTGTTTTTCTGTTTTTAATTGGTCTGTTTGTCTGTCTCACTGTCTGCCGGAAGTACCAATTCACTTAAAAGCTCTTGATTCTCTTCAAACTAATTATAATTCAAACTAATATTATAATTTTTGTTTTAAATATATTCCCAGGAATATTTCATTAAGGCTAGTTGATTGGACATCCGCTTAAAGTGCTGCTTTTTTTTAGAGAGAGAGAGAAGTAACAATTTAAATCCTTTGAAATAAAGCAAATTAAATGCCTATTTTTTCAGGCGGGCTTTACATCCAACTACCAATTCGTCATCCGTCGTGGACGGAGGCGACTAGTAAACATACTTTACTATAAAATTTCTCATATTAACCATTAAATAACATCCAAGGCATAGACTAGTACCGCAATACATCTTAGCTTTGCGGGTCAAGTCTATAACCGTCTAAACATACTTTGCTATAACTGCTCAGTAACAGGTCACGGCCTTTTAAATAATAGTACGTGCTAACTGAATGCAATGGCTGACAGGAAGTGGCGTGCAATTTAATAAATTTGTTAGTGCATAACCAGTTTATTAAGAAAATAGATCCAGTTTTTTAAACTTAGCAAACACATTGCACCATCACTTTTAATACAAAACCACAAATCCCCGGGGATCTTGCTTAAACGCTTCTCTAAAGAAACATTGTATTTTATTGTTCCACCATTTGTGTGGGTAAAATGAAGAGTCTGATGTGTTTTGTTCGCACGGTCGCTAGTAGAAATACTAAGTTTGATAAAAAATTAATTATATAACAGGGTGACACAAGGTCGTGTGAGTGTTCAACCCAGATGTTTGTTTGTTTGTTTGTTTGTTCTCTTTAAACATTACAAAGTTTGTTGGTTTTATATTTTTTATATAGTCGTACATTTTTTATTACATTAGATAAAGGTTTGGAATAGCTAGAATCTATGGATCGATGGTTACATTCCCGGCAGTCCCATTCCCTTGCTCTCTAGATATCTCCCTCTTGCTGCTTATCCATGTAGCCCGCTATCCCTAACAAAAATATTACGCAAAAAAGTAAAAAATAGAATGCCCATAGGAATGAAGGTTTTTGTAAATTCATACCCACGCACAAAATACGATGGAGTTTTGTTCGAAATATGTAGAGAGAGACAGAGTGAGACAGAGAGAGAGTGAGCGAGTGACACAGAGAGAGATAGACTGAGGAAGAGAGAGAGAGCGAGTGACAGAGAGAGAGAGTGAGAGTGAGAGAGTGTGAGTGAGAGAAAAAAATTATAATAAAAATACGATGTCTGAATTTCAACTAAACTGTATAATATAATTCACAAAAGAATGAAGCCGACTTTATAACCGCCAACCATAATAAATATGAAGAAAATCTAAAAGTTTTAGAGGAAAGGTGGAGGGGTGAAGAGAAAGTGTGAGAAAGAGAAAGGAGGAGCAAATAGGAACTGCGAGAAAGTTGTCGCTGTGAGTAAATGAGCAATGTTGGCATTTTCCCGATTTTTTTTTTCTTTTATTATAAATTTAAGGCGCTTCAATATTTGAGATCATTGTCGCCCGGGGCTTTTTTCGGTGCACTGCCGGTCTTTGTACGACAGAGTGGTGGTGGCACTTACGTATGTCGAAATCTCTACACTTAAATCGGCCGCATATCGGTCAGAGATGCAATAACACAAGCGTGCTGTGATGGCTAAAATAACCAGCTCTGCAGACCACGTACAGCAAAGTGGACTCGCGTCTTTTTTTGCTATTGCAGCCAAACACGAACTCAATACTGACAGACATAGTGCCTGCAAAGATGGTACAACTATTGGCCGAGTAGTTATAGGCTAGACCCGCAATGCTAATATTTATTGCAGTACTAGTCTAAGCCTTGGATTTTATTTAATAGTTAATAAATAAATTAATAGTAATGTATGTTAGGCGGTTATAGGCTAGACCCGCAAAGCTAAGATGTATTGCGGTACTAGTCTAGGCCTTGGATCTTATGTAATGGTTAATGAGAGAAATTTATAGTAAAGTGCGAGTATGTTAGGCGGTTATAGACTGGACCCGCAAAGCTAAGATGTATTGCAGTAGTAGTCTAGGCCTTGGATTTTATTTAATGGTTAATATGAGAAATTTACAGTAAAGTATGTTTGCTAGTCGCTTCCGTCCACGACACCTAATTGGTACTTGGATGTAAAGTCCGCTTGATAAAAATGGAGCCACAATAGATATTATTTTAAGACGCAATGGATTAGGTTTATAGCCACTCTATTTATAACCTTCAATTAGGTAAAAAATCTCAACGCAGAAACTAAAGGTTCGCTACCTTACTTCGGTTCAAGCTTGTGCATGAATAGAATAACTGATTACGAGTCTTTAATCACTCAAATAAAAAATTGGAGGGAGAAGATATTTACCCCCTCTCCACCAATACAACTCTGATCCAATCAAATCATCACCCTGTTCTGTCACCAACAATGTTCGCATTACGTAGTATTTTATACTTACGGACAATAATTCTACGTTCCTCTCTGCAATGGTAAGTTGGGGGAGCGTCTATGTTCATTGTCCCGAATATGAACTCATTCAAATCATCCATCACTCCCCCATCCCCACCACAAACAGTATAACCATTCTCTAAATAACCTCTCGTGTTTATAAAAAAACAAAACAAAAAAGTCATATCTTTTGTTTCTTGTTTTTATTGTTAAATTTCATATTTCAGTTTGTTGTTTTGTTTTTCCCTGCCGAACATTTGGGTTGATTTTATATAGTATATCACTGGTCTACCATTTTGTGCCGCACAGAACAGTACATTTGATCGATCAAGTCTGAATAGACTTTTGTTTATTATTATAACCAACAAAAGGTTGCAGTGTCTGTCAGCTGTGCTGGACATATAGAAACCTCTTGTTCTGTTTACTGGTGAACAATACAACCTGAATGTAGAACAAGTTTTCAGAATTACTACCAATCGTGTATGTGAGTGTAAATGCTTGTGCGGTTTTATGGCTGTATAGGTGAGGTTATACTACATGTACATGTATATATACTTACTTTTTCTGCAAATCGTTAAGTAATGAGCCCATTGTTAAACTAAACTTAATTAGAAGAAGTTCTAACTTTAATCACTGCTATTATTTGCACAAAAAAAATTTCATAAATTAATTTGAATTTTATGAATAATTTATTAAGAAAAATAATTTGAAATTTAAAAATATAAGTTAATATTATATTGTAATTCATGAAAATGTGGTTAGGTTGGCAGTACTGTATATTATCTTTGATTTTATACATCGTTGCAAGCATGTATATTGTATTCCGCGATGGCTTCGAATATTCATCCATCATCAGACCTTTGACTTTCTTATTTTAAGACAGCATTCTTTAAAATTGACTACTGGTCCATCTAAAAGAGTTTTCAATGAATTAAACAACTTGATAACTAACATTGTTGAGTGCTCGTGAACACGTTTTCCTGCAAAACAAACTCACGTAATTTCTCATACGAAGATAGAAAGGAATCCTAGAAAATGATATACCGTTTGAAAGCCCATTAAACAAGGAAACTTTTACTAAAAAGTGCCTGGCACCTAGGTCGGATAATGATCACATAAGAGCCTAATGAGTTTTCTTCAAAAATTTCGATTACTTTTATTTTTCCAGTATCCAGGAGGAAGATTGAGGCTGTTTGGGAGAATAACTTATGCTTCGAAATGGTATCAATTTTTAGAAAAATTATCTGTCCTTCTAACCGTGTCAACAAGAATCGAATTCGGACTAAAACTTATATTGGAAAAAAAAGTAATGATTTTAGAAAAAAAATTAAAGTGACGTCACTCAAGAACAGTGTAAAATATGAAGTTGGCCAATATGTCATTGAACTTCACTTTAGATATACCTACTACACACAGTAGGCCTATGGACAATACTTACTGGTTCACCCTGTATAGTGTTAATTTTTAGAATTGCCTATACTACTATACTATAACCTAAGGAAAACCTTCCAACAAGCATACTCTATAGAACCTAAATCAGGGGTAGCGAATCCGCGAAGTACATCCTAAATTTATTTATTATTTCCAAAATGGAACTGATCGATTTACAATTTAATAATGATTATTATATCGTAACTACATATTGTGACACAAAAGAAAAAAATTTCTAATTTAAAAAATCTGGCACAAAAAGTTGTAATCGAATTTTGAAACAACAGAAATCACCGAATAGTTTTTTCGAAACTAAAAAGTACCAAACATAAAGTTACACTCTAAACATTCCAAAAAAAAATAGGTACATTAACCTTTAAAATTGTACAAAATTTCAACTTTCTGGCTGTACTTTAGCAAGAGATGAAAATCATCTCAAAAGAATTTTGCATTTACTTCATGTTTCGACATGCTGTATCACCTGTTCTACTGGAGGTAAATCCCACGAAATTATGCACATTTATAGAAATAGTTTACCTCTACAATTGTGCACAATTCCAACATTGTAGTAGTGTTTTTAAAGAAGATATTAGGTGATAAAGTTTAGGTGTTTTGCATTAGCTTCAAATTTCAAATTGCTGTATCTTCTATCTTAATAAGGTTAATCCCGCGAAATTATGCACATTTATAGAAATAGTTTACCTCTACAATTGTGCAGAATTCTATTACGATCTACTTTGCGTGAGATTAATGAAATTTGAGAAACAATTATTTACCTAATTAAGTAAATTATATATTATTTGATCATCTCATAAATGTCTTTATACTACCTACGTATATAATGTATAATAATAAAAATCATAATAATAATTAATTATGATTTGACTTTTCTTTGTTAAACGTTTTTGTAGTCTGTCCAATCTAATAGATACAAATATTATTTTATATGGCTTATAAGGAATTTTCTTAGTGGCCCACAATATCACAATTAATGTAAACCGGAAGTATAAGAAAAAGTAATGGGAGTGTTCAGCCAGGATATCTTTAATCAGCTCAAAATTGAGATAGTATAATTATTGCAAATGTATTAAATAATGTATTGTGCCCTCGATTACATTACATATGTTCAGGTGAATACAGGATAGTTCCAATACAGGATAATATGTGTACAGGTTCATTATTAACATTTGGCGTTATCTTGATTTATCAGGAGTTCACACAGTTCTAAACAACTATATTGTATTGATCAAGAAGCTATTGTTGTGGCCCTAGCCAATCGAGATGGGAGTGTTGTACTGATGGGAGAAGGAGTCACGTGGTCTAGCCGTTGGGTGAATAGGGACACAGAATGGTCCGTGGTATCAGTATTCAACAAGAGAATGGTTCTCTCACTTCCTGAGTGGGGGGGTCCCTATCCGGGTGGGCGGATGTCCTTCTCTCACTCTTCTCCTTAATCCATGGCCCAGTGAACACTGCCGGCCAAACTTGGACAGCCAAAGTGACATCACGTCACCTTCTAGTTAGGAACCCATCTCCACTGCTGCCTCCTCCAGGTTTTACTCTTCTGCTCTTGACTTTCCATTTCCAAGCACGCTCAACCACGTACCGATCGTAGACATACTTTCACTCAGAGTGCACAACCATTCTCTGTCCCACCGCTGGAAAGTCCACTTTATTCCGGGGTCTCTTGAAGCTGAGACAGCATCCTAGCTAGTACACACAACACACACCACACTTTGATATCCCACTTCTGAATCCAACAATGGTACATTCTAAAAACTTATTGCAAAATTATCGATGGACCACAAACTGTTATCATGATCCTCTTGATTCGTTCTTCTTCCGCCAGATAAAGTTTTGAATTTGCTTTGAGTAGTACTCTCTGGATAGCATATCCATCATTGGATAAATCAATTTTATTTGAATTTGTACTATCGTACCACTTATGTAAAAAATTAAAATTTGTAACTTCCGCATCTGAAGCAAATTCTTCAACCGGAAATATCTTTTCACTGAATCAATTTTTTCACGTGCTTCGATTTGTGAAATCGCGGGTATTTGATTTACAATCGGATGTGTTAGCATTTAATTGAAGGAAAAATTGATTTTAATTCAGTTATGGCAAAAGGGTGGGGATAGACGACTGTATTTAAGAGTAATTTACGGGTTTACGTACAATAAAAATATCAGTGATAATATATAGCCCATAAAAGTTCGAACTTTTTAGAATTGTCGACAAATAAAATTTTAGAATTGTGATATTACTATTCTCTATAATTGGGTAAATTATAGCAAAATTCTATCGTTTAGGAAACAAGATATTTAGAATTAAATTTTGGTTTCCTTTAAAACAGTGAAATTTTAACTTCAAATATCTCGAAAACTACTCGATAAATTTTGTTTATATTTTACTTGTATATGGAGACTACTATTGTCTATAATGGTGTAAATTTTAGTAAAAATCGATCGAGCAGAAAACGAGATATTTAGGGTAAAATTTGGATCTGTTCTATGACGTAAAAACTTTAACTTCAAATATCTCGAAAACTACTTGATAGATTTTGTCTAAATTTTACCTGTATATGGAGACTAGTATTGTCTATAATAGTATAAATTTTATTAAATATCTATTGAGCAGAAAACAAGATATTTAGGGTTAAAGTTTGGTTCTGTTCTATAACGTGAAAACTTTAACTTCAAATATCTCGAAAACTACTCGATAGACTTTGTTTATATTTTACCTGTATATGGAGACTACTATTGTCTATAATTGTGTAAATTTTAGTAAAAATCGATCGAGCAGAAAACGAGATATTTAGGGTAAAAGTTTGGATCTGTTCTATAACGTAAAAACTTTAACTTCAAATATCTCGAAAACTACTCAATAGATTTTGTTTATATTTTACCTGTATATGGAGACTACTATTGTCTATAATTGTGTAAATTTTAGTAAAAATCTATCGAGCGGAAAACGAGATATTTAGGGTTAAATATTTTTTCTGTTCTATAAAATGAAAAACTTTAACTTCAAATATCTCGAAAACTGCCCAATAGTATTTGTTTTAATTTTACCTGCATATGGAGACTACTATTGTCTATAATAGTGTAAATTTCAGTAAACATCTATCGAGCAGAAAACGAGATATTTAGAGTTAATGTTTGGTTCCCTTCTATAACGTGAAAACTTTAACTTCAAATATCTCGAAAACTACTCGATAGATTTTGTATATATTTTACCTGTATATGGAGACTACTATTGTCTATAATGGTGTAAATTTTAGTAAAAATCGATCGAGCAGAAAACGAGATATTTAGGGTAAAATTTGGATCTGTTCTATGACGTAAAAACTTTAACTTCAAATATCTCGAAAACTGCCCAATAGTATTTGTTTTAATTTTACCTGCATATGGAGACTACTATTGTCTATAATAGTGTAAATTTCAGTAAACATCTATCGAGCAGAAAACGAGATATTTATAGTTAATGTTTGGTTCCCTTCTATAACGTGAAAACTTTAACTTCAAATATCTCGAAAACTGCCCAATAGTATTTGTTTTAATTTTACCTGCATATGGAGACTACTATTGTCTATAATAGTGTAAATTTCAGTAAACATCTATCGAGCAGAAAACGAGATATTTAGAGTTAATGTTTGGTTCCCTTCTATAACGTGAAAACTTTAACTTCAAATATCTCGAAAACTACTCGATAGATTTTGTATATATTTTACCTGTATATGGAGACTACTATTGTCTATAATGGTGTAAATTTTAGTAAAAATCGATCGAGCAGAAAACGAGATATTTAGGGTAAAATTTGGATCTGTTCTATGACGTAAAAACTTTAACTTCAAATATCTCGAAAACTACTTGATAGATTTTGTCTAAATTTTACCTGTATATGGAGACTAGTATTGTCTATAATAGTATAAATTTTATTAAATATCTATTGAGCAGAAAACAAGATATTTAGGGTTAAAGTTTGGTTCTGTTCTATAACGTGAAAACTTTAACTTCAAATATCTCGAAAACTACTTGATAGATTTTGTCTAAATTTTACCTGTATATGGAGACTAGTATTGTCTATAATAGTATAAATTTTATTAAATATCTATTGAGCAGAAAACAAGATATTTAGGGTTAAAGTTTGGTTCTGTTCTATAACGTGAAAACTTTAACTTCAAATATCTCGAAAACTACTCGATAGACTTTGTTTATATTTTACCTGTATATGGAGACTACTATTGTCTATAATTGTGTAAATTTTAGTAAAAATCGATCGAGCAGAAAACGAGATATTTAGGGTAAAAGTTTGGATCTGTTCTATAACGTAAAAACTTTAACTTCAAATATCTCGAAAACTACTCGATAGATTTTGTTTATATTTTACCTGTATATGGAGACTACTATTGTCTATAATTGTGTAAATTTTAGTAAAAATCTATCGAGCGGAAAACGAGATATTTAGGGTTAAATATTTTTTCTGTTCTATAAAATGAAAAACTTTAACTTCAAATATCTCGAAAACTGCCCAATAGTATTTGTTTTAATTTTACCTGCATATGGAGACTACTATTGTCTATAATAGTGTAAATTTCAGTAAACATCTATCGAGCAGAAAACGAGATATTTAGAGTTAATGTTTGGTTCCCTTCTCTAACGTGAAAACTTTAACTTCAAATATCTCGAAAACTACTCGATAGATTTTGTATATATTTTACCTGTATATGGAGACTACTATTGTCTATAATGGTGTAAATTTTAGTAAAAATCGATCGAGCAGAAAACGAGATATTTAGGGTAAAATTTGGATCTGTTCTATGACGTAAAAACTTTAACTTCAAATATCTCGAAAACTGCCCAATAGTATTTGTTTTAATTTTACCTGCATATGGAGACTACTATTGTCTATAATAGTGTAAATTTCAGTAAACATCTATCGAGCAGAAAACGAGATATTTAGAGTTAATGTTTGGTTCCCTTCTATAACGTGAAAACTTTAACTTCAAATATCTCGAAAACTGCCCAATAGTATTTGTTTTAATTTTACCTGCATATGGAGACTACTATTGTCTATAATAGTGTAAATTTCAGTAAACATCTATCGAGCAGAAAACGAGATATTTAGAGTTAATGTTTGGTTCCCTTCTATAACGTGAAAACTTTAACTTCAAATATCTCGAAAACTACTCGATAGATTTTGTATATATTTTACCTGTATATGGAGACTACTATTGTCTATAATGGTGTAAATTTTAGTAAAAATCGATCGAGCAGAAAACGAGATATTTAGGGTAAAATTTGGATCTGTTCTATGACGTAAAAACTTTAACTTCAAATATCTCGAAAACTACTTGATAGATTTTGTCTAAATTTTACCTGTATATGGAGACTAGTATTGTCTATAATAGTATAAATTTTATTAAATATCTATTGAGCAGAAAACAAGATATTTAGGGTTAAAGTTTGGTTCTGTTCTATAACGTGAAAACTTTAACTTCAAATATCTCGAAAACTACTTGATAGAATTTGTTTAAATTTTACCTGTATATGGAGACTACTATTGTCTATAATGGTGTAAATTTTAGTAAATATCTATCTATCTATTGTATAATACATTATACTGTTACAAACTTTTCATTTAATAAGGAAATAACAAGAGTCTTAACCAAAATTGTAAATTAAACGTAAATCAATACAATATGGTTGCTTAGTAATAACCATTTCCTGTTCTAGATAATATAAAGGAAATATAAACTTTCAACAATGTAGAATAAATTAGTTGGAAGTATTTGTTAAAGGAAGTATCGTAACATATTACCAAGAATAATAAAGCTCGCAGAATAACTTACCCGCACTATATTCCCTAAATAGTGTGTGTAAACTAAAGCTAGAGTATTTACAGTTTAAATGGAGAATATTCACACAAGGAATCTATTCATGTACAAATATACTCAACGAGATATTTACAGCGCAATCACTTTAAGCTAGATGATTTTTATCATTGTGTGCCTGTGTGAAGAGGTTAATAAAACAAGTTGGGGTGATTGTGAACAGACGATGGGAATGTCTGCAGCCCGGAAATCAAATCTTCCAGCGCTGATTTCCGGCTTCTTATTCCATTAAACTTATTTATTTTTTTTGTCTCCGACTTCCAATTTTTCTTTCTTCAAAGTTTACATCATTTCCGGTTCGTTTCCTTCCTGTCTTCTAGATTTTTTTGTTTTTTTCTCTTATCCTTTGCTAGCGGAAGTAACGCGATAGTTCATGTTTGCACCTTTTTTTTAGAGTCTTCACACCGGAAATAATAAATTTAGAGATCCCCAGTTATACGAAAAATGTTATGATATGGCCTTTCTAATTCTTAATAGCATCAATGTTTTGATGATGACTTTCATCAAGAACATTCCTTCTACCGGAAGTACGTCTTTACTTAATGGATTTCTCTTTTAAAATGGCTTCAAATATTTTCCTTTTATTTAAATGCTCATTGATTTTTATTTCACCATTTTTTTACAAAAATTTGTTTTAGGATGGAACCCGGTAAAGAACACATTCTTCCTTTGCTATCGTACTTTGTCCCAATCCTGAACCTTATCCAGCTACCTTACTCCGAAGTCTTCCCCATCTGGTCGCAGTTTCCGGTTTGTTACTAATTAAAGCAGGGGTGTCAAACTCAATTAAAACACGAGCCACTTGGTGCTTGCTACAGGCAAGATTCACGCGGACCATAACAAATTTACAAATTTGGTTAAATGTACGGTTAAATGTTAAATTCTGGGGTCGTAGCACTTTTTGGCCATCCACTACGCGGATCATCATCTAAGCTCTCCCGACCAAATTTAAACTCGCTGGTCCACTTGGCAACAGTTGAATATGAAGGAGCAGAGTCCCCCAGTGTGTTCTGAAAGTCGGCATGAATTTCCTTTGCTTTCATACCTTTCTTTACTAAGTACTTAATCACTCAGTTTTTTCCATTGTCACAAATCACTACGCGGGAACAACAACAAAGAGTCGTCACTACCACTCTCCTGCAGCAAGAGTACTGACGCGCCACGTGTTCACTCACAATGGATGTGTGATTATTGCGCGGGAACCTCGTTGCTTTAGCACAGACATCTAGCGGTGATTCCGAGAACTTTTCAAACCACCCTCGTATATTCTGAAGTGAGGATTCAAGAATATGGATAGAATAATTAAAACACTTTATAATTGTATTAATAAAACGAAAATTGTTCATTTTTACCCAGACACTTGGCCAGTGATTTTCTCCTACAAGTTTTACTATATCTGGATACAAAGAGTGGGGAATTCCTACTTCCTTTTTGTCCCTTAAAACCGGAATTCCACTTAGAGTGGCAAACATATCGCTTCCACAAACGTCGCAGGAACTAAGTCAGTGTGTTTATACACGCACGCAGACCTCCCAGGTAAGGGCACTGGGCCACGTGTAGGTATGCTATTCTTCGTAGCTAAAGGGTTAACAAGGGAATTGGGTGTATGGTATTGCTCTCTCTCCCGTCATTTTCTTCATAACAATATTTTCCATTTTCATTTCAGAACAATGTGAGCCACAAAAAAAAAATATTACCTCGGGGGGGCCACCAGTTTGACATCCCTGCTTTATAAAGTGAACAAATATAATATTAAAATCAACTAGTTTTACGCACAAGTTGTTTTACAAGAAAATTTATTGACGTAAACTGTTAAAGAGGAAGTCGTGTGAGTTACATCTCCAGTTATTTTTTCTTTTTTTGTTCTCGAAACTTAGCTTTTTTTCCTTCACAAAAGTTTAGGCTGAAATTAAACTGAAACTAAGAATTGCCTGAGAAAGGAAGTAGAAGAAAGGAAATCCAAAACGGAAAAAAAACCGCCTCTTCCCCCCGCCCCGCCAAATAGAGCACCAAAAGACGCCATGTTTGTTGTGATCGTAAACTGGAGTCATTTTATTGTGATTGCAATGCCGTCCTCTTCCTTCATCCAACCCGTCTTGCAAGTGTAGTAACATTTCTTTGAAGGACCAACAGCACTTTAACTCCCTCTCAGCTGAAATTACATTCTTCCCTCACAATTTTTTTCCCCCCGCGTCCTTAATTAAACTGTAGCAGGCTCCTTAAGTCCTCTGTCGTTATTTAGTTTTTTTTTTTTTTTTTTTCTACTACAGGTACCAACCATTTTTTTCCAGTTGGTATCCTGCAATTTTCCTGCAAGAACACCCAAAAGATTCCATGAAGTAGACTCGCTTAGTTAAGAAGATATGGGATTGGATAGAAGAGGGAGCAACAAGAATACTGAGTTTAATGAGAAACATAAGAAATGTCGTGTTAGGAAAAACGGCGTAACTCAAAATTAAAAAAAAAAAAATAGTTGGGCTGATTCATTCACAGGAAGTGAGTCTTCCTGTTCCGAGTCATGTCCACAATTACTCGGGGGACTCAACAAAAAAAGAGTCACCTGAACACTCGAGTTGTTTTTTACAAAAAAAAAAAAAAAATACGAAGCACTGGAGATGATTTGCTTCCCCAGTGATTTTGCAACTTGACCAAGAAAATTCCCTAACTTTTTTTTTTTGTTTACCCCAGACTGGGCTTCAGACATTCATTCACCATCAGCGGAACATTAATTAGCCTTTGCTGTGACTCTTGTACACTACACTTCGAGTCAGCTAGCGTAAGATGCGGAGAACAAAAGTGACGTCGAGCCTCTGTCTACACGAGGCTGATTAGACCTCCCCATGATGCTGACTGAATATCCGAAACCGGTCAGGAACACAATATACATACATCATACAGATTTGTAACTAGTAAAAGTAAAGTAAAAGTTACTTACCGTAATCGCCAACTAACTACCAATTAGGTGTCGTGGACGGAGTCGACTAGCAAACATACTTTACTATAAATTTCTCATATTAACCATTAAATAAAATCTAAGACCTAGACTAGTACCGCAATACATCTTAGCTTTGCGGGTCTAGCCTCTTAACCGCCTAACATACTTTACTATAAATTTCTCATATTAACCATTAAATAAAATCTAAGACCTAGACTAGTACCGCAATACATCTTAGCTTTGCGGGTCTAGTCTCTAAACCGCCTAACATACTTTACTATAAATTTCTCATATTAACCATTAAATAAAATCTAAGACCTAGACTAGTACCGCAATACATCTTAGCTTTGCGGGTCTAGCCTATAACCGCCTAACATTCTTTACTATAAATTTCTCATATTAACCATTAAATAAAATCTAAGACCTAGACTAGTACCGCAATAATCTTAGCTTTGCGGGTCTAGCCTATAACCGCCTAACATACTTTACTATAAATTTCTCATATTAACCATTAAATAAAATCTAAGACCTAGACTAGTACCGCAATACATCTTAGCTTTGCGGGTCTAGCCTCTTAACCGCCTAACATACTTTACTATAAATTTCTCATATTAACCATTAAATAATATCTAAGACCTAGACTAGTACCGCAATACATCTTAGCTTTGCGGGTCTAGCCTTTAACCGCCTAACATACTTTACTATAAATTTCTCATATTAACCATTAAATAAAATTCAAGACCTAGACCAGGGGTACGGAACAATACATATTAGCTTCGCAGGTCTCGCCTCTAACCGCTCGGCTTCCGTGGCGCCCTATTTGTAACTAGTATTTGCATCACTTTATCCAGGGCAGCCCTGAATAACGCTTTCACTTTAAGTGCATTATCAGGGTAACTGTTATTACAATAGGGTTTATAAAACTAGCTAAAGTTAGTTAGAATTTAAAATAACTTAAAATTCTGATTTTCGACGGAAAGTTTTAAAATAGATCGGCTAAAGCTTATCATTTTTCTGGACAAAAAGGACCCTTAAATTACGCAATATCGCTTTTTTTTCTATTTTTTTTTTAAATTAATTTTAAGATCTGCTCTTAAACGTAGTACCCTGGGACAGGAAGTAATTTTTAATAAAAGTTTTCGCCCCTTTAAGAACTTTTCCTCCCAAGTCATTACTTAAACGTCAAGAAATTTTACTTAATACAGGCATGATTTACGTGGTTAATAGAAGAAGTAGTGGAGGCGGTAGAAGAGTATTGCTTTTATTTTTGGATCGCTTGCCGTTCACTAGTTTAGCGGAAGGAACAACTTTTACCGATGCTCATAAATTATAGTTTAATCCCGAACAGTGCTGTGCCGCCCTCTTCTCTCTAACCCCTCCTTATTTGATTATAAATATATGTGTGGGGGGGGGGCCTCCACTGTGATAGTCGCTAAAGTGATCTTCCTGTAGATTGAACAGTAGAAAACATGATTCCATTTTGGGAAAACCTGGAGGGAAATTGTCTACTTTTGTGTTAGTTTTGAACGCAATATCATAAAAAAAGTAAAATAACAGAAACAGGTTCGAGAAATAACTTAACACTTCCAAAGACACACGAAACCATCTGCATGATTATTAGAACCTTCTTACTATCTTTCCTATTCAGTGATGCACAATGTTGCCTATAACGAGAGAACACAGCCAGAGGCAGGCTCCAGGGGCACCAATAACCTCTGATGGTTAAAATAAAAAATTCTTGGCTGGTTTATTTGTTAACAAAATCTTAGTATTGCCTATTTTTTCATTTAGGCAGGCTTTACATCCAACTACCAAATTAGGTGTCGTGGATGGAGGCGACTAGCAAACATACTTTACTATAAATTTCTCGTATTAACCATTAAATAAAATCCAAGGCCTAGACTAGTACCGCAATACATCTTAGCTTTGCCTATAACCGCCTAACATACTTTACTATAAATTTCTCATATTAACCATTAAATAAAATCCAAGGCCTAGACTAGTACCGCAATACATCTTAGCTTTGCGGGTCTAGCCTATGACCGCCTAACATACTTTACTGTAAATTTCTCATATTAACCACTAAATAAAACCCAAGACCTAGACTAGTACCGCAATACATCTTAGCTTTGCGGGTCTAGCCTATAACCGCCTAACATACTTTACTATAAATTTCTCATATTAACCATTAAATAAAATCCAAGGCCTAGACTAGTACCGCAATACATCTTAGCTTTGCGGGTCTAGCCTATAACCGCCTAACATACTTTACTATAAATTTCTCATATTAACCATTAAATAAAATCTAAGACCTAGACTAGTACCGCAATACATCTTAGCTTTGCGGGTGTAGCCTTTAACCGCCTAAACATAGTTTACTATAAATTTCTCATATTAACCATTAAATAAAATCCAAGGCCTAAGACCGGGAATTGAACCCATTACCACAATACATATTAGCTTCACAGGTCTAAAAATCTTAGTATTAAGTATGAACTACCGGTCATGGTTATATCTTTTAACATGAGAGTTAAAGCAAAATACGCGATTTCTCTTAGTTTGAATTATATCTGTAGGCTGTTGTTTTTTATTTTTAATAAAAATTTACGATATTTACAAAAAACACAGCTTTCAGTAAAGTGAATGAATAATCAATTATCAAGTAATAAATAATAATGCGGTTATTTATTCAGCATAATTAACTGAACTTATTTATTATTTATCTTTATGATGAATAAATAAACGCTGAACGCCTAAAAAAAAAAAAAGAAATTGGGGATAACAGAATGACTTTGAAATATTTATTACTGAAAAAAGTAGAAAGTAAATGCCCCCTCCTTTTTTTGGTTTAATAAAATTATCGAACATTGGTTTATGGCTAAAACGAAAAGTGGAATATAATTCTATTCTCGGTTATGGCCAGTGAAAACCTGGACAGGTAATAAATTTATTTCGAGTTACCGGTTCACAGCCTGCCCCTATTCTGCGTTAGGCCTCTAGATATTCAACATCCACGCCACTTCATGTTGTGATCCACATGTTTGGGCACATTTTCCATGCGCATGCGTCAAGTATAAACATGGTGCGATAAAATGAAAGCTTTTTCCTAAAAGTATGTAAAAGAATTTATTAACTTTTTTGTTTGTTTGTATGTGTGAATATTAATATAAATAATTGTTTTATATCCTTGTTCTCATTTTTATTATTATTTATTGTTTTACTTATAGGCGCCACGGTAGCCGAGCGGTTAGAGGCGAGACCCGCAATGCTAAGATGTATTGCGGTACTAGTCTAGGCCTTGGATTTTATTTAATGGTTAATATGAGGAATTTATAGTAAAGTATGTTAGGCGGTTATAGGCTAGACCCGCAAAGCTAAGATGTATTGCGGTACTAGTGTAGGCCTTGGATTTTATTTAATGGTTAATAAAAAGAAATTTACAGTAAAGTATGTTAGGCGGTGATAGACTAGACCCGCAAAGCTAAGGTGTACTGTTGGTTAGTCTAGGCCTTGGATTTTATTTAATGGTTAATATGAGGAATTTATAATAAAGTATGTTTGCTAATCGCCTCCGTCCACGACACCTAATTGGGTAGTTGGACATAAAGCTTGGCTGAAGAAATAGGCAATTACTTTACTTTACATTTATTGTTTTACTTATGAGCACTAGCGTAACATTCCTTTTAAGACTCCAATTTCCTACCCAAAAATATAATTTAGACAAAAAATAAAACATAGCTTTCGTTTACCTATATTTCAGTGGACAAATCCAGTTTTACTGAAATATCATTTTAAATTTTTGTGCACGAAAACGAAACTTGAAAGTACTCAAGTATTTCAACCAAAGGCTGGGGCATTTCGCAGCCATTTGCACTTGCGCTGTTGTGCAACCTAATAGTAGTACTGCTAGTTAGTTGTTCGGCTACCTTCGGGAGTTTTCGGTGAGTTGAGGCACGCTCTAATTACACTGTCATTTTGATAAACCTAATTAATTGCTCTGCTTTTGCACCGTTTCTGGTCGAAATAGATTCTACACGAGAATTATAAACTCTCGTTTAGTTGGCTATTCTAAATGGAACATGAAAAAGCATTAATTTAGCTATTATTTTAATGAATTACGATTTCACAATAATTCACGCAGTAATATTCAATAAATAATAAAAGTACAACTTAGTATTGGACAAAGCATCTAAAATTTTCTTTCCCGAAAAGAAAGGTGAGGCGAGAGGAGAGAAAAGAGAAAGTTGATTTAATAACGGGAAGCAAGCGAGCTCGGTACGTAGCTAGAGGGAGAGATCCCGCAGGAGGTGGTTGGTGGCTTCTAGAATAGCTGGCATCCTCCTTACGTTCTTCATGGAAGAGAATAAGGCAAGCGAGTGCCTAGCAGGTTACACGATTCTCTCCCACCCCTCGCCAATGATTGTCGCCAAGGGTAAGTACAACCGAACGGGTTGTAGAAGGCGTTCGGTAAAAAAAGGATTTTATTATGCAAAGCACGTGGCTGCTGTAGCGACCGCGAGGTAGGGTAGATCTGATATAGTGGAACTGGGTAAAGAGGTAAGACAAAGTGGGTGACCCGAACGGAGATATACGGCAATGCAGAAGGAACACGGGAGAAAGAAATGTTACGATAATGGTAACTAGGCCGGTCTTATTCTCCGGCCTGGATCTGTTATGTTGATTTCGGGTACCCCGGAATGGAGTGTTACTTTAAACTAATCATGACTCCAATAAATTCTTGATTTTGGTATCTTGATTTCACCATGAATTACACGTAAAATGACATCATTTAAGGATAAAATACGTTTTCAATCCTGAATAATATTGTTGAGAAATCACGGTAGCCGAGCGGTTATACGCCAGGCCCGCGAAGCTAAGATGTACTGTTGGTTAGTCTAGGCCTGGGATTTTATTTAATGGTTAATGTGAGCAATTTACAGTAAAGTATGTTTGGCAGTTATAGGCTAAACCTGCAAAGCTAAGATGTAATGCGGTACTAGTCTAGACCTTGGATTTTATTTAATGGTTAATATGAGGAATTTACAGTAAAGTATGTTAGGCGGTTAGAGCCTAGACCCGCAAAGCTAAGATGTATTGCGGTACTAGTCTAGCCCTTGGATTTTATTTAATGGTTAATATGAGAAATTTATAGTACAGTGGAGTCTCGGTTATCCGTCACACTTTTATCCGTCTATTCCAATTAACCGCCACTGTCCTCAGTATTTAAAAATTAAAAAACGGGGTCACAACTCCGTTCAACGCAGAGTGTGAATATTTTCTTTTGAGATGTTTTCCTTTGTCTTTTAGGTACATTCTCGTGTCCATCATTCGACAGTTTGTGGGTTTTTTTCCTAATCCGATTAGATGTCGCAGACGTTGTATTCATTAATTTTAATACACAATAGAATGAATTGAATAATGAAAGATACCTGCCCTTTAAGGCTTAAGCGTATAAACGTAGAAAATATGTATACCAGTTAATACAAAGTTTTATACACGTTAAACAAAAAAATCTGGAAATTTTCCTGTTTTCTTCCATTACCCGTCTATTCGACTATCCGTCATGTGTCCGGTCCCGGTCATGCAGGATAACCGAGACTCCACTGTAAAATATATTAGGCGGTTAGAGGCTAGACCCGCAAAGCTAAGATGTACTGTTGGTTAGGCCTTGGATTTTATTTAATGGTTAATATGAGGAATTTATAGTAAAGTATGTTAGGCGGTTAGAGGCTAGACCCGCAAAGCTAAGATGTATTGCGGTACTAGTCTAGGCCTTGCATTTTATTTAATGGTTAATATGAGAAATTTATAGTAAAGTATGTTTGTTAGTCGCCTCCGTCCACATCACCTAATTCGGTAGTTGGACTTAGTCTGCCAGAAATAAATAGGCTTTAGTTTTTACTTTTTTAAAAATTTACATTATTAGTGAAACTTCAAATTTGAAGTAAGCCAGCTGACCGGATGTGAAGTCACTGAATTAATTTTTTTTTTAAGCTATAAAATGCTACGAACGGTTTCCTATAAATTTTGTCCGCGCTCTTACTTAAAGTTCTATCACTTGAAGTTGGAGGAAACCTTTGTTTGGGGTACTTTAGGTGCTTTAAAAAAGCTTCGGCGCCTTTAAAAATATATAAATATTGATTTATAACTCATAAAATGAAATCAGTTCTTTAAGCTACAATAGAAACTTTTAAATTAACTTATACAAAGGCCAATTTGTGGAAACCACATTTTCCATGAGACCTCATGAGAAAGCGGTTTCCCAACGAATGCAGTAACTTCCTCAGAGGCGTGGTCAGAAGGAAAAGTAAAAAAAAAGAATCATTAAAACCGAGAGTACAGCATTGCGAGGCTGGGCGTATTATGTGCGACCAACATAATTCAATTTAAACAAAAAGCCCCCTGGAAAGTTAGAACTTAGAGAGCATCCATAACTTTTAACAAGTATGTATATGCCGCCGACACTAGCGCTCCAAGTAGCACACCATCTGTTTGTCTGGTATACAGTTATTTATCCTGTTAAATGTGTTCTTTGTTTATATT
Source organism: Rhodnius prolixus (assembly GCF_049639745.1). Taxonomy (NCBI): domain Eukaryota; kingdom Metazoa; phylum Arthropoda; class Insecta; order Hemiptera; family Reduviidae; genus Rhodnius; species Rhodnius prolixus. The sequence continues at coordinate 39,486,258 of NW_027411634.1, forward strand.
ATTGATACATTGTTGTACAAATTGACAAACATAAGTGCAACACAACATTCCGGCTATGAAACATTCATGCATAAGTATTAAGCTAATCAAATTATTTAGGGAAGGTTACCTTTTGTGGTCTCGCACCCCAGACGTCAGCATGTTTATGCATGCAATGAATAAATCAAAACATTTGTGGTATCAGCTATCCAATTGGTATTCAATATTCACCAATGAAATGCGGGGAAGAGCAATTCATTTATTATAGCCATTTATAGTGAGGCTATATTGTGATTTTCTGCGATAGAATATCTCAGAATCACAAGGCCAAGGTCAGGAAGAGCTATCGTCCCGATTGGCTCATACATTTTTAATTTGTCTTACCCACGGAAGTAAATAAAGTACGATCTTGGAAATTTTCAAATTAGTGTTTACACCTCGGATTTGTAGGTTTAGAGGTCTTCCTGATTACATTTCGAGTGTGTAACAATCATAGAATCGTGAAATGTTCAATAAAGCCGATATAGCCAATCAGCTGCTACTTTACAGATACGATTTTCTTTCCCCTCCAGTTTTGTGAGTTTCGAAACATAAAAAGTACGAAAATTTGAAACTCTCTTAATCAGTAGCCTTCTTTTTTTTTTTGCCGATTATTGGCTAACTGTGCGGTTATAGGTTTTTGAAGAGTTTATATACAAAAGGAGAAGGTAGATTTCCAGATTCATTTAGGGAGGAATATACGATGATGTTGGGTCAAAACAACAGCAGGGTCCAGGACGGTCCGGGGGCGAAGAGACAATAATTGAGTTAAAAGCACCCTTTGCCGGAAATACATCCGCGTATTAGTGTTGCGGAATTAGTTACCATCATCACTAAGAGACAATCATCTCCGCTCTACCCTCATGGCCCGTTTATAAACCTCTCCCCGCTTACGCACATAATGTTCTAAATACTGTACAGTTTAGCCAGAGAGAGAGAGAGAGAGAGAGAGAGAGAGAGAGTGAGGAGAAGATTATTTGTTGGTGGCTAGGGTGGGATAACCTCAGTGAGTTAGTAAACTGATTATATAATACATCTCAAATGTCTTTATCTACACCCATCTTGGAGGTCACGCCTCTAGGGATTATCATCGATAATACAGGTTAGGTTAGGTAATACGTGTTTGCCTAGTGGGTTTTGTAGATGTTCTATAGTTAAGATCTACCTGAGACCTGTCGTTTTGGAACACAAAGACATTCCCAGCTACCAGGTAAATAGACGAACAGATTTAAGGATTTAGCCTCCACTAACAAGTTTAGACTAAGGTCTAATTTTATTAAGGAAATCCCTTATCTTCCCCCGGGATCATACACCCACGCTACAATGACATTGTGAATGTCACTGTGTTGGTGTACGAACGAAAGTTGGCTCCCTAAAGCTCAGGAGGTAAAAACTTTTCTCAGATTCCTTCCTTCCCACCCCCCAAACCACTTCCTAACACTTTTACGTGCCCAGTAGAAAAACTTTAGAGAGAAAATATTTTGAAGGGAAATCCCGGTTGGAAGCTGGGAAATTGTTTTTTCTCCAAACTTTTCCGGCTAAACGTATTAAAACTGTGCACCATTTGTTCCCAGTATATTTGTATTTTTTTCTGTTTTGTTTTTATTTTCCCCTTTCTTTGGGCAATTTTCATGATTTTCATGAGTTTTCACAGCAAATCGATACTTTTTTTTTTTGGTGCCTTAAACAGTAAACCATGATCCGGTTAAGTTGGAAAGACGCAAACTTGAAGGAAGTTCAGAATTGGAAGGATTGGACACAAAAATTTGTTTTAATCTTAATTAGATTTGAGATATCTGCTATCATATTCTCTACAAACGTTTGTTAATGGCACTTGGGCGAATCAGCAATGTTAAATTTTGTAGAAATGTTGCTTGAAGTGTTGATTTAATGTAAGTCACTTCTTGGAGCCAAACAGTGTAGCCAAGCTCTTGCTCTTTGAAATGCCTTTCATTTTCCTGGAGAAAGCTCCTTGCCAAACCGCTGCCATGGAATTTTAATTAAAATTAGCTGGAATTATCATTTGATCATCATTATTGATGTACAATTTAAGAAGCTGCTAATTCCATTAAAAATCTCGAATTTAAATAAAATGAGTACGCCACCTTGGACTGTACCTAGACATGGAATCCCCATACTAGACTGAAAAGACAAGAAACTAACCCAATGCTACAAAAACTTCTCGCCAGACTAGTTCCAATTCTTTACGCATCCAGTCAAAAATACTACGAAAACTACTTAACGCTCCGTTCTATATTTCTAACCACATAATGATCTCAAAATCCCTTTCATCAACGGACCTTACTAAAACTTGTTTCTTCAAATTTTCATTCCTTCACAAGCAGCTCATTCTAATCCTTTAAACTGAACACCTATCTTTTTCCACATTACCAAGGAAATCCTCCAAGGAGATTGAAGAGAAGATGACTCCCGCGATCTACTCTCCTCATAAGAGCAGTATAGTGCATCTATTCACGTTAATGGAGTGTCGCCACTGGGTGCCTTCTCCAATCTTCAATCAAGACACTATATTATATCACAGTTGCTTTATTATTATTATTTTTTTTTTTGGCATTGTCATTCGCCATACATCCAGCATCGTCTAGGTGCTTATCACTAGAATATCACTCACTCTCCATTCTTACTTATAAATACATTCGCTTCACACATTCATCCCTCTACTATATACAACTATTTACAAAAACTACAGCTAATGGGTGGATCAGTACTCTATATTCCTGCCATCCTTATAGCTTAACCGAAATTAAAATCACGTAATCCTTCTGTAATCATTTTCTTGCATTCATTCTATAACTTTTAAATACATTCATATTTCATTGCTAGCTCTGCTATAGACTTAAGCACATAGATGTTGGTGGAGAATATTATGTCTTCGTAGCGAAATGGTGCATCTAAATACCTGTATAAGTCGTCAAACATTCGTTTCCTTTCTACCACATAAAGTGGATATATCATTATTACATGTTTGAAATCCTCCTCCTCATTGCAATGTACGCAAAGAGGAGAGGACCTATCACATTTGCTTGTTGCAACAATCCTTGTAGTCGCAAATTTCAATAAAATAAATAAATAAAATGTTTCAGTGTTACTTTAAAAAATTGAAAATAAAGATAGCTTTTGATTAAATCAAGTAGAACTTTAACTTTAATTAAACAATCAAATATATAATAATGATTGAAAACCAAAAAAAAACTCCTCAAAACGAACGGCTGCTGCACGCTTAAAATCATCAGAGGAATTTCAAACCAATAAAGAGATTTAAAGGGCCAGATTTTCCACAGGGCGGGAGCCAAACAAAACTCAGAGAAAGGAAGTCAAAAGTGTGGAGTATAAAAGGATTGGGGATGGTGTTTTGTGGCCGGCCAACTATGGAGCAGCATTATTGGATTTGGTTCGGCCCGGAAAACACGAGAAAAACTCTCTGACTGCAGGATGGGAGGAGGTAGTATCTTCTTGTTGTAACAGAGCACAAAACTGGTCTCTGGGAAAAGTGAGAGAGAGAGAAATCGAGAGTAGAATTTCCCGGGCTTGTGTTTTCCACAGCTGCTTTGTGGAGATAGCTAGAGCCACCAAAACTACTTTGTTCTTCTGCATTGTATATCCTGCAGGAACATACCCACCATCACCACTAACAAATAAATACACCCTAATTTTCACCCAGGCTACCCAAAATTACCCACAGACCTTTTCTCTGTGGCCGTTACGAACTCCTGTAGATAAATGAACTCCTTGAAGAGAGTGAGGATCTACTATTACACCTGAATCCTGAATCCTGTCCTAGTAAACCAGGAACTACAGTTTGCTAAAGCTTAGTTTACAAAATTCGTTGGGTAAATTATCCAGGAAACCTCTGTGGAGACAATGGTCACGGTCTAGTTAGCGCACGTTTGTCCATCCTTTCACTAGTTCAGCGCTTCCCAACCTGTGATACGCGTAGTTGCTGGTTGGTGGTACGCGAAAAATAATCAATGATGGCGGACATTGAAAAATTAAAGCATAAAAATATCATAGAAACGTTTTTTCCTTATAATTCATAAAAATTATTTTAATTAATAATATTATACAGTAAAGTTGTTAATATGAACAGAGTAATAAGGTTAGTCTGTCTCAAGATATACGGAGAAAATATTAATAGCACATTCAACAGGATTCAAAATTGTCTTTCATGGAGTATTTTCCAAAACCCCCTTCTATAAAGAAAATTGAGGAAAAGCTACATCATTATCAATAGAAGATAAAAGAAAATTTAATAGTATTATCATGTGACAGAACTTAAATGATAACTATGTAAAGATCTGCTTAAAGAGACTGATTATAAATGAGTAAGCTCTATCCAAGCAACATTAAATTTAATTGGTACTTACAGGTAGTTGGAATGCTTAAAAGAAATTAATTTAGCAAGATTTTATCACAAATACGAGGGTCGTTTGAAAAGTCCGTGCAAAAATAAAAACTACTTAATTTTTGGGGGTAAACCTTTTTTATTTTTCAACATAGTCTCCTTTTAGGCTTATACACTTCGTCCAACGCTGCTCTAGTTTGTTGATCCCTTCCGAATAATAGGATTTGTCCAAGTCTAAAAAATAGCCATTCGTTTCTGCAATCACCTCCTCGTTTGAATAAAATCTTTTTCCCGCCAGCCATTTCTTCATATTGGGGAACAAATAGTAGTCCGAGGGAGCCAAGTCTGGAGAATATGGGGGATGTGAAACGAGTTGGAACCCTATTTCCATTAATTTTGCGACCACAACTGCTGAGGTGTGAGCTGGTGCGTTGTCGTGATGGAAAAGGACTTTTTTGTGGGCCAATCGTGGGCGTTTTTCTTGCAGCTCGGTTTTCAAACGGTCCAATAACGATGAATAATATGCACCTGTAATAGTTTTACCCTTTTCCAGATAGTCGATGAGGATTATTCCTTGCAAATCCCAAAAGGCAGTCGCCATAATCTTTCCGGCCGAAGGAACGGACTTCGCCTTTTATGGCGCAGATTCCCCCTTGGTAACCCATTGTTTAGATTGTTCTTTGGTCTCAGGAGTGTAGTGATGTATCCATGTTTCATCCACAGTGACGAAACGACGCTTAAAGTCCTGCGGATTCTTCTGGAACAGCTGCAAACCGTCCTTGCAACACTTCACACGATTTCGTTTTTGGTCAAGCGTGAGCAATCGCGGCACCCATCTTGCGGATAGCTTTGTCATGTCCAAATGTTGATGCAAAATATTATGTACCCGTTCATTCGAGATGCCCACAGCACTAGCAATCTCACGCACCTTCACTCTTCTGTCATCCATCACCATATCATGGATTTTATCAATGATTTCTGGAGTAGTAACCTCAACAGGGCGTCCAGAACGTTCAGCGTCACTTGTGCCCATATGGCCACTCCGAAAATTTTGAAACCACTTATAAACTGTTCTAATCGAAGGTGCAGAGTCACCAAAATGTTTATCAAGCTTCTCTTTAGTCTCCTGAGGCGTTTTGCCTTTCATAAAGTAGTGTTTAATCAACACACGAAATATATATATATTTTTTTGTATTTTAAAGTTATAAGTAAATATGTACAGAAGTTATATACACATAAATACAAATAGGTTGGAAACTACCCACTCGTAAGTCACTTCTGATATCAACGTTTTCGCTAAAGAGGAACGTCTACGAGGATTGTCTGTCAGGAAAAGAAAGAGGGTAACGCAATATAAAATTTCTGGTGTACCTCTTTGTTTACTTCTGTTTAGGGCGATAATATTCAGGACATTGAGGCTATGTGCTTGATTGGATAGATAATAAAGGAGCGTTTATTTTTTCTTCGAAGGACTTCCGGTAGAAACGAGTGGATTGTGGTTGAGAATGGAACGTTTAGTTGAACCTTATAGAGTTTGATGTTTACGTAAGTCAAGATCGATTTGACTAGTGACGTGTAAAGGAAACGTTCGTTTAGTAATGACAGATTAGATTTAGAAATCGAGTATCGCGTGTTCATTTCCTGTCTTTTTTGAGTCTCCGAGTTTGGAGGTTCTAAGAAAGTCTTTTGTAAATCGACGCCAACGAAACGGACGTCATTACAGACAGAAAATAGGACTTAATAGCCTTAATGACGTATCAGTTGGAACTCAGTTGAACAGACAGACGGAAAGACTAAATCTAATTTATAATATCCGCTTTTCCAAACTCAAAACGGATTTTTCCAGTGAAAGATCCAAATTAAAACTGTGCTGGAAAATGATATCTTTTCTCCTTTGCTGAGTAATAGAAAGAAAATACATGGAAACTGTTTTTGTGTGAATTTTCCTTAAAGAGAGAGATCACGAACTCTCATCGTTTAATATTATTCCTCTGAGTGAAAGATGGAGATACTATCAAAGCATCCATTGAATTTTCATTTTCAATCAAAGCCAAGATGTCTTACAGAAAATTAATTTTCATTTTTCACCTGCCTATAACACACTAATACAGCTGGTCTGGAATTGACGGATGAATTTTCCGCCTTGACCTTATTCATAGCAGTTAATTAAATTGACTAGTTCAATGCGCTAAGGCCTATGGACTCTCAAGGTTATCAAGGAGTAACCATAATTAGAGTGAACAACTGCGCAGGTGCAGGAGGCTGCGAAAAGTTATAGCCTTTTGTTTAATTCTTTTTCGTCTGTACATCATAGTGCCTAATTCAAAACTATTTTTTTTTCTAGTCAAGCTGAATTTATATGCTGAAAGGTAGGTAGGTTTTGATTAATTCAAATCGAACACGATAAACAATTCCATCGTTACAATATAACCAAATAAGGATGGTTTTAACAGACAAACTCTTTGAGTAAAATGTTGTCTAACTGAAATTAGGTCATTCCACAAAATATGATAAGGAGAGGTTCTACAAGGCATGTCCGCCAGCATTCTAAAGGATTAAGACCTAAGTTCTAGCTAGCAGAGTAAGTAAGCTCCATGTGGGCACAAGTGCTTCTGATTAAGCAAACAGCTTACCCCTTCATCCTGTGGCTCTAAAGCACAACTTAGCGCTTAAATTAGTAGCTAATCCTGGGTAAAATTTAATTATTTAAATAATAATCCATATTTGGATGATGTAATAGCCGGAAATAGTGGCTATGTTTGTCTGTATTTAGTGCAATGTGACCTTGATTAAAAAAAAGAAAGTATAATACTACCATGAAGCCTCTGGCCTCATGCAGCGGCAAGTTAAAACATGAAAGCGGAAGAGAATAGAAATGAAAGGAAGTCGTATAAGTGTTAGCGCTAGATTTTTTAAAAATCTATTTCGTTAGAAAATAAAACAGGAAAGATACTCGTATTTTGAACAGACACGACAAACGGAAGTTCAACGTGTCTAAACTGTTTAACCATGAAACGGGCCAATCCATTTCGATAGAAACCTGCTTTAAAAAGGAATAACCAAAAAAAGAAAAGAAAAAGAAGAACACATTATATCCAGGAGGCTGTTCAATACAATCTGCAAGCGGCGCCCAATAGTATTACTAAGGCAGATGTTACTTCTTCCTCTATCTGAAACTGTACGATATACAGAGAACGTTTAGCGAGAACGTCTGTGGGTGTGTGTTTTGCACAGAGAGTACACACTTTATCGATACTTTGCATCGATTTCTCTTTCTCACTTTGCATCATCCTTACCAGCCACACAGCCACTTCCTGCTTTTCTTTATTCTCTTCATATACAAGCAATAATGTCGCACGTATACAGACAGACAGACAAGAATACTGTACGGTAAGTGTCGAAGTAATCAGTGCTCAGGTATACTGTAAAGAGCGAATATTGTGGAAATCTCGTTCACATTCTACATGCTGTGTTTGTCTACATGAATAAATGTTTAACAATTTTTTTTTTTAAATTAGAGAAGAATAAGAAAGAAGTCTCTTATTTACAAATGTTACGAATATTAAAATATATACCGTAATTAGTTTAATTTACTTAAATTAGAATCAATCACAGAACATAACTAAACACTAAACTAGTGTAACTAAAATTGACAATTAATGAGAAGAAAATGAAGCTAGTCTGACCGTCAAAGGAGTCAAAAGGAGTAAACAGTGATTCTATTTGACTCTTTCACAACTAAATTGACCGAAAATACTTAAAAAGCGAGAACTACTTAACTGCTACAAATGTGGTTTTGGTCCAAAGTGCTGGAAAATATCTTTTGATTCTATCTGTCGGTATCAAAAGCATCTTTATTTTATCTCAAATTGGTCCAGAACTTTTTGGACTTCACTAACGTTTCCGTAGTACGAGAAAGTATTAATTATTTATTTTTTTAAAAATCTTTTATTGTAATTTACCACTGCAACAGTTGTTGCAACAAGCAAATATGGTAAAAAGAAATAAAAGAAAATCATGAGTGGAGAAGCCACCCAGTGATGTCACTCTAGTAAAGTGCTTTGCTCTCACGATAAGAGAAGATCACGAGAGGCCATCTTCTCTTCAATCTCCTTAGAGGATTACTCTGGTAATGTGGAGGAAGATAGGTGTTGTATGAGAGAGGGTTAGGATGTGCTGCTGTAGAGGGAATACATTTTGAGAAAACAAGTGTTAGCAATAAACTGTAATGAAAGGGAAAGGGAAAGTGCGAGAAAGTAACAGTCGAAATCTCTTTCTAAATCCAACCACACCAAATTTAACCTAACCAAACCAAACAAAACCAAATCAAACCAAACAAAACCAAATCAAACCAAACAAAACCAAATCAAACCAAATCAAACCAAACAAAACCAAATCAAACCAAACAAAACCAAATCAAACCAAATCAAACCAAACAAAACCAAATCAAACCAAACAAAACCAAATCAAACCAAACAAAACCAAATCCAAACAAAACCAAATCTAACAAAATCAAACCAAGATTACAAGTACATAGAACAGAAATTGCATTATGATCTAGGGCTTGTAATTTTACTATCCTGTTCCGGTTGCGAGAAAGGTATTGAGTGTACACCGGAAGTGATTGTTGTGAGATTGCCTGTGCCCGTCTGCGTTTGCCTTCTAACGTTCCCAAAATGCTCACCAAGTTCCTGTTCTCCGAGGTTCTTCAATTTTCCGTAGAATTATGAAATCACGGTGAAGAGCAAGCTTTTTTTTTTTTTTCCATTCACACACACTGCAGCATCCTATAGAAGGGTGCAATCTTTGCAGAGAGTTCCTAAGATGGCGCATTGAATTTTGTATTGCCCACCCCACCCACTCACCCTACACTTCCACTTTCTGTACAACCAGATCTGGGATAATTATTTTCTGCTACTGGTGGTGGGTACCGTTTTCCACTGTGGAGCCAGAGCAACAAGCTGGAGTGGTCTTAAGCTCTCTTTCTCTCTACAGAGCCACCCTGCTTAGTGTCCCTCCTCCACACCCACCCGTTCCTAAACAAGCCAAGCACGAATTAATATGAAGCAGAACACAGTCTGCCATATTTCCCCTGGGGTTCCATAATGGCTATTGGCCTTTCTACAGGTTGTCCACGTTTTTCCTTTTTCCCTTATTTATTTTTATTTTTTGGCTAAAACCAAGGTAGAGTTTAACTTAGAAATTTTCCTTTTTTTTCCTTCAGAGCAGAGTTTAATTTTCAATTTTTCATTTATATTTTATGGAAGTTTTGTAGCCGTTAAACAGAGAAAATGATCCTTAAATTAAGGGGCCTGCAAATTGAGCTCCTCGTTTATTCTATTTTTAGTTGAGTTTTGAAATATCCGGTTTAAGGTGCCTTTAATAATAATGAAAAATGAAAGAGTTACATTTGCAAATTAGCCTATACAAGGTGTTCAGCATAAGACTACGGTAACTTCGGGAGGCGATTTTGGGCATCATTTGAAACAAAAAATTCCATATAAACTATGGCTCGATTCGGCTCCGTTTCATAGATATATTTAATTTTATGTTTTTTCAAGGTACTACTACTTTTTAGCAAACAGTTGTCTATATTTCTCAAACTATTATAGCTAAAGCAATTTCAATAAGCTCATTAGAAAGAAGGTTAAATTTCTTTTTAAATAAGCTAATTTGTATACCAAAATAATAATATTAAGTATCTTACTTTGTGACCAAAACATAAGGAATAGCAAGTTTCTAATTTTTTCCAAAAACTTTGACTTCATTTTTCTCAAAAATATTATATATGTAAAAAACGTGCACTATTCATTAAAAACATCTACATACGATCACCTTTCGAAAGGTGTACAATACATAGGGGTAATTTTAAAAATTGGTGCAGAAATCTGTGATTAACTGCAAAAAAGTAGGTCTCAAAACAGCGTCAGCATTATCAAAGAAATTCACCTACCACGAGAATATAACTGATCAGAATCATCAAATCCAGTACGATTTTTAGCAAACGTGTAATTTAATAATTAATTTATTTAAGAACTATATTCAAAAATATATAAATTACATTATAAATAATAAAATAAAAAGAAAAAAATGGTATATAATGTTAAAAGAGTGTTAGGTACCAATTTCGAAAGAAAGGATTTTCGTTTAACGAGTTTAGATCTGTGCGTTATTCTTTGGTTAATTAAAGAAATAAGCCAAATAATGTGAATAAATCACAGATTTTCTTGTCCCTAATTAGGCTAATTTCACTCGCTATTTAATTTAATTGTAACAATTCCAGTGTTTTTGCGAAGTCGATGTGAATAATTCACTTCCTTTAGAGAGGGAGTGAGAGAGAGTGAAGAGGGAGGGAGAGGGAAGAGCCTCCATTTTGTAAACACTATTTTTTCATAGGAAAGGGATTAGCTATGCGGCTAGCGTATTGAATTCCCACGCAGAGGTCCCGGGTTCGATTCCAGCTGCGGACCCTTAGATTTCTCTCTTCCTAGGAGCTTCTTACAGCTCACTGTCCGGTCTGTGGCGAGAGAACACTGTCCGGAGGCCGGCAGTACACTGAGAAAAAATCTCCGGGCGCCAATAACCTTAGATGTTGACTATTTATCCACACCTAGAGGTCCTTAAAACTGATCTACTTCCGGTTTAAGGTCAACATAGAAAATGTGCTCAGTAAAGTAAGCGAATGTGATTGCGTTTCTTACACGTTATTGATAAATGTATTGTTCAAGAACTTTGGACCAATAGAATAATTAGAAATCAGAAATACCATTTTACTTGAATTGGTAATTCATTTTTCTGATAAATTTTTCATTTAGGAGACTCTGAGGCATTGATACGTCAGAAGCTGGAGAAAAATTGTGTGGCGGATTCAGTTTTTTTGTCCATAGAGAATTTCCCATTTCATCCATTTTTCACGTAACCAAGGTAACCGCAATGCTCTTTCGCCGATACAACGCAGGAGAGGAGAGAACCCTTCTGGTCGTAAGTTTTATTAAAAAATAATTACCTCCCCCCTATCTCATTCTGTCTCACACAGAACTCAAACACAGACTCCCTAATCCTAGATATTAATGCACAGAGTTGTCATCTCGCCAGACAGCAGCCACAGAGGCTCATCTGCCTACTTCCGGTCACGTTTATAAATATATTTTAATATCTGTCACAACATTAGATGATAAATTGTTCTCCAAGTTGGTGCGGTGGGGGGCGGGCACAGCCTCCTTCATAACAAAAACGGGACGAGGGGGATGATAGCCAGATAAAGGTAGACCCTAGACCCTAATCTTAATATCTACATCCTCCTAAATTTGGCTGTTCGCGCAGAATGATGAGGGCCAAATTAAAGAAACCAAAAAATCAATTCAGTTTAATTTACTGTTCTAACGCTAAGTATAATTATAATGATGATACAGAATACTTAGTTTCCAGCGATTTTTTTTCCATGGAATGCTTAAAGGGATAGCCTTTGTAAACTGTAAGGGGAACTCTTGCACGAAAGGAAGAGCCCTTGGTGGCTGGGGTGCATCCATTTACTAGAACCGGATATCCAAGGACCGTCTAAGAAACCCAATCTAAGTAGCATACTTAGTTTCCCATACTAGGAAACCTACTCTCCCAAAACTGACTCGGGAAAAATGCTAGCCTGCATGATAGTTAGCAGAGAAAGGGGTCTTACAATGAAAGCACATTCAGCTTTTCATAAATTTTCTTTTTAAGATTTTACTTATTTACACATTATTTGTTAAATGATTAGAATTGAATATTAGACCTGCGAAGCTAATATGTATTGTGGTACTGGGTACGATTCCCGGTCTTAGGCCTTGGATTTTATTTAATGGTTAATATGAGAAATTTATAGTAAAGTATGTTAGGCGGTTAAGAGGCTAGACCCTCAAAGCTAAGATGTATTGCGGTACTGGTCTAGGCCTTGGATTTTATTTAATGGTTAATATGAGAAATTTATAGTAAAGTATGTTAGGCGGTTAAGAGGCTAGACCCGCAAAGCTAAGATGTATTGCGGTACTGGTCTAGGCCTTGGATTTTATTTAATGGTTAATATGAGAAATTTACAGTAAAGTATGTTAGGTAGTTATAGGCTAGACCCGCAAAGCTAAGATGTATTGCGGTACTGGTCTAGGTCTTGGATTTTATTTAATGGTTAATATGAGAAATTTATAGTAAAGTATTTAGGCAGTTATAGGCTAGACCCGCAAAGCTAAGATGTATTGCGGTACTAGTCTAGGTCTTGGATTTTATTTAATGGTTAATATGAGAAATTTATAATAAAGTATGTTTGCTAGTCGCCTCTGTCCACGACACCTAATTGTTAGTTGGACGTTAAGCCCCGCCTGAAAAAGTAGGCGATTACTTTACTTTTAGATTTAAATATTCATAAACATTTCTATTAACAGTAATTATAAACCAGTACAAATACAATAAGTATTATAATATTTTTCTGCTCAAATTCAGGATCCCCCTTATAAAGTACAACTCCAACTTTAGAAATCTAAATCATTACACATGCACTAAACGTACAAAACCATTAAACAAATACTAGGTTTCATTAACATTTTGAATAACACCTATGTAAGCTCCCTCATTCAGTCAGTAAGAGTATGTAGCGCGAGAGGGTAACGTACTAAGTGAAGTCAAAATCTTTACACCAAACTGTGATTTATCTACCTCTGAAGATGGATGAATTTAATATAGTATTTTATTCTAGTGTTATTGTTAAATAATTGTAGATGTGAATTTCTCAGAATATACCTAATATTTTCCTTATCTCACAACTTCCCTTGTTTCTGATTAAACCAGCGGGCCTTCCTGCGATTGATTCGCGTTATTTTCGGGAGACGGGCCCTACAATTTGGAAACCACTGAGAGATTAGACGAGCTTAACCGGGGGGGACAGATGTCTAAATTTTAAATTATTTTTATCGAAAAAAAAATGCTTGAAAATTAAAAAAATAAAAAAAGGACAGAAATACTTCCTTTTTGCTAAGTGCGGGAGAGATGACGGAAATCATAAAGAAATATATGTATTTTTTATAACTTCCTTGCAAGGAAAAACAATGGAAGAGGGAAATATGCCTAGCTTTCAGTTTTCCCTTCACTAGTTCCCAATATAGGACATGTTAGGTTATAGGTATAGAAGAGCTACCGCCAAGATTTGGGTGGGCGGTCTCTGGTTACCGGGAGCTCTCGCACTATGTTTACCGGTTTGGGCTGTGCGCCCGTCGGAAAACCCTGGAATAAAAAAAAAAACTGAGGCAATTTCCCGACACTATTAATCTTTTAACTAGAATTTATATTTACCAGAAATAATGTAAAAGAAAAGTTGGTGGTCACCAAGTTGCAAGGGTTAGGATGTGGGGGGTTGATTGTTCTTCATCGGGTCTTAGCTGTAATGAAAACAGGATGTTTTCCCAAACTTCCTAGGGAAAGAAAACCAGGGAAAAAAGGGAAGGAAAATATGTTCTATTTCTATTCATTATTAATTTCTTTCTCTTACTTTTAGCATTATTAAGTAGGGAAATCTCATCTTACTTCTGTAACTTTCTCATCATCAATACTAGTTCACGCTGACTTAGCCAGGATCAGCAAGGCGATCGTCCGCGAAAAGAAGGTTATTCGTCTAATTCCTGTAGGAATCTCCTCCCTCCTATTGTATACGAGGTGTGTTCAAAAAGTAACGGGAATTTTTAAATTTCGCGGGTTTGGAGAGTCTGATTGTAAATTTTTTTTTTTTTATTATGTTGGTACACATGCCCCTGAAGTACGATAAAATTTTCAGTAATATTCATTGTTTACTTCTTAAGTGGCAGCCGTTAAGGTTAGACGTGTTTTTCGAGCTTGGCGATTTTTGTTTGTTAAAAAAAATGGATCAAAGAATTTGTATTAAATTTTGCGTAAAAAATGAAATAAAGTGTAATAAAGTGTGTGAAAGGTTAATAAAGGCATATGGTGAGTCTGCTATGAGTAAAACAAGGATTTACGAGTGGTATAAGCGTTTCCAAGATGGCCGCGAAAACGTTGAAGATGACGATCAACAACCGATGAAAACGTGAAAAAAGTGAAAGAAATGGTTATGAACGATCGCCGAATCACAATCAGAGAAGTCGCTGATGATGTTGCCATATCAATTGGCTCATGCCATGAAATTTTTTCGGATGTTTTGGGTATGAAACGTGTGGCAGCAAAATTTGTTCCAAAATTGTTGAATTTCGAACAAAAACAGCGGAGAATGGAAGTTGCTCAAGAGTCAATCAATGAAGTCGACAACGATGCGGATCTACTGAAACGTGTTATAACAGGTGACGAAACATGGGTTTACGGATATGATGTCGAAACTAAGGCTCAATCGTCCCAGTGGAGGCATTCTGGATCGCCAAGACCGAAAAAGGCTCGACAAGTGCGGTCGTATGTGAAGGTTATGCTCACTGTGTTCTTCGATTTTAATGGCATAGTGCAGCATGAATTCTTGCCACAAGGTCAAACAATCAATAAGGAGTACTACCTACAAGTTCAACGCCGTTTGCGTGAAGCAATCCGAAAAAAACGCCCGGATTTGTGGCAAAACAATTCATGGATTTTGCACCACGATAATGCACCTGCTCACACTTAATTGCTTGTTCGTGAATTTTTGGCCAAAAACAAAACTTTAACGATGCCCCAGCCTCCATATTCGCCAGACATGGCTCCATGTGACTTTTTTCTATTTCCAAACATAAAGAGAACATTAAAAGGCCGTCGTTTTACAAGCATAGATGACATTAAAAGCGAATCGCTGAAAGAGCTGAAAGCTATCACAAAGATCGAGTTTCAGAAGTGTTTCGAGGATTGGAAAAAGCGCTGGCACAAGTGTATTGTATGCGAAGGGGACTACTTTGAAGGCGACAATATTAATGTAGATGAATAAATAAATATTTTTTTCAAAAAACGAAAATTCCCGTTACTTTTTGAACACACCTCGTATGTCCTAAACCAACTATTCATCACTAGTTTTAAACACCAATAGAAGGAAACCCATGTTAGTAAGAATATCAAGTAAAGTAATGCCTATTTTTTCAGGCGAGCTTTACGTCCGAATATCTAATTAGGTGTCATGGACGGAGACGACTAGCAAACATACTTTACTATAAATTTCTCATATTAACCATTAAATAAAATTCAAGACCTAGACTAGTACCGCAATACATCTTAGCTTTGCGGGTCTAGCCTATAACCGCCTAACATACTTTACTATAAATTTCTCATATTAACCATTAAATAAAATCCAAGGCCTAGACTAACCAACAATACATCTTAGCTTTGCGGGTCTAGCCTATAACCGCCAAACATATTTTACTATAAATTTCTCACAGTAACCATTAAATAAAATGCAAGACCTAGAGACCTGGGAATCGAGCCCTCTAACCAACAATACATCTTAGCTATCGTGAGGTCTTACACGTAAGTGTAGTTTTTTTCGGAAGTGCTAATTTCTTGAAGATAATCTCAAGTTTTTCGCTCAGTTTTTCTCAAAACCGCTCAAGCAGTCATCCTATCAACTCATCTGTAAAAGCTGGAGCAGTTGCAGTAACATTTTTTTGCTTCTCGAGCTTTAAGGAAAATTGGAAATCTATTCTCTGATTGGTGGCGTGAACAACATATGCCTGGGGGCGGGGTTAGTGAGAGAAAAAATCTGGAAAGTGTGAAAAAGAGAGCTTTTCATCGGCGGTAGTTGATTTAAAGTGAAAAACAATTTTAACAACTGCCTCCCCTTTTCCCGGCGGGCGGTGAACGGTTTAATTAATCAAAAACAAGGCTTGCTACAAGACAGGCTGCGACTGGGACAAACTGTAACTTCCTGGCGGGGGCGGCGGTGATTGGCGCGCCTCGTGGTGAACGGGGGGTGGATCAAAGGCGGCAACGTTTCTGTTCTCACTAACGCTTTGTGTTTGTTTTACCTCGCAAACACACTATAAAAGAAATTATATTAAATCTAGTAAAGCATCTCCAGTAATTGCATTACATTGTGCTGTGGTGTATGTGTACTTAATCTTTTTTTGGATAAAAATGTTTTAGGGCCCTTTCTGGTGAAGGTATCTTCTAAACTGCACCGAAGCAGTTGTACTTTAATAAGAAAATTTAATTAAAGGTTGAAATTTCGAGTTGAAAGAAAATTCCTTTACCGGAAATACCACTTTGTTGAATAATTTTTAGCAGTTTCCTGTTTTCAACTCAAAAAAAAAACCAGGACGAGTTTCCTTTGTGTCTAGATCTGTAGGTTTTCTTCAAATATTTTTGCTAGAAAAGTTCGCTTTAGTGCAGTACTTGGCTCATCTGTAAGGCTGGAAACATAGTGGAGCGGCGAGCAAAGCGGCGAGCAAAGCGGCGAAAAGAAACACAAGTTATCCGCCCATAGTGGGGAGCAAAGCGAAGATAGAGCAACGCTACCAAGAGAGAGAGTAGAGCAACGTGTTGTGACATGTTTGATTTTTTAGTCTCATCGCGCCCAATTTTCAAAGGTTAAAATGGTGTTATTGCTGCATTTATTGGTGTAGTTTTTTTAAAAAAGAAACCTCTGTGAGACCAAAAGGATCTTCTACATCACAACCGATTTGTGTTGGATAAGAAATGGGACAGGATTAATGGGGTTAACGTTAAAAGTCGTCCTTTTCTTGATTAACGTGCCATCAACACTGGTTAGTATGTAATCAAATGTCGAAATGGACACACGAAAATACGAATGAAACTTGCCAGGAAGCTCCCGAAGTTGTTGGTACAAGTGATGGAATTCACCAAGGTCCATGTCTCGTATATCTTGAACACTGCAGCTCCTGCTACGAAGCTGTTGGTAAATACCAAATATTTTCAAGGAAGAATTTTCATATAGAAATAGTTCCTCCATCATGTCTCGTCAAAAGGAGAAACGCGTCTAAACTCGTCACTATGTGCATGCGACTCTTTGCTCGCTGCTCGTCGGTCTCTTTGATCTGAAGCAGCGATCATCGCCGCTTTGCTCACCGCTCCACTAGGTTTCCAGCCTAAGGGTCATTTCCAAGTTAAAAATTCGGATTTAGAAGGAAAATTAGAAGTTAGAACCTTTGAACTTGCAGCAAGGGAAGGTCGTGTAATAAACTAGCATTTATTAAATATTAACTTTTAATAAAGAAAACTTAAAAACCAACAAAAATTGAAAAATAACAATAATAATAATAAAAAGTATATAAAAATTAATTGTAATAAATGGGGGTGTAGATTGTTAAAAAAATATTGAAACATCCCTAATATTTATGAAAATCCGCCATAATGAAAAACCAATATAGCAGGACATAAATTGGAATGTTTGTAACAAAAAATTTGGTTTAAGTCGATATCTTTATTGTTACTAGGCCCAAACCAACAAATATATAGCCCTAATAAAAGTGAACAAGTGTTAGGAGGTTTTATTTGCGAGGGGGGGTCGAAGTGGTGTCAGGGATGGCCAGGGCCGTCTGGCACGACTTTAAACAATATTTCCCGCTCATGCAGCAGGGAATTATCTACTTTTCCGCTCCATGCTCTAACACAAGCTTTTCCTAACGGGAAATTCCCTTGAACTTTTTTAAAAAAAAATTAATATGATCTCCGCCTCTCTGTCTCTGTCTTTCCTGTTTCATCACACTGGTCCCCGATATATGTACCCACTTCCTGATTAAAAAAAAAAAGAAAAAAGAAGTGTCCCCCTATTTTCCGGCACTGTCCTATTTTTTAACAATTTACCAAAGAAAATTCTGAAGTGAAAAACTCGAACTCATCTGATTTTCTTTCAGTGGAATTTCCCATAAATGCACGTTCATTTCCTTGATGCAGTCAGTGTTGGTATCACTTCAAGCTTCGATTTTTCATTTACACATTTCCTCTCCCGTATTATACGGCAGTATTTCTAACCAACTACACCTTATCCGGGAAAAGCCAACAACAACCCCTCACCGGAAATAGCGCTAAGACGAATTTTCCTTCACTTGTAAGACAGAAGATATTACATTCATACAGATTTTTGTCACAGGAAATATCCATTTATATGTCCGGTGTTTCGAAAAAAAAAATTGGTACCCTAAATTAATATTGTACTGGTTGGTAATTGTCCTTCAATTACACTGTATATTACACAGTGCTTGTTATAGTAATTGTTTCCCAGTGTATGTATGTTTGTACGTGGCGTAATGTAAGTGAATGGTTGTCATGCACAGCTGGGCTCTCATCTCCACATGTAATTGTTCATCCTTGGTAATCATTCATCAATGATGTTTGATGAAGAGGATGATAAATCATCAACACTCGGTGAATGTATTTCATTGTATATATACGTATATAAAATTATATACTGCATAATATTACAGACATTTATACATCATTATATTATACATAAATTCACAAATATACTGATTAGAATTTCATATTTATTTTATTGTATATTATCTCTCTAAATATTTTAATTACATTTCTTTTAGTGCTTTTCTGACACTTCCTTTCGGGGATGTAGTGAAATCAGTAATATTTCTGATTTTTTTTTGTTTTATTTTGACCAAAAATATCGTATTTTGAGGTACCCTGAATACGAAAAACTGGTTTCTACAAATTGTAAACTAAAAACCGGAAATCCACCGATAGTTTAAATTTTGTTATTTCGTTTAGGTTTTCCACTGTGAGACTCACTTGGTTAGCATCACTTTACTGTGTTGGTTTTCCGTTTTCCCTTGATTTAATGGAAAACGATTGTAGCGATTTTTCCCCATGAAAACGCTGCTTAAGCCTCTGGTGCAGGTTTCAGGTTTCTTCTAGACCAGCGTTTTCCAACCTTATACCATAGCGTAACACTTGGTAGTACGTACTTCATGCTCAATAGTACCACTTCGTAAAAATGATTTGTATTTCGTGCGAATTTGTGTATTCCGAGTGTGTTATTTTGCTATTATCATCTTTATTAGTATAGAGATACAAATGTATCAGTTACAAAGGAGTTCCAAGTTCATGTTCACTTTATAAACTTTGTAAAGTGTAAGATCTTAGTTTCAAAACTTTTTTTAAACAATTAAAAATTGCGTACATATTTTTCTCTTCAAAATTATTAATTAATTTACAAAGTTCTTCTTTAGGATTATTATATTTGTGCCAAAAATCTTGCTAAATTAATTTCTTTTAAGCATTCCAACTACCTGTAAGTACCAATTAAATTTAATGTTACTTGAATAGAGCTTACTCATTTCAATCCAGTCTCTTTAAGCAGCAGATTTTTACATAGTTATCATTTAAGTTCTGTCACATGATAATTCTATTAAATTTCCTTTATCTTTTATCGATAATGATGTAGTTTTTCCTAAATTTTCTTTATAGAAGGGGTTTTGGAAAATACTCCATGAAAGATAATTTTAATCCTTGATAAATGTGCTATTATATTTTCTTGTATATCTTGAGACAGACTATCCTTATTGCCTGTTCAAATTAAAAACATTACTGTATAATATTATTAATTAAAATAATTTTTATGTATTATATAGGAAAAAAAAAACGTTTCTATGATATTTTTATTATTTAAGTTCGTATGTACGCCATTATTGATTATTTTTCGTGTACCACCAACCAGCAACTCGCGTACCACAGATGGGGAAACGCTGCTCTAGTCTCTCGATTCGTGCAATGTACGATTCCCATTACCTATAGTAATATCCACTCAATACACCAATAAAATGCCAAACTTTGAAGAAAATCAATCACCAATCATTAACACTGCTAAGTACTAATTATCACTTTTATTTCCAAATTTTCCGATAACTATGAAAAGTTCCCCCGTCTTAATTAAAAAAAAAAAGCTATGAAGTATTTTGTTTTTGCTTCAGTTATTGGAAAATATAGCCAGGACGAAGGGTGTTACTTTCCGCCACCAAACAGGAAGTAATGATACATGGTATTAGTTTTGGCGAGGACAACTCCCCAGTGAGTTTCCTTTTTCTGATTATTCCCGAACAGTAATAGTATCTGACATCCGGGTGTCAACTTTACTTTATTATTACCAACAATATTTCTTCCTTTTTTTTTACGGCTCGCCTGTCGGGAATACCAAGCTAGGGAAGGTTCTAGGAGTCCTGTTTCACTGGGAATTCCTTGGCGTATATCACCAAATATTTCCTGACTAATACATTATTTTTTGTTTTGTTTTCTGTATTTATTTATTTATTTGTAACTCACTGCCACTATTTCCGCTCTAGTTTATGAAACTTAGTAGCTTCCGATTTTCACTCTGTGATCTTATACCTACCCCCCCCCCCCCCGCTAAGTGGATAATTAAGAGGACCGGGAAAATCTATTAAGAAAAGAACTCGCTCTATTTTTCTCTTTTTTAAGTTAAAGTTTTAACCAATCATCAAGCAATCATTTGCTTTACCAAATCTTTGCTATCGTTGTTTTAGCACTTCCACAACTGTGCACGCATCGATCCATTACTTTACTGCTCACATCAAAGAAGCAAATCAACAAAATGATCTTGCTGTTGCCGTAAACTGCTCAACAAATATAAATTGAAGTGTCGTTGATTTTATCTGTCATAGCACGCATGCGCATGTTTATTGGTATCCCTGAGCAGTTTCGTACTTTCATCCACCAGCAGAGGTAGATTAATCCAGTTTGAAGTAGAGAATTCGACTTCCAGCTACAGTAATGCGATACGGTAATTAAAATCTAATCAGCTGATAGATATTGTACGTGTATTATCAATATTATCCAGTACTGCGTACCTCCGACCACATTTCCAACAAAATGAAGTCATCTCGAGATTGCGATATAAGACATATAGGCTCTTTATAGCCAGAGGAGATCTAGTTAAAAACAATAACTAGGGGTCCAAGATTCTGGATTCTGAATAAGAAGAGAAGGATTTAGCATATAGATCATCTAGGAGATGGTACCTATCACTCTCTTGGCTGCGGTATCCTTGGGGATCAGGACTAACAAGGCTCGCCTCTTGTAATATTAATAATATTAATGTTAATTAATAATATTAATCACAATATTAATATTAATATATTAATATTAATTACAAAATGAATTCTCTGTATGAATGAATCAAATAGTATGAATTTATATGATATGTCCGGAAGAGGAAACATCATCCTGTGGATTCGCAAATGTATCTCCGAACCAGTGATTGATTGCGTCTACTTTATCCATCATTTGCAGAATAAGTGATCGATATTGCAAAACACGAAGCGTCCTAAGCGCTAAGGGGACCCTAAGCAATAAAACTGTTTGCTACCAATTATAGGATCTTCTTTAAAAAGAATAATCATCCACCAAACTGACGTAATCCCGACTTTTGTTTGAGATTGGCGTTGATTGCTTTATAAGCCTTTTTTTAAGGAGCTTCGTGTTCTAGTTAAATTAATAATTATTATTTGAATCCAAAGATGGGGGCCAATGTTTACTTTCTCTGGCTCTACGTGTTGTATTGTGGGCACCCAGAAGAATCACTGGAGGTGCGTCCTGAGCAGGGCCGGATTTTCCTATAGGCTAACTAGGCTTCAGCCTAGGGCCCCAAGATCAACCGGGGCCTACATTCAAATTGTTAGCAAAATTAAAATTGCACTATTCTAAAAACAGTACCAATAACACGTTTCATTTAACATATTGGTGTACAGTGGAGTCTCGGTTATCCGTCACCCTTTTATCCGTCTATTCCAATTAACCGTCACTGTCCTCAGTATTTAAAAATAATTTTTTGAATGCGGGCTCTAATTTAAGATTAGTGACGGTCACAACCCCGTTCAACGCAGAGTGTGAATATTTTCTTTTCCAGATTTTTTCCTTTGTCTTTTAGGTACATACTCGTGTCCATCATTCGACAGTTTGTGGGGGTTTTTCCTAAAAAGATCAACCACAAACAAAACCGCCCACAAAACCCGATTAGATGTCGCAGACATTGTATTCATTAATTTTAATACCCAATAGAATGAATTGAATAATGAAAGATACCTGACCTTTAAGGCTTAAGCGTATAAACGTATAAAATATGTATACCAGTTAATACAAAGTTTTATACACGTTAAACAAAAGAATCTGGAAATTTTCCTGTTTTTTGTCCATTATCCGTCTATTCGACTATCCGTCACGTGTCCGGTCCCGGTCATGACGGATAACCGAGACTCCACTGTATATCACTGTAGTGATGTATTTTATTATCTCACATGTAATTTACAAACTTAAAAAATGGGAGGTGAAAGGGCCCTCATAAGTGGAATAGCCTAGGGCCTCTTTTCATCTAAATCCGGCCCTGGTCTTGAGTGGCTAATTTGATCCTTTTGCAGGACACTTTCCCAATAAGTACGAGTTATTCAAAGACAAATAACCTTTGGTAAAACCTTGGGCTGAGCCAATTCACCATTTGGTGTCCTGTACAATTTATGATGCATTCCCATCCTAAAATATGCTTCTTCATGTTCAAATGAAATAAACATTAACTTTAAATTTGTGCTTTACAAAGCTTTCCCCCTAGAGAGAAGTGAAATGAATTCAAAATAAGCTCGGCTTCACAGACATTCCTGTGGTCAGACCACATACACAAACACACCCAAGTTCACTATATGGGTGTGTAGCTAAACCCTAACTAGTAAACCCATTTAAATCAACATACGATACCCATCCTACCACACACAGGCGTTCTCACACGTTTGTGGTTGAACAAACATTTTTGCCGCCTTCTGAACAAGAATTGTGTTACGAACAAACAAAACTACAACGGAAAACCGCAGCTTTTCAAGCATTTTCTTCTGTTTTTTTGTTTTAAACATAGATGATGACTTTAAGGTTTGTTAAGTTCTTCTCTTTAAGCACCTCTCAAGAGAAACAATCCCGCGTAGGGTTATCAGGGTCTTGGTGTCCCTGCGGGTATTCTAGCCTAGGAACCTGAAAAACACTTCCGCTGACTTCTAACACATACTCTCTCTCTCTCTCTCTCTCATGGATTCCTAAATATTCGCCACTCTTTCTAATGAAGTAATCGCCTATTTTTTTTTTTTCAGGTGGGGCTTAACGTCCAACTACCAATTAGGTGTCGTGGACCCAGGCGACTAGCAAACAAACTTTACTGTAAATTTCTTTTATTAACCATTAAATAAAATCCAAGACCTAGAGACCGGGAATCGAACCCAGTACCACAATACATATTAGCTTTGCAGGTCTCGCCTCTAACCGCTCGGCTACCGTGGCGCCACTCTTTCTAAAAACCACCTAAATCAAACGTTGAATTCGTACATTCTTGAACACTTAACAATTTCGCAATTACACTGACTACAGATTACACTACCTACTACACTTTGATCTTAGCCAAAAGGCCGAGAAGTGTTATTGACAAACTACGAGTAATTAGCCAGTTAAGAGTGTCCAACCATGAGGTAATTAAAATATGGTTTATAAAAGGTGGATATCATGCAATAAATACCGATTCCGTCTGTTCATTGTGTTACCTGTCTAAACCAGAAAGTATGGAACATATCTTGATCCAGTGCCCTATTTATGAACCTATCAGGAAACATTATTTACCGCAAGTAATAAACAATAAAAATGAAATGAATTTATTCCAAAAAATTGTTAATAATTGAGTCTCTTTACCATCTAAATAAATTGTATTATTTCACTATTGAAGCCCACAAAATAAGATCGTTTATTCTAAATGAATAGTATCTGTACATTATGCTTTGTTTCTATTCTCTTAGAGTCGATTTATTTTCATAAAGAAATAATAATTAAGAGCAGGGAGTAAATTGAAAGAATGAAATCAGAATTAATTTAATTTAAATTGAATAAAAATTAATAAAAGAAAAGTTTTTAGTTTATTTAAATTATTCATCATTGTTTATTAAAGTTAGAGAACACTATTTGGTTATTTCTTATTATTATTATATTTGTATTGTTTTAATATTATCTTCTATTTATTATTATTCTTTGATACTGGAATCAGAACTGTTATTTTGGTTATTATGTCAGTTGCAAATATATTTCAGTTTATGTATTGTATTTACTTTTTAGTATTGACATTATTATTAATTTCAAGATTATCTAAATGTCATTAGCACAGAACCCCTGTAATGTGTTTAATACACGAAATACAGAATTTTTCTATTCTATTCAATTACACTGACTATATACGTACACAATACTGACGCACACATAGTACTTTTCCTTTAAAACAAAGTATTTCCGGTGGAAATTCTATATAGAAAAATCTTCATGGTTACAGTACTTCCTCTTAAGAAAAAAGTAACAGGAAGTTAGGATTTTGTTGTTCGTGTAAAAGTGGGTACCCCAAGTTAAAAGTAGAATAGAATAGATAGCGTTGTAATTGAGCGGTTGCTCTATGAAACCTTTGGAACTTTCAAGCCCAAAGTAGCGCAAAAATAACTAGTAGGGAAAGTCCTCAACCTCTTTTAGTTAGGGGGAGGTTTCGTCTACTAGATCCAAAAAACGGGGGCTGGCACAATAAGCCTCTTGTGACTGCCACGGTGCCTTGAGGGCATAGTTACCGTCCCGTTTTCCATTCCAAGTTAAAGTAAGTGAAGCCCCCTCTCCAAAAAAAAAAACATTAAAAGTCAGGATCAATTTAATAAGCAAGATAGTGGGGGGGAGATCAACAAAGAGGAGGGCCTCACTTACCCCTCCCCCGGGGGAAACTCACTGACGTAGATATTTTACAGCCAGTGAAGCAAGCATTATTACACTGCAGTTATCTGCTACAGGCCAGCCTTAATTTAGGGCCACCTAATGGTAAGGGCAGACACGCGTGACTGTCCGACGCCCTCTTTAAGCCCTTCATAGGGCCATTTTCTAAAATATATATAAATGTGTACACTTCGTTTCATTTTTAAGTAAAAAAAAAAAGAAGTTTAAAAATTAAATTTTTTTATCGCAATCTACTCCAAAAATAAAGGCCCCCCACACAAAAAAGCACAATTTGAAAGGGTGCAACAGTCAAAGGGCAATTACCCTCTGAACAATGGTATTAATTTTTTTATATTTTGTTTACGCTAGAAGTATTAAGGGAAGCTATTCCTCGTATTCCTCTGGCGAGCTGTAATATAAGCAGGACCCTTTTTTTCACGATTTCCCATCCTTTCTTCAAAAAAGAACAACCCTTTTACTGCTCTTACCGCGCTTACACTAACCCTAAGCACAGCCTATACATTCAGATGAACTTATTACATAAAAATGAGTTTAATATTAAGTCTCATTGAAGGGGGATGTTTGCATTTATCCGTGGACGCAGTCTCTTCCATATTTACAAAAAGATGGAGGAAAAAATTACAAGTCAAAAACAAAAAAAGCGATGAAAACGGGGTTAATAAATGATTACGTTCTAAGGGCAAAGCGTTTTTGTCTTGAAAATGAGATTGGGTACGTAGTGCTGGGTAGTATGACGTAGCATGCATGTTTATTGTGTCCCTTCCGGTTTTGAACACTCATTTGTCATCAGAGAGGCAAAGAGATTTCGACTTCACTAAATAATTACAGGCTGGCTTCACTACAGGCGATGTTGTGATGAACGGAAACTTAGTTGTAGTCGAATTTCGTACATCTACACTGACAAATAGACCTCTGCTGATGGATGAAATACCAAAATCTGTCAGAGATACTATGACGGATAAAAACAGCATCTAGATCTTTTTAGATCGCAATGATTTGGGCACATCCTCTGCAAGATGTAGGATGTAAATGGTAGATTTGGCCGGGTCTGTAGCTCGGGTGTGGACAACAGCGTACATTCTGTTCGAACACATGATAATAACCACGCAGACTTCCTTTAAACTCTCGTTAGCCTGGAAAGGCTACTTATTCAATGGGAGACGCTCCGCTCTCAACACGCCTGCGCCGCCCATCTTGTGTGGCTTCCGGTCACTTAAAACATTGACCTTGGTCTGAGATAGATGTTGGCTAAAACCCATCAACTATCTTTTTTTGGGGGGGGCCTTGTAAATCACGTTAGTTTAAGTATTAAGCTGGAATGCCTGCGGGGACTTAGGATCTCAGAAGGAGTGGTTTGTTTAAAAAGTAAGTATAGTAAAGTAATTCCCTATTTTTTTCAGGCGGGCTTTACGTTCGATTAGGTATCGTGGACGGAGGCGACTAGCAAACATACTTTACTGTAAATTTCTTTTATAAACCTTTAAATAAAATCCAAGGCCTAGAGACCGGGGAATCGAACCCAGTACCACACAATGCATATTAGCTTTGCAGGTCTCGCCTCTTAACCCTCGGCTACCGTGGCGCCTCGAGTGGTTTGTTTACTAGGTGGAATTTTCCACTTTCCTGAGATTTTCCTGAGAATTGGTTCCTACACTTTTCTTTAACCTATAAATTCACATTAAATGCACGTAGATCCACAACTATTATTTGATTTCCCAGAAAATCTAACCAGGGGCGATTCTAGGGGCAGGGACTAAGTCGAATTCCCTCCATAATATGACAGCTGATTCAAGATATGTTTCTTGGGTTCACATTAATATTTTATTTAACAAAATTATATGAATTGTAATTGTACACTTTCATTTATTTGTGGTTAAGAATTGAGTTTCGTATACGACTGCACGACTGCGGTACTTCCTGCTGTAGAAACAAAGAGATTTAAATGCATGTGCGTTCTCCAAGTTTGTAAACCAATAATAATGGATTTTTGGATTGTTTGATAATTTCTGATTTCCTGAACTGCAGATTTTGGTCCTAACTGTTCAAATATCAAGCAAAGCAGTATGGTGCAGAGATAAGTAGTGAAGATAGGAGATAGAGGAGGATAGGGTAGCGGTCAGATAGGGGGAGGAGATAGTTTATGTGCCTGACGTCAGTGTGGTCCCTGTAGTAGCGTCCTGGCCCCCTATCCCATTGGTGTTGGCCATAATTCTACCAGCAATACATTTTGTAACTGACTGTGTTGACTGAGGGGCGGCTATCTGGGACGGACGGGTTGTGCAGGACGGGTGTATGTGAAAGGTACAATCCGAAAACCATGGCACCATCCCTTGGGGTCATGGACAGAAAAGCCAGACAAGAGAGAGAGAGAGAGACCCGTTCTGCCTGTACTGAGTTTCACCAGCAGCAGGAGGAAGGCTATTCCCTTTGCCATTCCCGACCAACAGCACCTAGTTGCCCTGACGTTGCCAGGTTGTTCTCCAGTGAGGGTGAGCACGTGTTGTATACCCTATCCCCCACAGTGAGTGGTCACGGACCTGCTCAAACCCATTCTCTTCCAGGTCATACTCTATCCATTCCTGCGTACACCTACACACAGAGGCTCTTTTATCCCCTTCAACCTTTTGTAACCTCCCCTATTGTCAAGGGCACTCAGTACCCTATTCTCGTCTGGACAGGCCTCTGGTAGAACCCCTCCTTCTCACTTTACTAAGCAATGTCAAGCTTATTGTGCCATATTCTCTTTGCGATAGGATTTTATACATCAAGAGAGTTCTGTCTTTTTCTCCAATCGGGAAACATCAGGACCACTGATGCTTATTGTGCTCTCCTGATTCTAAATCTGTAGACCATAAGTACAATGTTGTAACAGAGTCTGAACAGCACATCTTCCTCTAAGATTAGTCTTCTGATTAATATCTGGTCTGAAAACTCACACGACAGTCTCTTATTATCCACGAATTCTGATTCACAGTTCCAGAATCCAAACCAACAATATTTACATTAAAAAAATTTTTTTGCGTTTATTTGTGCTACAATCAGCGCGTTGGCGCTATGAGTAACAATGATAGATGATTTTTGGGTAATATCGAGGTGCGGTCTTAAATAAAAATGGACGCTCCTTTCTACGGTGACTAACCTCACTCTTCACAACGACCTCAACATCCCAATTCGTACAACAACTCGCCAAGACTAAATATCAAAAATTCCATACTGCTCTCTCTACTTGCTCAAATTCTCTTGTACAGTCTCTCGCCTCCTCTGACATCCCTAACAATCCTACTCGCCGACTGAATCGCCAGAGGCCCCTTGAGGTCTGAAGATTTATATCCCATAGAAAGTGCTACCACTGGGTAGTTTCTCTCCTCCTGCTCTTCACGTACCAAATAATCTTGTACTTCCTGATTTACTTATTATATGTATACACAGATTGTAGAAAACTTAATAAAAAAAAAAAAAAAAAATTAAAGGAACAGAACTAAATAGACACTATCGACTACTTAAAAGACTCTTAGACGATAGATCAAAACTCTCTCTGGACAACAAAAGACTAATCTATACTACTATTTTAAAACCCATCTGGGCGTATGGAATAGAGCTGTTTGGGGTACAACCAAACGCTCCAATCTCCGAAAGGATTCAATCTTCTCAATCTAAAGTACTCGTACTTTAAAACTATTTGTAAACACTCCATTTTATGTCCTCCAACCTGGGCTTTATACACACTGACCTTAACATTCCTTTTGTCACCACAAGTCGCTGAAAACACGATACAGAAAACTTCACTTCAACCTGTAGTCTCATATAAATCCTCTAGCTCAAAATCTTTCTTCTAGAACTGTTCCTGATAACCCGGACAAGAGGCCTTAAAAGAGACAGTGACCTCGTGATCTCCTCTCTAGTGAAGAGAGTGACTAAATAGCCTAATGTTCTGAAGAAGGTAGTAAAAATTACCGAAACGTTGGTATAAAGCAAAAAAGTTGTTTTTATTTAAGACCGCACCTCGATATTACCCAAAAATCATCCATCAACAAAGGTCGAAAAAAAAACCAAAACCATAAATGATAACAGAGTAACAAATGAAGCAAACGAGTGGAGTAGTCACTCCAGTCCGTAACACTCCAAAACATTAGGCTATTTAGTCACTCTCTTCACTAGAGAGGAGATCACGAGGTCACTGTCTCCCCCTTATCCTCAAAACCACAAAGTTTCAAAACCACTCTTCTTGGTCGTCCCTTGAACTTTCTTAATTCCATTTTCTTATTTTTCCCTTATTACTAAAACTTCCCTACAAACTCCTCTTTCCGTTAAAAGGGGATCTTCTACACCAAAAAAAAAAGAAAAAAAAAAAGAGATTGGTATTAGGCGGCGGGTAATTTATAATGTAAGCTGGAATGTAACATTGGAATTCCTGGAGGACCCTCTCTTGTAGATTGTAGCGAGGCAATAAAGCCATTAGAAGGGAATTTGGGGGGTGCTTTAAGCGGATACTTACCAAGTATAAAGCACCAGTTGGAGTTAGAGGGGTGGTACTGACGGGAATATTGGTACAGGATTTTTTTTTTATTAAAGTACTTAGTTTTTTCAGGTCTGCCATTCAATCTAGAAAATTTAAATAATACTTTCAAGACTTCCTGTTACTATGAACTCTTACAGTCGTAAGTAATTAGTGATCGTGAATCGGGATTGGTTCCCCAAAACCATTGTTTCCATTTTTAGGGACCCCAATATCAACGTCAGTCTTCTGCAATCTGTAGCTACAATTCAGCCGAATTGAGACATGAAAAAGTTGTATCTCCTACTACTGATTTCTCCCATCAGTTGAGCAAGTCATGGAAGAAAACCAGAAAACAATTTAAATTAGAACGCATTAAATTTTTCCAAAGTTTCCAAATTGGCTGGAATTACATGGCTGAAGTATTAATTAAATGTTGGGTACTTGCTCATTTCTGTACCTTTTTATAGTTTAATCAATTCCAACGGAAGTGCGATTGTACTTAAGGTTTTCGTATATTTTCGAAACACTACGTAAGGTTTATTTAATACTTTGACAAAGGGTAGTGATGGCGAGCCTATGACCCGCGGAATAATAAATTCAAAAATTATGCTCAAGTTTAAAAAAATATATCATGTCAATGGCAATGTAATGGTCATGTTTAATGCTTAATTAACATGCATAAATCGATTAGCGTGACCTACAATGTTTAAACTTTAGGAAGTGAAGAATCGTAACATCCAAGACTTACAGCGAAGTGGATTATAGAGTTTATGGTTGTGAGTTAGGGATGTCCATAGTCCACAGTTCTGTCTATTGTTTTTAAGTAATCTTATTAAGCTTCTCGAAGAATTTCTAACGGTCATCTTTCGTAGAATATATTATATAGTTAGTTATTAGAGATATTTATTTGTATGTTGGTGCTTACAGAGTTTAAGAACTAGGACCTAAACTGGAAAAGCCACTCAGAGTAATGGTCCAGATACAGCCTCAAAACCAAAGATAGGGTTTAAGTATGTTTACATTGTGTGCGTCTGTTTGTGTGGAGTTTGATGGCGCCCAAATTATGATATTAATTCCAAACCCTGCCTATGAAGCAGCATATACAGCAAACCAACGGCCCACTAAGCATAGCCTTAATATCTCCTTGGATGGAAGGCGGCAACCATCAGCTCCCGGATGTTAAACAAACTCACCCACCAAATCTCCTGTGGTGGGGAGACCTACATCAGCCTTGGAGGGGGATGTTCACCAGGAATTCCAATAACTATTATATAGAGATATTGGATAACACTATAACTCCCTCCCTCACTTCCTTCGCCAATTCTGTGGTCGCGGTCCATGTGGCCAACTAGTGGTGGAGAGGTAAGACAGGATGTGAGAGATGAGCCGAGTTATATTAGACTAGGTCCTGGATTTATTGCATTAGGGAGAGAGAAGGATGCTGTGGTATGCTAGATGACAAAACTCCGTCATTGACCGTCAAAACGGTCAGATCCATTGATGAGGGCACACATTCAATTGTGGAAACATAGGAACGATTTTTCAAGACTTCCTCTTAAAAAAAATAAGAAGAAAATGCAATGTTTTTAGCAAAACACCCACAACAACTTGAAAACTACAAGTTGGAGAGAGATATCTGTACCACGAAGCTAGGGAAAATGAAGTGACCCTTCATCCTAACTTCATAACTTTTTCAAAAAGCTTCTACTTAATAAGATGTAATTTCCGCAATTTTTAGTTGATGTAATTTCCGTTGGAATTGTGCTTATAGAAAATAACTAGATTAGGACTTGGGAATTTCCGTTCCAAGCACTGCATCCAAAAGAACCCACCCGGTTCTCGGTGGGCCACCCCCTTGTATTTCTTGAAGATTCTATTAGGGTCATGCCACGCCACTGTGACCCTCTGTTTAGTAGGAGAAAGCTCGATTTTTGTTAACAAGTCTAGAACTTTGATTCTGATATTTCTCAGATAAGGAGGAGCCATTTAAGGAAAACATTGCTAAAAGGGTGAGCTTTGGTTCTAGGTCTCCTGAATACAATAATCCCAGAATACAATCTCTCTACTCCCTTGCTGGAGGGTCTTGGTAGCTACCAAAGTCAAAGGAGGATCACATTCCTCGGGTCAAATTCGGGACAGATTAAGTTTGAACTTTAGGCGTTATATAATTTTCTGAGATGTTTTGTTCATACTGAAACTTATATAAATATATCTAATAATACTCTTATTTCTCTTCACTTAGTGATGGAGAGATACAGAATGGGAGCAATCCTGAAGAAAAGTATTATCCATGATTATCGGCTTCCCGCTGGATAGTTGTAAGGCCAAGGATATACTGGGCCCCCAGGCGACACGATAGCCGAGCGGTTATAGGCTAGATCCGCAATGCTAAGAAGTATTTTTTGTTAGTGGGTTCAATTCCCGGTCTAGGCCTTGATTTTTATTTAATGGTTAATATGAGAAATTTCTAGTAAAGTATGTTAGGCGGTTATAAGCTATACCCGCAAAGATAAGATGTATTGCGGTACTAGTCTAGGCCTTGGATTTTATTTAATGGTTAATGTGAAAAATTTATAGTAAAGTATGTTTGGCGGTTATAGGCTAGACCCGCAAAGCTAAAATGTATTGCGGTTCTAGTCTAGGCCTTGGATTTTATTTAATGGTTAATATAAGAAATTTATAGTAAAGTATGTTTGTTAGTCGCCTCCGTCCACGACACCTAATTTGGTAGTTGGACGTAAAGCCCGCCTGAAAAAAAATAGGCATTACTTTTACTGGGCTCCCAGATTTTAAGATTTTTTGCTTCCTTAGCGCTAAAAATTTTCAATGGAAATTGAGCATTTCCTGTGACAATTTAATCTCCTGAATATTGTTCTCGATCCATAATATTTCCGCTAACTATGAGTAAAAGAATTTACAAACTTATGAACAGATCGTTCATCTAAAGAGAGCTGTTGACACCTATTCTGTAACCATTTCAATATTATATTAAATCTTTGTTATGAAAGCAAAAAAAAAAAAAAAAAAATTGTAAAAAAAAATCAGATTTGAAAAGAAGTTCTGCATGGAAAAGCCTGGCCAGGATGACTGAGAATAGATGGAAAACGGGAGAGAGGAAATGACGAAGTGAATAAAGGATGAGGTGCTTTGGCGCGTGGCTGTAACGTGGCTAAATGTGTTATATGTTACCGGGGATACCTGGATGCGTGGGCGTTGGAGATGTAGATTGAATACAGTAGAAATGTCTACGAGTGGAGTTTGAAGGCGCTGAATCCAAGCCACTGTCTGTCTGTACATATATACACACCTGCACACATTGTGTACTTTTGTCATAAAGGGGGGGAGTTGGTTGGGAAGGTTTCTGGATGTATGAATAACACCAGGATGGCAAACGTCGCCCAATAAAGTGGTGCCACTGTCAGTGTGAACTGTCACACGTCTTGACGTGTTAATATCTTCTACCTTCCGAACGTCAGGTCTTGGAATTCCCTGCTTCTTCCTGCGTCTGCCCGTAGGCCTACCTACATCTCTGCCTACATTTTTTTATTTTTTTATTTATCTCTTTTCGAACCTATTGTGACTTCACGGTGTGACGTCGGTTGGTAGCACATGTCGTGTTTAATTAAAATCGTCGCATTTCTTTCTTGAGCAAGTGTCGAGCTGAAGCTAAAAAAAAAAGTCTGGAATATAATTCTCCAGAGAAAACTTAAACCTAAAAAAAGCCCCAAAATTATTGAATAAAAAAAAAAAATTAGATCTAAATAAAAGGTTAAAAGGAAATTGTGAAAAACTTTTTCGAAAAAATCTCCGAAAAGTGAAAAAAATTTGAGAATATTAATATTTCCGGTAAATTTAGTGTAACAATGCGAATTTTTTATCAAGGTACCAAACATGCAGAAGTTCGTAAATTTTTGTCGAATGGTACTGTAGAGGGAAGAATATCACTCCTTCTAATTACAAGAGTTTCCCTTTGTTTGTCCTGAAAAATATTTCTCAACTAGAATTTTTAGACCAACACTAGAGAGCGACGAGAAAAGTCTTAGAAGTAAGAAGCAATATGTCCTCACTGCGTACGTAAGGAGGTAGAACAGAAGACTCACTATCGTTACGTACAAGAATGTAAAAAAATATTTATTGTCAATGAGCAAAGGCCCAGAAGATGACCAAGTCCTAACGTCGAA
The DNA here is from genome assembly GCF_049639745.1 of Rhodnius prolixus. Lineage (NCBI taxonomy): Eukaryota > Metazoa > Arthropoda > Insecta > Hemiptera > Reduviidae > Rhodnius > Rhodnius prolixus. The sequence goes on from NW_027411634.1 coordinate 39,520,012, forward strand.
AGGTTGGCTAAATAATAGTAAAGTAAAGTAATTGCCTATTTTTTCAGGCGGGCTTTACGTCCAACTACCAATTAGGGGTCGTAGACGGAGGCGACTAGCAAACAAACTTTACTATAAATTTCTCATATTAACCATTAAATCAAATGCAAGGCCTAGACTAGTACCGCAATACATCTTAGCTTTGCGGGTCTAGCCTCTAACCGCCTAACATACTTTACTATAAATTTCTCATATTAACCATTAAATAAAATCCAAGGCCTAGACTAGTACCGCAATACATCTTAGCATTGCGCGTCTAGCCTATAACCGCCTAACATACTTTACTATAAATTTCTCATATTAACCATTAAATAAAATCCAAGGCCTAGACTAGTACCGCAATACATCTTAGCTTTGCGGGTTTTGTCTATAACCTGTCTTGCTAACTGACATTATTATTAAGAAGCAAATGTGTGACGACTTAATTTTCAATTTTTCATGAAAATCGGCAGACCGGAAATGCCACTTTATCGGATAGAATTTTCCGCATTTTAAGATTTTCTTGGAAACGGCTGCTGCGATTTTATTATTAGGTGCCTTTTTATACTGATTACATATGCATAAATCTGAAACCTTTTTTACTGGAATCTGACTAAGTTTTGAGGAAGGAAGTTCCTAAAGTGCCCAGAATTACGTATAACATCAGCGTTCACAGTTTCCAATCAAATGAATTAATCGTAGCAAAATGATATAAATACAAATTAGCCAAACGTACAACACAATCTAGCGGGAGATCAAAATGTACTAGAGGAATCCATGGGTTTATCTGCGGAAGTGGATTTAATTTTGTTTGATCAGCGGTCGTCATTTCCGGTAACTAATTTTTGACATTTGTATATCTAAGCAATTTACTACCTATTTCTTCCCGAGTGACATTCGCTTCTTCTCGTGTTTTGTTATGGTATTAATGGCAACGTTTTAGCGATTTATATGGCAACGATACACACTGTCACGTCATTTCCACCATTTATGTTCCAGTAAAGTTGAATATTACTGGTACTTCCAGCTCGGAGAGTGTCTAATCTGGAAGCCGGGTGAACCCTCAATCTTCTAGCAAATGTGAACACGCTTTGGCTTGACTTTTGTCAAGACGTTACTTGAACTTTAACAGGGGCTGCAGAGAGGAGTGTATGTACGTACGTATATATACACACTCACTAATAGAAGAGGTTTCTCCCCCCCCCCCCAAGACCTGGTGTAGCCCCATTTGAGGGCTACATCTCTCTCTCTCTTCCACAGCCTCCTTGCTGGGCTCTCTTATGTTTCCCAGTGAGCACAGTTTAGAGTGAAGAGGGAACCTTTCTAAAACTTCCTGCACACCCTTTAAAACCTACTTCATGCACAGTGCTCCCCCCCCGCTCCGTCCCTTAACCCGTCTATTACTCGCGTCCTAAGTACTCAAGGGGTCTCTTCTCCGTCCGCACTTAATTGCGATCATTACGACTTCTAGGTTCGTTAGCGAACGAAGAGAAATACACAAGGGACAATGAGAGCCAGTGAGTAATAGAAAGAGAAATCTTGATGAAGAGACAGAGAGAACAGTAGCGGTAACCCCCTGGAGAGGAAAACGACCCCTATCCTTCTTTAAACCTGGATGACCCAGTCTTTACAGCTTTTCCACCTTTAATTTTCACTTTTCTTACAACTTCCTCATTTTCCATCGTAAACTCCTCAATTTCATTCCAGCAGCATCTTTACCACTTTTTTTTTCCTTCCATCAAATAAACTAAATTCTCATTAGGACGTTAACAAACATAAAGCTGGGTACACCCTTATTTAATTTAGGTCTTAATCTAGATCTTTAATAAATAATTACAGCCTCCAGAAACAGGAAAATTTTCTCCGCTGAATACATGTATACTTTTCTTAAATACATTTATTTATTATGAAATATTTTATCTTTTAACATTTTTTCCCAGAAAATTAAGGAAAAAGTTAATTCGATATCAAATAAAAAATGACATATCAAATAAAGATTTTTTGATATCGTCGTTACTGAGATGCAAAATTTTATTGAGGCCAAAGATTATGGATGAAAATCAAGGAAAGAAGAAAGGAAAAATCGTCAATAATAAAGTACTAATTATTTATTTATATTTACAATGGTTGTTTTTAAAACTGCCTTAAACATATTATGATTTTACTTGGCACAATTTATTAAGTTAATTTTTTTTAAATGATTTAAGGCGCGTCAACATCTAAGGTTATTGGCGCCCGGAGCTTTTTTCAGTGCACTGCCGGCCTCCCGTTACAAACAACACTGTCCCATCACCGGACAGTGAGCTGTAAGAAGCTCCTAGGAAGAGAAAATCTAAGGGTCAGCAGCTGGATTCGAACCCGGGACCTCCGCGTGGGAGTCCAGTACACTAACCGCATAGCTAATCCCTTCCCTATTAAGTTAGTAAATGTATTTACACGACCTCAACGACAAGAAGATCGATAACTCATCTGATATTCGTTTATAAAAATAGTACTTGTTTAAAATATTTCCTAACATTTTCTCAAATATTTCAGGAGAGATCAGAAGTAAATGTTTAAAGTTCAATTTGTAACCTTTGACTCCCTAATTTTAAGACAATCTACTTTAAAAACTGACTACTGGTCCATCTAAAAGAGTTTTCAATGAATTAAACAACTTGATAAACTAACACTCTTGAGTGCTCGTGAACACGTTTTCTTGTAAAAACAAACGTAATTTCTCGTACGAAGATAAAAGGAATCCTGGAAAATGATATACCGTTTGAAAGCCCACATTAGACAAGGAAAGTTTTACTAAAAAGTGCCAGTCTGATAATGATCACGTAAGGGCCTAATGAGTTTTCTTCAAAAATTTCGATTACTTTTATTTTTCCAGCATCCGGAGGAAGATTGAGGCTGTTTGGAGAATAACTTATGCTTTGAAATGGTGTCAATTTTTAGGAAATTCATCTGTCTTTCTAACCGTGCCATTAGAATCGAATTCGGACTAAAACTTTCTGAGTAATAACATTTTTATTACAAAAAAAAGTAATGATTTTAGAAAAAAAAGTTTAAAGTGACGTCACTCAAGAACAGTAGAAAATATGAAGTTGGCCAATACGTCATTGAACTCCACTTTAGATGTACTACACACAGTAGGGCTATGGACATTACTTACTGGTTCACCCTGTGTATACCTAAATACGAGTACATACATGGGCAACTATCTGAACGTCCGGAAATGTAGTTAGGTCCACAGAGGTGGGTAATATCTTGGAATTTATCCGCGAGACGAAAACCTAAGCGAAGAAGATGCAATCTCTTCACCAAACTAATTTTCCTATCTCTGATGATCCGAAACTGAGTATCTCAGTGATACAACAAACATGCATACACAAAATCAAAGATAAAGAAAACTTTAGCAAAAAAAAAAATCTAAAATTTAAGGAAAACTTTCGAGAATTTTATTCAAAGGGAAAAGGAGAAAAAAAAATCATATGATGGCCTACGGCAGATGGTTTAAATTTCCTTGCAAGAAAAATCTTTGCATCATCTCAATAGCCTGCAGCCTCTCTATAAAGAGCTGGAAAATTTCTCGTTAATTTTGAATATTTTTTAGCCGCAAAAAAGGAAAAAGAAAACCCACAACCTCTTTTAGTAATAAAAACCAGCATTAAATATGAATATTTAAAAAAAAAGAAGTTCAACGTCTACATGATTTTAATATTTTAAAGAAAACTAAGTAAAAGCTGCTTCTTTTTCCTTTTTCTTTTAAAAAAAAGAAGGTTAACGTGCTTGTGAGCAAGTGATGATGCGGAAAAATGAAAATAAAGAAATATATATAAAGAGTTTTCCGCTTCTAGAAGTGAAAATAGGAAATATGTAAACAAAATGTGATCCCCGCGCGCCTCCTCACTCTTGGGTCCTTTACGCCCAAAGTACCCTTCACAGCCTTACCTTTACATATCCATCACCATGTATAAACTTACCATCTAAGCACACCCTGCAGTTCTAGCAAACCGGAAGTAGAGGACAACATATTCTTTCCTCTGTACTAGTACTTATCTTTAATGGAAATATCAATTTTTCATGAGTTAGAGAGAGACCGAATGTGTGTGAGAGAGAGAGTGGAGAGAGAGGAAATAAGAGGGAACAGTACTTCCCCTTGATGTCTGATGGCGCCCCCGCCCCAGTTTCCGGTTAGCAAAGTGTTTACCGTTTGTGCAGGTCGTGAAACAATGAACCCTCTCTCTGAAAGGGTATTCAACTTCCTGCTTTCTCCTGTCCCCTCTTTTTCACACATCCAGGAACCTGTGTCCACCTTCAACCGTAGTGGCAATTGCTTTTTAAAGTTGGCCCACCGTCTTTTGAAGAAACAAAACGGGGTCACCTGTCTTGAAAGAAGGGAAGAGGCTTTTGAAAGTCTGTCAAGTCATTAACAGTACAAAATTTTCACAACACTCTCTTTGTAAACTGTTGGGTGGAAAGGGACTCACATGATTTTTCTCTTTGCTGCACATAAAGGAAGCGTGTCGTCACGCATCTTCCTCTAATAATTCCGGAGAAATGGATGCAAAGTGATGCTCCCTAATGTCCGTTAAACCTTATTAAATCCTCCGAAAGAGAAGAGACATTACTTCCTCTCACAGAAGAGACAAAGTAATCGTAAGAGAAAACACTAGAAGAGAGAACCGGAAAGAGGTTCTATTTTGAGTATTCACCGAAAATAACCTTTCTGAGATCATCTGAGGACTAAGAATATCTTTTCCCGGAACAGTTCGATTAAGGCCACATTTTTGAGACAGGCGGAAAATGGTATTTTCCCTAAATATTGGAGTACTTGTAAAAGAAGTGCCGTTGACGCTAAATAAAAGTAATAGATTTGCGTGTATATGATGAGCACACCGGCTCATCTTATCTTATTAAATCCTCCGAAAGAAAAGAGAAATTGTTTCTAAATACAATCTCACAATTACTTTCCCTCCTAGAGATATACGTAGAGGTTTGAAATTTGGCCAAACCACAAAAATTTAACCTTCTATATCTCGCCAACTATTATCACTAAAACATTGTGGTTTATACCAGTTTTAGAGTTAACTATTCTCTATAAGTGGGTAAAGAAATCATTGAATTCTGATGAATAGGAAGAGAAATATAAAGGTTTGAAATTTGGACGAAATACAAACACTCAAAACTTTAACCTTCTATATCTCGCCAACTATTATCACTAAAACATTGTGGTTTATACCAGTTTTACAGTTAACTATTCTCTATAAGTGGGTAAAGAAATCATTGAATTCTGATGAATAGGAATAGAAATATAAAGGTTTGAAATTTGAACGAAATACAAACACTCAAAACTTTAACCTTCTATATCTCGCCAACTATTATCACTAAAACATTGTGGTTTATACCAGTTTTAGAGTTAACTATTCTCTATAAGTGGGTAAAGAAATCATTGAATTCTGATGAATAGGAATAGAAATATAAAGGTTTGAAATTTGGACGAAATACAAACACTCAAAACTTTAACCTTCTATATCTCGCCAACTATTATCACTAAAACATTGTGGTTTATACCAGTTTTAGAGTTAACTATTCTCTACAATTAGGTTAAGAAATCATTGAATTCTGATCAATAGGAATAGAAATATAAAGGTTTGAAATTTGAACGAAATACAAACACTCAAAACGTTAACCTTCTATATCTCGCCAACTATTATCACTAAAACATTGTGGTTTATACCAGTTTTAGAGTTAACTATTCTCTACAATTGGGTAAAGAAATCATTGAATTCTGATCAATAGGAATAGAAATAGTATAAAGGTTTGAAATTTGAAGGAAATACAAATACTCAAAACTTTAACCTTCTATATCTCGCCAACTATTATCACTAAAACATTGTGGTTTATACCAGTTTTAGAGTTAACTATTCTCTACAATTAGGTTAAGAAATCATTGAATTCTGATCAATAGGAATAGAAATATAAAGGTTTGAAATTTGAAGGAAATACAAACACTCAAAACTTTAACCTTCTATATCTCGCCAACTATTATCACTAAAACATTGTGGTTTATACCAGTTTTAGAGTTAACTATTCTCTATAAGTGGGTAAAGAAATCATTGCATTCTGATGAATAGGAATAGAAATATAAAGGTTTGAAATTTGGACGAAATACAAACACTCAAAACTTTAACCTTCTATATCTCGCCAACTATTATCACTAAAACATTGTGGTTTATACCAGTTTTACAGTTAACTATTCTCTATAAGTGGGTAAAGAAATCATTGAATTCTGATGAATAGGAATAGAAATATAAAGGTTTGAAATTTGAACGAAATACAAACACTCAAAACTTTAACCTTCTATATCTCGCCAACTATTATCACTAAAACATTGTGGTTTATACCAGTTTTAGAGTTAACTATTCTCTATAAGTGGGTAAAGAAATCATTGAATTCTGATGAATAGGAATAGAAATATAAAGGTTTGAAATTTGGACGAAATACAAACACTCAAAACTTTAACCTTCTATATCTCGCCAACTATTATCACTAAAACATTGTGGTTTATACCAGTTTTAGAGTTAACTATTCTCTATAAGTGGGTAAAGAAATCATTGAATTCTGATGAATAGGAAGAGAAATATAAAGGTTTGAAATTTGGACGAAATACAAACACTCAAAACTTTAACCTTCTATATCTCGCCAACTATTATCACTAAAACATTGTGGTTTATACCAGTTTTACAGTTAACTATTCTCTATAAGTGGGTAAAGAAATCATTGAATTCTGATGAATAGGAATAGAAATATAAAGGTTTGAAATTTGAACGAAATACAAACACTCAAAACTTTAACCTTCTATATCTCGCCAACTATTATCACTAAAACATTGTGGTTTATACCAGTTTTAGAGTTAACTATTCTCTATAAGTGGGTAAAGAAATCATTGAATTCTGATGAATAGGAATAGAAATATAAAGGTTTGAAATTTGGACGAAATACAAACACTCAAAACTTTAACCTTCTATATCTCGCCAACTATTATCACTAAAACATTGTGGTTTATACCAGTTTTAGAGTTAACTATTCTCTACAATTAGGTTAAGAAATCATTGAATTCTGATCAATAGGAATAGAAATATAAAGGTTTGAAATTTGAACGAAATACAAACACTCAAAACGTTAACCTTCTATATCTCGCCAACTATTATCACTAAAACATTGTGGTTTATACCAGTTTTAGAGTTAACTATTCTCTATAAGTGGGTAAAGAAATCATTGAATTCTGATGAATAGGAAGAGAAATATAAAGGTTTGAAATTTGGACGAAATACAAACACTCAAAACTTTAACCTTCTATATCTCGCCAACTATTATCACTAAAACATTGTGGTTTATACCAGTTTTACAGTTAACTATTCTCTATAAGTGGGTAAAGAAATCATTGAATTCTGATGAATAGGAATAGAAATATAAAGGTTTGAAATTTGAACGAAATACAAACACTCAAAACTTTAACCTTCTATATCTCGCCAACTATTATCACTAAAACATTGTGGTTTATACCAGTTTTAGAGTTAACTATTCTCTATAAGTGGGTAAAGAAATCATTGAATTCTGATGAATAGGAATAGAAATATAAAGGTTTGAAATTTGGACGAAATACAAACACTCAAAACTTTAACCTTCTATATCTCGCCAACTATTATCACTAAAACATTGTGGTTTATACCAGTTTTAGAGTTAACTATTCTCTACAATTAGGTTAAGAAATCATTGAATTCTGATCAATAGGAATAGAAATATAAAGGTTTGAAATTTGAACGAAATACAAACACTCAAAACGTTAACCTTCTATATCTCGCCAACTATTATCACTAAAACATTGTGGTTTATACCAGTTTTAGAGTTAACTATTCTCTACAATTGGGTAAAGAAATCATTGAATTCTGATCAATAGGAATAGAAATAGTATAAAGGTTTGAAATTTGAAGGAAATACAAATACTCAAAACTTTAACCTTCTATATCTCGCCAACTATTATCACTAAAACATTGTGGTTTATACCAGTTTTAGAGTTAACTATTCTCTACAATTAGGTTAAGAAATCATTGAATTCTGATCAATAGGAATAGAAATATAAAGGTTTGAAATTTGAAGGAAATACAAACACTCAAAACTTTAACCTTCTATATCTCGCCAACTATTATCACTAAAACATTGTGGTTTATACCAGTTTTAGAGTTAACTATTCTCTATAAGTGGGTAAAGAAATCATTGCATTCTGATGAATAGGAATAGAAATATAAAGGTTTGAAATTTGGACGAAATACAAACACTCAAAACTTTAACCTTCTATATCTCGCCAACTATTATCACTAAAACATTGTGGTTTATACCAGTTTTACAGTTAACTATTCTCTATAAGTGGGTAAAGAAATCATTGAATTCTGATGAATAGGAATAGAAATATAAAGGTTTGAAATTTGAACGAAATACAAACACTCAAAACTTTAACCTTCTATATCTCGCCAACTATTATCACTAAAACATTGTGGTTTATACCAGTTTTACAGTTAACTATTCTCTATAAGTGGGTAAAGAAATCATTGAATTCTGATGAATAGGAATAGAAATATAAAGGTTTGAAATTTGGACGAAATACAAACACTCAAAACTTTAACCTTCTATATCTCGCCAACTATTATCACTAAAACATTGTGGTTTATACCAGTTTTAGAGTTAACTATTCTCTATAAGTGGGTAAAGAAATCATTGAATTCTGATGAATAGGAAGAGAAATATAAAGGTTTGAAATTTGGACGAAATACAAACACTCAAAACTTTAACCTTCTATATCTCGCCAACTATTATCACTAAAACATTGTGGTTTATACCAGTTTTACAGTTAACTATTCTCTATAAGTGGGTAAAGAAATCATTGAATTCTGATGAATAGGAATAGAAATATAAAGGTTTGAAATTTGAACGAAATACAAACACTCAAAACTTTAACCTTCTATATCTCGCCAACTATTATCACTAAAACATTGTGGTTTATACCAGTTTTAGAGTTAACTATTCTCTATAAGTGGGTAAAGAAATCATTGAATTCTGATGAATAGGAATAGAAATATAAAGGTTTGAAATTTGGACGAAATACAAACACTCAAAACTTTAACCTTCTATATCTCGCCAACTATTATCACTAAAACATTGTGGTTTATACCAGTTTTAGAGTTAACTATTCTCTACAATTAGGTTAAGAAATCATTGAATTCTGATCAATAGGAATAGAAATATAAAGGTTTGAAATTTGAACGAAATACAAACACTCAAAACGTTAACCTTCTATATCTCGCCAACTATTATCACTAAAACATTGTGGTTTATACCAGTTTTAGAGTTAACTATTCTCTACAATTGGGTAAAGAAATCATTGAATTCTGATCAATAGGAATAGAAATAGTATAAAGGTTTGAAATTTGAAGGAAATACAAATACTCAAAACTTTAACCTTCTATATCTCGCCAACTATTATCACTAAAACATTGTGGTTTATACCAGTTTTAGAGTTAACTATTCTCTACAATTAGGTTAAGAAATCATTGAATTCTGATCAATAGGAATAGAAATATAAAGGTTTGAAATTTGAAGGAAATACAAACACTCAAAACTTTAACCTTCTATATCTCGCCAACTATTATCACTAAAACATTGTGGTTTATACCAGTTTTAGAGTTAATTATTCTCTATAAGTGGGTAAAGAAATCATTGCATTCTGATGAATAGGAATAGAAATATAAAGGTTTGAAATTTGGACGAAATACAAACACTCAAAACTTTAACCTTCTATATCTCGCCAACTATTATCACTAAAACATTGTGGTTTATACCAGTTTTACAGTTAACTATTCTCTATAAGTGGGTAAAGAAATCATTGAATTCTGATGAATAGGAATAGAAATATAAAGGTTTGAAATTTGAACGAAATACAAACACTCAAAACTTTAACCTTCTATATCTCGCCAACTATTATCACTAAAACATTGTGGTTTATACCAGTTTTAGAGTTAACTATTCTCTATAAGTGGGTAAAGAAATCATTGAATTCTGATGAATAGGAATAGAAATATAAAGGTTTGAAATTTGGACGAAATACAAACACTCAAAACTTTAACCTTCTATATCTCGCCAACTATTATCACTAAAACATTGTGGTTTATACCAGTTTTAGAGTTAACTATTCTCTACAATTAGGTTAAGAAATCATTGAATTCTGATCAATAGGAATAGAAATATAAAGGTTTGAAATTTGAACGAAATACAAACACTCAAAACTTTAACCTTCTATATCTCGCCAACTATTATCACTAAAACATTGTGGTTTATACCAGTTTTAGAGTTAACTATTCTCTACAATTAGGTTAAGAAATCATTGAATTCTGATCAATAGGAATAGAAATATAAAGGTTTGAAATTTGAACGAAATACAAACACTCAAAACTTTAACCTTCTATATCTCGCCAACTATTATCACTAAAACATTGTGGTTTATACCAGTTTTAGAGTTAACTATTCTCTATAAGTGGGTAAAGAAATCATTGAATTTTGATGAATAGGAATAGAAATATAAAGGTTTGAAATTTGAACAAAATACAAACACTCAAAACTTTAACCTTCTATATCTCGCCAACTATTATCACTAAAACATTGTGGTTTATACCAGTTTTACAGTTAACTATTCTCTATAAGTGGGTAAAGAAATCATTGAATTCTGATCAATAGGAATAGAAATATAAAGGTTTGAAATTTGAACGAAATACAAACACTCAAAACGTTAACCTTCTATATCTCGCCAACTATTATCACTAAAACATTGTGGTTTATACCAGTTTTAGAGTTAACTATTCTCTACAATTGGGTAAAGAAATCATTGAATTCTGATCAATAGGAATAGAAATAGTATAAAGGTTTGAAATTTGAAGGAAATACAAATACTCAAAACTTCAACCTTCTATATCTCGCCAACTATTATCACTAAAACATTGTGGTTTATACCAGTTTTAGAGTTAACTATTCTCTATAAATGGGTAAAGAAATCATTGAATTCTGATGAATAGGAATAGAAATATAAAGGTTTGAAATTTGAACGAAATACAAACACTCAAAACTTTAACCTTCTATATCTCGCCAACTATTATCTCTAAAACATTGTGGTTTATACCACTTTTATAGTTAACTTTTCTCTACACTTGGGTAGAGAAATCATTGAATTCTGATCAATAGGAAGAGAGATATAGAGGTTTGAAATTTGAACGAAATACAAACAAAACTTTAACCTTCTATATCTCGCCAACTATTATCACTAAAACATTGTGGTTTATACCACTTTTAGAGTTAATATTTCTCTACACTTGGGTAAAGAAATCATTGAATTCTGATCAATAGGAAGAGAGATATAGAGGTTTGAAATTTGAAGGAAATACAAACACTCAAAACTTTAACCTTCTATATTTCGCCAACTATTATCACTAAAACATTGTGGTTTATACCAGTTTTAGAGTTAACTTTTCTCTACACTTGGGTAAAGAAATCATTGAATTCTGATCAATAGGAAGAGAGATATAGAGGTTTGAAATTTGAACGAAATACAAACAAAACTTTAACCTTCTATATCTCGCCAACTATTATTACTAAAACATTGAGGTTTATACCACTTTTAGAGTTAACTTTTCTCTACACTTGGGTAGAGAAATCATTGAATTCTGATCAATATGAAGAGAGATATAGAGGTTTGAAATTTGAACGAAATACAAACAAAACTTTAACCTTCCATATCTCAATAACTATTATCTTCTATTATAACTAGAAACCTGTTCGATAAAGAAAAGTAAAGTAATCGCCTATTTTTTCAGGCGGGGCTTAACGTCCAACTACCAGTTAGGTGTCGTGGACGGAGGCGATTAGCAAACATACTTTACTATAAACAATTTTTTTTCTAACAAATAAAAAATTAGTGAAACACGGGATTCGAACCGGTGATCTCCTTCACACTAAGCCACTCTCTTTGTTCCACTAGACCAACACCGAACCCTTCGATTAAGTGATAAATTTGGATTTTCACTGGAAATCTTGGGTCACTATTCTCTTGGTGTCACCGAAACTGTATCAAATTTAAACTTTTTGTGCCTCCCTATTTTGAGCTAGTTATAGGATTCAGACACATACACGTACGTACACAGACAAAAAACCGACAGCCTAATTGGTAATACAGTTTGGTACCTATTGAAGGACCCAAATCGTGGGCACTTCCGTTTTAATACTCAAACAAAAACTCTGCCCAATTACGAACACTTCTTTTTTACTTGCTGAATGTGAAAAATGATACAGCGCCCAAGATAAACACGTCATGGTTGGCAGGATCGTGAATAAATTTATTCATTCAAAAACAATTATTTATTAAATAAAGGGGTCTGTTATTTCAGTGGAGGCAAAAAATAAAATCAGTGTGTAAAGTTGGACACATAATCTCTAGTGATTAAAAGTTTTTCTGCTCTCAGCGGGCTAAAAGTAAACATTCCCGTAGTATTGACAGTTTTTAATTAAGGTTAAAAAAAAAAAAAATTCCCATCGGGTGAATCCAACTTTGGTCCGACAGAATGAGCAACTATTTGGGAGTATCTAGCGCTAGGGCTTAGCCAGAAATAAAATATTATTTTGGGTAGAGAAACGTAATTGGTTTTTAATAGAAACTTTTGTTTTTCGAAATTAATTTAAAATTAGCTTTGCTTCCGGTACTATAATGGTCGCCCATCCTACCACTCACACGATTTCCACATTTACAGCAGTTTACGTAAAAAAGAATGGAACCTTGATAGAACCCGTTTTCAAAAACAAATCGATAAAAAGTACGAAAATCGATCCACTCAAGTGACACTTCCGTTTAGCAAAATTTCTCAAAAACAAAATTTTGGTGGTACTTATTTAACTCTTAATATTTAATTTGTGACAAGTATAAATGTTTTACTAAAGTGAGATAATAGAAGAAAAACAGAAATCTAAATATCCCTTTTCCCCCCCCTCCAAATCTCTAAATAAAAGTTACAGTAAGAATGCCAAGTTTAAAGGAAAATTATGGCAGCCATTTTCGAAAAAATATCAAAATACTGAACAAAAATTTATAAAACAAAGAGAGACAATTCTGGAGAGGCTGCGTTTGTCTAAATGCTTATTGATGGATCCGATAGTAAAAAGTAAAGTAATTGCCTATTTTTTTCAGGCGGGGCTTTACGTCCAACTACCATTTACTAGGTGTCGTGGACGGAGGCGACTAGCAAACATTCTTTACTGTAAATTTCTTGTATTAACCATTAAATAAAATCCAAGTTTTAGACTAGTACCGCAATACATCTTAGCTTTGCGGGTCTAGCCTATAACCGCCTAACATACTTTACTATAAATTTCTCAAATTAACCATTAAATAAAAACCAAGTCATAGACTAGTACCGCAATACATCTTAGCTTTGCGGGTCTAGCCTATAACCGCCTAAAATACTTTACTATAAATTTCTCAAATTAACCATTAAATAAAAACCAAGTCATAGACTAGTACCGCAATACATCTTAGCATTGCGGGTCTAGCCTATAACCGCCTAACATATTTTACTGTAAATTTCTTTTATTAACCATTAAATAAAATCCAAGGCCTGAGACCGGGAATCCAACCCAGTACCACAATACATATTAGCTTCGCTGGTCTAATATTTAACTCAATAAAGAAAACAACTTTACCAAATATATTTCGATATTTCCTGTATTGAAAATAAATTAATGAATAATTATTCCAAGAGAGAATATTCTCCAGAATAAAACAAAAATAATTTCTGCATTATTTTATTAATGTATGCATTCCTGAAGGAAGAAAAATAATAAAATAATACAAAAAAGAGGATATACGAGGAAGTTCATTGGACATGCAAAATTTTCTTCAATAAATAAATAATCAAGCAAGCAAAATTGATCGGATGCAAGCTCATGCATAAATTTACCAAGTAATACATACCCACGGAGGAAAAATATTTTGGGGCGAAAAATTTATTTTTTTATGGGAGTATATTGTTTAGACTCTCACGACGTCCTGTTTATTAGAGCAATCTTTATGCTTACAAATTCTTTCTGGTGTCGTTTTTCTGCAGTAATGCCACGGAACATCTGCTTAAAATAAATTAAAGAATTCCACTTTGTTAAGGCGCTAAATATAAACAAAAGGGAGGCGGGGAAATTAAAAGAGTCCTGTAGGCTAGTTCTATAAGGGTTGATAGTAAAAGAGCGCACGAAAAAGTGTAACGTTGAAAAACACCCAATAATTATTTCTTAATATAGTTTATTAATGTTAAATATTATTATAGTTTTCTCTTTAATTACATTCTTAATATACAGGGTGATCCATTTAAAACGCACCAATCGCTAATAACTTTTTAGGAAAGCGGAATTTCGAAAAAACCCACGAAGTAAACTATATGTATTTTTTAGTTTAGTTTTCAATTTGTGTACCCCCGATGCTGTATCTTTATTTTTGGCGGAGTTACGGGTAAAAACCCGATTGAGGTTTCATAAGGATCACTAGTTTTGACAATAAATGTGAAAACTACATAAAAAAACTGTGAAAAATAACGTTGACCCCGTTTCGATATCCCTACTATTTGTCGAGATATTTAAGATTAAAGTTACTATTTTATCAACTCGTAAACGGTTTTCGATATTAATTTTCCACCAGAAATACACGTTTTGGGAGGTCCTCTGACTACAAAATTGTTATTTGTAACGCAAAGAACAAAAATAATAATAATTAAAAGTTTTAAAAATGTAGTGCAATGTAATGGTTATGGGTGAGTGTTATCATCAAATAAAAGCAATCATCACACCATTTTAATGCATCCAGTATGAAAGACTTCTTGACCTATGATTAGCGATTGGTGCGTTTTAAATGGATCACCCTGTAGATGTTCTCCTTACAATGTTATAAACGGGTGATCCATTTAAAACGCACCAATCGCTAATAACTTATTAGGAAAGCGGAAATCCGGAAAAACCTATTAGATAAATTATATGTTTTTTTTGGTCTAGTTTTAAAATTTTCTACCCCCGATGCTGTATCTTCATTTTTGGCGTAGTTACGGCCAAAAAAAACTGATCAAGATTTCATTAGGACCTCAGGTTTTGACAATGATTATGAAAACTGCTTAAAAACTTGTGAAAAATGACGTTGACCGCGGTCGTTATGTAGAGTGCCCGTTAGACGGAGTTTCTTTTATATAGAAAGTGTATAGGGGTAAAACGGGGAAATCCAAAAACTGGCCCGTAAATGGAGGTGGTCGCTAGTGAGAGTTCCCCTTTATTGGGAGGCTCGACTGTACGAGTATTTATATTTTTTGAACTGTAAGTTTTTGTTAAGGAGTGTGTAGTTTAAAATGACTAATTTCCGGTAAATGCGCTCATGTGATGATCTCTCAGTATATCCGGACGGAAGTGGGTCCCCAGTCTTATGTCCATATCCATCTTGTCTTATCCATCATCTTGGATTAGTTTTGGTTTAATTCCATTTCCAAAGTTTGGCATAATTTACGAGATAATCAAATATTGAACAGAAGAGTTGAAATTTATGATTTAATTTTAATAAAGAATGAAGGGGGGGGCCGCTTAGAAGAAATTTATTGATGAAAATATTAATAATTAATAACCAGGTGGAGTATGACGTAGACGAACTTGTCAACTGTGGTTTTATACAGGTGTAACCCTAACCTTTCAACACGGGAAGAAAATTAAGTTGTTTTTTTTGGGGCTAAAGTTTGGCGCTGCTTAATTATTTATTACTGATAGTAAATTTTCCGCTTTCCATTGAAATGAAAAAGTGGAAAAGACTCTTTTTTATTTAGATGAAAATTTCACCCAAACATAATTAAAGGATTTCCACCAGGATGTTGTAATTCCTGAAGGACCCCCAGACCTATTGTAAGCACTGAGAGTTTCCAGTGGGAAATTGAGAGAAACGCTACTTTCCCAATTGGTTTGCGGCGGCAATCGATCGCGGGAAAAGCTCTGTTGGGAAAGTCAAACCCACACCTCCTCCTGCTGTATTCCCCTTTCCATTTTATCTCTTTCATGCTTGGAAATGGTTTGATGGAAATCTTTCATTCCTGCAGGAGAGTGACTGGTTTCCCCCGACTGACTTTTACTCGTAATCATTAATTATGGTAAGTACAAGCTTAGAAGGGTGTCGCCGTCCCATTTAATGGAAATGTGAGCGAAGGGTGTTGGTTTTGTAGCAAAGAGGGGGGCCTCTACTTACACTAAAACACTGCATGATATGTAAGCCATGATCCCTCGGGGTGTCGCAATGATGCTGAGTACCATGACACAGCGAGAACACCCTGTCCCTCTTCCTTATCTAAAGTAACTTACAAATTCCCTAGAAAATCACGGCTCCGATTCCGGATCGTTAAACAGACTGTTGAATATTAAGTCTAACAAAATACCCTTTTCTGATTAGTTAATTTTCTTAAAAAAGAAATGATCAGTTTGTAATTCAATTTTTATACCTCTGAACTTCCGCTAAACGGTAGCCACTTCCTGTCGAACAAAGGTTAAAGTCTAAAGTGTACCTTCCTTCTCACAAAACCGAGCAACTGTGTCTGAAATCCATGGTGCTTTTTAGTTGTATATCAGGGATATTCTCAGACAGCGCTGGAGTCACTAAATTCACTTTGAATGTGAATGTTCCAAAAGGATTCTGGAATACGTTGTACGGTTCTTTTGCCAGCTTATTCTATAAATATCAAATCTGAATGTAAAATTTTAGATTGGCTGAGAAATAAATTCTTACTATTTCATTTTCAAGAGGAGCAGGTTTCTAACTTAGTCTAATTTGAAAAATTATAGAGCTTAGATGATATCAAGGGATTAAGAGTAAGATCAATATTATTGTAGGGCTTAAACATGTCCTATTGTTCTCTCTTTTGTACTTTTGTGTTTGAATTATTCTTTGACATAACATTCATTTCTTCAAAATATCATTATAATTATTGTCCACTTACCTATATGTTAAGACGCTGAAGATTTCCATTATATTGTCTAAATAAGGTTTTTATACCCATTTCACTATTTTACAGGATTTCAAAGAACCCAGCACTAGTGTCAGATTAATATTTTGTAATGTTTATTAGTATGTTATCAGCTTTGTATGCTCCACCCCCTTGCTATGGTGAAAACTTTAAAGCAATAAATTTATTATTATTATTATTATTTTTAATGATTTAAGGCGCATCAACAGCTGAGGTTATTGGCGCCCGGAGCTTTTTTCATTAAAAAGAAAGAAACAGGAGCTGGACTTCCGTCTGCTCCTGTCGTAATACTGAATCGAATGAAGGCCGGTAGGAGCTCGTATGAGCTATTGTGAGGCACCACCCTGAAGTAATGCGCAAGTGGTTCCAAGGTGGGTTTCTCTGCCTCTAGGGGAGGTTTTTTAGTGGGTGAGGGTCCCACATACCGTGGGCATTTCCCCACGATGATGCATAATGCATTTTCCCCCTCAAAAAAAAAAATTATATATCAAATCTGCAGCCAATATTCGTAGTTGGTCGAATGTTACCGCAACAACTACTGAACTGAATCGATTGTTTGAGGTTAAATTCTAGCAGGGTATTGTTCCAAAATTTTCACTTGATGAGGACTCCATTTGAATTTTAATCTAAAGTACTTTTGGCGTACTACTTCTTTGTTTCACAAACCCCGCCTCTATAACAATGATTTATAGAGTAGTTTTTGGGATGCTGCTTGCATTACCCCGTAGGGAGGAAGTGGACTAGCCACTGCTTCAGAGAGCTTGGACGTCCCTGCGGGTATCCCAGCCTATTAACACCAATAACTCTCGAGACTTCCTACAATCACACATTACTCAATCTCGAAACTTTTCTGATATAGAAAGAGGAAGTGAACATTTTGGAGTAATTAAAATACGTAACATATTACATTGTACTTAATGACGTAATTTAATAGCTGGTCCTGATCTCCAGGAGGGTCTGAACGAATTAAGGCTAAGAGTTTTATGACCTTCGTGTTCAGCCCACCCTACTTTGGGCCTAAAGGAATCTCTCTCTTTCCTTCTGATCGTAAAGATGGAGTATCAATTTCCCCAAGCAGGAACATGAGCAATATTAAAGGGATCCTAAACATCCTGGGCCCTTGCTTCCATCGTGTAAAACGGTAGGATATAAAAATAAAATAGAAAGAACCGTGCAGGAAAGAAAGGGGCGAGGTGGAAGGGCCGTTTAAGGTAGAGAAGTGGCCCTTTGGTGTGGAATTTTAATTAAGTCACACATAAAAGGGCTGATGCGGTCAAAATCCTTGGGCAACTATGTTTAAGTGTGTGCGTGCGTATAGAAGAGGCAGAGAGGAAGAGAAGAGGCTACTGGGGGGCCAGCAAAGTGGTTTAAGATGTGGCTAAAGAAATTCAAGTTCTTGATGTAAGAGGCTGCTTGCCGTTCGTAGTACAGAGATTTTTTTTTTTAATTTTCCTAAAGTTTTGATTTTGAGTTCGCAACGGAAATAAACAGCAGGTTTTGATTATGAGTGTGTGTGTCTAAGTCCCCGTCCAGGGAGTTTCCTTAATCAAACTACGGCAAAAATGAGAGAGAGAGAGAGATAGGAGAGAAAGAGAGAGAGAGAGAGGAGAGAGAGAGAGAGAGAGAGAGAGAGTGATCAATTTGGTAAAAATAGTTGATTACACGTTGATTGTATCCCTGATTGTTTTCGGATTTTCACCCATTATCAGGGGGTGAATCAACCAAATTTGGTGTAGAGATTTCGATTTCAATTATGTTTTCCAGCTTCCACTAACCCTTGCTGATGCAATCACTACACCAAATTGATTGATCTCCAAAACCTGTCCAGGGATGCAATTAGCACTCGTGTTACAACGGATAAAAATCAACGTTACTATCCGTTACACTGCGGACTAAATCACATTTTCAATTTTTGGAAAATCTTCTTCTTTTTTTCTTTTCGGACTCAGGGGACCTCATAATAGTTACAGTCGAGCCTCCCAATAAAGGAGAACTCTCACTAGCGACCACCTCCATTTGCGGACAGTTTTTGGATTTCCCCGTTCTACCCCTATACATACTTTCTATATAAAAGAACTTCCACCGTCTAACGGTCACTCTACATAGCGACCGCGGACATTGATTTTGGGGAACTGATTAAATGTTTCACCTCCCACCAACGACCACCTTATTATCATAAAAGTTCGTTTGACGCGGTGATCAAAATAATTATCCCCTCTCAAGTTTTTTTTTTTTTTCTGGTTTCCCAAAATGTTCCCTTGAGGTGATTTCTGGAACGTGTCATTACTGGTGACGAGTCTTGGGTGTTTGAGTACGATCCAGAAATCAAGCGCCAGAGCATGGAGTGGCACACTTCAGCCTCTCCAAGGCCCAAAAAAGCAAGGATGGCGAAGTCGAAGATCAAATGCATGCTGATTTGTTTTTTCCATATCCACGGAGGAATCGTCCACAAAGAGTTTCTACCTCAAGGTCAAACGGTCAATCAACACTTTTACCGAGAGGTACTTGAAAAACTTCTGAAAAAGGGTCATTCGTGTGAGACCAAAAACATCAAGAAGAAGTGGTAGTTGCATCACGATAATGCTCCTTGTCACACACAGTAATTTCAATAAACCAGAGTTTTTGGCCAGTAAAAACATTCCTGTGGCTCCTCAGCCTCCTTATTCGCCTGACTTGAGTCCTTGTGACTTTTTTTCTCTTCCCAAGTTAAAAAATCACTTCAAGGGAACTCATTTTGGGACAGTCCGAAAACATTCAAATGGCTGTAACCGAGACCAGCTGAAGGCTATTCCAGTATCGGAGTTCGAGCACTGCTATGAGGAGTGGAAGAAACGTCTCCAGCGCTGTGTGGCTTCAGAAGGAAGTTATTTTGAAGGTGACAATATCGAATTGTAATTCTTTTTTAATACAAAAATTTAAAAAAATCAGTCTCATTATTTAATTTACTGACCGTAACATTGGACGAACAATATTATTTTTTTTCCGATATCTCTCTCAAACGAAAGTGGTTAACTCTAGGAAAAGAAAATAAATGTGTTGGGAAGATTTTGCAAAAACCAAATCGAGCCATCGTCAACTTACCGAAAGGTTTGTTCCATTTTTTCTAATAATAGATGATAGTATGATGATAATTTTACCATAAATTATTATTGCTATGAATAAATGTGATGATTATTATAAAAATTATTAATTAAGTCAAATAATATGTAGTTTTTTGATAAATTTTTTGGATAATTAAGAAAAAATTTGATGCATATCATATAGCTGCAATAATTATGCAATTATGCACGTTTTTAAATCTATTAATAATAAATCATTTTTAAATAGATGTTTGGGAAAAAAAACCCCATATTTTTTCATTATGAAACTTGCCTAGACTTCTTCTAACGGCCACCTCCAAACAGTGGCCACTTTGCTTGCCGCCCCCGCCAGTGTCCGTTATTGAGAGGTTCGACCGTACATTTCTGTTGAAATTTCCAAAGCGGAAGTCAGCGCGATAGCGATAATTAGTAGCGCGGAGTCAAAAGATGGCCTAGACTAGCAGGAATAAGGAGCCCTGCTGGACTAAATTTAGGCAGTTTTATAGCAATATTGTGCTCCAGTTTGCTACCCAGACAGCAATAAAATCAATACTATTCGAAGAGGATGCAGTTTTTTTTTCCCCAGAAGCTGTAATTTGGGGTTAGAGCCGGGTGTAGATTAGTTTTTAACAAGGATGGTACAAATAAAATGTAAAGCTAGGCAGGAGTACATTCAGTGTTCAGTGAAACAAACAAAAAATGGTAGGCTATGGTAGAAAATTGTGTAAATATGTTTTGTGTGCGGGTGTGTGTGAGTGGTGAAAATGAGGAAAACTGGCTTTCCAGTTCACCTCCACCCCCATATTATAACTTATTTCCAAACAGATATATTTTAGACCTACAAAACAACTGTGCGCATAGTGTCAAAAAGTTGTAAATTTGCGGTTTTTCGTACGATTGGAAAAACCTTTTGCTTTGTAGCTGCATGTTGTAACATGTTTTTACTATTAGCAGAAGAAAAGCGCTGTGGAAAGAGGGGTGGGGGATGAGTTTTACGCGCCTATTTTACTGCAGTCACCACCACCCTTTCTTACAGCGATAATTTACGCTTTAGCTTAAAATCGCTCTCGATTAGTACCAAAAACATTCCTAGTTTATCGTTTCCAATTAAATAAATAACCTATTTAATATTACTGGCGGGAAAATAGTAAAATAAAATCAGCTGACATATTGTTTTAACCAGGTGTTCTCAATGGTTTCAATTTTCCGCTTTTATTTGTTTCGCCAGCAATAATCTCAAGTGTATATTTTCATAAAATGCTTGTTTTTTTGTGTTTTTTTAAAAAAATGACTTTTGACACGGGGAATACGTCTTTAAATTTGCTATCATATGGAGACAATCCAAAAAAACCTAATGATAACAAAATCGGGTGATACAGTTTGGCATTATAGTTTCAAATCCATCGTCTACATCCAAAATTAAATTAGACCACTGGATAGCTAAAGGATCAAAGAATTCATTACGATAAACAAGGACTGTGACGCATCGCGTGCGCGGTGGAGGGGGAACCGCCGCCATTTTGAGATCATTTTGCTGCGTATCGAGATTTGCAATTTTATATAACTTTTGACTCGGAGTAGCTACGATGTTCGTTTAAGTTTTAATCGTCAGCTGTCGTCACAATCTATCGATTTTATACAAAACATTAGTGTAAAATAGTGACAGTGAATATAATAAGGTGTTAGAATAAAAGAATATATTATATCGGCCTATACGCGTCGAAAAGCCAAAACCAAATACCAAGAGATCGTATACGGTTGGAAAGGGCTTCCACAAGAACAATCGAATGGTAATAATTAAACACCATATGACCGAATCAAGCTGTGCCGGGAACGTAAAAGAATGAATGCGGTCCAGGCGGATCAACGACGACGGTGTCCAGTACATCTGCAGCTGCAGGCGGTTGAAATTATGCGAGTTGATGATGAAATCGTTTCTACATTGACAACGGACTGTATAGGCATAGATTGTGTTCAATCGTCGATTATGAAGACACATTGGGCAGCAGCTAGTGCACGTTTCACTACGACGGTTGTCGAACAATTCCATTCGGACATAAGTGTGATGTGTGTGATTGTCTATGGTTTCTACGCTCATTGAAGCTAACAAAAGAGAAACACTTACCGCTGCTTAATAATAATATATTATTATTATATTATAAAAAATATAACCCGTTACGTAAACGTATTCACGTACAACACACGGCCGTGTCCATGACACAGCCACACGTTAATTTTTTCTTTCTCATTGCACGATGAAGTTATCCTGCGTTCCGTAGTAATTCTCCTTTAATATATTGTAGTTAGAAATGGTTTAAGGTTTCCAGGAAACCATCCGTACGGAGATCGCGTAGAAACCAATAGTGTGACGGCTGACACTCTTCTTGATGTCGCAATCAAATCAAGAACTGTTTACTACATTGATGTGCGCTCATAAGCAGTTTCTCAAGTTTGTGATTAAAAATTCAATGATAAGTTTAATTTAGTCTTCCTTGCACTATCCAGTTATGCAATTTTACCACCCATTTGATAGAATCTCGTTTCCGCCCGGTTTGCTTTTTAAAGCCCCCCTCTTAATCCTTTAAACTCTAATAATCAAATTCTTTAACCATACAGCATCCCTAAATAATTAGAGTAATCTTGTGGTGATGAAAATTCATGAAATTACTGTTTTGGGGCGCCCTGACCTTCAGCATCCACTCTGCATCCTAAGCTGAAATACTTTTCAGCAATTTAATTCATAATTATATTAGGAAAATATTTTCTAGCCTTCATTGTGCTGTAAAAATTATTTTCATGGTTTTTATTTTCTCTTGATGTAAAACTAATGAGACCATAATCAAATTTTCCTTTTAATATTATCAGGTTTCGAACATGAAAATATTTACGAGTTATATTTATCGTGAGTTATGCGAAGAAAGAAATTAGCATGGTATTTAGGTTTTTGCGTATTTTTTAAATTTAAATTGCATCATGTTCAAACTTGACAATTATTATTCTTGATTTACGTAATAGGCGTAGCCGAGCGGTTAAGAGACTAGACCCGCAATGCTAAGATGTATTGTTGGTTTAGTGGGTTCGATTCTTAGTCCCTAGGTCTTGCATTTTATTTAATGGTTAATATGAGAAATTTATAGTAAAATATGTTAGGCGGTTATAGGCTAGACCCGCAAAACTAAGATGTATTGCGGTACTAGTCTAGCCCTTGGATTTTATTTAATGGTTAATATAAGAAATTTACAGTGAAGTATGTTTAGCGGTTAGAGGCTAGACCCGCAAAGCTAAGATGTATTGCGGTACTAGTCTAAGCCTTGGATTTTATTTAATGGTTAATATAAGAAATTTACAGTGAAGTATGTTTAGCGGTTAGGGGCTAGACCCGCAAAGCTAAGATGTATTGCGGTACTAGTCTAGCCCTTGGATTTTATTTAATGGTTAATATAAGAAATTTACAGTGAAGTATGTTTAGCGGTTAGAGGCTAGACCCGCAAAGCTAAGATGTATTGCGGTACTAGTCTAAGCCTTGGATTTTATTTAATGGTTAATATGAGAAATTCATAGTAAAGTATGTTTGCTAGTCGCCTCCGTCCACGACACCCTAATTGGTAGTTGGACGTAATGCCCGCCTAAAACAATTCGCAATTACGTACTTTCTTTTCTTACTTTATGCTTGATTTACAATAGTAATAGTCTCATTACTTTAGAACTGCAGTAGCACTGGCAATCTGGAGATAAGATAATAGTAAAAATTATTGAAATTGGAAACAAATTTTTCTTGCCCAAATCTCCGCCACTACTCCAGCTCAACAGCATCCATTTTCTTTATTAGATTGGCCGAGGTTGTCCAAATCTCCGCCACTACTCCAGCTCAACAGCATCCATTTTCTTTATTAGATTGGCCGAGGTTGTCCAAATCTCCGCCACTACTCCAGCTCAACAGCATCCATTTTCTTTATTAGATTGGCCGAGGTTGTCCAAATCTCCGCCACTACTCCAGCTCAACAGCATCCATTTTCTTTATTAGATTGGCCGAGGTTGTCCAAATCTCCGCCACTACTCCAGCTCAACAGCATCCATTTTCTTTATTAGATTGGCCGAGGTTGTCCAAATCTCCGCCACTACTCCAGCTCAACAGCATCCATTTTCTTTATTAGATTGGCCGAGGTTGTCCAAATCTCCGCCACTACTCCAGCTCAACAGCATCCATTTTCTTTATTAGATTGGCCGAGGTTGTCCAAATCTCCGCCACTACTCCAGCTCAACAGCATCCATTTTCTTTATTAGATTGGCCGAGGTTGTCCAAATCTCCGCCACTACTCCAGCTCAACAGCATCCATTTTCTTTATTAGATTGGCCGAGGTTGTCCAAATCTCCGCCACTACTCCAGCTCAACAGCATCCATTTTCTTTATTAGATTGGCCGAGGTTGTCCAAATCTCCGCCACTACTCCAGCTCAACAGCATCCATTTTCTTTATTAGATTGGCCGAGGTTGTCCAAATCTCCGCCACTACTCCAGCTCAACAGCATCCATTTTCTTTATTAGATTGGCCGAGGTTGTCCAAATCTCCGCCACTACTCCAGCTCAACAGCATCCATTTTCTTTATTAGATTGGCCGAGGTTGTCCAAATCTCCGCCACTACTCCAGCTCAACAGCATCCATTTTCTTTATTAGATTGGCCGAGGTTGTCCAAATCTCCGCCACTACTCCAGCTCAACAGCATCCATTTTCTTTATTAGATTGGCCGAGGTTGTCCAAATCTCCGCCACTACTCCAGCTCAACAGCATCCATTTTCTTTATTAGATTGGCCGAGGTTGTCCAAATCTCCGCCACTACTCCAGCTCAACAGCATCCATTTTCTTTATTAGATTGGCCGAGGTTGTCCAAATCTCCGCCACTACTCCAGCTCAACAGCATCCATTTTCTTTATTAGATTGGCCGAGGTTGTCCAAATCTCCGCCACTACTCCAGCTCAACAGCATCCATTTTCTTTATTAGATTGGCCGAGGTTGTCCAAATCTCCGCCACTACTCCAGCTCAACAGCATCCATTTTCTTTATTAGATTGGCCGAGGTTGTCCAAATCTCCGCCACTACTCCAGCTCAACAGCATCCATTTTCTTTATTAGATTGGCCGAGGTTGTCCAAATCTCCGCCACTACTCCAGCTCAACAGCATCCATTTTCTTTATTAGATTGGCCGAGGTTGTCCAAATCTCCGCCACTACTCCAGCTCAACAGCATCCATTTTCTTTATTAGATTGGCCGAGGTTGTCCAAATCTCCGCCACTACTCCAGCTCAACAGCATCCATTTTCTTTATTAGATTGGCCGAGGTTGTCCAAATCTCCGCCACTACTCCAGCTCAACAGCATCCATTTTCTTTATTAGATTGGCCGAGGTTGTCCAAATCTCCGCCACTACTCCAGCTCAACAGCATCCATTTTCTTTATTAGATTGGCCGAGGTTGTCCAAATCTCCGCCACTACTCCAGCTCAACAGCATCCATTTTCTTTATTAGATTGGCCGAGGTTGTCCAAATCTCCGCCACTACTCCAGCTCAACAGCATCCATTTTCTTTATTAGATTGGCCGAGGTTGTCCAAATCTCCGCCACTACTCCAGCTCAACAGCATCCATTTTCTTTATTAGATTGGCCGAGGTTGTCCAAATCTCCGCCACTACTCCAGCTCAACAGCATCCATTTTCTTTATTAGATTGGCCGAGGTTGTCCAAATCTCCGCCACTACTCCAGCTCAACAGCATCCATTTTCTTTATTAGATTGGCCGAGGTTGTCCAAATCTCCGCCACTACTCCAGCTCAACAGCATCCATTTTCTTTATTAGATTGGCCGAGGTTGTCCAAATCTCCGCCACTACTCCAGCTCAACAGCATCCATTTTCTTTATTAGATTGGCCGAGGTTGTCCAAATCTCCGCCACTACTCCAGCTCAACAGCATCCATTTTCTTTATTAGATTGGCCGAGGTTGTCCAAATCTCTCGGATCTGTATAATAGAATTTCCGTGACAGTAGTAAAGCAAATCTTTCTTTTCGCCAGGTTATCTTGTAGTTCCATAAGATGGAATGTAGCTGCGATTCTTCTTGCAGCTGTCTTGACCTGCCTTGATTCTTATTCGCACCATACTCTCCTTCCTCTTCCAAAAATCTAGCCAAGAAATTTGAAAGCTTTCACTTTTTCAACTATATTTCCATCCATTTCCAAATCTTTTTATTCGTTCCTTCCGACCAACGTGTACTCAGTTTGGTTCAAAATGCTTTCGATTCTGGGCAATCATCACTTGATCAAATGGAAGCTTATTTATTGTCCTCCTGTATAAGCTTTGGACAAGTTCTTATCCTGTATAATAGAATTAGTCCGGCTCTCTTTAGATAAATTTTAAAAAAAAACAGGCTGAGGCTGGAACTACACCAGGATCTGCAGTAGCTACTCTCCGGGCGGGCTCTTGCCCAGACCCTGTGCTCATCGCAGAAGCCCTCTTGCTCATCAGGAGATAATAGTATAATATTTATAGTTCAATAAACTGTAAAGTTGAGAACAATAATACATTAACAGACAGCTTATTGAAAAATCTAATTCAAATTTAGTAAAAAAATTGACTGATTCAAATAAATTCACTTCAAATCATAACACCGGAAGTCCAAGTGAGTGTTCAAGGCAGATTTTCGCATTCAATTTTAAAAAAGAATTCAATTAAACAATATATTTTTGGTGAAATCTGATTTGTGCAAACGTCTAGCGAAAACTTAATGATCAAATTTGGACTAACCAATGAGCGTGCATTTTATTGATTGTTTATGTTTTTTTTGTTGAAACCGTTAGATAGCTGACGTAACTTTTCTTATTTCCTTCTAAAAATATGCTGGATGAGTTTTACACTTTCCCGGATGTCCGATCTATCGCTTTCCTCCTCTGTAGTTTTGTGAGACTTGAGTTCTAGGATGGTGCTTTTCTTTTTGTATAATCTATTAATTTGGCACTCAATGTAGCTGTGGGGGGTTTCATTTATTACTCTTACAATTTAGTAAGAGTTTTTTTGGGGGGTTTCTTTCCCTTTATATGTTTTTCTTCTCTCTCTTCTGTAATTCCCTCAATCTTGCACGTTCCTGTGTGACTACACCGGCCAGTTACCCCAAGTTAATGGTGTGACACGTGGCACAAGTTTACGGCCTTCTCCTTCTCCTCCTCTCTGGAAAGCTGGATGTGGAGGATTCTCAATGGACCCATGTGTGGGCAAGTCAATCGAACTTGCTCCTTTTTTCTCTCTCCCTTACTGCTTTCGGGAACACAAACAGCTCTCCTATCTCTGTCTCTCTCTCTCTCTCTCTCAATGACAAACACAACACACACACAAAGACAAACAAACCCCCCCCACACACACAAAAAAAAGGAAAAAGAAAAAAGAAAACAATAAAAATAAACTAAAAGTTTTTCTTGTTGTTATTTAAGTTGTTGGTGGAAAACTGCTTCCTTTTGTGGAGGGGAAGAAATCTATTTTCCGTTAGGGGGGTGGGAGTTTTCATGGGCTTTCTTAAATAAGCTTCCAAAAAAAAAAATAATTTGGCTGTTACATAAAAAAGTAAAATGAAAAACAAGACTTTTCAATTAATGTTTACAAAGTTTGAAAAAAAACGCGCCTAAAATGGAGGGACGAGGAAGTTGAACACTACCGCGGATTTCTCCCGCTAAAATCCTAATTGAGTTGTTAGTAAAATCCTAAGTTTTAATATCATTATTTTTGTATTGTACAGTACACTAAATGTAATCCTCACACTTAATTCGCTGAAACATACGTAGTTCAGAAAACATAGTATGTTTTACTGTGAATAGCACATCAAAGAGATGACCCAATAGCTCTTTCCGGAAAGATGATCTTGAAAATCAAGTTTTAAGTAACCATTACTTGATAAGAACTTAATTGAAGTTACTTCCGAGTACTAAGTTCAATGAGCTTAATTGCAAAAAAAAATGGAGTTCTTCTTAAAGGAAGGTTACAAGCTTGTGGGTTCGAGTATAGAATAGATTAGATTAGATTAGGGCGGTCTCAAGGCGCTACTCCACTGCGACCCCTTTGGATCTATTATGACTCCCCAGCTTTAGAGCTCGCCCTCCAGACCCCGTCCTTTTAATCAGACTCTTAATTCTGGAGAGCAACTCCTGGGTAAAGCTCACAGTCCTTAATTTTTCCACCCCGAGAAGTACTGTGTGCTATTCACAGTAAAACATACTATGTTTTCACTATGTAAGTTTCAATGAATTAAGTGTGAGGATTACATTTAGAGTACTGTACAATACAAAATAATAAAATTAAAACTTAGGATTTTACCAACAACTCAATTAGGATTTTAGCGGGAGAAATCCGTGGTAGTGTTTACTTCCCCCCTCCATTTTAGGCGCGTTTATTTCAAACTTTGTAAACATCCTTAGCCACACGAGCCCCTCAGGGTTCGAGTACGTACGCACCAAGCAAGGTATGTGCAAGATCCATAAAAGGCAGAAAAAAAGCCTTTTATTGTGCCACAATCCAATTAAGGACACTTTAGAGATACCTAACAGTTTGTCCATTTATGAGCACAACTTGTAACCAGAATATTCGGTGAAAATAGTACAACATTTTCATATTTTATTTTTCTTCTGAGAAAAGCAGGGAATAAAAGAAGAAGCTAACTACAATATCCGCTTTTCCAAAATCCGAAAAAAGATTGCCATAGAACTCAGATAGAAGAAGACAGCTGATATTCCTCCCAGCCAACCACAAAAATAGTCCTCGCTATCCCAGACTTCTGGAACCATCCCAGTACTACCAGACATCAGGTTTCATTCCAGACAGACGAAATGTCCCTAGATGTCAACCATCTTGAATCCTCTTCCCACTAATTTCTTTTACGGATATCCGTTCAATAGCTTACTCTTTTTTCCCCACGTGGTAAACAATTGCGAAAGAGTTGAAGAGCCGATATGTAGAGCGACTCTCAAAGACAGGTAATTTAGTCGTGTATAGTGCACACTCCAAATTAAATTTATGATCTCTTGATAAGATCGAGATTACATTAGAAATCAGAAACATAGAAAATTGGTTGCATGCTGCCAGACTGATATACTGGATCATATTAACAATGAGCAAAAAGTCTGTTGGCTTGTCCACGCGTAAGCCGCTGAAGAGTGTATCAGGCTGAATAGCACAAGAAGGAAGTCAGTTGACCATATCTGTGGGAATGATGTAGAACGGAACTCCATCAGGGATGTCTGCATGAATGTCTGCAGTAGTCTTTTTGATGAGAGCTTCTCCCACTCTTGTCATCAGAGGATATCTCTCTATGAAACTATGATCTCATTTCCTGTTCTGCCACTACAACTTCCTGCCTTACTTCTCGAGAAGTTTTAATACGAGAGTAAACAATCGAGTTTAAATTTGTAAAGTGAAAAGCGCTTAGAATTTTCCTCTAAACAATTTCCAGAGATACTAAACTTATAGGGAGTTTCAGGATCACCTATTATAATCAAGTTTAGATTTGAAGGGTCACTGAGGATGGGCAGCCCAATTTCTCCTCTCTACAGCCGTCCAAGAATAGGGCGAACTAGATGATGTAACTCCTCAATGCTGGATATACTAGCTGATCCTGTTGTAACAAGTGGCTCTGGCTGATGTGCCCTCCTAACCCATTGTCATTCTGGATAGATGTGCTAGTGCGCTAGGATGTACCCATCTATTAACAGCTTCAGCAGCTCTTGTATCAGGGACATTATCTCCATTCACTAGTGTTCAGTTCAATCGAATCTCCCACCAGTTCATCAACAGCATACATAAGCTGTTCACAACTTGTATCTAATTTTACAAATTAATTAGTAGTTTCACTTGGGAATTAAATTGTTAAATAAATTTTCTAATTCTCCAGCCTAAAATTTCCGTAGTTGAAAATTGTCTAATGTTTGTAATGGTGCAGCATCTTGCCTTTGAAAGGAGGATTCACTCTTTTTACTCTTTCTAGCAATCTTTCTAGCAGTCCGGCTGGTTTCCTGATAATCCTTCCATCGCCAAATCCATACCGAACCAGGAATCCTTTTGTTCTCCAGCTAATGTTGCCTCAAATTCCTTAGGCTAACTTTACCCATAATCAAAGATAATCCATCCGCGCTATTCCAGACAATCCTCCAAATAATAATAATAATAATAATAATAATAATAATAATAATAATAATAATAATTTTTTTTTTTTTTTTTTTTTTTTTTTTTTTTTTTTTTTTTTGGAGGGGGAAAAATGCATAATGCATCGTCGTGGGTGAAATGCCCACGGTATGTGGGACCCTCACCCACTAAAAAACCCACCTCCCCTAGAGGCATTGAAACCCACCTTGGAACCACTTGCGCATTACATCAAGGTGGTGCCTCACAATAGCTCATACGAGCTCCCACCGGATTTAATTAGTCTTTATTACGACAGGAGCAGACGGAAGTCCAGCTCCTGTTTCTTTCCCCTTAACACCACCTTAACAAAGGCAACCACCCGGTCCCAGCAGTCTTTGTGAGAGAGCATAATCCCCACTATATTTTCGGGCGTAATTCTTCCGATCTCCTGTTCCAATCTCTCCCTCTCCGACACCCATCTATCACACAGAAAGAATGTGTGATGGGCGTCATCGAGGTTAGAGTCTCTGAAGATGCATGACGGGTCTCCAACTTTCCCCATCCTATACAGGTACGAGGTGAAACACCCGTGCCCTGTAAGAAACTGGGTGAGGTAGTAGTCGACCTCGCCATGCTTTCTTCCAGCCCACTCAGAAGGATCGCCAATGAGCCGTGCAGTCCATCTGCCTCGGGTGTCCGTCCGCCACCTCTCATGCCAGGACCGAATGGAGTGATCCCTGGCCACCACCTTCGCCTCCGATCTTCCGAGGACTTCCTTTAAATCGTAAGCCATCTTACGTTCCTGGGCCAACAAATCGATGGGGATCACTCCAGCCACCACCAGTGCCGCAGGCTCCGAGACCGTTCTGTAGGATGAGGCGATCCTGAACGCTCCTCTTCTTTGTACCGAAGCCATCTGCTTTCGGTACTTTTCCTTCTTAAGAGCGTCAGCCCAAACTTCACACCCGTACAGAAGTATGGCGTTCGTTACCGACATCAGAAGTCGGCGTTTACTTGACGTCGGTCCCCTAACGTTTGACATAAGCCCACTCAGAGCTGATGTCACCCTCGCGGCTTTCTTCGAAGAGTGCCTGATCTGCTCCCAAAACGAGAGTTTAGTATCCAGGCGAATCCCCAGATACTTTACCGCGCTGCTGGTGACAATCGTCTCGTCAGCTACGCAAACATGCACTCTCGTGGGGATACGTCGCCTTGTGAGTAAGACTATTTCTGTCTTTTCTGATGCCAAACTTAGACCGTGGTCCCTCAGCCAAGAGGTCGCGCGCCTCATTACTTGATTCAGCCTAATCTGAGCATCCTCAGTATCACGTGCGACAATAACGGCAGCGATGTCATCAGCATATCCTACCACGAAAGAACTTTCCGGCATCTCCATACGCAGGATACCATCGTAAGAAACGTTCCACAGATCCGGCCCCAAGATAGACCCCTGAGCAGCTCCTCCCGTGATCTCTTTGCTACGCAGCCCGTCTGCAGTTTCATACTTCAGCTGCCTGTCCGAAAGGTAGCTCTGTACCATGCGGAGAAGGTAAGGCGGTATTCTAAAAACTGTCTCCAGGGCTCTCAATATATCTGACCACTTCGCTGAATTAAACGCGTTTCGGACATCTAATGTGGCCAGTAACACTATTCTTCTGGAGTAGTGGTTTCCCTGCTGTGCCAGATGGAAAGTTCTCACCACTTCTTGTACAGCCCCAATGGTAGACCGACCTCGTCTGAAGCCGTACTGTCTTTCAGACAGATCACCAGCCTCTTGGATTGCCGCAGACAACCGTGGCTTAAGAAGACGTTCTAACAGTTTCCCCGCTGTATCCAGCATGCACAGAGGTCTGTAAGCTGATGGGGAATTCGGAACGCCCTTCCCTTTGCTAATTAAAACCAGCCGCTGTATTTTCCATATTTTTGGAAAGATTCCAACTTCAAGACAGCGGTTGTACATGTTCAACAACAACTGAGGACATGATCGGGTAATTACTTTTAGTACCTCCGAGGGAATACCATCAGGCCCCGGGGCCTTCTTGTTCTGGAGAGAACCAGCTGCCTGATTCAATTCTTCTTCCGTGAACAGCGGCACATCCTCCGATGGGGGAGAATACTGCTCTCGGCTTCTCAGCGGATGGGTCGGGAAAAGTGTAGACACTATTTTGCCCATCTCCCTCGCGTCCATCTTGGGTGTTGGCGACTGGGATCCTAGTTTGCGCATCACAATCTTGTATCCCAATCCCCACGGGTCATTATCTACATCCCGTTTCAGGTCTTCCCATTTGAGCTGCTTGCTCCTGAAAATGGCATTCTTGAGTGCTCGTCTTGCCTGACTAAACTGGGAGTGTTCCATCTCTACGTCCCTATTCCGTCTCCTAGCTCTTGTGACAATACGTCTTAATCGCAGACACTTCCTTCTAAGCTCAGCGATCTCTTCCGTCCACCAATATACTGCAGTCTTCCTTCTTCTGAGTTTTGCTCTTCGCGGCATAGAGTCATCACACGCTTGTCGTACAAGACACATAGTAGTATTAACAATGTCCTCGGGAGAGCCGCTCTCCGACAGAACTGCATCTTTACCTCTATTGATAATAATAATTTTTTTTTTTTTTTTTTTTTTTTTAAAGAGGGGGTGAAATGCAATTTACGCACATTGTGTCGGACTCCCTCGCGGCCTACCGGCTAAAACACCCCCCCCCCCTACTGCCAGGCCTAGCCTGGATTCGCTGTGATGTCAGCATTACATCAGGCTAGGCCTCAGTCCTGCCCCTACTCAGGGGACCCTGCTCAAATGGTGTTCCATTTCCCTTTTTTTGGAGACGAGTACTTCTCTTGCAAAACCAGCCACTAGCGACCAATTAGTTCTGCAAGAGAGCATCGCCTCCACCAACGTCTCTGGAGTCAACCGCCCGATTATATGCTCCAAATCTCTTCTTGGGCGACCCCACCTTTCACATACAAAAAAGGTATGGCAGGCGTCGTCTCTCGTTTCAGGACAATATAAACAATCTTCTTCTGCCTCCTTACCCATCCTCTTGAGGTATGCTCTGAAAAGGCCATGCCCACTCAAGAGTTGGGTAAGGTAGAAGTCCACTTCTCCGCTAGACCGGCTTATCCAGACACTAATATCTCTGATAAGCCTGGCGGTCCACCGGCCACGCGGCTCCTCATCCCAAGCAGCCTGCCATTCCAGCACGGTACGGGAACGCTCCTCCCTGGACATGGCTTCTCTATTCATTTCCTTCCTCCTTTCATATAGCCTCTTACGCTCTCCAGCTAAGAGGGCAATAGGGATGACCCCAGCAATTACCATAATTGCAGGCTCGGATACAGTGCGGTATGCCGAGGCTATTCGCAGTGCACCGAGCCTCTGCACCATGGCTAGCCTTTTTCTATACGCCGCTTTATTTAGAGCGTCCGCCCACACCTCCGCCCCATAAAGGAGTGTGGAGTGGATGACGCTCATCAGTACTCGCCGGGTGCTTGCCCGCGGGCCACCTACGTTGGCCATCAGCCTCCCCAGCAGTGCAACATTTTTCGCAGCCTTGTTCGCAGCCTGTTGGACGTGCAAACCAAAGCTCAACCTCTTGTCTACCGTCAATCCCAGGTATTTCACGGAGTTCCCAGAGATCACCTCCTCCTCACCAACAAACCATGAGATGTCGGTCGGGATCCTTTTCTTCGTTAGAACAACAACCTCCGTTTTGGCCAACGCCAGAGAAAGACCATGTTCGGCCATCCACCTATTTACCACCCGCATCACTCGATTCAGCTTCAGCTGAGCTTTATCCGTGTCACGAGCAGCAATTAGCGCCGCGACATCATCTGCGTAGCCCACTAACACAGTCTCCTCAGGCATATCTTGTCTGAGTAGACTGTCGTAGGCCACGTTCCATTAATCAGGGCCCAATATTGAGCCCTGCGCCGCGCCCGCTGTTACCGCCGAGGATCTTGGCCCGTTAGCAGTCTGATAAATGATTATCCGATTGCACAGATAATCACTCAAGACACGCAGAAGGTATTTCGGGACACGAAAATTGTTTTCTAGAGCGTGCAACACGTCAATCCACTTGATAATAATAATAATAATAATAATAATAATAATAATAATAATAATAATAATAATAATAATAATAATAATAATAATAATAATAATAATAATAATAATAATAATAATAATAATAATAATAATAATAATAATAATAATAATAATAATAATAATAATAATAATAATAATAATAATAATAATAATAATAATAATAATAATAATAATAATAATAATAATAATAATAATAATAATAATAATAATTTTTTTTTTTTATTTTTTAAGAGGGGGTGAAATGCTACTTACGCACGCTGTGCCGGACTCCCTCGCGGCCTACCGGCTAAAACACCCCCCCTACTGCCGGACCTAGCCTGGATTCACTGTGATGTCAGCATTACATCAGGCTAGGCCTCAATCCTGCCCCTACTTAGGGGACCCTGCCGAAATGGTATTCCATGTCTCTTTTTTTGGAGACGAGTACTTCTCTTGCAAAACCAGCCACTAGCGACCAATTAGTTCTGCAAGAGAGCATCGCCTCCACCAACACCTCAGGAGTCAACCGCCTGACCATCGACTCCAAATCTCTTCGGAGGCGACCCCACCTTTCACACACAAAAAAGGTGTGGTAGGCGTCGTCTCTCACTTCTGGACAATATATGCAATCTTCTTGACTCTCCTTACCCATCCTCTTGAGGTATGCTCTAAAAAGGCCATGCCCACTCAAGAGTTGGGTAAGGTAGAAGTCCACTTCTCCGAACGTCCGCCCCGTCCAGATGCCTATATCTTTGATGAGCCTGGCGGTCCATCGGCCACGCGGTTCCTCGACCCAGGCAGCCTGCCATTCCAGGACGGTTTGGGTGCGCTCCTCCCTGGACACAGCTTCCCTGTTACCTTCCGCCCTCCTCTCATAAAGCCAATAATAATAATAATAATAATAATAATAATTTTTTGAATGAGCATAGAATACTCTGTAATCTGTAAGCCCCAGAGATTGCAGTAACTATTACGACTATTGTAAACTTTTTGGTTGTTTTGCCCCCCTGCGTTCGACGGTGTACACGTCACTGTCTGATTTTAATTCCGCACACTGTGGGTTCTTTTTTCTAAAACTAAATTCCACCGCTTAACTGTTTTTTTTCACATTCCACAGAATTTGTCTTTTAGAAGGAAATTTCTTTTACGGTTTTTCCTAGACTTGGTGGAAATGTTACTTATATGTTGGTGAATTATACCCTAATACCTGATACCAAGGAAAATCATTTTCATGGCATTCTGTGAACGGATTTAGTGTTTTCTTTGATAGTCTATTTCCGGTGTACGAGGTCTGTAAATTAAGTAATGAGACTGATTTTTTTAAAATTTTTTATTCAAAAAGAATTACAATTCTACGAGTATATTGTCACCTTCAAAATAAGCCACTCAGCGCTGGAGACGTTTCTTCCACTCCTCATAGCAGTGCTCGAACTGGAATAGCCTTCAGCTGGTCGGTTACAGCCGTTTGAATGTTTTCCGACTGTCCTAAAATGAGTTCCCTTGAGGTGATTTTGTCAACTTCGGGAAGAGAAAAAAAGTCACAAGGATTCGAAGTCAGGCGAATAAGGAGGCTGAGGAGCCACAGGAATGTTTTTACTGGCCAAAAACTCTGGTTTATTGAAATTACTGTGTGACAAGGAGCATTATCGTGATGCAACACCCAAATTGTTCTTAATGTTTGGTCTTGACCCTTTTTCGATGTTTTTCAAGAACCTCTCGGTAAAAGTGTTGATTGACCGTTTGACCTTGAGATAGAAACTCTTTGTGGACGTGGTCCCGGGTTCGAATCCAGCAGCTGACCCTTAGATTTTCTCTTCCTAGGAGCTTCTTACAGCTCACTGTCCGGTGATGGACAGTGTTGTCTGTAACGAGAGAACACTGTCCGGAGGCCGGCAGTGCACTGAAAAAAGCTCCGAGCGCTAATAACCTCAGCTGTTGATGCGCTTAAAAAAAAAAATAATAATATAATTTTTTTTATACAGGGGGAAAAATGCATTATGCATATTCGTGGAGCAATACCCACGGTATTGTTATTGTTAAATTGTTAAATAATAATACTCAATTTTGCACAATTCTGTCTTTAAATTCATTATTTCTTCCAAGAAAAATCCAGCCAGCCAATAGAAATAGAGAAGGAAGAAATAGAAGTGTGCCTGAGCAGGAGTACTGCGTGCTAAAGTACCACCTGTACCCTGAGTGTATGCAAATCTGGTAAGAAGGCCTATCTCTTGGCACTACCACTTTGCATTAATTTACTAGCCGCTATCTCCAGAATACCAGTATCCACCCACTCCTCTTTGGGTACCTACCGCCCGCCGGATCTACGAGATTGTACTTGTTGCCAGTATCTCTATTACCCAAACAGCTAGACACACACCCCTAACAACATCCAGAGTTAGAGGTGTTTTTTTTACTTATCTTAAATATTATTTACTTTCATGACGATGATCCAACATTGATCTGCACGTATTTCCGAATCCACTTCCGCAGTGACAACCTTGCAGCTGTTCCAGATATACTCCCTGCTATTAACAGCTCTTAAAGCTTATGTCAGTTCGTTGCTAAACGGCTGACAAGATTCGATTACTCTGGGTAGACGAAACTGGACAGCTGACATATGAAAAACAACTCTTCACTATGAGGTGAACTTTCAAAAATAGAAGTGACCCTTAACCTGAAAGGGTCAGCTGCTAGCTAGCCGGCCCATTCATGTTTCCCCCCCCCCGCTCTGTACCTTTAACCTTTCAGTTATCATGTGTTTTTCACACGACTCCTTTTCCAGTATCTTGCAAAAAATGAAATTCTTCTTAAAGGAAGGTTACAAGCTTGTTGGTTGGTGGGTTCGAGTATAAAATAGATTAGATTAGGGCGGCCACAAGGCGCTACTCCACTGTGACCCCTTTGGATCTATGTGCACACTTATGAGCACAACTTGTAACCAGAATATTCCGTAAAATTAGTTCAACATTTTCATATTTTATTTAGATGCCACTCGGAAAATCTGTAACCAGGTTTTAGTCGCAGCTAAAAGCCAATTTTCTGAAGAGCTTTCCAGTATTTTTTTTTTCTTTAATTTTCCCGCAAACGGTTCATACAATTATATTTAAGCTCCGTACACTTAATGAACTCCTAAAAATCTTTTACTTTTCTGAGAAAACTCACTTTAAAGCATTTCAAAGGGGAAAACTCACCTTTTTAGCTTTAAACAAAGCTAACCTTAGAAACTATATACAGGGTGTTCAGCATAAGACTACGGTAACTTCGGGAGGCGATTCTGGGCATCATTTGCAACAAAAAATTCCATATAAACTATGGCTCGATTCGGCTCCGTTTTATAGATATTTTTAATTTTATGTTTTTTGAAGGTACTACTATTTTTTAGCAAAAAGCTGTCTATATTTCTCAAACTATTAAAGCTACAGCTATTTTAATAAGCTCATTAGAAAGAAGGTTAAATTTCCTTTTAAATAAGCTAATTTCTGATCTAATGATTCTGATCAGTTATATTCTTATGGTAGGTGAATTGCTTTCTTAATGCCGTCACTGTTTTGAGGCCTACTTTTTTGCAATTAATAACAGATTTCTGCGTCAATTTTTAACATAACCCCAATTATTGTATACCGTTCGAAAGGTGATCGTATGTAGATGTTTTACCTGAATAGTCCACGGTTTTTTCTTATAAAAAGTTTTTGAGAAAAATGAAGTCAAAGTTTTTGAATAAAATAGAAACTTTCTATTTCTTATGTTTGGGCCACAAAGTAAAATACTTAATATTATTATTTTGGAATACAAATTAGCTTATTTAAAAGGAAATTTAACCTTCTTTCTAATGAGCTTATTAAAATAGCTGTAGCTTTAATAGTTTGAGAAATATAGACATCTTTTTGCTAAAAAGTAGTAACACCTTGAAAAAACATAAAATTAAAAATATCTATAAAACGGAGCCGAATCGAGCCATAGTTTATATGGAATTTTTTGTTGCAAATGATGCCCAGAATCGCCTCCCGAAATTACCGTAGTCTTATGCTGAACACCCTGTATATTAAGTTGGACAAGACAAGGGTGCAATATATATACCCTAGCAAACATTTGCTTTACCCTAACGAGGCTGGCTTTGTAACTGTAACAAAACAATTTACCAAAATAACAATTTTAAATTAGAAAATTTATAAATTATAATTATTAAAATTATTAGGAGGTTGCGTAAGCGTTACACGTCAAAGACTTTTCCATTTAGAAGGGGTTATATAATAAAAGAGAGAGATTCACAGATATTTTCTAAGAAAATTTTAATTACAGACATTGCTTAATTAGACTTTTGCTTAATCAGAAATGAAAAGAGCTTTTCCAAGTTTCTAGATAAATTTTCAATGAGATAAATTCATTTTCTAAAGCTTAGCTTTATTTATTTATTTTTTTTTTATAAGAGGACACTAATTTAGCGTTTAGTTTTTCATCAATGAAAAAAACGAACATTAACATAAAAGAAGCAATTTTCCTGGAATTTTTTAAAAATAAAAATAAAATGAAGAGGATTTTCTTTAAAGAAAAAAAAAGAGAGAAAATTGCTTTTGGAAAAACAAAAACCTCACAGTTTGTTGAAAAAGCTAATTAGTAAACAAATTAACGAAATAAAATAGGAAATCTCGAATTCTATGTAATTTCTGCCCACAGTATCGACGACAAATCTCTGAATGATGAACAAAAAGAAAATTGAAAAGAAACACTCAGAGGAAAACTTAAAAAAGTATTCAATACTTAAAATTTTTTAAACCAATTTGATCAATATTAAATGGTGGACGGAGAGCTTGTTTTATAATTAAAATTGTTATATATTTTTTCTTAAAATAGTAGGATAATCCTTCTTTATAACATATATGCAATTTTTTTGCAACAACGTTGATTCAATAGATTATGAGAAAATTAAATCTTTGATTTTTTTAATGTTGACTTCAAAAATAAGTCGATGAAATAAAATCCCGAATTCGTTAATTATATCTTCACTAATTACATTTTTTTTTTTGTAGGCTATGAATGAAAATAAATTAAAAAAAAAAACAGTTGGTCACACTGCATAGATAACCTTAATTTAACAGCTGATCAGCCTGGCCAGTTACCGGCTGCCATCTTTAACTGATTAGTGACGTGTCATTCGAATTGGAATTTTATGTAGATGTGCCTACTGGGGGTCACGACGCTGTACATCAAATGGGAGAGGAGTTAGCCACATGTATGTGAGGCCCCTTTGTATATAGACAAAATCTATCAAGTAGTTTTCGAGATATTTGAAGTTAAAGATTTCACTGTTTAAAAAGAAACCAAAATTTAACTCTAAATATCTCGTTTCCTACTCGATAGATTTTTACGAAATTGTATACAATTATAGACAATAATAGTCTCCATCTTAATATATATAAATCTCGTGTCACAATGTTTGTCCTCAATGGACTCCTAAACCACTTAACCGATTATAATAAAATTCGCACACCATGTGCAGTTCGATCCAACTTGAGAGATAGGATAGTTATAGTCGCATAGATCAAATTATATAGTTATAGATCAAATTATAGTCGCAATTTTAATTTATTGCTAATTATTTGTCTGTTATTATTTGACATAACATATCAGCTGACCCGGCATGTGTCATATAAGCTACATTTTAACAGCATAATTACCACGTGTTGTTGACGCTATAAAATTAATTAAATTTATTTTGTAGTGAACGAAATACCGTATAATTCAATTATTTCCACTTTTTAAAGTTTTGGTGTTAGCATAGCCGGCCACGTGTTACTTAGACTGAAGTGTAAATTGAATTCATATTATAATGAAGATAATACAGTGAAATTAATCCTGTTTTTTACTTATTTGTGCTTCATTGATCAAAACTTTATAATTTAATTTGAATATATGTATGTAAGTATTATCACATAATTATAAAATTTAATTAAAATGTCAATGCAAAAATGATACACAATCTCCTACACTTTTCCAATAGTTGTACAAATATTTTTTTTTATTGTTTTTATTTAACCTCTATTAAAAAATATTTAGCACTTATTATTTCAATGTGCTATGATAACAAGTTTTTCAGATTTTTTTTCTTATATTTAAACGATTAAATTAGTATTTCAATTCTTATTGAAATTATTATTTAAACTCTATAATTTACGTATTAAAAGAGCCCATCAGTTGGCAGAACAAATTGAATCAAGAAATCCAGCTCAAAGAATCAGGACAGCAGAAGGTCATGCACAAGAATCTCAAGAACAGTGTAACGAACGTCTTCAAGAGAATATCATAAGAACAAGAGCAGCAGGAGAACGAGACATAGCCACAGTAGGAGCACAGGAACAATAATTTCAATTTATACATGTAAGTAATATCACATAGTTTTATAAAAGTTAATTAATATATCAATGAGAAAATGGCACAAAGCTCCCCCACACTTTTTCAATAATTGTACAAAAATTTTTATATTATTTTTATTTAACCTCCATTGAAAATTATTTTGCACTTATTATTTCAATGTGCTATGATAACATGTTTTTCAGTTCCTCTTTCTAATATTTAAACGATTAAATTATTATTTTCAGTCAAATGCCACCGAAAAAATCTAACCTCAACAACGCGAGCAGCAAAGGGTCACGACGCAAACGTATTAAAAGAGCCCATCAGTTGGCAGAACAAATCGAAACAAGAAATGCAGCTCAAAGAATCAGGACTGCAGAAAGTCGTGCACAAGAATCTCAAGAACAGCGTGACGAACGTCTGCAACAGAATATTACGAGAACAAGAGCGGCACGAGAACGAAACATAGCTACAGTACGAGTACTAGATCGACAAAGGCAACGGATCAGCCGCTCATTACCACGTGCATCATTCGTTCGGCTTGCCTTTGAATATGCACCAGATATTAACTACTCAGCGCATTCAAAAATTGCTATCGGTGGAATGGATAAAGCATGTCAATATTGCCAGGCATTGAAATTTCGGAATGAAGCAGCCGGCATGTGCTGCGCATCAGGAAAAGTTGTGCTGTCACCTCTACCCGCTCCGCCGGAGCCTTTATTATCCCTTCTTACTGGCAATTCAGATGATTCCAAATTATTTTTGCGTAAGATACGCAAATTTAATTCTTGCTTCCAAATGACGTCATTTGGGGCAACTAAAATTTGCGATCGTGCATCCGATGGACGTAATTTTGAAACTACATTCAAAATTCAAGGCCAGGTGTACCATAAAATCGGATCACTGATGCCAATGCCTGATAACAATCCGAAATTTCTTCAAATTTATTTTATGGGCGATTGTGAAGAGCGCGTGACGACTCGGTGCCTGTATAATTTTATTGAACAAGCAGAGGAAAGAGCAATTGTGATATTATTGGAAAATTTTTTAGAAGATCACAATCAACTAATTCAATTGATCAAAAGAGTTTCGCCACGACTGCAAAATGACAATTATCAAATCGTCATAAAAGCCGACAAAGTACCATTAGGTGAACATGCTGGTAGATTCAACGCTCCAACTGTTGATGAGGTTGCTGTTATCATGGTTGGTGATCCAGTTGACAAAAGATCTATAAAAATTACACGGCGAGACAACACTGTCAGTACGATTTCGGATCTACACCGTTCATATGACGCACTACAATATCCATTGATATTTTGGCAAGGACAAGATGAATATCACCTTAATATCAAACAGTATGATCCAAATACCGGTAAATTTGACAATTATCTATTTACTTTCTTACTGTATGTATAGATTTTAATTTCGTATTGCATTTTATTTTTTATTTTTTTAGGTGATTACAGAAATAATAAAGTTAGCTCAATGAACTACTACGCACACCGAATAATGGTTAGACAACATCAAGACAATTATATCCTTCGATATCGTCAGCTGTTCCATCAATACATTGTTGATATGTATGCTAAGGTCGAAAGCGAACGCTTGCGATTCCTTCGATTCAACCAGGCAAAACTACGATCGGAAGAATATATTCACTTACGAGATGCTGTTGCTGGAAACATCGATGGAAATTTAAATCCCAATGACATCGGTAATGCTTTCATTTTACCTTCAAGCTACATCGGCAGTCCACGGAACATGCAGGAATACATACAAGATGCGATGACTTACGTACGTCATTACGGCCGACCGGATTTATTTATTACATTCACATGTAATCCGAATTGGGAAGAGATACAAACTTTACTATTGCCAGGACAACAAGCCATTCATCGTCATGATTTAACTGCACGTGTGTTTAAACAAAAATTGAAATCTTTAATTGATTTTATTGTTAAATATTCAATTTTTGGTATCACACGTTGTTGGCTGTATACGATAGAGTGGCAAAAGCGAGGTTTGCCTCATGCCCACATTTTGGTTTGGCTTAAAGATAGAATCCGTCCTGAAGAAATCGATCAAATAATTTCAGCCGAAATTCCAGACCCATTAATTGATCAAGAATTATTTGATATTGTCACCAAACACATGATCCATGGGCCATGCGGTGCTTTCAACATGACGTCACCGTGCATGGAAAATGGAAAATGTAAAAAAAACTTCCCAAAGCCGCATACGAATGACACGATCACGGATATTGATGGTTATCCAATGTATCGCCGCAGAAGTACTGAGAATGGTGGCCACACATTTACAATGCGACTGCCGAACTTTCCAAATCAAGTTGAGTTTGATAATCAGTGGGTGGTACCATACTCACCACTACTTTCAAAAACTTACAAAGCTCATATCAATGTTGAGCTTTGCAGTTCTGTTAAATCAATTAAGTATATTTGTAAATATGTAAACAAAGGCAGTGATTTGGCCATATTTGAAGTACAAAACATAAATAAAAATGACGAAATAGCACGATACCAAATGGGCAGATACATTAGCAGCAATGAAGCTATTTGGCATATTCTCAGCTTTCCCATCCACGAAAGAGATCCTGCTGTCCAACATCTGGCAATACATCTTGAAAACGGTCAACGTGTATACTTCACTGAAGCAAATGTTCTCCAAAGAGCGTTCGAAGCTCCGAAAACGACTCTAACTGAATTTTTTACATTGTGTCAAAAACCTGATGTTTTTGGCCAATTCGCGAAGACATTGGTGTTTGGTGATGTTCCACGTTATTTCACATGGAACAAATCCAGTAAAAAATGGGAGCCACGGAAACAAGGAAAACCACATCCTTCCATTACAGGCATATTCAAAGCTAAGACATTGGGGAGACTTTACACGGTACATCCAAAGCAACGTGAGTGCTTCTATTTACGTTTGTTATTGGTGAATGTTCCCGGACCAACGTCTTTTGAATTTTTACGAACAGTTAATGGTCGAGTATTCAATACATACCAGGATGCATGTCGTGAACTGCAATTGCTAGAAGACGATAACCATTGGGACTTAACGCTTGCTGATGCTGCGATGACATCAACACCGAATAACATTCGTCAGTTATTTGCAATTATTTTGACGACATGTTATCCCTCGCAAGCACAAACTTTGTGGGAAAAATATAAAAATTATATGACAGAAGACATCTTGCACCGAATTAGACAAACAAATCAATGCCAAAACATAGATTATACACCAGAGATGTACAATGAAGCATTGGTCTTGATCGAGGATTTATGTGTTCTTATTTCAAATTTACCACTTAATCATTATGGTATGCCATCACCTAATCGTCCAGCCACCGACTTAGTCAATACCGATTTACAACGAGAAAACCAATATGACCATGGAAGTTTAGCAACAATTATCATGAACAGTGAACCATTACTGACAGCAGAACAAAAAATTATTTATGATCGGATTATGCTGGCTGTTGCTGCTGAACAAGGCGGTTTTTTTTTCTTGGATGCACCCGGTGGAACCGGTAAGACATTTTTAATATCGTTGATTCTTGCCAAAATACGGTCGCAACAA
This sequence comes from Rhodnius prolixus, assembly GCF_049639745.1. NCBI lineage: Eukaryota > Metazoa > Arthropoda > Insecta > Hemiptera > Reduviidae > Rhodnius > Rhodnius prolixus. The sequence continues at coordinate 39,564,397 of NW_027411634.1, forward strand.
AAAATCGCATTAGCAGTAGCATCGTCAGGCATTGCGGCTACTTTACTGGATGGTGGGCGAACAGCACATTCAACATTCAAGCTGCCATTGGACGTTCACAATAAACCAGATGCAATGTGTAACATCAAAAAGAATAGTGGAATAGCTGCAGTGTTGCGGAAGAGTTCTATAATAATTTGGGATGAGTGCACAATGGCACACAAATATTCACTTGAAGCATTAAACAGAACTATGCAAGATTTAAACAGCAATAATAAACTTTTCGGTGGTGCTATCTTACTTTTGTCTGGTGACTTCCGGCAGACCTTACCGGTTATACCTCGCTCTACTTTCGCGGATGAGATTAATGCATGTTTGAAACAATCATTCTTATGGCGAAGTGTTGAAACACTTCGATTGACCATAAATATGCGAGTACAATTGCAAAATGATCCATCAGCACAAATATTTTCCGAACAACTACTAGATATTGGGAACGGTAAAATAGAACTGCAACCAAATACGCAATGCATTAAACTACCAGACAATTTTTGCACTGTTGTTCAAGATAAAAATGAATTGATTCAGAGTATTTTCCCGGATATACAGAATAATTATTTGAATCATGAATGGCTTAGTCAACGGGCGATTTTGGCAGCCAAAAACGTTGATGTTGACGAAATTAACTTCCAGATACAACAGTTGTTACCAGGCGATCTGATGTCTTTTAAATCAATCGATACTGTTGTTGATGAAAATGAAAGTGTAAATTTTCCGATTGAATTTTTAAATTCATTAGATATCCCTGGAATGCCACCACATAATCTTCGATTAAAGATTGGTTCCCCTATTATTCTCCTCCGTAATTTGAATCCACCTCAATTATGTAACGGTACGCGTTTGGTCATCAAAAAGATCACCGGAAACATTCTTGAAGCAACCATTTTGGCTGGGAAGTTTAAAGGAAAAGTGGTCCTGCTGCCACGTATTCCGATGATACCATCAGATTCTACCATACCCTTCAAAAGGCTACAGTTTCCAATTCGTTTAGCTTTCGCCATGTCTATAAATAAATCTCAAGGTCAAACAATGTCCATTTGTGGTTTAGATTTGGAAAACCCATGTTTTTCTCATGGGCAACTATATGTTGCGTGTTCACGTGTTGGGAAACCGTCGAATCTATTTGTCTTAGCTAAAGACAGGTTAACCAAAAACATTGTGCACCGATTGGTGTTAAATTAAATTGAAATTGAAAGTATTTATAATTCAAAAAAATAGATATTAATGTTTAAAAGTTTAAGACTGTCTGCCTTGCCTACCTCATTCATGAGTTTAAGCGTCACATGTTATTTACTGTATTATACTGTAATATACTTATATTTGTTATAAAATTAAATGGAAATAATAAATCTGATAAATTTTTATTTTGTACCTATTGATTTCTGCTTAATATCAAGTGTAAGAACATTTTAATTAATTGTGTTCAACGTACTTCCCCTTCAAATCTCAATCCAATGAATTTGTATACCAACATCAACATTTTCGTCTTTGTTCGTAAATAATTTCATTGTACTAAAGGGTTATAGTAGTAGAAAGTCAAATAAGGAGATCACCATATTTTTTTACAAACACCATCTGTGTGAAAAAGCATAGTGGACTCCGTGACTGATTTCTCTTATTGTTCCTCCTAGATTGTTTACTATAATGTAATATAACAAAAACTTTAGCCACAGCAACGCGTGGCCGGGTCAGCTAGTATACAAGTAAAATGTAAACAAAATCTATCGAGTAGTTTACGAGATATTTGAAGTTAACGATTTCACTGTTACTAAGGAATCTAAAATTTAACTCTAAATATCTCGTTTCCTACTCGATAGACTTTTACGAAATTGTATACAATTATAGACAATAATAGTCTCCATATACAAGTAAAATGTAAACAAAATCTATCGAGTAGTTTACGAGATATTTGAAGTTAACGATTTCACTGTTACTAAGGAATCTAAAATTTAACTCTAAATATCTCGTTCCCTACTCGATAGATTTTTACGAAATTGTATACAATTATAGACAATAATAGTCCCCATATACAAGTAAAATGTAAACAAAATCTATCGAGTAGTTTACGAGATATTTGAAGTTAACGATTTCACTGTTACTAAGGAATCTAAAATTTAACTCTAAATATCTCGTTTCCTACTCGACAGATTTTTATGAAATTTTATACAATTGTAGACAAAACTATTCTCCATATTCAGGTAAAATGTAACTCAGGTAAAACAAAATCTATCGAGTAGTTTTCGAGATATTTAAAGTTAAAGATTTTACTGTTTCAAACGAAACCAAAATTTAACTCTAAATATCTAGTTTCCTACTCGACAGATTTTTACGAAATTTTATACAATTGTAGACAATAATAGTCTCCATATACAAGTAAAATATAAACAAAATCTATCGAGTAGTTTACGAGATATTTGAAGTTAACGATTTCACTGTTACTAAGGAATCTAAAATTTAACTCTAAATATCTCGTTTCCTACTCGACAGATTTTTACGAAATTGTATACAATTGTAGACAATAATAGTCTCCATATACAAGTAAAATGTAAACAAAATCTATCGAGTAGTTTACGAGATATTTGAAGTTAACGATTTCACTGTTACTAAGGAATCTAAAATTTAACTCTAAATATCTCGTTTCCTACTCGACAGATTTTTACGAAATTTTATACAATTGTAGACAAAACTATTCTCCATATTCACGTAAAATGTAACTCAGGTAAAACAAAATCTATCGAGTAGTTTTCGAGATATTTAAAGTTAAAGATTTTACTGTTTCAAACGAAACCAAAATTTAACTCTAAATATCTAGTTTCCTACTCGACAGATTTTTACGAAATTTTATACAATTGTAGACAAAACTATTCTCCATATTCAGGTAAAATGTAAACAAAATCTATCGAGTAGTTTTCGAGATATTTGAAGTTAAAGATTTTACTGTTTCAAACGAAACCAAAATTTAACTCTAAATATCTCGTTTCCTACTCGACAGATTTTTACGAAATTTTATACAATTGTAGACAAAACTATTCTCCATGTACAAGTAAAATGTAAACAAAATCTATCGAGTAGTTTACGAGATATTTGAAGTTAACGATTTCACTGTTACTAAGGAATCTAAAATTTAACTCTAAATATCTCGTTTCCTACTCGACAGATTTTTACGAAATCTTATACAATTGTAGACAAAACTATTCTCCATATTCAGGTAAAATGTAAACAAAATCTATCGAGTAGTTATCGAGATATTTGAAGTTAAAGATTTCACTGTTTCAAACGAAACCAAAATTTAACTCTAAATATCTCGTTTCCTACTCGACAGATTTTATTGATTTTATTACTTGATAATGGCGTAATGATATTATTGCTATTAAATTTGAATAAAGCTTTTTGTGCGTTTCTAGATGGCTGAAATTAGTAGCTGAATGATGGAAAAAAATTTTTTAGGGTACTTGCTGATGTGTACCTTTTGTGGTTTATCCAACCCCCTCTTGATTAACTTTTCAAACTGTTAAGGGTTTTGTTAAGGAAATAGAATAATTTAGTTGTTATACGTAATATAAGTTCCGTTAACTTCCGCACGAAGGCTTGTAAATGGTTTAGGGAATCGGAAGTTTGTAATTACTTTTTTTTTTTGCAAGTATTCAGCAACTTGACGGACAGTATTACTTAGTCTTGTTGAAATGTTGAAGTTAAGTTGTTTTTTTTTTCTTTAAGAACTTTTTATTTCTGTATTCATGAAAACTTCATAAAAAAAAAGTTTTCTGCTTCAAAAAATATTAAGTACACGTCAGATTTAATTTTTATTGGTGTTTAAAAAGCTTTTGAATAATATAGAACTTAAGAACTCAGTAGAGGTACTTTATTATTAGTGGGTTATTTCAAAGTTTATTACCAAAAGTAGCCTTTTTTTTTTTAGATAATTTACTCACATTTTAGGGAACATTTTTTCAGGGTTCAGGGGGGACTTCAAAATAAAAATACTTGATTTTGGTACTTTGCTTGCTAGTAGTAGTGAAAGAATGTAAGTTCATCAAAATATTCTTTGATTAGTTGACTCCTACTGAGAAAAGAAAAAAAAATTAGTTGCTTTAATTAAAAGAGAAAGTTAACACAGTTTTTCACTTTCCATTAAAGTGAAAATATGAAAAGAGGGTTAGATAATTTTCCAAGTTAATCTGATTGTTGCTAAGATTTCATCAATATTAATGTGAAATATGCGTGATGAAAGTGCGCCTCTGGACGACCATTAAGGTGCTGCTGGAACCAGCAGCAGGTGGGCGAGTCATTACGTTGTGTGGGGAAATGGCAATGGTACTTCCGGCTAACAGCCACTCCAAGGGTACTCTGCCACTTCCTGCTGCCAACAGGAAGTAGGAGTTTTAAACAGCGTGGCTGGTACTTTCTCATTAAGACACCTCCCTTCCCACCAGCAATACCGGAAATATGTAATTATTATAACATTTACCTCCTCTGAAATCCAAGCGGTAGTAGACTGCTCTGTGTTCTCCTCGCTACGCTGAGATGAACCTCATCAAGCGGTAATTTGCCGTACATACGCGCCTGTTTCTCTCTGTTTTAGTACGTACTAAACGCTGGAATCAGATTAATAGAAAGTAGATCCAGGGCTTTGAATCGTAATTGTAAGCCAGATTTTGCGTAAAAATTGCTGAATATGTTGTCTGCAATTCAGCAACATCTTAAGTAGATCTTATAAATACTCACAATTCTTTCATTTATGCCCCCAATCACTTCAAAGACAAGAAAAGTATTTTACCTATATAACTTTTTTTGTTAACTCCATTTATTTAAAAAAATAAATAAAGATAAAAAAGAGAGAAAGAACAAGTTTCTCATGACGTCATAGCGTCACTGGAGGAAGTGAGCACAGCTGGGTTTTATAATAGCTAAATGATGTAGTTTCCGGTTACGCGGCAGATAGTAGCACTTACAACTTCTTATCTCTTGGTTGGAAGCCCTGAGGCTAGTTACCACAATTCTTGGAACTCTTCCTAAAATGGACGACGCCATTTCTACAAGCTAGGACATGATAAAAGAACTTTAAGGGGGAGAGGGGGCAAAAAATTATATTTATATCAAAAGGTGGGGGAAAACAAGAAAATGCATTACGTCATTTACTAATTAATGGGCTGTTGAGGAAAGCAGTGATACGAGGAGGCGATTTCACAAAAAAAAAAAAAAAAAATCACCTAAAAGCCATGTTTAACTGACGGAAATAGTAAATTTAGTCTTCCGGTAAAGCGTTTTGTGGGACAGATATTTTTGGTTATATAAACCAAAATTTGGGAAATTCACACAAAAAAAGGAAACGCTCGTAAATACGTGTAAAAATTCGTTAACGATACTTTGCAGGATAATAATCGTATATTCCAAGACCTGCGAAGCTAATATGTATTATGGTACTGGGTTCGATTCCCGGTCTAAGGCCTTGTATTTTATTTAATTGTTAATATAAGAAATTTACAGTAAAGTATGTTAGGCGATTATAGGCTAGACCCGCAAAGCTAAGATGTATTGCGGCACTAGTCTAGCCCTTGTATTTTATTTAATGGTTAATATGAGAAATTTACAGTAAAGTATGTTAGGCGATTATAGGCTAGACCCGCAGTACTAAGATGTATTGCGGCACTAGTCTAGCCCTTGGATTTTATTTAATGGTTAATATGAGAAATTTATAGTAAAAAAGAATGTTAGACGATTATAGGCTAGACCCGCAAAGCTAAGATGTATTGCGGCACTAGTCTAGCCCTTGTATTTTATTTAATGGTTAATATGAGAAATTTACAGTAAAGTATGTTAGACGATTATAGGCTAGACCCGCAAAGCTAAGATGTATTGCGGCACTAGTCTAGCCCTTGTATTTTATTTAATGGTTAATATGAGAAATTTACAGTAAAGTATGTTAGGCGGTTATAGTCTAGACCCGCAAAGCTAAGATGTATTGTGGCACTAGTCTAGCCCTTGGATTTTATTTAATGGTTAATATGAGGAATTTATAGTAAAAAAGAATGTTAGGCGGCTATAGGCTAGACCCGCAATACTAAGATGTATTGCGGCACTAGTCTAGCCCTTGGATTTTATTTAATGGTTAATATGAGAAATTTATAGTAAAAAAGAATGTTAGACGATTATAGGCTAGACCCGCAAAGCTAAGATGTATTGTGGCACTAGTCTAGCCCTTGGATTTTATTTAATAGTTAATATGAGGAATTCGCAGTAAAGTATGTTTGCTAGTCGCCTCCGTCCACGACACCTAATTGGTAGATGGACGTAAAGCCCGCCTGAAAAAATAGGCAATTTCTTTATTTTACTTTACTTTACTACTTTCTCGTATATTCTGTTTGTGCGGAATCGGAAATTGTAATAATTACGTAATTTTCTTTAGTATTTTGAACACTTTTTATATATAAAAAAAGTAATTTGAATCACCTAATTGGTTCTTTAAGGATTGATGTAAAAAAAGGACATCTCAAATAGAGTCTACTGACATCTCTATCAGCCAATAGACCAATCAGCACGAAATCTCTAAACTTCCCTCTGGGTCCATCCCTTTGTTTATCCTGTTAGAACATAACTTTGAAGATGACGACTTTCCTTGTTAGATGCACTTGAATACAAACAACTATCTGCACACAAGGGTCGGTCGTCCTTCTTGTCTTCGTGCCCTGGAGGTATTGGTCCCTTAGTTCTTGCAGGATCAAGTTAGGCAAAGCAATAATTAGCTCATTCTTTCATCTACCAAACTTACTGAAGGATGAGCTCTGATTTATTGGATTTAGTTACTCTGGGACAGGGGAGTCGCCCAACTTTTATTTGATCATGGACCCACGTATATAATTTTTCGAAATCTCCATCGGTCCCCCCATAAAAGTAATTTTCAGTTAATTAAAAATAAAACTATCTATTAGGTACTGCGTTTGTACATTTATTTTATGATTTTAAACATTTTGTTAAAGTAATTTTACATTGTGTAACCAATAGTTTTATGAAAAATATCTTATTGTTGAAATTTAAATACCTTAATATTTATTAAATAATAAGTAAAGTAACGACAGTATTGCTTCTTAATTAATGAGATGGGTGTGCCTGGTGTATCTTTGCAAGGTTCGCTATATTGGGTTCGAAATTGTTTTTCCTTCGACCTGCTGGCTCAGATCGACCCCTACTTTGGTATACTTTTGGTGATAGACCTCTGCTCCTGGGAAATTGTGTTTTTTTTTTAAGTTAAAGGCCAACAGCTACTTTTTGTCTCCAAAATGGCTCCTTAAAGTTCCTTTAAGTTCTTCTTCATCTACTTCATTGGAGGTTCAAAGTACCTTTCTTTTCCTTCAGTTGCATTCTAGTTGTTCATCCTATATCCCAAATTTCTTTTTCGAAACTTTATCCTTTCGAGTCGAGCTAAAAAAAAAAAACTTTCCGTCGGTAGTATGTTTAACAGAAAAATTTCTAGTTTTAACTATTAGGAGCTTTTTGTACGGCGATGAACAAGATTCTCTTTAACAAGGGAACACATATAGGTGCGGCTGCAACTATTAAATTTTATTAAGGAGGGGCGGAGCGTTGGTGTAGTGGTTATGAAGCGTGGCTTCTAAAAGCTACATTTGTTTGGAAAAATGGCAACAGTAAAGTATGGGGCTTCCGCCCCCCCCCCGTTCACCCCGTTCACCTAGTTAGACGTTAAGCCCCACCTTGAAAATTAAACCAAAATTATAAATTTGAGGTCTATTAGTTTGCCGGAAATGATATTTTACTTATCCCATTTTTTTTCCCCCCAGTTTAGAGATATTATTTCGAAAATGATACCCATGAACGTGAATTTGTGTAAGTAATCGCCTATTTTTTTCAGGTCCAACTACCAATTAGGTGTCGTGGAAGGAGGAGACTAGCAAACATAATTTACTGCGAATTCCTCATATTAACCATTAAATAAAATACAAGGCCTATACTAGTACCGCAATACATCTTAGCTTTGCGGGTCTAGCCTATAACCGCCTAACATCTTTACTATAAATTTCTCATATTAACCATTAAATAAAATCCAAGGGCTAGACTAGTACCGCAATACATCTTAGCTTTGCGGGTCTAGCCTATAAACGCCTAACATACTTTACTATAAATTTCTCATATTAAACATTAAATAAAATCCAAGGCCTAGACTAGTACCGCAATACATCTTAGCTTTGCGGGTCTAGCCTATAACCGCCTAACATACTTTACTATAAATTTTTCATATTAACCATTAAATAAAATCCAAGGCCTATACTAGTACCGCAATACATCTTAGCATTGCGGGTCTAGCCTATAACCGCCTAACATCTTTACTATAAATTTCTCATATTAACCATTAAATAAAATCCAAGGGCTAGACTAGTACCGCAATACATCTTAGCTTTGCGGGTCTAGCCTATAACCGCCTAACATACTTTACTATAAATTTCTCATATTAAACATTAAATAAAATCCAAGGCCTAGACTAGTACCGCAATACATCTTAGCTTTGCGGGTCTAGCCTCTAACCGCCTAACATACTTCACTGTAAATTTCTTATATTAACCATTAAATAAAATCCAAGGGCTAGACTAGTACCGCAATACATCTTAGCTTTGCGGGTCTAGCCTATAACCGCCTAACATACTTTACTATAAATTTCTCATATTAAACATTAAATAAAATCCAAGGCCTAGACTAGTACCGCAATACACCTTAGCTTTGCGGGTCTAGCCTATAACCGCCTAACATACTTTACTATAAATTTTTCATATTAACCATTAAATAAAATCCAAGGCCTATACTAGTACCGCAATACATCTTAGCATTGCGGGTCTAGCCTATAACCGCCTAACATAGTTTACTATAAATTTTTCATATTAACCATTAAATAAAATCCAAGGCCTAGACTAGTACCACAATACATCTTAGCTTTGCGGGTCTAGCCTATAACCGTCTAACATACTTTACTATAAATTTCTTATATTAACCATTAAATAAAATCCAAGACCTAGACTAGTACCGCAATACTTCTTAGCTTTGCGGGTCTCGCCTCTAACCGCTCGGCGCCTGTGAACTTGTGTAATATTGAAGTCAATTCTTTTTTAGTATAAATTGTGAGCTCCTAGAAATCTGCGGTTAGAGATAGGTCATGTGAGTGTACACACTAATTTTCGTTGTATTTTATTCCTTTTTTACGTGATTTGTTTTTATAACGTGACCAACTGAGTTCAGCTGTTTCTCTTTATGTTGAAGTCACCAAGTTTCTTTTTTTGCATTCAAAAGTTGTTTTTAATTAATTTATTTTTCTAATTGATTTCGTATTTTCCTTTTGATAGATGAAGGAATGAATTTTCCTTTGAAGAAATTTAGAGAAAAAATACCCTTTTTTATTATTATTTACCTGTTTTTAATTAGGGAGACTTTTCCGCATGAATTTGTTTAAATGAGTTAATAAGTCTCCTAAGAAATGAGTTTCAGAAAAAACTGAAATATCTCTTTGGAATCTGTACTAAAAAGTGCGAACTCAGTTTATTAGATTTCAACCAATAGTTAACATGATTGATTTGTTTCTGAAATTAATCAAGCTAATTATCAAGTGAAGGGAACCAACTGGCGGTTGTCATAACAACGAAGCAATCTCCTACAACAAGATTATACAAAGCACAGGTCCATCCATTTCAATGGATCCAGCTTCTATGCTATTTGATTGTTATCTCCATGGTAACAAGTTAGCCATCGTTTCCACGTTCTCATCTCTTTTTGATCACTTAAGAGCAGTTGAGATGAAGTAGATACCATAACTTGAGGCATCTGCACCCAAAAAACTGGATGAAAATCTTGTATACAGGGTGTTCAGCATAAGACTACGGTAACTTCGGGAGGCGATTCTAGGCATCATTTGCAACAAAAAATTCCATATAAACTATGGCTCGATTCGGCTCCGTTTCATAGATATTTATAATTTTATGTTTTTTCAAGGTATTTACTACTTTTTAGCAAACAGTTGTCTATATTTCTCAAACTATTAGAGCTAAAGAAAGTTCATTCAGCTCATTAGAAAGAAGGTTAAATTTCCTTTTAAATAAGCTAATTTATATTTCAAAATAGTAATATTAAGTATTTCAAATTGTGGCCCAAACATAAGAAATAGCAAGTTTCTAATTTTTTCCCAAAACATTTGACTTCATTTTTCTCAAAAACATTTTATAATAATATAATAATAATAATAAAATTTTTATTAATTTAAAAAATAATACAGCAATATAAAACATAAAAAACAAAACACAAATAATGCATGGATTTTACTCCGTCTGCATGAATTGCAATGAAATTAAAAATGTTAACCAAAAAATTATAAATGTTTAAATAAAAAAACTTAAAATTCTTTTTTACTATTGAAAAAATAAATTTTATAACTAATATAATGTGGAAGAAACAAAAATTGAAATTTTGCCAAATTAAATTTTTAAGATTTTACAAAACAAAATGGCGAAAAAATAAAATTATTTTTCTTTTAAATTAATACAGAGAAAAGAGGTCAATAATCCCATTGTTCCAACAGCCAAGTTCTATACCTGGATGCATCTCTTAGAAATGAACACAGATTATTCCAGTTTTTTCCATTTAAGAACTCACAAAGTTCTACCTCTGTGAGCACCTTTCTATTAAAATATTTAAGTCTGTAAGAAGACAAAATAGGGCAGACTGCGATAAAATGCATAATATTTTCAATTTCTCGCAAATTGCACATGGAGCAAAGCTGACACTCGTCATTATTAAAATGTTTATATTTTAAGTTTAGCGCTTCACATCTGGCCTTTAAAATGAGCTTGGCATCACTAAATGAAAGTGTGCTGATATAATTACACTCATAGCTCAACTTCGAATAAAACCTATGATGTACAGCTTGTCTGGCTTTACATTCGGCACTTAATTTATCATTTTGTTCTATTTGAGAAACTAAACTATTTAAACTGGTCTGCCAAACCTCCAAACAGTTAGAATCAATATTTACCGCAGGAAATTGAAACTGTGCACACAACAGCTTCCAATCATTAAACCAATATGAATTTTTAGAGATTACTTTCGCGGCTATTATTCTAGGCAATCTACATTCTGGCAACTTAAATAACTTTAAAATATAATTGAAATGTAACTTCAGAGTGTAGATAAACATACTAGACATGCCAATCTCTAAATTTAGCACATAGTTAGGCGTATTGGGAGGTAAAGAGAATAACTTTTTGAGGAAAAACCTCTGAAGTTTCTCAACAGTTTCATATCGGTTAAACCCCCAGACCTGGGCTGCATAGCACATAACGGCTCTAGAAGTGGCATAAAAAATCTTGAACTTAGAGTCTAGAGGTATATTTGAATTTGACAGCATCCCGCTCCATGTGCAATTTAAACCAAATTTAGCAGTTCCCAATTTATCTTTTAAATGCTTATCGAAAGACAATGAAGGCGACAGATTTATCCCCAAGTATTTATAACTTTTCACAATCTCTATATTCTGACCATCAAAATGCCATTTTTCAGATACAGCATGTCTTCCCCCTCTTTTTTTACAGATCATAATTTTTGATTTTTCTAAGTTGACCGCCAGTCCCCACATCTTACAGTAGCAATCTAACGAGTTAATCATCTCTTGTAATACCGCCGGTTTATCAGCAATCAACACAATATCATCTGCATATAACAATGCACGAACAATTAAACCTCCGATATTTACACCACCTCCGATTACATCCGTAATATCATTTATGTAAATGGAGAAGAGGGTAGGAGAAAGTAGGCAGCCTACATTTTATATGAAAAAACCGTGCACTATTCAGGAAAAACATCTACATACGATCTCTTTTCGAGCGGTATACAATGCGTAGGGGTTATTTAAAAAATTGATGCAGAAATCTGTGATCAATTGCAAAAAAGTAGGCCTCTAAACAGCGTCGGCATTATGAAATGAATTCATTTACCATAAGAATATAACTGATCGGAATCGTCAAATCCAGTACGATTTTTTGCAAACGTGTAATTTAATAATTAATTTATTTATGAACTATATTCAAAAATATATAAATTACATTATAATTAATAAAATAAAATAAAAAGAAGCGAAGTTACCGTAGTCTTATGCTGAACACCCTGTATAGTATCAAATGCCCAAAATTTGTTTAAAAATGGACAGACCGGAAGTTTCCGTAGTTTCAAGATTTTGTTTCCCTCTCGCAAACGGCTGCTACGATTTTATTTAAACTTTGTTTAGTGATTTTACACACATACATCCGGAAATCTGAAATTCAGGGTTCTTCCTGAAAGTGGTTTGTATATAAGTTCCGTTCTAGATTGATAAAAATTTATTTCATTCGCTGTTGAATTTTTTTTTTTTATGAAGTTTAGAATTTCGAGAAGAGTAGTAACTGCAGGGCCGGATCTAGATGAAAAAAGGCCCTAGAACAGGGGTCGACAACCTGCGGCTCTTTTATCCAAATTTTGTGGCTCTTCAGCCTGTCCAAAATAAATTGTATATTTCAATTTTATTGAGAAAAAAGGAAAATTTCATTTATTAAAGTAAAGATATTTTTCCAAAAGAATTTTAAATGTGATAGGTTTGAAATTGTAATATATAGGACTGCCGCCATTTTCATTCAAACACAGGTTTAGTTATTATTTATTTGTTTATTTACTTTGCAATATGTGAAAATAAATATATAAAATATTTAAATGTTATTGAATATCATAAAATAATAATTTGTGAATACAAATGATCTAGAGAGTTTGTTTACACTATCATCCTTGCGGCTCTTGGTAAGATTTATTAAAATTATTTAAGGAGAAATGGCTCTCTACTTAAAATAGGTTGCCGACCCCTGCTCTAGGCTATTCCACTTATGAGGGCCTTTTACCTCACATTAAGTTTGTAAATTACATGAGAGATAGTAAAATACATCAGTACTGTGATATATTTCAATTATATTAAATGAAAGGTGTTGTTTTTAGGTACTGTTTTTAGAATAGTGTAATTTTAATTTTGCTAACAATTTGAATGTAGGCCTCTCTTGCTCTTGAAGCCCTAGGCTGAAGCCTAGTAAGCCTATAGGAAAATCCTGCCCTGGTAGTAAGAGACAGATTGTGAAAGAACGGAAAACATAATAAGAAAAAAAACTATTTGCCTGATAAATCTCATTTTCTATTTGCTCCCAGATTTCCATATACTCGTATATATTTCTAGACCATATATTTTGTAGAGGATATCCTTGATCCCAGGAAGACAGAGATGTGGAAGAATGGTACTGTGGCAGAAATAGACGTGAAATATTAAAGGGCTTCCAGACTTTTCTTCGTGGAAAGATAGAGACGCCCTGTGAGATCTGTTGAAAGTAAAGGCCTAAAGGTTTAGTCTCGTTGAAAAGGGCTCCGGCTGGTACTGCAGAGGTTCTCTAACCTCTGCAGGGCGAAAAGGGCCTTAATATATTTTATTCTCTCCCCCCACAATTTCCAGCTTGGCTCCTTTTTTTTGTTGCAGGGAGCTGTATGTTGTAGATTCAATAAACACTAGATTTTATACACCATTAGTTCAATGGAATTTAAATCTGTAGCCGGAAGTACTTTCCTCTTTTTTTTTTTACTTTTCAGCTTTTTACTATTTTAGAGGATGCCGGAAGTGTAAGTAAAATAGTGCAGGGGGAGAGATGTTTTATTGGAATTTAGGGGGTTTTATAATCCTGGAAATGGAGGGGGGGTCCTGAGGGGTAGTTTATGGCTCTCTTTTTATTAAAGGAGTTCTCTCGGCTCTTTTTTCACCGACAACATGCGCAGTAACAACGCTAAATAATGTTTTTTAAAAAATATTTATTACTTTAATTACAGCGTTTTAAAATTTCTACTCAGCTCATACGTAAAGGAAGCGTGAATAAACTTTCTTATAATCGAGTTATCACCGGTGGTATCCGTTTTTAGGACCCCCCTGAGTCCCAAGAAAGTGTCGTATTTTTATGTGAGCGTACGTGTGATCTTTCTGGCTCAAAACAAAAAAAAAACACAAGAAGCTTAAACTTAATATTTTGCTTAAGCACCTACACGGGATCTGATGATAAAAAAAAAAAAATAACAGAAACAATTTCTTACAACCGGAAGTAACACTATAATTGAATAATTTTTCCAGGAAATTCCTTTTTTGCGGACGTTTTCGTGGAGGTGTTGGTGGAAGACATCAAGTGAAGTACAGATTTAAATTTTAAAATTTAGCTTTTCGAGATAACATTTACTCCTAAATGATTTTTGGTGAATATCGAGGTACGATCATCAATAAATAAATACAACTTTTTGCTTTATACCAACGTTTCGGTAATTTTTACTACCTTCTTCAGGGTATTATAAAAAAGGTTTGTGAAGTTTAATGTAGAGCTTATATCATCATAACTGTTATTTAAATCATAGACCTGCGAAGCTAATAAGTATTGTGGTACTGGGTTCGATTACCGGTCTCTAGGCCTTGGATTTTATTTAATGGTTAATATATTATGAGAAATTTACAGTAAAGTATGTTAGGCGGTTATAGGCTAGACCCGCAAAGCTAAGATGTATTGTGGTACTAGTCTAGGCCTTGGATTTTATTTAATGGTTAATATATTATGAGAAATTTACAGTAAAGTATGTTAGGCGGTTATAGGCTAGACCCGCAAAGCTAAGATGTATTGCAGTACTAGTCTAGGCCTTGGATTTTATTTAATGGTTAATATAAGAAATTTACAGTAAAGTATGTTAGGCGGTTATAGACTAGACCCGCAAAGCTAAGATGTATTGCAGTACTAGTCTAGGCCTTGGATTTTATTTAATGGTTAATATAAGAAATTTACAGTAAAGTATGTTAGGCGGTTATAGGCTAGACCCGCAAAGCTAAGATGTATTGCAGTACTAGTCTAGGCCTTGGATTTTATTTAATGGTTAATATAAGAAATTTACAGTAAAGTATGTTAGGCGGTTATAGGCTAGACCCGCAAAGCTAAGATGTATTGCAGTACTAGTCTAGGCCTTGGATTTTATTTAATGGTTAATATAAGAAATTTACAGTAAAGTATGTTAGGCGGTTATAGGGTAGACCCGCAAAGCTAAGATGTATTGCGGTACTAGTCTAGGCGTTGGATTTTATTTAATGGTTAATATAAGAAATTTACAGTAAAGTATGTTTGCTAGTCGCCTCCGTCCACGACACCTAGTAAATGGTAGTTGGACGTTAAGCCCCGCCTGAAAAAATAGGCGATTACTTTACTTTACTAAACTTCACAAACTTTTTTATAATACCCCGAAGAAGGTAGTAAATATTTTCGAAACGTTGGTATAAAGCAAAAAAAAATTGTATTTATTGATGACCGCACCTCGATATTCCCCAAAAATCATCCATCAACAACGGTCGGGAAAAAAACCAAAACCATCATTTACTCGTAAGTTACAACTTAAAAGAGTTGAAGTAAGAGGAAAGGCTTGTAAGTATTTTATAAATTCTCCCGCTGAAAAATAAATTTAGGAACATAATTACTAAATTAAATTTTAAATTCCATGAAGAGTGAAAGGCTACTGCAAGGCAGTTGGAATAACGAATATGTCCTTTTTAATAAGGGACTGTCCGGCGATTAAGGTAGCGTTGAAAGGTTGTAATTAAGGATGGGGAGGTATAAAAAGAGGAATTTAAAAGCTTACATGTGCACCTGAGTGTGTTCGTGGCCATTCCGGTTTGGCTGAACGCGAGTGGGTAGAGGTAGCAACCGGGAGCATCCCGTTGTGTCAGTAATTGACAAGACGACCCTTTGCTGACACTGGTCACCGCTGGTGACCACTAAATGGCAACGAGGAGTCAAGGGAGAAGTCATCCCCTACTATGGTTATAGGGCTAACCAGCATCAACTGCCATTCTCGCTAATCCTCTATCCACTATCATATCCGGGGCAACACTCTCTCTCTCTCGGCCCACCGATGACCTGTAGACGACAATCCATTAGCCTTGGGTCATTATATTGATTGGATGTACCGGTTAGTAAACTTAATCATCGTTTACAGGCACACACTCGCACACATATTTAAATGTAATTATAGTCATCAGTTATCATCTCTACGAGAATTATCAATTAGCCAATTTTATGTATAGTTGTTACATTTCTCATCACTACGAATTCGCCTGATACTCCTAAGTTTCTGATCCTCGTTATAAAAAGTAAAGTAAAGTAATCGCCTTTCAGGCAGGCTTTACGTCCAACTACCAATTAGGTGTCGTGGACGGAGGCGACTAGCTAACATACTTTACTATAAATTTCTCATATTAACCATTAAGTAAAATCCAAGGCCTAGAAAGTACCCCAATACATCTTAGCTTTGCGGGTCTAGCCTGTAACCGCCTTCACATACTTTACTATAAATTTCTCATATTAACCATAAAATAAAATCCAAGGCTAGACTAGTACCGCAATACATCTTAGCTTTGCGGGTCTAGCCTATAACCGCTCGGCTCCCTTCTCGCTATAATTGCCCCATTATTAATTATATTAATTCAATTTAGCTCGGTCAATCAGTGTTAATCACTTATAGTCCGCCTTTAATCACTTTTAAGTTCTTACTTCTCATTTTCTCTCGCTACCATTGTCGCCTTCTCAACTCTTATTACGGTTACTGGATGAGGATGATTCTGGGGTGAAGAACACTGACAAAGGGGGGGTACAGGGTCAACCTCGGAGCGCATGAGATGTGCAATATCAAAGAATTGTAAAACAAAAAAGGAATGGAATGGAGCAGTAGAAGAGTTAGAAGGCGAACTGGAAGAAATGTGAGATATAAGAGGTCATGACTAAGATGTATAAGAATGAGTAGGAGTACGTCCGAAATAAGGGAATAACTAGGTTAAAAGTAAAATAAAGAAGGATCGCCATGGAACAGGAAAAAAACAAAGTTAGCCAGTGAGTAAGTAAGGAAAACGGAAAAACTTAAGGGAACTTGGGGAAGCGGAAAACATTAGCATGCGATATCGCTGAATGTGCCAGAGGCTTCTAGATCTCGAGAGCTTATTCGTAGAAGAGCGGCCGCCATTCAAGACTCCTCAGAGACATTCCCCCCTTCTCTCTCCATGATTTCCACGGCCCCCCCAAACTAGCTCTGAACTTTTCTTTACTCCACTACCCCCCCTTTTTAAAGAAACATATTGTTCACTTTCTGCGCCTCAAGTGGGCGGTTCACCAGTCCATGCACAGCTCCTACAGGATAAAATAAAAATGTTGGAATTTTTTTTCCCTCTAGCTTTCCATATAAAGACTTTCCATACGTTTCTCTCGTTTTCTTTCCTCCATCCCACCCCTACCCTTGCTTTCCTTCTGATAAGGAGTAGACTCGTTCAGTTTTTCCCAGTTAAGTTTTCCACACATAAACTTGCACACACTTACATAATCTGGAGCGACGTAGTTATTCCACAAACTGGGTAGCTTCCTCTCTGGGATATGATGGACTCGCAACCCTCAACATATTGTGTGTGCTGAGGTTTTCCTTTTTCTTTTTCTCTTCATGCTTTTCTTATTCTTTCTTAGTATGCTGTGGTTTTTCTTTTCATTTCCTTTATATTCTTTTATTGAAACAAAAAAAAAAAGAAATTTTAAAATAGTGATGGAGCCGCTGAAGTTAAAGAAGAAAAAGCATTGGTCCCAGCTGCTGCAAGACTAACAGTCTGCACTTCCATGATATACAGGTTTAGGAAATCATAACCGGAAGTGATCTGAGGCCTTTCTTCTTCTTAGTATTCTTTAAAATTGAAAGCTTTTCAGTATATGAGGTCAAAATGTTCTCAGAAGCTTTTTTCCTTGAGCAATGCCATTGGATAGTGCTCTCTCATTTAAGTCACTGCCCATTCCTTCACGTAATGTAAGGGGTAAGTAACGATTATAGGGGTCAAATTCGTCCAGCAACCATTATTCATCATTTAGTCCGCCAGTTGTCGCAGAAATGTTGCAAATTATCCTCCAAGAATCGCCAAGAAATAGGGACCCCTCCAGGACTCCTATTGTTGCTTATACTAACTCAATAGTAGTTTGGTGCTCCAGAGTTTTTTTTTTTTTTTTTAGCATTGCAGTAATATTGCAGTAGATACGATGGTTGTTATGTAAATCAAAACAGGGTTTCCATTCATTGACAGACCGAAAAAAAAAACTTCACAATAATTAACTTTCTAGGAGCTTTCTAACAGCTGTAGAGCGTTAACAAGAGAACACTACCCGGAAAATGAAATAAACGCTAACGGAAATGCGAGTGCTAATTCTCTATATCCTGTTTGTTGCGGTAAAGCGGCCATATTTGTTTTTTTGCAATATTTTATGGTAGAGCATTGCTTTTTTTTCATTTCAGCCATTGTTATTTGTAACAAGCAGTACAATTTTTTTATAATATTTGTAACGTAATCGTTAATCAACGTCCTTAGTTTAGGACTTTTTTTTTATCATTATTTTTGCATTATCAATACAAATACATAATAGAGGGGGGAGGAAAAAATAGATACACGCTCCGCTTTGTATTCAGATGGACAAAATTACAAAACGGAACAAGCTCTGGCTGTATTGTTTGACCATGGCATTCTGTTTGTCTGTCCGTTTGTCGTCCAAAGTATGCTGCATTTAGAGGCAGATATTGAACCATTCCATACATAGCTACAAATAATTCTGCTACAAAACTCATAATTTACTGTTACAAAAACAAAAATTATAAAACAATCTCTATTGTAATTGTGTCAAATTTTTCGTACTTTTATAATTTATAAAAACGGAAGTATAATGTTAAAAATTGTGGTTAAGGTCCGCAATGCTGTATAAAGCTGATTTTATTATTTAATAAATTCGTAATTTTTACTGTTCTAAATGTTGCACATATTGAAAGTGATCTCCTAAAATTCTGAGTTCGATGGATCAAAAGTTAAGATTTAAATTTTTAGTTTTTTAATTTTTCACGCGATATTTCATCAATCAAGTTGGTAAACATGATTTGTAAAGTTTTTCGTCGAAATTCATTTCCGGCGGAATTCAGGCTTACCTCCAACTATTTAACTGGTGTTCCCCAGGGCAGCGTCCTAGGTCCTCTTCTCTACTCCTTATATACAGCAGATATGTCCCAGCATCCAAATACCATCCTCTTCACCTTTACTGACGATACTGCTATCTTATCTCCACATTCCGATCCTCTTATCGCTACACGAACTCTACAAACGCACATCAACCACTTACAGGACTGGCTTAACAAATGGCGAATGAAAACTAACATTACTTAATCAAAATATATAGTATTTACTCTCAGACAGAAAATCCTACCTCCCATCATCATGAACCAAACTCCTGTACCAACTGTGGACAAAGTACGCCACCTTGGACTGTACCTAGAAGCAAACGGTTGACATGGAATCCCCCAGACTAGACTCGAAAAGACAAGAAACTAACCCAATACTACAAAACTTCAGCGCCAGGGCTACTTGACCTGATCGAATCGTTCAAACTCAGTTGAAACAAAAGACTCTTATACCTTCTGTTACTGCGACCTATTTGGACATACGGCATCGAAGTATGGGGGATCGACTAAACCGTTCCAATTCTCTACGCATACAGACTTTACAGTCAAAAAATACTACGAAAACTACTTAACGCTCCATTCTATATTTCTATCCTCACTATCCATAATGATTTCAAAATCCCTTTCGTTAAATATCTTGCTAACACTCGTTTCTTCAAATTTCATTCCTTTACGGCAGCTCATCCTTTCCCTCTCTTAGAACACCTATCTTCTTCCATTTCAGATTAGATTAGGGCGGCCTCAAGGCCTACGCCACTGCGACCCCTTTGGATCTATTGTGGATCCCCCACCACTCTAAAGCTCACCCCTCCTTTTAACCTTGATGCTGGAGAGCGCGACTCTTAGGTAAAGCTCCTCAGGGCCTTGGTTTTTCCTCTCCCTCAGAGAAGTAAAACATCCTTAGCCCAGACAAGCCCCTCACACTGACACAACACGTGCAGTGCCCGTTTCCTTCTCCTCTTCCAGGACAGAACCTACAAAAGGCTATCATCTGCCAGGCCCATGATTTCTGCAGCCTGCAGTGGCCTACAATCATCCTTATAGCCCCACGCGGGCCTTGACGGATTAATTCTGCAGTCAGCCTCGGCGAATACATTACCAGGTAATCCTCTAAGGAGATTGAAGAGAAGATGGCCCCGTGATCTACGCCCATATATAAGAGCAGTATAGCAACAGCACGTTAATGGAATGTCGCCATTGGGTGCCTTCTCTTGTCCATGTTGATGGCATTGTCATACTATATCAGATTTGCTTGTTGCAGTTGCAACATTATATCAGATTTTTTTTAAAAAATTATTTAACAAAGTGAAAATTAATCAAATTTGTGATTTGAAATCTTTAGTTAATTACATTTTGAATGATTAATAAAATAGAAATGTGAACCAAGAATTAATTAATGTAGTAATCCAAATCGTAATTGAATTGTATTTCAGAGGTAATTTAGATTGGCTTTGCAGGATGCTGGATAGTGGACAGATTTCAATTCAACGTTTACCCTTGTAACCTTAAAACCAAAATACATTGTTCTCTACAGGGGCTAAACTTTTCAATCATTTCGAGACCTATGTTGGTAACACTGCCTTTAGGCTGAACAAACAAAACCTGATTGCCCCAATATATTAATTAGTGAATATTGGAGGGGGGAGGTTAGCTGAATGGGGTGACTGGTTGGGGGAGCTGCAGGGTGAATTGGGGAAATGTGCCCCATTCTTAGGCGACCCTTATCGCAGAGTCTCTTCAGTAAAACCTTTAATGAATAGGTAAACACAATGGGAACCAAGGTTTCTTGAACGGGATTCGCAGAGGTGTTCCTCTCTCTCAGACCATGGTTTCTTCATCTCCTGCAATACTCAGTTTCAGCGTCTGCTACGGTGATTGTTAGGAAATAGCACTGGCAATGGGTAGAAAATACCCCTAGCTGGTGCCGTCCATTACTGGGTTGCTGAAATGTTTCTCAATATTGATTAATGATCATTTTCTTAGTGTGTGTGTGTGTCCGCTGCTCGCATTCTCGACTCTCATTACTTAAGATTCCGGCCCGGGGAAACACCGTCACTAGGTATTTGGGTAATTTATACCTTTAGTGAATTGATGAGAAATGCAAAAAACCTCCAGTTAAAAGACAGGAGGCGCGCAAGATTGATGTAACACTAAGAACTCATTATTCTCGTCTCCTTTCGCTCATTACAGGAAGTATTGTGATCGTAACCAATTTTTGAAAAGGTTCTGTACAATGGGTGAATACAAAATGTGGATAATTCGTTTGTGTCTGTACGGTTGGACGTGCCGAACATCTAGCTACGATATATGTCTCTTCCCTATACAGGGTGAACCAGTAAGTAAGTATTGTCCATAGGCCTACTGTGTGTAGTACATCTAAAGTGGAGTTCAATGACGTATTGGCCAACTTCATATTTTCCACTGTTCTTAAGTGAAGTCACTTTAAATTTTTTTTTTCTAAAACCATTACTTTTTTCCAATAAAAATGTTATTACTCAGAAAATTTTAGTCCGAATTCGATTCTGATGACACGGTTAGAAAGACAGATAAATTTTCTAAAAATTGATACCATTTCGAAGCATCAGTTATTTTCCAAACAGCCTCAATCTGGCACTTTTAATAAAAGTTTCCTTGTTTAATGTGGGCTTTCAAATGGTATATCATCTGCCAGGATTCCCTTTATCTTCGTATGAGAAATTACGTTTGTTTTTACAAGAAAACGTGTTCACGAGCACCCAACAAGGTGTTAGTTTATCAAGTTGTTTAATTCATTGAAGACTCTTTTAGGTGGGCCAGTAGTCAATTTTTAAAGTAGATTGACTTAAAATAAGGAAGTCAAAAGTTACAAATTGCACTTAAAAAAAAGAAAAGAAGAAGATTACATCCGATCTTTTTTAAAATTTAAATTGAATTTAAAGTGACGTCACTCAAAAACAGTGGAAAATATGAAGTTGACCAGTACGTCATTGAACTCCACTTTAGATGTACTACACACAGTAGGCCTACGGACAATACTTACTGGTTCACCCTGTGTACTTCACAAATTCAAAGAAATTTGCCATAATCATGGGAACTTGAACAAGGGAATTCACTTTTTGATCCCACTTCTAAGACGTTAATGTTTCCTATATTTTAAGGGGGGGGGATAAGGAAGAACATTTCCGTCTAGAAAAGAACTAACCATTTTTTTTGAAAATAGGGACTCTCTGGTTGGTTGTTTTATTAGTATTGGAGGGGCGCAGTAGGCCTCAAGTAGAAGCCTTTAGGGCCTTCTTTAGACCTTATCTTAGATGCTGATCGCACAACATGACTACTATGTGAGTTAGTGGAAGCGAACAAGTTTAGAAGTTCTGGGGGCAGCAGGAGTGTTGTACCCAGAGGCCCAAACTATTGGACTGGATCGGTTGGGGTTCTCTCTCTCTCTCTCTCTCTCTCTCTTCCGGTAGAGAAGATCCAACGAGTTGGCGGCATGGTCGTGAAGGCGGCAGTGAGAAAGCTTGTTAGTGTGTTACTTTACCAACTGTATTACTTTGCCGCCTCCAACAGACTTTACTCGGTAACTTTATACAGCGTGCTTATTCACAATCTACTGTTCACATGACTTGGTCTCCTAATTCAAGTTCGACTTTATAGCTTCCAGTTATTTTTTTTTTTTTTTAAGCAACTCAGAATAAGATAATTTTTATAGTTTGTGATGATAATTAAACAAGGCTTAACCAAATCGATTCATTCAGTCTCTTATTTAACAATATATAATGCTTTAACGTCTTCACAGCATCATAAACTTCTCTTAGTATTTATTAACTCTATAATACCTCAACCATCTTCTTGTCATACCCTCTGATAGCTTTCAAATCTTCATCGTCATGTCATCACTGTATTAAGTAAATGAAAGAATCCGTTATGGTGTAAAACAGCCTGCAACTCTGCTGATAATTTCTCTAGCATTATTGTTTTTATTCTCTAGCCGGACATTAAACGTTAATCTTTAACAGTAATAAGATCGAAATTTTACTAAGTACGAGTATGTAGTAAAGTATGTTGATGGTGAAACAGCAAAGGAAGGAGCTGCTGTGTTGATAACAATGACTCCTCAGCACATCATCCCTGTATCCTATCGAAACGTTGTAGAACAGAGGGGATAAGGTGGATTTTGAAGGAACTTCGGAAACGGTGGAGATCCCGAGTTGGTCGCCATCAGGCTAAGGAAATTCTTGGCCTGTTGGAAACTTGGCTATGGTAGGCTTTAGCAGGTCCCGGATCCCGGCCAGTTGGTTCAGGAGGACATGGGAATTTAGCATACCATTTTTTTTTCAAATGTGGCCTTACCCACTTTGTAGAGGTGTGTCCAGTTTATTCTAAAACTAGATTTCTCGTCTTCGGGAGGTTAAATGTTTCCCTACCGGAGACTTGGCTGAACACCTCGTCCGAGACAGTTGCTTGTTTCCTGAAGTTGGGTAGATTTGAATGGTCACTAGAAAGATGTCATCACAGACATCTGCGTCGGAAGGACAAGTATGAAGACCTAGCGGTGTACCACGGTGGCTTTTCTTCCCAGCTCCGACTCTTGAGAGCTTTTGAGCTGGGGGAGATTAAGGCCAGTCATAAAATTGACTTAAGTTTATCTAAATCCCCCAAGTCGTGGACAAAGGCCGAAAGCCCTAACCAGCGTAACCTCTGGCATTATAGCCTGTTTTATGAAGACATCGTCGAGGGCGGTCTAGCCTCTGTGGAGACTATGACATAGCCTAGGAAACTCTCTTCTATATCCTGTAAGATGGCACTGTAATCGCTATATGTATGGCCTCTGAAACTTGAGAGGACCTTACAAAAAAAAAAGGCAGGTGATTTGTAATCGACCCATAAAGTGGTTCCCTTAATAAGGTTTTGTTCCCAGAAAGAAACCTACTTACTGGTTAAATATTCTGGAGATTGTGGATGGCAAATAAAGGAAAAAAGAAAAAAAAGTTGATTGAAATTGCCGTTTATCTAATAGGTCTTATCATTTCTGCAAGAAATAGTTCTAAGTTATCTCCCGTAAGGGGTAGTGGACTAGCCACTTCTTCAGGGATCCTGGCGTCCCTGAAGGTATCTCAGTCTAAGAACAAGAAAAACACTTACACTGGACACTTTCTGTAAGCAGATATTACTCACAGGGCTTGCAGAGGTGGTTGATTTGTTCATCTACTTGGGTACAGTGGGCAGTCAATATACCAAGCGGAGAGAATCTGTAAAGTGATAAGATGAGGGGTAATTTTGATCCTTTATGTTACCACAGTCTATTCTTTTAAACCTACTTTTCCAGTCTCACGGAAAAATCTGATGAAAACTTCTCTCAACAGCAGTTAGAGAAAGCAATAAATTTTCTTCATATTTCCGAAGAACTTTCCAAGCACTTTGTTTGTATCTGAACTATGTATACATAAATGTTTGTCGAAATATGTGGAGATTATTGAGGGGAGGGGTTGTAATCGTTATTGGTGGTAGTGTAAGGTTATTTTTTAATATATAACCTCCTTAGAAAGGTTAAAAAGCAAACAAAAGAGTTGACGACGTCTAAGAGATTTTGGTCGGCCTGAGTAGCCAGGAGTGGAGTAGTAAGCACAACTTAGTGGGTTGGACAAATATGGAACAATAAAAGTTGTTTGAAAGTCTGAAACTTTCAGAATATATGGTCCAGAATAAAAAAGAGAGGGAAAGAAGTTAGCTACATGTGGGTATGTAGGGCTTATAGATCATCCTACTGGAAAATAACCAGGAAAACTAGTTTTAGTATTATTAGAGTCACCTATAATTCACAAAGCCACAGTACCAGGAGGCTCTGGGTCTACTGGGAAAATTGAGGAGCTTGTTCAAAAATGAATTCAGCTGAATTCATGTAAGATCTGTTACCTTAAGAGAAGGTTTCCCTACTTACCAGCATGTCCACCGGAAATGTCTACTCATGCGCAAACACATGCTAACCAAAGTGTGAACTTGTCAAAGAAGAAAACCACCACAGTCTGTCCATCTCCTTTCTGTTCGCCTCTTTTATTTGGCCAGAATTTCCTCCACTTCTTTCTAATGGCGGCTTTTTCTCCTTTTTCTCTTCTCTTTGTTCAAATTCTTTGACTTTTCTTCATTTTTTTTTTGTACGCTAACTTTCCCTTATTTTGAATTTTACTTCTCTTTTAGCCTTTTTTACTTGTACTTTAGACTCGACTCAGAGACATTTGCACGCTTAGCAGCTTTCAAGCGACTGTAATTACTTTGTACTTAATTTTTTTTTTTTAATTTTCTTTACGCTGCTTTAACTACAGATATTGAAAAAAAAAATTGTCTATTTTCTATTTTATTTTTTAAAGGATTATTCATAGACCAAATTGTTTTTGAATAATCAGTAACAATCTTTCACTCGACTCTTTATAAAGCTCACAAATAGTATTATAACTGCTAATAGTGGCTAATAGTTTTATTTACTGTATTAGGAATCCAACCATTTTTGAACAAGCTCCTCAACTTTCTGTACACCAGAGCCTCCTGGTACTATTGGCTTTGTGATAGAAAAACAAAAAACAGGATGTGACAATTAAAAAAAAGTTTACGAGAAAGTTAGTGTAAACAGAGCGAAGTAAGAACTAAAAAATGACAAGGCTTTTCCAAAGATTTCCTTGTATTTTCTTACATAAAAATAAAATTAGAATCCAACATTATTGTTCCAGTTAGTTGCCTTTTTTTTCTTTTTTTTTTTTTTTTTTTTTTTTTTAATGAAATAGATCTTGTGCGAACACTGACCAACTAAAAGTAAAGTAATTGCCTATTTTTTCAGGCGGGCCTTACGTCCAAATTTGGTGTCGTAGATGGAGGCGACTAGCAACACATACTTTACTATAAATTTCTCATATTAACCATTAAATAAAATACAAGGCCTAGACTAGTACCGCAATACATCTTAGCTTTGCGGGTCTAGCCTCTAACCGCCTAATATTCTTTACTATAAATTTCTCATATAAGCCATTAAATAAAATACAATGCCTAGCCTAGTACCGCAATACATCTTAGCTTTGCGGGTCTAGCCTCTAACCGCCTAACATACTTTACTATAAATTTCTCATATTAACCATTAAATAAAACCCAAGGCAGAGACTAGTACCGCAATACATCTTAGCTTTGCGGGTCTAGCCTATAAACGCCTAACATACTTTACTATAAATTTCTCATATAAGCCATTAAATAAAATACAATGCCTAGCCTAGTACCGCAATACATCTTAGCTTTGCGGGTCTAGCCTATAACCGCCTAACATACTTTACTATAAATTTCTCATATTAACCATTAAATAAAATACAAGGCCTAGACTAGTACCGCAATACATCTTAGCTTTGCGGGTCTAGCCTCTAACCGCCTAATATTCTTTACTATAAATTTCTCATATAAGCCATTAAATAAAATACAATGCCTAGCCTAGTACCGCAATACATCTTAGCTTTGCGGGTCTAGCCTCTAACCGCCTAACATACTTTACCGTAAATTCCTTATATTAACCATTAAATAAAACCCAAGGCAGAGACTAGTACCGCAATACATCTTAGCTTTGCGGGTAAAGCCCATAACCGCTCGGCTACTGTGGCGCCTACCAACCAACTATTAAGATTTACAAAGTAGCTTAACGATTAACAAAAAAACAAGTTACTTTATGAGGTAGTGTGTTCACAAACAAGAAAAATGTACAAAGGTCGTTTTTCCCAAAATAGTTAGTTTTCCCCTGCAGGAGGCTGGTTATTCACCCAGATATCCTGTGAAGCAGCATCAGGCTATAGACCCGACCATTACAGCCAAGCCATCGGCCGCCACATTGTCGGCCGAGATGACCATATTTTGGCTATCAATTCTCGTAAAGATTTCTAAATAGTCTTACCCCAGTTTTGAATTCATTTTGAAAGCAAATAATGATTTGCAAAGTAGCCTAGCTGCCCGAGAAATTGACGATCCTGGACTTAATTTATTCTTTAACTTATGATCTCTCGGCAGTGCTTAGTTTTACATAATGACTAACTCTGCTAGACTTGTACCTAGGCTACGTGTGCTACTCGAAATAACACTCCTTCGATTTTACCATAAAACATCTCGGCTCCAACTCCTTCCTAGTTGAATCGTCGTACAATTGCTTCGAAGCCTCTCTGCCGGAATGAAAACTTTTAAGGCTTTCTCTAGCTGTACGTGGGAGCTATGGCATTTGAATAGTTATTCGTAGAATATATGGATATTAACCCACTACTAATGGTTAATTTAATTCTGTCATTGTATTGTTTATTGGTTTTTGTTAGTTATACAATAGTTTTAGTTTATTTAGTTAGTTTTAGTTATTGTGATAACCAAATAGTTTTGATTAGTTCATAAGTTGGAATAGCTTTAGATTCTAGACGTAATATAACTTGTAGAACATGTGGCTATAAACTTCCTAGCGATTGGGGTCGATCGGGATCACGTTGGTGGTGGGGGTAATTGATACGCTTCCGGTGTTTCCTTTAAAATTGATTGACGCAGCATCAAGTCTCTCTCTGAAACAACCACAAAGTACCCAAAGACCTAAAGGAAAGCTATCTACTACTTCTTTCCAAGAAGTGCCTGCCCCTAATTTAATATCCCTTGAAGAATTCCTCAAGTTCAATGGTAAAGCTTCGAAGAAGAATATTTAAGTAAAGCTTAAAGTAGTGATATGGTACTTCCGGTATAGGGGTTTTGATCGCTAGATGGCAGTGAGTTTGCTTAGTAGCTTCCTATCTAAATATCAAGTTTCAGCTTTTTGCCATTTTTTCAGTTAATGAGATATTTCCTGCACAATCACGTAGATCATTTTCTGAAACCCACTTTTTCGAACTCGGGGGACTCGAAACTGTTATTTCCGGTGGAAATTGTAGAAAATCTGGTGAATCACGTGACCTAGTGAGAAATAAAAAAAAAAAACCTGTGACTGTGTCATGGACACGGCCGTGTGTTGTACGTGAATACGTTTACGTAACGGGTTATATTTTTTTATATAGAATATTTTTATTTATGTATTTAGGATGAAATCAAGGAAACAAATCGACGATCGAACACAATCTATGCCTATACAGTCCGTTGTCGATGTAGAAGCAATTTCATCATCCACTTGCATAATTTCAACCGCCCCAGCTGCAGATGTACTGACACCGTCGTCGTTGATCCGCCAGGGCTGCATTCATTCTTTTACGTTCCCGGCACAGCTTGACTCGGTCATACGGTGTTTTATTATTACCATTCGATTGTTCTTGAGAAGCCCTTTCCAACCGTATACGATCTCTGTATTTGGTTTTGGCTTTTCGACGCGAATGGGCTGACATAATATATTTTTGATATATTTTTATGCTAACACCTTATTATATTCACTGTCACTATTTTACACGAATGTTTTATATACAATCGATAGATTGTGACGACAGCTGACGATTAAAACTTAAACGAACATCGTAGCTAATCCGAGTCAAAAGTTATACTAATTGCAAATCTCGATACGCAGCAAAATGATCTGAAAATGGCGGCGCTTCCCCCTCCACCGCGCGTCACAGTCCTCGTTTATCGTAATGAATTCTTTGATCCTTTAGCTATCAAGTGGTCTAATTTAATTTTGGATGTAGACGATAGATTCGAAACTATAATGCCGAACTGTATCCCCCCGATTTCGTTATCATTAGGTTTTTTGGATTGCCTCCATATGATAGCAAATTTAAAGACGTATTCGCGTCAAAACAAACACAACAAAACAGATCCCAGGTTTCTCTTTGCTCTCGTGCAGAGGGGGGGATATCCCTTACGTTCATGCAGAGCATCACGTGGAAGAGAGAGAGGAAGGAAGTTGACAAGGTCGTAGTGCGAGAATTCTCTGATGAATACATCATCCACGTCCGGGTTACTTAGTGCTCCACTATATGTAATAAAGTATGTTAAGTCAAGTTAAGATAGAAAACGTAGTCTAGCGCTAAATTTGACCTGACTAGTTTGGGCCGCAGTTTGAGCCGCTATATCCTACAAGCCTGAGGAGAACTTAGTAGCTTGGTCTTGTATGTATGTAAGACTAACACTTACATGTGTGTGAGTGTAGACATGTGTGAGTCTACCGGAACTATAGTGACTACAGAGGTTGATGACGACAATACTTGCACCGCATTAAGCAGTACTTAGTGTTTGTGTGTAAAGTCTGTTACTCTGCTGCTGCTGCTGTGTGTGTATTTGTCTCCAGCCAACATTTCAGTCCAGTTTCTCTAGAGTACTCCAGTCGAGTTTAGGGGCAAAATGTTTACCATTATAGAGGCTAAGACTGCACCACCACCACCACCACTGTGTGCGTTGCGTCTTCTGAGTCCTAGGGAATGGCAAAATGGCGGGACAAAGCCAGAAAGAGAGGGAAAACCAGGAATCTCAAAAGCTAGAGTACGGGGGTACTTATATCTCCTAGAGGTATACTAAGTACCTCGCCCCCCATACTACTAACACGCTAACAAACTCCACTCCTTAACTAATCCCTAAGTCCTGACTTAATTTGGCCATAATTTCATTTGGTACTACACCATTGCAGTCTATTCTCCCCGGGCCGGGGGCCCTAACCACTCACAGACTTCTCTACATCCTTCCCCCAAAATCCAGCCCATCTCCTCCTTAATTTCCCCTTCCCCCACCATCAAAGATCCCCCTTCCATCACTTCTTGCATCTCCCACACTCCTCTACAATTCTGTTGGTCATATAATCAACCCCTTTAACTACTACGAATGACTGTTAACAGTGCTAGCATTAAAGTCAAGAGAGGGCCGTCCTTAAATCATTCGTTTAACTTGTAAGGGACATAATCCAACTTTATGTCCTCTTAAGAGGATTCAGTTTGGTTTAGGTTAATTTATTTCTACTACTTTAGGGAGCGGATAAATATCAGCTTTATTTTCAGTAACTCACTCATTGTATCCGGCTATGTAATGTTAGGTACCTATAAAATAGTTTTCAGGTTTGGATATTTAAAAAAATAAAACAGTTTTCAAAGTGTTCAACGTTTCGATTATAATTCATAATCTTCCTCAGTGCCCTAAATATTACCACAGAAAATTTAATTATGTAAGTTTTAGTAAGAGAAAACTATGTGAGTTTTCACAACAAAATTGGGGAAAAGTAGGCTTTGAAATTTATTGCTGAACATTTTATTGGAAAAATTCATTAAAAAGTTTTATGGATTTAATGAAGGGGGAAAAAACATTTAACAAATTCCAACTCGAATTATTCCTCATGATAATTTCTCATCAATGTGGGTAATTAATTCTGCAAAATGTTTCCCTAAAAGCCTTCCGTCCAAATTAATGTTTTGCAAAAATATCAAGCGTATAAAGTACGATTAACTTATCTCCCTCTCACTCACTTCTACACCCCCACAGGAACTCATCTCTCCCGTAGAAATCAATGTATTGGATAGAAAATCTCAACTTTTGTACCTTTTTAAAGGAAAAAAGTTAGTGGGAAACTCCTGTTTAAATAAATAAATAAAACATTAAATGAATACCATATTTTGTAAATCTTTATTAATATTACAAAATATGAACGTACACATACCTCCACAAACATGTTTGAACCTGTTAAACATAGTTTAACAAAGTTTCTTCAAACTATTTGAATAAATTTTAAATATTCTTATTTTAATTATAATCCATTGTCCCTTAAATTGTGAATCCACTAAGGGTGCCTCACAATAATACAGTGATGAAAATCTGTTATGAGAATTTAACCTCTTTTTTTTTACTAATTTAAGATTTTCTGAAAAACGGGTCCAATGATTTTAATTTTTTTTTTACACTTTCAACATCTCTTCATCCCAATTCGATTAAGGGCATTTTTAGATGATAGATAATATATCCTTTAATGTGAGCATTTGTAGATGGACATATCACTTATGTGAACCTCAAAATATTTTTTTTGAGGAGCTTTTATACATTCATGAAAGTGAATGAACTTTTAAAAAATTCATGTATTTTCTCTCTTTTCCTATCTTTCTTAGTCAAATCTGCATTTAAAATGTTTCTATTTAATATATATAAATAATATATGTTTCGAACTCCGGCAGACGGTAGATACCATGCCGTTTAAAGGTTTTTTATTCTGTTTCAAAATATTGTACCTTTATTTTGTTTTTTTTTTATTTAAATCATAGTTATTTATTTAACAAGTGCGGAAAGTAGTACTTTTCCTCACGCGAGGCAGGGTTTGCACGCACGAGCGAGCGAAGCGAGGCGAGTGCAAATTGCCGAGTGTGAGGAAAATACTTTACACTCGAGTTAAATATTATATTTTTTCTGCAACCATTAGGGTTATTAACTAAAAAAAAAAACTAAACAGGAATCACTAGAATCCATTTTAAATTTCTATAAGGTAACACTATAACCTTTTTAACTGTTATAATTAAAAATATCTAATTATTTATTAAAGTATTATTTTTATTTCTATATTCCTTTCAATTTTTATTTTATTTTTTTAATATTCGTTTTTTAATTATTTAGATAAAATAAATTTAAATAAGCTTATTAAAGTTTTACAGAAAATATTTAATAACAAAACTTCTTATATCAAGGAAGCACAATAAAGTTTTTCCACTCACTAGTGCGGAAAGTGACACTAATGGGAATTTTTCCCCACTAGTGAGGGAAGTTGGGCATTACAGAGCTGATTTTAATTGAGTAATGAGAACATTCTTACATGGTTGCAGAAAAACTTTATTACTACTACTACTAAATGAGAATCTAATATTTAAATTGAAATTTGCTACTATAATTTTGGGTTTATTTGTATTGAGACAATATTAAATTATTTTATGCAGTGTACGACGTATTAAATAACCATATAAACCACTGAGAACTCAAGCAAAATTTCAAGTAAATGTGAGTCGAATATTCGGAGTATGAAGAAAGCTTGCATTAGAAACTCTAGAACTGTAGTTAAAACGAGTCTTGTGAAGATAGCTTGAGTTAGAAACTCGAGAACTGTAGTTAGAGCGAGTCTTGTGAAGATAGCTTGAGTTAGAAACTCGAGAACTGTAGTTAGAGCGAGTCTTGTGAAGAAAGCTTGAGTTAGAAACTCGAGAAATGTTGTTAAAGCGAGTCTTGTGAAGAAAGCTTGAGTTAGAAACTCGAGAACTGTAGTTAGAGCGAGTCTTGTGAATAAAGCTTGCGTTAGAAACTCGAGAACTGTAGTTAGAGCGATTCTTGTGAGTGTTGTTTCCAGTTTCATTATTAGTACGGTAGTGAATGCAAAGAAAATATGATGTAGGATTGTGAATGGGTACTCCAACCTCGATATTCTAGTATTATATGCAAATTAAAAAGCAGAATAGTTTTTTTTAGAATTTTCTTCCAAATGAAAAGCATTCAAATTGATTTGCGAATATCCAGAGCAAGGAAAGTATTATGATTTAAAGAGATAGCAAGCGCTGTGAGTGGTTCTAAGTTAGCGAACTGATAGAATTGAATAGAGTACAAGGAAAATCAACGTTGGTCCATTGCTCTCTATTCATCCCACAGCATCTCCTCCGCAAAATCTTCTCCACCCTCATTATTACATCGTTTTGCTGACAACAACAACAACGTAAGAGCCATCGTTTATGAATGAATAGAAGTGCATCTGCGAAAAAGAAGTGAGAGGTAGCTGTGCGGGACGGAGGACGGAGTATTGCGTCAGTAGAAAGGCTAAAAGTGTTGGATGATAGGGAGAAGCGCGTTGCCATGGAGACCGGCTAGATTCATGCTGCATCCACAACATACACGCCGCCTACTCTTTCAGCGTCCTGAGAGAATGTTCGCATTAATAGGGCTGATGTATACTCTTGTAACTACCTTCCTTGTACCACCTACTTTCTGGACCAGTCATTACCTCCAACCTCTTTCACGTTGTAACCTGAGAATTATTGAATAAACTGGATACTATATATATAAAAGGGCCATTAAACCTTGCTTTTTCCATTCAGAGTAAAAGCAGAAAGAAAACTCAAGGGTGTAGGGATATCAAATTTTCTTTTTTAACTTTTATTTTCCTCTAAAAGGGTCAATTTGTAGGTTTCCTCGAAGCGTCAATGTTATTGCGTTGTAGTTCAGCAGTTATGACCCTCACATTACTGAACCCTGTAATTTCAGATCTCACAAATTTAATAGTTAATTGTTTTTATAAATTTAATTTTTATAAATATAAATAATAAATGAGGGTCTTATAAGGCGGAAACGTCCTTATATAAGAGAAACAAACAGGAAGGAATTTTGTTAACAAATCCATTTATAAAAATATTCTCTCCATAACAGAAAATATCTCTTTCAAATTCTCTGTATAATATTAGATAAGATTTTTGGAGAGAATTTTTGTAAGAGAAGAAGAGAGGGATTGCAAGCGAGATGGGTACAGTTTATGGTATAAAAAAAATAACGTCCTTTTTTGTCTGGAATAGATGGATCCCTAGCGAGTATAATGTCTCTTTGCTAGGCGATATGAATGGTTAGCGATATTACGTGTTGGATATTGGCCAAATATCCGAGCGTAAATAACGTCAAAAGCAATTATCTCACAGAAGCGACCCTCTTACTCGCAGCTTGGTTGGCTGCACCGAAAATAGGACCCGAATCATGGAGATCACTGCAACCAGTTGGCCTCGCATTTCCCATTTTTTCATTGTTTGAGGTCGATTCTTATTTTAAACTGGTCCATTTTAAGTAGAGTACTTTTAATTTAGGTTTTAGTAAATGATTTTTTTGCTTAATCTTAGTTGTATGAAGAGGAAGTTATATCAAAATCTTCACCAATCCCTGTGGATGGGGATTTAGAATGCATCCACAGTAATCTCTACTTGTCGTAAAAGGCGACTAATAGAGAACTCTTGAGCCCTACGGGGTTCTGGGTTATCCATGTATTTCTTACATCTTCTAATACCTCTACGTCCCATTCTGTCCTTTTCATGCACGAAAAGTACGCCCTGGACTATGGAATAACTCTTTAAGTCAGACAAAAAAATAGCAAAATTCGCAAACTTACATCGGCTTGAAATCCGAAATAAAGGCATTCCAAATAACAATTTTTGTGTTTCTATCAGGGGGAATTAGCCGTAACAGAAACAGCCGTAATTCTAGAAAAACTCTCCAGGTTACGCAACACAACAGGAAAAGCTTCAATCCACAAACTATCAACTTCAGCAACGATATTTCCTGTATAAGAATTTTGTAAAACAATAAACAAAACGAGAAAAACAGTTTCGTTCGATGAATACAGCGTTTTGTAATGCTTTAAAATAAAATGAAATTAGTAATAAAAATATTGCTTGATTATTTGGTCATATTTACTCACATAACTGCATGATCTGCTCACAAATAGATATCGGTCTGAACTTTCTCACCTGAAAGAGAAATAAATAAAATTAGTAAATACGATAAATAAATAAATAAATAAAGAGTAATTCCCACTTTTCCAAGCGGGGATTACGACCAACTACCAAATTAGATATAGTGGACGAAGGTGCCTAGCAAACATACTTTACTATAAATTTCTCATATTAAACATTAAATAAAATCCAAGGGCTAGAGTAGTACCGCAATACATCTTAGCTTTGGGGGTCTAGCCTATAACTGCCTAACATACTTTACTATAAATTTCTCATATTAAACATTAAATAAAATCCAAGGGCTAGACTAGTACCGCAATACATCTTAGCTTTGCGGGTCTAGCCTATAACCGCCTAACATACTTTACTATAAATTTCTCATATTAACCATTAAATAAAATCCAAGGCCTAGACTAGTACCGCAATACACCTTAGCATTGCGGGTCTAGCCTATAACCGCCTAACATACTTTACTATAAATTTCTCATATTAACCATTAAATAAAATCCAAGGCCTAGACTAACCAACAATACAACTCTAGGAACAGTTATTAGCTATTTGTGGAGAACACCACTTCTATTATGTGGAAACAGTTATTATCAAAATTCTGCTATATATTTCATGCTTCATATAAAGCGGATGGGACGTCTGATGTAGGGGACTTTGGAGTACTTAGGTCGAAGGTGTTGAACATAATCCCCACGGGTAGAAAGATTAAGCTCCTATTTCAGTCGTAATTCATTTTTTTGCCAAGCTTTCGTCGTAGGGACCATCTTAAGAGCTTTCATCTTCCTCTGCAGCATGGTTTTCTAATAGAGAGGGCTTTCAAGTATTAATGGTTTCAGGGATTAGAGGTGACTTTGTTCATGACTTCGTATTGTATCTGGAAAAAAACCACACATCTAATAAAATCAATACCAAAAGATCAATAATATTGCTATAATTTTTCAGAAAGCTATTTCAGATGAATCAATAATTAATGTAGCAATATTATTAATATAAATTTGAATTTGCCATTGATTTAATAAAATTTCAATTCAGTTATATATTTCATCACTAGAAAATCACGCACATCTGAATATACAATAATTTAGCCAACCAATTTCCATTAAAATTAGGATTGGTTGAATGAAAATGAACGATGGTAAATCCTGTTTGAATTTACCATTTAATCTGCTTTTAATAATATGCGTACATGTCTATTGTAAATTTAGTCGGCTCTTTAAGTATTTCTGTTAAATTTTATTGAAAGGTTTGAATATATTAATATAATATAAGGTGGGAATAAATTAGGTTTGCCAAACGGAAATTTTACAAAAAACGGAAGTTAGTGGGCAGTTCATCTTAGACAGGAATTAATAGACTGAAGTACAGTTGTGGGAGTCAGTTTATTAAAAACACTCAGGGCTTGTTGTGTATTGAGTTTCGAAAAATGGTAAATATCAATTCTTTATTTTTTTTTCATAAAACGAATACATACTTCCGGCAGAGGAAGTGGAAGTAGTAATAAACACATGTTTTTACACATACACAGACACAAATTAATGTGTATAATACAGGAAATGTGATTCCATTTTTATTTGCATATTAAAAAAAAAAAAAAAAAAAGTTAACCAAAAAGAACAGGAAAAATAACATGTAGCGAAGGGAAACCCATATAAAAACCCACAAATTCAATGGGTTACCCACAGTTACAAACCCCCCACACCCAACACTAATGCACATGGACGACGACTACCAAAATGGTTTTTAATGTTGCAAAGGTTTGTTACGTGAGGAAGTGGCTCTTATAATTAATTATATATCCGGTAGACATTAGGGAGGGGCCCTCGCCATTGGTGGAAAAAATTGCATAAATAAATTAGCGTAGATTGAATTTAATTTCTTTTTAATATTTATCTTCCATTTTGGTTTTATTAATCGCACACTTTTTTTTTTCATGTTTGACATCAAAGAAAATTATAATTAGTACCAGCAAGGAAAAATACTTCTGTTTTCATTTCCAAGGAAAATAAACATTGCTCTAATGGAAACGCTGGTTTTAATACTCTCATGATTTACTCTTCATTCAAGCTCTCTAGATTCTAATAAACAAACTTTCTTCAAACTCCTAACATTTCAGATATATTTTAATTATTATCTGTATGTGTAAAAACCGTACATTATACTGAATTGTGGACCTTACTGGGAAAAATAACACCTTTCTATACAAAAATATATATATATTTTTTTTTTAATCTTTTATTGTAACCTACCCATGCAACAGTTGTTGCAACAAGCAAATATGGTAAAAGAGAAAAGAAATAACAGGAAATCATGATTGGAGAAGGCACCCAGTGGTGTCACTCCAGTAACGTGCTCAGCTACACTGCTCTCATGTTAAGAGAAGATCACGAGACCATCTTCTCTTCAATCTCCTTAGAGGATTACCTGGTAATGTGGAGGAAGATAGGATGTTCTATGAGAGGGTTAGGATGAGCTGCTGTAGAGAGGAATGAAATTTGAAGAAACGAGTGTTAGTAAGATCTGTAATGAAAGGGATTTTGAGGTCATTATGGATGGGTGAGGTTAGATACATAGAACGGAGCGTTAAGAAGTTTTCAAAGTATTTTTGGACTGTAATGCCGGGAGGCGTAGTGAGTTGGAACGCTTAGTCGATCCCCATACTTCGAGGCCGGAAATAAGTTTTCCGGAAAATCTTTAAAAATAAAAAAGACAAAAGCGAACACAATCTTCCAATCAAGGTTGAGAAATTGAGACATTTAAAATGTTCTTAACAGTGCCCAAGAGATAGGGCAATGTAATAACTCCAAAATTGCACTATTATCTATTATCACCTTTATCGAAATCTGTCTTAAGGTGTTAATATTTACAATTATACCATAAATGTAGTAATGTTGCGCTCATCCATGCTTAATGACTAATATAAGTTATAATGTACTGTTATATATTTAAGTTATAATTTAATTTAGAAGTTTATCTCTCATTTAGTAGGATTATTTTTACATTATATGATTTATTATTTTCTTTATTTAAGTTATGTTAAATTTTTATCTTGTATTATTTGTTTATAAAAGGATTTGTGTATGCAACTCCTTCTGTAC
Organism: Rhodnius prolixus; assembly: GCF_049639745.1. Lineage (NCBI taxonomy): Eukaryota > Metazoa > Arthropoda > Insecta > Hemiptera > Reduviidae > Rhodnius > Rhodnius prolixus. The sequence goes on from NW_027411634.1 coordinate 39,602,027, forward strand.
ACCTTTTTGGTAAAAACAGAACACAAAAATATATTTAAAAAACTCAAAAATTGCAAATTCCAAAAATAACCCCTCTCACCGGATGTACGAACGTTTAATCGATTTCTTCCGGTAAAACTATTTTAGATTATATTTTTTTTACTATATGTAATTAAATCTTAGAAACTGTTCGCAAGAAAATCTCAAAAATATGGAAACAACTACTCAATAAAGAGGACACTTCCGGCCTGTCGACTTCCTTTAAATTTCCAACTTTAGTCCCAATTTTTTTTATTTTTATCCATTGAAACTGTTTCCGGTAAGGGTTGATCATCAAAAACTGCACGAAAAAGGCTTAACGTTGAAAAACACCCAACTTTGATTTTATATACAGGTAAAGTAAGGTCGTAAAATTTACAGTTGTTGCACTTTAGAGCGATGCTTAACCATTCATCTCTTCTAATGCTTTCAATCTACCAGTTTTCACGGGACCAATGCCTATTTGTTGCAGCACTTCACGCCTTTTTTTTTTTTAATGATTTAAGGCGCGTCAACATCTAAGGTTATTGAGCGCCCGGAGCTTTTTTCAGTGCACTGTCGGCCTCCGGACAGTGTTCTCTCGTTACAGACAACACTGTCCAACACCGGGCAGTGAGCTGTAAGAAGGAAGAGAAAATCTAAGGGTCAGCAGCTGGATTCGAACCCGGGACCTCCGCTTGGGAAACCCATACTTTACGTCTTGTGAATGCAGTTAGTAACGAGTAGCAAATAAAGTGTGTTGCAACAGAAATGGGTGGGTGTGGGTAACCTCAGGGCAAGAAATAAGTAAGCCTTTCTTTTAGCTTTTTAATTGACCATTGTAAGAATAAGCCTAGATGAGGACAACCTGTGCATGTCATAACATGTTGATTTGCGTTTTTTTTTTTGGTTAAGCAAAATCCATGCCTTTCCTGTTTTGCCTAGCAACATCTCACCGACAATGCTGAATTTAATCAAATAGGTCTTTAAAAAGAGATGTGCTGTTACTAGTGAGCGCCACTGTGTCCGGGTCCTTGATTACCTAGGCTTTCTGATCAACCAACACGGAATCTAACCTAAGCTGAAAGCTTCTAATCCAGTACATCTCTTGTTACTATTCTAATCAATATGTCTAAATTGTCAAAGTTGGTTGTACTTCAACATTAGGCTTTTTCCTGTAATTTAGGCGATCAACTAAAAGCATTACAGCTAATGAGAGCATAATTGCTAATGACTCTGCTTCCGCAAACATTCTTGAGCACAATACTTCCTTTTACCATAAGCAAGAGAAGATGAGGTGATTGAACATCAGTGATATCACAGCAGTGACGTAATAAAAATTGATTCAAGTTAAAAAAAAAAACAGCAGGCAAAACCCTCACCAATTTCTATTAACTTCCGGTATACTGTTCATTAAAAAAAAATGGTTGCCCATGTTGCTTTTTTATTTTTAACTTTTTTTGTTTTTTTACATCATCAATTAAAAACGTTACTGAGATATACAAACGTTTGGTGATGCGTGGGTCCTTTGATGCTGCGAGGGAGAGATATACGATGATGTCTGCCAAACCACAGAGCAGGGCTCTCACAAAGAGATGACTTTTAGAGTTCATCAATTTTTTTTTTTTTTTTTTTTTAATAGCTGTACTATGATTGGATCGTTATTTTATCGATTTTTATTCACTCTAGGACTGTCCTAACAATGCTAGGTCGTATTCGTTTTAGGACTCCTGAGTGAGGAAATGAGGAGTTTTAGAAAAATATTCCAAAAAAAAAACTGGCTGCATCATGGACACGGCCGTGTGTTGTACGTGAATACGTTTACGTAACGGGTTATATTTTTTATATAAAATATTTTTATTTATGTATTTAGGATGAAATCAAGGAAACAAATCTATGATCGAACACAATCTATGCCAATACAGTCCGTTGTCGATGTAGTAGCGATTTCATCATCCACTTGCATAATTTCAACCGCCCCAGCTGCAGATGTACTGGACACCGTCGTCGTTGATCCGCCAGGGCCGCATTCATTCTTTTACGTTCCTAGGCACAGCTTGACTCGGTCGTATGGTGTTTTATTATTACCATTCAGATTGTTCTTGAAAAGCTCTTTCCAACCGTCCAACGATCTCTGTATTTGGTTTTGGCTTTTCGACGCGTATAGGCCGACATTATATATTTTTGATAATATTTTTTTTATTCTAACACCTTATTATATTCACTGCCACTATTTTACACTAATGTTTTATATACAATCGATAGATTGTGACGACAGCTGACGATTAAAACTTAAACGAACATCGTAGCTCCTCCGAGTCAAAAGTTACTACTAATTGCAAATCCCGATACGCAGCAAAATGATCTCAAAATGGCGTCACAGTCCTCGCTTATCGTAATGAATTCTTTGATCCTTTAGCTATCCAGTGGTCTAATTTAATTTTGGATGTACACGATAGATTCGAAACGATAATGCCAAACTGTATCTCCCGATTTTGTTATCATTTGGAGTTTTTTTGGATTGCCTCCATATGATAGCAAATTTAAAGGACGTATTCACGTCAAAAAAATTACTATCAACAGGATATCTAAATTTTATTTCCGGAGCAAAAATAATTTCGAAAATTTGGCAACAGCTCAATACCCATCCCCAACGGAAGTTAACGGAAGTAAACTTCTAGTAAATTGAATTTTGTTTTTTGTTTTAAATTTTAGTTTCTCCATCCGTAGTTGGTTTATAAAACCGGAAATAAAAAAAAAAGGATAAATAATTCAATGGCAGTTGGAAGAGGGGGTCCAAATGTAAGGGAATGATTGGCGGGTATAACTCTTTTAGGAGCCTTCAGCATGTGGGTTAGTTGGTAAGTGTGGTCAGGTCGTGGTGGAAGATCACGTGCCAGTCGTCATTGCCAGCGTAGGTCCTAAATCTTGTGCGTGATCACTGGCTATACATCAATGATGCCTCGGCTATATATTTTTTATTTTTCTGATTGCTTTTTTATTTATTATAAAAGTTATTATATATTTTATTTGTCTATCTAAAATATTTATTAGTATAGGTCTAAAAAAATTTTAAGCTAAAGCCTTAAAAGCAATTTTAGAAAGGCAATAAAAATTGGAAATTATTTAATCATTTATGTACAGGCATTTTTGCTTTCTAAGGGCACCTTAGTCGTCTTTCTAATTCCAACTTTCTAGCAGTGTTTTTGAGGGAGATACGAGGTGTGGCTATTAAATAACGAGACTATTGCTGTAAAACATTTTATCTTAAATTTATACATTTATACTTAGTTATTATCACTTTCAATCTACACCCCTCCCCTATCCCTACAAAGCTCCTGGCGAATTTACCATTGTTCGAAACAGTGCTGGAAGTCTTTTTCTGTGAGCTGCTGGCATGACGCGTGCCGCTTTTTCTTTCACAGCTTCAACGGACTGCTGAAATCGTGTTCCTTTTAATGCAGATTTGACTTTGGGGAACAAATCTAAAGTCTTATGGGGCGGCCAGGTCAGGCGAATAAGGCGGACGACGCCTAAAACTGGGATGTTTGTACTTGGCTAGAAACTGTTCTTGACAGACAATGCGTTGTCTTGATGGAGAAGCCCGTGATGACTTGTTCTTCCACAAATCGGGTCTTTTTTTTTTTTCCTTACTCTTTCACGGAGTTGAGCAAGCACCTCACCGGTAGTAATGTTGATTAATTATAATCGGATATTTTCATTATAAGGGTGACCCGGGCGGTCATCGTCTCCGACGTCTTCTCGCCCATTTTGGAAACACTTGAATCACTCAAAAACTCGCGCACGTGATTAACATTCATCACCATAAACTTCTTTTAATAAAAGATCAAGTTTCAGTAGCGGTTTTATCTTAAGTTTTGATGTGAAATTTCACGACAATTCGTTGCTCTACTACATGTGTAGGTATCATGTTTTCGGCAAAACGAAACTAACACCAACTTACACAAACGACGGTTCCGGTCAGACAGACAGATCTCTACAAACACGTGAGACGCTGCACAATCGAAAGAGAAAAGGCTTTACGCTGCACACAGTTGACAGGTCGTTAAGATTTGGCGCATGCATAGTTTTTCTAGTAGTGCATGCATAGTAGCAGCATCAGTCTAGTTATTTAATAGCCACACCTCCTCGTATTAGGTGATAAAGTTTAGGTGTTTTGCATTAGCTTCAAATTTCAAATTGCTGTATCTGCTGTTCTGTTGGTGTAAATCCAGGGAAATTATACTTATTCATAGCACACGTTTACTTCTACAAATGTGTATAATTCTAAGTATCTTTCTAGCAGCATTTTTAAAGGAGATATAAGGTGATAAAATTTAGGTATTTTGTATTAGCTTCAAATTTCAAATTGCTGTATCTGCTGTTCTGTTGGTGTAAATCCAGCGAAATTATACTTATTCATAGCACACGTTTACTTCTACAATTGTGTATAATTCTATCTTTGTAGCAGCGTTTTTAAAGGAGATATAAGGTGATAAAATTTAGGTATTTTGCATTAGCTTCAAATTTCAAATTGCTGTATCAGCTGTTCTGCTCAGGTAAATCCCGCGATAATTTGCACATTTATAGTACGATACTAGTTTATCTCTACAATTGTACATTTTTCCAACTTTCTAGCAGGCTTTTCCTGGAGGAAAAGTTTATAATAACAGTTATAGTTTTACGTAATTGGAAGTATTAACTAAACGGGATTTCCAAACTGTCATTTTCGGTGATTACTCATATTGCGCGACGGCAATATCTCCACTCTTAAGATCATTTAGTTTTCTTTTCTTTCCAGATTCCAGTGGTATTCCTCTTCATTCTTTCTCTCTCTCTACACACACACACACACACACACACACACACACAGAATACTAGTTTTAATTAATAGTGTAGTTGTGACATCACGTTTTCTTCTTCTGATTTTCTCACAATGAACATGTAAGACATTGTTTTTTATAAGAAAAACTTTTTCCCCAAAAGGTTTTGAAATGTTATTTTATAAAAATTTAACCATTTTTGAAATATATTGAATGAAAAAAAGTATTATCAGATAGTATATTGGTTCAGTTGATATCATGGAAACAAAATACTTTAATATTTTCTTTATTTATTTTTTGATGACGTAGAGAGCTTTTCTTTTCCTTCTTACTTTTCTTTTTTTGGAAGAAGAAAAGTCAATAAAGGATTTTCTGACTTTTTCATCTTTTTTTGTTGGAGAGGTCTTTATTTAAGGAAAAGAAGAAGCCAACGGAATCAGCTACTTTGGACTGTTCACTTGATAAGAAGCTTACTTGTAGGAGCTTACATTACGCTAGCTAGCTGCAGTGTCTACAATAATGGGACTGTCACAGAGCTATTGATATGTTTGCTGCCAGTCTAACATTGGCCTCCTCAATTTTTAGAGTTCTTGAATACACTATTCAAGAAGGGATTTCGATTAAATTGCGCAAAAAAAAATCTACTTCTTATTTTTTTTTCTTATTTTCTTGAAATGTTTTCGATTGTGGATATTGCAATAAGGGCGCAGTCGGCCTTAGAAACGAGAAACAGCTCGATATCACTGCCGCTTTATCGATACACGCAAGTTTAAATGTATCCCGGACAGGAAATTCGCACTTTCATCTAGCAACAGGAGTAATTGATCAGCTTACTGGCTCGTTACAACAAAGTTCGGCTGGAATGGGTGTCGGTTCATGTGGGGATTGAAGGGAATGAGAGGGCTGATCATCTGGCCAGGAATGGAGTTAATACTCCTTTCATTGGCCCGGAGCCTGTCCTGGGAATCACCAAGGGTGCAGAGTTCGTGCGGCTCTCAGAGATTGGATCTAACATGAAAAGAACTGGGTGATGTGTCCTGGGGTTTACGTGCCTCAAAACCTACACCACTGCGACCCCTATGGGGATCTATTGTGGCTCCCCGACTTTAGAGCTCACCCTCTTAATCAGACTCTTAATTCTGGAGAGCGACTCCTGGGTAAAGCTCACAGGCCTTGGTTTTTTCCTCCCCGAGAAGTACACCCTTAGCCAGACAAGCCCCTCACACTGACACAACACGTGCAGTGCCGTTATTTTTGGAGTTGCTGTGGTTTTCTCGAAGAATCATTCCATCTGATTAAATTCATTGAACTAATTATTCTTATAGAAGGCCGTGGCTAGTGAAGTTGGTCTCCAAAATATTAACTTCAATTTTACCAAATTCTTCGATGTTTGTAATTGATGTTAGAAATAGAAAACGGGACGGAACCTATGGTCCCACTGCACCGCAGCCTCAAGAGACATTAACTCATGTTTTTTTTTTTTTTTTTTTTTTTTTTTTTTTGACAATTTACTAAGTGTGACAGTTTTCTGCAATGAAGCGGTGAGAGTTGAACCTCATAGGGGCCTGAATGTCTCTAGAGGTGTAATCAGTTCTTATGAATTACTCTATTGTGATGAGAACGAAATTAAAGAAGAATTAGCCTCACAAAATGTCATAGAAATTAAGAGACTAACTTCCAGGAAGCAGAACAGGGCAGCAGCACCTACACCTACACCGGCAATGGTGCTTACCTTTGATACCCCTATACTGCCTAGGAAGGTCAATATTGGATACTTGGTATTGGGAGTTCGGCTTTACATTCCTAGTCCAGTGCGCTGCTTCAAATGTATGAAGTTCGCCCACACAGCGATGAATTGTAGCAGCCAGTACCCGGTCTGCGGATTGTGCGGCCTACCAAGGCACGATGGCGAGTGCACGACCCCAATGAAATGTGTGAACTGTTCTGAAGGACACTCTTCCTGGGCTAGGGAGTGTAGAGTGTTCATAAATGAGAAGAAAATCAAAGAAATTATGACAAAGGAGAAACTCACCTACGCCCAAGCGAAGAGAAGAATTTTACCTTCTCGAACGAATGAACAGTCATACGCACAAGCAGCCAGCATCAGTAATGAACGGGAGCGACCACTAGAAAGCTTGTTAACAAGATTAGTGACAGCTGTTGAGGCACTTTCAGAGAGGATAGAAAAGTTGGAGAGAGTACAGAGAGTTCTGCCGGAACCGACAGAAGTTCCGGCGGAGAGTGTACAAACTCCTGATATTAAACCCTCCGGAAGTGGTCTTCGAGTTAGGCTGCCGACGGGTCCAAGTTTAACTAACAAACAGTCAAATAAAAAAGTGGTAAGTAAATCTAAAGTTAATGAAACTCCCAAAAAAGGAAATTGTGAAATAGAAAGTAAAAACCTAGACCAGACACTTGAAAATACTGGCGACCAACGCCCTTCAAGTAGGCCTAATAGTAGAGGCCTAAGACGCCCGTTGTCATCAGCCTCGTCATCAGGTTCATCTATGACTCAAAGGGTGACCAAATCAATGAGATCCTCAAAACAATCAAAACTCATGTTAAATACTTGCTGGAAATCCAAATTTGGAATAAAATCGCTAATGTTATGGTTAAATGAAAAAACGGATTCAATGCAGGAGATTTCGGCACGTTAAAACTTGCCTCAAAAGTCTTTCTATGTTGAAGCCATTAAAAATTTAGTGAACAGGCTAAATTGGATGACCAAATTAAGACTAGTAGTAGTAGAAAGTTGTAGGTGTTGCAGAAAGTCCTTGAAGAAGGGTGAAGAAGTAGGGGAAGAATCATGAAAGATACCTGCAGATAAACTTTTCTTCTTTGTTGAATCGATACTGAAATCAATTTGGACAGATAATTATTTGTCTAATGCTAGTCGATCAAAGAGAATGCTAATCATAAAATGATATGAAAAAACTTGATGAACATTGGTAAGCAAAATCTTTCTTTTCTTAATAATAATAAACTTGGTAGGTTGTTCCAAGAACTCCCTCTCAAGAAATAGGAAGAAGAAGAACAACAAAAAAAAACGGATTAAGAAGAAGCAAGAAGACATTGTACGGACGGAGCGGAAGTATAACAAGTATTAAGTTAACAGTTAGTGTTTATTTACTTAACCAACAGATCTCGGGCTGGTAGCAGTGCCAGCGAGCGACAGGGTGGGTGGGACGGCGTTGAGGGGATTGACTTTGTGTACAAAGTCCACAGGGAAATCATGCTGGAGTGGTGTATATATACATGTTGTAACCTGAGTAGTTTGGGAACAAGCCCTCCTAGCCCCCACCACTTATTGTGCCAACAGCAGATTCTTCCGGTTAATGGCTTACTAAGACACTTCTAGAAGTATGGTTATGAGTATGAGTTTGTTTGGAAAAGTGTGCTAACTCACCAAGCAACTTATACATACAAAATCTAATATTTACACAGTATTAAACTAGTGTAGAAGCTGGGGGAGATCCATCCTGGTGAAGAACCTGGATGAAGGCCACTAGGATACTCTGGAAGGGGAACTGGATTATCCAGGTTTTTTTATTTCTACAGAGTTCCTGATGGTATGACAGGATAATAGCACACAAACAACCATCAATGCACGTCCTTTAAAGTCACGGCTGAGGTGGTTTTGATGTGTGCTACTACTCGGGTTAAAAGACCCCCCCCTCCACAGGCAAACTCAAGCTCACCAGCAAATTCATTCACATTCACTGCCACCTAGATTCTATGAGCAAACAGTGACATGGGAGCTACAGTTTAAGCTTTAGGTGCTAGCGCCTAATGCCTGAGTAATTATAACCAAATCAGATATTAGGTTTGCCTCGGACTAAGCGGAGAAAAAAATTCCGTAAACTGACAAGTTTTCCTAACGGGGCGTTGCCGACTCTTTGAGCGCACATGAAGAAGCTGGGTGTTTAGAACACCCGTTGAGGAAAACTCTAATACTGGGTACTGGGGAAGGACATTATCCTTCTCGGTACATCTCAGATTCTGGGATTTCTCTTATGCTGACAGGAAGGATTAAGGGCGGGACCTGTGCCCCATTGCACCGTAGCCATAAGAGGCTTATTGTGCCTTCCCTTTTTTTTTTGGATCTAGTAGACGAAACCTCCATGACTAAAGTGGTTGAGGACTTTCCCTACTAGTTCTTTTTGCGCTACTATTTCCTTTGGGCTCAAAGTTCCATAGGTTACTAGCTCAACAGCTCGATTGCAGCGCCAAAAGAGGCTTATTGTGCCTTCTCCTTTTTGGATCTAGTAGACGAAACCTCCCTTCCTAAGAGGTTGAGGACTTTCCCTACTAGTTCTTTTTGCGCTACTATCTCCTTTGGTCTCAAAGTTCCAAAGGTTACTAGCTCAACCGCTCGATTGCAGCGCCACAAGAGGCTTATTGTGCCTTCCCCTTTTTTTTGGATCTAGTAGACGAAACCTCCCCCTAACTAAAAGAGGTGGAGGACTTCCCCTACTAGTTCTTTTCGCGCTACTTTGGTCTCGAAAGTTCCAGAGGAGATAGTAGCGCAATCGAACAAGAAGTAAGAGGCTGTTTCCTCCTCTTCCTGACTTGGGTAGGGATTCTTGGGATCAGGAAAAGGATAGACAGGAACAAAGGAGGGATAGAAGCAAGGATTATCAGTGGGGTTACACCACCACTATGCCCTATGTGTACTGTGTACTCATGTTCATGTTATTAGGTTGGAATACCCGCAGGGTACCTGAAGAAGTGGCTAATCCACTTCCCCCCCTACAGGGTATGTCGACAGCAAGGAGGTGGCACTTTAGATCTAACTCATAACAAATCATCTGAGTACTGCCATTGCTTTGATGGAAAACCCAAGATGGCGGCCAGTTGAACTTTGAACTAACACACACAAACAATTAATTCACTTTTCCTAGACCCCTTAATACTTGGTTTGCACATAATATATATATACAAATTCTATAAAAAAAAAAAAGCACCACATTTTAAGTGAATAACTGAAAGCTGAAGAGATGTAGAAGTTGGAGAGGCGAAGAAAACAGAAGTAGGAACTTGATGAAACATTTTGCAGCACGCTCCCGTACATTAGTAGGCCGGTTGGGTACACGCCACCGTCCGCAGGAATAGACCCGGGTTTTCCATTGTGAGCGCCACCACACACAATGGAAACAACCACATCGTCACCGCTACCAGTGTTGTTCTGTACCGCAGCATTTTAATTATATAGATCTCCACCCGCCACCATTGCAATACCGCATCTCATTTTCCTTCCATTATCCCCGGCTGGAAAAAACCGCTTAGACTTCACTTATTCTTCCAGACGTTTTATTAATTACTGGTCTGAGGGTAACAAATTATTGCAGTTTATTTCATTTCCTAGTTAAAAGCAAAATATAAGTATTGTCCTGTGATGTAATGGGTTACACACGCAGGTTTTGGTTTTATGTTTTCCGGTTCTAGTCTTATTATTTTGTGCATCTCCAGAACACAGGAATCTCATCCCAAACTGGCGCAGCCATCTCTGTCTTTCTTTCTTCACGACATGCTATCGTATCTGCCGATCAAATGCACCCTAAATTTGTCACAGAGACAATGGTGTAGCCATTGGTCCAAGAATGTTAAAGATTAGACTATGAATCAGGCGCATGGCTTCGCAATTAACGGAACGAATTCTTTTTGTAACTATTTTTGTGCCGAAAAAATTGCTAAAAACGATTCAATTTATACAGTAAATTGTCACTTCCGTACAACCAATTTTAATCACCGACTTAGAATTACTAACGTATTTTAATTTCTATTTTTATTGATGAACAATATACCGCTCTGAATGGCCCTGTAGAGGGAAGCATAAGTCCCCACTCCCTCCCTTCCTCTCTCTCTCTAATTCCCTCTCACTCTCTCTCTCCTTCCCTCTTTCTCTCACAGTACTGCTTAATAAGCATTCCCCCCTTGGGGGGGGGACTATCAAATAAAAGTTCATAGATGTAACCAGTTTACAGAGATTAAAGAAAGTTGGCGCCATAAAGTGGCACTTCTGGTGGGTTTAATCGATCTAAAAGAATAGGAATCCCCTGGCAGCATCGATTTAAAATATCGATTTAGAACTGTTGCGATTTCCTGTTTTTTAATTTATGCGCTCACAGTGCACAGTGTGTATGAGAGAAAGAGGTGGGATGAATTGTTTCAAAAGAGTAGGAATCCTGGTAGCATCGATTTGAAATATCGATTTAGAATTGTTGCGATTTTCTGTTTGTAATGTACGCCTACAGTACACAGTATGTATGAGAGAAAGAGGTGGGATGAATTGTTTCAAAAGAGTAGGAATCCTGGTAGCATCGATTTGAAATATCGATTTAGAACTGTTTGCGATTTTCTTTTTTTAATGTACGCGCTCATAGTGCACAGTGTGTGTGTTAAAAAAAAGAGGTAGGATGAAGTGGATCAAAAGAGTAGAAACCCTGGCAGCATCGATTTGAAATATCGATTTAGGACTGTTGCGATTTTCCGTTTTTTAATTTATGCTCACAGTGCACTGTGTGTATGAGAGAGTGAGTGAAAGAGAGAGAGAGTGAGAGAGAGAGATCATTTCGTAAAAAAACAATTTTTTCGGACTCAGAGGACATCAAAACATCGGACACTTCCGGGGAAAATACAAAATCTAAAATCTGCATTATTTATGATACCGGCACACCGTAAATGATTTTTGTTCCTATATTGGCTTTGTTCAAAATGTTTTGTTTTGTAATTCTGTAATTAGTAATTAGTAATTAGAAGTTCATTGTAAAGGGGTTAATATTGTTCGGAAATGTTTTTTTCGTTTTTCCAAAGAATGGGAAGTATTTGGAATAGAGAGAGAGAGAGAGAGAGAGACTAAGTGGAAGTTGAAGGCACTCTCTTTTGGTAGGGTGAGCGCTCCGAACTGCCTGGACTTGGAAAGAGAGAGCTGTGCCAAAGCAAACAAGACTGTAACTGCCACTATCTACTGACAGACACACGGAACTATCTGTTTTCCGGTTCTTCTCCCTATTTGCTTTGGCTTTGTATGTGTGTGTCTGTATACCCATTCCACGCATTCCCTTCTTTTTTCTACTCAACTACATCCTAGCCCCCGCCCAGGAGATAAAGGACAAAGTATTCGGGAACAACAATCAACTTTAAAAACTTGGATCTTATTCTTGGGTACCCCCTCCCAAACTAATCCTTAGGAAGAAGGACCATTCCAGTCTATTTCACTGTGGACAGTAGTTTGTCGGCGGCAGACTCCTCTTTTTTGGGGGGGGGGGAGATGGAGATAGGATGGTTACTATTCTCCTCCATTGAGGAAGTCCTGTTTGCCCGTGTAGGAGTAGTAATTGTTGCAAGGTCCAATTCCTGGTTTTCTTTCTTTTTTCCAGTGTCCCGAAGGATCCTTTTAGTTAATCATCCACTAACCATGTACATCTTTCTCCCGGTAACTTTGATTAGGACTTAAGCAAAGTTGTTGAAGATGCTTAAGATATGTCTAATCAATTAGATAAGTTCTAAACAGCTTTCTTATAATTTGAAAACTTTTAAAGTTTTTCATTGCTCGTAGATTTTTCACTTCCTTTTTTCTCCTACTAAAAATAAGTGCTGCGATCTGTTCACAATCGTACAAAAACGAATTCCCCCTCCTAAAATCATTACAATAAAACCTTTTGGTCTAAATACGAAATTTTTATTTATTTATCCTTTTATTGAAATTTACACCTGTACTTAGAGGGTATAAATAACGTGTCAGACGTGAGTGACGGTCATCCAGTGATGGCCGCCATTAGTCACCCAGTTGGTCACGGGGCCAACGGCGCCTCAGCCGTCTTCGAGATTGGAGGGTAGCGTAGTTAAAGACAAGTTTTTGCAGCTAAAGGGTTGGAATGAAGTGAGAGTTTTTGATGAAAATTTTTATATCGGATTTTGGCAAGTTCTCGGAGATGAGTGGAATTTGGAGATCTGTATGTATTGTGTGGTTGCTAAACATAGAATGGAGCGTCTACTATGTTTGCAGTCTATTGATGTTGGATTTTTTAGCTGTTCCGTAAAGTTCGAGTCCGTAAGTCCGTATTGGTGGTGAGAAAAGCTGTATAGAGTCGTCGTTTATTCTGTAGTGAGAGTTTTGAGCGTTTGTCAAGTAGCCTGGCTAGAAGTTTTGAATCGTTTGTATTTAGTTCGGTACGTTTAAGTCTCGTATGGGACCAGGTAAGTCTCATTCCAAGGTACCGCACATGGTCGGCTGGTGGGATAGGTGTACGATGTAAGAAGACAGTTGGTGGAGTTTTTGTCGTTTGAGTGTGAAGACTATATATTTAGACTTAGATGGGTTAATTTTTAAAACGCCAGTTTTCTAACCAAGGTTCTATTGAGTGAAGGTGGGACTGCAGTGAGCGTACTGCGAAGATAGGGTCAGAGTGTGTGGAGAGAATGGCAGTGTCTTAATAGAGGTGTATTAAGGTTCTGAAGGTAAGTCGGCAGTGTAGATTGTGTAAAGAAGAGGAGCTAAGACACTTCCCTGTGGCACACCAGCAAGGACAGGATAGATGGAAGAGTGAGTAGTGCCTTTAAGAACTTGAAAGAATCTGTCAGAGAGATAAGAGCTGAGTATGAGGTAATAAGTGCTAGGAAGGATGCGTTCCAGACTTCGTGCCAGACTCGGTCAAAGGCTAAATACGAAATTTAGAACAAATTTAGGAGTTTTCGGAAAAAAGAAATCTTAGAAAAATGGAAAAATTCATCCTGGAAAAGCGGTAGTTCCGGTAATACTCAGAATTTTATCAATACATTATACCCTCTTTATAAAATATAAAACACGCAGTGGTTGTACATAATACTGAAATGATACTTTAGAGGAGAGTAGGGAATAGCCATCTCTTCACCCGAGAGTTTCTGTAATCGAATTGACCTAGAAGTTACTTATTATCAAAGAAGAAAGTTGTAGACCAACCCTAGAGCGACGAGAATTGGAACTTTAAAGTGATTCGTTTGAACTACAAACTTAAAACACGCTTAAAAAAGAGTCAAGGCTTCCAGGCTTCCAGGCTCCTGTCTCATTCAGATCGCTCACCCTGCTCCTGATCAATAGTTTAAAGTTTTTGTCTGTCAAGTTTTCTAGTTTTTATAACAGTTAAAAGAGAGTAGATCGTTTCTCGAATGATAATATTTAATTTCGAATACCTTAGAAAAAAAAGAAGTTTAATAACTTGATAAGTCAATTATTGTAGTCAGCATGCTTAATGATCTTGGAGAAAAACCTTCCATAAAGCCACCATCCACGTTGGATGCTTGCTTTTTTATTTTTTGTCAAGTTCTTAAATACTTTACGGAAAAAAAGATTTTTGGAAACAATAAGTTGCTGGTAATAACCAGAGGTTGTTTTTCACCAAGTGCGGTAATATTCAATGGTTATACCTAAGCCTTTGCCGGATGGGGTATTGTTTTGGAGAAAACAGGTCTTTTTGGGCTCAAAAAATGCTTTCTTCCGGAAATATTTCCATCCCTTCTCCTGTTGCGGATGTAGTTATTGCCTAAAGCCTTCAGTAATTTTACGTTATTCCTATATGCGCCAAGTTGTTCACAGATGGCGCAATAATTATCAGAATTGTCAAAAATATAGATTAGAATCACGTAACGCGAGTTGTGTGGCGGTAGATATTTTTGTTCTTGTAATCAGCTTATGATTGGAAGGAGATTGGAGTCCTATTTTCTTGGATACAGATTCTCGCCCATTATTTCCAATGTTCTACCAATCGCTAAGTTGACCGAAGATGTAGTAACATTAATAACATTACGAACAAAATCGCTTAAGTGGCCCAATAAAATTGGCTAGTTAGTCCCCACCATAACTCACAGTTTAAGAGCGCCTTCCAATAGCAACGCTCGGTTCCCAGGCTCCCATTATTTAGCCAACACTATCTGGTAATCACTAAACTATAAATGGTTTCCAATGGTTTGTGCGTTTTTTAAAATAAATTCAATATAATTTCTAGTTTAAAGACCCATTGGGTCTTTTCACTTGAATCAAGATTGTAATTTTCTTTTAAGGTTTATTTATAGTGTGCCCTGTATTAGATTGGCTGGTTCACCATGAAGGGCGGCGATATATTTCAGAATTAGAGAGTATATTTTATAATGTCAGGACGGCAAGTTAAGTTACACTGTTCAAGAATTAAGTTCTACATTCATTTCCTGGTCTTTAGGATGTCACTGGGTAGCAGCAACCAGTTCTAACTTCCTTCTTACCCATAACATGGTATGTAGATACATTCGCTCACTCTGTCGGCAAGTATGAAACGGAAGTAAGATTCTCTATACCAAACTGATTAACAAACCTCTGATTATGGACGAAAGTACGAAACCATTCAGGGATACAAGAAGGGTCATTCTAACCACAACCGGATTTCCGCAAAAGTAACAGAAATTTATCTCTTCCTCCCCCCCACTCACGGAAATATCAATGGACACTAAGAACTATCAAGATGGAATCATCTGTTAAAAATAGTCTCTCCTGTACAAAATAGTAAAAAAAAAAAGTAGTAAACTAATTGCCTATTTTTTCAGGCGGGCTTTACCTCCAACTACCAAGTTAGGAGTCGTGGATGGAGGCGACTAGCAAACATACTTTACTATAAATTTCTTTTATTAAACAAATAAAATCCAAGGCTTAGACTAGTACCGCAATACATCTTAGCTTTGCGGGTCTAGCCTATAACCGCCTAACATACTTTACTACAAATTTCTCATATAAACCATTAAATAAAATTCAAGGCCTAGACTAGTACCACAATACATCTTAGCTTTGCGGGTCTAGCCTCTTGACCGCTCGGCTACCGTGGCACTCCTGTACAAAATAGTTTCAACGCCTTCCTATGCCCTACTGAAACAAGAACAGTCGCGTTACAGATTTTAAGGGTTTTTTTAAAAATTTTATACACACTATTATTTGTTTAAATTTTAAAATTTAACCGGACGTCACAAAGAAAGAAATAATTAGCTCGTATTCTGGAAATGTCTTTTCTCTTTTTTTTTTTTACTTGATTGCTTAAAGCGCGCTTTTAGTTTGCTAAGATAACAAAGTTGTAGCGTGAAGTGTGATTTAAGTCCCCTTTTTCCCATCCCTATTTATCCGTTTAGCTGCAAATGGAAGGAACTCCTAAACTCCCTTTTTGTCACGTTTAAAGTGGAATTATATGAAGACAGGTAGTTGTAATGTAGACAGCCTGGAGTAGTTTGGTGGGGGGAGGCTTGAAAGGTGGGAAGAGGCAAGAGGAGGGCTCTGAGATGGGTTTTGTACTGATACTGTGGCGAATCCAGCGCCCACACTACCAGCACTTTCTCAAGGTGGGGAACAACACTCTCTTCTTCAGCCCCCAATGCCGCCTCCGAGGCGAGTTGTGCCACCTTCCAACCGCTCTACGGTAATACTATGATTTATTATTCAATTTTAAGATTGGAGACCCCCCGCGTAAAGTTAGCCGGCGATTTATGTTTTGCGCCGTTTAGTGTTCCGGCTACTTCCCCTGACTCTTGGTACTATGTACTAGTATTAGGGCCGTTATCCTGCTTTTTCTTGTCGGAACTTCCCGTTAGTAGAAAACTCCGTCCAACTATATCCTCCCAAGGAGCCTCTCGTTCTCACACTCAAGATACGTACAGACACACACACACACACACTTCCACTTCTCAAGTTTTCCATTTTTTATGGAACCATCAACGTTCCCGGCCCTTATTAAAAAGTCCTCATTTGATTTTACACCAAAAGGAGATGCTTAACTTCCGCAAATTACTCTCTCATTTTTTTTTTTTTTAGGTTCTCCATCATCCCCAGGTATGATTCAAACAAAAAAACTTTTGTTAAAGCCAACTTCCCTACTCCCACAAAGAGGAAGTATGGCGATCATATCAAATTTTCAATTTCCTGTTCCCACGGGGAAATATTCGTTTTGGGAGTCTCCTGAGCCAAAAAAAAAGTGGCATCGTGCGAGTCTGAGGAGTGAAGTAAAGTAATTGCCTATTTTTTCTGGCGGGCTTTACGTCCAACTACCAATTAGGTGTCGTGGACGGAGGCGACTAGCAAACATACTTTACTGTAAATTTCTCTTATTAACCATTAAATAAAATCCAAGGCCTAGACTAGTACCGCAATACATCTTAGCTTTGCGGGTCTAGCCTATAACAGCCTAACATACTTTGCTATAAATTTCTCATATTAACCATTAAATGAAATCCAAGGCCTAGACTAGTACCGCAATACATCTTAGCTTTGCGGGTCTAGCCTATAACAGCCTAACATACTTTGCTATAAATTTCTCATATTAACCATTAAATAAAATCCAAGGCCTAGACTAGTACCGCAATACATCTTAGCTTTGCGGGTCTAGCCTATAGCCGCCTAACATACTTTACTATAAATTCATGAATATTCACTATAAATCACTATAAATTCACTATAGATCACGGATATAAACACACCTTTAACACACTCTATTTTCATATCTGGAAAATCCTAAGAAAAATTATTTTCTCTGAAAGCAGAATTTCCTTTTACAACAATAAGAGAAAAGTCGTGCATGTATTATATCATTCTGATAGTACAGTTTTTCCAGTCTAATTATCAAAGAATTTGTTCCAGCTAGATCCATGATATTATACTCTTTTTTTTCTATTAGCAAAAGAATAAATATGGTAGATTCATTAAAATTTGCATATTTAATTACCAATTCACTGATTAATTATAATCAGCTAGTTGGTTGTGCAACCAATTTGAAAAGTAATCATTTGATGGCGTCATTGTTAGGGATAATTATCTATTGTACGTCATTAGTGTGGTACAAAAATAGAGGAGCGATGAGGATCAAGGTGGCTTTACCTGGTTCCAATATCCCCCTCTCCAAAAAAAAAAAAAAGGACTCTGTCGATTTCAACCTCGTTTACAAGCTGCTAATTATGGTTATGAATGAATTCACCTCTTTGTTTTTCATTCATACAAAAATGCTAGGTAATATTCACAAATAGCTTATATGATATTTATATACTCGTATTCTGACCCCGTAGGGGTGGGAAGTGGATTAGCCACTTCTTCAGGGTATTGTGGCGTCCCTGCAGCTTTCCCAGTCTAACAACATAAACATGAGTAACATATACTGGTATACACCCCAATATATTTACAAAGTATACCATAGGGCATAGTCATTTGCACAAGGTGGGGGCTTATTAGCTCGGAACCGTTGTGCAGATTGTGTCAGGTTGAGGAGGAAATGGCCTCTCACTGGCTGGTCGATTGTGTTGCAATCGAGTGATTGCGCTATGTAACCTTTGGCTCTTTGAGACCAAAGGAGATAGTAGCGCTAAAAAGCACTAGTAGGGAAAGTCCTCAACCTTTTTAGTAGGGGAGATTTCGTCTACTACGACGAGTTCTGTAAATTAAGTAATGAGACTGATTTTTTAAAAATTGTTTATTCCAAAAATAAATTACAATTCTATATTGTCACCTTCAAAATAACTTTCTTCTGAAGCCACACAGCGCTGGAGACGTTTCTTCCACTTCTCATAGCAGCGCTCGAACTCCGATACTGGAATAGCCTTCAGCTGGTCGGCTACAGCCGTTTGAATGTTTTCGACTGTCCCAAAATGAGTTTCCTTGAGGTGATTTTTCCAACTTCGGGAAGAGAAAAAAGTCACAAGGACTCCAAGTCAGGCGAATAAGGAGACTGAGGAGCCACAGGAATGTTTTTACTGGCCAAAAACTCGTTTATTGAAGAAGGAATGTATTTATTAGGATGAATGTATTTATTAGGATGTATTTATTAGGATGAATGTAAATATTAGGACGAATGTACTTATTAGGATGAGTGTATGAGTGTATATATAAACTTTAGGTAAATTAAAACTGTCCGGTAGGACAGTTGTATAAGGGTTGACCATCAAAAACTGCACGAAAAAGCGTAACGTTGAAAAACATCCAACTTTGACAATTTTTTTCTCTTTTTCTATAAAAGATAAAATTCCCAAATTTTCTTTAAAATAAAGGGCAAATCCTCCCTTAGAACTGTAATTTTTTTGCAACAACCCAGATCTAATAGGTTTTGAGAAAAAAGTTGCCGAAAATGAGCAAAAACGGCTTTTTCAAAAAATGTTCTTGTTGTTCTTCTTCTTCTTGTTACCTTTTTTGTAAACAAGGTAGCGCCTAAACGCGTGAACTGATTTTCATTCGATTCGGAATTTTATGTAGATGTGCCTTTTGGGGGTCTCGACGCTGTACATCGAATGGGAGAGGAGTTAGCCCCCTTAATGTAAGGCCCCCTCCAAAATTATTATTACTAATTACTCTCTGTAAATCTTGGCCCGATTTTGATAAAATTTGGTTCATTTTTTGTTATAATTGTGATAAAATGTATATTATATCTTTGTTATTAGATAGGTACTTTATTTTAACTCTACTCCAAATTATTCTTCTGATTTCTCTTTGCCCTTTATGCCCTTCTGAGTAGTCACATACACATGCATGCTAAAGTAGAAAAAGACAAAGTTAGAGTCGGCCACTGTTTAAATTTGAATCACGGAGGATCTAAAACACTATTTCAGTCTTGAAATGCCGAAATATTCGTGAACACAAATAACACAGTTGATAGCAAGCAGATTATTCACCAATAATTATTCATTTCTCAATTGTAATTTACTTTAGTCCCCCTAATTTTACTTATAGTAAAATACTGGAATAATTAGCTGTCCTAAAAATATGCACATACTTGCTGATTTGTGTACCTTTTGGCGTTTAATCAACCCTTATACTTAACATTTTAAACTGTAAGTTTTTGTTAAGGAGATAGGTTATTTTAAAATTTAGGCTAGATCTCTATGGGGTGCGAGGAATATCGAGTACTCCACCCCAACTTTAGTTAGCTAGGTTAGAAGGAAATACTCGTACGAGTTAGGCCAACCGCTAGGTTAGTTTCGATTAGGTCGACTAGGTGTAGATTAGGCTGTGTAGTAAAGTGTCTATTCTCCAGTATAGTCTAGGTGCAAAGGATCCTAGATGTTGCGCAACTTTTTCGTGCAGTTTTGTGACGAACAACTCTAATACAACTGTCTGTCCTGATAATTTTCTGCATTTAACACTGACGCACAAACTAAAAAAAAAAAATCAAATTATTTTCATTAAAAGAAAAATATATATTTTCACGTCTCCCCCCCCCCCCCGGAGAATAATTGAAATGAATTTTCCTCCACAATAATATAAATTAATAAAAATAATACTTGTTGATAAATTTATATGCGGTGAAAAGCTCCTGGGAGTTAATAATTAGTTTAGAAAACTTTAAGCGACTTCATTTTCTTCTCAAGCTTGTAGAGGGAGAGAGACAAGCTTGTCCGTTTTCAAGTTTAATTTTCTAAAACTTTTCCTAAGTTATTAAAAAATAAAAAAAAAAAATAATTAATTTTCTCATAAATTATTTTGTGAAAGAATTTTCAGTATGATGTAGATTTTAATATGAGCTCACAAACTGCTTTTTATTGAATTTTTTATTTTTTCATTTTATTATCATAAAATAGTTTCAAATTTATTTGGTTAAAATAATTAATATAATTTATTTAATAAATTTTTATGAGGAGGGACTTTTTAATTAACAACTCGCTCTGAGAGGGGGGGGGGGTCAGCTAATTTGAAATTTCATTTATTTAGTTTATAACTTTAATGGGTGCGTTTCACTTGGCGACCACAACGACCACGACCACGACCGCGATTTTGGCCGTTCCACTTGCTTGTGAGCGTTGCGATCGAAAACCCAAGTGGAACGGACTGTGGGCGTTTTAACCGTTCATGTAAACATTGCATATGGCGGCCTCGAAAATAAGTTAGAAGAGCTTGAAGAGGTTATTTTTTAATTTAAACCCCATGTATAAGCAGTTATAATAAACTTTATTAATTATTGGTAAAGTTGACTTATATTAAAAGAATATATATAATTCAATTTTTTATATTACATTTTAGAGGAGTATTTATAAAATTTACGTTTAAATAAAATTAAAATGTCTTTTGTGGCAACAGTTGGATATTTATTAATAATGCTTTAGAAAGTTCTTTATCTAGTTCCGATGAAGAGTGGAATGTAATTTTACAAAATCGCAATAGTGAAAAGCGAAAACTTAGGCCACGTATTATTAGCTATCAGTGTAATTGATCTTTATTCAGATGAAGAATTTAAAAGTTATTTCAGGTAAATGATTTTGTGTTATTCAGTGATTTAGTATGTAAAGGGATAAGTAATTATTTATTTATTTATTTTTTGTAGACTTTCGAGAAACACATTCTATTATTTACAGAAAATAATACTTTCATTTACATGAGATAATTTTTTCGGTCGCCATATTTTGTTTTAAAAATTGCGCCAACTCTGAACGCCCACTTCGGCCCAGCTCTATAGATGGGGCGTTGTGGTCGTTGTGTGGGCGAAAATAGTGACGTCATTAGTAACGTTTTCGCCACGACCACAACGACCGCGGTCGCCAAGTGGAACGCCTGAAAGCATGTTTTGGTCGTTGTGGTCGCTTAGTGGAACGCACCCAATGTAGAAGTTATGAAAATATTGATCGTAAAAAACTGCAAGAAAAGGTGTAATTTTGAAAAACACCCCCTACTTTGACAGGTTTTTTCCTGTAAAGAGTTTAAAATCCCCCAAATTTTCTTTAAAAAAAAAAAAAAAAAATCAAGGGCCAATCCTCACTTAGCACTGTTTTCCTTCTTTTTTTTTTTGGTTTCACAACAATGTAGATTGTGTAGATTTAGTGAGAAATAATTGGGCAATCTACAGAACTTTCGAAAAATTGGTCTTGTTATTGTACGATAGTTACCCTTTTTTTTGTAAACAATGTAGCGCCTAAAGCAGAGGTCGCCAAAGTTGTCTATATAGCCCCCCCCCCTGGGGTCTATTTAACAAAAGTAGGGGGGTCGATCTGAGCCAGGGGGAGTCAAAGGGAAAAACAATTTAGAACCCAATATAGCGGAACCTTGCAAAGAAACTCCAGGCACACCCATCTCATTTATTAAGAAGCAATACTGTAGTTACTTTACTTATTTATAATTACTTACTATTTAATAAATATTAAGATATATATATATATATATTTTTTTTTTAAATATCCTTGTATTGAAATTTACACCTGTACCTACAGGGCACAATAAGTAAGTCAGCTAAATGTGTGTAGAAACGTGGCAGACGTGAATGACGGTCATCCAGTGATGGCCGCCATTAGTCACCCAGAAGGGTCACGGGAGCCAACGGCGCCTCAGCCGTCTTCAAGGATTGGAGGGTAGCGTAGTTGAAGACGAAGTTTGCAGCTTAAGGGTTGGGATGAAATGAGAGTTTATGATGAACATTTTTATATCAGATTTTGGCAAGTTCGGAGATCAAGTGGAATTTGGAGATCTGTATGTATTGTGTGTGGTTGCTAAACATAGAATGGAGCGTCTACAATGCGGCGGAGTATTTTGGGATTGGAGTGTTTGCACAGTCTATTGATGTTTGATTTTTTAGCTGTTCCGTAAAGTTCGAGTCCGTAAAGCCATATTGGTGGTGAGAAGAGCTGTTTAGAGTCGTCGTTTGTTCTGTAGTGAGAGTTTTGAGCGTTTGTCGAGTTGTCTGGCTAGAAGTTTGTATCGTTTGTTTAGTTCGGTACGTTTAAGTCTCGTATGGGGGTTCCAGGTAAGTCTCTTGTCTAGGTACATTCCAAGGTACGGCACATGGACGGCTGGTGGGATAGGTGTAATTGATGTAAGAAGACAGGTGGTGGAGTTTGACGTTTGAGCGTGAAGACTATGTATTTAGACTTAGTTGGGTTAATTTCAACTTAAATTAGATATTTAAATTTCAACATTAAGATATTTTTCATAAAAATATTTTGTTACACAATGTAAAATTACTTTAATAAATGTTTAAAATCATACAATAAATGTACAAACATAGTACCTAATAGATAGTTTTATTTTTAATTCACTGAAAATTACTTTTATGGGGGTCGATGGAGATTTAGAAAAATTATATACGGGGGGGGTCCATGATAAAAATAAAAATTTTGGTGACCCCCTGATAAATGAAAAATCGGATAGTGGCAGATGCCCAGTGTGAACAAATGAACATGGAATATGACAGAAACGATTTATTAAACAGACTTAAAATATACAATAAAAGAAAGTAATATAAATATAAAAGGAACGCGACACATCAGCACATCACTAGCTTGAACACATAGGATGGTAACCCGCCGCTATGGTTATATTTCCTTAAACGGTGATGGCCACTAATCAAGTTGAATACTCATCCCATCTAGCGGCGGGGTGACTAGGCTCGAGTCGTACTTTGCTATGAATGCAATACTTGACACGCCCCCTCGAGGCGAGCCGGGCAGATTCCGGACATCTTAAGCCCTTGGATGCACGAGAGGTGTTTAGCTCTAGGGAGTCCTTTCGTCATAACATCGGCCAGCATGTCTTCGGAGCTCACATGATGGATTGTCAGCTTCTTTTCCTTCAGTGCGTCTCTGACGAAATGGAACCTAATGTCGATATGCTTGCTTCGATTATGAAAAGTCGGGTTCTGAGCTAGCTTCAACGCACTCGCATTGCCCATATGCAGGTTGACATTTGCTACATCCTCATAGCCTGATTCCGTTAGAAAACGTCGTAGGTAAATGGCCTCTTTGACCGCCTCTGACAGTGCCATATACTCGGCCTCTGTTGTCGATAAGGCTACAGTTTTTTGTTTCCTGGAGTCCCATGTTACCGGTCCTCCTCCAAGCAGGAAAACATATCCAGTGTACGATCGGCGATCCACACCACAGTTTCCCCAATCGGCGTCCACGTACCCTTTAAGAGGTTCTTGATTACTATAGTAGGCGATGCCACAATCAGGGGTTCCCTTCAAATAACGAAGAACTCGTTTGGCTGCAGTCCAGTGTGTTCTGTTGTAGCAATTGTTAAACTGCCCCAAGTAGCTAACCGCAAAACTCAGGTCTGGCCTGGTAGTTACTGACAGGTATGTTAACGCACCAACAAGCTCCCTGTAAGGTAAATGTGTGAATTCTACCTGATTGTGATCTTCGGTCGGCTTTGTCAGCTTTGTGTGCTGATCCACCGGTGTGGACACAGGTTTACAATCGGTCATTTCGAACCGATTCAAGATTTCGGAGATATACCCCCTTTGATGCAGATTGATCTTGCTTCCATCTTTCGAGAATTCCATCCCTAGGCAACTTTTCACATCACCCAACTCCTTGACTTCAAAGTTTTTCGCCAGCTCCTTTTTAATGTACTTAATAGTTTCGCGGCTTTTAGAAATCAATAAGATGTCGTCCACATACACGATTACTAGTGTCAAGTCTTTTGCGTCTTTCATCCGATAAAGGCAGGGGTCAGACGTCAAAGGTACAGCCCCTATCGAGGTTAAAGCCTTGTTTAACACCTTGTTCCAAGCTCTTCCGGCCTGCTTCAGGCCATATAACGCCTTTTTTAATAGGCATACTTGATTCTCTTTACTTAGGTTGCGAAGCATTGCGGCGGATTTCTCTCTAATGGATGCGTCACGAATATCTTCACCTTCCTGCATTTTTTGCAGTATTAATTGTTTTAACAAGGTGGCCTTTCTAGCTGGCCCCTTAGACTGATATATGTCTTGCAACTTAAGCCAGACATCTCTAGAAGTAGAACAATTTTTAATTTGTTTAAGTTCAGGTGGGCTAATATTTAAGATTATATCTGATGTAGCTTTACTGTCATTTCTTACCCAGTTCTCAATAGCTTCCTTGTTCGAGTCGGCTGGTTCCGGTTTCTTATTTTCTCCATTGACATAGCACCAATAATCATTTTTAATAAGAAGGGCTTTCATCTGCAACTTCCACGTATCATAATTGTCCTTTGATAAGGTTTCAAAACGTGAGAAATTAGCGATACTCATATTGTTACAATAAGACAAAACCGTAATAAATTATTACAACCGAGGTTATTTTCGGAACAAGTAAAAACACAAAAAAATATACGAAATAAAAATGCAAACCAAGTAGAACTGTTTTTATCACTTATAATAGCCTGGGCCCATAACCTGATAAATGAAAAATCGGATAGTGGCAGATGCCCAGTGTGAACAAATGAACATGGAATATGACAGAAACGATTTATTAAACAGACTTAAAATATACAATAAAAGAAAGTAATATAAATATAAAAGGAACGCGACACATCAGCACATCACTAGCTTGAACACATAGGATGGTAACCCGCCGCTATGGTTATATTTCCTTAAACGGTGATGGCCACTAATCAAGTTGAATACTCATCCCATCTAGCGGCGGGGTGACTAGGCTCGAGTCGTACTTTGCTATGAATGCAATACTTGACACCCCCCCCCTGACCCAGAGTAACTAAATCCAATAAATCAATACAGAGCTAATCAATACTTACAATACAACTTCAGTAAGTTGGCAGATGAAAGAATGATCTAATTATTGCTTTGCAGAACTTGATCCTGGAAGAACTAAGGGACCAATACCTTCAGGGCACGAAGACAAGAAGGGCGACCGACCCTTGTGTGCAGATGGTTGTTTCTATTCAAGTGCATCGAACAAGGATAGTCGTCATCTTCAAAGTTATGTTCTTAGAGGATACACAAAGGGATGGATCCAGAGGGAAGTTTAGAGATTTCGTGCTGATTGGTCTATTGGCAAGTTAGAGACTCTATTTGAGATGCCCTTTTTTATAGATCGATTCCCAAAGCAACCACTTTGCTGATTCATATTACTTAAAACTACTCAAAATACTAAAGAAAATCACGTAATTATTACAATCCCTGACCTAAACGCCAGAACTGATTTTCATGAATCAACTGTCCTACGATATTGCCCTTTTGTGGGCTTCGATGTTGGTGTAATCTATAAGGGAGAAAGGAGTTAGCCCCACATATGTACCAGTGGAAATTGGCGCCAAATAGCTAGCTTGTCAGCTGACAGGAAGCTCCCAATTTCTCTTAGATGTTAACAGTGAACGCCATGATAAAGATTTTAAAAAGGTGATCAAAACTAGTGATTCCCTCTTTGCGAGATTTAATTTTTTTATTTTTTCCAAATTTTCTCTAAAAAATTTGGAAATCTGTGAAACTATAATTTTTTATAAAACGTTTTTCCTGGGAAATTCAATCGGGTCACCAGAAGTGCCACTTTACTGTATAGATTTTTCTAGATATTTCCTTGAAAACCCGCTCTTACGATTCCATTTGAAATTCATATTTATATTCAAACAAGACTCTTACATCAATAATCTAATTTGAATAGAGAATTCTAAATTAAAGAACTTAATATAAATAGGAATTAACATGATCGATTTCCGTTCAGTGTACTAAATACGTAATCTATGAACACACATCTGTACCAATAATGAACAGAGCGCTTATTGGCGGACAGCAGCCCCACCCTAACAGCATTGAAAGCGCATTAACGGTAATATATTCTCGTTCGTCTCGTTGGAGAACTTGTAAGCTCTTGTGCCAATACAATCCGCAAAACACCTCTCCTCGTATCTCGATAAAATGATCTGGGTGTGTTTTATGTGTGAGTTACATCACTGTGAACTGTGAAGGCGTGGCTGGAAAAGTCCTGAAACGGATATTTTGGCCGAACTGTATATTACTTTAGGGATGTTATTTAAGACTAGCCGGATCTATTGTGCTCTTCCGCGCTGGCACCAGGTGCGACTGCTCACCACTCTGCAGCGTCCCAAGATGATGGAACTTTTCATCCAGGCCGCAAATCATTGCTTCTCTGTATCCTCATTCTGAAGAAAACTCACCTGCATCAATGACCGAGAATTCTAGGTAAGGTACGTATATTCTCTTTAACTGTCTACCCAGGCCAACTGAGGATGCCCAACATAACAACGGTTAGCTCCCTGGTGCAACTCAGTATCACCATCTCCTGATGTTCAAGAGTTTCTTAATATTCTAGGCACTCCTTCTCAGTATGTCCAAAGATGGATAAAGATGGCACCGCAAAATAATAAGTCAGAAGAATTCTAGAAAGGTTTATAGTCAGTCCTCCAATCCTGTTCACCATCTAGACATTTTTTGCCTTCCCATATTAAGAACAGATCTCCGCCATTATTTTTTTTTAGGGGTCCAAAAGGAATTCCAAGGCTTGGCGAAACTCTGGGAGATTTATTAACTTTAAGAACAATATTATCCTCCTACTTTTATTTAATAGCATATTATACGTGGTGTGGCTATTAAATAACGAGACTGATGCTGCTAAGAAGAACTATGCATGCCGCCAAATCCTAACCCGACCGACAGCTGTGCAGCGTAAAGCCTTCTCTTTCGATTGCAGCGTCTCACGTGTTTGTAGAGAAATCTGTCTGACCGGAACCGTCATTTGTGTAAGTTGGTGTTAGTTTCGTTTTGCCCGAAAAACATGATACTACACTTGTAATAGAGCAACGAATTGTCGTGAAATTTCACATCAAAACTTGAGATAAAACCGCTACTGAAACTTGATCTTTCATTAAAAGAAGTTTATGGTGATGAATGTTAATTACGTGCACAAGTTTTTGAGTGGTTCAAGCGTTTCAAAGATGGCCGAGTAGACGTCGGAGATGATGACCGCCCGGGTCCAAAACAAATGAAAATATCGATTATAATTAATCAACATTACTACCGTGAGGTGCTTGCTCAACTCCGTGAAAGAGTAAGGAAAAAAACGACCCGATTTGTGGAAGAACAAGTCATCACGGGCTTCTCCATCAAGACAACCGGCGCCGGCTCACACGGCATTGTCTGTCGCAAGACGTTTCTAGCCAAATACAATATCCCAGTTTTAGGCCATCCGCCTTATTCGCCTGACCTGGCCCCATGTGACTTTTATCTGTTCCCCAAAGTCAAATCTGTATTAAAAGGAACACGATTTCTTCAGTCCGTTGAAGCTGTGAAAGAAAAAGCTGCACGCGTCATGCAGGTGCTCTGACAGAAAAAGACTTCCAGCACTGTTTCGAACAATGGGTAAATTCGCATGGAGCGCTGTAGGGTATAAGGGAGTGGTGTATATTGAAGGTGATAATAACTAAATATGTTTAAATTTAAAATAAAATGTTTTACAGCAATAGTCTCGTTATTTAATAGCCACACCTCGTATTAATATTTTAATCAATTAATATACTAATTAATTTTTTAATTTAATATACTAACTTTAATTAATTGTGTAATATACTAATTATTTAATTGATTATTATACTAAATAGTTCATTAATACTTTGTTGAAAGAGCCTAGTATTCTAGTGCTTTCTCCATTGTCTTATTATTAATCTATTTGCTCCCAAAGACGATTTCTTCGCAAATTCTTTTAAATTTGTATTTTGTGACTCTTTCAGGCTAAAATGAAGCTGTTAAAATATTAAATAGTTTTATAGTTTAACAAAAACAGATTTTAATAGTTTATTCTATAACTATAAATTTGATTATTTTCAATTATTAATTAAAGTAAATATAAATGTAATAAACAATAAATAATAGTAATAATAATGAACTAATTAAAGTGGTATATATTTACGTAAACAGAGTGAGTGTAGCGCCAGAATAGTAGTTTAACCGTCGTGTTCGCTCAGCCAGTCTGGAAGAGATTGCAGATATTTCATTACCCGGTCCAGCTCTGACATAATTGCATCCCAAGTAACCGAAAACCAATTAATATTAACTCTGTAACATAATATGATTAAATAATTTTCTCTTATATATATATATTCCCCCGTGGAACAAGAATCGTATTGCCGTAAGTGTTCGAAAATGAATTTTCATCGTAAATAACAAGTTTCAAAAATTGCTTGAGTACGTTTCAGGGTAATTTCCTGTAACAAGTTTTCGAAGAAAATTGGAAAATTAAAAAAAAAAACAAGAAAATGCGACTTTCACCTTCTATTGCGATCGTGCCAAATGGAGATTTCATTCACGGGAAATACTCTTTTTTGTGAAGTAAACAGGCGGTTCTAATACAAGAACTTCCGCTTCAATTATATGCAGGACTCCCTAGAAAATGACTCCCAAGAATCTTGGCCTGTCAAGTCTAGAGGGATAGACTTGGTATGTCTGCACGGTGGCCCTTAACTTTCCATAAGTTCCAAAGGTTACCCGTGGGAACTACCGCAGTATTTCCTAATGTTCTTGCCCCAATACAAGATGGACCTGGAGATTGGACACGGTAGTCAACAGGCTTATTATGGACCGATTTTTCACCAAGTGGAAAATAAAAAAAATTAACCCCTTTAAAAAACGGAGGCTATCCTTTTTACAAAGCGCAGGCCGATCTTGTATCGACAGGTCCCACTTCGGAGGACGGATTGTGCCCGTGAGCTGCCACTATCAGGTATCTTGGAGTATTACTGGATTATGGGCTGACTCTTACCCCCCACATAAAGGATAGAGTCAATAAAGGTAAGGCAGCCATTCCAGTACTATTCCCGCTGTTCTACAGGGACTCTAAACTGTCTTCAGAGAATAAACTCCTCCTGTACAAGGTAGTGGTTACTTTATGCTTGTCCCTCCTGGAGTTTCGACATGTCGATCCAATATCGCCTCGCTGCAGATCTTGCAAAATAAATTCCTCAGACTTGTGACAACTTCCGCCCGCTACACGCGTATTATAGACTTACACTCCATAACACCAACATGGACTATGTAGAACCACTACATCAAGTACCTCGCTACTGGTTACTTCAGTAAGTGTGAATCAAGTCACAACCACTTGTGCAGACTAAATAGGAGACTATAATGTGGACACGGTGCACAGGCACACAGGAGAGTTAAGGACTTCCTGAATTGAAATCTTTCTTTTAAGCTGGGGGTTTTTCATTGTTTTTTCCCCTTAGTATATAATTTAATTTCATTTCATTCTTTGTACAGAAACTAAGTCTGGAGGTTATAGTACTTAACTGGCACTCCAATGTATATACGTAAGGTAAGTGGGGGGAAGATGCCACACTTAACACTTATTTCCGTTCTGTAGGAAACTGGGTTATCGAAAAAAAAACACTAAATGTATCAACGTCCAGGTTGTTTTTTATTCTTTAATTACATATATATTTATTAGTATATTAGATTAATTGCAAAACCATTAAAAATGCATTTGAATGAAATTTGTCAAAACTGGCATCTTACCCCAAGCACTGGACGAAGACGCCACATAGGTTTATTTTTGTACTAAGGCTTCAGTCATGTTGTTTCAAGCTAACACGTACTCACCAAGATGTACACGACACAAATATCACGGAATTATTACGTTTAATCTAGACAATTCATAACCAAACCTTAAGTATCGACAACGAAATATTATAACATGGGTACTCACCAAGTTCTAAGAGTTGAATTTTCAGTTTAACGACAATTAAACTAGATATAAATAGAAATACTCACAAGCACGGTATTCACAGTTGTTTAGTACATACTTTAACGTAGGAATTGCTGTCATCCAGTTGTAGATACGCAAAATCTGACGATACTTGCATCTTCCCCCAACTTACCTTATGTATTTTGTATGTGAAATAAATATTTTATCTATCTATCTATCAAGATGGACCTCTCAGAAGTCCTCGGCCCAGAATTAGGTAGCAAGCATCCCAGACTACTTTTCTAAATCCTAGTTACTGCCATTGAAGGGGAACGTTTAGTAAAAATTCAATGTTTTTAAGGAAAAAACCTTGTGAATTAGTATAAGGGAAGTCTTGTGAGTGTTCACACCAAAGTTATTTCCATTAAATATTTATGAAAGGATGAAGTAGCGGCCATTATGAGCTAACTAGATATTTTCCAGCATCAACTTCCGGCCTCTTTACCATGAATATAATATTTTTTTTTATGGTCGTAGTCAGTGCTCCCTGTTTTCTCTAGTCACCGCGTCCAGTAAGACCTAATACCTAATCTAAACTCAACTACCTTGGTGCGCTGGTCTTTTTTTTTTTCTGGGTAACCAGAAAATATTGTAGAGTATCCCGAAGGAAGACCGCTCTTTATTTTCTGGAATATTGACTTGGGTTGGGAGAAAAACAAGAAAATGGAGTGGAGGTAGAGGCAATATTCATTCCAGAGGCATTTTCACCTCACTTCTCCCCGCTGGAGTTAGCTGACTTTGCGATAACATCGCTCTAGCAGAGGGTGAACAACGGCGATCTTCACCGCTAGCGAGAATACTTCATTTCAACCCTCAGAATACTGGATGTACGAAGAGGAGAGTATATCCTCTACAGGGTCTTCCCCAGTGTAGTTTGATAAGTATAACCCTGGGCCTCGTTTACGGTTATGGTGGAGGGTTTAGTGTTGTAAACCTTTCACAACTATACCGCACTTCCTTTGGCGTAACCGCCCTTTACGATGCTGCCACAAAGGGCTGAAACCCCGCCCATCCACCCACATATACACAACAACATCTTGTAAAACGTAGTTCGGCGAAAACTTTAATAATTGAGTCACCACAACATATTACGCAAAATCTCAACTTCCACCATTGTGACTTAGCGCTCTCTCACGATCTCTTTGGCTATATCTTTACAGCTTCATCATCCTGGGGCTTCAGTGCATACACTCACCCATTCTGCAGCTATTTCCACCAGACGCAGCAGCCTAAACCTCTTTCTCCCTTCAGTTCTAATACCGCCGTCTACAACCATGAAAACTATTATATCTTGCCATAAACCGTCTCTCACCCTGCCTCCCATGTCTAAAAACTCACCCATCAAACTTGCCTACACACCTTGCCTTGTGGCAGAATTTCCCAAACTTTTTACTTGTACCATTCCCTCCTTCTTTTAGCCAATATCTTCAAATTTATTTTCACGACCCTGGCAATATACTGGTGGATAGCTCGCCCTAGCGAGAACCTAATATTACTTACATTAGTTTTCACTCATTTCAATTCACCATTTCTTTAGTTATATATAACTTTTATTTGCTAGTTTTTCCTGGAAAATTTATTTTGAGTTAGTTCTGGGGGGAGGAGTTGAGGTAAGGTTTTTCCTTAATGCAAGATGTAATCACTAAATGTTGTCAGGGAAATGTGAATTAACTGAAACAAATTTTTTCCATTTATCACGATGTTTTAATTATTCTAATTGTGTCTGAGATTGGCTCGGATAATGTAACCTTACACTCCTCTATAGCGCTAATTTCTACTTCAACTGAATAAACATTGAGTAACGTTAAAAGCATTGGCGCCACAATGGTTTAGAAGGCGAGGCCAGCAAAGCTGAGATGTATTGCTGGTTAGTGGGTTCGATTCTCGGGGTTTAGGCTTTGGATTTTATTTAATGGTTTATATGAGAAATTAATGGTAAAGTATGTTAGGCGGTTAAAGGCTAAACCCGCAAAGCTAGGAAGTATTGCGGTACTAGTCTAGGCCTTGCAGTTTATTTAATGGTTAATATGAGAAATTTATAGTAAAGTATATTAGGCGGTTATAGGCTAGACCCGCAAAGCTAAGAAGTATTGCGGTACTAGTCTAGGCCTTGGATTTTATTTAATGGTTAATATGAGAAATTTTTAGTAAAGTATATTAGGCGGTTATAGGCTAGACCCGCAAAGCTAAGAAGTATTGCGGTACTAGTCTAGGCCTTGGATTTTATTTAATGGTTAATATGAGAAATTTATAGTAAAGTATATTAGGCGGTTATAGGCTAGACCCGCAAAGCTAAGAAGTATTACGGTACTAGTCTAGGCCTTGGATTTTATTTGATGGTTAATTTGAGAAATTTATAGTAAAGTATATTAGGCGGTTATAGGCTAGACCCGCAAAGCTAAGAAGTATTGCGGTACTAGTCTAGGCCTTGGATTTTATTTAATGGTTAATATGAGAAATTTTTAGTAAAGTATATTAGGCGGTTATAGGCTAGACCCGCAAAGCTAAGAAGTATTGCGGTACTAGTCTAGGCCTTGGATTTTATTTAATGGTTAATATGAGAAATTTATAGTAAAGTATATTAGGCGGTTATAGGCTAGACCCGCAAAGCTAAGAAGTATTACGGTACTAGTCTAGGCCTTGGATTTTATTTAATGGTTAATTTGAGAAATTTATAGTAAAGTATATTAGGGGCCGTACTTAAATTACGTAACGCAATTTAAAGAGCTTTTTAATCCCTCCCCCCCCCGATGTAACAGATCGTAACAAAATGTCAACCTCCCCTCCCCCCCTAGCCAAATGTACGTAATTTTTTGTTATGGAATATCGTCATTGCATAGTATTTAATTAAAATCAAACATATATTTTTTATTTATTACTTATTTAATTACATTATCACTTAGTATGAAGGTTGGCTATAGTAGAATTTGGCGCGAAAAATATCGTTAGTATTTTTCCATTAATGACCAAAAAATTATAGATTCAATTGGAAAAATTACGTACAAGCATTAAAAAAACCCCTCCCCCGAACCATAACGAATGGTAACAATCGAGCCTTACCCCCCTCCCCCCTTGCGTTCGTTACGTAATTTAAGTACGGCCCCTTAGGCGGTTATAGGCTAGACCCGCAAAGCTAAGAAGTATTGCGGTACTAGTCTATGCCTTGGAATTTATTTAATGGTTAATATGAGAAATTAATAGTAAAGTATGTTAGGCGCTTAGAGGCTAGACCCGCAAAGCTAAGATGTATTGCGGTACTAGTCTAGGCCTTGGATTTTATTTAAAGGTTAATATGAGAAATTAATAGTAAAGTATGTTAGGCGCTTAGAGGCTAGACCCGCAAAGCTAAGATGTATTGCGGTACTAGTCTAGGCCTTGGAATTTATTTAAAGGTTAATATGAGAAATTAATAGTAAAGTATGTTAGGCGCTTAGAGGCTAGACCCGCAAAGCTAAGAAGTATTGCGGTACTAGTCTAGGCCTTGGATTTTATTTAAAGGTTAATATGAGAAATTAATAGTAAAGTATGTTAGGCGCTTAGAGGCTAGACCCGCAAAGCTAAGATGTATTGTTGGTTAGTGGGTTCGATTCCTGGAGTTTAGGATTCTTATTTTATACTGAATTGATTTCTATATTTCGTTGAAATTTTCCCTTTAAAAACTGCTCTGATCTGATTCCAGATAATATGAAATGTTTAAAAAAATAGTTTATTAACAATTTTCCGAACTTTTAATGAAAATATCGAAATTTTCAACACGTTCTTTTTGATAATAAAATAATAATTAGCAAATTTCAAGTAAATTAAGTTCTGTTCTTTGCTCAAGTACATTACTTATTAATGTACCGTAACTATTATTTTCTTCTTTTTAGTTCCTCAGATCTCTACAAAGATGGTTAATTAATTATGGGGTGGGTAATTAGGGAGGCTGTTAAAAGAAAATTAGCTGGGTTAGTTGGAGGAAAAAATGGTAGACAGCGTTGTTAAACAGCATGCTTCGTAGTTAAATATTTAAAACTTACTGTAACAAACTATAGCTTAAATCTTAGCTAAGTTTTTTTTTTTTATGTTAAGATGAAACCATGTTATAAAAATGAAAGTACTACAGAACTATAAAAATTTTTAATGAAAGTAAGATTTAGGTTAATTTTTACTAGGGTTAATGATGTTTTCTATTTATTTTCTCTTAAAATGTAAGATTAATGGTAAATATAAATTTTTCAAAATCGCAACCGCTAAATAATGGGGTCCATTGTTGTTTATTACTTTAGCGAGGTATGCTCAAAATTAAGTTAGCTTTTATTACAATAATCCTAGAAACAAAATAGTTTAATTTTGATAGTCCAAAATTTAATGGATTTTGTACGTAATTTGTAATGTTAGAATTCCCCATATTTGCAGCCTTCTAATTACTTACTGATCCAACATCATGATGCTGTGGCTGATTTCTGGCGACAGTGATGAAATGCCAAAGAATGCCCCTTCTAAAATTAAATCAATTGTTGAAAACCAAGGGATAACTTGCTAGTATAACAGTAGCTACCAATCAACAGTAAAATTACCAAACAGTTATGGAAACCATTGTGAGTAGAGTAAACGTTGGTAACCAGAATCTGGTGTGACGACTTCCTCTCATGGGGCGAACTCACGAATTCTCTCTTTGAACTACGGAAACATTTAAGTAATTAGGGAAAGTCGTAGGAGTCGTTCTTGAGAAAGAAAAAAAACCTGAAGATATTGAACCAGTAAAGGGGTAACTTGTAGGTTGATCAATTTCGACCAATCACTTATAATTTTGGCCACTTCTATACAGCGCATTAACGGAAATAGCTATATTTCTCTGTTTTTTCGTTTTTGTTGTTCCTTTGGTTAGGGACTGTCGGACAGATGGACTTCCGTTTGAGACCGCGTAAGAATAGTCCCAAGGTATCCCCCTGCCTGTCGTAAGAGGCGACTAATAGAGGACGCCGTACGGGGAATACCAACCTCACTTGGAATGGTGTAGTAAGTCCAAGCTGACAATAGGAGGGTGCGGAGAAACCGGAAGTCATGGGAATCCATAACTGGGCCAGTAACCATTCTAGGCCTTAAGTATGACACCAGGAGGATGCGGAAAAACCGTAAGTCATGTCAGTGACCATTCTAGGCCATTCTAAGTAGGAGGCATAGTCTCTCTCTGCGTATTGGTATCACGGGATCTCTTGAGCCACAGCCCGCTGTAGTTCTGTCTCCAGGTTCATCAGAGTTGAGGTGTCGAGGTATTGCAATAATGATGGGTAGAGTCCCTATGTTCTATTGTGAAGGGGGAAAGGATAGTTGTTTATCCTCCGGGAAGAGTTACAACCACCTTCTCAGTCATGTCGGGCAGATGAACAGACAGGAAGTACCCATATCGACGAAAATAACTTCTCTTATTGGTTGGTTCGTTCCGTGGACATTGTGTTCTATTAAGGAAACACCAGAAATGAGACCCTTATTGCGAAGTTTGTCAAGAGCCATTGGGGATCTGAAGATGTTACGTACTAGATAAGAATAGATTGACCATGGAGGAACTTGCGACTGCTATCCGCCCTACAGCTTCCCTTCTCACCTGCCTTGCCCTATTTTCCTTATTGAAGGAAGTCACAGATCTTTTACTGGAAGATCAAAATATTCTACCAACATGCACACAAACAAAAACATCCTGTTTATACAAAAAAAAAACGACCGGATCTAATGAAAATATTATTTCCGTTTTGTTCTAACTTTATTCTAGTTATATTGGATACAAAGACAAATACAGACAAGAAAGGAAATAGATCGATAACTGTTTGCTTTTTAAGATAAACAAGTTGTTTACTAACTCTGGCCGTCTAATCATAAATTCAATACAAGTTTCGTGCTTTAATGTGTGCACCATTTATAGTTTCGGGAAAGCATATTGAAGGCGAAAAACATTTTTGGCAAGATGAAAATTTCAAATTTGGCATCTTTAAAAAAAAAATGCCATTGCGCTTAATGGCATTTTGCATTTTTTTTTATGCTTTCTAGAAAATGACTCCGTTTTTCTCCATTGATCCATATCCGTTAATCCTTCGCTTACCCCTAAGGATTATGAAGAATAAATAATGGAATTGAGTATCAGCGATATTTTACTCGATATTTATAACTTTATTTTCTTTTTAACAAAATAAAAAATAAAAAAAGGTAAATCCTGATTGCAAGGTGTCCTAGCGAAGCAAGCGCAGACTTGTGTCAGCAAAATCTTTTGCAAGCAATCAACTGCAAACTGCTGTTGCTCCATTTGCAGTTGTTTGCGCTTGCATTCTTCTTCTTCTTCTTTGCAGATAAAACCATCTCTATCGTTGTACAAATCTTTATTCTTTTCCCTCCCCTTTCTTCAAATATACATCGCTATTTGAGTCAACTTTGATTCGATATAAAGTTTTCGATCATTATCAGCTGACGCTATTGATAATTGGCAGAAAAACTGATTGGCTCGCTGCGAGTAAAAGTTTTAAGTAAAGAAAATGCCTTTACAAGTTTTCCACTGCATTGGTTTTGTCCGGTGAGATCATTTTTAGTAAAATTGCTAGGGGCCGTAAGTGGCCATAATTAAGAACATTCCTTAACTAGAGAGGCCATTAGCTAGAGAGTCTAGAGCAAAGATGGCGAACCTCTTTGAGACGTGGGTCAAATTTTGTTCATGTTTTTTTTTTTTTAAGTACATAGCTCTTGGGTCACTAATGCCCATTTCACACAAGAGTTAAGTTTAAATATTTTAAACTGAATATTTTCTAAACTAAACATCTTTAAAATTCAACGGGCTTAACAGGTAAAACGGGACGAAACAAGTGCTATGGAAGTCTCTTTTCATCTATAGAAAAATCTAAATATGGTTATTTGTTTTGGGTTGTCGATTTTTGTTAACAAACAAAATATGAGTAAAATTATACATTTTATTTGATATTTTGTAAACACTTTTGCTTTATTAGCCGTCATTTGCTTTTTAGAACTGTAATGATCAAACTAATGAACTAAACTAAACATTTAAATTGCTTTTGTGTCCAATGCGTGATTGAAAAAAATACAGATAGAATATAAATATTATCCACCACAATTAGAAAATCTAAATCAGGCCCGCGTAAACAAAGAAATGGTATTGCCTAGCAATTGTGGGTCAGTGTCTGACCCGTGGGTCATAGGTTCGCCATCACTCGTCTAGAGTTATGTCTAGGATTGTTACTATTTTTAGCTTTCTAGTTTTAACCGATACAAAAAGATTGTTTGTATTCAAGTTATTGTTTTTGGGGGGCGTTTTAAAAGACAGGGATGTGCTTCCAATTTGATCTTCTTAATTTGGGTTGACTGGTAGACCAAAGAGTGCTGGATTTTCTCAAGGATTAGAGGAAGCAGAAAAGAAAAATAGCGATGAAGTATGCGAGGAAATGGGGTTTTCCTAATATTGGGGACTTTGTCGACGATCTGGGTATTTTTTTGGGAGAGATTTCCTTCTTCAGCAGATTGGAGGATTAACTGGGTCCTCTTTTTTCCTAGCTGATACAAGCCTCGCTGGTGATGGTTCCCACCAAGTAAGCCGGAAAGGAATCTTAGGCAATTTGGCAAGACTGAATACAAAAAAGTAACGTTTTCCAGCATCATTTAGGGATTTTAAGACGAAGATCATCTGTTACAAGTGGATTTCAACGAATCCCCTTAGGTTTGATGTTAGTTAGATGCAAATATTCTGGGATTGAACATGCACACGACTCCGTCTAAAGGTTTTAACTCACACACTCTGAATATTTGAATTTTAATTAATTTCATCTGACGTTTCACTATAAAACCATTATCGAATTTTCCTTTTATCCATTCAAGAAAAAAGTTTTAATAATTTCATTCAATAATATTTTATCTGCCAATGAAAGATAAAATTATGAACATATTTAATGAACTCCCAAAATTAATTATAAACTTTGTAAACTCCTTAAATTTTGGGAACTCCCCCTCTCCCATCTATACCACCTTATTGCGGCTAAAATACCCACTTGATTGAATTTAATATTTTAGGATAAAGTTTAAATACATATTTTTTAGGATTGGAAGGTTAAAATTTATTTTGGTATCCAGATATAATATTGGAGAAAATGCCTGTACAGATTTTCTGCTTGTATATTCAATATTCAATGGTTGCCAAAGAGGTAAATTCCTGTTTGTATATGTCTGAGTAATTATTAATGCATAATACAAGTTTTCCAAATGTCTCATATATTTTCCTTGCTTTCCCCCCCATTGGCTTGGAAAAGCCTCTTCTCACACTACCAGGGAAAGCGGCTTTTAAACAATGACGCGACCATTCACCATTACAGCACTGGCTGTAAGTAATAATCCGTGAGGCAAACATTTTACAATAGCCTGAGACCGCTAAGGATTAAGTATTGCCTTGCGCACAGATTTAGATGGCACATCCCTCCTAAGTATTATCACCAACCGTAACACCCTCCTCCAGTGGAGGTGGGGGTGGATATTCTATCAATGGTGGACACCACATATAATGGTCAAGTGGAAGATCTCTCATGCTTTAGAATGGTGACGATTAGACGGTGTACATGGCACATATATATTTTTGGCCTTAATCCCTAAAATCCCATGTAGATCTTTCTCCAAACTAGAAACTTCAATTTCGACCACAAAGCTCTGCAAAAAAGGAACAACATTATATTTGCCTCTGTAATTCCATTTTAATCAAAACATAAATTTCGTTGCACAGCTTAAAAGCTATTGGCTGGATTTTAGGGAACTAAAGCGGATTAAATTTGTTGGAAAATTTTCCAATTCACAGGATGTACTTAGTATTAGGAAACTTACGGAAAAACCACAAAGGGCTTTTCAAAGTTTAATTCCATTGAAAGCTTACTAATACTAGAGAAAATATTTCATTATATCAAATTTCTCACATTGTATTTGAATTGTAAATCATGGATTAGAAGTTTCCCTGAGTTATATTCAAAGTTTCATAATTATTTATAATTTTCTAAATAGATTTCCCTAGTAAAAAGAAGTAAGGCAATCGTGCCCAATTTTGAAAACTGATTTTTTTCCCGGAAATACTTATTTTGAAGTTTTCTAAATGTCCTGTTAAGCTAGAGTCGCGTGGTCTTCACAGGATGTTCATCCATTCTACAAAAACAAAAAAAAACACAGAGTTCCAGCGCACGCGCGGTCTGTGGACAACAAGGAGGCGGGAAAAAACTGGCACGGGAAAGTTTAAACAAACCTGCTACTTTCCTATGGCCGTGGGAAAAAAAAAATTTCTTTTCAAGTTTTGGGTGGGCTAATAAGTTTTGTTTTAACCTTTTGTGAGGTGGCCCACAAATCCACCATTGGGGAAACATCAATCGTTAACAATTCTTTTTAATTGGCTGATCAGTCGAGTGAGTAAATGTAAGTAAAAAGTAAAGTAGTAATTGCCTATTTTTTCAGGTGGGCTTTACGTTCAACTACCAATTAGGTGTCCTGAACGGAGGTGACTAGCAAAAATACTTTACTGTAAATTTCTCATATTAACCATTAAATAAAATCCAAAGCCTAGACTAGTACCGCAATACATCTTAGCTTTGCGGGTCTAGCCTATAACCGCCTAAACATACTTTACTATAAAGTTCTCATATTAACCATTAAATAAAATCCAAGGCCTAGACTAACCAACAATACATCTTAGCTTTGCGGGTCTAGTCTTAACCGCCTAACATACTTTACTGTAAATTTCTCATATTAACCATTAAATAAACTGCAAGGCCTAGACTAGCACCGCAATACATCTTA
The DNA here is from genome assembly GCF_049639745.1 of Rhodnius prolixus. Taxonomy (NCBI): domain Eukaryota; kingdom Metazoa; phylum Arthropoda; class Insecta; order Hemiptera; family Reduviidae; genus Rhodnius; species Rhodnius prolixus. The sequence goes on from NW_027411634.1 coordinate 39,642,052, forward strand.
GCATTGCGGGTCTAGCCTCAAACCGCCTAACAATACTTTGCTATAAATTTCTCATATTAACCATTAAATAAAATCCAAAGCCTAGACCCCAGGAATCGAACCAACTAAACCAACAATACACCTTAGTTTTGCGGGTCTAGTATCTTAACCGCTTGGCTGGCGTGGCGCCTATCGAGTGATGATGAAACATAACTTTATAAACAGAAAAAGTTTTATAAAAAAAAAAGGCATAACATGGAACATGATGAAGACGTAAATGCATTTTCTCATTTCAGTGTAAAAAAAAAAAACAAACAAACGAGACCAGATTGGAGAAAAAGGAGCAAAAGCTAGTTACTGGTTGGCTGAGAGACTGCAGTGGTGGGAGAAGTTTAATAATCAGTTAAGAGTTGGGGAGTAATTACATGCACATTCACCGCTAGAGTGCATGCAGTCTGAAGTACCATGGTGCTTCTGACGTACTTCTAGACTGCTACGGTTTACTCTCCACTACGTATCCAATTTCCCTTCATCCACCACATTTACTAACACACCTTTAAATCCAAAAAAAAAAAAATGCAGCATCTCCATAGCAACAACGGTAATCCTTTTGCATATCCCTTTGTGCATGTTGTACTTCGCTTCACTCATTTTCCTCTTCTCACTTCCGCCTGTTTCTATCACTTGAACATTCAAACAGTACTTCTCAAAAACAAAAGAAATAGCAGGAAACTCAAGGCTGATAATCGATTGTGGCTGCCGGAAGGACACTCCAAGGGAACAATTTCCTCCCCCCCTTTAAATTAGCCCTTCCTGTGAATTCATTTTGTTTTTTACGCCACCCATATTAATATTAATGAACATTAAAAGAACATTGCAAGAAATGAATAAAATGTGTTGCAAAATGTAGTTGGGTGCACAATGCAAAGCAATTGCGTTGATAGCATGCATGTTTTAGACTTCCTTCCATCTTCAGAGCTTGTTTAATCCAGTTTACGATGTACCGGATTTGACTTCATTCCATTCATTCCATTCGAAAATGAAACCATTTTTCCCCGGAAGTTGAAATAAGAACAGTTATCGAAAAAAAGAAGTGCTTAAGCTTCTCTACGATGTCAATTTTTTTATTGGTTATATTTTATTGCTACCACAATAATAAAGCAGAATACGAAAAAAAAAAATAGAACCTTATTTCCTTCTAAAATCAGCTGACCCGGAAGTGCCATTAATTGACCTTGATTTTCTTTTAACTACTCGTAGATGTAAATGTATAACTGTGCATTGCTTTTCCCTAGACCTAATGAGGGTCTCAGATTACCTGTAAAGTTCCTGTAAATCTGGAATTCACGGTCCTAACTCTTGTATATTGTTAAAGGAAATTAAATTTTTTTGCTAAAATCAACAGTTTGCCGAAAATTAATCCACCGGAAGTGTAGCCCTTTACTCAGTCAGTGGATTGTTCAACTTCCGGTTTATTCTTCGTATAAATTCCGTGTAAAACATTTTTTTTTTTTTTTTTTTGAGCAGAAAGATTGGTTTTCCAGTAGTTTCAGTGTAATGCACTTTTCTAAGAACAATTTGGATAAAAGTATGTAAAGTAAAGTAAGTAAAAAGTTGTAAAGTCATTGCCTATTTTTTCAGGCAGGCCAACTACCAAATTAGGTGTCGTGAACGGAGACAACTAGCAAACATACTTTACTGTAAATTTCTCATATTAACCATTAAATAAAAATGCAAGGCCTAGACTAGTACCGCAATACATCTTAGCTTTGCGGGTCTAGCCTCTAACCGCCTAACATACTTTACTATAGATTTCTCATATTAACCATTAAATAAAATCCAAGGCCTAGACTAGTACCGCAATACATCTTAGCTTTGCGGGTCTAGCCTATAACAGCCTAACATACTTTACTATAAATTTCTCATATTAACCATTAAATAAAAATGCAAGGCCTAGACTAGTACCGCAATACATCTTAGCTTTGCGGGTCTAGCCTATAACAGCCTAACATACTTTACTATAAATTTCTCATATTAACCTTTAAATAAAATCCAAAGCCTAGACTAGTGCCGCAATACATCTTAGCTTTGCGGGTCTAGCCTATAACCGCTCGGCTACCGTGGCGCCTTGGATAAGAATTAAAGATTAGCCAGCTCGTATTTCTGAATTGCATTTGTACGACAAGAGGTCACAAACATTGTTTTGAATTCGTAAAATAATTTAATTAACTCCTGTACTGGAATATAATTCATCTAACAATAACAAGAAATGCTGGACTACTAGAGGAATGGACATAAGAAAGACTAACTACTAGATATAGGGCTGTAATTCAAAAGGGGGGAACAGGGACTGTGTAATGCGATTAGAAGAACCCTAGGGATAGCTAAGAATAGTTTTGCCTTCTCTATCCTAAAATCAACAAGGGGTAAAGAGGCCATGTAGTCTGGTTTTGCCTGGATGAGATTAACTCAATTATCTTAATAGATTATCTACATTCATTTTTTTTGTTTGCTTGGTGGGTTTAATTATAATTAAAAAAAAAAATTATCTTTTGATTAAAAACCAACATATGTTGGGTTGATGTTTGGATTTTAAAAACTTGAATACGTTCAAATAATTGTATTTTAGCACAAAAAATTTGGATGGGAAAACTAATCGCCTGACTCTATTACCAAACTTAGGATCTCTGTAAACATGTATGTCCAGAAAGCCAGAGTGATTCCCTGAATCCTGGATCGAGATCTATATTTGCATGTCAGGCTGGAATCTACTGGTTTTTCTCCAACTATCTGGGATTTCCTGGATATTCTGGGTCTCTTACCAAGGTTGTAGTGTGGGATACAAAACCATTGTGAGAACCCCATTAAGAGTTGGGGTGTTGCTTTCAGGAGTCAGTGAGTATGTATCTCCAGCTTCTCTTTCTAGAACTTCACAAGAGACCCTGGGAGTGGCGCAGGATAAGCTCAGCCTTTCCTGGCACCATTGATCTATTCGCGGTTCATTTCACGTTTAGATTTTAAAAAATAAAAAAAGTTTAATGGTTTTTCATTATGAAAAGCTCGGCTTTTCTTTCTATGTAGAACAGACTTGTATAATTGATCAATCAATCAATCGAGAAGACTTGTTTATCTTCGTCAAGTCTTAAGAAAAACTCTTGTTGTAAACACTTTTAAATTCAACGATTTGAATATGAATAAAAGATTTATGAATATAGAATAAAGATAAATTATTCTTTGTGCAACTCTAGGAGGGCGGAAGTGCAAGGTGCAGAAGAATGGAGCCCTGTATCCGGCCCGTGAATATTGAATAGTTTGGAAATACAAGTGAAGGTGGTTCGGAAATAGAAAACTAGAGATTAATAATACTCCAGAAGTGGAGGCATCCTCTGTTTGGAGATAAAAGCTTTGGATGTGGTTTAAAGATCAACGATGATGTCCATCAATAGCCAAGAAATGTACTCCACATACTGGGATTCCATCAACCACAATGGCAATATGATTGATGAAGATGTGGTCCAATGTAACCCACCAAACATTGATGAAAGACAAAGATGACGAAAGCAATATTTTATCTGCTAAAACGGTTTGAAAGACGCGGTCTATTGATTGTAGAAGACTGCTCTGAAATAGATTTTAATTCTCACATTTTGGTTTGTTCGTATGTGCGTAAGGTTCTTGTTTGTAGTAATAATATTTCTGCTATCCTGGTAAAAGTTGTGTTTATCATTGAGCTATGAGCTCCACTGTGGAGCTGCACTTTAGCCAATCAAAACAGTGTAACCCTCCAGACAAGTCGCTTAGAGGGAGAGCTCCAGATAAAAGGGGAACAAATACTGCTTACGTCAGTAATACCACCCTTATAATATCAGTATTAAGGGATTTACCAAAACATTTTTTTGTGAAAAACTACAGTAAATCGGAAAAATTCATCTCTCTCGCCAAGAGAAAGTGGAAATTATTGCGAAAAAGTAGTAAGAGAAAATATTCTAGTGGAAATCTATTTACACCGGAAATACAATTTTTTGAGATCGTATTCACATGAACAGAACTATTTTAAACTTGAAATACTAAATATAAATCTATAGAGATTCACACTTCCGGCCAAGCGATTTCCTTTAAAGTTGAGACTACTATAGCAACACAACTAACACTCACAATTTAGGGAAAATAGAGGTAAGTTTAGCCCTTCCCCTCACTGGAACTGCCCGAAAATTTTTTCTTTTTTTTTTTTTCAATTTAAAACTCAAGTTATCGCCTTTTCATACGAGTAGTTTAAAGGACAACAGCTGAAGTGAGAATCAAGAGAAAAATAACTTCCATAAAATTAGCACTTCCTGTGGCGCCATTTTTTTCAAATTCTGCATTTCATCGGGTGATATTTGATCCTCATTAATATTACACGAGAGGAAGAGATGCTGAAAACTTCTCCGGAAAGCGTGCGAAGTTACCGGATGTTGGAGGGGTTACGTCTTGTCTGAATGGGGGGGGGGTTATTGGCAGGCAGGAACAATTATTCCTGAATGCCGCATCTCTCTTTTCTAGCCCAGGTTTCCTTAGGGAACCTGAGTAGTTAGGTGCTGAAGGAGTGTGTACGTGGTTTATGCCGGCATCATGCTCCTCTGGTACTTCCTAGAGAGCCTCGACCCTATCTGGTTGTATACCTGCTTAGATCTGAACCAAATTCTTAAGTTAAGGTGCCTTTTTTTCGGAGGACGATCTTGGTAAATGGTTATGTTAGAACCAAGAATTAGTTCTTTCTGACATCCTTAATTTGAGTGGAGTCTCTGAGGTACACATACCTTAAGATGTTGGAGTAAGTCGCATAAGGAAATAGTCACCACAAAACTCCCGGCTTACTATTTTGGGCAGGGGAGTTCCTTGAACAACCGGAAGTATTGAGTCAAATGTTGGAAGGAAATAAAGCGCCTACATCGGTACTTTATTTTTTAGGAAGTCATTTTCAGGATTGGCATTGACGGTATTGCAGAAATCCCTAACTGCCAGCGTCTTATTAGACTGTCCAGAACGTTGGGAGCATTGTGTAGAATGCTGTTGAGTGAAGCCCCAATGGGACACAATAGATTCACAATAGGCACAATAGGTTGGCTTAGAGTTTAGCTACAATAGCAACTGTTCAGAACTAGCAAACCATTTAGTGGTAAAACAGGGCTCCAATGACTGATGCACAATTTTGACCACTCCCCCAGATGTCAAAATCGAGTATTTATGCTTAGAATTCTAAATTAAAATGCGTTCGCAGAAAGTGCGTAAGAGATAGTTAACCGGAAAGCAATACTTCCTCTTTAGTAAGAGAAAATAAACATCCGTTAATCAATATTTAATACGGAAGTCTTAGAGTGAGTGCGAGAGCACTTAACTTTTTTCCCATTTAGTGGCCCATTCTGTTAGATTAGAGTTTTATAACAATAAGTTGTTGTGAGCGAATGGAAACGGAAGTGAGACCAGGGCCATGGCTGCAATCGTTAAGTACTTTAATAACTTCCTATGTTTCTCTTCGCACGTAGTCAGAGACCTACGCACAAACTCCATAACACATATATATACACTATATGTGACTTCCCCCTTTTTCCCACCATTTCTGGCCCTAATGTCTCTCCCCCCACTTCTCATCACCCCAGAACATCCCCCACTTCCTTCTTATCACTTCCAATATTTCTTTAGAAGCATCCCAGGAAAAGCTGAACACATTCAGCCAACCCAGTTTTATTGTTAACTCAGGAGAGCTTCTCCTGCAAATCCCTCTTTTTTTTAAAAAAAAAATAAAGATGACGCGTTTCAATGCAATGCGCAATGTTCTTTACTTGTCCATTAGGAACAGATATCCTGCATTGTTATCTAATGCAATTTTGGCTTTAAATTACCTGGAATCGTACAGGAATGGTCGTAGAAAGGGTAATCGGCTTACAAAAACTGTAGAAAACTAGTAGTAGAAGAGAAAAGTAGAAGTAATTGCATCCTCTTTGCAGAAAGAAGGCCCTGTCATTAAAAAGGAAGAAAATTTGCAAGGGCATAATCACGCTTTGGAATGGTTGCGATCTGCAGTTCGGCAGCATCATGGACTCCACAGTAAAATGTGTGTCTCATAAAAGTCAAACATTATCAGGATTTTATTTAATGGTTAATATAAGAAATTTATAGTAAAGTATGTTAGGCGGTTATAAGCTATACCCGCAAAGCCAAGATGTATTGCGGTACTAGTCTAGGTCTTGGATTTTATTTAATGGTTAATATGAGAAATTTATAACAAAGTATGTTTGCTAATCGCCTCCGTCCATGATATCTAATTTGGTAGTAGAACCGTCTAAAAAAATAGGCATTACTTTACATTTTATCATTAAAATTGTTCTGAATTTCTCCAGTTAGACATCACGTAGTCCTCGTACATATGTGAGTTGAAGAGGAGTCTAGTATGTCCACGACATCTTCTATTGCGGTAGTCCATGGTAAAAGAATGTTTCTGTAGTGACTTTTTGGTTACCAACGCGTACAGGATCTTGAAAAGTGGCTGGATGTTGAGGAATATCCGCAAGTGGCATGTTCTAGAGCTGTTGGTAGTTAGGGTGAGCTCTTGGAGGAATGTTATAAGATGAAGAGAACATAAGGCAGTAATAATGATATTTCTTACCCTTGAAGGATCCGTTATCTGGGTTACTACTGTGGGGAAAGATCTTTTGTGTATGTGTTAAGACATGAAGATGAAAGATATCCATGGAAAGGGCAAACAAATGGGATGGACGGTTGGTTTCCCTCCAGTAAAAGATGTCCTGGAGACTATCAAGCGTTCCCAGAGGTAGCACGTACTGCAGTCACAGTTTTAAACTTGTGGGTTGTATCTTGTTTGGAAGGCTAGAGTGAAGTAGAAGACAGGAGAAAGGCTAGAAGGGCACAGACGCCCATCCCTTCGGCGTAGTCCAAGTTCCAGAATTAGGGCACAACTCAAACAATCTCTCTAGCACACAGAGGACGAAACTTTAAAGCGCGAATCTCACGTACTCTTAGTCGCTTTCTATACACACGTGCACCACACAGGAAGATGGTTACATTCTAGCTTAACTCCTCCCACATTTCTCACTTCTTTCACACACACACACACACATATATATATATACATATTTCCGGTCCCCTCTCTACTTCTTTGCCATTCCTTACATTCCTTATAGCCCTATCTTGCTGGATCTGCGGGAGGCAGTAGAGAAGTTACATTGCTATAACTTTATACAGAAACAAAGTAGAAATTTAAAGACGGCACAGGAAATGAGAGCGAAGACGGAAATGCTGATTTAAAGTATGAGATTGCTTTCTAAAATCCCCTTTAAATCCTATCTTTTAACGCACGTAACTTATCTAAAAAGTTTTTTTTTGCATTAACTTTGTATTTTACCCCCTCTTACTAAGTAACAGGAAGTAAGGCGAAACGTGTCAATTATCGATTTCAAGTTATCCCCAGAAATATCCGTTTTTGGGTCCTAAACGATTAATCAATAATATGGCGTGCAATATGACGTTACAATATGGCGTGTAATATGGCGTTACAATATGGCGAGCAATATGACGTTACAATATAGCGTGCAATATGGCGGCTAAAATCTAAGATAGAAATTCATGGCTCCATAGTTTTTCTGATCTTCTGCATTGTCCTGTCTTGGACTATTTCATCATGGCCAAACTACCGTCTCTCGCTGTCTCTCAGTAATAGTTGTAGTTCTGCTAGACAATCTAATGTTACCACTTCCAGGAACATCACGTATCTCTTGGTTTCCGGTCTCTCTAACACCTATCCCGCTCTCTCACTCGCACACCTAAACACCCTGTCATCCTTCATTCTGTCTCTTCTGTTCCAACTCTTACCTCCTCCTCTAGGCTAACGGCAAGCCATTCCCTAGGGACTTCAAGATCCCCATGTGCTATTTGAGGACCAGCACACACTCCGTCCAAACATGTATAGACTCACGCACATTGTAAACACAAACTTCCCCGAGATTGAACTGCTATTTCTCCCCTTGTTACCATTTACTTTAACAAACCCTATTAGTCACTGTTCTTAGCTCCTCTACTACTTTTCTTCCATTTACTAAACAAGAACAAGAAATAGCAAATGGTTTAGACGCTGGTAAGTTGGTATACTAACAGACACCTTAGTAACCATGTTTTCTGTAAATTACAAGTAAATGGTTTATTTCTTATTTATACTTAGATTAATTTCCATAAAAGGAATTCTATAAGAGTTCGCAACGAGCATCGTTCGGAGTCCTTTGGGGTTCCATGATGCGGATCAGGGTTGCATGAATCCGATCACTATATTGAAAAAATAAATCTTATGATAATTAAAGTTACGGTGAGAAGTTATTAACTTAGCTGCAATGTTTAATTAGATTAACATCTAGATCATTGAATGAAAGTGAAACAGCTCCATTTTATGTACTGGATAACTGTGCTTTTATTGGCGAGGGAGTGGCTTACAGTGTCACTACGTCATCAGCTACAGCCCGCCCAATTCACACATCCCGTTCGCCAATGAGATTAGCTATTCGTTTTTGGTAATTATTTCTAAGAAAAATATTATTTAGATTTTTTTGACTAATTTTTCCCCCATAGGTATTTGATAAACTATCGAATCAAGCAATAAAAATTGATATCGTAAAAATGTCCAAAATAAACATGTTTTAAACATTACATTTCCGGTTTCGAAATTCTAAAGTAATGCAGAAGCAACGAAGTTGACGAAATATTTTCCTGAAGTGAAACAAAGTAAAATCTAGAGCATTGAATGAAAGTGAAACAGCTCCATTTTATGTACTGGATAACTGTGCTTTTATTGGCGAGGGAGTGGCATACAGTGTCACTACGTCATCAGCTACAGCCCGCCCAATTCACACATCCCGTTCGCCAATGAGATTAGCTATTCGTTTTTGGTAATTATTTCTAAGAAAAATACTATTTAGATTTTTTTGACTAATTTTTCCCCCATAGGGATTTGATAAATTATTGAATACTACAATAAAAGTTGATATCGTAAAAATGTCCAAAATAAACATGTTTTAAACATTACATTTCCGGTTTCGTAATTCTAAAGTAATGCAGAAGCAACGAAGTTGACGAAATATTTTCCTGAAGTGAAACAAAGTAAAATCTAGAGCATTGAATGAAAGTGAAACAGCTCCATTTTATGTACTGGATAACTGTGCTTTTATTGGCGAGGGAGTGGCTTACAGTGTCACTACGTCATCAGCTACAGCCCGCCCAATTCACACATCCCGTTCGCCAATGAGATTAGCTATTCGTTTTTGGTAATTATTTCTAAGAAAAATACTATTTAGATTTTTTTGACTAATTTTTCCCCCATAGGTATTTGATAAATTATTGAATACTACAATAAAAATTGATATCGTAAAAATGTCCAAAATAAACTTGTTTTAAACATTACATTTCCGGTTTCGTAATTCTAAAGTAATGCAGAAGCAACGAAGTTGACGAAATATTTTCCTGAAGTGAAACAAAGTAAAATCTAGATCATTGAATGAAAGTGAAAGAGCACCATTTTATGTACTGGATTACTGTGTTTTTATTGGTGAGGGAGTGGCTTACAGTGTCACTACGTCATCAGCTACAGCCCGCCCAATTCACACATCCCGTTCGCCAATGAGATTAGCTATTCGTTTTTGGTAATTATTTCTAAGAAAAATAATATTTAGATTTTTTTGACTAATTTTTCCCCCATAGGTATTTGATAAATTATTGAATACTACAATAAAAATTGATATCGTAAAAATGTCCAAAATAAACTTGTTTTAAACATTACATTTCCGGTTTCGTAATTCTAAAGTAATGCAGAAGCAACGAAGTTGACGAAATATTTTCCTGAAGTGAAACAAAGTAAAATCTAGAGCATTGAATGAAAGTGAAACAGCTCCATTTTATGTACTGGATTACTGTGTTTTTATTGGTGAGGGAGTGGCTTACAGTGTCACTACGTCATCAGCTACAGCCCGCCCAATTCACACATCCCGTTCGCCAATGAGATTAGCTATTCGTTTTTGGTAATTATTTCTAAGAAAAATACTATTTAGATTTTTTTGACTAATTTTTCCCCCATAGGTATTTGATAAATTATTGAATACTACAATAAAAATTGATATCGTAAAAATGTCCAAAATAAACTTGTTTTAAACATTACATTTCCGGTTTCGTAATTCTAAAGTAATGCAGAAGCAACGAAGTTGACGAAATATTTTCCTGAAGTGAAACAAAGTAAAATCTAGATCATTGAATGAAAGTGAAAGAGCACCATTTTATGTACTGGATTACTGTGTTTTTATTGGTGAGGGAGTGGCTTACAGTGTCACTACGTCATCAGCTACAGCCCGCCCAATTCACACATCCCGTTCGCCAATGAGATTAGCTATTCGTTTTTGGTAATTATTTCTAAGAAAAATAATATTTAGATTTTTTTGACTAATTTTTCCCCCATAGGTATTTGATAAATTAATGAATACTACAATAAAAATTGATATCGTAAAAATGACCAAAATAAATATGTTTTGAACATTGTATTTCTGACTTCAAACTTCTAAAGTAATGCAGAAACAACGAAGTTAACGAAATAATTTCCTAAAGTGAAACAAAGTAAAATCTAGAGCAGTGGTTCTTAACCTTTTCATAGACGCGGAACACAATTATATGTATATATTATTCTCGCGGAACACTAACTTTAAATAATTTGAAATTCGGTTTTTAGCAAGAAATTAAAATTAAATTCAAATTAAAAAAAAGGAACAATTTTTTATTTTCCTATCTTTTCTAAGTTTCTAAATTTCAATAGATTTAAAATTGAAATTTAGCGGAACACTTGGACCATATTCGCGGAACACCGGTTAAGAACCACTACTTTATATCTTCCACCTTTTTAGATCTGTGCACAAAATAACTATAGTTTACAATTGAGAAAAACCAAGTGTATAAGAGAACAAAATTCCATACCAAAACGTGGTTCACAGTGGGAGATACAGAACGGCCATAATTTTACAGAATTTCATGACCCAAAAAACATTCAACCCTTTATATCTTCTACATTTATAGATCTGTGCACAAAATGACTGTAGCTTATAATTGAGAAAAACAAAGTGTACAAGAGAACAAAATTTCATACGAATACGTGGTTCAAAGTGGGAGATATAGAACGGCCATAATTTTACAGAATTTCATGACCCAAAATATTTTCAACCCTTCATATCTTCTTCAATTATAGATCTGTGCACAAAATAACTATAGCTTATAATTGAGAAAAACAAGGTGTACAGGAGAACCAAATTTCATACGAACACGTGGTTCAAAGTGGGAGATATAGAACGGCCATAATTTTACAGAATTTCATGACCCAAAAAATCTTCAACCCTTTATATCTTCTACATTTATAGATCTGTGCACAAAATAACTATAGCTTATAATTGAGAAAAACAAAGTGTACAAGAGAACAAAATTTCATACGAATACGTGTTTCACAGTAGGAGATATAGAACGGCCACAATTTTAAAGAATTTCATGACCCAAAAAATTTTCAACCCTTTATATCTTCTACATTTAAAGATCTGTGCGCAAAATTACTATAGCTTATAATTGAGAAAAACAAAGTGTTCAAGAGAACAAAATTTCATACGAATACGTGGTTAACAGTGGGAGATATAGAACGACCACAATTTTACAGAATTTCATGGCCCAAAAAATTTTCAACCCTTTATATCTTCTACATTTAAAGATCTGTGCGCAAAAAAACTATAGCTTATAATTGAGAAAAACAAAGTGTACAAGAGAACAAAATTTCATACGAATACATGGTTAATAGTGGGAGATATAGAACGACCACAATTTTACAGAATTTCATGACCCAAAAAATTTTCAACGCTTTATATCTTCTACATTTAAAGATCTGTGCGCAAAATAACTATAGCTTACAATTGAGAAAAACAAAGTGTACAAGAGAACAAAATTTCATACGAATACGTGGTTAACAGTTGGAGATATAGAACGGCCACAATTTTACAGAATTTCATGACCCAAAAAATTTTCAACCCTTCATATCTTCTACATTTAAAGATCTGTGCACAAAATAACTGTAGTATATAATTGAGTAAAACAAAGTGTACAAGAGAACAAAATTTCATACGAATATGTGGTTAACAGTGGGAGATATAGAACGACCACAATTTTACAGAATTTCATGACCCAAAAATTTTTCAACCCTTTATATCTTCTACATTTATAGATCTGTGCACAAAATAACTATAGCTTATAATTTAGAAAAACAAAGTGTACATGAGAACAAAATTTCATACGAATACGTGGTTCACAGTGGGAGATATAGAACGGCCACAATTTTACAGAATTTCATGACCCAAAAATTTTTCAACCCTTTATATCTTCTTCATTTATAGATCTGTGCACAAAATAACTATAGCTTATAATTGAGAAAAACAAGGTGTACAGAAGAACAAAATTTTATACGAATACGTGGTTAACAGTTGGAGATATAGAACGGCCACAATTTTACAGTATTTCATGACCCAAAAAATTTTCAACCCTTTATATCTTCTACCTCTAAAGATCTGTGCGCAAAATAACTATAGCTTATAATTGAGAAAAACAAAGTGTACAAGAGAACAAAATATCATACGAATACGTGGTTAACAGTGGGAGATATAGAACGACCACAATTTTACAGAATTTTATGACCCAAAAAATTTTCAACCCTTTATATCTTCTACATTTAAAGATCTGTGCGCAAAATAACTATAGCTTATAATTGAGAAAAACAAAGTGTATAAGAGAACAAAATTTCATACGATTACGTGTTTCACAGTAGGAGATATAGAACGGCCACAATTTTAAAGAATTTCATGACCCAAAAATTTTTCAACCCTTTATATCTTCTACATTTAAAGATCTGTGCGCAAAATTACTATAGCTTGTAATTGAGAAAAACAAAGTGTATAAGAGAACAAAATTTCATACGAATACGAGTTTCACAGTAGGAGATATAGAACGGCCACAATTTTAAAGAATTTTATGACCCAAAAAATTTTCAACCCTTTATATCTTCTACATTTAAAGATCTGTGCGCAAAATAACTATAGCTTACAATTGAGAAAAACAAAGTGTACAAGAGAACAAAATTTCATACGAATACGTGGTTAACAGTGGGAGATATAGAACGGCCACAATTTTACAGAATTTTATGACCCAAAAAATTTTCAACCCTTCATATCTTCTACATTTAAAGATCTGTGCACAAAATAACTGTAGCTTATAATTGAGTAAAACAAAGTGTACAAGAGAACAAAATTTCATACGAATACGTGGTTAACAGTGGGAGATATACAACGACCACAATTTTACAGAATTTCATGACCCAAAAATTTTTCAACCCTTTATATCTTCTACATTTATAGATCTGTGCACAAAATAACTATAGCTTATAATTTAGAAAAACAAAGTGTACATGAGAACAAAATTTCATACGAATACGTGGTTCACAGTGGGAGATATAGAACGGCCACAATTTTACAGAATTTCATAACCCAAAAATTTTTCAACCCTTTATATCTTCTTCATTTATAGATCTGTGCACAAAATAACTATAGCTTATAATTGAGAAAAACAAGGTGTACAAAAGAACAAAATTTCATACGAATACGTGGTTCACAGTGGGAGATATAGAACGGCCACAATTTTAAAGAATTTCATGACCCAAAAAATTGTCAACCCTTTATATCTTCTACATTTAAAGATCTGTGCGCAAAATAACTATAGCTTAAAATTGAGAAAAACAAAGTGTACAAGATAACAAAATTTCATACGAATACGTGGTTAACAGTGGGAGATATAGAACGACCACAATATTACAGAATTTTATGACCCAAAAAATTTTCAACCCTTTATATCTTCTACATTTAAAGATCTGTGCGCAAAATTACTATAGCTTATAATTGAGAAAAACAAAGTGTATAAGAGAACAAAATTTCATACGAATACGAGATTAACAGTAGGAGATATAAAACGGCCACAATTTTAAAGAATTTTATGACCCAAAAAATTTTCAACCCTTTATATCTTCTACATTTAAAGATCTATGCGCAAAATAACTATAGCTTACAATTGAGAAAAACAAAGTGTACAAGAGAACAAAATTTCATACGAATACGTGGTTCACAGTGGGAGATATAGAACGGCCACAATTTTACAGTATTTCATGACCCAAAAAATTTTCAACCCTTTATATCTTCTACATTTAAAGATCTGTGCGCAAAATAACTATAGCTTAAAATTGAGAAAAACAAAGTGTACAAGATAACAAAATTTCATACGAATACGTGGTTAACAGTGGGAGATATAGAACGACCACAATATTACAGAATTTTATGACCCAAAAAATTTTCAACCCTTTATATCTTCTACATTTAAAGATCTGTGCGCAAAATAACTATAGCTTTAAATTGAAAAAAACAAAGTGTATAAGAGAACAAAATTTCATACGATTACGTGTTTCACAGTAGGAGATATAGAACGGCCACAATTTTAAAGAATTTCAAGACCCAAAAAATTTTCAACCCTTTATATCTTCTACATTTAAAGATCTGTGCGCAAAATTACTATAGCTTATAATTGAGAAAAACAAAGTGTATAAGAGAACAAAATTTCATACGAATACGAGATTAACAGTAGGAGATATAAAACGGCCACAATTTTAAAGAATTTTATGACCCAAAAAATTTTCAACCCTTTATATCTTCTACATTTAAGGATCTATGCGCAAAATAACTATAGCTTACAATTGAGAAAAACAAAGTGTACAAGAGAACAAAATTTCATACGAATACGTGGTTCACAGTGGGAGATATAGAACGGCCACAATTTTACAGTATTTCATGACCCAAAAAATTTTCAACCCTTTATATCTTCTACATTTAAAGATCTGTGCGCAAAATAACTATAGCATATAATTGAGAAAAACAAAGTGTACAAGAGAACAAAATTTCATACGAATACGTGGTTAACAGTGGGAGATATAGAACGACCACAATATTACAGAATTTTATGACCCAAAAAATTTTCAACCCTTTATATCTTCTACATTTAAAGATCTGTGCGCAAAATAACTATAGCTTTAAATTGAAAAAAACAAAGTGTATAAGAGAACAAAATTTCATACCATTACGTGTTTCACAGTAGGAGATATAGAACGGCCACAATTTTAAAGAATTTCATGACCCAAAAAATTTTCAACCCTTTATATCTTCTACATTTAAAGATCTGTGCGCAAAATAACTATAGCATATAATTGAGAAAAACAAAGTGTACAAGAGAACAAAATTTCATACGAATACGTGGTTAACAGTGGGAGATATAGAACGACCACAATATTACAGAATTTTATGACCCAAAAATTTCCAACCCTTTATATCTTCTACATTTAAAGATCTGTGCGCAAAATAACTATAGCTTTAAATTGAAAAAAACAAAGTGTATAAGAGAACAAAATTTCATACGATTACGTGTTTCACAGTAGGAGATATAGAACGGCCACAATTTTAAAGAATTTCATGACCCAAAAAATTTTCAACCCTTTATATCTTCTACATTTAAAGATCTGTGCGCAAAATAACTATAGCATATAATTGAGAAAAACAAAGTGTACAAGAGAACAAAATTTCATACGAATACGTGTTTCACAGTAGGAGATATAGAACGGCCACAATTTTAAAGAATTTCATGACCCAAAAAATTTTCAACCCTTTATATCTTCTACATTTAAAGCTCTGTGCGCAAAATAACTATAGCTTAAAATTGAGAAAAACAAAGTGTACAAGATAACAAAATTTCATACGAATACGTGGTTAACAGTGGGAGATATAGAACGACCACAATTTTACAGAATTTTATGACCCAAAAAATTTTCAACCCTTTATATCTTCTACATTTAAAGATCTGTGCGCAAAATAACTATAGCTTATAATTTAGAAAAACAAAGTGTACAAGAGAACAAAATTTCATAGGAATACGTGGTTAACAGTGGGAGATATAGAACGGCCACAATTTTACAGTATTTCATGACCCAAAAAATTTTCAAACCTTCATATCTTCTACATTTAAAGATGTGTGCACAAAATAACTGTAGCTTTAAATTGAAAAAAACAAAGTGTACAAGAGAACAAAATTTCATACGCATACGTGGTTAACAGTGGGAGATATAGAATGGCCACAATTTTACAGAATTTGAAAACAAGGTGTATAGAAGAACAAAATTTCATACGAATACGTGGTTCACAGTGGGAGATATAGAACGGCCACAAATTTACAGAATTTCATGACCCAAAAAATTTTCAACCCTTTATATCTTCTACATTTAACGATCTGTGCAAAAATAACTATAGTTTATAATTGAGAAAAACAATGTGTACAAGAGAACAAAATTTCATACGAATACGTGGTTAACAGTGGGAGATATAGAACGGCCACAATTTTACAGAATGTCATGACCCAAAATATATTCAAACCTTCATATCTTCTACATTTAATGATCGGTTTACAAAATAACTGTAGCTTATAATTGAGTAAAACAAAGTGTACAAGAGAACAAAATTTCATACGAATACGTGGTTAACAGTGGGAGATATAGAACGGCCACAATTTTACAGAATTTCATGACCCAAAAATTTTTCAACCCTTTATATCTTCTACATTTATAGATCTGTGCACAAAATAACTATAGCTAATAATTGAGAAAAACAAGGTGTACAGGAGAACAAAATTTCGTACGAACACGTGGTTCAATGTGGGAGATATAGAACGGCCATAATTTTACAGAATTTCATGACCCAAAAAATATTCAACCCTTTATATCTTCTACATTTAAAGCTCTGTGCGCAAAATAACTATAGCTTAAAATTGAGAAAAACAAAGTGTACAAGATAACAAAATTTCATACGAATACGTGGTTAACAGTGGGAGATATAGAACGACCACAATTTTACAGAATTTTATGACCCAAAAAATTTTCAACCCTTTATATCTTCTACATTTAAAGATCTGTGCGCAAAATAACTATAGCTTATAATTTAGAAAAACAAAGTGTACAAGAGAACAAAATTTCATAGGAATACGTGGTTAACAGTGGGAGATATAGAACGGCCACAATTTTACAGTATTTCATGACCCAAAAAATTTTCAAACCTTCATATCTTCTACATTTAAAGATGTGTGCACAAAATAACTGTAGCTTTAAATTGAAAAAAACAAAGTGTACAAGAGAACAAAATTTCATACGCATACGTGGTTAACAGTGGGAGATATAGAATGGCCACAATTTTACAGAATTTGAAAACAAGGTGTATAGAAGAACAAAATTTCATACGAATACGTGGTTCACAGTGGGAGATATAGAACGGCCACAAATTTACAGAATTTCATGACCCAAAAAATTTTCAACCCTTTATATCTTCTACATTTAACGATCTGTGCAAAAATAACTATAGTTTATAATTGAGAAAAACAATGTGTACAAGAGAACAAAATTTCATACGAATACGTGGAGATATAGAACGGCCACAATTTTACAGAATGTCATGACCCAAAATATATTCAAACCTTCATATCTTCTACATTTAATGATCGGTTTACAAAATAACTGTAGCTTATAATTGAGTAAAACAAAGTGTACAAGAGAACAAAATTTCATACGAATACGTGGTTAACAGTGGGAGATATAGAACGGCCACAATTTTACAGAATTTCATGACCCAAAAATTTTTCAACCCTTTATATCTTCTACATTTATAGATCTGTGCACAAAATAACTATAGCTAATAATTGAGAAAAACAAGGTGTACAGGAGAACAAAATTTCGTACGAACACGTGGTTCAATGTGGGAGATATAGAACGGCCATAATTTTACAGAATTTCATGACCCAAAAAATAGTCAACCCTTTATATCTTCTACATTTAAAGATCTGTGCATAAAATAACTATCGCTTATAATTGAGAAAAACAAAGTGTACAAGAAAACAAAATTTCATATTAATACGTGGTTCAAAGTGGGAGATATAGAACGGCCATAATTTTACAGAATTTCATGACCCAAAAAATTTTCAACCCTTTATAACTTCTACATTTATAGATCTCTGCACAAAATAACTATAGCTTATAATTTAGAAAAAGAAAGTGTACAAGAGAACAAAATTTTATAGGAATACGTGGTTAACAGTGGGAGATATAGAACGACCACAATATTACAGAATTTTATGACCCAAAAAATTTTCAACCCTTTATATCTTCTACATTTAAAGATCTGTGCGCAAAATAACTATAGCTTTAAATTGAAAAAAACAAAGTGTATAAGAGAACAAAATTTCATACGATTACGTGTTTCACAGTAGGAGATATAGAACGGCCACAATTTTAAAGAATTTCAAGACCCAAAAAATTTTCAACCCTTTATATCTTCTACATTTAAAGATCTGTGCGCAAAATAACTATAGCATATAATTGAGAAAAACAAAGTGTACAAGAGAACAAAATTTCATACGAATACGTGGTTAACAGTGGGAGATATAGAACGACCACAATATTACAGAATTTTATGACCCAAAAATTTCCAACCCTTTATATCTTCTACATTTAAAGATCTGTGCGCAAAATAACTATAGCTTTAAATTGAAAAAAACAAAGTGTATAAGAGAACAAAATTTCATACGATTACGTGTTTCACAGTAGGAGATATAGAACGGCCACAATTTTAAAGAATTTCATGACCCAAAAAATTTTCAACCCTTTATATCTTCTACATTTAAAGATCTGTGCGCAAAATAACTATAGCATATAATTGAGAAAAACAAAGTGTACAAGAGAACAAAATTTCATACGAATACGTGTTTCACAGTAGGAGATATAGAACGGCCACAATTTTAAAGAATTTCATGACCCAAAAAATTTTCAACCCTTTATATCTTCTACATTTAAAGCTCTGTGCGCAAAATAACTATAGCTTAAAATTGAGAAAAACAAAGTGTACAAGATAACAAAATTTCATACGAATACGTGGTTAACAGTGGGAGATATAGAACGACCACAATTTTACAGAATTTTATGACCCAAAAAATTTTCAACCCTTTATATCTTCTACATTTAAAGATCTGTGCGCAAAATAACTATAGCTTATAATTTAGAAAAACAAAGTGTACAAGAGAACAAAATTTCATAGGAATACCTGGTTAACAGTGGGAGATATAGAACGGCCACAATTTTACAGTATTTCATGACCCAAAAAATTTTCAAACCTTCATATCTTCTACATTTAAAGATGTGTGCACAAAATAACTGTAGCTTTAAAATGAAAAAAACAAAGTGTACAAGAGAACAAAATTTCATACGCATACGTGGTTAACAGTGGGAGATATAGAATGGCCACAATTTTACAGAATTTGAAAACAAGGTGTATAGAAGAACAAAATTTCATACGAATACGTGGTTCACAGTGGGAGATATAGAACGGCCACAAATTTACAGAATTTCATGACCCAAAAAATTTTCAACCCTTTATATCTTCTACATTTAACGATCTGTGCAAAAATAACTATAGTTTATAATTGAGAAAAACAATGTGTACAAGAGAACAAAATTTCATACGAATACGTGGTTAACAGTGGGAGATATAGAACGGCCACAATTTTACAGAATGTCATGACCCAAAATATATTCAAACCTTCATATCTTCTACATTTAATGATCGGTTTACAAAATAACTGTAGCTTATAATTGAGTAAAACAAAGTGTACAGGAGAACAAAATTTCATACGAATACGTGGTTAACAGTGGGAGATATAGAACGGCCACAATTTTACAGAATTTCATGACCCAAAAATTTTTCAACCCTTTATATCTTCTACATTTATAGATCTGTGCACAAAATAACTATAGCTAATAATTGAGAAAAACAAGGTGTACAGGAGAACAAAATTTCGTACGAACACGTGGTTCAATGTGGGAGATATAGAACGGCCATAATTTTACAGAATTTCATGACCCAAAAAATATTCAACCCTTTATATCTTCTACATTTAAAGATCTGTGCATAAAATAACTATCGCTTATAATTGAGAAAAACAAAGTGTACAAGACAACAAAATTTCATATTAATACGTGGTTCAAAGTGGGAGATATAGAACGGCCATAATTTTACAGAATTTCATGACCCAAAAAATTTTCAACCCTTTATAACTTCTACATTTATAGATCTCTGCACAAAATAACTATAGCTTATAATTTAGAAAAAGAAAGTGTACAAGAGAACAAAATTTTATAGGAATACGTGGTTAACAGTGGGAGATATAGAACGGCCATAATTTTACAGAATTTCATGACCCAAAAAATTTTCAAACCTTCATATCTTCTACATTTAAAGATGTGTGCACAAAATAACTGTAGCTTATAATTGAGTAAAACAAAGTGTACAAGAGAACAAAATTTCATACGCATACGTGGTTAACAGTGGGAGATATAGAATGGCTACAATTTTACAGAATTTGAAAACAAGGTGTACAGAAGAACAAAATTTCATACGAATACGTGGTTCACAGTGGGAGATATAGAACGGCCACAATTTTACAGAATTTCATGACCCAAAAAATTTTCAACCCTTTATATCTTCTACATTTAACGATCTGTGCACAAAATAACTATAGCTTATAATTGAGAAAAACAATGTGTACAAGAGAACAAAATTTCATACGAATACGTGGTTAACAGTGGGAGATATAGAACGGCCACAATTTTACAGAATTTCATGACCCAAAAATTTTTCAACCCTTTATAACTTCTACATTTATAGATCTCTGCACAAAATAACTATAGCTTATAATTTAGAAAAAGAAAGTGTACAAGAGAACAAAATTTCATAGGAATACGTGGTTAACAGTGGGAGATATAGAACGGCCATAATTTTACAGAATTTCATGACCCAAAAAATTTTCAAACCTTCATATCTTCTACATTTAAAGATCTGTGCACAAAATAACTGTAGCTTATAATTGAGTAAAACAAAGTGTACAAGAGAACAAAATTTCATACGAATACGTGGTTAACAGTGGGAGATATAGAACGGCCATAATTTTACAGAATTTCATGACCCAAAAAATTTTCAAACCTTCATATCTTCTACATTTAAAGATCTGTGCACAAAATAACTGTAGCTTATAATTGAGTAAAACAAAGTGTACAAGAGAACAAAATTTCATACGAATACGTGGTTAACTGTGGGAGATATAGAACGGCCATAATTTTACAAAATTTCATGACCCAAAAATTTTTCAACCCTTTATAACTTCTACATTTATAGATCTCTGCACAAAATAACTATAGCTTATAATTTAGAAAAAGAAAGTGTACAAGAAAACAAAATTTCATAGGAATACGTGGTTAACAGTGGGAGATATAGAACGGCCATAATTTTACAGAATTTCATGACCCAAAAAATTTTCAAACCTTCATATCTTCTACATTTAAAGATCTGTGCACAAAATAACTGTAGCTTATAATTGAGTAAAACAAAGTGTACAAGAGAACAAAATTTCATACCAATACGTGGTTCACAATTGGAGATATAGAACGGCCACAATTTTACAAAATTTCATGACCCAAAAATTTTTCAACCCATTGTATCTTCTACATTTATAGATCTGTGCACAAAATAACTATAGCTTATAATTTAGAAAAACAAAGTGTACATGAGAACAAAATTTCATAGGAATACGTGGTTAACAGTGGGAGATATAGAACGGCCACAATTTTACAGTATTTCATGACCCAAAAAATTTTCAAACCTTCATATCTTCTACATTTAAAAATGTGTGCACAAAATAACTGTAGCTTTAAATTGAAAAAAACAAAGTGTACAAGAGAACAAAATTTCATACGCATACGTGGTTAACAGTGGGAGATATAGAATGGCCACAATTTTACAGAATTTCATTACCCAAAAAATATTCATCCCCTTATATATTCTACATTTAAAGATCTGTGCATAAAATAACTATCGCTTATAATTGAGAAAAACAAAGTGTACAAGAGAACAAAATTTCATACGAATACGTGGTTCACAGTGGGAGATATAGAACGGCCACAATTTTACAGAATTTCATTACCCAAAAAATATTCAACCCTTTATATCTTCTACATTTAAAGATCTGTGCATAAAATAACTATAGCTTATAATTTAGAAAAACAAAGTTTACAAGAGAACAAAATTTCATACGAATACGTAGTTAACAGTGGGAGATATAGAACGGCCACAATTTTACAGAATTTCATGACCCAAAAAATTTTCAACCCTTTATATCTTCTACATTTAAAGATCTGTGCACAAAATAACTGTAGCTTATAATTGAGTGAAACAGCTCCATTTTATGTGCTGGATAACTGTGCTTTTATTGGCGAGGGAGTGGCTAACAGTGTCACTACGTCATCAGCTAGAGCCCGCACACTTCACACATCCCGTTCGCCAATGAGATTAGCCAATCGTTTTTGGTAATTTTTTCTATGAAAAATACAATTTAGATATTTTTTACTAATTTTTCCCCCATAGGAATTTGATAAATTATTGAATACTGCAATAAAAATTGATATCGTAAAAAGGTCCTAAATAAACATGTATTGAACATTAAATTTCCGGTTTCGTTATTCTAATGTAATGCTGAATCAAAAAAGTTAACGGAATATTTTCCTGAAATGAAACAAAGTTAATGCTAGAGCATTGAATGAAAGTGAAACAGCTCCATTTTATGTACTGGATAACTGTGCTTTTATTGGCGAGGGAGTGGCTTACAGAGTCATTACGTCATCAGCTAGAGCCCGCCCACTTCACACATCCCGTTCGCCAATGAGATAAGCCAATCGTTTTTGGTAATTTTTTCTATGAAAAATACAATTTAGATATTTTTTACTAATTTTTCCCCCATAGGAATTTGATAAATTATTGAATACTGCAATAAAAATTGATATCGTAAAAAGGTCCTAAATAAACATGTATTGAACATTAAATTTCCGGTTTCGTAATTCTAATGTAATGCTGAATCAAAAAAGTTAACGGAATATTTTCCTGAAATGAAACAAAGTTAATGCTAGAGCATTGAATGAAAGTGAAACAGCTCCATTTTATGTACTGGATAACTGTGCTTTTATTGGCGAGGGAGTGGCTTACAGAGTCATTACGTCATCAGCTAGAGCCCGCCCACTTCACACATCCCGTTCGCCAATGAGATAAGCCAATCGTTTTTGGTAATTTTTTCTATGAAAAATACAATTTAGATATTTTTTACTAATTTTTCCCCCATAGGAATTTGATAAATTATTGAATACTGCAATAAAAATTGATATCGTAAAAAGGTCCTAAATAAACATGTTTTGAACATTAAATTTCCGGTTTCGTAATTCTAATGTAATGCTGAATCAAAAAAGTTAACGGAATATTTTCCTGAAATGAAACAAAGTTAATGCTAGAGCATTGAATGAAAGTGAAACAGCTCCATTTTATGTACTGGATAACTGTGCTTTTATTGGCGAGGGAGTGGCTTACAGAGTCATTACATCATCAGCTAGAGCCCGCCCACTTCACACATCCCGTTCGCCAATGAGATAAGCCAATCGTTTTTGGTAATTTTTTCTATGAAAAATACAATTTAGATATTTTTTACTAATTTTTCCCCCATAGGAATTTGATAAATTATTGAATACTGCAATAAAAATTGATATCGTAAAAATGTCCAAAATAAATATGTTTTGAACATTAAATTTCCGGTTTCGTTATTCTAATGTAATGCTGAATCAAAAAAGTTAACGGAATATTTTCCTGAAATGAAACAAAGTTAATGCTAGAGCATTGAATGAAAGTGAAACAGCTCCATTTTATGTACTGGATAACTGTGCTTTTATTGGCGAGGGAGTGGCTTACAGAGTCATAACGTCATCAGCTAGAGCCCGCCCACTTCACACATCCCGTTCGCCAATGAGATAAGCCAATCGTTTTTGGTAATTTTTTCTATGAAAAATACAATTTAGATATTTTTTACTAATTTTTCTCCCATAGGTATTTGATAAATTATTGAATACTGCAATAAAAATTGATATCGTAAAAAGGTCCTAAATAAACATGTTTTGAACATTAAATTTCCGGTTTCGTAATTCTAATGTAATGCTGAATCAAAAAAGTTAACGGAATATTTTCCTGAAATGAAACAAAGTTAATGCTAGAGCATTGAATGAAAGTGAAACAGCTCCATTTTATGTACTGGATAACTGTGCTTTTATTGGCGAGGGAGTGGCTTACAGTGTCACTACGTCATCAGCTAGAGCCTGCCCACTTCACACATCCCGTTCGCCAATGAGATAAGCTAATCGTTTTTGGTAATTTTTTCTATGAAAAATACAATTTAGATATTTTTGACTAATTTTTCCCCCATAGGTATTTGATAAATTATTGAATACTGCAATAAAAATTGATATCGTAAAAAGGTCCTAAATAAACATGTTTTGAACATTAAATTTCCGGTTTCGTAATTCTAATGTAATGCTGAATCAAAAAAGTTAACGAAATATTTTCCTAAAGTGAAACAATGTAAAATCTGGGGCATTGAATGAAAGTGAAACAGCTCCATTTTATGTACTGGATAACTGTGCTTTTATTGGCGAGGGAGTGGTTTACGGTGTCACTACGTCATCAGCTACAGCCCGCCCACTTCACACATCCCGTTCGCCAATGAGATTAGCGAATCGTTTTTGGTAATTATTTCTAGGAAAAATACTATTTAGATTTTTTTGACTAATTTTTCTCCCATAGGTATTTGATAAATTATTGAATACTACAATAAAAATTGATATCGTAAAAATGTCCAAAATAAATATGTTTTGAACATTATATTTCCGATTTCAAACTTCTAATGTAATGCAGAAGCAACGAAGTTAACGAAATATTTTCCTAAAGTGAAACAATGTAAAATCTGGGGCATTGAATGAAAGTGAAACAGCTCCATTTTATGTACTGGATAACTGTGCTTTTATTGGCGAGGGAGTGGCTTACAGAGTCATTACGTCATCAGCTAGAGCCCGCCCACTTCACACATCCCGTTCGCCAATGAGATAAGCCAATCGTTTTTGGTAATTTTTTCTATGAAAAATACAATTTAGATATTTTTGACTAATTTTTCCCCCATAGGTATTTGATAAATTATTGAATACTGCAATAAAAATTGATATCGTAAAAAGGTCCTAAATAAACATGTTTTGAACATTAAATTTCCGGTTTCGTAATTCTAATGTAATACTGAATCAAAAAAGTTAACGGAATATTTTCCTGAAATGAAACAAAGTTAATGCTAGAGCATTGAATGAAAGTGAAACAGCTCCATTTTATGTACTGGATAACTGTGCTTTTATTGTCGAGGGAGTGGCTTACAGTGTCACTACGTCATCAGCTAGAGCCCGCCCACTTCACACATCCCGTTCGCCAATGAGATAAGCCAATCGTTTTTGGTAATTTTTTCTATGAAAAATACAATTTAGATATTTTTGACTAATTTTTCCCCCATAGGTATTTGATAAATTATTGAATACTGCAATAAAAATTGATATCGTAAAAAGGTCCTAAATAAACATGTTTTGAACATTAAATTTCCGGTTTCATACTTCTAATGTAATGCTGAATCAAAAAAGTTAACGAAATATTTTCCTAAAGTGAAACAATGTAAAATCTGGGGCATTGAATGAAAGTGAAACAGCTCCATTTTATGTACTGGATAACTGTGCTTTTATTGGCGAGGGAGTGGCTTACGGTGTCACTACGTCATCAGCTACAGCCCGCCCACTTCACACATCCCGTTCGCTAATGAGATTAGCGAATCGTTTTTGGTAATTATTTCTAGGAAAAATACTATTTAGATTTTTTTGACTAATTTTTCTCCTATAGGTATTTGATAAATTATTGAATACTACAATAAAAATTGATATCGTAAAAATGTCCAAAATAAATATGTTTTGAACATTATATTTCCGATTTCAAACTTCTAATGTAATGCAGAAGCAACGAAGTTAACGAAATATTTTCCTAAAGTGAAACAATGTAAAATCTGGGGCATTGAATGAAAGTGAAACAGCTCCATTTTATGTAGTGGATAACTGTGCTTTTATTGGCGAGGGAGTGGCTTACAGTGTCACTACGTCATCAGCTACAGCCCGCCCAATTCACACATCCCGTTCACCAATGAGATTAGCCAATCGTTTTTAGTAATTTTTTCTATGAAAAATACAATTTAGATGTTTTTGACTAATTTTTCCCCCATAGGTATTTGATAAATTATTGAATACTGCAATAAAAATTGATATCGTAAAAAGGTCCTAAATAAACATGTATTGAACATTAAATTTCCGGTTTCGTTATTCTAATGCAATGCTGAATCAAAAAAGTTAACGAAATATTTTCCTGAAATGAAACAAAGTTAATGCTAGAGCATTGAATGAAAGTGAAACAGCTCAATTTTATGTACTGGATAACTGTGCTATTA
Organism: Rhodnius prolixus; assembly: GCF_049639745.1. Taxonomy (NCBI): domain Eukaryota; kingdom Metazoa; phylum Arthropoda; class Insecta; order Hemiptera; family Reduviidae; genus Rhodnius; species Rhodnius prolixus. The sequence goes on from NW_027411634.1 coordinate 39,668,650, forward strand.
TTGGCGAGGGAGTGGCTTACGGTGTCACTACGTCATCAGCTACAGCCCGCCCACTTCACACATCCCGTTCGCCAATGAGATTAGCGAATCGTTTTTGGTAATTATTTCTAGGAAAAATACTATTTAGATTTTTTTGACTAATTTTTCCCCCATAGGTATTTGATAAATTATTGAATACTGCAATAAAAATTTATATCGTAAAAAGGTCCTAAATAAACATGTATTGAACATTAAATTTCCGGTTTCGTTATTCTAATGTAATGCTGAATCAAAAAAGTTAACGGAATATTTTCCTGAAATGAATCAAAGTTAATGCTAGAGCATTGAATGAAAGTGAAACAGCTCCATTTTATGTACTGGATAACTGTGCTTTTATTGGCGAGGGAGTGGCTTACAGAGTCATTACGTCATCAGCTAGAGCCCGCCCACTTCACACATCCCGTTCGCCAATGAGATAAGCCAATCGTTTTTGGTAATTTTTTCTTTGAAAAATACAATTTAGATATTTTTTACTAATTTTCCCCCCATAGGTATTTGATAAATTATTGAATACTGCAATAAAAATTGATATCGTAAAAAGGTCCTAAATAAACATGTTTTGAACATTAAATTTCCGGTTTCGTAATTCTAATGTAATGCTGAATCAAAAAAGTTAACGGAATATTTTCCTGAAATGAAACAAAGTTAATGCTAGAGCATTGAATGAAAGTGAAACATCTCCATTTTATGTACTGGATAACTGTGCTATTATTGGCGAGGGAGTGGCTTACGGTGTCACTACGTCATCAGCTACAGCCCGCCCACTTCACACATCCCGTTCGCCAATGAGATTAGCGAATCGTTTTTGGTAATTATTTCTAGGAAAAATACTATTTAGATTTTTTTGACTAATTTTTCTCCCATAGGTATTTGATAAATTATTGAATACTACAATAAAAATTGATATCGTAAAAATGTCCAAAATAAATATGTTTTGAACATTATATTTCCGATTTCAAACTTCTAATGTAATGCAGAAGCAACGAAGTTAACGAAATATTTTCCTAAAGTGAAACAATGTAAAATCTGGGGCATTGAATGAAAGTGAAACAGCTCCATTTTATGTACTGGATAACTGTGCTTTTATTGGCGAGGGAGTGGCTTACGGTGTCACTTCGTCATCAGCTACAGCCCGCCCACTTCACACATCCCGTTCGCCAATGAGATTAGCGAATCGTTTTTGGTAATTATTTCTAGGAAAAATACTATTTAGATTTTTTTGACTAATTTTTCTCCCATAGGTATTTGATAAATTATTGAATACTGCAATAAAAATTGATATCGTAAAAATGTCCAAAATAAATATGTTTTGAACATTATATTTCCGATTTCAAACTTCTAATGTAATGCAGAAGCAACGAAGTTAACGAAATATTTTCCTAAAGTGAAACAATGTAAAATCTGGGGCATTGAATGAAAGTGAAACAGCTCCATTTTATGTACTGGATAACTGTGCTTTTATTGTCGAGGGAGTGGCTTACAGTGTCACTACGTCATCAGCTAGAGCCCGCCCACTTCACACATCCCGTTCGCCAATGAGATAAGCCAATCGTTTTTGGTAATTTTTTCTATGAAAAATCCAATTTAGATATTTTTGACTAATTTTTCCCCCATAGGTATTTGATAAATTATTGAATACTGCAATAAAAATTGATATCGTAAAAAGGTCCTAAATAAACATGTTTTGAACATTAAATTTCCGGTTTCATACTTCTAATGTAATGCTGAATCAAAAAAGTTAACGAAATATTTTCCTAAAGTGAAACAATGTAAAATCTGGGGCATTGAATGAAAGTGAAACAGCTCCATTTTATGTACTGGATAACTGTGCTTTTATTGGCGAGGGAGTGGCTTACGGTGTCACTACGTCATCAGCTACAGCCCGCCCACTTCACACATCCCGTTCGCTAATGAGATTAGCGAATCGTTTTTGGTAATTATTTCTAGGAAAAATACTATTTAGATTTTTTTGACTAATTTTTCTCCCATAGGTATTTGATAAATTATTGAATACTACAATAAAAATTGATATCGTAAAAATGTCCAAAATAAATATGTTTTGAACATTATATTTCCGATTTCAAACTTCTAATGTAATGCAGAAGCAACGAAGTTAACGAAATATTTTCCTAAAGTGAAACAATGTAAAATCTGGGGCATTGAATGAAAGTGAAACAGCTCCATTTTATGTACTGGATAACTGTGCTTTTATTGGCGAGGGAGTGGCTTACAGTGTCACTACGTCATCAGCTACAGCCCGCCCAATTCACACATCCCGTTCACCAATGAGATTAGCCAATCGTTTTTAGTAATTTTTTCTATGAAAAATACAATTTAGATGTTTTTGACTAATTTTTCCCCCATAGGTATTTGATAAATTATTGAATACTGCAATAAAAATTGATATCGTAAAAAGGTCCTAAATAAACATTTATTGAACATTAAATTTCCGGTTTCGTTATTCTAATGCAATGCTGAATCAAAAAAGTTAACGAAATATTTTCCTGAAATGAAACAATGTAAAATCTGGGGCATTGAATGAAAGTGAAACAGCTCCATTTTATGTACTGGATAACTGTGCTTTTATTGGCGAGGGAGTGGCTTACGGTGTCACTTCGTCATCAGCTACAGCCCGCCCACTTCACACATCCCGTTCGCCAATGAGATTAGCGAATCGTTTTTGGTAATTATTTCTAGGAAAAATACTATTTAGATTTTTTTGACTAATTTTTCTCCGATAGGTATTTGATAAATTATTGAATACTGCAATAAAAATTGATATCGTAAAAAGGTCCTAAATAAACATGTATTGAACATTAAATTTCCGGTTTCGTTATTCTAATGCAATGCTGAATCAAAAAAGTTAACGAAATATTTTCCTGAAATGAAACAAAGTTAATGCTAGAGCATTGAATGAAAGTGAAACAGCTCCATTTTATGTACTGGATAACTGTGCTATTATTGGCGAGGGAGTGGCTTACGGTGTCACTACGTCATCAGCTACAGCCCGCCCACTTCACACATCCCGTTCGCCAATGAGATTAGCGAATCGTTTTTGGTAATTATTTCTAGGAAAAATACTATTTAGATTTTTTTGACTAATTTTTCCCCCATAGGTATTTGATAAATTATTGAATACTGCAATAAAAATTTATATCGTAAAAAGGTCCTAAATAAACATGTATTGAACATTAAATTTCCGGTTTCGTTATTCTAATGTAATGCTGAATCAAAAAAGTTAACGGAATATTTTCCTGAAATGAATCAAAGTTAATGCTAGAGCATTGAATGAAAGTGAAACAGCTCCATTTTATGTACTGGATAACTGTGCTTTTGTTGGCGAGGGAGTGGCTTACAGAGTCATTACGTCATCAGCTAGAGCCCGCCCACTTCACACATCCCGTTCGCCAATGAGATAAGCCAATCGTTTTTGGTAATTTTTTCTTTGAAAAATACAATTTAGATATTTTTTACTAATTTTTCCCCCATAGGTATTTGATAAATTATTGAATACTGCAATAAAAATTGATATCGTAAAAAGGTCCTAAATAAACATGTTTTGAACATTAAATTTCCGGTTTCGTAATTCTAATGTAATGCTGAATCAAAAAAGTTAACGGAATATTTTCCTGAAATGAAACAAAGTTAATGCTAGAGCATTGAATGAAAGTGAAACAGCTCCATTTTATGTACTGGATAACTGTGCTATTATTGGCGAGGGAGTGGCTTACGGTGTCACTACGTCATCAGCTACAGCCCGCCCACTTCACACATCCCGTTCGCCAATGAGATTAGCGAATCGTTTTTGGTAATTATTTCTAGGAAAAATACTATTTAGATTTTTTTGACTAATTTTTCTCCCATAGGTATTTGATAAATTATTGAATACTACGATAAAAATTGATATCGTAAAAATGTCCTAAATAAACATGTTTTGAACATTAAATTTCCGGTTTCGTAATTCTAATGTAATGCTGAATCAAAAAAGTTAACGGAATATTTTCCTGAAATGAAACAAAGTTAATGCTAGAGCATTGAATGAAAGTGAAACAGCTCCATTTTATGTACTGGATAACTGTGCTTTTATTGTCGAGGGAGTGGCTTACAGTGTCACTACGTCATCAGCTAGAGCCCGCCCACTTCACACATCCCGTTCGCCAATGAGATAAGCCAATCGTTTTTGGTAATTTTTTCTATGAAAAATACAATTTAGATATTTTTGACTAATTTTTCCCCCATAGGTATTTGATAAATTATTGAATACTGCAATAAAAATTGATATCGTAAAAAGGTCCTAAATAAACATGTTTTGAACATTAAATTTCCGGTTTCATACTTCTAATGTAATGCTGAATCAAAAAAGTTAACGAAATATTTTCCTAAAGTGAAACAATGTAAAATCTGGGGCATTGAATGAAAGTGAAACAGCTCCATTTTATGTACTGGATAACTGTGCTTTTATTGGCGAGGGAGTGGCTTACAGTGTCACTACGTCATCAGCTAGAGCCCGCCCACTTCACACATCCCGTTCGCCAATGAGATAAGCCAATCCTTTTTGGTAATTATTTCTAGGAAAAATACTATTTAGATTTTTTTGACTAATTTTTCTCCCATAGGTATTTGATAAATTATTGAATACTGCAATAAAAATTGATATCGTAAAAAGGTCCTAAATAAACATGTTTTGAACATTAAATTTCCGGTTTCATACTTCTAATGTAATGCTGAATCAAAAAAGTTAACGAAATATTTTCCTAAAGTGAAACAATGTAAAATCTGGGGCATTGAATGAAAGTGAAACAGCTCCATTTTATGTACTGGATAACTGTGCTTTTATTGGCGAGGGAGTGGCTTACGGTGTCACTACGTCATCAGCTACAGCCCGCCCACTTCACACATCCCGTTCGCTAATGAGATTAGCGAATCGTTTTTGATAATTATTTCTAGGAAAAATACTATTTAGATTTTTTTGACTAATTTTTCTCCCATAGGTATTTGATAAATTATTGAATACTACAATAAAAATTGATATCGTAAAAATGTCCAAAATAAATATGTTTTGAACATTATATTTCCGATTTCAAACTTCTAATGTAATGCAGAAGCAACGAAGTTAACGAAATATTTTCCTAAAGTGAAACAATGTAAAATCTGGGGCATTGAATGAAAGTGAAACAGCTCCATTTTATGTACTGGATAACTGTGCTTTTATTGGCGAGGGAGTGGCTTACAGTGTCACTACGTCATCAGCTACAGCCCGCCCAATTCACACATCCCGTTCACCAATGAGATTAGCCAATCGTTTTTAGTAATTTTTTCTATGAAAAATACAATTTAGATGTTTTTGACTAATTTTTCCCCCATAGGTATTTGATAAATTATTGAATACTGCAATAAAAATTGATATCGTAAAAAGGTCCAAAATAAATATGTTTTGAACATTATATTTCCGATTTCAAACTTCTAATGTAATGCAGAAGCAACGAAGTTAACGAAATATTTTCCTAAAGTGAAACAATGTAAAATCTGGGGCATTGAATGAAAGTGAAACAGCTCCATTTTATGTACTGGATAACTGTGCTTTTATTGGCGAGGGAGTGGCTTACAGAGTCATTACGTCATCAGCTAGAGCCCGCCCACTTCACACATCCCGTTCGCCAATGAGATAAGCCAATCGTTTTTGGTAATTTTTTCTATGAAAAATACAATTTAGATATTTTTGACTAATTTTTCCCCCATAGGTATTTGATAAATTATTGAATACTGCAATAAAAATTGATATCGTAAAAAGGTCCTAAATAAACATGTTTTGAACATTAAATTTCCGGTTTCGTAATTCTAATGTAATACTGAATCAAAAAAGTTAACGGAATATTTTCCTGAAATGAAACAAAGTTAATGCTAGAGCATTGAATGAAAGTGAAACAGCTCCATTTTATGTACTGGATAACTGTGCTTTTATTGTCGAGGGAGTGGCTTACAGTGTCACTACGTCATCAGCTAGAGCCCGCCCACTTCACACATCCCGTTCGCCAATGAGATAAGCCAATCTTTTTTGGTAATTTTTTCTATGAAAAATACAATTTAGATATTTTTGACTAATTTTTCCCCCATAGGTATTTGATAAATTATTGAATACTGCAATAAAAATTGATATCGTAAAAAGGTCCTAAATAAACATGTTTTGAACATTAAATTTCCGGTTTCATACTTCTAATGTAATGCTGAATCAAAAAAGTTAACGAAATATTTTCCTAAAGTGAAACAATGTAAAATCTGGGGCATTGAATGAAAGTGAAACAGCTCCATTTTATGTACTGGATAACTGTGCTTTTATTGGCGAGGGAGTGGCTTACGGTGTCACTACGTCATCAGCTACAGCCCGCCCACTTCACACATCCCTTTCGCTAATGAGATTAGCGAATCGTTTTTGGTAATTATTTCTAGGAAAAATACTATTTAGATTTTTTTGACTAATTTTTCTCCTATAGGTATTTGATAAATTATTGAATACTACAATAAAAATTGATATCGTAAAAATGTCCAAAATAAATATGTTTTGAACATTATATTTCCGATTTCAAACTTCTAATGTAATGCAGAAGCAACGAAGTTAACGAAATATTTTCCTAAAGTGAAACAATGTAAAATCTGGGGCATTGAATGAAAGTGAAACAGCTCCATTTTATGTAGTGGATAACTGTGCTTTTATTGGCGAGGGAGTGGCTTACAGTGTCACTACGTCATCAGCTACAGCCCGCCCAATTCACACATCCCGTTCACCAATGAGATTAGCCAATCGTTTTTAGTAATTTTTTCTATGAAAAATACAATTTAGATGTTTTTGACTAATTTTTCCCCCATAGGTATTTGATAAATTATTGAATACTGCAATAAAAATTGATATCGTAAAAAGGTCCTAAATAAACATGTATTGAACATTAAATTTCCGGTTTCGTTATTCTAATGCAATGCTGAATCAAAAAAGTTATCGAAATATTTTCCTGAAATGAAACAAAGTTAATGCTAGAGCATTGAATGAAAGTGAAACAGCTCCATTTTATGTACTGGATAACTGTGCTATTATTGGCGAGGGAGTGGCTTACGGTGTCACTACGTCATCAGCTACAGCCCGCCCACTTCACACATCCCGTTCGCCAATGAGATTAGCGAATCGTTTTTGGTAATTATTTCTAGGAAAAATACTATTTAGATTTTTTTGACTAATTTTTCTCCCATAGGTATTTGATAAATTATTGAATACTGCAATAAAAATTGATATCGTAAAAAGGTCCTAAATAAACATGTATTGAACATTAAATTTCCGGTTTCGTTATTCTAATGCAATGCTGAATCAAAAAAGTTAACGAAATATTTTCCTGAAATGAAACAAAGTTAATGCTAGAGCATTGAATGAAAGTGAAACAGCTCAATTTTATGTACTGGATAACTGTGCTATTATTGGCGAGGGAGTGGCTTACGGTGTCACTACGTCATCAGCTACAGCCCGCCCACTTCACACATCCCGTTCGCCAATGAGATTAGCGAATCGTTTTTGGTAATTATTTCTAGGAAAAATACTATTTAGATTTTTTTGACTAATTTTTCCCCCATAGGTATTTGATAAATTATTGAATACTGCAATAAAAATTTATATCGTAAAAAGGTCCTAAATAAACATGTATTGAACATTAAATTTCCGGTTTCGTTATTCTAATGTAATGCTGAATCAAAAAAGTTAACGGAATATTTTCCTGAAATGAATCAAAGTTAATGCTAGAGCATTGAATGAAAGTGAAACAGCTCCATTTTATGTACTGGATAACTGTGCTTTTATTGGCGAGGGAGTGGCTTACAGAGTCATTACGTCATCAGCTAGAGCCCGCCCACTTCACACATCCCGTTCGCCAATGAGATAAGCCAATCGTTTTTGGTAATTTTTTTTTTGAAAAATACAATTTAGATATTTTTTACTAATTTTCCCCCCATAGGTATTTGATAAATTATTGAATACTGCAATAAAAATTGATATCGTAAAAAGGTCCTAAATAAACATGTTTTGAACATTAAATTTCCGGTTTCGTAATTCTAATGTAATGCTGAATCAAAAAAGTTAACGGAATATTTTCCTGAAATGAAACAAAGTTAATGCTAGAGCATTGAATGAAAGTGAAACATCTCCATTTTATGTACTGGATAACTGTGCTATTATTGGCGAGGGAGTGGCTTACGGTGTCACTACGTCATCAGCTACAGCCCGCCCACTTCACACATCCCGTTCGCCAATGAGATTAGCGAATCGTTTTTGGTAATTATTTCTAGGAAAAATACTATTTAGATTTTTTTGACTAATTTTTCTCCCATAGGTATTTGATAAATTATTGAATACTACAATAAAAATTGATATCGTAAAAATGTCCAAAATAAATATGTTTTGAACATTATATTTCCGATTTCAAACTTCTAATGTAATGCAGAAGCAACGAAGTTAACGAAATATTTTCCTAAAGTGAAACAATGTAAAATCTGGGGCATTGAATGAAAGTGAAACAGCTCCATTTTATGTACTGGATAACTGTGCTTTTATTGGCGAGGGAGTGGCTTACGGTGTCACTTCGTCATCAGCTACAGCCCGCCCACTTCACACATCCCGTTCGCCAATGAGATTAGCGAATCGTTTTTGGTAATTATTTCTAGGAAAAATACTATTTAGATTTTTTTGACTAATTTTTCTCCCATAGGTATTTGATAAATTATTGAATACTGCAATAAAAATTGATATCGTAAAAATGTCCAAAATAAATATGTTTTGAACATTATATTTCCGATTTCAAACTTCTAATGTAATGCAGAAGCAACGAAGTTAACGAAATATTTTCCTAAAGTGAAACAATGTAAAATCTGGGGCATTGAATGAAAGTGAAACAGCTCCATTTTATGTACTGGATAACTGTGCTTTTATTGTCGAGGGAGTGGCTTACAGTGTCACTACGTCATCAGCTAGAGCCCGCCCACTTCACACATCCCGTTCGCCAATGAGATAAGCCAATCGTTTTTGGTAATTTTTTCTATGAAAAATCCAATTTAGATATTTTTGACTAATTTTTCTCCCATAGGTATTTGATAAATTATTGAATACTGCAATAAAAATTGATATCGTAAAAAGGTCCTAAATAAACATGTTTTGAACATTAAATTTCCGGTTTCGTAATTCTAATGTAATGCTGAATCAAAAAAGTTAACGGAATATTTTCCTGAAATGAAACAAAGTTAATGCTAGAGCATTGAATGAAAGTGAAACAGCTCCATTTTATGTACTGGATAACTGTGCTATTATTGGCGAGGGAGTGGCTTACGGTGTCACTACGTCATCAGCTACAGCCCGCCCACTTCACACATCCCGTTCGCCAATGAGATTAGCGAATCGTTTTTGGTAATTATTTCTAGGAAAAATACTATTTAGATTTTTTTGACTAATTTTTCTCCCATAGGTATTTGATAAATTATTGAATACTACAATAAAAATTGATATCGTAAAAATGTCCTAAATAAACATGTTTTGAACATTAAATTTCCGGTTTCGTAATTCTAATGTAATGCTGAATCAAAAAAGTTAACGGAATATTTTCCTGAAATGAAACAAAGTTAATGCTAGAGCATTGAATGAAAGTGAAACAGCTCCATTTTATGTACTGGATAACTGTGCTTTTATTGTCGAGGGAGTGGCTTACAGTGTCACTACGTCATCAGCTAGAGCCCGCCCACTTCACACATCCCGTTCGCCAATGAGATAAGCCAATCGTTTTTGGTAATTTTTTCTATGAAAAATACAATTTAGATATTTTTGACTAATTTTTCCCCCATAGGTATTTGATAAATTATTGAATACTGCAATAAAAATTGATATCGTAAAAAGGTCCTAAATAAACATGTTTTGAACATTAAATTTCCGGTTTCATACTTCTAATGTAATGCTGAATCAAAAAAGTTAACGAAATATTTTCCTAAAGTGAAACAATGTAAAATCTGGGGCATTGAATGAAAGTGAAACAGCTCCATTTTATGTACTGGATAACTGTGCTTTTATTGGCGAGGGAGTGGCTTACAGTGTCACTACGTCATCAGCTAGAGCCCGCCCACTTCACACATCCCGTTCGCCAATGAGATAAGCCAATCCTTTTTGGTAATTATTTCTAGGAAAAATACTATTTAGATTTTTTTGACTAATTTTTCTCCCATAGGTATTTGATAAATTATTGAATACTGCAATAAAAATTGATATCGTAAAAAGGTCCTAAATAAACATGTTTTGAACATTAAATTTCCGGTTTCATACTTCTAATGTAATGCTGAATCAAAAAAGTTAACGAAATATTTTCCTAAAGTGAAACAATGTAAAATCTGGGGCATTGAATGAAAGTGAAACAGCTCCATTTTATGTACTGGATAACTGTGCTTTTATTGGCGAGGGAGTGGCTTACGGTGTCACTACGTCATCAGCTACAGCCCGCCCACTTCACACATCCCGTTCGCTAATGAGATTAGCGAATCGTTTTTGATAATTATTTCTAGGAAAAATACTATTTAGATTTTTTTGACTAATTTTTCTCCCATAGGTATTTGATAAATTATTGAATACTACAATAAAAATTGATATCGTAAAAATGTCCAAAATAAATATGTTTTGAACATTATATTTCCGATTTCAAACTTCTAATGTAATGCAGAAGCAACGAAGTTAACGAAATATTTTCCTAAAGTGAAACAATGTAAAATCTGGGGCATTGAATGAAAGTGAAACAGCTCCATTTTATGTACTGGATAACTGTGCTTTTATTGGCGAGGGAGTGGCTTACAGTGTCACTACGTCATCAGCTACAGCCCGCCCAATTCACACATCCCGTTCACCAATGAGATTAGCCAATCGTTTTTAGTAATTTTTTCTATGAAAAATACAATTTAGATGTTTTTGACTAATTTTTCCCCCATAGGTATTTGATAAATTATTGAATACTGCAATAAAAATTGATATCGTAAAAAGGTCCAAAATAAATATGTTTTGAACATTATATTTCCGATTTCAAACTTCTAATGTAATGCAGAAGCAACGAAGTTAACGAAATATTTTCCTAAAGTGAAACAATGTAAAATCTGGGGCATTGAATGAAAGTGAAACAGCTCCATTTTATGTACTGGATAACTGTGCTTTTATTGGCGAGGGAGTGGCTTACAGAGTCATTACGTCATCAGCTAGAGCCCGCCCACTTCACACATCCCGTTCGCCAATGAGATAAGCCAATCGTTTTTGGTAATTTTTTCTATGAAAAATACAATTTAGATATTTTTGACTAATTTTTCCCCCATAGGTATTTGATAAATTATTGAATACTGCAATAAAAATTGATATCGTAAAAAGGTCCTAAATAAACATGTTTTGAACATTAAATTTCCGGTTTCGTAATTCTAATGTAATACTGAATCAAAAAAGTTAACGGAATATTTTCCTGAAATTAAACAAAGTTAATGCTAGAGCATTGAATGAAAGTGAAACAGCTCCATTTTATGTACTGGATAACTGTGCTTTTATTGTCGAGGGAGTGGCTTACAGTGTCACTACGTCATCAGCTAGAGCCCGCCCACTTCACACATCCCGTTCGCCAATGAGATAAGCCAATCTTTTTTGGTAATTTTTTCTATGAAAAATACAATTTAGATATTTTTGACTAATTTTTCCCCCATAGGTATTTGATAAATTATTGAATACTGCAATAAAAATTGATATCGTAAAAAGGTCCTAAATAAACATGTTTTGAACATTAAATTTCCGGTTTCATACTTCTAATGTAATGCTGAATCAAAAAAGTTAACGAAATATTTTCCTAAAGTGAAACAATGTAAAATCTGGGGCATTGAATGAAAGTGAAACAGCTCCATTTTATGTACTGGATAACTGTGCTTTTATTGGCGAGGGAGTGGCTTACGGTGTCACTACGTCATCAGCTACAGCCCGCCCACTTCACACATCCCGTTCGCTAATGAGATTAGCGAATCGTTTTTGGTAATTATTTCTAGGAAAAATACTATTTAGATTTTTTTGACTAATTTTTCTCCTATAGGTATTTGATAAATTATTGAATACTACAATAAAAATTGATATCGTAAAAATGTCCAAAATAAATATGTTTTGAACATTATATTTCCGATTTCAAACTTCTAATGTAATGCAGAAGCAACGAAGTTAACGAAATATTTTCCTAAAGTGAAACAATGTAAAATCTGGGGCATTGAATGAAAGTGAAACAGCTCCATTTTATGTAGTGGATAACTGTGCTTTTATTGGCGAGGGAGTGGCTTACAGTGTCACTACGTCATCAGCTACAGCCCGCCCAATTCACACATCCCGTTCACCAATGAGATTAGCCAATCGTTTTTAGTAATTTTTTCTATGAAAAATACAATTTAGATGTTTTTGACTAATTTTTCCCCCATAGGTATTTGATAAATTATTGAATACTGCAATAAAAATTGATATCGTAAAAAGGTCCTAAATAAACATGTATTGAACATTAAATTTCCGGTTTCGTTATTCTAATGCAATGCTGAATCAAAAAAGTTATCGAAATATTTTCCTGAAATGAAACAAAGTTAATGCTAGAGCATTGAATGAAAGTGAAACAGCTCCATTTTATGTACTGGATAACTGTGCTATTATTGGCGAGGGAGTGGCTTACGGTGTCACTACGTCATCAGCTACAGCCCGCCCACTTCACACATCCCGTTCGCCAATGAGATTAGCGAATCGTTTTTGGTAATTATTTCTAGGAAAAATACTATTTAGATTTTTTTGACTAATTTTTCTCCCATAGGTATTTGATAAATTATTGAATACTGCAATAAAAATTGATATCGTAAAAAGGTCCTAAATAAACATGTATTGAACATTAAATTTCCGGTTAAGTTATTCTAATGTAATGCTGAATCAAAAAAGTTAACGGAATATTTTCCTGAAATGAATCAAAGTTAATGCTAGAGCATTGAATGAAAGTGAAACAGCTCCATTTTATGTACTGGATAACTGTGCTTTTATTGGCGAGGGAGTGGCTTACAGAGTCATTACGTCATCAGCTAGAGCCCGCCCACTTCACACATCCCGTTCGCCAATGAGATAAGCCAATCGTTTTTGGTAATTTTTTTTTTGAAAAATACAATTTAGATATTTTTTACTAATTTTCCCCCCATAGGTATTTGATAAATTATTGAATACTGCAATAAAAATTGATATCGTAAAAAGGTCCTAAATAAACATGTTTTGAACATTAAATTTCCGGTTTCGTAATTCTAATGTAATGCTGAATCAAAAAAGTTAACGGAATATTTTCCTGAAATGAAACAAAGTTAATGCTAGAGCATTGAATGAAAGTGAAACATCTCCATTTTATGTACTGGATAACTGTGCTATTATTGGCGAGGGAGTGGCTTACGGTGTCACTACGTCATCAGCTACAGCCCGCCCACTTCACACATCCCGTTCGCCAATGAGATTAGCGAATCGTTTTTGGTAATTATTTCTAGGAAAAATACTATTTAGATTTTTTTGACTAATTTTTCTCCCATAGGTATTTGATAAATTATTGAATACTACAATAAAAATTGATATCGTAAAAATGTCCAAAATAAATATGTTTTGAACATTATATTTCCGATTTCAAACTTCTAATGTAATGCAGAAGCAACGAAGTTAACGAAATATTTTCCTAAAGTGAAACAATGTAAAATCTGGGGCATTGAATGAAAGTGAAACAGCTCCATTTTATGTACTGGATAACTGTGCTTTTATTGGCGAGGGAGTGGCTTACGGTGTCACTTCGTCATCAGCTACAGCCCGCCCACTTCACACATCCCGTTCGCCAATGAGATTAGCGAATCGTTTTTGGTAATTATTTCTAGGAAAAATACTATTTAGATTTTTTTGACTAATTTTTCTCCCATAGGTATTTGATAAATTATTGAATACTGCAATAAAAATTGATATCGTAAAAATGTCCAAAATAAATATGTTTTGAACATTATATTTCCGATTTCAAACTTCTAATGTAATGCAGAAGCAACGAAGTTAACGAAATATTTTCCTAAAGTGAAACAATGTAAAATCTGGGGCATTGAATGAAAGTGAAACAGCTCCATTTTATGTACTGGATAACTGTGCTTTTATTGTCGAGGGAGTGGCTTACAGTGTCACTACGTCATCAGCTAGAGCCCGCCCACTTCACACATCCCGTTCGCCAATGAGATAAGCCAATCGTTTTTGGTAATTTTTTCTATGAAAAATCCAATTTAGATATTTTTGACTAATTTTTCCCCCATAGGTATTTGATAAATTATTGAATACTGCAATAAAAATTGATATCGTAAAAAGGTCCTAAATAAACATGTTTTGAACATTAAATTTCCGGTTTCATACTTCTAATGTAATGCTGAATCAAAAAAGTTAACGAAATATTTTCCTAAAGTGAAACAATGTAAAATCTGGGGCATTGAATGAAAGTGAAACAGCTCCATTTTATGTACTGGATAACTGTGCTTTTATTGGCGAGGGAGTGGCTTACGGTGTCACTACGTCATCAGCTACAGCCCGCCCACTTCACACATCCCGTTCGCTAATGAGATTAGCGAATCGTTTTTGGTAATTATTTCTAGGAAAAATACTATTTAGATTTTTTTGACTAATTTTTCTCCCATAGGTATTTGATAAATTATTGAATACTACAATAAAAATTGATATCGTAAAAATGTCCAAAATTAATATGTTTTGAACATTATATTTCCGATATCAAACTTCTAATGTAATGCAGAAGCAACGAAGTTAACGAAATATTTTCCTAAAGTGAAACAATGTAAAATCTGGGGCATTGAATGAAAGTGAAACAGCTCCATTTTATGTACTGGATAACTGTGCTTTTATTGGCGAGGGAGTGGCTTACAGTGTCACTACGTCATCAGCTACAGCCCGCCCAATTCACACATCCCGTTCACCAATGAGATTAGCCAATCGTTTTTAGTAATTTTTTCTATGAAAAATACAATTTAGATGTTTTTGACTAATTTTTCCCCCATAGGTATTTGATAAATTATTGAATACTGCAATAAAAATTGATATCGTAAAAAGGTCCTAAATAAACATTTATTGAACATTAAATTTCCGGTTTCGTTATTCTAATGCAATGCTGAATCAAAAAAGTTAACGAAATATTTTCCTGAAATGAAACAATGTAAAATCTGGGGCATTGAATGAAAGTGAAACAGCTCCATTTTATGTACTGGATAACTGTGCTTTTATTGGCGAGGGAGTGGCTTACGGTGTCACTTCGTCATCAGCTACAGCCCGCCCACTTCACACATCCCGTTCGCTAATGAGATTAGCGAATCGTTTTTGGTAATTATTTCTAGGAAAAATACTATTTAGATTTTTTTGACTAATTTTTCTCCGATAGGTATTTGATAAATTATTGAATACTGCAATAAAAATTGATATCGTAAAAAGGTCCTAAATAAACATGTATTGAACATTAAATTTCCGGTTTCGTTATTCTAATGCAATGCTGAATCAAAAAAGTTAACGAAATATTTTCCTGAAATGAAACAAAGTTAATGCTAGAGCATTGAATGAAAGTGAAACAGCTCCATTTTATGTACTGGATAACTGTGCTATTATTGGCGAGGGAGTGGCTTACGGTGTCACTACGTCATCAGCTACAGCCCGCCCACTTCACACATCCCGTTCGCCAATGAGATTAGCGAATCGTTTTTGGTAATTATTTCTAGGAAAAATACTATTTAGATTTTTTTGACTAATTTTTCCCCCATAGGTATTTGATAAATTATTGAATACTGCAATAAAAATTTATATCGTAAAAAGGTCCTAAATAAACATGTATTGAACATTAAATTTCCGGTTTCGTTATTCTAATGTAATGCTGAATCAAAAAAGTTAACGGAATATTTTCCTGAAATGAATCAAAGTTAATGCTAGAGCATTGAATGAAAGTGAAACAGCTCCATTTTATGTACTGGATAACTGTGCTTTTATTGGCGAGGGAGTGGCTTACAGAGTCATTACGTCATCAGCTAGAGCCCGCCCACTTCACACATCCCGTTCGCCAATGAGATAAGCCAATCGTTTTTGGTAATTTTTTCTTTGAAAAATACAATTTAGATATTTTTTACTAATTTTTCCCCCATAGGTATTTGATAAATTATTGAATACTGCAATAAAAATTGATATCGTAAAAAGGTCCTAAATAAACATGTTTTGAACATTAAATTTCCGGTTTCGTAATTCTAATGTAATGCTGAATCAAAAAAGTTAACGGAATATTTTCCTGAAATGAAACAAAGTTAATGCTAGAGCATTGAATGAAAGTGAAACAGCTCCATTTTATGTACTGGATAACTGTGCTATTATTGGCGAGGGAGTGGCTTACGGTGTCACTACGTCATCAGCTACAGCCCGCCCACTTCACACATCCCGTTCGCCAATGAGATTAGCGAATCGTTTTTGGTAATTATTTCTAGGAAAAATACTATTTAGATTTTTTTGACTAATTTTTCTCCCATAGGTATTTGATAAATTATTGAATACTACAATAAAAATTGATATCGTAAAAATGTCCTAAATAAACATGTTTTGAACATTAAATTTCCGGTTTCGTAATTCTAATGTAATGCTGAATCAAAAAAGTTAACGGAATATTTTCCTGAAATGAAACAAAGTTAATGCTAGAGCATTGAATGAAAGTGAAACAGCTCCATTTTATGTACTGGATAACTGTGCTTTTATTGTCGAGGGAGTGGCTTACAGTGTCACTACGTCATCAGCTAGAGCCCGCCCACTTCACACATCCCGTTCGCCAATGAGATAAGCCAATCGTTTTTGGTAATTTTTTCTATGAAAAATACAATTTAGATATTTTTGACTAATTTTTCCCCCATAGGTATTTGATAAATTATTGAATACTGCAATAAAAATTGATATCGTAAAAAGGTCCTAAATAAACATGTTTTGAACATTAAATTTCCGGTTTCATACTTCTAATGTAATGCTGAATCAAAAAAGTTAACGAAATATTTTCCTAAAGTGAAACAATGTAAAATCTGGGGCATTGAATGAAAGTGAAACAGCTCCATTTTATGTACTGGATAACTGTGCTTTTATTGGCGAGGGAGTGGCTTACAGTGTCACTACGTCATCAGCTAGAGCCCGCCCACTTCACACATCCCGTTCGCCAATGAGATAAGCCAATCCTTTTTGGTAATTATTTCTAGGAAAAATACTATTTAGATTTTTTTGACTAATTTTTCTCCCATAGGTATTTGATAAATTATTGAATACTGCAATAAAAATTGATATCGTAAAAAGGTCCTAAATAAACATGTTTTGAACATTAAATTTCCGGTTTCATACTTCTAATGTAATGCTGAATCAAAAAAGTTAACGAAATATTTTCCTAAAGTGAAACAATGTAAAATCTGGGGCATTGAATGAAAGTGAAACAGCTCCATTTTATGTACTGGATAACTGTGCTTTTATTGGCGAGGGAGTGGCTTACGGTGTCACTACGTCATCAGCTACAGCCCGCCCACTTCACACATCCCGTTCGCTAATGAGATTAGCGAATCGTTTTTGATAATTATTTCTAGGAAAAATACTATTTAGATTTTTTTGACTAATTTTTCTCCCATAGGTATTTGATAAATTATTGAATACTACAATAAAAATTGATATCGTAAAAATGTCCAAAATAAATATGTTTTGAACATTATATTTCCGATTTCAAACTTCTAATGTAATGCAGAAGCAACGAAGTTAACGAAATATTTTCCTAAAGTGAAACAATGTAAAATCTGGGGCATTGAATGAAAGTGAAACAGCTCCATTTTATGTACTGGATAACTGTGCTTTTATTGGCGAGGGAGTGGCTTACAGTGTCACTACGTCATCAGCTACAGCCCGCCCAATTCACACATCCCGTTCACCAATGAGATTAGCCAATCGTTTTTAGTAATTTTTTCTATGAAAAATACAATTTAGATGTTTTTGACTAATTTTTCCCCCATAGGTATTTGATAAATTATTGAATACTGCAATAAAAATTGATATCGTAAAAAGGTCCTAAATAAACATGTATTGAACATTAAATTTCCGGTTTCGTTATTCTAATGCAATGCTGAATCAAAAAAGTTAACGAAATATTTTCCTAAAGTGAAACAATGTAAAATCTGGGGCATTGAATGAAAGTGAAACAGCTCCATTTTATGTACTGGATAACTGTGCTTTTATTGGCGAGGGAGTGGCTTACGGTGTCACTTCGTCATCAGCTACAGCCCGCCCACTTCACACATCCCGTTCGCCAATGAGATTAGCGAATCGTTTTTGGTAATTATTTCTAGGAAAAATACTATTTAGATTTTTTTGACTAATTTTTCTCCCATAGGTATTTGATAAATTATTGAATACTGCAATAAAAATTGATATCGTAAAAATGTCCAAAATAAATATGTTTTGAACATTATATTTCCGATTTCAAACTTCTAATGTAATGCAGAAGCAACGAAGTTAACGAAATATTTTCCTAAAGTGAAACAATGTAAAATCTGGGGCATTGAATGAAAGTGAAACAGCTCCATTTTATGTACTGGATAACTGTGCTTTTATTGGCGAGGGAGTGGCTTACGGTGTCACTTCGTCATCAGCTACAGCCCGCCCACTTCACACATCCCGTTCGCCAATGAGATTAGCGAATCGTTTTTGGTAATTATTTCTAGGAAAAATACTATTTAGATTTTTTTGACTAATTTTTCTCCCATAGGTATTTGATAAATTATTGAATACTGCAATAAAAATTGATATCGTAAAAATGTCCAAAATAAATATGTTTTGAACATTATATTTCCGATTTCAAACTTCTAATGTAATGCAGAAGCAACGAAGTTAACGAAATATTTTCCTAAAGTGAAACAATGTAAAATCTGGGGCATTGAATGAAAGTGAAACAGCTCCATTTTATGTACTGGATAACTGTGCTTTTATTGTCGAGGGAGTGGCTTACAGTGTCACTACGTCATCAGCTAGAGCCCGCCCACTTCACACATCCCGTTCGCCAATGAGATAAGCCAATCGTTTTTGGTAATTTTTTCTATGAAAAATACAATTTAGATATTTTTGACTAATTTTTCCCCCATAGGTATTTGATAAATTATTGAATACTGCAATAAAAATTGATATCGTAAAAAGGTCCTAAATAAACATGTTTTGAACATTAAATTTCCGGTTTCATACTTCTAATGTAATGCTGAATCAAAAAAGTTAACGAAATATTTTCCTAAAGTGAAACAATGTAAAATCTGGGGCATCGAATGAAAGTGAAACAGCTCCATTTTATGTACTGGATAACTGTGCTTTTATTGGCGAGGGAGTGGCTTACGGTGTCACTACGTCATCAGCTACAGCCCGCCCACTTCACACATCCCGTTCGCTAATGAGATTAGCGAATCGTTTTTGGTAATTATTTCTAGGAAAAATACTATTTAGATTTTTTTGACTAATTTTTCTCCCATAGGTATTTGATAAATTATTGAATACTACAATAAAAATTGATATCGTAAAAATGTCCAAAATAAATATGTTTTGAACATTATATTTCCGATTTCAAACTTCTAATGTAATGCAGAAGCAACGAAGTTAACGAAATATTTTCCTAAAGTGAAACAATGTAAAATCTGGGGCATTGAATGAAAGTGAAACAGCTCCATTTTATTTACTGGATAACTGTGCTTTTATTGGCGAGGGAGTGGCTTACAGTGTCACTACGTCATCAGCTACAGCCCGCCCAATTCACACATCCCGTTCACCAATGAGATTAGCCAATCGTTTTTAGTAATTTTTTCTATGAAAAATACAATTTAGATGTTTTTGACTAATTTTTCCCCCATAGGTATTTGATAAATTATTGAATACTGCAATAAAAATTGATATCGTAAAAAGGTCCTAAATAAACATGTATTGAACATTAAATTTCCGGTTTCGTTATTCTAATGCAATGCTGAATCAAAAAAGTTAACGAAATATTTTCCTGAAATGAAACAAAGTTAATGCTAGAGCATTGAATGAAAGTGAAACAGCTCCATTTTATGTACTGGATAACTGTGCTATTATTGGCGAGGGAGTGGCTTACGGTGTCACTACGTCATCAGCTACAGCCCGCCCACTTCACACATCCCGTTCGCCAATGAGATTAGCGAATCGTTTTTGGTAATTATTTCTAGGAAAAATACTATTTAGATTTTTTTGACTAATTTTTCTCCCATAGGTATTTGATAAATTATTGAATACTGCAATAAAAATTGATATCGTAAAAAGGTCCTAAATAAACATGTATTGAACATTAAATTTCCGGTTTCGTTATTCTAATGTAATGCTGAATCAAAAAAGTTAACGGAATATTTTCCTGAAATGAAACAAAGTTAATGCTAGAGCATTGAATGAAAGTGAAACAGCTCCATTTTATGTACTGGATAACTGTGCTTTTATTGGCGAGGGAGTGGCTTACAGAGTCATTACGTCATCAGCTAGAGCCCGCCCACTTCACACATCCCGTTCGCCAATGAGATAAGCCAATCGTTTTTGGTAATTTTTTCTTTGAAAAATACAATTTAGATATTTTTTACTAATTTTTCCCCCATAGGTATTTGATAAATTATTGAATACTGCAATAAAAATTGATATCGTAAAAAGGTCCTAAATAAACATGTTTTGAACATTAAATTTCCGGTTTCATACTTCTAATGTAATGCTGAATCAAAAAAGTTAACGAAATATTTTCCTAAAGTGAAACAATGTAAAATCTGGGGCATTGAATGAAAGTGAAACAGCTCCATTTTATGTACTGGATAACTGTGCTATTATTGGCGAGGGAGTGGCTTACGGTGTCACTACGTCATCAGCTACAGCCCGCCCACTTCACACATCCCGTTCGCTAATGAGATTAGCGAATCGTTTTTGGTAATTATTTCTAGGAAAAATACTATTTAGATTTTTTTGACTAATTTTTCTCCCATAGGTATTTGATAAATTATTGAATACTACAATAAAAATTGATATCGTAAAAATGTCCAAAATAAATATGTTTTGAACATTATATTTCCGATTTCAAACTTCTAATGTAATGCAGAAGCAACGAAGTTAACGAAATATTTTCCTAAAGTGAAACAATGTAAAATCTGGGGCATTGAATGAAAGTGAAACAGCTCCATTTTATGTACTGGATAACTGTGCTTTTATTGGCGAGGGAGTGGCTTACAGTGTCACTACGTCATCAGCTACAGCCCGCCCAATTCACACATCCCGTTCACCAATGAGATTAGCCAATCGTTTTTAGTAATTTTTTCTATGAAAAATACAATTTAGATGTTTTTGACTAATTTTTCCCCCATAGGTATTTGATAAATTATTGAATACTGCAATAAAAATTGATATCGTAAAAAGGTCCTAAATAAACATGTATTGAACATTAAATTTCCGGTTTCGTTATTCTAATGCAATGCTGAATCAAAAAAGTTAACGAAATATTTTCCTGAAATGAAACAAAGTTAATGCTAGAGCATTGAATGAAAGTGAAACAGCTCCATTTTATGTACTGGATAACTGTGCTATTATTGGCGAGGGAGTGGCTTACGGTGTCACTACGTCATCAGCTACAGCCCGCCCACTTCACACATCCCGTTCGCCAATGAGATTAGCGAATCGTTTTTGGTAATTATTTCTAGGAAAAATACTATTTAGATTTTTTTGACTAATTTTTCTCCCATAGGTATTTGATAAATTATTGAATACTGCAATAAAAATTGATATCGTAAAAAGGTCCTAAATAAACATGTATTGAACATTAAATTTCCGGTTTCGTTATTCTAATGTAATGCTGAATCAAAAAAGTTAACGGAATATTTTCCTGAAATGAATCAAAGTTAATGCTAGAGCATTGAATGAAAGTGAAACAGCTCCATTTTATGTACTGGATAACTGTGCTTTTATTGGCGAGGGAGTGGCTTACAGAGTCATTACGTCATCAGCTAGAGCCCGCCCACTTCACACATCCCGTTCGCCAATGAGATAAGCCAATCGTTTTTGGTAATTTTTTCTTTGAAAAATACAATTTAGATATTTTTTACTAATTTTTCCCCCATAGGTATTTGATAAATTATTGAATACTGCAATAAAAATTGATATCGTAAAAAGGTCCTAAATAAACATGTTTTGAACATTAAATTTCCGGTTTCATACTTCTAATGTAATGCTGAATCAAAAAAGTTAACGAAATATTTTCCTAAAGTGAAACAATGTAAAATCTGGGGCATTGAATGAAAGTGAAACAGCTCCATTTTATGTACTGGATAACTGTGCTATTATTGGCGAGGGAGTGGCTTACGGTGTCACTACGTCATCAGCTACAGC
Organism: Rhodnius prolixus; assembly: GCF_049639745.1. Classification (NCBI taxonomy): domain Eukaryota; kingdom Metazoa; phylum Arthropoda; class Insecta; order Hemiptera; family Reduviidae; genus Rhodnius; species Rhodnius prolixus. The sequence goes on from NW_027411634.1 coordinate 39,691,196, forward strand.
CCGCCCACTTCACACATCCCGTTCGCTAATGAGATTAGCGAATCGTTTTTGGTAATTATTTCTAGGAAAAATACTATTTAGATTTTTTTGACTAATTTTTCTCCCATAGGTATTTGATAAATTATTGAATACTACAATAAAAATTGATATCGTAAAAATGTCCAAAATAAATATGTTTTGAACATTATATTTCCGATTTCAAACTTCTAATGTAATGCAGAAGCAACGAAGTTAACGAAATATTTTCCTAAAGTGAAACAATGTAAAATCTGGGGCATTGAATGAAAGTGAAACAGCTCCATTTTATGTACTGGATAACTGTGCTTTTATTGGCGAGGGAGTGGCTTACAGTGTCACTACGTCATCAGCTACAGCCCGCCCAATTCACACATCCCGTTCACCAATGAGATTAGCCAATCGTTTTTAGTAATTTTTTCTATGAAAAATACAATTTAGATGTTTTTGACTAATTTTTCCCCCATAGGTATTTGATAAATTATTGAATACTGCAATAAAAATTGATATCGTAAAAAGGTCCTAAATAAACATGTATTGAACATTAAATTTCCGGTTTCGTTATTCTAATGCAATGCTGAATCAAAAAAGTTAACGAAATATTTTCCTGAAATGAAACAAAGTTAATGCTAGAGCATTGACTGAAAGTGAAACAGCTCCATTTTATGTACTGGATAACTGTGCTATTATTGGCGAGGGAGTGGCTTACGGTGTCACTACGTCATCAGCTAGAGCCCGCCCACTTCACACATCCCGTTCGCCAATGAGATAAGCCAATCGTTTTTGGTAATTTTTTCTTTGAAAAATACAATTTAGATATTTTTTACTAATTTTTCCCCCATAGGTATTTGATAAATTATTGAATACTGCAATAAAAATTGATATCGTAAAAAGGTCCTAAATAAACATGTTTTGAACATTAAATTTCCGGTTTCGTAATTCTAATGTAATGCTGAATCAAAAAAGTTAACGGAATATTTTCCTGAAATGAAACAAAGTTAATGCTAGAGCATTGAATGAAAGTGAAACAGCTCCATTTTATGTACTGGATAACTGTGCTATTATTGGCGAGGGAGTGGCTTACGGTGTCACTACGTCATCAGCTACAGCCCGCCCACTTCACACATCCCGTTCGCCAATGAGATTAGCGAATCGTTTTTGGTAATTATTTCTAGGAAAAATACTATTTAGATTTTTTTGACTAATTTTTCCCCCATAGGAATTTGATAAATTATTGAATACTGCAATAAAAATTGATATCGTAAAAAGGTCCTAAATAAACATGTTTTGAACATTAAATTTCCGGTTTCGTAATTCTAATGTAATGCTGAATCAAAAAAGTTAACGGAATATTTTCCTGAAATGAAACAAAGTTAATGCTAGAGCATTGAATGAAAGTGAAACAGCTCCATTTTATGTACTGGATAACTGTGCTTTTATTGGTGAGGGAGTGGCTTACAGTGTCACTACGTCATCAGCTAGAGCCCGCCCACTTCACACATCCCGTTCGCCAATGAGATTAGCCAATCGTTCTTGGTACTTTTTTCTATGAAAAATACAATTTAGATATTTTTGACTAATTTTTCCCCCATAGGTATTTGATAAATTATTGAATACTGCAATAAAAATTGATATCGTAAAAATGTCCTAAATAAACATGTTTTGAACATTAAATTTCCGGTTTCGTAATTCTAATGTAATGCTGAATCAAAAAAGATAACGGAATATTTTCCTGAAATGAAACAAAGTTAATGCTAGAGCATTGAATGAAAGTGAAACAGCTCCATTTTATGTACTGGATAACTGTGCTTTTATTGGCGAGGGAGTGGCTTACAGTGTCACTACGTCATCAGCCAGAGCCCGCCCACTTCACACATCCCGTTCGCCAATGAGATTAGCCAATCGTTTTTGGTACTTTTTTCTATGAAAAATACAATTTAGATATTTTTGACTAATTTTTCCCCCATAGGTATTTGATAAATTATTGAATACTGCAATAAAAATTGATATCGTAAAAAGGTCCTAAATAAACATGTTTTGAACATTAAATTTCCGGTTTCGTAATTCTAATGTAATGCTGAATCAAAAAAGTTAACGGAATATTTTCCTGAAATGAAACAAAGTTAATGCTAGAGCATTGAATGAAAGTGAAACAGCTCCATTTTATGTACTGGATAACTGTGCTATTATTGGCGAGGGAGTGGCTTACGGTGTCACTACGTCATCAGCTACAGCCCGCCCACTTCACACATCCCGTTCGCCAATGAGATTAGCGAATCGTTTTTGGTAATTATTTCTAGGAAAAATACTATTTAGATTTTTTTGACTAATTTTTCCCCCATAGGAATTTGATAAATTATTGAATACTGCAATAAAAATTGATATCGTAAAAAGGTCCTAAATAAACATGTTTTGAACATTAAATTTCCGGTTTCGTAATTCTAATGTAATGCTGAATCAAAAAAGTTAACGGAATATTTTCCTGAAATGAAACAAAGTTAATGCTAGAGCATTGAATGAAAGTGAAACAGCTCCATTTTATGTACTGGATAACTGTGCTTTTATTGGTGAGGGAGTGGCTTACAGTGTCACTACGTCATCAGCTAGAGCCCGCCCACTTCACACATCCCGTTCGCCAATGAGATTAGCCAATCGTTCTTGGTACTTTTTTCTATGAAAAATACAATTTAGATATTTTTGACTAATTTTTCCCCCATAGGTATTTGATAAATTATTGAATACTGCAATAAAAATTGATATCGTAAAAATGTCCTAAATAAACATGTTTTGAACATTAAATTTCCGGTTTCGTAATTCTAATGTAATGCTGAATCAAAAAAGATAACGGAATATTTTCCTGAAATGAAACAAAGTTAATGCTAGAGCATTGAATGAAAGTGAAACAGCTCCATTTTATGTACTGGATAACTGTGCTTTTATTGGCGAGGGAGTGGCTTACAGTGTCACTACGTCATCAGCCAGAGCCCGCCCACTTCACACATCCCGTTCGCCAATGAGATTAGCCAATCGTTTTTGGTACTTTTTTCTATGAAAAATACAATTTAGATATTTTTGACTAATTTTTCCCCCATAGGTATTTGATAAATTATTGAATACTGCAATAAAAATTGATATCGTAAAAAGGTCCTAAATAAACATGTTTTGAACATTAAATTTCCGGTTTCGTAATTCTAATGTAATGCTGAATCAAAAAAGTTAACGGAATATTTTCCTGAAATGAAACAAAGTTAATGCTAGAGCATTGAATGAAAGTGAAACAGCTCCATTTTATGTACTGGATAACTGTGCTTTTATTGGCGAGGGAGTGGCTTACAGTGTCACTACGTCATCAGCCAGAGCCCGCCCACTTCACACATCCCGTTCGCCAATGAGATTAGCCAATCGTTTTTGGTACTTTTTTCTATGAAAAATACAATTTAGATATTTTTGACTAATTTTTCCCCCATAGGTATTTGATAAATTATTGAATACTGCAATAAAAATTGATATCGTAAAAAGGTCCTAAATAAACATGTTTTGAACATTAAATTTCCGGTTTCGTAATTCTAATGTAATGCTGAATCAAAAAAGTTAACGGAATATTTTCCTGAAATGAAACAAAGTTAATGCTAGAGCATTGAATGAAAGTGAAACAGCTCCATTTTATGTACTGGATAACTGTGCTTTTATTGGCGAGGGAGTGGCTTACAGTGTCATTACGTCATCAGCTAGAGCCCGCCCACTTCACACATCCCGTTCGCCAATGAGATAAGCCAATCGTTTTTGGTAATTTTTTCTATGAAAAATACAATTTAGATATTTTTTACTAATTTTTCTCCCATAGGTATTTGATAAATTATTGAATACTGCAATAAAAATTGATATCGTAAAAATGTCCTAAATAAACATGTTTTGAACATTAAATTTCCGGTTTCGTAATTCTAATGTAATGCTGAATCAAAAAAGTTAACGGAATATTTTCCTGAAATGAAACAAAGTTAATGCTAGAGCATTGAATGAAAGTGAAACAGCTCCATTTTATGTACTGGATAACTGTGCTTTTATTGGCGAGGGAGTGACTTACAGTGTCATTACGTCATCAGCTAGAGCCCGCCCACTTCACACATCCCGTTCGCCAATGAGATAAGCCAATCGTTTTTGGTAATTTTTTCTATGAAAAATACAATTTAGATATTTTTTACTAATTTTTCTCCCATAGGTATTTGATAAATTATTGAATACTGCAATAAAAATTGATATCGTAAAAATGTCCAAAATAAACATGTTTTGAACATTATATTTCCGATTTCAAACTTCTAATGTAATGCAGAAGCAACGAAGTTAACGAAATATTTTCCTAAAGTGAAACAATGTAAAATCTGGGGCATTGAATGAAAGTGAAACAGCTCCATTTTATGTACTGGATAACTGTGCTTTTATTGGCGCGGGAGTGGCTTACGGTGTCACTACGTCATCAGTTACAGCCCGCCCACTTCACACATCCCGTTCGCCAATGAGATTAGCGAATCGTTTTAGGTAATTATTTCTAGGAAAAATACTATTTAGATTTTTTTGACAAATTTTTCTCCCATAGGTATTTGATAAATTATTGAATACTACAATAAAAATTGATATCGTAAAAATGTCCAAAATAAATATGTTTTGAACATTATATTTCCGATTTCAAACTTCTAATGTAATGCAGAAGCAACGAAGTTAACGAAATATTTTCCTAAAGTGAAACAATGTAAAATCTGGGGCATTGAATGAAAGTGAAACAGCTCCATTTTATGTACTGGATAACTGTGCTTTTATTGGCGAGGGAGTGGCTTACGGTGTCACTACGTCATTAGCTAGAGCCCGCCCACTTCACACATCCCGTTCGCCAATGAGATTAGCGAATCGTTTTTGGTAATTATTTCTAGGAAAAATACTATTTAGATTTTTTTGACTAATTTTTCTCCCATAGGTATTTGATAAATTATTGAATACTGCAATAAAAATTGATATCGCAAAAAGGTCCTAAATAAACATATATTGAACATTAAATTTCAGGTTTCGTAATTCTAATGTAATGCTGAATCAAAAAAGTTAACGGAATATTTTCCTGAAATGAAACAAAGTTAATGCTAGAGCATTGAATGAAAGTGAAACAGCTCCATTTTATGTACTGGATAACTGTGCTTTTATTGGCGAGGGAGTGGATTACAGTGTCACTACGTCTCTATGTGTACAAACTCAATCCATGAACAGAAAGATAGAAGACACACCAACCCTCTAATGATGTAAAATATTACATTGTAAGTTAGCCTTGAAGATGACCCTAGTCCCTAGTTTGAATTGAACTGAACTGCAATCTTTAATTTGATTAACATCATTAAGTTAAACTGGAACTTGAGATAAAAGTATACTTACTTAATTTAAGGCGTGTCGGACACATTTAAGGTAATTGAACACTTTTCTCGAGAAAATCCACTAAAATAGCAAAATTAATAAAAAAAAAAAAGGTTTGCCTGTTTACCAATTTCTATCAAAACCTTTTTATGAAAACCTATTTAGGCTGAGTATGAAATTTCAACTTCCTACGATTTTCCATTTTCTTTAGTTATGGTGGGGACACGAACAGAATTGGTCCATTTTTTTTTCCTTAGAAGAGGATACTTCCGGTGAAATCTGCACGCGATGATCTTGGACTCGAATTCAAGTTGCAATCATATTTCTCTTCCTTGGACTCACAGAACGATTTGGGAAAATCCCATTTTCAAATATTACCAGTGTAAACTGAAGAGAAAAGTTGCACACAAAATTGTTTTTCATTATTTTTGGTGACTGATTCATAGTTTCATTAGGATGAAAAAGTAATTGCCTTTTCAGTCGTGATACATTTATTCTGCCGGAGCTTTCGACCTAGGGACTAGGTCCATCTTCAGGGCTGTGGAACATATTTTACAGTTTGTTAACAATGATTCTTTTAAAATGAATATGTATAATATAATGAAATTAACAAAAATTATTTACCTAGTTTACCAAGTAATATTATACATTACAGGCTTGGCGTGTCTTCTGTCTTGTCTTTTCATGGAGACTGAGTGTGATCGGTCTGTGTGTGATATGTGTTAGGTTGTTAGGAAGTCAGTGTTGCGAATTGTCAAGTATTTTGTAGTAAGTTTGCGTATATGTTGTTTAAACTGTACGTGTCTGTTTTGAAATTTAAACTGTTTTCTGTTTTAGATATGTATATCATTTCTAGCAGACAAGACAGAAGACACACCAACCCTGTAGTGTAAAAATATTACTTTCTAAACTAGGTAAATAATTTTTGTAAATTTCGTTTTATTATACATATTCATTTTAATAGAATCATTGTTAACAATTTGTAAAATATGTTCCACAGCCCTGAAGATATGACCTAGTCCCTAGGTCGAAAGCTCGGCAGAATAAATGTATCACGACTGAAATGGCAGTTATTTTTTCATCCTATTGAACACAAAAGTTACAACACTTCTTCAAGAGATAATAGGGTGAGTGGGGGGGGGGGGTCGCAGGAAAAACTAGATCGATTTGTTCGTTATGGAGTTGGGAAATACAGAAAATTTTAGACAAACTTGGTGTGACTCATTATGAGGGAAAATAAATAATTATAAAGGACAAAATGTATAGTTCGTGGGTAGGAGTTGGGTTGGGTTTTTGCCGTCGTTTGTGAAAACGCGTGGTTAGTAATATCTACATACATACATTCAAAATAGCCGAGGAGGTGCTGGTGGTAGTTGCTGTAGTTTTAAGGTCACAAAATTTTACGATAAGGGTTTTGGTATTTAAGGGTACAACTTCCTATCCCTTTAAAACTGGCTAAAAACCACCCTGACAGCTCGTCCCTGCTTTGCCTGCCGTCTCCACTCTATTTCGGGTTAAGCGTAAAGAAGTGAGGGCAGGTTAGAAGGAGATTACGCGGGCGCGCGCGCGTGTGTATGTGTACAAGTCAGGAACAGAATTATACTAAAGTTAGAATGCTAGTATGCTTATACTACTACACATTGGTGCGGGGGGGGTCCTAGGGCTCCAAAGATGGGAGGCATTTTGGAGCAAGGCCACATACTACTTTAAGCCCTTCCCAATCTTCGTTCACTTCTATAACTCTGTGTGTGTGTGTGTGTGTGTGTGTGTGTGTTTGTGTGGGTGTTTATGAACCCATTTACCACTCTGTAGCCTACCTGGAGACTACCCAGAGGACCTGCAGAGGAGGGCTTTTGGTATAGTGGTTTGGTTTTTGGCTTGGTTCTGAAAGCGGGTGGTGGTTTTTGGAGATATGATAACAGCAGCCTTGGATGAACGTTAGCCAAAGATAACGGGGAAGCTGCAAAATGATGTTGTGGTAGAGGTCTCCAGGGGCCAGAGAGGTTAGGAGAGAGAGCTGGAACAAAACTAGATCACAGCTCATCTAATTAATATTCTCTTTGTGTAAGTCATTTTTTTTTTGTGAACGCGAGTAGAATTGCTTCCAAAGCAGTGAACTTCCACGTAACTAAAATGAAGTCAGAGGTTGCTACTGGGTCGTGTTACATTATTTAATAAGTTAGGGTAAATGTCTGAGGCCGGAAGTATCAGAAAATGAGTATTTACAAAAGAAGGGCTCTGTTACGTGATAGTACCTACAGTATTTTCCAAAGAGACTGTGCAATATTATAAAAGAACAGTAAGAAATCCAGAAAGAAAACTGCATTAGTAAAGTAAAGTAGTAAAGTAATCGCGGTAAAAAGGCGGGGCTTAACGTCCAACTACCAATTAGGTGTCGGAGGCAACTAACAAACATACTTTACTGTAAATTTCTCATTTTAACCATTAAATAAAATCCAAGGCCTAGACTAGTACCGCAATACATTTTAGCTTTGCGGGTCTAGCCTATAACCGCCTAACATACTTTACTATAAATTTCTCATATTAACCATTAAATAAAATCCAAGGCCTAGACTAGTACCGCAATACATTTTAGCTTTGCGGGTCTAGCCTATAACCGCCTAACATACTTTACTATAAATTTCTCATATTAACCATTAAATAAAATCCAAGGCCTAGACTAGTACCGCAATACATCTTAGCTTTGCAGGTCTCCCTCTAACCGCTCGGCTACCGTGGTGCCCTAAAACTGCATTAATAAAGTAAGTAAATCTGCAATTAAAACTCAAACGACTTCCGCCTACCACAGCTCACGGCAATAAATTTTCCTGAAACTTATAGTTTTAACTATAAAAATAGTTCACAATAGTTTTTGTTGATTTAACAACAAAAAGTAAAAATAAATAAGCAAGTACCTTGATTCGTATTAATTTGAACGACTGAAAAAAAGGTCTCTCTGTTGATGCTGTATTGCATTGATGTTAATACTTAGCAAATATCTGGCTTTTTTTTTTTTAAATCTTCACACAACATTCTGTAACGAGAGAACAATGTCCAAAGGCCGGCAGTGCATTGAAAAAATAGCTCCGGGTACCAAATAACCTAAGATATTGGTGCACCTTAAATTTTAAGAAATGGAAAAAATTATAATAATAAGATAGTTAAGATCTTTATTCATGTTTACTAGTAATAAAAATGGAGGAAGCGTGACGTCACTGTTCCCCCTCTCTAGGGAAATATTGCTCCTGAGCAATATTAACAAACTTCATGTCAAAGTTCAGAGTAAATACTTTTGGCGACTGTGAAGAAATGTGAAGGAAGCAGAAAAAAAATCGTTGTACTTCCGGTTGTTTTTGGGAGCATTCTTTAATCAAAATTCCTTCAATTTTTCCTCCAAGTAACAACATTGTTGATTACAATTACAAGAATTATGATTTACTTTAAATCCGTTACTTTATATTTATATTTGTGGAGATTATCCTGAAGAGATAGTGGATATAGAGGATGATGAAACCAAAATATCTAAATAGTCCTCAATTATCTTTAGCATTTGGTCAAACTGCCCTTTATTGTATTAGGGAGGAACATACACACTTCCACAGTACTGTATGGTCCCTCAGGAAGCCCTACAATACACAATAGGCTGTCCCTTCGCCATGGCTACTGTATTAGACTAAAAGCTCTATAGAGATAGACCCCTTGAGGGCACTCTCACATCGTATTCCCTTTATAAAGGGAAACCCAGAGTGAGATAGAAAGCGTAGTTATACGATGAGGGCAGAAAGCCCTATGTAACCCCTTCACCCATTTCATTCTAATCCAACATATTATTGTTGTTTTGTTAATTCATATAATAATCTACATTAAACTAAACATTACAATGTTCATAATGGAGGCAGAAACCACTCACAGATTTTCTATAAACATGGAATGTTTACTAAAAGTGATAGGACTAACTGTAGCTTCATTATTTTAACAATTAATTGGTCGGCGATGGTTGTAAGTCAATGTAAAATTGGGTTTAGCTGTCCGTGGACGCTCTTTCACGTCGTTAGCTAAACTAAAGCTACGTTTACTCCAAAAGAACTAGAATCTAGAGCAAGAGCGAGAACTGTACGTGTTCGTAAACGTTCTTGCTAAGACTTTTTCACTGTTTACACTATAAGAACATATTTCTGTTCAAGCTAGTTCCAACTCCCACATTTAAAACTCCTTAAACTTATTTTTAGGACAAAAATATTTAACAAAAAAGATATTCGTGTGCTTAAGTAGTATAATATTTACAATACGCATACAGGAAAGATGTTATGTCAAAAGATGAGCACAAGATCAGCACTGTTGTGCTCTGACAAACTTCCAAGATATTCACAAGAACTGATAACTATCAAGTTTGCAAGCGACAGCTAGTGAATGAGTAAAGTAACAAAGTAAAGTAATCGCCTATTTTTTTCAGGAGGGCTTAACGTCCAACTACCAAATTAGGTGGCGTGGACGGAGGCGACTAGCTGCATAACATACTTTACTGTAAACTTCTTTTATTAACCATTAAATAAAATCCAAGTCCTAAGACCGGGAATCGAACCCAGTACCACAATACATCTTAGCTTTGCGGGTCTAGCCTATAACCCCCTAACATACTTTACTATAAATTTCTCATATTAACCATTAAATAAAATCCAAGGCCTAGACTAGTACCGCAATACATCTTAGCTTTGCAGGTCTCCCTCTAACCGCTCGGCTACAGTGGCGCGTTAGTCAGTGAGTCACACTAAGTGAAAAAGAAATCTGCCATTTTCGAGGAAAGCATTCCTTAGACACTATAATGGCACATTAGAGGCAAGCTTACAAACACACACCTCTTAAACAGAAGTACCTTCAATTGAAAATCAGAGCTACTTTTTTACCGAGATATTTTGATTTTGGCCCTATGATTGGTTCCAAAACTAAATAGAAAGTTTTGGGGAGCTTCCAAAACAGAATATACGAGGGTCATTCAATAAGTAACGAGACAAATTATTATTGCTCAAAAACGGTTTATTGAATCAGTACAAAACTTTGGTTACTTTTCAACATAGTCCCCAGCAACACTTACGAGTATACACTTGTCCCATCTTTCTGCTAATTTGTAAATGCCCTTGGCATAAAATTCTTTGGGTTGATCTCGAAGCCACTTTTGCACCTGATTTTTTACCTCTTCATTGGATCGAAAATGTATCGCTCGTAGACCATCTTTAAGGGGTCCAAACAGATGGAAGTCTGATGGGGCGAGGTCGGGGCAGTTTCTGAAGTTTTTCTTTCGTCAGCTGTGCCGTAAGTGGACGGGCGTTGTCATGAAGCAAAATCACGCCTTCATTCAAGAGCCCACGGCGTTTCGTTCGAATTGCAGGTCTTATCTTGTTTTCCAGCATGTCACTGTAGTACTGGCCGTTGGTTGTTCTTTGGCCTTCAAGAAAATCACAATAAATTGGCCCCTGAAAATCGTAGAACTTACGGGACCTCCAACAACAGAAATTTCCAGGGGTAAATTCTGTTTTCAGAAGTTTAATACGAACTTTGCGGTACTTACTCGCCTAAAGTTTGCAAAAGTAAAATATTTGTTTAATAAATTCATAAATTATTTATCTAAGCCGCGACAAAATCAACTTTCTTTAACTTGATTAATTGAAAGGAAAAAAAAGTTGCTAAAATGTTTAATGCTATTAATGTTTAATATGAGAAATTTATAGCAAAGTATGTTTGCTAGTCGCCCTCGTCCACGATACCTAACTTGGTAGCTGGACGTAAAGCCCGCCTGAAAAAATAGGCAATTACTTTACTTTACTCATGAAAATAATATAAAGAAAAGCAACGGAGTTCTTAAAGCAACAAGTATGCTAAGAAGAAATAGTTTGAATAAATTCCAACTTCCGGCCATTTTTCTCCGCCCCCCTTCACGCTCAAAATTTGAAATACTTAACTCCTGCGGGCATCCCAGTCAAACAAAAAAGTGGACAACTCCTCGATAAACCCATCACACTAGTCGCACAATATACTTCTGACGGAGATAATTCATGTTTCGCACGATGTGCGAATAACTTCGGAGAAAAATCACTCTGAATTTATCGTGTGAATTTTCACTTCAATCCAAATTTTAATTTTATAAAAAAAAATATATATATATATATTGAAGAATAAAAAAGAGAAATAATATTGGAATTATTAGAATTTACGAGCGCACAGTCTGGATGACAGGAGGTCCAGGATGGGACTCTAGAGTGACGCCAGCAGACAGTGTTGACGCGATAACACAGACTCCACCGTCATTCTTTGAGTGATGGATGGGAATATTGTACGGCTCATAAAACTTTACCAATTATCCAATGGGAAGCTCCTGGAGTCAGGAGAAGAAACCCTACTCGGGGACATCCCATCGCCCTGGCAAAGTGAAATGATCCTTCAGCTGGCTTCTCCATCCCAGAGTGCTTGTGTCAATCAACTAACGGGATTTTGATATTAAACTATTAGATTGATGCATAAATTTTGTCTAAAGCATGATTTTTTTGTCTTGCTGGATAACATTGATATTGCTTGAGATTGCATTAAGATCTTGATAGCACCAAAATTGAATTCTTGGCCGATTGGGTTTCTCAAGGAAGCCTGTTGTTAGAACTAACCAACATATCCTTGGTGCAAACAATGCGTTGGGTTACTCTCCTCAGTAACTAACCTATATTCTGGGATTTAAGGCAAGCGAACTCTCTTTTCTTCCATTCTGTTCAATCTCATCCTTAAAAAAATCAAATCTGGATGGACCATTCATAATATTGGTTTAGCCAACATTTGACTTTCGCGAATGTTGTCATTTCGTCCCGATCATTGGCGACTCTCCTAGAAGCTTTCATATAACTTATGTGGGAGATTAGATTATATCCTGTGGGGTATGGAGCCCCCGTATTTAAACAGAAATAGGAAGCATGAATCGTGTAACTAAAATTCCGGTTTAGGTGAAGATCAGTCCTCCCGAAGTACGAAATCAAATTAACAGTTGGATCTTGTCGTATTCTACGGCAATAAAAGTAAAGTAAAGTTATTGCCTATTTTTTCAGGCGGGTTTTACGTCTAACTACCAATTAGGTATCGTAGACGGAGCCGACTAGCAAACATACTTTACTATAAATTTCTCATATTAACTATTAATAAAATCCAAGGGCCTAGACTAGTACCGCAATACATCTTAGCTTTGCGGGTCTATCCTCTAACCGTCTAACATACTTTACAGTAAATTTCCCATTAAATAAATTCCAAGGCCTAGACTAGTACCGCAATACATCTTAACATTGCGGCTCTAGCCTATAACCACCTAACATACTTTACTATAAATTCCTCATATTAACGATTAAATAAAATCCAAGGCCTAGACTAGTACCGCAATACATCTTAGCTTTGCGGGTTTAGACTTTAACCGCTAACTTACCCTATAAATTTCTCATATTAACCATTAAATCTAGAATCCCAGACCTAGACTAGTAGCGCAAAACATCTAAGCTTTGCGGGTCTAGCCTCTAACCGCCTAACATACTTTACTATAAATTTCTCATATTAACCATTAAATAAAATCAAAGGCCTAGACTAGTACCGCAATACATCTTAGCTTTGCGGGTCTAGCCTCTAACCGCTCGGCTACTGTGGCGCCTATTATTCAAACTTATTGATGCCACTTCTTCAGGGATCTTGGCGACCCTGCGAGTATCCCAGCCAAAACAACATGAACAACATGACTCACAATACTGACACTACTAGCACACTCGTATAATACACATAGGACGGGCGACAGAGATTATGTTTGATGGGTACAACTATTTGGGCTTAGCGAACCCACAGGCAAATTCGAGCTCATTATTACACACACTCACACACTGAGACTACGAATACCATATTCAACACTTTACATTCTAAAGAGTAACCGTACTACACTTTAGGGAAATCACTTGTCCTTGCATAGCAATTCGTGTTATTAAAATGCTGCACTAAATTGGTAACAACTCAGTGGAGGTTGCGATTCTATAGAAACGTCCAAATCGTTGCCAAATAATGCAGGTCTTTAAAAACCGGAAAAGTAGAACCAAACTAAAATAGGAAATTTTTTTTACAGCTTTGGGTTGTTGAGATTTTTTCATTCAAACACAATAATGATCATGCGCTGCAAACTGTACTTCCGGTGGGAATCCAATTTCCATACTCTACTTTGAGGAAGAGGAAGTGGACCAAGAAAGAACAGCGCTAATCTCTTTTGCCCTCCTCTCTACTTGACCTACTTCCAATTTGAGGTACAAAAAAGCAGCCGGTAGCTGTATTTTTTTTATCTCCAGCCTTTCCGGAAGGGTAAACATCGTAACATTAATAAGATACCGCCCACACACCCCTCTTCCAACACTATATCAGTAAGTAGGTGCCTGATAGAACCTTATATGGCAAATAAATTCTGTTTTTTTTCTCACCGTTGAAAGCGGAAATATGGCAAGCTTGCAGATTTGCTGATTTTAGATCCACCTGAAATACACCTGTTATACCCTGAGGGTATACCCATTAACACGATCAACATTAACATGACTTCCTCTTATCGCAGTTACGGAATTGATTTTTTCTTTTTAATGTACCAAAAAAGTAATTGATTTTATTGATTTCACTTTTAATTTAGGTAATTGTTATTGTTATCCCAATTTCTATTTTTGTCTTAGGTCTCTTTTATTTCTCATTTCGTGTTCTTTTCTCCTTTTCTTTCTTTTACCTGTTACTTTTATTTAATTTAGTTATTTCATTAACTACAACATTATTGTAAAATAATATTAAATATGTCGGTAACATTATGCCTTTCTATATTTTTTAAATGTTAATATACTTTGTGAGATAGATTTCTTTCTTTACTGTTAATATTTTTATTTCTTTTTACTCTCTCATTATCAACATCCGGCAGATGGTTTTACCACAATTCATTACTTTTATATCTATTATTTTATTTTGTAATAAAGCATTAATATTATTATTATTATTTTTTAATGATTTAAGGCGCGTCAACATCTAAGGTTATTGGCGCCCAGAGCTTTTTTTCAGTGCACTGCCGGCCTCCGGACAGTGTTCTCTCGTTACAGACAACACTGTCCATCACTGGACAGTGAGCTGTAAGAAGCTCCTAGGAAGAGAAAATCTAAGGGTCAGCTGCTGGATTCGAACCCGGGACCTCCGCGTGGGAGTCCAGTACGCTAACCGCATAGCTAATCCCTTCCCTATTATTATTATTATTATTATTATTATTATTACTATATAGGTGGCCCGCGAGCAAGCACCCGTCGAGTCCTGATGAGCATCATCCACTCCACCCTCCTTTATGGAACGGAAGTGTGGGCGGATGCTCTTAATAAAATGGCGTACAGAAAGAGGATAGCCAGGGTCTAGAGGCTCGGTGCACTGCGGATTGCCTCGGCATACCGCACTGTATCCGAGCCTGCAATAATGGTGATTGCTGGGGTTATCGTTATCCCTATTGCCCTCTTGGCTGGAGAGCGTAAGAGGCTTTATGTCCTTACATCTTCCTTAGGCAGAGTTGGGTAAGATAGAAGTCTACTACTTCGAACGACGGCCTTATCCAAATGCTTATATCTCGTCTTACTAAAAGGGACATGAAACACCATTTGAGCAGGGTCCTCTGAGTAGGGGCAGAATTGAGGCCTAGCCTGATGTAATGCTGACATCACAGTGAATCCAGACTAGGCCTGGAAGTAGGGGGGTGTTTTAGCCGGTAGGCCGCGAGGGAGTCCGACACAATGTGCGTAAGTTGCATTTCAACTCCTCTTAAAAAAATAAAATAAAAGTATTATTATCAATATTATTAGTAACAGTTCCCAAAAAACCATTCTAAGGCGTAAAATTATTTCCCAAATTCTGACTTTACAAATACCCAGCTTTAAAAAAAATTTATAATTTTTAATCTTAGCTAGGCCAAATACAAAAACAGAGTCACCAAAAAACTGAGCTCATTAAGACCCAGCGCAGATAATCTCAGGCAATTAAATTTATGACTGCAATTAAATCTGGTGAGAATGATCTGGATAGACTTAGGGCAGGTAAACCCATCTTACTGTCTCTGCTGGCCTATATATTTAGCTTACTTTTCTCCACCAATCCCCTGCTATATCTTCATTCTAGATAAAGTTTTCTCCATCCAATGAGAATGCCTTACATTGCTCCTCCTCCTCCTCCACCCACAACGTCGCTAGTTCTTATAAAGCTGAGTAAATGCGATAATTACAAGCTATAAGCTCTCGTTGGGCCCCATCTCGATAAGCAACTTTTCTAATCTAACTTACTAAACTAGGGCCTAAAAACTTTATAATAAACCGCATATTCCCTTTGCTCCTCCCCCCCCTTACCACTAAAAATAACTAAATATTTTCTCATTATTACCTTCACTTATAAAACTATTTATATAACAAAAACTAACGGTAACAACAACCCCTGTTTAGCAACAATGTTAACCAAAATAAAATTTATGTAGAAAGAAAAATGAAATAAAAAAATAAATAACTACACAACATTTAGTAGCATTAATAATAATTTATTAATAATATTAATACAGGCAACAGGTAGTCGTTTATAGTTTCGTGTTCCTTAGATCGTGCAGGAAATCGATCTGTAGGTTACGCGATCGGACAGACTTAGTTACCTTTCGTCCACTAATTGACATCAAGTATATCATTAGATTAACGAATTATATTTAAGGTGTTCAGTTCAATTTTCCACTTATTTATTTGAACTGAAAATCGCATAAAAATAGATTTAATTTAATTATTTTAATTATTTATTTTAGCCTTACTGTGTGATAGATAATAGGATAAATAACTTTACTATGAATTTCTCATATTAACCATTAAATAAATAAAATGCAAGGCCTAGACTAGTACCGCAATACATCTTAGCTTTGCGGGTCTAGCCTATAACCGCCTTAAATACGAGTACTTTACTATAAATTCCTTATATTAACCATTAAATAAAATGCAAGGCCTAGACTAGTACCGCAATACATCTTAGCTTTGCGGGTCTAGCCTATAACCACCTTACATACGAGTACTTTACTATAAATTCCTTATATTAACCATTAAATAAAATGCAAGGCCTAGACTAGTACCGCAATACATCTTAGCTTTGCGGGTCTAGCCTATAACCACCTTACATACGAGTACTTTACTATAAATTTCTCATATTAACCATTAAATAAAATGGTTAAATTAATAATAATAATAACAATTTGGGCAGTTTCGTATGTTAATATATAGTACTGAATTGTTTTTCCTAACTTATTGGGTCTCATTATTCTTATTTCAATTTGAAAGGTTTCTTTCGACCGTAATAATTAAACAACATTTTTTTTTTAAAAAAAACAACTTTGCACATACTCGTAAGTGTGGCGTAAACTCAATTACATCAGTTAGCAAGTTTTTTTTTGTGTTTTACAAGGAACAATGGAATTAAAAACTCTTCACAATTAAACCAGAGAATCACACTCTGAAGATGGAGGAAAATCCGAAACCAGTCAGAAACAATAGTAACCTATAACCTGTAACAAAGAATATCTTGTGTGACCATTCAAACGACATAGTCTTCTTAGTAATTATATTCTTGTAGTTCTAACTTTAGAGATATATCCTAATCATTCCTCAGAATCAAAGCGTTTTTCCTGCCAAAAGTTAGGCAAATACGAGTACATGATGTCAGTGAAATCTTTGAAGGAATTTTTCCAATACAAAAAAAAAAATAAAGTGAAAAATCAATTCAATAAAGTGGTAATTCCGGAAGCGGAACAAATGTTATATTAAACCCATATTATATTTAGTAAAAACTCTTACTATAAAGAAAATTTTCAATTTTCAAATAAAATGAGAGAAAATCTACTAAATTTTCACCATATTGTTAAAAAAAAAAAAAAATATTTAAAGAATTTAATTACGCAAATTGTTTAATGATAAATTTAATTTTGAACTACCATATTTTGAATAACTGAGGAGTATCTGCTGGGATTAAAATATGTAAGTTTTCATCTTGTATTAACCCCCCATATACATGCCATCTCTGGGATGTTTTACTCTCTTTATTAAGGGATCCCATTTTATTAAATACGGGTAAAAGATAAAAGAAATCTTGTATTAAATATTTATGAGACCCTTTTTCTTGATCTTTGCATATTTTCTATCTACAGATGGAAATCTTTTTCCTGAAAACGATTGCCGCTACCATAATTTCCAGCGCGTATTAAAAAGTACAATAAAAGATAAACCTGTTGAATATATATAAAACCTAGCAAAGGGCTAATTATTGTTATGTATAATGAATTTATTATTAATTATATGTAATCGATCGGCAATAACAATTTCATTTGAAAATTATTAAGGTTATTGTTCAATTAACGTGGGCCTACATTATTCATGTGATTTTGGCTATTTATGTTTAGAATAATTAGACAATTATTCTAATTAGGTACACGTGTCTTTGTTACTGTTACACGTGTGGATACTATCTAAAGTGGTTGAAATTATTTTCTACATTCTGAGGTTTAAAAAAAGAAGAAGTACAAATAATTAATTCCAAATCTTTTTTACGAAAGAAAAACTTAAAGATGAGGAAAATTGATTGAAAAGTGATTATCACTTTTCCTTTTTTTTTTTTTTTTTCTTTTGCTGTTTTTCGCTCATTGTTATGCACATTGTGTTTTGTGATCAACATTTAAGAGTGCAACCAGCAACTCTTCGTTGTATAAATTTTATGAATTCAGATTGTTCTTCATATAATGAAGGAACTAGAAATTCCGTCATTTAATGGTATTCAGATGGATTCCTTTTTTATATACAGTGGTCAAAAAAAAGTATTCATACAGTAAGTTTTAAATAAAGTAAGCTTTATCTACTGAACTTTTATTTCTAGGATGACTACTTGTTCAGCGCTGAAATCGAAGATGGTAACAATGAATTTAATGCTCTCATTTTCTTTTATAAACTTAAAGAATTTGATAAAAAAGCAGAAAAATAAAACCCTATTGAAAATTCATGGTCTTGTTTGGAGCGGAAAATTCGAAAATTGAAATTTTCTTCCAGAAAAGAGCTCATGACCAATTTAAAGAAATCATGGCCAGAAATCACATCTCAAGAGACACCTATACCTGGTGGAATCTATGCCAAGGAGGCTTTAGGCAATAATAAAGGCAAAGGGATTGCTTACAAAATATTAGGTCCTTTAGTTTTGCGTTAATCATATAACATTCAGACTGAGTGTATGAATACTTAATTTGAATACAGTAAATTATTACTCAATTCTTTATGTTTATAAAAGAAAATGAGAGCATTAAATTCATTGTTACTATCTTCGATTTCAGTGCTGAAGAAATAGTCATCCTAGAAACAATAGTTCAGTAGATAAAGTAAGAAAACTTACTGTATGAATACTTTTTTGGACCACTGAATTTCCGTTTGGAGTGGGGGTAGGACTTTATTTTACTTTAAAAAAAATATACGTTTATTAATAAGTAGCCATAAATATGTTGGCGTCATGGAAGGACGTCATTAAAAGATGTAATTTCGGGTGAAATTTATGATCGGTGAAGATGAGCCAATATCACAATTATTCCTCCCACCATTAGGGATAGACAAAGGGAGAGGGCAAACAAAAAAAAAAAGAAAAGCTGAAAATGGAAAAACTAATGAAGGAGAAAACAAATCAAGGGAATGAAAAAAAGAGAATCCAGTAAATTTTCAGTGAATTAGCCCATCTATAAGTTTTCTTCGACTTTTCTTTGTCGGCTGGTTTTATTGCCCATCCTCCTCGAGCGTTCTCCTTTAAGAACTTCTCGACTCCACCTCCGCATAGTCTTTACAGAGTTGTCGTTTTATAGTCTTTGAAAAGAATAAAAACTTCTCGTCAATTTAACTTTAGTTTGAATTCAATTAAAGTTTACCATTTCTCATGAATGAATCGCCCCCCCCCCCAAAAAACACAATTCTATTTATTTCCATTTTGTAAAGGGGGTATTCTCAATAAGCGGATACACCATTTGTAATAAATAAATAAATGGTAACAGAAATTTATTTATCTGTTAAAAAACATGACATTCTTTTTAACAGTCATAACAGTCATGATGATGACAGACAATATTATGATTGTCATAATAAACAAATAACTACAAATTTATATCATGAAGGAGGCAATAAAATTGTCAAAACGTCGGTTAATATTTGTCTACAAAAATGTTTATTGACAGCACCTACAAATTTCCGTAGGATATACCCAAGTACAATAGAAGTTGTCCAAGCCATCAGGGGATATAAGGACGCACTTTAAAAAGTTATTCACATTCTTGTCTTTTTCAACAGGTAGTTGTGTGTGAAATTGTAATTTGGAGTAAGTACATATGGATTGTTGTTTATAAAAATAGCACTTGTTTAAAATATTTCCTAACATTTTCTTAAATCAGTAGAGATCAGAAGTAACTTTTCTTTTATTTTTAAAGTGCAATTTTGTACTTCCTTATTTTAAGACAATCTACTTTAAAAATTGACTACTGGGTCCATCTAAAAGAGTTTTCAATGAATTAAACAACTTGATAAATTGACACCTTGTTGGATGCTCGTGATCACGTTTTCTTGTAAAAACAAACGTAATTTCTCGTACGAAGATAAAAGGAATCCTGGAAAATGATATACCGTTTGAAAGCCAGTAGAGAGGATTTGCCGATTCTGGCGCACCTAAAATACAAAATGGCGGCCATCCCCTCCCCTCCCACCCCCCTCCCCCAACCCTACCCCCACCCCTCCTTATTGACCAATCATCGATTTCGACGAGGGTTTAAGCCACGCCCCCTACCCCCACCCCACCTTATTGACCAATCATCGAACTCGACGAGGGCTTTAGGCCACGCCCCTTCCCCCACCCCACCCTTTTAATCGACCAATCAGCGAATTCGATGACACCCCTTTTACCCCCACTCCTTCCCCCACCCTTATTAATTGACCAATCAGCGAATTCGACGACACCTCATTACCCCCACCCTAGCCCTACTCCTATTACATGACACCTACCTTTACCCCCACCACCTCTAGGTCGTCGTATTCGTTGGCCTCTTAAGCTCCTCCTACAAGATGGCGGCTCTCCTAACAGCTGTAGTACACAAGATGGCCGACCTCGTACCAGCTGATGACCACAAGATGGCGGACCTCATACCTCCACCCCCTCGCCCATTGATAGACAGGAGGGGATTTTTTTTTTTAATTATTTTTACTTACTTGGGATTCGATCCTACAACCTTCGTACTGATAGACACGTCATCTGCACCAGTCGGCCACAGTGGTAGTCTCGCTTACTCTAGTTTTGAATGTTCTCTTATGTTTTAACTTGGAATTATTTTTTAAAAAATCTAACCCCCCTCACCAAGAATTTTTTTTTTTTATTTAAATTACCCCCCACTATCACAAAAATATTGAAAAATAAAAATGGATAACCTCACTTTAGGTAATAGAAAAAACTATTTACTTACCCCCTCCACCTGGACTGCTTCCGTTGCTGATAACGCGACCTACACTCACTGAAAACTAAACCCGAACTGGCATTTGGACTGCGATACTAGCATTAACCCCCCACCACAATTACGTCACACTCTAACTAGCCAATAGAATTGCATCTTTTTTTCCAAATGATTACCTCTCTTGACAGGTCTCTGTAGCAAGCCCCCCCCCCTTTCCCTTCCACATCTTTTATCATACCTGTTAATTTATATATATGCCAACATAGCTGAACATGCTCCAACAAGTCTGGACATGTAGCCAGCTGCCTCTTTCGCTTTAACCGTTTTATTATTTCCGTTTACCAACTATACAAACCTGTATGAACATATCGTTATAGTCTCAATAGGATGACACGTATGATTAGCTGAACATGCTCCAACAAGTCTGGACATGTAGCCAGCTGCCTCTTTCGCTTTAACCGTTTTTTAGTTAGCCAATAGAATTGCGTGCTTGTCTTCCCTCTCTCTCTTGCAAGTGTCTCTCTCTCTATAAGGTGAATCATACCTCCCACCTTTGATGCAGGACTCAACCTGTCCGTTAACTTCATATATGTTTCTTAGAAAAAACAATATTTTTAAAACTGAACTTTGCCCTTATTAGCTTTTATTGCTTTATAAATAATAAAACTTTGAATGTTTTGGAGACTTAAAAACTTACTTTTTAAAAAATGTTAACACGCTTGCACAACATGTTTGAACAGGCAAGTAAAAATAATGATGACTCATACCATTGTCATATCCTCAACGAGCACAAACATGCTCCAACAAGTCTGGACATGTAGCCAGCTGCCTCTTTCGCTTTAACCGTTTTTTTTTTGTTATTATGAAGTTAAAAGTAAATTGAACTTTGAACTTATTAATAAAATATAAATAAGTTTTAATTTACTTTTCTTTATTTATAAGTGTATAAAGTAAAAATAAGAATGAACAAACATTAATTAAAACATTTTATTTTTATTTAAAGGAAGTATACAAGTAAAATAATAACATTTATTTCACAGTATAAATTTTATTTAAATTCTATGTCATATCTTCCATTATTAAAGCCTTTGTACATTATTAACAGTTTTTTCTTTGATTGTTGGTAATCTTCCACCATTTCATCAGTTATCACTGCCGCAAATCTGCGTGGAAGGAAGATCCTCGTTGGGTAGTCCATTGTCGGGCCAAGATAATGTAAATGGGCAACGATGGCATCTCCAAATTTAGTGTTGATTCTTTCGAATTGCTTCACTTCGTATGAGTATCCGGTTCTTAGATCTGATAATTTGCCAATGCCCGCAGACCTTGTATTCACATCATTCAAAAAGCTTGCCAACTTAGACATCTGAAAGAAGAATATTATATGAAAGTATCGCATCATTATCAAAATATTGTTTCAATAAAAAAAGTATTATTACTTACCTTTGAAGTATGAAGTTAACCTCTCGAGCTGTGGGCAACGAATGACGAATTACCTTACAAGCTTCACTACTCTACCGTTACGGATGTCCCCCCCCCCACTCTATGACGTCACTTATAGTTAGCCAATAGAATTGCGCGCTTGTCTTCCCTCTCTCTCTCTTGCAAGTGTCTCTCTCTCTATAAGGTGAATCATACCTCCCACCTTTGATGCAGGACTCAACCTGTCCGTTAACTTCATATATGTTTCTTAGATAAAACAATATTTTTGAAACTGAACTTTGCCCTTATTAGCTTTTATTGCTTTATAAATAATAAAACTTTGAATGTTTGTAGACTTAAAAACTTACTTTTTAAAAAATGTAAACACGCTTGCACAACATGTTTGAACAGGCAAGTAAAAAATAATGATGACTCATACTATTGTCATATCCTCAACGTGCACAAACTGCAGCTTAGTTTTTTTCTTTTTTTACCTAAATAAATTTTGTATATGCGCCCCTCTTAGTTCGGCTTCCGCCTTAAGCTTCCTCACCACGTCAAGGTGGAGGTCATCGAGGAAGTTTTTATTTTTATTTTACTTTTTTTATTTTTTTTTAATAATTTTATAATAATAAAAGGAATACTTGAAAAATAAAGCAATAATTTAATTTAATACATTTATTGAAATAAAACTTTAAAAGATACATATACCTCAGAAAAATATATAAAAACTTAAAAATCAACTTCTAATACAAATAAAATATTTAACTTCTAATTAGTACATTAAAGTGAAATAAATAAGAAATGTTTTGCTATCGAATCAGTTTATTTTAATGGTTGTTGGAATTTTAGCTGCCTTGCATCAATCGCATTCATACATTGTACACAATCTGCACAAATCCATTCATGGTTTACGGGGATTTTACACCCCGCCAGTGACCAACATTCAGGTTTGTGTGCAACTCAATGCATTCGCCAGTGACCACATTCGTTCTTTAAGGCAAAAATATTTCCGTCTCATTCCAACCAAACTTACTATTGAGCCAGCAATTGATGGCTTTAATTCGATATTGCGTACATTTCTCTTTACAAGTATTGTGTATAATACACTGATTTCCTGCTGTTTCTAATGAATCAAGTTTTGGACAGTCATAATCTTCTAAATTAATTACACAACAACTGTACAGATTTTGCAAAAGAAATCTTTTCTTTTCATAACCCTTAACAAACACAAATTTATAATTACAATCAATAAACTTGAAAATATCTCTAATCATTTCATATTCAATATCCCCGTCATTCCACTTAATTTTATGATAATAATTTTCTAACCAATAATTGGTTCTTCTACTTTTTTCACATTGTTTATGTTGGACAGGTGGCTTGAATATCCAGTGTCTGACTGATTGAAAATTATAGTCTAATAGAGAAAGCTCTTTAACAATATAACCTCCTACACTGTCTACAAAGCACTGGAAGTCAGCTATCAGCACGCCTGTTTGAGCCATACTGAACACTGAACTAGCTCTTCAAGCCTTCTTATACCATACGACGTACAATACCTGTCAAAGGATTATATTCTACCACCCTGTCGTGAATAATAAGACAATAGGCAGTGGTGTTGGGCGGGAACATTTCTTTTGATTCAAATTCCAATCTAACATCTACCGGGCCACATTTGATAGATTCACACTGTTTAGAACAATCTATTACAATTAAGGGTGTTTTCTCTTTAAAATTTTGTAAAGAACTTAGAGGATACATTTGTTCTCCATAATATGACATTTGAAAGGAAGCATACATATGATATAGAATGGCAAAACGGTTAGAGGAAAAATCTACATTCAAATCGCCGTATGGGAAAGCTTTACAATTAAGATAAAGTTTTACATTTGAAATAGAACAGTGGTCAAAGTGACTAGCGTTGCTTTCCACATTATTAGCACGTCCGGTCTGAAAAGCTAGAATGATATATCGGGGCTTTTCCATTTGACTAGAAGTCTTCACTGACCAAATTTGCCTCTGAGTGGCCGGCAACAAAGGGTAATCATAGAGTTCCCAACTTCTAAAACTTAGAGCAAATACCTTAGCAGATTTAAGATGACGCATAAGAGCCAATCTCTGATGTTCGTTGACTGTTACATAGGGCAGCATCCAGCAAAGCTTCACCATTTCAATTTTACACCTCTCCACCGCTTGTTCTTCATTCAATCTGTTGAATTTATAGGCATTTCCATCTTGTCTGCTTCTAACAAGTATCAATTCTTGTTTAACATTAATCACAATTTTCTGGTAATCTTCACAAAATCCCAGCAGCGATGACAGCGGAATGCATAAATTAAAACATCCTTCTGCTGAAGTGATGTTGAGAGCATCGCTTTGGGGATAGCACCAGCCCCAGTTTGTAACATACTGGCAGCCTGCCTTAAGCGAAACCAGCCCTTTAAGTGTACAAGCTATTCCTGGGTTTTTTACTCGATCTATTTCAACTCCACTTAGTTCGTATCTTATTTCATCAAATAGAAATGCAAAAGCATTATTGGTCAATTTGGATGAGACAGGAACTGCAGAGCCGTCTTCCTTTAAAAACTTGCCTTCCAAGTAGAGCAAACTTTGACTGGGTAGCGTGTATAGATCTTGATGTTGTACACTAATGCGTATTTCATCGCCTGGCAGTAGTTTTGAAGAAGCATATGGGTGATGGGAATGCAATTCTATGCACTCGATTGAATTGTCAAACTGACATTTCTCTTCCAAATCTAACACTTCCATGATGATGATAGAACGTAGTAACCTGCAGCCTGAAGAAATCGAATACTGCTGTTGGTCAGCGATGTTCGCTCGGCAACTGTTCTCACTGGAATGATGCTCTTTTTCTCCGCAACTGTCCTTTTATCGCCTCTTCTAAAGTCTAAACCCATCTCCGTCTAGTGATCAAATGGCCAACTTCAGTTGTGAGCCTCTCTTTTATAAGACATCCAGCAGGAAGAGTAGACAAAGCTGACCGCAGTTGTTAGTGCCAACTTTCTGATACTGCTTCCTGTTCCATGAAATTCGACTTCCCTTTACATATCGGACAAATTCAGCAGGGGGATTGGCACCACTGCTATCAAAGAATTGAACATATTCTCCTCTCTTCTTGTAACAAACCCAGTGAGTACCACTGCCAACACTGCTATCCAAATTAAAAATGGCTCGTTCATTTTTCCAAGGTTTCTTTGGAAATTCATCAATCATGAACACTCCTCTGAAATGAGGAATTTTATTTGATTTTGCCAACTTAATTAGATCAAAATTACTTAGTCGCAGGCGAGGTAGCGTATCCAGCATTCGTTTAGCTTTTCCGCTCAATTTTGAAGATTTGCCACCCATCCGTCTAGGAGTGGGGATGATTCTCTTCTTTTTCTTCTTATCTTTAGCACGTCTCATGATAAACTGAATCGCTGTTAGTTGTTTCTGGCTTTATATATGAACATTTTTAACATTCTCCCAACTGTTGTGTGAATTATCTAAGCCCAACCATTTCACCAAAATTCTATCACCTTTCCGTTTAATAGCCTTCTCCACTAGGTAACTGTCGGGATGTTTGGCCAGCTGCAGTTCCTCTTGATAGAAACCTCCAGCAATCATTTGCCCCTTATAATCTTTCAGGTGATAGGTGACCGGTATGGTATTTTTCACTTCAGCAACTTTAAATATTTCTGTAGACCATGAAGGGCAGTAGCCTTTAGCAAATTGCGCTTTATATTTCGATATGCGTACATGATCACCAGCTTTGAACTTGGGAATGCTGGTATTTTTCAAAGTTTTCTTCGCATATACTTCACGTAACAGCTGTTCTTCTATTTCTTTTCCCCGTACTGAAGCCGGCGTCATTTTAATCGTTCTATGTTTAGTATTATTATATTTGTTCACTAGCGATTTAATACTGGTTAACCAGTCGTACGATCCTTGGAGACTAAATTTTTTCCACATTGCCGCTTTCAGAGTACGATTGAATCTCTCCACTATTGAAGCTTTTAAGTTACTATAGGTAGAATAGTGATTTATACCGTTCACGTTCATCAGCTTGCCAAATATCTTGTTGTAAAACTCTTTTCCATTATCCGTTTGCAAATTGTTTGGATTCCGTTCGGCTAATACTTTCTCGAATGCTTGACTCACTTCCAGGGCTGTCTTATTCTTCAGAGGGATCGCCCATGCATATTTGGAGAAACAATCAATCACTGTCAACAGATATTTGTGGCCTTTATTGAATCTAGCGTAGGGTATTAGTTCCACTAGGTCGGCTTGCCACAGGTCATCTAAGCCCTTCAGAAGGACTGCTCTTCTCTTGAACACTCTTCTTGCTGGTCTATGCAACTCGTTTACAATCTGTTCCTTAACAGAGGTCATGATGAAATGAAGCTTGTTCATGTCCACACTACGCTATTATACCTCCATCTCTCAGCTGGGCTTCAATACTTTTTATTTCCGCGCTGGCATTGTTGGTGCCAAGTAAGCTTCTTAATCGATCTACAAGCATGTTAGGATCTACATATCCGGCACCTCTTTTTGTTGAAAACAATTTTGAAATCACATTCTTGTATTTCATGTTTGTGTTCAGAACTTTAATTGGTCCGGAAGGGCTGTGCCCTTCTCTATGAGCGTTCGTCTGTTGCAGTATGCTCTTATAATTGATATAATCCGTCTTTTTCACCATAGACAAGTTTGGATTTGTCAAGAATAATAACTCGAAAAGACCTGGCGTGCCGAAATAGGTATTATCACCAACGGATAGAATATCTTTGCTGATGGAGACCACTGAGTCACCAATACTAAATCTCCGGCCGTCATAAACTACACCATATATCATATCCAAGTCCTTGGTCTCATTTTTAATAAATTTTTTGATATATTTTGAGGACATTTCTCCAACTTCCTTCAAATATTTTGCTGAAATTTCCTTCCCTTCGGGAGTTTGTGCTTGTTCTCGTACCTCTTGAAGCGGGCTGGTTGCTTCAGCAGAAGCAGAAGAAGATAACTTTAGAACTTCCGGTCGCTTTGGGGTTGAAAGTTCTTCATGCCATGTTTTTGTAAATCTTGACGGCGGTGTTGTAGCCGATTCCAGCCTCAGAAATTTTAGTCTCTTTGGAGGTGGAAGGGGTGTTTCACAAGTAGCTACTTCCGGTTTAGGAGATTCTTTTAATTCAAGTGGTGGCTTTTCCTGCTTTTCCACCAATGCTTTCAATGGACTCAATAAAGGTTGATATTTCATTTTCAAATATTCATCGGTCTCTTCTCTGTTTCTCTTCAATATATTACACTTTTCTTGAATCGCCTTTCTGGTTTCGATTATTTCACGCATAACAACGTCACTAGTTGACCCCTCCATGGCTCAATGAACAATGATCTTCAAGTGCATAGTTAAGGTATTATATAGGCTTCGAAACCTTTTCGATACCTTCCCTCAGTAATCTGTCTATCTTTGTCCAACACTAGAAAACCATATCTATTTTCTTTCCAACACCAGTGGCAAATTTTTCTAAAAGTTTTGAATTCCATGTCGGAATTGATATGGTCATCGTAAATTCTTCTCAAATTTAATTCATCTTGCCGAAAGAGTATTAGGAAATTTGCATTTTCTCTTACTAAGTGCTTAGGAACTCTAGTATAACTTTGACTTAGATAAAATATATCAACTCCACTGTGGCGCCCCATACAAAAATAGGCTCTTACATTATCTTGCTTGTCACATGCTATATCATCGAAAATAATTATTGAATTTGGCAGGGCCTCTTTAGGTGGGGGAACTTGAGAATTGTCTTCAAATTCAAAGTACCCAATATCTTTTAAAGGTTCTAAAATTTGAGCTAACTTCCGGTACTTGGGCTGTTGTAATGACTTTGCAAACAAATATATATTTTCATATCTCAACCCCTTTGGATCGTATATTAAGCTCAACATCAGGTTAGTTTTCCCACAATTGGACGGCCCACTTATTAAACATCTAATGGAATCTGGGAAAAGCTGACCGTGTTTGGAGCATTTCTTGGAAGAGGCCCTGTCGTCAAGATTTTGCACGGAGAGGGTGTGATGTTGCTTTATCAAGCGCATGATGGGAACTAATAAGGAACGCTCTCTCGCTTCTGTATATATATATATAACTAAGCTATGTACATGGCACAGGAAATCTATCTACACTGCATTCACACACCCGCCACCAACATTCACACATCCTATTTACATAAAATAAAATAACTTAAACTAAAATACCCACCACCTTTTTTTTATTTATTAATTTTTTTATTTTTTTTTTTATTTTAATAAACTATTAATTAGAAAAAACTTAATACTACATACTAATAATAAATAGAAAAAAATATTTACAAAAATAATAATATATGGAAAAAAAATATTTACAAAAATACGTTTAAAAAAATTAATAAATAAAGATTGACTAGAACAAAAAAAAAAAGACCTACTCTAAACAAGGTAACCATGTACATAGTATATGAAATATATATATTTACAAAAAATCCACAACGTTGCACAGGCTAGTCCGCTATGGTAAAGTGGCCATGGGCGAGAGTGTGAATGCGATCGACTAGATGGCGTTTGTCGTCGTGGGGCGAAAGGGATACTTTTCTCTGTTCGACGGAAAAGAGTTTATGTTCTTTAGAAATTATTGTTCTAAACGTGGTTGTAAACTCTTTTCCCTCGAACAGGGCAGCCATATAATCATCAAAGGTGATTTTTTTATCTACGGCTGCCTTCTTTATCCCTTTCGCCCGCTTCTTCTCTAGGCCGCGGATGCGTACTGCGTACATCTTTGCGCGGAGGCCCACGAATTCAGAGACAGGCTCTCCACTGGCTTCATCCTTGAACTTCCCCAACACCTTCTTGTTTCTATTGTTTTTACATGGATGTCCGTCAGGGTAGTCACTGGTGTCAAACTCGTCCATCATTGTAGTTATGTCCTCGTAAAAGTCTTTCGTCTTTACTAAGTACATGAGGCTGTCAGTGTCTGTGTATAAAAGTTTTAGTTTGTCAGGTCCGTATTTTGTCAGCATTGTAGCGTAGTGAAAGTCATACATCCGGACTTTGGACAGATCAAGAATGGCCATTCCAACATAAATTGGTTTGTTCATCGTGATCTGTTCAAAGTCCAGATGTACAGCAGTCAGCGTCTCTGAGTAGATCGTCCTGTCTTTAAAAGTAGGCTTCGCTATTAGTTTCCGTATTCTACGTTCGTCGGTTACCAGTTCTATTTTTGTTCGTTTTCGTACGTCCTCCATGAATTTACCAAATACCGCGTTGTTCATTAGTTTGTAGAAGTCTTTGTCAAAGTCGTTGGTCGCCTGTTGTCTCATTTGGGTGTTGAGGTCGATGTAGGGACGAAGCCAACGGGACTGCCTGAATCGCAGCGCTCTATGTACGCGTACCAACCGCAGACCTAAACCCATAGCCTGCCTCAAGTTGACGAAGTGAACAACGTATTTCTCCCTGTTGGTCAATGGAGCCAACAATTTCTTATTAACCTGTCCCGGAGGCACCCTATTCTCCGGGAGAAGGGGGAAATCGTTGTGCAGTTCGTGCAACTCGGCCGGATACTCAATATCGGCTTCGACAATATACCCGAAGGGACCATCTTCCTGCATATTGCCCCAGTCTAGAGTATCCGGATCAGATACCCATTCGAAATCCCCGTAAGGAAGCGGATTTGACATTGCCCACCCGTACAAATTATTTGCATCTAGGTAGGCAATGTAGCTAGATTCCTTATGGGGATCTCGATCTGGGTACAGATAAGCATTATCAGCTTTACCATAGCGAAGACTGCATTGGCAAATGCCACCCCTAATGCCCCGCTCAACCATCAGGAGCTGGTCATAATCAGTGAGTAGATCTAACTGTACCCCTGTACACTTCAGCATGGCATCCCAAGCCAGTCCTGGGGCCGTGAAATACCAGGCAGGGTCCAGCGAATATGCTCTTATGCAAACATCTCTGAAATTTTCAAAGATGTCACATAAGAGCATTACGTCTACCTTAAGGTAGAGTTCGCTGTACCCCCCTAGGGTTCTAATTTCAAAGGCCTCCCAAACTGACTGGGCATGCTGATAGTCTTCGTCCGAGATGTGGCATTCATTAAGGGTGCTATAGAATGCCTCCTTAGGGGGAAGAACCGTCTCCCTAAGTTTCTCGAACGAATCTGTGTAGTCATAGGGGTACACTCCTTTTCTTACGACCAGATCCATCTTGTCGGCGGGGAAGAATTTGCCCGTGTCTATAAATTTATTGTTGGGCAAATTCTTGGACAACCTATCTAAGCTAGAAGACATGAAACGGAAGGTGTCCACAAATCTGACGGTTAGAGCGCCCACTTGCTTGCTAAATGAAATGTATTTCTCTTCGCTGTTGGGGATGACGTCAATGCGACTTGAGTCATACCCCAACTGGCGAACAATAAAGTGGGCGTCATAGCCGCTCAGATTGTGGAGGAAGACGGGAAGGAAACGAGGAGTGCGGTAAAGGATATTGCAGGAATTGTGAGCAGGACCACGATACACACCAGTGATGTGATCGTGATCCGCCACTTTAGGATCGGATCTATTGAAGGGAAGATTGCAGAGGTGACATTTTGGGGACCGTTTAAAGTCTTCCAGCTGAGATGGTGTCAGGGGTAGCATTGACCGCTTAATGGAGTACACCAGAGCCACCTTCTCGGCCACCGCCTTTATGTAAGCCATAAATTTCTCTGCGGAATCTTCACCCGTATAGATGTAAGGTTCCGCAGGAAAATCGGCAGGAAGGCAGTGGCGTATGTCTTCTGCCACTTTCACATAAGTGCAGAAACTCATAGGAAGATGGCTCTGGTAGGGAGTTGTGTACGACCGGCCCACATTGTTTCCGTTTGTATCCATTTTTTTTAAAATTGCCTCAAAATCAGCATAAACGACGAAGGGAACCCTCATTTGGTTTTGTATTTTTGTAAAAGATATTTTTGGAGGGGTCCCATCGTCGTTACATTCTGGCAATACAATCCGGGTCGGTCTGTTTACTCCACAATACTCCATATGTTCCCTCACCCGCTCGGCGATGCTTTCACCATCCAAGTTGAAATGGGTAAAGCACCGCTTGCAAACGTGTACCCTTTTTCCATGCGCAGTAATTTGTCGGACCACTAATTTATTAAAATCTTTGATGTATGTGTAGTGGCTCCGTCCATTCTCTAAAGTCAGAAGAAGGAGATCGCGATGGTCTTCCTTCTCCTGCTTTACCACTTTTAGAGGGTACACGTTTCCTTTCTCTCCAAGGGTGAAAACATTTATCGTGATGTTGTTGTACTTTTCAAATTTTTTCACCTCATGGAGAGGAGTGGGGAAGGAAATGCAGTCAAAATTGTACCTGTGCTCTATATTAGCATATTTACTAACACGTTGTGGATCCTTTGTGACGAAGCGAGAAAGAATTGAGTACTGAAAACACCGGTCATCCATATTTTGGACATTGATGACGGCTTTTTTATTGGCAATGTGAGGAGGAAGGGGAATGAAGCTGGAGCCGCCGAGAGGGGTAAATTTATTTACTTTTAAGAGGACTCCGTCGAACTCTTTTAGGCACCAGCCGCTCCCCTTTAGTGTTGACTCCTCCATCTCTACTACAATCTTCTTGAAGCTCTCATTAAGAGAATCGTCGATGGAGGAGTCTTCATAAATTACTTTATTCTTAGTCTTGAAGGCGCGATCACAAGTTTCACCTTTGATGTTTTCAAAGGTCGCCTCCAAGACCAAGTTATATTTCAGGGGAGAATCGCTGTCTGCCATTACTTCCTGAAGCAGACGACGCAATGTTTCTATCTGACCTGTTAGAAAATCCATTGCGTCGACTGCCCCGGAACTTGGAAGGAAAAAAGTTCGAAGAGTCCTCCCAAAGGCTGACTCCACTTCATATAAATGGCCTTGAGCTGCCTCAATACGAGCTCGTTTTGCCATGACTGGTGTTTCAGTACCGCAGCGACGCAAATGAGCAAGCATCGTTTTTCTTGAGGAATAACATTCTCTACAATTTGGACATTGACGAGATTGCTCATTTGCGGCGCAAGCACGTTCATGACGTTCCTTATAGTCCCCCCGTAAAAACATTTTTTCACAATATTGGCACTCCATTATTATTCAAATAGTGAGTAACACGAAATAATAAATACAAATATATATATATTTAAACCACGAATATTTAAAAATTACTAATAAAAATGAATAAAGAATATAAACTAGACTAAGATTAAATTACTAAAGAAATATACACAAGAAGTAAAATTAACTATTTAAAATGAAATTAAAATTGAAAACTTATAAAAATGAAATACTAAAAAGTGAAATAATACGAATATATATATTTGTTGAAAATTAATAAAAAAAGTACTTACAGTTCAAAGAAGGCAAGACGCTGGAAAAGCTGTTGACACTAAGAACACTAAACACTGTATGACCGCAGCAGAATTCGGAGCGACTTTTATATTATCAGAAGAATCGATTATGATAATCGATTATTAGTAAAAACACGAAATGCCATTGGCTAACTATAAGTGACGTCATAGAGTGGGGGGGGGACATCAGTTAGTTACTGACCAATTCAAACAGGGCAAGCTCAGACATGCAAGTTGAGCAATATTAAGCCATATACAAATTATGTGATAAATAAAGAAAAGTTAATTAAAACTTATTTATATTTTATTAATAAGTTCAAAGTTCAATTTACTTTTAACTTCATAATAACAAAAAAAAAAAAAACGGTTAAAGCGAATGAGGCAGCTGGCTACATGTCCAGACTTGTTGGAGCATGTTCAGGTAATCACACATATTGAGACTACACCGATGATATGTTCATACAGGTTTGTATAGTTGGTAAACTGAAATAAATTTATACTGTGAAATAAATGTTATTATTTTACTTGTATACTTCCGTTAAATAAAAATAAAATGTTTTAATTAATGTTTGCTCATTCGTATTTTTTCCTTTTTACACTTAAAATTACAGGAAAGTTTTATGGGGTTAAGATGCAAGTTGAGCAATATTAAGCCATATACAAATTATGTGATAAATAAAAAAAAAAAGGAAATTAAAACTTATTTATATTTTATCAAAAAGTTCAAAGTTCAATTTACTTTTAACTTCATAATAACAAAAAACGGTTAAAGCGAATGAGGCAACTGGCTACATGTCCGGACTTGTTGGAGCATGTTCAGGTAATCACACATAACAAAAAAAAAAACGGTTAAAGCGAATGAGGCAGCTGGCTACATGTCCAGACTTGTTGGAGCATGTTCAGCTAATCATACGTGTCATCCTATTGAGACTATAACGATATGTTCATACAGGTTTGTATAGTTGGTAAACGGAAATAATAAAACGGTTAAAGCGAAAGAGGCAGCTGGCTACATGTCCAGACTTGTTGGAGCATGTTCAGCTATGTTGGCATATATATAAATTAACAGGTATGATAAAAGATGTGGAAGGGAAAGGGGGGGGGGCTTGCTACAGAGACCTGTCAAGAGAGGTAATCATTTGGAAAAAAAGATGCAATTCTATTGGCTAGTTAGAGTGTGACGTAATTGTGGTGGGGGGTTAATGCTAGTATCGCAGTCCAAATGCCAGTTCGGGTTTAGTTTTCAGTGAGTGTAGGTCGCGTTATCAGCAACGGAAGCAGTCCAGGTGGAGGGGGTAAGTAAATAGTTTTTTCTATTACCTAAAGTGAGGTTATCCATTTTTATTTTTCAATATTTTTGTGATAGTGGGGGGTAATTTAAATAAAAAAAAAAAATTCTTGGTGAGGGGGGTTAGATTTTTTAAAAAATAATTCCAAGTTAAAACATAAGAGAACATTCAAAACTAGAGTAAGCGAGACTACCACTGTGGCCGACTGGTGCAGATGACGTGTCTATCAGTACGAAGGTTGTAGGATCGAATCCCAAGTAAGTAAAAATAATTAAAAAAAAAAATCCCCTCCTGTCTATCAATGGGCGAGGGGGTGGAGGTATGAGGTCCGCCATCTTGTGGTCATCAGCTGGTACGAGGTCGGCCATCTTGTGTACTACAGCTGTTAGGAGAGCCGCCATCTTGTAGGAGGAGCTTAAGAGGCCAACGAATACGACGACCTAGAGGTGGTGGGGGTAAAGGTAGGTGTCATGTAATAGGAGTAGGGCTAGGGTGGGGGTAATGAGGTGTCGTCGAATTCGCTGATTGGTCAATTAATAAGGGTGGGGGAAGGAGTGGGGGTAAAAGGGGTGTCATCGAATTCGCTGATTGGTCGATTAAAAGGGTGGGGTGGGGGAAGGGGCGTGGCCTAAAGCCCTCGTCGAGTTCGATGATTGGTCAATAAGGTGGGGTGGGGGTAGGGGGCGTGGCTTAAACCCTCGTCGAAATCGATGATTGGTCAATAAGGAGGGGTGGGGGTAGGGTTGGGGGAGGGGGGTGGGAGGGGAGGGGATGGCCGCCATTTTGTATTTTAGGTGCGCCAGAATCGGCAAATCCTCTCTACTAAAGCCCATTAAACAAGAAAACGTTTACTAAAAAGTGTCAGCACCTAGGTCTGATAATGATCACACATAAGGGCCTAATGAGTTTTCTTCAAAAATTGCCGATTACTTTTATTTTTCCCAGTATCCAGGAGGAAGATTGAGGCTGTTTGGAGAATAACTTATGCTTCAAAATGGTATCGATTTTTAGAAAATTTATCTGTCTTCCTAACCGTGTCATCAGATTCGAATTCGGACTAAAACTTCTCTGAGTAATAACACTTTTATTGCAGAAAATGTGATGTTTTAAGAAAGAAAAAAATTTTTTAATTGAGTCAGTCACTGAAGAACAGTGGAAAATATGAAGTTGGCCAATATGTCATTGAACTCCACTTTAGATGTACTACACACAGTTGGCCTATGGGGACAATACTTACTGGTTCACCCTGTATAAGGATGCCAGACCATCTCTCGGGATATTCAATCACAACCAGGTATTGCGTCGACTCATTCATTTTTCACGACCTCACTCTATTTGACATCCAGTTCAGCCAATTCTTTAAGAAAGTTTATATTTATTCAACCCTGAGCCACCGCTCAAGTATGGCCATCGGGTAGTCTGGTGTCCATTAAGATTAAGGGCAGCTTCCATTGTTCTGAGTCTACCCGGCTTTAAACCTTTCACTTTTTCCATCTATGAAATTACCTAATTCTGGGACAGTATAAATTACCCTCATATTATTGGAGCTTTTAGAAAGACTTCTCTTCAATCGTTTGAAGTTCAGCTGAACCAGAGCAATAAAGCTTCTGAGCGAATTGCTCAGTTTTTTGAGCCCCCCCCCTCTTCAGCCTATCTAATTAACTCAAGCTCGAATTTCAATTATCATCGAAAGCTTGCAATATTACAGGTTTGTAGCGGCCATGTTGGTTGTATCGTAGGTTCAATTCAGATAGAGCTCTATACTTACTGTAGGTTACAAACTCTCTAATCAGTGCCCACGGTAATTTCCTACTCTGGAGGGTGGTAGCCTCAGGATTACTAACTATCAGAAAGGCTATCCTTCCGGCCAACACCATAACCATCGTAAATAGTTATGCAACAGTAAAGGGCTCTTTGGTGGCCGGAATCAAAGGGAGGAGGGTTCAGGGCTAGCAATAATGTTGGTTTAGGGCCAGTATGCGTGTACATTGCACATATTGCAGTATCCCGCCTAATGCAATGTGCAGTCGTACTGCGCAATATGATCATCACTTCTAAGTTCTCTAGAACGGAAATATTGGATCTGTTCCCTATTGGCTGCCAGCAAATTTTTTTTTATGGATTTAGATGATAAATTTTTGGGAAGAATCGAGCATAGTGTCCCGTTCTGTGGCTGTTTTTATGAATTCATCAACTGTTATGTCTTGCATCAACTAATACAGCGTAAGAACATAACCCACACTTTGTTAGCCCCAAAACACTTGGTGGATACAGGTAGAACTATTTTGATATATAGGAACTCCAGGAACAATCAGGTCCAAATCCCTCTCCCTTTCTGCGCCATTAAAAGCCCGTTTCTCATTCTGCGCATAGACAGATCCAAAAGTTTAGTGCTTGAAATTCCTTAGTTTACCAAAAAAAAAAAGGCTTAGAGCTGCTTATAAACTGAGAGCTACCCGTTACTAACGTTAACAGGATGTAGACTTGTTGTCCATCGATTTCTTTTTGATGATTTGATTCATTAATCCGGAAGGAAGGAAGAATATTGTCGATTTCAGTCATGATTTTATATTTTTAGTCCAAGCTTTCGACCTGGAGACTGGAAATATAGGAGAGGGAGGTACATTGAACAGAATTTACATTTTCTGTTACAGAGAGCGCACAGAATCTGTATTATTGAACCTTTTTATTATGTTTTCTACAACTTTTAAGTATTCTGAACAGATCTATACCAATAAACAGTTGGTACATTACATACATATCTATATTTTTTTAATTTACAAATTTTGTGTCAAATTTTAATATCTGCCCCACTGGTGGGGGTCACCTTTGAACACAAGATAAAATAGAAAGAAATGATATTACTTTACTCTGAATCTACCTTCTATCAGTTATTTCTCTCGACTACTACTTTTTCTTTTTAACCACAGAAATCTAGTTCAAAGGTTCTGAGAATGACACAGTCCGGGGATGTTGTACCCGAAGTGTGATGGGTTTAGGGAAGTTTGAACAAAATATTCGGTTAGTTGCGT
Organism: Rhodnius prolixus; assembly: GCF_049639745.1. Lineage (NCBI taxonomy): Eukaryota > Metazoa > Arthropoda > Insecta > Hemiptera > Reduviidae > Rhodnius > Rhodnius prolixus. The sequence continues at coordinate 39,728,300 of NW_027411634.1, forward strand.
TTCTTAATGTAGTAGTTCGGACCACTTTCCCCTTCTCTGCGATTAAACCAAAAAAAAAAGTCACAAACTTGCAGGTCGGTAGGGCGGCACATTTGAACTGGTGATGTTGAAATGTGCACCCTCTCCTTCCATAAAAGAAAATATAATATTCAACACATTTTTTGGAAGCAAATAGATTTAAGATTACGAATTCCAAATGTTAATATGGACTAACAATACCCTACACCTTGTCCATTACAATCTTCACAATACACTTCCAAAGATGCAACAAAAATTTTACTTCCAAACTTACAAAATATAACATTCCTCAATTCTGGACTTTACCAAACAATGAAAACGGAAGGGAAACCCTATCAATTGTAACAACAGGTCTACCACCAAAATATGGAGAAAATTACCAATCATAAATGTTTTAAATATTTGGCGAGAAATTAAAACTGTTCAAAGGCGCCCCCCCCTGTTCAAAGGCGCCCCCCCTGTTCAAATGTATAAGCAAACGGGACAGGAAATACACCAACCTTATAATACTGTGAAAATATTATAATTGTCAATAAGCCCTGAAGATGACCTAGACCTTAGGTCGCGAAAGCTCGGCTAAAAAAAAAAGGGTTTCAACCATTCCTTTGATGAGTTGAGGTTATAAAAGTGGGTGGGTGAAATGGTATGACCTTGATATGCTAATACTTTTGGCAAATATACGATCAATATGGGGGCCTAGTACTCGGTGCAAGGTTAAAAAAAAATCTGCTTTTATCTACCAGTAAAGAATGGAAAGTTCGCATGCGTAAAAACATGATAGAACATGCAAAAAAAAAACAAAAAACGGAGTTAAATCTCAATAAATTGGCTCCGCCCCCCAAAGAAAACTTGGGTTTTCAGTGTTACATTACCCCCCCCCCCCAAAAAAGAATTATTCTCTACTCTGTGATTGGCTATTTTCACGCAAACATGGAGCACGTTTTTTGTTTTTTTTTTTGTCCAGAAGCGCCCAAAACTACGCATTAGACTTTGTACAGTTTACGTGATTATAATTTCAAAAACAATTATTTAGCAACTAACAAAGAATTTGTGCGTTGAATGAAGTCATTATTTGTGGAACAACACTTTCTCTCGTTTGGGGGGGTACCCATCTCTTTAGGCTTCTCCCTCTTCTCTTTGGCGTTTCAATCTTCTGGTAGTGGTTTTTTTGTGAATATGGGCATGTGAGAGTGTGTATGTGGAAGAATAATGACGTGTACATGTGGAAATTCAAATGAGAGAAAATCTAAAGAGTTGTTAGGGAGAGGAGAACTGAGAGAAATTGGCAAATGAAGAGTGACAGAGAGAGATGCAGGTTTTTGGAAGCAGAAACCACATGGAAACAACTATTGCTCTTATGTGTGTATGGGGTAAGCACAAATAAGTTGTACATTATGTGTAGTTGTGTAATTCTCTCTCTCTCTCTCTCAGTCGCTCCCTCTTCTCCCCATTCTTTCTCTCTCACTCCCCACTGGAAACAAGTTCAGACATGATTTGTTATTATGTGTCCGACGTGTCTGGACCATCGGATGTGATAGTGTTCTGGAAAAAGCGTTGCCGGGCTTTTCACGTACGTAGTACCCGTTGCCATCGTCTATTCGTAACCATGCTACCAATTCTATACAAATCCTTAATAGCGTCCAAAAAGTAGCGTCAGTAGTTGTTGTATTTGTTGGGTAATATTACAGTATACGTAACACACTCTCCATTCTCCATTCTGGTACTTTGTGAAAAGCACCCCTCCCCCCCACAAAAGTGGGTCTAAACAAAAAATTTAGTTAAAATTGAAAAAAATGAAAGTGTATTTTAAACAATAAATTGCTGGTAAAAACTTTCTTACTACTTCCGGTTACTTTTACTACGTAACAGGAAGTCGATATTGTCACATTCTGGATATCCTGTTTTTTCCGGAAGTATTTGTTTTAAAGTCCCCAGAGACTCTAAATATACAGGGTGTTCATTTTAAGACGGCTCAAATGCATTTCATGCTTAAACGGTTGATCTGAGCAAAAAATGGTAGAGGAAAAATTTGTTGCCTATCACTTCTAGTTTCAGAATATATGACTTGATTTTGTGATTCCTGCCCGCATACGCGGCTGACGCGCGACCAAAAGTGAGGGTTCGCAGTTGGACCCCCCTTTTCATATACACCGTTTTAAAGAGTACAAAAAAGTTGTGAAAGAAACCGGAAACCACAATTCGATATCTTCAAAAATTAAAGGTGCTAAGCCATTTCAAAATCTGGTATTTATTAATCATATTTCAATTTTTGTAACTTGTTATCAAAGAGAAAGAATAGCACGCGATAGGTCATTTTAATGCATTTTCTCATCTCCTTTCTACTGAAAATATTGCCAAGGCAGTAAAGCTAGTATTTTTCTTAATATCGGGAAATAAGTCGTTTTCCGAGTGATTTTTCTTTGAAAAAATCAAATGTTAAGAGCTTTAGATGTTCTTAAGCATACACAAAATGGCTAAAAATTAATTTTACATCTGTTACAAACAAGAAGGTTTAATAATTATTTGGTAATTTTGGGAGAGTTGCGTTTAATTACTAAAAAAAATTGGAAACCTCCTGCCACATATTTAAGTGATCAATATCTTTCATGTAAAGGATCAAACTTATTCCTTAATTTATCAAATAATGCACTTTACTCAACTTGTGAAGCATGTACTGTGCCTTCAAAGGTGCCTCCACTGAATCGCAAGCCAGGTTATCCAGGAGGTTATCAACTGCTCTTTGTATCTGAGAAGGCTTTTCAAGTACGTACTACCCGTTGCCATTGTCTATTCGTAACCATGCTACCAATTCTATACTATTCCTTTATAGCGTCCAAAAAGTAGCGTCAGTAGTTGTTGTATTTGTTGGGTAATATTACAGTATACGTAACACACTTCTCCATTCACTGCTGGTACTTTTGGTCTACTAGATCCAAAGGGGATTGGCACAATAAGCCTCTTTTGGCTGCAGTGCCGTGGGGCATAAGTCCCACCCCGATAATCTAATCTATGTCATCAAATTCGGCCGGACTTTAGAGAGCGTCATACTTCTTCTCGCACATGGAGTTCCAAACCAGAGCAATGTACGTCGTGCCGCTGAATACTGTTGGCATTAAAAATGTTTTTTATTTGAGATCAATTTAGAAATTGTTTCTGAGTTCGAAGAGAATACGGTAAGAAAAGTCGTGTGAGTGTTCACGCTCCGTGAACCATAAAACTTCCGGTTAGTTTACTTTTTTCCACTTCCGCACCCTTTAATTCCGCCCAAAGCTCTTAGTTACTTTTTTTTGCGTATAGAAACCACCACATTGTAGTGTAATATTTTTAATGGAGTATCTACAATCTCCCTACTAAGAAAGAAAACGCCTTACATCCATTTTAAGTAATTGAACGGAGGAGCTGTTCGTTGCAAACAGAGCCGGGAAAAACTAGAGAGGAAAATCCCCCTGACACAAGTTTCATGGCCAAGTTTGGGCTTAACGCTTTTCATCCTTACTTTCACCATCAGCACCCATTACTTACACTCTATCCAATCTCACCAACTATTAGCAAAACTGTGCAACTAGGAACCGTGCCCTAGTATGGGGTTTAGTCGCTTTTCCATAGGGAAACTCTTCCAAAACGGCTGGGTATTATCCTTATTGCTAGCTTTCCTTCTTCTTTTCCTGGAACTGGATATACAGCCAGTAAAAACGGGTTTTTCTTTATTTTTATTACCTCGATCTTGGAAAGCTGCTGGCCTCAATATCTTTCCACTAACTACGCTACCCGCTAGAGTACCTATACGAGGACTCTAGGAGCTTGTTATCCACCGGTTACCTCAGGTGGTAGAACATTACTCTGCGTCTATGGTTATAGCATCACCAACAAGGTTTCCATTTTTCTATAGCTTTTCTTTTTTATTGTGCAGGAAAAATCATGCTATAAAAAGTATATCTCTATTATACTACAATTCTCCAGGTGTTGACATTTTAATGTACACCTCAAAAATGTCCAAATAGACATTTTTGGTCCACAAAGAAAATTACAGGAATCCAAAACTTCCGAAAAGTGTAAAGGTACTTCCGCTTATGGAATTTTCAGCTGAGATTTTCAGCAACAAATTCAATTTTTCTTTATACAGTACAATCTCGATTAACCAGGCTGACCTCCGGCTATACCCACCCTGGAAAACTGAAATCCCGGTTAAACCGAATACACAGTATTACCTACATACATTTGTACCTATGAATGTACATATGTATATAGGTATGTATGTATTATACCGGATGCATAGGTAGACTCATCAGTAAGATGCCTATGTGCAAAATATGTAAATATGTTTTCTGTAGGACGGAACTGATTAACACTGAAGACTAGCTTGAGATTAGGCTGCTCTCTGGGAAGATTTCAAATAATGCCGGTAATTATCCACTAAAAATATTACATATAACCGTGAAGTTGAAAATCAACCATTTACGACACATAAATCCCATGGTCTTTTGTAAGGCCGTGGTAAATCCCAAGAAATTCAGTACTAATTGCACCATATTTTGGGTTTTTACATACATACATAATGACCCTTCAAGAAAATCAGGTATAAAAGAGTTGCTGCCACGCCTACAATTATTATTTTACTTCGGAAGACAAAAAATTTTCCTGTCGATCCAGGCGTTCTACCTACTTCTCTCTCTCTCTCAACTGAACGTTTTCTTTAGGGGAAATGTAAATAGTTTAAAGGAAAACTATATCCGGTTTATCTATTTTTTTTTTTTTTTTAACCAAATAACTCATTGTAGCATCCACTTTTAAGATCTAAGCCAGGGAGTGGCGGATCTTTTTGAGACGTGCTTTGGGTTGTCGATTTTTTTTAACAAACAAAATATAAGTAAAATTATACATTTTATTTGATATTTTGTAAACATTTTTGCTTTATTTCAAATATGTACTACAAAAGCATTTGTCGTCATTTGCGTTTTAGAACTGTAATAGTCAAACTAAAGGTTATAGATAGCATTTAAATTGTGCTTTTGTGTCAATGCGTGATTGAAAAAAAGTACAGATAGATTATAAATTATCCACACACAATTAGAAAATCTAAATCAACCCGCGTAAACAAACAAATGGTTGCCTAGCAATTGTGGGTCAGTGAAAAAGCTTGCGCGGGTCAGTGTCTGACCCGCGGGTCATAGGTTCGCCATCACTGATCTAAACGGAAGGCTAAAAAACAGTCAGACCAATTATTCTCAAAAGGGATATTTCCGGTGGGAAACTATGCAGAGGAAATCTGCACGATTAAAATACCTACAGCTTGCTATTGGTAGAATGAAAAAGAGGAAAACCCGAATTGAACAGCTCCGGGACCAATGAAATTCGCTGGATTTAGCCGCAATATAGCTATAGTAAATGTAATTAGATGATTGGACGAACTAGCGAGAATGGCGGCACTTTCTTTTCATTTACAATAAGGGACGCCATTTTTCTTTGTTTTATTTTATTTACATTTCTTTTTGGAGGGAGTTGGTAATGCGAGCGGTTACACTTTGAACAGAGTATAGCAGCGGTTCTTTTCTGTTAGAAGGGAAATAGAAACAGGGGAATATGGCCGTGGCGTTGGTCGGCATTTTAATTAAATCCCAGAAGAAGGAGAAGAAGTGTCCCAGTCGGGGACGATTGATGCAAGAGCTGCTGAAAGGGAAATTCCCTTCTCTATCCCTGTCAACAGCCAAACTGTTACTCTTTCACTCTTATAGTCTCGTCACCACTACAATGACGTCACGCGCGTACAGCCACACAGCGTGCAAGAGAGGAAAAGCACGGTGAAGCAGGGTGAAGATTGTTGAGCGCTCATCACTCACAGAGAAAGGACCCCCGTCTGCGAGAAAGGCTCAAAGTCGTCTTTGAGCGGATGCTGTGTGTGAGAAAAACAAAAGAAAAACACCCAAACATTTCTCTTGGTTCTAGATTCTCTCTTCACAGCTTTTTTTCTCTTTACCTTCCCGCGTGATAGGGAGGGGGTTGGAAAAAGAGTTTCTCCTTTTAGATCTTTACCAGCTTTTCTGCTATTAGCTAGGGGGGGGGGGTGGCTTCAGCTAATTATAGTTTTGCTGTACTGCAATTTTCCGCATGATCAACCCGTTCAACCCGTTTTCAACTTAACGAGTAACTTCAAACGACATGCAACTCTCAACAAGCTTAAACTTAAAAAAAAAAAGAAGAAAAAAGGAAGGAAAAACTGTGAACTACTCCCACGACTTTGGCAAACCACAATTTACGTAGTTAAATTTCCCATTTTCCAACTCTTCCAGTTCAATCCATTCTCGTAAAACTAGATCTCGATCCTCTGATTTCTATATTCCCTCACATCGTACTTCATTCCTTCTCCAAGTTATCCAATCTCAAAGACCATCTTATATTTTCCGACTTTTCTCGTTCAAATTCTCGATCCATTCTCTTAATACTAGATCTCTTTCCTCTGATCTCTATATTCACTCAACACCGTACTTCATCCTTCTACAAATCCTTCCTAATTCGCGCTGCCTCTATCTGGGACTCCTTACCTTCATCTGTCCGCAATGTTCCTACCCTTTCCATCTTTAAATCCCTTCTATTCAATTATCTCCTTTCTACCCAGCTTCCTCCGAAGTAATTATAGAAGGGATTTATTTCCTTAATTCGTATTATTATTTTTGTAAATACTTGCTATTTTTTGTTTATAAATATCTAAAATACAGGCGAAATCAATAGGGCCTCCAGCAGTACATTGTATTTATTCTAAGGGAACAATAGTCCCAGGATAATAAATTTATTTTCATTTCATTTCATTTGTTTGTACGTACAACAATAAAATGATATTGTTGAAGTAAGGGTGACATTACAGTTCCCCCTAGATCCCACCACCTTGAAGTAAATATTCCCTGAAGTAAAGTTTGAAATCAAAAGTTAAGCTTAGATTAGATTCCAAGATGGTTACCCAAAAAGCCTAGGCTACACAACCACCTCCAAAAAAGCCTAACCCACTTATTAGATCACCTCTTCCAGTCCTGCCTGTTTAATTAGCCTGGAGGCATGGAATTCACTTAAAAAAATGGATTACTCACCTTTCTGGATTGGTTCTATCTACGGAGGGCCCTACCAGAACGGATGCAAGTAGTCGCAGGGTTTCGTCAATGATTATCCCAAATAGGTGCCCGATTTTATTCGAATAATCCCGTCTGGAGTTTAGGCAAATAGCAAGTTATCTTTTACTAATGGGTTTCTCCCAAAACTACTGGGATTTTTTTTTTACTGAATATTGAGTCTAAAACTCTGGAACTGATATTCTCCAGTCTTGGAATTCCAGCTATAGTATCATACATAAATACTCGTATTATACAGGTGTATGAACTATACAAATACTGAAACGATATTTGAAAGAAATGCGTCTGCCTTCGCTTAGATCCTGAATAAATAATGTTTCCTGTAAAAGTGATGGATCTACAAGAGCGTACTCACTTCCGGTCAAAAAATATTCTTCGAATTTTGAATTTTTGTTGCTTCTTTAATTCTAATTACTTTCTTTCTTTTTTTTGAAATCAGGAAGTTCAACACACTGAATTACAACATATTCACATCGTTTCCTTAAAGTTCCAGGAACTATAAAGAGCAGCAATTGAAGGAGGAAGGAATTAGTGGATAGCGTGGTGGATTCTAAAGCCGTAGATCCTGTGTTCGAATCTAACTAATGGCTCCTAGATTTTATTCTTTCTAGAAGCAACGTTTCCGGTGATAGACATTGTTGTCTGTGCTAAAAAGAGAACTCTGTTCTGAGATCGGCAGTGCCCTGAAAGAAAGCTCTGGGGGGAGCGTCAATTAACTCAGATGTTGAGGCGCTTAAAATTTAAAAAAACAAGAACAAAAAATAACGCAATTAGAATAAAATACATCCACGAAAAGAGGCGGAAGTATTTTTGTAAATGCAGAATCGTTCGCTTGGCTGTCTGCGCAGGCGTCAGCAAAGAGGGGAAAGAGTGAGCAATAGAGGTGGGGTGGTGGAGCCCAATTAGGGAATGTCGGCATACAATTAGAAGCTCTACTCTCTGGTCCAACTTAAGTGCTTATTACTTATGTATTCTTGTAGGTACTTAACTAACTACGGCCACACCATTGTTCCTAGTGCTTGCAGCTGAAGCTCTAATAAATGCAAAAGAAAAAATTGTCTTTACAAAAATAATAATAATAATAATTTACTAGATACAGATATTATTAAGATTAAAAAGGAAGAATTTGCATCGCCGAAGAGGGGCCCCCTGTTTATAATGGTCTGGAGCTTTATTTATGCATTTTTATCTCCAGTTGATGATTTTTTAAAATAATTACTGGAGAACAGGATTTAAACTAAAAGCTTCCCTTCCTCTTTGTCTAATTATGATAATTGCACTATCCATTGTTTTAATTAACTGCAAGCTTAAAGAGCTTTCATAAGTACATATATTTTTTTTTCTGTCTCTCTCGCGAACGTGATTATTTAATAGACTAGTTTTTTTTTTAAATAGAGGAAATAATATAATGATGTTACGATTTATGGAGAGAGGACATGCACCGGGAAATAACCTTGTATTGAATGCATTTAAGCAGTGAACTCTCTGGACCTTTTGGGGGGAGGAAGAAATCAGACCTTTACCCCTTCCAGTTGGTACCCGCAGGAGGAGAGATGCTGCTGATAGTGGCAGCCACAGAAATAGTCCTAAATCCTGTATTCTGTCCTGTGGATCTTTAATTCGCCATTGTGCGGTTTTTCCATTTTTTTTGTGCATAGACAATCAATCGCTTACAATTGCTGGAATCTTTGTAAGCACACCTTTATTGTCGAGAACCTGGTTACACCCCCACTTTAATACCTGGAATAATGTTCACTTCCACCAAACAGAGTTTTTATCGTAAATTAGGGATGAATTCATTAAACTGTAAAAACTTGGCCAACAATAGGATGAAAATATAATTGCCATTTCAGTCGAGTGAAATTTATTCTGCCCTGAGCTTTCCACCTAGGGACTAGGTCATCTTCAGGGCTGTGGAACATATTTACAGTTTGTTAATAATGATTCTATTAAAATGAATATGTATAATATAACGAAATTTACAAAAATTATTTACCTAGTATTTATCACGACTGAAATGGCAATTATTTTTTCATCCTATTGAAACTATGAATCAGTCACCAAAAATAATGAACAACAATTGGCAAACAAATATAGTGGATAGCAACAGACTTTAGGGTTAAAGTTCTAAAGTAAAGAAATAAAGTATGGTAAACAAAATAAGTTGACATTTCTAGATGAAGTTTCCAAAGTTGGTCCTGGAAGTAGCAGTTCGGCTAATTATTATTATCTTAAACTGTCTAGACCAGTGATGGGCAAAGTACGGCCCGCGGGCCAACTCCGGCCCGCCGAGGGTCCATCGGCATGGATAGTATATGGCCCGCTATAATTATGTTTTGTCGGTCGAGAAGTATAAAGTAGATTCTACTTAGTAGAATAATAGTTGCATAACCTATAGGTGAAGCTAAATTAGCCGCGTAGTTACACAAGTGTGTAATGCTGTAATGTTTTTATAATATTATGATTAAAAGCTTTAACACAAAATGCATTTTTTCTATAATTCTGGCCCTCCTCTAGAATTTCTTAAACTTTGTGGCCCCCCCCCATTAAAAAAGTTTGCCCACCACTGGAGTCTAGACAAAAAAGTACATTGTTCTTGGGACAGCTTGTTTTGGGTATTCCAAGTATATCAGCAATTACTTAATTTGTCTAGAGTTTGGGAATTGTTTATATAAAAGTAGCGGATGTTTGCTTTACTATATGCATATGTGTATTTATGCGACGGAAGTGATATTGTTACGTATATATAAGGCAATGTTTTTTTTTTTAGGAACAAGTGTGCTGTGTGAGAAAGAACTGGAGCTACTAAATGGAACGCCGACTCTTGTTCAGTAAAAACTTCCCGAGGGAATTCAAAGAAGAAGAGTAGAAGCAGGTATATCCAAGAGTGGGGGCAGCAGTAAGGGGAATGAGTTTGTTGCCTAGTCTAGGAGCTGTATCGCTCCTCAGGGAGCTACATAATTTACATAGTCCAGGTAGAAATGTTGGGAGCTATCTCCTCCCTAAACCTGTTTACAGACAACAACCAGCTCACGCTAACTCCCGTAGCTTCCGTTCTTTTTTTTTGCCTAAACTCATTCCACTCATTGTGCACGCTCACGTGCAAAAACCTTGTACGCTTAATCCAACGTAGAGCCCAGCGTACGTACGTAGCAGAACAATACAACATTGTGTACTTCCCGTTAACGGGCCCTACGTAACCCACCAGCTAGCCAGTACGTGGTGCACTGAATCTAATGGGTTCAGACCAGCAGAAGGAACCTGCATCGTTCTATAAACCCATTGATTTAACCTAAATAAATAGGTAAATTACTTCAATTCTATTTGTTAACTGTAGTATATATATAGATAATATAAATGAGAGCTTACTGCTTTGTAACTTACACTTTGCTCCTAAAATGTAATTTACCTCAATATTACATAGTAAAGTAATGCCTATTTTTTCTGGCTTAACGCCCAACGCACCAATTAGGTGTTGTGAACAGAAAGCAAATAACTTACTATTTACATTTCTTTTTTTTTTAAATAAATAAAAAGTAGTTTCACGCGGGATTCGAACTGGGGATCTCCTACTTACTAATCAACCCTTCATAACCACTATACTGCCCTTCAATACTATATATGAGGTGTGGCTATTAAATAACGAGACTGACGCTGCTACAAAAGAACTATGCATACGCCAAATCCTAACGACCTAACAGCTGTGCAGCGTAAAGCCTTCTCTTTCGATTCCGGCGTCTCACGTGTATGTAGAGAAATCTGTGTCTGACCGGAACCGTCGTTTGTGTAAGTGAGTGGTTAGTTTCGTTTTGCCGAAAAAACATGATACTACACATGTAGTGGAGCAACGAATTGTCGTGAAATGTCACATGAAACTGGGTAAATCCGCTACTGAAACTTGATCTTTTATTAAAAGACGTCTATGGCGATGAATGTTTATCACAATTCGCGAGTTTGTAAGTGGTTCAAGCGTTTCCAAGATAGCCGAGAAGACGTCGGAGATGATGACCGTCTGGGTCCGGCCCTTCTACGTCCAAAACGGATGAAAATATCCGATTATAATTAATCAACTTTAATATCGGTGAGGTGCTTGCTCAGCTCCGGTGAAAGAGTAAGGCCCGATTTGTGGAAGAACAAGTCCTGGGGGTTCTCCATCAAGACAACGCGACGGCTCACACTGCATTATCTGTCAAGAACAGTTTCTAGCCAAGTAAAAACATCCCAGTTTTAGGCGTCATCCGCATTATTCGCCTGACCTGTCCCCCATGTGACTTTCATCTGTTCCCCAAAGTCAAATATGCATTTAAAAGGAGAACACAAATTTCAGTCCGCTGTGAAGCTGTGAAAGAAAAAGCGGCACGCTTCATACAGGAGCTCACAGAAAAAGACTTCCAGCACTGTTTCCGAACAATGGTAAATTCGCATGGAGCGTTGTAGGGATAGGGGAGTGGTGCATATTGAAGTTGATGATAACTAAATATGTATAAATTTAAAATAAAATGTTTTATAGCAATAATCTCGTCATTTAATAACCACACCACGTATGTTCATTTAAAAGGTGCCAATTCCGGAAAACAAATATCGCTACAAATTACAGAAATCTATTCAGTAAAATTTACTTCCAATTTTTTGTCTCCAAATTAAAGAGAGTCACTTAAAAAGGGCCATTAAGAAGTGTGCCCTTCCCGAGATTCCCTTGAAAAAAAGTTCCCCCCAAAAAAGTTAAAAAACCTTCTTAGGCCCAATACGCAAAATATTTGTACAATATTTTTTTTGAGTCTAAAAAAATCTTAAAATGAAAATGGGAAAACTTTTTGTGTAAAAAAGGAAATTTAAAAAAATGGTTCCATTTTCACTGCTAGCGGTAAGAGTAATATATAGCAATAAATGTAATATATAGCAATAAATGCTGTAATAAATAGCAATAACGTAATAAATTTATTTTTTCCTTTTTACTTTATTAAATTGTGTGTAAAATTGAATCAAAATTCAATGTTTGAATAAACAAACGTTATGTTATATCTACAAGCCAGAGGAGAACAATGGTAGCGAGAAGTTGAGGCGGGGATGCAGAGAGGGACACCAGAATGGTAGACTCAGAATGTAAATGAGCTGCAGTAGCTACTACAACATAATATATATTCAACAGCAGTGAAATACAATCAAACAAGTATTGTAAAGTAGAGCTCTCTTAGCTTTACATTTACTGCAGCCAAACAACAGAGCAGTTCAGAGTTGTTGAGATGATGATAATGATAGTGTATAAAGTGTTAGTGCATTTCCACAGTTTTCCCAAACATATTTCTAACAGTGGTATTGATTTTCTATGATTTGTTCCAATGATCCATTTAGATATTGATTCTATAAGTTGTATATATAATTAAAACTCTGTTTTAAATTAAACGCAATGTTGTTTGGCCAAAAAAAAAAATGCCGTTTTTCCTGAATTTTCGCATTGTTTTTCTCGAAATCTATTTAAACAGTGCTGTTACATCTAAAATTCCAGTTATACAATAAATCCTCATTTATACGTACCCTAAGATTAGCTATGCTATAAACAAAACCTATCGAGAATTTTTCGAGATATTTGAAGTTAAAAATTTCACGGCTACAAACCAAACCAAAATTAACCTCTCAATATCTCGTTTCGTACTTGACAGATTTTTGCGAAATTTTATACATTTATAGACAAAAGATGCCTCTATATACAGGTAAAATTTAAACGAAATCTAATGAGTAGTTTACGAGATATTTGTAGTTTAAATTTTCACTGTTTCAAATGGAGACAAATTTTAACTCTAAATATATCGTTTCCTAATCGACAGATACTTACGAAATTTCATACAATTCTAGACAATAGTAGTCTCCATATACAAGTAAAATATAAACGAAATCTAATGAGTAGTTTACGAGATAATTGAAATTAAAGATTTCACTGTTCAAACGAATCCAAAAATTAACTCTAAATATCTCGTTTCCTACTCGACAGATTTTCACGAAATTTTATACAGTTATAGACAAAAGATGCCTCTATATATACGTAAAATATAAACTAAATCTATCGGGTAGTTTTCGAGATATTTGATGTTAAATATTTCACTGTTCAAACGAATCCAAAATTTAACTCTAAATATCTCGTTTCCTACTAGACAGATTTTTACGAAATTTTATACAGTTATTGAAAAAAGATGCCTCTATATAAAGGTAAAATATAAACGAAATCTATCGAGTAGTTTACGAGATATTTGTAGTTTAAATTTTGACTGTTTCAAATGGAAATAAATTTTAACTCCAAATACCTCGTTTCCTATTTGACAGATTTTTACGAAATTTTATACAGTTATAGACAATAGTAGTCTACATATACAGGTAAAATATAAACAAAATCTAACGTGTAGTTTTCGAGATATTTAAAGTTTAAGATTTCACTGTTGTTAAACGAAACAAAAATTTAACTCTATCTCGTTTCCTACTCGACAGATATTTGCGAAATTTTATACAGTTATAGACAAAAGATGTTTCTATATACAGGTATAATATAAACGAAATCTATCCAGTAGTTTTCGAGATATTTGATGTTTAAGATTTCACTGTTGTTAAACGAAACCAAAATTCAACTCTAAATATCTCGTTTCCTACTCCACAGATTTTTACGAAATTTTATACGGTTATAGACAAAAGATGCCTCTATGTACAGGTAAAATATAAATAAAATCTATCGAGTAGTTTACGAGATATTTGAAGTTAAAGATTGCACAGTTTCAAATGGAAACAAATTTTAACTCTAAATATCTCGTTTCCTACTCGACAGATTTTCACGAAATTTTATATAGTTATAGACAAAAGATGCCTCTATATATAGGTAAAATATAAACTAAATCTATCGGGAAGTTTTCGAGATATTTGATGTTAAATATTTCACTGTTCAAACGAATCCAAAATTTAACTCTAAATATCTCGTTTCCTACTAGACAGATTTTTACGAAATTTTATACAGTTATTGACAAAAGATGCTTCTATATAAAGGTAAAATATAAACGAAATCTATCGAGTAGTTTACGAGATATTTGAAGTTAAAGATGGCACAGTTTCAAATGGAAACAAATTTTAACTCTAAATATCTCGTTTCCTACTTGACAGATTTTCACGAAATTTTATACAGTTATAGACAATAGTAGTCTACATATACAGGTAAAATATAAACAAAATCTATCGAGTAGTTTTCGAGATATTTGATGTTTAAGATTTCACTGTTGTTAAACGAATCCAAAATTTAACTCTAAATATCTCGTTTCCCACTAGTCAGATTTTTACGAAATTTTATACGGTTATAGACAAAAGATGCCTCTATATACAGGTAAAATATAAATAAAATTTATCGAGTAGTTTACGAGCTATAATAATATAATTTCTGACCTAATTCCTGTACCAACCTTCAAGCGTTGTTCCTCTTTCCCTTGTCAGGTCCTAATTATCCTAGAAGGATTACCTCTGAACAACCTTATGATTGCAATTAATTAATACCTGGATCTTGGTACTTGTCCGATTATTGTTGTAATTCAGCATTCCTCTCTCTACCATCCTTAAGAACCACTACTAAATCTTCGCCACAAAAGTTGTTGTATGAAGATTTATTATCGGAGCTGTTATCCTTAAAACGCACCAATTTTCCGCGTAGTAACACTTACCCAAAGATATCATCTATTCTTATTAGGAAAAGGAAAATGCAAATAGAATATTAAAAAAAAAAAATACCCTGAAAAAGGGAAAATGAAAACCAAACACTTGAAAATAAACCTTCATGTACAAACTGACAAACATATAAATAGAGGAGTAAATGTGGATAAAAACTGTTATTCCTACTGTTTTTCACTCTCTGATTTTAATACAATTTTATTTAATTGATGGCACGAATGGGAGTGAAGAAGTAGGTTAGATAGGAGGATACTGGCACACTACGTCATCTTTCACAGCTTGCATTTGGTCGTTGCCATCCTATCTACATAAATTTTACAACCATTATGTTTCCATTCAGTATTTTAACTATGCCATTTCTTGTTTGTATACATTCTACGTAGTTATTTCAGATTTATTTTTAAAAGGGTGTAAAACACAATCAAGACTGTAATCAAGAATTCTCTTACAAGTTTTACAAAATATGGAAAAGCATTCTTATTAAAAAAAAAAAAAAAATCAAAAACTACAAAAATCTCTCCAAAATGAGGCAACGACAGAAAAACAAAAAAAAAATCTTTACCGGAAGTGATTAGAAAAATAACTTAAATTTGAATCAGAACTGATTCTCTTTTGAGAGACTCTTTTCCAATTCGGCAGACGGAAATTTGTGAGTTTATAAACAGTTTATATGTACGGTTAAAAATTCTTTGATGTTGACTATAATATCTACGCGAAGTAACAATTATTGATGGTTTAACGGCAGCATGATCAAGTGAAAGAAAACCTATAATTACTTATTGTTTGGGAACCATTATTTAAACTTTGCTCATTGATTATGTCTGAAAACTTTTTAGTGGGAAATTCGATTAATGGATACTTCTAAGGAGGAAGTAGATTCTCTTTGAAGTGTCCATTTCCTGTTAAACCCAATCCTAACACTAATTCATCATTAAAATGAGCATTTAACATTGTTGCTAAAAAATAGCCCATTTTTTTTTTTTTTTTTACAAGAATTCCTTAATCGGAAGTAGCCCTTGGACTCAATGGATTGTTCTCGTAAGTAACAATCCTCGGATTTTCTGGAAAACCTTATTATTTACTCAACATTACACAGTTTTTCAGGAAAATTCAGTTTTGGGGGAATAAGTTGAAGTAGTTTTCCCTATAAGGTTAAATTTCAGTATATTATAAGGTAAAATTTTGATTAAGAATAAAATTTGATTCAATTGTTCGGAATCAGGGGAAAACTTATGTTAGAGTAGTGGTAACCGGAAGTTGTCAGAGTATCACAGCTGATTTTTTTTAAAGAGGAAATTGATGCGCATCGAAAGCCTGAGGAAACCCTTCTTAGGATTAGATTCAGGTCGCCAATTACCCTGAATATAAATTAATATTAGCTAATCCGTAAAGTTATCGATATTCAGGATATTCTGCTTTGATTATATTAACCATGAGTTACTAAATACAGTTAATTATCGGCTGGAAATCATTTATATTAATCAGAAAAGGTTTAATTTTTCACACTTGGTTCAGAAAGTTGACTGTTACTGATTGCTGATCTTTGTACTGTTCAATTTTGAACCATAACCATGGGTGTATTTATGCTGTAACGGTACACACACATTAAAGATGATAGATACCATTGCATAATGCAATTACTCTAACGGCCATTACTGTTACGACCTTCACACTGAACTATTAATAATCTATGTGGAAGCTGTCAGTTGAACTGCAAAAGAGGAGACACACAGCTAAACCGTATATACATTAGTGTGCTGCTTGCTGCTACGTTCTAGCACTCTGGTTGGTTAGATTTTGGAGCACGCTGTTTTAGATGGATTGTACATTTAGTGAAGTCACTTGTGCTTTCAATAATTTTATTAATTTTCATTTAACTGTTGTAAATGTCTCTGTTCTGGAATATAATTGATTTTTTTTTTTAATAAATTTTAATCGGTTTCGAATTCTTGAATCGTCATATCTGTTTAGAAAAATAAGACTTTCGCTTATAAACTTACTGTACGTTATGGAACAGTTTGAAGGTATTGTTGATAAATGCGTACAGGTAATTAGTGCAAAGATCTATTGTTAAATAATACTAATTGAAAAAACTATTGAAGTAATTTGCATAAAAATAGAATGAATCTATTATTTTATTCGTCAGAGCACGCATGTTTATTTTCTCTCTGACCGATTTCGGATTTAAATTCATTATCAGGGATAGATAAGAGATATTTTCCAGCACTGCTTACCTAATTACATTTTCATAGTAGTGAAGGTGATTTGATTAAAGAGAGGCTATTATTTGAAATAACTACGCAAATCACTTCTTTATTTAACAATCAAAAGTAGGGCTCAAACCAACTGATTCAATAAATACGACCTTTTTAAAAACAACTCAAAAAAAAACCTTTAAAAATTAATGTACTTTTTCTATAATATCTCAACGTCAACTCCGCCATTAGCACAACAAAACCCACACGTTACCTAGCAACCGTAGAATAACAAACTCCTTTAAACAGCTGTGTACTACTTAAATCAAAATAAGGTCTTCAACTGGTTCAACTCGATAACAACTGCCTAACTCAAATGGATTTCTCACATCCTTCCTTCCTCTTATTCTTCTCCTATCCTATTCTATTCACTTCCGTTATGTATATTTCGTCATGCGTTTTCAGTAGTGACCATCGGCAGTTAATTTTGCAATGTTAACTGTCGAAGGTCACTACTGAAAACGCATGACGAATATCTTCGTCATAAACAGTGAACTGGTTAAAGCAAGAACCTTGTGGATTTTAGAATAACTAATTCGTGTGAGGGTTCATTTCAGTTTTTAATAATAATAATAATAATAATTCTACAAGGTATTTTGTGGAGTTTAGGTTAGATGCCAGTATACGTCTCTTTGTTATAAAATTACCTCCTATGAGTACATGCTGTGCTTGTGGTTATATCTTTTATAGCCGGAGAACATAAATTATGCACACTGCCTTTACGCCATTACACATTAATGTCTGCATTCGTATGTTAAAGAGGGGGGCGGGTCTTAAATTATGTGTTAAGTTTCCCTGAAAAACCAGGAGCTAATTAACCAAGTATATGCAAAACTTCCATGGCTAAAGAACCGTCAGCCATTACGCTACATCAGACCTGGGAGTACATGAATCACCCCCACCCACTTTATTGTGCCGGTGGACGGGATAGGTGGTTGTTAATTTATTAATAAATTGTCATATTTATTCGTACGGCTGCTAATAACAGAAACAATAACATCATTTCCCAAACATCCAGGGGTTTCTTTGTTATGTCCTGGAATGGAGAAGAGGTGCAGACAGGAGAGGTAGTTTCTTTGATAATAACACCCTGAGGATGATGGTAAACACAGTCGGTTAATTATCATGTTTGTTGTAGGGAAACCTTCTTCTTAGGAAACAACCCTTTCAGTCCTGGGTTTGAGCGGGGAACCCACCTCCCCCACACTGATTCCTCAGAACTTTCAAAATACACATATCCCTTCCTCTATAGCTTACACTACTTCCGGTAAATCTCTTGTCGTCTTCATGTATCTTAGTGAAACTTCAAAACAGTTTCCGTTCGTTCTTAGCTTATTACGAACTCTTTGTTATGTTTTGGTGTTCGTGTACATAGACTATATACGATATATATACTCTAAAGGTAACTTCCTGCACCAGGAGAAGTTACAAAAGCCTGCTTCAAAAAGTACAAGTCTTTTGAGATTCTTACAGCACATGCTTACTAAGCGGACATATTGCAAGCGATTTCGTTCTTTCTAACGGACGTCCTCTGAGTGGAAGAAGAGCATAACTCAAAAAGGGAATATCCGGTTTAAGTGCCACCATGAGAGCTGACAAATTTGGGGAAAATTCAGCTAATCGGAAGTACCCCTTTACTGAATCGATTTTTAGTGTCTTTGATTTTATCGAAAATGGCTAGCCCTCGTTCTCATTTGTTTCATTAAAAGAATATTTACCAGGGATTGTATTTATTGGTTAATATGAGAAATTTATAGTAAAGTATGTTAGGCGGTTAGAGGCTAGACCCGCAAAGCTAAGATGTATTGCGGTACTAGTCTAGACCTTGTATTTTATTTAATGGTTAATATGAGAAATTTATAGTAAAGTATGTTAGGCGGTTAGAGGATAGACCCGCAAAGCTAAGATGTATTGCGGTACTAGTCAAGGCTTTGGATTTTATTTAATGGTTAATATGAGAAATTTATAGTAAATTATCTTTGCTAGTCGCCTCCGTTCACGACACCTAATTTGGTATTTGGACGTAAAGCTCGCCTAAAGAAAATTAGGCATACTACGGCATGATTTCAAGCTGGTTCCATTACTTATGGTTAATAATTAAGTCCCTCAGACCAAACGCTTTCATGTCCTACAAACTATCATTAATGGAAACTAAATAAATAATAATAGTATATACAAATAAACATAGTGAGCGCTATAAATAATAAATAAATATTACGAATAAATATTACTAAAAATAAAACATTGAAAACAAGGATCATCCCCACATCTAATAAAAACCAACTCACTAGACCGGACCAATCATTGTTCAATACCGCGTCTCCATCGTTCCCTATGCCTTGCATCATGCTCGCAGAGTCCCTTACCAATATCATTATCTCTTCCACTCCATTCCTCCAATACTTCCTGGGTCTACCTCTTTTACGTCGACCTGGTTGGTTTCCTTTCTAGGACTGCTTTGGGAAAATAATTAAGTAACTTCAAAAATAAAAATTGTTAAAATTCTAATAATTGCAGCCGAGGAGGAAGTCGTGTACATGTATTTCCAGGGCAAATCTGTTCACCCTTTGTTGTTGTTGTTGTTGTTGTTGTTGCTGTAGAGGGTGGAACAATACGAGAGAAGAGTGCTACTGACAACCGGTTTGAACACTGGGCGTTGTTTCTAATTCTGCACTGGGTTGGAGATTCAAACGGAAACTCTGATGTAAAAGTTAGTTTTTGTTTATTAACTTTAATGAAAGCGGAAGTTTACGCTTTTAGTGGAGGGGGAGGGAGGATTTAAAAAATATTCTGATAAGTAATCTGATAAGTAAAAGTCTCCTCAAAAATAAAAATCGTAATAAGTTCTATTGAACGAATGATATAAATCCTTAGAATATCGGCGTACAAAGTTCGACAGAGTAGTGTATCCGGAAATGGTTCCCCACTGTTTCCTAATTGGAAGAAAGATGATTATTTGGTACCAGAATATTATTTCCTGCCGGTACTTCTTCTCCTTGGTTATCCTGTTTATTAGCATATTTATCGTTGATAAACCTGGACTATCCACCTCTTCAGGGGTGTCTTGACGTCCTTACTATTAGTAGTCTTTTGGTTCTTGTGGAAGCCAGAAGGTTCCGCGTGCTGATCCAGCTGGAGTGGCCACAAGAAGAAAGAAAGCTTAAAACGATTAGGCACGCTAATGGACCTCGATAGTTGATGCGAGAAAAAATTAGTCTTTTGATATCCTGTAAATGGTTATCTCAGATCTCCTACTAGTTTGAAAGAGGTTACCTTGAAACTTGTGAGGTTTTTGGGAACATCTGGACTAGTCCACTGATCTTGAAATCCCTGAAGTTAGTTCTTAACCCAGTTCTAACTACCACGAATACACACTACCTTCTCCACTGTTCACACAAAACAAATAGAACCCACAGAAATCGTTGATGTAGACAACTATCTGGGTTTGTTGGACCCACAGGCGTCTACTAGCTCATTGACAATCTCTCCTTCATTTATGTTCTCATAGTATTGCACTAAACAGAGGAAAACGTCCTAAAAAATTGAAAATATTTTTAATGAAGTACCAGCAGAAGGAAATGTTGAAGATTCCAGTCGCCATTTTTAAGAAATATTAAAATTAACAAAAACACAAAAATTGTTAATTAAAATTATAAGTGCTGTTCATTATTTTTGGTGACTAATTCATAGTTTCAATAGGATGAAAAAATAATTGCCATTTCAGTCGTGATCCATTTATTCTGCCCTGAGCTTTCGACCTAGGGACTAGGTCATCTTCAGGGCTAGTTTACAAAGTAAGGTCTGTACAGATCGATCACACTCAGTCCATGAACAGACAAGACAGAAGACACACCAACCCTGTAATGTAAAAATATTACTTTGTAAACTAGCCCTGAAGATGACCTAGTCCCTAGGTCGAAAGCTCGCCAGAATAAATGTATCACGACTGAAATGGTAATTATTTTTCCATCCTATTAAAATTATAAGAATTGCAGCAGAAGAATTCGGGCATTTCCGACTCCCGTTTATACTCTTTGCAGTTATTACTGTTCCAGTAGGGAATAGAAATGTTGCTGGCTCTAACGGGAATCACAATAAATCTTTTAGTAAGAAGTGGGATCCCGGTTTTATTAAGCCATTTCCCTTTCAATCTATACCATGTAGCAGGTGTTGAAGAGGAATATCATTTAGAGCTGCTTTATTCAGAGGGCTGTACAATCAGGGATTGTACAGACAAATGGTAGGTAAGGATCCTTTTTTGGGGGGGGACAAATCACCCTCTAGGGATTAGCAAATTCAGTTTGGGATTCTTGGCTATGTAATCAATACTTCTGGGTGTGTGTGACTTTTTGAAGTGACTTTTTTTGGGGGGGTATTTGTATTCTTGTAAAGGGAATTTGGTGGGGGATTATTAAGGGAGGAAAGGAGGTAAAAGTGGGAGAGGGAAAAGCCATAGAAGGGTTTTTCTTATCTCCTCCCCTTTCTGTGGGTAGAGTTTGGAGCTAAGGAAGGAAACTTGGCATTTTCCAAGACCAGTGTTCACCAGTATGACGACAAAACTCAAAGCTTATTGCATCATCACCAAAATCTACATGCACATCTTCACCATAAAAGCTTACCCAACACAAGCGCACCAACACTAGGCTTGAAAAGTTCCTCTCCACAAAATACATCCCTTTTGCTTAACTAAACCTTTTGAAGGTTAGACAAAGAGAGAGAGAGTGAGAGTAAGAGAGAGACAACAACCTGGTAGGGCAGGGTGCTTACCTGTATTCTCCCAACACCTGGGGAACATCTTAGAAGACCTTTGAGAATTTACCCAGGGCTTACTGGGTCGCCCTTTATTAGTGGTCAAATATAAAGAAGGATGTAAACTCTTGGTAGTGCCCTTTCAAGGCAAAGCTGTTCCCAACTCTTATCAGCCCTTTTGATTCTTGGTGTAATAATTAAGCAAAGCATGAGCTATACTGGGTAGTAACCCAAAGTTCTGTGTACTTTGCTCTAATCTAAGAACATTGCTCATATCTTTCACTGACTGCTCTTCAACAAAACTTATCTTATTAAATATTATAATTGAACAGACATACTAAAAGAAAAGTCATTGTCATTAGAGAGTATTTGTTGGATCTTTAAATGTAGAGGAGATTTGTTGAATCTGAGCTATAAACATTTTAAGATTGATGGTACCAAGTGTGAGATGTGTGGTTACATTGAAGACGAGGACTTATTTCATTGTCCTCATTTCAACTGTTTGTCCAGCAATATGCGAAGTAAGAATGGACTGCTTTAATAAATATTTTCTAACCGCCAGAGAGACTTGAGTTCATTAACGGGGAAGTTTGGAGGTGTTTAATAAAATATTGCAAGCATGCCTATCAACTTAGGACTTAGTATAATTTAAAATAATGTCTATAGATTGGTCTCCTTTGAACAGACTTCTATTTTTTCTCTATATGTTTAAATCGGAGCTTGTTTTGTTTTTCTTTAATTTCAGTTTTGCATTTTACTCCTTTGTTTTCATTGGAGTATTTATTGAGTTATCGTAACAGGACTGACGCTCCAAGAAAGACCAAGAGGTGTGTCTTTAGTTAAAATATAAAATGATTGTAGTACGAGATTTGGTTATTTTCTTTTGTAGGTGATTTTTTAATTTTGTGATGTTTATGAATGTAATTATAATTAATAAAAACATTTATTATTATTATTATAATAATAATAATATTATAATTGAACAGACATACTAAAAGAAAAGTCATTGTCATTAGAGAGTATTTGTTGGATCTTTAAATGTAGAGGAGATTTGTTGAATCTGAGCTATAAACATTTTAAGATTGATGGTACCAAGTGTGAGATGTGTGGTTACATTGAAGACGAGGACTTATTTAGGTAAAACTCGCCCACTACTTTGTTTTGATAAAAAGTAGTAACTTACCCTCACTTCTAGTCAGTGGTATTACGGGTCATATCGAATAATTCGATGAATTATCAACCGGAAATAGTTTTGAGATCTAAAACCCAGAACATCCTCGAGAGATCAGCAATTTGGTCAGTGCAGGAAGAAGACCTTACAAGAAGCCAGTAAAAGAAGGTCTTCGGTCTTCGCTACTTCAAGATCTGGCATTTTTTTTTGGCATTGGCTTTCGCCATACAGCCAGCATCGTCTAGGTGCTTATTACTAGAATATCACTCACTCTCCATTCTAATGGATGGATCAGTACTCTATATTCCTGCCATCCTTATAGCTTAACCGAAATTAAAATCACCGTAATCCTTCTCTTGCATTCATCCTAATCGGCTATAACTTTTAAATATATTCATATTTCATTGCTATCTCTGCTATAGATTTAAGCACTTAGATTTTGGTGGAGAATATTATGTCTTCGTAGCGAAATGGTGCATCTAAATACCTGTATATGACGTCAAACATTCGTTTCCTTTCTACCACATAACGTGGACATATCATTATTATACAGGTATGTTTGAAATCCTCCTCCTCATTGCAATGTACGCAAAGAGGAGAGGACCTTTTTGTTGATCCTGTGTAGATACGATCTGCTCACCGCGTGGTTCGCTCCTCTCAGCCTGCTTATTGTCGTAACAACCCATTTATTAGTGACAGTTCCCATATAAACCATGGTTGTCTAGGTAACTGATCTGCCATAGTTTTATAGAATCTCCCTTTATTACCATTACTGTTAATCTATCTGGCCATTTTTGTAGTGCTGCTTTCAAGATCATCAAGATTAAGTTACCCACGGATAACCCAAAATTGAAAATCTTCATGGTTACCTGCTAAATGGCCTAAGTGCTAAAAAAGAAAACTTTTAATCACTAGCAGTTTAATTTGTTTTTCTTGGGGGAACAAAAGAACTCATCCCAAGAAAACTTTGATCAGTGATTGAGTCTTGTTATAGGAAAAACTGTTGCTTGCTCAGGAGTGGGGGGGGGGATATTTACAAAGATTTCCATTGCCATTTTCTCTTTTTATCCCAGCCAGTGTAGAGAGAGAGTGGAGTGTTGGGAAAACTGCGCACTATACAGTTGGAAAATGGAACCCTCACAAACACATTCATGTGCACAATGTTCATTCGTTAGTTTTTCCTCAACCCCCTCCTCAACTCCTCCACTTTCCTGGAATACTGGAGCGCCAGTTTCCAGGAGTACTCTTGCAGTCCCATCACCAACCTCCTAGTCAGATTGTAATACTAGGGGCACTACCCTGTTCAATATACTCTCGACTGAATTAAAGCTCGAGTACTTTATACTTGGGCTTTTCTATTCAATCGCACGAAATAAAGTAAAAAAAAAAGCTGCACTCAAATTCTAAACAACTCTACAGAACTCTTAACAACTCTACGTCCACTCTACTTCTTGCAGCTCATCAGAGACTCACCCCTTTAGTCCTGCTATCTATTCACCTAGAATACAAACTGTGAATAAGTAAATGATAAAGGAGTGTCTATAAATCTAAATTCTATTGGTAAGATTTGACGGGGCATTCGTATTGAATGTAGTAAAATTGTTTTGCAACTTGTCATCCGAAGTTGGTGCCGTTGGTGACGTTACAATATAACTACAAGATTCTCTCTTGCAACATTAAGGAAACAGAAGTATTAAGAATTTGTAAAATTTGCAATTTGGGGTGATTGAGTAACCGTTTTTAGCTCACCTGAATCAAAAAGAGTGTTCTAAACTTGACTAGCTTTTGGACCAAATCATTGAACCGATTTTCTTGAAGCTTGCTACACCTACTAGTGATTACATCATTTATTTGGAACATTTGACCGGGAAAATTTGTTGAAGAGTCCTTTTGGGCGAGAAGGATGGTACAGCTATCCCAACTAATGGACCTATAAAATTAAAACTGTCCTGTAGGAAAGGTGATAATTGAAAACTGCACCGAAAACATTGGAGAAATCCAACTTTAACAAAAGGGTCTTGTTCCAGTGCACTCTGTGTCAAAGAAAAGGAGTTAAAGGTTTCTTTGTTACAGCCGCTAGGTTGAGGCATGAGATTTTCTGCTTGAGGGTGACCAGAGATCATGACACAAAACCAATATCTCTTTATAAAGAAGGAAGACTTGACCTGCTACAGCATTTTTAAGGAGGATGGTGCCAAAAGTCTCTTTGGCTACAGAATTCCATCTAATAAATAATAGATTCAAAATAAGTTTTGAATTTTCCAGTTAGAAAGAAAGGAACTTGAATATATTAAAGGAAGTTCTGTAGCCACGGTAGCCGAGCGTTTGGTAGGCTAGATGTATTGCGGTACAAGTCTAAGCCTTGGATTTCATTTAATGGTTAATATGAGAAATTTACGGTAAAGTATGTTAGGCGGTTATAGGCTAGACCCGCAAAGCTAAGATGTATTGCTGGTTAGTCTAAGCCTTGGATTTGGTTTAATGGTTAATATGAGAAATTTATAGTAAAGTATGTTAGGCGGTTAGAGGCTAGACCCGCAAAGCTAAGATGTATTGCGGTACTAGTCTAGGCCTTGGATTTTATTTAATGGTTAATATGAGAAATTTACAGTAAAGTATATTAGGCGGCTATAGGCTAGACCCGCAAAGCTAAGATGTATTGCTGGTTAGTCTGGGCCTTGGATTTGGTTTAATGGTTAATAAAAGAAATTAACAGTAAAGTATGTTTGCTAGTCGCCTCCGTCTGCGACACCTAATTGGTAGTTGGATGTTAAGCCGGCCTGAAAAAAAAAATAGGAAGTCCTGTAGTTTTGTTTTTCTTTAATTAAAAAGAAAAGAAAAGGACCATCAACGACATAATTTTTACAAATTCACAGCTGGCCAATAAAGTCAACAAAATTTTAATAGTTTTGTTGTTGCTGAAAACGAAATGAAATCTATATTGAAATGTGAATCCAAGTGAAATAAATTTTCAAAAAGATAATTTCAATTTATATCTATTTAATTTTTTTTTTTTTTTTTGAACTTTCTGTTAAACAATTGGCCCGTCTCCTGCTACTTAAACTGTAAAATAAAACAGAAAGAATTCATTACAGTTTCCAGTATTGTTCAGTGAGGAAGAAAGGAGGTTAAAAACAGAGAAGAAAGAGGAACATCCGGTCAGACAGACTCGGCGGAAGGTGAAGACAGGAAATTGGCTAGATTCTGCTCGAAATGAAACTTTAATTCTGTAGTTTTTCTTATTTATATAAACAGCATCCTTTTATTCTACATCTGCTAGCTAAATGACGAAATATCAATCCTGCCTGTGTAAATTCCCTTTTTCTATCTCTTAAATTAAAGGCGTTTTTGAGAATGGAAAATAGGAAATTCCAATATCACTTCTAGAAAAAGGAAAATACTACAACGTAACTTGTAACAAGCATTAGTTATCTGGAAAAGTGTTTGGAACAAATAAGATAATGCAAAGAAAACGAGGATAAGTGAAAATTACATCACTGATAGTGTTTCCTTTTAGGAACGCTGTCTTCCTCTTTTGTATTGATTAAACTCCTTTATTTTTTAATATAAAACGAACTTTAACTATAGTCGACGGCCTTGGAATGAATGGTGGCACCATTTTTAATTCTTGCGAAGCAGTCATCAAGTTCAACAATGTTCTGAATTAATTTTTTTTTTTTTGAAAGAAAAAGGGGAAACTTGATTAGCTGTTCTTCGAAACTCCAGTGGGTCCCAGCCTAACAGCTGCAGCAAGAACGTTATCCCATCACACACACACACACTAGGGTTATAGATAGGGAACAATATGTCAGGTATCTGTGATCCTGCTGAAGATAACCGAGCCAAGAATGGAGGAGATTCTAGGCTCACCTCCTTGGATTTTCCAAAACCAACGCGGGGCTGAGAGGGCATTGTGACATCCTTAGAAAAGCCTACTTAATTTCGAGATAATGGAGGAGGATTAATTCTTACCTGGGGAAAAGATGTTCCGGGGGCCAGAGATTGGTTATCGCACTCTGCCGGCTAAAATATCTGTCCTCCTAAGTATATGCTACAAAAGTATGATATGATAATTAGAGTTTTCGAAATGCCAAAAGATGTTGATGAACTTTTTTTTTCAAGCGACCTTCACGTCCAACTACCAACTAAGTGTCGTCGATGGAGGCGACTAGCAAACATACTTTAATGTAAATTTCTCGTATCAACCATTAAATAAAAACCAAGGCCTAGACTAGTACCGCAATACATCTTAGCTTTGCGGGTCTAGCCTCTAACCGCCTAACATACTTTACTATAAATTCTCTCATATTAACCATTAAATAAAATCCAAGGTCTAGACTAGTACCGCAATACATCTTAGCTTTGCGGGTCTAGCCTATAACCGCCTAACATACTTTACTATAAATTTCTCGTATTAACCATTAAATAAAATCCAAGGCTTAGACTAGTATCGCAATACATCTTAGCTTTGCGGGTCTAGCCTATAACTGCTCCCACTAAATCGTTTTGATGAACTTTACGTGGTGCTTCTTTCTTTTGATCGCTATTGGTTACAACCAAAAAAGGATATCAACAACTGAAACTTTTTAAATTAAACTTTAATCAAATCAAACATTTTACTCGTTTAATTTGTTTGTTTTTTTTTTCAAAAATTAATTGTGTTTGTATTATTTAACCGGAAAAACAAAGAATTTCCATAAAACTGACAAAACAAACAAAGTCATATTTAACCAATGCTATGAAAACAATTTTTTAGGATTCAGCCAATAGAGAAAGCAAATAAAAATCACGTAATAGGGACAAATTTACGACGTGTATCCCCTCCTCCCCCCAAAAAAACACATCTGGAAATTTAATTAAGATCAACTGTAAATATATTATCACAAACTATTTGCGACAGATGTTTGCTCATTCTTGGTGACGTCATGGTAACATGGGTTTCAACTAATTTATTGTACGGCGAGGAAGCGTCTGAACAAAAGCGGATGTGCAAAGGCCAGACTAAAAACAAAGGACAATAAAATTTGGTCTTCCTGGTTGATTAAAAAAATAAATAAAAACCTTTTTTAAAATTCTAGGTGAGCCTACCCACTTCCTTCCTCCATTACTAGCTTTACTTCCGTGCTTCTTGTTTATTGGGTACCGGAAGTAGTTGTGCAAGGACAATCAGTAACAGAGAACGTGCCGAATTGTGGGAGTACGAGTGGCCAAGATGACATAACAAGAGCTGCAAGTCACCAGTTCACCTCAGTACTGGAGGCTGAGACTTCCGCTAGAAACATCTTTCAGACCTGTGTTGTCTTGCAGAAACATCCTGAGCAACAGGTCACCCAATGCCTTCTTAATCGCTAAGAACGAACACAATTAAAGCCAATGTTTCCACGTTTTTTAAAAGTTTTTATTGTTCATTTAAGAATAGATTTTATAGATTTTTTTTTTTTTTTTTTGTTATCCCAAATACATAGTTTTGAGAGCATGATTTGTTAGTCCATCAGTTTCCTCAGTAGGGGGGGAAGTGGATTAGCCACTTCTTCAGGGTACTTGTGGCATTCCTGCCGGGTATCCCAGCCGGGCATCCCAGCCTAAGAACACGAACATTAAAATCGGAACAACAGGAAGAGAGATATAGAGGTTTACAGTTTTTAGGAAACCTCCAAAATTTTACCTTCTATATCTCGCCAACTATTATTACTAAAACATTCCTATTTATATCATTATAGAGCTAACATTTCTCTATAATTCGGTAAAGGATTCATTAAAAACGGAACAACAGGAAGAGAGATAGAGAGGTTTAAAGTTTTTAGGAAAGCTCCAAACTTTAACCTTCAATATCTCCATAACTATTATCACTAAAACATTCCTATTTATATCAGTTATAGAGCTAACTGTTCTCTACAATTTGGTAAAGGATTCGGAAGGCGGGGGAGCAAAGAAGGTGTTTCCCGCTTTTCCGATCTCTACTTCCTCTTCTTAATTGTTAGCCCTTTGCTAAAGTTGGAGTTACTTTCTAGTTTTGGCAAATGTTTGTTGCTTATAGTTCTAAGGGATAGCCTAAAAGCACCCAACGAAATATCTACTACAAATAGTTCGACAAGGAGAGCAAAAATGCCAAGCATAAAGAAAAATTCTGTCATTAAAATCATTTCCTTCTACAAAAAGGAAATGATGAACTCGAGTTAAAAAGAAGAAAAGAAATCGCTTTAACCAAAGTAATACTAGGCGTAACAAGTATAATGACCCCCATCATCTGTTACTCT